>NC_140579.1:968399634-971118634 GCF_964204655.1 Triturus cristatus | reverse complement strand
CCGAATTCGTAGTTTGACTGACTTTAGAGGAATATTTCTACATTTCAAAAATGTACATTTAGAAACGTTTCTGCTGAAAACCACAGAATGGATTCCTTTGGCAGGAAATATAAGTTACTGGTAAGTACGCTTAGAATTACTTTTCAGGGTCAGTGCTGGGCTAACAAATGCAGCCCTGGGTTCTCTCCTGATAACAGGTGAGTAAATCGGAATTTGTGGTTCAGCTGATTTTAGAGGAATATTTGTACGTTTGAAAAATGGACACTTAGAAACTTTTCTGCTGAAAACCACACAATGAATTTCTATGGAAGGAAATACAAGTTACTGGTAAGTACACTTAGAATTACTTTCCAAGGTCAGTGCTGATCTAAAAGATGCAGCACTGGGTTCTCTACTGATAACAGGTGAGTAAATCGGAATTCAGAGTTCGACTAATTTTCGAGGAATATTTGTGCGTTTCAAAAATGGACACTTAGAAACTATTCTGGTGAAAACCACACAATGGATTCCTATGGAAGGAAATACAAGTTACTGGTAAGTACGCTTAGAATTACATTTCAGGGTCAGTGCTGGGCTAACAGATGCAGCCCTGGGTTCTCTCCTGATAACAGGTGTGTAAATCGGAATTCGTAGTTCGGCTGATTTTAGAGGAATATTTGTGAATTTCAAAAATGGACACTAAGAAACCTTTCTGCTGAACACCACAGAATGGATTCCTATGGAAGGAAATACAAGTTACTGGTAAGTACGCTTAGAATTACTTTTCAGGGTCAGTGCTGGGCTAACATATGCAGCCCTGGGTTCTCTCCTGATAACAGGTGAGTATATCGGAATTTGTAGTTCAGCTGATTTTAGAGGAATATTTGTACGTTTAAAAAATGGACACTTAAAAACTTTTCTGCTGAAAACCACACAATGGATTCCTATGGAAGGAAATACAAGTTACTGGTAAGTACGCTTAGAATTACTTTCCAGGGTCAGTGCTGGTCTAAAAGATGCAGCACTGGGTTCTCTCCTGATAACAGGTGAGTAAATCGGAATTCATAGTTCTGTTGATTTTAGAGGAATATTTGTACGTTTCAAAAATGGAGACTTAGAAACTTTTCTGCTGAAAACCACACAATGGATTCCTATGGAAGGAAATACAAGTTACTGGTAAGTATGCTTAGAATTACTTTTCAGCGTAAGTGCTAGGCTAACAGATGCAGCACTGGGTTCTCTCCTGATAACAGGTGAGTAAATCCGAATTCGTAGTTCGACTGATTTTAGAGGAATATTTCTACTTTTCAAAAGTGTACACTTAAAAACTTTTCTGCTGAAAACCACACAATGGATTCCTATGGCAGGAAATATAAGTTACTGGTAAGTACGCTTAGAATTACTTACCAGGGTCAGTGCAGGGCTAAAAGATGCAGCACTGGGTTCTCTCCTGATAACAGGTGAGTAAATCGGAATTCGTAGTTCGGCTGATTTTAGAGGTATATTTTTACGTTTAAAAAATGTACACTTAGAAACTTTTCTGCTGAAAACCACACAATGGATTCCTATGGAGGGAAATACAAGTTACTGCTAAGTACGCTTAGAATTACTTTCCAGGGTCAGTGATGGTCTAAAAGATGCAGCACTGGGTTCTCTCCTGATAACAGGTGAGTAAATCGGAATTCATAGTTCGACTGATTTTCGACAAATATTTGTACGTTTCAAAAATGGACACTTAGAAACTTTTGTGGTGAAAACCACACAATGGATTCCTAAGGAAGGAAATACAAGTTACTGGTAAGTACGCTTAGAATTAATTTTCGGGGACAGTGCTGGGCTAAAAGATGCAGCACTGGGTTCTCTCCTGATAACAGGTGAGTAAATCGGAATTCATAGTTCCGTTGATTTTAGAGGAATATTTGTATGTTTCAAAAATGGAGACTTAGAAACTTTTCTGCTGAAAACCACACAATGGATTCCTGTGGAAGGAAATACAAGTTACTGGTAAGTACGCTTAGAATTACTTTCCAGGGTCAGTGCTGGTCTAAAAGATGCAGCACTGGGTTCTCTCCTGATAACAGGTGAGTAAATCGGAATTCGTAGTTCAGCTGATTTTAGAGGAATATTTGTACGCTTCAAAAATGTAGACATAGAAACTTTTCTGCTGAAAACCACACAATGGATTCCTATGGAAGCAAATACAAGTTACTGGTAAGTATGCTTAGAATTACTTTTCAGTTTAAGTGCTGGGCTAACAGATGCCGCACTGGGTTCTCTCCTGATAACAGGTGAGTAAATCCGAATTCGTAGTTCGACTGATTTTAGAGGAATATTTCTACTTTTCAAAAGTGTACACTTAAAAACTTTTCTACTGAAAACCACACAATGGATTCCTATGGCAGGAAATATAAGTTACTGGTAAGTACGCTTAGAATTACTTACCAGGGTCAGTGCAGGGCTAAAAGATGCAGCACTGGGTTCTCTCCTGATAACAGGTGAGTAAATCGGAATTCGTAGTTCGGCTGATTTTAGAGGTATATTTTTACATTTAAAAAATGTACACTTAGAAACTTTTCTGCTGAAAACCACACAATGGATTCCTATAGAGGGAAATAAACGTTACTGCTAAGTACGCTTAGAATTACTTTCCAGGGTCAGTGATGGTCTAAAAGATGCAGCACTGGGTTCTCTCCTGATAACAGGTGAGTAAATCGGAATTCATAGTTCGACTGATTTTCGACAAATATTTGTACGTTTCAAAAATGGACACTTAGAAACTTTTCTGGTGAAAACCACACAATGGATTCCTAAGGAAGGAAATACAAGTTACTGGTAAGTACGCTTAGAATTAATTTTCGGGGACAGTGCTGGGCTAAAAGATGCAGCACTGGGTTCTCTCCTGATAACAGGTGAGTAAATCGGAATTCATAGTTCCGTTGATTTTAGAGGAATATTTGTACGTTTCAAAAATGGAGACTTAGAAACTTTTCTGCTGAAAACCACACAATGGATTCCTATGGAAGGAAATACAAGTTACTGGTAAGTATGCTTAGAATTACTTTTCAGCGTAAGTGCTAGGCTAACAGATGCAGCACTTGGTTCTCTCCTGATAACAGGTGAGTAAATCGGAATTCGTAGTTCAGCTGATTTTAGAGGAATATTTGTACGTTTCAAAAATGTAGACATAGAAACTTTTCTGCTGAAAACCACACAATGGATTCCTATGGAAGGAAATACAAGTTACTGGTAAGTATGCTTAGAATTACTTTTCAGTTTAAGTGCTGGGCTAACAGATGCCGCACTAGGTTCTCTCCTGATAACAGGTGAGTAAATCCGAATTCGAAGTTCGACTGATTTTAGAGGAATATTTCTACTTTTCAAAAGTGTACACTTAAAAACTTTTCTGCTTAAAACCACACAATGGATTCCTATGGCAGGAAATATAAGTTACTGGTAAGTACGCTTAGAATTACTTACCTGGGTCAGTGCAGGGCTAAAAGATGCAGCACTGGGTTCTCTCCTGATATCAGGTGAGTAAATCGGAATTCGTAGTTCGGCTGATTTTAGAGGTATATTTTTAAGTTTCAAAAATGTACACTTAGAAACTTTTCTGCTGAAAACCACAGAATGGATTCCTATGGAAGGAAATACAAGTTACTGCTAAGTAAGCTTAGAATTACATTCCAGGGTCAGTGATGGTCTAAAAGATGCAGCACTGGGTTCTCTACTGATAACAGGTGAGTAAATCGGAATTCGTAGTTTGACTGATTTTAGAGGAATATTTGTACATTTCAAAAATGGACACTTAGAAACTTTTCTGGTAAAGACCACACAATGGATTCGTGTGGAAGGAAATACAAGTTACTGGTAAGTACTCTTAAAATTACTTTCTAGGGTCAATGCTGGGCTAAAAGATGCAGCACTTGGTTCTCTCCTGATAACAGGTGAGTAAATCGGAATTCATAGTTCGACTGATTTTCGACAAATATTTGTACGTTTCAAAAATGGACACTTAGAATCTTTTCTGGTGAAAACCACACAATGGATTCCTAAGGAAGGAAATACAAGTTACTGGTAAGTACGCTTAGAATTAATTTTCGGGGACAGTGCTGGGCTAAAAGATGCAGCACTGGGTTCTCTCCTGATAACAGGTGAGTAAATCATAATTCATAGTTCCGTTGATTTTAGAGGAATATTTGTACGTTTCAAAAATGGAGACTTAGAAACTTTTCTGCTGAAAACCACACAATGGATTCCTATAGAAGGAAATACAAGTTACTGGTAAGTATGCTTAGAATTACTTTTCAGCGTAACTGCTGGGCTAACAGATGCCGCACTGGGTTCTCTCCTGATAACAGGTGAGTAAATCCGAATTCGTAGTTTGATTGACTTTAGAGGAATATTTCTACATTTAAAAAATGTACACTTAGAAACTTTTCTGCTGAAAACCACACAATGGATTCCTATGGAAGGAAATACAAGTTACTGCTAAGTACGCTTAGAATTACTTTCCAGGGTCAGTGATGGTCTAAAAGATGCAGCACCGGGTTCTCTACTGATAACAGGTGAGTAAATCGGAATTCGTAGTTTGACTGATTTTAGAGGAATATTTGTACATTTCAAAAATGGACACTTAGAAACTTTTCTGGTAAAGAACACACAATGGATTCGTGTGGAAGCAAATACAAGTTACTGGTAAGTACTCTTAGAATTACTTTCCAGGGTCAATGCTGGGCTAAAAGATGCAGCACTTGGTTCTCTCCTGATAACAGGTGAGTAAATCGGAATTCATAGTTTGACTGATTTTCGACAAATATTTGTACGTTTCAAAAATGGACACTTAGAATCTTTTCTGGTGAAAACCACACAATGGATTCCTAAGGAAGGAAATACAAGTTACTGGTAAGTACGCTTAGAATTAATTTTCGGGGACAGTGCTGGGCTAAAAGATGCAGCACTGGGTTCTCTCCTGATAACAGGTGAGTAAATCGGAATTCATAGTTCCGTTGATTTTAGAGGAATATTTGTACGTTTCAAAAATGGAGACTTAGAAACTTTTCTGCTGAAAACCACACAATGCATTTCTATGGAAGGAAATACAAGTTACTGCTAAGTACGCTTAGAATTACTTTCCAGGGTCAGTGCTGGGCTAACAGATGCAGCCCTGGGTTCTCTCCTGATAACAGGTGAGTAAATAGGAATTCATAGTTCCGTTGATTTTAGAGGAATATTTGTACGTTTCAAAAATGGAGACTTAGAAACTTTTCTGCTGAAAACCACACAATGGATTCCTATGAAAGGAAATACAAGTTACTGGTAAGTATGCTTAGAATTACTTTTCAGCGTAACTGCTGGGCTAACAGATGCCGCACTGGGTTCTCTCCTGATAACAGGTGAGTAAATCCGAATTCGTAGTTTGACTGACTTTAGAGGAATATTTCTACATTTCAAAAATGTACATTTAGAAACGTTTCTGCTGAAAACCACAGAATGGATTCCTATGGCAGGAAATATAAGTTACTGGTAAGTACGCTTAGAATTACTTTTCAGGGTCAGTGCTGGGCTAACAAATGCAGCCCTGGGTTCTCTCCTGATAACAGGTGAGTAAATCGGAATTTGTGGTTCAGCTGATTTTAGAGGAATATTTGTACGTTTCAAAAATGGACACTTAGAAACTTTTCTGCTGAAAACCACACAATGAATTTCTATGGAAGGAAATACAAGTTACTGGTAAGTACGCTTAGAATTACTTTCCAAGGTCAGTGCTGATCTAAAAGATGCAGCACTGGGTTCTCTACTGATAACAGGTGAGTAAATCGGAATTCAGAGTTCGACTAATTTTCGAGGAATATTTGTGCGTTTCAAAAATGGACACTTAGAAACTATTCTGGTGAAAACCACACAATGGATTCCTATGGAAGGAAATACAAGTTACTGGTAAGTACGCTTAGAATTACATTTCAGGGTCAGTGCTGGGCTAACAGATGCAGCCCTGGGTTCTCTCCTGATAACATGTGTGTAAATCGGAATTCGTAGTTCGGCTGATTTTAGAGGAATATTTGTGAATTTCAAAAATGGACACTAAGAAACCTTTCTGCTGAAAACCACACAATGGATTCCTATGGAAGGAAATACAAGTTACTGGTAAGTACGCTTAGAATTACTTTTCAGGGTCAGTGCTGGGCTAACATATGCAGCCCTGGGTTCTCTCCTGATAACAGGTGAGTATATCGGAATTTGTAGTTCAGCTGATTTTAGAGGAATATTTGTACGTTTAAAAAATAGACACTTAAAAACTTTTCTGCTGAAAACCACACAATGGATTCCTACGGAAGGAAATACAAGTTACTGGTAAGTACGCTTAGAATTACTTTCCAGGGTCAGTGCTGGTCTAAAAGATGCAGCACTGGGTTCTCTCCTGATAACAGGTGAGTAAATCGGAATTCATAGTTCCGTTGATTTTAGAGGAATATTTGTACGTTTCAAAAATGGAGACTTAGAAACTTTTCTGCTGAAAACCACACAATGGATTCCTATGGAAGGAAATACAAGTTACTGGTAAGTATGCTTAGAATTACTTTTCAGCGTAAGTGCTAGGCTAACAGATGCAGCACTGGGTTCTCTCCTGATAACAGGTGAGTAAATCCGAATTCGTAGTTCGACTGATTTTAGAGGAATATTTCTACTTTTCAAAAGTGTACACTTAAAAACTTTTCTGCTGAAAACCACACAATGGATTCCTATGGCAGGAAATATAAGTTACTGGTAAGTACGCTTAGAATTACTTACCAGGGTCAGTGCAGGGCTAAAAGATGCAGCACTGGGTTCTCTCCTGATAACAGGTGAGTAAATCGGAATTCGTAGTTCGGCTGATTTTAGAGGTATATTTTTACGTTTAAAAAATGTACACTTAGAAACTTTTCTGCTGAAAACCACACAATGGATTCCTATGGAGGGAAATACAAGTTACTGCTAAGTACGCTTAGAATTACTTTCCAGGGTCAGTGATGGTCTAAAAGATGCAGCACTGGGTTCTCTCCTGATAACAGGTGAGTAAATCGGAATTCATAGTTCGACTGATTTTCGACAAATATTTGTACGTTTCAAAAATGGACACTTAGAAACTTTTGTGGTGAAAACCACACAATGGATTCCTAAGGAAGGAAATACAAGTTACTGGTAAGTACGCTTAGAATTAATTTTCGGGGACAGTGCTGGGCTAAAAGATGCAGCACTGGGTTCTCTCCTGATAACAGGTGAGTAAATCGGAATTCATAGTTCCGTTGATTTTAGAGGAATATTTGTATGTTTCAAAAATGGAGACTTAGAAACTTTTCTGCTGAAAACCACACAATGGATTCCTGTGGAAGGAAATACAAGTTACTGGTAAGTACGCTTAGAATTACTTTCCAGGGTCAGTGCTGGTCTAAAAGATGCAGCACTGGGTTCTCTCCTGATAACAGGTGAGTAAATCGGAATTCGTAGTTCAGCTGATTTTAGAGGAATATTTGTACGCTTCAAAAATGTAGACATAGAAACTTTTCTGCTGAAAACCACACAATGGATTCCTATGGAAGCAAATACAAGTTACTGGTAAGTATACTTAGAATTACTTTTCAGTTTAAGTGCTGGGCTAACAGATGCCGCACTGGGTTCTCTCCTGATAACAGGTGAGTAAATCCGAATTCGTAGTTCGACTGATTTTAGAGGAATATTTCTACTTTTCAAAAGTGTACACTTAAAAACTTTTCTGCTGAAAACCACACAATGGATTCCTATGGCAGGAAATATAAGTTACTGGTAAGTACGCTTAGAATTACTTACCAGGGTCAGTGCAGGGCTAAAAGATGCAGCACTGGGTTCTCTCCTGATAACAGGTGAGTAAATCGGAATTCGTAGTTCGGCTGATTTTAGAGGTATATTTTTACATTTAAAAAATGTACACTTAGAAACTTTTCTGCTGAAAACCACACAATGGATTCCTATAGAGGGAAATAAACGTTACTGCTAAGTACGCTTAGAATTACTTTCCAGGGTCAGTGATGGTCTAAAAGATGCAGCACTGGGTTCTCTCCTGATAACAGGTGAGTAAATCGGAATTCATAGTTCGACTGATTTTCGACAAATATTTGTACGTTTCAAAAATGGACACTTAGAAACTTTTCTGGTGAAAACCACACAATGGATTCCTAAGGAAGGAAATACAAGTTACTGGTAAGTACGCTTAGAATTAATTTTCGGGGACAGTGCTGGGCTAAAAGATGCAGCACTGGGTTCTCTCCTGATAACAGGTGAGTAAATCGGAATTCATAGTTCCGTTGATTTTAGAGGAATATTTGTACGTTTCAAAAATGGAGACTTAGAAACTTTTCTGCTGAAAACCACACAATGGATTCCTATGGAAGGAAATACAAGTTACTGGTAAGTACGCTTAGAATTACTTTTCAGCGTAAGTGCTAGGCTAACAGATGCAGCACTGGGTTCTCTCCTGATAACAGGTGAGTAAATCCGAATTCGTAGTTCGACTGATTTTAGAGGAATATTTCTACGTTTCAAAAATGGACACTTAGAAACTTTTCTGCTGAAAACCACACAATGCATTTCTATGGAAGGAAATACAAGTTACTGGTAAGTACGCTTAGAATTACTTTCCAGGGTCAGTGCTGGGCTAACAGATGCAGCCCCTGGTTCTCTCCTGATAACAGGTGAGTAAATAGGAATTCGTAGTTCAGCTGATTTTAGAGGAATATTTGTACGTTTCAAAAATGGAGACTTAGAAACTTTTCTGCTGAAAACCACACAATGGATTCCTATGGAAGGAAATACAAGTTACTGGTAAGTACGCTTAGATTTACTTTCCAGGGTTCAGTGCTGGTCTAAAAGATGCAGCACTGGGTTCTCTCCTGATAACAGGTGAGTAAATCGGAATTCGTAGTTCAGCTGATTTTAGAGGAATATTTGTACGTTTCAAAAATGGACACTTAGAAACTTTTCTGCTGAAAACCACACAATGCATTTCTATGGAAGGAAATACAAGTTACTGGTAAGTACGCTTAGAATTACTTTTCAGGGTCCGTGCTGGTCTAAAAGATGCAGCACTGGGTTCTCTCCTGATAACAGGTGAGTAAATCGGAATTCGTAGTTCGACTGATTTTAGAGGAATATTTGTACGTTTCAAAAATGGACACTTAGAAACTTTTCTGATGAAGACCACACAATGGATTCCTATGGAAGGAAATACAAGTTACAGGTAAATACTCTTAGAATTACTTTCCATGGTCAGTGCTGGGCTAAAAGATGCAGCACTGGGTTCTCTTCTGATAACAGGTGAGTAAATCGGAATTCGTAGTTCGACTGATTTTAGAGGAATATTTGTACATTTCAAAAATGGACACTTAGAAACTTTTCTGATGAAGACCACACAATGGATTCCTATGGAAGGAAATACAAGTTACAGATAAGTACTCTTAGAATTACTTTCCAGGGTCAGTGCTGGGCTAAAAGATGCAGCACTGGGTTCTCTCCTGATAAAAGGTGAGTAAATCTGAATTCATAGTTCAACTGAATTTCGAGGAATATTTGTCCGTTTCAAAAATGGACACTTAGAAACTTTTCTGCTGAAAACCACACAATGGATTTCTATGGAAGGAAACACAAGTTACTGGTAAGTACGCTTAGAATACCTTTTCAGGGTCGTGCTGGGATAACAGATGCAGCACTGGGTTCTCTCCTGATAACAGGTGAGTAAATCGGAATTCGTAGTCCGGCTGATTTTAGAGGAATATTTGTACATTTCAAAAATGGACACTTAGAAACTTTTCTGCTGAAAACCACACAATGGATTCCTATGGAAGGAAATACAAGTTACTGGTAAGTACGCTTAGAATTACTTTCCAGGGTCAGTGCAGGGCTAAAAGATACATCACTGGGTTCTCTACTGATAACAGGTGAGTAAATCGGAATTCATAGTTTGGCTGATTTAAGTGGAATATTTGTACGTTTCAAAAATGGACACCTAGAAACTTTTCTGCTGAAAACCACACAATGCATTTCTATGGAAGGAAATACAAGTTACTGGTAAGTACGCTTAGAATTACTTTTCAGGGTCAGTGCTGGGCTAACAGATGCAGCCCTGGGTTCTCTCCTGATAACAGGTGTGTAAATCGGAATTCGTAGTTCGGCTGATTTTAGAGGAATATTTGTGCATTTCAAAAATGGACACTTAGAAACTTTACTGGTGAAGACCACACAATGGATTCCTATGGAAGGAAATACAAGTTACTGGTAAGTACTCTTAGAATTACTTTCCAGGGTCAGTGCTGAGCTAAAAGATGCAGCACTGGGTTCTCTCCTGATAACAGGTGAGTAAATCGGAATTCATAGTTCGACTAATTTTCGAGGAATATTTGTGCGTTTCAAAGATGGACACTGAGAAACTATTCTGGTGAAAACCACACAATGGATTCCTATGGAAGGAAATTCAAGTTACTGGTAAGTACGCTTAGAATTACTTTCCAGGGTCAGTGCTGGTCTAAAAGATGCAACACTGGGTTCTCTCCTGATAACAGGTGAGTAAATCGGAATTCGTAGTTTGGCTGATTTTAGAGGAATATTTGTACATTTCAGAAATGGACATTTGGATACTTTTCTGGTGAAATCCACACAATGGATACCTATGGAAGGAAATACAAGTTACTGGTAAGTACGCTTAGAATTACTTTTCAGGGTCAGTGCTGCTCTAAAAGATGCAGCACTGGGTTCTACCCTGATAACAGGTGAGTAAATCGGAATTCGAAGTTCGGCTGATTTTAGAGGAATATTTGTACGTTTCAAAAATGGACACTTAGAAACTTTTCTGGTGAAAACCACACAATGGATTCCTATAGAAGGAAATACAAGTTACTGGTAAGTACGCTAAGAATTACATTTCAGGGTCAGTGCTGGGCTAACAGATGCAGCCCTGGGTTCTCTCCTGATAACAGGTGTGTAAATCGGAATTCGTAGTTCGGCTGATTTTAGAGGAATATTTGTGCATTTCAAAAATGGACACTAAGAAACTTTTCTGCTGAAAACCACACAATGGATTCCTATGGAAGGAAATACAAGTTACTGGTAAATACGCTTAGAATTACTTTTCAGGGTCAGTGCTGGGCTAACAGATGCAGCACTGGATTCTCTCCTGAGAACAGGTGAGTAAATCAGAATTTGTAGTTCAGCTTATTTTAGAGGAATATTTGTACGTTTCAAAAATGGACACTTAGAAACTTTTCTGCTGAAAACCACACAATGCATTTGTATGGAAGGAAATACAAGTTACTGGTAAGTACGCTTAGAATTACTTTCCAGGGTCAGTGCTGGTGTAAAAGATGCAGCACTGGGTTCTCTCCTGATAACAGGTGAGTAAATCGGAATTCGTAGTTTGGCTGATTTTAGAGGAATATTTGTATGTTTAAAAAATGTACACTTAGAAACTTTTCTTCTGAAAACCACACAATGGATTCCTATGGAAGGAAATACAAGTTACTGGTAAGTACGCTTAGAATTACATTTGAGTGTCAGTGCTGGGCAAACAGATGCAGCCCTGGGTTCTCTCCTGATAACAGGTGAGTAAATCAGAATTTGTAGTTCAGCTGATTTTAGAGGAATATTTGTACGTTTCAAAAATGGACACTTAGAAACTTTTCTGCTGAAAACCACACAATGCATTTGTATGGAAGGAAATACAAGTTACTGGTAAGTACGCTTAGAATTACTTTCCAGGGTCAGTGCTGGTGTAAAAGATGCAGCACTGGGTTCTCTCCTGATAACAGGTGAGTAAATCGGAATTCGTAGTTTGGCTAATTTTAGAGGAATATTTGTATGTTTCAAAAATGTACACTTAGAAACTTTTCTTCTGAAAACCACACAATGGATTCCTATGGAAGGAAATACAAGTTACTGGTAAGTACGCTTAGAATTACTTTCCAGGGTCAGTGCAGGGCTAAAAGATGCATCACTGGGTTCTCTACTGATAACAGGTGAGTAAATCGGAATTCATAGTTCGGCTGATTTAAGTGGAATATTTGTACGTTTCAAAAATGGACACCTAGAAACTTTTCTGCTGAAAACCACACAATGCATTTATATGGAAGGAAATACAAGTTACTGGTAAGTACGCTTAGAATTACTTTTCAGGGTCAGTGCTGGGCTAACAGATGCAGCCCTGGGTTCTCTCCTGATAACAGGTGTGTAAATCGGAATTCGTAGTTCGGCTGATTTTAGAGGAATATTTGTGCATTTCAAAATTGGACACTAAGAAACTTTTCTGCTGAAAACCACACAATGCATTTCTATGGAAGGAAATACAAGTTACTGGTAAGTACGCTTAGAATTACTTTCCAGGGTCTGTGCTGAGCTAAAAGATGCAGCACTGGGTTCTCTCCTGATAACAGGTGTGTAAATCGGAATTCGTAGTTCGGCTGATTTTAGAGGAATATTTGTACATTTCAAAAATGGACACTTAGAAACTTTTCTGGTGAAGACCACACAATGGATTCCTATGGAGGAAATACAAGTTACTGGTAAGTACTCTTAGAATTACTTTCCAGGGTCAGTGCTGAGCTAAAAGATGCAGCACTGGGTTCTCTCCTGATAACAGGTGAGTAAATCGGAATTCATAGTTCGACTAATTTTCGAGGAATATTTGTGCGTTTCAAAGATGGACACTGAGAAACTATTCTGGTGAAAACCACACAATGGATTCCTATGGAAGGAAATTCAAGTTACTGGTAAGTACGCTTAGAATTACTTTCCAGGGTCAGTGCTGGTCTAAAAGATGCAACACTGGGTTCTCTCCTGATAACAGGTGAGTAAATCGGAATTCGTAGTTTGGCTGATTTTAAAGGAATATTTGTACATTTCAGAAATGGACACTTGGATACTTTTCTGGTGAAATCCACACAATGGATACCTATGGAAGGAAATACAAGTTACTGGTAAGTACGCTTAGAATTACTTTTCAGGGTCAGTGCTGCTCTAAAAGATGCAGCACTGGGTTCTACCCTGATAACAGGTGAGTAAATCGGAATTCGTAGTTCGGCTGATTTTAGAGGAATATTTGTACGTTTCAAAAATGGACACTTAGAAACTTTTCTGCTAAAAAACACACAATGGATTCCTATGGAAGGAAATACAAGTTACTGGTAAGTATGCTTAGAATTACTTTCCAGGGTCAGTGCTGAGCTAAAAGATGCAACACTGGGTTCTCTCCTGATAACAGGTGAGTAAATCGGAATTCATAGTTCGACTAATTTTCGAGAAATATTTGTGCGTTTCAAAAATGGACACTTAGAAACTTTTCTGGTGAAAACCACACAATGGATTCCTATGGAAGGAAGTACAAGTTACTGGTAAGTACGCTAAGAATTACATTTCAGGGTCAGTGCTGGGCTAACAGATGCAGCCCTGGGTTCTCTCCTGATAACAGGTGTGTAAATCGGAATTCGTAGTTCGGCTGATTTTAGAGGAATATTTGTGCATTTCAAAAATGGACACTAAGAAACTTTTCTGCTGAAAACCACACAATGGATTCCTATGGAAGGAAATACAAGTTACTGGTAAATACGCTTAGAATTACTTTTCAGGGTCAGTGCTGGGCTAACAGATGCAGCACTGGATTCTCTCCTGAGAACAGGTGAGTAAATCAGAATTTGTAGTTCAGCTGATTTTAGAGGAATATTTGTACGTTTAAAAAATGGACACTTAGAAACGTTTCTGCTGAAAACCACACAATGCATTTCTATGGAAGGAAATACAAGTTACTGGTAAGTACGCTTAGAATTACTTTCCAGGGTCAGTGCTGGTCTAAAAGATGCAGCACTGGGTTCTCTACTGATAACAGGTGAGTAAATCGGAATTCATAGTTCGGCTGATTTAAGTGGAATATTTGTACGTTTCAAAAATGGACACCTAGAAACTTTTCTGCTGAAAACCACACAATGCATTTCTATGGAAGGAAATACAAGTTACTGGTAAGTACGCTTAGAATTACTTTTCAGGGTCAGTGCTGGGCTAACAGATGCAGCCCTGGGTTCTCTCCTGATAACAGGTGTGTAAATCGGAATTCGTTGTTCGGCTGATTTTAGAGGAATATTTGTGCATTTCAAAATTGGACACTAAGAAACTTTTCTGCTGAAAACCACACAATGCATTTCTATGGAAGGAAATACAAGTTACTGGTAAGTACGCTTAGAATTATGTTCCAGGGTCGGTGCTGAGGTAAAAGATGCAGCACTGGGTTCTTTCCTGATAACAGGTGTGTAAACCGGAATTCGTAGTTCGGCTGATTTTAGAGGAATATTTGTGCATTTCAAAATTGGACACTTAGAAACTTTTCTGCTGAAAACCACACAATGCATTTCTATGGAAGGAAATACAAGTTACTGGTAAGTACGCTTAGAATTACTTTCCAGGGTCAGTGCTGGGCTAAAAGATGCAGCACTGGGTTCTCTCCTGATAAAAGGTGAGTAAATCGGAATTCATAGTTCAACTGAATTTCGAGGAATATTTGTCCGTTTCAAAAATGGACACTTAGAAACTTTTCTGCTGAAAACTACACAATGGATTTCTATGGAAGGAAACACAAGTTACTGGTAAGTACGCTTAGAATAACTTTTCAGGGTTGTGCTGGGATAACAGATGCAGCACTGGGTTCTCTCCTGATAACAGGTGTGTAAATCGGAATTCGTAGTTCGGCTGATTTTAGAGGAATATTTGTGCATTTCAAAAATGGACACTTTGAAACTTTTCTGTTGAAAAACACACAATGGATTCCTATTTCAGGAAATACAGGTTACTGGTAAGTATGCTTAGAATTACTTTCCAGGGTCAGTGCTGGGCTAAAAGATGCAGCACTGGGTTCTCTCCTGATAACAGGTGAGTACATTGGAATTCGTAGTTCGGCTGATTTTAGAGGAATATTTGTGCATTTCAAAAATGGACACTTTGAAACTTTTCTGTTGAAAAACACACAATGGATTCCTATTTCAGGAAATACAGGTTACTGGTAAGTACGCTTAGAATTACTTTTCAGGGTCAGTGCTGGGCTAACAGATGCAGCCCTGGGTTCTCTCCTGATAACAGGTGTGTAAATCGGAATTCGTAGTTCGGCTGATTAGAGAGGAATATTTGTGCATTTCAAAAATGGACACTTTGAAACTTTTCTGTTGAAAAACACATAATGGATTCCTCTGGAAGGAAATACAAGTTACTGGTAAGTATGCTTAGAATTACTTTCCAGGGTCAGTGCTGGGCTAAAAGATGCAGCACTGGGTTCTCTCCTGATAACAGGTGAGTAAATCAGAATTTGTAGTTCAACTGATATGAGAGGAATATTTGTACATTTCAAAAATGGACACTTTGAAACTTTTCTGTTGAAAAACACACAATGGATTCCTATGGAAGGAAATACAAGTTACTGGTAAGTACGCTTAGAATTTCTTTCCAGGGTCAGTGCTGGTCTAAAAGATGCAGCACTGGGTTCTCTCCTGATAACAGGTGAGTAAATCGGAATTCTTAGTTCGACTCATTTTAGAGGAATATTTGTACATTTCAAAAATGGACACTTAGAAACTTTTCTGGTGAAGACCACACAATGGATTCCTATGGTAGGAAATACAAGTTACTGGTAAGTACTCTTAGAATTACTTTCCAGGGTCAGTGCTGAGCTAAAAGATGCAGCACTGGGTTCTCTCCTGATAACAGGTGAGTAAATCGGAATTCATAGTTTGACTAATTTTCGAGGAATATTTGTGCGTTTCAAAGATGGACACTGAGAAACTATTCTGGTGAAAACCACACAATGGATTCCTATGGAAGGAAATTCAAGTTACTGGTAAGAACGCTTAGAATTACTTTCCAGGGTCAGTGCTGGTCTAAAAGATGCAGCACTGGGTTCTCTCCTGATAACAGGTGAGTAAATCGGAATTCGTAGTTCGACTAATTTTCGAGGAATATTTGTGCGTTTCAAAGATGGACACTTAGAAACTTTTCTGCTAAAAAACACACAATGGATTCCTATGGAAGGAAATACAAGTTACTGGTATGTACGCTTAGAATTACTTTCCAGGGTCAGTGCTGAGCTAAAAGATGCAGCACTGGGTTCTCTCCCGATAACAGGTGAGTAAATCGGAATTCATAGTTCGACTAATTTTTGAGGAATATTTGTGCGTTTCAAAATGGACAGTTAGAAAATTTTCTGGTGAAAACCACACAATGGATTCCTATGGAAGGAAATACAAGTTACTGGTAAGTACGCTTAGAATTACATTTCAGGGTCAGTGCTGGGCTAACAGATGCAGCCCTGGGTTCTCTCCTGATAACAGGTGTGTAAATCGGAATTCGTAGTTCGGCTGATTTTAGAGGAATATTTGTGCATTTCAAAAAAGGACACTAAGAAACTTTTCTGCTGAAAACCACACAATGGATTCCTATGGAAGGAAATACAAGTCACTGGTAAGTACGCTTAAAATTACTTTTCAGGGTCAGTGCTGGGCTAACAGATGCAGCACTGGATTCTCTCCTGATAACAGGTGAGTAAATCAGAATTTGTAGTTCAGCTGATTTTAGAGGAATATTTGTACGTTTCAAAAATGGACACTTAGAAACTTTTCTGCTGAAAACCACACAATGCATTTGTATGGAAGGAAATACAAGTTACTGGTAAGTACGCTTAGAATTACTTTCCAGGGTCAGTGCTGGTGTAAAAGATGCAGCACTGGGTTCTCTCCTGATAACAGGTGAGTAAATCAGAATTCATAGTTTGGCTGATTTTAGAGGAATATTTGTATGTTTCAAAAATGTACACTAAGAAACTTTTCTTCTGAAAACCAAACAATGGATTCCTATGGAAGGAAATACAAGTTACTGGTAAGTATGCTTAGAATTACTTTCCAGGGTCAGTGCAGGGCTAAAAGATGCATCACTGGGTTCTCTACTGATAACAGGTGAGTAAATCGGAATTCATAGTTCGGCTGATTTAAGTGGAATATTTGTACGTTTCAAAAATGGACACCTAGAAACTTTTCTGCCGAAAACCACACAATGCATTTCTATGGAAGGAAATACAAGTTACTGGTAAGTACGCTTAGAATTACTTTTCAGGGTCAGTGCTGGGCTAACAGATGCAGCCCTGGGTTCTCTGCTGATAACAGGTGAGTAAATCGGAATTTGTAGTTCGGCTGATTTTAGAGGAATATTTGTATGTTTCAAAAATGTACACTTAGAAACTTTTCTTCTGAAAACCACACAATGGATTCCTATGGAAGGAAATACAAGTTACTGGTAAGTATGCTTAGAATTACTTTCCAGGGTCAGTGCAGGGCTAAAAGATGCATCACTGGGTTCTCTACTGATAACAGGTGAGTAAATCGGAATTCATAGTTCGGCTGATTTAAGTGGAATATTTGTATGTTTAAAAAATGTACACTTAGAAACTTTTCTTCTGAAAACCACACAATGGATTCCTATGGAAGGAAATACAAGTTACTGGTAAGTACGCTTAGAATTACTTTTCAGGGTCAGTGCTGGGCTAACAGATGCAGCCCTGGGTTCTCTGCTGATAACAGGTGAGTAAATCGGAATTTGTAGTTCGGCTGATTTTAGAGGAATATTTGTATGTTTCAAAAATGGACACTTAGAAACTTTTCTGCTGACAACCACACAATGGATTTCTATGGAAGGAAATACAAGTTACTGGTAAATACGCTTAGAATTACTTTCCAGGGTCAGTGCTGAGCTAAAAGATGCAGCACTGGGTTCTCTCCTGAAAACAGGTGAGTAAATCGGAATTCATAGTTCGACTAATTTTCGAGGAATATTTGTGCGTTTCAAAAATGGACACTTAGAAACTATTCTGGTGAAAACCACACAATGGATTCCTATGGAAGAAAATACAAGTTACTGGTAAGTACGATTAGAATTATATTTCAGGGTCAGTGCTGGGCTAACAGATGCAGCCCTGGGTTCACTCCTGATAACAGGTGTGTAAATCGGAATTCGTAGTTCGGCTGATTTTAGAGGAATATTTGTGCATTTCAAAAATGGACACTAAGAAACTTTTCTGCTGAAAACCACACAATGGATTCCTATGGAAGGAAATACAAGTTACTGGTAAGTACGCTTAGAATTACTTTTCAGGGTCAGTGCTGGGCTAACAGATGCAGCTCTGGGTTCCCTCCTGATAACAGGTGAGTAAATCAGAATTTGTAGTTCAACTGATTTTAGAGGAATATTTGTACGTTTCAAAAATGGACACTTAGAATCTTTTCTGCTGACAACCACACAATGGATTTCTATGGAAGGAAATACAAGTTACTGGTAAGTATGCTTAGAATTACTTTCCAGGGTCAGTGCTGAGCTAAAAGATGCAGCACTGGGTTCTCTCCTGATAACAGGTGAGTAAATCGGAATTCGTAGTTTGGCTGATTTTAGAGGAATATTTGTATGTTTAAAAAATGTGCACTTAGAAACTTTTCTTCTGAAAACCACACAATGGATTCCTATGGAAGGAAATACAAGTTACTGGTAAGTACGCTTAGAATTACTTTTCAGGGTCAGTGCTGGGCTAACAGATGCAGCCCTGGGTTCTCTTCTGATAACAGGTGAGTAATTCGGAATTTGTAGTTTGGCTGATTTTAGAGGAATATTTGTATGTTTCAAAAATAGACACTTAGAAACTTTTCTGCTGACAACCACACAATGGATTTCTATGGAAGGAAATACAAGTTACTGGTAAGTACGCTTAGAATTACTTTCCAGGGTCAGTGCTGAGCTAAAAGATGCAGCACTGGGTTCTCTCCTGAAAACAGGTGAGTAAATCGGAATTCATAGTTCGACTAATTTTCGAGGAATATTTGTGCGTTTCAAAAATGGACACTTAGAAACTATTCTGGTGAAAACCACACAATGGATTCCTATGGAAGAAAATACAAGTTACTGGTAAGTATGATTAGAATTATATTTCAGGGTCAGTGCTGGGCTAACAGATGCAGCCCTGGGTTCACTCCTGATAACAGGTGAGTAAATCAGAATTTGTAGTTCAACTGATTTTAGAGGAATATTTGTACGTTTCAAAAATGGACACTCAGAAACTTTTCTGCTGAAAACCACACAATGCATTTCTATGGAAGGAAATACAAGTTACTGGTAAGTAAACTTAGAATTACTTTCCAGGGTCAGCGCTGGTCTAAAAGATGCAGCACTGGGTTCTCTCCTGATAACAGGTGAGTAAATCGGAATTCGTAGTTTGACTGATTTTAGAGGAATATTTGTACGTTTCAAAATCGGACACTTAGAAACTTTTCTGCTGAAATCCACACAATGGATTCCTATGGAAGGAAATACAAGTTACTGGTAAGTACGCTTAGAATTACTTTTCAGGGTCAGTGCTGGGCTAACAGATGCAGCCCTGGGTTCTCTCCTGATAACAGGTGTGTAAATCGGAATTCGGAGTTTGGCTGATTTTAGAGGAATATTTGTGCATTTCAAAAATGGACACTTTGAAACTTTTCTGTTGAAAAACACAAAATGGATTCCTATGGAAGGAAATACAAGTTACTGGTAAGTACGCTTAGAATTACTTTTCAGGGTCAGTGCTGGGCTAACAGATGCAGCCCTGGGTTCTCTCCTGATAACAGGTGTGTAAATCGGAATTCGTAGTTCGGCTGATTTTAGAGGAATATTTGTGCATTTCAAAAATGGACACTTTGAAACTTTTCTGTTGAAAAACACAAAATGGATTCCTATTTCAGGAAATACAAGTTACTGGTAAGTACGCTTAGAATTACTTTCCAGGGTCAGTGCTGGGCTAAAAGATGCAGCACTGAATTCTCTCCTGATAACAGGTGAGTAAATCTGAATTCGTAGTTTGGCTGATTTTAGAGGAATATTTGTACGTTTCAAAAATGGACACTTAGAAACTTTTCTGCTGAAAACCACACAATGGATTCCAATGGAAGGAAATACAAGTTACTGGTATGTACGCTTAGAATAACTTTTCAGGGTCAGTGCTGGGCTAACAGATGCAGCCCTGGGTTCTCTCCTGATAACAGGTGAGTAAATCAGAATTTGTAGTTCAACTGATATGAGAGGAATATTTGTACATTTCAAAAATGGACACTTTGAAACTTTTCTGTTGAAAAACACACAATGGATTCCTATGGAAGGAAATACAAGTTACTGGTAAGTACGCTTAGAATTTCTTTCCATGGTCAGTGATGGTCTAAAAGATGCAGCACTGGGTTCTCTCCTGATAACAGGTGAGTAAATCGGAATTCTTAGTTTGACTGATTTTAGAGGAATATTTGTACATTTCAAAAATGGACACTTAGAAACTTTTCTGGTGAAGACCACACAATGGATTCCTATGGAAGGAAATACAAGTTACTGGTAAGTACTCTTAGAATTACTTTCCAGGGTCAGTGCTGAGCTAAAAGATGCAGCACTGGGTTCTCTCCTGATAACAGGTGAGTAAATCGGAATTCGTAGTTCGACTGATTTTAGAGGAATATTTGTACATTTCAAAAATGGACACTTAGAAACTTTTCTGGTGAAGACCAATCAATGGATTCCTATGGAAGGAAATACAAGTTACTGGTAAGTACTCTTAGAATTACTTTCCAGGGTCGCTGCTGAGCTAAAAGATGCAGCACTGGGTTCTCTCCTGATAACAGGTGAGTAAATCGGAATTCATAGTTCGACTAATTTTCGAGGAATATTTGTGCGTTTCAAAGATGGACACTGAGAAACTATTCTGGTGAAAACCACACAATGGATTCCTATGGAAGGAAATTCAAGTTACTGGTAAGTACGCTTAGAATTACTTTCCAGGGTCAGTGCTGTCTAAAAGATGCAGCACTGGGTTCTCGCCTGATAACAGGTGAGTAAATCGGAATTCGTAGTTTGGCTGATTTTAGAGGAATATTTGTACGTTTCAAAAATGGACACTTAGAAACTTTTCTGCTAAAAACCACACAATGGATTCCTATGGAAGGAAATACAAGTTACTGGTATGTACGCTTAGAATTACTTTCCAGGGTCAGTGCTGAGCTAAAAGATGCAGCACTGGGTTCTCTCCTGATAACAGGTGAGTAAATCGGAATTCATAGTTTGACTAATTTTCGAGGAATATTTGTGCGTTTCAAAAATAGACACTTAGAAACTTTTCTGGTGAAAACTACACAATGGATTCCTATGGAAGGAAATACAAGTTACTGGTAAGTACGCGTAGAATTACATTTCAGGGTCAGTTCTGGGCTAACAGATGCAGCCCTGGGTTCTCTCCTGATAACAGGTGTGTAAATCGGAATTCGTAGTTCGGCTGATTTTAGAGGAATATTTGTGCATTTCAAAAATGGACACTAAGAAACTTTTCTGCTGAAAACCACACAATGGATTCCTATGGAAGGAAATACAAGTTACTGGTAAATACGCTTAGAATTACTTTTCAGGGTCAGTGCTGGGCTAACAGATGCAGCACTGCATTCTTTCCTGATAACAGGTGAGTAAATCAGAATTTGTAGTTCAGCTGATTTTAGAGGAATATTTGTACGTTTCAAAAATGGACACTTAGAAACTTTTCTGCTGAAAACCACACAATGCATTTGTATGGAAGGAAATACAAGTTACTGGTAAGTACGCTTAGAATTACTTTCCAGGGTCAGTGCTGGTGTAAAAGATGCAGCACTGGGTTCTCTCCTGATAACAGGTGAGTAAATCGGAATTCGTAGTTTGGCTGATTTTAGAGGAATATTTGTACGTTTCAAAAATGGACACTTAGAAACTTTTCTGCTAAAAACCACACAATGGATTCCTATGGAAGGAAATACAAGTTACTGGTATGTACGCTTAGAATTACTTTCCAGGGTCAGTGCTGAGCTAAAAGATGCAGCACTGGGTTCTCTCCTGATAACAGGTGAGTAAATCGGAATTCATAGTTCGACTAATTTTCGAGGAATATTTGTGCGTTTCAAAAATGGACACTTAGAAACTTTTCTGGTGAAAACCACACAATGGATTCCTATGGAAGGAAATACAAGTTACTGGTAAGTACGCTTAGAATTACATTTCAGGGTCAGTGCTGGGCTAACAGATGCAGCCCTGGGTTCTCTCCTGATAACAGGTGTGTAAATCGGATTTCGTAGTTCAGCTGATTTTAGAGGAATATTTGTGCATTTCAAAAATGGACACTAAGAAACTTTTCAGCTGAAAACCACACAATGGATTTCTATGGAAGGAAATACAAGTTACTGGTAAATACGCTTAGAATTACTTTTCAGGGTCAGTGCTGGGCTAACAGATGCAGCACTGGATTCTCTCCTGATAACAGGTGAGTAAATCAGAATTTGTAGTTCAGCTGATTTTAGAGGAATATTTGTACGTTTCAAAAATGAACACTTAGAAACTTTTCTGCTGAAAACCACACAATGCATTTGTATGGAAGGAAATACAAGTTACTGGTAAGTACGCTTAGAATTACTTTCCAGGGTCAGTGCTAGTGTAAAAGATGCAGCACTGGGTTCTCTCCTGATAACAGGTGAGTAAATCGGAATTCGTAGTTTGGCTGATTTTAGAGGAATATTTGTATGTTTCAAAAATGTACACTTAGAAACTTTTCTTCTGAAAACCACACAATGGATTCCTATGGAAGAAAATACAAGTTACTGGTAAGTACGCTCAGAATTACTTTCCAGGGTCAGTGCAGGGCTAAAAGATGCATCACTGGGTTCTCTACTGATAACAGGTGAGTAAATCGGAATTCATAGTTCGGCTGATTTAAGTGGAATATTTGTACGTTTCAAAAATGGACACCTAGAAACTTTTCTGCTGAAAACCACACAATGCATTTTTATGGAAGGAAATACAAGTTACTGGTAAGTACGCTTAGAATTACTTTTCAGGGTCAGTGCTGGGCTAACAGATGCAGCCCTGGGTTCTCTCCTGATAACAGGTGTGTAAATCGGAATTCGTAGTTCAGCTGATTTTAGAGGAATATTTGTGCATTTCAAAAATGGACACTAAGAAACTTTTCTGCTGAAAACCACACAATGCATTTCTATGGAAGGAAATACAAGTTCTGGTAAGTACGCTTAGAATTACTTTCCAGGGTCAGTGCTGAGCTAAAAGATGCAGCACTGGGTTCTCTCCTGATAACAGGTGAGTAAATCGGAATTCGTAGTTTGGCTGATTTTAGAGGAATATTTGTATGTTTAAAAAATGTACACTTAGAAACTTTTCTTCTGAAAACCACACAATGGATTCCTATGGAAGGAAATACAAGTTACTGGTAAGTACGCTTAGAATTACTTTTCAGGGTCAGTGCTGGGCTAACAGATGCAGCCCTGGGTTCTCTCCTGATAACAGGTGTGTAAATCGGAATTCGTAGTTCGGCTGATTAGAGAGGAATATTTGTGCATTTCAAAAATGGACACTTTGAAACTTTTCTGTTGAAAAACACATAATGGATTCCTATGGAAGGAAATACAAGTTACTGGTAAGTACGCTTAGAATTACTTTCCAGGGTCAGTGCTGGGCTACAAGATGCAGCACTGGGTTCTCTCCTGATAACAGGTGAGTAAATCAGAATTTGTAGTTCAACTGATATGAGAGGAATATTTGTACATTTCAAAAATGGACACTTTGAAACTTTTCTGTTGAAAAACACACAATGGATTCCTATGGAAGGAAATACAAGTTACTGGTAAGTACGCTTAGAATTTCTTTCCAGGGTCAGTGCTGGTCTAAAAGATGCAGCACTGGGTTCTCTCCTGATAACAGGTGAGTAAATCGGAATTCTTAGTTCGACTGATTTTAGAGGAATATTTGTACATTTCAAAAATGGACACTGAGAAACTATTCTGGTGAAAACCACACAATGGATTCCTATGGATGGAAATTCAAGTTACTGGTAAGTACGCTTAGAATTACTTTCCAGGGTCAGTGCTGGTCTAAAAGATGCAGCACTGGGTTCTCTCCTGATAACAGGTGAGTAAATCGGAATTCGTAGTTTGGCTGATTTTAGAGGAATATTTGTACATTTCAAAAATGGACACTTGGAAACTTTTCTGATGAAATCCACACAATGGATACCTATGGAAGGAAATACAAGTTACTGGTAAGTACGCTTAGAATTACTTTCCAGGGTCAGAGCTGGTCTAAAAGATGCAGCACTGGGTTCTCTCCTGATAACAGGTGAGTAAATCGGAATTCGTAGTTCGACTGATTTTAGAGGAATATTTGTACATTTCAAAAATGGACACTTAGAAACTTTTCTGGTGAAAACCACACAATGGATTCCTATGGAAGGAAATTCAAGTTACTGGTAAGTACGCTTAGAATTACTTTCCAGGGTCAGTGCTGGTCTAAAAGATGCAGCACTGGGTTCTCGCCTGATAACAGGTGAGTAAATCGAAATTCGTAGTTTGGCTGATTTTAGAGGAATATTTGTACGTTTCAAAAATGGACACTTAGAAACTTTTCTGCTAAAAACCACACAATGGATTCCTATGGAAGGAAATACAAGTTACTGGTATGTACGCTTAGAATTACTTTCCAGGGTCAGTGCTGAGCTAAAAGATGCAGCACTGGGTTCTCTCCTGATAACAGGTGAGTAAATCGGAATTCATAGTTCGACTAATTTTCGAGGACTATTTGTGCGTTTCAAAAATGGACGCTTAGAAACATTTCTGGTGAAAACCACACAATGGATTCCTATGGAAGGAAATACAAGTTACTGGTAAGTACGCTTAGAATTACATTTCAGGGTCAGTTCTGGGCTAACAGATGCAGCCCTGGGTTCTCTCCTGATAACAGGTGTGTAAATCGGAATTCGTAGTTCGGCTGATTTTAGAGGAATATTTGTGCATTTCAAAAATGGACACTAAGAAACTTTTCTGCTGAAAACCACACAATGGATTCCTATGGAAGGAAATACAAGTTACTGGTAAATACGCTTAGAATTACTTTTCAGGGTCAGTGCTGGGCTAACAGATGCAGCACTGGATTCTTTCCTGATAACAGGTGAGTAAATCAGAATTTGTAGTTCAGCTGATTTTAGAGGAATATTTGTACGTTTCAAAAATGGACACTTAGAAACTTTTCTGCTGAAAACCACACAATGCATTTGTATGGAAGGAAATACAAGTTACTGGTAAGTACGCTTAGAATTACTTTCCAGGGTCAGTGCTGGTGTAAAAGATGCAGCACTGGGTTCTCTCCTGATAACAGGTGAGTAAATCGGAATTCGTAGTTTGGCTGATTTTAGAGGAATATTTGTACGTTTCAAAAATGGACACTTAGAAACTTTTCTGCTAAAAACCACACAATGGATTCCTATGGAAGGAAATACAAGTTACTGGTATGTACGCTTAGAATTACTTTCCAGGGTCAGTGCTGAGCTAAAAGATGCAGCACTGGGTTCTCTCCTGATAACAGGTGAGTAAATCGGAATTCATAGTTCGACTAATTTTCGAGGAATATTTGTGCGTTTCAAAAATGGACACTTAGAAACTTTTCTGGTGAAAACCACACAATGGATTCCTATGGAAGGAAATACAAGTTACTGGTAAGTACGCTTAGAATTACATTTCAGGGTCAGTGCTGGGCTAACAGATGCAGCACTGGATTCTCTCCTGATAACAGGTGAGTAAATCAGAATTTGTAGTTCAGCTGATTTTAGAGGAATATTTGTACGTTTCAAAAATGGACACAGACACTTTTCTGCTGAAAACCACACAATGCATTTGTATGGAAGGAAATACAAGTTACTGGTAAGTACGCTTAGAATTACTTTCCAGGGTCAGTGCTGGTGTAAAAGATGCAGCACTGGGTTCTCTCCTGATAACAGGTGAGTAAATCGGAATTCGTAGTTTGGCTGATTTTAGAGGAATATTTGTATGTTTCAAAAATGTAAACTTAGAAACTTTTCTTCTGAAAACCACACAATGGATTCCTATGGAAGGAAATACAAGTTACTGGTAAGTACGCTCAGAATTACTTTCCAGGGTCAGTGCAGGGCTAAAAGATGCATCACTGGGTTCTCTACTGATAACAGGTGAGTAAATCGGAATTCATAGTTCGACTAATTTTTGAGGAATATTTGTGCGTTTCAAAAATGGACACTTAGAAACTTTTCTGGTGAAAACCACACAATGGATTCCTATGGAAGGAAATACAAGTTACTGGTAAGTACGCTTAGAATTACATTTCAGGGTCAGTTCTGGGCTAACAGATGCAGCCCTGGGTTCTCTCCTGATAACAGGTGTGTAAATCGGAATTCGTAGTTCGGCTGATTTTAGAGGAATAGTTGTGCATTTCAAAAATGGACACTAAGAAACTTTTCTGCTGAAAACCACACAATGGATTCCTATGGAAGGAAATACAAGTTACTGGTAAATACGCTTAGAATTACTTTTCAGGGTCAGTGCTGGGCTAACAGATGCAGCACTGGATTCTTTCCTGATAACAGGTGAGTAAAACAGAATTTGTAGTTCAGCTGATTTTAGAGGAATATTTGTACGTTTCAAAAATGGACACTTAGAAACTTTTCTGCTGAAAACCATACAATGCATTTGTATGGAAGGAAATACAAGTTACTGGTAAGTACACTTAGAATAACTTTTCAGGGTCGTGCTGGGATAACAGATGCAGCACTGGGTTCTCTCCTGATAACAGGTGTGTAAATCGGAATTCGTAGTTCGGCTGATTTTAGAGGAGTATTTGTGCATTTCAAAAATGGACACTTTGAAACTTTTCTGTTGAAAAACACACAATGGATTCCTATTTCAGGAAATACAGGTTACTGGTAAGTACGCTTAAAATTACTTTCCAGGGTCAGTGCTGGGCTAAAAGATGCAGCACTGGGTTCTCTCCTGATAACAGGTGAGTAAATTGGAATTCGTAGTTCGGCTGATTTTAGAGGAATATTTGTGCATATCAAAAATGGACACTTTGAAACTTTTCTGTTGAAAAACACACAATGGATTCCTATTTCAGGAAATACAGGTTACTGGTAAGTACGCTTAGAATTACTTTTCAGGGTCAGTGCTGGGCTAACAGATGCAGCCCTGGGTTCTCTCCTGATAACAGGTGTGTAAATCGGAATTCGTAGTTCGGCTGATTAGAAAGGAATATTTGTGCATTTCAAAAATGGACACTTTGAAACTTTTCTGTTGAAAAACACATAATGGATTCCTATGGAAGGAAATACAAGTTACTGGTAAGTACGCTTAGAATTTCTTTCCAGGGTCAGTGCTGGTCTAAAAGATGCAGCACTGGGTTCTCTCCTGATAACAGGTGAGTAAATCGGAATTCGTAGTTTGGCTGATTTTAGAGGAATATTTGTACGTTTCAAAAATGGACACTTAGAAACTTTTCTGCTAAAAACCACACAATGGATTCCTATGGAAGGAAATACAAGTTACTGGTATGTACGCTTAGAATTACTTTCCAGGGTCAGTGCTGATCTAAAAGATGCAGCACTGGGTTCTCTCCTGATAACAGGTGAGTAAATCGGAATTCATAGTTTGACTAATTTTCGAGGAATATTTGGGCGTTTCAAAAATGGACACTTAGAAACTTTTCTGGTGAAAACTACACAATGGATTCCTATGGAAGGAAATACAAGTTACTGGTAAGTACGCGTAGAATTACATTTCAGGGTCAGTTCTGGGCTAACAGATGCAGCCCTGGGTTCTTTCCTGATAACAGGTGTGTAAATCGGAATTCGTAGTTCGGCTGATTTTAGAGGAATATTTATGCATTTCAAAAATGGACACTAAGAAACTTTTCTGCTGAAAACCACACAATGGATTCCTATGGAAGGAAATGCAAGTTACTGGTAAATACGCTTAGAATTACTTTTCAGGGTCAGTGCTGGGCTAACAGATGCAGCACTGGATTCTTTCCTGATAACAGGTGAGTAAATCAGAATTTGTAGTTCAGCTGATTTTAGAGGAATATTTGTACGTTTCAAAAATGGACACTTAGAAACTTTTCTGCTGAAAACCACACAATGCATTTGTATGGAAGGAAATACAAGTTACTGGTAAGTACGCTTAGAATTACTTTCCAGGGTCAGTGCTGGTGTAAAAGATGCAGCACTGGGTTCTCTCCTGATAACAGGTGAGTAAATCGGAATTCGTAGTTTGGCTGATTTTAGAGGAATATTTGTACGTTTCAAAAATGGACACTTAGAAACTTTTCTGCTAAAAACCACACAATGGATTCCTATGGAAGGAAATACAAGTTACTGGTATGTACGCTTAGAATTACTTTCCAGGGTCAGTGCTGAGCTAAAAGATGCAGCACTGGGTTCTCTCCTGATAACAGGTGAGTAAATCGGAATTCATAGTTCGACTAATTTTCGAGGAATATTTGTGCGTTTCAAAAATGGACACTTAGAAACTTTTCTGGTGAAAACCACACAATGGATTCCTATGGAAGGAAATACAAGTTACTGGTAAGTACGCTTAGAATTACATTTCAGGGTCAGTGCTGGGCTAACAGATGCAGCCCTGGGTTCTCTCCTGATAACAGGTGTGTAAATCGGATTTCGTAGTTCAGCTGATTTTAGTGGAATATTTGTGCATTTCAAAAATGGACACTAAGAAACTTTTCAGCTGAAAACCACACAATGGATTTCTATGGAAGGAAATACAAGTTACTGGTAAATACGCTTAGAATTACTTTTCAGGGTCAGTGCTGGGCTAACAGATGCAGCACTGGATTCTCTCCTGATAACAGGTGAGTAAATCAGAATTTGTAGTTCAGCTGATTTTAGAGGAATATTTGTACGTTTCAAAAATGGACACTTAGAAACTTTTCTGTTGAAAAACACACAATGGATTCCTATTTCAGGAAATACAGGTTACTGGTAAGTACGCTTAGAATTACTTTTCAGGGTCAGTGCTGGGCTAACAGATGCAGCCCTGGGTTCTCTCCTTATAACAGGTGTGTAAATCGGAATTCGTAGTTCGGCTGATTAGAAAGGAATATTTGTGCATTTCAAAAATGGACACTTTGAAACTTTTCTGTTGAAAAACACACAATGGATTCCTATTTCAGGAAATACAGGTTACTGGTAAGTACGCTTAAAATTACTTTCCAGGGTCAGTGCTGGGCTAAAAGATGCAGCACTGGGTTCTCTCCTGATAACAGGTGAGTAAATTGGAATTCGTAGTTCGGCTGATTTTAGAGGAATATTTGTGCATTTCAAAAATGGACACTTTGAAACTTTTCTGTTGAAAAACACACAATGGATTCCTATTTCAGGAAATACAGGTTACTGGTAAGTACGCTTAGAATTACTTTTCAGGGTCAGTGCTGGGCTAACAGATGCAGCCCTGGGTTCTCTCCTGATAACAGGTGTGTAAATCGGAATTCGTAGTTCGGCTGATTAGAAAGCAATATTTGTGCATTTCAAAAATGGACACTTTGAAACTTTTCTGTTGAAAAACACATAATGGATTCCTATGGAAGGAAATACAAGTTACTGGGAAGTATGCTTAGAATTACTTTCCAGGGTCAGTGCTGGGCTAAAAGATGCAGCACTGGGTTCTCTCCTGATAACAGGTGAGTAAATCGGAATTCGTAGTTTGGCTGATTTTAGAGGAATATTTGTACGTTTCAAAAATGGACACTTAGAAACTTTTCTGCTAAAAACCACACAATGGATTCCTATGGAAGGAAATACAAGTTACTGGTATGTACGCTTAGAATTACTTTCCAGGGTCAGTGCTGAGCTAAAAGATGCAGCACTGGGTTCTCTCCTGATAACAGGTGAGTAAATCGGAATTCATAGTTCGACTAATTTTCGAGGAATATTTGTGCGTTTCAAAAATGGACACTTAGAAACTTTTCTGGTGAAAACCACACAATGGACTCCTATGGAAGGAAATACAAGTTACTGGTAAGTACGCTTAGAATTACATTTCAGGGTCAGTGCTGGGCTAACAGATGCAGCCCTGGGTTCTCTCCTGATAACAGGTGTGTAAATCGGATTTCGTAGTTCAGCTGATTTTAGAGGAATATTTGTGCATTTCAAAAATGGACACTAAGAAACTTTTCAGCTGAAAACCACACAATGGATTTCTATGGAAGGAAATACAAGTTACTGGTAAATACGCTTAGAATTACTTTTCAGGGTCAGTGCTGGGCTGACAGATGCAGCACTGGATTCTCTCCTGATAACAGGTGAGTAAATCAGAATTTGTAGTTCAGCTGATTTTAGAGGAATATTTGTATGTTTCAAAAATGGACACTTAGAAACTTTTCTGTTGAAAAACACACAATGGATTCCTATTTCAGGAAATACAGGTTACTGGTAAGTACGCTTAGAATTACTTTTCAGGGTCAGTGCTGGGCTAACAGATGCAGCCCTGGGTTCTCTCCTGATAACAGGTGTGTAAATCGGAATTCGTAGTTCGGCTGATTAGAAAGGAATATTTGTGCATTTCAAAAATGGACACTTTAACACTTTTCTGTTGAAAAACACACAATGGATTCCTATTTCAGGAAATACAGGTTACTGGTAAGTACGCTTAAAATTACTTTCCAGGGTCAGTGCTGGGCTAAAAGATGCAGCACTGGGTTCTCTCCTGATAACAGGTGAGTAAATTGGAATTCGTAGTTCGGCTGATTTTAGAGGAATATTTGTGCATTTCAAAAATGGACACTTTGAAACGTTTCTGTTGAAAAACACACAATGGATTCCTATTTCAGGAAATACAGGTTACTGGTAAGTATGCTTAGAATTACTTTTCAGGGTCAGTGCTGGGCTAACAGATGCAGCCCTGGGTTCTCTCCTGATAACAGGTGTGTAAATCGGAATTCGTAGTTCGGCTGATTAGAAAGGAATATTTGTGCATTTCAAAAATGGACACTTTGAAACTTTTCTGTTGAAAAACACATAATGGATTCCTATGGAAGGAAATACAAGTTACTGGGAAGTATGCTTAGAATTACTTTCCAGGGTCAGTGCTGGGCTAAAAGATGCAGCACTGGGTTCTCTCCTGATAACAGGTGAGTAAATCGGAATTCGTAGTTTGGCTGATTTTAGAGGAATATTTGTATGTTTAGAAAATGTACACTTAGAAACTTTTCTTCTGAAAACCACACAATGGATTCCTATGGAAGGAAATACAAGTTACTGGTAAGTACGCTAAGAATTACTTTTCAGGGTCAGTGCTGGGCTAACAGATGCAGCCCTGGGTTCTCTCCTGATAACAGGTGAGTAAATCGGAATTTGTAGTTCGGCTGATTTTAGAGGAATATTTGTATGTTTCAAAAATGGACACTTAGAAACTTTTCTGCTGACAACCACACAATGGATTTCTATGGAAGGAAATACAAGTTACTGGTAAGTACGCTTAGAATTACTTTCCAGGGTCAGTGCTGCTCTAAAAATTGCAGCACTGGGTTCTACCCTGATAACAGGTGAGTAAATCGGAATTCGTAGTTCGGCTGATTTTAGAGGAATATTTGTACGTTTCAAAAATGGACACTTAGAAACTTTTCTGCTAAAAACCACACAATGGATTCCTATGGAAGGAAATACAAGTTACTGGTAAGTACGCTTAGAATTACTTTCCAGGGTCAGTGCTGAGCTAAAAGATGCAGCACTGGGTTCTCTCCTGATAACAGGTGAGTAAATCGGAATTCATAGTTCAACTATTTTTCGAGGAATATTTGTGCGTTTTAAAAATGGACACTTAGAAACGTTTCTGGTGAAAACCACACAATGGATTCCTATGGAAGGAAATACAAGTTACTGGTAAGTACGCTTAGAATTACATTTCAGGGTCAGTGCTGGGCTAACAGATGCAGCCCTGGGTTCTCTCCTGATAACAGGTGAGTAAATCGGAATTCATAGTTCGACTAATTTTCGAGGAATATTTGTGCATTTCAAAGATGGACACTGAGAAACTATTCTGGTGAAAACCACACAATGGATTCCTAAGGAAGGAAATTCAAGTTACTGGTAAGTACGCTTAGAATTACTTTCCAGGGTCAGTGCTGGTCTAAAAGATGCAGCACTGGGTTCTCTCCTGATAACAGGTGAGTAAATCAGAATTCGTAGTTTGGCTGATTTGAGAGGAATATTTGTACATTTCAAAAATGGACACTTGGAAACTTTTCTGGTGAAATCCACACAATGGATACCTATGGAAGGAAATACAAGTTACTGGTAAATACGCTTAGAATTACTTTTCAGGGTCAGTGCTGCTCTAAAAGATGCAGCACTGGGTTCTACCCTGATAACAGGTGAGTAAATCGGAATTCGTAGTTCAACTATTTTTCGAGGAATATTTGTGCGTTTTAAAAATGGACACTTAGAAACTTTTCTGGTGAAAACCACACAATGGATTCCTATGGAAGGAAATACAAGTTACTGGTAAGTACGCTTAGAATTACATTTCAGGGTCAGTGCTGGGCTAACAGATGCAGCCCTGGGTTCTCTCCTGATAGGTGAGTAAATCGGAATTCATAGTTCGACTAATTTTCGAGGAATATTTGTGCATTTCAAAGATGGACACTGAGAAACTATTCTGGTGAAAACCACACAATGGATTCCTATGGAAGGAAATTCAAGTTACTGGTAAGTACGCTTAGAATTACTTTCCAGGGTCAGTGCTGGTCTAAAAGATGCAGCACTGGGTTCTCTCCTGATAACAGGTGAGTAAATCAGAATTCGTAGTTTGGCTGATTTGAGAGGAATATTTGTACATTTCAAAAATGGACACTTGGAAACTTTTCTGGTGAAATCCACACAATGGATACCTATGGAAGGAAATACAAGTTACTGGTAAGTACGCTTAGAATTACTTTTCAGGGTCAGTGCTGCTCTAAAATATGCAGCACTGGGTTCTACCCTGATAACAGGTGAGTAAATCGGAATTCGTAGTTCGGCTGATTTTAGAGGAATATTTGTACGTTTCAAAAATGGACACTTAGAAACTTTTCTGCTAAAAACCACACAATGGATTCCTATGGAAGGAAATACAAGTTACTGGTATGTACGCTTAGAATTACTTTCCAGGGTCAGTGCTGAGCTAAAAGATGCAGCACTGGGTTCTCTCCTGATAACAGGTGAGTAAATCGGAATTCATAGTTTGACTAATTTTCTAGGAATATTTGTGCGTTTCAAAAATGGACACTTAGAAACTTTTCTGGTGAAAACCACACAATGGATTCCTATGGAAGGAAATACAAGTTACTGGTAAGTACGCTTAGAATTACATTTCAGGGTCAGTGCTGGGCTAACAGATGCAGCCCTGGGTTCTCTCCTGATAACAGGTGTGTAAATCGGAATTCGTAGTTCGGCTGATTTTAGAGGAATATTTGTGCATTTCAAAAATGGACACTAAGAAACTTTTCTGCTGAAAACCACACAATTGATACCTATGGAAGGAAATACAAGTTACTGGTAAGTACGCTTAGAATTACTTTTCAGGGTCAGTGCTGCTCTAAAAGATGCAGCACTGGGTTCTACCCTGATAACAGGTGAGTAAATCGGAATTCGTAGTTCGGCTGATTTTAGAGGAATATTTGTACGTTTCAAAAATGGACACTTAGAAACTTTTCTGCTAAAAACCACACAATGGATTCCTATGGAAGGAAATACACGTTACTGGTATGTACGCTTAGAATTACTTTCCAGGGTCAGTGCTGAGCTAAAAGATGCAGCACTGGGTTCTCTCCTGATAACAGGTGAGTAAAACGGAATTCATAGTTCGACTAATTTTCGAGGAATTTTTTTGCGTTTCAAAAATGGACACTTAGAAACTTTTCTGGTGAAAACCACACAATGGATTCCTATGGAAGGAAATACAAGTTACTGGTAAGTACGCTTAGAATTACATTTCAGGGTCAGTGTTGGGCTAACAGATGCAGCCCTGGGTTCTCTCCTGATAACAGGTGTGTAAATCGGAATTCGTAGTTCGGCTGACTTTAGAGGAATATTTGTGCATTTCAAAAATGGACACTAAGAAACTTTTCTGCTGAAAACCACACAATGGATTCCTATGGAAGGAAATACAAGTTACTGGTAAATACGCTTAGAATTACTTTTCAGGGTCAGTGCTGGGCTAACAGATGCAGCACTGGATTCTCTCCTGATAACAGGTGAGTAAATCAGAATTTGTAGTTCAGCTGATTTTAGAGGAATATTTGTACGTTTCAAAAATGGACACTTAGAAACTTTTCTGCTGAAAACCACACAATGCATTTGTATAGAAGGAAATACAAGTTACTGGTAAGTACGCTTAGAATTACTTTCCAGGGTCAGTGCTGGTGTAAAAGATGCAGCACTGGGTTCTCTCCTGATAACAGGTGAGTAAATCAGAATTCGTAGTTTGGCTGATTTTAGAGGAATATTTGTATGTTTCAAAAATGTACACTTAGAAACTTTTCTTCTGAAAACCACACAATGGATTCCTATGGAAGGAAATACAAGTTACTGGTAAGTACGCTTAGAATTACATTTCAGTGTCAGTGCTGGGCTAACAGATGCAGCCCTGGGTTCTCTCCTGATAACAGGTGAGTAAATCAGAATTTGTAGTTCAGCTGATTTTAGAGGAATATTTGTACGTTTCAAAAATGGACACTTAGAAACGTTTCTGCTGAAAACCACACAATGCATTTCTATGGAAGGAAATACAAGTTACTGGTAAGTACGCTTAGAATTACTTTCCAGGGTCAGTGCTGGTCTAAAAGATGGGGCACTGGGTTCTCTCCTGATAACAGGTTAGTAAATCGGAATTCGTAGTTTGGCTGATTTTAGAGGAATATTTGTATGTTTCAAAAATGTACACTTAGAAACTTTTCTTCTGAAAACCACACAATGGATTCCTATGGAAGGAAATACAAGTTACTGGTAAGTACGCTTAGAATTACTTTCCAGGGTCAGTGCAGGGCTAAAAGATGCATCACTGGGTTCTCTACTGATAACAGGTGAGTAAATCGGAATTCATAGTTCGGCTGATTTAAGTGGAATATTTGTACGTTTCAAAAATGGACACCTAGAAACTTTTCTGCTGAAAACCACACAATGCATTTCTATGGAAGGAAATACAAGTTACTGGAAAGTACGCTTAGAATTACTTTTCAGGGTCAGTGCTGGGCTAACAGATGCAGCCCTGGGTTCTCTCCTGATAACAGGTGTGTAAATCAGAATTCGTAGTTCGGCTGATTTTAGAGGAATATTTGTGCATTTCAAAAATGGACACTAAGAAACTTTTCTGCTGAAAACCACACAATGCATTTCTATGGAAGGAAATACAAGTTACTGGTAAGTACACTTAGAATTACTTTCCGGGGTCAGCGCTGGTCTAAAAGATGCAGCACTGGGTTCTCTCCTGATAACAGGTGAGTAAATCGGAATTCGTAGTTTGACTGATTTTAGAAGAATATTTGTACGTTTCAAAAATGGACACTTAGAAACTTTTCTGTTGAAAAACACACAATGGATTCCTATGGAAGGAAATACAAGTTACTCGTAAGTACGCTTAGAATTACTTTTCAGGGTCAGTGCTGGGCTAACAGATGCAGCCCTGGGTTCTCTCCTGATAACAGGTGAGTAAATCGGAATTTGTAGTTCGGCTGATTTTAGAGGAATATTTGTACGTTTCAAAAATGGACACTTAGAAACGTTTCTGCTCAAAACCACACAATGCATTTCTATGGAAGGAAATACAAGTTACTGGTAAGTACGCTTAGAATTACTTTCCGGGGTCAGTGCTGGTCTAAAAGATGCAGCATTGGGTTCTCTCCTGATAACAGGTTAGTAAATCGGAATTCGTAGTTTGGCTGATTTTAGAGGACTATTTGTATGTTTCAAAAATGTACACTTAGAAACTTTTCTTCTGAAAACCACACAATGGATTCCTATGGAAGGAAATACAAGTTACTGGTAAGTACGCTTAGAATTACTTTCCAGTTTAAAAAATGGACACCTAGAAACTTTTCTGCTGAAAACCACACAATGCATTTCTATGGAAGGAAATACAAGTTACTGGTAAGTACGCTTAGAATTACTTTTCAGGGTCAGTGCTGGGCTAACAGATGCAGCCCTGGGTTCTCTCCTGATAACAGGTGTGTAAATCGGAATTCGTAGTTCGGCTGATTTTAGAGGAATATTTGTGCATTTCAAAAATGGACACTAAGAAACTTTTCTGCTGAAAACCACACAATGCATTTCTATGGAAGGAAATACAAGTTACTGGTAAGTACGCTTAGAATTACTTTCCAGGGTCAGTGCTGAGCTAAAAGATGCAGCACTGGGTTCTCTCCTGATAACAGGTGAGTAAATCGGAATTCGTAGTTTGGCTGATTTTAGAGGAATATTTGTATGTTTCAAAAATGTACACTTAGAAACTTTTCTTCTGAAAACCACACAATGGATTCCTACGGAAGGAAATACAAGTTACTGGTAAGTATGCTTAGAATTACTTTTCAGGGTCAGTGCTGGGCTAACAGATGCAGCCCTGGGTTCTCTCCTGATAACAGGTGAGTAAATCGGAATTTGTAGTTCGGCTGATTTTAGAGGAATATTTGTACGTTTCAAAAATGGACACTTAGAAACTTTTCTGCTGACAACCACACAATGGATTTCTATGGAAGGAAATACAAGTTACTGGTAAGTACGCTTAGAATTACTTTCCAGGGTCAGTGCTGAGCTAGAAGATGCAGCACTGGGTTCTCTCCTGAAAACAGGTGAGTAAATCGGAATTCATAGTTCGACTAATTTTCGAGGAATATTTGTGCGTTTCAAAAATGGACACTTAGAAACTATTCTGGTGAAAACCACACAATGGATTCCTATGGAAGAAAATACAAGTTACTGGTAAGTACGATTAGAATTATATTTCAGGGTCAGTGCTGGGCTAACAGATGCAGCCCTGGGTTCACTCCTGATAACAGGTGTGTAAATCGGAATTCGTAGTTCGGCTGATTTTAGAGGAATATTTGTGCATTTCAAAAATGGACACTAAGAAACTTTTCTGCTGAAAACCACACAATGGATTCCTATGGAAGGAAATACAAGTTACTGGTAAGTAAGCTTAGAATTACTTTTCAGGGTCAGTGCTGGGCTAACAGATGCAGCCCTGGGTTCTCTCCTGATAACAGGTGAGTAAATCGGAATTCGTAGTTTGACTGATTTTAGAGGAATATTTGTACGTTTCAAAAACAGACACTTAGAAACTTTTCTGCTGAAAACCACACAATGGATTCCTATGGAAGGAAATACAAGTTTCTGGTAAGTACGCTTAGAATTACTTTTCAGGGTCAGTGCTGGGCTAACAGATGCAGCCCTGGGTTCTCTCCTGATAATAGGTGTGTAAATCGGAATTCGTAGTTTGGCTGATTTTAGAGGAATATTTGTGCATTTCCAAAATGGACACTTTGAAACTTTTCTGTTGAAAAACACAAAATGGATTCCTATGGAAGGAAATACAAGTTACTGGTAAGTACGCTTAGAATTACATTTCAGGGTCAGCGCTGGGCTAACAGATGCAGCCCTGGGTTCTCTCCTGATAACAGGTGTGTAAATCGGAATTCTTAGTTCGGCTGATTTTAGAGGAATATTTGTGCATTTCAAAAATGGACACTAAGAAACTTTTCTGCTGAAAACCACACAATGGATTCCTTGGAAGGAAATACAAGTTACTGGTAAATACGCTTAGAATTACTTTTCAGGGTCAGTGCTGGGCTAACAGATGCAGCACTGGATTCTCTCCTGATAACAGGTGAGTAAATGAGAATTTGTATTTCAGCTGATTTTAGAGGAATATTTGTACGTTTCAAAAATGGACACTTTGAAACTTTTCTGTTGAAAAACACAAAATGGATCCCTATGGAAGGAAATACAAGTTACTGGTAAGTACGCTTAGAATTACATTTCAGGGTCAGCGCTGGGCTAACAGATGCAGCCCTGGGTTCTCTCCTGATAACAGGTGTGTAAATCGTAATTCGTAGTTCGGCTGATTTTAGAGGAATATTTGTGCATTTCAAAAATGGACACTAAGAAACTTTTCTGCTGAAAACCACACAGTGGATTCCTTGGAAGGAAATACAAGTTACTGGTAAATACGCTTAGAATTACTTTTCAGGGTCAGTGCTGGGCTAACAGATGCAGCACTGGATTCTCTCCTGATAACAGGTGAGTAAATCAGAATTTGTAGTTCAGCTGATTTTAGAGGAATATTTGTACGTTTCAAAAATGTACACTTAGAAACTTTTCTTCTGAAAACCACACAATGGATTCCTATGGAAGGAAATACAAGTTACTGGTAAGTACGCTTAGAATTACATTTCAGTGTCAGTGCTGGGCTAACAGATGCAGCCCTGGGTTCTCTCCTGATAACAGGTGAGTAAATCAGAATTTGTAGTTCAGCTGATTTTAGAGGAATATTTGTACGTTTCAAAAATGGACACTTAGAAACGTTTCTGCTGAAAACCACACAATGCATTTCTATGGAAGGAAATACAAGTTACTGGTAAGTATGCTTAGAATTACTTTCCAGGGTCAGTGCTGGTCTAAAAGATGGGGCACTGGGTTCTCTCCTGATCACAGGTTAGTAAATTGGAATTTGTAGTTTGGCTGATTTTAGAGGAATATTTGTATGTTTCAAAAATGTACACTGAGAAACTTTTCTTCTGAAAACCACACAATGGATTCCTATGGAAGGAAATACAAGTTACTGGTAAGTACGCTTAGAATTACTTTCCAGGGTCAGTGCAGAGCTAAAAGATGCATCACTGGGTTCTCTACTGATAACAGGTGAGTAAATCGGAATTCATAGTTCGGCTGATTTAAGTGGAATATTTGTACGTTTCAAAAATGGACACCTAGAAACTTTTCTGCTGAAAACCACACAATGCATTTCTATGGAAGGAAATACAAGTTACTGGTAAGTACACTTAAAATTACTTTTCAGGGTCAGTGCTGGGCTAACAGATGCAGCCCTGGGTTCTCTCCTGATAACAGGTGTGTAAATCGGAATTCGTAGTTTGGCTGATTTTAGAGGAATATTTGTGCATTTCAAAAATGGACACTAAAAAACTTTTCTGCTGAAAACCACACAATGCATTTCGATGGAAGGAAATACAAGTTACTGGTAAGTAGGCTTAGAATTACTTTCCAGGGTCAGTGCTGAGCTAAAAGATGCAAAACTGGGTTCTCTCCTGATAACAGGTGAGTAAATCGGAATTCGTAGTTTGGCTGATTTTAGAGGAATATTTGTATGTTTAAAAAATGTACACTTAGAAACTTTTCTGCTGAAAACCACACAATGCATTTCTATAGAAGGAAATACAAGTTACTGGTAAGTACGCTTAGAATTACTTTCCAGGGTCAGTGCTGGTCTAAAAGATGCAGCACTGGGTTCTCTCCTGATAACAGGTTAGTAAATCGGAATTCGTAGTTTGGCTGATTTTAGAGGAATATTTGTATGTTTAAAAAATGTACACTTAGAAACTTTTCTTCTGAAAACCACACAATGGATTCCTATGGAAGGAAATACAAGTTACTGGTAAGTACGCTTAGAATTACTTTTCAGGGTCAGTGCTGGGCTAACAGATGCAGCCCTGGGTTCTCTCCTGATAACAGGTGTGTAAATCGGAATTCGTAGTTTGGCTGATTTTAGAGGAATATTTGTGCATTTCAAAAATGGACACTTTGAAACTTTTCTGTTGAAAAACACAAAATGGATTCCTATGGAAGGAAATACAAGTTACTGGTAAGTACGCTTAGAATTACATTTCAGTGTCAGTGCTGGGCTAACAGATGCAGCCCTGGGTTCTCTCCTGATAACAGGCGAGTAAATCAGAATTTGTAGTTCAGCTGATTTTAGAGGAATATTTGTACGTTTCAAAAATGGACACTTAGAAACTTTTCTTCTGAAAACCACACAATGGATTCCTATGGAAGGAAATACAAGTTACTGGTAAGTACGCTTAGAATTACTTTCCAGGGTCAGTGCAGGGCTAAAAGATGCATCACTGGGTTCTCTACTGATAACAGGTGAGTAAATCGGAATTCGTAGTTTGGCTGGTTTTAGAGGAATATTTGTATGTTTCAAAAATGTACACTTAGAAACTTTTCTTCTGAAAACCACACAATGGATTCCTATGGAAGGAAATACAAGTTACTGGTAAGTACGCTTAGAATTACTTTTCAGGGTCAGTGCTGGGCTAACAGATGCAGCCCTGGGTTCTCTCCTGATAACAGGTGAGTAAATCTGAATTTGTAGTTCGGCTGATTTTAGAGGAATATTTGTACGTTTCAAAAATGGACACTTAGAAACTTTTCTGCTGACAACCACACAAAGGATTTCTATGGAAGGAAATACAAGTTACTGGTAAGTACGCTTAGAATTACTTTCCAGGGTCAGTGCTGAGCTAAAAGATGCAGCACTGGGTTCTCTCCTGAAAACAGGTGAGTAAATCGGAATTCATAGTTCGACTAATTTTCGAGGAATATTTGTGCGTTTCAAAAATGGACACTTAGAAACTATTCTGGTGAAAACCACACAATGGATTCCTATGGAAGAAAATACAAGTTACTGGTAAGTACGATTAGAATTATATTTCAGGGTCAGTGCTGGGCTAACAGATGCAGCCCTGGGTTCACTCCTGATAAGAAGTGTTTAAATCGGAATTCGTAGTTCGGCTGATTTTAGAGGAATTTTTGTGCATTTCAAAAATGGACACTAAGAAACTTTTCTGCTGAAATCCACACAATGGATTCCTACGGAAGGAAATACAAGTTACTGGTAAGTACGCTTAGAATTACTTTTCAGGGTCAGTGCTGGGCTAACAGATGCAGCCCTGGGTTCCCTCCTGATAACAGGTGAGTAAATCAGAATTTGTAGTTCAGCTGATTTTAGAGGAATATTTGTACGTTTCAAAAATGGACACTTAGAAACTTTTCAGCTGAAAACCACACAATGCATTTCTATGGAAGGAAATACAAGTTACTGGTAAGTACACTTAGAATTACTTTCCAGGGTCAGTGCTGGGCTAACAGATGCAGCCCTGGGTTCCCTCCTGATAACAGGTGAGTAAATCAGAATTTGTAGTTCAGCTGATTTTAGAGGAATATTTGTATGTTTCAAAAATGGACACTTAGAAACTTTTCAGCTGAAAACCACACAATGCATTTCAATGGAAGGAAATACAAGTTACTGGTAAGTACGCTTAGAATTACTTTCCAGGGTCAGTGCTGGTCTAAAAGATGCAGCACTGGGTTCTCTCCTGATAACAGGTGAGTAAATCAGAATTCGTAGTTTGGCTGATTTTAGAGGAATATTTGTACATTTCAAAAATGGACACTTGGAAACTTTTCTGGTGAAATCTACACAATGGATACCTATGGAAGGAAATACAAGTTACTGTTAAGTACGCTTAGAATTACTTTTCAGGGTCAGTGCTGCTCTAAAAGATGCAGCACTGGGTTCTACCCTGATAACAGGTGAGTAAATTGGAATTCGTAGTTCGGCTGATTTTAGAGGAATATTTGTACGTTTCAAAAATGGACACTTAGAAACTTTTCTGCTAAAAACCACACAATGGATTCCTATGGAAGGAAATACAAGTTACTGGTATGTACGCTTAGAATTACTTTCCAGGGTCAGTGCTGAGCTAAAAGATGCAGCACTGGGTTCTCTCCTGATAACAGGTGAGTAAATCGGAATTCATAGTTTGACTAATTTTCTAGGAATATTTGTGCGTTTCAAAAATGGACACTTAGAAACTTTTCTGGTGAAAACCACACAATGGATACCTATGGAAGGAAATACAAGTTACTGGTAAGTACGCTTAGAATTACTTTTCAGGGTCAGTGCTGCTCTAAAAGATGCAGCACTGGGTTCTACCCTGATAACAGGTGAGTAAATCGGAATTCGTACTTCGGCTGATTTTAGAGGAATATTTGTAAGTTTCAAAAATGAACACTTAGAAACTTTTCTGCTGAAAACCACACAATGGATACCTATGGAAGGAAATACAAGTTACTGGTAAGTACGCTTAGAATTACTTTTCAGGGTCAGTGCTGCTCTAAAAGATGCAGCCCTGGGTTCTCTCCTGATAACAGGTGTGTAAATCGGAATTCGTAGTTCGGCTGATTTTAGAGGAATATTTGTGCATTTCAAAAATGGACACTAAGAAACTTTTCTGCTGAAAACCACACAATGGATACCTATGGAAGGAAATACAAGTTACTGGTATGTACGCTTAGAATTACTTTCCAGGGTCAGTGCTGAGCTAAAAGATGCAGCACTGGGTTCTCTCCTGATAACAGGTGAGTAAAACGGAATTCATAGTTCGACTAATTTTCGAGGAATATTTTTGCGTTTCAAAAATGGACACTTAGAAACTTTTCTGGTGAAAACCACACAATGGATTCCTATGGAAGGAAATGCAAGTTACTGGTAAGTACGCTTAGAATTACATTTCAGGGTCAGTGCTGGGCTAACAGATGCAGCCCTGGGTTCTCTCCTGATAACAGGTGTGTAAATCGGAATTCGTAGTTCGGCTGATTTTAGAGGAATATTTGTGCATTTCAAAAATGGACACTAAGAAACTTTTCTGCTGAAAACCACACAATGGATTCCTATGGAAGGAAATACAAGTTACTGGTAAATACGCTTAGAATTACTTTTCAGGGTCAGTGCTGGGCTAACAGATGCAGCACTGGATTCTCTCCTGATAACAGGTGAGTAATCAGAATTTGTAGTTCAACTGATTTTAGAGGAATATTTGTACGTTTCAAAAATGGACACTTAGAAACTTTTCTGCTGAAAACCACACAATGCATTTGTATGGAAGGAAATACAAGTTACTGGTAAGTACGCTTAGAATTACTTTCCAGGGTCAGTGCTGGTGTAAAAGATGCAGCACTGGGTTCTCTCCTGATAACAGGTGAGTAAATCAGAATTCGTAGTTTGGCTGATTTTAGAGGAATAATTGTATGTTTCAAAAATGTACACTTAGAAACTTTTCTTCTGAAAACCACACAATGGATTCCTATGGAAGGAAATACAAGTTACTGGTAAGTACGCTTAGAATTACATTTCAGTGTCAGTGCTGGGCTAACAGATGCAGCCCTGGGTTCTCTCCTGATAACAGGTGAGTAAATCAGAATTTGTAGTTCAGCTGATTTTAGAGGAATATTTGTACATTTCAAAAATAGACAATTAGAAACGTTTCTGCTGAAAACCACACAATGCATTTCTATAGAAGGAAATACAAGTTACTGGTAAGTACGCTTATAATTACTTTCCAGGGTCAGTGCTGGTCTAAAAGATGGGGCACTGGGTTCTCTCCTGATAAGAGGTTAGTAAATCGGAATTCGTAGTTTGGCTGATTTTAGAGGAATATTTGTATGTTTCAAAAATGTACACTTAGAAACTTTTCTTCTGAAAACCACACAATGGATTCCTATGGAAGGAAATACAAGTTACTGGTAAGTACGCTTAGAATTACTTTCCAGGGTCAGTGCAGGGCTAAAAGATGCACCACTGGGTTCTCTACTGATAACAGGTGAGTAAATCGGAATTCATAGTTCGGCTGATTTAAGTGGAATATTTGTGCGTTTCAAAAATGGACACCTAGAAACTTTTCTGCTGAAAACCACACAATGCATTTCTATGGAAGGAAATACAAGTTACTGGAAAGTACGCTTAGAATTACTTTTCAGGGTCAGTGCTGGGCTAACAGATGCAGCCCTGGGTTCTCTCCTGATAACAGGTGTGTAAATCGGAATTCGTAGTTCGGCTGATTTTAGAGGAATATTTGTGCATTTCAAAAATGGACACTAAGAAACTTTTCTGCTGAAAACCACACAATGCATTTCTATGGAAGGAAATACAAGTTACTGGTAAGTACACTTAGAATTACTTTCCGGGGTCACCGCTGGTCTAAAAGATGCAGCACTGGGTTCTCTCCTGATAACAGGTGAGTAAATCGGAATTCGTAGTTCAGCTGATTTTAGAGGAATATTTGTATGTTTCAAAAATGTACACTTAGAAACTTTTCTTCTGAAAACCACACAATGGATTCCTATGGAAGGAAATACAAGTTACTGGTAAGTACGCTTAGAATTACTTTCCAGTTTAAAAAATGGACACCTAGAAACTTTTCTGCTGAAAACCACACAATGCATTTCTGGGTCAGTGCTGGTCTAAAAGATGCAGCACTGGGTTCTCTCCTGATAACAGGTGAGTAAATCGTAATTCGTAGTTTGGCTGATTTTAGAGGAATATTTGTACATTTCAAAAATGGACACTTGGAAACTTTTCTTCTGAAAACCACACAATGGATTCCTATGGAAGGAAATACAAGTTACTGGTAAGTACGCTTAGAATTACTTTTCAGGGTCAGTGCTGCTCTAAAAGATGCAGCACTGGGTTCTACCCTGATAACAGGTGAGTAAATCGGAATTCGTAGTTCGGCTGATTTTAGAGGAATATTTGTATGTTTCAAAAATGGACACTTAGAAACTTTTCTGCTGACAACCACACAATGGATTTCTATGGAAGGAAATACAAGTTACTGGTAAGTACGCTTAGAATTACTTTCCAGGGTCAGTGCTGAGCTAAAAGATGCAGCACTAGGTTCTCTCCTGAAAACAGGTGAGTAAATCGGAATTCATAGTTCGACTAATTTTCGAGGAATATTTGTGCGTTTCAAAAATGGACACTTAGAAACTATTCTGGTGAAAACCACACAATGGATTCCTATGGAAGAAAATACAAGTTACTGGTAAGTACGATTAGAATTATATTTCAGGGTCAGTGCTGGGCTAACAGATGCAGCCCTGGGTTCACTCCTGATAACAGGTGTGTAAATGGGAATTCGTAGTTCGGCTGATTTTAGAGGAATATTTGTGCATTTCAAAAATGGACACTAAGAAACTTTTCTGCTGAAAACCACCCAATGGATTCCTATGGAAGGAAATACAAGTTACTGGTAAGTACGCTTAGAATTACTTTTCAGGGTCAGTGCTGGGCTAACAGATGCAGCCGTGGGTTCCCTCCTGATAACAGGTGAGTAAATCAGAATTTGTAGTTCAGCTGATTTTAGAGGAATATTTGTACGTTTTAAAAATGGACACCTAGAAATTTTTCTGCTGAAAACCACACAATGCATTTCTATGGAAGGAAATACAAATTACTCCTAAGTACACTTAGAATTACTTTCCAGGGTCAGCGCTGGTCTAAAAGATGCAGCACTGGGTTCTCTCCTGATAACAGGTGAGTAAATCGGAATTCGTAGTTTGACTGATTTTAGAGGAATATTTGTATGTTTCAAAAACGGACACTTAGAAACTTTTCTGCTGAAAACCACACAATGGATTCCTATGGAAGGAAATACAAGTTACTGGTAAGTACGCTTAGAATTACTTTTCAGGGTCAGTGCTGGGCTAACAGATGCAGCCCTGGGTTCTCTCCTGATAACAGGTGTGTAAATCGGAATTCGTAGTTTGGCTGATTTTAGAGGAATATTTGTGCATTTCAAAAATGGACACTTTGAAACGTTTCTGCTGAAAACCACACAATGCATTTCTATGGAAGGAAATACAAGTTACTGGTAAGTACGCTTAGAATTACTTTCCAGGGTCAGTGCTGGTCTAAAAGATGCAGCATTGGGTTCTCTCCTGATAACAGGTTAGTAAATCGGAATTCGTAGTTTGGCTGATTTTAGAGGAATATTTGTATGTTTCAAAAATGTACACTTAGAAACTTTTCTTTTGAAAACCACACAATAGATTCCTATGGAAGGAAATACAAGTTACTGGTAAGTACGCTTAGAATTACTTTCCAGTTTAAAAAATGGACACCTAGAAACTTTTCTGTTGAAAACCACACAATGCATTTCTATGGAAGGAAATACAAGTTACTGGTAAGTACGCTTAGAATTACTTTTCAGGGTCAGTGCTGGGCTAACAGATGCAGCCCTGTGTTCTCTCCTGATAACAGGTGTGTAAATCGGAATTCGTAGTTCGGCTGATTTTAGAGGAATATTTGTGCATTTCAAAAATGGACACTAAGAAACTTTTCTGCTGAAAACCACACAATGCATTTCTATGAAAGGAAATACAAGTTACTGGTAAGTACGCTTAGAATTACTTTCCAGGGTCAGTGCTGAGCTAAAAGATGCAGCACTGGGTTCTCTCCTGATAACAGGTGAGTAAATCGGAATTCGTAGTGTGGCTGATTTTAGAGGAATATTTGTATGTTTAACCCCTTCCATGCTGCGCAAATTCCGCCGCTGTGCTGACGGTTTCTTGCGCGGGCGTGGTCATGACGGAACGGTTCCGTCATGAGCACAGCTCAACCGTGGCTCATGACGGAACCGTTCCGTCATGAGCACCGAAGGGGTTAAAAAATGTACACTTAGAAACTGTTCTGCTGAAAACCACACAATGCATTTCTATGGAAGGAAATACAAGTTACTGGTAAGTATGCTTAGAATTACTTTTCAGGGTCAGTGCTGGGCTAACAGATGCAGCCCTGGGTTCTCTCCTGATAACAGGTGAGTAAATCGGAATTTGTAGTTCGGCTGATTTTAGAGGAATATTTGTACTTTTCAAAAATGGACACTTAGAAACTTTTCTGCTGACAACCACACAATGGATTTCTATAGAAGGAAATACAAATTACTGGTAAGTACGCTTAGAATTACTTTCCAGGGTCAGTGCTGAGCTAAAAGATGCAGCACTGGGTTCTCTCCTGAAAACAGGTGAGTAAATCGGAATTCATAGTTCGACTAATTTTCGAGGAATATTTGTGCGTTTCAAAAATGGACACTTAGAAACTATTCTGGTGAAAACCACACAATGGATTCCTATGGAAGAAAATACAAGTTACTGGTAAGTACGATTAGAATTATATTTCAGGGTCAGTGCTGGGCTAACAGATGCAGCCCTGGGTTCACTCCTGATAACAGGTGTGTAAATCGGAATTCGTAGTTCGGCTGATTTTAGAGGAATATTTGTGCATTTCAAAAATGGACACTAAGAAACTTTTCTGCTGAAAACCACACAATGGATTCCTATGGAAGGAAATACAAGTTACTGGTAAGTACGCTTAGAATTACTTTTCAGGGTCAGTGCTGGGCTAACAGATGCAGCCCTGGGTTCCCTCCTGATAACAGGTGAGTAAATCAGAATTTGTAGTTCAGCTGATTTTAGAGGAATATTTGTACGTTTCAAAAATGGACACTTAGAAACTTTTCTGCTGAAAACCACACAATGCATTTCTATGGAAGGAAATACAAGTTACTGGTAAGTACGCTTAGAATTACATTTCAGTGTCAGTGCTGGGCTAACAGATGCAGCCCTGGGTTCTCTCCTGATAACAGGTGAGTAAATCAGAATTTGTAGTTCAGCTGATTTTAGAGGAATATTTGTACATTTCAAAAATAGACAATTAGAAACGTTTCTTCTGAAAACCACACAATGGATTCCTATGGAAGGAAATACAAGTTACTGGTAAGTACGCTTAGAATTACTTTCCAGGGTCAGTGCAGGGCTAAAAGATGCATCACTGGGTTCTCTACTGATAACAGGTGAGTAAATCGGAATTCATAGTTCGGCTGATTTAAGTGGAATATTTGTACGTTTCAAAAATGGACACCTAGAAACTTTTCTGCTGAAAACCACACAATGCATTTCTATGGAAGGAAATACAAGTTACTGGAAAGTACGCTTAGAATTACTTTTCAGGGTCAGTGCTGGGCTAACAGATGCAGCCCTGGGTTCTCTCCTGATAACAGGTGTGTAAATCGGAATTCGTAGTTCGGCTGATTTTAGAGGAATATTTGTACATTTCAAAAATGGACACTTAGAAACGTTTCTGCTGAAAACCACACAATGCATTTCTATGGAAGGAAATACAAGTTACTGGTAAGTACGCTTAGAATTACTTTTCAGGGTCAGTGCTGCTCTAAAAGATGCAGCACTGGGTTCTACCCTGATAACAGGTGAGTAAATCGGAATTCGTAGTTTGGCTGATTTTAGAGGAATATTTGTACGTTTCAAAAATGGACACTTAGAAACTTTTCTGCTGACAACCACACAATGGATTTCTATGGAAGGAAATACAAGTTACTGGTAAGTACGCTTAGAATTACTTTCCAGTTTAAAAAATGGACACCTAGAAACTTTTCTGCTGAAAACCACACAATGCATTTCTGGGTCAGTGCTGGTCTAAAAGATGCAGCACTGGGTTCTCTCCTGATAACAGGTGAGTAAATTGTAATTCGTAGTTTGGCTGATTTTAGAGGAATATTTGTACATTTCAAAAATGGACACTTGGAAACTTTTCTTCTGAAAACCACACAATGGATTCCTATGGAAGGAAATACAAGTTACTGGTAAGTACGCTTAGAATTACTTTTCAGGGTCAGTGCTGCTCTAAAAGATGCAGCACTGGGTTCTACCCTGATAACAGGTGAGTAAATCGGAATTCGTAGTTCGGCTGATTTTAGAGGAATATTTGTACGTTTCAAAAATGGACACTTAGAAACTTTTCTGCTGACAACCACACAATGGATTTCTATGGAAGGAAATACAAGTTACTGGTAAGTACGCTTAGAATTACTTTCCAGGGTCAGTGCTGAGCTAAAAGATGCAGCACTAGGTTCTCTCCTGAAAACAGGTGAGTAAATCGGAATTCATAGTTCGACTAATTTTCGAGGAATATTGGTGCGTTTCAAAAATGGACACTTAGAAACTATTCTGGTGAAAACCACACAATGGATTCCTATGGAAGAAAATACAAGTTACTGGTAAGTACGATTAGAATTATATTTCAGGGTCAGTGCTGGGCTAACAGATGCAGCCCTGGGTTCACTCCTGATAACAGGTGTGTAAATGGGAATTCGTAGTTCGGCTGATTTTAGAGGAATATTTGTGCATTTCAAAAATGGACACTAAGAAACTTTTCTGCTGAAAACCACCCAATGGATTCCTATGGAAGGAAATACAAGTTACTGGTAAGTACGCTTAGAATTACTTTTCAGGGTCACTGCTGGGCTAACAGATGCAGCCGTGGGTTCCCTCCTGATAACAGGTGAGTAAATCAGAATTTGTAGTTCAGCTGATTTTAGAGGAATATTTGTATGTTTTAAAAATGGACACTTAGAAATTTTTCTGCTGAAAACCACACAATGCATTTCTATGGAAGGAAATACAAATTACTGGTAAGTACACTTAGAATTACTTTCCAGGGTCAGCGCTGGTCTAAAAGATGCAGCACTGGGTTCTCTCCTGATAACAGGTGAGTAAATCGGAATTCGTAGTTTGACTGATTTTAGAGGAATATTTGTACGTTTCAATAACGGACACTTAGAAACTTTTCTGCTGAAAACCACACAATGGATTCCTATGGAAGGAAATACAAGTTACTGGTAAGTACGCTTAGAATTACTTTTCAGGGTCAGTGCTGGGCTAACAGATGCAGCCCTGGGTTCTCTCCTGATAACAGGTGTGTAAATCGGAACTCGTAGTTTGGCTGATTTTAGAGGAATATTTGTGCATTTCAAAAATGGACACTTTGAAACTTTTCTGTTGAAAAACACAAAATGGATTCCTATGGAAGGAAATACAAGTTACTAGTAAGTACGCTTAGAATGACATTTCAGTGTCAGTGCTGGGCTAACAGATGCAGCCCTGGGTTCTCTCCTGATAACAGGTGAGTAAATCAGAATTTGTAGTTCAGCTGATTTTAGAGGAATATTTGTACGTTTCAAAAATGGACACTTAGAAACGTTTCTGCTGAAAACCACACAATGCATTTCTATGGAAGGAAATACAAGTTACTGGTAAGTACGCTTAGAATTACTTTCCAGGGTCAGTGCTGGTTTAAAAGATGCAGCATTGGGTTCTCTCCTGATAACAGGTTAGTAAATCGGAATTCGTAGTTTGGCTGATTTTAGAGGAATATTTGTATGTTTCAAAAATGTACACTTAGAAACTTTTCTTTTGAAAACCACACAATAGATTCCTATGGAAGGAAATACAAGTTACTGGTAAGTACGCTTAGAATTACTTTCCAGTTTAAAAAATGGACACCTAGAAACTTTTCTGCTGAAAACCACACAATGCATTTCTATGGAAGGAAATACAAGTTACTGGTAAGTACGCTTAGAATAACTTTTCAGGGTCAGTGCTGGGCTAACAGATGCAGCCCTGGGTTCTCTCCTGATAACAGGTGTGTAAATCGGAATTCGTAGTTCGGCTGATTAGAGAGGAATATTTGTGATTTTCAAAAATGGACACTTTGAAACTTTTCTGTTGAAAAACACATAATGGATTCCTATGGAAGGAAATACAAGTTACTGGTAAGTACGCTTAGAATTACTTTCCAGGGTCAGTGCTGGGCTAAAAGATGCAGCACTGGGTTCTCTCCTGATAACAGGTGAGTAAATCAGAATTTGTAGTTCAACTGATATGAGAGGAATATTTGTACATTTCAAAAATGGACACTTTGAAACTTTTCTTCTGAAAACCACACAATGGATTCCTATGGAAGGAAATACAAGTTACTGGTAAGTACGCTTAGAATTACTTTTCAGGGTCAGTGCTGGGCTAACAGATGCAGCCCTGGGTTCTCTCCTGATAACAGGTGAGTAAATCGGAATTTGTAGTTCGGCTGATTTTAGAGGAATATTTGTACGTTTCAAAAATGGACACTTAGAAACTTTTCTGCTGACAACCACACAATGGATTTCTATGGAAGGAAATACAAGTTACTGGTAAGTACGCTTAGAATTACTTTCCAGGGTCAGTGCTGAGCTAAAAGATGCAGCACTGGGTTCTCTCCTGAAAACAGGTGAGTAAATCGGAATTCATAGTTCGACTAATTTTCGAGGAATATTTGTGCGTTTCAAAAATGGACACTTAGAAACTATTCTGGTGAAAACCACACAATGGATTCCTATGGAAGAAAATACAAGTTACTGGTAAGTACGATTAGAATTATATTTCAGGGTCAGTGCTGGGCTAACAAATGCAGCCCTGGGTTCACTCCTGATAACAGGTGTGTAAATCGGAATTCGTAGTTCGGCTGATTTTAGAGGAATTTTTGTGCATTTCAAAAATGGACACTAAGAAACTTTTCTGCTGAAAACCACACAATGGATTCCTATGGAAGGAAATACAAGTTACTGGTAAGTACGCTTAGAATTACTTTTCAGGGTCAGTGCTGGGCTAACAGATGCAGCCCTGGGTTCCCTCCTGATAACAGGTGAGTAAATCAGAATTTGTAGTTCAGCTGATTTTAGAGGAATATTTGTACGTTTCAAAAATGGACACTTAGAAACTTTTCTGCTGAAAACCACACAATGCATTTCTATGGAAGGAAATACAAGTTACTGGTAAGTACACTTAGAATTACTTTCCAGGGTCAGTGCTGAGCTAAAAGATGCAGCACTGGGTTCTCTCCTGATAACAGGTGAGTAAATCGGAATTCGTAGTTTAGCTGATTTTAGAGGAATATTTGTATGTTTAAAAAATGTACACTTAGAAACTTTTCTGCTGAAAACCACAAAATGCATTTCTATGGAAGGAAATACAAGTTACTGGTAAGTACGCTCAGAATTACTTTCCAGGGTCAGTGCTGGTCTAAAAGATGCAGCACTGGGTTCTCTCCTGATAACAGGTTAGTAAATCGGAATTCGTAGTTTGGCTGATTTTAGAGGAATATTTGTATGTTTCAAAAATGTACACTTAGAAACTTTTCTTCTGAAAACCACACAATGGATTCCTATGGAAGGAAATACAAGTTACTGGTAAGTACGCTTAGAATTACTTTTCAGGGTCAGTGCTGGGCTAACAGATGCAGCCCTGGGTTCTCTTCTGATAACAGGTGAGTAAATAGGAATTTGTAGTTCGGCTGATTTTAGAGGAATATTTGTACGTTTTAAAAATGGACACTTAGAAACTTTTCTGCTGACAACCACACAATGGATTTCTATGGAAGGAAATACAAGTTACTGGTAAGTACGCTTAGAATTACTTTCCAGGGTCAGTGCTGGGCTAACAGATGCAGCCCTGGGTTCCCTCCTGATAACAGGTGAGTAAATCAGAATTTGTAGTTCAGCTGATTTTAGAGGAATATTTGTACGTTTCAAAAATGGACACTTAGAAACTTTTCTGCTGAAAACCACACAATGCATTTCTATGGAAGGAAATACAAGTTACTGGTAAGTATACTTAAAATTACTTTCCAGGGTCAGCGCTGGTCTAAAAGATGCAGCACTGGGTTCTCTCCTGATAACAGGTGAGTAAATCGGAATTCGTAGTTTGACTGATTTTAGAGGAATATTTGTACGTTTCAAAAACGGACACTTAAAAACTTTTCTGCTGAAATCCACACAATGGATTCCTATGGAAGGAAATACAAGTTACTGGTAAGTACGCTTAGAATTACTTTTCAGGGTCAGTGCTGGGCTAACAGATGCAGCCCTGGGTTCTCTCCTGATAACAGGGGTGTAAATCGGAATTCGTAGTTCGGCTGATTAGAGAGAAATATTTGTGCATTTCAAAAATGGACACTTTGAAACTTTTCTGTTGAAAAACACATAATGGATTCCTATGGAAGGAAATACAAGTTACTGGTAAGTACGCTTAGAATTACTTTCCAGGGTCAGTGCTGGGCTAAAAGATGCAGCACTGGGTTCTCTCCTGATACCAGGTGAGTAAATCAGTATTTGTAGTTCAACTGATATGAGAGGAATATTTGTACATTTCAAAAATGGACACTTTGAAACTTTTCAGTTGAAAAACACACAATGGATTCCTATGGAAGGAAATACAAGTTACTGGTAAGTACGCTTAGAATTTCTTTCCAGGGTCAGTGCTGGTCTAAAAGATGCAGCACTGGGTTCTCTCCTGATAACAGGTGAGTAAATCGGAATTCTTAGTTCGACTGATTTTAGAGGAATATTTGTACATTTCAAAAATGGACACTTAGAAACTTTTCTGGTGAAGACCACACAATGGATTCCTATGGAAGGAAATACAAGTTACTGGCAAGTACTCTTAGAATTACTTTCCAGGGTCAGTGTTGAGCTAAAAGATGCAGCACTGGGTTCTCTCCTGATAACAGGTGAGTAAATCGGAACTCATAGTTCGACTAATTTTCGAGGAATATTTGTGCGTTTCAAAGATGGACACTGAGAAACTATTATGGTGAAAACCACACAATGGATTCCTATGGATGGAAATTCAAGTTACTGGTAAGTACGCTTAGAATTACTTTCCAGGGTCAGTGCTGGTCTAAAAGATGCAGCACTGCGTTCTCTCCTGATAACAGGTGAGTAAATCGGAAGTCGTAGTTTGGCTGATTTTAGAGGAATATTTGTACATTTCAAAAATGGACAATTGGAAACTTTTCTGGTGAAATCCACACAATGGATACCTATGGAAGGAAATACAAGTTACTGGTAAGTACGCTTAGAATTACTTTTCAGGGTCAGTGCTGCTCTAAAAGTTGCAGCACTGGGTTCTACCCTGATAACAGGTGAGTAAATCGGAATTCGTAGTTCGGCTGATTTTAGAGGAATATTTGTACGTTTCAAAAATGGACACTTAGAAACTTTTCTGGTGAAAACCACACAATGGATTCCTATGGAAGGAAATACAAGTTACTGGTAAGTACGCTTAGAATTACATTTCAGTGTCAGTGCTGGGCTAATAGATGCAGCCCTGGGTTCTCTCCTGATAACAGGTGAGTAAATCAGAATTTGTAGTTCAGCTGATTTAAGTGGAATATTTGTACGTTTCAAAAATGGACACCTAGAAACTTTTCTGCTGAAAACCACACAATGCATTTCTATGGAAGGAAATACAAGTTACTGGTAAGTACGCTTAGAATTACTTTTCAGGGTCAGTGCTGGGCTAACAGATGCAGCCCTGGGTTCTCTCCTGATAACAGGTGTGTAAATCGGAATTCGTAGTTCGGCTGATTTTAGAGGAATATTTGTATGTTTAAAAAATGTACACTTAGAAACTTTTCTTCTGAAAACCACACAAAGGATTCCTATGGAAGAAAATACAAGTTACTGATAAGTACGATTAGAATTATATTTCAGGGTCAGTGCTGGGCTAACAGATGCAGCCCTGGGTTCTCTCCTGATAACAGGTGTGTAAATCGGAATTCGTAGTTCGGCTAATTTTAGAGGAATATTTGTGCATTTCAAAAATGGACACTAAGAAACTTTTCTGCTGAAAACCACACAATGGATTTCTATGGAAGGAAATACAAGTTACTGGTAAATACGCTTAGAATTACTTTTCAGGGTCAGTGCTGGGCTAACAGATACAGCACTGGATTCTCTCCTGATAACAGGTGAGTAAATCAGAATTTGTAGTTCACCTGATTTTAGAGGAATATATGTACGTTTCAAAAATGGACACTTAGAAACTTTTCTGCGGAAAACCACACAATGCATTTGTATGGTAGGAAATACAAGTTACTGGTAAGTACGCTTAGAATTACTTTCCAGGGTCAGTGCTGGTGTAAAAGATGCAGCACTGGGTTCTCTCCTGATAACAGGTGAGTAAATCGGAATTCGTAGTTTGGCTGATTTTAGAGGAATATTTGTATGTTTCAAAAATGTACACTTAGAAACTTTTCTTCTGAAAACCACACAATGGATTCCTATGGAAGGAAATACAAGTTACTGGTAAGTACGCTTAGAATTACATTTCAGTGTCAGTGCTGGGCTAACCGATGCAGCCCTGGGTTCTCTCCTGATAACAGGTGAGTAAATCAGAATTTGTAGTTCAGCTGATTTTAGAGGAATATTTGTACGTTTCAAAAATGGACACTTAGAAACGTTTCTGCTGAAAACCACACAATGCATTTCTATGGAAGGAAATACAAGTTACTGGTAAGTACGCTTAGAATTACTTTCCATGGTCAGTGCTGGTCTAAAAGATGCAGCACTGGGTTCTCTCCTGATAACAGGTTAGTAAATCGGAATTTGTAGTTTGGCTGATTTTAGAGGAATATTTGTATGTTTCAAAAATGTACACTTAGAAACTTTTCTTCTGAAAACCACACAATGGATTCCTATGGAAGGAAATACAAGTTACTGGTAAGTACGCTTAGAATTACTTTCCAGGGTCAGTGCAGGGCTAAAAGATGAATCACTGGGTTCTCTACTGATAACAGGTGAGTAAATCGGAATTCATAGTTCGGCTGATTTAAGTGGAATATTTGTATGTTTCAAAAATGGACACCTAGAAACTTTTCTGCTGAAAACCACACAATGCATTTCTATGGAAGGAAATACAAGTTACTGGTAAGTACGCTTAGAATTACTTTTCAGGGTCAGTGCTGGGCTAGCAGATGCAGCCCTGGGTTCTCTCCTGATAACAGGTGTGTAAATCGGAATTCGTAGTTCAGCTGATTTTAGAGGAGTATTTGTGCATTTCAAAAATGGACACTAAGAAACTTTTCTGCTGAAAACCACACAATGCATTTCTATGGAAGGAAATACAAGTTACTGGTAAGTACGCTTAGAATTACTTTCCAGGGTCAGTGCTGAGCTAAAAGATGCAGCACTGGGTTCTCTCCTGATAACAGGTGAGTAAATCGGAATTCGTAGTTTGGCTGATATTAGAGGAATATTTGTATGTTTAAAAAATGTACACTTAGAAACTTTTCTTCTGAAAACCACACAATGGATTCCTATGGAAGGAAATACAAGTTACTGGTAAGTACGCTTAGAATTACTTTTCAGGGTCAGTGCTGGGCTAACAGATGCAGCCCTGGGTTCTCTCCTGATAACAGGTGAGTAAATCGGAATTTGTAGTTCGGCTGATTTTAGAGGAATATTTGTACGTTTCAAAAACTGGACACTTAGAAACTTTTCTGCTGACAACCACACAATGGATTTCTATGGAAGGAAATACAAGTTACTGGTAAGTACGCTTAGAATTACTTTCCAGGGTCAGTGCTGAGCTAAAAGATGCAGCACTGGGTTCTCTCCTGAAAACAGGTGAGTAAATCGGAATTCATAGTTCGACTAATTTTCGAGGAATATTTGTGCGTTTCAAAAATGGACACTTAGAAACTATTCTGGTGAAAACCACACAATGGATTCCTATGGAAGAAAATACAAGTTACTGGTAAGTACGATTAGAATTATATTTCAGGGTCAGTGCTGGGCTAATAGATGCAGCCCTGGGTTCACTCCTGATAACAGGTGTGTAAATCGGAATTCGTAGTTCGGCTGATTTTAGAGGAATATTTGTGCATTTCAAAAATGGATACTAAGAAACTTTTCTGCTGAAAACCACACAATGGATTCCTATGGAAGGAAATACAAGTTACTGGTAAGTACGCTTAGAATTACTTTTCAGGGTCAGTGCTGGGCTAACAGATGCAGCCCTGGGTTCCCTCCTGATAACAGGTGAGTAAATCAGAATTTGTAGTTCAGCTGATTTTAGAGGAATATTTGTACGTTTCAAAAATGGACACTTAGAAACTTTTCTGCTGAAAACCACACAATGCATTTCTATGGAAGGAAATACAAGTTACTGGTAAGTACACTTAGAATTACTTTCCAGGGTCAGCGCTGGTCTAAAAGATGCAGCACTGGGTTCTCTCCTGATAACAGGTGAGTAAAGCGGAATTCGTAGTTTGACTGATTTTAGAGGAATATTTGTACGTTTCAAAAACGGACACTTAGAAACTTTTCTGCTGAAATCCACACAATGGATTCCTATGGATGGAAATTCAAGTTACTGGTAAATACGCTTAGAATTACTTTCCAGGGTCAGTGCTGGTCTAAAAGATGCAGCACTGGGTTCTCTCCTGATAACAGGTGAGTAAATCGGAATTCGTAGTTTGGCTGATTTTAGAGGAATATTTGTACATTTCAAAAATGGACACTTGGAAACTTTTCTGGTGAAATCCACACAATGGATACCTATGGAAGGAAATACAAGTTACTGGTAAGTACGCTTAGAATTACTTTTCAGGGTCAGTGCTGCTCTAAAAGTTGCAGCACTGGGTTCTACCCTGATAACAGGTGAGTAAATCGGAATTCGTAGTTCGGCTGATTTTATAGGAATATTTGTACGTTTCAAAAATGGACACTTAGAAACTTTTCTGGTGAAAACCACACAATGGATTCATATGGAAGGAAATACAAGTTACTGGTAAGTACGCTTAGAATTACATTTCAGGGTCAGTGCTGGGCTAACAGATGCAGCCCTGGGTTCTCTCCTGATAACAGGTGTGTAAATCGGAATTCGTAGTTCGGCTGATTTTAGAGGAATATTTGTGCATTTCAAAAATGGACACTAAGAAACTTTTCTGCTGAAAACCACACAATGGATTCCTATGGAAGGAAATACAAGTTACTGGTAAGTACTCTTAGAATTACTTTCCAGGGTCAGTGCTGAGCTAAAAGATGCAGCACTGGGTTCTCTCCCGATAACAGGTGAGTAAATCGGAATTCATAGTTCGACTAATTTTCGAGGAATATTTGTGCGTTTCAAAGATGGACACTGAGAAACTATTCTGGTGAAAACCACACAATGGATTCCTATGGAAGGAAATTCAAGTTACTGGTAAGTACGCTTAGAATTACTTTCCAGGGTCAGTGCTGGTCTAAAAGATGCAGCACTGGGTTCTCTCCTGATAACAGGTGAGTAAATCGGAATTCGTAGTTTGGCTGATTTTAGAGGAATATTTGTACATTTCAAAAATGGACACTTGGAAACTTTTCTGGTGAAATCCACACAATGGATACCTATGGAAGGAAATATAAGTTACTGGTAAGTACGCTTAGAATTACTTTTCAGGGTCAGTGCTGCTCTAAAAGATGCAGCACTGGGTTCTACCCTGATAACAGGTGAGTAAATCGGTATTCGTAGTTCGGCTGATTTTAGAGGAATATTTGTACGTTTCAAAAATGGACACTTAGAAACTTTTCTGCTAAAAACCACACAATGGATTCCTATGGAAGGAAATACAAGTTACTGGTATGTACGCTTAGAATTACTTTCCAGGGTCAGTGCTGAGCTAAAAGATGCAGCACTGGGTTCTCTCCTGATAACAGGTGAGTAAATCGGAATTCATAGTTCGACTAATTTTCGAGGAATATTTGTGCGTTTCAAAAATGGACACTTAGAAACTTTTCTGGTGAAAACCACACAATGGATTCCTATGGAAGGAAATACAAGTTACTGGTAAGTACGCTTAGAATTACATTTCAGGGTCAGTGCTGGGCTAACAGATGCAGCCCTGGGTTCTCTCCTGATAACAGGTGTGTAAATTGGAATTCGTAGTTCGGCTGATTTTAGAGGAATATTTGTGCATTTCAAAAATGGACATTAAGAAACTTTTCTGCTGAAAACCACACAATGGATACCTATGGAAGGAAATACAAGTTACTGGTAAGTACGCTTAGAATTACTTTTCAGGGTCAGTGCTGCTCTAAAAGATGCAGCACTGGGTTCTACCCTGATAACAGGTGAGTAAATCGGAATTCGTAGTTAGGCTGATTTTAGAGGAATATTTGTACGTTTCAAAAATGGACACTTAGAAACTTTTCTGCTAAAAACAACACAATGGATTCCTATGGAAGGAAATACAAGTTACTGGTATGTACGCTTAGAATTACTTTCCAGGGTCAGTGCTGAGCTAAAAGATGCAGCACTGTGTTCTCTCCTGATAACAGGTGAGTAAATCGGAATTCATAGTTTGACTAATTTTCGAGGAATATTTGTGCGTTTCAAAAATGGACACTTAGAAACTTTTCTGGTGAAAACCACACAATGGATTCCTATGGAAGGAAATACAAGTTACTGGTAAGTACGCTTAGAATTACATTTCAGGGTCAGTGCTGGGCTAACAGATGCAGCCCTGGGTTCTCTCCTGATAACAGGTGTGTAAATCGGAATTCGTAGTTCGGCTGATTTTAGAGGAATATTTGTGCATTTCAAAAATGGACACTAAGAAACTTTTTTGCTGAAAACCAAACAATGCATTTCTATGGAAGGAAATACAAGTTACTGGTAAGGACGCTTAGAATTACTTTCCAGGGTCAGTGCTGGTCTAAAAGATGCAGCACTGGGTTCTCTCCTGATAACAGGTGAGTAAATCAGAATTCATAGTTCGACTAATTTTCGAGGAATATTTGTACGTTTCAAAAATGGACACTTAGAAACTATTCTGGTGAAAACCACACAATGGATTCCTATGGAAGAAAATACAAGTTACTGGTAAGTAGGATTAGAATTATATTTCAGGGTCAGTGCTGGGCTAAGAGATGCAGCCCTGGGTTCACTCCTGATAACAGGTGTGTAAATCGGAATTCGTAGTTCGGCTGATTTTAGAGGAATATTTGTGCATTTCAAAAATGGACACTAAGAAACTTTTCTGCTGAAAACCACACAATGGATTCCTATAAAAGGAAATACAAGTTACTGGTAAGTACGCTTAGAATTACTTTTCAGGGTCAGTGCTGGGCTAACAGATGCAGCCCTGGGTTCCCTCCTGATAACAGGTGAGTAAATCAGAATTTGCAGTTCAGCTGATTTTAGAGGAATATTTGTACGTTTCAAAAATGGACACTTAGAAACTTTTCTGCTGAAAACCACACAATGCATTTCTATGGAAGGAAATACAAATTACTGGTAAGTACACTTAGAATTACTTTCCAGGGTCAGCGCTGGTCTAAAAGATGCAGCACTGGGTTCTCTCCTGATAACAGGTGAGTAAATCGGAATTCGTAGTTTGACTGATTTTAGAGGAATATTTGTATGTTTCAAAAACGGACACTTAGAAACTTTTCTGCTGAAAACCACACAATGGATTCCTATGGAAGGAAATACAAGTTACTGGTAAGTATGCTTAGAATTACTTTTCAGGGTCAGTGCTGGGCTAACAGATGCAGCCCTGGGTTCTCTCCTGATAACAGGTGTGTAAATCGGAATTCGTAGTTTGGCTGATTTTAGAGGAATATTTGTGCATTTCAAAAATGGACACTTTGAAACTTTTCTGTTGAAAAACACACAATGGATTCCTATTTCAGGAAACACAAGTTACTGGTAAGTACGCTTAGAATTACTTTCCAGGGTCAGTGCTGGGCTAAAAGATGCAGCACTGGGTTCTCTCCTGATAACAGGTGAGTAAATCTGAATTCGCAGTTTGGCTGATTTTAGAGGAATATGTGTACGTTTCAAAAATGGACACTTAGAAACTTTTCTGCTGAAAACCACAAAATGGATTCCTATGGAAGGAAATACAAGTTACTGGTAAGTACGCTTAGAATAACTTTTCAGGGTCAGTGCTGGGCTTACAGATGCAGCCCTGGGTTCTCTCCTGATAACAGGTGTGTAAATTGGAATTCGTAGTTCGGCTGATTAGAGAGGAATATTTGTGCATTTCAAAAATGGACACTTTGAAACTTTTCTGTTGAAAAACACATAATGGATTCCTATGGAAGGAAATACAAGTTACTGGTAAGTACGCTTAGAATTACTTTCCAGGGTCAGTGCTGGGCTAAAAGATGCAGCACTGGATTCTCTCCTGATAACAGGTGAGTAAATCAGAATTTGTAGTTCAACTGATATGAGAGGAATATTTGTACATTTCAAAAATGGACACTTTGAAACTTTTCTGTTGAAAAACACACAATGGATTCCTATGGAAGGAAATACAAGTTACTGGTAAGTACGCTAAGAATTTCTTTCCAGGGTCAGTGCTGGTCTAAAAGATGCAGCACTGGGTTCTCTCCTGATAACAGGTGAGTAAATCGGAATTCTTAGTTCGACTGATTTTAGAGGAATATTTGTACATTTCAAAAATGGACACTTAGAAACTTTTCTGGTGAAGACCACACAATGGATTCCTATGGAAGGAAATACAAGTTACTGGTAAGTACTCTTAGAATTACTTTCCAGGGTCAGTGCTGAGCTAAAAGATGCAGCACTGAGTTCTCTCCTGATAACAGGTGAGTAAATCGGAATTCATAGTTCGACTAATTTTCGAGGAATATTTGTGCGTTTCAAAGATGGACACTGAGAAACTATTCTGGTGAAAACCACACAATGGATTCCTATGGAAGGAAATTCAAGTTACTGGTAAGTACGCTTAGAATTACTTTCCAGGGTCAGTGCTGGGCTAAAAGATGCAGCACTGGGTTCTCTCCTGATAACAGGTGAGTAAATCGGAATTCGTAGTTTGGCTGATTTTAGAGGAATATTTGTACATTTCAAAAAGTGGACACTTGGAAACTTTTCTGGTGAAATCCACACAATGGATACCTATGGAAGGAAATACAAGTTACTGGTAAATACGCTTAGAATTACTTTTCAGGGTCAGTGCTGCTCTAAAAGTTGCAGCACTGGGTTCTACCCTGATAACAGGTGAGTAAATCGGAATTCGTAGTTCGGCTGATTTTAGAGGAATATTTGTGCATTTCAAAAATGGACACTTTGAAACTTTTCTGTTGAAAAACACACAATGGATTCCTATTTCAGGAAATACAAGTTACTGGTAAGTACGCTTAGAATTACTTTCCAGGGTCAGTGCTGGGCTAAAAGATGCAGCACTGGGTTCTCTCCTGATAACAGGTGAGTAAATCAGAATTCGTAGTTTGGCTGATTTTAGAGGAATATTTGTAAGTTTCAAAAATGTACACTTAGAAAATGTTTCTGCTGAAAACCACACAATGGATTCCTATGGAAGGAAATACAAGTTACTGGTAAGTACGCTTAGAATTACTTTTCAGGGTCAGTGCTTTGCTAACAGATGCAGCCCTGGGTTCTCTCCTGATAACAGGTGAGTAAATCAGAATTCGTAGTTTGGCTGATTTTAGAGGAATATTTGTATGTTTCAAAAATGGACAATTAGAAACTTTTCTGCTGAAAACCACACAATGGATTCCTAAGGAAGGAAATACAAGTTACTGGTAAGTACGCTTAGAATTACTTTCCAGGGTCAGTGCTGGGCTAAAAGATGCAGCACTGGGTTCTCTCCTGATAACAGGTGAGTAAATCGGAATTCGTAGTTTGGCTGATCTTAGAGGAATATTTGTACGTTTCAAAAATGGACACTTAGAAACTTTTCTGATGAAGACCACACAATGGATTCCTATGGAAGGAAATACAAGTTACTGGTAAGTACACTTAGAATTACTTTTCAGGGTCAGTGCTGGGCTAAAAGATGCAGCACTGGGTTCTCTCCTGATAAAAGGTGAGTAAATCTGAATTCATAGTTCGGTTGATTTGAGAGGAATATTTCTATGTTTCAAAAATGGACACTTAGAAACTTTTCTGCTGAAAACCACACAATGTATTCCTATGGAAGGAAACACGAGTTACTGGTAAGTACGCTTAGAATTACTTTTCAGGGTCGTGCTGGGATAACAGATGCAGCACTGGGTTCTCTCCTGATAACAGGTGAGTAATTCAGAATTCGTAGTTTGGCTGATTTTAGAGGAATATTTGTACGTTTCCAAAATGGACACTTAGAAACTTTTTTGCTGAAAACCACACGATGGATTCCTATGGAAGGAAATACAAGTTACTGGTAAGTACGTTTAGAATTACTTTCCAGGGTCAGTGCAGGGCTAAAAGATGCAGCACTGGGTTCTCTACTGATAACAGGTGAGTAAATCGGAATTCATAGTTCGGCTGATTTAAGTGGAATATTTGTACAACTCAAAAATGGACACTTAGAAACTTTTCTGCTGAAAACCACACAATGCATTTCTATGGAAAGAAATACAAGTTACTGGTAAGTACGCTTAGAATTTCTTTCCAGGGTCAGTGCTGGTCTAAAAGATGCAGCAATGGGTTCTCTCCTGATAATAGGTGAGTAAATCGGAATTCGTAGTTCGACTGATTTTAGAGGAATATTTGTACATTTCAAAAATGGACACTTGGAAACTTTTCTGGTGAAGACCACACAATGGATTCCTATGGAAGGAAATACAAGTTACTGGTAAGTACTCTTAGAATTACTTTCCAGGGTCAGTGCTGAGCTAAAAGATGCAGCACTGGGTTCTCTCCTTATAACAGGTGAGTAAATCGGAATTCATAGTTCGACTAATTTTCGAGGAATATTTGTGCGTTTCAAAGATGGACACTTAGAAACTATTCTGGTGAAAACCACACAATGGATTCCTATGGAAGGAAATACAAGTTACTGGTAAGTACGCTTAGAATTTCTTTTCAGGGTCAGTGCTGGGCTAACAGATGCAGCCCTGGGTTCAATCCTGAGAACAGGTGAGTAAATTGGAATTCGTAGTTCGGCTGATTTTAGAGGAATATTTGTGTGTTTCAAAAATGGACACTTAGAAACTTTTCTGATGAAGACCACACAATGGATTCCTATGGAAGGAAATACAAGTTACTGGTAAGTACGCTTAGAATTACTTTTCAGGGTCAGTGCTGGGCTAAAAGATGCAGCACTGGGTTCTCTCCTGATAACAGGTGAGTAAATCGGAATTCATAGTTCAACTGATTTTCGAGGAATAATTGTACGTTTCAAAAATGGACAGTTAGAAACTTTTCTGGTGAAAACCACACAATGGATTCCTATGGAAAGAAATACAAGTTACTGGTAAGTACACTTAGAATTACTTTTCAGGGTCAGTGCTGGGCTAAAAGATGCAGCACTGGGTTCTCTCCTGATAACAGGTGAGTAAATCTGAATTCATAGTTCGGTTGATTTGAGAGGAATATTTGGATGTTTCAAAAATGGACACTTAGAAACTTTTCTGCTGAAAACCATACAATGGATTCCTATGGAAGGAAACACGAGTTACTGGTAAGTACGCTTAGAATTACATTTCAGGGTCGTGCTGGGATAACAGATGCAGCACTGGGTTCTCTCCTGATAACAGGTGAGTAAATCGGAATTCGTAGTTCGGCTGATTTTAGAGGAATATTTGTGCATTTCAAACATGGACAATAAGAAACTTTTCTGCTGAAAACCACACAATGGATTCCTAGGGAAGGATATACAAGTTACTGGTAAGTACGCTTAGAATTACTTTTCAGGGTCAGTGCTGGGCTAACAGATACAGCCCTGGGTTCTCTCCTGATAACAGGTGAGTAAATCAGAATTCGTAGTTTGGCTGATTTTAGAGGAATATTTGTATGTTTCAAAAATGGACACTTAGAAACTTTTCTGCTGAAAACCACACAATGGATTCCTATGGAAGGAAATACAAGTTACTGGTAGGTACGCTTAGAATTACTTTTCAGGGTCAGTGCTGGGCTAACAGATACAGCCCTGGGTTCTCTCCTGATAACAGGTGAGTAAATCAGAATTCGTAGTTTGGCTGATTTTAGAGGAATATTTGTATGTTTCAAAAATGGACACTTAGAAACTTTTCTGCTGAAAACCACACAATGGATTCCTATGGAAGGAAATACAAGTTACTGGTAAGTAAGCTGAGAATTACTTTTCAGGGTCAGTGCTGGGCTAAAAGATGCAGCACTGGGTTCTCTACTGATAACAGGTGAGTAAATTGGAATTGATAGTTCGGCTGATTTAAGTGGAATATTTGTACGTTTCAAAAATGGACACTTAGAAACTTTTCTGCTAAAAACCACACAATGGATTCCTATGGAAGGAAATACAAGTTACTGGTAAGTAAGCTTAGAATTACTTTTCAGGGTCAGTGCTGGGCTAACAGATGCAGCCCTGGGTTCTCTCCTGATAACAGGTCAGTAAATCTGAATTTGTAGTTTGGCTGATTTTAGAGGAATATTTGTACGTTTCAAAAATGGACACTTAGAAACTTTTCTGCTGAAAACCACGCAATGGATTCCTATGGAAGGAAATACAAGTTACTGGTAAGTACACTTAGAATTACTTTCCAGGGTCAGTGCTGGTCTAAAAGATGCAGCACTGGGTTCTCTCCTGATAACAGGTGAGTAAATCGGAATTCGTAGTTCGACTGATTTTAGAGGAATATTTGTACGTTTCAAAAATAGACACTTAGAAACTTTTCTGCTGAAAACCACACAATGCATTTCTATGGAAGGAAATACAAGTTACTGGTAAGTACGCTTAGAATTACTTTCCAGGGTCAGTGCTGGTTTAAAAGATGAAGCACTGGGTTCTCTCCTGATAACAGGTGAGTAAATCGGAATATGTAGTTCGACTGATTTTAGAGGAATATTTGTACATTTCAAAAATAAACACTTAGAAACTTTTCTGATGAAGACCACACAATGGATTCCTATGGAAGGAAATACAAGTTACTGGTAAGTACTCTTAAAATTACTTTCCAGGGCCAGTACTGGGCTAAAAGATGCAGCACTGGGTTCTCTCCGGATAACAGGTGAGTAATTCGGAATTCATAGTTCGACTGATTTTTGTGGAATATTTGTACTTTTCAAAAATGGACAGTTAGAAACTTTTCTGTTGAAAACCACACAATGGATTCCTATGGAAGGAAACACAAGTTACTGGTAAGTACGCTTAGAATTACTTTTCAGGGTCGTGCTGGGCTAACAGATGCAGCACTGGGTTCTCTTCTGATAACAGGTGAGTAAATCGGAATTCGTAGTTTGGCTGATTTTAGAGGAATATTTGTATGTTTCAAAAATGGACACTGAGAAACTTTTCTGCTGAAAACCACACTATGGATTCCTATGGAAGGAAATACAAGTTACTGGTAAGTACGCTTAGAATTACTTTTCAGGGTCAGTGCTGGGCTAACAGATGCAGCCCTGGGTTCTCTCCTGATAACAGGTGTGTAAATCGGAATTTGTAGTTCGGCTGATTTTATAGGAATATTTGTACGTTTCAAAAATGGACACTTAGAAACTTTTCTGGTGAAAACCACACAATGGATTCATATGGAAGGAAATACAAGTTACTGGTAAGTACGCTTAGAATTACATTTCAGGGTCAGTGCTGGGCTAACAGATGCAGCCCTGGGTTCTCTCCTGATAACAGGTGTGTAAATCGGAATTCGTAGTTCGGCTGATTTTAGAGGAATATTTGTGCATTTCAAAAATGGACACTAAGAAACTTTTCTGCTGAAAACCACACAATGGATTCCTATGGAAGGAAATACAAGTTACTGGTAAGTACTCTTAGAATTACTTTCCAGGGTCAGTGCTGAGCTAAAAGATGCAGCACTGGGTTCTCTCCCGATAACAGGTGAGTAAATCGGAATTCATAGTTCGACTAATTTTCGAGGAATATTTGTGCGTTTCAAAGATGGACACTGAGAAACTATTCTGGTGAAAACCACACAATGGATTCCTATGGAAGGAAATTCAAGTTACTGGTAAGTACGCTTAGAATTACTTTCCAGGGTCAGTGCTGGTCTAAAAGATGCAGCACTGGGTTCTCTCCTGATAACAGGTGAGTAAATCGGAATTCGTAGTTTGGCTGATTTTAGAGGAATATTTGTACATTTCAAAAATGGACACTTGGAAACTTTTCTGGTGAAATCCACACAATGGATACCTATGGAAGGAAATATAAGTTACTGGTAAGTACGCTTAGAATTACTTTTCAGGGTCAGTGCTGCTCTAAAAGATGCAGCACTGGGTTCTACCCTGATAACAGGTGAGTAAATCGGTATTCGTAGTTCGGCTGATTTTAGAGGAATATTTGTACGTTTCAAAAATGGACACTTAGAAACTTTTCTGCTAAAAACCACACAATGGATTCCTATGGAAGGAAATACAAGTTACTGGTATGTACGCTTAGAATTACTTTCCAGGGTCAGTGCTGAGCTAAAAGATGCAGCACTGGGTTCTCTCCTGATAACAGGTGAGTAAATCGGAATTCATAGTTCGACTAATTTTCGAGGAATATTTGTGCGTTTCAAAAATGGACACTTAGAAACTTTTCTGGTGAAAACCACACAATGGATTCCTATGGAAGGAAATACAAGTTACTGGTAAGTACGCTTAGAATTACATTTCAGGGTCAGTGCTGGGCTAACAGATGCAGCCCTGGGTTCTCTCCTGATAACAGGTGTGTAAATTGGAATTCGTAGTTCGGCTGATTTTAGAGGAATATTTGTGCATTTCAAAAATGGACATTAAGAAACTTTTCTGCTGAAAACCACACAATGGATACCTATGGAAGGAAATACAAGTTACTGGTAAGTACGCTTAGAATTACTTTTCAGGGTCAGTGCTGCTCTAAAAGATGCAGCACTGGGTTCTACCCTGATAACAGGTGAGTAAATCGGAATTCGTAGTTAGGCTGATTTTAGAGGAATATTTGTACGTTTCAAAAATGGACACTTAGAAACTTTTCTGCTAAAAACAACACAATGGATTCCTATGGAAGGAAATACAAGTTACTGGTATGTACGCTTAGAATTACTTTCCAGGGTCAGTGCTGAGCTAAAAGATGCAGCACTGTGTTCTCTCCTGATAACAGGTGAGTAAATCGGAATTCATAGTTTGACTAATTTTCGAGGAATATTTGTGCGTTTCAAAAATGGACACTTAGAAACTTTTCTGGTGAAAACCACACAATGGATTCCTATGGAAGGAAATACAAGTTACTGGTAAGTACGCTTAGAATTACATTTCAGGGTCAGTGCTGGGCTAACAGATGCAGCCCTGGGTTCTCTCCTGATAACAGGTGTGTAAATCGGAATTCGTAGTTCGGCTGATTTTAGAGGAATATTTGTGCATTTCAAAAATGGACACTAAGAAACTTTTCTGCTGAAAACCAAACAATGCATTTCTATGGAAGGAAATACAAGTTACTGGTAAGGACGCTTAGAATTACTTTCCAGGGTCAGTGCTGGTCTAAAAGATGCAGCACTGGGTTCTCTCCTGATAACAGGTGAGTAAATCAGAATTCATAGTTCGACTAATTTTCGAGGAATATTTGTACGTTTCAAAAATGGACACTTAGAAACTATTCTGGTGAAAACCACACAATGGATTCCTATGGAAGAAAATACAAGTTACTGGTAAGTAGGATTAGAATTATATTTCAGGGTCAGTGCTGGGCTAAGAGATGCAGCCCTGGGTTCACTCCTGATAACAGGTGTGTAAATCGGAATTCGTAGTTCGGCTGATTTTAGAGGAATATTTGTGCATTTCAAAAATGGACACTAAGAAACTTTTCTGCTGAAAACCACACAATGGATTCCTATAAAAGGAAATACAAGTTACTGGTAAGTACGCTTAGAATTACTTTTCAGGGTCAGTGCTGGGCTAACAGATGCAGCCCTGGGTTCCCTCCTGATAACAGGTGAGTAAATCAGAATTTGCAGTTCAGCTGATTTTAGAGGAATATTTGTACGTTTCAAAAATGGACACTTAGAAACTTTTCTGCTGAAAACCACACAATGCATTTCTATGGAAGGAAATACAAATTACTGGTAAGTACACTTAGAATTACTTTCCAGGGTCAGCGCTGGTCTAAAAGATGCAGCACTGGGTTCTCTCCTGATAACAGGTGAGTAAATCGGAATTCGTAGTTTGACTGATTTTAGAGGAATATTTGTATGTTTCAAAAACTGACACTTAGAAACTTTTCTGCTGAAAACCACACAATGGATTCCTATGGAAGGAAATACAAGTTACTGGTAAGTACGCTTAGAATTACTTTTCAGGGTCAGTGCTGGGCTAACAGATGCAGCCCTGGGTTCTCTCCTGATAACAGGTGTGTAAATCGGAATTCGTAGTTTGGCTGATTTTAGAGGAATATTTGTGCATTTCAAAAATGGACACTTTGAAACTTTTCTGTTGAAAAACACACAATGGATTCCTATTTCAGGAAACACAAGTTACTGGTAAGTACGCTTAGAATTACTTTCCAGGGTCAGTGCTGGGCTAAAAGATGCAGCACTGGGTTCTCTCCTGATAACAGGTGAGTAAATCTGAATTCGCAGTTTGGCTGATTTTAGAGGAATATGTGTACGTTTCAAAAATGGACACTTAGAAACTTTTCTGCTGAAAACCACAAAATGGATTCCTATGGAAGGAAATACAAGTTACTGGTAAGTACGCTTAGAATAACTTTTCAGGGTCAGTGCTGGGCTTACAGATGCAGCCCTGGGTTCTCTCCTGATAACAGGTGTGTAAATTGGAATTCGTAGTTCGGCTGATTAGAGAGGAATATTTGTGCATTTCAAAAATGGACACTTTGAAACTTTTCTGTTGAAAAACACATAATGGATTCCTATGGAAGGAAATACAAGTTACTGGTAAGTACGCTTAGAATTACTTTCCAGGGTCAGGGCTGGGCTAAAAGATGCAGCACTGGATTCTCTCCTGATAACAGGTGAGTAAATCAGAATTTGTAGTTCAACTGATATGAGAGGAATATTTGTACATTTCAAAAATGGACACTTTGAAACTTTTCTGTTGAAAAACACACAATGGATTCCTATGGAAGGAAATACAAGTTACTGGTAAGTACGCTAAGAATTTCTTTCCAGGGTCAGTGCTGGTCTAAAAGATGCAGCACTGGGTTCTCTCCTGATAACAGGTGAGTAAATCGGAATTCTTAGTTCGACTGATTTTAGAGGAATATTTGTACATTTCAAAAATGGACACTTAGAAACTTTTCTGGTGAAGACCACACAATGGATTCCTATGGAAGGAAATACAAGTTACTGGTAAGTACTCTTAGAATTACTTTCCAGGGTCAGTGCTGAGCTAAAAGATGCAGCACTGAGTTCTCTCCTGATAACAGGTGAGTAAATCGGAATTCATAGTTCGACTAATTTTCGAGGAATATTTGTGCGTTTCAAAGATGGACACTGAGAAACTATTCTGGTGAAAACCACACAATGGATTCCTATGGAAGGAAATTCAAGTTACTGGTAAGTACGCTTAGAATTACTTTCCAGGGTCAGTGCTGGGCTAAAAGATGCAGCACTGGGTTCTCTCCTGATAACAGGTGAGTAAATCGGAATTCGTAGTTTGGCTGATTTTAGAGGAATATTTGTACATTTCAAAAAGTGGACACTTGGAAACTTTTCTGGTGAAATCCACACAATGGATACCTATGGAAGGAAATACAAGTTACTGGTAAATACGCTTAGAATTACTTTTCAGGGTCAGTGCTGCTCTAAAAGTTGCAGCACTGGGTTCTACCCTGATAACAGGTGAGTAAATCGGAATTCGTAGTTCGGCTGATTTTAGAGGAATATTTGTGCATTTCAAAAATGGACACTTTGAAACTTTTCTGTTGAAAAACACACAATGGATTCCTATTTCAGGAAATACAAGTTACTGGTAAGTACGCTTAGAATTACTTTCCAGGGTCAGTGCTGGGCTAAAAGATGCAGCACTGGGTTCTCTCCTGATAACAGGTGAGTAAATCAGAATTCGTAGTTTGGCTGATTTTAGAGGAATATTTGTAAGTTTCAAAAATGTACACTTAGAAAATGTTTCTGCTGAAAACCACACAATGGATTCCTATGGAAGGAAATACAAGTTACTGGTAAGTACGCTTAGAATTACTTTTCAGGGTCAGTGCTTTGCTAACAGATGCAGCCCTGGGTTCTCTCCTGATAACAGGTGAGTAAATCAGAATTCGTAGTTTGGCTGATTTTAGAGGAATATTTGTATGTTTCAAAAATGGACAATTAGAAACTTTTCTGCTGAAAACCACACAATGGATTCCTAAGGAAGGAAATACAAGTTACTGGTAAGTACGCTTAGAATTACTTTCCAGGGTCAGTGCTGGGCTAAAAGATGCAGCACTGGGTTCTCTCCTGATAACAGGTGAGTAAATCGGAATTCGTAGTTTGGCTGATCTTAGAGGAATATTTGTACGTTTCAAAAATGGACACTTAGAAACTTTTCTGATGAAGACCACACAATGGATTCCTATGGAAGGAAATACAAGTTACTGGTAAGTACACTTAGAATTACTTTTCAGGGTCAGTGCTGGGCTAAAAGATGCAGCACTGGGTTCTCTCCTGATAAAAGGTGAGTAAATCTGAATTCATAGTTCGGTTGATTTGAGAGGAATATTTCTATGTTTCAAAAATGGACACTTAGAAACTTTTCTGCTGAAAACCACACAATGTATTCCTATGGAAGGAAACACGAGTTACTGGTAAGTACGCTTAGAATTACTTTTCAGGGTCGTGCTGGGATAACAGATGCAGCACTGGGTTCTCTCCTGATAACAGGTGAGTAATTCAGAATTCGTAGTTTGGCTGATTTTAGAGGAATATTTGTACGTTTCCAAAATGGACACTTAGAAACTTTTTTGCTGAAAACCACACGATGGATTCCTATGGAAGGAAATACAAGTTACTGGTAAGTACGTTTAGAATTACTTTCCAGGGTCAGTGCAGGGCTAAAAGATGCAGCACTGGGTTCTCTACTGATAACAGGTGAGTAAATCGGAATTCATAGTTCGGCTGATTTAAGTGGAATATTTGTACAACTCAAAAATGGACACTTAGAAACTTTTCTGCTGAAAACCACACAATGCATTTCTATGGAAGGAAATACAAGTTACTGGTAAGTACGCTTAGAATTTCTTTCCAGGGTCAGTGCTGGTCTAAAAGATGCAGCAATGGGTTCTCTCCTGATAATAGGTGAGTAAATCGGAATTCGTAGTTCGACTGATTTTAGAGGAATATTTGTACATTTCAAAAATGGACACTTGGAAACTTTTCTGGTGAAGACCACACAATGGATTCCTATGGAAGGAAATACAAGTTACTGGTAAGTACTCTTAGAATTACTTTCCAGGGTCAGTGCTGAGCTAAAAGATGCAGCACTGGGTTCTCTCCTTATAACAGGTGAGTAAATCGGAATTCATAGTTCGACTAATTTTCGAGGAATATTTGTGCGTTTCAAAGATGGACACTTAGAAACTATTCTGGTGAAAACCACACAATGGATTCCTATGGAAGGAAATACAAGTTACTGGTAAGTACGCTTAGAATTTCTTTTCAGGGTCAGTGCTGGGCTAACAGATGCAGCCCTGGGTTCAATCCTGAGAACAGGTGAGTAAATTGGAATTCGTAGTTCGGCTGATTTTAGAGGAATATTTGTGTGTTTCAAAAATGGACACTTAGAAACTTTTCTGATGAAGACCACACAATGGATTCCTATGGAAGGAAATACAAGTTACTGGTAAGTACGCTTAGAATTACTTTTCAGGGTCAGTGCTGGGCTAAAAGATGCAGCACTGGGTTCTCTCCTGATAACAGGTGAGTAAATCGGAATTCATAGTTCAACTGATTTTCGAGGAATAATTGTACGTTTCAAAAATGGACAGTTAGAAACTTTTCTGGTGAAAACCACACAATGGATTCCTATGGAAAGAAATACAAGTTACTGGTAAGTACACTTAGAATTACTTTTCAGGGTCAGTGCTGGGCTAAAAGATGCAGCACTGGGTTCTCTCCTGATAACAGGTGAGTAAATCTGAATTCATAGTTCGGTTGATTTGAGAGGAATATTTGGATGTTTCAAAAATGGACACTTAGAAACTTTTCTGCTGAAAACCATACAATGGATTCCTATGGAAGGAAACACGAGTTACTGGTAAGTACGCTTAGAATTACATTTCAGGGTCGTGCTGGGATAACAGATGCAGCACTGGGTTCTCTCCTGATAACAGGTGAGTAAATCGGAATTCGTAGTTCGGCTGATTTTAGAGGAATATTTGTGCATTTCAAACATGGACAATAAGAAACTTTTCTGCTGAAAACCACACAATGGATTCCTAGGGAAGGATATACAAGTTACTGGTAAGTACGCTTAGAATTACTTTTCAGGGTCAGTGCTGGGCTAACAGATACAGCCCTGGGTTCTCTCCTGATAACAGGTGAGTAAATCAGAATTCGTAGTTTGGCTGATTTTAGAGGAATATTTGTATGTTTCAAAAATGGACACTTAGAAACTTTTCTGCTGAAAACCACACAATGGATTCCTATGGAAGGAAATACAAGTTACTGGTAGGTACGCTTAGAATTACTTTTCAGGGTCAGTGCTGGGCTAACAGATACAGCCCTGGGTTCTCTCCTGATAACAGGTGAGTAAATCAGAATTCGTAGTTTGGCTGATTTTAGAGGAATATTTGTATGTTTCAAAAATGGACACTTAGAAACTTTTCTGCTGAAAACCACACAATGGATTCCTATGGAAGGAAATACAAGTTACTGGTAAGTAAGCTGAGAATTACTTTTCAGGGTCAGTGCTGGGCTAAAAGATGCAGCACTGGGTTCTCTACTGATAACAGGTGAGTAAATTGGAATTGATAGTTCGGCTGATTTAAGTGGAATATTTGTACGTTTCAAAAATGGACACTTAGAAACTTTTCTGCTAAAAACCACACAATGGATTCCTATGGAAGGAAATACAAGTTACTGGTAAGTAAGCTTAGAATTACTTTTCAGGGTCAGTGCTGGGCTAACAGATGCAGCCCTGGGTTCTCTCCTGATAACAGGTCAGTAAATCTGAATTTGTAGTTTGGCTGATTTTAGAGGAATATTTGTACGTTTCAAAAATGGACACTTAGAAACTTTTCTGCTGAAAACCACGCAATGGATTCCTATGGAAGGAAATACAAGTTACTGGTAAGTACACTTAGAATTACTTTCCAGGGTCAGTGCTGGTCTAAAAGATGCAGCACTGGGTTCTCTCCTGATAACAGGTGAGTAAATCGGAATTCGTAGTTCGACTGATTTTAGAGGAATATTTGTACGTTTCAAAAATAGACACTTAGAAACTTTTCTGCTGAAAACCACACAATGCATTTCTATGGAAGGAAATACAAGTTACTGGTAAGTACGCTTAGAATTACTTTCCAGGGTCAGTGCTGGTTTAAAAGATGAAGCACTGGGTTCTCTCCTGATAACAGGTGAGTAAATCGGAATATGTAGTTCGACTGATTTTAGAGGAATATTTGTACATTTCAAAAATAAACACTTAGAAACTTTTCTGATGAAGACCACACAATGGATTCCTATGGAAGGAAATACAAGTTACTGGTAAGTACTCTTAAAATTACTTTCCAGGGCCAGTACTGGGCTAAAAGATGCAGCACTGGGTTCTCTCCGGATAACAGGTGAGTAATTCGGAATTCATAGTTCGACTGATTTTTGTGGAATATTTGTACTTTTCAAAAATGGACAGTTAGAAACTTTTCTGTTGAAAACCACACAATGGATTCCTATGGAAGGAAACACAAGTTACTGGTAAGTACGCTTAGAATTACTTTTCAGGGTCGTGCTGGGCTAACAGATGCAGCACTGGGTTCTCTTCTGATAACAGGTGAGTAAATCGGAATTCGTAGTTTGGCTGATTTTAGAGGAATATTTGTATGTTTCAAAAATGGACACTGAGAAACTTTTCTGCTGAAAACCACACTATGGATTCCTATGGAAGGAAATACAAGTTACTGGTAAGTACGCTTAGAATTACTTTTCAGGGTCAGTGCTGGGCTAACAGATGCAGCCCTGGGTTCTCTCCTGATAACAGGTGTGTAAATCGGAATTTGCAGTTCAGCTGATTTTAGAGGAATATTTGTACGTTTCAAAAATGGACACTTAGAAACTTTTCTGCTGAAAACCACACAATGCATTTCTATGGAAGGAAATACAAATAACTGGTAAGTACACTTAGAATTACTTTCCAGGGTCAGCGCTGGTCTAAAAGATGCAGCACTGGGTTCTCTCCTGATAACAGGTGAGTAAATCGGAATTCGTAGTTTGACTGATTTTAGAGGAATATTTGTATGTTTCAAAAACGGACACTTAGAAACTTTTCTGCTGAAAACCACACAATGGATTCCTATGGAAGGAAATACAAGTTACTGGTAAGTACGCTTAGAATTACTTTTCAGGGTCAGTGCTGGGCTAACAGATGCAGCCCTGGGTTCTCTCCTGATAACAGGTGTGTAAATCGGAATTCGTAGTTTGGCTGATTTTAGAGGAATATTTGTGCATTTCAAAAATGGACACTTTGAAACTTTTCTGTTGAAAAACACACAATGGATTCCTATTTCAGGAAACACAAGTTACTGGTAAGTACGCTTAGAATTACTTTCCAGGGTCAGTGCTGGGCTAAAAGATGCAGCACTGGGTTCTCTCCTGATAACAGGTGTGTAAATTGGAATTCGTAGTTCGGCTGATTAGAGAGGAATATTTGTGCATTTAAAAAATGGACACTTTGAAACTTTTCTGTTGAAAAACACATAATGGATTCCTATGGAAGGAAATACAAGTTACTGGTAAGTACGCTTAGAATTACTTTCCAGGGTCAGTGCTGGGCTAAAAGATGCAGCACTGGATTCTCTCCTGATAACAGGTGAGTAAATCAGAATTTGTAGTTCAACTGATATGAGAGGAATATTTGTACATTTCAAAAATGGACACTTTGAAACTTTTCTGTTGAAAAACACACAATGGATTCCTATGGAAGGAAATACAAGTTACTGGTAAGTACGCTAAGAATTTCTTTCCAGGGTCAGTGCTGGTCTAAAAGATGCAGCACTGGGTTCTCTCCTGATAACAGGTGAGTAAATCGGAATTCTTAGTTCGACTGATTTTAGAGGAATATTTGTACATTTCAAAAATGGACACTTAGAAACTTTTCGGGTACAGACCACACAATGGATTCCTATGGAAGGAAATACAAGTTACTGGTAAGTACTCTTAGAATTACTTTCCAGGGTCAGTGCTGAGCTAAAAGATGCATTACTGGGTTCTCTCCTGATAACAGGTGAGTAAATCGGAATTCATAGTTCGACTAATTTTCGAGGAATATTTGTGCGTTTCAAAGATGGACACTGAGAAACTATTCTGGTGAAAACCACACAATGGATTCCTATGGAAGGAAATTCAAGTTACTGGTAAGTACGCTTAGAATTACTTTCCAGGGTCAGTGCTGGGCTAAAAGATGCAGCACTGGGTTCTCTCCTGATAACAGGTGAGTAAATCGGAATTCGTAGTTTGGCTGATTTTAGAGGAATATTTGTACATTTCAAAAAGTGGACACTTGGAAACTTTTCTGGTAAAATCCACACAATGGATACCTATGGAAGGAAATACAAGTTACTGGTAAGTACGCTTAGAATTACTTTTCAGGGTCAGTGCTACTCTAAAAGTTGCAGCACTTGGTTCTACCCTGATAACAGGTGAGTAAATCGGAATTCGTAGTTCGGCTGATTTTAGAGGAATATTTGTGCATGTCAAAAATGGACACTTTGAAACTTTTCTGTTGAAAAACACACAATGGATTCCTATTTCAGGAAATACAAGTTACTGGTAAGTACGCTGAGAATTACTTTCCAGGGTCAGTGTTGGGCTAAAAGATGCAGCACTGGGTTCTCTCCTGATAACAGGTGAGTAAATCGGAATTCGTAGTTTGGCTGATTTTAGAGGAATATTTGTACGTTTCAAAAATGTACACTTAGAAAAATTTTCTGCTGAAAACCACACAATGGATTCCTATGGAAGGAAATACAAGTTACTGGTAAGTACGCTTAGAATTACTTTTCAGGGTCAGTGCTGGGCTAACAGATGCAGCCCTGGGTTCTCTCCTGATAACAGGTGAGTAAATCGGAATTCGTAGTTTGGCTGATTTTAGAGGAATATTTGTGCATTTCAAAAATGGACACTTTGAAACTTTTCTGTTGAAAAACACACAATGGATTCCTATTTCAGGAAACACAAGTTACTGGTAAGTACGCTTAGAATTACTTTCCAGGGTCAGTGCTGGGCTAAAAGATGCAGCACTGGGTTCTCTCCTGATAACAGGTGTGTAAATTGGAATTCGTAGTTCGGCTGATTAGAGAGGAATATTTGTGCATTTAAAAAATGGACACTTTGAAACTTTTCTGTTGAAAAACACATAATGGATTCCTATGGAAGGAAATACAAGTTACTGGTAAGTACGCTTAGAATTACTTTCCAGGGTCAGTGCTGGGCTAAAAGATGCAGCACTGGATTCTCTCCTGATGGAATGGACACTTAGAAACTTTTCTGGTGAAGACCACACAATGGATTCCTATGGAAGGAAATACAAGTTCCTGGTAAGTACACTTAGAATTACTTTCCAGGGTCAGTGCTGAGCTAAAAGATGAAGCACTGGGTTCTCTCCTGATAACAGGTGAGTAAATCGGAATTCATAGTTCGACTAATTTTCGAGGAATATTTGTGCGTTTCAAAAATGGACACTTAGAAACTATTCTGGTGAAAACCACACAATGGATTCCTATGGAAGGAAATACAAATTACTGGTAAGTACGCTTAGAATTACTTTTCAGGTTCGTGCTGGGCTAACAGATGCAGCACTGGGTTCTACCCTGATAACAGGTGAGTAAATCGGAATTCGTAGTTCGGCTGATTTTAGAGGAATATTTGTACGTTTCAAAAATGGACACTTAGAAACTTTTCTGCTGAAAACCACACAATGCATTTCTATGGAAGGAAATACAAGTTACTGGTAAGTACGCTTAGAATTACATTCCAGGGTCAGTGCTGGTCTAAAAGATGCAGCACTGAGTTCTCTCCTGATAACAGGTGAGTAAATCGGAATTCGTAGTTTGGCTGATTTTAGAGGAATATTTGTATGTTTCAAAAATGTACACTTAGAAACTTTTCTGCTGAAAACCAAACAATGCATTTCTATGGAAGGAAATACAAGTTACTGGTAAGTACGGTTAGAATTACTTTCCAGAGTCAGTGCTGGTCTAAAAGATGCAGCACTGGGTTCTCTCCTGTTAACAGGTGAGTAAATCGGAATTTGTAGTTTGACTGATTTTAGAGGAATATTTGTACATTTCAAAAATGGACACTTAGAAACTTTTCTGATGAAGACCACACAATGGATTCCTATGGAAGGAAATACAAGTTACTGGTAAGTACGCTTAGAATTACTTTCCAGGGTCAGTGCTGAGCTAAAAGATGCAGCACTTGGTTCTCTCCTGATAACAGGTGAGTACATCGGAATTCATAGTTCGACTAATTTTCGAGGAATATTTGTGCGTTTCAAAAATGGACACTTAGAAACTTTTCTGGTGAAAACCACACAATGGATTCCTAAGGAAGGAAATACAAGTTACTGGTAAGTACGCTTAGAATTACATTTCAGGGTTAGTGCTGGGCTAACAGATGCAGCCCTGGGTTCTCTCCTGATAACAGGTATGTAAATCGGAATTCTTAGTTCGGCTGATTTTATAGGAATATTTGTGCATTTCAAAAATAGACACTAAGAGACATTTCTGCTGAAAACCACACAATGGATTCCTATGGAAGGAAATACAAGTTACTGGTAAGTACGCTTAGAAATTCTTTTCAGGGTCAATGTTGGGCTAACAGATGCAGCCCTGGGTTCTATCCTGATAACAGGTGAGTAAATCGGAATTCTTAGTTCGGCTGATTTTAGAGGAATATTTGTGTGTTTCAAAAATGGACACTTAGAAACTTTTCTGGTGAAGACCACAAAATGGATTCCTATGGAAGGAAATACAAGCTACTGGTAAGTACGCTTAGATTTACTTTCCAGGGTCAGTGCTGGGCTAAAAGATGCAGCACTGGGTTCTCTCCTGATAACAGGTGAGTACATTGGAATTCGTACTTCGGCTCATTTTAGAGGAATATTTGTAAGTTTCAAAAATGTAGACTTAGAAACTATTCTTCTGAAAACCACACAATGGATTCCTATGGAAGGAAATACAAGTTACTGGTAAGTGCGCTTAGAATTACTTTTCAGGGTCAATGCTGGGCTAAAAGATGCAGCACTGGGTTCTCTCCTGATAACAGGTGAGTAAATCAGAATTTTAACTTTGGCTGATTTTAAAGGAATATTTGTACGTTTCAAAAATGGACACTTAGAAACTTTTCTGCTGAAAACCACACAATGCATTTCTATGGAAGGAAATACAAGTTACTGGTAAGTATGGTTAGAATTACTTTCCAGGGTCAGTGCTGGTCTAAAAGATGCAGCACTGGGTTCTCTCCTGATAACAGGTGAGTAAATCGGAATTTGTAGTTTGACTGATTTTAGAGGAATATTTGTACATTTCAAAAATGGACACTTAGAAACTTTTCTGATGAAGACCACACAATGGATTCCTATGGAAGGAAATACAAGCTACTGGTAAGTACTCTTAGAATTACTTTCCAGGGTCAGTGCTGGGCTAAAAGATGCAGCACTGTGTTCTCTCCTGATAACAGGTGAGTAAATCGGAATTCATAGTTCGACTGATTTCGAAGAATATTTGTACTTTTCAAAAATGGACAGTTAGAAACTTTTCTGTTGAAAACCACACAATGGATTCCTATAGAAGGAAACACAAGTTACTGGTAAGTACGCTTAGAATTACTTTTCAGGGTCGTGCTGGGCTAACAGATGCAGCACTGGGTTCTACCCTGATAACAGGTGAGTAAATTGGAATTCGTAGTTCGGCTGATTTTAGAGGAATATTTGTACGTTTCAAAAATGGACACATAGAAACTTTTCTGCTAAAAACCACACAATGGATTCCTATGGAAGGAAATACAAATTACTGGTAAGTACGCTTAGAATTACTTTTCAGGGTCAGTGCTGGGCTAAAAGATGCAGCACTGGGTTCTCTACTGATAACAGGTGAGTACATCGGAATTCATAGTTCGACTAATTTTCGAGGAATATTTGTGCATTTCAAAAATGGACACTTAGAAACTTTTCTGGTGAAAACCACACAATGGATTCCTAAGGAAGGAAATACAAGTTACTGGTAAGTACGCTTAGAAATTCTTATCAGGGTCAATGCTGGGCTAACAGATGCAGCCCTGGGTTCTATCCTGATAACAGGTGAGTAAATCGGAATTCGTAGTTCGGCTGATTTTAGAGGAATATTTGTACGTTTCAAAAATGTAGACTTAGAATTTTTTCTGCTGAAAACCACACAATGGATTCCTATGGAAGGAAATACAAGTTACTGGTAAGTACGCTTAGAATTACTTTTCAGGGTCAGTGCTGGGCTAACAGATGCTGCCCTGGGTTCTCTCCTGATAACAGGTGATTAAATCGGAATTCGTAGTTTGGCTGATTTTAGAGGAATATTTGTATGTTTCAAAAATGTACACTTAGAAACTATTCTTCTGAAAACCACACAATGGAATCCTATGGAAGGAAATACAAGTTACTGGTAAGTATGCTTAGAATTACTTTTCAGGGTCACATGCTGGGCTAAAAGATGCAGCACTGGGTTCTCTCCTGATAACAGGTGAGTAAATCGGAATTCGTACTTTGGCTGATTTTAGAGGAATATTTGTACGTTTCAAAAATGGACACTTAGAAACTTTTCTGCTGAAAACCACACAATGCATTTCTATGGAAGGAAATACAAGTTACTGGTAAGTACGGTTAGAATTACTTTTCAGGGTCAGTGCTGGTCTAAAAGATGCAGCACTGGGTTCTCTCCTGATAACAGGTGAGTAAATCAGAATTTATAGTTCTACTGATTTTAGAGGAATATTTGTGCATTTCAAAAATAGACACTAAGAAACTTTTCTGCTGAAAACCACACAATGGATTCCTATGGAAGGAAATACAAGTTACTGGTAAGTACGCTTAGAATTTCTTTTCAGGGTCAATGCTGGTCTAACAGATGCAGCCCTGGGTTCTATCCTGATTACAGGTGAATAAATCGGAATTCGTAGTTCGGCTGATTTTAGAGGAATATTTGTGTGTTTCAAAAATGGACACTTAGAAACTTTTCTGCTGAAAACCACACAATGCATTTCTATGGAAGGAAATACAAGTTACTGCTAAGTACGCTTAGAATTTCTTTCCAGGGTCAGTGCTGGTCTAAAAGATGCTGCACTGGGTTCTCTCCTGATAACAGGTGAGTAAATTGGAATTGATAGTTTGGCTGATTTAAGTGGAATATTTGTACGTTTCAAAAATGGACACTTAGAAACTATTCTGGTGAAAACCACACAATGGATTCCTATGGAAGGAAATACAAGTTACTGGTAAGTACGCTTAGAATTACATTTCAGTGTCAGTGCTGGGCTAACAGATGCAGCCCTGGGTTCTCTCCTGATAACAGGTATGTAAATCTGAATTCGTAGTTTGGCTGATTTTAGAGGAATATATGTGCATTTCAAAAATAGACACTAAGAAACTTTTCTGCTGAAAACCACACAATGGATTCTTATGGAAGAAATACAAGTTACTGGTAAGTACGCTTAGAATTTCTTTTCAGGGTCAATGCTGGGCTAACAGATGCAGCCCTGGGTTCTATCCTGATAACAGGTGAGTAAATCGGAATTCGTAGTTCGGCTGATTTTAGAGGAATATTTGTGTGTTTCAAAAATGGACACTTAGAAACTTTTCTGGTGAAGACCACAAAATGGATTCCTATGGAAGGAAATACAAGCTACTGGTAAGTACGCTTGGATTTACTTTCCAGGGTCAGTGCTGGGCTAAAAGATGCAGCACTGGGTTCTCTCCTGATAACAGGTGAGTAAATTGGAATTCGTACTTCGGCTCATTTTAGAGGAATATTTGTAATTTTCAAAAATGTAGACTTAGAAACTATTCTTCTGAAAACCACACAATGGATTCCTATGGAAGGAAATACAAGTTACTGGTAAGTGCGCTTAAAATTACTTTTCAGGGTCAATGCTGGGCTAAAAGATGCAGCACTGGGTTCTCTCCTGATAACAGGTGAGTAAATCAGAATTCGTACTTTGGCTGATTTTAAAGGAATATTTTGTACGTTTCAAAAATGGACACTTAGAAACTTTTCTGCTGAAAACACAACAATGCATTTCTATGGAAGGAAATACAAGTTACTGGTAAGTATGGTTAGAATTACTTTCCAGGGTCAGTGCTGGTCTAAAAGATGCAGCACTGGGTTCTCTCCTGATAACAGGTGAGTAAATCGGAATTTGTAGTTTGACTAATTTTAGAGGAATATTTGTACATTTCAAAAATGGACACTTAGAAACTTTTCTGATGAAGACCACACAATGGATTCCTATGGAAGGAAATACAAGCTACTGGTAAGTACTCTTAGAATTACTTTCCAGGGTCAGTGCTGGGCTAAAAGATGCAGCACTGTGTTCTCCCCTGATAACAGGTGAGTAAATCGGAATTCATAGTTCGACTGATTTCGAGGAATATTTGTACTTTTCAAAAATGGACAGTTAGAAACTTTTCTGTTGAAAACCACACAATGGATTCCTATAGAAGGAAACACAAGTTACTGGTAAGTACGCTTAGAATTACTTTTCAGGGTCGTGCTGGGCTAACATATGCAGCACTGGGTTCTACCCTGATAACAGGTGAGTAAATCGGAATTTGTAGTTTGACTGATTTTAGAGGAATATTTGTACATTTCAAAAATGGACACTTAGAAACTTTTCTGATGAAGACCACACAATGGATTCCTATGGAAGGAAATACAAGCTACTGGTAAGTACTCTTAGAATTACTTTCCAGGGTCAGTGCTGGGCTAAAAGATGCAGCACTGTGTTCTCTCCTGATAACAGGTGAGTAAATCGGAATTCATAGTTCGAGTGATTTCGAAGAATATTTGTACTTTTCAAAAATGGACAGTTAGAAACTTTTCTGTTGAAAACCACACAATGGATTCCTATAGAAGGAAACACAAGTTACTGGTAAGTACGCTTAGAATTACTTTTCAGGGTCGTGCTGGGCTAACAGATGCAGCACTGGGTTCTACCCTGATAACAGGTGAGTAAATTGGAATTCGTAGTTCGGCTGATTTTAGAGGAATATTTGTACGTTTCAAAAATGGACACATAGAAACTTTTCTGCTAAAAACCACACAATGGATTCCTATGGAAGGAAATACAAATTACTGGTAAGTACGCTTAGAATTACTTTTCAGGGTCAGTGCTGGGCTAAAAGATGCAGCACTGGGTTCTCTACTGATAACAGGTGAGTACATCGGAATTCATAGTTCGACTAATTTTCGAGGAATATTTGTGCATTTCAAAAATGGACACTTAGAAACTTTTCTGGTGAAAACCACACAATGGATTCCTAAGGAAGGAAATACAAGTTACTGGTAAGTACGCTTAGAAATTCTTATCAGGGTCAATGCTGGGCTAACAGATGCAGCCCTGGGTTCTATCCTGATAACAGGTGAGTAAATCGGAATTCGTAGTTCGGCTGATTTTAGAGGAATATTTGTACGTTTCAAAAATGTAGACTTAGAAACTATTCTTCTGAAAACCACACAATGGAATCCTATGGAAGGAAATACAAGTTACTGGTAAGTATGCTTAGAATTACTTTTCAGGGTCACATGCTGGGCTAAAAGATGCAGCACTGGGTTCTCTCCTGATAACAGGTGAGTAAATCGGAATTCGTACTTTGGCTGATTTTAGAGGAATATTTGTACGTTTCAAAAATGGACACTTAGAAACTTTTCTGCTGAAAACCACACAATGCATTTCTATGGAAGGAAATACAAGTTACTGGTAAGTACGGTTAGAATTACTTTTCAGGGTCAGTGCTGGTCTAAAAGATGCAGCACTGGGTTCTCTCCTGATAACAGGTGAGTAAATCAGAATTTATAGTTCTACTGATTTTAGAGGAATATTTGTGCATTTCAAAAATAGACACTAAGAAACTTTTCTGCTGAAAACCACACAATGGATTCCTATGGAAGGAAATACAAGTTACTGGTAAGTACGCTTAGAATTTCTTTTCAGGGTCAATGCTGGTCTAACAGATGCAGCCCTGGGTTCTATCCTGATTACAGGTGAATAAATCGGAATTCGTAGTTCGGCTGATTTTAGAGGAATATTTGTGTGTTTCAAAAATGGACACTTAGAAACTTTTCTGCTGAAAACCACACAATGCATTTCTATGGAAGGAAATACAAGTTACTGCTAAGTACGCTTAGAATTTCTTTCCAGGGTCAGTGCTGGTCTAAAAGATGCTGCACTGGGTTCTCTCCTGATAACAGGTGAGTAAATTGGAATTGATAGTTTGGCTGATTTAAGTGGAATATTTGTACGTTTCAAAAATGGACACTTAGAAACTATTCTGGTGAAAACCACACAATGGATTCCTATGGAAGGAAATACAAGTTACTGGTAAGTACGCTTAGAATTACATTTCAGTGTCAGTGCTGGGCTAACAGATGCAGCCCTGGGTTCTCTCCTGATAACAGGTATGTAAATCGGAATTCGTAGTTTGGCTGATTTTAGAGGAATATTTGTGCATTTCAAAAATAGACACTAAGAAACTTTTCTGCTGAAAACCACACAATGGATTCTTATGGAAGGAAATACAAGTTACTGGTAAGTACGCTTAGAATTTCTTTTCAGGGTCAATGCTGGGCTAACAGATGCAGCCCTGGGTTCTATCCTGATAACAGGTGAGTAAATCGGAATTCGTAGTTCGGCTGATTTTAGAGGAATATTTGTGTGTTTCAAAAATGGACACTTAGAAACTTTTCTGGTGAAGACCACAAAATGGATTCCTATGGAAGGAAATACAAGCTACTGGTAAGTACGCTTGGATTTACTTTCCAGGGTCAGTGCTGGGCTAAAAGATGCAGCACTGGGTTCTCTCCTGATAACAGGTGAGTAAATTGGAATTCGTACTTCGGCTCATTTTAGAGGAATATTTGTAATTTTCAAAAATGTAGACTTAGAAACTATTCTTCTGAAAACCACACAATGGATTCCTATGGAAGGAAATACAAGTTACTGGTAAGTGCGCTTAAAATTACTTTTGAGGGTCAATGCTGGGCTAAAAGATGCAGCACTGGGTTCTCTCCTGATAACAGGTGAGTAAATCAGAATTCGTACTTTGGCTGATTTTAAAGGAATATTTTGTACGTTTCAAAAATGGACACTTAGAAACTTTTCTGCTGAAAACACAACAATGCATTTCTATGGAAGGAAATACAAGTTACTGGTAAGTATGGTTAGAATTACTTTCCAGGGTCAGTGCTGGTCTAAAAGATGCAGCACTGGGTTCTCTCCTGATAACAGGTGAGTAAATCGGAATTTGTAGTTTGACTGATTTTAGAGGAATATTTGTACATTTCAAAAATGGACACTTAGAAACTTTTCTGATGAAGACCACACAATGGATTCCTATGGAAGGAAATACAAGCTACTGGTAAGTACTCTTAGAATTACTTTCCAGGGTCAGTGCTGGGCTAAAAGATGCAGCACTGTGTTCTCCCCTGATAACAGGTGAGTAAATCGGAATTCATAGTTCGACTGATTTCGAGGAATATTTGTACTTTTCAAAAATGGTCAGTTAGAAACTTTTCTGTTGAAAACCACACAATGGATTCCTATAGAAGGAAACACAAGTTACTGGTAAGTACGCTTAGAATTGCTTTTCAGGGTCGTGCTGGGCTAACAGATGCAGCACTGGGTTCTACCCTGATAACAGGTGAGTAAATCGGAATTTGTAGTTTGACTGATTTTAGAGGAATATTTGTACATTTCAAAAATGGACACTTAGAAACTTTTCTGATGAAGACCACACAATGGATTCCTATGGAAGGAAATACAAGCTACTGGTAAGTACTCTTAGAATTACTTTCCAGGGTCAGTGCTGGGCTAAAAGATGCAGCACTGTGTTCTCTCCTGATAACAGGTGAGTAAATCGGAATTCATAGTTCGACTGATTTCGAAGAATATTTGTACTTTTCAAAAATGGACAGTTAGAAACTTTTCTGTTGAAAACCACACAATGGATTCCTATAGAAGGAAACACAAGTTACTGGTAAGTACGCTTAGAATTACTTTTCAGGGTCGTGCTGGGCTAACAGATGCAGCACTGGGTTCTACCCTGATAACAGGTGAGTAAATTGGAATTCGTAGTTCGGCTGATTTTAGAGGAATATTTGTACGTTTCAAAAATGGACACATAGAAACTTTTCTGCTAAAAACCACACAATGGATTCCTATGGAAGGAAATACAAATTACTGGTAAGTACGCTTAGAATTACTTTTCAGGGTCAGTGCTGGGCTAAAAGATGCAGCACTGGGTTCTCTACTGATAACAGGTGAGTACATCGGAATTCATAGTTCGACTAATTTTCGAGGAATATTTGTGCATTTCAAAAATGGACACTTAGAAACTTTTCTGGTGAAAACCACACAATGGATTCCTAAGGAAGGAAATACAAGTTACTGGTAAGTACGCTTAGAAATTCTTATCAGGGTCAATGCTGGGCTAACAGATGCAGCCCTGGGTTCTATCCTGATAACAGGTGAGTAAATCGGAATTCGTAGTTCGGCTGATTTTAGAGGAATATTTGTACGTTTCAAAAATGTAGACTTAGAATTTTTTCTGCTGAAAACCACACAATGATTCCTAAGGAAGGAAATACAAGTTACTGGTAAGTACGCTTAGAATTACTTTTCAGGGTCAGTGCTGGGCTAAAAGATGCAGCACTGGGTTCTCTACTGATAACAGGTGAGTACATCGGAATTCATAGTTCGACTAATTTTCGAGGAATATTTGTGCATTTCAAAAATGGACACTTAGAAACTTTTCTGGTGAAAACCACACAATGGATTCCTAAGGAAGGAAATACAAGTTACTGGTAAGTACGCTTAGAAATTCTTATCAGGGTCAATGCTGGGCTAACAGATGCAGCCCTGGGTTCTATCCTGATAACAGGTGAGTAAATCGGAATTCGTAGTTCGGCTGATTTTAGAGGAATATTTGTACGTTTCAAAAATGTAGACTTAGAATTTTTTCTGCTGAAAACCACACAATGGATTCCTATGGAAAGAAATACAAGTTACTGGTAAGTACGCTTAGAATTACTTTTCAGGGTCAGTGCTGGGCTAACAGATGCTGCCCTGGGTTCTCTCCTGATAACAGGTGATTAAATCGGAATTCGTAGTTTGGTTGATTTTAGAGGAATATTTGTATGTTTCAAAAATGTACACTTAGAAACTATTCTTCTGAAAACCACACAATGGAATCCTATGGAAGGAAATACAAGTTACTGGTAAGTATGCTTAGAATTACTTTTCAGGGTCACATGCTGGGCTAAAAGATGCAGCACTGGGTTCTCTCCTGATAACAGGTGAGTAAATCGGAATTCGTACTTTGGCTGATTTTAGAGGAATATTTGTACGTTTCAAAAATGGACACTTAGAAACTTTTCTGCTGAAAACCACACAATGCATTTCTATGGAAGGAAATACAAGTTACTGGTAAGTACGGTTAGAATTACTTTTCAGGGTCAGTGCTGGTCTAAAAGATGCAGCACTGGGTTCTCTCCTGATAACAGGTGAGTAAATCAGAATTTATAGTTCTACTGATTTTAGAGGAATATTTGTGCATTTCAAAAATAGACACTAAGAAACTTTTCTGCTGAAAACCACACAATGGATTCCTATGGAAGGAAATACAAGTTACTGGTAAGTACGCTTAGAATTTCTTTTCAGGGTCAATGCTGGTCTAACAGATGCAGCCCTGGGTTCTATCCTGATTACAGGTGAATAAATCGGAATTCGTAGTTCGGCTGATTTTAGAGGAATATTTGTGTGTTTCAAAAATGGACACTTAGAAACTTTTCTGCTGAAAACCACACAATGCATTTCTATGGAAGGAAATACAAGTTACTGCTAAGTACGCTTAGAATTTCTTTCCAGGGTCAGTGCTGGTCTAAAAGATGCTGCACTGGGTTCTCTCCTGATAACAGGTGAGTAAATTGGAATTGATAGTTTGGCTGATTTAAGTGGAATATTTGTACGTTTCAAAAATGGACACTTAGAAACTATTCTGGTGAAAACCACACAATGGATTCCTATGGAAGGAAATACAAGTTACTGGTAAGTACGCTTAGAATTACATTTCAGTGTCAGTGCTGGGCTAACAGATGCAGCCCTGGGTTCTCTCCTGATAACAGGTATGTAAATCGGAATTCGTAGTTTGGCTGATTTTAGAGGAATATTTGTGCATTTCAAAAATAGACACTAAGAAACTTTTCTGCTGAAAACCACACAATGGATTCTTATGGAAGGAAATACAAGTTACTGGTAAGTACGCTTAGAATTTCTTTTCAGGGTCAATGCTGGGCTAACAGATGCAGCCCTGGGTTCTATCCTGATAACAGGTGAGTAAATCGGAATTCGTAGTTCGGCTGATTTTAGAGGAATATTTGTGTGTTTCAAAAATGGACACTTAGAAACTTTTCTGGTGAAGACCACAAAATGGATTCCTATGGAAGGAAATACAAGCTACTGGTAAGTACGCTTGGATTTACTTTCCAGGGTCAGTGCTGGGCTAAAAGATGCAGCACTGGGTTCTCTCCTGATAACAGGTGAGTAAATTGGAATTCGTACTTCGGCTCATTTTAGAGGAATATTTGTAATTTTCAAAAATGTAGACTTAGAAACTATTCTTCTGAAAACCACACAATGGATTCCTATGGAAGGAAATACAAGTTACTGGTAAGTGCGCTTAAAATTACTTTTCAGGGTCAATGCTGGGCTAAAAGATGCAGCACTGGGTTCTCTCCTGATAACAGGTGAGTAAATCAGAATTCGTACTTTGGCTGATTTTAAAGGAATATTTTGTACGTTTCAAAAATGGACACTTAGAAACTTTTCTGCTGAAAACACAACAATGCATTTCTATGGAAGGAAATACAAGTTACTGGTAAGTATGGTTAGAATTACTTTCCAGGGTCAGTGCTGGTCTAAAAGATGCAGCACTGGGTTCTCTCCTGATAACAGGTGAGTAAATCGGAATTTGTAGTTTGACTGATTTTAGAGGAATATTTGTACATTTCAAAAATGGACACTTAGAAACTTTTCTGATGAAGACCACACAATGGATTCCTATGGAAGGAAATACAAGCTACTGGTAAGTACTCTTAGAATTACTTTCCAGGGTCAGTGCTGGGCTAAAAGATGCAGCACTGTGTTCTCCCCTGATAACAGGTGAGTAAATCGGAATTCATAGTTCGACTGATTTCGAGGAATATTTGTACTTTTCAAAAATGGTCAGTTAGAAACTTTTCTGTTGAAAACCACACAATGGATTCCTATAGAAGGAAACACAAGTTACTGGTAAGTACGCTTAGAATTACTTTTCAGGGTCGTGCTGGGCTAACAGATGCAGCACTGGGTTCTACCCTGATAACAGGTGAGTAAATCGGAATTTGTAGTTTGACTGATTTTAGAGGAATATTTGTACATTTCAAAAATGGACACTTAGAAACTTTTCTGATGAAGACCACACAATGGATTCCTATGGAAGGAAATACAAGCTACTGGTAAGTACTCTTAGAATTACTTTCCAGGGTCAGTGCTGGGCTAAAAGATGCAGCACTGTGTTCTCTCCTGATAACAGGTGAGTAAATCGGAATTCATAGTTCGACTGATTTCGAAGAATATTTGTACTTTTCAAAAATGGACAGTTAGAAACTTTTCTGTTGAAAACCACACAATGGATTCCTATAGAAGGAAACACAAGTTACTGGTAAGTACGCTTAGAATTACTTTTCAGGGTCGTGCTGGGCTAACAGATGCAGCACTGGGTTCTACCCTGATAACAGGTGAGTAAATTGGAATTCGTAGTTCGGCTGATTTTAGAGGAATATTTGTACGTTTCAAAAATGGACACATAGAAACTTTTCTGCTAAAAACCACACAATGGATTCCTATGGAAGGAAATACAAATTACTGGTAAGTACGCTTAGAATTACTTTTCAGGGTCAGTGCTGGGCTAAAAGATGCAGCACTGGGTTCTCTACTGATAACAGGTGAGTACATCGGAATTCATAGTTCGACTAATTTTCGAGGAATATTTGTGCATTTCAAAAATGGACACTTAGAAACTTTTCTGGTGAAAACCACACAATGGATTCCTAAGGAAGGAAATACAAGTTACTGGTAAGTACGCTTAGAAATTCTTATCAGGGTCAATGCTGGGCTAACAGATGCAGCCCTGGGTTCTATCCTGATAACAGGTGAGTAAATCGGAATTCGTAGTTCGGCTGATTTTAGAGGAATATTTGTACGTTTCAAAAATGTAGACTTAGAATTTTTTCTGCTGAAAACCACACAATGGATTCCTAAGGAAGGAAATACAAGTTACTGGTAAGTACGCTTAGAATTACTTTTCAGGGTCAGTGCTGGGCTAACAGATGCTGCCCTGGGTTCTCTCCTGATAACAGGTGATTAAATCGGAATTCGTAGTTTGGCTGATTTTAGAGGAATATTTGTATGTTTCAAAAATGTACACTTAGAAACTATTCTTCTGAAAACCACACAATGGAATCCTATGGAAGGAAATACAAGTTACTGGTAAGTATGCTTAGAATTACTTTTCAGGGTCACATGCTGGGCTAAAAGATGCAGCACTGGGTTCTCTCCTGATAACAGGTGAGTAAATCGGAATTCGTACTTTGGCTGATTTTAGAGGAATATTTGTACGTTTCAAAAATGGACACTTAGAAACTTTTCCGCTGAAAACCACACAATGCATTTCTATGGAAGGAAATACAAGTTACTGGTAAGTACGGTTAGAATTACTTTTCAGGGTCAGTGCTGGTCTAAAAGATGCAGCACTGGGTTCTCTCCTGATAACAGGTGAGTAAATCAGAATTTATAGTTCTACTGATTTTAGAGGAATATTTGTGCATTTCAAAAATAGACACTAAGAAACTTTTCTGCTGAAAACCACACAATGGATTCCTATGGAAGGAAATACAAGTTACTGGTAAGTACGCTTAGAATTTCTTTTCAGGGTCAATGCTGGTCTAACAGATGCAGCCCTGGGTTCTATCCTGATTACAGGTGAATAAATCGGAATTCGTAGTTCGGCTGATTTTAGAGGAATATTTGTGTGTTTCAAAAATGGACACTTAGAAACTTTTCTGCTGAAAACCACACAATGCATTTCTATGGAAGGAAATACAAGTTACTGCTAAGTACGCTTAGAATTTCTTTCCAGGGTCAGTGCTGGTCTAAAAGATGCTGCACTGGGTTCTCTCCTGATAACAGGTGAGTAAATTGGAATTGATAGTTTGGCTGATTTAAGTGGAATATTTGTACGTTTCAAAAATGGACACTTAGAAACTATTCTGGTGAAAACCACACAATGGATTCCTATGGAAGGAAATACAAGTTACTGGTAAGTACGCTTAGAATTACATTTCAGTGTCAGTGCTGGGCTAACAGATGCAGCCCTGGGTTCTCTCCTGATAACAGGTATGTAAATCGGAATTCGTAGTTTGGCTGATTTTAGAGGAATATTTGTGCATTTCAAAAATAGACACTAAGAAACTTTTCTGCTGAAAACCACACAATGGATTCTTATGGAAGGAAATACAAGTTACTGGTAAGTACGCTTAGAATTTCTTTTCAGGGTCAATGCTGGGCTAACAGATGCAGCCCTGGGTTCTATCCTGATAACAGGTGAGTAAATCGGAATTCGTAGTTCGGCTGATTTTAGAGGAATATTTGTGTGTTTCAAAAATGGACACTTAGAAACTTTTCTGGTGAAGACCACAAAATGGATTCCTATGGAAGGAAATACAAGCTACTGGTAAGTACGCTTGGATTTACTTTCCAGGGTCAGTGCTGGGCTAAAAGATGCAGCACTGGGTTCTCTCATGATAACAGGTGAGTAAATTGGAATTCGTACTTCGGCTCATTTTAGAGGAATATTTGTAATTTTCAAAAATGTAGACTTAGAAACTATTCTTCTGAAAACCACACAATGGATTCCTATGGAAGGAAATACAAGTTACTGGTAAGTGCGCTTAAAATTACTTTTCAGGGTCAATGCTGGGCTAAAAGATGCAGCACTGGGTTCTCTCCTGATAACAGGTGAGTAAATCAGAATTCGTACTTTGGCTGATTTTAAAGGAATATTTTGTACGTTTCAAAAATGGACACTTAGAAACTTTTCTGCTGAAAACACAACAATGCATTTCTATGGAAGGAAATACAAGTTACTGGTAAGTATGGTTAGAATTACTTTCCAGGGTCAGTGCTGGTCTAAAAGATGCAGCACTGGGTTCTCTCCTGATAACAGGTGAGTAAATCGGAATTTGTAGTTTGACTGATTTTAGAGGAATATTTGTACATTTCAAAAATGGACACTTAGAAACTTTTCTGATGAAGACCACACAATGGATTCCTATGGAAGGAAATACAAGCTACTGGTAAGTACTCTTAGAATTACTTTCCAGGGTCAGTGCTGGGCTAAAAGATGCAGCACTGTGTTCTCTCCTGATAACAGGTGAGTAAATCGGAATTCATAGTTCGACTGATTTCGAGGAATATTTGTACTTTTCAAAAATGGACAGTTAGAAACTTTTCTGTTGAAAACCACACAATGGATTCCTATAGAAGGAAACACAAGTTACTGGTAAGTACGCTTAGAATTACTTTTCAGGGTCGTGCTGGGCTAACAGATGCAGCACTGGGTTCTACCCTGATAACAGGTGAGTAAATTGGAATTCGTAGTTCGGCTGATTTTAGAGGAATATTTGTACGTTTCAAAAATGGACACATAGAAACTTTTCTGCTGAAAACCACACAATGCATTTCTATGGAAGGAAATACAAGTTACTGGTAAGTACGCTTAGAATTACTTTCCAGGGTCAGTGCTGGTTTAAAAGATGCAGCACTGGGTTCTCTCCTGATAACAGGTGAGTAAATCGGAATATGTAGTTCGACTGATTTTAGAGGAATATTTGTACATTTCAAAAATAAACACTTAGAAACTTTTCTGATGAAGACCACACAATGGATTCCTATGGAAGGAAATACAAGTTACTGGTAAGTACTCTTAAAATTACTTTCCAGGGCCAGTACTGGGCTAAAAGATGCAGCACTGGGTTCTCTCCTGATAACAGGTGAGTAATTCGGAATTCATAGTTCGGCTGATTTTAGAGGAATATTTGTGCATTTCAAAAATGGACACTTAGAAACTTTTCTGGTGAAAACCACACAATGGATTCCTATGGAAGGAAATACAAGTTACTGGTAAGTACGCTTAGAATTACATTTCAGTGTTAGTGCTGGGCTAACAGATGCAGCCCTGGGTTCTCCCCTGATAACAGGTATGTAAATCGGAATTCGTAGTTCGGCTGATTTTATAGGAATATTTGTGCATTTCAAAAATAGACACTAAGAGACTTTTCTGCTGAAAACCACACAATGGATTCCTATAGAAGGAAACACAAGTTACTGGTAAGTACGCTTAGAATTACTTTTCAGGGTCAGTGCTGGGCTAACAGATGCAGCCCTGGGTTCTCTCCTGATAACAGGTGTGTAAATCGGAATTTGCAGTTCAGCTGATTTTAGAGGAATATTTGTACGTTTCAAAAATGGACACTTAGAAACTTTTCTGCTGAAAACCACACAATGCATTTCTATGGAAGGAAATACAAATAACTGGTAAGTACACTTAGAATTACTTTCCAGGGTCAGCGCTGGTCTAAAAGATGCAGCACTGGGTTCTCTCCTGATAACAGGTGAGTAAATCGGAATTCGTAGTTTGACTGATTTTAGAGGAATATTTGTATGTTTCAAAAACGGACACTTAGAAACTTTTCTGCTGAAAACCACACAATGGATTCCTATGGAAGGAAATACAAGTTACTGGTAAGTACGCTTAGAATTACTTTTCAGGGTCAGTGCTGGGCTAACAGATGCAGCCCTGGGTTCTCTCCTGATAACAGGTGTGTAAATCGGAATTCGTAGTTTGGCTGATTTTAGAGGAATATTTGTGCATTTCAAAAATGGACACTTTGAAACTTTTCTGTTGAAAAACACACAATGGATTCCTATTTCAGGAAACACAAGTTACTGGTAAGTACGCTTAGAATTACTTTACAGGGTCAGTGCTGGGCTAAAAGATGCAGCACTGGGTTCTCTCCTGATAACAGGTGAGTAAATCGGAATTCGTAGTTTGACTGATTTTAGAGGAATATTTGTATGTTTCAAAAACGGACACTTAGAAACTTTTCTGCTGAAAACCACAAAATGGATTCCTATGGAAGGAAATACAAGTTACTGGTAAGTACGCTTAGAATAACTTTTCAGGGTCAGTGCTGGGCTAACAGATGCAGCCCTGGGTTCTCTCCTGATAACAGGTGTGTAAATTGGAATTTGTAGTTCGGCTGATTAGAGAGGAATATTTGTGCATTTCAAAAATGGACACTTTGAAACTTTTCTGTTGAAAAACACATAATGGATTCCTATGGAAGGAAATACAAGTTACTGGTAAGTACGCTTAGAATTACTTTCCAGGGTCAGTGCTGGGCTAAAAGATGCAGCACTGGATTCTCTCCTGATAACAGGTGAGTAAATCAGAATTTGTAGTTCAACTGATATGAGAGGAATATTTGTACATTTCAAAAATGGACACTTTGAAACTTTTCTGTTGAAAAACACACAATGGATTCCTATGGAAGGAAATACAAGTTACTGGTAAGTACGCTAAGAATTTCTTTCCAGGGTCAGTGCTGGTCTAAAAGATGCAGCACTGGGTTCTCTCCTGATAACAGGTGAGTAAATCGGAATTCTTAGTTCGACTGATTTTAGAGGAATATTTGTACATTTCAAAAATGGACACTTAGAAACTTTTCTGGTGAAGACCACACAATGGATTCCTATGGAAGGAAATACAAGTTACTGGTAAGTACTCTTAGAATTACTTTCCAGGGTCAGTGCTGAGCTAAAAGATGCAGCACTGGGTTCTCTCCTGATAACAGGTGAGTAAATCGGAATTCATAGTTCGACTAATTTTCGAGGAATATTTGTGCGTTTCAAAGATGGACACTGAGAAACTATTCTGGTGAAAACCACACAATGGATTCCTATGGAAGGAAATTCAAGTTACTGGTAAGTACGCTTAGAATTACTTTCCAGGGTCAGTGCTGGGCTAAAAGATGCAGCACTGGGTTCTCTCCTGATAACAGGTGAGTAAATCGGAATTCGTAGTTTGGCTGATTTTAGAGGAATATTTGTACATTTCAAAAAGTGGACACTTGGAAACTTTTCTGGTGAAATCCACACAATGGATACCTATGGAAGGAAATACAAGTTACTGGTAAGTACGCTTAGAATTACTTTTCAGGGTCAGTGCTACTCTAAAAGTTGCAGCACTGGCTTCTACCCTGATAACAGGTGAGTAAATCGGAATTCGTAGTTCGGCTGATTTTAGAGGAATATTTGTGCATTTCAAAAATGGACACTTTGAAACTTTTCTGTTGAAAAACACACAATGGATTCCTATTTCAGGAAATACAAGTTACTGGTAAGTACGCTTAGAATTACTTTCCAGGGTCAGTGCTGGGCTAAAAGATGCAGCACTGGGTTCTCTCCTGATAACAGGTGAGTAAATCGGAATTCGTAGTTTGGCTGATTTTAGAGGAATATTTGTACGTTTCAAAAATGTACACTTAGAAAAATTTTCTGCTGAAAACCACACAATGGATTCCTATGGAAGGAAATACAAGTTACTGGTAAGTACGCTTAGAATTACTTTTCAGGGTCAGTGCTTTGCTAACAGATGCAGCCCTGGGTTCTCTCCTGATAACAGGTGAGTAAATCAGAATTCGTAGTTTGGCTGATTTTAGAGGAATATTTGTATGTTTCAAAAATGGACAATTAGAAACTTTTCTGCTGAAAACCACACAATGGATTCCTAAGGAAGGAAATACAAGTTACTGGTAAGTACACTTAGAATTACTTTTCAGGGTCGTGCTGGGCTAACAGATGCAGTACTGGGTTCTCTCCTGATAACAGGTGAGTAAATCGGAATTCGTAGTTCGACTGATTTTAGAGGAATATTTGTATATTTCAGAAATGGACACTTAGAAACTTTTCTGGTGAAGACCACACAATGGATTCCTATGGAAGGAAATACAAGTTCCTGGTAAGTACACTTAGAATTACTTTCCAGGGTCAGTGCTGAGCTAAAAGATGAAGCACTGGGTTCTCTCCTGATAACAGGTGAGTAAATCGGAATTCATAGTTCGACTAATTTTCGAGGAATATTTGTGCGTTTCAAAAATGGACACTTAGAAACTATTCTGGTGAAAACCACACAATGGATTCCTATGGAAGGAAATACAAATTACTGGTAAGTACGCTTAGAATTACTTTTCAGGTTCGTGCTGGGCTAACAGATGCAGCACTGGGTTCTACCCTGATAACAGGTGAGTAAATCGGAATTCGTAGTTCGGCTGATTTTAGAGGAATATTTGTATGTTTCAAAAATGGACACTTAGAAACTTTTCTGCTGAAAACCACACAATGCATTTCTATGGAAGGAAATACAAGTTACTGGTAAGTATGCTTAGAATTACATTCCAGGGTCAGTGCTGGTCTAAAAGATGCAGCACTGAGTTTTCTCCTGATAACAGGTGAGTAAATCGGAATTCGTAGTTTGGCTGATTTTAGAGGAATATTTGTATGTTTCAAAAATGTACACTTAGAAACTTTTCTGCTGAAAACCAAACAATGCATTTCTATGGAAGGAAATACAAGTTACTGGTAAGTACGGTTAGAATTACTTTCCAGGGTCAGTGCTGGTCTAAAAGATGCAGCACTGGGTTCTCTCCTGTTAACAGGTGAGTAAATCGGAATTTGTAGTTTGACTGATTTTAGAGGAATATTTGTACATTTCAAAAATGGACACTTAGAAACTTTTCTGATGAAGACCACACAATGGATTCCTATGGAAGGAAATACAAGTTACTGGTAAGTACGCTTAGAATTACTTTCCAGGGTCAGTGCTGAGCTAAAAGATGCAGCACTTGGTTCTCTCCTGATAACAGGTGAGTACATCGGAATTCATAGTTCGACTAATTTTCGAGGAATATTTGTGCGTTTCAAAAATGGACACTTAGAAACTTTTCTGGTGAAAACCACACAATGGATTCCTAAGGAAGGAAATACAAGTTACTGGTAAGTACGCTTAGAATTACATTTCAGGGTTAGTGCTGGGCTAACAGATGCAGCCCTGGGTTCTCTCCTGATAACAGGTATGTAAATCGGAATTCGTAGTTCGGCTGATTTTATAGGAATATTTGTGCATTTCAAAAATAGACACTAAGAGACTTTTCTGCTGAAAACCACACAATGGATTCCTATGGAAGGAAATACAAGTTACTGGTAAGTACGCTTAGAAATTCTTTTCAGGGTCAATGTTGGGCTAACAGATGCAGCCCTGGGTTCTATCCTGATAACAGGTGAGTAAATCGGAATTCGTAGTTCGGCTGATTTTAGAGGAATATTTGTGTGTTTCAAAAATGGACACTTAGAAACTTTTCTGGTGAAGACCACAAAATGGATTCCTATGGAAGGAAATACAAGCTACTGGTAAGTACGCTTAGATTTACTTTCCAGGGTCAGTGCTGGGCTAAAAGATGCAGCACTGGGTTCTCTCCTGATAACAGGTGAGTACATTGGAATTCGTACTTCGGCTCATTTTAGAGGAATATTTGTAAGTTTCAAAAATGTAGACTTAGAAACTATTCTTCTGAAAACCACACAATGGATTCCTATGGAAGGAAATACAAGTTACTGGTAAGTGCGCTTAGAATTACTTTTCAGGGTCAATGCTGGGCTAAAAGATGCAGCACTGGGTTCTCTCCTGATAACAGGTGAGTAAATCAGAATTCGAACTTTGGCTGATTTTAAAGGAATATTTGTACGTTTCAAAAATGGACACTTAGAAACTTTTCTGCTGAAAACCACACAATGCATTTCTATGGAAGGAAATACAAGTTACTGGTAAGTATGGTTAGAATTACTTTCCAGGGTCAGTGCTGGTCTAAAAGATGCAGCACTGGGTTCTCTCCTGATAACAGGTGAGTAAATCGGAATTTGTAGTTTGACTGATTTTAGAGGAATATTTGTACATTTCAAAAATGGACACTTAGAAACTTTTCTGATGAAGACCACACAATGGATTCCTATGGAAGGAAATACAAGCTACTGGTAAGTACTCTTAGAATTACTTTCCAGGGTCAGTGCTGGGCTAAAAGATGCAGCACTGTGTTCTCTCCTGATAACAGGTGAGTAAATCGGAATTCATAGTTCGACTGATTTCGAGGAATATTTGTACTTTTCAAAAATGGACAGTTAGAAACTTTTCTGTTGAAAACCACACAATGGATTCCTATAGAAGGAAACACAAGTTACTGGTAAGTACGCTTAGAATTACTTTTCAGGGTCGTGCTGGGCTAACAGATGCAGCACTGGGTTCTACCCTGATAACAGGTGAGTAAATTGGAATTCGTAGTTCGGCTGATTTTAGAGGAATATTTGTACATTTCAAAAATGGACACATAGAAACTTTTCTGCTAAAAACCACACAATGGATTCCTATGGAAGGAAATACAAATTACTGGTAAGTACGCTTAGAATTACTTTTCAGGGTCAGTGCTGGGCTAAAAGATGCAGCACTGGGTTCTCTACTGATAACAGGTGAGTACATCGGAATTCATAGTTCGACTAATTTTCGAGGAATATTTGTGCATTTCAAAAATGGACACTTAGAAACTTTTCTGGTGAAAACCACACAATGGATTCCTAAGGAAGGAAATACAAGTTACTGGTAAGTACGCTTAGAAATTCTTATCAGGGTCAATGCTGGGCTAACAGATGCAGCCCTGGGTTCTATCCTGATAACAGGTGAGTAAATCGGAATTCGTAGTTCGGCTGATTTTAGAGGAATATTTGTACGTTTCAAAAATGTAGACTTAGAATTTTTTCTGCTGAAAACCACACAATGGATTCCTATGGAAGGAAATACAAGTTACTGGTAAGTACGCTTAGAATTACTTTTCAGGGTCAGTGCTGGGCTAACAGATGCTGCCCTGGGTTCTCTCCTGATAACAGGTGTTTAAATCGGAATTCGTAGTTTGGCTGATTTTAGAGGAATATTTGTATGTTTCAAAAATGTACACTTAGAAACTATTCTTCTGAAAACCACACAATGGAATCCTATGGAAGGAAATACAAGTTACTGGTAAGTATGCTTAGAATTACTTTTCAGGGTCACATGCTGGGCTAAAAGATGCAGCACTGGGTTCTCTCCTGATAACAGGTGAGTAAATCGGAATTCGTACTTTGGCTGATTTTAGAGGAATATTTGTACGTTTCAAAAATGGACACTTAGAAACTTTTCTGTTGAAAACCACACAATGCATTTCTATGGAAGGAAATACAAGTTACTGGTAAGTACGGTTAGAATTACTTTTCAGGGTCAGTGCTGGTCTAAAAGATGCAGCACTGGGTTCTCTCCTGATAACAGGTGAGTAAATCGGAATTTGTAGTTCTACTGATTTTAGAGGAATATTTGTGCATTTCAAAAATAGACACTAAGAAACTTTTCTGCTGAAAACCACACAATGGATTCCTATGGAAGGAAATACAAGTTACTGGTAAGTACGCTTAGAATTTCTTTTCAGGGTCAATGCTGGTCTAACAGATGCAGCCCTGGGTTCTATCCTGATTACAGGTGAATAAATCGGAATTCGTAGTTCGGCTGATTTTAGAGGAATATTTGTGTGTTTCAAAAATGGACACTTAGAAACTTTTCTGCTGAAAACCACACAATGCATTTCTATGGAAGGAAATACAAGTTACTGCTAAGTACGCTTAGAATTTCTTTCCAGGGTCAGTGCTGGTCTAAAAGATGCTGCACTGGGTTCTCTCCTGATAACAGGTGAGTAAATTTGAATTGATAGTTTGGCTGATTTAAGTGGAATATTTGTACGTTTCAAAAATGGACACTTAGAAACTATTCTGGTGAAAACCACACAATGGATTCCTATGGAAGGAAATACAAGTTACTGGTAAGTACGCTTAGAATTACATTTCAGTGTCAGTGCTGGGCTAACAGATGCAGCCCTGGGTTCTCTCCTGATAACAGGTATGTAAATGGGAATTCGTAGTTTGGCTGATTTTAGAGGAATATTTGTGCATTTCAAAAATAGACACTAAGAAACTTTTCTGCTGAAAACCACACAATGGATTCTTATGGAAGGAAATACAAGTTACTGGTAAGTACGCTTAGAATTTCTTTTCAGGGTCAATGCTGGGCTAACAGATGCAGCCCTGGGTTCTATCCTGATAACAGGTGAGTAAATCGGAATTCGTAGTTCGGCTGATTTTAGAGGAATATTTGTGTGTTTCAAAAATGGACACTTAGAAACTTTTCTGGTGAAGACCACAAAATGGATTCCTATGGAAGGAAATACAAGCTACTGGTAAGTACGCTTAGAATTACTTTCCAGGGTCAGTGCTGGGCTAAAAGATGCAGCACTGGGTTCTCTTCTGATAACAGGTGAGTAAATCGGAATTCGTACTTCGGCTCATTTTAGAGGTATATTTGTACTTTTCAAAAATATAGACTTAGAATTTTTTCTGCTGAAAACCACACAATGGATTCCTATGGAAGGAAATACAAGTTACTGGTAGGTACGCTTAGAATTACTTTTCAGGGCAGTGCTGGTCTAAAAGATGCAGCACTGGGTTCTCTCATGATAACAGGTGAGTAAATCGGAATTTGTAGTTCGGCTGATTTTAGAGGAATATTTGTACGTTTCAAAAATGGACACTTAGAAACTTTTCTGCTAAAAACCACACAATGCATTTCTATGGAAGGAAATACAAGTTACTGGTAAGTACGCTTAGAATTACTTTCCAGGGTCAGTGCTGGTCTAAAAGATGCAGCACTGGGTTCTCTCCTGATAACAGGTGAGTAAATCGGAATTTGTAGTTCGACTGATTTTAGAGGAATATTTGTACTTTTCAAAAATGGACACTTAGAAACTTTTCTGATGAAGACCACACAATGGATTCCTATGGAAGGAAATACAAGTTACTGGTAAGTACTCTTAGAATTACTTTCCAGGGTCAGTGCTGGGCTAAAAGATGCAGCACTGTGTTCTCTCCTGATAACAGGTGAGTAAATCGGAATTCGTAGTTCGGCTGATTTTAGAGGAATATTTGTACGTTTCAAAAATAGACACTTAGAAACTTTTCTGCTGAAAACCACACAATTGATTCCTATTGAAGGAAATACAAATTACTGGTAAGTACGCTTAGAATTACTTTTCAGGGTCAGTGCTGGGCTAAAAGATACAGCACTGGGTTCTCTCCTGATAACAGGTGAGTAAATTGGAATTGATAGTTCGGCTGATTTAAGTGGAATATTTGTACGTTTCAAAAATGGACACATAGAAACTTTTATGCTAAAAACCAAACAATGGATTCCTATGGAAGGAAATACAAGTTACTGGTAAGTACGCTTAGAATTACTTTCCAGGGTCAGTGCTGAGCTAAAAGATGCAGCACTGGGTTCTCTCCTGATAACAGGTGAGTACATCGGAATTCATAGTTCGACTCATTTTCGAGGAATATTTGTGCGTTTCAAAAATGGACACTTAGAAACTTTTCTGGTGAAAACCACACAATGGATTCCTAAGGAAGGAAATACATGTTACTGGTAAGTACGCTTAGAATTACATTTCAGGGTTAGTGCTGGGCTAACAGATGCTGCCCTGGGTTCTCTCCTGATAACAGGTGAGTACATCGGAATTCATAGTTCGACTAATTTTCGAGGAATATTTGTGCATTTCAAAAATGGACACTTAGAAACTTTTCTGGTGAAAACCACACAATGGATTCCTAAGGAAGGAAATACAAGTTACTGGTAAGTACGCTTAGAAATTCTTATCAGGGTCAATGCTGGGCTAACAGATGCAGCCCTGGGTTCTATCCTGATAACAGGTGAGTAAATCGGAATTCGTAGTTCGGCTGATTTTAGAGGAATATTTGTGTGTTTCAAAAATGGACACTTAGAAACTTTTCTAGTGAAGACCACAAAATGGATTCCTATGGAAGGAAATACAAGCTACTGGTAAGTACGCTTAGAATTACTTTCCAGGGTCAGTGCTGGGCTAAAAGATGCAGCACTGGGTTCTCTTCTGATAACAGGTGAGTAAATCAGAATTCGTAGTTCGGCTGATTTTAGAGGAATATTTGTAAGTTTCAAAAATAGACATTTAGAAACTTTTCTGCTGAAAACCACACAATGCATTTCTATGGAAGGAAATACAAGTTACTGGTAAGTACGCTTACAATTACTTTTCAGGGTCAGTGCTCGTCTAAAAGATGCAGCACTGAGTTCTCTCCTGATAACAGGTGAGTAAATCGGAATTCGTAGTTCGACTGATTTTAAAGGAATATTTGTACATTTCAAAAATCGACAGAGAAACTTTTCTGCTGAAAAACACACAATGGATTCCTATGTAAGGAAATACAAGTTACTGGTAAGTACGCTAAGAATTTCTTTCCAGGGTCAGTGCTGGGCTAAAATATGCAGCACTGGGTTCTCTCCTGATAACAAGTGAGTAAATCGGAATTCGTAGTTCGGCTGATTTTAGAGGAATATTTGTGCATTTCAAAAATGGACACTAAGAAAGCTTTCTGCTGAAAACCACACAATGGATTCCTATTCAAGGAAATACAAGTTACTGGTAAGTACGCTTAAAATTACTTTTCAGGGTCAGTGCTGGGCTTAAAGATGCAGCACTGGGTTCTCTCCTGATAATATGTGAGTAAATTGGAATTGATAGTTCGGCTGATTTAAGTGGAATATTTGTACGTTTCAAAAATGGACACATAGAAACTTTTCTGCTAAAAACCACACAATGGATTCCTATTGAAGGAAATACAAGTTACTGGTAAGTATGCTTAGAATTACTTTCCAGGGTCAGTGCTGAGCTAAAAGATGCAGCACTGGGTTCTCTCCTGATAACAGGTGAGTACATCGGAATTCATAGTTCGACTAATTTTCGAGGAATATTTGTGCGTTTCAAAAATGGACACTTAAAAACTTTTCTGGTAAAAACCACACAATGGATTCCTAAGGAAGGAAATACAAGTTACTGCTAAGTACGCTTAGAATTACATTTCAGGGTCAGTGCTGAGCTAACAGATGCTGCCCTGGGTTCTCTCCTGATAACAGGTGTTTAAATTGGAATTCGTAGTTCGGCTGATTTTAGAGGAATATTTGTGCATTTCAAAAATGTACACTAAGAAACTTTTCTGCTGAAAACCACACAATGGATTCCTATGGAAAGAAATACAAGTTACTGGTAAGTACGCTTAGAATTACTTTCCAGGGTCAGTGCTGGTCTAAAAGATGCAGCACTGGGTTCTCTCCTGATAACAGGTGAGTAAATCGGAATTCATAGTTTGGCTGATTTTAGAGGAATATTTGTATGTTTCAAAAATGTACACTTAGAAACTTTTCTTCGAAAACCACACAATGGATTCCTATAGAAGGAAATACAAGTTACTGGTAAGTACGCTTAGAATTACTTTACAGGGTCACATGCTGGACTAACAGTCGCAGCCCTGAGTTCTCTCCTGATTACAGGTGAGTAAATCGGAATTTGTAGTTCGGCTGATTTTAGAGGAATATTTGTACGTTTCAAAAATGGACACTTAGAAACTTTTCTGCTGAAAACCACACAATGGATTCCTATGGAAGGAAATACAAGTTACTGGTAAGTACGCTTACAATTAATTTCCAGGGTCAGTGCTGGGCTAACAGATGCAGCCCTGGGTTCTCTCCTGATAACAGGTGTGTAAATCAGAATTCGTAGTTCGGCTGATTTTAGAGGAATATTTGTGCATTTCAAAAATGGACACTAAGAAACTTTTCTGCTGAAAACCGCACAATGGATTCCTATGGAAGGAAATACAAGTTACTGGTAAGTACCCTTAGAATTACTTTTCAGGGTCAGTGCTGGGCTAACAGATGCAGCCCTGGGTTCTCTCCTGATAACATGTGAGTAAACCAGAAATTGTAGTTCAGCTGATTTTAGAGGAATATTTGTACGTTTCAAAAATGGACACTTAGAAACTTTTCTGCTGAACACCACACAATGGATTCCTATGGAAGGAAATACAAGTTACTGGTAAGTACGCTTAGAATTTCTTTTCAGGGTCAATGCTGGGCTAACAGATGCAGCCCTGGGTTCTATCCTGATAACAGGTGAGTAAATCGGAATTCGTAGTTCGGCTGATTTTAGAGGAATATTTGTGTGTTTCAAAAATGGACACTTAGAAACTTTTCTGGTGAAGACCACAAAATGGATTACTATGGAAGGAAATACAAGCTACTGGTAAGTACGCTTAGAATTACTTTCCAGGGTCAGTGCTGGGCTAAAAGTTGCAGCACTGGGTTCTCTTCTGATAACAGGTGAGTAAATCGGAATTCGTACTTCGGCTCATTTTAGAGGAATATTTGTACGTTTCAAAAATATAGACTTAGAATTTTTTCTGCTGAAAACCACACAATGGATTCCTATGGAAGGAAATACAAGTTACTGGTAAGTACGCTTAGAATTACTTTTCAGGGTCAGTGCTGGTCTAAAAGATGAAGCACTGGGTTCTCTCCTGATAACAGGTGAGTAAATCAGAATTTGTAGTTCGACTGATTTTAGAGGAATATTTGTACTTTTCAAAAATGGACACTTAGAAACTTTTCTGATGAAGACCACAAAATGGAATCCTATGGAAGGAAATACAAGTTACTGGTAAGTACTCTTAGAATTACTTTCCAGGGTCAGTGCTGGGCTAAAAGATGCAGCACTGTGTTCTCTCCTGATAACAGGTGAGTAAATCGGAATTCGTAGTTCGACTGATTTTAAAGGAATATTTGTACATTTCAAAAATCGACAGAGAAACTTTTCTGCTGAAAAACACACAATGGATTCCTATGTAAGGAAATACAAGTTACTGGTAAGTACGCTTAGAATTACTTTCCAGGGTCAGTGCTGGGCTAAAAGATGCAGCACTGGGTTCTCTCCTGATAACAGGTGAGTACATCGGAATTCATAGTTCGACTAATTTTCGAGGAATATTTGTGCGTTTCAAAAATGGACAATTAGAAACTTTTCTGGTGAAGACCACAAAATGGATTCCTATGGAAGGAAATACAAGCTACTGGTAAGTACGCTTAGAATTACTTTCCAGGGTCAGTGCTGGGCTAAAAGATGCAGCACTGGGTTCTCTCCTGATAACAGGTGAGTAAATCGGAATACGTACTTCGGCTCATTTTAGAGGAATATTTGTACGTTTCAAAAATGGACACTTAGAAACTTTTCTGCTGAAAACCACACAATGGATTCCTATAGAAGGAAATACAAGTTACTGGTAAGTACGCTTAGAATTACTTTTCAGGGTCACATGCTGGGCTAACAGATGAAGCCCTGAGTTCTCTCCTGATTGCAGGTGAGTAAATCGGAATTTGTAGTTCGGTTGATTTTAGAGGAATATTTGTACGTTTCAAAAATGGACACTTAGAAACTTTTCTGCTGAAAATCACACAATGGATTCCTATGTAGGGAAATACAAGTTACTGGTAAGTACGCTAAGAATTTCTTTCCAGGGTCAGTGCTGGGCTAAAAGATGCAGCAATGGGTTCTCTCCTGATAACAAGTGAGTAAATCGGAATTCGTAGTTCGGCTGATTTTAAAGGAATATTTGTGCATTTCAAAAATGGACACTAAGAAACTTTTCTGCTGAAAACCACACAATGGATTCCTATTGAAGGAAATACAAGTTACTGGTAAGTACGCTTAAAATTACTTTTCAGGGTCAGTGCTGGGCTTAAAGATGCAGCACTGGGTTCTCTCCTGATAATATGTGAGTAAATTGGAATTGATAGTTCGGCTGATTTAAGTGGAATTTTTGTACGTTTCAAAAATTGACACATAGAAACTTTTCTGCTAAAAACCACACAATGGATTCCTATGGAAGGAAATACAAGTTACTGGTAAGTATGCTTAGAATTACTTTCCAAGGTCAGTGCTGAGCTAAAAGATGCAGCACTGGGTTCTCTCCTGATAACAGGTGAGTACATCGGAATTCATAGTTCGACTAATTTTCGAGGAATATTTGTGCGTTTCAAAAATGGACACTTAAAAACTTTTCTGGTGAAAACCACACAATGGATTCCTAAGGAAGGAAATACAAGTTACTGGTAAGTACGCTTAGAATTACATTTCAGGGTCAGTGCTGAGCTAACAGATGCTGCCCTGGGTTCTCTCCTGATAACAGGTGTTTAAATTGGAAATCGTAGTTCGGCTGATTTTAGAGGAATATTTGTGCATTTCAAAATTGTACACTAAGAAACTTTTCTGCTGAAAACCACACAATGGATTCCTATGGAAGGAAATACAAGTTACTGGTAAGTACGCTTAGAATTACTTTCCAGGGTCAGTGCTGGTCTAAAAGATGCAGCACTGGGTTCTCTCCTGAGAACAGGTGAGTAAATCGGAATTCATAGTTCGACTGATTTCGAGGAATATTTGTACTTTTCAAAAATGGACAGTTAGAAACTTTTCTGTTGAAAACCACACAATGGATTCCTATGGAAGGAAACACAAGTTACTGGTAAGTATGCTTAGAATTACTTTCCAAGGTCAGTGCTGAGCTAAAAGATGCAGCACTGGGTTCTCTCCTGATAACAGGTGAGTACATCGGAATTCATAGTTCGACTAATTTTCGAGGAATATTTGTGCGTTTCAAAAATGGACACTTAAAAACTTTTCTGGTGAAAACCACACAATGGATTCCTAAGGAAGGAAATACAAGTTACTGGTAAGTACGCTTAGAATTACATTTCAGGGTCAGTGCTGAGCTAACAGATGCTGCCCTGGGTTCTCTCCTGATAACAGGTGTTTAAATTGGAATTCGTAGTTCGGCTGATTTTAGAGGAATATTTGTGCATTTCAAAATTGTACACTAAGAAACTTTTCTGCTGAAAACCACACAATGGATTCCTATGGAAGGAAATACAAGTTACTGGTAAGTACTTTTAGAATTACTTTCCAGGGTCAGTGCTGGGCTAAAAGATGCAGCACTGGGTTCTCTCCTGATAACAGGTGAGTAAATCGGAATTCATAGTTCGACTGATTTAGAGGAATATTTGTACTTTTCAAAAATGGACAGTTAGAAACTTTTCTGTTGAAAACCACACAATGGATTCCTATGGAAGGAAACACAAGTTACTGGTAAGTACGCTTAGAATTACTTTTCAGGGTCGTGCTGGGCTAACAGATGCAGCACTGGGTTCTACCCTGATAACAGGTGAGTAAATCGGAATTCGTAGTTCGGCTGATTTTAGAGGAATATTTGTACGTTTCAAAAATGGACACATAGAAACTTTTCTGCTAAAAACCACACAATGGATTCCTATGGAAGGAAATACAAATTACTGGTAAGTACGCTTAGAATTACTTTTCAGGGTCTGTGCTGGGCTGAAAGATGAAGCCCTGAGTTCTCTACTGATTACAGGTGAGTAAATCGGAATTTGTAGTTCGGCTGATTTTAGAGAAATATTTGTACGTTTCAAAAATGGACACTTAGAAACTTTTCTGCTGAAAACCACACAATGGATTCCTATGTAAGGAAATACAAGTTACTGTTAAGTACGCTAAGAATTTCTTTCCAGGGTCAGTGCTGGGCTAAAAGATGCAGCAATGGGTTCTCTCCTGATAACAAGTGAGTAAATCGGAATTCGTAGTTCGGCTGATTTTAGAGGAATATTTGTGCATTTCAAAAATGGACACTAAGAAACTTTTCTGCTGAAAACCACACAATGGATTCCTATTGAAGGAAATACAAGTTACTGGTAAGTACGCTTGAAATTACTTTTCAGGGTCAGTGCTGGGCTTAAAGATGCAGCACTGGGTTCTCTCCTGATAATATGTGAGTAAATTGGAATTGATAGTTCGGCTGATTTAAGTGGAATATTTGTACGTTTCAAAAATGGACACATAGAAACTTTTCTGCTAAAAACCACACAATGGATTCCTATGGAAGGAAATACAAGTTACTGGTAAGTATGCTTAGAATTACTTTCCAGGGTCAGTGCTGAGCTAAAAGATGCAGCACTGGGTTCTCTCCTGATAACAGGTGAGTACATCGGAATTCATAGTTCGACTAAGTTTCGAGGAATATTTGTGCGTTTCAAAAATGGACACTTAAAAACTTTTCTGGTGAAAACCACACAATGGATTCCTAAGGAAGAAAATACAAGTTACTGGTAAGTACGCTTAGAATTACATTTCAGGGTCAGTGCTGAGCTAACAGATGCTGCCCTGGGTTCTCTCCTGATAACAGGTGTTTAAATTGGAATTCGTAGTTCGGCTGATTTTAGAGGAATATTTGTGCATTTCAAAAATGTACACTAAGAAACTTTTCTGCTGAAAACCACACAATGGATTCCTATGGAAGGAAATACAAGTTACTGGTAAGTACGCTTAGAATTACTTTCCAGGGTCAGTGCTGGTCTAAAAGATGCAACACTGGGTTCTCTCCTGATAACAGGTGAGTAAATCGGAATTCATAGTTTGGCTGATTTTAGAGGAATATTTGTATGTTTCAAAAATGTACACTTAGAAACTTTTCTTCTGAAAACCACACAATGGATTCCTATAGAAGGAAATACAAGTTACTGGTAAGTACGCTTAGAATTACTTTTCAGGGTCACATGCTGGGCTAACAGACGCAGCCCTGAGTTCTCTCCTGATTACAGGTGAGTAAATCGGAATTTGTAGTTTGGCTGATTTTAGAGGAATATTTGTACGTTTCAAAAATGGACACTTAGAAACTTTTCTGCTGAAAACCACACAATGGATTCCTATGGAAGGAAATACAAGTTACTGGTAAGTACGCTTAGAATTACTTTTCAGGGACAGTGCTGGGCTAACAGATGCAGCACTGGGTTCTCTCCTGATAACAGGTGAGTAAATCGGAATTCGAAGTTCGGCTCATTTTAGAGGAATATTTGTATGTTTCAAAAATGTAGACTTAGAAACTTTTCTGCTGAAAACCACACAATGGATTCCTATGGAAGGAAATACAAGTTACTGGTAAGTACACTTAGAATTACTTTTCAGGGTCAGTGCTGGTCTAAACGATGCAGCACTGGGTTCTCTCCTGATAACAGGTGAGTAAATCGGAATTCGTAATTCGACTGATCTTAGAGGAATATTTGTACGATTCAAAAATGGACACTTAGAAACTTTTCTGCTGAAAACCACACAATGCATTTCTATGGAAGGAAATACAAGTTACTGATAAGTACACTTAGAATTACTTTCCAGGGTCAGTGCTGGTCTAAAAGATGCAGCACTGGGTTCTCTCCTGATAACAGGTGAGTAAATCGGAATTCATAGTTTGGCTGATTTTAGAGGAATATTTGTATGTTTCAAAAATGTACACTTAGAAACTATTCTTCTGAAAACCACACAATGGATTCCTATGGAAGGAAATACAAGTTACTGGTAAGTACGCTTAGAATTACTTTTCAGGGTCAGTGCTGGGCTAAAAGATGCAGCACTGGGTTCTCTCCTGATAACAGGTGAGTAAATCGGAATTCGTAGTTCGGCTGATTTTAGAGGAATATTTGTACGTTTCAAAAATGGACACTTAGAAACTTTTCTGCTGAAAACCACACAATGCATTTCTATGAAAGGAAATACAAGTTACTGGTAAGTACGCTTAGAATTACTTTCCAGGGTCAGTGCTGGTCTGAAAGATGCAGCACTGGGTTCTCTCCTGATAACAGGTGAGTAAATTGGAATTTGTAGTTCGACTGATTTTAGAGGAATATTTGTGCATTTCAAAAATAGACACTAAGAAACTTTTCTGCTGAAAACCACACAATGGATTCCTATGGAAGGAAATACAAGTTACTGGTAAGTACGCTTAGAATTTCTTTTCAGGGTCAATGCTGGGCTAAGAGATGCAGCCCTGGGTTATATCCTGATAACAGGTGAGTAAATCGGAATTCGTAGTTCGGCTGATTTTAGAGGAATATTTGTGTGTTTCAAAAATGGACACTTAGAAACTTTTCTGGTGAAGACCACAAAATGGATTCCTATGGAAGGAAATACAAGCTACTGGTAAGTACGCTTAGAAATACTTTCAAGGGTCAGTGCTGGGCTAAAAGATGCTGCTCTGGGTTCTCTCCTGATAACAGGTGAGTAAATCGGAATTCGTACTTCGGCTCATTTTAGAGGAATATTTGTACGTTTCAAAAATGTAGACTTAGAATTTTTTCTGCTGAAAACCACACAATGGATTCCTATGGAAGGAAATACAAGTTACTGGTAAGTACGCTTAGAATTACTTTTCAGGGTCAGTGCTGGGCTTAAAGATGCAGCACTGGGTTCTCTCCTGATAACATGTGAGTAAATTGGAATTGATAGTTCGGCTGATTTAAGTGGAATATTTGTACGTTTCAAAAATGGACACATAGAAACTTTTCTGCTAAAAACCACACAATGGATTCCTATGGAAGGAAATACAAGTTACTGGTAAGTACGCTTTGAATTACTTTCCAGGGTCAGTGCTGAGCTAAAAGATGCAGCACTGGGTTCTCTCCTGATAACAGGTGAGTACATCGGAATTCATAGTTCGACTAATTTTCGAGGAATATTTGTGCGTTTCAAAAATGGACACTTAAAAACTTTTCTGGTGAAAACCACACAATGGATTCCTATGTAAGGAAATACAAGTTACTGGTAAGTACGCTAAGAATTTCTTTCCAGGGTCAGTGCTGGGCTAAAAGATGCAGCAATGGGTTCTCTCCTGATAACAAGTGAGTAAATCGGAATTCGTAGTTCGGCTGATTTTAGAGGTATATTTGTGCATTTCAAAAATGGACACTAAGAAACTTTTCTGCTGAAAACCACACAATGGATTCCTATTGAAGGAAATACAAGTTACTGGTAAGTACGCTTAAAATTACTTTTCAGGGTCAGTGCTGGGCTTAAAGATGCAGCACTGGGTTCTCTCCTGATAATATGTGAGTAAATTGGAATTGCTTATTTCGGCTGATTTAAGTGGAATATTTGTACGTTTCAAAAATGGACACATAGAAACTTTTCTGCTAAAAACCACACAATGGATTCCTATGGAAGTAAATACAAGTTACTGGTAAGTATGCTTAGAATTACTTTCCAGGGTCAGTGCTGAGCTAAAAGATGCAGCACTGGGTTCTCTCCTGATAACAGGTGAGTACATCGGAATTCATAGTTCGACTAATTTTCGAGGAATATTTGTGCGTTTCAAAAATGGACACTTAAAAACTTTTCTGGTGAAACCACACAATGGATTCCTAAGGAAGGAAATACAAGTTACTGGTAAGTACGCTTAGAATTACATTTCAGGGTCAGTGCTGAGCTAACAGATGCTGCCCTGGGTTCTCTCCTGATAACAGGTGTTTAAATTGGAATTCGTAGTTCGGCTGATTTTAGAGGAATATTTGTGCATTTCAAAAATGTACACTAAGAAACTTTTCTTCTGAAAACCACACAATGGATTCCTATAGAAGGAAATACAAGTTACTGGTAAGTACGCTTAGAATTATTTTTAAGGGTCACATGCTGGGCTAACAGACGCAGCCCTGAGTTCTCTCTTGATTACAGGTGAGTAAATCGGAATTTGTAGTTCGGCTGATTTTAGAGGAATATTTGTACGTTTCAAAAATGGACACTTAGAAACTTTTCTGCTGAAAACCACACAATGGATTCCTATAGAAGGAAATACAAGTTACTGGTTAGTACGCTTACAATTAATTTCCAGGGTCAGTGCTGGGCTAACAGATGCAGCCCTGGGTTCTCTCCTGATAACAGGTGTGTAAATCGGAATTCGTAGTTCGGCTGATTTTAGAGGAATATTTGTGCATTTCAAAAATGGACACTAAGAAACTTTTCTGCTGAAAACCACTCAATGGATTCCTATGGAAGGAAATACAAGTTACTGGTAAGTACGCTTAGAAATTATTTTCAGGGTCAATGTTGGGCTAACAGATGCAGCCCTGGGTTCTATCCTGATAACAGGTGAGTAAATCGGAATTCGTAGTTCGGCTGATTTTAGAGGAATATTTGTGTGTTTCAAAAATGGACACTTAGAAACTTTTCTGGTGAAGACCACAAAATGGATTCCTATGGAAGGAAATACAAGCTACTGGTAAGTACGCTTAGATTTACTTTCCAGGGTCAGTGCTGGGCTCAAAGATGCAGCACTGGGTTCTCTCCTGATAACAGGTGAGTAAATCGGAATTCGTACTTCGGCTCATTTTAGAGGAATATTTGTAAGTTTCAAAAATGTAGACTTAGAATTTTTTCTGCTGAAAACTACACAATGGAATCCTATGGAAGGAAATACAAGTTACTGGTAAGTACGCTTAGAATTACTTTTCAGGGTCAGTGCTGGTCTAAAAGCTGCAGCACTGGGTTCTCTCCTGATAACAGGTGAGTAAATCGGAATTTGTAGTTCGGCTGATTTTAGAGGAATATTTGTACGTTTCAAAAATGGACACTTAGAAACTTTTCTGCTGAAAACCACACAATGCATTTCTATGGAAGGAAATACAAGTTACTGGTAAGTACGCTTAGAATTACTTTCCAGGGTCAGTGCTGGTCTAAAAGATGCAGCACTGGGTTCTCTCCTGATAACAGGTGAGTAAATCGGAATTTGTAGTTCGGCTGATTTTAGAGGAATATTTGTACGTTTCAAAAATGGACACATAGAAACTTTTCTGCTAAAAACCACACAATGGATTCCTATGGAAGGAAATACAAGTTACTGGTAAGTATGCTTAGAATTACTTTCCAAGGTCAGTGCTGAGCTAAAAGATGCAGCACTGGGTTCTCTCCTGATAACAGGTGAGTACATCGGAATTCATAGTTCGACTAATTTTCGAGAATTATTTGTGCGTTTCAAAAATGGACACTTAAAAACTTTTCTGGTGAAAACCACACAATGGATTCCTAAGGAAGGAAATACAAGTTACTGGTAAGTACGCTTAGAATTACATTTCAGGGTCAGTGCTGAGCTAACAGATGCTGCCCTGGGTTCTCTCCTGATAACAGGTGTTTAAATTGGAATTCGTAGTTCGGCTGATTTTAGAGGAATATTTGTGCATTTCAAAATTGTACACTAAGAAACTTTTCTGCTAAAAACCACACAATGGATTCCTATGGAAGGAAATACAAGTTACTGGTAAGTACGCTTAGAATTACTTTCCAGGGTCAGTGCTGGTCTAAAAGATGCAGCACTGGGTTCTCTCCTGATAACAGGTGAGTAAATCGGAATTCGTAGTTTGGCTGATTTTAGAGGAATATTTGTACGTTTCAAAAATGGACACTTAGAAACTTTTCTGATGAAGACCACACAATGGATTCCTATGGAAGGAAATACAAGTTACTGGTAAGTACTCTTAGAATTACTTTCCAGGGTCAGTGCTGGGCTAAAAGATGCAGCACTGTGTTCTCTCCTGATAACAGGTGAGTAAATCGGAATTCATAGTTCGACTGATTTCGAGGAATATTTGTACTTTTCAAAAATGGACAGTTAGAAACTTTTCTGTTGAAAACCACACAATGGATTCCTATGGAAGGAAACACAAGTTACTGGTAAGTACGCTTAGAATTACTTTTCAGGGTCGTGCTGGGCTAACAGATGCAGCACTGGGTTCTACCCTGATAACAGGTGAGTAAATCGGAATTCGTAGTTCGGCTGATTTTAGAGGAATATTTGTACGTTTCAAAAATGGACACATAGAAACTTTTCTGCTAAAAACCACACAATGGATTCCTATGGAAGGAAATACAAATTACTGGTAAGTACGCTTAGAATTACTTTTCAGGGTCAGTGCTGGGCTGAAAGATGCAGCACTGGGTTCTCTACTGATAACAGGTGAGTACATCGGAATTCGTAGTTCGGCTGATTTTAAAGGAATATTTGTGCATTTTAAAAATGGACACTTAAAAACTTTTCTGGTGAAGACCACAAAATGGATTCCTATGGAAGGAAACACAAGCTACTGGTAAGTACGCTTAGAATTACTTTTCAGGGTCAGTGCTGGGCTTAAAGATGCAGCACTGGGTTCTCTCCTGATAATATGTGAGTAAATTGGAATTGATAGTTCGGCTGATTTAAGTGGAATATTTGTACGTTTCAAAAATGGACACATAGAAACTTTTCTGCTAAAAACCACACAATGGATTCCTATGGAAGGAAATACAAGTTACTGGTAAGTATGCTTAGAATTACTTTCCAGGGTCAGTGCTGAGTTAAAAGATGCAGCACTGGGTTCTCTCCTGATAACAGGTGAGTACATCGGAATTCATAGTTCGACTAATTTTCGAGGAATATTTGTGCGTTTCAAAAATGGACACTTAAAAACTTTTCTGGTGAAAACCACACAATGGATTCCTAAGGAAGAAAATACAAGTTACTGGTAAGTACGCTTAGAATTACATTTCAGGGTCAGTGCTGGGCTGAAAGATGAAGCCCTGAGTTCTCTACTGATTACAGGTGAGTAAATCGGAATTTGTAGTTCGGCTGATTTTAGAGAAATATTTGTACGTTTCAAAAATGGACACTTAGAAACTTTTCTGCTGAAAACCACACAATGGATTCCTATGTAAGGAAATACAAGTTACTGTTAAGTACGCTAAGAATTTCTTTCCAGGGTCAGTGCTGGGCTAAAAGATGCAGCAATGGGTTCTCTCCTGATAACAAGTGAGTAAATCGGAATTCGTAGTTCGGCTGATTTTAGAGGAATATTTGTGCATTTCAAAAATGGACACTAAGAAACTTTTCTGCTGAAAACCACACAATGGATTCCTATTGAAGGAAATACAAGTTACTGGTAAGTACGCTTAAAATTACTTTTCAGGGTCAGTGCTGGGCTTAAAGATGCAGCACTGGGTTCTCTCCTGATAATATGTGAGTAAATTGGAATTGATAGTTCGGCTGATTTAAGTGGAATATTTGTACGTTTCAAAAATGGACACATAGAAACTTTTCTGCTAAAAACCACACAATGGATTCCTATGGAAGGAAATACAAGTTACTGGTAAGTATGGTTAGAATTACTTTCCAGGGTCAGTGCTGAGCTAAAAGATGCAGCACTGGGTTCTCTCCTGATAACAGGTGAGTACATCTGAATTCATAGTTCGACTAAGTTTCGAGGAATATTTGTGCGTTTCAAAAATGGACACTTAAAAACTTTTCTGGTGAAAACCACACAATGGATTCCTAAGGAAGAAAATACAAGTTACTGGTAAGTACGCTTAGAATTACATTTCAGGGTCAGTGCTGAGCTAACAGATGCTGCCCTGGGTTCTCTCCTGATAACAGGTGTTTAAATTGGAATTCGTAGTTCGGCTGATTTTAGAGGAATATTTGTGCATTTCAAAAATGTACACTAAGAAACTTTTCTGCTGAAAACCACACAATGGATTCCTATGGAAGGAAATACAAGTTACTGGTAAGTACGCTTAGAATTACTTTCCAGGGTCAGTGCTGGTCTAAAAGATGCAGCACTGGGTTCTCTCCTGATAACAGGTGAGTAAATCAGAATTCATAGTTTGGCTGATTTTAGAGGAATATTTGTATGTTTCAAAAATGTACACTTAGAAACTTTTCTTCTGAAAACCACACAATGGATTCCTATAGAAGGAAATACAAGTTACTGGTAAGTACGCTTAGAATTACTTTTCAGGGTCACATGCTGGGCTAACAGACGCAGCCCTGAGTTCTCTCCTGATTACAGGTGAGTAAATCGGAATTTGTAGTTCGGCTGATTTTAGAGGAATATTTGTACGTTTCAAAAATGGACACTTAGAAACTTTTCTGCTGAAAACCACACAATGGATTCCTATGGAAGGAAATACAAGTTACTGGTAAGTACGCTTAGAATTACTTTTCAGGGACAGTGCTGGGCTAACAGATGCAGCACTGGGTTCTCTCCTGATAACAGGTGAGTAAATCGGAATTCATAGTTCGACTGATTTTCGAGGAATATTTGTACTTTTAAATAATGGACACTTAGAAACTTTTCTGCTGAAAACAACACAATGGATTCCTAAGGAAGGAAATACAAGTTACTGGTAAGTACTCTTAGAATTACTTTTCAGGGTCAGTGCTGGGCTAAAAGATGCAGCACTGGGTTCTCTCCTGATAACAGGTGAGTAAATCGGAATTCGTAGTTCGGCTGATTTTAGAGGAATATTTGTGTGTTTCAAAAATGGACACTTAGAAACTTCTCTGGTGAAGACCACACAATGGATTCCTATTGAAGGAAATACAAGCTACTGGTAAGTACGCTTAGAATTACTTTCCAAGGTCAGTGCTGGGCTAAAAGATGCAGCACTGGGTTCTCTACTGATAACAGGTGAGTAAATCGGAATTCGTAGTTCGGCTCATTTTAGAGGAATATTTGTATGTTTCAAAAATGTAGACTTAGAAACTTTTCTGCTGAAAACCACACAATGGATTCCTATGGAAGGAAATACAAGTTACTGGTAAGTACACTTAGAATTACTTTTCAGGGTCAGTGCTGGTCTAAACGATGCAGCACTGGGTTCTCTCCTGATAACAGGTGAGTAAATCGGAATTCGTAATTCGACTGATCTTAGAGGAATATTTGTACGATTCAAAAATGGACACTTAGAAACTTTTCTGCTGAAAACCACACAATGCATTTCTATGGAAGGAAATACAAGTTACTGATAAGTACACTTAGAATTACTTTCCAGGGTCAGTGCTGGTCTAAAAGATGCAGCACTGGGTTCTCTCCTGATAACAGGTGAGTAAATCGGAATTCATAGTTTGGCTGATTTTAGAGGAATATTTGTATGTTTCAAAAATGTACACTTAGAAACTATTCTTCTGAAAACCACACAATGGATTCCTATGGAAGGAAATACAAGTTACTGGTAAGTACGCTTAGAATTACTTTTCAGGGTCAGTGCTTGGCTAAAAGATGCAGCACTGGGTTCTCTCCTGATAACAGGTGAGTAAATCGGAATTCGTAGTTCGGCTGATTTTAGAGGAATATTTGTGCATTTCAAAAATAGACACTAAGAAACTTTTCTGCTGAAAACCACACAATGGATTCCTATGGAAGGAAATACAAGTTACTGGTAAGTAAGCTTAGAATTTCTTTTCAGGGTCAATGCTGGGCTAAGAGATGCAGCCCTGGGTTATATCCTGATAACAGGTGAGTAAATCGGAATTCGTAGTTCGGCTGATTTTAGAGGAATATTTGTGTGTTTCAAAAATGGACACTTAGAAACTTTTCTGGTGAAGACCACAAAATGGATTCCTATGGAAGGAAATACAAGCTACTGGTAAGTACGCTTAGAAATACTTTCAAGGGTCAGTGCTGGGCTAAAAGATGCTGCTCTGGGTTCTCTCCTGATAACAGGTGAGTAAATCGGAATTCGTACTTCGGCTCATTTTAGAGGAATATTTGTACGTTTCAAAAATGTAGACTTAGAACTTTTTCTGCTGAAAACCACACAATGGATTCCTATGGAAGGAAATACAAGTTACTGGTAAGTACGCTTAGAATTACTTTTCAGTGTCAGTGCTGGGCTTAAAGATGCAGCACTGGGTTCTCTCCTGATAACATGTGAGTAAATTGGAATTGATAGTTCGGCTGATTTAAGTCGAATATTTGTACGTTTCAAAAATGGACACATAGAAACTTTTCTGCTAAAAACCACACAATGGATTCCTATGGAAGGAAATACAAGTTACTGGTAAGTACGCTTTGAATTACTTTCCAGGGTCAGTGCTGAGCTAAAAGATGCAGCACTGGGTTCTCTCCTGATAACAGGTGAGTACATCGGAATTCATAGTTCGACTAATTTTCGAGGAATATTTGTGCGTTTCAAAAATGGACACTTAAAAACTTTTCTGGTGAAAACCACACAATGGATTCCTATGTAAGGAAATACAAGTTACTGGTAAGTACGCTAAGAATTTCTTTCCAGGGTCAGTGCTGGGCTAAAAGATGCAGCAATGGGTTCTCTCCTGATAACAAGTGAGTAAATCGGAATTCGTAGTTCGGCTGATTTTAGAGGTATATTTGTGCATTTCAAAAATGGACACTAAGAAACTTTTCTGCTGAAAACCACACAATGGATTCCTATTGAAGGAAATACAAGTTACTGGTAAGTACGCTTAAAATTACTTTTCAGGGTCAGTGCTGGGCTTAAAGATGCAGCACTGGGTTCTCTCCTGATAATATGTGAGTAAATTGGAATTGCTTATTTCGGCTGATTTAAGTGGAATATTTGTACGTTTCAAAAATGGACACATAGAAACTTTTCTGCTAAAAACCACACAATGGATTCCTATGGAAGTAAATACAAGTTACTGGTAAGTATGCTTAGAATTACTTTCCAGGGTCAGTGCTGAGCTAAAAGATGCAGCACTGGGTTCTCTCCTGATAACAGGTGAGTACATCGGAATTCATAGTTCGACTAATTTTCGAGGAATATTTGTGCGTTTCAAAAATGGACACTTAAAAACTTTTCTGGTGAAACCACACAATGGATTCCTAAGGAAGGAAATACAAGTTACTGGTAAGTACGCTTAGAATTACATTTCAGGGTCAGTGCTGAGCTAACAGATGCTGCCCTGGGTTCTCTCCTGATAACAGGTGTTTAAATTGGAATTCGTAGTTCGGCTGATTTTAGAGGAATATTTGTGCATTTAAAAAATGTACACTAAGAAACTTTTCTTCTGAAAACCACACAATGGATTCCTATAGAAGGAAATACAAGTTACTGGTAAGTACGCTTAGAATTATTTTTAAGGGTCACATGCTGGGCTAACAGACGCAGCCCTGAGTTCTCTCTTGATTACAGGTGAGTAAATCAGAATTTGTAGTTCGGCTGATTTTAGAGGAATATTTGTACGTTTCAAAAATGGACACTTAGAAACTTTTCTGCTGAAAACCACACAATGGATTCCTATAGAAGGAAATACAAGTTACTGGTAAGTACGCTTACAATTAATTTCCAGGGTCAGTGCTGGGCTAACAGATGCAGCCCTGGGTTCTCTTCTGATAACAGGTGTGTAAATCGGAATTCGTAGTTCGGCTGATTTTAGAGGAATATTTGTGCATTTCAAAAATGGACACTAAGAAACTTTTCTGCTGAAAACCACACAATGGATTCCTATGGAAGGAAATACAAGTTACTGGTAAGTACGCTTAGAAATTATTTTCAGGGTCAATGTTGGGCTAACAGATGCAGCCCTGGGTTCTATCCTGATAACAGGTGAGTAAATCGGAATTCGTAGTTCGGCTGATTTTAGAGGAATATTTGTGTGTTTCAAAAATGGACACTTAGAAACTTTTCTGGTGAAGACCACAAAATGGATTCCTATGGAAGGAAATACAAGCTACTGGTAAGTACGCTTAGATTTACTTTCCAGGGTCAGTGCTGGGCTCAAAGATGCAGCACTGGGTTCTCTCCTGATAACAGGTGAGTAAATCGGAATTCGTACTTCGGCTCATTTTAGAGGAATATTTGTAAGTTTCAAAAATGTAGACTTAGAATTTTTTCTGCTGAAAACTACACAATGGAATCCTATGGAAGGAAATACAAGTTACTGGTAAGTACGCTTAGAATTACTTTTCAGGGTCAGTGCTGGTCTAAAAGCTGCAGCACTGGGTTCTCTCCTGATAACAGGTGAGTAAATCGGAATTTGTAGTTCGGCTGATTTTAGAGGAATATTTGTACGTTTCAAAAATGGACACTTAGAAACTTTTCTGCTGAAAACCACACAATGCATTTCTATGGAAGGAAATACAAGTTACTGGTAAGTACGCTTAGAATTACTTTCCAGGGTCAGTGCTGGTCTAAAAGATGCAGCACTGGGTTCTCTCCTGATAACAGGTGAGTAAATCGGAATTCGTAGTTTGGCTGATTTTAGAGGAATATTTGTACGTTTCAAAAATGGACACTTAGATACTTTTCTGCTGAAAACCACACAATGCATTTCTATGGAAGGAAATACAAGTTACTGGTAAGTACGGTTAGAATTACTTTCCAGGGTCAGTGCTAGTCTAAAAGATGCAGCACTGGGTTCTCTCCTGATAACAGGTGAGTAAATCGGAATTCGTAGTTTGGCTGATTTTAGAGGAATATTTGTACGTTTCAAAAATGGACACTTAGAAACTTTTCTGATGAAGACCACACAATGGATTCCTATGGAAGGAAATACAAGTTACTGGTAAGTACTCTTAGAATTACTTTCCAGGGTCAGTGCTGGGCTAAAAGATGCAGCACTGTGTTCTCTCCTGATAACAGGTGAGTAAATCGGAATTCATAGTTCGACTGATTTCGAGGAATATTTGTACTTTTCAAAAATGGACAGTTAGAAACTTTTCTATTGAAAACCACACAATGGATTCCTATGGAAGGAAACACAAGTTACTGGTAAGTACGCTTAGAATTACTTTTCAGGGTCGTGCTGGGCTAACAGATGCAGCACTGGGTTCTACCCTGATAACAGGTGAGTAAATCGGAATTCGTAGTTCGGCTGATTTTAGAGGAATATTTGTACGTTTCAAAAATGGACACATAGAAACTTTTCTGCTAAAAACCACACAATGGATTCCTATGGAAGGAAATACAAATTACTGGTAAGTACGCTTAGAATTACTTTTCAGGGTCAGTGCTGGGCTGAAAGATGCAGCACTGGGTTCTCTACTGATAACAGGTGAGTACATCGGAATTCGTAGTTCGGCTGATTTTAAAGGAATATTTGTGCATTTCAAAAATGGACACTTAAAAACTTTTCTGGTGAAGACCACAAAATGGATTCCTATGGAAGGAAACACAAGCTACTGGTAAGTACGCTTAGAATTACTTTTCAGGGTCAGTGCTGGGCTTAAAGATGCAGCACTGGGTTCTCTCCTGATAATATGTGAGTAAATTGGAATTGATAGTTCGGCTGATTTAAGTGGAATATTTGTACGTTTCAAAAATGGACACATAGAAACTTTTCTGCTAAAAACCACACAATGGATTCCTATGGAAGGAAATACAAGTTACTGGTAAGTATGCTTAGAATTACTTTCCAGGGTCAGTGCTGAGTTAAAAGATGCAGCACTGGGTTCTCTCCTGATAACAGGTGAGTACATCGGAATTCATAGTTCGACTAATTTTCGAGGAATATTTGTGCGTTTCAAAAATGGACACTTAAAAACTTTTCTGGTGAAAACCACACAATGGATTCCTAAGGAAGAAAATACAAGTTACTGGTAAGTACGCTTAGAATTACATTTCAGGGTCAGTGCTGGGCTGAAAGATGAAGCCCTGAGTTCTCTACTGATTACAGGTGAGTAAATCGGAATTTGTAGTTCGGCTGATTTTAGAGAAATATTTGTACGTTTCAAAAATGGACACTTAGAAACTTTTCTGCTGAAAACCACACAATGGATTCCTATGTAAGGAAATACAAGTTACTGTTAAGTACGCTAAGAATTTCTTTCCAGGGTCAGTGCTGGGCTAAAAGATGCAGCAATGGGTTCTCTCCTGATAACAAGTGAGTAAATCGGAATTCGTAGTTCGGCTGATTTTAGAGGAATATTTGTGCATTTCAAAAATGGACACTAAGAAACTTTTCTGCTGAAAACCACACAATGGATTCCTATTGAAGGAAATACAAGTTACTGGTAAGTACGCTTAAAATTACTTTTCAGGGTCAGTGCTGGGCTTAAAGATGCAGCACTGGGTTCTCTCCTGATAATATGTGAGTAAATTGGAATTGATAGTTCGGCTGATTTAAGTGGAATATTTGTACGTTTCAAAAATGGACACATAGAAACTTTTCTGCTAAAAACCACACAATGGATTCCTATGGAAGGAAATACAAGTTACTGGTAAGTATGGTTAGAATTACTTTCCAGGGTCAGTGCTGAGCTAAAAGATGCAGCACTGGGTTCTCTCCTGATAACAGGTGAGTACATCTGAATTCATAGTTCGACTAAGTTTCGAGGAATATTTGTGCGTTTCAAAAATGGACACTTAAAAACTTTTCTGGTGAAAACCACACAATGGATTCCTAAGGAAGAAAATACAAGTTACTGGTAAGTACGCTTAGAATTACATTTCAGGGTCAGTGCTGAGCTAACAGATGCTGCCCTGGGTTCTCTCCTGATAACAGGTGTTTAAATTGGAATTCGTAGTTCGGCTGATTTTAGAGGAATATTTGTGCATTTCAAAAATGTACACTAAGAAACTTTTCTGCTGAAAACCACACAATGGATTCCTATGGAAGGAAATACAAGTTACTGGTAAGTACGCTTAGAATTACTTTCCAGGGTCAGTGCTGGTCTAAAAGATGCAGCACTGGGTTCTCTCCTGATAACAGGTGAGTAAATCGGAATTCATAGTTTGGCTGATTTTAGAGGAATATTTGTATGTTTCAAAAATGTACACTTAGAAACTTTTCTTCTGAAAACCACGCAATGGATTCCTATAGAAGGAAATACAAGTTACTGGTAAGTACGCTTAGAATTACTTTTCAGGGTCACATGCTGGGCTAACAGACGCAGCCCTGAGTTCTCTCCTGATTACAGGTGAGTAAATCGGAATTTGTAGTTCGGCTGATTTTAGAGGAATATTTGTACGTTTCAAAAATGGACACTTAGAAACTTTTCTGCTGAAAACCACACAATGGATTCCTATGGAAGGAAATACAAGTTACTGGTAAGTACGCTTAGAATTACTTTTCAGGGACAGTGCTGGGCTAACAGATGCAGCACTGGGTTCTCTCCTGATAACAGGTGAGTAAATCGGAATTCATAGTTCGACTGATTTTCGAGGAATATTTGTACTTTTAAATAATGGACACTTAGAAACTTTTCTGCTGAAAACAACACAATGGAGTCCTAAGGAAGGAAATACAAGTTACTGGTAAGTACTCTTAGAATTACTTTTCAGGGTCAGTGCTGGGCTAAAAGATGCAGCACTGGGTTCTCTCCTGATAACAGGTGAGTAAATCGGAATTCGTAGTTCGGCTGATTTTAGAGGAATATTTGTGTGTTTCAAAAATGGACACTTAGAAACTTCTCTGGTGAAGACCACACAATGGATTCCTATTGATGGAAATACAAGCTACTGGTAAGTACGCTTAGAATTACTTTCCAAGGTCAGTGCTGGGCTAAAAGATGCAGCACTGGGTTCTCTACTGATAACAGGTGAGTAAATCGGAATTCGTAGTTCGGCTCATTTTAGAGGAATATTTGTATGTTTCAAAAATGTAGACTTAGAAACTTTTCTGCTGAAAACCACACAATGGATTCCTATGGAAGGAAATACAAGTTACTGGTAAGTACACTTAGAATTACTTTTCAGGGTCAGTGCTGGTCTAAACGATGCAGCACTGGGTTCTCTCCTGATAACAGGTGAGTAAATCGGAATTCGTAATTCGACTGATCTTAGAGGAATATTTGTACGATTCAAAAATGGACACTTAGAAACTTTTCTGCTGAAAACCACACAATGCATTTCTATGGAAGGAAATACAAGTTACTGATAAGTACACTTAGAATTACTTTCCAGGGTCAGTGCTGGTCTAAAAGATGCAGCACTGGGTTCTCTCCTGATAACAGGTGAGTAAATCGGAATTCATAGTTTGGCTGATTTTAGAGGAATATTTGTATGTTTCAAAAATGTACACTTAGAAACTATTCTTCTGAAAACCACACAATGGATTCCTATGGAAGGAAATACAAGTTACTGGTAAGTACGCTTAGAATTACTTTTCAGGGTCAGTGCTTGGCTAAAAGATGCAGCACTGGGTTCTCTCCTGATAACAGGTGAGTAAATCGGAATTCGTAGTTCGGCTGATTTTAGAGGAATATTTGTACGTTTCAAAAATGGACACTTAGAAACTTTTCTGCTGAAAACCACACAATGCATTTCTATGAAAGGAAATACAAGTTACTGGTAAGTACGCTTAGAATTACTTTCCAGGGTCAGTGCTGGTCTGAAAGATGCAGCACTGGGTTCTCTCCTGATAACAGGTGAGTAAATTGGAATTTGTAGTTCGACTGATTTTAGAGGAATATTTGTGCATTTCAAAAATAGACACTAAGAAACTTTTCTGCTGAAAACCACACAATGGATTCCTATGGAAGGAAATACAAGTTACTGGTAAGTAAGCTTAGAATTTCTTTTCAGGGTCAATGCTGGGCTAAGAGATGCAGCCCTGGGTTATATCCTGATAACAGGTGAGTAAATCGGAATTCGTAGTTCGGCTGATTTTAGAGGAATATTTGTGTGTTTCAAAAATGGACACTTAGAAACTTTTCTGGTGAAGACCACAAAATGGATTCCTATGGAAGGAAATACAAGCTACTGGTAAGTACGCTTAGAAATACTTTCAAGGGTCAGTGCTGGGCTAAAAGATGCTGCTCTGGGTTCTCTCCTGATAACAGGTGAGTAAATCGAAATTCGTACTTCGGCTCATTTTAGAGGAATATTTGTACGTTTCAAAAATGTAGACTTAGAACTTTTTCTGCTGAAAACCACACAATGGATTCCTATGGAAGGAAATACAAGTTACTGGTAAGTACGCTTAGAATTACATTTCAGGGTCAGTGCTGAGCTAACAGATGCTGCCCTGGGTTCTCTCCTGATAACAGGTGTTTAAATTGGAATTCGTAGTTCGGCTGATTTTAGAGGAATATTTGTGCATTTAAAAAATGTACACTAAGAAACTTTTCTTCTGAAAACCACACAATGGATTCCTATAGAAGGAAATACAAGTTACTGGTAAGTACGCTTAGAATTATTTTTAAGGGTCACATGCTGGGCTAACAGACGCAGCCCTGAGTTCTCTCTTGATTACAGGTGAGTAAATCAGAATTTGTAGTTCGGCTGATTTTAGAGGAATATTTGTACGTTTCAAAAATGGACACTTAGAAACTTTTCTGCTGAAAACCACACAATGGATTCCTATAGAAGGAAATACAAGTTACTGGTAAGTACGCTTACAATTAATTTCCAGGGTCAGTGCTGGGCTAACAGATGCAGCCCTGGGTTCTCTTCTGATAACAGGTGTGTAAATCGGAATTCGTAGTTCGGCTGATTTTAGAGGAATATTTGTGCATTTCAAAAATGGACACTTAGAAACTTTTCTGCTGAAAACCACACAATGGATTCCTATGGAAGGAAATACAAGTTACTGGTAAGTACGCTTAGAAATTATTTTCAGGGTCAATGTTGGGCTAACAGATGCAGCCCTGGGTTCTATCCTGATAACAGGTGAGTAAATCGGAATTCGTAGTTCGGCTGATTTTAGAGGAATATTTGTGTGTTTCAAAAATGGACACTTAGAAACTTTTCTGGTGAAGACCACAAAATGGATTCCTATGGAAGGAAATACAAGCTACTGGTAAGTACGATTAGATTTACTTTCCAGGGTCAGTGCTGGGCTCAAAGATGCAGCACTGGGTTCTCTCCTGATAACAGGTGAGTAAATCGGAATTCGTACTTCGGCTCATTTTAGAGGAATATTTGTAAGTTTCAAAAATGTAGACTTAGAATTTTTTCTGCTGAAAACTACACAATGCATTTCTATGGAAGGAAATACAAGTTACTGGTAAGTACGCTTAGAATTACTTTCCAGGGTCAGTGCTGGTCTAAAAGATGCAGCACTGGGTTCTCTCCTGATAACAGGTGAGTAAATCGGAATTCGTAGTTTGGCTGATTTTAGAGGAATATTTGTACGTTTCAAAAATGGACACTTAGATACTTTTCTGCTGAAAACCACACAATGCATTTCTATGGAAGGAAATACAAGTTACTGGTAAGTACGGTTAGAATTACATTTCAGGGTCAGTGCTAGTCTAAAAGATGCAGCACTGGGTTCTCTCCTGATAACAGGTGAGTAAATCGGAATTCGTAGTTTGGCTGATTTTAGAGGAATATTTGTACGTTTCAAAAATGGACACTTAGAAACTTTTCTGATGAAGACCACACAATGGATTCCTATGGAAGGAAATACAAGTTACTGGTAAGTACTCTTAGAATTACTTTCCAGGGTCAGTGCTGGGCTAAAAGATGCAGCACTGTGTTCTCTCCTGATAACAGGTGAGTAAATCGGAATTCATAGTTCGACTGATTTCGAGGAATATTTGTACTTTTCAAAAATGGACAGTTAGAAACTTTTCTGTTGAAAACCACACAATGGATTCCTATGGAAGGAAACACAAGTTACTGGTAAGTACGCTTAGAATTACTTTTCAGGGTCGTGCTGGGCTAACAGATGCAGCACTGGGTTCTACCCTGATAACAGGTGAGTAAATCGGAATTCGTAGTTCGGCTGATTTTAGAGGAATATTTGTACGTTTCAAAAATGGACACATAGAAACTTTTCTGCTAAAAACCACACAATGGATTCCTATGGAAGGAAATACAAATTACTGGTAAGTACGCTTAGAATTACTTTTCAGGGTCAGTGCTGGGCTGAAAGATGCAGCACTGGGTTCTCTACTGATAACAGGTGAGTACATCGGAATTCGTAGTTCGGCTGATTTTAAAGGAATATTTGTGCATTTCAAAAATGGACACTTAAAAACTTTTCTGGTGAAGACCACAAAATGGATTCCTATGGAAGGAAACACAAGCTACTGGTAAGTACGCTTAGAATTACTTTTCAGGGTCAGTGCTGGGCTTAAAGATGCAGCACTGGGTTCTCTCCTGATAATATGTGAGTAAATTGGAATTGATAGTTCGGCTGATTTAAGTGGAATATTTGTACGTTTCAAAAATGGACACATAGAAACTTTTCTGCTAAAAACCACACAATGGATTCCTATGGAAGGAAATACAAGTTACTGGTAAGTATGCTTAGAATTACTTTCCAGGGTCAGTGCTGAGTTAAAAGATGCAGCACTGGGTTCTCTCCTGATAACAGGTGAATACATCGGAATTCATAGTTCGACTAATTTTCGAGGAATATTTGTGCGTTTCAAAAATGGACACTTAAAAACTTTTCTGGTGAAAACCACACAATGGATTCCTAAGGAAGAAAATACAAGTTACTGGTAAGTACGCTTAGAATTACATTTCAGGGTCAGTGCTGGGCTGAAAGATGAAGCCCTGAGTTCTCTACTGATTACAGGTGAGTAAATCGGAATTTTTAGTTCGGCTGATTTTAGAGAAATATTTGTACGTTTCAAAAATGGACACTTAGAAACTTTTCTGCTGAAAACCACACAATGGATTCCTATGTAAGGAAATACAAGTTACTGTTAAGTACGCTAAGAATTTCTTTCCAGGGTCAGTGCTGGGCTAAAAGATGCAGCAATGGGTTCTCTCCTGATAACAAGTGAGTAAATCGGAATTCGTAGTTCGGCTGATTTTAGAGGAATATTTGTGCATTTCAAAAATGGACACTAAGAATCTTTTCTGCTGAAAACCACACAATGGATTCCTATTGAAGGAAATACAAGTTACTGGTAAGTACGCTTAAAATTACTTTTCAGGGTCAGTGCTGGGCTTAAAGATGCAGCACTGGGTTCTCTCCTGATAATATGTGAGTAAATTGGAATTGATAGTTCGGCTGATTTAAGTGGAATATTTGTACGTTTCAAAAATGGACACATAGAAACTTTTCTGCTAAAAACCACACAATGGATTCCTATGGAAGGAAATACAAGTTACTGGTAAGTATGGTTAGAATTACTTTCCAGGGTCAGTGCTGAGCTAAAAGATGCAGCACTGGGTTCTCTCCTGATAACAGGTGAGTACATCTGAATTCATAGTTCGACTAAGTTTCGAGGAATATTTGTGCGTTTCAAAAATGGACACTTAAAAACTTTTCTGGTGAAAACCACACAATGGATTCCTAAGGAAGAAAATACAAGTTACTGGTAAGTACGCTTAGAATTACATTTCAGGGTCAGTGCTGAGCTAACAGATGCTGCCCTGGGTTCTCTCCTGATAACAGGTGTTTAAATTGGAATTCGTAGTTCGGCTGATTTTAGAGGAATATTTGTGCATTTCAAAAATGTACACTAAGAAACTTTTCTGCTGAAAACCACACAATGGATTCCTATGGAAGGAAATACAAGTTACTGGTAAGTACGCTTAGAATTACTTTTCAGGGACAGTGCTGGGCTAACAGATGCAGCACTGGGTTCTCTCCTGATAACAGGTGAGTAAATCGGAATTCATAGTTCGACTGATTTTCGAGGAATATTTGTACTTTTAAATAATGGACACTTAGAAACTTTTCTGCTGAAAACAACACAATGGATTCCTAAGGAAGGAAATACAAGTTACTGGTAAGTACTCTTAGAATTACTTTTCAGGGTCAGTGCTGGGCTAAAAGATGCAGCACTGGGTTCTCTCCTGATAACAGGTGAGTAAATCGGAATTCGTAGTTCGGCTGATTTTAGAGGAATATTTGTGTGTTTCAAAAATGGACACTTAGAAACTTCTCTGGTGAAGACCACACAATGGATTCCTATTGAAGGAAATACAAGCTACTGGTAAGTACGCTTAGAATTACTTTCCAAGGTCAGTGCTGGGCTAAAAGATGCAGCACTGGGTTCTCTACTGATAACAGGTGAGTAAATCGGAATTCGTAGTTCGGCTCATTTTAGAGGAATATTTGTATGTTTCAAAAATGTAGACTTAGAAACTTTTCTGCTGAAAACCACACAATGGATTCCTATGGAAGGAAATACAAGTTACTGGTAAGTACACTTAGAATTACTTTTCAGGGTCAGTGCTGGTCTAAACGATGCAGCACTGGGTTCTCTCCTGATAACAGGTGAGTAAATCGGAATTCGTAATTCGACTGATCTTAGAGGAATATTTGTACGATTCAAAAATGGACACTTAGAAACTTTTCTGCTGAAAACCACACAATGCATTTCTATGGAAGGAAATACAAGTTACTGATAAGTACACTTAGAATTACTTTCCAGGGTCAGTGCTGGTCTAAAAGATGCAGCACTGGGTTCTCTCCTGATAACAGGTGAGTAAATCGGAATTCATAGTTTGGCTGATTTTAGAGGAATATTTGTATGTTTCAAAAATGTACACTTAGAAACTATTCTTCTGAAAACCACACAATGGATTCCTATGGAAGGAAATACAAGTTACTGGTAAGTACGCTTAGAATTACTTTTCAGGGTCAGTGCTTGGCTAAAAGATGCAGCACTGGGTTCTCTCCTGATAACAGGTGAGTAAATCGGAATTCGTAGTTCGGCTGATTTTAGAGGAATATTTGTACGTTTCAAAAATGGACACTTAGAAACTTTTCTGCTGAAAACCACACAATGCATTTCTATGAAAGGAAATACAAGTTACTGGTAAGTACGCTTAGAATTACTTTCCAGGGTCAGTGCTGGTCTGAAAGATGCAGCACTGGGTTCTCTCCTGATAACAGGTGAGTAAATTGGAATTTGTAGTTCGACTGATTTTAGAGGAATATTTGTGCATTTCAAAAATAGACACTAAGAAACTTTTCTGCTGAAAACCACACAATGGATTCCTATGGAAGGAAATACAAGTTACTGGTAAGTAAGCTTAGAATTTCTTTTCAGGGTCAATGCTGGGCTAAGAGATGCAGCCCTGGGTTATATCCTGATAACAGGTGAGTAAATCGGAATTCATAGTTCGGCTGATTTTAGAGGAATATTTGTGTGTTTCAAAAATGGACACTTAGAAACTTTTCTGGTGAAGACCACAAAATGGATTCCTATGGAAGGAAATACAAGCTACTGGTAAGTACGCTTAGAAATACTTTCAAGGGTCAGTGCTGGGCTAAAAGATGCTGCTCTGGGTTCTCTCCTGATAACAGGTGAGTAAATCGGAATTCGTACTTCGGCTCATTTTAGAGGAATATTTGTACGTTTCAAAAATGTAGACTTAGAACTTTTTCTGCTGAAAACCACACAATGGATTCCTATGGAAGGAAATACAAGTTACTGGTAAGTACGCTTAGAATTACTTTTCAGGGTCAGTGCTGGGCTTAAAGATGCAGCACTGGGTTCTCTCCTGATAACATGTGAGTAAATTGGAATTGATAGTTCGGCTGATTTAAGTGGAATATTTGTACGTTTCAAAAATGGACACATAGAAACTTTTCTGCTAAAAACCACACAATGGATTCCTATGGAAGGAAATACAAGTTACTGGTAAGTACGCTTTGAATTACTTTCCAGGGTCAGTGCTGAGCTAAAAGATGCAGCACTGGGTTCTCTCCTGATAACAGGTGAGTACATCGGAATTCATAGTTCGACTAATTTTCGAGGAATATTTGTGCGTTTCAAAAATGGACACTTAAAAACTTTTCTGGTGAAAACCACACAATGGATTCCTATGTAAGGAAATACAAGTTACTGGTAAGTACGCTAAGAATTTCTTTCCAGGGTCAGTGCTGGGCTAAAAGATGCAGCAATGGGTTCTCTCCTGATAACAAGTGAGTAAATCGGAATTCGTAGTTCGGCTGATTTTAGAGGTATATTTGTGCATTTCAAAAATGGACACTAAGAAACTTTTCTGCTGAAAACCACACAATGGATTCCTATTGAAGGAAATACAAGTTACTGGTAAGTACGCTTAAAATTAATTTTCAGGGTCAGTGCTGGGCTTAAAGATGCAGCACTGAGTTCTCTCCTGATAATATGTGAGTAAATTGGAATTGCTTATTTCGGCTGATTTAAGTGGAATATTTGTACGTTTCAAAAATGGACACATAGAAACTTTTCTGCTAAAAACCACACAACCACCCACCTCGCCGGACACACACTCGACGCCGTCTTCTCATCCAGCACAGACATCAACTTCAGCCACGCCACAGAGCTTCAATGGACGGACCACAGCTGCGTCCACTTCACCTTCAAGAGACGGACGACCCACCAACACCAGCAACACACCGCCCGCAGAAGCTGGAACAAGATCACAGCAGACCAGCTCGCCACCTCCCTGAGCCAACACCCTCCTGCCAGCTCAGCGAACCCCAGCCAGGCCGCCGACAACCTCACGAAGTGGATCACCACCTGCGCGGACGAGCTCGCCCCGCTGAGGACCCCGCCCAGCAGACCCGCCAGCAAGAAGGCCCCATGGTTCACCGACGAACTCAAGAGCTCCAAGAAGAACTGCCGAGCCCTCGAGAAAGTCTGGATAAAGGACCCGACACCGGACAACAGGACCTCCTACAAACTGGCCACCCGGAAACACCACCAGCTGATCCGCGCCGCCAAGAGAACAGCATTCAAGGACCGGTTGGACAACAACGCACACAACAGCAAGGAACTCTTCAACATCGTGAAAGAGCTTTCCAACCCCAGCGCAGGAAACAACGACATCACCCCATCGCAAGACCTCTGCAACTCCCTCGCCTCATACTTCCACAACAAGATCACGGACATACACAGCAGTTTCAACAACCAACCAACGCACACCACGACCGACCTGCCACCCCCCCCCACCACCACCCTCCACGCCTGGACCCCGATCAGCACAGAAGACACCATCCGCACGATGAACTCCATCCACTCCGGTTCACCAACCGACCCCTGCCCTCACCACGTCTTCAACAAGGCCGACGCTGTCATCGCACCCCACCTGCGAGACATCATCAACACATCCTTCGACACCGCCATCTTCCCCGAAAGCTGGAAACACGCCGAACTCAGCGCTCTACTCAAGAAACCAACAGCGGACCCCACCGACCTCAAGAATTACCGCCCCATCTCGCTTCTACCGTTTCCAGCCAAAGTCATCGAGAAGACCGTCAACAAGCAGATGGCCGCCTTCCTCGAGACGAACGGATCCCTCGACCCCTCACAGTCCGGCTTCCGAGCCAAACACAGCACCGAGACCGCCCTCATCGCCGCCACCGATGACATCCGAGCCCTGATGGACAAGGGAGAAACAGCGGCCCTCATCCTCCTAGACCTCTCCGCGGCATTCGACACGGTCTGCCACCGCACCCTAACACGGCGCCTCAGCAACATCGGTATCCAGGACAAGGCGCTGGAATGGATCATCTCCTTCCTCGACGGAAGAACACAGCGAGTCCGCCTACCACCGTACAAGTCAGAGGCCTCCGAAGTCATCTGCGGCGTCCCCCAAGGATCATCACTGAGCCCCACCCTCTTCAACGTCTACATGAGCCCCCTCGCGGCCATCGTACGCAAACACCACCTCAGCATCATCTCCTACGCCGACGACACCCAGCTGTTCCTCTCCCTGACCAACAACCCCGCCGCCGCCAGAGCCAACCTGCACGAAGGGATGAAAGAGGTAGCCGAGTGGATGACGACCAGCCGCCTGAAACTGAACTCGGACAAGACGGAGGTCCTCATCCTGGGCTCTTCACCCTCCGCCTGGGACGACTCCTGGTGGCCTCCCGCCCTGGGCACCGCACCCAAACCGACAGACCATGCACGAAACCTGGGCTTCATCCTGGACTCCTCCCTCTCCATGACCAGGCAAGTCAACAGCGTCTCCTCGGCGTGCTTCAACATCCTACGCATGCTACGAAAGATCTTTTGGTGGATCCCCTCAGAGACCAGGAAGACCGTCACCCAGGCCCTCGTCACCAGCCGACTGGACTACGGCAACGCCCTCTACGCCGGGACCACCGCCAAGCTCCAGAAGAGACTCCAGCGGATCCAAAACGCCTCAGCCAGACTCATCCTTGACATCCCACGATCCAGCCACATCTCCGGTCATCTGAGAGACCTTCACTGGCTCCCCATCAACAAGAGAATCACCTTCCGCCTCCTCACCCACGCACACAAAGCCCTACACGACCAAGGCCCGAGCTACCTCAACAGCCGAGTCAACTTCTACGCTCCCAAACGCCACCTCCGATCAGCCAACCACGCCCTCGCCGCCGTCCCCCGCATCCGAAGAGCGACTACAGGAGGAAGGTCCTTCTCCTACCTGGCCGCCAAGACCTGGAACTCCCTCCCGTCCGACCTGCGCCTGACCCAAGACCACCTCTCCTTCAGGAAGAAGCTGAAGACCTGGCTGTTCGAGCAGTAGCGGCACCCCCCCTCCCCAGCGCCTTGAGACCCTACGGGTATGTAGCGCGCTTTATAAGTGTCACTGATTGATTGATTGATTGACAATGGATTCCTATGGAAGTAAATACAAGTTACTGGTAAGTATGCTTAGAATTACTTTCCAGGGTCAGTGCTGAGCTAAAAGATGCAGCACTGGGTTCTCTCCTGATAACAGGTGAGTACATCGGAATTCATAGTTCGACTAATTTTCGAGGAATATTTGTGCGTTTCAAAAATGGACACTTAAAAACTTTTCTGGTGAAACCACACAATGGATTCCTAAGGAAGGAAATACAAGTTACTGGTAAGTACGCTTAGAATTACATTTCAGGGTCAGTGCTGAGCTAACAGATGCTGCCCTGGGTTCTCTCCTGATAACAGGTGTTTAAATTGGAATTCGTAGTTCGGCTGATTTTAGAGGAATATTTGTGCATTTAAAAAATGTACACTAAGAAACTTTTCTTCTGAAAACCACACAATGGATTCCTATAGAAGGAAATACAAGTTACTGGTAAGTACGCTTAGAATTATTTTTAAGGGTCACATGCTGGGCTAACAGACGCAGCCCTGAGTTCTCTCTTGATTACAGGTGAGTAAATCAGAATTTGTAGTTCGGCTGATTTTAGAGGAATATTTGTACGTTTCAAAAATGGACACTTAGAAACTTTTCTGCTGAAAACCACACAATGGATTCCTATAGAAGGAAATACAAGTTACTGGTAAGTACGCTTACAATTAATTTCCAGGGTCAGTGCTGGGCTAACAGATGCAGCCCTGGGTTCTCTTCTGATAACAGGTGTGTAAATCGGAATTCGTAGTTCGGCTGATTTTAGAGGAATATTTGTGCATTTCAAAAATGGACACTAAGAAACTTTTCTGCTGAAAACCACACAATGGATTCCTATGGAAGGAAATACAAGTTACTGGTAAGTACGCTTAGAAATTATTTTCAGGGTCAATGTTGGGCTAACAGATGCAGCCCTGGGTTCTATCCTGATAACAGGTGAGTAAATCGGAATTCGTAGTTCGGCTGATTTTAGAGGAATATTTGTGTGTTTCAAAAATGGACCCTTAGAAACTTTTCTGGTGAAGACCACAAAATGGATTCCTATGGAAGGAAATACAAGCTACTGGTAAGTACGCTTAGATTTACTTTCCAGGGTCAGTGCTGGGCTCAAAGATGCAGCACTGGGTTCTCTCCTGATAACAGGTGAGTAAATCGGAATTCGTACTTCGGCTCATTTTAGAGGAATATTTGTAAGTTTCCAAAATGTAGACTTAGAATTTTTTCTGCTGAAAACTACACAATGGAATCCTATGGAAGGAAATACAAGTTACTGGTAAGTACGCTTAGAATTACTTTTCAGGGTCAGTGCTGGTCTAAAAGCTGCAGCACTGGGTTCTCTCCTGATAACAGGTGAGTAAATCGGAATTTGTAGTTCGGCTGATTTTAGAGGAATATTTGTACGTTTCAAAAATGGACACTTAGAAACTTTTCTGCTGAAAACCACACAATGCATTTCTATGGAAGGAAATACAAGTTACTGGTAAGTACGCTTAGAATTACTTTCCAGGGTCAGTGCTGGTCTAAAAGATGCAGCACTGGGTTCTCTCCTGATAACAGGTGAGTAAATCGGAATTCGTAGTTTGGCTGATTTTAGAGGAATATTTGTACGTTTCAAAAATGGACACTTAGATACTTTTCTGCTGAAAACCACACAATGCATTTCTATGGAAGGAAATACAAGTTACTGGTAAGTACGGTTAGAATTACTTTCCAGGGTCAGTGCTAGTCTAAAAGATGCAGCACTGGGTTCTCTCCTGATAACAGGTGAGTAAATCGGAATTCGTAGTTTGGCTGATTTTAGAGGAATATTTGTACGTTTCAAAAATGGACACTTAGAAACTTTTCTGATGAAGACCACACAATGGATTCCTATGGAAGGAAATACAAGTTACTGGTAAGTACTCTTAGAATTACTTTCCAGGGTCAGTGCTGGGCTAAAAGATGCAGCACTGTGTTCTCTCCTGATAACAGGTGAGTAAATCGGAATTCATAGTTCGACTGATTTCGAGGAATATTTGTACTTTTCAAAAATGGACAGTTAGAAACTTTTCTGTTGAAAACCACACAATGGATTCCTATGGAAGGAAACACAAGTTACTGGTAAGTACGCTTAGAATTACTTTTCAGGGTCGTGCTGGGCTAACAGATGCAGCACTGGGTTCTACCCTGATAACAGGTGAGTAAATCGGAATTCGTAGTTCGGCTGATTTTAGAGGAATATTTGTACGTTTCAAAAATGGACACATAGAAACTTTTCTGCTAAAAACCACACAATGGATTCCTATGGAAGGAAATACAAATTACTGGTAAGTACGCTTAGAATTACTTTTCAGGGTCAGTGCTGGGCTGAAAGATGCAGCACTGGGTTCTCTACTGATAACAGGTGAGTACATCGGAATTCGTAGTTCGGCTGATTTTAAAGGAATATTTGTGCATTTCAAAAATGGACACTTAAAAACTTTTCTGGTGAAGACCACAAAATGGATTCCTATGGAAGGAAACACAAGCTACTGGTAAGTACGCTTAGAATTACTTTTCAGGGTCAGTGCTGGGCTTAAAGATGCAGCACTGGGTTCTCTCCTGATAATATGTGAGTAAATTGGAATTGATAGTTCGGCTGATTTAAGTGGAATATTTGTACGTTTCAAAAATGGACACATAGAAACTTTTCTGCTAAAAACCATACAATGGATTCCTATGGAAGGAAATACAAGTTACTGGTAAGTATGCTTAGAATTACTTTCCAGGGTCAGTGCTGAGTTAAAAGATGCAGCACTGGGTTCTCTCCTGATAACAGGTGAGTACATCGGAATTCATAGTTCGACTAATTTTCGAGGAATATTTGTGCGTTTCAAAAATGGACACTTAAAAACTTTTCTGGTGAAAACCACACAATGGATTCCTAAGGAAGAAAATACAAGTTACTGGTAAGTACGCTTAGAATTACATTTCAGGGTCAGTGCTGGGCTGAAAGATGAAGCCCTGAGTTCTCTACTGATTACAGGTGAGTAAATCGGAATTTGTAGTTCGGCTGATTTTAGAGAAATATTTGTACGTTTCAAAAATGGACACTTAGAAACTTTTCTGCTGAAAACCACACAATGGATTCCTATGTAAGGAAATACAAGTTACTGTTAAGTACGCTAAGAATTTCTTTCCAGGGTCAGTGCTGGGCTAAAAGATGCAGCAATGGGTTCTCTCCTGATAACAAGTGAGTAAATCGGAATTCGTAGTTCGGCTGATTTTAGAGGAATATTTGTGCATTTCAAAAATGGACACTAAGAAACTTTTCTGCTGAAAACCACACAATGGATTCCTATTGAAGGAAATACAAGTTACTGGTAAGTACGCTTAAAATTACTTTTCAGGGTCAGTGCTGGGCTTAAAGATGCAGCACTGGGTTCTCTCCTGATAATATGTGAGTAAATTGGAATTGATAGTTCGGCTGATTTAAGTGGAATATTTGTACGTTTCAAAAATGGACACATAGAAACTTTTCTGCTAAAAACCACACAATGGATTCCTATGGAAGGAAATACAAGTTACTGGTAAGTATGGTTAGAATTACTTTCCAGGGTCAGTGCTGAGCTAAAAGATGCAGCACTGGGTTCTCTCCTGATAACAGGTGAGTACATCTGAATTCATAGTTCGACTAAGTTTCGAGGAATATTTGTGCGTTTCAAAAATGGACACTTAAAAACTTTTCTGGTGAAAACCACACAATGGATTCCTAAGGAAGAAAATACAAGTTACTGGTAAGTACGCTTAGAATTACATTTCAGGGTCAGTGCTGAGCTAACAGATGCTGCCCTGGGTTCTCTCCTGATAACAGGTGTTTAAATTGGAATTCGTAGTTCGGCTGATTTTAGAGGAATATTTGTGCATTTCAAAAATGTACACTAAGAAACTTTTCTGCTGAAAACCACACAATGGATTCCTATGGAAGGAAATACAAGTTACTGGTAAGTACGCTTAGAATTACTTTCCAGGGTCAGTGCTGGTCTAAAAGATGCAGCACTGGGTTCTCTCCTGATAACAGGTGAGTAAATCGGAATTCATAGTTTGGCTGATTTTAGAGGAATATTTGTATGTTTCAAAAATGTACACTTAGAAACTTTTCTTCTGAAAACCACACAATGGATTCCTATAGAAGGAAATACAAGTTACTGGTAAGTACGCTTAGAATTACTTTTCAGGGTCACATGCTGGGCTAACAGACGCAGCCCTGAGTTCTCTCCTGATTACAGGTGAGTAAATCGGAATTTGTAGTTCGGCTGATTTTAGAGGAATATTTGTACGTTTCAAAAATGGACACTTAGAAACTTTTCTGCTGAAAACCACACAATGGATTCCTATGGAAGGAAATACAAGTTACTGGTAAGTACGCTTAGAATTACTTTTCAGGGACAGTGCTGGGCTAACAGATGCAGCACTGGGTTCTCTCCTGATAACAGGTGAGTAAATCGGAATTCATAGTTCGACTGATTTTCGAGGAATATTTGTACTTTTAAATAATGGACACTTAGAAACTTTTCTGCTGAAAACAACACAATGGATTCCTAAGGAAGGAAATACAAGTTACTGGTAAGTACTCTTAGAATTACTTTTCAGGGTCAGTGCTGGGCTAAAAGATGCAGCACTGGGTTCTCTCCTGATAACAGGTGAGTAAATCGGAATTCGTAGTTCGGCTGATTTTAGAGGAATATTTGTGTGTTTCAAAAATGGACACTTAGAAACTTCTCTGGTGAAGACCACACAATGGATTCCTATTGAAGGAAATACAAGCTACTGGTAAGTACGCTTAGAATTACTTTCCAAGGTCAGTGCTGGGCTAAAAGATGCAGCACTGGGTTCTCTACTGATAACAGGTGAGTAAATCGGAATTCGTAGTTCGGCTCATTTTAGTGGAATATTTGTATGTTTCAAAAATGTAGACTTAGAAACTTTTCTGCTGAAAACCACACAATGGATTCCTATGGAAGGAAATACAAGTTACTGGTAAGTACACTTAGAATTACTTTTCAGGGTCAGTGCTGGTCTAAACGATGCAGCACTGGGTTCTCTCCTGATAACAGGTGAGTAAATCGGAATTCGTAATTCGACTGATCTTAGAGGAATATTTGTACGATTCAAAAATGGACACTTAGAAACTTTTCTGCTGAAAACCACACAATGCATTTCTATGGAAGCAAATACAAGTTACTGATAAGTACACTTAGAATTACTTTCCAGGGTCAGTGCTGGTCTAAAAGATGCAGCACTGGGTTCTCTCCTGATAACAGGTGAGTAAATCGGAATTCATAGTTTGGCTGATTTTAGAGGAATATTTGTATGTTTCAAAAATGTACACTTAGAAACTATTCTTCTGAAAACCACACAATGGATTCCTATGGAAGGAAATACAAGTTACTGGTAAGTACGCTTAGAATTACTTTTCAGGGTCAGTGCTTGGCTAAAAGATGCAGCACTGGGTTCTCTCCTGATAACAGGTGAGTAAATCGGAATTCGTAGTTCGGCTGATTTTAGAGGAATATTTGTACGTTTCAAAAATGGACACTTAGAAACTTTTCTGCTGAAAACCACACAATGCATTTCTATGAAAGGAAATACAAGTTACTGGTAAGTACGCTTAGAATTACTTTCCAGGGTCAGTGCTGGTCTGAAAGATGCAGCACTGGGTTCTCTCCTGATAACAGGTGAGTAAATTGGAATTTGTAGTTCGACTGATTTTAGAGGAATATTTGTGCATTTCAAAAATAGACACTAAGAAACTTTTCTGCTGAAAACCACACAATGGATTCCTATGGAAGGAAATACAAGTTACTGGTAAGTAAGCTTAGAATTTCTTTTCAGGGTCAATGCTGGGCTAAGAGATGCAGCCCTGGGTTATATCCTGATAACAGGTGAGTAAATCGGAATTCGTAGTTCGGCTGATTTTAGAGGAATATTTGTGTGTTTCAAAAATGGACACTTAGAAACTTTTCTGGTGAAGACCACAAAATGGATTCCTATGGAAGGAAATACAAGCTACTGGTAAGTACGCTTAGAAATACTTTCAAGGGTCAGTGCTGGGCTAAAAGATGCTGCTCTGGGTTCTCTCCTGATAACAGGTGAGTAAATCGGAATTCGTACTTCGGCTCATTTTAGAGGAATATTTGTACGTTTCAAAAATGTAGACTTAGAACTTTTTCTGCTGAAAACCACACAATGGATTCCTATGGAAGGAAATACAAGTTACTGGTAAGTACGCTTAGAATTACTTTTCAGGGTCAGTGCTGGGCTTAAAGATGCAGCACTGGGTTCTCTCCTGATAACATGTGAGTAAATTGGAATTGATAGTTCGGCTGATTTAAGTGGAATATTTGTACGTTTCAAAAATGGACACATAGAAACTTTTCTGCTAAAAACCACACAATGGATTCCTATGGAAGGAAATACAAGTTACTGGTAAGTACGCTTTGAATTACTTTCCAGGGTCAGTGCTGAGCTAAAAGATGCAGCACTGGGTTCTCTCCTGATAACAGGTGAGTACATCGGAATTCATAGTTCGACTAATTTTCGAGGAATATTTGTGCGTTTCAAAAATGGACACTTAAAAACTTTTCTGGTGAAAACCACACAATGGATTCCTATGTAAGGAAATACAAGTTACTGGTAAGTACGCTAAGAATTTCTTTCCAGGGTCAGTGCTGGGCTAAAAGATGCAGCAATGGGTTCTCTCCTGATAACAAGTGAGTAAATCGGAATTCGTAGTTCGGCTGATTTTAGAGGTATATTTGTGCATTTCAAAAATGGACACTAAGAAACTTTTCTGCTGAAAACCACACAATGGATTCCTATTGAAGGAAATACAAGTTACTGGTAAGTACGCTTAAAATTACTTTTCAGGGTCAGTGCTGGGCTTAAAGATGCAGCACTGGGTTCTCTCCTGATAATATGTGAGTAAATTGGAATTGCTTATTTCGGCTGATTTAAGTGGAATATTTGTACGTTTCAAAAATGGACACATAGAAACTTTTCTGCTAAAAACCACACAATGGATTCCTATGGAAGTAAATACAAGTTACTGGTAAGTATGCTTAGAATTACTTTCCAGGGTCAGTGCTGAGCTAAAAGATGCAGCACTGGGTTCTCTCCTGATAACAGGTGAGTACATCGGAATTCATAGTTCGACTAATTTTTGAGGAATATTTGTGCGTTTCAAAAATGGACACTTAAAAACTTTTCTGGTGAAACCACACAATGGATTCCTAAGGAAGGAAATACAAGTTACTGGTAAGTACGCTTAGAATTACATTTCAGGGTCAGTGCTGAGCTAACAGATGCTGCCCTGGGTTCTCTCCTGATAACAGGTGTTTAAATTGGAATTCGTAGTTCGGCTGATTTTAGAGGAATATTTGTGCATTTAAAAAATGTACACTAAGAAACTTTTCTTCTGAAAACCACACAATGGATTCCTATAGAAGGAAATACAAGTTACTGGTAAGTACGCTTAGAATTATTTTTAAGGGTCACATGCTGGGCTAACAGACGCAGCCCTGAGTTCTCTCTTGATTACAGGTGAGTAAATCAGAATTTGTAGTTCGGCTGATTTTAGAGGAATATTTGTACGTTTCAAAAATGGACACTTAGAAACTTTTCTGCTGAAAACCACACAATGGATTCCTATAGAAGGAAATACAAGTTACTGGTAAGTACGCTTACAATTAATTTCCAGGGTCAGTGCTGGGCTAACAGATGCAGCCCTGGGTTCTCTTCTGATAACAGGTGTGTAAATCGGAATTCGTAGTTCGGCTGATTTTAGAGGAATATTTGTGCATTTCAAAAATGGACACTAAGAAACTTTTCTGCTGAAAACCACACAATGGATTCCTATGGAAGGAAATACAAGTTACTGGTAAGTACGCTTAGAAATTATTTTCAGGGTCAATGTTGGGCTAACAGATGCAGCCCTGGGTTCTATCCTGATAACAGGTGAGTAAATCGGAATTCGTAGTTCGGCTGATTTTAGAGGAATATTTGTGTGTTTCAAAAATGGACACTTAGAAACTTTTCTGGTGAAGACCACAAAATGGATTCCTATGGAAGGAAATACAAGCTACTGGTAAGTACGCTTAGATTTACTTTCCAGGGTCAGTGCTGGGCTCAAAGATGCAGCACTGGGTTCTCTCCTGATAACAGGTGAGTAAATCGGAATTCGTACTTCGGCTCATTTTAGAGGAATATTTGTAAGTTTCAAAAATGTAGACTTAGAATTTTTTCTGCTGAAAACTACACAATGGAATCCTATGGAAGGAAATACAAGTTACTGGTAAGTACGCTTAGAATTACTTTTCAGGGTCAGTGCTGGTCTAAAAGCTGCAGCACTGGGTTCTCTCCTGATAACAGGTGAGTAAATCGGAATTTGTAGTTCGGCTGATTTTAGAGGAATATTTGTACGTTTCAAAAATGGACACTTAGAAACTTTTCTGCTGAAAACCACACAATGCATTTCTATGGAAGGAAATACAAGTTACTGGTAAGTACGCTTAGAATTACTTTCCAGGGTCAGTGCTGGTCTAAAAGATGCAGCACTGGGTTCTCTCCTGATAACAGGTGAGTAAATCGGAATTCGTAGTTTGGCTGATTTTAGAGGAATATTTGTACGTTTCAAAAATGGACACTTAGATACTTTTCTGCTGAAAACCACACAATGCATTTCTATGGAAGGAAATACAAGTTACTGGTAAGTACGGTTAGAATTACTTTCCAGGGTCAGTGCTAGTCTAAAAGATGCAGCACTGGGTTCTCTCCTGATAACAGGTGAGTAAATCGTAATTTGTAGTTCGACTGATTTTAGAGGAATATTTGTACATTTCAAAAATGGACACTTAGAAACTTTTCTGATGAAGACCACACAATGGATTCCTATGGAAGGAAATACAAGTTACTGGTAAGTACTCTTAGAATTACTTTCCAGGGTCAGTGCTGGGCTAAAAGATGCAGCACTGTGTTCTCTCCTGATAACAGGTGAGTAAATCGGAATTCATAGTTCGACTGATTTCGAGGAATATTTGTACTTTTCAAAAATGGACAGTTAGAAACTTTTCTGTTGAAAACCACACAATGGATTCCTATGGAAGGAAACACAAGTTACTGGTAAGTACGCTTAGAATTACTTTTCAGGGTCGTGCTGGGCTAACAGATGCAGCACTGGGTTCTACCCTGATAACAGGTGAGTAAATCGGAATTCGTAGTTTGGCTGATTATAGAGGAATATTTGTACGTTTCAAAAATGGACACATAGAAACTTGTCTGCTAAAAACCACACAATGGATTCCTATGGAAGGAAATACAAATTACTGGTAAGTACGCTTAGAATTACTTTTCAGGGTCAGTGCTGGGCTGAAAGATGCAGCACTGGGTTCTCTACTGATAACAGGTGAGTACATCGGAATTCATAGTTCGACTAATTTTCGAGGAATATTTGTGCGTTTCAAAAATGGACACTTAGAAACTTTTCTGGTGAAGACCACAAAATGGATTCCTATGGAAGGAAATACAAGCTACTGGTAAGTACGCTTAGAATTACTTTCCAGGGTCAGTGCTGGGCTAAAAGATGCAGCACTGGGTTCTCTCCTGATAACAGGTGAGTAAATCGGAATTCTTACTTCGGCTCATTTTAGAGGAATATTTGTACGTTTCAAAAATGGACACTTAGAAACTTTTCTGCTGAAAACCACACAATGGATTCCTATAGAAGGAAATACAAGTTACTGGTAAGTACGCTTAGAATTACTTTTCAGGGTCACATGCTGGGCTAACAGATGAAGCCCTGAGTTCTCTCCTGATTACAGGTGAGTAAATCGGAATTTGTAGTTCGGCTGATTTTAGAGGAATATTTGTACGTTTCAAAAATGGACACTTAGAAACTTTTCTGCTGAAAATCACACAATGGATTCCTATGTAGGGAAATACTTGTGCATTTCAAAAATGGACACTAAGAAACTTTTCTGCTGAAAACCACACAATGGATTCCTATTGAAGGAAATACAAGTTACTGGTAAGTACGCTTAAAATTACTTTTCAGGGTCAGTGCTGGGCTTAAAGATGCAGCACTGGGTTCTCTCCTGATAATATGTGAGTAAATTGGAATTGATAGTTCGGCTGATTTAAGTGGAATATTTGTACGTTTCAAAAATGGACACATAGAAACTTTTCTGCTAAAAACCACACAATGGATTCCTATGGAAGGAAATACAAGTTACTGGTAAGTATGCTTAGAATTACTTTCCAAGGTCAGTGCTGAGCTAAAAGATGCAGCACTGGGTTCTCTCCTGATAACAGGTGAGTACATCGGAATTCATAGTTCGACTAATTTTCGAGAATTATTTGTGCGTTTCAAAAATGGACACTTAAAAACTTTTCTGGTGAAAACCACACAATGGATTCCTAAGGAAGGAAATACAAGTTACTGGTAAGTACGCTTAGAATTACATTTCAGGGTCAGTGCTGAGCTAACAGATGCTGCCCTGGGTTCTCTCCTGATAACAGGTGTTTAAATTGGAATTCGTAGTTCGGCTGATTTTAGAGGAATATTTGTGCATTTCAAAATTGTACACTAAGAAACTTTTCTGCTGAAAACCACACAATGGATTCCTATGGAAGGAAATACAAGTTACTGGTAAGTACGCTTAGAATTACTTTCCAGGGTCAGTGCTGGTCTAAAAGATGCAGCACTGGGTTCTCTCCTGATAACAGGTGAGTAAATCGGAATTCGTAGTTTGGCTGATTTTAGAGGAATATTTGTACGTTTCAAAAATGGACACTTAGAAACTTTTCTGATGAAGACCACACAATAGATTCCTATGGAAGGAAATACAAGTTACTGGTAAGTACTCTTAGAATTACTTTCCAGGGTCAGTGCTGGGCTAAAAGATGCAGCACTGTGTTCTCTCCTGATAACAGGTGAGTAAATCGGAATTCATAGTTCGACTGATTTCGAGGAATATTTGTACTTTTCAAAAATGGACAGTTAGAAACTTTTCTGTTGAAAACCACACAATGGATTCCTATGGAAGGAAACACAAGTTACTGGTAAGTACGCTTAGAATTACTTTTCAGGGTCGTGCTGGGCTAACAGATGCAGCACTGGGTTCTACCCTGATAACAGGTGAGTAAATCGGAATTCGTAGTTCGGCTGATTTTAGAGGAATATTTGTACGTTTCAAAAATGGACACATAGAAACTTTTCTGCTAAAAACCACACAATGGATTCCTATGGAAGGAAATACAAATTACTGGTAAGTACGCTTAGAATTACTTTTCAGGGTCAGTGCTGGGCTGAAAGATGCAGCACTGGGTTCTCTACTGATAACAGGTGAGTACATCGGAATTCGTAGTTCGGCTGATTTTAGAGGAATATTTGTGCATTTCAAAAATGGACACTTAAAAACTTTTCTGGTGAAGACCACAAAATGGATTCCTATGGAAGGAAACACAAGCTACTGGTAAGTACGCTTAGAATTACTTTTCAGGGTCAGTGCTGGGCTTAAAGATGCAGCACTGGGTTCTCTCCTGATAATATGTGAGTAAATTGGAATTGATAGTTCGGCTGATTTAAGTGGAATATTTGTACGTTTCAAAAATGGACACATAGAAACTTTTCTGCTAAAAACCACACAATGGATTCCTATGGAAGAAAATACAAGTTACTGGTAAGTATGCTTAGAATTACTTTCCAGGGTCAGTGCTGAGCTAAAAGATGCAGCACTGGGTTCTCTCCTGATAACAGGTGAGTACATCGGAATTCATAGTTCGACTAATTTTCGAGGAATATTTGTGCGTTTCAAAAATGGACACTTAAAAACTTTTCTCGGTGAAAACCACACAATGGATTCCTAAGGAAGAAAATACAAGTTACTGGTAAGTACGCTTAGAATTACATTTCAGGGTCAGTACTGAGCTAACAGATGCTGCCCTGGGTTCTCTCCTGATAACTGGTGTTTAAATTGGAATTCGTAGTTCGGCTGATTTTAGAGGAATATTTGTGCATTTCAAAAATGTACACTAAGAAACTTTTCTGCTGAAAACCACACAATGGATTCCTATGGAAGGAAATACAAGTTACTGGTAAGTACGCTTAGAATTACTTTCCAGGGTCAGTGCTGGTCTAAAAGATGCAGCACTGGGTTCTCTCCTGATAACAGGTGAGTAAATCGGAATTCATAGTTTGGCTCATTTTAGAGGAATATTTGTATGTTTCAAAAATGTACACTTAGAAACTTTTCTTCTGAAAACCACACAATGGATTCCTATAGAAGGAAATACAAGTTACTGGTAAGTACGCTTAGAATTACTTTTCAGGGTCACATGCTGGGCTAACAGACGCAGCCCTGAGTTCTCTCCTGATTACAGGTGAGTAAATCGGAATTTGTAGTTCGGCTGATTTTAGAGGAATATTTGTACGTTTCAAAAATGGACACTTAGAAACTTTTCTGCTGAAAACCACACAATGGATTCCTATGGAAGGAAATACAAGTTACTGGTAAGTACGCTTAGAATTACTTTTCAGGGACAGTGCTGGGCTAACAGATGCAGCACTGGGTTCTCTCCTGATAACAGGTGAGTAAATCGGAATTCATAGTTCGACTGATTTTCGAGGAATATTTGTACTTTTAAAAAATGGACACTTAGAAACTTTTCTGCTGAAAACAACACAATGGATTCCTATTGAAGGAAATACAAGCTACTGGTAAGTACGCTTAGAATTACTTTCCAAGGTCAGTGCTGGGCTAAAAGATGCAGCACTGGGTTCTCTACTGATAACAGGTGAGTAAATCGGAATTCGTAGTTCGGCTCATTTTAGAGGAATATTTGTATGTTTCAAAAATGTAGACTTAGAAACTTTTCTGCTGAAAACCACACAATGGATTCCTATGGAAGGAAATACAAGTTACTGGTAAGTACACTTAGAATTACTTTTCAGGGTCAGTGCTGGTCTAAACGATGCAGCACTGGGTTCTCTCCTGATAACAGGTGAGTAAATCGGAATTCGTAATTCGACTGATCTTAGAGGAATATTTGTACGATTCAAAAATGGACACTTAGAAACTTTTCTGCTGAAAACCACACAATGCATTTCTATGGAAGGAAATACAAGTTACTGATAAGTACACTTAGAATTACTTTCCAGGGTCAGTGCTGGTCTAAAAGATGCAGCACTGGGTTCTCTCCTGATAACAGGTGAGTAAATCGGAATTCATAGTTTGGCTGATTTTAGAGGAATATTTGTATGTTTCAAAAATGTACACTTAGAAACTATTCTTCTGAAAACCACACAATGGATTCCTATGGAAGGAAATACAAGTTACTGGTAAGTACGCTTAGAATTACTTTTCAGGGTCAGTGCTGGGCTAAAAGATGCAGCACTGGGTTCTCTCCTGATAACAGGTGAGTAAATCGGAATTCGTAGTTCGGCTGATTTTAGAGGAATATTTGTACGTTTCAAAAGTGGACACTTAGAAACTTTTCTGCTGAAAACCACACAATGCATTTCTATGAAAGGAAATACAAGTTACTGGTAAGTACGCTTAGAATTACTTTTCAGGGTCAGTGCTGGTCTGAAAGATGCAGCACTGGGTTCTCTCCTGATAACAGGTGAGTAAATTGGAATTTGTAGTTCGACTGATTTTAGAGGAATATTTGTGCATTTCAAAAATAGACACTAAGAAACTTTTCTGCTGAAAACAACACAATGGATTCCTATGGAAGGAAATACAAGTTACTGGTAAGTACGCTTAGAATTTCTTTTCAGGGTCAATGCTGGGCTAAGAGATGCAGCCCTGGGTTATATCCTGATAACAGGTGAGTAAATCGGAATTCGTAGTTCGGCTGATTTTAGAGGAATATTTGTGTGTTTCAAAAATGGACACTTAGAAACTTTTCTGGTGAAGACCACAAAATGGATTCATATGGAAGGAAATACAAGCTACTGGTAAGTACGCTTAGAAATACTTTCAAGGGTCAGTGCTGGGCTAAAAGATGCTGCTCTGGGTTCTCTCCTGATAACAGGTGAGTAAATCGGAATTCGTACTTCGGCTCATTTTAGAGGAATATTTGTACGTTTCAAAAATGTAGACTTAGAATTTTTTCTGCTGAAAACCACACAATGGATTCCTATGGAAGGAAATACAAGTTACTGGTAAGTACGCTTAGAATTACTTTTCAGGGTCAGTGCTGGGCTTAAAGATGCAGCACTGGGTTCTCTCCTGATAACATGTGAGTAAATTGGATTTGATAGTTCGGCTGATTTAAGTGGAATATTTGTACTTTTCAAAAATGGACACATAGAAACTTTTCTGCTAAAAACCACACAATGGATTCCTATGGAAGGAAATACAAGTTACTGGTAAGCACTTCTGATTGGCTCCTGAGGCGGAAAGCCGGGAGCAGGGGACAAATTGATTTTTAACCATTGTGTGTGATACCTTGTTTTTAAACCTGTACCGGAGCTTTCACGAACAGCACTCCTCGCTGCAACGACCCCCTCATTCCGACGCCATTCACGAGGGCGAGGCGAGACACGCCCCCTCGGCTGGCCACGCCCCCCCGCCAGGAAAACACACAAATAGAGCGCGCCAAACGCCAAGCGCCGCACTTCTGATTGGCTCCTGAGGCGGAAAGCCGGGAGCAGGGGACAAATTGATTTTTAACCATTGTGTGTGATACCTTGTTTTTAAACCTGTACCGGAGCTTTCACGAACAGCGCTCCTCGCTGCAATGACCCCCTCATTCCGACGCCATTCACGAGGGCGAGGCGAGACACGCCCCCTCGGCTGGCCACACCCCCTCCAACCTCCCGGTCAGCGGCATAAAGCATGTGTCTTGGTCGGACGCGCAGCGGACGAGCGCAGCGGGCGCGACGTTTGCGCGCCGAAGGCGCGCCTAAGGCAAGCCCGTCTGCGCCCGTCCGCGGCCGGACGGGGCTAGGGGCACGACTCCATGCCAAATCTATATCCTACTCTTCCAAGGATCTAATTGCTCTCCAAGGCCATTGGCTACTTCCGGATCCCATCCACAGACTGATCTCCTATCTAGGCCTGGCCTCCTCTTCCCCCACAGCACCTAATCCCCCGTTACATGCTCCCCTGCCGCCCAGCCCCCTTCCCCCCGACCTCATCCCCCGCTCGCCAACATTGTCCGTCTTTATACTCAACACCAGGTCAGCGGTCAAGCACCACCATGAGCTGTTCGTCTTACTCGATTCCGAGAAACCTGACCTACTGCTCCTGACCGAAACTTGGTATTGCGACACTTCCCTCCCCGTTCTCCTGGCCACCCTACCCCCCTCCTATGTGGCCCTGCGAGCCGACCGGCCGGCAGGCAAGGTAGGCGGTGGGGTCGCCCTGATTGCTCGGTCCGAGTTGAAATTTCGATCACTTCCCTCCCCTCCCATTCCCCCTGCTGACTTCCTGGTAGTCCGCTCTCTTTCATTTTCTCCCCCCATCACCTGCTTGTTAATGTACCGGCCTCCCCAGCCCTCGCCCTCATTTTTGCCGGCCTTTCAAGACCTGTTGGCCAACTTGGTGGTCAACTACGCTTCGCTCTTGGTGCTAGGGGACTTTAATTACTGGCCCTCTGACCCACACGAGTGTTCAGCCTCAAAAGAGTTCACAGACTGCCTCTCATCCCTTAATTTCGTGTCGCACATATCCGTTCCCACCCACTCCCATGGGCACACACTGGACCAGGTCTGGTCCCTTAACCTCCCCGTGGCCTCGGCCACTGTCTCGCCGTGCCCTTGGTCTGACCATGCCCTTATTTCCTTCTCTATTCCCCGTAACGCGATGCCTAAAACTCCGCATGCCAAAAACACCTGGGCACGGAACTGGAATAGACTGGATTACCCCTCCTTGACCTCCATGCTCCGCGACTCTACCCCTACTCTTGTTGGCTTACCATCTTCCTCTCAAGCCAAGGCCATCAACACCTGGCTGGCCGAAGGCTGCGACTCTGTGGCGCCCCTACGCCGCATTTCCATCCGCCGACCAAAGGACTCTAATAGATGGTTCAACGACCACCTAAAAGATCTCAAACTGAGCGCCCGACGGGCAGAGAGGCAATGGAGGAAAAATTACAATCCCTTAATAAAGGCCCACTTCATTTCAGCATTGGACAAATACAAAATAGCAATCCTGGCTGCTAAGACCGCCTATTTTTCGTCAAAAATTACTTCTGCCGAAAATAAACCCAGGGAAATCTTCAGGATCGTGAATGACCTGGCATTCTCAGACCGAACCTCGCCCAATTTCCCTCCCTCCCAACCACTCTGCGACCAGCTTAATATTTATTTCTTAGACAAAATAGCAACTATCAAGCTCAATATCCCTCCACCTTCTTCTGCTTTCGTCGATCCCTCCCCCCCTCCCCTCCCCTACCTGCTTACCTCCATCCCCCCCCCTCACTCAGGACTCTTTTATGGAGATACTCCCTAAAGTGAAGTCGGGGTCTCCCGCGGACGTCTGCCCAGCACGAGTCCTGCAGCAAATCTACTCCAGCTGCTCTGACCCCCCCATTGCCTTCCTCAACAGCTCCCTGGCACAGGGCATAGTGCCCACTGCGCTCAAGGCAGCTACCATAGTGCCCATCCTGAAAAAACCTGGCGCTGACTCCTCTATCTCGGCCAACTATCGCCCCATCTCCCTGCTACCCTTTCTAGGAAAGGTGATGGAACGCCATGTTACCGCGGTGCTCTGCGCCCATGTTGAGGCAAATGGGGGACTGGCATCCCGCCAAGCCGGGTTCCGTCCCAGGCATTCGACCGAGTCAGTCGTGGTCTCAGTCTTGGACAAACTCAGAAAAGGTATGGATGTAAACAAACACCAGGCACTGGTCCTCCTCGATCTCTCCGCCGCCTTTGACACGGTGGACCACACCATCTTACTTACCCGTGTCAAGGCGGCCGGCATCGGGGGATCAGCTTTGATCTGGCTCTCCTCCTTTCTGAGGGAACGCACTCAGGCGGTCCGGCTAGGCGACTTCACGGCCACTCCCCTCCCTGTCACCTGTGGTGTCCCCAGGGATCCTCTCTCTCCCCCTTACTTTTCAACCTTTATATCTTTCCTCTCATCTTTGCACTACAGCAGCTGGAGGTCACCGTCTATAATTACGCGGATGACCTCCAGCTCATCTTTGATCTGTCCCTGTCTCCTCTCTCGGTCTCTAATTTCCAGTCAACTATGACATTCATCAGGGACTGGATGAACCACAACCACCTTAAGCTGAACCCGGATAAAACCGAGCTGGTTCTCACTGGTGGTTCGTCCAGTCCCTGGAACTCCCTCTTCTGGCCCCCCTCCCTTGGCACTGCACCGACCCCCTCCACCACGGTCAAAACACTCGGTGTCAAAATAAACAGCCAACTCACCCTCCATTCACAAATTAGCTCTGTGGTGTCCTCCTGCTTCCTCTCTCTTCGCACTATCCGCACTGTCTCCCGCTTCTTCTCCCCCCAGGCACTTAAGATCATTATGGCCGCACTGGTGATATCAAAACTGGACTACGCAAACGCTCTTTACAACGGCATTCCCGCATACAGTCTGCGTAGACTCCAGACCGTCCAGAACCAAGCAGCCCGGTTGGTGTACGGTCTTCCTCGGTATCACCACTCCACCCCTCTTCTCAGAGAGCTTCACTGGCTCCCTATAAAGGAACGGGCCCTATTTAAGATCGGCTGCATGGTCTTCCAGGCCCGCCAGGGCACTGCCCCCGCCTTCATCTCCTAACTAATCAAGTCTTATGTCCCTATTAGAGAACTTCGGTCTTCCTCCAAGTCCCTCCTCCAGATCCCTCGTTTCACTCGCAAAATGTGGGGCGGGGCCAATTTCTCCACCCTGGCTCCAACCTTTTGGAACTCGCTCCCTGACCACCTCCGCTCTGCCACTCAGTATCTCCCCTTTCGCAGAGATCTGAAAACGTTCCTCTTCAGCCAGGCTTTCCTCACTTAAACTCCCTCAAAATTCCCTTCACCTCTCCCTGGTCTTTCCCCCTCAGTTGCCAACCCCCCCAGCACCAAGAAACCGCAAGGTGTACGCTGCGCTTTAGAACTATTTTAAATTAGAAATTAAATTAGAAGTACGCTTTGAATTACTTTCCAGGGTCAGTGCTGAGCTAAAAGATGCAGCACTGGGTTCTCTCCTGATAACAGGTGAGTACATCGGAATTCATAGTTCGACTAATTTTCGGGGAATATTTGTGCGTTTCAAAAATGGACACTTAAAAACTTTTCTGGTGAAAACCACACAATGGATTCCTATGTAAGGAAATACAAGTTACTGGTAAGTACGCTAAGAATTTCTTTCCAGGGTCAGTGCTGGGCTAAAAGATGCAGCAATGGGTTCTCTCCTGATAACAAGTGAGTAAATCGGAATTCGTAGTTCGGCTGATTTTAGAGGAATATTTGTGCATTTCAAAAATGGACACTAAGACACTTTTCTGCTGAAAACCACACAATGGATTCCTATTGAAGGAAATACAAGTTACTGGTAAGTACGCTTAAAATTACTTTTCAGGGTCAGTGCTGGGCTTAAAGATGCAGCACTGGGTTCTCTCCTGATAATATGTGAGTAAATTGGAATTGATAGTTCGGCTGATTTAAGTGGAATATTTGTACGTTTCAAAAATGGACACATAGAAACTTTTCTGCTAAAAACCACACAATGGATTCCTATGGAAGTAAATACAAGTTACTGGTAAGTATGCTTAGAATTACTTTCCAGGGTCAGTGCTGAGCTAAAAGATGCAGCACTGGGTTCTCTCCTGATAACAGGTGAGTACATCGGAATTCATAGTTCGACTAATTTTCGAGGAATATTTGTGCGTTTCAAAAATGGACACTTAAAAACTTTTCTGGTGAAACCACACAATGGATTCCTAAGGAAGGAAATACAAGTTACTGGTAAGTACGCTTAGAATTACATTTCAGGGTCAGTGCTGAGCTAACAGATGCTGCCCTGGGTTCTCTCCTGATAACAGGTGTTGAATTCGGAATTCGTAGTTCGGCTGATTTTAGAGGAATATTTGTGCATTTCAAAAATGTACACTAAGAAACTTTTCTTCTGAAAACCACACAATGGATTCCTATAGAAGGAAATACAAGTTACTGGTAAGTACGCTTAGAATTATTTTTAAGGGTCACATGCTGGGCTAACAGACGCAGCCCTGAGTTCTCTCTTGATTACAGGTGAGTAAATCGGAATTTGTAGTTCGGCTGATTTTAGAGGAATATTTGTACGTTTCAAAAATGGACACTTAGAAACTTTTCTGCTGAAAACCACACAATGGATTCCTATAGAAGGAAATACAAGTTACTGGTAAGTACGCTTACAATTAATTTCCAGGGTCAGTGCTGGGCTAACAGATGCAGCCCTGGGTTCTCTCCTGATAACAGGTGTGTAAATCGGAATTCGTAGTTCGGCTGATTTTAGAGGAATATTTGTGCATTTCAAAAATGGACACTAAGAAACTTTTCTGCTGAAAACCACACAATGGATTCCTATGGAAGGAAATACAAGTTACTGGTAAGTACGCTTAGAAATTATTTTCAGGGTCAATGTTGGGCTAACAGATGCAGCCCTGGGTTCTATCCTGATAACAGGTGAGTAAATCGGAATTCGTAGTTCGGCTGATTTTAGAGGAATATTTGTGTGTTTCAAAAATGGACACTTAGAAACTTTTCTGGTGAAGACCACAAAATGGATTCCTATGGAAGGAAATACAAGCTACTGGTAAGTACACTTAGATTTACTTTCCAGGGTCAGTGCTGGGCTCAAAGATGCAGCACTGGGTTCTCTCCTGATAACAGGTGAGTAAATCGGAATTCGTACTTCGGCTCATTTTAGAGGAATATTTGTAAGTTTCAAAAATGTAGACTTAGAATTTTTTCTGCTGAAAACCACACAATGCATTTCTATGGAAGGAAATACAAGTTACTGGTAAGTACGCTTAGAATTACTTTCCAGGGTCAGTGCTGGTCTAAAAGATGCAGCACTGGGTTCTCTCCTGATAACAGGTGAGTAAATCGGAATTCGTAGTTTGGCTGATTTTAGAGGAATATTTGTACGTTTCAAAAATGGACACTTAGAAACTTTTCTGCTGAAAACCACACAATGCATTTCTATGGAAGGAAATACAAGTTACTGGTAAGTACGGTTAGAATTACTTTCCAGGGTCAGTGCTAGTCTAAAAGATGCAGCACTGGGTTCTCTCCTGATAACAGGTGAGTAAATCGGAATTTGTAGTTCGACTGATTTTAGAGGAATATTTGTACATTTCAAAAATGGACACTTAGAAACTTTTCTGATGAAGACCACACAATGGATTCCTATGGAAGGAAATACAAGTTACTGGTAAGTACTCTTAGAATTACTTTCCAGGGTCAGTGCAGGGCTAAAAGATGCAGCACTGTGTTCTCTCCTGATAACAGGTGAGTAAATCGGAATTCATAGTTCGACTGATTTCGAGGAATATTTGTACTTTCCAAAAATGGACAGTTAGAAACTTTTCTGTTGAAAACCACACAATGGATTCCTATGGAAGGAAACACAAGTTACTGGTAAGTACGCTTAGAATTACTTTTCAGGGTCGTGCTGGGCTAACAGATGCAGCACTGGGTTCTACCCTGATAACAGGTGAGTAAATCGGAATTCGTAGTTCGGCTGATTATAGAGGAATATTTGTACGTTTCAAAAATGGACACATAGAAACTTTTCTGCTAAAAACCACACAATGGATTCCTATGGAAGGAAATACAAATTACTGGTAAGTACGCTTAGAATTACTTTTCAGGGTCAGTGCTGGGCTGAAAGATGCAGCACTGGGTTCTCTACTGATAACAGGTGAGTACATCGGAATTCATAGTTCGACTAATTTTCGAGGAATATTTGTGCGTTTCAAAAATGGACACTTAGAAACTTTTCTGGCGAAGACCACAAAATGGATTCCTATGGAAGGAAATACAAGCTACTGGTAAGTACGCTTAGAATTACTTTCCAGGGTCAGTGCTGGGCTAAAAGATGCAGCACTGGGTTCTCTCCTGATAACAGGTGAGTAAATCGGAATTCGTACTTCGGCTCATTTTAGAGGAATATTTGTACGTTTCAAAAATGGACACTTAGAAACTTTTCTGCTGAAAACCACACAATGGATTCCTATAGAAGGAAATACAAGTTACTGGTAAGTACGCTTAGAATTACTTTTCAGGGTCACATGCTGGGCTAACAGATGAAGCCCTGAGTTCTCTCCTGATTACAGGTGAGTAAATCGGAATTTGTAGTTCGGCTGATTTTAGAGGAATATTTGTACGTTTCAAAAATGGACACTTAGAAACTTTTCTGCTGAAAATCACACAATGGATTCCTATGTAGGGAAATACTTGTGCATTTCAAAAATGGACACTAAGAAACTTTTCTGCTGAAAACCACACAATGGATTCCTATTGAAGGAAATACAAGTTACTGGTAAGTACGCTTAAAATTACTTTTCAGGGTCAGTGCTGGGCTTAAAGATGCAGCACTGGGTTCTCTCCTGATAATATGTGAGTAAATTGGAATTGATAGTTCGGCTGATTTAAGTGGAATATTTGTACGTTTCAAAAATGGACACATAGAAACTTTTCTGCTAAAAACCACACAATGGATTCCTATGGAAGGAAATACAAGTTACTGGTAAGTATGCTTAGAATTACTTTCCAAGGTCAGTGCTGAGCTAAAAGATGCAGCACTGGGTTCTCTCCTGATAACAGGTGAGTACATCGGAATTCATAGTTCGACTAATTTTCGAGAATTATTTGTGCGTTTCAAAAATGGACACTTAAAAACTTTTCTGGTGAAAACCACACAATGGATTCCTAAGGAAGGAAATACAAGTTACTGGTAAGTACGCTTGGAATTACATTTCAGGGTCAGTGCTGAGCTAACAGATGCTGCCCTGGGTTCTCTCCTGATAACAGGTGTTTAAATTGGAATTCGTAGTTCGGCTGATTTTAGAGGAATATTTGTGCATTTCAAAAATGTACACTAAGAAACTTTTCTTCTGAAAACCACACAATGGATTCCTATAGAAGGAAATACAAGTTACTGGTAAGTACGCTTAGAATTATTTTTAAGGGTCACATGCTGGGCTAACAGACGCAGCCCTGAGTTCTCTCTTGATTACAGGTGAGTAAATCGGAATTTGTAGTTCGGCTGATTTTAGAGGAATATTTGTACGTTTCAAAAATGGACACTTAGAAACTTTTCTGGTGAAAACCACACAATGGATTCCTATGGAAGGAAATACAAGTTACTGGTAAGTACGCTTAGAATTACATTTCAGGGTCAGTGCTGGGCTAACGGATGCAGCCCTGGGTTCTCTCCTGATAACAGGTGTGTAAATCGGAATTCGTAGTTCGGCTGATTTTAGAGGAATATTTGTGCATTTCAAAAATGGACACTAAGAAACTTTTCTGCTGAAAACCACACAATGGATTCCTATGGAAGGAAATACAAGTTACTGGTAAGTACGCTTAGAAATTATTTTCAGGGTCAATGTTGGGCTAACAGATGCAGCCCTGGGTTCTATCCTGATAACAGGTGAGTAAATCGGAATTTGTAGTTCGGCTGATTTTAGAGGAATGTTTGTGTGTTTCAAAAATGGACACTTAGAAACTTTTCTGGTGAAGACCACAAAATGGATTCCTATGGAAGGAAATACAAGCTACTGGTAAGTACGCTTAGATTTACTTTCCAGGGTCAGTGCTGGGCTCAAAGATGCAGCACTGGGTTCTCTCCTGATAACAGGTGAGTAAATCGGAATTCGTACTTCGGCTCATTTTAGAGGAATATTTGTAAGTTTCAAAAATGTAGACTTAGAATTTTTTCTGCTGAAAACTACACAATGGAATCCTATGGAAGGAAATACAAGTTACTGGTAAGTACGCTTAGAATTACTTTTCAGGGTCAGTGCTGGTTTAAAAGCTGCAGCACTGGGTTCTCTCCTGATAACAGGTGAGTAAATCGGAATTTGTAGTTCGGCTGATTTTAGAGGAATATTTGTACGTTTCAAAAATGGACACTTAGAAACTTTTCTGCTGAAAACCACACAATGCATTTCTATGGAAGGAAATACAAGTTACTGGTAAGTACGCTTAGAATTACTTTCCAGGGTCAGTGCTGGTCTAAAAGATGCAGCACTGGGTTCTCTCCTGATAACAGGTGAGTAAATCGGAATTCGTAGTTTGGCTGATTTTAGAGGAATATTTGTACGTTTCAAAAATGGACACTTAGATACTTTTCTGCTGAAAACCACACAATGCATTTCTATGGAAGGAAATACAAGTTACTGGTAAGTACGGTTAGAATTACTTTCCAGGGTCAGTGCTAGTCTAAAAGATGCAGCACTGGGTTCTCTCCTGATAACAGGTGAGTATATCGGAATTTGTAGTTCGACTGATTTTAGAGGAATATTTGTACATTTCAAAAATGGACACTTAGAAACTTTTCTGATGAAGACCACACAATGGATTCCTATGGAAGGAAATACAAGTTACTGGTAAGTACTCTTAGAATTACTTTCCAGGGTCAGTGCTGGGCTAAAAGATGCAGCACTGTGTTCTCTCCTGATAACAGGTGAGTAAATCGGAATTCATAGTTCGACTGATTTCGAGGAATATTTGTACTTTTCAAAAATGGACAGTTAGAAACTTTTCTGTTGAAAACCACACAATGGATTCCTATGGAAGGAAACACAAGTTACTGGTAAGTACGCTTAGAATTACTTTTCAGGGTCGTGCTGGGCTAACAGATGCAGCACTGGGTTCTACCCTGATAACAGGTGAGTAAATCGGAATTCGTAGTTCGGCTGATTATAGAGGAATATATGTACGTTTCAAAAATGGACACATAGAAACTTTTCTGCTAAAAACCACACAATGGATTCCTATGGAAGGAAATACAAATTACTGGTAAGTACGCTTAGAATTACTTTTCAGGGTCAGTGCTGGGCTGAAAGATGCAGCACTGGGTTCTCTACTGATAACAGGTGAGTACATCGGAATTCATAGTTCGACTAATTTTCGAGGAATATTTGTGCGTTTCAAAAATGGACACTTAGAAACTTTTCTGGTGAAGACCACAAAATGGATTCCTATGGAAGGAAATACAAGCTACTGGTAAGTACGCTTAGAATTACTTTCCAGGGTCAGTGCTGGGCTAAAAGATGCAGCACTGGGTTCTCTCCTGATAACAGGTGAGTAAATCGGAATTCGTACTTCGGCTCATTTTAGAGGAATATTTGTACGTTTCAAAAATGGACACTTAGAAACTTTTCTGCTGAAAACCACACAATGGATTCCTATAGAAGGAAATACAAGTTACTGGTAAGTACGCTTAGAATTACTTTTCAGGGTCACATGCTGGGCTAACAGATGAAGCCCTGAGTTCTCTCCTGATTACAGGTGAGTAAATCGGAATTTGTAGTTCGGCTGATTTTAGAGGAATATTTGTACGTTTCAAAAATGGACACTTAGAAACTTTTCTGCTGAAAATCACACAATGGATTCCTATGTAGGGAAATACTTGTGCATTTCAAAAATGGACACTAAGAAACTTTTCTGCTGAAAACCACACAATGGATTCCTATTGAAGGAAATACAAGTTACTGGTAAGTACGCTTAATTTACTTTTCAGGGTCAGTGCTGGGCTTAAAGATGCAGCACTGGGTTCTCTCCTGATAATATGTGAGTAAATTGGAATTGATAGTTCGGCTGATTTAAGTGGAATATTTGTACGTTTCAAAAATGGACACAGAAACTTTTCTGCTAAAAACCACACAATGGATTCCTATGGAAGGAAATACAAGTTACTGGTAAGTATGCTTAGAATTACTTTCCAAGGTCAGTGCTGAGCTAAAAGATGCAGCACTGGGTTCTCTCCTGATAACAGGTGAGTACATCGGAATTCATAGTTCGACTAATTTTCGAGAATTATTTGTGCGTTTCAAAAATGGACACTTAAAAACTTTTCTGGTGAAAACCACACAATGGATTCCTAAGGAAGGAAATACAAGTTACTGGTAAGTACGCTTAGAATTACATTTCAGGGTCAGTGCTGAGCTAACAGATGCTGCCCTGGGTTCTCTCCTGATAACAGGTGTTTATATTGGAATTCGTAGTTCGGCTGATTTTAGAGGAATATTTGTGCATTTCAAAATTGTACACTAAGAAACTTTTCTGCTGAAAACCACACAATGGATTCCTATGGAAGGAAATACAAGTTACTGGTAAGTACACTTAGAATTACTTTCCAGGGTCAGTGCTGGTCTAAAAGATGCAGCACTGGGTTCTCTCCTGATAACAGGTGAGTAAATCGGAATTCGTAGTTTGGCTGATTTTAGAGGAATATTTGTACGTTTCAAAAATGGACACTTAGAAACTTTTCTGATGAAGACCACACAATGGATTCCTATGGAAGGAAATACAAGTTACTGGTAAGTACTCTTAGAATTACTTTCCAGGGTCAGTGCTGGGCTAAAAGATGCAGCACTGTGTTCTCTCCTGATAACAGGTGAGTAAATCGGAATTCATAGTTCGACTGATTTCGAGGAATATTTGTACTTTTCAAAAATGGACAGTTAGAAACTTTTCTGTTGAAAACCACACAATGGATTCCTATGGAAGGAAACACAAGTTACTGGTAAGTACGCTTAGAATTACTTTTCAGGGTCGTGCTGGGCTAACAGATGCAGCACTGGGTTCTACCCTGATAACAGGTGAGTAAATCGGAATTCGTAGTTCGGCTGATTTTAGAGGAATATTTGTACGTTTCAAAAATGGACACATAGAAACTTTTCTGCTAAAAAACACAATGGATTCCTATGGAAGGAAATACAAATTACTGGTAAGTACGCTTAGAATTACTTTTCAGGGTCAGTGCTGGGCTGAAAGATGCAGCACTGGGTTCTCTACTGATAACAGGTGAGTACATCGGAATTCGTAGTTCGGCTGATTTTAGAGGAATATTTGTGCATTTCAAAAATGGACACTTAGAAACTTTTCTGGTGAAGACCACAAAATGGATTCCTATGGAAGGAAATACAAGCTACTGGTAAGTACGCTTAGAATTACTTTTCAGGGTCAGTGCTGGGCTTAAAGATGCAGCACTGGGTTCTCTCCTGATAATATGTGAGTAAATTGGAATTGATAGTTCGGCTGATTTAAGTGGAATATTTGTACGTTTCAAAAATGGACACATAGAAACTTTTCTGCTAAAAACCACACAATGGATTCCTATGGAAGGAAATACAAGTTACTGGTAAGTATGCTTAGAATTACTTTCCAGGGTCAGTGCTGAGCTAAAAGATGCAGCACTGGGTTCTCTCCTGATAACAGGTGAGTACATCGGAATTCATAGTTCGACTAATTTTCGAGGAATATTTGTGCGTTTCAAAAATGGACACTTAAAAACTTTTCTGGTGAAAACCACACAATGGATTCCTAAGGAAGAAAATACAAGTTACTGGTAAGTACGCTTAGAATTACATTTCAGGGTCAGTGCTGAGCTAACAGATGCTGCCCTGGGTTCTCTCCTGATAACAGGTGTTTAAATTGGAATTCGTAGTTCGGCTGATTTTAGAGGAATATTTGTGCATTTCAAAAATGTACACTAAGAAACTTTTCTGCTGAAAACCACACAATGGATTCCTATGGAAGGAAATACAAGTTACTGGTAAGTACGCTTAGAATTACTTTCCAGGGTCAGTGCTGGTCTAAAAGATGCAGCACTGGGTTCTCTCCTGATAACAGGTGAGTAAATCGGAATTCATAGTTTGGCTGATTTTAGAGGAATATTTGTATGTTTCAAAAATGTACACTTAGAAACTTTTCTTCTGAAAACCACACAATGGATTCCTATAGAAGGAAATACAAGTTACTGGTAAGTACGCTTAGAATTACTTTTCAGGGTCACATGCTGGGCTAACAGACGCAGCCCTGAGTTCTCTCCTGATTACAGGTGAGTAAATCGGAATTTGTAGTTCGGCTGATTTTAGAGGAATATTTGTACGTGTCAAAAATGGACACTTAGAAACTTTTCTGCTGAAAACCACACAATGGATTCCTATGGAAGGAAATACAAGTTACTGGTAAGTACGCTTAGAATTACTTTTCAGGGACAGTGCTGGGCTAACAGATGCAGCACTGGGTTCTCTCCTGATAACAGGTGAGTAAATCGGAATTCATAGTTCGACTGATTTTCGAGGAATATTTGTACTTTTAAAAAATGGACACTTAGAAACTTTTCTGCTGAAAACAACACAATGGATTCCTAAGGAAGGAAATACAAGTTACTGGTAAGTACTCTTAGAATTACTTTTCAGGGTCAGTGCTGGGCTAAAAGATGCAGCACTGGGTTCTCTCCTGATAACAGGTGAGTAAATCGGAATTCGTAGTTCGGCTGATTTTAGAGGAATATTTGTGTGTTTCAAAAATGGACACTTAGAAACTTCTCTGGTGAAGACCACACAATGGATTCCTATTGAAGGAAATACAAGCTACTGGTAAGTACGCTTAGAATTACTTTCCAAGGTCAGTGCTGGGCTAAAAGATGCAGCACTGGGTTCTCTACTGATAACAGGTGAGTAAATCGGAATTCGTAGTTCGGCTCATTTTAGAGGAATATTTGTATGTTTCAAAAATGTAGACTTAGAAACTTTTCTGCTGAAAACCACACAATGGATTCCTATGGAAGGAAATACAAGTTACTGGTAAGTACACTTAGAATTACTTTTCAGGGTCAGTGCTGGTCTAAACGATGCAGCACTGGGTTCTCTCCTGATAACAGGTGAGTAAATCGGAATTCGTAATTCGACTGATCTTAGAGGAATATTTGTACGATTCAAAAATGGACACTTAGAAACTTTTCTGCTGAATACCACACAATGCATTTCTATGGAAGGAAATACAAGTTACTGATAAGTACACTTAGAATTACTTTCCAGGGTCAGTGCTGGTCTAAAAGATGCAGCACTGGGTTCTCTCCTGATAACAGGTGAGTAAATCGGAATTCATAGTTTGGCTGATTTTAGAGGAATATTTGTATGTTTCAAAAATGTACACTTAGAAACTATTCTTCTGAAAACCACACAATGGATTCCTATGGAAGGAAATACAAGTTACTGGTAAGTACGCTTAGAATTACTTTTCAGGGTCAGTGCTGGGCTAAAAGATGCAGCACTGGGTTCTCTCCTGATAACAGGTGAGTAAATCGGAATTCGTAGTTCGTCTGATTTTAGAGGAATATTTGTACGTTTCAAAAATGGACACTTAGAAACTTTTCTGCTGAAAACCACACAATGCATTTCTATGAAAGGAAATACAAGTTACTGGTAAGTACGCTTAGAATTACTTTCCAGGGTCAGTGCTGGTCTGAAAGATGCAGCACTGGGTTCTCTCCTGATAACAGGTGAGTAAATTGGAATTTGTAGTTCGACTGATTTTAGAGGAATATTTGTGCATTTCAAAAATAGACACTAAGAAACTTTTCTGCTGAAAACAACACAATGGATTCCTATGGAAGGAAATACAAGTTACTGGTAAGTACGCTTAGAATTTCTTTTCAGGGTCAATGCTGGGCTAAGAGATGCAGCCTTGGGTTATATCCTGATAACAGGTGAGTAAATCGGAATTCGTAGTTCGGCTGATTTTAGAGGAATATTTGTGTGTTTCAAAAATGGACACTTAGAAACTTTTCTGGTGAAGACCACAAAATGGATTCCTATGGAAGGAAATACAAGCTACTGGTAAGTACGCTTAGAAATACTTTCAAGGGTCAGTGCTGGGCTAAAAGATGCTGCTCTGGGTTCTCTCCTGATAACAGGTGAGTAAATCGGAATTCGTACTTCGGCTCATTTTAGAGGAATATTTGTACGTTTCAAAAATGTAGACTTAGATTTTTTTCTGCTGAAAACCACACAATGGATTCCTATGGAAGGAAATACAAGTTACTGGTAAGTACGCTTAGAATTTCTTTTCAGGGTCAATGCTGGGCTTAAAGATGCAGCACTGGGTTCTCTCCTGATAACATGTGAGTAAATTGGAATTGATAGTTCGGCTGATTTAAGTGGAATATTTGTACTTTTCAAAAATGGACACATAGAAACTTTTCTGCTAAAAACCACACAATGGATTCCTATGGAAGGAAATACAAGTTACTGGTAAGTACGCTTTGAATTACTTTCCAGGGTCAGTGCTGAGCTAAAAGATGCAGCACTGGGTTCTCTCCTGATAACAGGTGAGTACATCGGAATTCATAGTTCGACTAATTTTCGAGGAATATTTGTGCGCTTCAAAAATGGACACTTAAAAACTTTTCTGGTGAAACCACACAATGGATTCCTAAGGAAGGAAATACAAGTTACTGGTAAGTACGCTTAGAATTACATTTCAGGGTCAGTGCTGAGCTAACAGATGCTGCCCTGGGTTCTCTCCTGATAACAGGTGTTTAAATTGGAATTCGTAGTTCGGCTGATTTTAGAGGAATATTTGTGCATTTCAAAAATGTACACTAAGAAACTTTTCTGCTGAAAACCACACAATGGATTCCTATGGAAGGAAATACAAGTTACTGGTAAGTACGCTTAGAATTACTTTCCAGGGTCAGTGCTGGTCTAAAAGATGCAGCACTGGGTTCTCTCCTGATAACAGGTGAGTAAATTGGAATTCATAGTTTGGCTGATTTTAGAGGAATATTTGTATGTTTCAAAAATGTACACTTAGAAACTTTTCTTCTGAAAACCACACAATGGATTCCTATAGAAGGAAAAACAAGTTACTGGTAAGTACGCTTAGAATTACTTTTCAGGGTCACTTGCTGGGCTAACAGACGCAGCCCTGAGTTCTCTCCTGATTACAGGTGAGTAAATCGGAATTTGTAGTTCGGCTGATTTTAGAGGAATATTTGTACGTGTCAAAAATGGACACTTAGAAACTTTTCTGCTGAAAACCACACAATGGATTCCTATGGAAGGAAATACAAGTTACTGGTAAGTACGCTTAGAATTACTTTTCAGGGACAGTGCTGGGCTAACAGATGCAGCACTGGGTTCTCTCCTGATAACAGGTGAGTAAATCGGAATTCATAGTTCGACTGATTTTCGAGGAATATTTGTACTTTTAAAAAATGGACACTTAGAAACTTTTCTGCTGAAAACAACACAATGGATTCCTAAGGAAGGAAATACAAGTTACTGGTAAGTACTCTTAGAATTACTTTTCAGGGTCAGTGTTGGGCTAAAAGATGCAGCACTGGGTTCTCTCCTGATAACAGGTGAGTAAATCGGAATTCGTAGTTCGGCTGATTTTAGAGGAATATTTGTGTGTTTCAAAAATGGACACTTAGAAACTTCTCTGGTGAAGACCACACAATGGATTCCTATTGAAGGAAATACAAGCTACTGGTAAGTACGCTTAGAATTACTTTCCAAGGTCAGTGCTGGGCTAAAAGATGCAGCACTGGGTTCTCTACTGATAACAGGTGAGTAAATCGGAATTCGTAGTTCGGCTCATTTTAGAGGAATATTTGTATGTTTCAAAAATGTAGACTTAGAAACTTTTCTGCTGAAAACCACACAATGGATTCCTATGGAAGGAAATACAAGTTACTGGTAAGTACACTTAGAATTACTTTTCAGGGTCAGTGCTGGTCTAAACGATGCAGCACTGGGTTCTCTCCTGATAACAGGTGAGTAAATCGGAATTCGTAATTCGACTGATCTTAGAGGAATATTTGTACGATTCAAAAATGGACACTTAGAAACTTTTCTGCTGAATACCACACAATGCATTTCTATGGAAGGAAATACAAGTTACTGATAAGTACACTTAGAATTACTTTCCAGGGTCAGTGCTGGTCTAAAAGATGCAGCACTGGGTTCTCTCCTGATAACAGGTGAGTAAATCGGAATTCATAGTTTGGCTGATTTTAGAGGAATATTTGTATGTTTCAAAAATGTACACTTAGAAACTATTCTTCTGAAAACCACACAATGGATTCCTATGGAAGGAAATACAAGTTACTGGTAAGTACGCTTAGAATTACTTTTCAGGGTCAGTGCTGGGCTAAAAGATGCAGCACTGGGTTCTCTCCTGATAACAGGTGAGTAAATCGGAATTCGTAGTTCGTCTGATTTTAGAGGAATATTTGTACGTTTCAAAAATGGACACTTAGAAACTTTTCTGCTGAAAACCACACAATGCATTTCTATGAAAGGAAATACAAGTTACTGGTAAGTACGCTTAGAATTACTTTCCAGGGTCAGTGCTGGTCTGAAAGATGCAGCACTGGGTTCTCTCCTGATAACAGGTGAGTAAATTGGAATTTGTAGTTCGACTGATTTTAGAGGAATATTTGTGCATTTCAAAAATAGACACTAAGAAACTTTTCTGCTGAAAACAACACAATGGATTCCTATGGAAGGAAATACAAGTTACTGGTAAGTACGCTTAGAATTTCTTTTCAGGGTCAATGCTGGGCTAAGAGATGCAGCCTTGGGTTATATCCTGATAACAGGTGAGTAAATCGGAATTCGTAGTTCGGCTGATTTTAGAGGAATATTTGTGTATTTCAAAAATGGACACTTAGAAACTTTTCTGGTGAAGACCACAAAATGGATTCCTATGGAAGGAAATACAAGCTACTGGTAAGTACGCTTAGAAATACTTTCAAGGGTCAGTGCTGGGCTAAAAGATGCTGCTCTGGGTTCTCTCCTGATAACAGGTGAGTAAATCGGAATTCGTACTTCGGCTCATTTTAGAGGAATATTTGTACGTTTCAAAAATGTAGACTTAGAATTTTTTCTGCTGAAAACCACACAATGGATTCCTATGGAAGGAAATACAAGTTACTGGTAAGTACGCTTAGAATTACTTTTCAGGGTCAGTGCTGGGCTTAAAGATGCAGCACTGGGTTCTCTCCTGATAACATGTGAGTAAATTGGAATTGATAGTTCGGCTGATTTAAGTGGAATATTTGCACGTTTCAAAAATGGACACATAGAAACTTTTCTGCTAAAAACCACACAATGGATTCCTATGGAAGGAAATACAAGTTAATGGTAAGTACGCTTAGAATTACTTTCCAGGGTCAGTGCTGAGCTAAAAGATGCAGCACTGGGTTCTCTCCTGATAACAGGTGAGTACATCGGAATTCATAGTTCGACTAATTTTCGAGGAATATTTGTGCGTTTCAAAAATGGACACTTAAAAACTTTTCTGGTGAAAACCACACAATGGATTCCTAAGGAAGGAAATACAAGTTACTGGTAAGTACGCTTAGAATTACATTTCAGGGTCAGTGCTGAGCTAACAGATGCTGCCCTGGGTTCTCTCCTGATAACAGGTGTTTAAATTGGAATTCATAGTTCGGCTGATTTTAGAGGAATATTTGTGCATTTCAAAAATGGACACTAAGAAACTTTTCTGCTGAAAACCACACAATGGATTCCTATGGAAGGAAATACAAGTTACTGGTAAGTACGCTTAGAATTACTTTCCAGGGTCAGTGCTGGTCCAAAAGATGCAGCACTGGGTTCTCTCCTGATAACAGGTGAGTAAATCGGAATTCATAGTTTGGCTGATTTTAGAAGAATATTTGTATGTTTCAAAAATGTACACTTAGAAACTTTTCTTCTGAAAACCACACAATGGATTCCTAAGGAAGGAAATACAAGTTACTGGTAAGTACGCTTAGAATTACTTTTCAGGGTCACATGCTGGGCTAACAGATGCAGCCCTGAGTTCTCTCCTGATTACAGGTGAGTAAATCGGAATTTGTAGTTTGGCTGATTTTAGAGGAATATTTGTACGTTTCAAAAATGGACACTTAGAAACTTTTCTGCTGAAAACCACACAATGGATTCCTATGGAAGGAAATACAAGTTACTGGTAAGTACGCTTACAATTAATTTCCAGGGTCAGTGCTGGGCTAACAGATGCAGCCCTGGGTTCTCTCCTGATAACAGGTGTGTAAATCGGAATTCGTAGTTCGGCTGATTTTAGAGGAATATTTGTGCATTTCAAAAATGGACACTAAGAAACGTTTCTGCTGAAAACCACACAATGGATTCCTATGGAAGGAAATACAAGTTACTGGTAAGTACCCTTAGAATTACTTTTCAGGGTCAGTGCTGGGCTAACAGATGCAGCCCTGGGTTCTCTCCTGATAACATGTGAGTAAATCAGAAATTGTAGTTCAGCTGATTTTAGAGGAATATTTGTACGTTTCAAAAATGGACACTTAGAAACTTTTCTGCTGAACACCACACAATGGATTCGTATGGAAGGAAATACAAGTTACTGGTAAGTACGCTTAGAATTACTTTTCAGGGTCAGTGCTGGTCTAAAAGATGCAGCACTGGGTTCTCTCCTGATAACAGGTGAGTAAATCGGAATTCGTAATTCGACTGATTTTAGAGGAATATTTGTATGATTCAAAAATGGACACTTAGAAACTTTTCTGATGAAGACCACACAATGGATTCCTATGAAAGAAAATACAAGTTACTGGTAAGTACTCTTAGAATTACTTTTCAGGGACAGTGCTGGGCTAACAGATGCAGCACTGGGTTCTCTCCTGATAACAGGTGAGTAAATCGGAATTCATAGTTCGACTGATTTTCGAGGAATATTTGTACTTTTCAAAAATGGACAGTTAGAAACTTTTCTGTTGAAAACCACACAATGGATTCCTATGGAAGGAAACACAAGTTACTGGTAAGTACGCTTAGAATTACTTTTCAGGGTCAGTGCTGGGATAAAAGATGCAGCACTGGGTTCTCTCCTGATAACAGGTGAGTAAATCGGAATTCGTAGTTCGGCTTATTTTAGAGGAATATTTGTGTGTTTCAAAAATGGACACTTAGAAACTTCTCTGGTGAAGACCACACAATGGATTCCTATGGAAGGAAGTACAAGCTACTGGTAAGTATGCTTAGAATTACTTTCCAAGGTCAGTGCTGGGCTAAAAAATGCAGCACTGGGTTCTCTACTGATAACAGGTGAGTAAATCGGAATTCATAGTTCGGCTCATTTTAGAGGAATATTTGTATGTTTCAAAAATGTAGACTTCGAAACTTTTCTGCTGAAAACCACACAATGGATTCCTATGGAAGGAAATACAAGTTACTGGTAAGTACGCTTAGAATTACTTTTCAGGGTCAGTGCTGGTCTAAAAGATGCAGCACTGGGTTCTCTCTTGATAACAGGTGAGTAAATCGGAATTCGTAGTTCGGCTGATTTTAGAGGAATATTTGTGTGTTTCAAAAATGGACACTTAGAAACTTTTCTGGTGAAGACCACAAAATGTATTCCTATGGAAGGAAATACAAGCTACTGGTAAGTACGCTTAGAATTACTTTCCAGGGTCAGTGCTGGGCTAAAAGATGCAGCACTGGGTTCTCTCCTGATAACAGGTGAGTAAATCGGAATTCGTACTTCGGCTCATTTTAGAGGAATATTTGTATGTTTCAAAAATGTACACTTAGAAACTTTTCTTCTGAAAACCACACAATAGATTCCTATAGAAGGAAATACAAGTTACTGGTAAGTACGCTTAGAATTACTTTTCAGGGTCACATGCTGGGCTAACAGATGCAGCCCTGAGTTCTCTCCTGATTACAGGTGAGTAAATCGGAATTTGTAGTTCGGCTGATTTTAGAGGAATATTTGTACGTTTCAAAAATGGACACTTAGAAACTTTTCTGCTGAAAACCACACAATGCATTTCTATGGAAGGAAATACAAGTTACTGGTAAGTACGGTTAGAATTACTTTCCAGGGTCAGTGCTGGTCTAAAAGATGCAGCACTGGGTTCTCTCCTGATAACAGGTGAGTAAATCGGAATTCGTAGTTCGGCTGATTTTAGAGGAATATTTGTGTGTTTCAAAAATGGACACTTAGAAACTTCTCTGGTGAAGACCACACAATGGATTCCTATGGAAGGAAATACAAGCTACTGGTAAGTACGCTTTGAATTACTTTCCAGGGTCAGTGCTGGTCTAAAAGATGCAGCACTGGGTTCTCTCCTGATAACAGGTGAGTAAATCGGAATTCGTAGTTTGGCTGATTTTAGAGGAATATTTGTATGATTCAAAAATGTACACATAGAAACTATTCTTCTGAAAACCACACAATGGATTCCTATGGAAGGAAATACAAGTTACTGGTAAGTAAGCTTAGAATTACTTTTCAGGGTCAGTGCTGGGCGAAAAGATGCAGCACTGGGTTCTCTCCTGATAACAGGTGAGTAAATCGGAATTTGTAGTTCGACTGATTTTAGAAGAATATTTGTGCATTTCAAAAATAGACACTAAGAAACTTTTCTGCTGAAAACCACACAATGGATTCCTATGGAAGGAAATACAAGTTACTGTTAAGTACGCTTAGAATTTCTTTTCAGGGTCAATGCTGGGATAAGAGATGCAGCCCTGGGTTCTCTCCTGATAACAGGTGAGTAAATCGGAATTCGTACTTCGGCTCATTTTAGAGGAATATTTGTACGTTTCAAAAATGTAGACTTAGAATTTTTTCTGCTGAAAACCACACAATGGATTCCTATGGAAGGAAATACAAGTTACTGGTAAGTACGCTTAGAATTACTTTTCAGGGTCAATGCTGGGCTAACAGATGCAGCCCTGGGTTCTATCCTGATAACAGGTGAGTAAATCGGAATTCGTAGTTCGGCTGATTTTAGAGGAATATTTGTGTGTTTCAAAAATGGACACTTAGAAACTTTTCTGGTGAAGACCACAAAATGGATTCCTATGGAAGGAAATACAAGCTACTGGTAAGTATGCTTAGAATTACTTTCCAGGGTCAGTGCTGGGCTAAAAGATGCAGCACTGGGTTCTCTCCTGATAACAGGTGAGTAAATCGGAATTCGTACTTCGGCTCGTTTTAGAGGAATATTTGTAAGTTTCAAAAATGTAGACTTAGAATTTTTTCTGCTGAAAACCACACAATGGATTCCTATGGAAGGAAATACAAGTTACTGTAAGTACGCTTAGAATTACTTTTCAGGGTCAGTGCTGGTCTAAAAGATGCAGCACTGGGTTCTCTCCTGATAACAGGTGAGTAAATTGGAATTTGTAGTTCGGCTGATTTTAGAGGAATATTTGTACGTTTCAAAAATGGACACTTAGAAACTTTTCTGCTGAAAACCACACAATGCATTTCTATGGAAGGAAATACAAATTAGTGGTAAGTACAGTTAGAATTACTTTCCAGGGTCAGTGCTGGTCTAAAAGATGCAGCACTGGGTTCTCTCCTGATAACAGGTGAGTAAATCGGAATTTGTAGTTTGACTGATTTTAGAGGAATATTTGTAAATTTCAAAAATAGACACTTAGAAACTTTTCTGATGAAGACCACACAATAAATTCCTATGGAAGGAAATACAAGTTACTGGTAAGTACTCTTAGAATTACTTTCCAGGGTCAGTGCTGGGCTAAAAGATGCAGCACTGTGTTCTCTCCTGATAACAGGTGAGTAAATCGGAATTCATAGTTCGACTGATTTAGAGGAATATTTGTACTTTTCAAAAATGCACAGTTAGAAACTTTTCTGTTGAAAACCACACAATGGATTCCTATGGAAGGAAACACAAGTTACTGGTAAGTACGCTTAGAATTACTTTTCAGGGTCGTGCTGGGCTAACAGATGCAGCACTGGGTTCTACCCTGATAACAGGTGAGTAAATCGGAATTCGTAGTTCGGCTGATTTTAGAGGAATATTTGTAAGTTTCAAAAATGGACACTTAGAAACTTTTCTGCTGAAAACCACACAATGGATTCCTATCGAAGGAAATACAAATTACTGGTAAGTACGCTTAGAATTACTTTTCAGGGTCAGTGCTGGGCTAAAAGATTCAGCACTGGGTTCTCTCCTGATAACAGGTGAGTAAATTGGAATTGATATTTCGGCTGATTCAAGTGGAATATTTGTACGTTTCAAAAATGGACACATAAAAACTTTTCTGCTAAAAACCACACAATGGATTCCTATGGAAGGAAATACAAGTTACTGATAAGTACGCTTAGAATTACTTTCCAGGGTCAGTGCTGAGCTAAAAGATGCAGCACTGGGTTCTCTACTGATAACAGGTGAGTACATCGGAATTCATAGTTCGACTAATATTCGAGGAATATTTGTGCGTTTCAAAAATGGACACTTAGAAACTTTTCTGGTGAAAACCACACAATGGATTCCTAAGGAAGGAAATACAAGTTACTGGTAAGTACGCTTAGAATTACATTTCAGGGTCAGTGCTGGGCTAACAGATGTAGCCCTGGGTTCTCTCCTGATAACAGGTATGTAAATCGGAATTCGTAGTTCGGCTGATTTTATAGGAATATTTGTGCATTTCAAAAATAGACACTAAGAAACTTTTCTGCTGAAAACCACACAATGGATTCATATGGAAGGAAATACCAGTTACTGGTAAGTACGCTTAGAAATTCTTTTCAGGGTCAATGCTGGGCTAACAGATGCAGCCCTGGGTTCTATCCTGATAACAGGTGAGTAAATCGGAATTCGTAGGTCGGCTGATTTTAGAGGAATATTTGTGTGTTTCAAAAATGGACACTTAGAAACTTTTCTGGTGAAGACCACAAAATGGATTCCTATGGAAGGAAATACAAGCTACTGGTAAGTACGCTTAGAATTACTTTCCAAGGTCAGTGCTGGGCTAAAAGATGCAGCACTGGGTTCTCTCCTGATAACAGGTGAGTAAATCGGAATTCGTACTTCGGCTCATTTTAGAGGAATATTTGTATGTTTCAAAAATGTACACTTAGAAACTTTTCTTCTGAAAACCACACAATAGATTCCTATAGAAGGAAATACAAGTTACTGGTAAGTACGCTTAGAATTACTTTTCAGGGTCACATGCTGGGCTAACAGATGCAGCCCTGAGTTCTCTCCTGATTACAGCTGAGTAAATCAGAATTTGTAGTTCGGCTGATTTTAGAGGAATATTTGTACGTTTCAAAAATGGACACTTAGAAACTTTTCTGCTGAAAACCACACAATGGATTCCTATGGAAGGAAATACAAGTTACTGGCAAGTACGCTAAGAATTTCTTTCCAGGGTCAGTGCTGGGCTAAAAGATGCAGCACTGGGTTCTCTCCTGATAACAAGTGAGTAAATCGGAATTCGTAGTTCGGCTGATTTTAGAGGAATATTTGTGCATTTCAAAAATGGACACTAAGAAACTTTTCTGCTGAAAACCACACAATGGATTCCTATTGAAAGAAATACAAGTTACTGGTAAGTACGCTTAGAATTACTTTTCAGGGTCAGTCCTGGGCTTAAAGATGCAGCACTGGGTTCTCTCCTGATAACATGTGAGTAAATTGGAATTGATAGTTCGGCTGATTTAAGTGGAATATTTGTACGTTTCAAAAATGGACACATAGAAACTTTTCTGCTAAAAACCACACAATGGATTCCTATGGAAGGAAATACAAGTTAATGGTAAGTACGCTTAGAATTACTTTCCAGGGTCAGTGCTGAGCTAAAAGATGCAGCACTGGGTTCTCTCCTGATAACAGGTGAGTACATCGGAATTCATAGTTCGACTAATTTTCGAGGAATATTTGTGCGTTTCAAAAATGGACACTTAAAAACTTTTCTGGTGAAAACCACACAATGGATTCCTAAGGAAGGAAATACAAGTTACTGGTAAGTACGCTTAGAATTACATTTCAGGGTCAGTGCTGAGCTAACAGATGCTGCCCTGGGTTCTCTCCTGATAACAGGTGTTTAAATTGGAATTCATAGTTCGGCTGATTTTAGAGGAATATTTGTGCATTTCAAAAATGGACACTAAGAAACTTTTCTGCTGAAAACCACACAATGGATTCATATGGAAGGAAATACAAGTTACTGGTAAGTACGCTTAGAATTACTTTCCAGGGTCAGTGCTGGTCCAAAAGATGCAGCACTGGGTTCTCTCCTGATAACAGGTGAGTAAATCGGAATTCATAGTTTGGCTGATTTTAGAAGAATATTTGTATGTTTCAAAAATGTACACTTAGAAACTTTTCTTCTGAAAACCACACAATGGATTCCTAAGGAAGGAAATACAAGTTACTGGTAAGTACGCTTAGAATTACTTTTCAGGGTCACATGCTGGGCTAACAGATGCAGCCCTGAGTTCTCTCCTGATTACAGGTGAGTAAATCGGAATTTGTAGTTTGGCTGATTTTAGAGGAATATTTGTACGTTTCAAAAATGGACACTTAGAAACTTTTCTGCTGAAAACCACACAATGGATTCCTATGGAAGGAAATACAAGTTACTGGTAAGTACGCTTACAATTAATTTCCAGGGTCAGTGCTGGGCTAACAGATGCAGCCCTGGGTTCTCTCCTGATAACAGGTGTGTAAATCGGAATTCGTAGTTCGGCTGATTTTAGAGGAATATTTGTGCATTTCAAAAATGGACACTAAGAAACGTTTCTGCTGAAAACCACACAATGGATTCCTATGGAAGGAAATACAAGTTACTGGTAAGTACCCTTAGAATTACTTTTCAGGGTCAGTGCTGGGCTAACAGATGCAGCCCTGGGTTCTCTCCTGATAACATGTGAGTAAATCAGAAATTGTAGTTCAGCTGATTTTAGAGGAATATTTGTACGTTTCAAAAATGGACACTTAGAAACTTTTCTGCTGAACACCACACAATGGATTCGTATGGAAGGAAATACAAGTTACTGGTAAGTACGCTTAGAATTACTTTTCAGGGTCAGTGCTGGTCTAAAAGATGCAGCACTGGGTTCTCTCCTGATAACAGGTGAGTAAATCGGAATTCGTAATTCGACTGATTTTAGAGGAATATTTGTATGATTCAAAAATGGACACTTAGAAACTTTTCTGATGAAGACCACACAATGGATTCCTATGAAAGAAAATACAAGTTACTGGTAAGTACTCTTAGAATTACTTTTCAGGGACAGTGCTGGGCTAACAGATGCAGCACTGGGTTCTCTCCTGATAACAGGTGAGTAAATCGGAATTCATAGTTCGACTGATTTTCGAGGAATATTTGTACTTTTCAAAAATGGACAGTTAGAAACTTTTCTGTTGAAAACCACACAATGGATTCCTATGGAAGGAAACACAAGTTACTGGTAAGTACGCTTAGAATTACTTTTCAGGGTCGTGCTGGGCTAACAGATGCAGCACTGGGTTCTCTCCTGATAACAGGTGAGTAAATCGGAATTCGTAGTTTGGCTGATTTTAGAGGAATATTTGTACGTTTCAAAAATGGACACTTAGAAACTTTTCTGCTATACACAACACAATGGATTCCTAAGGAAGGAAATACAAGTTACTGGTAAGTACTCTTAGAATTACTTTTCAGGGTCAGTGCTGGGATAAAAGATGCAGCACTGGGTTCTCTCCTGATAACAGGTGAGTAAATCGGAATTCGTAGTTCGGCTTATTTTAGAGGAATATTTGTGTGTTTCAAAAATGGACACTTAGAAACTTCTCTGGTGAAGACCACACAATGGATTCCTATGGAAGGAAGTACAAGCTACTGGTAAGTATGCTTAGAATTACTTTCCAAGGTCAGTGCTGGGCTAAAAAATGCAGCACTGGGTTCTCTACTGATAACAGGTGAGTAAATCGGAATTCATAGTTCGGCTCATTTTAGAGGAATATTTGTATGTTTCAAAAATGTAGACTTCGAAACTTTTCTGCTGAAAACCACACAATGGATTCCTATGGAAGGAAATACAAGTTACTGGTAAGTACGCTTAGAATTACTTTTCAGGGTCAGTGCTGGTCTAAAAGATGCAGCACTGGGTTCTCTCTTGATAACAGGTGAGTAAATCGGAATTCGTAGTTCGGCTGATTTTAGAGGAATATTTGTGTGTTTCAAAAATGGACACTTAGAAACTTTTCTGGTGAAGACCACAAAATGTATTCCTATGGAAGGAAATACAAGCTACTGGTAAGTACGCTTAGAATTACTTTCCAGGGTCAGTGCTGGGCTAAAAGATGCAGCACTGGGTTCTCTCCTGATAACAGGTGAGTAAATCGGAATTCGTACTTCGGCTCATTTTAGAGGAATATTTGTATGTTTCAAAAATGTACACTTAGAAACTTTTCTTCTGAAAACCACACAATAGATTCCTATAGAAGGAAATACAAGTTACTGGTAAGTACGCTTAGAATTACTTTTCAGGGTCACATGCTGGGCTAACAGATGCAGCCCTGAGTTCTCTCCTGATTACAGGTGAGTAAATCGGAATTTGTAGTTCGGCTGATTTTAGAGGAATATTTGTACGTTTCAAAAATGGACACTTAGAAACTTTTCTGCTGAAAACCACACAATGCATTTCTATGGAAGGAAATACAAGTTACTGGTAAGTACGGTTAGAATTACTTTCCAGGGTCAGTGCTGGTCTAAAAGATGCAGCACTGGGTTCTCTCCTGATAACAGGTGAGTAAATCGGAATTCGTAGTTCGGCTGATTTTAGAGGAATATTTGTGTGTTTCAAAAATGGACACTTAGAAACTTCTCTGGTGAAGACCACACAATGGATTCCTATGGAAGGAAATACAAGCTACTGGTAAGTACGCTTTGAATTACTTTCCAGGGTCCGTGCTGGTCTAAAAGATGCAGCACTGGGTTCTCTCCTGATAACAGGTGAGTAAATCGGAATTCGTAGTTTGGCTGATTTTAGAGGAATATTTGTATGATTCAAAAATGTACACATAGAAACTATTCTTCTGAAAACCACACAATGGATTCCTATGGAAGGAAATACAAGTTACTGGTAAGTAAGCTTAGAATTACTTTTCAGGGTCAGTGCTGGGCGAAAAGATGCAGCACTGGGTTCTCTCCTGATAACAGGTGAGTAAATCGGAATTTGTAGTTCGACTGATTTTAGAAGAATATTTGTGCATTTCAAAAATAGACACTAAGAAACTTTTCTGCTGAAAACCACACAATGGATTCCTATGGAAGGAAATACAAGTTACTGTTAAGTACGCTTAGAATTTCTTTTCAGGGTCAATGCTGGGATAAGAGATGCAGCCCTGGGTTCTCTCCTGATAACAGGTGAGTAAATCGGAATTCGTACTTCGGCTCATTTTAGAGGAATATTTGTACGTTTCAAAAATGTAGACTTAGAATTTTTTCTGCTGAAAACCACACAATGGATTCCTATGGAAGGAAATACAAGTTACTGGTAAGTACGCTTAGAATTACTTTTCAGGGTCAGTGCTGGTCTAAAAGATGCAGCACTGGGTTCTCTCCTGATAACAGGTGAGTAAATCAGAATTTGTAGTTCGGCTGATTTTAGAGGAATATTTGTACGTTTCAAAAATGGACACTTAGAAACTTTTCTGCTGAAAACCACACAATGCATTTCTATGGAAGGAAATACAAGTTACTGGTAAGTACGGTTAGAATTACTTTCCAGGGTCAGTGCTGGTCTAAAAGATGCAGCACTGGGTTCTCTCCTGATAACAGGTGAGTAAATCGGAATTCATAGTTCGACTGATTTTCGAGGAATATTTGTACTTTTCAAATATGGACAGTTAGAAACTTTTCTGTTGAAAACCACACAATGGATTCCTATGGAAGGAAACACAAGTTACTGGTAAGTACGCTTAGAATTACTTTTCAGGGTCGTGCTGGGCTAACAGATGCAGCACTGGGTTCTCTCCTGATAACAGGTGAGTAAATCGGAATTCGTAGTTTGGCTGATTTTAGAGGAACATTTGTACGTTTCAAAAATGGACACTTAGAAACTTTTCTGCTGAAAACAACACAATGGATTCTGAAGGAAGAAAATACAAGTTGCTGGTAAGTACTCTTAGAATTACTTTTCAGGGTCAGTGCTGGGCTAAAAGATAAAGCACTGGGTTATCTCCTGATAACAGGTGAGTAAATCGGAATTCGTAGTTCGGCTGATTTTAGAGGAATATTTGTGTGTTTAAAAAATGGACACTTAGAAACTTCTCTGGTGAAGACCACACAATGGATTCCTATGGAAGGAAATACAAGCTACTGGTAAGTACGCTTAGAATTACTTTCCAAGGTCAGTGCTGGGTTAAAAAATGCAGCACTGGGTTCTCTACTGATAACAGGTGAGTAAATCGGAATTCATAGTTCGGCTCATTTTAGAGGAATATTTGTACGTTTCAAAAATGGACACTTAGAAACTTTTCTGCTGAAAACCACACAATGGATTCCTATGGAAGGAAATACAAGTTACTGGTAAGTACGCTTACAATTAATTTCCAGGGTCAGTGCTGGGCTAACAGATGCAGCCCTGGGTTCTCTCCTGATAACAGGTGTGTAAATCGGAATTCGTAGTTCGGCTGATTTTAGAGGAATATTTGTGCATTTCAAAAATGGACACTAAGAAACTTTTCTGCTGAAAACAACACAATGGATTCCTATGGAAGGAAATACAAGTTACTGGTAAGTACCCTTAGAATTACTTTTCAGGGTCAGTGCTGGGCTAACAGATGCAGCCCTGGGTTCTCTCCTGATAACATGTGAGTAAATCAGAAATTGTAGTTCAGCTGATTTTAGAGGAATATTTGTACGTTTCAAAAATGGACACTTAGAAACTTTTCTGCTGAACACCACACAATGGATTCGTATGGAAGGAAATACAAGTTACTGGTAAGTACGCTTAGAATTACTTTTCAGGGTCAGTGCTGGTCTAAAAGATGCAGCACTGGGTTCTCTCCTGATAACAGGTGAGTAAATCGGAATTCGTAATTCGACTGATTTTAGAGGAATATTTGTATGATTCAAAAATGGACACTTAGAAACTTCTCTGGTGAAGACCACACAATGGATTCCTATGGAAGGAAGTACAAGCTACTGGTAAGTATGCTTAGAATTACTTTCCAAGGTCAGTGCTGGGCTAAAAAATGCAGCACTGGGTTCTCTACTGATAACAGGTGAGTAAATCGGAATTCATAGTTCGGCTCATTTTAGAGGAATATTTGTATGTTTCAAAAATGTAGACTTCGAAACTTTTCTGCTGAAAACCACACAATGGATTCCTATGGAAGGAAATACAAGTTACTGGTAAGTACGCTTAGAATTACTTTTCAGGGTCAGTGCTGGTCTAAAAGATGCAGCACTGGGTTCTCTCTTGATAACAGGTGAGTAAATCGGAATTCGTAGTTCGGCTGATTTTAGAGGAATATTTGTGTGTTTCAAAAATGGACACTTAGAAACTTTTCTGGTGAAGACCACAAAATGTATTCCTTTGGAAGGAAATACAAGCTACTGGTAAGTACGCTTAGAATTACTTTTCAGGGTCAGTGCTGGGCGAAAAGATGCAGCACTGGGTTCTCTCCTGATAACAGGTGAGTAAATCGGAATTTGTAGTTCGACTGATTTTAGAAGAATATTTGTGCATTTCAAAAATAGACACTAAGAAACTTTTCTGCTGAAAACCACACAATGGATTCCTATGGAAGGAAATACAAGTTACTGGTAAGTACGCTTAGAATTTCTTTTCAGGGTCAATGCTGGGATAAGAGAGTCAGCCCTGGGTTCTCTCCTGATAACAGGTGAGTAAATCGGAATTCGTACTTCGGCTCATTTTAGAGGAATATTTGTACGTTTCAAAAATGTAGACTTAGAATTTTTTCTGCTGAAAACCACACAATCGATTCCTATGGAAGGAAATACAAGTTACTGGTAAGTACGCTTAGAATTACTTTTCAGGGTCAGTGCTGGTCTAAAAGATGCAGCACTGGGTTCTCTCCTGATAACAGGTGAGTAAATCAGAATTTGTAGTTCGGCTGATTTTAGAGGAATATTTGTACGTTTCAAAAATGGACACTTAGAAACTTTTCTGCTGAAAACCACACAATGCATTTCTATGGAAGGAAATACAAGTTACTGGTAAGTACGGTTAGAATTACTTTCCAGGGTCAGTGCTGGTCTAAAAGATGCAGCACTGGGTTCTCTCCTGATAACAGGTGAGTAAATCGGAATTCATAGTTCGACTGATTTTCGAGGAATATTTGTACTTTTCAAATATGGACAGTTAGAAACTTTTCTGTTGAAAACCACACAATGGATTCCTATGGAAGGAAACACAAGTTACTGGTAAGTACGCTTAGAATTACTTTTCAGGGTCGTGCTGGGCTAACAGATGCAGCACTGGGTTCTCTCCTGATAACAGGTGAGTAAATCGGAATTCGTAGTTTGGCTGATTTTAGAGGAACATTTGTATGTTTCAAAAATGGACACTTAGAAACTTTTCTGCTGAAAACAACACAATGGATTCTGAAGGAAGAAAATACAAGTTGCTGGTAAGTACTCTTAGAATTACTTTTCAGGGTCAGTGCTGGGCTAAAAGATAAAGCACTGGGTTATCTCCTGATAACAGGTGAGTAAATCGGAATTCGTAGTTCGGCTGATTTTAGAGGAATATTTGTGTGTTTAAAAAATGGACACTTAGAAACTTCTCTGGTGAAGACCACACAATGGATTCCTATGGAAGGAAATACAAGCTACTGGTAAGTACGCTTAGAATTACTTTCCAAGGTCAGTGCTGGGTTAAAAAATGCAGCACTGGGTTCTCTACTGATAACAGGTGAGTAAATCGGAATTCATAGTTCGGCTCATTTTAGAGGAATATTTGTACGTTTCAAAAATGGACACTTAGAAACTTTTCTGCTGAAAACCACACAATGGATTCCTATGGAAGGAAATACAAGTTACTGGTAAGTACGCTTACAATTAATTTCCAGGGTCAGTGCTGGGCTAACAGATGCAGCCCTGGGTTCTCTCCTGATAACAGGTGTGTAAATCGGAATTCGTAGTTCGGCTGATTTTAGAGGAATATTTGTGCATTTCAAAAATGGACACTAAGAAACTTTTCTGCTGAAAACAACACAATGGATTCCTATGGAAGGAAATACAAGTTACTGGTAAGTACCCTTAGAATTACTTTTCAGGGTCAGTGCTGGGCTAACAGATGCAGCCCTGGGTTCTCTCCTGATAACATGTGAGTAAATCAGAAATTGTAGTTCAGCTGATTTTAGAGGAATATTTGTACGTTTCAAAAATGGACACTTAGAAACTTTTCTGCTGAACACCACACAATGGATTCGTATGGAAGGAAATACAAGTTACTGGTAAGTACGCTTAGAATTACTTTTCAGGGTCAGTGCTGGTCTAAAAGATGCAGCACTGGGTTCTCTCCTGATAACAGGTGAGTAAATCGGAATTCGTAATTCGACTGATTTTAGAGGAATATTTGTATGATTCAAAAATGGACACTTAGAAACTTCTCTGGTGAAGACCACACAATGGATTCCTATGGAAGGAAGTACAAGCTACTGGTAAGTATGCTTAGAATTACTTTCCAAGGTCAGTGCTGGGCTAAAAAATGCAGCACTGGGTTCTCTACTGATAACAGGTGAGTAAATCGGAATTCATAGTTCGGCTCATTTTAGAGGAATATTTGTATGTTTCAAAAATGTAGACTTCGAAACTTTTCTGCTGAAAACCACACAATGGATTCCTATGGAAGGAAATACAAGTTACTGGTAAGTACGCTTAGAATTACTTTTCAGGGTCAGTGCTGGTCTAAAAGATGCAGCACTGGGTTCTCTCTTGATAACAGGTGAGTAAATCGGAATTCGTAGTTCGGCTGATTTTAGAGGAATATTTGTGTGTTTCAAAAATGGACACTTAGAAACTTTTCTGGTGAAGACCACAAAATGTATTCCTATGGAAGGAAATACAAGCTACTGGTAAGTACGCTTAGAATTACTTTCCAGGGTCAGTGCTGGGCTAAAAGATGCAGCACTGGGTTCTCTCCTGATAACAGGTGAGTAAATCGGAATTCGTACTTCGGCTCATTTTAGAGGAATATTTGTATGTTTCAAAAATGTACACTTAGAAACTTTTCTTCTGAAAACCACACAATAGATTCCTATAGAAGGAAATACAAGTTACTGGTAAGTACGCTTAGAATTACTTTTCAGGGTCACATGCTGGGCTAACAGATGCAGCCCTGAGTTCTCTCCTGATTACAGGTGAGTAAATCGGAATTTGTAGTTCAGCTGATTTTAGAGGAATATTTGTACGTTTCAAAAATGGACACTTAGAAACTTTTCTGCTGAAAACCACACAATGCATTTCTATGGAAGGAAATACAAGTTACTGGTAAGTACGCTTAGAATTACTTTCCAGGGTCAGTGCTCGTCTAAAAGATGCAGCACTGGGTTCTCTCCTGATAACAGGTGAGTAAATCGGAATTCGTAGTTCGGCTGATTTTAGAGGAATATTTGTGTGTTTCAAAAATGGACACTTAGAAACTTCTCTGGTGAAGACCACACAATGGATTCCTATGGAAGGAAATACAAGCTACTGGTAAGTACGCTTAGAATTACTTTCCAAGGTCAGTGCTGGGCTAAAAAATGCAGCACTGGGTTCTCTACTGATAACAGGTGAGTAAATCGGAATTCATAGTTCGGCTCATTTTAGAGGAATATTTGTATGTTTCAAAAATGTAGACTTAGAAACTTCTCTGCTGAAAACCACTAAATGTATTCCTATGGAAGGAAATACAAGTTACTGGTAAGTACGCTTAGAATTACTTTTCAGGGTCAGTGCTGGTCTAAAAGATGCAGCACTGGGTTCTCTCTTGATAACAGGTGAGTAAATCGGAATTCGTAATTCGACTGATTTTAGAGGAATATTTGTATGATTCAAAAATGGACACTTAAAAACTTTTCTGCTGAAAACCACACAATGCATTTCTATGGAAGGAAATACAAGTTACTGGTAAGTACGCTTAGAATTACTTTCCAGGGTCAGTGCTGGTCTAAAAGATGCAGCACTGGGTTCTCTCCTGATAACAGGTGAGTAAATCGGAATTCGTAGTTTGGCTGATTTTAGAGGAATATTTGTATGATTCAAAAATGTACACATAGAAACTATTCTTCTGAAAACCACACAATGGATTCCTATGGAAGGAAATACAAGTTACTGGTAAGTAAGCTTAGAATTACTTTTCAGGGTCAGTGCTGGGCGAAAAGATGCAGCACTGGGTTCTCTCCTGATAACAGGTGAGTAAATCGGAATTCGTAGTTCGGCTGATTTTAGAGGAATATTTGTACGTTTCAAAAATGGACACTTATAAACTTTTTTGCTGAAAACCACACAATGCATTTCTATGGAAGGAAATACAAGTTACTGGTAAGTACGCTTAGAATTACTTTCCTGGGTCAGTGCTGGTCTGAAAGATGCAGCACTGGGTTCTCTCTTGATAACAGGTGAGTAAATCGGAATTTGTAGTTCGACTGATTTTAGAAGAATATTTGTGCATTTCAATTTAGACACTAAGAAACTTTTCTGCTGAAAACCACACAATGGATTCCTATGGAAGGAAATACAAGTTACTGGTAAGTACGCTTAGAATTTCTTTTCAGGGTCAATGCTGGGATAAGAGATGCAGCCCTGGGTTCTCTCCTGATAACAGGTGAGTAAATCGGAATTCGTACTTCGGCTCATTTTAGAGAAATATTTGTATGTTTCAAAAATGTAGACTTAGAATTTTTTCTGCTGAAAACCGCACAATGGATTCCTATGGAAGGAAATACAAGTTACTGGTAAGTACGCTTAGAATTACTTTTCAGGGTCAGTGCTGGTCTAAAAGATGCAGCACTGGGTTCTCTCCTGATAACAGGTGAGTAAATCAGAATTTGTAGTTCGGCTGATTTTAGAGGAATATTTGTACGTTTCAAAAATGGACACTTAGAAACTTTTCTGCTGACAACCACACAATGCATTTCTATGGAAGGAAATACAAGTTACTGGTAAGTATGGTTAGAATTACTTTCCAGGGTCAGTGCTGGTCTAAAAGATGCAGCACTGGGTTCTCTCCTGATAACAGGTGAGTAAATCGGAATTCATAGTTCGACTGATTTTCGAGGAATATTTGTACTTTTCAAATATGGACAGTTAGAAACTTTTCTGTTGAAAACCACACAATGGATTCCTATGGAAGGAAACACAAGTTACTGGTAAGTACGCTTAGAATTACTTTTCAGGGTCGTGCTGGGCTAACAGATGCAGCACTGGGTTCTCTCCTGATAACAGGTGAGTAAATCGGAATTCGTAGTTTGGCTGATTTTAGAGGAATATTTGTACGTTTCAAAAATGGACACTTAGAAACTTTTCTGCTGAAAACAACACAATGGATTCCTATGGAAGGAAATACAAGTTTCTGGTAAGTACGCTTAGAATTACTTTTCAGGGTCAGTGCTGGTCTAAAAGATGCAGCACTGGGTTCTCTCCTGATAACAGATGAGTAAATCGGAATTTGTAGTTCGGCTGATTTTAGAGGAATATTTGTACGTTTCAAAAATGGACACTTAGAAACTTCTCTGGTGAAGACCACACAATGGATTCCTATGGAAGGAAATACAAGCTACTGGTAAGTACGCTTAGAATTACTTTCCAAGGTCAGTGCTGGGCTAAAAAATGCAGCACTGGGTTCTCTACTGATAACAGGTGAGTAAATCGGAATTTATAGTTCGGCTCATTTTAGAGGAATATTTGTACGTTTCAAAAATGTAGACTTAGAATTTTTTCTGCTGAAAACCACACAATGGATTCCTATGGAAGGAAATACAAGTTACTGGTAAGTACGCTTAGAATTACTTTTCAGGGTCAGTGCTGGTCTAAAAGATGCAGCACTGGGTTCTCTCCTGATAACAGGTGAGTAAATCGGAATTTGTAGTTCGGCTGATTTTAGAGGAATATTTGTAAGTTTCAAAAATGGACACTTAGAAACTTTTCTGCTGAAAACCACACAATGCATTTCTATGGAAGGAAATACAAGTTACTGGTAAGTACGGTTAGAATTACTTTCCAGGGTCAGTGCTGGTCTAAAAGATGCAGCACTGGGTTCTCTCCTGATAACAGGTGAGTAAATCGGAATTCGTAGTTCGGCTGATTTTAGAGGAATATTTGTATGATTAAAAAATGTACACATAGAAACTATTCTTCTGAAAACCACACAATGGATTCCTATGGAAGGAAATACAAGTTACTGGTAAGTAAGCTTAGAATTACTTTTCAGGGTCAGTGCTGGGCGAAAAGATGCAGCACTGGGTTCTCTCCTGATAACAGGTGAGTAAATCGGAATTCGTAGTTCGGCTGATTTTAGAGGAATATTTGTACGTTTCAAAAATGGACACTTAGAAACTTTTTTGCTGAAAACCACACAATGCATTTCTATGGAAGGAAATACAAGTTACTGGTAAGTACGCTTAGAATTACTTTCCTGGGTCAGTGCTGGTCTGAAAGATGCAGCACTGGGTTCTCTCTTGATAACAGGTGAGTAAATCGGAATTTGTAGTTCGACTGATTTTAGAAGAATATTTGTGCATTTCAAAAATAGACACTAAGAAACTTTTCTGCTGAAAACCACACAATGGATTCCTATGGAAGGAAATACAAGCTACTGGTAAGTACGCTTAGAATTACTTTCCAAGGTCAGTGCTGGGCTAAAAAATGCAGCACTGGGTTCTCTACTGATAACAGGTGAGTAAATCGGAATTCATAGTTCGGCTCATTTTAGAGGAATATTTGTACGTTTCAAAAATGTAGACTTAGAATTTTTTCTGCTGAAAACCACACAATGGATTCCTATGGAAGGAAATACAAGTTACTGGTAAGTACGCTTAGAATTACTTTTCAGGGTCAGTGCTGGTCTAAAAGATGCAGCACTGGGTTCTCTCCTGATAACAGGTGAGTAAATTGGAATTTGTAGTTCGGCTGATTTTAGAGGAATATTTGTACGTTTCAAAAATGGACACTTAGAAACTTTTCTGCTGAAAACCACACAATGCATTTCTATAGAAGGAAATACAAGTTACTGGTAAGTACGGTTAGAATTACTTTCCAGGGTCAGTGCTGGTCTAAATGATACAGCACTGGGTTCTCTCCTGATAACAGGTGAGTAAATCGGAATTCATAGTTCGACTGATTTTCGAGGAATATTTGTACTTTTCAAAAATGGACAGTTAGAAACTTTTCTGTTGAAAACCACACAATGGATTCCTATGGAAGGAAACACAAGTTACTGGTAAGTAGGCTTAGAATTACTTTTCAGGGTCGTGCTGTGCTAACAGATGCAGCACTGGGTTCTCTCCTGATAACAGGTGAGTAAATCGGAATTCGTAGTTTGGCTGATTTTAGAGGAACATTTGTACGTTTCAAAAATGGACACTTAGAAACTTTTCTGCTGAAAACAACACAAAGGATTCCTAAGGAAGGAAATACAAGTTACTGGTAAGTACTCTTAGAATTACTTTTCAGGGTCAGTGCTGGGCTAAAAGATGCAGCACTGGGTTCTCTCCTGATAACAGGTGAGTAAATCGGAATTCGTAGTTCGGCTGATATTAGAGGAATATTTGTGTGTTTAAAAAATGGACACTTAGAAACTTCTCTGGTGAAGACCACACAATGGATTCCTATGGAAGGAAATACAAGTTACTGGTAAGTACCCTTAGAATTACTTTTCAGGGTCAGTGCTGGGCTAACAGATGCAGCCCTGGGTTCTCTCCTGATAACATGTGAGTAAATCAGAAATTGTAGTTCAGCTGATTTTAGAGGAATATTTGTACGTTTCAAAAATGGACACTTAGAAACTTTTCTGCTGAACACCACACAATGGATTCGTATGGAAGGAAATACAAGTTACTGGTAAGTACGCTTAGAATTACTTTTCAGGGTCTGTGCTGGTCTAAAAGATGCAGCACTGGGTTCTCTCCTGATAACAGGTGAGTAAATCGGAATTCGTAATTCGACTGATTTTAGAGGAATATTTGTATGATTCAAAAATGGACACTTAGAAACTTCTCTGGTGAAGACCACACAATGGATTCCTATGGAAGGAAGTACAAGCTACTGGTAAGTATGCTTAGAATTACTTTCCAAGGTCAGTGCTGGGCTAAAAAATGCAGCACTGGGTTCTCTACTGATAACAGGTGAGTAAATCGGAATTCATAGTTCGGCTCATTTTAGAGGAATATTTGTATGTTTCAAAAATGTAGACTTCGAAACTTTTCTGCTGAAAACCACACAATGGATTCCTATGGAAGGAAATACAAGTTACTGGTAAGTACGCTTAGAATTACTTTTCAGGGTCAGTGCTGGTCTAAAAGATGCAGCACTGGGTTCTCTCTTGATAACAGGTGAGTAAATCGGAATTCGTAGTTCGGCTGATTTTAGAGGAATAGTTGTGTGTTTCAAAAATGGACACTTAGAAACTTTTCTGGTGAAGACCACAAAATGTATTCCTATGGAAGGAAATACAAGCTACTGGTAAGTACGCTTAGAATTACTTTCCAGGGTCAGTGCTGGGCTAAAAGATGCAGCACTGGGTTCTCTCCTGATAACAGGTGAGTAAATCGGAATTCGTACTTCGGCTCATTTTAGAGGAATATTTGTATGTTTCAAAAATGTACACTTAGAAACTTTTCTTCTGAAAACCACACAATAGATTCCTATAGAAGGAAATACAAGTTACTGGTAAGTACGCTTAGAATTACTTTTCAGGGTCACATGCTGGGCTAACAGATGCAGCCCTGAGTTCTCTCCTGATTACAGGTGAGTAAATCGGAATTTGTAGTTCAGCTGATTTTAGAGGAATATTTGTACGTTTCAAAAATGGACACTTAGAAACTTTTCTGCTGAAAACCACACAATGCATTTCTATGGAAGGAAATACAAGTTACTGGTAAGTACGCTTAGAATTACTTTCCAGGGTCAGTGCTCGTCTAAAAGATGCAGCACTGGGTTCTCTCCTGATAACAGGTGAGTAAATCGGAATTCGTAGTTCGGCTGATTTTAGAGGAATATTTGTGTGTTTCAAAAATGGACACTTAGAAACTTCTCTGGTGAAGACCACACAATGGATTCCTATGGAAGGAAATACAAGCTACTGGTAAGTACGCTTAGAATTACTTTCCAAGGTCAGTGCTGGGCTAAAAAATGCAGCACTGGGTTCTCTACTGATAACAGGTGAGTAAATCGGAATTCATAGTTCGGCTCATTTTAGAGGAATATTTGTATGTTTCAAAAATGTAGACTTAGAAACTTCTCTGCTGAAAACCACTAAATGTATTCCTATGGAAGGAAATACAAGTTACTGGTAAGTACGCTTAGAATTACTTTTCAGGGTCAGTGCTGGTCTAAAAGATGCAGCACTGGGTTCTCTCTTGATAACAGGTGAGTAAATCGGAATTCGTAATTCGACTGATTTTAGAGGAATATTTGTACGATTCAAAAATGGACACTTAAAAACTTTTCTGCTGAAAACCACACAATGCATTTCTATGGAAGGAAATACAAGTTACTGGTAAGTACGCTTAGAATTACTTTCCAGGGTCAGTGCTGGTCTAAAAGATGCAGCACTGGGTTCTCTCCTGATAACAGGTGAGTAAATCGGAATTCGTAGTTTGGCTGATTTTAGAGGAATATTTGTATGATTCAAAAATGTACACATAGAAACTATTCTTCTGAAAACCACACAATGGATTCCTATGGAAGGAAATACAAGTTACTGGTAAGTAAGCTTAGAATTACTTTTCAGGGTCAGTGCTGGGCGAAAAGATGCAGCACTGGGTTCTCTCCTGATAACAGGTGAGTAAATCGGAATTCGTAGTTCGGCTGATTTTAGAGGAATATTTGTACGTTTCAAAAATGGACACTTAGAAACTTTTTTGCTGAAAACCACACAATGCATTTCTATGGAAGGAAATACAAGTTACTGGTAAGTACGCTTAGAATTACTTTCCTGGGTCAGTGCTGGTCTGAAAGATGCAGCACTGGGTTCTCTCTTGATAACAGGTGAGTAAATCGGAATTTGTAGTTCGACTGATTTTAGAAGAATATTTGTGCATTTCAATTTAGACACTAAGAAACTTTTCTGCTGAAAACCACACAATGGATTCCTATGGAAGGAAATACAAGTTACTGGTAAGTACGCTTAGAATTTCTTTTCAGGGTCAATGCTGGGATAAGAGATGCAGCCCTGGGTTCTCTCCTGATAACAGGTGAGTAAATCGGAATTCGTACTTCGGCTCATTTTAGAGGAATATTTGTATGTTTCAAAAATGTAGACTTAGAATTTTTTCTGCTGAAAACCACACAATGGATTCCTATGGAAGGAAATACAAGTTACTGGTAAGTACGCTTAGAATTACTTTTCAGGGTCAGTGCTGGTCTAAAAGATGCAGCACTGGGTTCTCTCCTGATAACAGGTGAGTAAATCAGAATTTGTAGTTCGGCTGATTTTAGAGGAATATTTGTACGTTTCAAAAATGGACACTTAGAAACTTTTCTGCTGACAACCACACAATGCATTTCTATGGAAGGAAATACAAGTTACTGGTAAGTATGGTTAGAATTACTTTCCAGGGTCAGTGCTGGTCTAAAAGATGCAGCACTGGGTTCTCTCCTGATAACAGGTGAGTAAATCGGAATTCATAGTTCGACTGATTTTCGAGGAATATTTGTACTTTTCAAATATGGACAGTTAGAAACTTTTCTGTTGAAAACCACACAATGGATTCCTATGGAAGGAAACACAAGTTACTGGTAAGTACGCTTAGAATTACTTTTCAGGGTCGTGCTGGGCTAACAGATGCAGCACTGGGTTCTCTCCTGATAACAGGTGAGTAAATCGGAATTCGTAGTTTGGCTGATTTTAGAGGAATATTTGTACGTTTCAAAAATGGACACTTAGAAACTTTTCTGCTGAAAACAACACAATGGATTCCTATGGAAGGAAATACAAGTTTCTGGTAAGTACGCTTAGAATTACTTTTCAGGGTCAGTGCTGGTCTAAAAGATGCAGCACTGGGTTCTCTCCTGATAACAGATGAGTAAATCGGAATTTGTAGTTCGGCTGATTTTAGAGGAATATTTGTACGTTTCAAAAATGGACACTTAGAAACTTCTCTGGTGAAGACCACACAATGGATTCCTATGGAAGGAAATACAAGCTACTGGTAAGTACGCTTAGAATTACTTTCCAAGGTCAGTGCTGGGCTAAAAAATGCAGCACTGGGTTCTCTACTGATAACAGGTGAGTAAATCGGAATTCATAGTTCGGCTCATTTTAGAGGAATATTTGTACGTTTCAAAAATGTAGACTTAGAATTTTTTCTGCTGAAAACCACACAATGGATTCCTATGGAAGGAAATACAAGTTACTGGTAAGTACGCTTAGAATTACTTTTCAGGGTCAGTGCTGGTCTAAAAGATGCAGCACTGGGTTCTCTCCTGATAACAGGTGAGTAAATTGGAATTTGTAGTTCGGCTGATTTTAGAGGAATATTTGTACGTTTCAAAAATGGACACTTAGAAACTTTTCTGCTGAAAACCACACAATGCATTTCTATAGAAGGAAATACAAGTTACTGGTAAGTACGGTTAGAATTACTTTCCAGGGTCAGTGCTGGTCTAAAAGATACAGCACTGGGTTCTCTCCTGATAACAGGTGAGTAAATCGGAATTCATAGTTCGACTGATTTTCGAGGAATATTTGTACTTTTCAAAAATGGACAGTTAGAAACTTTTCTGTTGAAAACCACACAATGGATTCCTATGGAAGGAAACACAAGTTACTGGTAAGTAGGCTTAGAATTACTTTTCAGGGTCGTGCTGGGCTAACAGATGCAGCACTGGGTTCTCTCCTGATAACAGGTGAGTAAATCGGAATTCGTAGTTTGGCTGATTTTAGAGGAACATTTGTACGTTTCAAAAATGGACACTTAGAAACTTTTCTGCTGAAAACAACACAATGGATTCCTAAGGAAGGAAATACAAGTTACTGGTAAGTACTCTTAGAATTACTTTTCAGGGTCAGTGCTGGGCTAAAAGATGCAGCACTGGGTTCTCTCCTGATAACAGGTGAGTAAATCGGAATTCGTAGTTCGGCTGATATTAGAGGAATATTTGTGTGTTTCAAAAATGGACACTTAGAAACTTCTCTGGTGAAGACCACACAATGGATTCCTATGGAAGGAAATAAAAGCTACTGGTAAGTACGCTTAGAATTACTTTCCAAGGTCAGTGCTGGGCTAAAAAATGCAGCACTGGGTTCTCTACTGATAACAGGTGAGTAAATCGGAATTCATAGTTCGGCTCATTTTAGAGGAATATTTGTACGTTTCAAAAATGTAGACTTAGATTTTTTTCTGCTGAAAACCACACAATGGATTCCTATGGAAGGAAATACAAGTTACTGGTAAGTACGCTTAGAATTACTTTTCAGGGTCAGTGCTGGTCTAAAAGATGCAGCACTGGGTTCTCTCCTGATAACAGGCGAGTAAATCGGAATTTGTAGTTCGGCTGATTTTAGAGGAATATTTGTACGTTTCAAAAATGGACACTTAGAAACTTTTCTGCTGAAAACCACACAATGCATTTCTATGGAAGGAAATACAAGTTACTGGTAAGTATGGTTAGAATTACTTTCCAGGGTCAGTGCTGGTCTAAAAGATGCAGCACTGGGTTCTCTCCTGATAACAGGTGAGTAAATCGGAATTCGTAGTTCGGCTTATTTTAGAGGAATATTTGTGTGTTTCAAAAATGGACACTTAGAAACTTCTCTGGTGAAGACCACACAATGGATTCCTATGGAAGGAAGTACAAGCTACTGGTAAGTATGCTTAGAATTACTTTCCAAGGTCAGTGCTGGGCTAAAAAATGCAGCACTGGGTTCTCTACTGATAACAGGTGAGTAAATCGGAATTCATAGTTCGGCTCATTTTAGAGGAATATTTGTATGTTTCAAAAATGTAGACTTCGAAACTTTTCTGCTGAAAACCACACAATGGATTCCTATGGAAGGAAATACAAGTTACTGGTAAGTACGCTTAGAATTACTTTTCAGGGTCAGTGCTGGTCTAAAAGATGCAGCACTGGGTTCTCTCTTGATAACAGGTGAGTAAATCGGAATTCGTAGTTCGACTGATTTTCGAGGAATATTTGTACTTTTCAAATATGGACAGTTAGAAACTTTTCTGTTGAAAACCACACAATGGATTCCTATGGAAGGAAACACAAGTTACTGGTAAGTACGCTTAGAATTACTTTTCAGGGTCGTGCTGGGCTAACAGATGCAGCACTGGGTTCTCTCCTGATAACAGGTGAGTAAATCGGAATTCGTAGTTTGGCTGATTTTAGAGGAATATTTGTACGTTTCAAAAATGGACACTTAGAAACTTTTCTGCTGAAAACAACACAATGGATTTCTATGGAAGGAAATACAAGTTTCTGGTAAGTACGCTTAGAATTACTTTTCAGGGTCAGTGCTGGTCTAAAAGATGCAGCACTGGGTTCTCTCCTGATAACAGATGAGTAAATCGGAATTTGTAGTTCGGCTGATTTTAGAGGAATATTTGTACGTTTCAAAAATGGACACTTAGAAACTTCTCTGGTGAAGACCACACAATGGATTCCTATGGAAGGAAATACAAGCTACTGGTAAGTACGCTTAGAATTACTTTCCAAGGTCAGTGCTGGGCTAAAAAATGCAGCACTGGGTTCTCTCTTGATAACAGGTGAGTAAATCGGAATTCGTAGTTCGGCTGATTTTAGAGGAATATTTGTGTGTTTCAAAAATGGACACTTAGAAACTTTTCTGGTGAAGACCACAAAATGTATTCCTATGGAAGGAAATACAAGCTACTGGTAAGTACGCTTAGAATTACTTTCCAGGGTCAGTGCTGGGCTAAAAGATGCAGCACTGGGTTCTCTCCTGATAACAGGTGAGTAAATCGGAATTCGTACTTCGGCTCATTTTAGAGGAATATTTGTTTGTTTCAAAAATGTACACTTAGAAACTTTTCTTCTGAAAACCACACAATAGATTCCTATAGAAGGAAATACAAGTTACTGGTAAGTACGCTTAGAATTACTTTTCAGGGTCACATGCTGGGCTAACAGATGCAGCCCTGAGTTCTCTCCTGATTACAGGTGAGTAAATCGGAATTTGTAGTTCGGCTGATTTTAGAGGAATATTTGTGTGTTTCAAAAATGGACACTTAGAAACTTCTCTGGTGAAGACCACACAATGGATTCCTATGGAAGGAAATACAAGCTACTGGTAAGTACGCTTTGAATTACTTTCCAGGGTCAGTGCTGGTCTAAAAGATGCAGCACTGGGTTCTCTCCTGATAACAGGTGAGTAAATCGGAATTCGTAGTTTGGCTGATTTTAGAGGAATATTTGTATGATTCAAAAATGTACACATAGAAACTATTCTTCTGAAAACCACACAATGGATTCCTATGGAAGGAAATACAAGTTACTGGTAAGTAAGCTTAGAATTACTTTTCAGGGTCAGTGCTGGGCGAAAAGATGCAGCACTGGGTTCTCTCCTGATAACAGGTGAGTAAATCGGAATTTGTAGTTCGACTGATTTTAGAAGAATATTTGTGCATTTCAAAAATAGACACTAAGAAACTTTTCTGCTGAAAACCACACAATGGATTCCTATGGAAGGAAATACAAGTTATTGGTAAGTACGCTTAGAATTTCTTTTCAGGGTCAATGCTGGGATAAGAGATGCAGCCCTGGGTTCTCTCCTGATAACAGGTGAGTAAATCGGAATTCGTACTTCGGCTCATTTTAGAGGAATATTTGTACGTTTCAAAAATGTACACATAGAAACTATTCTTCTGAAAACCACACAATGGATTCCTATGGAAGGAAATACAAGTTACTGGTAAGTACGCTTAGAATTACTTTTCAGGGTCAGTGCTGGTCTAAAAGATGCAGCACTGGGTTCTCTCCTGATAACAGGTGAGTAAATCAGAATTTGTAGTTCGGCTGATTTTAGAGGAATATTTGTACGTTTCAAAAATGGACACTTAGAAACTTTTCTGCTGAAAACCACACAATGCATTTCTATGGAAGGAAATACAAGTTACTGGTAAGTACGGTTAGAATTACTTTCCAGGGTCAGTGCTGGTCTAGAAGATGCAGCACTGGGTTCTCTCCTGATAACAGGTGAGTAAATCGGAATTCATAGTTCGACTGATTTTCGAGGAATATTTGTACTTTTCAAATATGGACAGTTAGAAACTTTTCTGTTGAAAACCACACAATGGATTCCTATGGAAGGAAACACAAGTTACTGGTAAGTACGCTTAGAATTACTTTTCAGGGTCGTGCTGGGCTAACAGATGCAGCACTGGGTTCTCTCCTGATAACAGGTGAGTAAATCGGAATTCGTAGTTTGGCTGATTTTAGAGGAATATTTGTACGTTTCAAAAATGGACACTTAGAAACTTTTCTGCTGAAAACAACACAATGGATTCTGAAGGAAGAAAATACAAGTTGCTGGTAAGTACTCTTAGAATTACTTTTCAGGGTCAGTGCTGGGCTAAAAGATAAAGCACTGGGTTATCTCCTGATAACAGGTGAGTAAATCGGAATTCGTAGTTCGGCTGATTTTAGAGGAATATTTGTGTGTTTAAAAAATGGACACTTAGAAACTTCTCTGGTGAAGACCACACAATGGATTCCTATGGAAGGAAATACAAGCTACTGGTAAGTACGCTTAGAATTACTTTCCAAGGTCAGTGCTGGGCTAAAAAATGCAGCACTGGGTTCTCTACTGATAACAGGTGAGTAAAGCGGAATTCATAGTTCGGCTCATTTTAGAGGAATATTTGTACGTTTCAAAAATGGACACTTAGAAACTTTTCTGCTGAAAACCACACAATGGATTCCTATGGAAGGAAATACAAGTTACTGGTAAGTACGCTTACAATTAATTTCCAGGGTCAGTGCTGGGCTAACAGATGCAGCCCTGGGTTCTCTCCTGATAACAGGTGTGTAAATCGGAATTCGTAGTTCGGCTGATTTTAGAGGAATATTTGTGCATTTCAAAAATGGACACTAAGAAACTTTTCTGCTGAAAACAACACAATGGATTCCTATGGAAGGAAATACAAGTTACTGGTAAGTACCCTTAGAATTACTTTTCAGGGTCAGTGCTGGGCTAACAGATGCAGCCCTGGGTTCTCTCCTGATAACATGTGAGTAAATCAGAAATTGTAGTTCAGCTGATTTTAGAGGAATATTTGTACGTTTCAAAAATGGACACTTAGAAACTTTTCTGCTGAACACCACACAATGGATTCGTATGGAAGGAAATACAAGTTACTGGTAAGTACGCTTAGAATTACTTTTCAGGGTCAGTGCTGGTCTAAAAGATGCAGCACTGGGTTCTCTCCTGATAACAGGTGAGTAAATCGGAATTCGTAATTCGACTGATTTTAGAGGAATATTTGTATGATTCAAAAATGGACACTTAGAAACTTCTCTGGTGAAGACCACACAATGGATTCCTATGGAAGGAAGTACAAGCTACTGGTAAGTATGCTTAGAATTACTTTCCAAGGTCAGTGCTGGGCTAAAAAATGCAGCACTGGGTTCTCTACTGATAACAGGTGAGTAAATCGGAATTCATAGTTCGGCTCATTTTAGAGGAATATTTGTATGTTTCAAAAATGTAGACTTCGAAACTTTTCTGCTGAAAACCACACAATGGATTCCTATGGAAGGAAATACAAGTTACTGGTAAGTACGCTTAGAATTACTTTTCAGGGTCAGTGCTGGTCTAAAAGATGCAGCACTGGGTTCTCTCTTGATAACAGGTGAGTAAATCGGAATTCGTAGTTCGGCTGATTTTAGAGGAATATTTGTGTGTTTCAAAAATGGACACTTAGAAACTTTTCTGGTGAAGACCACAAAATGTATTCCTATGGAAGGAAATACAAGCTACTGGTAAGTACGCTTAGAATTACTTTCCAGGGTCAGTGCTGGGCTAAAAGATGCAGCACTGGGTTCTCTCCTGATAACAGGTGAGTAAATCGGAATTCGTACTTCGGCTCATTTTAGAGGAATATTTGTATGTTTCAAAAATGTACACTTAGAAACTTTTCTTCTGAAAACCACACAATAGATTCCTATAGAAGGAAATACAAGTTAATGGTAAGTACGCTTAGAATTACTTTTCAGGGTCACATGCTGGGCTAACAGATGCAGCCCTGAGTTCTCTCCTGATTACAGGTGAGTAAATCGGAATTTGTAGTTCGGCTGATTTTAGAGGAATATTTGTACGTTTCAAAAATGGACACTTAGAAACTTTTCTGCTGAAAACCACACAATGCATTTCTATGGAAGGAAATACAAGTTACTGGTAAGTACGCTTAGAATTACTTTCCAGGGTCAGTGCTCGTCTAAAAGATGCAGCACTGGGTTCTCTCCTGATAACAGGTGAGTAAATCGGAATTCGTAGTTCGGCTGATTTTAGAGGAATATTTGTGTGTTTCAAAAATGGACACTTAGAAACTTCTCTGGTGAAGACCACACAATGGATTCCTATGGAAGGAAATACAAGCTACTGGTAAGTACGCTTAGAATTACTTTCCAAGGTCAGTGCTGGGCTAAAAAATGCAACACTGGGTTCTCTACTGATAACAGGTGAGTAAATCGGAATTCATAGTTCGGCTCATTTTAGAGGAATATTTGTATGTTTCAAAAATGTAGACTTAGAAACTTCTCTGCTGAAAACCACTAAATGTATTCCTATGGAAAGAAATACAAGTTACTGGTAAGTACGCTTAGAATTACTTTTCAGGGTCAGTGCTGGTCTAAAAGATGCAGCACTGGGTTCTCTCTTGATAACAGGTGAGTAAATCGGAATTCGTAATTCGACTGATTTTAGAGGAATATTTGTACGATTCAAAAATGGACACTTAAAAACTTTTCTGCTGAAAACCACACAATGCATTTCTATAGAAGGAAATACAAGTTACTGGTAAGTACGCTTAGAATTACTTTCCAGGGTCAGTGCTGGTCTAAAAGATGCAGCACTGGGTTCTCTCCTGATAACAGGTGAGTAAATCGGAATTCGTAGTTTGGCTGATTTTAGAGGAATATTTGTATGATTCAAAAATTTACACATAGAAACTATTCTTCTGAAAACCACACAATGGATTCCTATGGAAGGAAATACAAGTTACTGGTAAGTAAGCTTAGAATTACTTTTCAGGGTCAGTGCTGGGCGAAAAGATGCAGCACTGGGTTCTCTCCTGATAACAGGTGAGTAAATCGGAATTCGTAGTTCGGCTGATTTTAGAGGAATATTTGTACGTTTCAAAAATGGACACTTAGAAACTTTTTTGCTGAAAACCACACAATGCATTTCTATGGAAGGAAATACAAGTTACTGGTAAGTACGCTTAGAATTACTTTCCTGGGTCAGTGCTGGTCTGAAAGATGCAGCACTGGGTTCTCTCTTGATAACAGGTGAGTAAATCGGAATTTGTAGTTCGACTGATTTTAGAAGAATATTTGTGCATTTCAATTTAGACACTAAGAAACTTTTCTGCTGAAAACCACACAATGGATTCCTATGGAAGGAAATACAAGTTACTGGTAAGTACGCTTAGAATTTCTTTTCAGGGTCAATGCTGGGATAAGAGATGCAGCCCTGGGTTCTCTCCTGATAACAGGTGAGTAAATCGGAATTCGTACTTCGGCTCATTTTAGAGGAATATTTGTATGTTTCAAAAATGTAGACTTAGAATTTTTTCTGCTGAAAACCACACAATGGATTCCTATGGAAGGAAATACAAGTTACTGGTAAGTACGCTTAGAATTACTTTTCAGGGTCAGTGCTGGTCTAAAAGATGCAGCACTGGGTTCTCTCCTGATAACAGGTGAGTAAATCAGAATTTGTAGTTCGGCTGATTTTAGAGGAATATTTGTACGTTTCAAAAATGGACACTTAGAAACTTTTCTGCTGACAACCACACAATGCATTTCTATGGAAGGAAATACAAGTTACTGGTAAGTATGGTTAGAATTACTTTCCAGGGTCAGTGCTGGTCTAAAAGATGCAGCACTGGGTTCTCTCCTGATAACAGGTGAGTAAATCGGAATTCATAGTTCGACTGATTTTCGAGGAATATTTGTACTTTTCAAATATGGACAGTTAGAAACTTTTCTGTTGAAAACCACACAATGGATTCCTATGGAAGGAAACACAAGTTACTGGTAAGTACGCTTAGAATTACTTTTCAGGGTCGTGCTGGGCTAACAGATGCAGCACTGGGTTCTCTCCTGATAACAGGTGAGTAAATCGGAATTCGTAGTTTGGCTGATTTTAGAGGAATATTTGTACGTTTCAAAAATGGACACTTAGAAACTTTTCTGCTGAAAACAACACAATGGATTCCTATGGAAGGAAATACAAGTTTCTGGTAAGTACGCTTAGAATTACTTTTCAGGGTCAGTGCTGGTCTAAAAGATGCAGCACTGGGTTCTCTCCTGATAACAGATGAGTAAATCGGAATTTGTAGTTCGGCTGATTTTAGAGGAATATTTGTACGTTTCAAAAATGGACACTTAGAAACTTCTCTGGTGAAGACCACACAATGGATTCCTATGGAAGGAAATACAAGCTACTGGTAAGTACGCTTAGAATTACTTTCCAAGGTCAGTGCTGGGCTAAAAAATGCAGCACTGGGTTCTCTACTGATAACAGGTGAGTAAATCGGAATTCATAGTTCGGCTCATTTTAGAGGAATATTTGTACGTTTCAAAAATGTAGACTTAGAATTTTTTCTGCTGAAAACCACACAATGGATTCCTATGGAAGGAAATACAAGTTACTGGTAAGTACGCTTAGAATTACTTTTCAGGGTCAGTGCTGGTCTAAAAGATGCAGCACTGGGTTCTCTCCTGATAACAGGTGAGTAAATCGGAATTTGTAGTTCGGCTGATTTTAGAGGAATATTTGTAAGTTTCAAAAATGGACACTTAGAAACTTTTCTGCTGAAAACCACACAATGCATTTCTATGGAAGGAAATACAAGTTACTGGTAAGTACGGTTAGAATTACTTTCCAGGGTCAGTGCTGGTCTAAAAGATGCAGCACTGGGTTCTCTCCTGATAACAGGTGAGTAAATCGGAATTCGTAGTTCGGCTGATTTTAGAGGAATATTTGTGTGTTTCAAAAATGGACACTTAGAAACTTCTCTGGTGAAGACCACACAATGGATTCCTATGGAAGGAAATACAAGCTACTGGTAAGTACGCTTAGAATTACTTTCCAAGGTCAGTGCTGGGCTAAAAAATGCAGCACTGGGTTCTCTACTGATAACAGGTGAGTAAATCGGAATTCATAGTTCGGCTCATTTTAGAGGAATATTTGTACGTTTCAAAAATGTAGACTTAGAATTTTTTCTGCTGAAAACCACTCAATGGATTCCTATGGAAGGAAATACAAGTTACTGGTAAGTGCGCTTAGAATTACTTTTCAGGGTAAGTGCTGGTCTAAAAGATGCAGCACTGGGTTCTCTCCCGATAACAGGTGAGTAAATCGGAATTTGTAGTTCGGCTGATTTTAGAGGAATATTTGTACGTTTCAAAAATGGACACTTAGAAACTTTTCTGCTGAAAACCACACAATGCATTTCTATGGAAGGAAATACAAGTTACTGGTAAGTACGGTTAGAATTACTTTCCAGGGTCAGTGCTGGTCTAAAAGATGCAGCACTGGGTTCTCTCCTGATAACAGGTGAGTAAATCGGAATTCATAGTTCGACTGATTTTCGAGGAATATTTGTACTTTTCAAAAATGGACAGTTAGAAACTTTTCTGTTGAAAACCACACAATGGATTCCTATGGAAGGAAACACAAGTTACTGGTAAGTACGCTTAGAATTACTTTTCAGGGTCGTGCTGGGCTAACAGATGCAGCACTGGGTTCTCTCCTGATAACAGGTGAGTAAATCGGAATTCGTAGTTCAGCTAATTTTAGAGGAATATCTGTACGTTTCAAAAATGGACACAGAAACTTTTCTGGTGAAAACCACACAATGGATTCCTATGGAAGGAAATACAAGTTACTGGTAAGTACGCTTAGAATTACTTTTCAGGGTCAGTGCTGGTCTAAAAGATGCAGCACTGGGTTCTCTCCTGATAACAGGTGAGTAAATCGGAATTTGTAGTTCGGCTGATTTTAGAGGAATATTTGTAAGTTTCAAAAATGGACACTTAGAAACTTTTCTGCTGAAAACCACACAATGCATTTCTATGGAAGGAAATACAAGTTACTGGTAAGTACGGTTAGAATTACTTTCCAGGGTCAGTGCTGGTCTAAAAGATGCAGCACTGGGTTCTCTCCTGATAACAGGTGAGTAAATCGGAATTCGTAGTTCGGCTGATTTTAGAGGAATATTTGTGTGTTTCAAAAATGGACACTTAGAAACTTCTCTGGTGAAGACCACACAATGGATTCCTATGGAAGGAAATACAAGCTACTGGTAAGTACGCTTAGAATTACTTTCCAAGGTCAGTGCTGGGCTAAAAAATGCAGCACTGGGTTCTCTACTGATAACAGGTGAGTAAATCGGAATTCATAGTTCGGCTCATTTTAGAGGAATATTTGTACGTTTCAAAAATGTAGACTTAGAATTTTTTCTGCTGAAAACCACTCAATGGATTCCTATGGAAGGAAATACAAGTTACTGGTAAGTACGCTTAGAATTACTTTTCAGGGTAAGTGCTGGTCTAAAAGATGCAGCACTGGGTTCTCTCCTGATAACAGGTGAGTAAATCGGAATTTGTAGTTCGGCTGATTTTCGAGGAATATTTGTACTTTTCAAAAATGGACAGTTAGAAACTTTTCTGTTGAAAACCACACAATGGATTCCTATGGAAGGAAATACAAGTTACTGGTAAGTACGCTTAGAATTACTTTTCAGGGTCGTGCTGGGCTAACAGATGCAGCACTGGGTTCTCTCCTGATAACAGGTGAGTAAATCGGAATTCGTAGTTTGGCTGATTTTAGAGGAATATTTGTACGTTTCAAAAATGGACACTTAGAAACTTTTCTGCTGAAAACAACACAATGGATTCCTAAGGAAGGAAATACAAGTTACTGGTAAGTACTCTTAGAATAACTTTTCAGGGTCAGTGCTGGGCTAAAAGATGCAGCACTGGGTTCTCTCCTGATAACAGGTGAGTAAATCGGAATTCGTAGTTCGGCTGATATTAGAGGAATATTTGTGTGTTTCAAAAATGGACACTTAGAAACTTCTCTGGTGAAGACCACACAATGGATTCCTATGGAAGGAAATACAAGCTACTGGTAAGTACGCTTAGAATTACTTTCCAAGGTCAGTGCTGGGCTAAAAAATGCAGCACTGGATTCTCTACTGATAACAGGTGAGTAAATCGGAATTCGTAGTTTGGCTGATTTTAGAGGAATATTTGTATGATTAAAAAATGTACACATAGAAACTATTCTTCTGAAAACCACACAATGGATTCCTATGGAAGGAAATACAAGTTACTGGTAAGTAAGCTTAGAATTACTTTTCAGGGTCAGTGCTGGGCGAAAAGATGCAGCACTGGGTTCTCTCCTGATAACAGGTGAGTAAATCGGAATTCGTAGTCCGGCTGATTTTAGAGGAATATTTGTACGTTTCAAAAATGGACACTTAGAAACTTTTTTGCTGAAAACCACACAATGCATTTCTATGGAAGGAAATACAAGTTACTGGTAAGTACGCTTAGAATTACTTTCCTGGGTCAGTGCTGGTCTGAAAGATGCAGCACTGGGTTCTCTCTTGATAACAGGTGAGTAAATCGGAATTTGTAGTTCGACTGATTTTAGAAGAATATTTGTGCATTTCAAAAATAGACACTAAGAAACTTTTCTGCTGAAAACCACACAATGGATTCCTATGGAAGGAAATACAAGCTACTGGTAAGTACGCTTAGAATTACTTTCCAAGGTCAGTGCTGGTCTAAAAGATGCAGCACTGGGTTCTCTCCTGATAACAGGTGAGTAAATCGGAATTTGTAGTTCGGCTGATTTTAGAGGAATATTTGTACGTTTCAAAAATGGACACTTAGAAACTTTTCTGCTGAAAACCACACAATGCATTTCTATGGAAGGAAATACAAGTTACTGGTAAGTACGGTTAGAATTACTTTCCAGGGTCAGTGCTGGTCTAAAAGATGCAGCACTGGGTTCTCTCCTGATAACAGGTGAGTAAATCGGAATTCATAGTTCGACTGATTTTCGAGGAATATTTTTACTTTTCAAAAATGGACAGTTAGAAACTTTCCGTTGAAAACCACACAATGGATTCCTATGGAAGGAAACACAAGTTACTGGTAAGTACGCTTAGAATTACTTTTCAGGGTCGTGCTGGGCTAACAGATGCAGCACTGGGTTCTCTCCTGATAACAGGTGAGTAAATCGGAATTCATAGTTCGACTGATTTTCGAGGAATATTTGTACTTTTCAAAAATGGACAGTTAGAAACTTGTCTGTTGAAAACCACACAATGGATTCCTATGGAAGGAAACACAAGTTACTGGTAAGTACGCTTAGAATTACTTTTCAGGGTCGTGCTGGGCTAACAGATGCAGCACTGGGTTCTCTCCTGATAACAGGTGAGTAAATCGGAATTCGTAGTTTGGCTGATTTTAGAGGAATATGTGTACGTTTCAAAAATGGACACTTAGAAACTTTTCTGCTGAAAACAACACAATGGATTCCTAAGGAAGGAAATACAAGTTACTGGTAAGTACTCTTAGAATTACTTTTCAGGGTCAGTGCTGGGCTAAAAGATGCAGCACTGGGTTCTCTCCTGATAACGGGTGAGTAAATCGGAATTCGTAGTTCGGCTGATATTAGAGGAATATTTGTGTGTTTCAAAAATGGACACTTAGAAACTTCTCTGGTGAAGACCACACAATGGATTCCTATGGAAGGAAATACAAGCTACTGGTAAGTACGCTTAGAATTACTTTCCAAGGTCAGTGCTGGGCTAAAAAATGCAGCACTGGGTTCTCTACTGATAACAGGTGAGTAAATCGGAATTCATAGTTCGGCTCATTTTAGAGGAATATTTGTACGTTTCAAAAATGTAGACTTAGATTTTTTTCTGCTGAAAACCACACAATGGATTCCTATGGAAGGAAATACAAGTTACTGGTAAGTACGCTTAGAATTACTTTTCAGGGTCAGTGCTGGTCTAAAAGATGCAGCACTGGGTTCTCTCCTGATAACAGGTGAGTAAATCGGAATTTGTAGTTCGGCTGATTTTAGAGGAATATTTGTACGTTTCAAAAATGGACACTTAGAAACTTTTCTGCTGAAAACCACACAATGCATTTCTATGGAAGGAAATACAAGTTACTGGTAAGTACGGTTAGAATTACTTTCCAGGGTCAGTGCTGGTCTAAAAGATGCAGCACTGGGTTCTCTCCTGATAACAGGTGAGTAAATCGGAATTCATAGTTCGACTGATTTTCGAGGAATATTTTTACTTTTCAAAAATGGACAGTTAGAAACTTTCCGTTGAAAACCACACAATGGATTCCTATGGAAGGAAACACAAGTTACTGGTAAGTACGCTTAGAATTACTTTTCAGGGTCGTGCTGGGCTAACAGATGCAGCACTGGGTTCTCTCCTGATAACAGGTGAGTAAATCGGAATTCATAGTTCGACTGATTTTCGAGGAATATTTGTACTTTTCAAAAATGGACAGTTAGAAACTTGTCTGTTGAAAACCACACAATGGATTCCTATGGAAGGAAACACAAGTTACTGGTAAGTACGCTTAGAATTACTTTTCAGGGTCGTGCTGGGCTAACAGATGCAGCACTGGGTTCTCTCCTGATAACAGGTGAGTAAATCGGAATTCGTAGTTTGGCTGATTTTAGAGGAATATGTGTACGTTTCAAAAATGGACACTTAGAAACTTTTCTGCTGAAAACAACACAATGGATTCCTAAGGAAGGAAATACAAGTTACTGGTAAGTACTCTTAGAATTACTTTTCAGGGTCAGTGCTGGGCTAAAAGATGCAGCACTGGGTTCTCTCCTGATAACGGGTGAGTAAATCGGAATTCGTAGTTCGGCTGATATTAGAGGAATATTTGTGTGTTTCAAAAATGGACACTTAGAAACTTCTCTGGTGAAGACCACACAATGGATTCCTATGGAAGGAAATACAAGCTACTGGTAAGTACGCTTAGAATTACTTTCCAAGGTCAGTGCTGGGCTAAAAAATGCAGCACTGGGTTCTCTACTGATAACAGGTGAGTAAATCGGAATTCATAGTTCGGCTCATTTTAGAGGAATATTTGTACGTTTCAAAAATGTAGACTTAGATTTTTTTCTGCTGAAAACCACACAATGGATTCCTATGGAAGGAAATACAAGTTACTGGTAAGTACGCTTAGAATTACTTTTCAGGGTCAGTGCTGGTCTAAAAGATGCAGCACTGGGTTCTCTCCTGATAACAGGTGAGTAAATCGGAATTTGTAGTTCGGCTGATTTTAGAGGAATATTTGTACGTTTAAAAAATGGACACTTAGAAACTTTTCTGCTGAAAACCACACAATGCATTTCTATGGAAGGAAATACAAGTTACTGGTAAGTACGGTTAGAATTACTTTCCAGGGTCAGTGCTGGTCTAAAAGATGCAGCACTGGGTTCTCTCCTGATAACAGGTGAGTAAATCGGAATTCATAGTTCGACTGATTTTCGAGGAATATTTGTACTTTTCAAAAATGGACAGTTAGAAACTTGTCTGTTGAAAACCACACAATGGATTCCTATGGAAGGAAACACAAGTTACTGGTAAGTACGCTTAGAATTACTTTTCAGGGTCGTGCTGGGCTAACAGATGCAGCACTGGGTTCTCTCCTGATAACAGGTGAGTAAATCGGAATTCATAGTTCGACTGATATTCGAGGAATATTTGTACTTTTCAAAAATGGACAGTTAGAAACTTGTCTGTTGAAAACCACACAATGGATTCCTATGGAAGGAAACACAAGTTACTGGTAAGTACGCTTAGAATTACTTTTCAGGGTCGTGCTGGGCTAACAGATGCAGCACTGGGTTCTCTCCTGATAACAGGTGAGTAAATTGGAATTCGTAGTTTGGCTGATTTTAGAGGAATATTTGTACGTTTCAAAAATGGACACTTAGAAACTTTTCTGCTGAAAACCACACAATGCATTTCTATGGAAGGAAATACAAGTTACTGGTAAGTACGCTTAGAATTACTTTCCAGGGTCAGTGCTGGTCTGAAAGATGCAGCACTGGGTTCTCTCCTGATAACAGGTGAGTAAATCGGAATTTGTAGTTCGACTGATTTTAGAGGAATATTTGTGCTTTTCAAAAATAGACACTAAGAAACTTTTCTGCTGAAAACCACACAATGGATTCCTATGGAAGGAAATACAAGTTACTGGTAAGTACGCTTAGAATTTCTTTTCAGGGTCAATGCTCGGCTAAGAGATGCAGCCCTGGGTTCTATCCTGATAACAGGTGAGTAAATCGGAATTCGTAGTTTGCTTGATTTTAGAGGAATATTTGTGTGTTTCAAAAATGGACACTTAGAAACTTTTCTGGTGAAGACCACAAAATGGATTCCTATGGAAGGAAATACAAGCTACTGGTAAGTACGCTTAGAATTACTTTCCAGGGTCAGTGCTGGGCTAAAAGATGCTGCTCTGGGTTCTCTGCTGATAACAGGTGAGTAAATCGGAATTCGTACTTCGGCTCATTTTAGAGGAATATTTGTACGTTTCAAAAATGTAGACTTAGAATTTTTTCTGCTGAAAACCACACAATGGATTCCTATGGAAGGAAATACAAGTTACTGGTAAGTACGCTTAGAATTACTTTTCAGGGTCAGTGCTGGTCTAAAAGATGCAGCACTGGGTTCTCTCCTGATAACAGGTGAGTAAATCGGAATTTGTAGTTCGGCTGATTTTAGAGGAATATTTGTACGTTTCAAAAATGGACACTTAGAAACTTTTCTGCTGAAAACCACACAATGCATTTCTATGGAAGGAAATACAAGTTACTGGTAAGTACGGTTATAATTACTTTCCAGGGTCAGTGCTGGTCTAAAAGATGCAGCACTGGGATCTCTCCTGATAACAGGTGAGTAAATCGGAATTCATAGTTCGACTGATTTTCGAGGAATATTTGTACTTTTCAAAAATGGACAGTTAGAAACTTTTCTGTTGAAAACCACACAATGGATTCCTATGGAAGGAAACACAAGTTACTGGTAAGTACGCTTAGAATTACTTTTCAGGGTCGTGCTGGGCTAACAGATGCAGCACTGGGTTCTCTCCTGATAACAGGTGAGTAAATCGGAATTCGTAGTTTGGCTGATTTTAGAGGAATATTTGTACGTTTCAAAAATGGACACTTAGAAACTTTTCTGCTGAAAACAACACAATGGATTCCTAAGGAAGGAAATACAAGCTACTGGTAAGTACTCTTAGAATTACTTTTCAGGGTCAGTGCTAGGCTAAAAGATGCAGCACTGGGTTCTCTCCTGATAACAGGTGAGTAAATCAGAATTCGTACTTCAGCTCATTTTAGAGGAATATTTGTACGTTTCAAAAATGGACACTTAGAAACTTTTCTGCTGAAAACAACACAATGGATTCCTAAGGAAGGAAATACAAGTTACTGGTAAGTACTCTTAGAATTAGTTTTCAGGGTCAGTGCTGGGCTAAAAGATGCAGCACTGGGTTCTCTCCTGATAACAGGTGAGTAAATCGGAATTCGTAGTTCGGCTGATTTTAGAGGAATATTTGTGTGTTTCAAAATTGGACACTTAGAAACTTCTCTGGTGAAGACCACACAATGGATTCCTATGGAAGGAAATACAAGCTACTGGTAAGTACGCTTAGAATTACTTTCCAAGGTCAGTGCTGGGCTAAAAAATGCAGCACTGGGTTCTCTACTGATAACAGGTGAGTAAATCGGAATTCATAGTTCGGCTCATTTTAGAGGAATATTTGTACGTTTCAAAAATGTAGACTTAGAATTTTTTCTGCTGAAAACCACACAATGGATTCCTATGGAAGGAAATACAAGTTACTGGTAAGTACGCTTAGAATTACTTTTCAGGGTCAGTGCTGGTCTAAAAGATGCAGCACTGGGTTCTCTCCTGATAACAGGTGAGTAAATCGGAATTTGTAGTTCGGCTGATTTTAGAGGAGTATTTGTACGTTTCAAAAATGGACACTTAGAAACTTTTCTGCTAAAAACCACACAATGCATTTCTATGGAAGGAAATACAAGTTACTGGTAAGTACGGTTAGAATTACTTTCCAGGGTCAGTGCTGGTCTAAAAGATGCAGCACTGGGTTCTCTTCTGATAACAGGTGAGTAAATCGGAATTCATAGTTCGACTGATTTTCGAGGAATATTTTTACTTTTCAAAAATGGACAGTTAGAAACTTTTCTGTTGAAAACCACACAATGGATTCCTATGGAAGGAAACACAAGTTACTGGTAAGTACGCTTAGAATTACTTTTCAGGGTCGTGCTGGGCTAACAGACGCAGCACTGGGTTCTCTCCTGATAACAGGTGAGTAAATCGGAATTCGTAGTTCGGCTGATTTTAGAGGAATATTTGTGTGTTTCAAAAATGGACACTTAGAAACTTCTCTGGTGAAGACCACACAATGGATTCCTATGGAAGGAAATACAAGCTACTGGTAAGTACGCTTAGAATTACTTTCCAAGGTCAGTGCTGGGCTAAAAAATGCAGCACTGGGTTCTCTACTGATAATAGGTGAGTAAATCGGAATTCATAGTTCGGTTCATTTTAGAGGAATATTTGTACGTTTCAAAAATGTAGACTTAGAATTTTTTCTGCTGAAAACCACACAATGGATTCCTAATGAAGGAAATACAAGTTACTGGTAAGTACGCTTAGAATTACTTTTCAGGGTCAGTGCTGGTCTAAAAGATGCAGCACTGGGTTCTCTCCTGATAACAGGTGAGTAAATCGGAATTCGTAGTTTGGCTGATTTTAGAGGAATATTTGTATGTTTCAAAAATGTACACTTAGAAACTATTCTTCTGAAAACCACACAATGGATTCCTATGGAAGGAAATACAAGTTACTGGTAAGTAAGCTTAGAATTACTTTTCAGGGTCAGTGCTGGGCTAAAAGATGCAGCACTGGGTTCTCTCCTGATAACAGGTGAGTAAATCGGAATTCGTAGTTCGGCTGATTTTAGAGGAATATTTGTACGTTTCAAAAATGGACACTTAGAAACTTTTCTGCTCAAAACCACACAATGCATTTCTATGGAAGGAAATACAAGTTACTGGTAAGTACGCTTAGAATTACTTTCCAGGGTCAGTGCTGGTCTGAAAGATGCAGTACTGGGTTCTCTCCTGATAACAGGTGAGTAAATCGGAATTTGTAGTTCGACTGATTTTAGAGGAATATTTGTGCATTTCAAAAATAGACACTAAGAAACTTTTCTGCTGAAAACCACACAATGGATTCCTATGGAAGGAAATACAAGTTACTGGTAAGTACGCTTAGAATTTCTTTTCAGGGTCAATGCTGGGCTAAGAGATGCAGCCCTGGGTTCTATCCTGATAACAGGTGAGTAAATCGGAATTCGTAGTTCGGCTGATTTTAGAGGAATATTTGTGTGTTTCAAAAATGGACACTTAGAAACTTTTCTGGTGAAGACCACAAAATGGATTCCTATGGAAGGAAATACAAGCTACTGGTAAGTACGCTTAGAATTACTTTCCAGGGTCAGTGCTGGGCTAAAAGATGCTGCTCTGGGTTCTCTCCTGATAACAGGTGAGTAAATCGGAATTCGTACTTCGGCTCATTTTAGAGGAATATTTGTACGTTTCAAAAATGTAGACTTAGAATTTTTTCTGCTGAAAACCACACAATGGATTCCTATGGAAGGAAATACAAGTTACTGGTAAGTACGCTTAGAATTACTTTTCAGGGTCAGTGCTGGTCTAAAAGATGCAGCACTGGGTTCTCTCCTGATAACAGGTGAGTAAATCGGAATTTGTAGTTCGGCTGATTTTAGAGGAATATTTGTACGTTTCAAAAATGGACACTTAGAAACTTTTCTGCTGAAAACCACACAATGCATTTCTATGGAAGGAAATACAAGTTACTGGTAAGTACGGTTAGAATTACTTTCCAGGGTCAGTGCTGGTCTAAAAGATGCAGCACTGGGTTCTCTCCTGATAACAGGTGAGTAAATCGGAATTCATAGTTCGACTGATTTTCGAGGAATATTTGTACTTTTCAAAAATGGACAGTTAGAAACTTTTCTGTTGAAAACCACACAATGGATTCCTATGGAAGGAAACACAAGTTACTGGTAAGTACGCTTAGAATTACTTTTCATGGTCGTGCTGGGCTAACAGATGCAGCACTGGGTTCTCTCCTGATAACAGGTGAGTAAATCGGAATTCGTAGTTTGGCTGATTTTAGAGGAATATTTGTACGTTTCATAAATGGACACTTAGAAACTTTTCTGCTGAAAACAACACAATGGATTCCTAAGGAAGGAAATACAAGCTACTGGTAAGTACTCTTAGAATTACTTTTCAGGGTCAGTGCTGGGCTAAAAGATGCAGCACTGGTTTCTCTCCTGATAACAGGTGAGTAAATCGGAATTCATAGTTCGGCTCATTTTAGAGGAATATTTGTACGTTTCAAAAATGTAGACTTAGAATTTTTTCTGCTGAAAACCACACAATGGATTCCTATGGAAGGAAACACAAGTTACTGGTAAGTACGCTTAGAATTACTTTTCAGGGTCGTGCTGGGCTAACAGATGCAGCACTGGGTTCTCTCCTGATAACAGGTGAGTAAATCGGAATTCGTAGTTTGGCTGATTTTAGAGGAATATGTGTACGTTTCAAAAATGGACACTTAGAAACTTTTCTGCTGAAAACAACAAAATGGATTCCTATGGAAGGAAATACAAGCTACTGGTAAGTACGCTTAGAATTACTTTCCAGGGTCAGTGCTGGGCTAAAAGATGCTGCTCTGGGTTCTCTCCTGATAACAGGTGAGTAAATCGGAATTCGTACTTCGGCTCATTTTAGAGGAATATTTGTACGTTTCAAAAATGTAGACTTATAATTTTTTCTGCTGAAAACCACACAATGGATTCCTATGGAAGAAAATACAAGTTACTGGTAAGTACGCTTAGAATTACTTTTCAGGGTCAGTGCTGGTCTAAAAGATGCAGCACTGGGTTCTCTCCTGATAACAGGTGAGTAAATCGGAATTTGTAGTTCGGCTGATTTTAGAGGAATATTTGTACGTTTCAAAAATGGACACTTAGAAACTTTTCTGCTGAAAACCACACAATGCATTTCTATGGAAGGAAATACAAGTTACTGGTAAGTACGGTTAGAATTACTTTCCAGGGTCAGTGCTGGTCTAAAAGATGCAGCACTGGGTTCTCTCCTGATAACAGGTGAGTAAATCGGAATTCATAGTTCGACTGATTTTCGAGGAATATTTGTACTTTTCAAAAATGGACAGTTAGAAACTTTTCTGTTGAAAACCACACAATGGATTCCTATGGAAGGAAACACAAGTTACTGGTAAGTACGCTTAGAATTACTTTTCATGGTCGTGCTGGGCTAACAGATGCAGCACTGGGTTCTCTCCTGATAACAGGTGAGTAAATCGGAATTCGTAGTTTGGCTGATTTTAGAGGAATATTTGTACGTTTCATAAATGGACACTTAGAAACTTTTCTGCTGAAAACAACACAATGGATTCCTAAGGAAGGAAATACAAGTTACTGGTAAGTACTCTTAGAATTACTTTTCAGGGTCAGTGCTGGGCTAAAAGATGCAGCACTGGGTTCTCTCCTGATAACAGGTGAGTAAATCGGAATTCGTAGTTTGGCTGATTTTAGAGGAATATTTGTGTGTTTCAAAAATGGACACTTAGAAACTTCTCTGGTGAAGACCACACAATGGATTCCTATGGAAGGAAATACAAGCTACTGGTAAGTACGCTTAGAATTACTTTCCAAGGTCAGTGCTGGGCTAAAAAATGCAGCACTGGGTTCTCTACTGATAACAGGTGAGTAAATCGGAATTCATAGTTCGGCTCATTTTAGAGGAATATTTGTACGTTTCAAAAATGTAGACTTAGAATTTTTTCTGCTGAAAACCACACAATGGATTCCTATGGAAGGAAATACAAGTTTCTGGTAAGTACGCTTAGAATTACTTTTCAGGGTCAGTGCTGGTCTAAAAGATGCAGCACTGGGTTCTCTCCTGATAACAGGTGAGTAAATCGGAATTTGTAGTTCGGCTGATTTTAGAGGAATATTTGTACGTTTCAAAAATGGACACTTAGAAACTTTTCTGCTGAAAACCACACAATGCATTTCTATGGAAGGAAATACAAGTTACTGGTAAGTACGGTTAGAATTACTTTCCAGGGTCAGTGCTGGTCTAAAAGATGCAGCACTGGGTTCTCTCCTGATAACAGGTGAGTAAATCGGAATTCATAGTTCGACTGATTTTCGAGGAATATTTTTACTTTTCAAAAATGGACAGTTAGAAACTTTCCGTTGAAAACCACACAATGGATTCCTATGGAAGGAAACACAAGTTACTGGTAAGTACGCTTAGAATTACTTTTCAGGGTCGTGCTGGGCTAACAGATGCAGCACTGGGTTCTCTCCTGATAACAGGTGAGTAAATCGGAATTCATAGTTCGACTGATTTTCGAGGAATATTTGTACTTTTCAAAAATGGACAGTTAGAAACTTGTCTGTTGAAAACCACACAATGGATTCCTATGGAAGGAAACACAAGTTACTGGTAAGTACGCTTAGAATTACTTTTCAGGGTCGTGCTGGGCTAACAGATGCAGCACTGGGTTCTCTCCTGATAACAGGTGAGTAAATCGGAATTCGTAGTTTGGCTGATTTTAGAGGAATATGTGTACGTTTCAAAAATGGACACTTAGAAACTTTTCTGCTGAAAACAACACAATGGATTCCTAAGGAAGGAAATACAAGTTACTGGTAAGTACTCTTAGAATTACTTTTCAGGGTCAGTGCTGGGCTAAAAGATGCAGCACTGGGTTCTCTCCTGATAACGGGTGAGTAAATCGGAATTCGTAGTTCGGCTGATATTAGAGGAATATTTGTGTGTTTCAAAAATGGACACTTAGAAACTTCTCTGGTGAAGACCACACAATGGATTCCTATGGAAGGAAATACAAGCTACTGGTAAGTACGCTTAGAATTACTTTCCAAGGTCAGTGCTGGGCTAAAAAATGCAGCACTGGGTTCTCTACTGATAACAGGTGAGTAAATCGGAATTCATAGTTCGGCTCATTTTAGAGGAATATTTGTACGTTTCAAAAATGTAGACTTAGATTTTTTTCTGCTGAAAACCACACAATGGATTCCTATGGAAGGAAATACAAGTTACTGGTAAGTACGCTTAGAATTACTTTTCAGGGTCAGTGCTGGTCTAAAAGATGCAGCACTGGGTTCTCTCCTGATAACAGGTGAGTAAATCGGAATTTGTAGTTCGGCTGATTTTAGAGGAATATTTGTACGTTTCAAAAATGGACACTTAGAAACTTTTCTGCTGAAAACCACACAATGCATTTCTATGGAAGGAAATACAAGTTACTGGTAAGTACGGTTAGAATTACTTTCCAGGGTCAGTGCTGGTCTAAAAGATGCAGCACTGGGTTCTCTCCTGATAACAGGTGAGTAAATCGGAATTCATAGTTCGACTGATTTTCGAGGAATATTTGTACTTTTCAAAAATGGACAGTTAGAAACTTGTCTGTTGAAAACCACACAATGGATTCCTATGGAAGGAAACACAAGTTACTGGTAAGTACGCTTAGAATTACTTTTCAGGGTCGTGCTGGGCTAACAGATGCAGCACTGGGTTCTCTCCTGATAACAGGTGAGTAAATCGGAATTCATAGTTCGACTGATATTCGAGGAATATTTGTACTTTTCAAAAATGGACAGTTAGAAACTTGTCTGTTGAAAACCACACAATGGATTCCTATGGAAGGAAACACAAGTTACTGGTAAGTACGCTTAGAATTACTTTTCAGGGTCGTGCTGGGCTAACAGATGCAGCACTGGGTTCTCTCCTGATAACAGGTGAGTAAATTGGAATTCGTAGTTTGGCTGATTTTAGAGGAATATTTGTACGTTTCAAAAATGGACACTTAGAAACTTTTCTGCTGAAAACCACACAATGCATTTCTATGGAAGGAAATACAAGTTACTGGTAAGTACGCTTAGAATTACTTTCCAGGGTCAGTGCTGGTCTGAAAGATGCAGCACTGGGTTCTCTCCTGATAACAGGTGAGTAAATCGGAATTTGTAGTTCGACTGATTTTAGAGGAATATTTGTGCATTTCAAAAATAGACACTAAGAAAGTTTTCTGCTGAAAACCACACAATGGATTCCTATGGAAGGAAATACAAGTTACTGGTAAGTACGCTTAGAATTTCTTTTCAGGGTCAATGCTCGGCTAAGAGATGCAGCCCTGGGTTCTATCCTGATAACAGGTGAGTAAATCGGAATTCGTAGTTTGCTTGATTTTAGAGGAATATTTGTGTGTTTCAAAAATGGACACTTAGAAACTTTTCTGGTGAAGACCACAAAATGGATTCCTATGGAAGGAAATACAAGCTACTGGTAAGTACGCTTAGAATTACTTTCCAGGGTCAGTGCTGGGCTAAAAGATGCTGCTCTGGGTTCTCTGCTGATAACAGGTGAGTAAATCGGAATTCGTACTTCGGCTCATTTTAGAGGAATATTTGTACGTTTCAAAAATGTAGACTTAGAATTTTTTCTGCTGAAAACCACACAATGGATTCCTATGGAAGGAAATACAAGTTACTGGTAAGTACGCTTAGAATTACTTTTCAGGGTCAGTGCTGGTCTAAAAGATGCAGCACTGGGTTCTCTCCTGATAACAGGTGAGTAAATCGGAATTTGTAGTTCGGCTGATTTTAGAGGAATATTTGTACGTTTCAAAAATGGACACTTAGAAACTTTTCTGCTGAAAACCACACAATGCATTTCTATGGAAGGAAATACAAGTTACTGGTAAGTACGGTTATAATTACTTTCCAGGGTCAGTGCTGGTCTAAAAGATGCAGCACTGGGATCTCTCCTGATAACAGGTGAGTAAATCGGAATTCATAGTTCGACTGATTTTCGAGGAATATTTGTACTTTTCAAAAATGGACAGTTAGAAACTTTTCTGTTGAAAACCACACAATGGATTCCTATGGAAGGAAACACAAGTTACTGGTAAGTACGCTTAGAATTACTTTTCAGGGTCGTGCTGGGCTAACAGATGCAGCACTGGGTTCTCTCCTGATAACAGGTGAGTAAATCGGAATTCGTAGTTTGGCTGATTTTAGAGGAATATTTGTACGTTTCAAAAATGGACACTTAGAAACTTTTCTGCTGAAAACAACACAATGGATTCCTAAGGAAGGAAATACAAGCTACTGGTAAGTACTCTTAGAATTACTTTTCAGGGTCAGTGCTAGGCTAAAAGATGCAGCACTGGGTTCTCTCCTGATAACAGGTGAGTAAATCAGAATTCGTACTTCAGCTCATTTTAGAGGAATATTTGTATGTTTCAAAAATGGACACTTAGAAACTTTTCTGCTGAAAACAACACAATGGATTCCTAAGGAAGGAAATACAAGTTACTGGTAAGTACTCTTAGAATTAGTTTTCAGGGTCAGTGCTGGGCTAAAAGATGCAGCACTGGGTTCTCTCCTGATAACAGGTGAGTAAATCGGAATTCGTAGTTCGGCTGATTTTAGAGGAATATTTGTGTGTTTCAAAATTGGACACTTAGAAACTTCTCTGGTGAAGACCACACAATGGATTCCTATGGAAGGAAATACAAGCTACTGGTAAGTACGCTTAGAATTACTTTCCAAGGTCAGTGCTGGGCTAAAAAATGCAGCACTGGGTTCTCTACTGATAACAGGTGAGTAAATCGGAATTCATAGTTCGGCTCATTTTAGAGGAATATTTGTACGTTTCAAAAATGTAGACTTAGAATTTTTTCTGCTGAAAACCACACAATGGATTCCTATGGAAGGAAATACAAGTTACTGGTAAGTACGCTTAGAATTACTTTTCAGGGTCAGTGCTGGTCTAAAAGATGCAGCACTGGGTTCTCTCCTGATAACAGGTGAGTAAATCGGAATTTGTAGTTCGGCTGATTTTAGAGGAGTATTTGTACGTTTCAAAAATGGACACTTAGAAACTTTTCTGCTAAAAACCACACAATGCATTTCTATGGAAGGAAATACAAGTTACTGGTAAGTACGGTTAGAATTACTTTCCAGGGTCAGTGCTGGTCTAAAAGATGCAGCACTGGGTTCTCTTCTGATAACAGGTGAGTAAATCGGAATTCATAGTTCGACTGATTTTCGAGGAATATTTTTACTTTTCAAAAATGGACAGTTAGAAACTTTTCTGTTGAAAACCACACAATGGATTCCTATGGAAGGAAACACAAGTTACTGGTAAGTACGCTTAGAATTACTTTTCAGGGTCGTGCTGGGCTAACAGACGCAGCACTGGGTTCTCTCCTGATAACAGGTGAGTAAATCGGAATTCGTAGTTCGGCTGATTTTAGAGGAATATTTGTGTGTTTCAAAAATGGACACTTAGAAACTTCTCTGGTGAAGACCACACAATGGATTCCTATGGAAGGAAATTCAAGCTACTGGTAAGTACGCTTAGAATTACTTTCCAAGGTCAGTGCTGGGCTAAAAAATGCAGCACTGGGTTCTCTACTGATAATAGGTGAGTAAATCGGAATTCATAGTTCGGTTCATTTTAGAGGAATATTTGTACGTTTCAAAAATGTAGACTTAGAATTTTTTCTGCTGAAAACCACACAATGGATTCCTAATGAAGGAAATACAAGTTACTGGTAAGTACGCTTAGAATTACTTTTCAGGGTCAGTGCTGGTCTAAAAGATGCAGCACTGGGTTCTCTCCTGATAACAGGTGAGTAAATCGGAATTCGTAGTTTGGCTGATTTTAGAGGAATATTTGTATGTTTCAAAAATGTACACTTAGAAACTATTCTTCTGAAAACCACACAATGGATTCCTATGGAAGGAAATACAAGTTACTGGTAAGTAAGCTTAGAATTACTTTTCAGGGTCAGTGCTGGGCTAAAAGATGCAGCACTGGGTTCTCTCCTGATAACAGGTGAGTAAATCGGAATTCGTAGTTCGGCTGATTTTAGAGGAATATTTGTACGTTTCAAAAATGGACACTTAGAAACTTTTCTGCTCAAAACCACACAATGCATTTCTATGGAAGGAAATACAAGTTACTGGTAAGTACGCTTAGAATTACTTTCCAGGGTCAGTGCTGGTCTGAAAGATGCAGTACTGGGTTCTCTCCTGATAACAGGTGAGTAAATCGGAATTTGTAGTTCGACTGATTTTAGAGGAATATTTGTGCATTTCAAAAATAGACACTAAGAAACTTTTCTGCTGAAAACCACACAATGGATTCCTATGGAAGGAAATACAAGTTACTGGTAAGTACGCTTAGAATTTCTTTTCAGGGTCAATGCTGGGCTAAGAGATGCAGCCCTGGGTTCTATCCTGATAACAGGTGAGTAAATCGGAATTCGTAGTTCGGCTGATTTTAGAGGAATATTTGTGTGTTTCAAAAATGGACACTTAGAAACTTTTCTGGTGAAGACCACAAAATGGATTCCTATGGAAGGAAATACAAGCTACTGGTAAGTACGCTTAGAATTACTTTCCAGGGTCAGTGCTGGGCTAAAAGATGCTGCTCTGGGTTCTCTCCTGATAACAGGTGAGTAAATCGGAATTCGTACTTCGGCTCATTTTAGAGGAATATTTGTACGTTTCAAAAATGTAGACTTAGAATTTTTTCTGCTGAAAACCACACAATGGATTCCTATGGAAGGAAATACAAGTTACTGGTAAGTACGCTTAGAATTACTTTTCAGGGTCAGTGCTGGTCTAAAAGATGCAGCACTGGGTTCTCTCCTGATAACAGGTGAGTAAATCGGAATTTGTAGTTCGGCTGATTTTAGAGGAATATTTGTACGTTTCAAAAATGGACACTTAGAAACTTTTCTGCTGAAAACCACACAATGCATTTCTATGGAAGGAAATACAAGTTACTGGTAAGTACGGTTAGAATTACTTTCCAGGGTCAGTGCTGGTCTAAAAGATGCAGCACTGGGTTCTCTCCTGATAACAGGTGAGTAAATCGGAATTCATAGTTCGACTGATTTTCGAGGAATATTTGTACTTTTCAAAAATGGACAGTTAGAAACTTTTCTGTTGAAAACCACACAATGGATTCCTATGGAAGGAAACACAAGTTACTGGTAAGTACGCTTAGAATTACTTTTCATGGTCGTGCTGGGCTAACAGATGCAGCACTGGGTTCTCTCCTGATAACAGGTGAGTAAATCGGAATTCGTAGTTTGGCTGATTTTAGAGGAATATTTGTACGTTTCATAAATGGACACTTAGAAACTTTTCTGCTGAAAACAACACAATGGATTCCTAAGGAAGGAAATACAAGCTACTGGTAAGTACTCTTAGAATTACTTTTCAGGGTCAGTGCTGGGCTAAAAGATGCAGCACTGGTTTCTCTCCTGATAACAGGTGAGTAAATCGGAATTCATAGTTCGGCTCATTTTAGAGGAATATTTGTACGTTTCAAAAATGTAGACTTAGAATTTTTTCTGCTGAAAACCACACAATGGATTCCTATGGAAGGAAACACAAGTTACTGGTAAGTACGCTTAGAATTACTTTTCAGGGTCGTGCTGGGCTAACAGATGCAGCACTGGGTTCTCTCCTGATAACAGGTGAGTAAATCGGAATTCGTAGTTTGGCTGATTTTAGAGGAATATGTGTACGTTTCAAAAATGGACACTTAGAAACTTTTCTGCTGAAAACAACAAAATGGATTCCTATGGAAGGAAATACAAGCTACTGGTAAGTACGCTTAGAATTACTTTCCAGGGTCAGTGCTGGGCTAAAAGATGCTGCTCTGGGTTCTCTCCTGATAACAGGTGAGTAAATCGGAATTCGTACTTCGGCTCATTTTAGAGGAATATTTGTACGTTTCAAAAATGTAGACTTATAATTTTTTCTGCTGAAAACCACACAATGGATTCCTATGGAAGAAAATACAAGTTACTGGTAAGTACGCTTAGAATTACTTTTCAGGGTCAGTGCTGGTCTAAAAGATGCAGCACTGGGTTCTCTCCTGATAACAGGTGAGTAAATCGGAATTTGTAGTTCGGCTGATTTTAGAGGAATATTTGTACGTTTCAAAAATGGACACTTAGAAACTTTTCTGTTGAAAACCACACAATGGATTCCTATGGAAGGAAACACAAGTTACTGGTAAGTACGCTTAGAATTACTTTTCATGGTCGTGCTGGGCTAACAGATGCAGCACTGGGTTCTCTCCTGATAACAGGTGAGTAAATCGGAATTCGTAGTTTGGCTGATTTTAGAGGAATATTTGTACGTTTCATAAATGGACACTTAGAAACTTTTCTGCTGAAAACAACACAATGGATTCCTAAGGAAGGAAATACAAGCTACTGGTAAGTACTCTTAGAATTACTTTTCAGGGTCAGTGCTGGGCTAAAAGATGCAGCACTGGTTTCTCTCCTGATAACAGGTGAGTAAATCGGAATTCATAGTTCGGCTCATTTTAGAGGAATATTTGTACGTTTCAAAAATGTAGACTTAGAATTTTTTCTGCTGAAAACCACACAATGGATTCCTATGGAAGGAAACACAAGTTACTGGTAAGTACGCTTAGAATTACTTTTCAGGGTCGTGCTGGGCTAACAGATGCAGCACTGGGTTCTCTCCTGATAACAGGTGAGTAAATCGGAATTCGTAGTTTGGCTGATTTTAGAGGAATATTTGTACGTTTCAAAAATGGACACTTAGAAACTTTTCTGCTGAAAACAACACAATGGATTCCTAAGGAAGGAAATACAAGTTACTGGTAAGTACGCTTAGAATTACTTTCCAGGGTCAGTGCTGGTCTGAAAGAGTCAGCACTGGGTTCTCTCCTGATAACAGGTGAGTAAATCGGAATTCGTAGTTTGGCTGATTTTAGAGGAATATTTGTACGTTTCAAAAATGGACACTTAGAAACTTTTCTGCTGAAAACCACACAATGCATTTCTATGGAAGGAAATACAAGTTACTGGTAAGTACGCTTAGAATTACTTTCCAGGGTCAGTGCTGGTCTGAAAGATGCAGCACTGGGTTCTCTCCTGATAACAGGTGAGTAAATCGGAATTTGTAGTTCGACTGATTTTAGAGGAATATTTGTGCATTTCAAAAATAGATACTAAGAAACTTTTCTGCTGAAAACAACACAATGGATTCCTAAGGAAGGAAATACAAGTTACTGGTAAGTACTCTTAGAATTACTTTTCAGGGTCAGTGCTGGGCTAAAAGATGCAGCACTGGGTTCTCTCCTGATAACAGGTGAGTAAATCGGAATTCGTAGTTCGGCTGATTTTAGAGGAATATTGGTGTGTTTCAAAAATGGACACTTAGAAACTTCTCTGGTGAAGACCACACAATGGATTCCTATGGAAGGAAATACAAGCTACTGGTAAGTACGCTTAGAATTACTTTCCAAGGTCAGTGCTGGGCTAAAAAATGCAGCACTGGGTTCTCTACTGATAACAGGTGAGTAAATCGGAATTCACAGTTTGGCTCATTTTAGAGGAATATTTGTACGTTTCAAAAATGTAGACTTAGAATTTTTTCTGCTGAAAACCACACAATGGATTCCTATGGAAGGAAATACAAGTTACTGGTAAGTACGCTTAGAATTACTTTTCAGGGTCAGTGCTGGTCTAAAAGATGCAGCACTGGGTTCTCTCCTGATAACAGGTGAGTAAATCGGAATTTGTAGTTCGGCTGATTTTAGAGGAATATTTGTACGTTTCAAAAATGGACACTTAGAAACTTTTCTGCTGAAAACCACACAATGCATTTCTATGGAAGGAAATACAAGTTACTGGTAAGTACGGTTAGAATTACTTTCCAGGGTCAGTGCTGGTCTAAAAGATGCAGCACTGGGTTCTCTCCTGATAACAGGTGAGTAAATCAGAATTTGTAGTTCGGCTGATTTTAGAGGAATATTTGTACGTTTCAAAAATGGACACTTAGAAACTTTTCTGCTGAAAACCACACAATGCATTTCTATGGAAGGAAATACAAGTTACTGGTAAGTACGGTTAGAATTACTTTCCAGGGTCAGTGCTGGTCTAAAAGATGCAGCACTGGGTTCTCTCCTGATAACAGGTGAGTAAATCGGAATTCATAGTTCGACTGATTTTCGAGGAATATTTGTACTTTTCAAAAATGGACAGTTAGAAACTTTTCTGTTGAAAACCACACAATGGATTCCTATGGAAGGAAACACAAGTTACGGGTAAGTACGCTTAGAATTACTTTTCAGGGTCGTGCTGGGCTAACAGATGCAGCACTGGGTTCTCTCCTGATAACAGGTGAGTAAATCGGAATTCGTAGTTTGGCTGATTTTAGAGGAATATTTGTACGTTTCAAAAATGGACACTTAGAAACTTTTCTGCTGAAAACAACACAATGGATTCCTAAGGAAGGAAATACAAGCTACTGGTAAGTACTCTTAGAATTACTTTTCAGGGTCAGTGCTGGGCTAAAAGATGCAGCACTGGGTTCTCTCCTGATAACAGGTGAGTAAATCGGAATTCGTAGTTTGGCTGATTTTAGAGGAATATTTGTACGTTTCAAAAATGGACACTTAGAAACTTTTCTGCTGAAAACAACACACTGGATTCCTAAGGAAGGAAATACAAGCTACTGGTAAGTACTCTTAGAATTACTTTTCAGGGTCAGTGCTGGGCTAAAAGATGCAGCACTGGGTTCTCTCCTGATAACAGGTGAGTAAATCGGAATTCATAGTTCGGCTCATTTTAGAGGAATATTTGTACGTTTCAAAAATGTAGACTTAGAATTTTTTCTGCTGAAAACCACACAATGGATTCCTATGGGTGAAATACAAGTTACTGCTAAGTATGCTTAGAATTACTTTCCAGGGTCAGTGCTGGTCTAAAAGATGCAGCACTGGGTTCCCTCCTGATAACAGGTGAGTAAATCGGAATTCGTAGTTTTGCTGATTTTAGAGGTATATTTGTACGTTTCAAAAATTTACACTTAGAAACTTTTCTGCTGAAAACCACACAATGGATTCCTATGGAAGGAAATATAAGTTACTGGCAAGTACGCTTAGAATTACTTTTCAGGGTCGTGCTGGGCTAACAGATGCAGCACTGGGTTCTCTCCTGATAACAGGTGAGTAAATCGGAATTCGTAGTTCGGCTGATTTTAGAGGAATATTTGTGTGTTTCAAAAATGGACACTTAGAAACTTCTCTGGTGAAGACCACACAATGGATTCCTATGGAAGGAAATACAAGCTACTGGTAAGTACGCTTAGAATTACTTTCCAAGGTCAGTGCTGGGCTAAAAAATGCAGCACTGGGTTCTCTACTGATAACAGGTGAGTAAATCGGAATTCATAGTTCGGCTCATTTTAGAGGAATATTTGTACGTTTCAAAAATGTAGACTTAGAATTTTTTCTGCTGAAAACCACACAATGGATTCCTAATGAAGGAAATACAAGTTACTGGTAAGTACGCTTAGAATTACTTTTCAGGGTCAGTGCTGGTCTAAAAGATGCAGCACTGGGTTCTCTCCTGATAACAGGTGAGTAAATCGGAATTCGTAGTTTGGCTGATTTTAGAGGAATATTTGTATGTTTCAAAAATGTACACTTAGAAACTATTCTTCTGAAAACCACACAATGGATTCCTATGGAAGGAAATACAAGTTACTGGTAAGTAAGCTTAGAATTACTTTTCAGGGTCAGTGCTGGGCTAAAAGATGCAGCACTGGGTTCTCTCCTGATAACAGGTGAGTAAATCGGAATTCGTAGTTCGGCTGATTTTAGAGGAATATTTGTACGTTTCAAAAATGGACACTTAGAAACTTTTCTGCTGAAAACCACACAATGCATTTCTATGGAAGGAAATACAAGTTACTGGTAAGTACGCTTAGAATTACTTTCCAGGGTCAGTGCTGGTCTGAAAGATGCAGTACTGGGTTCTCTCCTGATAACAGGTGAGTAAATCGGAATTTGTAGTTCGACTGATTTTAGAGGAATATTTGTGCATTTCAAAAATAGACACTAAGAAACTTTTCTGCTGAAAACCACACAATGGATTCCTATGGAAGGAAATACAAGTTACTGGTAAGTACGCTTAGAATTTCTTTTCAGGGTCAATGCTGGGCTAAGAGATGCAGCCCTGGTTTCTATCCTGATAACAGGTGAGTAAATCGGAATTCGTAGTTCGGCTGATTTTAGAGGAATATTTGTGTGTTTCAAAAATGGACACTTAGAAACTTTTCTGGTGAAGACCACAAAATGGATTCCTATGGAAGGAAATACAAGCTACTGGTAAGTACGCTTAGAATTACTTTCCAGGGTCAGTGCTGGGCTAAAAGATGCTGCTCTGGGTTCTCTCCTGATAACAGGTGAGTAAATCGGAATTCGTACTTCGGCTCATTTTAGAGGAATATTTGTACGTTTCAAAAATGGACACTTTGAAACTTTTCTTCTGAAAACCACACAATGGATTCCTATGGAAGGAAATACAAGTTACTGGTAAGTACGCTTAGAATTACTTTTCAGGGTCAGTGCTGGTCTAAAAGATGCAGCACTGGGTTCTCTCCTGATAACAGGTGAGTAAATCGGAATTTGTAGTTCGGCTGATTTTAGAGGAATATTTGTACGTTTCAAAAATGGACACTTAGAAACTTTTCTGCTGAAAACCACACAATGCATTTCTATGGAAGGAAATACAAGTTACTGGTAAGTACGGTTAGAATTACTTTCCAGGGTCAGTGCTGGTCTAAAAGATGCAGCACTGGGTTCTCTCCTGATAACAGGTGAGTAAATCGGAATTCATAGTTCGACTGATTTTCGAGGAATATTTGTACTTTTCAAAAATGGACAGTTAGAAACTTTTCTGTTGAAAACCACACAATGGATTCCTATGGAAGGAAACACAAGTTACGGGTAAGTACGCTTAGAATTACTTTTCAGGGTCGTGCTGGGCTAACAGATGCAGCACTGGGTTCTCTCCTGATAACAGGTGAGTAAATCGGAATTCGTAGTTTGGCTGATTTTAGAGGAATATTTGTACGTTTCAAAAATGGACACTTAGAAACTTTTCTGCTGAAAACAACACAATGGATTCCTAAGGAAGGAAATACAAGCTACTGGTAAGTACTCTTAGAATTACTTTTCAGGGTCAGTGCTGGGCTAAAAGATGCAGCACTGGGTTCTCTCCTGATAACAGGTGAGTAAATCGGAATTCGTAGTTTGGCTGATTTTAGAGGAATATTTGTACGTTTCAAAAATGGACACTTAGAAACTTTTCTGCTGAAAACAACACAATGGATTCCTAAGGAAGGAAATACAAGCTACTGGTAAGTACTCTTAGAATTACTTTTCAGGGTCAGTGCTGGGCTAAAAGATGCAGCACTGGGTTCTCTCCTGATAACAGGTGAGTAAATCGGAATTCATAGTTCGGCTCATTTTAGAGGAATATTTGTACGTTTCAAAAATGTAGACTTAGAATTTTTTCTGCTGAAAACCACACAATGGATTCCTATGGGTGAAATACATGTTACTGGTAAGTACGCTTAGAATTACTTTTCAGGGTCAGTGCTGGTCTAAAAGATGCAGCACTGGGTTCTCTCCTGATAACAGGTGAGTAAATCAGAATTTGTAGTTCGGCTGATTTTAGAGGAATATTTGTACGTTTCAAAAATGGACACTTAGAAACTTTTCTGCTGAAAACCACACAATGCATTTCTATGGAAGGAAATACAAGTTACTGGTAAGTACGGTTAGAATTACTTTCCAGGGTCAGTGCTGGTTTAAAAGATGCAGCACTGGGTTCTCTCCTGATAACAGGTGAGTAAATCGGAATTCATAGTTCGACTGATTTTCGAGGAATATTTGTACTTTTCAAAAATGGACAGTTAGAAACTTTTCTGTTGAAAACCACTCAATGGATTCCTATGGAAGGAAACACAAGTTACGGGTAAGTACGCTTAGAATTACTTTTCAGGGTCGTGCTGGGCTAACAGATGCAGCACTGGGTTCTCTCCTGATAACAGGTGAGTAAATCGGAATTCGTAGTTTGGCTGATTTTAGAGGAATATTTGTACGTTTCAAAAATGGACACTTAGAAACTTTTCTGCTGAAAACAACACAATGGATTCCTAAGGAAGGAAATACAAGCTACTGGTAAGTACTCTTAGAATTACTTTTCAGGGTCAGTGCTGGGCTAAAAGATGCAGCACTGGGTTCTCTCCTGATAACAGGTGAGTAAATCGGAATTCGTAGTTTGGCTGATTTTAGAGGAATATTTGTACGTTTCAAAAATGGACACTTAGAAACTTTTCTGCTGAAAACAACACAATGGATTCCTAAGGAAGGAAATACAAGCTACTGGTAAGTACTCTTAGAATTACTTTTCAGGGTCAGTGCTGGGCTAAAAGATGCAGCACTGGGTTCTCTCCTGATAACAGGTGAGTAAATCGGAATTCATAGTTCGGCTCATTTTAGAGGAATATTTGTACGTTTCAAAAATGTAGACTTAGAATTTTTTCTGCTGAAAACCACACAATGGATTCCTATGGGTGAAATACAAGTTACTGGTAAGTACGCTTAGAATTACTTTTCAGGGTCAGTGCTGGTCTAAAAGATGCAGCACTGGGTTCTCTCCTGATAACAGGTGAGTAAATCAGAATTTGTAGTTCGGCTGATTTTAGAGGAATATTTGTACGTTTCAAAAATGGACACTTAGAAACTTTTCTGCTGAAAACCACACAATGCATTTCTATGGAAGGAAATACAAGTTACTGGTAAGTACGGTTAGAATTACTTTCCAGGGTCAGTGCTGGTCTAAAAGATGCAGCACTGGGTTCTCTCCTGATAACAGGTGAGTAAATCGGAATTCATAGTTCGACTGATTTTCGAGGAATATTTGTACTTTTCAAAAATGGACAGTTAGAAACTTTTCTGTTGAAAACCACACAATGGATTCCTATGGAAGGAAACACAAGTTACTGGTAAGTACGCTTAGAATTACTTTTCAGGGTCGTGCTGGGCTAACAGATGCAGCACTGGGTTCTCTCCTGATAACAGGTGAGTAAATCGGAATTCGTAGTTTGGCTGATTTTAGAGGAATATTTGTACGTTTCAAAAATGGACACTTAGAAACTTTTCTGCTGAAAACCACACAATGCATTTCTATGGAAGGAAATACAAGTTACTGGTAAGTACTCTTAGAATTACTTTTCAGGGTCAGTGCTGGGCTAAAAGATGCAGCACTGGGTTCTCTCCTGATAACAGGTGAGTAAATCGGAATTCGTAGTTCGGCTGATTTTAGAGGAATATTTGTGTGTTTCAAAAATGGACACTTAGAAACTTCTCTGGTGAAGACCACACAATGGATTCCTATGGAAGGAAATACAAGCTACTGGTAAGTACGCTTAGAATTACTTTCCAAGGTCAGTGCTGGGCTAAAAAATGCAGCACTGGGTTCTCTACTGATAACAGGTGAGTAAATAGGAATTCATAGTTCGGCTCATTTTAGAGGAATATTTGTATGTTTCAAAAATGTAGACTTAGAATTTTTTCTGCTGAAAACCACACAATGGATTCCTATGGAAGGAAATACAAGTTACTGGTAAGTACGCTTAGAATTACTTTTCAGGGTCAGTGCTGGTCTAAAAGATGCAGCACTGGGTTCTCTCCTGATAACAGGTGAGTAAATCGGAATTTGTAGTTTGGCTGATTTTAGAGGAATATTTGTACGTTTCAAAAATGGACACTTAGAAACTTTTCTGCTGAAAACCACACAATGCATTTCTATGGAAGGAAATACAAGTTACTGGTAAGTATGGTTAGAATTACTTTCCAGGGTCAGTGCTGGTCTAAAAGATGCAGCACTGGGTTCTCTCCTGATAACAGGTGATTAAATCAGAATTCATAGTTCGACTGATTTTCGAGGAATATTTGTACTTTTCAAAAATGCACAGTTAGAAACTTTTCTGTTGAAAACCACACAATGGATTCCTATGGAAGGAAACACAAGTTACTGGTAAGTACGCTTCGAATTACTTTTCAGGGTCGTGCTGGGCTAACAGATGCAGCACTGGGTTCTCTCCTGATAACAGGTGAGTAAATCGGAATTCGTAGTTTGGCTGATTTTAGAGGAATATTTGTACGTTTCAAAAATGGACACTTAGAAACTTTTCTGCTGAAAACCACACAATGCATTTCTATGGAAGGAAATACAAGTTACTGGTAAGTACGCTTAGAATTACTTTCCAGGGTCAGTGCTGGTCTGAAAGATGCAGCACTGGGTTCTCTCCTGATAACAGGTGAGTAAATCGGAATTTGTAGTTTGACTGATTTTAGAGGAATATTTGTGCATTTCAAAAATAGACACTAAGAAACTTTTCTGCTGAAAACCACACAATGGATTCCTATGGAAGGAAATACAAGTTACTGGTAAGTACGCTTAGAATTTCTTTTCAGGGTCAATGCTGGGCTAAGAGATGCAGCCCTCGGTTCTATCCTGATAACAGGTGAGTAAATCGGAATTCGTAGTTCGGCTGATTTTAGAGGAATATTTGTGTGTTTCAAAAATGGACACTTAGAAACTTTTCTGGTGAAGACCACAAAATGGATTCCTATGGAAGGAAATACAAGCTACTGGTAAGTACGCTTAGAATTACTTTCCAGGGTCAGTGCTGGGCTAAAAGATGCTGCTCTGGGTTCTCTACTGATAACAGGTGAGTAAATCGGAATTCGTACTTCGGCTCATTTTAGAGGAATATTTGTACGTTTCAAAAATGTAGACTTAGAATTTTTTCTGCTGAAAACCACACAATGGATTCCTATGGAAGGAAATACAAGTTACTGGTAAGTACGCTTAGAATTACTTTTCAGGGTCAGTGCTGGTCTAAAAGATGCAGCACTGTGTTCTCTCCTGATAACAGGTGAGTAAATCGGAATTTGTAGTTCGGCTGATTTTAGAGGAATATTTGTACGTTTCAAAAATGGACACTTAGAAACTTTTCTGCTGAAAACAACACAATGGATTCCTAAGGAAGGAAATACAAGTTACTGGTAAGTACTCTTAGAATTACTTTTCAGGGTCAGTGCTGGGCTAAAAGATGCAGCACTGGGTTCTCTCCTGATAACAGGTGAGTAAATCGGAATTCGTAGTTCGGCTGATTTTAGAGGAATATTTGTGTGTTTCAAAAATGGACACTTAGAAACTTTTCTGTTGAAAACCACACAATGGATTCCTATGGAAGGAAACACAAGTTACCGGTAAGTACGCTTAGAATTACTTTTCAGGGTCGTGCTGGGCTAACAGATGCAGCACTGGGTTCTCTCCTGATAACAGGTGAGTAAATCGGAATTCGTAGTTTGGCTGATTTTAGAGGAATATTTGTACGTTTCAAAAATGGACACTTAGAAACTTTTCTGCTGAAAACAACACAATGGATTCCTAAGGAAGGAAATACAAGCTACTGGTAAGTACTCTTAGAATTACTTTTCAGGGTCAGTGCTGGGCTAAAAGATGCAGCACTGGGTTCTCTCCTGATAACAGGTGAGTAAATCGGAATTCGTAGTTCGGCTGATTTTAGAGGAATATTTGTACGTTTCAAAAATGGACACTTAGAAACTTTTCTGCTGAAAACCACACAATGCATTTCTATGGAAGGAAATACAAGTTACTGGTAAGTACGATTAGAATTACTTTTCAGGGTCGTGCTGGGCAAACAGATGCAGCACTGGGTTCTCTCCTGATAACAGGTGAGTAAATCGGAATTCGTAGTTTGGCTGATTTTAGAAGAATATTTGTACGTTTAAAAAATGGACACTTAAAAACTTTTCTGCTGAAAACAACACAATGGATTCCTAAGGAAGGAAATACAAGTTACTGGTAAGTACGCTTAGAATTACTTTTCAGGGTCAGTGCTGGTCTGAAAGATGCAGCACTGGGTTCTCTCCTGATAACAGGTGAGTAAATCGGAATTCAGAGTTTGGCTGATTTTAGAGGAATATTTGTACGTTTCAAAAATGGACACTTAGAAACTTTTCTGCTGAAAACCACACAATGCATTTCTATGGAAGGAAATACAAGTTACTGGTAAGTACGCTTAGAATTACTTTCCAGGGTCAGTGCTGGTCTGAAAGATGCAGCACTGGGTTCTCTCCTGATAACAGGTGAGTAAATCGGAATTTGTAGTTCGACTGATTTTAGAGGAATATTTGTGCATTTCAAAAATAGACACTAAGAAACTTTTCTGCTGAAAACCACACAATGGATTCCTATGGAAGGAAATACAAGTTACTGGTAAGTACGCTTAGAATTTCTTTTCAGGGTCAATGCTGGGCTAAGAGATGCAGCCCTGGGTTCTATCCTGATAACAGGTGAGTAAATCGGAATTCGTAGTTCGGCTGATTTTAGAGGAATATTTGTGTGTTTCAAAAATGGACACTTAGAAACTTTTCTGGTGAAGACCACAAAATGGATTCCTATGGAAGGAAATACAAGCTACTGGTAAGTACGCTTAGAATTACTTTCCAGGGTCAGTGCTGGGCTAAAAGATGCTGCTCTGGGTTCTCTCCTGATAACAGGTGAGTAAATCGGAATTCGTACTTCGGCTCATTTTAGAGGAATATTTGTACGTTTCAAAAATGTAGACTTAGAATTTTTTCTGCTGAAAACCACACAATGGATTCCTATGGAAGGAAATACAAGTTACTGGTAAGTACGCTTAGAATTACTTTTCAGGGTCAGTGCTGGTCTAAAAGATGCAGCACTGGGTTCTCTCCTGGTAACAGGTGAGTAAATCGGAATTTGTAGTTCGGCTGATTTTAGAGGAATATTTGTACGTTTCAAAAATGGACACTTAGAAACTTTTCTGCTGAAAACCACACAATGCATTTCTATGGAAGGAAATACAAGTTACTGGTAAGTACGGTTAGAATTACTTTCCAGGGTCAGTGCTGGTCTAAAAGATGCAGCACTGGGTTCTCTCCTGATAACAGGTGAGTAAATCAGAATTCATAGTTCGACTGATTTTCGAGGAATATTTGTACTTTTCAAAAATGGACAGTTAAAAACTTTTCTGTTGAAAACCACACAATGGATTCCTATGGAAGGAAACACAAGTTACTGGTAAGTATGCTTAGAATTACTTTTCAGGGTCGTGCTGGGCTAACAGATGCAGCACTGGGTTCTCTCCTGATAACAGGTGAGTAAATCGGAATTCGTAGTTTGGCTGATTTTAGAGGAATATTTGTACGTTTCAAAAATGGACACTTAGAAACTTTTCTGCTGAAAACAACACAATGGATTCCTAAGGAAGGAAATACAAGTTACTGGTAAGTACGCTTAGAATTACTTTTCAGGGTCAGTGCTGGTCTGAAAGATGCAGCACTGGGTTCTCTCCTGATAACAGGTGAGTAAATCGGAATTCGTAGTTTGGCTGATTTTAGAGGAATATTTGTACGTTTCAAAAATGGACACTTAGAAACTTTTCTGCTGAAAACCACACAATGAATTTCTATGGAAGGAAATACAAGTTACTGGTAAGTACGCTTAGAATTACTTTCCAGGGTCAGTGCTGGTCTGAAAGATGCAGCACTGGGTTCTCTCCTGATAACAGGTGATTAAATCGGAATTTGTAGTTCGACTGATTTTAGAGGAATATTTGTGCATTTCAAAAATAGACACTAAGAAACTTTTCTGCTGAAAACCACACAATGGATTCCTATGGAAGGAAATACAAGTTACTGGTAAGTACGCTTAGAATTTCTTTTCAGGGTCAATGCTGGGCTAAGAGATGCAGCCCTGGGTTCTATCCTGATAACAGGTGAGTAAATCGGAATTCGTAGTTCGGCTGATTTTAGAGGAATATTTGTGTGTTTCAAAAATGGACACTTAGAAACTTTTCTGGTGAAGACCACAAAATGGATTCCTATGGAAGGAAATACAAGCTACTGGTAAGTACGCTTAGAATTACTTTCCAGGGTCAGTGCTGGGCTAAAAGATGCTGCTCTGGGTTCTCTCCTGATAACAGGTGAGTAAATCGGAATTCGTACTTCGGCTCATTTTAGAGGAATATTTGTACGTTTCAAAAATGTAGACTTAGAATTTTTTCTGCTGAAAACCACACAATGGATTCCTATGGAAGGAAATACAAGTTACTGGTAAGTACGCTTAGAATTACTTTCCAGGGTCAGTGCTGGTCTAAAAGATGCAGCACTGGGTTCTCTCCTGATAACAGGTGAGTAAATCGGAATTCATAGTTCAACTGATTTTCGAGGAATATTTGTACTTTTCAAAAATGGACAGTTAAAAACTTTTCTGTTGAAAACCACACAATGGATTCCTATGGAAGGAAACACAAGTTACTGGTAAGTACGCTTAGAATTACTTTTCAGGGTTGTGCTGGGCTAACAGATGCAGCACTGGGTTCTCTCCTGATAACAGGTGAGTAAATCGGAATTCGTAGTTTGGCTGATTTTAGAGGAATATTTGTACGTTTCAAAAATGGACACTTAGAAACTTTTCTGCTGAAAACAACACAATGGATTCCTAAGGAAGGAAATACAAGTTACTGATAAGTACTCTTAGAATTACTTTTCAGGGTCAGTGCTGGGCTAAAAGATGCAGCACTGGGTTCTCTCCTGATAACAGGTGAGTAAATCGGAATTCGTAGTTCGGCTGATTTTAGAGGAATATTTGTGTGTTTCAAAAATGGACACTTAGAAACTTCTCTGGTGAAGACCACACAATGGATTCCTATGGAAGGAAATACAAGCTACTGGTAAGTACGCTTAGAATTACTTTCCAAGGTCAGTGCTGGGCTAAAAAATGCAGCACTGGGTTCTCTACTGATAACAGGTGAGTAAATCGGGTTTCATAGTTCGGCTCATTTTAGAGGAATATTTGTACGTTTCAAAAATGTAGACTTAGAATTTTTTCTGCTGAAAACCACACAATGGATTCCTATGGAAGGAAATACAAGTTACTGGTAAGTACGCTTAGAATTACTTTTCAGGGTCAGTGCTGGTCTAAAAGATGCAGCACTGGGTTCTCTCCTGATAACAGGTAAGTAAATCGGAATTTGTAGTTCGGCTGATTTTAGAGGAATATTTGTACGTTTCAAAAATGGACACTTAGAAACTTTTCTGCTGAAAACCACACAATGCATTTCTATGGAAGGAAATACAAGTTACTGGTAAGTACGGTTAGAATTACTTTCCAGGGTCAGTGCTGGTCTAAAAGATGCAGCACTGGGTTCTCTCCTGATAACAGGTGAGTAAATCAGAATTCATAGTTCGACTGATTTTCGAGGAATATTTGTACTTTTCAAAAATGGACAGTTAGAAACTTTTCTGTTGAAAACCACACAATGGATTCCTATGGAAGGAAACACAAGTTACTGGTAAGTACGCTTAGAATTACTTTTCAGGGTCGTGCTGGGCTAACAGATGCAGCACTGGGTTCTCTCCTGATAACAGGCGAGTAAATCGGAATTCGTAGTTTGGCTGATTTTAGAGGAATATTTGTACGTTTCAAAAATGGACACTTAGAAACTTTTCTGCTGAAAACCACACAATGCATTTCTATGGAAGGAAATACAAGTTACTGGTAAGTACGCTTAGAATTACTTTCCAGGGTCAGTGCTGGTCTGAAAGATGCAGCACTGGGTTCTCTCCTGATAACAGGTGAGTAAATCGGAATTTGTAGTTCGACTGATTTTAGAGGAATATTTGTGCATTTCAAAAATAGACACTAAGAAACTTTTCTGCTGAAAACCACACAATGGATTCCTATGGAAGGAAATACAAGTTACTGGTAAGTACGCTTAGAATTTCTTTTCAGGGTCAATGCTGGGCTAAGAGATGCAGCCCTGGGTTCTATCCTGATAACAGGTGAGTAAATCGGAATTCGTAGTTCGGCTGATTTTAGAGGAATATTTGTGTGTTTCAAAAATGGACACTTAGAAACTTTTCTGGTGAAGACTACAAAATGGATTCCTATGGAAGGAAATACAAGCTACTGGTAAGTACGCTTAGAATTACTTTCCAGGGTCAGTGCTGGGCTAAAAGATGCTGCTCTGGGTTCTCTCCTGATAACAGGTGAGTAAATCGGAATTCGTACCTCGGCTCATTTTAGAGGAATATTTGTACGTTTCAAAAATGTAGACTTAGAATTTTTTCTGCTGAAAACCACACAATGGATTCCTATGGAAGGAAATACAAGTTACTGGTAAGTACGCTTAGAATTACTTTTCAGGGTCGGTGCTGGTCTCAAAGATGCCGCACTGGGTTCTCTCCTGATAACAGGTGAGTAAATCGGAATTTGTAGTTCGGCTGATTTTAGAGGAATATTTGTACGTTTCAAAAATGGACACTTAGAAACTTTTCTGCTGAAAACCACACAATGCATTTCTATGGAAGGAAATACAAGTTACTGGTAAGTACGGTTAGAATTACTTTCCAGGGTCAGTGCTGGTCTAAAAGATGCAGCACTGGGTTCTCTCCTGATAACAGGTGAGTAAATCGGAATTTATAGTTCGACTGATTTTCGAGGAATATTTGTACTTTTCAAAAATGGACAGTTAGAAACTTTTCTGTTGAAAACCACACAATGGATTCCTATGGAAGGAAACACAATTTACTGGTAAGTACTCTTAGAATTACTTTTCAGGGTCAGTGCTGGGCTAAAAGATGCAGCACTGGGTTCTCTCCTGATAACAGGTGAGTAAATCGGAATTCGTAGTTCGGCTGATTTTAGAGGAATATTTGTGTGTTTCAAAAATGGACACTTAGAAACTTCTCTGGTGAAGACCACACAATGGATTCCTATGGAAGGAAATACAAGCTACTGATAAGTACGCTTAGAATTACTTTCCAAGGTCAGTGCTGGGCTAAAAAATGCAGCACTGGGTTCTCTACTGATAACAGGTGAGTAAATCGGAATTCATAGTTCGGCTCATTTTAGAGGAATATTTGTACGTTTCAAAAATGTAGACTTAGAATTTTTTCTGCTGAAAACCACACAATGGATTCCTATGGAAGGAAATACAAGTTACTGGTAAGTACGCTTAGAATTACTTTTCGGGGTCAGTGCTGGTCTAAAAGATGCAGCACTGGGTTCTCTCCTGATAACAGGTGAGTAAATCGGAATTTGTAGTTCGGCTGATTTTAGAGGAGTATTTGTACGTTTCAAAAATGGACACTTAGAAACTTTTCTGCTAAAAACCACACAATGCATTTCTATGGAAGGAAATACAAGTTACTGGTAAGTACGGTTAGAATTACTTTCCAGGGTCAGTGCTGGTCTAAAAGATGCAGCACTGGGTTCTCTCCTGATAACAGGTGAGTAAATCGGAATTCATAGTTCGACTGATTTTCGAGGAATATTTGTACTTTTCAAAAATGGACAGTTAGAAACTTTTCTATTGAAAACCACACAATGGATTCCTATGGAAGGAAACACAAGTTACTGGTAAGTACGCTTAGAATTACTTTTCAGGGTCGTGCTGGGCTAACAGATGCAGCACTGGGTTCTCTCCTGATAACAGGTGAGTAAATCGGAATTCGTAGTTCGGCTGATTTTAGAGGAATATTTGTGTGTTTCAAAAATGGACACTTAGAAACTTCTCTGGTGAAGACCACACAATGGATTCCTATGGAAGGAAATACAAGCTACTGGTAAGTACGCTTAGAATTACTTTCCAAGGTCAGTGCTGGGCTAAAAAATGCAGCACTGGGTTCTCTACTGATAACAGGTGAGTAAATCGGAATTCATAGTTCGGCTCATTTTAGAGGAATATTTGTACGTTTCAAAAATGTAGACTTAGAATTTTTTCTGCTGAAAACCACACAATGGATTCCTAATGAAGGAAATACAAGTTACTGGTAAGTACGCTTAGAATTACTTTTCAGGGTCAGTGCTGGTCTAAAAGATGCAGCACTGGGTTCTCTCCTGATAAAAGGTGAGTAAATCGGAATTCGTAGTTTGGCTGATTTTAGAGGAATATTTGTATGTTTCAAAAATGTACACTTAGAAACTATTCTTCTGAAAACCACACAATGGATTCCTATGGAAGGAAATACAAGTTACTGGTAAGTAAGCTTAGAATTACTTTTCAGGGTCAGTGCTGGGCTAAAAGATGCAGCACTGGGTTCTCTCCTGATAACAGGTGAGTAAATCGGAATTCGTAGTTCGGCTGATTTTAGAGGAATATTTGTACGTTTCAAAAATGGACACTTAGAAACTTTTCTGCTGAAAACCACACAATGCATTTCTATGGAAGGAAATACAAGTTACTGGTAAGTACGCTTAGAATTACTTTCCAAGGTCAGTGCTGGGCTAAAAAATGCAGCACTGGGTTCTCTACTGATAACAGGTGAGTAAATCGGAATTCATAGTTAGGCTCATTTTAGAGGAATATTTGTACGTTTCAAAAATGTAGACTTAGAATTTTTTCTGCTGAAAACCACACAATGGATTCCTATGGAAGGAAATACAAGTTACTGGTAAGTACGCTTAGAATTACTTTTCAGGGTCAGTGCTGGTCTAAAAGATGCAGCACTGGGTTCTCTCCTGATAACAGGTGAGTAAATCGGAATTTGTAGTTCGGCTGATTTTAGAGGAGTATTTGTACGTTTCAAAAATGGACACTTAGAAACTTTTCTGCTAAAAACCACACAATGCATTTCTATGGAAGGAAATACAAGTTACTGGTAAGTACGGTTAGAATTACTTTCCAGGGTCAGTGCTGGTCTAAAAGATGCAGCACTGGGTTCTCTCCTGATAACAGGTGAGTAAATCGGAATTCATAGTTCGACTGATTTTCGAGGAATATTTGTACTTTTCAAAAATGGACAGTTAGAAACTTTTCTGTTGAAAACCACACAATGGATTCCTATGGAAGGAAACACAAGTTACTAGTAAGTACGCTTAGAATTACTTTTCAGGGTCGTGCTGGGCTAACAGATGCAGCACTGGGTTCTCTCCTGATAACAGGTGAGTAAATCGGAATTCGTAGTTCGGCTGATTTTAGAGGAATATTTGTGTGTTTCAAAAATGGACACTTAGAAACTTCTCTGGTGAAGACCACACAATGGATTCCTATGGAAGGAAATACAAGCTACTGGTAAGTACGCTTAGAATTACTTTCCAAGGTCAGTGCTGGGCTAAAAAATGCAGCACTGGGTTCTCTACTGATAACAGGTGAGTAAATCGGAATTCATAGTTCGGCTCATTTTAGAGGAATATTTGTACGTTTCAAAAATGTAGACTTAGAATTTTTTCTGCTGAAAACCACACAATGGATTCCTAATGAAGGAAATACAAGTTACTGGTAAGTACGCTTAGAATTACTTTTCAGGGTCAGTGCTGGTCTAAAAGATGCAGCACTGGGTTCTCTCCTGATAACAGGTGAGTAAATCGGAATTCGTAGTTTGGCTGATTTTAGAGGAATATTTGTATGTTTCAAAAATGTACACTTAGAAACTATTCTTCTGAAAACCACACAATAGATTCCTATGGAAGGAAATACAAGTTACTGGTAAGTAAGCTTAGAATTACTTTTCAGGGTCAGTGCTGGGCTAAAAGATGCAGCACTGGGTTCTCTCCTGATAACAGGTGAGTAAATCGGAATTCATAGTTCGGCTCATTTTAGAGGAATATTTGTACGTTTCAAAAATGTAGACTTAGAATTTTTTCTGCTGAAAACCACACAATGGATTCCTAATGAAGGAAATACAAGTTACTGGTAAGTACGATTAGAATTACTTTTCAGGGTCAGTGCTGGTCTAAAAGATGCAGCACTGGGTTCTCTCCTGATAACAGGTGAGTAAATCGGAATTCGTAGTTTGGCTGATTTTAGAGGAATATTTGTATGTTTCAAAAATGTACACTTAGAAACTATTCTTCTGAAAACCACACAATGGATTCCTATGGAAGGAAATACAAGTTACTGGTAAGTAAGCTTAGAATTACTTTTCAGGGTCAGTGCTGGGCTAAAAGATGCAGCACTGAGTTCTCTCCTGATAACAGGTGAGTAAATCGGAATTCGTAGTTCGGCTGATTTTAGAGGAATATTTGTACGTTTCAAAAATGGACACTTAGAAACTTTTCTGCTGAAAACCACACAATGCATTTCTATGGAAGGAAATACAAGTTACTGGTAAGTACGCTTAGAATTACTTTCCAAGGTCAGTGCTGGGCTAAAAAATGCAGCACTGGGTTCTCTACTGATAACAGGTGAGTAAATCGGAATTCATAGTTAGGCTCATTTTAGAGGAATATTTGTACGTTTCAAAAATGTAGACTTAGAATTTTTTCTGCTGAAAACCACACAATGGATTCCTATGGAAGGAAATACAAGTTACTGGTAAGTACGCTTAGAATTACTTTTCAGGGTCAGTGCTGGTCTAAAAGATGCAGCACTGGGTTCTCTCCTGATAACAGGTGAGTAAATCGGAATTTGTAGTTCGGCTGATTTTAGAGGAGTATTTGTACGTTTCAAAAATGGACACTTAGAAACTTTTCTGCTAAAAACCACACAATGCATTTCTATGGAAGGAAATACAAGTTACTGGTAAGTACGGTTAGAATTACTTTCCAGGGTCAGTGCTGGTCTAAAAGATGCAGCACTGGGTTCTCTCCTGATAACAGGTGAGTAAATCGGAATTCATAGTTCGACTGATTTTCGAGGAATATTTGTACTTTTCAAAAATGGACAGTTAGAAACTTTTCTGTTGAAAACCACACAATGGATTCCTATGGAAGGAAACACAAGTTACTAGTAAGTACGCTTAGAATTACTTTTCAGGGTCGTGCTGGGCTAACAGATACAGCACTGGGTTCTCTCCTGATAACAGGTGAGTAAATCGGAATTCGTAGTTCGGCTGATTTTAGAGGAATATTTGTGTGTTTCAAAAATGGACACTTAGAAACTTCTCTGGTGAAGACCACACAATGGATTCCTATGGAAGGAAATACAAGCTACTGGTAAGTACGCTTAGAATTACTTTCCAAGGTCAGTGCTGGGCTAAAAAATGCAGCACTGGGTTCTCTACTGATAACAGGTGAGTAAATCGGAATTCATAGTTCGGCTCATTTTAGAGGAATATTTGTACGTTTCAAAAATGTAGACTTAGAATTTTTTCTGCTGAAAACCACACAATGGATTCCTAATGAAGGAAATACAAGTTACTGGTAAGTACGCTTAGAATTACTTTTCAGGGTCAGTGCTGGTCTAAAAGATGCAGCACTAGGTTCTCTCCTGATAACAGGTGAGTAAATCGGAATTCGTAGTTTGGCTGATTTTAGAGGAATATTTGTATGTTTCAAAAATGTACACTTAGAAACTATTCTTCTGAAAACCACACAATAGATTCCTATGGAAGGAAATACAAGTTACTGGTAAGTAAGCTTAGAATTACTTTTCAGGGTCAGTGCTGGGCTAAAAGATGCAGCACTCGGTTCTCTCCTGATAACAGGTGAGTAAATCGGAATTCGTAGTTCGGCTGATTTTAGAGGAATATTTGTACGTTTCAAAAATGGACACTTAGAAACTTTTCTGCTGAAAACCACACAATGCATTTCTGTGGAAGGAAATACAAGTTACTGGTAAGTACGCTTAGAATTACTTTCCAGGGTCAGTGCTGGTCTGAAAGATGCAGTACTGGGTTCTCTCCTGATAACAGGTGAGTAAATCGGAATTCGTAGTTCGGCTGATTTTAGAGGAATATTTGTGTGTTTCAAAAATGGACACTTAGAAACTTTTCTGGTGAAGACCACAAAATGGATTCCTATGGAAGGAAATACAAGCTACTGGTAAGTACGCTTAGAATTACTTTCCAGGGTCAGTGCTGGGCTAAAAGATGCTGCTCTGGGTTCTCTCCTGATAACAGGTGAGTAAATCGGAATTCGTACTTCGGCTCATTTTAGAGGAATATTTGTACGTTTCAAAAATGTAGACTTAGAATTTTTTCTGCTGAAAACCACACAATGGATTCCTATGGAAGGAAATACAAGTTACTGGTAAGTACGCTTAGAATTACTTTTCAGGGTCAGTGCTGGTCTAAAAGATGCAGCACTGGGTTCTCTCCTGATAACAGGTGAGTAAATCGGAATTTGTAGTTCGGCTGATTTTAGAGGAATATTTGTACGTTTCAAAAATGGACACTTAGAAACTTTTCTGCTGAAAACCACACAATGCATTTCTATGGAAGGAAATACAAGTTACTGGTAAGTACGGTTAGAATTACTTTCCAGGGTCAGTGCTGGTCTAAAAGATGCAGCACTGGGTTCTCTCCTGAAAACAGGTGAGTAAATCGGAATTCATAGTTCGACTGATTTTCGAGGAATATTTGTACTTTTCAAAAATGGACAGTTAGAAACTTTTCTGTTGAAAACCACACAATGGATTCCTATGGAAGGAAACACAAGTTACTGGTAAGTACGCTTAGAATTACTTTTCAGGGTCGTGCTGGGCTAACAGATGCAGCACTGGGTTCTCTCCTGATAACAGGTGAATAAATCGGAATTCGTAGTTTGGCTGATTTTAGAGGAATATTTGTACGTTTCAAAAATGGACACTTAGAAACTTTTCTGCTGAAAACAACACAATGGATTCCTAAGGAAGGAAATACAAGCTACTGGTAAGTACTCTTAGAATTACTTTTCAGGGTCAGTGCTGGGCTAAAAGATGCAGCACTGGGTTCTCTCCTGATAACAGGTGAGTAAATCGGAATTCATAGTTCGGCTCATTTTAGAGGAATATTTGTACGTTTCAAAAATGTAGACTTAGAATTTTTTCTGCTGAAAACCACACAATGGATTCCTATGGGTGAAATACAAGTTACTGGTAAGTACGCTTAGAATTACTTTTCAGGGTCAGTGCTGGTCTAAAAGATGCAGCACTGGGTTCTCTCCTGATAACAGGTGAGTAAATCAGAATTTGTAGTTCGGCTGATTTTAGAGGAATATTTGTACGTTTCAAAAATGGACACTTAGAAACTTTTCTGCTGAAAACCACACAATGCATTTCTATGGAAGGAAATACAAGTTACTGGTAAGTACGGTTAGAATTACTTTCCAGGGTCAGTGCTGGTCTAAAAGATGCAGCACTGGGTTCTCTCCTGATAACAGGTGAGTAAATCGGAATTCATAGTTCGACTGATTTTCGAGGAATATTTGTACTTTTCAAAAATGGACAGTTAGAAACTTTTCTGTTGAAAACCACACAATGGATTCCTATGGAAGGAAACACAAGTTACTGGTAAGTACGCTTAGAATTACTTTTCAGGGTCGTGCTGGGCTAACAGATGCAGCACTGGGTTCTCTCCTGATAACAGGTGAGTAAATCGGAATTCGTAGTTTGGCTGATTTTAGAGGAATATTTGTACGTTTCAAAAATGGACACTTAGAAACTTTTCTGCTGAAAACCACACAATGCATTTCTATGGAAGGAAATACAAGTTACTGGTAAGTACTCTTAGAATTACTTTTCAGGGTCAGTGCTGGGCTAAAAGATGCAGCACTGGGTTCTCTCCTGATAACAGGTGAGTAAATCGGAATTCGTAGTTCGGCTGATTTTAGAGGAATATTTGTGTGTTTCAAAAATGGACACTTAGAAACTTCTCTGGTGAAGACCACACAATGGATTCCTATGGAAGGAAATACAAGCTACTGGTAAGTACGCTTAGAATTACTTTCCAAGGTCAGTGCTGGGCTAAAAAATGCAGCACTGGGTTCTCTACTGATAACAGGTGAGTAAATCGGAATTCATAGTTCGGCTCATTTTAGAGGAATATTTGTACGTTTCAAAAATGTAGACTTAGAATTTTTTCTGCTGAAAACCACACAATGGATTCCTATGGAAGGAAATACAAGTTACTGGTAAGTACGCTTAGAATTACTTTTCAGGGTCAGTGCTGGTCTAAAAGATGCAGCACTGGGTTCTCTCCTGATAACAGGTGAGTAAATCGGAATTTGTAGTTCGGCTGATTTTAGAAGAATATTTGTACGTTTCAAAAATGGACACTTAGAAACTTTTCTGCTGAAAACCACACAATGCATTTCTATGGAAGGAAACACAAGTTACTGGTAAGTACGGTTAGAATTACTTTCCAGGGTCAGTGCTGGTCTAAAAGATGCAGCACTGGGTTCTCTCCTGATAACAGGTGATTAAATCAGAATTCATAGTTCGACTGATTTTCGAGGAATATGTGTACTTTTCAAAAATGGACACTTAGAAACTTTTTTGCTGAAAACCACACAATGGATTCCTATGGAAGGAAATACAAGTTACTCTTAAGTACGCTTAGAATTACTTTTCAGGGACAGTGCTGGGCGAAAAGATGCAGCCATGGGTTCTCTCCTGATAATAGGTGAGTAAATCGGAATTCGTAGTTTGACTGATTTTAGAGGAATATTTGTGCATTTCAAAAATAGACACTAAGAAACTTTTCTGCTGAAAACCACACAATGGATTCCTATGGAAGGAAATACAAGTTACTGGTAAGTACGCTTAGAATTTCTTTTCAGGGTCAATGCTGGGCTAAGAGATGCAGCCCTGGGTTCTATCCTGATAACAGGTGAGTAAATCGGAATTCGTAGTTCGGCTGATTTTAGAGGAATATTTGTGTGTTTCAAAAATGGACACTTAGAAACTTTTCTGGTGAAGACCACAAAATGGATTCCTATGGAAGGAAATACAAGCTACTGGTAAGTACGCTTAGAATTACTTTCCAGGGTCAGTGCTGGGCTAAAAAATGCTGCTCTGGGTTCTCTCCTGATAACAGGTGAGTAAATCGGAATTCGTACTTCGGCTCATTTTAGAGGAATATTTGTACGTTTCAAAAATGTAGACTTAGAATTTTTTCTGCTGAAAACCACACAATGGATTCCTATGGAAGGAAATACAAGTTACTAGTAAGTACGCTTAGAATTACTTTTCAGGGTCAGTGCTGGTCTAAAAGATGCAGCACTGGGTTCTCTCCTGATAACAGGTGAGTAAATCGGAATTTGTAGTTCGGCTGATTTTAGAGGAATATTTGTACGTTTCAAAAATGGACACTTAGAAACTTTTCTGCTGAAAACCACACAATGCATTTCTATGGAAGGAAATACAAGTTACTGGTAAGTACGGTTAGAATTACTTTCCAGGGTCAGTGCTGGTCTAAAAGATGCAGCACTGGGTTCTCTCCTGAGAACAGGTGAGTAAATCGGAATTCATAGTTCGACTGATTTTCGAGGAATATTTGTACTTTTCAAAAATGGACAGTTAGAAACTTTTCTGTTGAAAACCACACAATGGATTCCTATGGAAGGAAACACAAGTTACTGGTAAGTACGCTTAGAATTACTTTTCAGGGTCGTGCTGGGCTAACAGATGCAGCACTGGGTTCTCTCCTGATAACAGGTGAGTAAATCGGAATTCGTAGTTCGGCTGATTTTAGAGGAATATTTGTGTGTTTCAAAAATGGACACTTAGAAACTTTTCTGTTGAAAACCACACAATGGATTCCTATGGAAGGAAACACAAGTTACTGGTAAGTACGCTTAGAATTACTTTTCAGGGTTGTGCTGGGCTAACAGATGCAGCACTGGGTTCTCTCCTGATAACAGGTGAGTAAATCGGAATTCGTAGTTCGGCTGATTTTAGAGGAATATTTGTACGTTTCAAAAATGGACACTTAGAAACTTTTCTGCTGAAAACCACACAATGCATTTCTATGGAAGGAAATACAAGTTACTGGTAAGTACGATTAGAATTACTTTTCAGGGTCGTGCTGGGCTAACAGATGCAGCACTGGGTTCTCTCCTGATAACAGGTGAGTAAATCGGAATTCGTAGTTTGGCTGATTTTAGAGGAATATTTGTACGTTTAAAAAATGGACACTTAGAAACTTTTCTGCTGAAAACAACACAATGGATTCCTAAGGAAGGAAATACAAGTTACTGGTAAGTACGCTTAGAATTACTTTTCAGGGTCAGTGCTGGTCTGAAAGATGCAGCACTGGGTTCTCTCCTGATAACAGGTGAGTAAATCGGAATTCGTAGTTTGGCTGATCTTAGAGGAATATTTGTACGTTTCAAAAATGGACACTTAGAAACTTTTCTGCTGAAAACCACACAATGCATTTCTATGGAAGGAAATACAAGTTACTGGTAAGTACGCTTAGAATTACTTTCCAGGGTCAGTGCTGGTCTGAAAGATGCAGCACTGGGTTCTCTCCTGATAACAGGTGAGTAAATCGGAATTTGTAGTTCGACTGATTTTAGAGGAATATTTGTGCATTTCAAAAATAGACACTAAGAAACTTTTCTGCTGAAAACCACACAATGGATTCCTATGGAAGGAAATACAAGTTACTGGTAAGTACGCTTAGAATTTCTTTTCAGGGTCAATGCTGGGCTAAGAGATGCAGCCCTGGGTTCTATCCTGATAACAGGTGAGTAAATCGGAATTCGTAGTTCGGCTGATTTTAGAGGAATATTTGTGTGTTTCAAAAATGGACACTTAGAAACTTTTCTGGTGAAGACCCCAAAATGGATTCCTATGGAAGGAAATACAAGCTACTGGTAAGTACGCTTAGAATTACTTTCCAGGGTCAGTGCTGGGCTAAAAGATGCTGCTCTGGGTTCTCTCCTGATAACAGGTGAGTAAATCGGAATTCGTACTTCGGCTCATTTTAGAGGAATATTTGTACGTTTCAAAAATGTAGACTTAGAATTTTTTCTGCTGAAAACCACACAATGGATTCCTATGGAAGGAAATACAAGTTACTGGTAAGTACGCTTAGAATTACTTTCCAGGGTCAGTGCTGGTCTAAAAGATGCAGCACTGGGTTCTCTCCTGATAACAGGTGAGTAAATCGGAATTCATAGTTCGACTGATTTTCGAGGAATATTTGTACTTTTCAAAAATGGACAGTTAAAAACTTTTCTGTTGAAAACCACACAATGGATTCCTATGGAAGGAAACACAAGTTACTGGTAAGTACGCTTAGAATTACTTTTCAGGGTCGTGCTGGGCTAACAGATGCAGCACTGGGTTCTCTCCTGATAACAGGTGAGTAAATCGGAATTCGTAGTTTGGCTGATTTTAGAGGAATATTTGTACGTTTCAAAAATGGACACTTAGAAACTTTTCTGCTGAAAACAACACAATGGATTCCTAAGGAAGGAAATACAAGTTACTGATAAGTAATCTTAGAATTACTTTTCAGGGTCAGTGCTGGGCTAAAAGATGCAGCACTGGGTTCTCTCCTGATAACAGGTGAGTAAATCGGAATTCGTAGTTCGGCTGATTTTAGAGGAATATTTGTGTGTTTCAAAAATGGACACTTAGAAACTTTTCTGGTGAAGACCACAAAATGGATTCCTATGGAAGGAAATAGAAGCTACTGGTAAGTTCGCTTAGAATTACTTTCCAGGGTCAGTGCTGGGCTAAAAGATGCTGCTCTAGGTTCTCTCCTGATAACAGGTGAGTAAATAGGAATTCGTACCTCGGCTCATTTTAGAGGAATATTTGTACGTTTCAAAAATGTAGACTTAGAATTTTTTCTGCTGAAAACCACACAATGGATTCCTATGGAAGGAAATACAAGTTACTGGTAAGTACGCTTAGAGTTACTTTTCAGGGTCAGTGCTGGTCTAAAAGATGCAGCACTGGGTTCTCTCCTGATAACAGGTGAGTAAATCGGAATTTGTAGTTCGGCTGATTTTAGAGGAATATTTGTACGTTTCAAAAATGGACACTTAGAAACTTTTCTGCTGAAAACCACACAATGCATTTCTATGGAAGGAAATACAAGTTACTGGTAAGTACGGTTAGAATTACTTTCCAGGGTCAGTGCTGGTCTAAAAGATGCAGCACTGGGTTCTCTCCTGATAACAGGTGAGTAAATCGGAATTCATAGTTCGACTGATTTTCGAGGAATATTTGTACTTTTCAAAAATGGACAGTTAGAAACTTTTCTGTTGAAAACCACACAATGGATTCCTATGGAAGGAAACACAATTTACTGGTAAGTACGCTTAGAATTACTTTTCAGGGTCGTGCTGGGCTAACAGATGCAGCACTGGGTTCTCTCCTGATAACAGGTGAGTAAATCGGAATTCGTAGTTTGGCTGATTTTAGAGGAATATTTGTACGTTTCAAAAATGGACACTTAGAAACTTTTCTGCTGAAAACAAAACAATGGATTCCTAAGGAAGGAAATACAAGTTACTGGTAAGTACTCTTAGAATTACTTTTCAGGGTCAGTGCTGGGCTAAAAGATGCAGCACTGGGTTCTCTCCTGATAACAGGTGAGTAAATCGGAATTCATAGTTCGGCTCATGTTAGAGGAATATTTGTATGTTTCAAACATGTAGACTTAGAAACTTTTCTGCTGAAAACCACACAATGTATTCCTATGGAAGGAAATACAAGTTACTGGTAAGTACGCTTAGAATTACTTTTCAGGGTCAGTGCTGGTCTAAAAGATGCAGCACTGGGTTCTCTCGATAACAGGTGAGTAAATCGGAATTTGTAAGTCGACTGATTTTAGAGGAATATTTGTACTATTCAAAAATGGACACTTAAAAACTTTTCTGCTGAAAACCACACAATGCATTTCTATGGAAGGAAATACAAGTTACTGGTAAGTACGCTTAGAATTACTTTCCAGGGTCAGTGCTGGTCTAAAAGATGCAGCACTGGGTTCTCTCCTGATAACAGGTGAGTAAATCGGAATTCGTAGTTTGGCTGATTTTAGAGGAATATTTGTATGTTTCAAAAATGTACACATAGAAACTATTCTTCTGAAAACCACACAATGGATTCCTATGGAAGGAAATACAAGTTAGTGGTAAGTAAGCTTAGAATTACTTTTCAGGGTCAGTGCTGGGCTAAAAGATGCAGCACTGGGTTCTCTCCTGATAACAGGTGAGTAAATCGTAATTCGTAGTTCGGCTGATTTTAGAGGAATATTTGTACGTTTCAAAAATGGACACTTAGAAACTTTTCTGCTGAAAACCACACAATGCATTTCTATGGAAGGAAATACAAGTTACTGGTAAGTACGCTCAGAATTACTTTCCAGGGTCAGTGCTGGTCTGAAAGATGCAGCACTGGGTTATCTCCTGATAACAGGTGAGTAAATCGGAATTCATAGTTCGACTGATTTTCGAGGAATATTTGTACTTTTCAAAAATGGACAGTTAGAAACTTTTCTGTTGAAAACCACACAATGGATTCCTATGGAAGGAAACACAAGTTACGGGTAAGTACGCTTAGAATTACTTTTCAGGGTCGTGCTGGGCTAACAGATGCAGCACTGGGTTCTCTCCTGATAACAGGTGAGTAAATCGGAATTCGTAGTTTGGCTGATTTTAGAGGAATATTTGTACGTTTCAAAAATGGACACTTAGAAACTTTTCTGCTGAAAACAACACAATGGATTCCTAAGGAAGGAAATACAAGCTACTGGTAAGTACTCTTAGAATTACTTTTCAGGGTCAGTGCTGGGCTAAAAGATGCAGCACTGGGTTCTCTCCTGATAACAGGTGAGTAAATCGGAATTCATAGTTCGGCTCATTTTAGAGGAATATTTGTACGTTTCAAAAATGTAGACTTAGAATTTTTTCTGCTGAAAACCACACAATGGATTCCTATGGGTGAAATACAAGTTACTGGTAAGTACGCTTAGAATTACTTTTCAGGGTCAGTGCTGGTCTAAAAGATGCAGCACTGGGTTCTCTCCTGATAACAGGTGAGTAAATCAGAATTTGTAGTTCGGCTGATTTTAGAGGAATATTTGTACGTTTCAAAAATGGACACTTAGAAACTTTTCTGCTGAAAACCACACAATGCATTTCTATGGAAGGAAATACAAGTTACTGGTAAGTACGGTTAGAATTACTTTCCAGGGTCAGTGCTGGTCTAAAAGATGCAGCACTGGGTTCTCTCCTGATAACAGGTGAGTAAATCGGAATTCATAGTTCGACTGATTTTCGAGGAATATTTGTACTTTTCAAAAATGGACAGTTAGAAACTTTTCTGTTGAAAACCACACAATGGATTCCTATGGAAGGAAACACAAGTTACGGGTAAGTACGCTTAGAATTACTTTTCAGGGTCGTGCTGGGCTAACAGATGCAGCACTGGGTTCTCTCCTGATAACAGGTGAGTAAATCGGAATTCGTAGTTTGGCTGATTTTAGAGGAATATTTGTACGTTTCAAAAATGGACACTTAGAAACTTTTCTGCTGAAAACAACACAATGGATTCCTAAGGAAGGAAATACAAGCTACTGGTAAGTACTCTTAGAATTACTTTACAGGGTCAGTGCTGGGCTAAAAGATGCAGCACTGGGTTCTCTCCTGATAACAGGTGAGTAAATCGGAATTCGTAGTTTGGCTGATTTTAGAGGAATATTTGTACGTTTCAAAAATGGAAACTTAGAAACTTTTCTGCTGAAAACAACACAATGGATTCCTAAGGAAGGAAATACAAGCTACTGGTAAGTACTCTTAGAATTACTTTTCAGGGTCAGTGCTGGGCTAAAAGATGCAGCACTGGGTTCTCTCCTGATAACAGGTGAGTAAATCGGAATTCATAGTTCGGCTCATTTTAGAGGAATATTTGTACGTTTCAAAAATGTAGACTTAGAATTTTTTCTGCTGAAAACCACACAATGGATTCCTATGGAAGGAAATACAAGTTACTGGTAAGTACGCTTAGAATTACTTTTCAGGGTCAGTGCTGGTCTAAAAGATGCAGCACAGTGTTCTCTCCTGATAACAGGTGAGTAAATCGGAATTTGTAGTTCGGCTGATTTTAGAGGAATATTTGTACGTTTCAAAAATGGACACTTAGAAACTTTTCTGCTGAAAACAACACAATGGATTCCTAAGGAAGGAAATACAAGTTACTGGTAAGTACTCTTAGAATTACTTTTCAGGGTCAGTGCTGGGCTAAAAGATGCAGCACTGGGTTCTCTCCTGATAACAGGTGAGTAAATCGGAATTCGTAGTTCGGCTGATTTTAGAGGAATATTTGTGTGTTTCAAAAATGGACACTTAGAAACTTTTCTGTTGAAAACCACACAATGGATTCCTATGGAAGGAAACACAAGTTACTGGTAAGTACGCTTAGAATTACTTTTCAGGGTCGTGCTGGGCTAACAGATGCAGCACTGGGTTCTCTCCTGATAACAGGTGAGTAAATCGGAATTCATAGTTTGGCTGATTTTAGAGGAATATTTGTACGTTTCAAAAATGGACACTTAGAAACTTTTCTGCTGAAAACAACACAATGGATTCCTAAGGAAGGAAATACAAGCTACTGGTAAGTACTCTTAGAATTACTTTTCAGGGTCAGTGCTGGGCTAAAAGATGCAGCACTGGGTTCTCTCCTGATAACAGGTGAGTAAATCAGAATTCGTAGTTCGGCTGATTTTAGAGGAATATTTGTACGTTTCAAAAATGGACACTTAGAAACTTTTCTGCTGAAAACCACACAATGCATTTCTATGGAAGGAAATACAAGTTACTGGTAAGTACGATTAGAATTACTTTTCAGGGTCGTGCTGGGCTAACAGATGCAGCACTGGGTTCTCTCCTGATAACAGGTGAGTAAATCGGAATTCGTAGTTTGGCTGATTTTAGAGGAATATTTGTACGTTTAAAAAATGGACACTTAAAAACTTTTCTGCTGAAAACAACACAATGGATTCCTAAGGAAGGAAATACAAGTTACTGGTAAGTACGCTTAGAATTACTTTTCAGGGTCAGTGCTGGTCTGAAAGATGCAGCACTGGGTTCTCTCCTGATAACAGGTGAGTAAATCGGAATTCAGAGTTTGGCTGATTTTAGAGGAATATTTGTACGTTTCAAAAATGGACACTTAGAAACTTTTCTGCTGAAAACCACACAATGCATTTCTATGGAAGGAAATACAAGTTACTGGTAAGTACGCTTAGAATTACTTTCCAGGGTCAGTGCTGGTCTGAAAGATGCAGCACTGGGTTCTCTCCTGATAACAGGTGAGTAAATCGGAATTTGTAGTTCGACTGATTTTAGAGGAATATTTGTGCATTTCAAAAATAGACACTAAGAAACTTTTCTGCTGAAAACCACACAATGGATTCCTATGGAAGGAAATACAAGTTACTGGTAAGTACGCTTAGAATTTCTTTTCAGGGTCAATGCTGGGCTAAGAGATGCAGCCCTGGGTTCTATCCTGATAACAGGTGAGTAAATCGGAATTCGTAGTTCGGCTGATTTTAGAGGAATATTTGTGTGTTTCAAAAATGGACACTTAGAAACTTTTATGGTGAAGACCACAAAATGGATTCCTATGGAAGGAAATACAAGCTACTGGTAAGTACGCTTAGAATTACTTTCCAGGGTCAGTGCTGGGCTAAAAGATGCTGCTCTGGGTTCTCTCCTGATAACAGGTGAGTAAATCGGAATTCGTACTTCGGCTCATTTTAGAGGAATATTTGTACGTTTCAAAAATGTAGACTTAGAATTTTTTCTGCTGAAAACCACACAATGGATTCCTATGGAAGGAAATACAAGTTACTGGTAAGTACGCTTAGAATTACTTTTCAGGGTCAGTGCTGGTCTAAAAGATGCAGCACTGGGTTCTCTCCTGATAACAGGTGAGTAAATCGGAATTTGTAGTTCGGCTGATTTTAGAGGAATATTTGTACGTTTCAAAAATGGACACTTAGAAACTTTTCTGCTGAAAACCACACAATGCATTTCTATGGAAGGAAATACAAGTTACTGGTAAGTACGGTTAGAATTACTTTCCAGGGTCAGTGCTGGTCTAAAAGATGCAGCACTGGGTTCTCTCCTGATAACAGGTGAGTAAATCAGAATTCATAGTTCGACTGATTTTCGAGGAATATTTGTACTTTTCAAAAATGGACAGTTAAAAACTTTTCTGTTGAAAACCACACAATGGATTCCTATGGAAGGAAACACAAGTTACTGGTAAGTATGCTTAGAATTACTTTTCAGGGTCGTGCTGGGCTAACAGATGCAGCACTGGGTTCTCTCCTGATAACAGGTGAGTAAATCGGAATTCGTAGTTTGGCTGATTTTAGAGGAATATTTGTACGTTTCAAAAATGGACACTTAGAAACTTTTCTGCTGAAAACAACACAATGGATTCCTAAGGAAGGAAATACAAGTTACTGGTAAGTACGCTTAGAATTACTTTTCAGGGTCAGTGCTGGTCTGAAAGATGCAGCACTGGGTTCTCTCCTGATAACAGGTGAGTAAATCGGAATTCGTAGTTTGGCTGATTTTAGAGGAATATTTGTACGTTTCAAAAATGGACACTTGGAAACTTTTCTGCTGAAAACCACACAATGCATTTCTATGGAAGGAAATACAAGTTACTGGTAAGTACGCTTAGAATTACTTTCCAGGGTCAGTGCTGGTCTGAAAGATGCAGCACTGGGTTCTCTCCTGATAACAGGTGAGTAAATCGGAATTTGTAGTTCGACTGATTTTAGAGGAATATTTGTGCATTTCAAAAATAGACACTAAGAAACTTTTCTGCTGAAAACCACACAATGGATTCCTATGGAAGGAAATACAAGTTACTGGTAAGTACGCTTAGAATTTCTTTTCAGGGTCAATGCTGGGCTAAGAGATGCAGCCCTGGGTTCTATCCTGATAACAGGTGAGTAAATCGGAATTCGTAGTTCGGCTGATTTTAGAGGAATATTTGTGTGTTTCAAAAATGGACACTTAGAAACTTTTCTGGTGAAGACCAGAAAATGGATTCCTATGGAAGGAAATACAAGCTACTGGTAAGTACGCTTAGAATTACTTTCCAGGGTCAGTGCTGGGCTAAAAGATGCTGCTCTGGGTTCTCTCCTGATAACAGGTGAGTAAATCGGAATTCGTACTTCGGCTCATTTTAGAGGAATATTTGTACGTTTCAAAAATGGACACTTAGAAACTTTTCTGCTGAAAACCACACAATGCATTTCTATGGAAGGAAATACAAGTTACTGGTAAGTACGGTTAGAATTACTTTCCAGGGTCAGTGCTGGTCTAAAAGATGCAGCACTGGGTTCTCTCCTGATAACAGGTGAGTAAATCAGAATTCATAGTTCGACTGATTTTCGAGGAATATTTGTACTTTTCAAAAATGGACAGTTAAAAACTTTTCTGTTGAAAACCACACAATGGATTCCTATGGAAGGAAACACAAGTTACTGGTAAGTACGCTTAGAATTACTTTTCAGGGACAGTGCTGGGCTAACAGATGCAGCACTGGGTTCTCTCCTGATAACAGGTGAGTAAATCGGAATTCATAGTTCGACTGATTTTCGAGGAATATTTGTACTTTTCAAAAATGGACAGTTAGAAACTTTTCTGTTGAAAACCACACAATGGATTCCTATGGAAGGAAACACAAGTTACTGGTAAGTACGCTTAGAATTTCTTTTCAGGGTCAATGCTGGGCTAAGAGATGCAGCCCTGGGTTCTCTCCTGATAACAGGTGAGTAAATCGGAATTCGTAGTTCGGCTGATTTTAGAGGAATATTTGTGTGTTTCAAAAATGGACACTTAGAAACTTCTCTGGTGAAGACCACACAATGGATTCCTATGGAAGGAAATACAAGCTACTGGTAAGTACGCTTAGAATTACTTTCCAAGGTCAGTGCTGGGCTAAAAAATGCAGCACTGGGTTCTCTACTGATAACAGGTGAGTAAATCGGGTTTCATAGTTCGGCTCATTTTAGAGGAATATTTGTACGTTTCAAAAATGTAGACTTAGAATTTTTTCTGCTGAAAACCACACAATGGATTCCTATGGAAGGAAATACAAGTTACTGGTAAGTACGCTTAGAATTACTTTTCAGGGTCAGTGCTGGTCTAAAAGATGCAGCACTGGGTTCTCTCCTGATAACAGGTAAGTAAATCGGAATTTGTAGTTCGGCTGATTTTAGAGGAATATTTGTACGTTTCAAAAATGGACACTTAGAAACTTTTCTGCTGAAAACCACACAATGCATTTCTATGGAAGGAAATACAAGTTACTGGTAAGTACGGTTAGAATTACTTTCCAGGGTCAGTGCTGGTCTAAAAGATGCAGCACTGGGTTCTCTCCTGATAACAGGTGAGTAAATCAGAATTCATAGTTCGACTGATTTTCGAGGAATATTTGTACTTTTCAAAAATGGACAGTTAGAAACTTTTCTGTTGAAAACCACACAATGGATTCCTATGGAAGGAAACACAAGTTACTGGTAAGTACGCTTAGAATTACTTTTCAGGGTCGTGCTGGGCTAACAGATGCAGCACTGGGTTCTCTCCTGATAACAGGCGAGTAAATCGGAATTCGTAGTTTGGCTGATTTTAGAGGAATATTTGTACGTTTCAAAAATGGACACTTAGAAACTTTTCTGCTGAAAACCACACAATGCATTTCTATGGAAGGAAATACAAGTTACTGGTAAGTACGCTTAGAATTACTTTCCAGGGTCAGTGCTGGTCTGAAAGATGCAGCACTGGGTTCTCTCCTGATAACAGGTGAGTAAATCGGAATTTGTAGTTCGACTGATTTTAGAGGAATATTTGTGCATTTCAAAAATAGACACTAAGAAACTTTTCTGCTGAAAACCACACAATGGATTCCTATGGAAGGAAATACCAGTTACTGGTAAGTACGCTTAGAATTTCTTTTCAGGGTCAATGCTGGGCTAAGAGATGCAGCCCTGGGTTCTATCCTGATAACAGGTGAGTAAATCGGAATTCATAGTTCGACTGATTTTCGAGGAATATTTGTACTTTTCAAAAATGGACAGTTAGAAACTTTTCTATTGAAAACCACACAATGGATTCCTATGGAAGGAAACACAAGTTACTGGTAAGTACGCTTAGAATTACTTTTCAGGGTCGTGCTGGGCTAACAGATGCAGCACTGGGTTCTCTCCTGATAACAGGTGAGTAAATCGGAATTCGTAGTTCGGCTGATTTTAGAGGAATATTTGTGTGTTTCAAAAATGGACACTTAGAAACTTCTCTGGTGAAGACCACACAATGGATTCCTATGGAAGGAAATACAAGCTACTGGTAAGTATGCTTAGAATTACTTTCCAAGGTCAGTGCTGGGCTAAAAAATGCAGCACTGGGTTCTCTACTGATAACAGGTGAGTAAATCAGAATTCATAGTTCGGCTCATTTTAGAGGAATATTTGTACGTTTCAAAAATGTAGACTTAGAATTTTTTCTGCTGAAAACCACACAATGGATTCCTAATGAAGGAAATACAAGTTACTGGTAAGTACGCTTAGAATTACTTTTCAGGGTCAGTGCTGGTCTAAAAGATGCAGCACTGGGTTCTCTCCTGATAAAAGGTGAGTAAATCGGAATTCGTAGTTTGGCTGATTTTAGAGGAATATTTGTATGTTTCAAAAATGTACACTTAGAAACTATTCTTCTGAAAACCACACAATGGATTCCTATGGAAGGAAATACAAGTTACTGGTAAGTAAGCTTAGAATTACTTTTCAGGGTCAGTGCTGGGCTAAAAGATGCAGCACTGGGTTCTCTCCTGATAACAGGTGAGTAAATCGGAATTCGTAGTTCGGCTGATTTTAGAGGAATATTTGTACGTTTCAAAAATGGACACTTAGAAACTTTTCTGCTGAAAACCACACAATGCATTTCTATGGAAGGAAATACAAGTTACTGGTAAGTACGCTTAGAATTACTTTCCAAGGTCAGTGCTGGGCTAAAAAATGCAGCACTGGGTTCTCTACTGATAACAGGTGAGTAAATCGGAATTCATAGTTAGGCTCATTTTAGAGGAATATTTGTACGTTTCAAAAATGTAGACTTAGAATTTTTTCTGCTGAAAACCACACAATGGATTCCTATGGAAGGAAATACAAGTTACTGGTAAGTACGCTTAGAATTACTTTTCAGGGTCAGTGCTGGTCTAAAAGATGCAGCACTGGGTTCTCTCCTGATAACAGGTGAGTAAATCGGAATTTGTAGTTCGGCTGATTTTAGAGGAGTATTTGTACGTTTCAAAAATGGACACTTAGAAACTTTTCTGCTAAAAACCACACAATGCATTTCTATGGAAGGAAATACAAGTTACTGGTAAGTACGGTTAGAATTACTTTCCAGGGTCAGTGCTGGTCTAAAAGATGCAGCACTGGGTTCTCTCCTGATAACAGGTGAGTAAATCGGAATTCATAGTTCGACTGATTTTCGAGGAATATTTGTACTTTTCAAAAATGGACAGTTAGAAACTTTTCTGTTGAAAACCACACAATGGATTCCTATGGAAGGAAACACAAGTTACTAGTAAGTACGCTTAGAATTACTTTTCAGGGTCGTGCTGGGCTAACAGATGCAGCACTGGGTTCTCTCCTGATAACAGGTGAGTAAATCGGAATTCGTAGTTCGGCTGATTTTAGAGGAATATTTGTGTGTTTCAAAAATGGACACTTAGAAACTTCTCTGGTGAAGACCACACAATGGATTCCTATGGAAGGAAATACAAGCTACTGGTAAGTACGCTTAGAATTACTTTCCAAGGTCAGTGCTGGGCTAAAAAATGCAGCACTGGGTTCTCTACTGATAACAGGTGAGTAAATCGGAATTCATAGTTCGGCTCATTTTAGAGGAATATTTGTACGTTTCAAAAATGTAGACTTAGAATTTTTTCTGCTGAAAACCACACAATGGATTCCTAATGAAGGAAATACAAGTTACTGGTAAGTACGCTTAGAATTACTTTTCAGGGTCAGTGCTGGTCTAAAAGATGCAGCACTGGGTTCTCTCCTGATAACAGGTGAGTAAATCGGAATTCGTAGTTTGGCTGATTTTAGAGGAATATTTGTATGTTTCAAAAATGTACACTTAGAAACTATTCTTCTGAAAACCACACAATAGATTCCTATGGAAGGAAATACAAGTTACTGGTAAGTAAGCTTAGAATTACTTTTCAGGGTCAGTGCTGGGCTAAAAGATGCAGCACTGGTTTCTCTCCTGATAACAGGTGAGTAAATCGGAATTCATAGTTCGGCTCATTTTAGAGGAATATTTGTACGTTTCAAAAATGTAGACTTAGAATTTTTTCTGCTGAAAACCACACAATGGATTCCTAATGAAGGAAATACAAGTTACTGGTAAGTACGCTTAGAATTACTTTTCAGGGTCAGTGCTGGTCTAAAAGATGCAGCACTGGGTTCTCTCCTGATAACAGGTGAGTAAATCGGAATTCGTAGTTTGGCTGATTTTAGAGGAATATTTGTATGTTTCAAAAATGTACACTTAGAAACTATTCTTCTGAAAACCACACAATGGATTCCTATGGAAGGAAATACAAGTTACTGGTAAGTAAGCTTAGAATTACTTTTCAGGGTCAGTGCTGGGCTAAAAGATGCAGCACTGAGTTCTCTCCTGATAACAGGTGAGTAAATCGGAATTCGTAGTTCGGCTGATTTTAGAGGAATATTTGTACGTTTCAAAAATGGACACTTAGAAACTTTTCTGCTGAAAACCACACAATGCATTTCTATGGAAGGAAATACAAGTTACTGGTAAGTACGCTTAGAATTACTTTCCAAGGTCAGTGCTGGGCTAAAAAATGCAGCACTGGGTTCTCTACTGATAACAGGTGAGTAAATCGTAATTCATAGTTAGGCTCATTTTAGAGGAATATTTGTACGTTTCAAAAATGTAGACTTAGAATTTTTTCTGCTGAAAACCACACAATGGATTCCTATGGAAGGAAATACAAGTTACTGGTAAGTACGCTTAGAATTACTTTTCAGGGTCAGTGCTGGTCTAAAAGATGCAGCACTGGGTTCTCTCCTGATAACAGGTGAGTAAATCGGAATTTGTAGTTCGGCTGATTTTAGAGGAGTATTTGTACGTTTCAAAAATGGACACTTAGAAACTTTTCTGCTAAAAACCACACAATGCATTTCTATGGAAGGAAATACAAGTTACTGGTAAGTACGGTTAGAATTACTTTCCAGGGTCAGTGCTGGTCTAAAAGATGCAGCACTGGGTTCTCTCCTGATAACAGGTGAGTAAATCGGAATTCATAGTTCGACTGATTTTCGAGGAATATTTGTACTTTTCAAAAATGGACAGTTAGAAACTTTTCTGTTGAAAACCACACAATGGATTCCTATGGAAGGAAACACAAGTTACTAATAAGTACGCTTAGAATTACTTTTCAGGGTCGTGCTGGGCTAACAGATACAGCACTGGGTTCTCTCCTGATAACAGGTGAGTAAATCGGAATTCGTAGTTCGGCTGATTTTAGAGGAATAGTTGTGTGTTTCAAAAATGGACACTTAGAAACTTCTCTGGTGAAGACCACACAATGGATTCCTATGGAAGGAAATACAAGCTACTGGTAAGTACGCTTAGAATTACTTTCCAAGTTCAGTGCTGAGCTAAAAAATGCAGCACTGGGTTCTCTACTGATAACAGGTGAGTAAATCGGAATTCATAGTTCGGCTCATTTTAGAGGAATATTTGTACGTTTCAAAAATGTACACTTAGAAACTATTCTTCTGAAAACCACACAATAGATTCCTATGGAAGGAAATACAAGTTACTGGTAAGTAAGCTTAGAATTACTTTTCAGGGTCAGTGCTGGGCTAAAAGATGCAGCACTGGGTTCTCTCCTGATAACAGGTGAGTAAATCGGAATTCGTAGTTCGGCTGATTTTAGAGGAATATTTGTACGTTTCAAAAATGGACACTTAGAAACTTTTCTGCTGAAAACCACACAATGCATTTCTATGGAAGGAAATACAAGTTACTGGTAAGTACGCTTAGAATTACTTTCCAGGGTCAGTACTGGTCTGAAAGATGCAGTACTGGGTTCTCTCCTGATAACAGGTGAGTAAATCGGAATTCGTAGTTCGGCTGATTTTAGAGGAATATTTGTGTGTTTCAAAAATGGACACTTAGAAACTTTTCTGGTGAAGACCACAAAATGGATTCCTATGGAAGGAAATACAAGCTACTGGTAAGTACGCTTAGAATTACTTTCCAGGGTCAGTGCTGGGCTAAAAGATGCTGCTCTGGGTTCTCTCCTGATAACAGGTGAGTAAATCGGAATTCGTACTTCGGCTCATTTTAGAGGAATATTTGTACGTTTCAAAAATGTAGACTTAGAATTTTTTCTGCTGAAAACCACACAATGGATTCCTATGGAAGGAAATACAAGTTACTGGTAAGTACGCTTAGAATTACTTTTCAGGGTCAGTGCTGGTCTAAAAGATGCAGCACTGGGTTCTCTCCTGATAACAGGTGAGTAAATCGGAATTTGTAGTTCGGCTGATTTTAGAGGAATATTTGTACGTTTCAAAAATGGACACTTAGAAACTTTTCTGCTGAAAACCACACAATGCATTTCTATGGAAGGAAATACAAGTTACTGGTAAGTACGGTTAGAATTACTTTCCAGGGTCAGTGCTGGTCTAAAAGATGCAGCACTGGGTTCTCTCCTGATAACAGGTGAGTAAATCGGAATTCATAGTTCGACTGATTTTCGAGGAATATTTGTACTTTTCAAAAATGGACAGTTAGAAACTTTTCTGTTGAAAACCACACAATGGATTCCTATGGAAGGAAACACAAGTTACTGGTAAGTATGTATGTATGTATGTATTTAAATTTATAGAGCGCACTGCAACCCAACGGGCATCCTGGCGCTGAAAGACAGAGTGAAGAAGGAGACAGTGGGGGACTAAGGATTAGGTTCTGGGGAATAGCCAGGTTTTCAGCTGTCTGCGGAAAAGGGTCAGATCCCGGACCAGTCGTAGCTCCACAGGGAGGCTATTCCATAAGCGTGCAGCCGCAGAGCTAAAGGCACGGCCTCCCAGGGTGACTCTCGTTGTTTTGGGAGTCAAGGCCAGCCTAGCTGAAGAAGAGCGCAGCATGCGCGTAGGTGTATACCAACTGAAGAGATTCTGCAGTGGTATAGGGCCAACACCATGAAGAGCCTTAAAAACTACACACAGAGATTTAAACAAGATTCTCTGATGCACGGGCAGCCAGTGTAATTCGGACAAGGCCCTAGTGCTTGAAGAAAAGCGCGGTCTGAGAAGAGCAAGCTTTGCGGCAGCAGCCTGGATCCGTTGAAGTCTCTGAATCAGATATGTGGGGGAAGCAAGCAACAAGGCATTACAGTAGTCCAGGCGACTAAGGATTGTGCATCGGACTACTGTACCTCGTACATGAGAGGGAAGAAGGGGCAAAATCCTACGTAGACCTCTCATGATCAGAAAACAGTTTGAAGTTACCTTGTTGACATGTGACTCCAGACTTAGATTCTCATTAAGGCAGACACCCAAATTGCGAGCAGTCTTTACTGGAACCAGAGGGGTATCCAGAGGGAGAGGCCAGAAATTGGAAGGAAGGGTAAAAGGCACCCTTCCCACTGAGCAATGTAGAATCTCAGTTTTGGCACCATTGAACTGCAGATCATTATTCCTCAGCCAGGTTGTCATTTCTATCATGCACTTGTGGAAAGAGGATAAAGAGTCCACCTGATCATCACCATCCAAGGAGATAATCAGTTGCGTATCATCTGCATAATTAACTGCAGAGATATTGCAGGAATTGATGATCTGCACCAAAGGGCGCATATAAACATTGAACAAAATAGGGCTAATAGAGGAACCCTGTGGAACCCCCTGTTTGTTCAACAAAAAATCTGATTGGAATGGAGGCATAAAGACCGCTTGCCGTCTATCCGATAGATAGGAGCATAGCCATTTAAGGGCCATACCTGTAACCCCTATCTCCTCAAGCCGAAGTAGTAAAATACTATGGCTAACCGTATCGAAAGCGGCGGACAAGTCAAGCAGTATCAAAGTTGCAGAGTGCCCCTTGTCCGCCCGCATTCGCAAATCGTCCATAGCAATGATCAGGGCAGACTCAGTACCATGCCCTGGACGAAAGCCGAACTGATTCTCCTCCAAAATCCTATTGCTCTCAAGAAACTCAGAAAGCTCCTGGCTAACAAGTCGCTCAACTATCTTAACTGGATAGGGCAGTAAAGAGATAGGGCGATAGCTCCCGTAGCAGGCGGGATCCAGCGAGGGTTTTTTTAACAGGGGGGATACCAACGCATCCTTCCAACAGGCAGGAACTACACCGCAGATTAATGACTGGTTAATAATCATATGGAGGTGCGGAAAGGTATCTGACCCTAATTCTTTCCAGAATTTCTGCGGAATAGGGTCTAAGGGTGAGCCAGAGCAAACTTTCATAGCCAACCCAGAGAAATCCTCCAAAGAAGGGCAGGTCCAGTGATCTATACAAGGTCCCATGGGTACCGCTGGCTTAAGCACAGTACAATCAGGCGTATCTACTGTGGAAATACAGTCAGGCGTATCCACTGTGGAAGTACAAGTTCCAGCCTTGTGGCTAGTAACAGAGTTAGGCTGCATGCCATCAAGGATTCCCTTTATTTTGTTGTGGAAGAAGGCAGCCAGCCCATCACACAAATCCTGTGAAGGGATGATCTTATTCGTCAGACACTCTGGGTTAGCAACACCTCTCAAGATGTTAAAAACACATTTAGCTTTGTTCGCGGCGTTTGAAATAAGATCAGCAAAATACAGTGCTTTAGTGGAAGCGATGGCTTGCTTGTACCTGACCAGCAGTTCACGCCAGATAATCTTGTCGCTGGTCAGGTACTGCCTACGCCACTGCCTCTCTGCATGTTTGCATTGAATTTTAAAAACTCTTAGTTCCTCGGAAAACCAGGGGGCCGAAGGGGAGCTTCTTTTCCTAACCCATTTCAGTGGGGCAGTCCTGTTGATGGTGGTTGTGATGTAGCTACAAAGCTGCTTAAAATTGCAGTCGACTGAGCGCCCTGGCACGGGGAGGGGAGCCTCCTTAAATAAAGGGGCCCCCAGAGCTTTCCTTCTCAGGGATTTCCAATCCCTGCTTAAGATACTACTACTTTCTTTAGGCGGGGGGGTACAACCCCTAAAGATCGACAGGACTCTGAAACTAATTAGATGGTGATCGGACCAATCCACTGGGAGGATGTTGTCCACGGTCACTACATTCTCTGCCGCAAAGATTAGATCCAGAGCATGTCCTGCCGAATGTGTGGCTTCCAGCACATGTTGTAACAAATTAAAATTGGCGCAGGATTGAATGATGTTGTTAAACGCAGTTTTCATCAAAGCATTAGGCCAGAGATTGAAGTCTCCCAAAATCAGTAGCCTGCGATGAGTAAGTGCCAAATTACTGATCACCTCCAGGAACTGCTGTTGAGACTGTTCGCTCATGGTTCCCGGAGGTCTATAGCATAGAATTCCAGTCAGAACATGGCCTGATCTATCTCTCAGTGAGAAGCCCAAGGATTCAAACTGCGAAATCTCGTCAATATCGAATGGCGAGAAATCCCAGCCTTCCTTGAAAACCATCCCAATGCCGCCACCCCTGCCACTGGGTCTAGGCTTGTGAAAGGCTTTGAACCCAGGGGGGCAGGTGGCGCCAAGTTCCAAATCAAGACCAGGAGCAAGCCAGGTTTCTGTCATGAACAAGATGTCGCAGTCATGTTCTTCAATCAACAGCTGAATCTCTATGGAGTGTTTAGGAAGAGATCTCACATTTAGAAGTCCACACTTCAATCCCACCTGAGGAGAGCTGCTAATAGTCATGGGGACGTGCGCCCGCGCCGGTGCTTTCAGAGTTTGGGGTACGGTGCGCAACTGGATCAATTGAGACCGGGAGTAGCAGTGCCGCACCATAGGCGACTTCATACAGTATAAGGGCTCGTCGGCGGCATTGCTAACAGTATTAGGCACAGAAGGCACGTCCGAGGCGCGGACGGGCGCAGACGGGCTTGCCTTTGGCGCGCCTTCGGCGCGCCGCCGGCGCGCCCGCTGCGCGCGTCCGCTGCGCGGTCGCTCCAGGGTGACGTTTTATGGAGGCGCCGGCCAAAAGACTAGAGTGCTGACCTCCTAGCGCAAAAGCGCTAGTTCCGGTAGAGCACGAGTGCAGAGCTAAGAAGACCAACCTTTGTGCAAAAGAACAAAGCAGCAACAAAGTGAGATAGATTTTACAGCGGTTTTGTAGTTTTAAAAACAGAATAAAAGCAGAGTAAAAGTATTTCCAAATTTTCCACAGAGCAAGAAAAAACGCAGTTCCCAGTTCCGTTTTTTCCCACACCCCCACACCAACACTCTTTCAACACTGTCAATTAACGCGCGGTCGCTCCAGGGTGACGTTTTATGGAGGCGCCGGCCAAAAGACTAGAGTGCTGACCTCCTAGCGCAAAAGCGCTAGTTCCGGTAGAGCACGAGTGCAGAGCTAAGAAGACCAACCTTTGTGCAAAAGAACAAAGCAGCAACAAAGTGAGATAGATTTTACAGCGGTTTTGTAGTTTTAAAAACAGAATAAAAGCAGAGTAAAAGTATTTCCAAATTTTCCACAGAGCAAGAAAAAACGCAGTTCCCAGTTCCGTTTTTTCCCACACCCCCACACCAACACTCTTTCAACACTGTCAATTAACGCGCGGTCGCTCCAGGGTGACGTTTTATGGAGGCGCCGGCCAAAAGACTAGAGTGCTGACCTCCTAGCGCAAAAGCGCTAGTTCCGGTAGAGCACGAGTGCAGAGCTAAGAAGACCAACCTTTGTGCAAAAGAACAAAGCAGCAACAAAGTGAGATAGATTTTACAGCGGTTTTGTAGTTTTAAAAACAGAATAAAAGCAGAGTAAAAGTATTTCCAAATTTTCCACAGAGCAAGAAAAAAACGCAGTTCCCAGTTCCGTTTTTTCCCACACCCCCACACCAACACTCTTTCAACACTGTCAATTAACGCGCGGTCGCTCCAGGGTGACGTTTTATGGAGGCGCCGGCCAAAAGACTAGAGTGCTGACCTCCTAGCGCAAAAGCGCTAGTTCCGGTAGAGCACGAGTACGCTTAGAATTACTTTTCAGGGTCGTGCTGGGCTAACAGATGCAGCACTGGGTTCTCTCCTGATAACAGGTGAATAAATCGGAATTCGTAGTTTGGCTGATTTTAGAGGAATATTTGTACGTTTCAAAAATGGACACTTAGAAACTTTTCTGCTGAAAACAACACAATGGATTCCTAAGGAAGGAAATACAAGCTACTGGTAAGTACTCTTAGAATTACTTTTCAGGGTCAGTGCTGGGCTAAAAGATGCAGCACTGGGTTCTCTCCTGATAACAGGTGAGTAAATCGGAATTCATAGTTCGGCTCATTTTAGAGGAATATTTGTACGTTTCAAAAATGTAGACTTAGAATTTTTTCTGCTGAAAACCACACAATGGATTCCTATGGGTGAAATACAAGTTACTGGTAAGTACGCTTAGAATTACTTTTCAGGGTCAGTGCTGGTCTAAAAGATGCAGCACTGGGTTCTCTCCTGATAACAGGTGAGTAAATCAGAATTTGTAGTTCGGCTGATTTTAGAGGAATATTTGTACGTTTCAAAAATGGACACTTAGAAACTTTTCTGCTGAAAACCACACAATGCATTTCTATGGAAGGAAATACAAGTTACTGGTAAGTACGGTTAGAATTACTTTCCAGGGTCAGTGCTGGTCTAAAAGATGCAGCACTGGGTTCTCTCCTGATAACAGGTGAGTAAATCGGAATTCATAGTTCGACTGATTTTCGAGGAATATTTGTACTTTTCAAAAATGGACAGTTAGAAACTTTTCTGTTGAAAACCACACAATGGATTCCTATGGAAGGAAACACAAGTTACTGGTAAGTACGCTTAGAATTACTTTTCAGGGTCGTGCTGGGCTAACAGATGCAGCACTGGGTTCTCTCCTGATAACAGGTGAGTAAATCGGAATTCGTAGTTTGGCTGATTTTAGAGGAATATTTGTACGTTTCAAAAATGGACACTTAGAAACTTTTCTGCTGAAAACCACACAATGCATTTCTATGGAAGGAAATACAAGTTACTGGTAAGTACTCTTAGAATTACTTTTCAGGGTCAGTGCTGGGCTAAAAGATGCAGCACTGGGTTCTCTCCTGATAACAGGTGAGTAAATCGGAATTCGTAGTTCGGCTGATTTTAGAGGAATATTTGTGTGTTTCAAAAATGGACACTTAGAAACTTCTCTGGTGAAGACCACACAATGGATTCCTATGGAAGGAAATACAAGCTACTGGTAAGTACGCTTAGAATTACTTTCCAAGGTCAGTGCTGGGCTAAAAAATGCAGCACTGGGTTCTCTACTGATAACAGGTGAGTAAATCGGAATTCATAGTTCGGCTCATTTTAGAGGAATATTTGTACGTTTCAAAAATGTAGACTTAGAATTTTTTCTGCTGAAAACCACACAATGGATTCCTATGGAAGGAAATACAAGTTACTGGTAAGTACGCTTAGAATTACTTTTCAGGGTCAGTGCTGGTCTAAAAGATGCAGCACTGGGTTCTCTCCTGATAACAGGTGAGTAAATCGGAATTTGTAGTTCGGCTGATTTTAGAAGAATATTTGTACGTTTCAAAAATGGACACTTAGAAACTTTTCTGCTGAAAACCACACAATGCATTTCTATGGAAGGAAATACAAGTTACTGGTAAGTACGGTTAGAATTACTTTCCAGGGTCAGTGCTGGTCTAAAAGATGCAGCACTGGGTTCTCTCCTGATAACAGGTGATTAAATCAGAATTCATAGTTCGACTGATTTTCGAGGAATATTTGTACTTTTCAAAAATGGACAGTTAGAAACTTTTCTGTTGAAAACCACACAATGGATTCCTATGGAAGGAAACACAAGTTACTGGTAAGTACGCTTAGAATTACTTTTCAGGGTCGTGCTGGGCTATCAGATGCAGCACTGGGTTCTCTCCTGATAACAGGTGAGTAAATCGGAAATCGTAGTTTGGCTGATTTTAGAGGAATATTTGTATGTTTCAAAAATGGACACTTAGAAACTTTTCTGCTGAAAACCACACAATGCATTTCTATGGAAGGAAATACAAGTTACTGGTAAGTACGCTTAGAATTTCTTTTCAGGGTCAATGCTGGGCTAAGAGATGCAGCCCTGGGTTCTATCCTGATAACAGGTGAGTAAATCGGAATTCGTAGTTCGGCTGATTTTAGAGGAATATTTGTGTGTTTCAAAAATGGACACTTAGAAACTTTTCTGGTGAAGACCACAAAATGGATTCCTATGGAAGGAAATACAAGCTACTGGTAAGTACGCTTAGAATTACTTTCCAGGGTCAGTGCTGGGCTAAAAGATGCTGCTCTGGGTTCTCTCCTGATAACAGGTGAGTAAATCGGAATTCGTACTTCGGCTCATTTTAGAGGAATATTTGTACGTTTCAAAAATGTAGACTTAGAATTTTTTCTGCTGAAAACCACACAATGGATTCCTATGGAAGGAAATACAAGTTACTGGTAAGTACGCTTAGAATTACTTTTCAGGGTCAGTGCTGGTCTAAAAGATGCAGCACTGGGTTCTCTCCTGATAACAGGTGAGTAAATCGGAATTTGTAGTTCGGCTGATTTTAGAGGAATATTTGTACGTTTCAAAAATGGACACTTAGAAACTTTTCTGCTGAAAACCACACACTGCATTTCTATGGAAGGAAATACAAGTTACTGGTAAGTACGGTTAGAATTACTTTCCAGGGTCAGTGCTGGTCTAAAAGATGCAGCACTGGGTTCTCTCCTGAGAACAGGTGAGTAAATCGGAATTCATAGTTCGACTGATTTTCGAGGAATATTTGTACTTTTCAAAAATGGACAGTTAGAAACTTTTCTGTTGAAAACCACACAATGGATTCCTATGGAAGGAAACACAAGTTACTGGTAAGTACGCTTAGAATTACTTTTCAGGGTCGTGCTGGGCTAACAGATGCAGCACTGGGTTCTCTCCTGATAACAGGTGAGTAAATCGGAATTCGTAGTTCGGCTGATTTTAGAGGAATATTTGTGTGTTTCAAAAATGGACACTTAGAAACTTTTCTGTTGAAAACCACACAATGGATTCCTATGGAAGGAAACACAAGTTACTGGTAAGTACGCTTAGAATTACTTTTCAGGGTCGTGCTGGGCTAACAGATGCAGCACTGGGTTCTCTCCTGATAACAGGTGAGTAAATCGGAATTCGTAGTTTGGCTGATTTTAGAGGAATATTTGTACGTTTCAAAAATGGACACTTAGAAACTTTTCTGCTGAAAACAACACAATGGATTCCTAAGGAAGGAAATACAAGCTACTGGTAAGTGCTCTTAGAATTACTTTTCAGGGTCAGTGCTGGGCTAAAAGATGCAGCACTGGGTTCTCTCCTGATAACAGGTGAGTAAATCGGAATTCGTAGTTCGGCTGATTTTAGAGGAATATTTGTACGTTTCAAAAATGGACACTTAGAAACTTTTCTGCTGAAAACCACACAATGCATTTCTATGGAAGGAAATACAAGTTACTGGTAAGTACGATTAGAATTACTTTTCAGGGTCGTGCTGGGCTAACAGATGCAGCACTGAGTTCTCTCCTGATAACAGGTGAGTAAATCGGAATTCGTAGTTTGGCTGATTTTAGAGGAATATTTGTACGTTTAAAAAATGGACACTTAGAAACTTTTCTGCTGAAAACAACACAATGGATTCCTAAGGAAGGAAATACAAGTTACTGGTAAGTACGCTTAGAATTACTTTTCAGGGTCAGTGCTGGTCTGAAAGATGCAGCACTGGGTTCTCTCCTGATAACAGGTGAGTAAATCGGAATTCGTAGTTTGGCTGATCTTAGAGGAATATTTGTACGTTTCAAAAATGGACACTTAGAAACTTTTCTGCTGAAAACCACACAATGCATTTCTATATAAGGAAATACAAGTTACTGGTAAGTACGGTTAGAATTACTTTCCAGGGTCAGTGCTGGTCTAAAAGATGCAGCACTGGGTTCTCTCCTGATAACAGGTGAGTAAATCGGAATTCATAGTTCGACTGATTTTCGAGGAATATTTGTACTTTTCAAAAATGGACAGTTAGAAACTTTTCTGTTGAAAACCACACAATGGATTCCTATGGAAGGAAACACAATTTACTGGTAAGTACGCTTGGAATTACTTTTCAGGGTCGTGCTGGGCTAACAGATGCAGCACTGGGTTCTCTCCTGATAACAGGTGAGTAAATCGGAATTCGTAGTTTGGCTGATTTTAGAGGAATATTTGTACGTTTCAAAAATGGACACTTAGAAACTTTTCTGCTGAAAACCACACAATGCATTTCTATGGAAGGAAATACAAGTTACTGGTAAGTACGCTTAGAATTACTTTCCAGGGTCAGTGCTGGTCTAAAAGATGCAGCACTGGGTTCTCTCCTGATAACAGGTGAGTAAATCGGAATTCGTAGTTTGGCTGATTTTAGAGGAATATTTGTATGTTTCAAAAATGTACACATAGAAACTATTCTTCTGAAAACCACACAATGGATTCCTATGGAAGGAAATACAAGTTAGTGGTAAGTAAGCTTAGAATTACTTTTCAGGGTCAGTGCTGGGCTAAAAGATGCAGCACTGGGTTCTCTCCTGATAACAGGTGAGTAAATCGTAATTCGTAGTTCGGCTGATTTTAGAGGAATATTTGTACGTTTCAAAAATGGACACTTAGAAACTTTTCTGCTGAAAACCACACAATGCATTTCTATGGAAGGAAATACAAGTTACTGGTAAGTACGCTCAGAATTACTTTCCAGGGTCAGTGCTGGTCTGAAAGATGCAGCACTGGGTTATCTCCTGATAACAGGTGAGTAAATCGGAATTTGTAGTTCGACTGATTTTAGAGGAATATTTGTGCATTTCAAAAATAGACACTAAGAAACTTTTCTGCTGAAAACCACACAATGGATTCCTATGGAAGGAAATACAAGTTACTGGTAAGTACGCTTAGAATTTCTTTTCAGGGTCAATGCTGGGCTAAGATATGCAGCCCTGGGTTCTATCCTGATAACAGGTGAGTAAATCGGAATTCGTAGTTCGGCTGATTTTAGAGGAATATTTGTACGTTTCAAAAATGGACACTTAGAAACTTTTCTGCTGAAAACCACACAATGCATTTCTATGGAAGGAAATACAAGTTACTGGTAAGTACGGTTAGAATTACTTTCCAGGGTCAGTGCTGGTCTAAAAGATGCAGCACTGGGTTCTCTCCTGATAACAGGTGAGTAAATCGGAATTTGAAGTTCGACTGATTTTAGAGGAATATTTGTACATTTCAAAAATGGACACTTAGAAACTTTTCTGATGAAGTCCACACAATGGATTCCTATGGAAGGAAATACAAGTTACTGGTAAGTACTCTTAGAATTACTTTCCAGGGTCAGTGCTGGGCTAAAAGATGCAGCACTGTGTTCTCTCCTGATAACAGGTGAGTAAATCGGAATTCATAGTTCGACTGATTTCGAGAAATATTTGTACTTTTCAAAAATGGACAGTTAGAAACTTTTCTGTTGAAAACCTCACAATGGATTCCTATGGAAGGAAACACAAGTTACTGATAAGTACGCTTAGAATTACTTTTCAGGGTCGTGCTGGGCTAACAGATGCAGCACTGGGTTCTACCCTGATAACAGGTGAGTAAATCGGAATTCGTAGTTCGGCTGATTTTAGAGGAATATTTGTATGTTTCAAAAATGGACACTTAGAAACTTTTCTGCTGAAAACCACACAATGGATTCCTATCGAAGGAAATACAAATTACTGGTAAGTACGCTTAGAATTACTTTTCAGGGTCAGTGCTGGGCTAAAAGATGCAGCACTGGGTTCTCTCCTGATAACAGGTGAGTAAATTGGAATTGATAGTTTGGCTGATTTAAGTGGAATATTTGTACGTTTCAAAAATGGACACATAGAAACTTTTCTGCTAAAAACCACACAATGGATTCCTATGGAAGGAAATACAAGTTACTGGTAAGTACGCTTAGAATTACATTTTAGGGTCAGTGCTGGGCTAACAGATGCAGCCCTGGGTTCTCTCCTGATAACAGGTATGTAAATCGGAATTCGTAGTTCGGCTGATTTTATAGGAATATTTGTGCATTTCAAAAATAGACACTAAGAAACTTTTCTGCTGAAAACCACACAATGGATTCCTATGGAAGGAAATACAAGTTACTGGTAAGTACGCTTAGAAATTCTTTTCAAGGTCAATGCTGGGCTAACAGATGCAGCCCTGGGTTCTATTCTGATAACAGGTGAGTAAATCGGAATTTGTAGTTTGGCTGATTTTAGAGGAATATTTGTGTGTTTCAAAAATGGACACTTAGAAACTTTTCTGGTGAAAACCACACAATGGATTCCTAAGGAAGGAAATACAAGTTACTGGTAAGTACACTTAGAATTACATTTCAGGGTAAGTGCTGGGCTAACAGATGCAGCCCTGGGTTCTCTCCTGATAACAGGTATGTAAATCGGAATTCGTAGTTCGGCTGATTTTATAGGAATATTTGTGCATTTCAAAAATAGACACTAAGAAACTTTTCTGGTGAAGACCACAAAATGGATTCCTATGGAAGGAAATACAAGCTACTGGTAAGTACGCTTAGAATTACTTTCCAGGGTCAGTGCTGGGCTAAAAGATGCAGCACTGGGTTCTCTCCTGATAACAGGTGAGTAAATCGGAATTCGTACTTCGGCTCATTTTAGAGGAATATTTGTAAGTTTCAAAAATGTAGACTTAGAATTTTTTCTGCTGAAAACCACACTATGGATTACTATGGAAGGAAATACAAGTTACTGGTAAGTACGCTTAGAATTACTTTTCAGGGTCAGTGCTGGTCTAAAAGCTGCAGCACTGGGTTCTCTCCTGATAACAGGTGAGTAAATCGGAATTAGTAGTTCGGCTGATTTTAGAGGAATATTTGTATGTTTCAAAAATGTACACTTAGAAACTATTCTTCTGAAAACCACACAATGGATTCCTATGGAAGGAAATACAAGTTACTGGTAAGTACGCTTAGAATTACTTTTCAGGGTCAGTGCTGGGCTAAAAGATGCAGCACTGGGTTCTCTCCTGATAACAGGTGAGTAAATTGGAATTGATAGTTCGGCTGATTTAAGTGGAATGTGTGTACGTTTCAAAAATGGACACATAGAAACTTTTCTGCTAAAAACCACACAATGGATTCCTATGGAAGGAAATACAAGTTACTGGTAAGTACGCTTAGAATTACTTTCCAGGGTCAGTGCTGAGCTAAAAGATGCAGCACTGGGTTCTCTACTGATAACAGGTGAGTACATCGGAATTCATAGTTCGACCAATTTTCGAGGAATATTTGTGCGTTTCAAAAATGGACACTTAGAAACTTTTCTGGTGAAAACCACACAATGGATTCCTAAGGAAGGAAATACAAGTTACTGGTAAGTACGCTTAGAATTTCATTTCAGGGTCAGTGCTGGGCTAACAGATGCAGCCCTGGGTTCTCTCCTGATAACAGGTATGTAAATCGGAATTCGTAGTTCGGCTGATTTTATAGGAATATTTGTGCATTTCAAAAATAGACACTAAGAAACTTTTCTGCTGAAAACTACACAATGGATTCCTATGGAAGGAAATACAAGTTACTGGTAAGTACGCTTAGAAATTCTTTTCAGGGTCAATGCTGGGCTAACAGATGCAGCCCTGGGTTCTAACCTGATAACAGGTGAGTAAATCGGAATTCGTAGTTTGGCTGATTTTAGAGGAATATTTGTGTGTTTCAAAAATGGACACTTAGAAACTTTTCTGGTGAAGACCACAAAATGGATTCCTATGGAAGGAAATACAAGCTACTGGTAAGTACGCTTAGAATTACTTTCCAGGGTCAGTGCTGAGCTAAAAGATGCAGCACTGGGTTCTCTCCTGATAACAGGTGAGTAAATCGGAATTCGTACTTCGGCTCATTTTAGAGGAATATTTGTAAGTTTCAAAAATGTAGACTTCGAATTTTTTCTGCTGAAAACCACACAATGGATTACTATGGAAGGAAATACAAGTTACTGGTAAGTACGCTTAGAATTACTTTTCAGGGTCAGTGCTGGTCTAAAAGCTGCAGCACTGGGTTCTCTCCTGATAACAGGTGAGTAAATCGGAATTTGTAGTTCGGCTGATTTTAGAGGAATATTTGTACGTTTCAAAAATGGACACTTAGAAACTTTTCTCCTGAAAACCACACAATGCATTTCTATGGAAGGAAATACAAGTTACTGGTAAGTACGCTTAGAATTACTTTCCAGGGTCAGAGCTGGTCTAAAAGATACAGCACTGGGTTCTCTCCTGATAACAGGTGAGTAAATCGGAATTCGTAGTTTGGCTGATTTTAGAGGAATATTTGTATGTTTCAAAAATGTACACTTAGAAACTATTCTTCTGAAAACCACACAATGGATTCCTATGGAAGGAAATACAAGTTACTGGTAAGTACGCCTAGAATTACTTTTCAGGGTCCGTGCTGGGCTAAAAGATGCAGCACTGGGTTCTCTCCTTATAACAGGTGAGTAAATTGGAATTGATAGTTCGGCTGATTTAAGTGGAATATGTGTACGTTTCAAAAATGGACACATAGAAACTTTTCTGCTAAAAACCACACAATGGATTCCTATAGAAGGAAATACAAGTTACTGGTAAGTACGCTTAGAATTACTTTTCAGGGTCACATGCTGGGCTAACAGATGCAGCCCTGAGTTCTCTCCTGATTACAGGTGAGTAAATCGGAATTTGTAGTTCGGCTGATTTTAGAGGAATATTTGTGCATTTCAAAAATGGACACTAAAAAACTTTTCTGCTGAAAACCACACAATGGATTCCTATGGAAGGAAATACAAGTTACTGGTAAGTACCCTTAGAATTACTTTCCAGGGTCAGTGCTGGGCTAACAGATGCAGCCCTGGGTTCTCTCCTGATAACATGTGAGTAAATCAGAAATTGTAGTTCAGTTGATTTTAGAGAATTATTTGTACGTTTCAAAAATGGACACTTAGAAACTTTTCTGCTGAACACCACACAATGGATTCCTATGGAAGGAAATACAAGTTACTGGTAAGTATGCTTAGAATTACTTTTCAGGGTCAGTGCTGGTCTAAAAGATGCAGCACTGGGTTCTCTCCTGATAACAGGTGAGTAAATCGGAATTCGTAAATCAACTGATTTTAGAGGAATATTTGTATGATTCAAAAATGGACACTTAGAAACTTTTCTGATGAAGACCACACAATGGATTCCTATGGAAGGAAATACAAGTTACTGGTAAGTACGCTTAGAATTACTTTTCAGGGACAGTGCTGGGCTAACAGATGCAGCACTGGGTTCTCTCCTGATAACAGGTGAGTAAATCGGAATTCATAGTTCGACTGATTTTCGAGGAATATTTGTACTTTTCAAAAATGGACAGTTAGAAACTTTTCTGTTGAAAACCACACAATGGATTCCTATGGAAGGAAACACAAGTTACTGGTAAGTACGCTTATAATTACTTTTCAGGGTCGTGCTGGGCTAACAGATGCAGCACTGGGTTCTCTCCTGATAACAGGTGAGTAAATCGGAATTCGTAGTTTGGCTGATTTTAGAGGAATATTTGTACGTTTCAAAAATGGACACTTAGAAACTTTTCTCCTGAAAACCACACAATGCATTTCTATGAAAGGAAATACAAGTTACTGGTAAGTACGCTTAGAATTACTTTCCAGGGTCAGAGCTGGTCTAAAAGATGCAGCACTGGGTTCTCTCCTGATAACAGGTGAGTAAATCGGAATTCGTAGTTTGGCTGATTTTAGAGGAATATTTGTATGTTTCAAAAATGTACACTTAGAAACTATTCTTCTGAAAACCACACAATGGATTCCTATGGAAGGAAATACAAGTTACTGGTAAGTACGCTTAGAATTACTTTTCAGGGTCAGTGCTGGGATAAAAGATGCAGCACTGGGTTCTCTCCTGATAACAGGTGAGTAAATTGGAATTGATAGTTCGGCTGATTTAAGTGGAATATGTGTACGTTTCAAAAATGGACACATAGAAACTTTTCTGCTAAAAACCACACAATGGATTCCTATGGAAGGAAATACAAGTTACTGGTAAGTACGCTTAGAATTACCTTCCAGGGTCAGTGCTGAGCTAAAAGATGAAGCACTGGGTTCTCTACTGATAACAGGTGAGTACATCGGAATTCATAGTTCGACTAATTTTCGAGGAATATTTGTTCGTTTTAAAAATGGACACTTAGAAACTTTTCTGGTGAAAACCACACAATGGATTCCTAAGGAAGGAAATACAAGTTACTGGTAAGTACGCTTAGAATTACATTTCAGGGTCAGTGCTGGGCTAACAGATGCAGCCCTGGGTTCTCTCCTGATAACAGGTATGTAAATCGGAATTCGTAGTTCGGCTGATTTTATAGGAATATTTGTGCATTTCAAAAATAGACACTAAGAAACTTTTCTGCTGAAAACCAGACAATGGATTCCTATGGAAGGAAATACAAATTACTGGTAAGTACGCTTAGAAATTCTTTTCAGGGTCAATGCTGGGCTAACAGATGCAGCCCTGGGTTCTATCCTGATAACAGGTGAGTAAATCGGAATTCGTAGTTCGGCTGATTTTAGAGGAATATTTGTATGTTTCAAAAATGTACACTTAGAAACTTTTCTTCTGAAAACCACACAATGGATTCCTATAGAAGGAAATACAAGTTACTGGTAAGTACGCTTAGAATTACTTTTCAGGGTCACATGTTGGGCTAACAGATGCAGCCCTGAGTTCTCTCCTGATTACAGGTGAGTAAATCGGAATTTGTAGTTCGGCTGATTTTAGAGGAATATTTGTGCATTTCAAAAATGGACACTAAGAAACTTTTCTGCTGAAAACCACACAATGGATTCCTATGGAAGGAAATACAAGTTACTGGTAAGTACCCTTAGAATTACTTTCCAGGGTCAGTGCTGGGCTAACAGATGCAGCCCTGGGTTCTCTCCTGATAACATGTGAGTAAATCAGAAATTGTAGTTCAGTTGATTTTAGAGAATTATTTGTACGTTTCAAAAATGGACACTTAGAAACTTTTCTGCTGAACACCACACAATGGATTCCTATGGAAGGAAATACAAGTTACTGGTAAGTATGCTTAGAATTACTTTTCAGGGTCAGTGCTGGTCTAAAAGATGCAGCACTGGGTTCTCTCCTGATAACAGGTGAGTAAATCGGAATTCGTAAATCAACTGATTTTAGAGGAATATTTGTATGATTCAAAAATGGACACTTAGAAACTTTTCTGATGAAGACCACACAATGGATTCCTATGGAAGGAAATACAAGTTACTGGTAAGTACGCTTAGAATTACTTTTCAGGGACAGTGCTGGGCTAACAGATGCAGCACTGGGTTCTCTCCTGATAACAGGTGAGTAAATCGGAATTCATAGTTCGACTGATTTTCGAGGAATATTTGTACTTTTCAAAAATGGACAGTTAGAAACTTTTCTGTTGAAAACCACACAATGGATTCCTATGGAAGGAAACACAAGTTACTGGTAAGTACGCTTATAATTACTTTTCAGGGTCGTGCTGGGCTAACAGATGCAGCACTGGGTTCTCTCCTGATAACAGGTGAGTAAATCGGAATTCGTAGTTTGGCTGATTTTAGAGGAATATTTGTACGTTTCAAAAATGGACACTTAGAAACTTTTCTCCTGAAAACCACACAATGCATTTCTATGAAAGGAAATACAAGTTACTGGTAAGTACGCTTAGAATTACTTTCCAGGGTCAGAGCTGGTCTAAAAGATGCAGCACTGGGTTCTCTCCTGATAACAGGTGAGTAAATCGGAATTCGTAGTTTGGCTGATTTTAGAGGAATATTTGTATGTTTCAAAAATGTACACTTAGAAACTATTCTTCTGAAAACCACACAATGGATTCCTATGGAAGGAAATACAAGTTACTGGTAAGTACGCTTAGAATTACTTTTCAGGGTCAGTGCTGGGATAAAAGATGCAGCACTGGGTTCTCTCCTGATAACAGGTGAGTAAATTGGAATTGATAGTTCGGCTGATTTAAGTGGAATATGTGTACGTTTCAAAAATGGACACATAGAAACTTTTCTGCTAAAAACCACACAATGGATTCCTATGGAAGGAAATACAAGTTACTGGTAAGTACGCTTAGAATTACCTTCCAGGGTCAGTGCTGAGCTAAAAGATGAAGCACTGGGTTCTCTACTGATAACAGGTGAGTACATCGGAATTCATAGTTCGACTAATTTTCGAGGAATATTTGTTCGTTTTAAAAATGGACACTTAGAAACTTTTCTGGTGAAAACCACACAATGGATTCCTAAGGAAGGAAATACAAGTTACTGGTAAGTACGCTTAGAATTACATTTCAGGGTCAGTGCTGGGCTAACAGATGCAGCCCTGGGTTCTCTCCTGATAACAGGTATGTAAATCGGAATTCGTAGTTCGGCTGATTTTATAGGAATATTTGTGCATTTCAAAAATAGACACTAAGAAACTTTTCTGCTGAAAACCAGACAATGGATTCCTATGGAAGGAAATACAAATTACTGGTAAGTACGCTTAGAAATTCTTTTCAGGGTCAATGCTGGGCTAACAGATGCAGCCCTGGGTTCTATCCTGATAACAGGTGAGTAAATCGGAATTCGTAGTTCGGCTGATTTTAGAGGAATATTTGTATGTTTCAAAAATGTACACTTAGAAACTTTTCTTCTGAAAACCACACAATGGATTCCTATAGAAGGAAATACAAGTTACTGGTAAGTACGCTTAGAATTACTTTTCAGGGTCACATGTTGGGCTAACAGATGCAGCCCTGAGTTCTCTCCTGATTACAGGTGAGTAAATCGGAATTTGTAGTTCGGCTGATTTTAGAGGAATATTTGTGCATTTCAAAAATGGACACTAAGAAACTTTTCTGCTGAAAACCACACAATGGATTCCTATGGAAGGAAATACAAGTTACTGGTAAGTACGCTTAGAAATTCTTTTCAGGGTCAATGCTGGGCTAACAGATGCAGCCCTGGGTTCTAACCTGATAACAGGTGAGTAAATCGGAATTCGTAGTTTGGCTGATTTTAGAGGAATATTTGTGTGTTTCAAAAATGGACACTTAGAAACTTTTCTGGTGAAGACCACAAAATGGATTCCTATGGAAGGAAATACAAGCTACTGGTAAGTACGCTTAGAATTACTTTCCAGGGTCAGTGCTGAGAAAAAAGATGCAGCACTGGGTTCTCTCCTGATAACAGGTGAGTAAATCGGAATTCGTACTTCGGCTCATTTTAGAGGAATATTTGTAAGTTTCAAAAATGTAGACTTCGAATTTTTTCTGCTGAAAACCACACAATGGATTACTATGGAAGGAAATACAAGTTACTGGTAAGTACGCTTAGAATTACTTTTCAGGGTCAGTGCTGGTCTAAAAGCTGCAGCACTGGGTTCTCTCCTGATAACAGGTGAGTAAATCGGAATTTGTAGTTCGGCTGATTTTAGAGGAATATTTGTACGTTTCAAAAATGGACACTTAGAAACTTTTCTCCTGAAAACCACACAATGCATTTATATGGAAGGAAATACAAGTTACTGGTAAGTACGCTTAGAATTACTTTCCAGGGTCAGAGCTGGTCTAAAAGATGCAGCACTGGGTTCTCTCCTGATAACAGGTGAGTAAATCGGAATTCGTAGTTTGGCTGATTTTAGAGGAATATTTGTATGTTTCAAAAATGTACACTTAGAAACTATTCTTCTGAAAACCACACAATGGATTCCTATGGAAGGAAATACAAGTTACTGGTAAGTACGCCTAGAATTACTTTTCAGGGTCAGTGCTGGGCTAAAAGATGCAGCACTGGGTTCTCTCCTCATAACAGGTGAGTAAATTGGATTTGATAGTTCGGCTGATTTAAGTGGAATATGTGTACGTTTCAAAAATGGACACAGAAACTTTTCTGCTAAAAACCACACAATGGATTCCTATAGAAGGAAATTCAAGTTACTGGTAAGTACGCTTAGAATTACTTTTCAGGGTCACATGCTGGGCTAACAGATGCAGCCCTGAGTTCTCTCCTGATTACAGGTGAGTAAATCGGAATTTGTAGTTCGGCTGATTTTAGAGGAATATTTGTGCATTTCAAAAATGGACACTAAGAAACTTTTCTGCTGAAAACCACACAATGGATTCCTATGGAAGGAAATACAAGTTACTGGTAAGTACCCTTAGAATTACTTTCCAGGGTCAGTGCTGGGCTAACAGATGCAGCCCTGGGTTCTCTCCTGATAACATGTGAGTAAATCAGAAATTGTAGTTCAGTTGATTTTAGAGAATTATTTGTACGTTTCAAAAATAGACACTTAGAAACTTTTCTGCTGAACACCACACAATGGATTCCTATGGAAGGAAATACAAGTTACTGGTAAGTATGCTTAGAATTACTTTTCAGGGTCAGTGCTGGTCTAAAAGATGCAGCACTGGGTTCTCTCCTGATAACAGGTGAGTAAATCGGAATTCGTAAATCAACTGATTTTAGAGGAATATTTGTATGATTCAAAAATGGACACTTAGAAACTTTTCTGATGAAGACCACACAATGGATTCCTATGGAAGGAAATACAAGTTACTGGTAAGTACGCTTAGAATTACTTTTCAGGGACAGTGCTGGGCTAACAGATGCAGCACTGGGTTCTCTCCTGATAACAGGTGAGTAAATCGGAATTCATAGTTCGACTGATTTTCGAGGAATATTTGTACTTTTCAAAAATGGACAGTTAGAAACTTTTCTGTTGAAAACCACACAATGGATTCCTATGGAAGGAAACACAAGTTACTGGTAAGTACGCTTATAATTACTTTTCAGGGTCGTGCTGGGCTAACAGATGCAGCACTGGGTTCTCTCCTGATAACAGGTGAGTAAATCGGAATTCGTAGTTTGGCTGATTTTAGAGGAATATTTGTACGTTTAAAAAATGGACACTTAGAAACTTTTCTCCTGAAAACCACACAATGCATTTCTATGAAAGGAAATACAAGTTACTGGTAAGTACGCTTAGAATTACTTTCCAGGGTCAGAGCTGGTCTAAAAGATGCAGCACTGGGTTCTCTCCTGATAACAGGTGAGTAAATCGGAATTCGTAGTTTGGCTGATTTTAGAGGAATATTTGTATGTTTCAAAAATGTACACTTAGAAACTATTCTTCTGAAAACCACACAATGGATTCCTATGGAAGGAAATACAAGTTACTGGTAAGTACGCTTAGAATTACTTTTCAGGGTCAGTGCTGGGCTAAAAGATGCAGCACTGGGTTCTCTCCTGATAACAGGTGAGTAAATTGGAATTGATAGTTCGGCTGATTTAAGTGGAATATGTGTACGTTTCAAAAATGGACACATAGAAACTTTTCTGCTAAAAACCACACAATGGATTCCTATGGAAGGAAATACAAGTTACTGGTAAGTACGCTTAGAATTACCTTCCAGGGTCAGTGCTGAGCTAAAAGATGAAGCACTGGGTTCTCTACTGATAACAGGTGAGTACATCGGAATTCATAGTTCGACTAATTTTCGAGGAATATTTGTTCGTTTCAAAAATGGACACATAGAAACTTTTCTGGTGAAAACCACACAATGGATTCCTAAGGAAGGAAATACAAGTTACTGGTAAGTACGCTTAGAATTACATTTCAGGGTCAGTGCTGGGCTAACAGATGCAGCCCTGGATTCTCTCCTGATAACAGGTATGTAAATCGGAATTCGTAGTTCGGCTGATTTTATAGGAATATTTGTGCATTTCAAAAATAGACACTAAGAAACTTTTCTGCTGAAAACCTGACAATGGATTCCTATGGAAGGAAATACAAGTTACTGGTAAGTACGCTTAGAAATTCTTTTCAGGGTCAATGCTGGGCTAACAGATGCAGCCCTGGGTTCTATCCTGATAACAGGTGAGTAAATCGGAATTCGTACTTCGGCTCATTTTAGAGGAATATTTGTACGTTTCAAAAATGTAGACTTAGAATTTTTTCTGCTGAAAACCACACAATGGATTCCTATGGAAGGAAATACAAGTTACTGGTAAGTACGCTTAGAATTACTTTTCAGGGTCAGTGCTGGGCTAACAGATGCTGCCCTGGGTTCTCTCCTGATAACAGGTGTTTAAATCGGAATTCGTAGTTCGGCTGATTTTAGAGGAATATTTGTATGTTTCAAAAATGTACACTTAGAAACTTTTCTTCTGAAAACCACACAATGGATTCCTATAGAAGGAAATACAAGTTACTGGTAAGTACTCTTAGAATTACTTTTCAGGGTCACATGTTGGGCTAACAGATGCAGCCCTGAGTTCTCTCCTGATTACAGGTGAGTAAATCGGAATTTGTAGTTCGGCTGATTTTAGAGGAATATTTGTGCATTTCAAAAATGGACACTAAGAAACTTTTCTGCTGAAAACCACACAATGGATTCCTATGTAAGGAAATACAAGTTACTGGTAAGTACCCTTAGAATTACTTTCCAGGGTCAGTGCTGGGCTAACAGATGCAGCCCTGGGTTCTCTCCTGATAACATGTAAGTAAATCAGAAATTGTAGTTCAGCTGATTTTAGAGGAATATTTGTACGTTTCAAAAATGGACACTTAGAAACTTTTCTGCTGAACACACACAATGGATTCCTATGGAAGGAAATACAAGTTACTGGTAAGTATGCTTAGAATTACTTTTCAGGGTCAGTGCTGGTCTAAAAGATGCAGCACTGGGTTCTCTCCTGATAACAGGTGAGTAAATCGGAATTCATAGTTCGACTGATTTCGAGGAATATTTGTACTTTTCAAAAATGGACAGTTAGAAACTTTTCTGTTGAAAACCACACAATGGATTCCTATGGAAGGAAACACAAGTTACTGGTAAGTACGCTTAGAATTACTTATCAGGGTCGTGCTGGGCTAACAGATGCAGCAATGGGTTCTCTCCTGATAACAGGTGAGTAAATCGGAATTCGTAGTTTGGCTGATTTTAGAGGAATATTTGTACGTTTCAAAAATGGACACTTAGAAACTTTTCTCCTGAAAACCACACAATGCATTTCTATGAAAGGAAATACAAGTTACTGGTAAGTACGCTTAGAATTACTTTCCAGGGTCAGAGCTGGTCTAAAGGATGCAGCACTGGGTTCTCTCCTGATAACAGGTGAGTAAATCGGAATTCGTAGTTTGGCTGATTTTAGAGGAATATTTGTATGTTTCAAAAATGTACACTTAGAAACTATTCTTCTGAAAACCACACAATGGATTCCTATGGAAGGAAATACAAGTTACTGGTAAGTACGCTTAGAATTACTTTTCAGGGTCACATGTTGGGCTAACAGATGCAGCCCTGAGTTCTCTCCTGATTACAGGTGAGTAAATCAGAATTTGTAGTTCGGCTGATTTTAGAGGAATATTTGTACGTTTCAAAAATGGACACTTAGAAACTTTTCTGCTGAAAACCACACAATGGTTTTCTATGGAAGTAAATACAAGTTACTGGTAAGTACGCTAAGAATTTCTTTCCAGGGTTAGTGCTGGGCTAAAAGATGCAGCACTGGGTTCTCACCTGATAACAAGTGAGTAAATCGGAATTCAAAGTTCGGCTGATTTTAGAGGAATATTTGTGCATTTCAAAAATGGACACTAAGAAACTTTTCTGCTGAAAACCACACAATGGATTCCTATTGAAGGAAATACAAGTTACTGGTAAGTACGCTTAGAATTACTTTTCAGGGTCAGTGCTGGGCTTAAAGATGCAGCACTGGGTTCTCTCCTGATAACATGTGAGTAAATTGGAATTGATAGTTCGGCTGATTTAAGTGGAATATTTGTACGTTTCAAAAATGGACACATAGAAACTTTTCTGGTGAAAACCACACAATGGATTCCTAAGGAAGGAAATACAAGTTACTGGTACGTACGCTTAGAATTACATTTCAGGGTTAGTGCTGAGCTAACAGATGCTGCCCTGGGTTCTCTCCTGATAACAGGTATTTAAATTGGAATTCGTAGTTCGGCTGATTTTAGAGGAATATTTGTGCATTTCAAAAATGGACACTAAGAAACTTTTGTGCTGAAAACCACAAAATGGATTCCTATGGAAGGAAATACAAGTTACTGGTAAGTACGCTTAGAATTACTTTCCAGGGTCAGTGCTGGTCTAAAAGATGCAGCACTGGGTTCTCTCCTGATAACAGGTGAGTACATTGGAATTCATAGTTTGGCTGATTTTAGAGGAATATTTGTATGTTTCAAAAATGCACACTTAGAAACTTTTCTTCTGAAAACCACACAATGGATTCCTATAGAAGGAAATACAAGTTACTGGTAAGTACGCTTAGAATTACTTTTCAGGGTCACATGCTGGGCTAACAGATGCAGCCCTGGGTTCTCTCCTGATAACATGTGAGTAAATCAGAAATTGTAGTTCAGCTGATTTTAGAGGAATATTTGTACGTTTCAAAAATGGACACTTAGAAACTTTTCTGCTGAACACCACACAATGGATTCCTATGGAAGGAAATACAAGTTACTGGTAAGTATGCTTAGAATTACTTTTCAGGGTCAGTGCTGGTCTAACAGATGCAGCCCTGAGTTCTCTCCTGATTACAGGTGAGTAAATCAGAATTTGTAGTTCGGCTGATTTTAGAGGAATATTTGTACGTTTCAAAAATGGACACTTAGAAACTTTTCTGCTGAAAACCACACAATGGATTCCTAAGGAAGGAAATACAAGTTACTGGTAAGTACGCTTAGAAATTATTTTCAGGGTCAATGTTGGGCTAACAGATGCAGCCCTGGGTTCTATCCTGATAACAGGTGAGTAAATCGGAATTCGTAGTTCGGCTGATTTTAGAGGAATATTTGTGTGTTTCAAAAATGGACACTTAGAAACTTTTCTGCTGAAAACCACACAATGGATTCCTATGGAAGTAAATACAAGTTACTGGTAAGTACGCTAAGAATTTCTTTCCAGGGTTAGTGCTCGGCTAAAAGATGCAGCACTGGGTTCTCTCCTGATAACAAGTGAGTAAATCGGAATTCAAAGTTCGGCTGATTTTAGAGGAATATTTGTGCATTTCAAAAATGGACACTAAGAAACTTTTCTGCTGAAAACCACACAATGGATTCCTATGGAAGGAAATACAAGTTACTGGTAAGTACGCTTAGAATTACTTTTCAGGGTCAGTGCTGGGCTAACAGATGCAGCCCTGGGTTCTCTCCTGATAACATGTGAGTAAATCAGAAATTGTAGTTCAGCTGATTTTAGAGGAATATTTGTATGATTCAAAAATGGACACTTAGAAACTTTTCTGATGAAGACCACACAATGGATTCCTATGGAAGGAAATACAAGTTACTGGTAAGTACGCTTAGAATTACTTTTCAGGGACAGTGCTGGGCTAACAGATGCAGCACTGGGTTCTCTCCTGATAACAGGTGAGTAAATCGGAATTCATAGTTCGACTGATTTTCGAGGAATATTTGTACTTTTCAAAAATGGGCAGTTAGAAACTTTTCTGTTGAAAACCACACAATGGATTCCTATGGAAGGAAACACAAGTTACTGGTAAGTACGCTTAGAATTACTTTCCAGGGTCAGTGCTGGTCTAAAAGATGCAGCACTGGGTTCTCTCCTGATAACAGGTGAGTAAATCGGAATTCGTAGTTTGGCTGATTTTAGAGGAATATTTGTGCGTTTCAAAAATGGACACTTAGAAACTTTTCTGGTGAAAACCACACAATGGATTCCTAAGGAAGGAAATACAAGTTACTGGTAAGTACGCTTAGAATTACATTTCAGGGTCAGTGCTGGGCTAACAGATGCAGCCCTGGGTTCTCTCCTGATAAAAGGTATGTAAATCGGAATTCGTAGTTCGGCTGATTTTATAGGAATATTTGTGCATTTCAAAAATAGACACTAAGAAACTTTTCTGCTGAAAACCACACAATGGATTCCTATGGAAGGAAATACAAGTTACTGGTAAGTACACTTAGAATTACTTTTCAGGGTCAGTGCTGGGCTAAAAGATGCAGACCTGCGATCTCTCCTGATAACAGGTGAGTAAATCGGAATTTGTAGTTCGGGTGATTTTAGAGGAATATTTGTACGTTTCAAAAATGGACACTTAGAAAATTTTCTGGTGAAAACCACACAATGGATTCCTACAGAAGGAAATACAAGTTACTGATCAGCACGCTTAGAATTACTTTTCAGGGTCAGTGCTGGGCTAAAAGATGCATCCCTGGGTTCTCTTCTGATAACAGGTGAGTAAATAGGAATTCGTAGTTCGGCTGGCTTTAGAGGAATATTTGTACGTTTCAAAAGTGTACACTTAGAAAATTTTCTGGTGAAAACCACACAATGGATTCCTATGGAAGGAAATACAAGTTACTGGTAAGCACGCTTAGAATTACTTTTCAGGGTCAGTGCTGGGCTAAAAGATGCAGCCCTGGGTTCCCTCCTGATAACAGATGAGTAAATCGGTATTCGTAGTTCGGCTGATTTTAGAGGAATATTTGTACGTTTCAAAAATGGACACTTGGAACATTTTCTGGTGAAACCCACACACTGGATTCCTATGGAAGGAAATACACGTTACTGGTAAGCACGCTTAGAATTACTTTTCAGGGTCAGTGCTGGGCTAAAAGATGCAGCCCTGGGTTCTCTCCCGATAACAGGTGAGTAAATCGGTATTCGTAGTTCGGCTGACTTTAGAGGAATATTTGTATGTTTCAAAAATGGACACTTGGAACATTTTCTGGTGAAACCCACACACTGGATTCCTATGGAAGGAAATACAAGTTACTGGTAAGCACGCTTAGAATTACTTTTCAGGGTCAGTGCTGGTCTAAAAGATGCAGCACTGGGTTCTCTCCTGATAACAGGTGAGTAAATCGGAATTCGTAAATTGACTGATTTTAGAGGAATATTTGTATGATTCAAAAATGGACACTTAGAAACTTTTCTGATGAAGACCACACAATGGATTCCTATGGAAGGAAATACAAGTTACTGGTAAGTACGCTTAGAATTACTTTTCAGGGACAGTGCTGGGCTAACAGATGCAGCACTGGGTTCTCTCCTGATAACAGGTGAGTAAATCGGAATTCATAGTTCGACTGATTTTCGAGGAATATTTGTACTTTTCAAAAATGGACAGTTAGAAACTTTTCTGTTGAAAACCACACAATGGATTCCTATGGAAGGAAACACAAGTTACTGGTAAGTACGCTTAGAATTACTTTTCAGGGTCGTGCTGGGCTAACAGATGCAGCACTGGGTTCTCTCCTGATAACAGGTGAGTAAATCGGAATACGTAGTTTGGCTGATTTTAGAGGAATATTTGTATGTTTCAAAAATGGACACTTAGAAACTTTTCTCCTGAAAACCACACAATGCATTTCTATGGAAGGAAATACAAGTTACTGGTAAGTACGCTTAGAATTACTTTCCAGGGTCAGTGCTGGTCTAAAAGATGCAGCACTGGGTTCTCTCCTGATAACAGGTGAGTAAATCGGAACTCGTAGTTTGGCTGATTTTAGAGGAATATTTGTATGTTTCAAAAATGTACACTTAGAAACTATTCTTCTGAAAACCACACAATGGATTCCTATGGAAGGAAATACAAGTTACTGGTAAGTACGCTTAGAATTACTTTCCAGGGTCAGTGCTGAGCTAAAAGATGCAGCACTGGGTTCTCTACTGATAACAGGTGAGTACATCGGAATTCATAGTTCGACTAATTTTCGAGGAATATTTGTGCGTTTCAAAAATGGACACTTAGAAACTTTTCTGGTGAAAACCACACAATGGATTCCTAAGGAAGGAAATACAAGTTACTGGTAAGTACGCTTAGAATTACATTTCAGGGTCGATGATGGGCTAACAGATGCAGCCCTGGGTTCTCTCCTGATAACAGGTATGTAAATCGGAATTCGTAGTTCGGCTGATTTTATAGGAATATTTGTGCATTTCAAAAATAGACACTAAGAAACTTTTCTGCTGAAAACCACACAATGGATTCCTATGGAAGGAAATACAAGTTACTGGTAAGTACGCTTAGAAATTCTTTTCAGGGTCAATGCTGGGCTAACAGATGCAGCCCTGGGTTCTATCCTGATAACAGGTGAGTAAATCGGAATTCGTAGTTCGGCTGATTTTAGAGGAATATTTGTGTGTTTCAAAAATGGACACTTAGAAACTTTTCTGGTGAAGACCACAAAATGGATTCCTATGGAAGGAAATACAAGCTACTGGTAAGTACGCTTAGAATTACTTTCCAGGGTCAGTGCTGGGCTAACAGATGCAGCCCTGAGTTCTCTCCTGATTACAGGTGAGTAAATCGGAATTTGTAGTTCGGCTGATTTTAGAGGAATATTTGTACGTTTCAAAAATGGACACTTAGAAACTTTTCTGCTGAACACCACACAATGGATTCCTATGGAAGGAAATACAAGTTACTGGTAAGTACGCTTAGAATTACTTTTCAGGGTCAGTGCTGGTCTAAAAGATGCAGCACTGGGTTCTCTCCTGATAACAGGTGAGTAAATCGGAATTCGTAAATCGACTGATTTTAGAGGAATATTTGTATGATTCAAAAATGGACACTTAGAAACTTTTCTGATGAAGACCACACAATGGATTCCTATGGAAGGAAATACAAGTTACTGGTAAGTACGCTTAGAATTACTTTTCAGGGACAGTGCTGGGCTAACAGATGCAGCACTGGGTTCTCTCCTGATAACAGGTGAGTAAATCGGAATTCATAGTTCGACTGATTTTCGAGGAATATTTGTACTTTTCAAAAATGGACAGTTAGAAACTTTTCTGTTGAAAACCACACAATGGATTCCTATGGAAGGAAACACAAGTTACTGGTAAGTACGCTTAGAATTACTTTCCAGGGTCAGTGCTGGTCTAAAAGATGCAGCACTGGGTTCTCTCCTGATAACAGGTGAGTAAATTGGAATTCATAGTTTGGCTGATTTTAGAGGAATATTTGTATGTTTCAAAAATGTACACTTAGAAACTTTTCTTCTGAAAACCACACAATGGATTCCTATAGAAGGAAATACAAGTTACTGGTAAGTACGCTTAGAATTACTTTTCAGGGTCACATGCTGGGCTAACAGATGCAGCCCTGAGTTCTCTCCTGATTACAGGTGAGTAAATCGGAATTTGTAGTTCAGCTGATTTTAGAGGAATATTTGTGCATTTCAAAAATGGACACTAAGAAAATTTTTCTGCTGAAAACCACACAATGCATTTCTATGGAAGGAAATACAAGTTACTGGTAAGTACGCTTAGAATTACTTTCCAGGGTCAGTGCTGGTCTAAAAGATGCAGCACTGGGTTCTCTACTGATAACAGGTGAGTACATCGGAATTCATAGTTCGACTAATTTTCGAGGAATATTTGTGCATTTCAAAAATGGACACTTAGAAACTTTTCTGGTGAAAACCACACAATGGATTCCTAAGGAAGGAAATACAAGTTACTGGTAAGTACGCTTAGAATTACATTTCAGGGTCAGTGCTGGGCTAACAGATGCAGCCCTGGGTTCTCTCCTGATAACAGGTATGTAAATCGGAATTCGTAGTTCGGCTGATTTTATAGGAATATTTGTGCATTTCAAAAATAGACACTAAGAAAGTTTTCTGCTGAAAACCACACAATGGATTCCTATAGAAGGAAATACAAGTTACTGGTAAGTACGCTCAGAAATTCTTTTCAGGGTCAATGCTGGGCTAACAGATGCAGCCCTGGGTTCTATCCTGATAACAGGTGAGTAAATCGGAATTCGTAGTTCGGCTGATTTTATAGGAATATTTGTGCATTTCAAAAATGGACACTAAGAAACTTTTCTGCTGAAAACCAAACAATGGATTCCTATTGAAGGAAATACAAGTTACTGGTAAGTACGCTTAGAATTACTTTTCAGGGTCAGTGCTGGTCTGAAAGATGCAGCACTGGGTTCTCTCCTGATAACAGGTGAGTAAATCGGAATTCGTAAATCGACTGATTTTAGAGGAATATTTGTATGATTCAAAAATGGACACTTAGAAACTTTTCTGATGAAGACCACACAATGAATTCCTATGGAAGGAAATACAAGTTACTGGTAAGTACGCTTAGAATTACTTTTCAGGGACAGTGCTGGGCTAACAGATGCAGCACTGGGTTCTCTCCTGATAACAGGTGAGTAAATCGGAATTCATAGTTCGACTGATTTTCGAGGAATATTTGTACTTTTCAAAAATGGACAGTTAGAAACTTTTCTGTTGAAAACCACACAATGGATTCCTATCGAAGGAAACACAAGTTACTGGTAAGTACGCTTAGAATTACTTTTCAGGGTCGTGCTGGGCTAACAGATGCAGCACTGGGTTCTCTCCTGATAACAGGTGAGTAAATCGGAATTGGAAGTTTGGCTGATTTTAGAGGAATATTTGTATGTTTCAAAAATGGACACTAAGAAACTTTTCTGCTGAAAACCAAACAATGGATTCCTATTGAAGGAAATACAAGTTACTGGTAAGTACGCTTAGAATTACTTTTCAGGGTCAGTGCTGGTCTGAAAGATGCAGCACTGGGTTCTCTCCTGATAACAGGTGAGTAAATCGGAATTCATAGTTCGACTGATTTTCGAGGAATATTTGTACTTTTCAAAAATGGACAGTTAGAAACTTTTCTGTTGAAAACCACACAATGGATTCCTATGGAAGGAAATACAAGTTACTGGTAAGTACGCTTAGAATTACTTTCCAGGGTCAGTGCTGAGCTAAAAGATGCAGCACTGGGTTCTCTCCTGATAACAGGTGAGTAAATCGGAATTCATAGTTCGACTGATTTTCGAGGAATATTTGTACTTTTCAAAAATGGACAGTTAGAAACTTTTCTGTTGAAAACCACACAATGGATTCCTATGGAAGGAAACACAAGTTACTGGTAAGTACTGTGGAAATATGGATTTTTATGATCAGTTATGTCCCCTATCTTGGACCCCAACGGTTTCATGTATAAATCATAAGTACATGTATGTTTCCTCCAGTTCCAGTTATGAAGACGCAAACACATGTGCGTCCACCGTCAACATGTCCTCTTTCAGACCCGCCATGAATGGGCCGGATACTCTATTCCTAAGTATGAAAGGCCACCGGCTTTATATGGTTCACTTCCCACATTTCTTACAGTCCAGGCGAGTAGGCCCTGATTCTGCCAACAAGCCTTTTCTGCCTTCTGCCTCTGAAAGCTCCAGTCTGAGCTCGCATCTGTATCCATGAACTTTGTCCTACTCCCTGTGCGGCTAACGGTGCCTGACTCGACCTGTCTGCTTGCCAAAAACTGTATTTCACCTTCAAGATTATCTGCTCTGCTCCGCTCTTCACCCAATGCATTCCTGTCTAGTAGTTTAAGTAAACATTCTTTCAGCTACCGAGCAAAGGGCCCGGCTTCTCTGTCTTTATGCAAGTAATTCATAGCCCTGTTACTATGGAAGATTTCTGCCCTCGCATCTAGTGTAGACACTTAGACGCTTGTACACGCACTAACAGTCAGTATAGTCAGTATAGAATAAGATTCTATCCTAAGAGACCTTTCTTTTTGGATAACACAGTTCTTTAAACATAGGATGTTAGATATGATTTGGGATTAGGTTGACATAACCCCAGACTTATGTCTCCACATGTAGAGCTAAATACACAGTCCCCTTCACCCCCTAGTTGCACGTCAATCACACGTCATGCTGCTGCGCGCGCATCTCTGCCAAGTATTTCTGCTGACATTGCGAAATTCTTCCGTGGAACCACCCATTTATGACATCATATCCAATGACGTTCTTTAAGTTACGCCCAGTTACACCCATTTTATTTACGCATGTATGTTCTTATCTTTGTTATCAACTGTTACGCCTCCTGCATCTGTTTCACTGTAATGCCTATTGTATAAAAATGATTACTTGTCAATAAAGTTTGTTCTTCACTTCCTGAACCTTCGTGGTGATGGAATATGGAGTCCATCAATTCGAATTGATTTTGGAATAAAGCCCGTTCCGAACCTCTAATACCACGGATTCTGCCTCTTATTTTACTGAGCTATTGTTATAGATTTTCCGCATCAAATTAAGTTCCGGTAATTAAATTATTTACCACATATATGGCGCCCGAACAGGGACACTTTCTCATCTCAAGCGCCGGAGGTGCGTTGCAGGCCCGGTCTCCTGCCACAGCTGGACGGACAACAACGCGTACCCACAGGATTTCCTGTATCTCCCTCCTGCCGAGCGGGGGTAACTGAGGCTGCGATCGACACCCAGACGAGGCGGTGAGAAGTGCGAAGTATCCCGACCAGAGCCTAGCTGAGAGAGCAAGATCCGAGGTATACAGAGGCCCACCAGGTTCCGAAGTTCCGAAGTTTCGAGTCGAGTCCAGTCCGGTCCGAGTCCAGTTCAGTTCAGTTCCGAGGCTTTCCGTTCCGAGCTACCCGGTGAGTACCATTGTCGGGGAGGCGTTCTGACGTGCACATAGGTTGTGCCGGTCAAGACGGGTTTGGGTACACAAATCCGGTCTGCACTGTTTCAGCAGTGTATCTGTACTGTTTAGCAGTATATCAAGTATGTCTAGTATATAATCCAGAATTACCTAGTTAGTGCCGAGTATCATGTTTAGTGACTAGTTCCCTAAATGGCCATCATTGTTGTTCATTAAATGTTAAATGTTAAAATGTTTTAAATACGTTCTGCATATTGTGGTGTGAATGACTGTTCATTATTGTGTTTTGTTGTATTAAACGTGTTCAGAATTAGGTATCAGATCAGATCAGTTCTCAAAAATGCCGCTCTTTTCGAAATTAAGACAGATAAAAACTAGAAAAGGGGTACTCGAAGAAGCTGTTCCCATTCCTCCTAGGGACACTCCAGGGTACTTCATGTATCATAAACATGGCCTAGACGCCATATTATTTCTTGATTTATGGGTAGACTACACCAAGGAATTACCAGAAAGTCAGAGGTGGCCCGCAGCTGGGACCTGGGATGCAGATTGCATCGTGAAAGTAGAGGAAGAATTATGGAAAAAGAAAGCTAGACAATCACAGAAAGATGCCATTGAATTATGGCGTAAAGAATCGTATAGACGTACAGAAAAAGCACGTAGACAGGAAGAGAAGAGTAAGGAGAATTCAAATAAAGTTCGAGAAAATATATTAATTGAAGAAGGTACTCGAGTAAAATCAGAACAAGTAGACAGACAACGAAATACCCTTATGAATGGTATGTATCCTCTTCTGGCCGAAGGGTTACCTAAGGCTACTCCGGAGATACCAAAAGACTTGCCACCCCCATTGTTCCCGATAAAAGTACATCCCAAAGGGCATCCCAGAACCGCAGAAGATGTTTTTCTTTCCTCTTATTTAGACGACGCAGCTCCCGAGTACGCTAATGCTGCGCCACATAGACCGCCTGCCGAGGGGGTTCAACGCCAAGACCCTCCTCCGTCTGTACCGCCGCAACAACAAACTCCGACACAAGTTCCGGCAAGCACATCTGTTTCTACAGCTGTACCCACATCTATGGTTGCTATATCACGTTCAACGAATCCTTTCACATCCAGCACCCCAGGTGGTGCTACGGGAGGTACAACAAACATTTTTTCCACGCCACCCAGAGTAAATAAACTTTCCTTTCAAGAATTAGCACACCAACGTACGCCCAAACTAGTAACTCCCGACACGCTTAAGGAACTTCTAATAGATTGTAGATATGACCCTGTGCCCGGAAAAGGGGACGAAATGCTGCTGGCATCATTACGTATCCGACGAGCTGCAATATATTTAGGGAGGCTACCAGGAATGACTACACATTTAGAAAATATATATCACTTTGTCCAGTCAGGACGAGATTCTGAAAGTATTAATAGAGCCTTGGAGTACCAGAAAGTGGAGATACAGGGGGAACTGTTACGTTTCCTCATAAATTGTGTGATCAGAAATCAAGACCGACCAGGGGTAAATCCGGAAGAAATGCAAATTCTTACCACATGGAGTCGGAATATATCAGAGGGGAGACATGATAAACGATCAAGTATAGTAGCTATGTGCCGCAAGATCCGCAAAGAAGTAGAACGAATACACGAAGAAAGATTAGCAGTAGACGAGCCTGAACAAACCGAGGAGGAGGAAGAATTAGAACTGCCCACAGGACAGTTAGAAACCATGGCCTATGTAGGTAGAGGAAGATCTTGTAATAATACTAGAGGCTTTACTGATCCGATACGTCCGATACGTCCAGATAATAACAGAAATTTCCAAACCCCTATAATAAATATAAGGTCCCCCGAGCATTAGTTCCAAGCTGCTGACAAATTACTCCGAGAACGAAGGGGTTATCATCTACTCGATTCTATGGACGAACAAGAATTAGCCAGGTCAGCCGTTCATTGGGTTGATAGTCCCGGAAAATATAGTGATGATACATTAGCGCACACGTTTTTGAACCTCACCCCAGATGAACAGCGTTTAGCTGGTATCTATATGATTCAACAACTCCTTATATTATATAAAAGCCCGCATCTTCCTCCAACACTCCGATCCTGGTCCCTTACCTAATATCTTGACTGAACTACTCACGAATAAATGGAGAGGTTCAGGTACTGAGCTAATTAGAGAAATACTAGAATCCAGAAAGCAGTACATTCTTTTTGTATGTCCCGAACATGTCTCACTGCCCATAAAAGAAAGAACGACGTATTATATGGATAGACAGAACCCCTTACGCGAAGTGCACCCGATAAAAGGTGATGACAATCAGTTTAAACGTGTGTTTGTATACACACCCATATCTAAAATAGAACTATTAGAAATGAAGAAAGTGGTACCCAGTCATGACAAAGACCCAGCGGGTTTCCACCGTGAAATTAAAGACATGTTGCTCATGGGAGAATATACCTATCCCGACATTATGACAATATTGAAGGTATTAATGCCTGCGGGCATTTACGAAAAACTCAAGGAAAAGGACTGGGAGGTGGGAGACCAGAAGATAGATTGGACAGCATTAGAAAACGAAGAAAAAGCTCGAGGTCCAGGTTCAGGGCTTGGGGAAAAGACCAAAACACTACCAGGTTTACTAGTACAGGTACTGCCACGTTTATTAACTACGAAAAAGGAAGACTGGGGTGCAATCTCAGCCTGTAAACAAAAGCAAGATGAAGACACTAGTGATTTCTATGCCCGATTCGAAAAATGTTTTGGTATAAATAGTGGAATAAAAGCAAGTAGCGAATCGTATCCACATCTATTTGTGACAAAATTAGTTGAAAATTCCTTGCCCCAAGTTAAGAATAGAGTATTGAAATTCGAGAGTACCTGGCAAGGTAACACTCCGTCACAGATGTTACAGATGCTACAGTACCATCACAATAGAATTAGAGAGGAACAAGAACATGAACAAAGACGCATGAAAGACACGAAAATGAAAATGCTAGTTTCCCAGACAGTTCCAGCTGACGGTCATAAAAAGGGTATGACACAGTCTAGTGTTTCAGCAGGTCCTGTAAAAGGGACATGCAACTATTGTAAACAGCCAGGCCATTATGTACACGATTGCCCAGTTTTAAAACATAATATCGCCATAGGTAATACAAAAGAAAGACCACGGCCACTTAGACAGGATCAGAACCAACAAGGAGCTCCGCAGCATGCACAGTCCATGCAAGCTCCGCAACAGTCTCTGCCAGCTCCACCACCACAGCCTATTGCTGCCACACAAACAACGACACGACAGATGTACCAGACCGCACAGTATGACTATCCTGATTATCAACGCTACTCATGAAACAGCCTAGAGAGGGAAGTTGGCTTACCCCTTATCGAGGTCCCTGTAGATCAAGAAGGACCTTCTGTACACAGTGAACTATTAGGCCAAGATAGAAAATTTTTACTTGATACAGGGGCAAGCCGAACAACTATAAAACGTAGTGAAGTTCCAGGGGCACCCCTCTCAGGCTTACAGAATATTTCCCTTGGTTTTTCAGGAAAACCTATCATTAATGAGGTATCACAGCCTCTTCCCCTTACGATTGGTCCCTTGACACGAACTACAGATTTATTGCTTACTAAATCATGTCCAGAAAACTTGTTAGGTATAAAAACATTGAAAGCTCTAGGAGCTATAATATGTTGTTCTCCGGAAGGAGTAAGATTGTTTCTACGTGATTTCAAAGGGCACTATGTGTCCCGAGACATGGATCACCGACTGCAGACTTTACCCACACATTTATGGGCACAAGGCCCTACAGATGTTGGTTGCATGAACATTACACCATATCGAGTCACACTAAAGGCAGGAGTGGTACTACCACGAATGCGACAATACAAGTTACCCCCAGATGCTGTAGTGGCTTTACTGCAAATCATTGATGAGCTAATTGGCCAAGGAGTGGTTGTGGAAACCGACTCCAATGTATGTAATTCCCCGATAATCCCGATTCTTAAACGAACTGATCCAAAAGCCCCGCCAGTATATCGATTGGTTATTGATCTGCGCGAATTAAATAAATGTATTGTACCACAATACCCCGTAGTTCCAGACATTTCTTCATTACTGACAGCCATTGATTCCGAAGCAACATTCTTTACTGTAATTGATCTCAAGAATGCCTTTTTCAGCGTCCCAATAGATCCGGAAAGCCAATACTTGTTCGGATTTAGTTTAAATGGACGAAGCTTTAAATTCACACGCGCACCTCAAGGATTCACAGAAAGCCCCAGCATCTATAGCCAAGCACTGAAACGAGAACTTGACAGTATCCACATGCCAGTCAACACTGCCCTGCTTCAATATGTCGATGATCTGCTGATCACCGCTAGAAGCGAACCTGAATGTGAAAAAGCCTCACTGACGGTTTTACAATTCTTGGCCGAAAAGGGGCACAAGGTGTCCCCTTCTAAGCTGCAATTCTGTGTCCAGCGAGTTGTTTACCTTGGTCACTCGCTGTCCAAGGAGGGAAGGCAGCTTACACCAGATCGCATCCAGTTAATTGCTAACATGCCAATACCCAAGACACAAAAGGAGGTGCGGGCTTTTATAGGCCTCACTTCATATTGTAGGCAGTGGATCCCTCAGTATGCATTTCTAGCAAAACCACTCATTCAGTTGACAACACAGGAGGCAGCCACATCGACTGTCCTCCCTTGGACTCAGGAACATACACAAGCTTTTGAAAGCCTAAAGAAAGCTTTATGTCAAGCACCTGTCTTAGCAACACCATGTTACAATAAACATTTTACACTCTTTGTTACAGAACGCGAAGGTACTGCTTTGGCAGTACTCACACAGGAACAAGCAGGATCACACAAACCATGTGCTTATTTTTCTAGTACATTAGATCCCGTAGCTCAGGCTCTGCCTGCGTGCCTAAAATCAGTGGCAGCGACAGCTTTAGCAATCAGACAAAGCGATGCCATAGTGTTAGGACATCAATTGACAGTACAAGTACCACACGCAGTAGAGGTTCTCTTGAACCGCACACAAACACAACACTTGACTATAGCGAGACTCACCGGTTACGAATTGACATTGTTTCAGCCACACATAGAAATCAGACGTTGTAGTACATTGAATCCTGCCACACTGTTACCAGTAAACGGAACAGACCCATTAGCGCATGATTGTATTGAAGTTATTACTATCACGACGAAACCCAGACAAGACTTGACAGACGTCCCATTGTCAGACCCAGACCTGACGTTGTATGTAGATGGTTCATGTATGAGAACAAGTACAGGAGAGCTAGTGGCCGCGTATGCAGTCACAACAGACACTGAAGTCGTTGAAACAAATCGTATTAATACCTTGTCAGCTCAAGCAGCAGAGCTCATCGCTCTGACACAAGCCTGTATTCAAGCCACAAATAAGAAAGTCAACATATACACTGATTCACGTTATGCATTCGGAGTTGTACATGACTTCGGCGTGCTGTGGCGAGAGAGAGGTTATTTAACTTCTCACGGTGCCCACATTCAGCACGGACCCCTCATTCATGCCTTATTAGAAGCAATACATTTACCCGCTGCAATATCAATTATGAAATGTAAAGCTCATACGAAAGTTACTGATATCATCTCCCAAGGCAATGATCTAGCTGACAAAACAGCTAAACAGACTGCTCAAACTCACACATCTGACATGACAAAGACAATAGTTCCGACACCAACACATTGCATGATGGTTAAGGATCCCGCTCTTGACGTAATTGACATACAGACACATGCTACACCAGACGAAATAAAGAAATGGACTGAATTAGGAGGGATCCAAACGGATCAAGGATGGATGACGAAGGAAAAATCTGTATGGTTTCTTCCCGACTCAATGGTCCAAGTTATCATTAATACAATACATAGTCCAGCGCACCTAGGAGAAAAGGCTATGCTAGACAGCATTCAACACATTTGGTTCAACAAACATTTACGAGCAGCATCTAAACAAAAAGTCCGTACCTGTATGATCTGCTGTCAGTTTAACCCAGGTAAAAGCATTCCCGTAGAACAGGGTGGATTTCAGCCTCCTGATCACCCTTTTGAAGTCCTCCAGATGGATTATATCCAGATGGAACGATGTCGAGGATTCAAATATGTTCTCGTAGTTGTTTGTGCTCTGTCCCGTTGGACAGAAGCATACCCGGTTTCAGATTACACTGCCCCGACTACTGCCAAACAGTTAGTTCGAGAATTCTTCCCACGGTACGGTTTACCACGTGCTGTCTACTCAGATAACGGCCAGTCGTTCTCATCCGAACTAATGAAACACGTTTCACTTTTGTTAGGCTATCAATGGAGATTTCATTGTGTCTGACACCCCGAGGCAGCAGGTCTTGTGGAACGACATAATCAAACTCTGAAAATTAGATTGTCCAAAATATGTAGAGAGAAAGGTGTCGACTGGGTAGTAGCCTTACCAGTTGCACTCTTTTACATGAGAATGGTAGCACATTCTCGAACAGGGCTATCCCCTTATAAGGTGATCTTCGGTAGACCACCAAATATGTGGGGGACGCCTATACCTCGTAAAATAACTGACGTTGACTGTAATATGCTGACAGATTACCTAGCTTCCTTGATGTCTGCACTACAATCTTGTCGTTCACAGGTAGCTGCAGCCTTTCCCGACAACACCGAGGTGAAACCCCACGACGTAGTTCCGGGGGACTTGGTGTTAGTGCGGAACTTTGACCGGAAGTCTCAGCTGGATCCTAGGTGGAAATCGCCTCAACTCGTACTGTTAACCACGAGGACAGCCGTGAAGATCGAAGGTCGAAAAGGCTGGATACATTCAAGTCATATCAAGAAATTTCATGGACTACCATCCGATATAGAGACTAAACCCTGTATTTCCTCAAAGACAGACTCAAAGCTCCCCTTGGTTGAGCAAACGAGCTCAGAACTATATAGACTAAAATTGAGGTCCAATAAGTCAGACAATTTGATTGTTTAAGTCCTCTCCAAGGTGAATCGGTTGAATTTGTCTCTGACATGTATCCTCTGGACCGGAATAGAGAAAGAAATAATCAAATCCAGTTGAAAAAACATGCGTACTGTAAATCACTGCGTAGTCATTGCACAGTGACGTTATTAATTCTGTTTTTCTTATGTCTTTTAATAATCGCTGCAAGTATATTGTTGCACATATATTATCCTATTTCTAAACATGTTTATAATGTTACTGCTGAACATTCTTTTAGTGAATTTCCCCCGCATGAGTTGTCATATAGATTTGCGCTGCGCAATAACACTTTTATTAGTATGTTACATCATTCCCATCAGGCTAGCAATGCTACAAATTGTTGGATATGTGGCCGACTCCCTCCCTATCAGAACTATAAGGGAATTCTGCCTCTCTTTCCATATCCGTTCACACACAATGGCTCCTGTGGAGCATGGTTTAGTTTAATTAATTCCCTAGATTCGAATTCCGCAGTTTATCAAGACAACTGGGTTTGGGGAAACCTGAACTTAGTCTTGCTTAAAGTCTGTTACCCTAACAAGGAGGGACTTCCCAAAAGAACAGGAACTGATCTAGAAAATGAAGTATATGGATTAGGTAATTTCACGCTTAATCTCATGATCCTGAATGTCGAATCCGAAGCTGCACCAATTTTGCCCGCTATGTCAGTATTTCCAGTTAAAGGTGAATTGTGTATAAGAAAGAATGGCTCCATACACATGGGCCATAGTAAATGCATCACTGTAATAGAATTCAGTGATCAAGGCAAATCTACATTTAGAGCTTCTCGCCATTCCTACTTCGTATGTGGTCAGACTGCATATACACGTTTGCCTCTAGATTGGGATGGTACCTGCTACATCGGATTCCTTTTGCCACCTGTTTTCCTAGCTCCTCCTGATTATCATAGAAATACTCATTTAGTACACAATAGAGAACGGAGAGATCTCCCAATAGTCGACTACACTGAAACAGCATGGGAAAAATACACAGATTTCAATAAGGGTTTCTTTCCTTATATAGGTACAGTCACTAATAGTAAGCTGATACGTAGATTAACCAGAACCCTTGAAGCAGTAGTAAACGAAACTATTTCCGCCTTAGGCAATTTAACAGAAGAGCAGTCTGCTATGCGGATTGTTGTGCTTCAAAATCGTCTTGTCCTTGACGTCATTCTGGCCGATAGGGGCGGAGCTTGTAGGGTCATCGGATCAAGTTGTTGCATTTTCATACCAGAAAATTCGCCATCTGTGTATAAAGCCATAACTCGCCTTCATAAGATTGTAAGCCAGATACACCAGAATCCAGGCACCTGGACTTGGTCCGGTTGGTTTTGGAGTGTATTATCTACCTTTGGATGGAGGGTCCTATCCTTCCTAGGTATTGGCTTTCTCATACTATTCAGTTGCTGCTTATGCCTACAATGTGGGCCAGCGATTTGTGGTCTATGTGCCACCTCGTGTATCCCACATCCAAGTTTTCATTCAAGATTCCGGAAGAAGAAAGAAGAACAAATGATGTTATATGAACAAATCAACGGATTGATGAAGATTGATATCTCTTAAGGGCAAGTAGGGGACAAGGAGGGAATGTGGAAATATGGATTTTTATGATCAGTTATGTCCCCTATCTTGGACCCCAACGGTTTCATGTATAAATCATAAGTACATGTATGTTTCCTCCAGTTCCAGTTATGAAGACGCAAACACATGTGCGTCCACCGTCAACATGTCCTCTTTCAGACCCGCCATGAATGGGCCGGATACTCTATTCCTAAGTATGAAAGGCCACCGGCTTTATATGGTTCACTTCCCACATTTCTTACAGTCCAGGCGAGTAGGCCCTGATTCTGCCAACAAGCCTTTTCTGCCTTCTGCCTCTGAAAGCTCCAGTCTGAGCTCGCATCTGTATCCATGAACTTTGTCCTACTCCCTGTGCGGCTAACGGTGCCTGACTCGACCTGTCTGCTTGCCAAAAACTGTATTTCACCTTCAAGATTATCTGCTCTGCTCCGCTCTTCACCCAATGCATTCCTGTCTAGTAGTTTAAGTAAACATTCTTTCAGCTACCGAGCAAAGGGCCCGGCTTCTCTGTCTTTATGCAAGTAATTCATAGCCCTGTTACTATGGAAGATTTCTGCCCTCGCATCTAGTGTAGACACTTAGACGCTTGTACACGCACTAACAGTCAGTATAGTCAGTATAGAATAAGATTCTATCCTAAGAGACCTTTCTTTTTGGATAACACAGTTCTTTAAACATAGGATGTTAGATATGATTTGGGATTAGGTTGACATAACCCCAGACTTCTGTCTCCACATGTAGAGCTAAATACACAGTCCCCTTCACCCCCTAGTTGCACGTCAATCACACGTCATGCTGCTGCGCGCGCATCTCTGCCAAGTATTTCTGCTGACATTGCGAAATTCTTCTGTGGAACCACCCATTTATGACATCATATCCAATGACGTTCTTTAAGTTACGCCCAGTTACACCCATTTTAGTTACGCATGTATGTTCTTATCTTTGTTATCAACTGTTACGCCTCCTGCATCTGTTTCACTGTAATGCCTATTGTATAAAAATGATTACTTGTCAATAAAGTTTGTTCTTCACTTCCTGAACCTTCGTGGTGATGGAATATGGAGTCCATCAATTCGAATTGATTTTGGAATAAAGCCCCTTCCGAACCTCTAATACCACGGATTCTGCCTCTTATTTTACTGAGCTATTGTTATAGATTTTCCGCATCAAATTAAGTTCCGGTAATTAAATTATTTACCACAGTACGCTTAGAATTACTTTTCAGGGTCGTGCTGGGCTAACAGATGCAGCACTGGGTTCTCTCCTGATAACAGGTGAGTAAATCGGAATTCGTAGTTTGGCTGATTTTAGAGGAATATTTGTATGTTTCAAAAATGTACACTTAGAAACTATTCTTCTGAAAACCACACAATGGATTCCTATGGAAGGAAATACAAGTTACTGGTAAGTACGCTTAGAATTACTTTCCAGGGTCAGTGCTGAGCTAAAAGATGCAGCACTGGGTTCTCTACTGATAACAGGTGAGTACATCGGAATTCATAGTTCGACTAATTTTTGAGGAATATTTGTGCGTTTCAAAAATGGACACTTAGAAACTTTTCTGGTGAAAACCACACAATGGATTCCTAAGGAAGGAAATACAAGTTACTGGTAAGTACGCTTAGAATTACATTTCAGGGTCAGTGCTGGGCTAACAGATGCAGCCCTGGGTCCTCTCCTGATAACAGGTATGTACATCGGAATTCGTAGTTCGGCTGATTTTATAGGAATATTTGTGCATTTCAAAAATAGACACTAAGAAACTTTTCTGCTGAAAACCACACAATGGATTCCTATGGAAGGAAATACAAGTTACTGGTAAGTACGCTTAGAAATTCTTTTCAGGGTCAATGCTGGGCTAACAGATGCAGCCCTGGGTTCTATCCTGATAACAGGTGAGTAAATCGGAATTCGTAGTTCGGCTGATTTTAGAGGAATATTTGTGTGTTTCAAAAATGGACACTTAGAAACTTTTCTGGTGAAGACCACAAAATGGATTCCTATGGAAGGAAATACAAGCTACTGGTAAGTACGCTTAGAATTACTTTCCAGGGTCAGTGCTGGGCTAACAGATGCAGCCCTGAGTTCTCTCCTGATTACAGGTGAGTAAATCGGAATTTGTAGTTCGGCTGATTTTAGAGGAATATTTGTACGTTTCAAAAATGGACACTTAGAAACTTTTCTGCTGAACACCACACAATGGATTCCTATGGAAGGAAATACAAGTTACTGGTAAGTACGCTTAGAATTACTTTTCAGGGTCAGTGCTGGTCTAAAAGATGCAGCACTGGGTTCTCTCCTGATAACAGGTGAGTAAATCGGAATTCGTAAATCGACTGATTTTAGAGGAATATTTGTATGATTCAAAAATGGACAGTTAGAAACTTTTCTGATGAAGACCACACAATGGATTCCTATAGAAGGAAATACAAGTTACTGGTAAGTACGCTTAGAATTACTTTTCAAGGTCACATGCTGGGCTAACAGATGCAGCCCTGAGTTCTCTCCTGATTACAGGTGAGTAAATCGGAATTTGTAGTTCGGCTGATTTTAGAGGAATATTTGTGCATTTCAAAAATGGACACTTAGAAACTTTTCTGCTGAACACCACACAATGGATTCCTATGGAAGGAAATACAAGTTACTGGTAAGTACGCTTAGAATTACTTTTCAGGGTCAGTGCTGGTCTAAAAGATGCAGCACTGGGTTCTCTCCTGATAACAGGTGAGTAAATCGGAATTCGTAAATCGACTGATTTTAGAGGAATATTTGTATGATTCAAAAATGGACACTTAGAAACTTTTCTGATGAAGACCACACAATGGATTCCTATGGAAGGAAATACAAGTTACTGGTAAGTACGCTTAGAATTACTTTTCAGGGACAGTGCTGGGCTAACAGATGCAGCACTGGGTTCTCTCCTGATAACAGGTGAGTAAATCGGAATTCATAGTTCGACTGATTTTCGAGGAATATTTGTACTTTTCAAAAATGGACAGTTAGAAACTTTTCTGTTGAAAACCACACAATGGATTCCTATGGAAGGAAATACAAGTTACTGGTAAGTACGCTCAGAAATTCTTTTCAGGGTCAATGCTGGGCTAACAGATGCAGCCCTGGGTTCTATCCTGATAACAGGTGAGTAAATCGGAATTCGTAGTTCGGCTGATTTTAGAGGAATATTTGTGTGTTTCAAAAATGGACACTTAGAAACTTTTCTGGTGAAGACCACAAAATGGATTCCTATGGAAGGAAATACAAGCTACTGGTAAGTACGCTTAGAATTACTTTCCAGGGTCAGTGCTGGGCTAAAAGATGCAGCACTGGGTTCTCTCCTGATAACAGGTGAGTAAATCGGAATTCGTACTTTGGCTCATTTTAGAGGAATATTTGTACGTTTCAAAAATGTAGACTTAGAATTTTTTCTGCTGAAAACCACACAATGGATTCCTATGGAAGGAAATACAAGTTACTGGTAAGTACGCTTAGAATTACTTTTCAGGGTCAGTGCTGGGCTAACAGATGCTGCCCTGGGTTCTTTCCTGATAACAGGTGTTTAAATCGGAATTCGTAGTTCGGCTGATTTTAGAGGAATATTTGTATGTTTCAAAAATGTACACTTAGAAACTTTTCGTCTGAAAACCACACAATGGATTCCTATCGAAGGAAATACAAGTTACTGGTAAGTACGCTTAGAATTACTTTTCAGGGTCACATGCTGGGCTAACAGATGCAGCCCTGAGTTCTCTCCTGATTACAGGTGAGTAAATCGGAATTTGTAGTTCGGCTGATTTTAGAGGAATATTTGTACGTTTCAAAAATGGACACTTAGAAGCTTTTCTGCTGAAAACCACACAATGGATTCCTATGGAAGGAAATACAAGTTACTGGTAAGTACGCTAAGAATTTCTTTCCAGGGTCAGTGCTGGGCTAAAAGATGCTGCCCTGGGTTCTCTCCTGATAACAGGTGTTTAAATTGGAATTTGTAGTTCGGCTGATTTTAGAGGAATATTTGTGCATTTCAAAAATGGACACTAAGAAACTTTTCTGCTGAAAACCACACAATGAATTCCTATGGAAGGAAATACAAGTTACTGGTAAGTACGCTTAGAATTACTTTCCAGGGTCAGTGCTGGTCTAAAAGATGCAGCACTGGGTCCTCTCCTGATAACAGGTGAGTAAATTGGAATTCATAGTTTGGCTGATTTTAGAGGAATATTTGTATGTTTCAAAAATGTACACTTAGAAACTTTTCTTCTGAAAACCACACAATGGATTCCTATAGAAGGAAATACAAGTTACTGGTAAGTACGCTTAGAATTACTTTTCAGGGTCACATGCTGGGCTAACAGATGCAGCCCTGAGTTCTCTCCTGATTACAGGTGAGTAAATCGGAATTTGTAGTTCGGCTGATTTTAGAGGAATATTTGTGCATTTCAAAAATGGACACTAAGAATCTTTTCTGCTGAAAACCACACAATGCATTTCTATGGAAGGAAATACAAGTTACTGGTAAGTACGCTTAGAATTACTTTCCAGGGTCAGCGCTGGTCTAAAAGATGCAGCACTGGGTTCTCTCCTGATAACAGGTGAGTAAATCGGAATTCGTAAATCGACTGATTTTAGAGGAATATTTGTATGATTCAAAAATGGACACTTAGAAACTTTTCTGATGAAGACCACACAATGGATTCCTATGGAAGGAAATACAAGTTACTGGTAAGTACGCTTAGAATTACTTTTCAGGGACAGTGCTGGGCTAACAGATGCAGCACTGGGTTCTCTCCTGATAACAGGTGAGTAAATCGGAATTCATAGTTCGACTGATTTTCGAGGAATATTTGTACTTTTCAAAAATGGACAGTTAGAAACTTTTTTGTTGAAAACCACACAATGGATTCATATGGAAGGAAACACAAGTTACTGGTAAGTACGCTTAGAATTACTTTCCAGGGTCAGTGCTGGTCTAAAAGATGCAGCACTGGGTTCTCTCCTGATAACAGGTGAGTAAATTGGAATTCATAGTTTGGCTGATTTTGGAGGAATATTTGTATGTTTCAAAAATGTACACTTAGAAACTTTTCTTCTGAAAACCACACAATGGATTCCTATAGAAGGAAATACAAGTTACTGGTAAGTACGCTTAGAATTACTTTTCAGGGTCACATGCTGGGCTAACAGATGCAGCCCTGAGTTCTCTCCTGATTACAGGTGAGTAAATCGGAATTTGTAGTTCGGCTGATTTTAGAGGAATATTTGTGCATTTCAAAAATGGACACTAAGAAACTTTTCTGCTGAAAACCACACAATGCATTTCTATGGAAGGAAATACAAGTTACTGGTAAGTACGCTTAGAATTACTTTCCAGGGTCAGTGCTGGTCTAAAAGATGCAGCACTGGGTTCTCTACTGATAACAGGTGAGTACATCGGAATTCATAGTTTGACTAATTTTCGAGGAATATTTGTGCGTTTCAAAAATGGACACTTAGAAACTTTTCTGGTGAAAACCACACAATGGATTCCTAAGGAAGGAAATACAAGTTACTGGTAAGTACGCTTAGAATTACATTTCAGGGTCAGTGCTGGGCTAAAAGATGCAGCCCTGGGTTCTCTCCTGATAACAGGTATGTAAATCGGAATTCGTAGTTCGGCTGATTTTATAGGAATATTTGTGCATTTCAAAAATAGACACTAAGAAACTTTTCTGCTGAAAACCACACAATGGATTCCTATGGAAGGAAATACAAGTTACTGGTAAGTACGCTCGGAAATTCTTTTCAGGGTCAATGCTGGGCTAACAGATGCAGCCCTGGGTTCTATCCTGATAACAGGTGAGTAAATCGGAATTCGTAGTTCGGCTGATTTTAGAGGAATATTTGTGTGTTTCAAAAATGGACACTTAGAAACTTTTCTGGTGAAGACCACAAAATGGATTCCTATGGAAGGAAATACAAGCTACTGGTAAGTACGCTTAGAATTACTTTCCAGGGTCAGTGCTGGGCTAAAAGATGCAGCTCTGGGTTCTCTCCTGATAACAGGTGAGTAAATCGGAATTCGTACTTTGGCTCATTTTAGAGGAATATTTGTACGTTTCAAAAATGTAGACTTAGAATTTTTTCTGCTGAAAACCACACAATGGATTCCTATGGAAGGAAATACAAGTTACTGGTAAGTACGCTTAGAATTACTTTTCAGGGTCAGTGCTGGGCTAACAGATGCTGCCCTGGGTTCTCTCCTGATAACAGGTGTTTAAATCGGAATTCGTAGTTCGGCTGATTTTTGAGGAATATTTGTATGTTTCAAAAATGTACACTTAGAAACTTTTCGTCTGAAAACCACACAATGGATTCCTATAGAAGGAAATACAAGTTACTGGTAAGTACGCTTAGAATTACTTTTCAGGGTCACATGCTGGGCTAACAGATGCAGCCCTGAGTTCTCTCCTGATTACAGGTGAGTAAATCGGAATTTGTAGTTCGGCTGATTTTAGAGGAATATTTGTACGTTTCAAAAATGGACACTTAGAAGCTTTTCTGCTGAAAACCACACAATGGATTCCTATGGAAGGAAATACAAGTTACTGGTAAGTACGCTAAGAATTTCTTTCCAGGGTCAGTGCTGGGCTAAAAGATGCTGCCCTGGGTTCTCTCCTGATAACAGGTGTTTAAATTGGAATTCGTAGTTTGGCTGATTTTAGAGGAATATTTGTGCATTTCAAAAATGGACACTAAGAAACTTTTCTGCTGAAAACCACACAATGGATTCCTATGGAAGGAAATACAAGTTACTGGTAAGTACGCTTAGAATTACTTTCCAGGGTCAGTGCTGGTCTAAAAGATGCAGCACTGGGTACTCTCCTGATAACAGGTGAGTAAATTGGAATTCATAGTTTGGCTGATTTTAGAGGAATATTTGTATGTTTCAAAAATGTACACTTAGAAACTTTTCTTCTGAAAACCACACAATGGATTCCTATAGAAGGAAATACAAGTTACTGGTAAGTACGCTTAGAATTACTTTTCAGGGTCACATGCTGGGCTAACAGATGCAGCCCTGAGTTCTCTCCTGATAACAGGTGAGTAAATCGGAATTTGTAGTTCGGCTGATTTTAGAGGAATATTTGTGCATTTCAAAAATGGACACTAAGAAACTTTTCTGCTGAAAACCACACAATGCATTTCTATGGAAGGAAATACAAGTTACTGGTAAGTACGCTTAGAATTACTTTCCAGGGTCAGTGCTGGTCTAAAAGATGCAGCACTGGGTTCTCTCCTGATAACAGGTGAGTAAATCGGAATTCGTAGTTTGGCTGATTTTAGAGGAATATTTGTATGTTTCAAAAATGTACACTTAGAAACTATTCTTCTGAAAACCACACAATGGATTCCTATGGAAGGAAATACAAGTTACTGGTAAGTACGCTTAGAATTACTTTCCAGGGTCAGTGCTGAGCTAAAAGATGCAGCACTGGGTTCTCTACTGATAACAGGTGAGTACATCGGAATTCATAGTTCGACTAATTTTTAGAGGAATATTTGTGCGTTTCAAAAATGGACACTTAGAAACTTTTCTGGTGAAAACCACACAATGGATTCCTAAGGAAGGAAATACAAGATACTGGTAAGTACGCTTAGAATTACATTTCAGGGTCAGTGCTGGGCTAACAGATGCAGCCCTGGGTTATCTCCTGATAACAGGTATGTAAATCGGAATTCGTAGTTCGGCTGATTTTATAGGAATATTTGTTTATTTCAAAAATAGACACTAAGAAACTTTTCTGCTGAAAACCACACAATGGATTCCTATGGAAGGAAATACAAGCTACTGGTAAGTACGCTTAGAATTAATTTTCAGGGTCAGTGCTGGGCTAACAGATGCTGCCCTGGGTTCTCTCCTGATAACAGGTGTTTAAATCGGAATTCGTAGTTCGGCTGATTTTAGAGGAATATTTGTATGTTTCAAAAATGTACACTTAGAAACTTTTCTTCTGAAAACCACACAATGGATTCCTATAGAAGGAAATACAAGTTACTGGTAAGTACGCTTAGAATTACTTTTCAGGGTCAGTGCTGGGCTAAAAGATACAGCACTGGGTTCTCTCCTGATAACAAGTGAGTAAATCGGAATTCGTAGTTCGGCTGATATTAGAGGAATATTTGTGCATTTCAAAAATGGACACTAAGAAACTTTTCTGCTGAAAACCAAACAATGGATTCCTATTGAAGGAAATACAAGTTACTGGTAAGTACGCTTAGAATTACTTTTCAGGGTCAGTGCTGGTCTAAAAGATGCAGCACTGGGTTCTCTCCTGATAACAGGTGAGTAAATCGGAATTCGTAAATCGACTGATTTTAGAGGAATATTTGTATGATTCAAAAATGGACACTTAGAAACTTTTCTGATGAAGACCACACAATGAATTCCTATGGAAGGAAATACAAGTTACTGGTAAGTACGCTTAGAATTACTTTTCAGGGACAGTGCTGGGCTAACACATGCAGCACTGGGTTCTCTCCTGATAACAGGTGAGTAAATCGGAATTCATAGTTCGACTGATTTTCGAGGAATATTTGTACTTTTCAAAAATGGACAGTTAGAAACTTTTCTGTTGAAAACCACACAATGGATTCCTATGGAAGGAAACACAAGTTACTGGTAAGTACGCTTAGAATTACTTTTCAGGGTCGTGCTGGGCTAACAGATGCAGCACTGGGTTCTCTCCTGATAACAGGTGAGTAAATCGGAATTCGTAGTTTGGCTGATTTTAGAGGAATATTTGTATGTTTCAAAAATGGACACTTACAAACTTTTCTGCTGAAAACCACACAATGGATTCCTATGGAAGGAAATACAAGTTACTGGTAAGTACACTTAGAATTACTTTCCAGGGTCAGTGCTGGGCTAAATGATGCAGCACTGGGTTCTGTCCTGATAACAGGTGAGTATATCTGAATTCATAGTTCGACTGATTTTCGAGGAATATTTGTACGTTTCAAAAAAGGACAGTTAGAAACTTTTCTGGTGAAAACCACACAATGGATTCCTATGGAAGGAAATACAACTTACTGGTAAGTACGCTTAGAATTACTTTTCAGGGTCAGTGCTGGGCTAAAAGATGCAGCACTGGGTTCTTTCCTGATAACAGGTGAGTAAATCGGAATTCATAGTTTGGTTGATTTTAGAGGAATATTTCTACATTTTAAAAATGGACACTTAGAAACTTTTCTGGTGAAAACCACACAATGGATTCCTATGGAAGGAAATACAACTTACTGGTAAGTACGCTTAGAATTACTTTTCAGGGTCAGTGCTGGGCTAAAAGATGCAGCACTGGGTTCTTTCCTGATAACAGGTGAGTAAATCGGAATTCATAGTTCGGTTGATTTTAGAGGAATATTTGTACATTTTAAAAATGGACACTTAGAAACTTTTCTTCTGAAAACCACACAATGGATTCCTATGGAAGGAAATACAAGTTACTGGTAAGTACACTTAGAATTACTTTCCAGGGTCAGTGCTGGGCTAAATGATGCAGCACTGGTTTCTGTCCTGATAACAGGTGAGTATATCGGAATTCATAGTTCGACTGATTTTCGAGGAATATTTGTACTTTTCAAAAAAGGACTGTTAGAAACTTTTCTGCTGAAAACAACACAATGGATTCCTATGGAAGGAAATACAACTTACTGGTAAGTATGCTTAGAATTACTTTTCAGGGTCGGTGCTGGGCTAAAAGATGCAGCACTGGGTTCTTTCCTGATAACAGGTGAGTAAATCGGAATTCGTAGTTCAGCTGATTTTAGAGGAATATTTGTATGTTTCAAAAATGGACACTTAGAAACTTTTCTGCTGAAAACTACACAATGGATTCCTATGGAAGGAAATACAAGTTACTGGTAAGTACGCTTAGAATTACTTTCCATGGTCAGTGCAGGACAGCACTGGGTTCTCTCCTGATAACAGGTGAGTAAATCGGAATTCGTAGTTTGGCTGATTTTAGAGATATATTTGTGCGTTTCAAAAATGGACACTTAGAAACTTTTCTGCTGAAAACCACACAATGGATTCCTATGGAAGTAAATACAAGGTACTGGTAAGTATGCTTAGAATTACTTTCCAGGGTCAGTGCTGGTCTAAAAGATGCAGCACTGGGTTCTCTCCTGATAACAGGTGAGTAAATCGGAATTCATAGTTTGACTGATTTTACAGGAATATTTGTACGTTTCAAAAATGGACACTTTGAAACATTTCTGCTGAAAACCACACAATGCATTTCTATGGAAGGTAATACAAGTTACTGCTAATTACGCTCAGAATTACTTTCCAGGGTCAGTGCTGGTCTAAAAGATGCAGCACTGGGTTCTCTCCTGATAACAGGTGAGTAAATCGGAATTCATAGTTCGAATGATTTTCGAGGAATATTTGTATGTTTCAAAAATGGACACTTAGAAACTTTTCTGCTGAAAACCACACAATGGATTCCTATGGAAGGAAATACAAGTTACTCGTAAGTACACTTAGAATTACGTTTCAGGGTCAGTGCTGGGCTAAAAGATGCAGCACTGGGTTCTCTCCTGATAACAGGTGAGTAAATCGGAATTCATAGTTCGGTTGATTTTAGAGGAATATTTGTACGTTTCAAAAATAGAGACTTAGAAACTTTTCTGCTGAAAACCACACACTGGATTCCTATGGAAGGAAATACGAGTTACTGGTAAGTATGCTTAGAATAACTTTTCAGCCTCACTGCTGGGCTAACAGATGCAGCAATGGGTTCTCTCCTGATAACAGGTGAGTAAATCCGAATTTGTAGTTCGACTGATTTTAGAGGAATATTTGTACTTTTCAAAAATGGACACTAAGAAACTTTTCTGCTGAAAACCACAAAATAGATTCCTATGAAAGGAAATACAAGTTACTCGTAAGTACGCTTAGAATTACGTTTCAGGGTTAGTGCTGGGCTAACAGATGCAGCCCTGGGTTCTCTCCTGATAACAGGTGAGTAAATCGGAATTCGTAGTTCGGCTGATTTTAGAGGAATATTTGTACGTTTAATAAGTGGACACTTAGAAACTTTTCTGCTGAAAACCACACAATGAATTTCTAGGGAAGGAAATACAAGTTACCGGTAAGTACGCTTAGAATTACTTTCCAGGGTCAGTGCTGGTCTAATAGATGCAGCACTGAGTTCTCTCCTGATAACAGGTGAGTAAATCGGAATTCGTAGTTCGGCTGATTTTAGAGGAATCTTTGTACGTTTGAAAAATGTACACTTAGAAACTTTTCTGCTGAAAACCACACAATGGATTCCTATGGAAGGGAATACAAGTTACTGGTAAATACGCTTAGAATTACTTTTCAGGGTCAGTGCTGGGCTAAAAGATGCAGCACTGGGTTCTCTCCTGATAACATGTGAGTAAATCGTAATTCATAGTTCGGTTGATTTTAGAGGAATATTTGTTCGTTTCAAAAATGGAGACTTAAAAAATGTTCTACTGAAAACCACACAATGGATTCCTATGGAAGGAAATACAAGTTACTGGTAAGTATGCTTAGAATTACTTTTCAGCGTAAGTACTGGGCTAACAGATGAATCATTGGTTTCTCTCCTGATAACAGGTGAGTAAATCCGAATTCGTAGTTTGACTGATTTTAGAGGAATATTTCTACCTTTCAAAAATGGACACTTTGAAACTTTTCTGCTGAAAACCACACACTGGATTCCTATGGAAGGAAATACAAGTTACTGGTAAGTACGCTTAGAATTACTTTTCAGGGTCAGTGCTGGGCTAAAAGATGCAGCACTGGGTTCTTTCCTGATAACAGGTGAGTAAATCGGAATTCATAGTTCGGTTGATTTTAGAGGAATATTTGTACATTTTAAAAATGGACACTTGGAAACTTTTCTTCTGAAAACCACACAATGGATTCCTATGGAAGGAAATACAAGTTACTGGTAAGTACACTTAGAATTACTTTCCAGGGTCAGTGCTGGGCTAAATGATGCAGCACTGGGTTCTGTCCTGATAACAGGTGAGTATATCGGAATTCATAGTTCGACTGATTTTCGAGGAATATTTGTACTTTTCAAAAAAGGACTGTTAGAAACTTTTCTGCTGAAAACAACACAATGGATTCCTATGGAAGGAAATACAAGTTACTGGTAAGTACACTTAGAATTACTTTCCAGGGTCAGTGCTGGGCTAACAGATGCAGCCCTGAGTTCTCTCCTGATAACAGGTGAGTAAATCGGAATTCGTAGTTCGGCTGATTTTAGAGGAATATTTGTACGTTTCAAAAATGGACACTAAGAAACTTTTCTGCTGAAAACCACACAATGGATTCCTATGAAAGGAAATACAAGTTTCTGGTAAGTACGCTTAGAATTACTTTTCAGGTTCAGTGCTGGGCTAACAGATGCAGCCCTGGGTTCTCTCCTGATAACAGGTGTGTAAATCGGAATTCGTAGTTCGGCTGATTTTAGAGGAATATTTGCATGTTTCAAAAATGGACACTTTGAAACTTTTCTGCTGAAAACCACACAATTCATTTTTATGGAAGGAAACACAAGTTCCTGGTAAGTACTCTTAGGATTACTTTCCAGGGTCAGTGCTGGGCTAAAAGATGCAGCACTGGGTTCTCTCCTGATAACAGGTGAGAAAATCGGAATTCAACGTTCGACTGATTTTCGAGGAATATTTGTACGTTTCAAAAATATAGACTTAGAAACTTTTCTGCTGAAAACCACACAATGGATTCCTATGGAAGGAAATACAAGTTACTGGTAAGTACGCTTAGAATTACTTTTCAGGGTCAGTGCTGGGCTAAAAGATGCAGCACTGGGTTCTTTCCTGATAACAGGTGAGTAAATCGGAATTCATAGTTCGGTTGATTTTAGAGGAATATTTGTACATTTTAAAAATGGACACTTGGAAACTTTTCTTCTGAAAACCACACAATGGATTCCTATGGAAGGAAATACAAGTTACTGGTAAGTACACTTAGAATTACTTTCCAGGGTCAGTGCTGGGCTAAATGATGCAGCACTGGGTTCTGTCCTGATAACAGGTGAGTATATCGGAATTCATAGTTCGACTGATTTTCGAGGAATATTTGTACTTTTCAAAAAAGGACTGTTAGAAACTTTTCTGCTGAAAACAACACAATGGATTCCTATGGAAGGAAATACAACTTACTGGTAAGTATGCTTAGAATTACTTTTCAGGGTCGGTGCTGGGCTAACAGATGCAGCACTGGGTTCTTTTCTAATAACAGGTGAGTAAATCGGAATTCGTAGTTCAGCTGATTTTAGAGGAATATTTGTACGTTTCAAAAATGGACACTTAGAAACTTTTCTGCTGAAAACTACACAATGGATTCCTATGGAAGGAAATACAAGTTACTGGTAAGTACGCTTAGAATTACTTTCCGTGGTCAGTGCAGGACAGCACTGGGTTCTTTCCTGATAACAGGTGAGTAAATCGGAATTCGTAGTTTGGGTGATTTTAGAGGTATATTTGTGCGTTTCAAAAATGGACACTTAGAAACTTTTCTGCTGAAAACCACACAATGGATTCCTATGGAAGTAAATACAATTTACTGGTAAGTATGCTTAGAATTACTTTCCAGGGTCAGTGCTGGGCTAAAAGAAGCAGCACTGGGTTCTCACCCGATAACAGGTGAGTAAATCGGAATTCATAGTTTGACTGATTTTACAGGAATATTTGTACGTTTCAAAAATGGACACTTTGAAACATTTCTGCTGAAAAACACACAATGCATTTCTATGGAAGGTAATACAAGTTACTGCTAATTACGCTCAGAATTACTTTCCAGGGTCAGTGCTGGTCTAAAAGATGCAGCACTGGGTTCTCTCCTGATAACAGGTGAGTAAATCGGAATTCATAGTTCGAATGATTTTCGAGGAATATTTGTATGTTTCAAAAATGGACACTTAGAAACTTTTCTGCTGAAAACCACACAATGGATTCCTATGGAAGGAAATACAAGGTACTGGTAAGTATGCTTAGAATTACTTTCCAGGGTCAGTGCTGGGCTAAAAGAAGCAGCACTGGGTTCTCACCCGATAACAGGTGAGTAAATCGGAATTCATAGTTTGACTGATTTTACAGGAATATTTGTACGTTTCAAAAATGGACACTTTGAAACATTTCTACTGAAAACCACACAATGCATTTCTATGGAAGGTAATACAAGTTACTGCTAATTACGCTCAGAATTACTTTCCAGGGTCAGTGCTGGTCTAAAAGATGCAGCACTGGGTTCTCTCCTGATAACAGGTGAGTAAATCGGAATTCATAGTTCGAATGATTTTTGAGGAATATTTGTATGTTTCAAAAATGGACACTTAGAAACTTTTCTGCTGAAAACCACACAATGGATTCCTATGGAAGGAAATACAAGTTACTCGTAAGTACACTTAGAATTACGTTTCAGGGTCAGTGCTGGGCTAAAAGATGCAGCACTGGGTTCTCTCCTGATAACAGGTGAGTAAATCGGAATTCATAGTTCGGTTGATTTTAGAGGAATATTTGTACGTTTCAAAAATAGAGACTTAGAAACTTTTCTGCTGAAAACCACACACTGGATTCCTATGGAAGGAAATACGAGTTACTGGTAAGTATGCTTAGAATTACTTTTCAGCGTAACTGCTGGGCTAACAGATGCAGCAATGGGTTCTCTCCTGATAACAGGTGAGTAAATCCGAATTTGTAGTTCGACTGATTTTAGAGGAATATTTGTACTTTTCAAAAATGGACACTAAGAAACTTTTCTGCTGAAAACCACAAAATAGATTCCTATGAAAGAAAATACAAGTTACTCGTAAGTACGCTTAGAATTACGTTTCAGGGTTAGTGCTGGGCTAACAGATGCAGCCCTGGGTTCTCTCCTGATAACAGGTGAGTAAATCGGAATTCGTAGTTCGGCTGATTTTAGAGGAATATTTGTACGTTTAATAAGTGGACACTTAGAAACTTTTCTGCTGAAAACCACACAATGAATTTCTAGGGAAGGAAATACAAGTTACCGGTAAGTACGCTTAGAATTACTTTCCAGGGTCAGTGCTGGTCTAATAGATGCAGCACTGAGTTCTCTCCTGATAACAGGTGAGTAAATCGGAATTCGTAGTTCGGCTGATTTTAGAGGAATCTTTGTACGTTTGAAAAATGTACACTTAGAAACTTTTCTGCTGAAAACCACACAATGGATTCCTATGGAAGGGAATACAAGTTACTGGTAAATACGCTTAGAATTACTTTTCAGGGTCAGTGCTGGGCTAAAAGATGCAGCACTGGGTTCTCTCCTGATAACATGTGAGTAAATCGTAATTCATAGTTCGGTTGATTTTAGAGGAATATTTGTTCGTTTCAAAAATGGAGACTTAGAAAATTTTCTACTGAAAACCACACAATGGATTCCTATGGAAGGAAATACAAGTTACTGGTAAGTATGCTTAGAATTACTTTTCAGCGTAAGTACTGGGCTAACAGATGAATCACTGGTTTCTCTCCTGATAACAGGTGAGTAAATCCGAATTCGTAGTTTGACTGATTTTAGAGGAATATTTCTACCTTTCAAAAATGGACACTTTGAAACTTTTCTGCTGAAAACCACACACTGGATTCCTATGGAAGGAAATACAAGTTACTGGTAAGTACGCTTAGAATTACTTTTCAGTGCTGGGCTAACAGATGCAGCCCTGGGTTCTCTCCTGATAACAGGTGAGTAAATCGGAATTCGTGGTTCGGCTGATTTTAGAGGAATATTTGTACGTTTCAAAAATGGACACTAAGAAACTTTCTGCTGAAAACCACACAATGGATTCCTATGAAAGGAAATACAAGTTTCTGGTAAGTACGCTTAGAATTACTTTTCAGGGTCAGTGCTGGGCTAACAGATGCAGCCCTGGGTTCTCTCCTGATAACAGGTGTGTAAATCGGAATTCGTAGTTCGGCTGATTTTAGAGGAATATTTGCATGTTTCAAAAATGGACACTTTGAAACTTTTCTGCTGAAAACCACACAATTCATTTTTATGGAAGGAAACACAAGTTCCTGGTAAGTACTCTTAGAATTACTTTCCAGGGTCAGTGCTGGGCTAAAAGATGCAGCACTGGGTTCTCTCCTGATAACAGGTGAGAAAATCGGAATTCATAGTTCGACTGATTTTCGAGGAATATTTGTACGTTTCAAAAATATAGACTTAGAAACTTTTCTGTTGAAAACCACACAATGGATTCCTATGGAAGGAAACACAAGTTACTGGTAAGTACGCTTAGAATTACTTTCCAGGGTCAGTGCTGGTCTAAAAGATGCAGCACTGGGTTCTCTCCTGATAACAGGTGAGTAAATTGGAATTCATAGTTTGGCTGATTTTGGAGGAATATTTGTATGTTTCAAAAATGTACACTTAGAAACTTTTCTTCTGAAAACCACACAATGGATTCCTATAGAAGGAAATACAAGTTACTGGTAAGTACGCTTAGAATTACTTTTCAGGGTCACATGCTGGGCTAACAGATGCAGCCCTGAGTTCTCTCCTGATTACAGGTGAGTAAATCGGAATTTGTAGTTCGGCTGATTTTAGAGGAATATTTGTGCATTTCAAAAATGGACACTAAGAAACTTTTCTGCTGAAAACCACACAATGCATTTCTATGGAAGGAAATACAAGTTACTGGTAAGTACGCTTAGAATTACTTTCCAGGGTCAGTGCTGGTCTAAAAGATGCAGCACTGGGTTCTCTACTGATAACAGGTGAGTACATCGGAATTCATAGTTCGACTAATTTTTGAGGAATATTTGTGCGTTTCAAAAATGGACACTTAGAAACTTTTCTGGTGAAAACCACACAATGGATTCCTAAGGAAGGAAATACAAGTTACTGGTAAGTACGCTTAGAATTACATTTCAGGGTCAGTGCTGGGCTAAAAGATGCAGCCCTGGGTTCTCTCCTGATAACAGGTATGTAAATCGGAATTCGTAGTTCGGCTGATTTTATAGGAATATTTGTGCATTTCAAAAATAGACACTAAGAAACTTTTCTGCTGAAAACCACACAATGGATTCCTATGGAAGGAAATACAAGTTACTGGTAAGTACGCTCAGAAATTCTTTTCAGGGTCAATGCTGGGCTAACAGATGCAGCCCTGGGTTCTATCCTGATAACAGGTGAGTAAATCGGAATTCGTAGTTCGGCTGATTTTAGAGGAATATTTGTGTGTTTCAAAAATGGACACTTAGAAACTTTTCTGGTGAAGACCACAAAATGGATTCCTATGAAAGGAAATACAAGCTACTGGTAAGTACGCTTAGAATTACTTTCCAGGGTCAGTGCTGGACTAAAAGATGCAGCACTGGGTTCTCTCCTGATAACAGGTGAGTAAATCGGAATTCGTACTTTGGCTCATTTTAGAGGAATATTTGTACGTTTCAAAAATGTAGACTTAGAATTTTTTCTGCTGAAAACCACACAATGGATTCCTATGGAAGGAAATACAAGTTACTGGTAAGTACGCTTAGAATTACTTTTCAGGGTCAGTGCTGGGCTAACAGATGCTGCCCTGGGTTCTCTCCTGATAACAGGTGTTTAAATCGGAATTCGTAGTTCGGCTGATTTTTGAGGAATATTTGTATGTTTCAAAAATGTACACTTAGAAACTTTTCGTCTGAAAACCACACAATGGATTCCTATAGAAGGAAATACAAGTTACTGGTAAGTACGCTTAGAATTACTTTTCAGGGTCACATGCTGGGCTAACAGATGCAGCCCTGAGTTCTCTCCTGATTACAGGTGAGTAAATCGGAATTTGTAGTTCGGCTGATTTTAGAGGAATATTTGTGCATTTCAAAAATGGACACTAAGAAACTTTTCTGCTGAAAACCACACAATGCATTTCTATGGAAGGAAATACAAGTTACTGGTAAGTACGCTTAGAATTACTTTCCAGGGTCAGTGCTGGTCTAAAAGATGCAGCACTGGGTTCTCTACTGATAACAGGTAAGTACATCGGAATTCATAGTTCGACTAATTTTTGAGGAATATTTGTGCGTTTCAAAAATGGACACTTAGAAACTTTTCTGGTGAAAACCACACAATGGATTCCTAAGGAAGGAAATACAAGTTACTGGTAAGTACGCTTAGAATTACATTTCAGGGTCAGTGCTGGGCTAAAAGATGCAGCCCTGGGTTCTCTCCTGATAACAGGTATGTAAATCGGAATTCGTAGTTCGGCTGATTTTATAGGAATATTTGTGCATTTCAAAAATAGACACTAAGAAACTTTTCTGCTGAAAACCACACAATGGATTCCTATGGAAGGAAATACAAGTTACTGGTAAGTACGCTCAGAAATTCTTTTCAGGGTCAATGCTGGGCTAACAGATGCAGCCCTGGGTTCTATCCTGATAACAGGTGAGTAAATCGGAATTCGTAGTTCGGCTGATTTTAGAGGAATATTTGTGTGTTTCAAAAATGGACACTTAGAAACTTTTCTGGTGAAGACCACAAAATGGATTCCTATGGAAGGAAATACAAGCTACTGGTAAGTACGCTTAGAATTACTTTCCAGGGTCAGTGCTGGACTAAAAGATGCAGCACTGGGTTCTCTCCTGATAACAGGTGAGTAAATCGGAATTCGTACTTTGGCTCATTTTAGAGGAATATTTGTACGTTTCAAAAATGTAGACTTAGAATTTTTTCTGCTGAAAACCACACAATGGATTCCTATGGAAGGAAATACAAGTTACTGGTAAGTACGCTTAGAATTACTTTTCAGGGTCAGTGCTGGGCTAACAGATGCTGCCCTGGGTTCTCTCCTGATAACAGGTGTTTAAATCGGAATTCGTAGTTCGGCTGATTTTTGAGGAATATTTGTATGTTTCAAAAATGTACACTTAGAAACTTTTCGTCTGAAAACCACACAATGGATTCCTATAGAAGGAAATACAAGTTACTGGTAAGTACGCTTAGAATTACTTTTCAGGGTCACATGCTGGGCTAACAGATGCAGCCCTGAGTTCTCTCCTGATTACAGGTGAGTAAATCGGAATTTGTAGTTCGGCTGATTTTAGAGGAATATTTGTACGTTTCAAAAATGGACACTTAGAAGCTTTTCTGCTGAAAACCACACAATGGATTCCTATGGAAGGAAATACAAGTTACTGGTAAGTACGCTAAGAATTTCTTTCCAGGGTCAGTGCTGGGCTAAAAGATGCTGCCCTGGGTTCTCTCCTGATAACAGGTGTTTAAATTGGAATTCGTAGTTCGGCTGATTTTAGAGGAATATTTGTGCATTTCAAAAATGGACACTAAGAAACTTTTCTGCTGAAAACCACACAATGGATTCCTATGGAAGGAAATACAAGTTACTGGTAAGTACGCTTAGAATTACTTTCCAGGGTCAGTGCTGGTCTAAAAGATGCAGCACTGGGTACTCTCCTGATAACAGGTGAGTAAATTGGAATTCATAGTTTGGCTGATTTTAGAGGAATATTTGTATGTTTCAAAAATGTACACTTAGAAACTTTTCTTCTGAAAACCACACAATGGATTCCTATAGAAGGAAATACAAGTTACTGGTAAGTACGCTTAGAATTACTTTTCAGGGTCACATGCTGGGCTAACAGATGCAGCCCTGAGTTCTCTCCTGATAACAGGTGAGTAAATCGGAATTTGTAGTTCGGCTGATTTTAGAGGAATATTTGTGCATTTCAAAAATGGACACTAAGAAACTTTTCTGCTGAAAACCACACAATGCATTTCTAAGGAAGGAAATACAAGTTACTGGTAAGTACGCTTAGAATTACTTTCCAGGGTCAGTGCTGGTCTAAAAGATGCAGCACTGGGTTCTCTCCTGATAACAGGTGAGTAAATCGGAATTCGTAGTTTGGCTGATTTTAGAGGAATATTTGTATGTTTCAAAAATGTACACTTAGAAACTATTCTTCTGAAAACCACACAATGGATTCCTATGGAAGGAAATACAAGTTACTGGTAAGTACGCTTAGAATTACTTTCCAGGGTCAGTGCTGAGCTAAAAGATGCAGCACTGGGTTCTCTACTGATAACAGGTGAGTACATCGGAATTCATAGTTCGACTAATTTTCGAGGAATATTTGTGCGTTTCAAAAATGGACACTTAGAAACTTTTCTGGTGAAAACCACACAATGGATTCCTAAGGAAGGAAATACAAGATACTGGTAAGTACGCTTAGAATTACATTTCAGGGTCAGTGCTGGGCTAACAGATGCAGCCCTGGGTTATCTCCTGATAACAGGTATGTAAATCGGAATTCGTAGTTCGGCTGATTTTATAGGAATATTTGTTTATTTCAAAAATAGACACTAAGAAACTTTTCTGCTGAAAACCACACAATGGATTCCTATGGAAGGAAATACAAGCTACTGGTAAGTACGCTTAGAATTACTTTCCAGGGTCAGTGCTTGGCTAAAAGATGCAGCACTGGGTTCTCTCCTGATAACAGGTGAGTAAATCGGAATTCGTAGTTCGGCTGATTTTAGAGGAATATTTGTATGTTTCAAAAATGTACACTTAGAAACTTTTCTTCTGAAAACCACACAATGGATTCCTATAGAAGGAAATACAAGTTACTGGTAAGTACGCTTAGAATTACTTTTCAGGGTCAGTGCTGGGCTAAAAGATACAGCACTGGGTTCTCTCCTGATAACAAGTGAGTAAATCGGAATTCGTAGTTCGGCTGATATTAGAGGAATATTTGTGCATTTCAAAAATGGACACTAAGAAACTTTTCTGCTGAAAACCAAACAATGGATTCCTATTGAAGGAAATACAAGTTACTGGTAAGTACGCTTAGAATTACTTTTCAGGGTCAGTGCTGGTCTAAAAGATGCAGCACTGGGTTCTCTCCTGATAAAAGGTGAGTAAATCGGAATTCGTAAATCGACTGATTTTAGAGGAATATTTGTATGATTCAAAAATGGACACTTAGAAACTTTTCTGATGAATACCACACAATGAATTCCTATGGAAGGAAATACAAGTTACTGGTAAGTACGCTTAGAATTACTTTTCAGGGACAGTGCTGGGCTAACAGATACAGCACTGGGTTCTCTCCTGATAACAGGTGAGTAAATCGGAATTCATAGTTCGACTGATTTTCGAGGAATATTTGTACTTTTCAAAAATGGACAGTTAGAAACTTTTCTCTTGAAAACCACACAATGGATTCCTATGGAAGGAAACACAAGTTACTGGTAAGTACGCTTAGAATTACTTTTCAGGGTCGTGCTGGGCTAACAGATGCAGCACTGGGTTCTCTCCTGATAACAGGTGAGTAAATCGGAATTCGTAGTTTGGCTGATTTTAGAGCAATATTTGTATGTTTCAAAAATGGACACTTACAAACTTTTCTGCTGAAAACCACACAATGGATTCCTATGGAAGGAAATACAAGTTACTGGTAAGTACACTTAGAATTACTTTCCAGGGTCAGTGCTGGGCTAAATGATGCAGCACTGGGTTCTGTCCTGATAACAGGTGAGTATATCTGAATTCATAGTTCGACTGATTTTCGAGGAATATTTGTACGTTTCAAAAAAGGACAGTTAGAAACTTTTCTGGTGAAAACCACACAATGGATTCCTATGGAAGGAAATACAACTTACTGGTAAGTACGCTTAGAATTACTTTTCAGGGTCAGTGCTGGGCTAAAAGATGCAGCACTGGGTTTTTTCCTGATAACAGGTGAGTAAATCGGAATTCATAGTTTGGTTGATTTTAGAGGAATATTTGTACATTTTAAAAATGGACACTTAGAAACTTTTCTGGTGAAAACCACACAATGGATTCCTATGGAAGGAAATACAACTTACTGGTAAGTACGCTTAGAATTACTTTTCAGGGTCAGTGCTGGGCTAAAAGATGCAGCACTGGGTTCTTTCCTGATAACAGGTGAGTAAATCGGAATTCATAGTTCGGTTGATTTTAGAGGAATATTTGTACATTTAAAAAATGGACACTTAGAAACTTTTCTTCTGAAAACCACACAATGGATTCCTATGGAAGGAAATACAAGTTACTGGTAAGTACACTTAGAATTACTTTCCAGGGTCAGTGCTGGGCTAAATGATGCAGCACTGGGTTCTGTCCTGATAACAGGTGAGTATATCGGAATTCATAGTTCGACTGATTTTCGAGGAATATTTGTACTTTTCAAAAAAGGACTGTTAGAAACTTTTCTGCTGAAAACAACACAATGGATTCCTATGGAAGGAAATACAACTTACTGGTAAGTATGCTTAGAATTACTTTTCAGGGTCGGTGCTGGGCTAAAAGATGCAGCACTGGGTTCTTTCCTGATAACAGGTGAGTAAATCGGAATTCATAGTTCGGTTGATTTTAGAGGAATATTTGTACGTTTTAAAAATGGACACTTAGAAACTTTTCTTCTGAAAACCACACAATGGATTCCTATGGAAGGAAATACAAGTTACTGGTAAGTAAGCTTAGAATTACTTTTCAGAGTTGTGCTGGGCTAACAGATGCAGCACTGGGTTCTCTCCTAATAACAGGTGAGTAAATCGGAATTCGTAGTTCACCTGATTTTAGAGGAATATTTGTACGTTTCAAAAATGGACACTTAGAAACTTTTCTGCTGAAAACTACACAATGGATTCCTATGGAAGGAAATACAAGTTACTGGTAAGTACGCTTAGAATTACATTTCAGGGTCAGTGCTGGGCTAAAAGATGCAGCCCTGGGTTCTCTCCTGATAACAGGTATGTAAATCGGAATTCGTAGTTCGGCTGATTTTATAGGAATATTTGTGCATTTCAAAAATAGACACTAAGAAACTTTTCTGCTGAAAACCACACAATGGATTCCTATGGAAGGAAATACAAGTTACTGGTAAGTACGCTCAAAAATTCTTTTCAGGGTCAATGCTGGGCTAACAGATGCAGCCCTGGGTTCTATCCTGATAACAGGTGAGTAAATCGGAATTCGTAGTTCGGCTGATTTTAGAAGAATATTTGTGTGTTTCAAAAATGGACACTTAGAAACTTTTCTGGTGAAGACCACAAAATGGATTCCTATGAAAGGAAATACAAGCTACTGGTAAGTACGCTTAGAATTACTTTCCAGGGTCAGTGCTGGACTAAAAGATGCAGCACTGGGTTCTCTCCTGATAACAGGTGAGTAAATCGGAATTCGTACTTTGGCTCATTTTAGAGGAATATTTGTACGTTTCAAAAATGTAGACTTAGAATTTTTTCTGCTGAAAACCACACAATGGATTCCTATGGAAGGAAATACAAGTTACTGGTAAGTACGCTTAGAATTACTTTTCAGGGTCAGTGCTGGGCTAACAGATGCTGCCCTGGGTTCTCTCCTGATAACAGGTGTTTAAATCGGAATTCGTAGTTCGGCTGATTTTTGAGGAATATTTGTATGTTTCAAAAATGTACACTTAGAAACTTTTCGTCTGAAAACCACACAATGGATTCCTATAGAAGGAAATACAAGTTACTGGTAAGTACGCTTAGAATTACTTTTCAGGGTCACATGCTGGGCTAACAGATGCAGCCCTGAGTTCTCTCCTGATTACAGGTGAGTAAATCGGAATTTGTAGTTCGGCTGATTTTAGAGGAATATTTGTGCATTTCAAAAATGGACACTAAGAAACTTTTCTGCTGAAAACCACACAATGCATTTCTATGGAAGGAAATACAAGTTACTGGTAAGTACGCTTAGAATTACTTTCCAGGGTCAGTGCTGGTCTAAAAGATGCAGCACTGGGTTCTCTACTGATAACAGGTAAGTACATCGGAATTCATAGTTCGACTAATTTTTGAGGAATATTTGTGCGTTTCAAAAATGGACACTTAGAAACTTTTCTGGTGAAAACCACACAATGGATTCCTAAGGAAGGAAATACAAGTTACTGGTAAGTACGCTTAGAATTACATTTCAGGGTCAGTGCTGGGCTAAAAGATGCAGCCCTGGGTTCTCTCCTGATAACAGGTATGTAAATCGGAATTCGTAGTTCGGCTGATTTTATAGGAATATTTGTGCATTTCAAAAATAGACACTAAGAAACTTTTCTGCTGAAAACCACACAATGGATTCCTATGGAAGGAAATACAAGTTACTGGTAAGTACGCTCAGAAATTCTTTTCAGGGTCAATGCTGGGCTAACAGATGCAGCCCTGGGTTCTATCCTGATAACAGGTGAGTAAATCGGAATTCGTAGTTCGGCTGATTTTAGAGGAATATTTGTGTGTTTCAAAAATGGACACTTAGAAACTTTTCTGGTGAAGACCACAAAATGGATTCCTATGGAAGGAAATACAAGCTACTGGTAAGTACGCTTAGAATTACTTTCCAGGGTCAGTGCTGGACTAAAAGATGCAGCACTGGGTTCTCTCCTGATAACAGGTGAGTAAATCGGAATTCGTACTTTGGCTCATTTTAGAGGAATATTTGTACGTTTCAAAAATGTAGACTTAGAATTTTTTCTGCTGAAAACCACACAATGGATTCCTATGGAAGGAAATACAAGTTACTGGTAAGTACGCTTAGAATTACTTTTCAGGGTCAGTGCTGGGCTAACAGATGCTGCCCTGGGTTCTCTCCTGATAACAGGTGTTTAAATCGGAATTCGTAGTTCGGCTGATTTTTGAGGAATATTTGTATGTTTCAAAAATGTACACTTAGAAACTTTTCGTCTGAAAACCACACAATGGATTCCTATAGAAGGAAATACAAGTTACTGGTAAGTACGCTTAGAATTACTTTTCAGGGTCACATGCTGGGCTAACAGATGCAGCCCTGAGTTCTCTCCTGATTACAGGTGAGTAAATCGGAATTTGTAGTTCGGCTGATTTTAGAGGAATATTTGTACGTTTCAAAAATGGACACTTAGAAGCTTTTCTGCTGAAAACCACACAATGGATTCCTATGGAAGGAAATACAAGTTACTGGTAAGTACGCTAAGAATTTCTTTCCAGGGTCAGTGCTGGGCTAAAAGATGCTGCCCTGGGTTCTCTCCTGATAACAGGTGTTTAAATTGGAATTCGTAGTTCGGCTGATTTTAGAGGAATATTTGTGCATTTCAAAAATGGACACTAAGAAACTTTTCTGCTGAAAACCACACAATGGATTCCTATGGAAGGAAATACAAGTTACTGGTAAGTACGCTTAGAATTACTTTCCAGGGTCAGTGCTGGTCTAAAAGATGCAGCACTGGGTACTCTCCTGATAACAGGTGAGTAAATTGGAATTCATAGTTTGGCTGATTTTAGAGGAATATTTGTATGTTTCAAAAATGTACACTTAGAAACTTTTCTTCTGAAAACCACACAATGGATTCCTATAGAAGGAAATACAAGTTACTGGTAAGTACGCTTAGAATTACTTTTCAGGGTCACATGCTGGGCTAACAGATGCAGCCCTGAGTTCTCTCCTGATAACAGGTGAGTAAATCGGAATTTGTAGTTCGGCTGATTTTAGAGGAATATTTGTGCATTTCAAAAATGGACACTAAGAAACTTTTCTGCTGAAAACCACACAATGCATTTCTAAGGAAGGAAATACAAGTTACTGGTAAGTACGCTTAGAATTACTTTCCAGGGTCAGTGCTGGTCTAAAAGATGCAGCACTGGGTTCTCTCCTGATAACAGGTGAGTAAATCGGAATTCGTAGATTGGCTGATTTTAGAGGAATATTTGTATGTTTCAAAAATGTACACTTAGAAACTATTCTTCTGAAAACCACACAATGGATTCCTATGGAAGGAAATACAAGTTACTGGTAAGTACGCTTAGAATTACTTTCCAGGGTCAGTGCTGAGCTAAAAGATGCAGCACTGGGTTCTCTACTGATAACAGGTGAGTACATCGGAATTCATAGTTCGACTAATTTTCGAGGAATATTTGTGCGTTTCAAAAATGGACACTTAGAAACTTTTCTGGTGAAAACCACACAATGGATTCCTAAGGAAGGAAATACAAGATACTGGTAAGTACGCTTAGAATTACATTTCAGGGTCAGTGCTGGGCTAACAGATGCAGCCCTGGGTTATCTCCTGATAACAGGTATGTAAATCGGAATTCGTAGTTCGGCTGATTTTATAGGAATATTTGTTTATTTCAAAAATAGACACTAAGAAACTTTTCTGCTGAAAACCACACAATGGATTCCTATGGAAGGAAATACAAGCTACTGGTAAGTACGCTTAGAATTACTTTCCAGGGTCAGTGCTTGGCTAAAAGATGCAGCACTGGGTTCTCTCCTGATAACAGGTGAGTAAATCGGAATTCGTAGTTCGGCTGATTTTAGAGGAATATTTGTATGTTTCAAAAATGTACACTTAGAAACTTTTCTTCTGAAAACCACACAATGGATTCCTATAGAAGGAAATACAAGTTACTGGTAAGTACGCTTAGAATTACTTTTCAGGGTCAGTGCTGGGCTAAAAGATACAGCACTGGGTTCTCTCCTGATAACAAGTGAGTAAATCGGAATTCGTAGTTCGGCTGATATTAGAGGAATATTTGTGCATTTCAAAAATGGACACTAAGAAACTTTTCTGCTGAAAACCAAACAATGGATTCCTATTGAAGGAAATACAAGTTACTGGTAAGTACGCTTAGAATTACTTTTCAGGGTCAGTGCTGGTCTAAAAGATGCAGCACTGGGTTCTCTCCTGATAACAGGTGAGTAAATCGGAATTCGTAAATCGACTGATTTTAGAGGAATATTTGTATGATTCAAAAATGGACACTTAGAAACTTTTCTGATGAAGACCACACAATGAATTCCTATGGAAGGAAATACAAGTTACTGGTAAGTACGCTTAGAATTACTTTTCAGGGACAGTGCTGGGCTAACAGATGCAGCACTGGGTTCTCTCCTGATAACAGGTGAGTAAATCGGAATTCATAGTTCGACTGATTTTCGAGGAATATTTGTACTTTTCAAAAATGGACAGTTAGAAACTTTTCTCTTGAAAACCACACAATGGATTCCTATGGAAGGAAACACAAGTTACTGGTAAGTACGCTTAGAATTACTTTTCAGGGTCGTGCTGGGCTAACAGATGCAGCACTGGGTTCTCTCCTGATAACAGGTGAGTAAATCGGAATTCGTAGTTTGGCTGATTTTAGAGCAATATTTGTATGTTTCAAAAATGGACACTTACAAACTTTTCTGCTGAAAACCACACAATGGATTCCTATGGAAGGAAATACAAGTTACTGGTAAGTACACTTAGAATTACTTTCCAGGGTCAGTGCTGGGCTAAATGATGCAGCACTGGGTTCTGTCCTGATAACAGGTGAGTATATCTGAATTCATAGTTCGACTGATTTTCGAGGAATATTTGTACGTTTCAAAAAAGGACAGTTAGAAACTTTTCTGGTGAAAACCACACAATGGATTCCTATGGAAGGAAATACAACTTACTGGTAAGTACGCTTAGAATTACTTTTCAGGGTCAGTGCTGGGCTAAAAGATGCAGCACTGGGTTCTTTCCTGATAACAGGTGAGTAAATCGGAATTCATAGTTTGGTTGATTTTAGAGGAATATTTGTACATTTTAAAAATGGACACTTAGAAACTTTTCTGGTGAAAACCACACAATGGATTCCTATGGAAGGAAATACAACTTACTGGTAAGTACGCTTAGAATTACTTTTCAGGGTCAGTGCTGGGCTAAAAGATGCAGCACTGGGTTCTTTCCTGATAACAGGTGAGTAAATCGGAATTCATAGTTCGGTTGATTTTAGAGGAATATTTGTACATTTAAAAAATGGACACTTAGAAACTTTTCTTCTGAAAACCACACAATGGATTCCTATGGAAGGAAATACAAGTTACTGGTAAGTACACTTAGAATTACTTTCCAGGGTCAGTGCTGGGCTAAATGATGCAGCACTGGGTTCTGTCCTGATAACAGGTGAGTATATCGGAATTCATAGTTCGACTGATTTTCGAGGAATATTTGTACTTTTCAAAAAAGGACTGTTAGAAACTTTTCTGCTGAAAACAACACAATGGATTCCTATGGAAGGAAATACAACTTACTGGTAAGTATGCTTAGAATTACTTTTCAGGGTCGGTGCTGGGCTAAAAGATGCAGCACTGGGTTCTTTCCTGATAACAGGTGAGTAAATCGGAATTCATAGTTCGGTTGATTTTAGAGGAATATTTGTACGTTTTAAAAATGGACACTTAGAAACTTTTCTTCTGAAAACCACACAATGGATTCCTATGGAAGGAAATACAAGTTACTGGTAAGTAAGCTTAGAATTACTTTTCATAGTTGTGCTGGGCTAACAGATGCAGCACTGGGTTCTCTCCTAATAACAGGTGAGTAAATCGGAATTCGTAGTTCACCTGATTTTAGAGGAATATTTGTACGTTTCAAAAATGGACACTTAGAAACTTTTCTGCTGAAAACTACACAATGGATTCCTATGGAAGGAAATACAAGTTACTGGTAAGTACGCTTAGAATTACTTTCCATGGTCAGTGCAGGACAGCACTGGGTTCTCTCCTGATAACAGGTGAGTAAATCGGAATTCGTAGTTTGGCTGATTTTAGAGGTATATTTGGGCGTTTCAAAAATGGACACTTAGAAACTTTTCTGCTGAAAACCACACAATGGATTCCTATGGAAGTAAATACAAGGTACTGGTAAGTATGCTTAGAATTACTTTCCAGGGTCAGTGCTGGGCTAAAAGAAGCAGCACTGGGTTCTCACCCGATAACAGGTGAGTAAATCGGAATTCATAGTTTGACTGATTTTACAGGAATATTTGTACGTTTCAAAAATGGACACTTTGAAACATTTCTGCTGAAAACCACACAATGCATTTCTATGGAAGGTAATACAAGTTACTGCTAATTACGCTCAGAATTACTTTCCAGGGTCAGTGCTGGTCTAAAAGATGCAGCACTGGGTTCTCTCCTGATAACAGGTGAGTAAATCGGAATTCATAGTTCGAATGATTTTCGAGGAATATTTGTATGTTTCAAAAATGGACACTTAGAAACTTTTCTGCTGAAAACCACACAATGGATTCCTATGGAAGGAAATACAAGTTACTCGTAAGTACACTTAGAATTACGTTTCAGGGTCAGTGCTGGGCTAAAAGATGCAGCACTGGGTTCTTTCCTGATAACAGGTGAGTAAATCGGAATTCATAGTTCGGTTGATTTTAGAGGAATATTTGTACGTTTCAAAAATAGAGACTTAGAAACTTTTCTGCTGAAAACCACACACTGGATTCCTATGGAAGGAAATACGAGTTACTGGTAAGTATGCTTAGAATTACTTTTCAGCGTAACTGCTGGGCTAACAGATGCAGCAATGGGTTCTCTCCTGATAACAGGTGAGTAAATCCGAATTTGTAGTTCGACTGATTTTAGAGGAATATTTGTACTTTTCAAAAATGGACACTAAGAAACTTTTCTGCTGAAAACCACAAAATAGATTCCTATGAAAGGAAATACAAGTTACTCGTAAGTACGCTTAGAATTACGTTTCAGGGTTAGTGCTGGGCTAACAGATGCAGCCCTGGGTTCTCTCCTGATAACAGGTGGTAAATCGGAATTCGTAGTTCGGCTGATTTTAGAGGAATATTTGTACGTTTAATAAGTGGACACTTAGAAACTTTTCTGCTGAAAACCACACAATGAATTTCTAGGGAAGGAAATACAAGTTACCGGTAAGTATGCTTAGAATTACTTTCCAGGGTCAGTGCTGGTCTAATAGATGCAGCACTGAGTTCTCTCCTGATAACAGGTGAGTAAATCGGAATTCGTAGTTCGGCTGATTTTAGAGGAATATTTGTATGTTTCAAAAATGTACACTTAGAAACTATTCTTCTGAAAACCACACAATGGATTCCTATGGAAGGAAATACAAGTTACTGGTAAGTACGCTTAGAATTACTTTCCAGGGTCAGTGCTGAGCTAAAAGATGCAGCACTGGGTTCTCTACTGATAACAGGTGAGTACATCGGAATTCATAGTTCGACTAATTTTCGAGGAATATTTGTGCGTTTCAAAAATGGACACTTAGAAACTTTTCTGGTGAAAACCACACAATGGATTCCTAAGGAAGGAAATACAAGATACTGGTAAGTACGCTTAGAATTACATTTCAGGGTCAGTGCTGGGCTAACAGATGCAGCCCTGGGTTATCTCCTGATAACAGGTATGTAAATCGGAATTCGTAGTTCGGCTGATTTTATAGGAATATTTGTTTATTTCAAAAATAGACACTAAGAAACTTTTCTGCTGAAAACCACACAATGGATTCCTATGGAAGGAAATACAAGCTACTGGTAAGTACGCTTAGAATTACTTTCCAGGGTCAGTGCTTGGCTAAAAGATGCAGCACTGGGTTCTCTCCTGATAACAGGTGAGTAAATCGGAATTCGTAGTTCGGCTGATTTTAGAGGAATATTTGTATGTTTCAAAAATGTACACTTAGAAACTTTTCTTCTGAAAACCACACAATGGATTCCTATAGAAGGAAATACAAGTTACTGGTAAGTACGCTTAGAATTACTTTTCAGGGTCAGTGCTGGGCTAAAAGATACAGCACTGGGTTCTCTCCTGATAACAAGTGAGTAAATCGGAATTCGTAGTTCGGCTGATATTAGAGGAATATTTGTGCATTTCAAAAATGGACACTAAGAAACTTTTCTGCTGAAAACCAAACAATGGATTCCTATTGAAGGAAATACAAGTTACTGGTAAGTACGCTTAGAATTACTTTTCAGGGTCAGTGCTGGTCTAAAAGATGCAGCACTGGGTTCTCTCCTGATAACAGGTGAGTAAATCGGAATTCGTAAATCGACTGATTTTAGAGGAATATTTGTATGATTCAAAAATGGACACTTAGAAACTTTTCTGATGAAGACCACACAATGAATTCCTATGGAAGGAAATACAAGTTACTGGTAAGTACGCTTAGAATTACTTTTCAGGGACAGTGCTGGGCTAACAGATGCAGCACTGGGTTCTCTCCTGATAACAGGTGAGTAAATCGGAATTCATAGTTCGACTGATTTTCGAGGAATATTTGTACTTTTCAAAAATGGACAGTTAGAAACTTTTCTCTTGAAAACCACACAATGGATTCCTATGGAAGGAAACACAAGTTACTGGTAAGTACGCTTAGAATTACTTTTCAGGGTCGTGCTGGGCTAACAGATGCAGCACTGGGTTCTCTCCTGATAACAGGTGAGTAAATCGGAATTCGTAGTTTGGCTGATTTTAGAGCAATATTTGTATGTTTCAAAAATGGACACTTACAAACTTTTCTGCTGAAAACCACACAATGGATTCCTATGGAAGGAAATACAAGTTACTGGTAAGTACACTTAGAATTACTTTCCAGGGTCAGTGCTGGGCTAAATGATGCAGCACTGGGTTCTGTCCTGATAACAGGTGAGTATATCTGAATTCATAGTTCGACTGATTTTCGAGGAATATTTGTACGTTTCAAAAAAGGACAGTTAGAAACTTTTCTGGTGAAAACCACACAATGGATTCCTATGGAAGGAAATACAACTTACTGGTAAGTACGCTTAGAATTACTTTTCAGGGTCAGTGCTGGGCTAAAAGATGCAGCACTGGGTTCTTTCCTGATAACAGGTGAGTAAATCGGAATTCATAGTTTGGTTGATTTTAGAGGAATATTTGTACATTTTAAAAATGGACACTTAGAAACTTTTCTGGTGAAAACCACACAATGGATTCCTATGGAAGGAAATACAACTTACTGGTAAGTACGCTTAGAATTACTTTTCAGGGTCAGTGCTGGGCTAAAAGATGCAGCACTGGGTTCTTTCCTGATAACAGGTGAGTAAATCGGAATTCATAGTTCGGTTGATTTTAGAGGAATATTTGTACATTTAAAAAATGGACACTTAGAAACTTTTCTTCTGAAAACCACACAATGGATTCCTATGGAAGGAAATACAAGTTACTGGTAAGTACACTTAGAATTACTTTCCAGGGTCAGTGCTGGGCTAAATGATGCAGCACTGGGTTCTGTCCTGATAACAGGTGAGTATATCGGAATTCATAGTTCGACTGATTTTCGAGGAATATTTGTACTTTTCAAAAAAGGACTGTTAGAAACTTTTCTGCTGAAAACAACACAATGGATTCCTATGGAAGGAAATACAACTTACTGGTAAGTATGCTTAGAATTACTTTTCAGGGTCGGTGCTGGGCTAAAAGATGCAGCACTGGGTTCTTTCCTGATAACAGGTGAGTAAATCGGAATTCATAGTTCGGTTGATTTTAGAGGAATATTTGTACGTTTTAAAAATGGACACTTAGAAACTTTTCTTCTGAAAACCACACAATGGATTCCTATGGAAGGAAATACAAGTTACTGGTAAGTAAGCTTAGAATTACTTTTCAGAGTTGTGCTGGGCTAACAGATGCAGCACTGGGTTCTCTCCTAATAACAGGTGAGTAAATCGGAATTCGTAGTTCACCTGATTTTAGAGGAATATTTGTACGTTTCAAAAATGGACACTTAGAAACTTTTCTGCTGAAAACTACACAATGGATTCCTATGGAAGGAAATACAAGTTACTGGTAAGTACGCTTAGAATTACTTTCCATGGTCAGTGCAGGACAGCACTGGGTTCTCTCCTGATAACAGGTGAGTAAATCGGAATTCGTAGTTTGGCTGATTTTAGAGGTATATTTGGGCGTTTCAAAAATGGACACTTAGAAACTTTTCTGCTGAAAACCACACAATGGATTCCTATGGAAGTAAATACAAGGTACTGGTAAGTATGCTTAGAATTACTTTCCAGGGTCAGTGCTGGGCTAAAAGAAGCAGCACTGGGTTCTCACCCGATAACAGGTGAGTAAATCGGAATTCATAGTTTGACTGATTTTACAGGAATATTTGTACGTTTCAAAAATGGACACTTTGAAACATTTCTGCTGAAAACCACACAATGCATTTCTATGGAAGGTAATACAAGTTACTGCTAATTACGCTCAGAATTACTTTCCAGGGTCAGTGCTGGTCTAAAAGATGCAGCACTGGGTTCTCTCCTGATAACAGGTGAGTAAATCGGAATTCATAGTTCGAATGATTTTCGAGGAATATTTGTATGTTTCAAAAATGGACACTTAGAAACTTTTCTGCTGAAAACCACACAATGGATTCCTATGGAAGGAAATACAAGTTACTCGTAAGTACACTTAGAATTACGTTTCAGGGTCAGTGCTGGGCTAAAAGATGCAGCACTGGGTTCTCTCCTGATAACAGGTGAGTAAATCGGAATTCATAGTTCGGTTGATTTTAGAGGAATATTTGTACGTTTCAAAAATAGAGACTTAGAAACTTTTCTGCTGAAAACCACACACTGGATTCCTATGGAAGGAAATACGAGTTACTGGTAAGTATGCTTAGAATTACTTTTCAGCGTAACTGCTGGGCTAACAGATGCAGCAATGGGTTCTCTCCTGATAACAGGTGAGTAAATCCGAATTTGTAGTTCGACTGATTTTAGAGGAATATTTGTACTTTTCAAAAATGGACACTAAGAAACTTTTCTGCTGAAAACCACAAAATAGATTCCTATGAAAGGAAATACAAGTTACTCGTAAGTACGCTTAGAATTACGTTTCAGGGTTAGTGCTGGGCTAACAGATGCAGCCCTGGGTTCTCTCCTGATAACAGGTGGTAAATCGGAATTCGCAGTTCGGCTGATTTTAGAGGAATATTTGTACGTTTAATAAGTGGACACTTAGAAACTTTTCTGCTGAAAACCACACAATGAATTTCTAGGGAAGGAAATACAAGTTACCGGTAAGTATGCTTAGAATTACTTTCCAGGGTCAGTGCTGGTCTAATAGATGCAGCACTGAGTTCTCTCCTGATAACAGGTGAGTAAATCGGAATTCGTAGTTCGGCTGATTTTAGAGGAATCTTTGTACGTTTGAAAAATGTACACTTAGAAACTTTTCTGCTGAAAACCACACAATGGATTCCTATGGAAGGGAATACAAGTTACTGGTAAATACGCTTAGAATTACTTTTCAGGGTCAGTGCTGGGCTAAAAGATGCAGCACTGGGTTCTCTCCTGATAACATGTGAGTAAATCGTAATTCATAGTTCGGTTGATTTTAGAGGAATATTTGTTTGTTTCAAAAATGGAGACTTAGAAAATTTTCTACTGAAAACCACACAATGGATTCCTATGGAAGGAAATACAAGTTACTGGTAAGTATGCTTAGAATTACTTTTCAGCGTAAGTACTGGGCTAACAGATGAATCACTGGTTTCTCTCCTGATAACAGGTGAGTAAATCCGAATTCGGAGTTTGACTGATTTTAGAGGAATATTTCTACCTTTCAAAAATGGACACTTTGAAACTTTTCTGCTGAAAACCACACACTGGATTCCTATGGAAGGAAATACAAGTTACTGGTAAGTACGCTTAGAATTACTTTTCAGTGCTGGGCTAACAGATGCAGCCCTGGGTTCTCTCCTGATAACAGGTGAGTAAATCGGAATTCGTAGTTCAGCTGATTTTAGAGGAATATTTGTACGTTTCAAAAATGGACACTAAGAAACTTTTCTGCTGAAAACCACACAATGGATTCCTATGAAAGGAAATACAAGTTTCTGGTAAGTACGCTTAGAATTACTTTTCAGGGTCAGTGCTGGGCTAACAGATGCAGCCCTGGGTTCTCTCCTGATAACAGGTGTGTAAATCGGAATTCGTAGTTCGGCTGATTTTAGAGGAATATTTGCATGTTTCAAAAATGGACACTTTGAAACTTTTCTGCTGAAAACCCCACAATTCATTTTTATGGAAGGAAACACAAGTTCCTGGTAAGTACTCTTAGAATTACTTTCCAGGGTCAGTGCTGGGCTAAAAGATGCAGCACTGGGTTCTCTCCTGATAACAGGTGAGAAAATCGGAATTCATAGTTCGACTGATTTTCGAGGAATATTTGTACGTTTCAAAAATATAGACTTAGAAACTTTTCTGCTGAAAACCACACAATGGATTCCTATGGAAGGAAATACAAGTTACTGTTAAGTACGCTTAGAATTACTTTTCAGGGTCAGTGCTGGGCTAAAAGATGCAGCACTGGGTTCTTTCCTGATAACAGGTGAGTAAATCGGAATTCATAGTTCGGTTGATTTTAGAGGAATATTTGTACATTTTAAAAATGGACACTTAGAAACTTTTCTTCTGAAAACCACACAATGGATTCCTATGGAAGGAAATACAAGTTACTGGTAAGTACACTTAGAATTACTTTCCAGGGTCAGTGCTGGGCTAAATGATGCAGCACTGGGTTCTGTCCTGATAACAGGTGAGTATATCGGAATTCATAGTTCGTCTGATTTTCGAGGAATATTTGTACTTTTCAAAAAAGGACTGTTAGAAACTTTTCTGCTGAGAACAACACAATGGATTCCTATGGAAGGAAATACAACTTACTGGTAAGTATGCTTAGAATTACTTTTCAGGGTCGGTGCTGGGCTAACAGATGCAGCACTGGGTTCTCTCCTCATAACAGGTGAGTAAATCGGAATTCGTAGTTCAGCTGATTTTAGAGGAATATTTGTACGTTTCAAAAATGGACACTTAGAAACTTTTCTGCTGAAAACTACACAATGGATTCCTATGGAAGGAAATACAAGTTACTGGTACGTACGCTTAGAATTACTTTCCATGGTCAGTGCAGGACAGCACTGGGTTCTCTCCTGATAACAGGTGAGTAAATCGGAATTCGTAGTTTGGGTGATTTTAGAGGTATATTTGTGCGTTTCAAAAATGGACACTTAGAAACTTTTCTGCTGAAAACCACACAATGGATTCCTATGGAAGTAAATACAAGTTACTGGTAAGTATGCTTAGAATTACTTTCCAGGGTCAGTGCTGGGCTAAAAGAAGCAGCACTGGGTTCTCACCCGATAACAGGTGAGTAAATCGGAATTCATAGTTTGACTGATTTTACAGGAATATTTGTATGTTTCAAAAATGGACACTTAGAAACTTTTCTGCTGAAAACCACACAATGGATTCCTATGGAAGGAAATACAAGTTACTCGTAAGTACGCTTAGAATTACGTTTCAGGGTCAGTGCTGGGCTAAAAGATGCAGCACTGGGTTCTCTCCTGATAACAGGTGAGTAAATCGGAATTCATAGTTCGGTTGATTTTAGAGGAATATTTGTACATTTCAAAAATAGAGACTTAGAAACTTTTCTGCTGAAAACCACACACTGGATTCCTATGGAAGGAAATACGAGTTACTGGTAAGTATGCTTAGAATTACTTTTCAGCGTAACTGCTGGGCTAACAGATGCAGCAATGGGTTCTCTCCTGATAACAGGTGAGTAAATCCGAATTCGTAGTTCGACTGATTTTAGAGGAATATTTGTACTTTTCAAAAATGGACACTAAGAAACTTTTCTGCTGAAAACCACAAAATAGATTCCTATGAAAGGAAATACAAGTTACTAGTAAGTACGCTTAGAATTACGTTTCAGGGTTAGTGCTGGGCTAACAGATGCAGCCCTGGGTTCTCTCCTGATAACAGGTGAATACATCGGAATTTGTAGTTCGGCTGATTTTAGAGGAATATTTGTACGTTTAATAAGTGGACACTTAGAAACTTTTCTGCTGAAAACCACACAATGAATTTCTAGGGAAGGAAATACAAGTTACCGGTAAGTACGCTTAGAATTACTTTCCAGGGTCAATGCTGGTCTAATAGATGCAGCACTGAGTTCTCTCCTGATAACAGGTGAGTAAATCGGAATTCGTAGTTCGGCTGATTTTAGAGGAATCTTTGTACGTTTGAAAAATGTACACTTAGAAACTTTTCTGCTGAAAACCACACAATGGATTCCTATGGAAGGGAATACAAGTTACTGGTAAATACGCTTAGAATTACTTTTCAGGGTCAGTGCTGGGCTAAAAGATGCAGCACTGGGTTCTCTCCTGATAACATGTGAGTAAATCGTAATTCATAGTTCGGTTGATTTTAGAGGAATATTTGTTCGTTTCAAAAATGGAGACTTAGAAAATTTTCTATTGAAAACCACACAATGGATTCCTATGGAAGGAAATACAAGTTACTGGTAAGTATGCTTAGAATTACTTTTCAGCGTAAGTACTGGGCTAGCAGATGCATCACTGGTTTCTCTCCTGATAACAGGTGAGTAAATCCGAATTCGTAGTTTGACTGATTTTAGAGGAATATTTCTACGTTTCAAAAATGGACACTTTGAATCTTTTCTGCTGAAAACCACACACTGGATTCCTATGGAAGGAAATACAAGTTACTGGTAAGTACGCTTAGAATTACTTTTTAGTGCTGGGCTAACAGATGCAGCCCTGGGTTCTCTCCTGATAACAGGTGAGTAAATCGGAATTCGTAGTTCGGCTGATTTTAGAGGAATATTTGTACGTTTCAAAAATGGACACTAAGAAACTTTTCTGCTGCAAACCACACAATGGATTCCTATGAAAGGAAATACAAGTTTCTGGTAAGTACGCTTAGAATTACTTTCCAGAGTCAGTGCTGGTCTAATAGATGCTGCACTGGGTTCTCTCCTGATAACAGGTGAGTAAATCGGAATTCATAGTTCGGCTGATTTTAGAGGAATATTTGTACGTTTGAAAAATGTACACTTAGAAACTTTTCTGCTGAAAACCACACAATGGATTCCTATGGAAAGAAATACAAGTTACTGGTAAGTACACTTAGAATTACTTTTCAGGGTCAGTGCTGGGCTAACAGATGCAGCCCTGTGTTCTCTCCTGATAACAGGTGTCTAAATCGGAATTCGTAGTTCGGCTGATTTTAGAGGAATATATGCATGTTTCAAAAATGGACACTTTGAAACTTTTCTGCTGAAAACCACACAATTCATTTTTATGGAAGGAAACACAAGTTCCTGGTAAGTACTCTTAGAATTACTTTCTAGGGTCAGTGCTGGGCTAAAAGATGCAGCACTGGGTTCTCTCCTGATAACAGGTGAGTAAATCGGAATTCATAGTTCGACTGATTTTCGAGGAATATTTGTACGTTTCAAAAATATAGACTTAGAAACTTTTCTGCTGAAAACCACACAATGGATTCCTATGGAAGGAAATACAAGTTACTGGTAAGTACGCTTAGAATTACTTTTCAGGGTCAGTGCTGGGCTAAAAGATGCAGCACTGGGTTCTTTCCTGATAACAGGTGAGTAAATCGGAATTCATAGTTCGGTTGATTTTAGAGGAATATTTGTACATTTTAAAAATGGACACTTAGAAACTTTTCTTCTGAAAACCACACAATGGATTCTTATGGAAGGAAATACAAGTTACTGGTAAGTACACTTAGAATTACTTTCCAGGGTCAGTGCTGGGCTAAATGATGCAGCACTGGATTCTGTCCTGATAACAGGTGAGTATATCGGAATTCATAGTTCGACTGATTTTCGAGGAATATTTGTACTTTTCAAAAAAGGACTGTTAGAAACTTTTCTGCTGAAAACAACACAATGGATTCCTATGGAAGGAAATACAAGTTACTGGTAAGTACGCTTAGAATTACTTTTCAGGGTCAGTGATGGGCTAACAGATGCAGCCCTGGGTTCTCTCCTGATAACAGGTGAGTAAATCGGAATTCGTAGTTCGGCTGTTTTTAGAGGAATATTTGTACATTTCAAAAATGGACACTTAGCAACTTTTCTTCTGAAAACCACACAATGCATTAGTATGGAAGGAAATACAAGTTACTGGTAAGTATGCTTATAATTACTTTTCAGGGTCAGTGCTGGGCTAACAGATGCAGCCCTGAATTCTCTCCTGATAACAGGTGAGTAAATCGGAATTCGTAGTTCGGCTGATTTTAGAGGAATATTTGTGCGTTTCAAAAATGAACAGTTAGAAACTTTTCTGATGAAAACCACACAATGGATTCCTATGGAAGGAAATACAAGTTACTGGCAAGTATGCTTAGAATTACTTTCCAGGGTCAGTGCTGGGCTAAAAGAAGCAGCACTGGGTTCTCTCCCGATAACAGGTGAGTAAATCAGACTTCATAGTTTGACTGATTTTAGAGGAATATTTGTACGTTTCAAAAATGGACACTTACAAACTTTTCTGCTGAAAACCACACAATGGATTCCTATGGAAGGAAATACAAGTTACTGGTAAGTACACTTAGAATTACTTTCCAGGGTCAGTGCTGGGCTAAATGATGCAGCACTGGGTTCTGTCCTGATAACAGGTGAGTATATCGGAATTCATAGTTCGACTGATTTTCGAGGAATATTTGTACGTTTCAAAAAAGGACAGTTAGAAACTTTTCTGGTGAAAACCACACAATGGATTCCTATGGAAGGAAATACAACTTACTGGTAAGTACGCTTAGAATTACTTTTCAGGGTCAGTGCTGGGCTAAAAGATGCAGCACTGGGTTCTTTCCTGATAACAGGTGAGTAAATCGGAATTCATAGTTCGGTTGATTTTAGAGGAATATTTGTACGTTTTAAAAATGCACACTTAGAAACTTTTTTTCTGAAAACCACACAATGGATTCCTATGGAAGGAAATACAAGTTACTGGTAAGTACACTTAGAATTACTTTCCAGGGTCAGTGCTGGGCTAAATGATGCAGCACTGGGTTCTGTCCTGATAACAGGTGAGTATATCGGAATTCATAGTTCGACTGATTTTCGAGGAATATTTGTACTTTTCAAAAAAGGACTGTTAGAAACTTTTCTGCTGAAAACAACACAATGGATTCCTATGGAAGGAAATACAACTTACTGGTAAGTACGCTTAGAATTACTTTTCAGGGTCGGTGCTGGGCTAAAAGGTGCAGCACTGGGTTCTTTCTTGATAACAGGTGAGTAAATCGGAATTCATAGTTCGGTTGATTTTAGAGGAATATTTGTACGTTTCAAAAATGGACACTTACAAACTTTTTTTCTGAAAACCACACAATGGATTCCTATGGAAGGAAATACAAGTTACTGGTAAGTACACTTAGAATTACTTTCCAGGGTCAGTGCTGGGCTAAATGATGCAGCACTGGGTTCTGACCTGATAACAGGTGAGTATATCGGAATTCATAGTTCGACTGATTTTCGAGGAATATTTGTACGTTTCAAAAAAGGACAGTTAGAAACTTTTCTGGTGAAAACCACGCAATGGGTTCCTATGGAAGGAAATACAACTTACTGGTAAGTACGCTTAGAATTACTTTTCAGGGTCAGTGCTGGGCTAAAAGATGCAGCACTGAGTTCTGTCCTGATAACAGGTGAGTAAATCGGAATTCATAGTTCGGTTGATTTTAGAGGCATATTTGTACATTTTAAAAATGGACAGTTAGAAACTTTTCTGGTGAAAACCAAACAATGGATTCCTATGGAAGGAAATACAACTTACTGGTAAGTACGATTAGAATTACTTTTCAGGGTCAGTGCTGGGCTAAAAGATGCAGCACTGGGTTCTTTCCTGATAACAGGTGAGTAAATCGGAATTTATAGTTCGGTTGATTTTAGAGGAATATTTGTACGTTTTAAAAATGGACACTTAGAAACTTTTCTTCTGAAAACCACACAATGGATTCCTATGGAAGGAAATACAAGTTACTGGTAAGTACACTTAGAATTACTTTCCAGGGTCAGTGCTGGGCTAAATGATGCAGCACTGTGTTCTGTCCTGATAATAGGTGAGTATATCGGAATTCATAGTTCGACTGATTTTCGAGGAATATTTGTACTTTTCAAAAAAGGACAGTTAGAAACTTTTCTTCTGAAAACCACACAATGGATTCCTATGGAAGGAAATACAACTTACTGGTAAGTACGCTTAGAATTACTTTTCAGTGTCGGTGCTGGGCTAACAGATGCAGCACTGGGTTCTTTCCGGATAACAGGTGAGTAAATCGGAATTCATAGTTCGGTTGATTTTAGAGGAATATTTGTACGTTTTAAAAATGGACACTTAGAAACTTTTCTTCTGAAAACCACACAATGGATTCCTATGGAATGAAATACAAGTTACTGGTAAGTAAGCTTAGAATTACTTTTCAGAGTCGTGCTGGGCTAACAGATGCAGCACTGGGTTCTCGCCTAATAACAGGTGAGTAAATCGGAATTCGTAGTTCAGCTGATTTTAGAGGAATATTTGTACGTTTCAAAAATGGACACTTAGAAACTTTTCTGCTGAAAACTACACAATGGATTCCTATGGAAGGAAATACAAGTTACTGGTAAGTACGCTTAGAATTACTTTCCATGGTCAGTGCAGGACAGCACTGGGTTCTCTCCTGATAACAGGTGAGTAAATCGGAATTCGTAGTTTGGCTGTTTTTAGAGGAATATTTGTACATTTCAAAAATAGACACTTAGCAACTTTTCTTCTGAAAACCACACAATGCATTACTATGGAAGGAAATACAAGTTACTGGTAACTACGCTTAGAATTACTTTCCAGGGTCAGTGCTGGTCTAAAAGATACAGCACTGGGTTCTCTCCTGATAACAGGTGAGTAAATCGGAATTCGTAGTTCGGCTGATTTTAGAGGAATATTTGTACGTTTCAAAAATGTACACTTAGAAACTTTTCTGCTGAAAACCACACAATGGATATCTATGGAAGGAAATACAAGTTACTGGTAAGTGTGCTTATAATTACTTTTCAGGGTCAGTGCTGGGCTAACAGATGCAGCTCTGAATTCTCTCCTGATAACAGGTGAGTAAATCGGAATTCGTAGTTCGGCTGATTTTAGAGGAATATTTGTGCGTTTCAAAAATGAACAGTTAGAAACTTTTCCGATGAAAACCACACAATGGATTCCTATGGAAGGAAATACAAGTTACTGGCAAGTATGCTTAGAATTACTTTCCAGGGTCAGTGCTGGGCTAAAAGAAGCAGCACTGGGTTCTCTCCCGATAACAGGTGAGTAAATCAGACTTCATAGTTTGACTGATTTTAGAGGAATATTTGTACGTTTCAAAAATGGACACTTTGAAACTTTTCTTCTGAAAACCACACAATGGATTCCTATGGAAGGAAATACAAGTTACTGGTAAGTACACTTAGAATTACTTTCCAGGGTCAGTGCTGGGCTAAATGATGCAGCACTGGGTTCTGTCCTGATAACAGGTGAGTATATCGGAATTCATAGTTCGACTGATTTTCGAGGAATATTTGTACTTTTCAAAAAAGGACACTTTGAAACTTTTCTTCTGAAAACCACACAATGGATTCCTATGGAAGGAAATACAAGTTACTGGCAAGTATGTTTAGAATTACTTTCCAGGGTCAGTGCTGGGCTAAAAGAAGCAGCACTGGGTTCTCTCCCGATAACAGGTGAGTAAATCAGACTTCATAGTTTGACTGATTTTAGAGGAATATTTGTACGTTTCAAAAATGGACACTTTGAAACTTTTCTTCTGAAAACCACACAATGGATTCCTATGGAAGGAAATACAAGTTACTGGTAAGTACACTTAGAATTACTTTCCAGGGTCAGTGCTGGGCTAAATGATGCAGCACTGGGTTCTGTCCTGATAACAGGTGAGTATATCGGAATTCATAGTTCGACTGATTTTCGAGGAATATTTGTACTTTTCAAAAAAGGACAGTTAGAAACTTTTCTGCTGAAAACAACACAATGGATTCCTATGGAAGGAAATACAACTTACTGGTAAGTACGCTTAGAATTACTTTTCAGGGTTGGTGCTGGGCTAAAAGATGCAGCACTGGGTTCTTTCCTGATAACAGGTGAGTAAATCGGAATTCATAGTTCGGTTGATTTTAGAGGAATATTTGTACGTTTTAAAAATGGACACTTAGAAACTTTTCTTCTGAAAACCACACAATGGATTCCTATGGAAGGTAATACAAGTTACTGCTAATTACGCTTAGAATAACTTTCCATGGTCAGTGCTGGTCTAAAAGATGCAGCACTGGGCTCTCTCCTGATAACAGGTGAGTAAATCGGAATTCATAGTTCGACTGATTTTCGAGGAATATTTGTACGTTTCAAAAATGGACACTTACAAACTTTTCTGCTGAAAACCACACAATGGATTCCTATGGAAGGAAATACAAGTTACTGGTAAGTACACTTAGAATTACTTTCCAGGGTCAGTGCTGGGCTAAAAGAAGCAGCACTGGGTTCTCTCCCGATAACAGGTGAGTAAATCAGACTTCATAGTTTGACTGATTTTAGAGGAATATTTGTACGTTTCAAAAATGGACACTTTGAAACTTTTCTGGTGAAAACCACACAATGGATTCCTGTGGAAGGAAATACAACTTACTGGTAAGTACGCTTAGAATTGCTTTTCAGTGTCAGTGCTGGGCTAAAAGATGCAGCACTGGGTTCTTTCCTGATAACAGGTGAGTAAATCGGAATTCATAGTTCAGTTGATTTTAGAGGAATATTTGTACATTTTAAAAATGGACACTTAGAAACTTTTCTTCTGAAAACCACACAATGGATTCCTATGGAAGGAAATACAAGTTACTGGTAAGTAAGCTTAGAATTACTTTTCAGAGTTGTGCTGGGCTAACAGATGCAGCACTGGGTTCTCTCCTAATAACAGGTGAGTAAATCGGAATTCGTAGTTCAGCTGATTTTAGAGGAATATTTGTACGTTTCAAAAATGGACACTTAGAAACTTTTCTGCTGAAAACCACACAATGGATTCCTATGGAAGGAAATACAAGTTACTGGTAAGTACGCCTAGAATTACTTTCCATGGTCAGTGCAGGACAGCACTGGGTTCTCTCCTGATAACAGGTGAGTAAATCGGAATTCGTAGTTTGGCTGATTTTAGAGGTATATTTGTGCGTTTCAAAAATGGACACTTAGAAACTTTTCTGCTGAAAACCACACAATGGATTCCTATGGAAGTAAATACAAGTTACTGGTAAGTATGCTTAGAATTACTTTCCAGGGTCAGTGCTGGGCTAAAAGAAGCAGCACTGGGTTCTCACCCGATAACAGGTGAGTAAATCGGAATTCATAGTTTGACTGATTTTACAGGAATATTTGTACGTTTCAAAAATGGACACTTTGAAACATTTCTGCTGAAAACCACACAATGGATTCCTATGGAAGGAAATACAAGTTACTCGTAAGTACGCTTAGAATTACGTTTCAGGGTCAGTGCTGGGCTAAAAGATGCAGCACTGGGTTCTCTCCTGATAACAGGTGAGTAAATCGGAATTCATAGTTCGGTTGATTTTAGAGGAATATTTGTACGTTTCAAAAATAGAGACTTAGAAACTTTTCTGCTGAAAACCACACACTGGATTCCTATGGAAGGAAATACGAGTTACTGGTAAGTATGCTTAGAATTACTTTTCAGCGTAACTGCTGGGCTAACAGATGCAGCAATGGGTTCTCTCCTGATAACAGGTGAGTAAATCCGAATTCGTAGTTCGACTGATTTTAGAGGAATATTTGTACTTTTCAAAAATGGACACTAAGAAACTTTTCTGCTGAAAACCACAAAATAGATTCCTATGAAAGGAAATACAAGTTACTCGTAAGTACACTTAGAATTACGTTTCAGGATTAGTGCTGGGCTAACAGATGCAGCCCTGGGTTCTCTCCTGATAACAGGTGAGTAAATCGGAATTCGTAGTTCGGCTGATTTTAGAGGAATATTTGTACGTTTAATAAGTGGACACTTAGAAACTTTTCTGCTGAAAACCACACAATGAATTTCTAGGGAAGGAAATACAAGTTACTGGTAAATACGCTTAGAATTACTTTTCAGGGTCAGTGCTGGGCTAAAAGATGCAGCACTGGGTTCTCTCCTGATAACATGTGAGTAAATCGTAATTCATAGTTCGGTTGATTTTAGAGGAATATTTGTTTGTTTCAAAAATGGAGACTTAGAACATTTTCTACTGAAAATCACACAATGGATTCCTATGGAAGGAAATACAAGTTACTGGTAAGTATGCTTAGAATTACTTTTCAGCGTAAGTACTGGGCTAACAGATGCATCACTGGTTTCTCTCCTGATAACAGGTGAGTAAATCCGAATTCGTAGTTTGACTGATTTTAGAGGAATATTTCTACGTTTCAAAAATGGACACTTTGAAACTTTTCTGCTGAAAACCACACACTGGATTCCTATGGAAGGAAATACAAGTTACTGGTAAGTACGATTAGAATTACTTTTCAGTGCTGGGCTAACAGATGCAGCCCTGGGTTCTCTCCTGATAACAGGTGAGTAAATCGGAATTCGTAGTTCGGCTGATTTTAGAGGAATATTTGTACGTTTCAAAAATGGACACTAAGAAACTTTTCTGCTGAAAACCACACAATGGATTCCTATGAAAGGAAATACAAGTTACTGGTAAGTACGCTTAGAATTACTTTCCAGAGTCAGTGCTGGGCTAACAGATGCAGCCCTGGGTTCTCTCCTGATAACAGGTGTGTAAATCGGAATTCGTAGTTCGGCTGATTTTAGAGGAATATTTGCATGTTTCAAAAATGGACACTTTGAAACTTTTCTGCTGAAAACCACACAATTCATTTTTATGGAAGGAAACACAAGTTCCTGATAAGTACTCTTAGAATTACTTTCCAGGGTCAATGCTGGGCTAAAAGATGCAGCACTGGGTTCTCTCCTGATAACAGGTGAGTAAATCGGAATTCATAGTTCGACTGATTTTCGAGGAATATTTGAACGTTTCAAAAATATAGACTTAGAAACTTTTCTGCTGAAAACCACACAATGGATTCCTATGGAAGGAAATACAAGTTACTGGTAAGTACGTTTAGAATTACTTTTCAGGGTCAGTGATGGGCTAACAGATGCAGCCCTGGGTTCTCTCCTGATAACAGGTGAGTAAATCGGAATTCGTAGTTCGGCTGTTTTTAGAGGAATATTTGTACATTTCAAAAATGGACACTTAGCAACTTTTCTTCTGAAAACCACACAATGCATTACTATGGAAGGAAATACAAGTTACTGGTAAGTACGCTTAGAATTACTTTCCAGGGTCAGCGCTAGTCTAAAAGATACAGCACTGGGTTCTCTTCTGATAACAGGTGAGTAAATAGGAATTCGTAGTTCGGCTGATTTTAGAGGAATATTTGTACGTTTCAAAAATGTACACTTAGAAACTTTTCTGCTGAAAACCACACAATGGATATCTATGGAAGGAAATACAAGTTACTGGTAAGTATGCTTATAATTACTTTTCAGGGTCAGTGCTGGGCTAACAGATGCAGCCCTGAATTCTCTCCTGATAACAGGTGAGTAAATCGGAATTCGTAGTTCGGCTGATTTTAGAGGAATATTTGTACGTTTGAAAAATGTACACTTAGAAACTTTTCTGCTGAAAACCACACAATGGATTCCTATGGAAGGAAATACAAGTTACTGGTAAGTACGCTTAGAATTACTTTTCAGGGTCAGTGCTGGGCTAACAGATGCAGCCCTGGGTTCTCTCCTGATAACAGGTGTGTAAATCGTAATTCGTAGTTCGGCTGATTTTAGAGGAATATTTGCATGTTTCAAAAATGGACACTGAAACTTTTCTGCTGAAAACCACACAATTCATTTTTATGGAAGGAAACACAAGTTCCTGGTAAGTACTCTTAGAATTACTTTCCAGGGTCAGTGCTGGGCTAAAAGATGCAGCACTGGGTTCTCTCCTGATAACATGTGAGTAAATCATAATTCATAGTTCGGTTGATTTTAGAGGAATATTTGTTTGTTTCAAAAATGGAGACTTAGAAAATGTTCTACTGAAAATCACACAATGGATTCCTATGGAAGGAAATACAAGTAACTGGTAAGTATGCTTAGAATTACTTTTCAGCATAAGTACTGGGCTAACAGATGCATCACTGGTTTCTCTCCTGATAACAGGTGAGTAAATCCGAATTCGTAGTTTGACTGATTTTAGAGGAATATTTCTACGTTTCAAAAATGGACACTTTGAAACTTTTCTGCTGAAAACCACACACTGGATTCCTATGGAAGGAAATACAAGTTACTGGTAAGTACGATTAGAATTACTTTTCAGTGCTGGGCTAACAGATGCAGCCCTGGGTTCTCTCCTGATAACAGGTGAGTAAATCGGAATTCGTAGTTCGGCTGATTTTAGAGGAATATTTGTACGTTTCAAAAATGGACACTAAGAAACTTTTCTGCTGAAAACCACACAATGGATTCCTATGAAAGGAAATACAAGTTACTGGTAAGTACGCGTAGAATTACTTTCCAGAGTCAGTGCTGGTCTAATAGATGCTGCACTGGGTTCTCTACTGATAACAGGTGAGTAAATCGGAATTCGTAGTTCGGCTGATTTTAGAGGAATATTTGTACGTTTGAAAAATGTACACTTAGAAACTTTTCTGCTGAAAACCACACAATGGATTCCTATGGAAGGAAATACAAGTTACTGGTAAGTACGCTTAGAATTACTTTTCAGGGTCAGTGCTGGGCTAACAGATGCAGCCCTGGGTTCTCTCCTGATAACAGGTGTGTAAATCGGAATTCGTAGTTCGGCTGATTTTAGAGGAATATTTGCATGTTTAAAAAATGAACACTTTGAAACTTTTCTGCTGAAAACCACACAATTCATTTTTATGGAAGGAAACACAAGTTCCTGGTAAGTACGCTTAGAATTACTTTTCAGGGTCAGTGATGGGCTAACAGATGCAGCCCTGGGTTATCTCCTGATAACAGGTGAGTAAATCGGAATTCGTAGTTCAGCTGTTTTTAGAGGAATATTTGTACATTTCAAAAATGGACACTTAGCAACTTTTCTTCTGAAAACCACACAATGCATTACTATGGAAGGAAATACAAGTTACTGGTAAGTACGCTTAGAATTACTTTCCAGGGTCAGCGCTGGTCTAAAAGATACAGCACTGGGTTCTCTTCTGATAACAGGTGAGTAAATAGGAATTCGTAGTTCGGCTGATTTTAGAGGAATATTTGTACGTTTCAAAAATGTACACTTAGAAACTTTTCTGCTGAAAACCACACAATGGATATCTATGGAAGGAAATACAAGTTACTGGTAAGTATGCTTATAATTACTTTTCAGGGTCAGTGCTGGGCTAACAGATGCAGCCCTGAATTCTCTCCTGATAACAGGTGAGTAAATCGGAATTCGTAGTTCGGCTGATTTTAGAGGAATATTTGTACGTTTGAAAAATGTACACTTAGAAACTTTTCTGCTGAAAACCACACAATGGATTCCTATGGAAGGAAATACAAGTTACTGGTAAGTACGCTTAGAATTACTTTTCAGGGTCAGTGCTGGGCTAACAGATGCAGCCCTGGGTTCTCTCCTGATAACAGGTGTGTAAATCGGAATTCGTAGTTCGGCTGATTTTAGAGGAATATTTGCATGTTTCAAAAATGGACACTTTGAAACTTTTCTGCTGAAAACCACACAATTCATTTTTATGGAAGGAAACACAAGTTCCTGGTAAGTACTCTTAGAATTACTTTCCAGGGTCAGTGCTGGGCTAAAAGATGCAGCACTGGGTTCTCTCCTGATAACAGGTGAGTAAATCGTAATTCGTAGTTCGGCTGATTTTAGAGGAATATTTGTACGTTTCAAAAATGGACACTAAGAAACTTTTCTGCTGAAAACCACACAATGGATTCCTATGAAAGGAAATACAAGTTACTGGTAAGTACGCTTAGAATTACTTTCCAGAGTCAGTGCTGGTCTAATAGATGCTGCACTGGGTTCTCTACTGATAACAGGTGAGTAAATCGGAATTCGTAGTTCGGCTGATTTTAGAGGAATATTTGTATGTTTGAAAAATGTACACTTAGAAACTTTTCTGCTGAAAACCACACAATGGATTCCTATGGAAGGAAATACAAGTTACTGGTAAGTACGCTTAGAATTACTTTTCAGGGTCAGTGCTGGGCTAACAGATGCAGCCCTGGGTTCTCTTCTGATAACAGGTGTGTAAATCGGAATTCGTAGTTCGGCTGATTTTAGAGGAATATTTGCATGTTTCAAAAATGGACACTTTGAAACTTTTCTGCTGAAAACCACACAATTCATTGTAATGGAAGGAAACACAAGTTCCTGGTAAGTACGCTTAGAATTACTTTTCAGGGTCAGTGATGGGCTAACAGATGCAGCCCTGGGTTCTCTCCTGATAACAGGTGAGTAAATCGGAATTCGTAGTTCAGCTGTTTTTAGAGGAATATTTGTACATTTCAAAAATGGACACTTAGTAACTTTTCTTCTGAAAACCACACAATGCATTACTATGGAAGGAAATACAAGTTACTGGTAAGTACGCTTAGAATTACTTTCCAGGGTCAGCGCTGGTCTAAAAGATACAGCACTGGGTTCTCTTCTGATAACAGGTGAGTAAATAGGAATTCGTAGTTCGGCTGATTTTAGAGGAATATTTGTACGTTTCAAAAATGTACACTTAGAAACTTTTCTGCTGAAAACCACACAATGGATATCTATGGAAGGAAATAAAAGTTACTGGTAAGTATGCTTATAATTACTTTTCAGGGTCAGTGCTGGGCTAACAGATGCAGCCCTGAATTCTCTCCTGATAACAGGTGAGTAAATCGGAATTCGTAGTTCTGCTGATTTTAGAGGAATATTTGTACGTTTGAAAAATGTACACTTAGAAACTTTTCTGCTGAAAACCACACAATGGATTCCTATGGAAGGAAATACAAGTTACTGGTAAGTACGCTTAGAATTACTTTTCAGGGTCAGTGCTGGGCTAACAGATGCAGCCCTGCGTTCTCTCCTGATAACAGGTGTGTAAATCGGAATTCGTAGTTCGGCTGATTTTAGAGGAATATTTGCATGTTTCAAAAATGGACACTTTGAAACTTTTCTGCTGAAAACCACACAATTCATTTTTATGGAAGGAAACACAAGTTCCTGGTAAGTACTCTTAGAATTACTTTCCAGGGTCAGTGCTGGGCTAAAAGATGCAGCACTGGGTTCTCTCCTGATAACAGGTGAGTAAATCGGAATTCATAGTTCGACTGATTTTCGAGGAATATTTGTACGTTTCAAAAATATAGACTTAGAAACTTTTCTGCTGAAAACCACACAATGGATTCCTATGGAAGGAAATACAAGTTACTGGTAAGTACGCTTAGAATTACTTTTCAGGGTCAGTGATGGGCTAACAGATGCAGCCCTGGGTTCTCTCCTGATAACAGGTGAGTAAATCGGAATTCGTAGTTCGGCTGTTTTTAGAGGAATATTTGTACATTTCAAAAATGGACACTTAGCAACTTTTCTTCTGAAAACCACACAATGCATTACTATGGAAGGAAATACAGGTTACTGGTAAGTACGCTTAGAATTACTTTCCAGGGTCAGTGCTGGTCTAAAAGATACAGCACTGGGTTCTCTTCTGATAACAAGTGAGTAAATCGGAATTCGTAGTTCGGCTGATTTTAGAGGAATATTTGTACGTTTCAAAAATGTACACTTAGAAACTTTTCTGCTGAAAACCACACAATGGATATCTATGGAAGGAAATACAAGTTACTGGTAAGTATGCTTATAATTACTTTTCAGGGTCAGTGCTGGGCTAACAGATGCAGCCCTGAATTCTCTCCTGATAACAGGTGAGTAAATCGGAATTCGTAGTTCGGCTGATTTTAGAGGAATATTTGTGCGTTTCAAAAATGAACAGTTAGAAACTTTTCTGATGAACACCACACAATGGATTCCTATGGAAGGAAATATAAGTTACTGGCAAGTATGCTTAGAATTACTTTCCAGGGTCAGTGCTGGGCTAAAAGAAGCAGCACTGGGTTCTCTCCCGATAACAGGTGAGTAAATCAGACTTCATAGTTTGACTGATTTTAGAGGAATATTTGTACGTTTCAAAAATGGACACTTACAAACTTTTCTGCTGAAAACCACGCAATGGATTCCTATGGAAGGAAATACAAGTTACTGGTAAGTACACTTAGAATTACTTTCCAGGGTCAGTGCTGGGCTAAATGATGCAGCACTGGGTTCTGTCCTGATAACAGGTGAGTATATCGGAATTCATAGTTCGACTGATTTTCGAGGAATATTTGTACGTTTCAAAAAAGGACAGTTAGAAGCTTTTCTGGTGAAAACCACACAATGGATTCCTATGGAAGGAAATACAACTTACTGGTAAGTACGCTTAGAATTACTTTTCAGGGTCAGTGCTGGGCTAAAAGATGCAGCACGGGGTTCTTTCCTGATAACAGGTGAGTAAATCGGAATTCATAGTTCGGTCGATTTTAGAGGAATATTTGTACGTTTTAAAAATGGACACTTAGAAACTTTTCTTCTGAAAACCACACAATGGATTCCTATGGAAGGAAATACAAGTTACTGGTAAGTAAGCTTAGAATTACTTTTCAGAGTTGTGCTGGGCTAACAGATGCAGCACTGGGTTCTCTCCTAATAACAGGTGAGTAAATCGGAATTCGTAGTTCAGCTGATTTTAGAGGAATATTTGTACGTTTCAAAAATGGACACTTAGAAACTTTTCTGCTGAAAACTACACAATGGATTCCTATGGAAGGAAATACAAGTTACTGGTAAGTACGCCTAGAATTACTTCCCATGGTCAGTGCAGGACAGCACTGGGTTCTCTCCTGATAACAGGTGAGTAAATCGGAATTCGTAGTTTGGCTGATTTTAGAGGTATATTTGTGCGTTTCAAAAATGGACACTTAGAAACTTTTCTGCTGAAAACCACACAATGGATTCCTATGGAAGTAAATACAAGTTACTGGTAAGTATGCTTAGAATTACTTTCCAGGGTCAGTGCTGGGCTAAAAGAAGCAGCACTGGGTTCTCACCCGATAACAGGTGAGTAAATCGGAATTCATAGTTTGACTGATTTTACAGGAATATTTGTACGTTTCAAAAATGGACACTTTGAAACATTTCTGCTGAAAACCACACAATGGATTCCTATGGAAGGAAATACAAGTTACTCGTAAGTACGCTTAGAATTACGTTTCAGGGTCAGTGCTGGGCTAAAAGATGCAGCACTGGGTTCTCTCCTGATAACAGGTGAGTAAATCGGAATTCATAGTTCGGTTGATTTTAGAGGAATATTTGTACGTTTCAAAAATAGAGACTTAGAAACTTTTCTGCTGAAAACCACACACTGGATTCCTATGGAAGGAAATACGAGTTACTGGTAAGTATGCTTAGAATTACTTTTCAGCGTAACTGCTGGGCTAACAGATGCAGCAATGGGTTCTCTCCTGATAACAGGTGAGTAAATCCGAATTCGTAGTTCGACTGATTTTAGAGGAATATTTGTACTTTTCAAAAATGGACACTAAGAAACTTTTCTGCTGAAAACCACAAAATAGATTCCTATGAAAGGAAATACAAGTTACTCATAAGTACGCTTAGAATTACGTTTCAGGATTAGTGCTGGGCTAACAGATGCAGCCCTGGGTTCTCTCCTGATAACAGGTGAGTAAATCGGAATTCGTAGTTCGGCTGATTTTAGAGGAATATTTGTACGTTTAATAAGTGGACACTTAGAAACTTTTCTGCTGAAAACCACACAATGAATTTCTAGGGAAGGAAATACAAGTTACTGGTAAATACGCTTAGAATTACTTTTCAGGGTCAGTGCTGGGCTAAAAGATGCAGCACTGGGTTCTCTCCTGATAACATGTGAGTAAATCGTAATTCATAGTTCGGTTGATTTTAGAGGAATATTTGTTTGTTTCAAAAATGGAGACTTAGAACATTTTCTACTGAAAATCACACAATGGATTCCTATGGAAGGAAATACAAGTTACTGGTAAGTATGCTTAGAATTACTTTTCAGCGTAAGTACTGGGCTAACAGATGCATCACTGGTTTCTCTCCTGATAACAGGTGAGTAAATCCGAATTCGTAGTTTGACTGATTTTAGAGGAATATTTGTACGTTTCAAAAATGGACACTTTGAAACTTTTCTGCTGAAAACCACACACTGGATTCCTATGGAAGGAAATACAAGTTACTGGTAAGTACGATTAGAATTACTTTTCAGTGCTGGGCTAACAGATGCAGCCCTGGGTTCTCTCCTGATAACAGGTGAGTACATCGGAATTCGTAGTTCGGCTGATTTTAGAGGAATATTTGTACGTTTGAAAAATGTACACTTAGAAACTTTTCTGCTGAAAACCACACAATGGATTCCTATGGAAGGAAATACAAGTTACTGGTAAGTACGCTTAGAATTACTTTTCAGGATCAGTGCTGGGCTAACAGATGCAGCCCTGGGTTCTCTCCTGATAACAGGTGTGTAAATCGGAATTCGTAGTTCGGCTGATTTTAGAGGAATATTTGCATGTTTCAAAAATGGACACTTTGAAACTTTTCTGCTGAAAACCACACAATTCATTTTTATGGAAGGAAACACAAGTTCCTGGTAAGTACTCTTAGAATTACTTTCCAGGGTCAATGCTGGGCTAAAAGATGCAGCACTGGGTTCTCTCCTGATAACAGGTGAGTAAATCGGAATTCATAGTTCGACTGATTTTCGAGGAATATTTGTATGTTTCAAAAATATAGACTTAGAAACTTTTCTGCTGAAAACCACACAATGGATTCCTATGGAAGGAAATACAAGTTACTGGTAAGTACGCTTAGAATTACTTTTCAGGGTCAGTGATGGGCTAACAGATGCAGCCCTGGGTTCTCTCCTGATAACAGGTGAGTAAATCGGAATTCGTAGTTCGGCTGATTTTAGAGGAATATTTGTACGTTTCAAAAATGTACACTTAGAAACTTTTCTGCTGAAAACCACACAATGGATATCTATAGAAGGAAATACAAGTTATTGGTAAGTATGCTTATAATTACTTTTCAGGGTCAGTGCTGGGCTAACAGATGCAGCCCTGAATTCTCTCCTGATAACAGGTGAGTAAATCGGAATTCGTAGTTCGGCTGATTTTAGAGGAATATTTGTACGTTTGAAAAATGTACACTTAGAAACTTTTCTGCTGAAAACCACACAATGGATTCCTATGGAAGGAAATACAAGTTACTGGTAAGTACGCTTAGAATTACTTTTCAGGGTCAGTGCTGGGCTAACAGATGCAGCCCTGGGTTCTCTCCTGATAACAGGTGTGTAAATCGGAATTCGTAGTTCGGCTGATTTTAGAGGAATATTTGCATGTTTCAAAAATGGACACTTTGAAACTTTTCTGCTGAAAACCACACAATTCATTTTTATGGAAGGAAACACAAGTTCCTGGTAAGTACTCTTAGAATTACTTTCCAGGGTCAGTGCTGGGCTAAAAGATGCAGCACTGGGTTCTCTCCTGATAACAGGTGAGTAAATCGGAATTCGTAGTTCGGCTGATTTTAGAGGAATATTTGTACGTTTCAAAAATGGACACTAAGAAACTTTTCTGCTGAAAACCACACAATGGATTCCTATGAAAGGAAATACAAGTTACTGGTAAGTACGCTTAGAATTACTTTCCAGAGTCAGTGCTGGTCTAATAGATGCTGCACTGGGTTCTCTACTGATAACAGGTGAGTAAATCGGAATTCGTAGTTCGGCTGATTTTAGAGGAATATTTGTACATTTGAAAAATGTACACTTAGAAACTTTTCTGCTGAAAACCACACAATGGATTCCTATGGAAGGAAATACAAGTTACTGGTAAGTACGCTTAGAATTACTTTTCAGGGTCAGTGCTGGGCTAACAGATGCAGCCCTGGGTTCTCTCCTGATAACAGGTGTGTAAATCGGAATTCGTAGTTCGGCTGATTTTAGAGGAATATTTGCATGTTTCAAAAATGGACACTTTGAAACTTTTCTGCTGAAAACCACACAATTCATTTTTATGGAAGGAAACACAAGTTCCTGGTAAGTACGCTTAGAATTACTTTTCAGGGTCAGTGATGGGCTAACAGATGCTGCCCTGGGTTCTCTCCTGATAACAGGTGAGTAAATCGGAATTCGTAGTTCAGCTGTTTTTAGAGGAATATTTGTACATTTCAAAAATGGACACTTAGCAACTTTTCTTCTGAAAACCACACAATGCATTACTATGGAAGGAAATACAAGTTACTGGTAAGTACACTTAGAATTACTTTCCAGGGTCAGCGCTGGTCTAAAAGATACAGCACTGGGTTCTCTTCTGATAACAGGTGAGTAAATAGGAATTCGTAGTTCGGCTGATTTTAGAGGAATATTTGTACGTTTCAAAAATGTACACTTAGAAACTTTTCTGCTGAAAACCACACAATGGATATCTATGGAAGGAAATACAAGTTACTGGTAAGTATGCTTATAATTACTTTTCAGGGTCAGTGCTGGGCTAACAGATGCAGCCCTGAATTCTCTCCTGATAACAGGTGAGTAAATCGGAATTCGTAGTTCGGCTGATTTTAGAGGAATATTTGTACGTTTGAAAAATGTACACTTAGAAACTTTTCTGCTGAAAACCACACAATGCATTCCTATGGAAGGAAATACAAGTTACTGGTAAGTACGCTTAGAATTACTTTTCAGGGTCAGTGCTGGGCTAACAGATGCAGCCCTGGGTTCTCTCCTGATAACAGGTGTGTAAATCGGAATTCGTAGTTCGGCTGATTTTAGAGGAATATTTGCATGTTTCAAAAATGGACACTTTGAAACTTTTCTGCTGAAAACCACACAATTCATTTTTATGGAAGGAAACACAAGTTCCTGGTAAGTACTCTTAGAATTACTTTCCAGGGTCAGTGCTGGGCTAAAAGATGCAGCACTGGGTTCTCTCCTGATAACAGGTGAGTAAATCGGAATTCATAGTTCGACTGATTTTCGAGGAATATTTGTACGTTTCAAAAATATAGACTTAGAAACTTTTCTGCTGAAAACCACACAATGGATTCCTATGGAAGGAAATACAAGTTACTGGTAAGTACGCTTAGAATAACTTTTCAGGGTCAGTGATGGGCTAACAGATGCAGCCCTGGGTTCTCTCCTGATAACAGGTGAGTAAATCGGAATTCGTAGTTCGGCTGTTTTTAGAGGAATATTTGTACATTTCAAAAATGGACACTTAGCAACTTTTCTTCTGAAAACCACACAATGCATTACTATGGAAGGAAATACAGGTTACTGGTAAGTACGCTTAGAATAACTTTCCAGGGTCAGTGCTGGTCTAAAAGATACAGCACTGGGTTCTCTTCTGATAACAAGTGAGTAAATCGGAATTCGTAGTTCGGCTGATTTTAGAGGAATATTTGTACGTTTCAAAAATGTACACTTAGAAACTTTTCTGCTGAAAACCACACAATGGATATCTATGGAAGGAAATACAAGTTACTGGTAAGTATGCTTATAATTACTTTTCAGGGTCAGTGCTGGGCTAACAGATGCAGCCCTGAATTCTCTCCTGATAACAGGTGAGTAAATCGGAATTCGTAGTTCGGCTGATTTTAGAGGAATATTTGTGCGTTTCAAAAATGAACAGTTAGAAACTTTTCTGATGAAAACCACACAATGGAATCCTATGGAAGGAAATATAAGTTACTGGCAAGTATGCTTAGAATTACTTTCCAGGGTCAGTGCTGGGCTAAAAGAAGCAGCACTGGGTTCTCTCCCGATAACAGGTGAGTAAATCAGACTTCATAGTTTGACTGATTTTAGAGGAATATTTGTACGTTTCAAAAATGGACACTTACAAACTTTTCTGCTGAAAACCACACAATGGATTCCTATGGAAGGAAATACAACTTACTGGTAAGTACGCTTAGAATTACTTTTCAGGGTCAGTGCTGGGCTAAAAGATGCAGCACGGGGTTCTTTCCTGATAACAGGTGAGTAAATCGGAATTCATAGTTCGGTTGATGTTAGAGGAATATTTGTACGTTTTAAAAATGGACACTTAGAAACTATTTTTCTGAAAACCACACAATGGATTCCTATGGAAGGAAATACAAGTTACTGGTAAGTACACTTAGAATTACTTTCCAGGGTCAGTGCTGGGCTAAATGATGCAGCACTGGGTTCTGTCCTGATAACAGGTGAGTATATCGGAATTTATGGTTCGACTGATTTTCGAGGAATATTTGTACTTTTCAAAAAAGGACTGTTAGAAACTTTTCTGCTGAAAACAACACAATGGATTCCTATGGAAGGAAATACAACTTACTGGTAAGTACGCTTAGAATTACTTTTCAGGGTCGGTGCTGTGCTAAAAGGTGCAGCACTGGGTTTTTTCTTGATAACAGGTGAGTAAATCGGAATTCATAGTTCGGTTGATTTTAGAGGAATATTTGTACATTTTAAAAATGGACAGTTAGAAACTTTTCTGGTGAAAACCAAACAATGGATTCCTATGGAAGGAAATACAACTTACTGGTAAGTACGATTAGAATTACTTTTCAGGGTCAGTGCTGGGCTAAAAGATGCAGCACTGGGTTCTTTCCTGATAACAGGTGAGTAAATCGGAATTCATAGTTCGGTTGATTTTAGAGGAATATTTGTACGTTTTAAAAATGGACACTTAGAAACTTTTCTTCTGAAAACCACACAATGGATTCCTATGGAAGGAAATACAAGTTACTGGTAAGTACGCTTAGAATTACTTTCCAGGGTCAGTGCTGGTCTAAAATATACAGCACTGGGTTCTCTTCTGATAACAGGTGAGTAAATCGGAATTCGTAGTTCGGCTGATTTTAGAGGAATATTTGTACGTTTCAAAAATGTACACTTAGAAACTTTTCTGCTGAAAACCACACAATGGATATCTATGGAAGGAAATACAAGTTACTGGTAAGTATGCTTATAATTACTTTTCAGGGTCAGTGCTGGGCTAACAGATGCAGCCCTGAATTCTCTCCTGATAACAGGTGAGTAAATCGGAATTCGTAGTTCGGCTGATTTTAGAGGAATATTTGTGCGTTTCAAAAATGAACAGTTAGAAACTTTTCTGATGAAAACCACACAATGGATTCCTATGGAAGGAAATATAAGTTACTGGCAAGTATGCTTAGAATTACTTTCCAGGGTCAGTGCTGGGCTAAAAGAAGCAGCACTGGGTTCTCTCCCGATAACAGGTGAGTAAATCAGACTTCATAGTTTGACTGATTTTAGAGGAATATTTGAACGTTTTAAAAATGGACACTTAGAAACTTTTCTTCTGAAAACCACACAATGGATTCCTATGGAAGGAAATACAAGTTACTGGTAAGTACACTTAGAATTACTTTCCAGGGTCAGTGCTGGGCTAAATGATGCAGCACTGGGTTCTGTCCTGATAACAGGTGAGTAAATCGGAATTCATAGTTCGGTTGATTTTAGAGGAATATTTGTACGTTTCAAAAATGGACACTTAGAAACTTTTCTTCTGAAAACCACACAATGGATTCCTATGGAATGAAATACAAGTTACTGGTAAGTAAGCTTAGAATTACTTTTCAGAGTCGTGCTGGGCTAACAGATGCAGCACTGGGTTCTCTCCTAATAACAGGTGAGTAAATCGGAATTCGTAGTTCAGCTGATTTTAGAGGAATATTTGTACGTTTCAAAAATGGACACTTAGAAACTTTTCTGCTGAAAACTACACAATGGATTCCTATGGAAGGAAATACAAGTTACTGGTAAGTACGCTTAGAATTACTTTCCATGGTCAGTGCAGGACAGCACTGGGTTCTCTCCTGATAACAGGTGAGTAAATCGGAATTCGTAGTTTGGCTGATTTTAGAGGTATATTTGTGCGTTTCAAAAATGGACACTTAGAAACTTTTCTGCTGAAAACCACACAATGGATTCCTACGAAAGTAAATACAAGTTACTGGTAAGTATGCTTAGAATTACTCTCCAGGGTCAGTGCTGGGCTAAAAGTAGTAGCACTGGGTTCTCTTCCGATAACAAGTGAGTAAATCGGAATTCATAGTTTGACTGATTTTACAGGAATAGTTGTACGTTTCAAAAATGGACACTTTGAAACTTTTCTGCTGAAAACCACACAATGCATTTCTATGGAAGGTAATACAAGTTACTGCTAATTACGCTTAGAATTACTTTCCAGGGTCAGTGCTGGTCTAAAAGATGCAGCACTGGGTTCTCTCCTGATAACAGGTGAGTAAATCGGAATTCATAGTTCGACTGATTTTCGAGTAATATTTGTACGTTTCAAAAATGGACACTTACAAACTTTTCTGGTGAAAACCACACAATGGATTCCTATGGAAGGAAATACAACTTACTGGTAAGTACGTTTAGAATTACTTTTCAGGGTCAGTGCTGGGCTAAAAGATGCAACACTGGGTTCTCTCCTGATAACAGGTGAGTAAATCGGAATTCGTAGTTCAGCTCATTTTAGAGGAATATTTGTACGTTTCAAAAATGTAGACTTAGATACTTTTCTGCTGAAAACCAAACAATGGATTCCTATGGAAGGAAATACAAGTTACTGGTAAGTACACTTAGAATTAATTTCCAGGGTCAGTGCTGGGTTAAAAGATGCAGCACTGGGTTCTTTCCTGATAACAGGTGAGTAAATCGGAATTCATAGTTCGGTTGATTTTAGAGGAATATTTGTACGTTTTAAAAATAGACACTTAGAAACTTTTTTTCTGAAACCACGCAATGGATTCCTATGGAAGGAAATACAAGTTACTGGTAAGTACACTTAGAATTATTTTCCAGGGTCAGTGCTGGGCTAAATGATGCAGCACTGGGTTCTGTCCTGATAACAGGTGAGTATATCGGAATTCATAGTTCGACTGATTTTCGAGGAATATTTGTACTTTTCAAAAAAGGACAGTTAGAAACTTTTCTGCTGAAAACAACACAATGGATTCCTATGGAAGGAAATACAACTTACTGGTAAGTACGCTTAGAATTACTTTTCAGGGTCGGTGCTGGGCTAAAAGATGCAGCACTGGGTTCTTTCCTGATAACAGGTGAGTAAATCGGAATTCATAGTTCGGTTGATTTTAGAGGAATATTTGTACGTTTTAAAAATGGACACTTAGAAACTTTTCTTCTGAAAACCACACAATGGATTCCTATGGAAGGTAATACAAGTTACTGCTAATTACGCTTAGAATTACTTTCCAGGGTCAGTGCTGGTCTAAAAGATGCAGCACTGGGTTCTCTCCTGATAACAGGTGAGTAAATCGGAATTCATAGTTCGACTGATTTTCGAGGAATATTTGTACGTTTCAAAAATGGACACTTTCAAACTTTTCTGCTGAAAACCACACAATGGATTCCTATGGAAGGAAATTCAAGTTACTGGTAAGTACACTTACAATTACTTTCCAGGGTCAGTGCTGGGCTAAATGATGTAGCACTGGGTTCTGTCCTGATAACAGGTGAGTATATCGGAATTCATAGTTCGACTGATTTTCGAGGAATATTTGTACGTTTCAAAAAAGGACAGTTAGAAACTTTTCTGGTGAAAACCACACAATGGATTCCTATGGAAGGAAATACAACTTACTGGTAAGTACGCTTAGAATTACATTTCAGGGTCAGTGCTGGGCTAAAAGATGCAGCACTGGGTTCTTTCCTGATAACAGGTGAGTAAATCGGAATTCATAGTTCGGTTGATTTTAGAGGAATATTTGTACGTTTTAAAAATGGACACTTAGAAACTTTTCTTCTGAAAACCACACAATGGATTCCTATGGAAGGTAATACAAGTTACTGCTAATTACGCTTAGAATTACTTTCCAGGGTCATTGCTGGTCTAAAAGATGCAGCACTGGGTTCTCTCCTGATAACAGGTGAGTAAATCGGAATTCATAGTTCGACTGATTTTCGAGGAATATTTGTACTTTTCAAAAATGGACACTTTCAAACTTTTCTGCTGAAAACCACACAATGGATTCCTATGGAAGGAAATACAAGTTACTGGCTACGTACACTTACAATTACTTTCCAGGGTCAGAGCTGGGCTAAATGATGCAGCACTGGGTTCTGTCCTGATAACAGGTGAGTATATCGGAATTCATAGTTCGACTGATTTTTGAGGAATATTTGTACGTTTCAAAAAAGGACAATTAGAAACTTTTCTGGTGAAAACCACACAATGGATTCCTATGGAAGGAAATACAACTTACTGGTAAGTACACTTAGAATTACTTTTCAGGGTCAGTGCTGGGCTAAAAGATGCAGCACTGGGTTCTTTCCTGATAACAGGTGAGTAAATCGGAATTCATAGTTCGGTTGATTTTAGAGGAATATTTGTACGTTTTAAAAATGGACACTTAGAAACTTTTCTGCTGAAAACCACACAATGGATATCTATGGAAGGAAATACAAGTTACTGGTAAGTATGCTTATAATTACTTTTCAGGGTCAGTGCTGGGCTAACAGATGCAGCCCTGAATTCTCTCCTGATAACAGGTGAGTAAATCGGAATTCGTAGTTCGGCTGATTTTAGAGGAATATTTGTCTGTTTCAAAAATGAACAGTTAGAAACTTTTCTGATGAAAACCACACAATGGATTCCTATGGAAGGAAATACAAGTTACTGGTAAGTACACTTAGAATTACTTTCCAGGGTCAGTGCTGGGCTAAATGATGCAGCACTGTGTTCTGTCCTGATAACAGGTGAGTAAATCAGACTTCATAGTTTGACTGATTTTAGAGGAATATTTGTACGTTTCAAAAATGGACACTTTGAAACTTTTCTGCTGAAAACCACACAATGGATTCCTATGGAAGGAAATACAACTTACTGGTAAGTACGCTTAGAATTACTTTTCAGGGTCAGTGCTGGGCTAAAAGATGCAGCACTGGGTTCTTTCCTGATAACAGGTGAGTAAATCGGAATTCATAGTTCGGTTGATTTTAGAGGAATATTTGTACGTTTCAAAAATGGACACTTACAAACTTTTCTGCTGAAAACCACACAATGGATTCCTATGGAAGGAAATACAAGTTACTGGTAAGTACACTTACAATTACTTTCCAGGGTCAGTGCTGGGCTAAATGATGCAGCACTGGGTTCTGTCCTGATAACAGGTGAGTATATCGGAATTCATAGTTCGACTGATTTTCGAGGAATATTTGTACGTTTCAAAAAAGGACAATTAGAAACTTTTCTGGTGAAAACCACACAATGGATTCCTATGGAAGGAAATACAACTTACTGGTAAGTACGCTTAGAATTACTTTTCAGGGTCAGTGCTGGGCTAAAAGATGCAGCACTGGGTTCTTTCCTGATAACAGGTGAGTAAATCGGAATTCATAGTTCGGTTGGTTTTAGAGGAATATTTGTACATTTTAAAAATGGACACATAGAAACTTTTTTTCTGAAAACCACACAATGGATTCCTATGGAAGGAAATACAAGTTACTGGTAAGTACACTTAGAATTACTTTCCAGGGTCAGTGCTGGGCTAAATGATGCAGCACTGGGTTCTGTCCTGATAACAGGTGAGTATATCGGAATTCATAGTTCGACTGATTTTCGAGGAATATTTGTACTTTTCAAAAAAGGACTGTTAGAAACTTTTCTTCTGAAAACCACAAAATGGATTCCTATGGAAGGTAATACAAGTTACTGCTAATTACGCTTAGAATTACTTTCCAGGGTCAGTGCTGGTCTAAAAGATGCAGCACTGGGTTCTCTCTTGATAACAGGTGAGTAAATCGGAATTCATAGTTCGACTGATTTTCGAGGAATATTTGTACGTTTCAAAAATGGACACTTACAAACCTTTCTGCTGAAAACCACACAATGGATTCCTATGGAAGGAAATACAAGTTACTGGTAAGTACACTTAGAATTACTTTCCAGGGTCAGTGCTGGGCTAAATGATGCAGCACTGGGTTCTGTCCTCATACCAGGTGAGAATATCGGAATTCATAGTTCGACTAATTTTCGAGGAATATTTGTACGTTTCAAAAAAGGACAGTTAGAAACTTTTCTGGTGAAAACCACACAATGGATTCCTATGGAAGGAAATACAACTTACTGGTAAGTACGCTTAGAATTACTTTTCAGGGTCAGTGCTGGGCTAAAAGATGCAGCACTGGGTTCTTTACTGATAACAGGTGAGTAAATCAGAATTCATAGTTCGGTTGATTTTCGAGGAATATTTGTACTTTTCAAAAAAGGACTGTTAGAAAATTTTCTGCTGAAAACAACACAATGGATTCCTATGGAAGGAAATACAACTTACTGGTAAGTACGCTTAGAATTACTTTCCAGGGTCAGTGCTGGGCTAAATGATGCAGCACTGTGTTCTGTCCTGATAACAGGTGAGTAAATCAGACTTCATAGTTTGACTGATTTTAGAGGAATATTTGTACGTTTCAAAAATGGACACTTTGAAACTTTTCTGCTGAAAACCACACAATGGATTCCTATGGAAGGAAATACAACTTACTGGTAAGTACGCTTAGAATTACTTTTCAGGGTCAGTGCTGGGCTAAAAGATGCAGCACTGGGTTCTTTCCTGATAACAGGTGAGTAAATCGGAATTCATAGTTCGGTTGATTTTAGAGGAATATTTGTACGTTTCAAAAATGGACACTTACAAACTTTTCTGCTGAAAACCACACAATGGATTCCTATGGAAGGAAATACAAGTTACTGGTAAGTACACTTACAATTACTTTCCAGGGTCAGTGCTGGGCTAAATGATGCAGCACTGGGTTCTGTCCTGATAACAGGTGAGTATATCGGAATTCATAGTTCGACTGATTTTCGAGGAATATTTGTACGTTTCAAAAAAGGACAATTAGAAACTTTTCTGGTGAAAACCACACAATGGATTCCTATGGAAGGAAATACAACTTACTGGTAAGTACGCTTAGAATTACTTTTCAGGGTCAGTGCTGGGCTAAAAGATGCAGCACTGGGTTCTTTCCTGATAACAGGTGAGTAAATCGGAATTCATAGTTCGGTTGGTTTTAGAGGAATATTTGTACATTTTAAAAATGGACACTTAGAAACTTTTCTTCTGAAAACCACACAATGGATTCCTATGGAAGGAAATACAAGTTACTGGTAAGTACACTTAGAATTACTTTCCAGGGTCAGTGCTGGGCTAAATGATGCAGCACTGGGTTCTGTCCTGATAACAGGTGAGTAAATCAGAATTCATAGTTCGGTTGATTTTCGAGGAATATTTGTACTTTTCAAAAAAGGACTGTTAGAAAATTTTCTGCTGAAAACAACACAATGGATTCCTATAGAAGGAAATACAAGTTACTGGTAAGTACACTTAGAATTACTTTCCAGGGTCAGTGCTGGGCTAAATGATGCAGCACTGGGTTCTGTCCTGATAACAGGTGAGTATATCGGAATTCATAGTTCGACTGATTTTCAAAGAATATTTGTACGTTTCAAAAAAGGACAATTAGAAACTTTTCTGGTGAAAACCACACAATGGATTCCTATGGAAGGAAATACAACTTACTGGTAAGTACGCTTAGAATTACTTTTCAGGGTCAGTGCTGGGCTAAAAGATGCAGCACTGGGTTCTTTCCTGATAACAGGTGAGTAAATCGGAATTCATAGTTCGGTTGGTTTTAGAGGAATATTTGTACATTTTAAAAATGGACACTTAGAAACTTTTCTTCTGAAAACCACACAATGGATTCCTATGGAAGGAAATACAAGTTACTGGTAAGTACGCTTAGAATTACTTTCCAGAGTCAGTGCTGGTCTAATAGATGCTGCACTGGGTTCTCTACTGATAACAGGTGAGTAAATCGGAATTCGTAGTTCGGCTGATTTTAGAGGAATATTTGTACGTTTGAAAAATGTACACTTAGAAACTTTTCTGCTGAAAACCACACAATGGATTCCTATGGAAGGAAATACAAGTTACTGGTAAGTACGCTTAGAATTACTTTTCAGGGTCAGTGCTGGGCTAACAGATGCAGCCCTGGGTTCTCTCCTGATAACAGGTGTGTAAATCGGAATTCGTAGTTCGGCTGATTTTAGAGGAATATTTGCATGTTTCAAAAATGGACACTTTGAAACTTTTCTGCTGAAAACCACACAATTCATTTTTATGGAAGGAAACACAAGTTCCTGGTAAGTACGCTTAGAATTACTTTTCAGGGTCAGTGATGGGCTAACAGATGCAGCCCTGGGTTCTCTCCTGATAACAGGTGAGTAAATCGGAATTCGTAGTTCAGCTGTTTTTAGAGGAATATTTGTACATTTCAAAAATGGACACTTAGCAACTTTTCTTCTGAAAACCACACAATGCATTACTATGGAAGGAAATACAAGTTACTGGTAAGTACGCTTAGAATTACTTTCCAGGGTCAGCGCTGGTCTAAAAGATACAGCACTGGGTTCTCTTCTGATAACAGGTGAGTAAATAGGAATTCGTAGTTCGGCTGATTTTAGAGGAATATTTGTACGTTTCAAAAATGTACACTTAGAAACTTTTCTGCTGAAAACCACACAATGGATATCTATAGAAGGAAATACAAGTTACTGGTAAGTATGCTTATAATTACTTTTCAGGGTCAGTGCTGGGCTAACAGATGCAGCCCTGAATTCTCTCCTGATAACAGGTGAGTAAATCGGAATTCGTAGTTCGGCTGATTTTAGAGGAATATTTGTACGTTTGAAAAATGTACACTTAGAAACTTTTCTGCTGAAAACCACACAATGGATTCCTATGGAAGGAAATACAAGTTACTGGTAAGTACGCTTAGAATTACTTTTCAGGGTCAGTGCTGGGCTAACAGATGCAGGCCTGGGTTCTCTCCTGATAACAGGTGTGTAAATCGGAATTCGTAGTTCGGCTGATTTTAGAGGAATATTTGCATGTTTCAAAAATGGACACTTTGAAACTTTTCTGCTGAAAACCACACAATTCATTTTTATGGAAGGAAACACAAGTTCCTGGTAAGTACTCTTAGAATTACTTTCCAGGGTCAGTGCTGGGCTAAAAGATGCAGCACTGGGTTCTCTCCTGATAACAGGTGAGTAAATCGGAATTCGTAGTTCGGCTGATTTTAGAGGAATATTTGTACGTTTCAAAAATGGACACTAAGAAACTTTTCTGCTGAAAACCACACAATGGATTCCTATGAAAGGAAATACAAGTTACTGGTAAGTACGCTTAGAATTACTTTCCAGAGTCAGTGCTGGTCTAATAGATGCTGCACTGGGTTCTCTACTGATAACAGGTGAGTAAATCGGAATTCGTAGTTCGGCTGATTTTAGAGGAATATTTGTACATTTGAAAAATGTACACTTAGAAACTTTTCTGCTGAAAACCACACAATGGATTCCTATGGAAGGAAATACAAGTTACTGGTAAGTACGCTTAGAATTACTTTTCAGGGTCAGTGCTGGGCTAACAGATGCAGCCCTGGGTTCTCTCCTGATAACAGGTGTGTAAATCGGAATTCGTAGTTCGGCTGATTTTAGAGGAATATTTGCATGTTTCAAAAATGGACACTTTGAAACTTTTCTGCTGAAAACCACACAATTCATTTTTATGGAAGGAAACACAAGTTCCTGGTAAGTACGCTTAGAATTACTTTTCAGGGTCAGTGATGGGCTAACAGATGCTGCCCTGGGTTCTCTCCTGATAACAGGTGAGTAAATCGGAATTCGTAGTTCAGCTGTTTTTAGAGGAATATTTGTACATTTCAAAAATGGACACTTAGCAACTTTTCTTCTGAAAACCACACAATGCATTACTATGGAAGGAAATACAAGTTACTGGTAAGTACACTTAGAATTACTTTCCAGGGTCAGCGCTGGTCTAAAAGATACAGCACTGGGTTCTCTTCTGATAACAGGTGAGTAAATAGGAATTCGTAGTTCGGCTGATTTTAGAGGAATATTTGTACGTTTCAAAAATGTACACTTAGAAACTTTTCTGCTGAAAACCACACAATGGATATCTATGGAAGGAAATACAAGTTACTGGTAAGTATGCTTATAATTACTTTTCAGGGTCAGTGCTGGGCTAACAGATGCAGCCCTGAATTCTCTCCTGATAACAGGTGAGTAAATCGGAATTCGTAGTTCGGCTGATTTTAGAGGAATATTTGTACGTTTGAAAAATGTACACTTAGAAACTTTTCTGCTGAAAACCACACAATGCATTCCTATGGAAGGAAATACAAGTTACTGGTAAGTACGCTTAGAATTACTTTTCAGGGTCAGTGCTGGGCTAACAGATGCAGCCCTGGGTTCTCTCCTGATAACAGGTGTGTAAATCGGAATTCGTAGTTCGGCTGATTTTAGAGGAATATTTGCATGTTTCAAAAATGGACACTTTGAAACTTTTCTGCTGAAAACCACACAATTCATTTTTATGGAAGGAAACACAAGTTCCTGGTAAGTACTCTTAGAATTACTTTCCAGGGTCAGTGCTGGGCTAAAAGATGCAGCACTGGGTTCTCTCCTGATAACAGGTGAGTAAATCGGAATTCATAGTTCGACTGATTTTCGAGGAATATTTGTACGTTTCAAAAATATAGACTTAGAAACTTTTCTGCTGAAAACCACACAATGGATTCCTATGGAAGGAAATACAAGTTACTGGTAAGTACGCTTAGAATAACTTTTCAGGGTCAGTGATGGGCTAACAGATGCAGCCCTGGGTTCTCTCCTGATAACAGGTGAGTAAATCGGAATTCGTAGTTCGGCTGTTTTTAGAGGAATATTTGTACATTTCAAAAATGGACACTTAGCAACTTTTCTTCTGAAAACCACACAATGCATTACTATGGAAGGAAATACAGGTTACTGGTAAGTACGCTTAGAATTACTTTCCAGGGTCAGTGCTGGTCTAAAAGATACAGCACTGGGTTCTCTTCTGATAACAAGTGAGTAAATCGGAATTCATAGTTCGGCTGATTTTAGAGGAATATTTGTACGTTTCAAAAATGTACACTTAGAAACTTTTCTGCTGAAAACCACACAATGGATATCTATGGAAGGAAATACAAGTTACTGGTAAGTATGCTTATAATTACTTTTCAGGGTCAGTGCTGGGCTAACAGATGCAGCCCTGAATTCTCTCCTGATAACAGGTGAGTAAATCGGAATTCGTAGTTCGGCTGATTTTAGAGGAATATTTGTGCGTTTCAAAAATGAACAGTTAGAAACTTTTCTGATGAAAACCACACAATGGATTCCTATGGAAGGAAATATAAGTTACTGGCAAGTATGCTTAGAATTACTTTCCAGGGTCAGTGCTGGGCTAAAAGAAGCAGCACTGGGTTCTCTCCCGATAACAGGTGAGTAAATCAGACTTCATAGTTTGACTGATTTTAGAGGAATATTTGTACGTTTCAAAAATGGACACTTACAAACTTTTCTGCTGAAAACCACACAATGGATTCCTATGGAAGGAAATACAACTTACTGGTAAGTACGCTTAGAATTACTTTTCAGGGTCAGTGCTGGGCTAAAAGATGCAGCACGGGGTTCTTTCCTGATAACAGGTGAGTAAATCGGAATTCATAGTTCGGTTGATGTTAGAGGAATATTTGTACGTTTTAAAAATGGACACTTAGAAACTATTTTTCTGAAAACCACACAATGGATTCCTATGGAAGGAAATACAAGTTACTGGTAAGTACACTTAGAATTACTTTCCAGGGTCAGTGCTGGGCTAAATGATGCAGCACTGGGTTCTGTCCTGATAACAGGTGAGTATATCGGAATTTATGGTTCGACTGATTTTCGAGGAATATTTGTACTTTTCAAAAAAGGACTGTTAGAAACTTTTCTGCTGAAAACAACACAATGGATTCCTATGGAAGGAAATACAACTTACTGGTAAGTACGCTTAGAATTACTTTTCAGGGTCGGTGCTGTGCTAAAAGGTGCAGCACTGGGTTCTTTCTTGATAACAGGTGAGTAAATCGGAATTCATAGTTCGGTTGATTTTAGAGGAATATTTGTACATTTTAAAAATGGACAGTTAGAAACTTTTCTGGTGAAAACCAAACAATGGATTCCTATGGAAGGAAATACAACTTACTGGTAAGTACGATTAGAATTACTTTTCAGGGTCAGTGCTGGGCTAAAAGATGCAGCACTGGGTTCTTTCCTGATAACAGGTGAGTAAATCGGAATTCATAGTTCGGTTGATTTTAGAGGAATATTTGTACGTTTTAAAAATGGACACTTAGAAACTTTTCTTCTGAAAACCACACAATGGATTCCTATGGAAGGAAATACAAGTTACTGGTAAGTACGCTTAGAATTACTTTCCAGGGTCAGTGCTGGTCTAAAATATACAGCACTGGGTTCTCTTCTGATAACAGGTGAGTAAATCGGAATTCGTAGTTCGGCTGATTTTAGAGGAATATTTGTACGTTTCAAAAATGTACACTTAGAAACTTTTCTGCTGAAAACCACACAATGGATATCTATGGAAGGAAATACAAGTTACTGGTAAGTATGCTTATAATTACTTTTCAGGGTCAGTGCTGGGCTAACAGATGCAGCCCTGAATTCTCTCCTGATAACAGGTGAGTAAATCGGAATTCGTAGTTCGGCTGATTTTAGAGGAATATTTGTGCGTTTCAAAAATGAACAGTTAGAAACTTTTCTGATGAAAACCACACAATGGATTCCTATGGAAGGAAATATAAGTTACTGGCAAGTATGCTTAGAATTACTTTCCAGGGTCAGTGCTGGGCTAAAAGAAGCAGCACTGGGTTCTCTCCCGATAACAGGTGAGTAAATCAGACTTCATAGTTTGACTGATTTTAGAGGAATATTTGTACGTTTTAAAAATGGACACTTAGAAACTTTTCTTCTGAAAACCACACAATGGATTCCTATGGAAGGAAATACAAGTTACTGGTAAGTACACTTAGAATTACTTTCCAGGGTCAGTGCTGGGCTAAATGATGCAGCACTGGGTTCTGTCCTGATAACAGGTGAGTAAATCGGAATTCATAGTTCGGTTGATTTTAGAGGAATATTTGTACGTTTCAAAAATGGACACTTAGAAACTTTTCTTCTGAAAACCACACAATGGATTCCTATGGAATGAAATACAAGTTACTGGTAAGTAAGCTTAGAATTACTTTTCAGAGTCGTGCTGGGCTAACAGATGCAGCACTGGGTTCTCTCCTAATAACAGGTGAGTAAATCGGAATTCGTAGTTCAGCTGATTTTAGAGGAATATTTGTACGTTTCAAAAATGGACACTTAGAAACTTTTCTGCTGAAAACTACACAATGGATTCCTATGGAAGGAAATACAAGTTACTGGTAAGTACGCTTAGAATTACTTTCCATGGTCAGTGCAGGACAGCACTGGGTTCTCTCCTGATAACAGGTGAGTAAATCGGAATTCGTAGTTTGGCTGATTTTAGAGGTATATTTGTGCGTTTCAAAAATGGACACTTAGAAACTTTTCTGCTGAAAACCACACAATGGATTCCTACGAAAGTAAATACAAGTTACTGGTAAGTATGCTTAGAATTACTCTCCAGGGTCAGTGCTGGGCTAAAAGTAGTAGCACTGGGTTCTCTTCCGATAACAAGTGAGTAAATCGGAATTCATAGTTTGACTGATTTTACAGGAATAGTTGTACGTTTCAAAAATGGACACTTTGAAACTTTTCTGCTGAAAACCACACAATGCATTTCTATGGAAGGTAATACAAGTTACTGCTAATTACGCTTAGAATTACTTTCCAGGGTCAGTGCTGGTCTAAAAGATGCAGCACTGGGTTCTCTCCTGATAACAGGTGAGTAAATCGGAATTCATAGTTCGACTGATTTTCGAGTAATATTTGTACGTTTCAAAAATGGACACTTACAAACTTTTCTGGTGAAAACCACACAATGGATTCCTATGGAAGGAAATACAACTTACTGGTAAGTACGTTTAGAATTACTTTTCAGGGTCAGTGCTGGGCTAAAAGATGCAACACTGGGTTCTCTCCTGATAACAGGTGAGTAAATCGGAATTCGTAGTTCAGCTCATTTTAGAGGAATATTTGTACGTTTCAAAAATGTAGACTTAGATACTTTTCTGCTGAAAACCAAACAATGGATTCCTATGGAAGGAAATACAAGTTACTGGTAAGTACACTTAGAATTAATTTCCAGGGTCAGTGCTGGGTTAAAAGATGCAGCACTGGGTTCTTTCCTGATAACAGGTGAGTAAATCGGAATTCATAGTTCGGTTGATTTTAGAGGAATATTTGTACGTTTTAAAAATAGACACTTAGAAACTTTTTTTCTGAAACCACGCAATGGATTCCTATGGAAGGAAATACAAGTTACTGGTAAGTACACTTAGAATTACTTTCCAGGGTCAGCGCTGGTCTAAAAGATACAGCACTGGGTTCTCTTCTGATAACAGGTGAGTAAATAGGAATTCGTAGTTCGGCTGATTTTAGAGGAATATTTGTACGTTTCAAAAATGTACACTTAGAAACTTTTCTGCTGAAAACCACACAATGGATATCTATGGAAGGAAATACAAGTTACTGGTAAGTATGCTTATAATTACTTTTCAGGGTCAGTGCTGGGCTAACAGATGCAGCCCTGAATTCTCTCCTGATAACAGGTGAGTAAATCGGAATTCGTAGTTCGGCTGATTTTAGAGGAATATTTGTACGTTTGAAAAATGTACACTTAGAAACTTTTCTGCTGAAAACCACACAATGCATTCCTATGGAAGGAAATACAAGTTACTGGTAAGTACGCTTAGAATTACTTTTCAGGGTCAGTGCTGGGCTAACAGATGCAGCCCTGGGTTCTCTCCTGATAACAGGTGTGTAAATCGGAATTCGTAGTTCGGCTGATTTTAGAGGAATATTTGCATGTTTCAAAAATGGACACTTTGAAACTTTTCTGCTGAAAACCACACAATTCATTTTTATGGAAGGAAACACAAGTTCCTGGTAAGTACTCTTAGAATTACTTTCCAGGGTCAGTGCTGGGCTAAAAGATGCAGCACTGGGTTCTCTCCTGATAACAGGTGAGTAAATCGGAATTCATAGTTCGACTGATTTTCGAGGAATATTTGTACGTTTCAAAAATATAGACTTAGAAACTTTTCTGCTGAAAACCACACAATGGATTCCTATGGAAGGAAATACAAGTTACTGGTAAGTACGCTTAGAATAACTTTTCAGGGTCAGTGATGGGCTAACAGATGCAGCCCTGGGTTCTCTCCTGATAACAGGTGAGTAAATCGGAATTCGTAGTTCGGCTGTTTTTAGAGGAATATTTGTACATTTCAAAAATGGACACTTAGCAACTTTTCTTCTGAAAACCACACAATGCATTACTATGGAAGGAAATACAGGTTACTGGTAAGTACGCTTAGAATTACTTTCCAGGGTCAGTGCTGGTCTAAAAGATACAGCACTGGGTTCTCTTCTGATAACAAGTGAGTAAATCGGAATTCATAGTTCGGCTGATTTTAGAGGAATATTTGTACGTTTCAAAAATGTACACTTAGAAACTTTTCTGCTGAAAACCACACAATGGATATCTATGGAAGGAAATACAAGTTACTGGTAAGTATGCTTATAATTACTTTTTAGGGTCAGTGCTGGGCTAACAGATGCAGCCCTGAATTCTCTCCTGATAACAGGTGAGTAAATCGGAATTCGTAGTTCGGCTGATTTTAGAGGAATATTTGTGCGTTTCAAAAATGAACAGTTAGAAACTTTTCTGATGAAAACCACACAATGGATTCCTATGGAAGGAAATATAAGTTACTGGCAAGTATGCTTAGAATTACTTTCCAGGGTCAGTGCTGGGCTAAAAGAAGCAGCACTGGGTTCTCTCCCGATAACAGGTGAGTAAATCAGACTTCATAGTTTGACTGATTTTAGAGGAATATTTGTACGTTTCAAAAATGGACACTTACAAACTTTTCTGCTGAAAACCACACAATGGATTCCTATGGAAGGAAATACAACTTACTGGTAAGTACGCTTAGAATTACTTTTCAGGGTCAGTGCTGGGCTAAAAGATGCAGCACGGGGTTCTTTCCTGATAACAGGTGAGTAAATCGGAATTCATAGTTCGGTTGATGTTAGAGGAATATTTGTACGTTTTAAAAATGGACACTTAGAAACTATTTTTCTGAAAACCACACAATGGATTCCTATGGAAGGAAATACAAGTTACTGGTAAGTACACTTAGAATTACTTTCCAGGGTCAGTGCTGGGCTAAATGATGCAGCACTGGGTTCTGTCCTGATAACAGGTGAGTATATCGGAATTTATGGTTCGACTGATTTTCGAGGAATATTTGTACTTTTCAAAAAAGGACTGTTAGAAACTTTTCTGCTGAAAACAACACAATGGATTCCTATGGAAGGAAATACAACTTACTGGTAAGTACGCTTAGAATTACTTTTCAGGGTCGGTGCTGTGCTAAAAGGTGCAGCACTGGGTTCTTTCTTGATAACAGGTGAGTAAATCGGAATTCATAGTTCGGTTGATTTTAGAGGAATATTTGTACATTTTAAAAATGGACAGTTAGAAACTTTTCTGGTGAAAACCAAACAATGGATTCCTATGGAAGGAAATACAACTTACTGGTAAGTACGATTAGAATTACTTTTCAGGGTCAGTGCTGGGCTAAAAGATGCAGCACTGGGTTCTTTCCTGATAACAGGTGAGTAAATCGGAATTCATAGTTCGGTTGATTTTAGAGGAATATTTGTACGTTTTAAAAATGGACACTTAGAAACTTTTCTGCTGAAAACCACACAATGGATATCTATGGAAGGAAATACAAGTTACTGGTAAGTATGCTTATAATTACTTTTTAGGGTCAGTGCTGGGCTAACAGATGCAGCCCTGAATTCTCTCCTGATAACAGGTGAGTAAATCGGAATTCGTAGTTCGGCTGATTTTAGAGGAATATTTGTGCGTTTCAAAAATGAACAGTTAGAAACTTTTCTGATGAAAACCACACAATGGATTCCTATGGAAGGAAATATAAGTTACTGGCAAGTATGCTTAGAATTACTTTCCAGGGTCAGTGCTGGGCTAAAAGAAGCAGCACTGGGTTCTCTCCCGATAACAGGTGAGTAAATCAGACTTCATAGTTTGACTGATTTTAGAGGAATATTTGTACGTTTTAAAAATGGACACTTAGAAACTTTTCTTCTGAAAACCACACAATGGATTCCTATGGAAGGAAATACAAGTTACTGGTAAGTACACTTAGAATTACTTTCCAGGGTCAGTGCTGGGCTAAATGATGCAGCACTGGGTTCTGTCCTGATAACAGGTGAGTAAATCGGAATTCATAGTTCGGTTGATTTTAGAGGAATATTTGTACGTTTCAAAAATGGACACTTAGAAACTTTTCTTCTGAAAACCACACAATGGATTCCTATGGAATGAAATACAAGTTACTGGTAAGTAAGCTTAGAATTACTTTTCAGAGTCGTGCTGGGCTAACAGATGCAGCACTGGGTTCTCTCCTAATAACAGGTGAGTAAATCGGAATTCGTAGTTCAGCTGATTTTAGAGGAATATTTGTACGTTTCAAAAATGGACACTTAGAAACTTTTCTGCTGAAAACTACACAATGGATTCCTATGGAAGGAAATACAAGTTACTGGTAAGTACGCTTAGAATTACTTTCCATGGTCAGTGCAGGACAGCACTGGGTTCTCTCCTGATAACAGGTGAGTAAATCGGAATTCGTAGTTTGGCTGATTTTAGAGGTATATTTGTGCGTTTCAAAAATGGACACTTAGAAACTTTTCTGCTGAAAACCACACAATGGATTCCTACGAAAGTAAATACAAGTTACTGGTAAGTATGCTTAGAATTACTCTCCAGGGTCAGTGCTGGGCTAAAAGTAGTAGCACTGGGTTCTCTTCCGATAACAAGTGAGTAAATCGGAATTCATAGTTTGACTGATTTTACAGGAATAGTTGTACGTTTCAAAAATGGACACTTTGAAACTTTTCTGCTGAAAACCACACAATGCATTTCTATGGAAGGTAATACAAGTTACTGCTAATTACGCTTAGAATTACTTTCCAGGGTCAGTGCTGGTCTAAAAGATGCAGCACTGGGTTCTCTCCTGATAACAGGTGAGTAAATCGGAATTCATAGTTCGACTGATTTTCGAGTAATATTTGTACGTTTCAAAAATGGACACTTACAAACTTTTCTGGTGAAAACCACACAATGGATTCCTATGGAAGGAAATACAACTTACTGGTAAGTACGTTTAGAATTACTTTTCAGGGTCAGTGCTGGGCTAAAAGATGCAACACTGGGTTCTCTCCTGATAACAGGTGAGTAAATCGGAATTCGTAGTTCAGCTCATTTTAGAGGAATATTTGTACGTTTCAAAAATGTAGACTTAGATACTTTTCTGCTGAAAACCAAACAATGGATTCCTATGGAAGGAAATACAAGTTACTGGTAAGTACACTTAGAATTAATTTCCAGGGTCAGTGCTGGGTTAAAAGATGCAGCACTGGGTTCTTTCCTGATAACAGGTGAGTAAATCGGAATTCATAGTTCGGTTGATTTTAGAGGAATATTTGTACGTTTTAAAAATAGACACTTAGAAACTTTTTTTCTGAAACCACGCAATGGATTCCTATGGAAGGAAATACAAGTTACTGGTAAGTACACTTAGAATTATTTTCCAGGGTCAGTGCTGGGCTAAATGATGCAGCACTGGGTTCTGTCCTGATAACAGGTGAGTATATCGGAATTCATAGTTCGACTGATTTTCGAGGAATATTTGTACTTTTCAAAAAAGGACAGTTAGAAACTTTTCTGCTGAAAACAACACAATGGATTCCTATGGAAGGAAATACAACTTACTGGTAAGTACGCTTAGAATTACTTTTCAGGGTCGGTGCTGGGCTAAAAGATGCAGCACTGGGTTCTTTCCTGATAACAGGTGAGTAAATCGGAATTCATAGTTCGGTTGATTTTAGAGGAATATTTGTACGTTTTAAAAATGGACACTTAGAAACTTTTCTTCTGAAAACCACACAATGGATTCCTATGGAAGGTAATACAAGTTACTGCTAATTACGCTTAGAATTACTTTCCAGGGTCAGTGCTGGTCTAAAAGATGCAGCACTGGGTTCTCTCCTGATAACAGGTGAGTAAATCGGAATTCATAGTTCGACTGATTTTCGAGGAATATTTGTACGTTTCAAAAATGGACACTTTCAAACTTTTCTGCTGAAAACCACACAATGGATTCCTATGGAAGGAAATTCAAGTTACTGGTAAGTACACTTACAATTACTTTCCAGGGTCAGTGCTGGGCTAAATGATGTAGCACTGGGTTCTGTCCTGATAACAGGTGAGTATATCGGAATTCATAGTTCGACTGATTTTCGAGGAATATTTGTACGTTTCAAAAAAGGACAGTTAGAAACTTTTCTGGTGAAAACCACACAATGGATTCCTATGGAAGGAAATACAACTTACTGGTAAGTACGCTTAGAATTACATTTCAGGGTCAGTGCTGGGCTAAAAGATGCAGCACTGGGTTCTTTCCTGATAACAGGTGAGTAAATCGGAATTCATAGTTCGGTTGATTTTAGAGGAATATTTGTACGTTTTAAAAATGGACACTTAGAAACTTTTCTTCTGAAAACCACACAATGGATTCCTATGGAAGGTAATACAAGTTACTGCTAATTACGCTTAGAATTACTTTCCAGGGTCATTGCTGGTCTAAAAGATGCAGCACTGGGTTCTCTCCTGATAACAGGTGAGTAAATCGGAATTCATAGTTCGACTGATTTTCGAGGAATATTTGTACTTTTCAAAAATGGACACTTTCAAACTTTTCTGCTGAAAACCACACAATGGATTCCTATGGAAGGAAATACAAGTTACTGGCTACGTACACTTACAATTACTTTCCAGGGTCAGAGCTGGGCTAAATGATGCAGCACTGGGTTCTGTCCTGATAACAGGTGAGTATATCGGAATTCATAGTTCGACTGATTTTTGAGGAATATTTGTACGTTTCAAAAAAGGACAATTAGAAACTTTTCTGGTGAAAACCACACAATGGATTCCTATGGAAGGAAATACAACTTACTGGTAAGTACACTTAGAATTACTTTTCAGGGTCAGTGCTGGGCTAAAAGATGCAGCACTGGGTTCTTTCCTGATAACAGGTGAGTAAATCGGAATTCATAGTTCGGTTGATTTTAGAGGAATATTTGTACGTTTTAAAAATGGACACTTAGAAACTTTTCTGCTGAAAACCACACAATGGATATCTATGGAAGGAAATACAAGTTACTGGTAAGTATGCTTATAATTACTTTTCAGGGTCAGTGCTGGGCTAACAGATGCAGCCCTGAATTCTCTCCTGATAACAGGTGAGTAAATCGGAATTCGTAGTTCGGCTGATTTTAGAGGAATATTTGTCTGTTTCAAAAATGAACAGTTAGAAACTTTTCTGATGAAAACCACACAATGGATTCCTATGGAAGGAAATACAAGTTACTGGTAAGTACACTTAGAATTACTTTCCAGGGTCAGTGCTGGGCTAAATGATGCAGCACTGTGTTCTGTCCTGATAACAGGTGAGTAAATCAGACTTCATAGTTTGACTGATTTTAGAGGAATATTTGTACGTTTCAAAAATGGACACTTTGAAACTTTTCTGCTGAAAACCACACAATGGATTCCTATGGAAGGAAATACAACTTACTGGTAAGTACGCTTAGAATTACTTTTCAGGGTCAGTGCTGGGCTAAAAGATGCAGCACTGGGTTCTTTCCTGATAACAGGTGAGTAAATCGGAATTCATAGTTCGGTTGATTTTAGAGGAATATTTGTACGTTTCAAAAATGGACACTTACAAACTTTTCTGCTGAAAACCACACAATGGATTCCTATGGAAGGAAATACAAGTTACTGGTAAGTACACTTACAATTACTTTCCAGGGTCAGTGCTGGGCTAAATGATGCAGCACTGGGTTCTGTCCTGATAACAGGTGAGTATATCGGAATTCATAGTTCGACTGATTTTCGAGGAATATTTGTACGTTTCAAAAAAGGACAATTAGAAACTTTTCTGGTGAAAACCACACAATGGATTCCTATGGAAGGAAATACAACTTACTGGTAAGTACGCTTAGAATTACTTTTCAGGGTCAGTGCTGGGCTAAAAGATGCAGCACTGGGTTCTTTCCTGATAACAGGTGAGTAAATCGGAATTCATAGTTCGGTTGGTTTTAGAGGAATATTTGTACATTTTAAAAATGGACACATAGAAACTTTTTTTCTGAAAACCACACAATGGATTCCTATGGAAGGAAATACAAGTTACTGGTAAGTACACTTAGAATTACTTTCCAGGGTCAGTGCTGGGCTAAATGATGCAGCACTGGGTTCTGTCCTGATAACAGGTGAGTATATCGGAATTCATAGTTCGACTGATTTTCGAGGAATATTTGTACTTTTCAAAAAAGGACTGTTAGAAACTTTTCTTCTGAAAACCACAAAATGGATTCCTATGGAAGGTAATACAAGTTACTGCTAATTACGCTTAGAATTACTTTCCAGGGTCAGTGCTGGTCTAAAAGATGCAGCACTGGGTTCTCTCTTGATAACAGGTGAGTAAATCGGAATTCATAGTTCGACTGATTTTCGAGGAATATTTGTACGTTTCTAAAATGGACACTTACAAACCTTTCTGCTGAAAACCACACAATGGATTCCTATGGAAGGAAATACAAGTTACTGGTAAGTACACTTAGAATTACTTTCCAGGGTCAGTGCTGGGCTAAATGATGCAGCACTGGGTTCTGTCCTCATACCAGGTGAGAATATCGGAATTCATAGTTCGACTAATTTTCGAGGAATATTTGTACGTTTCAAAAAAGGACAGTTAGAAACTTTTCTGGTGAAAACCACACAATGGATTCCTATGGAAGGAAATACAACTTACTGGTAAGTACGCTTAGAATTACTTTTCAGGGTCAGTGCTGGGCTAAAAGATGCAGCACTGGGTTCTTTACTGATAACAGGTGAGTAAATCAGAATTCATAGTTCGGTTGATTTTCGAGGAATATTTGTACTTTTCAAAAAAGGACTGTTAGAAAATTTTCTGCTGAAAACAACACAATGGATTCCTATGGAAGGAAATACAACTTACTGGTAAGTACGCTTAGAATTACTTTCCAGGGTCAGTGCTGGGCTAAATGATGCAGCACTGTGTTCTGTCCTGATAACAGGTGAGTAAATCAGACTTCATAGTTTGACTGATTTTAGAGGAATATTTGTACGTTTCAAAAATGGACACTTTGAAACTTTTCTGCTGAAAACCACACAATGGATTCCTATGGAAGGAAATACAACTTACTGGTAAGTACGCTTAGAATTACTTTTCAGGGTCAGTGCTGGGCTAAAAGATGCAGCACTGGGTTCTTTCCTGATAACAGGTGAGTAAATCGGAATTCATAGTTCGGTTGATTTTAGAGGAATATTTGTACGTTTCAAAAATGGACACTTACAAACTTTTCTGCTGAAAACCACACAATGGATTCCTATGGAAGGAAATACAAGTTACTGGTAAGTACACTTACAATTACTTTCCAGGGTCAGTGCTGGGCTAAATGATGCAGCACTGGGTTCTGTCCTGATAACAGGTGAGTATATCGGAATTCATAGTTCGACTGATTTTCGAGGAATATTTGTACGTTTCAAAAAAGGACAATTAGAAACTTTTCTGGTGAAAACCACACAATGGATTCCTATGGAAGGAAATACAACTTACTGGTAAGTACGCTTAGAATTACTTTTCAGGGTCAGTGCTGGGCTAAAAGATGCAGCACTGGGTTCTTTCCTGATAACAGGTGAGTAAATCGGAATTCATAGTTCGGTTGGTTTTAGAGGAATATTTGTACATTTTAAAAATGGACACTTAGAAACTTTTCTTCTGAAAACCACACAATGGATTCCTATGGAAGGAAATACAAGTTACTGGTAAGTACACTTAGAATTACTTTCCAGGGTCAGTGCTGGGCTAAATGATGCAGCACTGGGTTCTGTCCTGATAACAGGTGAGTAAATCAGAATTCATAGTTCGGTTGATTTTCGAGGAATATTTGTACTTTTCAAAAAAGGACTGTTAGAAAATTTTCTGCTGAAAACAACACAATGGATTCCTATAGAAGGAAATACAAGTTACTGGTAAGTACACTTAGAATTACTTTCCAGGGTCAGTGCTGGGCTAAATGATGCAGCACTGGGTTCTGTCCTGATAACAGGTGAGTATATCGGAATTCATAGTTCGACTGATTTTCAAAGAATATTTGTACGTTTCAAAAAAGGACAATTAGAAACTTTTCTGGTGAAAACCACACAATGGATTCCTATGGAAGGAAATACAACTTACTGGTAAGTACGCTTAGAATTACTTTTCAGGGTCAGTGCTGGGCTAAAAGATGCAGCACTGGGTTCTTTCCTGATAACAGGTGAGTAAATCGGAATTCATAGTTCGGTTGGTTTTAGAGGAATATTTGTACATTTTAAAAATGGACACTTAGAAACTTTTCTTCTGAAAACCACACAATGGATTCCTATGGAAGGAAATACAAGTTACTGGTAAGTACACTTAGAATTACTTTCCAGGGTCAGTGCTGGGCTAAATGATGCAGCACTGGGTTCTGTCCTGATAACAGGTGAGTAAATCAGAATTCATAGTTCGGTTGATTTTCGAGGAATATTTGTACTTTTCAAAAAAGGACTGTTAGAAAATTTTCTGCTGAAAACAACACAATGGATTCCTATAGAAGGAAATACAACTTACTGGGAAGTACGCTTAGAATTACTTTTCAGGGTCGGTGCTGGGCTAAAAGGTGCAGCACTGGGTTCTTTCCTGATAACACGTGAGTAAATCGGAATTCATAGTTCGGTTGATTTTAGAGGAATATTTGTACGTTTCAAAAATGGACACTTACAAACTTTTCTGCTGAAAACCACACAATGGATTCCTATGGAAGGAAATACAAGTTACTGGTAAGTACACTTAGAATTACTTTCCAGGGTCAGTGCTGGGCTAAATGATGCAGCACTGGGTTCTGTCCTGATAACAGGTGAGTATATCGGAATTCATAGTTCGACTGATTTACGAAGAATATTTGTACGTTTCAAAAAAGGACAATTAGAAACTTTTCTGGTGAAAACCACACAATGGATTCCTATCGAAGGAAATACAACTTACTGGTAAGTACGCTTAGAATTACTTTTCAGGGTCAGTGCTGGGCTAAAAGATGCAGCACTGGGTTCTTTCCTGATAACAGGTGAGTAAATCGGAATTCATAGTTCGGTTGGTTTTAGAGGAATATTTGTACATTTTAAAAATGGACACTTAGAAACTTTTCTTCTGAAAACCACACAATGGATTCCTATGGAAGGAAATACAGGTTACTGGTAAGTACACTTAGAATTACTTTCCAGGGTCAGTGCTGGGCTAAATGATGCAGCACTGGGTTCTGTCCTGATAACAGGTGAGTATATCGGAATTCATAGTTCGACTGATTTTCGGGGAATATTTGTACTTTTCAAAAAAGGACTGTTAGAAACTTTTCTGCTGAAAAAAACACAATGGATTCCTATGGAAGGAAATACAACTTACTGGTAAGTACGCTCAGAATTACTTTTCAGGGTCGGTGCTGGGCTAAAAGGTACAGCACTGGGTTCTTTCCTGATAACAGGTGAGTAAATCGGAATTCATAGTTCGGTTGATTTTAGAGGAATATTTGTACGTTTCAAAAATGGACACTTACAAACTTTTCTGCTGAAAACCACACAATGGATTCCTATGGAAGGAAATACAAGTTACTGGTAAGTACACTTAGAATTACTTTTCAGGGTCAGTGCTGGGCTAAAAGATGCAGCACTGGATTCTCTCCTGATAACAGGTGAGTAAATCGGAATTCGTAGTTCGGCTGATTTTAGAGGAATATTTGTACGTTTCAAAAATGGACATACAGAATCTTTTCTGCTGAAAACCACACAATGGATTCCTAAGGAAAGAAATACAGGTTACTGGTAAGTACGCTTAGAATTACTTTTCAGGGTCAGTGCTGGGCTAAATGATGCAGCACTGGGTTCTGTCCTGATAACAGGTGAGTAAATCAGAATTCATAGTTCGGTTGGTTTTAGAGGAATATTTGTACATTTTAAAAATGGACACTTAGAAACTTTTCTTCTGAAAACCACACAATGGATTCCTATGGAAGGAAATACAAGTTACTGGTAAGTACACTTAGAATTACTTTCCAGGGTCAGTGCTGGGCTAAATGATGCAGCACTGGGTTCTGTCCTGATAACAGGTGAGTATATCGGAATTCATAGTTCGACTGATTTTCGGGGAATATTTGTACTTTTCAAAAAAGGACTGTTAGAAACTTTTCTGCTGAAAAAAACACAATGGATTCCTATGGAAGGAAATACAACTTACTGGTAAGTACGCTCAGAATTACTTTTCAGGGTCGGTGCTGGGCTAAAAGGTACAGCACTGGGTTCTTTCCTGATAACAGGTGAGTAAATCGGAATTCATAGTTCGGTTGATTTTAGAGGAATATTTGTACGTTTCAAAAATGGACACTTACAAACTTTTCTGCTGAAAACCACACAATGGATTCCTATGGAAGGAAATACAAGTTACTGGTAAGTACACGTAGAATTACTTTCCAGGGTCAGTGCTGGGCTAAATGATGCAGCACTGGGTTCTGACCTGATAACAGGTGAGTATATCGGAATTCATAGTTCGACTGATTTTCGAGGAATATTTGTACGTTTCAAAAAAGGACAGTTAGAAACTTTTCTGGTGAAAACCACACAATGGGTTCCTATGGAAGGAAATACAACTTATTGGTAAGTACGCTTAGAATTACTTTTCAGGGTCAGTGCTGTGCTAAAAGATGCAGCACTGGGTTCTGTCCTGATAACAGGTGAGTACATCGGAATTCATAGTTCGGTTGATTTTAGAGGAATATTTGTACATTTTAAAAATGGACACTTAGAAACTTTTCTTCTGAAAACCACACAATGGATTCCTATGGAAGGAAATACAAGTTACTGGTATGTACACTTAGAATTTCTTTCCAGGGTCAGTGCTGGGCTAAATGATGCAGCACTGTGTTCTGTCCTGATAACAGGTGAGTAAATCAGACTTCATAGTTTGACTGATTTTAGAGGAATATTTGTACGTTTAAAAAATGGACACTTTGTAACTTTTCTGCTGAAAACCACACAATGGATTCCTATGGAAGGAAATACAACTTACTGGTAAGTACGCTTAGAATTACTTTTCAGGGTCAGTGCTGGGCTAAAAGATGCAGCACTGGGTTCTTTCCTGATAACAGGTGAGTAAATCGGAATTCATAGTTCGGTTGATTTTAGAGGAATATTTGTATGTTTCAAAAATGGACACTTACAAACTTTTCTGCTGAAAACCACACAATGGATTCCTTTGGAAGGAAATACAAGTTACTGGTAAGTACACTTAGAATTTCTTTCCAGGGTCAGTGCTGGGCTAAATGATGCAGCACTGGGTTCTGTCCTGATAACAGGTGAGTATATCGGAATTCATAGTTCGACTGATTTTCGAGGAATATTTGTACGTTTCAAAAAAGGACAGTTAGAAACTTTTCTGGTGAAAACCACACAATGGATTCCTATGGAAAGAAATACAATTTACTGGTAAGTACGCTTAGAATTACTTTTCAGGGTCAGTGCTGGGCTAAAAGATGCAGCACTGGGTTCTTTCCTGATAACAGGTGAGTAAATCGGAATTCATAGTTCGGTTGGTTTTAGAGGAATATTTGTACATTTTAAAAATGGACACTTAGAAACTTTTCTTCTGAAAACCACACAATGGATTCCTATGGAAGGAAATACAAGTTACTGGTAAGTACACTTAGAATTACTTTCCAGGGTCAGTGCTGGGCTAAATGATGCAGCACTGGGTTCTGTCCTGATAACAGGTGAGTATATCGGAATTCATAGTTCGACTGATTTTCGAGGAATATTTGTACTTTTCAAAAAAGGACTGTTAGAAACTTTTCTGCTGAAAACCACACAATGGATTCCTATGGAAGGAAATACAACTTACTGGTAAGTACGCTTAGAATTACTTTTCAGGGTCAGTGCTGGGCTAAAAGATGCAGCACTGGGTTCTTTCCTGATAACAGGTGAGTAAATCGGAATTCATAGTTCGGTTGATGTTAGAGGAATATTTGTACATTTCAAAAATGGACACTTACAAACTTTTCAGCTGAAAACCACACAATGGATTCCTATGGAAGGAAATACAAGTTACTGGTAAGTACACTTAGAATTACTTTCCAGGGTCAGTGCTGGGCTAAATGATGCAGCACTGGGTTCTGTCCTGATAACAGGTGAGTATATCGGAATTCATAGTTCGACTGATTTTCGAGGAATATTTGTACGTTTCAAAAAAGGACAGTTAGAAACTTTTCTGGTGAAAACCACACAATGGATTCCTATGGAAGGAAATACAACTTACTGGTAAGTACGATTAGAATTACTTTTCAGGGTCAGTGCTGGGCTAAAAGATGCAGCACTGGGTTCTTTCCTGATAACAGGTGAGTAAATCGGAATTCATAGTTCGGTTGATTTTAGAGGAATATTTGTACGTTTTAAAAATGGACACTTAGAAACTTTTCTTCTGAAAACCACACAATGGATTCCTATGGAAGGAAATACAAGTTACTGGTAAGTACACTTAGAATTACTTTCCAGGGTCAGTGCTGGGCTAAATGATGCAGCACTGGGTTCTTTCCTGATAACAGGTGAGTAAATCGGAATTCATAGTTCGGTTGATTTTAGAGGAATATTTGTACGTTTCAAAAATGGACACTTACAAACTTTTCTGCTGAAAACCACACAATGGATTTCTATGGAAGGAAATACAAGTTACTGGTAAGTACACTTAGAATTACTTTCCAGGGTCAGTGCTGGGCTAAATGATGCAGCACTGGGTTCTGACCTGATAACAGGTGAGTATATCGGAATTCATAGTTTGACTGATTTTCGAGGAATATTTGTACGTTTCAAAAAAGGACAGTTAGAAACTTTTCTGGTGAAAACCACACAATGGGTTCCTATGGAAGGAAATACAACTTACTGGTAAGTACGCTTAGAATTACTTTTCAGGGTCAGTGCTGGGCTAAAAGATGCAGCACTGGGTTCTTTCCTGATAACAGGTGAGTAAATCGGAATTCATAGTTCGGTTGATTTTAGAGGAATATTTGTACGTTTCAAAAATGGACACTTACAAACTTTTCAGCTGAAAACCACACAATGGATTCCTATGGAAGGAAATACAAGTTACTGGTAAGTACACTTAGAATTTCTTTCCAGGGTCAGTGCTGGGCTAAATGATGCAGCACTGGGTTCTGTCCTGATAACAGGTGAATATATCGGAATTCATAGTTCGACTGATTTTCGAGGAATATTTGTACGTTTCAAAAAAGGACAGTTAGAAACTTTTCTGGTGAAAACCACACAATGGATTCCTATGGAAGGAAATACAACTTACTGGTAAGTACGATTAGAATTACTTTTCAGGGTCAGTGCTGGGCTAAAAGATGCAGCACTGGGTTCTTTCCTGATAACAGGTGAGTAAATCGGAATTCATAGTTCGGTTGATTTTAGAGGAATATTTGTACGTTTTAAAAATGGACACTTAGAAACTTTTCTTCTGAAAACCACACAATGGATTCCTATGGAAGGAAATACAAGTTACTGCTAATTACGCTTAGAATTACTTTCCAGGGTCAGTGCTGGTCTAAAAGATGCAGCACTGGGTTCTCTCTTGATAACAGGTGAGTAAATCGGAATTCATAGTTCGACTGATTTTCGAGGAATATTTGTACGTTTCAAAAATGGACACTTACAAACCTTTCTGCTGAAAACCACACAATGGATTCCTATGGAAGGAAATACAAGTTACTGGTAAGTACACTTAGAATTACTTTCCAGGGTCAGTGCTGGGCTAAATGATGCAGCACTGGGTTCTGTCCTCATACCAGGTGAGAATATCGGAATTCATAGTTCGACTGATTTTCGAGGAATATTTGTACGTTTCAAAAAAGGACAGTTAGAAACTTTTCTGGTGAAAACCACACAATTGATTCCTATGGAAGGAAATACAATTTACTGGTAAGTACGCTTAGAATTACTTTTCAGGGTCAGTGCTGGGCTAAAAGATGCAGCACTGGGTTCTTTCCTGATAACAGGTGAGTAAATCGGAATTCATAGTTCGGTTGGTTTTAGAGGAATATTTGTACATTTTAAAAATGGACACTTAGAAACTTTTCTTCTGAAAACCACACAATGGATTCCTATGGAAGGAAATACAAGTTACTGGTAAGTACACTTAGAATTACTTTCCAGGGTCAGTGCTGGGCTAAATGATGCAGCACTGGGTTCTGACCTGATAACAGGTGAGTATATCGGAATTCATAGTTCGACTGATTTTCGAGGAATATTTGTACGTTTCAAAAAAGGACCGTTAGAAACTTTTCTGGTGAAAACCACACAATGGGTTCCTATGGAAGGAAATACAACTTACTGGTAAGTACGCTTAGAATTACTTTTCAGGGTCAGTGCTGGGCTAAAAGATGCAGCACTGGGTTCTGTCCTCATAACAGGTGAGTAAATCAGACTTCATAGTTTGACTGATTTTAGAGGAATATTTGTACGTTTCAAAAATGGACACTTTGAAACTTTTCTGCTGAAAACCACACAATGGATTCCTATGGAAGGAAATACAACTTACTGGTAAGTACGCTTAGAATTACTTTTCAGGGTCAGTGCTGGGCTAAAAGATGCAGCACTGGGTTCTTTCCTGATAACAGGTGAGTAAATCGGAATTCATAGTTCGGTTGATTTTAGAGGAATATTTGTACGTTTCAAAAATGGACACTTACAAACTTTTCAGCTGAAAACCACACAATGGATTCCTATGGAAGGAAATACAAGTTACTGGTAAGTACACTTAGAATTACTTTCCAGGGTCAGTGCTGGGCTAAATGATGCAGCACTGGGTTCTGTCCTGATAACAGGTGAGTATATCGGAATTCATAGTTCGACTGATTTTCGAGGAATATTTGTACGTTTCAAAAAAGGACAGTTAGAAACTTTTCTGGTGAAAACCACACAATGGATTCCTATGGAAGGAAATACAAGTTACTGGTAAGTACACTTAGAATTACTTTCCAGGGTCAGTGCTGGGCTAAATGATGCAGCACTGGGTTCTGTCCTGATAACAGGTGAGTAAATCGGAATTCATAGTTCGGTTGATTTTAGAGGAATATTTGTACGTTTTAAAAATGGACACTTAGAAACTTTTCTTCTGAAAACCACACAATGGATTCCTATGGAAGGTAATACAAGTTACTGCTAATTACGCTTAGAATTACTTTCCAGGGTCAGTGCTGGTCTAAAAGATGCAGCACTGGGTTCTCTCTTGATAACAGGTGAGTAAATCGGAATTCATAGTTCGACTGATTTTCGAGGAATATTTGTACGTTTCAAAAATGGACACTTACAAACCTTTCTGCTGAAAACCACACAATGGATTCCTATGGAAGGAAATACAAGTTACTGGTAAGTACACTTAGAATTACTTTCCAGGGTCAGTGCTGGGCTAAATGATGCAGCACTGGGTTCTGTCCTCATACCAGGTGAGAATATCGGAATTCATAATTCGACTGATTTTCTAGGAATATTTGTACGTTTCAAAAAAGGACAGTTAGAACATTTTCTGGTGAAAACCACACAATGGATTCCTATGGAAGGAAATACAACTTACTGGTAAGTACGCTTAGAATTACTTTTCAGGGTCGGTGCTGGGCTAAAAGGTGCAGCACTGGGTTCTTTCCTGATAACAGGTGAGTAAATCGGAATTCATAGTTCGGTTGATTTTAGAGGAATATTTGTACGTTTCAAAAATGGACACTTACACACTTTTCTGCTGAAAACCACACAATGGATTCCTATGGAAGGAAATACAAGTTACTGGTAAGTACACTTAGAATTACTTTCCAGGGTCAGTGCTGGGCTAAATGATGCAGCACTGGGTTCTGACCTGATAACAGGTGAGTATATCGGAATTCATAGTTCGACTGATTTTCGAGGAATATTTGTACGTTTCAAAAAAGGACAGTTAGAAACTTTTCTGGTGAAAACCACACAATGGGTTCCTATGGAAGGAAATACAACTTACTGGTAAGTACGCTTAGAATTACTTTTCAGGGTCAGTGCTGGGCTAAAAGATACAGCACTGGGTTCTGTCCTGATAACAGGTGAGTAAATCTGAATTCATAGTTCGGTTGATTTTAGAGGAATATTTGTACATTTTAAAAATGGACACTTAGAAACTTTTCTTCTGAAAACCACACAATGGATTCCTATGGAAGGAAATACAAGTTACTGGTAAGTACACTTAGAATTACTTTCCAGGGTCAGTGCTGGGCTAAATGATGCAGCACTGTGTTCTGTCCTGATAACAGGTGAGTAAATCAGACTTCATAGTTTGACTGATTTTAGAGGAATATTTGTACGTTTCAAAAATGGACACTTTGAAACTTTTCTGCTGAAAACCACACAATGGATTTCTATGGAAGGAAATACAACTTACTGGTAAGTACGCTTAGAATTACTTTTCAGGGTCAGTGCTGGGCTAAAAGATGCAGCACTGGGTTCTTTCCTGATAACAGGTGAGTAAATCGGAATTCATAGTTCGGTTGATTTTAGAGGAATATTTGTACGTTTCAAAAATGGACACTTACAAACTTTTCTGCTGAAAACCACACAATGGATTCCTATGGAAGGAAATACAAGTTACTGGTAAGTACACTTAGAATTACTTTCCAGGGTCAGTGCTGGGCTAAATGATGCAGCACTGGGTTCTGTCCTGATAACAGGTGAGTATATCGGAATTCATAGTTCGACTGATTTTCAAAGAATATTTGTACGTTTCAAAAAAGGACAATTAGAAACTTTTCTGGTGAAAACCACACAATGGATTCCTATGGAAGGAAATACAACTTACTGGTAAGTACGCTTAGAATTACTTTTCAGGGTCAGTGCTGGGCTAAAAGATGCAGCACTGGGTTCTTTCCTGATAACAGGTGAGTAAATCGGAATTCATAGTTCGGTTGGTTTTAGAGGAATATTTGTACATTTCAAAAATGGACACTTAGAAAATTTTCTTCTGAAAACCACACAATGGATTCCTATGGAAGGAAATACAAGTTACTGGTAAGTACACTTAGAATTACTTTCCAGGGTCAGTGCTGGGCTAAATGATGCAGCACTGGGTTCTGTCCTGATAACAGGTGAGTAAATCAGAATTCATAGTTCGGTTGATTTTCGAGGAATATTTGTACTTTTCAAAAAAGGACTGTTAGAAAATTTTCTGCTGAAAACAACACAATGGATTCCTATAGAAGGAAATACAACTTACTGGTAAGTACGCTTAGAATTACTTTTCAGGGTCGGTGCTGGGCTAAAAGGTGCAGCACTGGGTTCTTTCCTGATAACAGGTGAGTAAATCGGAATTCATAGTTCGGTTGATTTTAGAGGAATATTTGTACGTTTCAAAAATGAACACTTACAAACTTTTCTGCTGAAAACCACACAATAGATTCCTATGGAAGGAAATACAAGTTACTGGTAAGTACACTTAGAATTACTTTCCAGGGTCAGTGCTGGGCTAAATGATGCAGCACTGGGTTCTGACCTGATAACAGGTGAGTATATCGGAATTCATAGTTCGACTGATTTTCGAGGAATATTTGTACGTTTCAAAAAAGGACAGTTAGAAACTTTTCTGGTGAAAACCACACAATGGGTTCCTATGGAAGGAAATACAACTTACTGGTAAGTACGCTTAGAATTACTTTTCAGGGTCAGTGCTGGGCTAAAAGATGCAGCACTGGGTTCTGTCCTGATAACAGGTGAGTAAATCGTAATTCATAGTTCGGTTGATTTTAGAGGAATATTTGTACATTTTAAAAATGGACACTTAGAAACTTTTCTTCTGAAAACCACACAATGGATTCCTATGGAAGGAAATAGAAGTTACTGGTAAGTACACTTAGAATTACTTTCCAGGGTCAGTGCTGGGCTAAATGATGCAGCACTGGGTTCTGTCCTGATAACAGGTGAGTATATCGGAATTCATAGTTCGACTGATTTTCGAAGATTTGTACGTTTCAAAAAAGGACAATTAGAAACTTTTCTGGTGAAAACCACACAATGGATTCCTATGGAAGGAAATACAAGTTACTGGTAAGTACACTTAGAATTACTTTCCAGGGTCAGTGCTGGGCTAAATGATGCAGCACTGGGTTCTGTCCTGATAACAGGTGAGTATATTGGAATTCATAGTTCGACTGATTTTCGAGGAATATTTGTACTTTTCAAAAAAGGACTGTTAGAAACTTTTCTGCTGAAAACAACACAATGGATTCCTATGGAAGGAAATACAACTTACTGGTAAGTACGCTTAGAATTACTTTTCAGGGTCGGTGCTGGGCTAAAAGGTGCAGCACTGGGTTCTTTCCTGATAACAGGTGTGTAAATCGGAATTCATAGTTCGGTTGATTTTAGAGGAATATTTGTACGTTTCAAAAATGGACTGTTAGAAACTTTTCTGCTGAAAATCACACAATGGATTCCTATGGAAGGAAATACAAGTTACTGGTAAGTACACTTAGAATTACTTTCCAGGGTCAGTGCTGGGCTAAATGATGCAGCACTGGGTTCTGTCCTGATAACAGGTGAGTATATCGGAATTCATAGTTCGACTGATTTTCGAGGAATATTTGTACTTTTCAAAAAAGGACTGTTAGAAACTTTTCTGCTGAAAACAACACAATGGATTCCTATGGAAGGAAATACAACTTACTGGTAAGTACGCTTAGAATTACCGGTGCTGGGCTAAAAGATGCAGCACTGGGTTCTTTCCTGATAACAGGTGAGTAAATCGGAATTCATAGTTCGGTTGATTTTAGAGGAATATTTGTACGTTTTAAAAATGGACACTTAGAAACTTTTCTTCTGAAAACCACACAATGGATTCCTATGGAAGGAAATACAAGTTACTGGTAAGTACACTTAGAATTACTTTCCAGGGTCAGTGCTGGGCTAAATGATGCAGCACTGGGTTCTGTCCTGATAACAGGTGAGTAAATCAGAATTCATAGTTCGGTTGATTTTAGAGGAATATTTGTACGTTTTAAAAATGGACACTTAGAAACTTTTCTTCTGAAAACCACACAATGGATTCCTATGGAAGGTAATACAAGTTACTGCTAATTACGCTTAGAATTACTTTCCAGGGTCAGTGCTGGTCTAAAAGATGCAGCACTGGGTTCTCTCTTGATAACAGGTGAGTAAATCGGAATTCATAGTTCGACTGATTTTCGAGGAATATTTGTACGTTTCAAAAATGGACACTTACAAACCTTTCTGCTGAAAACCACACAATGGATTCCTATGGAAGGAAATACAAGTTACTGGTAAGTACACTTAGAATTACTTTCCAGGGTCAGTGCTGGGCTAAATGATGCAGCACTGTGTTCTGTCCTCATACCAGGTGAGAATATCGGAATTCATAGTTCGACTGATTTTCTAGGAATATTTGTACGTTTCAAAAAAGGACAGTTAGAAACTTTTCTGGTGAAAACCACACAATGGATTCCTATGGAAGGAAATACAACTTACTGGTAAGTACGCTTAGAATTACTTTTCAGGGTCAGTGCTGGGCTAAAAGATGCAGCACTGGGTTCTTTACTGATAACAGGTGAGTAAATCAGAATTCCTAGTTCGGTTGATTTTCGAGGAATATTTGTACTTTTCAAAAAAGGACTGTTAGAACATTTTCTGCTGAAAACAACACAATGGATTCCTATGGAAGGAAATACAACTTACTGGTAAGTACGCTTAGAATTACTTTTCAGGGTCGGTGCTGGGCTAAAAGGTGCAGCACTGGGTTCTTTCCTGATAACAGGTGAGTAAATCGGAATTCATAGTTCGGTTGATTTTAGAGGAATATTTGTACGTTTCAAAAATGGACACTTACACACTTTTCTGCTGAAAACCACACAATGGATTCCTATGGAAGGAAATACAAGTTACTGGTAAGTACACTTAGAATTACTTTCCAGGGTCAGTGCTGGGCTAAATGATGCAGCACTGGGTTCTGACCTGATAACAGGTGAGTATATCGGAATTCATAGTTCGACTGATTTTCGAGGAATATTTGTACGTTTCAAAAAAGGACAGTTGGAAACTTTTCTGGTGAAAACCACACAATGGGTTCCTATGGAAGGAAATACAACTTACTGGTAAGTACGCTTAGAATTACTTTTCAGGGTCAGTGCTGGGCTAAAAGATGCAGCACTGGGTTCTGTCCTGATAACAGGTGAGTAAATCTGAATTCATAGTTCGGTTGATTTTAGAGGAATATTTGTACATTTTAAAAATGGACACTTAGAAACTTTTCTGCTGAAAACCACACAATGGATTCCTATGGAAGGAAATACAACTTACTGGTAAGTACGCTTAGAATTACTTTTCAGGGTCAGTGCTGGGCTAAAAGATGCAGCACTGGGTTCTTTCCTGATAACAGGTGAGTAAATCGGAATTCATAGTTCGGTTGATGTTAGAGGAATATTTGTACATTTCAAAAATGGACACTTACAAACTTTTCAGCTGAAAACCACACAATGGATTCCTATGGAAGGAAATACAAGTTACTGGTAAGTACACTTAGAATTACTTTCCAGGGTCAGTGCTGGGCTAAATGATGCAGCACTGGGTTCTGTCCTCATACCAGGTGAGAATATCGGAATTCATAGTTCGACTGATTTTCGAGGAATATTTGTACGTTTCAAAAAAGGACAGTTAGAAACTTTTCTGGTGAAAACCACACAATGGATTCCTATGGAAGGAAATACAACTTACTGGTAAGTACGCTTAGAATTACTTTTCAGGGTCAGTGCTGGGCTAAAAGATGCAGCACTGGGTTCTTTACTGATAACAGGTGAGTAAATCAGAATTCATAGTTCGGTTGATTTTCGAGGAATATTTGTACTTTTCAAAAAAGGACTGTTAGAAAATTTTCTGCTGAAAACAACACAATGGATTCCTATGGAAGGAAATACAACTTACTGGTAAGTACGCTTAGAATTACTTTTCAGGGTCAGTGCTGGGCTAAAAGATGCAGCACTGGGTTCTTTCCTGATAACAGGTGAGTAAATCGGAATTCATAGTTCGGTTGGTTTTAGAGGAATATTTGTACATTTTAAAAATGGACACTTAGAAACTTTTCTTCTGAAAACCACACAATGGATTCCTATGGAAGGAAATACAAGTTACTGGTAAGTACACTTAGAATTACTTTCCAGGGTCAGTGCATGGCTAAATGATGCAGCACTGGGTTCTGTCCTGATAACAGGTGAGTATATCGGAATTCATAGTTCGACTGATTTTCGAGGAATATTTGTACTTTTCAAAAAAGGACTGTTAGAAACTTTTCTGCTGAAAACAACACAATGGATTCCTATGGAAGGAAATACAACTTACTGGTAAGTACGCTTAGAATTACTTTTCAGGGTCGGTGCTGGGCTAAAAGGTGCAGCACTGGGTTCTTTCCTGATAACAGGTGAGTAAATCGGAATTCATAGTTCAGTTGATTTTAGAGGAATATTTGTACGTTTCAAAAATGGACACTTACAAACTTTTCTGCTGAAAACCACACAATGGATTCCTATGGAAGGAAATACAAGTTACTGGTAAGTACACTTAGAATTACTTTCCAGGGTCAGTGCTGGGCTAAATGATGCAGCACTGGGTTCTGACCTGATAACAGGTGAGTATATCGGAATTCATAGTTCGTCTGATTTTCGAGGAATATTTATACGTTTCAAAAAAGGACAGTTAGAAACTTTTCTGGTGAAAACCACACAATGGGTTCCTATGGAAGGAAATACAACTTACTGGTAAGTACGCTTAGAATTACTTTTCAGGGTCAGTGCTGGGCTAAAAGATGCAGCACTGGGTTCTGTCCTGATAACAGGTGAGTAAATCGGAATTCATAGTTCGGTTCATTTGAGAGGAATATTTGTACATTTTAAAAATGGACACTTAGAAACTTTTCTTCTGAAAACCACACAATGGATTCCTATGGAAGGAAATACAAGTTACTGGTAAGTACACTTAGAATTACTTTCCAGGGTCAGTGCTGGGCTAAATGATGCAGCACTGGGTTCTGTCCTGATAACAGGTGAGTATATCGGAATTCATAGTTCGACTGATTTTCGAGGAATATTTGTACTTTTCAAAAAAGGACTGTTAGAAACTTTTCTGCTGAAAACAACACAATGGATTCCTATGGAAGGAAATACAACTTACTGGTAAGTACGCTTAGAATTACCGGTGCTGGGCTAAAAGATGCAGCACTGGGTTCTTTCCTGATAACAGGTGAGTAAATCGGAATTCATAGTTCGGTTGATTTTAGAGGAATATTTGTACGTTTCAAAAATGGACACTTACAAACTTTTCTGCTGAAAATCACACAATGGATTCCTATGGAAGGAAATACAAGTTACTGGTAAGTACACTTAGAATTACTTTCCAGGGTCAGTGCTGGGCTAAATGATGCAGCACTGGGTTCTGACCTGATAACAGGTGAGTATATCGGAATTCATAGTTCGACTGATTTTCGAGGAATATTTGTACGTTTCAAAAAGGACAGTTAGAAACTTTTCTGGTGTAAACCACACAATGGGTTCCTATGGAAGGAAATACAACTTACTGGTAAGTACGCTTAGAATTACTTTTCAGGGTCAGTGCTGGGCTAAAAGATGCAGCACTGGGTTCTGTCCTGATAACAGTTGAGTAAATCGGAATTCATAGTTCGGTTGATTTTAGAGGAATATTTGTACATTTTAAAAATGGACACTTAGAAACTTTTCTTCTGAAAACCACACAATGGATTCCTATGGAAGGAAATACAAGTTACTGGTAAGTACACTTAGAATTACTTTCCAGGGTCAGTGCTGGGCTAAATGATGCAGCACTGTGTTCTGTATTGATAACAGGTGAGTAAATCAGACTTCATAGTTTGACTGATTTTAGAGGAATATTTGTACGTTTCAAAAATGGACACTTTGAAACTTTTCTGCTGAAAACCACACAATGGATTCCTATGGAAGGAAATACAACTTACTGGTAAGTACGCTTAGAATTACTTTTCAGGGTCAGTGCTGGGCTAAAATATGCAGCACTGGGTTCTTTCCTGATAACAGGTGAGTAAATCGGAATTCATAGTTCGGTTGATTTTAGAGGAATATTTGTACGTTTCAAAAATGGACACTTACAAACTTTTCAGCTGAAAACCACACAATGGATTCCTATGGAAGGAAATACAAGTTACTGGTAAGTACACTTAGAATTACTTTCCAGGGTCAGTGCTGGGCTAAATGATGCAGCACTGGGTTCTGTCCTGATAACAGGTGAGTATATCGGAATTCATAGTTCGACTGATTTTCGAGGAATATTTGTACGTTTCAAAAAAGGACAGTTAGAAACTTTTCTGGTGAAAACCACACAATGGATTCCTATGGAAGGAAATACAACTTACTGGTAAGTACGATTAGAATTACTTTTCAGGGTCAGTGCTGGGCTAAAAGATGCAGCACTGGGTTCTTTCCTGATAACAGGTGAGTAAATCGGAATTCATAGTTCGGTTGATTTTAGAGGAATATTTGTACGTTTTTAAAAATGGACACTTAGAAACTTTTCTTCTGAAAACCACACAATGGATTCCTATGGAAGGAAATACAAGTTACTGGTAAGTACACTTAGAATTACTTTCCAGGGTCAGTGCTGGGCTAAATGATGCAGCACTGGGTTCTGTCCTGATAACAGGTGAGTAAATCGGAATTCATAGTTCGGTTGATTTTAGAGGAATATTTGTACGTTTTAAAAATGGACACTTAGAAACTTTTCTTCTGAAAACCACACAATGGATTCCTATGGAAGGTAATACAAGTTACTGCTAATTACGCTTAGAATTACTTTCCAGGGTCAGTGCTGGTCTAAAAGATGCAGCACTGGGTTCTCTCTTGATAACAGGTGAGTAAATCGGAATTCATAGTTCGACTGATTTTCGAGGAATATTTGTACGTTTCAAAAATGGACACTTACAAACCTTTCTGCTGAAAACCACACAATGGATTCCTATGGAAGGAAATACAAGTTACTGGTAAGTACACTTAGAATTACTTTCCAGGGTCAGTGCTGGGCTAAATGATGCAGCACTGGGTTCTGTCCTCATACCAGGTGAGAATATCGGAATTCATAGTTCGACTGATTTTCGAGGAATATTTGTACGTTTCAAAAAAGGACAGTTAGAAACTTTTCTGGTGAAAACCACACAATGGATTCCTATGGAAGGAAATACAACTTACTGGTAAGTACGCTTAGAATTACTTTTCAGGGTCAGTGCTGGGCTAAAAGATGCAGCACTGGGTTCTTTACTGATAACAGGTGAGTAAATCGGAATTCATAGTTCGGTTGATTTTAGAGGAATATTTGTATGTTTCAAAAATGGACACTTACAAACTTTTCTGCTGAAAACCACACAATGGATTCCTATGGAAGGAAATACAAGTTAATGGTAAGTACACTTAGAATTACTTTCCAGGGTCAGTGCTGGGCTAAATGATGCAGCACTGGGTTCTGTCCTGATAACAGGTGAGTATATCGGAATTCATAGTTCGACTGATTTTCAAAGAATATTTGTACGTTTCAAAAAAGGACAATTAGAAACTTTTCTGGTGAAAACCACACAATGGATTCCTAAGGAAGGCAATACAACTTACTGGTAAGTACGCTTAGAATTACTTTTCAGGGTCAGTGCTGGGCTAAAAGATGCAGCACTGGGTTCTTTCCTGATAACAGGTGAGTAAATCGGAATTCATAGTTCGGTTGGTTTTAGAGGAATATTTGTACATTTTAAAAATGGACACTTAGAAACTTTTCTTCTGAAAACCACACAATGGATTCCTATGGAAGGAAATACAAGTTACTGGTAAGTACACTTAGAATTACTTTCCAGGGTCAGTGCTGGGCTAAATGCTGCAGCACTGGGTTCTGTCCTGATAACAGGTGAGTAAATCAGAATTCATAGTTCGGTTGATTTTCGAGGAATATTTGTACTTTTCAAAAAAGGACTGTTAGAAAATTTTCTGCTGAAAACAACACAATGGATTCCTATAGAAGGAAATACAACTTACTGGTAAGTACGCTTAGAATTACTTTTCAGGGTCGGTGCTGGGCTAAAAGGTGCAGCACTGGGTTCTTTCCTGATAACAGGTGAGTAAATCGGAATTCATAGTTCGGTTGATTTTAGAGGAATATTTGTACGTTTCAAAAATGGACACTTACAAACTTTTCTGCTGAAAACCACACAATAGATTCCTATGGAAGGAAATACAAGTTACTGGTAAGTACACTTAGAATTACTTTCCAGGGTCAGTGCTCTGGCTAAATGATGCAGCACTGGGTTCTGACCTGATAACAGGTGAGTATATCGGAATTCATAGTTCGACTGATTTTCGAGGAATATTTGCACATTTCAAAAAAGGACAGTTAGAAACTTTTCTGGTGAAAACCACACAATGGGTTCCTATGGAAGGAAATACAACTTACTGGTAAGTACGCTTAGAATTACTTTTCAGGGTCAGTGCTGGGCTAAAAGATGCAGCACTGGGTTCTGTCCTGATAACAGGTGAGTAAATCGGAATTCATAGTTCGGTTGATTTTAGAGGAATATTTGTACATTTTAAAAATGGACACTTAGAAACTTTTCTTCTGAAAACCACACAATGGATTCCTATGGAAGGAAATACAAGTTACTGGTAAGTACACTTAGAATTACTTTCCAGGGTCAGTGCTGGGCTAAATGATGCAGCACTGTGTTCTGTCCTGATAACAGGTGAGTAAATCAGACTTCATAGTTTGACTGATTTTAGAGGAGTATTTGTACGTTTCAAAAATGGACACTTTGAAACTTTTCTGCTGAAAACCACACAATGGATTCCTATGGAAGGAAATACAACTTACTGGTAAGTACGCTTAGAATTACTTTTCAGGGTCAGTGCTGGGCTAAAAGATGCAGCACTGGGTTATTTCCTGATAACAGGTGAGTAAATCGGAATTCATAGTTCGGTTGGTTTTAGAGGAATATTTGTACATTTTAAAAATGGACACTTAGAAACTTTTCTGCTGAAAACCACACAATGGATTCCTATGGAAGGTAATACAAGTTACTGCTAATTACGCTTAGAATTACTTTCCAGGGTCAGTGCTGGTCTAAAAGATGCAGCACTGGGTTCTCTCTTGATAACAGGTGAGTAAATCGGAATTCATAGTTCGACTGATTTTCGAGGAATATTTGTACGTTTCAAAAATGGACACTTACAAACCTTTCTGCTGAAAACCACACAATGGATTCCTATGGAAGGAAATACAAGTTACTGGTAAGTACACTTAGAATTACTTTCCAGGGTCAGTGCTGGGTTAAATGATGCAGCACTGGGTTCTGTCCTCATACCAGGTGAGAATATCGGAATTCATAGTTCGATTGATTTTCGAGGAATATTTGTACGTTTCAAAAAAGGACAGTTAGAAACTTTTCTGGTGAAAACCACACAATGGATTCCTATGGAAGGAAATACAACTTACTGGTAAGTACGCTTAGAATTACTTTTCAGGGTCAGTGCTGGGCTAAAAGATGCAGCACTGGGTTCTTTACTGATAACAGGTGAGTAAATCGGAATTCATAGTTCGGTTGATTTTAGAGGAATATTTGTACGTTTCAAAAATGGACACTTACAAACTTTTCTGCTGAAAACCACACAATGGATTCCTATGGAAGGAAATACAAGTTAATGGTAAGTACACTTAGAATTACTTTCCAGGGTCAGTGCTGGGCTAAATGATGCAGCACTGGGTTCTGTCCTGATAACAGGTGAGTATATCGGAATTCATAGTTCGACTGATTTTCAAAGAATATTTGTACGTTTCAAAAAAGGACAATTAGAAACTTTTCTGGTGAAAACCACACAATGGATTCCTACGGAAGGCAATACAACTTACTGGTAAGTACGCTTAGAATTACTTTTCAGGGTCAGTGCTGGGCTAAAAGATGCAGCACTGGGTTCTTTCCTGATAACAGGTGAGTAAATCGGAATTCATAGTTCGGTTGGTTTTAGAGGAATATTTGTACATTTTAAAAATGGACACTTAGAAACTTTTCTTCTGAAAACCACACAATGGATTCCTATGGAAGGAAATACAAGTTACTGGTAAGTACACTTAGAATTACTTTCCAGGGTCAGTGCTGGGCTAAATGCTGCAGCACTGGGTTCTGTCCTGATAACAGGTGAGTAAATCAGAATTCATAGTTCGGTTGATTTTCGAGGAATATTTGTACTTTTCAAAAAAGGACTGTTAGAAAATTTTCTGCTGAAAACAACACAATGGATTCCTATAGAAGGAAATACAACTTACTGGTAAGTACGCTTAGAATTACTTTTCAGGGTCGGTGCTGGGCTAAAAGGTGCAGCACTGGGTTCTTTCCTGATAACAGGTGAGTAAATCGGAATTCATAGTTCGGTTGATTTTAGAGGAATATTTGTACGTTTCAAAAATGGACACTTACAAACTTTTCTGCTGAAAACCACACAATAGATTCCTATGGAAGGAAATACAAGTTACTGGTAAGTACACTTAGAATTACTTTCCAGGGTCAGTGCTGGGCTAAATGATGCAGCACTGGGTTCTGACCTGATAACAGGTGAGTATATCGGAATTCATAGTTCGACTGATTTTCGAGGAATATTTGTACGTTTCAAAAAAGGACAGTTAGAAACTTTTCTGGTGAAAACCACACAATGGGTTCCTATGGAAGGAAATACAACTTACTGGTAAGTACGCTTAGAATTACTTTTCAGGGTCAGTGCTGGGCTAAAAGATGCAGCACTGGGTTCTGTCCTGATAACAGGTGAGTAAATCGGAATTCATAGTTCGGTTGATTTTAGAGGAATATTTGTACATTTTAAAAATGGACACTTAGAAACTTTTCTTCTGAAAACCACACAATGGATTCCTATGGAAGGAAATACAAGTTACTGGTAAGTACACTTAGAATTACTTTCCAGGGTCAGTGCTGGGCTAAATGATGCAGCACTGTGTTCTGTCCTGATAACAGGTGAGTAAATCAGACTTCATAGTTTGACTGACTTAAGAGGAGTATTTGTACGTTTCAAAAATGGACACTTTGAAACTTTTCTGCTGAAAACCACACAATGGATTCCTATGGAAGGAAATACAACTTACTGGTAAGTACGCTTAGAATTATTTTTCAGGGTCAGTGCTGGGCTAAAAGATGCAGCACTGGGTTATTTCCTGATAACAGGTGAGTAAATCGGAATTCATAGTTCGGTTGGTTTTAGAGGAATATTTGTACATTTTAAAAATGGACACTTAGAAACTTTTCTGCTGAAAACCACACAATGGATTCCTATGGAAGGAAATACAAGTTACTGGTAAGTACACTTAGAATTACTTTCCAGGGTCAGTGCTGGGCTAAATGATGCAGCACTGGGTTCTGTCCTGATAACAGGTGAGTATATCGGAATTCATAGTTCGACTGATTTTCGAGGAATATTTGTACTTTTCAAAAAAGGACTGTTAGAAACTTTTCTGCTGAAAACAACACAATGGATTCCTATGGAAGGAAATACAACTTACTGGTAAGTACGCTTAGAATTACTTTTCAGGGTCGGTGCTGGGCTAAAAGGTGCAGCACTGGGTTCTTTCCTGATAACAGGTGTGTAAATCGGAATTCATAGTTCGGTTGATTTTGGAGGAATATTTGTACGTTTCAAAAATGGACACTTACAAACTTTTCTGCTGAAAACCACACAATGGATTCCTATGGAAGGAAATACAAGTTACTGGTAAGTACACTCAGAATTACTTTCCAGGGTCAGTGCTGGGCTAAATGATGCAGCACTGGTTTCTGACCTGATAACAGGTGAGTATATCGGAATTCATAGTTCGACTGATTTTCGAGGAATATTTGTACGTTTCAAAAAAGGACAGTTAGAAACTTTTCTGGTGAAAACCACACAATGGGTTCCTATGGAAGGAAATACAACTTACTGGTAAGTACGCTTAGAATTACTTTTCAGGGTCAGTGCTGGGCTAAAAGATGCAGCACTGGGTTCTGTCCTGATAACAGGTGAGTAAATCGGAATTCATAGTTCGGTTGATTTTAGAGGAATATTTGTACGTTTCAAAAATGGACCCTTACAAACTTTTCAGCTGAAAACCACACAATGGATTCCTATGGAAGGAAATACAAGTTACTGGTAAGTACACTTAGAATTACTTTCCAGGGTCAGTGCTGGGCTAAATGCTGCAGCACTGGGTTCTGTCCTGATAACAGGTGAGTAAATCAGAATTCATAGTTCGGTTGATTTTCGAGGAATATTTGTACTTTTCAAAAAAGGACTGTTAGAAAATTTTCTGCTGAAAACAACACAATGGATTCCTATAGAAGGAAATACAACTTACTGGTAAGTACGCTTAGAATTACTTTTCAGGGTCGGTGCTGGGCTAAAAGGTGCAGCACTGGGTTCTTTCCTGATAACAGGTGAGTAAATCGGAATTCATAGTTCGGTTGATTTTAGAGGAATATTTGTACGTTTCAAAAATGGACACTTACAAACTTTTCTGCTGAAAACCACACAATAGATTCCTATGGAAGGAAATACAAGTTACTGGTAAGTACACTTAGAATTACTTTCCAGGGTCAGTGCTGGGCTAAATGATGCAGCACTGGGTTCTGACCTGATAACAGGTGAGTATATCGGAATTCATAGTTCGACTGATTTTCGAGGAATATTTGTACGTTTCAAAAAAGGACAGTTAGAAACTTTTCTGGTGAAAACCACACAATGGGTTCCTATGGAAGGAAATACAACTTACTGGTAAGTACGCTTAGAATTACTTTTCAGGGTCAGTGCTGGGCTAAAAGATGCAGCACTGGGTTCTGTCCTGATAACAGGTGAGTAAATCGGAATTCATAGTTCGGTTGATTTTAGAGGAATATTTGTACATTTTAAAAATGGACACTTAGAAACTTTTCTTCTGAAAACCACACAATGGATTCCTATGGAAGGAAATACAAGTTACTGGTAAGTACACTTAGAATTACTTTCCAGGGTCAGTGCTGGGCTAAATGATGCAGCACTGTGTTCTGTCCTGATAACAGGTGAGTAAATCAGACTTCATAGTTTGACTGACTTAAGAGGAGTATTTGTACGTTTCAAAAATGGACACTTTGAAACTTTTCTGCTGAAAACCACACAATGGATTCCTATGGAAGGAAATACAACTTACTGGTAAGTACGCTTAGAATTATTTTTCAGGGTCAGTGCTGGGCTAAAAGATGCAGCACTGGGTTATTTCCTGATAACAGGTGAGTAAATCGGAATTCATAGTTCGGTTGGTTTTAGAGGAATATTTGTACATTTTAAAAATGGACACTTAGAAACTTTTCTGCTGAAAACCACACAATGGATTCCTATGGAAGGAAATACAAGTTACTGGTAAGTACACTTAGAATTACTTTCCAGGGTCAGTGCTGGGCTAAATGATGCAGCACTGGGTTCTGTCCTGATAACAGGTGAGTATATCGGAATTCATAGTTCGACTGATTTTCGAGGAATATTTGTACTTTTCAAAAAAGGACTGTTAGAAACTTTTCTGCTGAAAACAACACAATGGATTCCTATGGAAGGAAATACAACTTACTGGTAAGTACGCTTAGAATTACTTTTCAGGGTCGGTGCTGGGCTAAAAGGTGCAGCACTGGGTTCTTTCCTGATAACAGGTGTGTAAATCGGAATTCATAGTTCGGTTGATTTTGGAGGAATATTTGTACGTTTCAAAAATGGACACTTACAAACTTTTCTGCTAAAAACCACACAATGGATTCCTATGGAAGGAAATACAAGTTACTGGTAAGTACACTCAGAATTACTTTCCAGGGTCAGTGCTGGGCTAAATGATGCAGCACTGGTTTCTGACCTGATAACAGGTGAGTATATCGGAATTCATAGTTCGACTGATTTTCGAGGAATATTTGTACGTTTCAAAAAAGGACAGTTAGAAACTTTTCTGGTGAAAACCACACAATGGGTTCCTATGGAAGGAAATACAACTTACTGGTAAGTACGCTTAGAATTACTTTTCAGGGTCAGTGCTGGGCTAAAAGATGCAGCACTGGGTTCTGTCCTGATAACAGGTGAGTAAATCGGAATTCATAGTTCGGTTGATTTTAGAGGAATATTTGTACGTTTCAAAAATGGACCCTTACAAACTTTTCAGCTGAAAACCACACAATGGATTCCTATGGAAGGAAATACAAGTTACTGGTAAGTACACTTAGAATTACTTTCCAGGGTCAGTGCTGGGCTAAATGATGCAGCACTGGGTTCTGTCCTGATAACAGGTGAGTATATCGGAATTCATAGTTCGACTGATTTTCGAGGAATATTTGTACGTTTCAAAAAAGGACAGTTAGAAACTTTTCTGGTGAAAACCACACAATGGATTCCTATGGAAGGAAATACAACTTACTGGTAAGTACGATTAGAATTACTTTTCAGGGTCAGTGCTGGGCTAAAAGATGCAGCACTGCGTTCTTTCCTGATAACAGGTGAGTAAATCGGAATTCATAGTTCGGTTGATTTTAGAGGAATATTTGTACGTTTTAAAAATGGACACTTAGAAACTTTTCTTCTGAAAACCACACAAGGGATTCCTATGGAAGGAAATACAAGTTACTGGTAAGTACACTTAGAATTACTTTCCAGGGTCAGTGCTGGGCTAAATGATGCAGCACTGGGTTCTGTCCTGATAACAGGTGAGTAAATCGGAATTCATAGTTCGGTTGATTTTAGAGGAATATTTGTACGTTTTAAAAATGGACACTTAGAAACTTTTCTTCTGAAAACCACACAATGGATTCCTATGGAAGGTAATACAAGTTACTGCTAATTACGCTTAGAATTACTTTCCAGGGTCAGTGCTGGTCTAAAAGATGCAGCACTGGGTTCTCTCTTGATAACAGGTGAGTAAATCGGAATTCATAGTTCGACTGATTTTCGAGGAATATTTGTACGTTTCAAAAATGGACACTTACAAACCTTTCTGCTGAAAACCACACAATGGATTCCTATGGAAGGAAATACAAGTTACTGGTAAGTACACTTAGAATTACTTTCCAGGGTCAGTGCTGGGCTAAATGATGCAGCACTGGGTTCTGTCCTCATACCAGGTGAGAATATCGGAATTCATAGTTCGACTGATTTTCGAGGAATATTTGTACGTTTCAAAAAAGGACAGTTAGAAACTTTTCTGGTGAAAACCACACAATGGATTCCTATGGAAGGAAATACAACTTACTGGTAAGTACGCTTAGAATTACTTTTCAGGGTCAGTGCTGGGCTAAAAGATGCAGCACTGGGTTCTTTACTGATAACAGGTGAGTAAATCGGAATTCATAGTTCGGTTGATTTTCGAGGAATATTTGTACTTTTCAAAAAAGGACTGTTAGAAAATTTTCTGCTGAAAACAACACAATGGATTCCTATGGAAGGAAATACAACTTAATGGTAAGTACGCTTAGAATTACTTTTCAGGGTCGGTGCTGGGCTAAAAGGTGCAGCACTGGGTTCTTTCCTGATAACAGGTGAGTAAATCGGAATTCATAGTTCGGTTGATTTTAGAGGAATATTTGTACGTTTCAAAAATGGACACTTACAAACTTTTCTGCTGAAAACCACACAATGGATTCCTATGGAAGGAAATACAAGTTACTGGTAAGTACACTTAGAATTACTTTCCAGGGTCAGTGCTGGGCTAAATGATGCAGCACTGGGTTCTGACCTGATAGCAGGTGAGTATATCGGAATTCATAGTTCGACTGATTTTCGAGGAATATTTGTACGTTTCAAAAAAGGACAGTTAGAAACTTTTCTGGTGAAAACCACACAATGGGTTCCTATGGAAGGAAATACAACTTACTGGTAAGTACGCTTAGAATTACTTTTCAGGGTCAGTGCTGGGCTAAAAGATGCAGCACTGGGTTCTTTCCTGATAACAGGTGAGTAAATCGGAATTCATAGTTCGGTTGATTTTAGAGGAATATTTGTACATTTTAAAAATGGACACTTAGAAACTTTTCTTCTGTAAACCACACAATGGATTCCTATGGAAGGAAATAGAAGTTACTGGTAAGTACACTTAGAATTACTTTCCAGGGTCAGTGCTGGGCTAAATGATGCAGCACTGGGTTCTCTCCTGATAACAGGTGAGTAAATCTGAATTCGTAGTTTGGCTGATTTTAGAGGAATATTTGTACGTTTCAAAAATGGACACTTAGAAACTTTTCTGCTGACAACCACACAATGGATTTCTATGGAAGGAAATACAAGTTACTGGTAAGTACGCTTAGAATTACATTTCAGGGTCAGTGCTGGGCTAACAGATGCAGCCCTGGGTTCTCTCCTGATAACAGGTGTGTAAATCGGAATTCGTAGTTCGGCTGATTTTAGAGGAATATTTGTGCATTTCAAAAATGGACACTAAGAAACTTTTCTGCTGAAAACCACACAATGGATTCCTATGGAAGGAAATACAAGTTACTGGTAAATACGCTTAGAATTACTTTTCAGGGTCAGTGCTGGGCTAACAGGTGCAGCACTGGATTCTCTCCTGATAACAGGTGAGTAAATCAGAATTTGTAGTTCAGCTGATTTTAGAGGAATATTTGTATGTTTCAAAAATGGACACTTAGAAACTTTTCTGCTGAAAACCACACAATGCATTTGTATGGAAGGAAATACAAGTTACTGGTAAGTACGCTTAGAATTACTTTCCAGGGTCAGTGCTGGTGTAAAAGATGCAGCACTGGGTTCTCACCTGATAACAGGTGAGTAAATCGGAATTCGTAGTTTGGCTGATTTTAGAGGAATATTTGTACGTTTCAAAAATGGACATTTAGAAACTTTTCTGCTAAAAACCACACAATGGATTCCTATGGAAGGAAATACAAGTTACTGGTATGTACGCTTAGAATTATTTTCCAGGGTCAGTGCTGAGCTAAAAGATGCAGCACTGGGTTCTCTCCTGATAACAGGTGAGTAAATCGGAATTCATAGTTCGACTAATTTTCGAGGAATATTTGTGCGTTTCAAAAATGGACACTTAGAAACTTTTCTGGTGAAAACCACACAATGGGTTCCTATGGAAGGAAATACAACTTACTGGTAAGTACGCTTAGAATTACTTTTCAGGGTCAGTGCTGGGCTAAAAGATGCAGCACTGGGTTCTGTCCTGATAACAGGTGAGTAAATCGGAATTCATAGTTCGGTTGATTTTAGAGGAATATTTGTACATTTTAAAAATGGACACTTAGAAACTTTTCTTCTGAAAACCACACAATGGATTCCTATGGAAGGAAATACAAGTTACTGGTAAGTACACTTAGAATTACTTTCCAGGGTCAGTGCTGGGCTAAATGATGCAGCACTGTGTTCTGTCCTGATAACAGGTGAGTAAATCAGACTTCATAGTTTGACTGATTTTAGAGGAGTATTTGTACGTTTCAAAAATGGACACTTTGAAACTTTTCTGCTGAAAACCACACAATGGATTCCTATGGAAGGAAATACAACTTACTGGTAAGTACGCTTAGAATTACTTTTCAGGGTCAGTGCTGGGCTAAAAGATGCAGCACTGGGTTATTTCCTGATAACAGGTGAGTAAATCGGAATTCATAGTTCGGTTGGTTTTAGAGGAATATTTGTACATTTTAAAAATGGACACTTAGAAACTTTTCTGCTGAAAACCACACAATGGATTCCTATGGAAGGAAATACAAGTTACTGGTAAGTACACTTAGAATTACTTTCCAGGGTCAGTGCTGGGCTAAATGATGCAGCACTGGGTTCTGTCCTGATAACAGGTGAGTATATCGGAATTCATAGTTCGACTGATTTTCGAGGAATATTTGTACTTTTCAAAAAAGGACTGTTAGAAACTTTTCTGCTGAAAACAACACAATGGATTCCTATGGAAGGAAATACAACTTACTGGTAAGTACGCTTAGAATTACTTTTCAGGGTCGGTGCTGGGCTAAAAGGTGCAGCACTGGGTTCTTTCCTGATAACAGGTGTGTAAATCGGAATTCATAGTTCGGTTGATTTTAGAGGAATATTTGTACATTTTAAAAATGGACACTTAGAAACTTTTCTTCTGAAAACCACACAATGGATTCCTATAAAAGGAAATACAAGTTACTGGTAAGTACACTTAGAATTACTTTCCAGGGTCAGTGCTGGGCTAAATGATGCAGCACTGTGTTCTGTCCTGATAACAGGTGAGTAAATCAGACTTCATAGTTTGACTGATTTTAGAGGAATATTTGTACGTTTCAAAAATGGACACTTTGAAACTTTTCTGCTGAAAACCACACAATGGATTCCTATGGAAGGAAATACAACTTACTGGTAAGTACGCTTAGAATTACTTTTCAGGGTCAGTGCTGGGCTAAAAGATGCAGCACTGGGTTCTTTCCTGATAACAGGTGAGTAAATCGGAATTCATAGTTCGGTTGATTTTAGAGGAATATTTGTACGTTTCAAAAATGGACCCTTACAAACTTTTCAGCTGAAAACCACACAATGGATTCCTATGGAAGGAAATACAAGTTACTGGTAAGTACACTTAGAATTACTTTCCAGGGTCAGTGCTGGGCTAAATGATGCAGCACTGGGTTCTGTCCTGATAACAGGTGAGTATATCGGAATTCATAGTTCGACTGATTTTCGAGGAATATTTGTACGTTTCAAAAAAGGACAGTTAGAAACTTTTCTGGTGAAAACCACACAATGGATTCCTATGGAAGGAAATACAACTTACTGGTAAGTACGATTAGAATTACTTTTCAGGGTCAGTGCTGGGCTAAAAGATGCAGCACTGCGTTCTTTCCTGATAACAGGTGAGTAAATCGGAATTCATAGTTCGGTTGATTTTAGAGGAATATTTGTACGTTTAAAAAATAGACACTTAGAAACTTTTCTTCTGAAAACCACACAATGGATTCCTATGGAAGGAAATACAAGTTACTGGTAAGTGCACTTAGAATTACTTTCCAGGGTCAGTGCTGGGCTAAATGATGCAGCACTGGGTTCTGTCCTGATAACAGGTGAGTAAATCGGAATTCATAGTTCGGTTGATTTTAGAGGAATATTTGTACGTTTTAAAAATGGACACTTAGAAACTTTTCTTCTGAAAACCACACAATGGATTCCTATGGAAGGTAATACAAGTTACTGCTAATTACGCTTAGAATTACTTTCCAGGGTCAGTGCTGGTCTAAAAGATGCAGCACTGGGTTCTCTCTTGATAACAGGTGAGTAAATCGGAATTCATAGTTCGACTGATTTTCGAGGAATATTTGTACGTTTCAAAAATGGACACTTACAAACCTTTCTGCTGAAAACCACACAATGGATTCCTATGGAAGGAAATACAAGTTACTGGTAAGTACACTTAGAATTACTTTCCAGGGTCAGTGCTGGGCTAAATGATGCAGCACTGGGTTCTGTCCTCATACCAGGTGAGAATATCGGAATTCATAGTTCGACTGATTTTCGAGGAATATTTGTACGTTTCAAAAAAGGACAGTTAGAAACTTTTCTGGTGAAAACCACACAATGGATTCCTATGGAAGGAAATACAACTTACTGGTAAGTACGCTTAGAAATACTTTTCAGGGTCAGTGCTGGGCTAAAAGATGCAGCACTGGGTTCTTTACTGATAACAGGTGAGTAAATCGGAATTCATAGTTCGGTTGATTTTCGAGGAATATTTGTACTTTTCAAAAAAGGACTGTTAGAAAATTTTCTGCTGAAAACAACACAATGGATTCCTATGGAAGGAAATACAACTTACTGGTAAGTACGCTTAGAATTACTTTTCAGGGTCGGTGCTGGGCTAAAAGGTGCAGCACTGGGTTCTTTCCTGATAACAGGTGAGTAAATCGGAATTCATAGTTCGGTTGATTTTAGAGGAATATTTGTACGTTTCAAAAATGGACACTTACAAACTTTTCTGCTGAAAACCACACAATGGATTCCTATGGAAGGAAATACAAGTTACTGGTAAGTACACTTAGAATTACTTTCCAGGGTCAGTGCTGGGCTAAATGATGCAGCACTGGGTTCTGACCTGATAGCAGGTGAGTATATCGGAATTCATAGTTCGACTGATTTTCGAGGAATATTTGTACGTTTCAAAAAAGGACAGTTAGAAACTTTTCTGGTGAAAACCACACAATGGGTTCCTATGGAAGGAAATACAACTTACTGGTAAGTACGCTTAGAATTACTTTTCAGGGTCAGTGCTGGGCTAAAAGATGCAGCACTGGGTTCTTTCCTGATAACAGGTGTGTAAATCGGAATTCATAGTTCGGTTGATTTTAGAGGAATATTTGTACATTTCAAAAATGGACACTTACAAACTTTTCTGCTGAAAACCACACAATGGATTCCTATGGAAGGAAATACAAGTTACTGGTAAGTACACTTAGAATTACTTTCCAGGGTCAGTGCTGGGCTAAATGATGCAGCACTGGTTTCTGACCTGATAACAGGTGAGTATATCGGAATTCATAGTTCGACTGATTTTCGAGGAATATTTGTACGTTTCAAAAAAGGACAGTTAGAAACTTTTCTGGTGAAAACCACACAATGGATTCCTATGGAAGGAAATACAACTTACTGGTAAGTACGATTAGAATTACTTTTCAGGGTCAGTGCTGGGCTAAAAGATGCAGCACTGCGTTCTTTCCTGATAACAGGTGAGTAAATCGGAATTCATAGTTCGGTTGATTTTAGAGGAATATTTGTACGTTTTAAAAATGGACACTTAGAAACTTTTCTTCTGAAAACCACACAATGGATTCCTATGGAAGGAAATACAAGTTACTGGTAAGTACACTTAGAATTACTTTCCAGGGTCAGTGCTGGGCTAAATGATGCAGCACTGGGTTCTGTCCTGATAACAGGTGAGTAAATCGGAATTCATAGTTCGACTGATTTTCGAGGAATATTTGTACGTTTCAAAAATGGACACTTACAAACCTTTCTGCTGAAAACCACACAATGGATTCCTATGGAAGGAAATACAAGTTACTGGTAAGTACACTTAGAATTACTTTCCAGGGTCAGTGCTGGGCTAAATGATGCAGCACTGGGTTCTGTCCTCATACCAGGTGAGAATATCGGAATTCATAGTTCGACTGATTTTCGAGGAATATTTGTACGTTTCAAAAAAGGACAGTTAGAAACTTTTCTGGTGAAAACCACACAATGGATTCCTATGGAAGGAAATACAACTTACTGGTAAGTACGCTTAGAAATACTTTTCAGGGTCAGTGCTGGGCTAAAAGATGCAGCACTGGGTTCTTTACTGATAACAGGTGAGTAAATCGGAATTCATAGTTCGGTTGATTTTCGAGGAATATTTGTACTTTTCAAAAAAGGACTGTTAGAAAATTTTCTGCTGAAAACAACACAATGGATTCCTATGGAAGGAAATACAACTTACTGGTAAGTACGCTTAGAATTACTTTTCAGGGTCGGTGCTGGGCTAAAAGGTGCAGCACTGGGTTCTTTCCTGATAACAGGTGAGTAAATCGGAATTCATAGTTTGGTTGATTTTAGAGGAATATTTGTACGTTTCAAAAATGGACACTTACAAACTTTTCTGCTGAAAACCACACAATGGATTCCTATGGAAGGAAATACAAGTTACTGGTAAGTACACTTAGAATTACTTTCCAGGGTCAGTGCTGGGCTAAATGATGCAGCACTGGGTTCTGACCTGATAGCAGGTGAGTATATCGGAATTCATAGTTCGACTGATTTTCGAGGAATATTTGTACGTTTCAAAAAAGGACAGTTAGAAACTTTTCTGGTGAAAACCACACAATGGGTTCCTATGGAAGGAAATACAACTTACTGGTAAGTACGCTTAGAATTACTTTTCAGGGTCAGTGCTGGGCTAAAAGATGCAGCACTGGGTTCTTTCCTGATAACAGGTGTGTAAATCGGAATTCATAGTTCGGTTGATTTTAGAGGAATATTTGTACGTTTCAAAAATGGACACTTACAAACTTTTCTGCTGAAAACCACACAATGGATTCCTATGGAAGGAAATACAAGTTACTGGTAAGTACACTTAGAATTACTTTCCAGGGTCAGTGCTGGGCTAAATGATGCAGCACTGGTTTCTGACCTGATAACAGGTGAGTATATCGGAATTCATAGTTCGACTGATTTTCGAGGAATATTTGTACGTTTCAAAAAAGGACAGTTAGAAACTTTTCTGGTGAAAACCACACAATGGATTCCTATGGAAGGAAATACAACTTACTGGTAAGTACGCTTAGAATTACTTTTCAGGGTCAGTGCTGGGCTAAAAGATGCAGCACTGGGTTCTGTCCTGATAACAGGTGAGTAAATCGGAATTCATAGTTCGGTTGATTTTAGAGGAATATTTGTACATTTTAAAAATGGACACTTAGAAACTTTTCTTCTGAAAACCACACAATGGATTCCTATAAAAGGAAATACAAGTTACTGGTAAGTACACTTAGAATTACTTTCCAGGGTCAGTGCTGGGCTAAATGATGCAGCACTGTGTTCTGTCCTGATAACAGGTGAGTAAATCAGACTTCATAGTTCGACTGATTTTCGAGGAATATTTGTACGTTTCAAAAAAGGACAGTTAGAAACTTTTCTGGTGAAAACCACACAATGGATTCCTATGGAAGGAAATACAACTTACTGGTAAGTACGCTTAGAATTACTTTTCAGGGTCAGTGCTGGGCTAAAAGATGCAGCACTGGGTTCTGTCCTGATAACAGGTGAGTAAATCGGAATTCATAGTTCGGTTGATTTTAGAGGAATATTTGTACATTTTAAAAATGGACACTTAGAAACTTTTCTTCTGAAAACCACACAATGGATTCCTATAAAAGGAAATACAAGTTACTGGTAAGTACACTTAGAATTACTTTCCAGGGTCAGTGCTGGGCTAAATGATGCAGCACTGTGTTCTGTCCTGATAACAGGTGAGTAAATCAGACTTCATAGTTTGACTGATTTTAGAGGAATATTTGTACGTTTCAAAAATGGACACTTTGAAACTTTTCTGCTGAAAACCACACAATGGATTCCTATGGAAGGAAATACAACTTACTGGTAAGTACGCTTAGAATTACTTTTCAGGGTCAGTGCTGGGCTAAAAGATGCAGCACTGGGTTCTTTCCTGATAACAGGTGAGTAAATCGGAATTCATAGTTCGGTTGATTTTAGAGGAATATTTGTACGTTTCAAAAATGGACCCTTACAAACTTTTCAGCTGAAAACCACACAATGGATTCCTATGGAAGGAAATACAAGTTACTGGTAAGTACACCTAGAATTACTTTCCAGGGTCAGTGCTGGGCTAAATGATGCAGCACTGGGTTCTGTCCTGATAACAGGTGAGTATATCGGAATTCATAGTTCGACTGATTTTCGAGGAATATTTGTACGTTTCAAAAAAGGACAGTTAGAAACTTTTCTGGTGAAAACCACACAATGGATTCCTATGGAAGGAAATACAACTTACTGGTAAGTACGATTAGAATTACTTTTCAGGGTCAGTGCTGGGCTAAAAGATGCAGCACTGTGTTCTTTCCTGATAACAGTTGAGTAAATCGGAATTCATAGTTCGGTTGATTTTAGAGGAATATTTGTACGTTTTAAAAATGGACACTTAGAAACTTTTCTTCTGAAAACCACACAATGGATTCCTATGGAAGGAAATACAAGTTACTGGTAAGTACACTTAGAATTACTTTCCAGGGTCAGTGCTGGGCTAAATGATGCAGCACTGGGTTCTGTCCTGATAACAGGTGAGTAAATCGGAATTCATAGTTCGGTTGATTTTAGAGGAATATTTGTACGTTTTAAAAATGGACACTTAGAAACTTTTCTTCTGAAAACCACACAATGGATTCCTATGGAAGGAAATACAAGTTACTGGTAAGTACACTTAGAATTACTTTCCAGGGTCAGTGCTGGGCTAAATGATGCAGCACTGGGTTCTGTCCTGATAACAGGTGAGTAAATCGGAATTCATAGTTCGGTTGATTTTAGAGGAATATTTGTACGTTTTAAAAATGGACACTTAGAAACTTTTCTTCTGAAAACCACACAATGGATTCCTATAGAAGGTAATACAAGTTACTGCTAATTACGCTTAGAATTACTTTCCAGGGTCAGTGCTGGTCTAAAAGATGCAGCACTGGGTTCTCTCTTGATAACAGGTGAGTAAATCGGAATTCATAGTTCGACTGATTTTCGAGGAATATTTGTACGTTTCAAAAAAGGACAGTTAGAAACTTTTCTGGTGAAAACCACACAATGGATTCCTATGGAAGGAAATACAACTTACTGGTAAGTACGCTTAGAATTACTTTTCAGGGTCGGTGCTGGGCTAAAAGGTGCAGCACTGGGTTCTTTCCTGATAACAGGTGAGTAAATCGGAATTCATAGTTCGGTTGATTTTAGAGGAATATTTGTACGTTTCAAAAATGGACACTTACAAACTTTTCTGCTGAAAACCACACAATGGATTCCTATGGAAGGAAATACAAGTTACTGGTAAGTACACTTAGAATTACTTTCCAGGGTCAGTGCTGGGCTAAATGATGCAGCACTGGGTTCTGACCTGATAGCAGGTGAGTATATCGGAATTCATAGTTCGACTGATTTTCGAGGAATATTTGTACGTTTCAAAAAAGGACAGTTAGAAACTTTTCTGGTGAAAACCACACAATGGGTTCCTATGGAAGGAAATACAACTTACTGGTAAGTACGCTTAGAATTACTTTTCAGGGTCAGTGCTGGGCTAAAAGATGCAGCACTGGGTTCTTTCCTGATAACAGGTGAGTAAATCGGAATTCATAGTTCGGTTGATTTTAGAGGAATATTTGTACATTTTAAAAATGGACACTTAGAAACTTTTCTTCTGTAAACCACACAATGGATTCCTATGGAAGGAAATAGAAGTTACTGGTAAGTACACTTAGAATTACTTTCCAGGGTCAGTGCTGGGCTAAATGATGCAGCACTGGGTTCTCTCCTGATAACAGGTGAGTAAATCTGAATTCGTAGTTTGGCTGATTTTAGAGGAATATTTGTACGTTTCAAAAATGGACACTTAGAAACTTTTCTGCTGACAACCACACAATGGATTTCTATGGAAGGAAATACAAGTTACTGGTAAGTACGCTTAGAATTACATTTCAGGGTCAGTGTTGGGCTAACAGATGCAGCCCTGGGTTCTCTCCTGATAACAGGTGTGTAAATCGGAATTCGTAGTTCGGCTGATTTTAGAGGAATATTTGTGCATTTCAAAAATGGACACTAAGAAACTTTTCTGCTGAAAACCACACAATGGATTCCTATGGAAGGAAATACAAGTTACTGGTAAATACGCTTAGAATTACTTTTCAGGGTCAGTGCTGGGCTAACAGGTGCAGCACTGGATTCTCTCCTGATAACAGGTGAGTAAATCAGAATTTGTAGTTCAGCTGATTTTAGAGGAATATTTGTATGTTTCAAAAATGGACACTTAGAAACTTTTCTGCTGAAAACCACACAATGCATTTGTATGGAAGGAAATACAAGTTACTGGTAAGTACGCTTAGAATTACTTTCCAGGGTCAGTGCTGGTGTAAAAGATGCAGCACTGGGTTCTCACCTGATAACAGGTGAGTAAATCGGAATTCGTAGTTTGGCTGATTTTAGAGGAATATTTGTACGTTTCAAAAATGGACATTTAGAAACTTTTCTGCTAAAAACCACACAATGGATTCCTATGGAAGGAAATACAAGTTACTGGTATGTATGCTTAGAATTATTTTCCAGGGTCAGTGATGAGCTAAAAGATGCAGCACTGGGTTCTCTCCTGATAACAGGTGAGTAAATCGGAATTCATAGTTCGACTAATTTTCGAGGAATATTTGTGCGTTTCAAAAATGGACACTTAGAAACTTTTCTGGTGAAAACCACACAATGGATTCCTATGGAAGGAAATACAAGTTACTGGTAAGTACGCTTAGAATTACTTTTCAGGGTCAGTGCTGGGCTAACAGATGCAGCCCTGGGTTCTCTCCTGATAACAGGGGTGTAAATCGGAATTCGTAGTTCGGCTGATTTTAGAGGAATATTTGTGCATTTCAAAAATGGACACTTTGAAACTTTTCTGTTGAAAAACACACAATGGATTCCTATTTCAGGAAATACAAGTTACTGGTAAGTACGCTTAGAATTACTTTCCAGGGTCAGTGCTGGGCTAAAAGATGCAGCACTGGGTTCTCTCCTGATAACAGGTGAGTAAATCTGAATTCATAGTTTGGCTGATTTTAGAGGAATATTTGTACGTTTCAAAAATGGACACTTAGAAACTTTTCTGCTGAAAACCACACAATGCATTTGTATGGAAGGAAATACAAGTTACTGGTAAGTACGCTTAGAATTACTTTCCAGGGTCAGTGCTGGTGTAAAAGATGCAGCCCTGGGTTCTCTCCTGATAACAGGTGTGTAAATCGGAATTCATAGTTCGACTAATTTTCGAGGAATATTTGTGCGTTTCAAAGATGGACACTGAGAAACTATTCTGGTGAAAACCACACAATGGATTCCTATGGATGGAAATTCAAGTTACTGGTAAGTACGCTTAGAATTACTTTCCAGGGTCAGTGCTGGTCTAAAAGATGCAGCACTGGGTTCTCTCCTGATAACAGGTGAGTAAATCGGAATTCGTAGTTTGACTGATTTTAGAGGAATATTTGTACATTTAAAAAATGGACACTTGGAAACTTTTCTGGTGAAATCCACACAATGGATACCTATGGAAGGAAATACAAGTTACTGGTAAGTACGCTTAGAATTACTTTTCAGGGTCAGTGCTGCTCTAAAAGTTGCAGCACTGGGTTCTACCCTGATAACAGGTGAGTAAATCGGAATTCGTAGTTCGGCTGATTTTAGAGGAATATTTGTACGTTTCAAAAATGGACACTTAGAAACTTTTCTGGTGAAAACCACACAATGGATTCATATGGAAGGAAATACAAGTTACTGGTAAGTACGCTTAGAATTACATTTCAGGGTCAGTGCTGGGCTAACAGATGCAGCCCTGGGTTCTCTCCTGATAACAAATGTGTAAATCGGAATTCGTAGTTCGGCTGATTTTAGAGGAATATTTGTGCATTTCAAAAATGGACACTAAGAAACTTTTCTGCTGAAAACCACACAATGGATTCCTATGGAAGGAAATACAAGTTACTGGTAAGTACTCTTAGAATTACTTTCCAGGGTCAGTGCTGAGCTAAAAGATGCAGCACTGGGTTCTCTCCTGATAACAGGTGAGTAAATCGGAATTCATAGTTCGACTAATTTTCGAGGAATATTTGTGCGTTTCAAAGATGGACACTGAGAAACTATTCTGGTGAAAACCACACAATGGATTCCTATGGAAGGAAATTCAAGTTACTGGTAAGTACGCTTAGAATTACTTTCCAGGGTCAGTGCTGGTCTAAAAGATGCAGCACTGGGTTCTCTCCTGATAACAGGTGAGTAAATCGGAATTCGTAGTTTGGCTGATTTTAGAGGAATATTTGTACATTTCAAAAATGGACACTTGGAAACTTTTCTGGTGAAATCCACACAATGGATACCTATGGAAGGAAATATAAGTTACTGGTAAGTACGCTTAGAATTACTTTTCAGGGTCAGTGCTGCTCTAAAAGATGCAGCACTGGGTTCTACCCTGATAACAGGTGAGTAAATTGGTATTCGTAGTTCGGCTGATTTTAGAGGAATATTTGTACGTTTCAAAAATGGACACTTAGAAACTTTTCTGCTAAAAACCACACAATGGATTCCTATGGAAGGAAATACAAGTTACTGGTATGTACGCTTAGAATTACTTTCCAGGGTCAGTGCTGAGCTAAAAGATGCAGCACTGGGTTCTCTCCTGATAACAGGTGAGTAAATCGGAATTCATAGTTCGACTAATTTTCGAGGAATATTTGTGCGTTTCAAAAATGGACACTTTGAAACTTTTCTGTTGAAAAACACACAATGGATTCCTATGGAAGGAAATACAAGTTACTGGTAAGTACGCTTAGAATTACTTTCCAGGGTCAGTGCTGGGCTAAAAGATGCAGCACTGGGTTCTCTCCTGATAACAGGTGAGTAAATCGGAATTCGTAGTTTGGCTGACTTTAGGGGAATATTTGTACGTTTCAAAAATGTACACTTATAAACTTTTCTGGTGAAGACCACACAATGGATTCCTATGGAAGGAAATACAAGCTACTGGTAAGTACGCTTAGAATTTCTTTTAAGGTTAAGTGCTGGGCTACCAGATGCAGCCCTGCGTTCTATCCTGATAACAGGTGAGTAAATCAGAATTCGTAGTTCGGCTGATTTTAGAGGAATATTTGTGTGTTTCAAAAATGGACACATAAACTTTTCTGGTGAAGACCACACAATGGATTCCTATGGAAGGAAATACAAGCTACTGGTAAGTACGCTTAGAATTACTTTCCAGGGTCAGTGCTGGGCTAAAAGATGCAGCACTGGGTTCTCTCCTGATAACAGGTGAGTAAATCGGAATTCGTAGTTCGGCTCATTTTAGAGGAATATTTGTACGTTTCAAAAATGTAGACTTAGAAACTTTTCTGCTGAAAACCACACAATGGATTCCTATGGAAGGAAATACAAGTTACTGGTAAGTACGCTTAGAATTACTTTTCAGGGTCAGTGCTGGTCTAAAAGATGCAGCACTGGTTTCTCTCCTGATAACAGGTGAGTAAATCGGAAATCGTAGTTCGACTGATTTTAGAGGAATACTTGTACATTTCAAAAATGAACACTTAGAAACTTTTCTGCTGATAACCAAACAATGCATTTCTATGGAAGGAAATACAAGTTACTGGTAAGTACGCTTAGAATTACTTTCCAGGGTAAGTGCTGGGCTAAAAGATACAGCACTGGGTTCTCTCCTGATAACAGGTGTGTAAATCTGAATTCATAGTTTGGTTCATTTGAGAGGAATATTTGTACGTTTCAAAAATGGACACATACACTTTTCTGGTGAAGACCACAAAATGGATTCCTATGGAAGGAAATACAAGTTACTGGTAAGTACTCTTAGAATTACTTTCCAGGGTCAGTGCTGAGCTAAAGGATGCAGCACTGGGTTCTCTCCTGATAACAGGTGAGTAAATCAGAATTCGTAGTTTGGCTGATTTTAGAGGAATATTTGTATGTTTCAAAAATGGACAATTAGAAACTTTTCTGCTGAAAACCACACAATGGATTCCTAAGGAAGGAAATACAAGTTACTGGTAAGTACGCTTAGAATTACTTTCCAGGGTCAGTGCTGGGCTAAAAGATACAGCACTGGGTTCTCTCCTGATAACAGGTGAGTAAATCGGAATTCGTAGTTTGGCTGATCTTAGAGGAATATTTGTACGTTTCAAAAATGGACACTTAGAAACTTTTCTGATGAAGACCACACAATGGATTCCTATGGAAGGAAATACAAGTTACACATAAGTACTCTTAGAATTACTTTCCAGGGTCAGTGCTGGGCTAAAAGATGCAGCACTGGGTTCTCTCCTGATAACAGGTGAGTAAATCGGAATTCATAGTTCAACTGATTTTCGAGAAATAATTGTACGTTTCAAAAATGGACAGTTAGAAACTTTTCTGGTGAAAACCACACAATGGATTCCTATGGAAGGAAATACAAGTTACTGGTAAGTACACTTAGAATTACTTTTCAGGGTCAGTGCTGGGCTAAAAGATGCAGCACTGGGTTCTCTCCTGATAAAAGGTGAGTAAATCTGAATTCATAGTTCGGTTGATTTGAGAGGAATATTTCTATGTTTCAAAAATGGACACTTAGAAACTTTTCTGCTGAAAACCACACAATGTATTCCTATGGAAGGAAACACGAGTTACTGGTAAGGACGCTTAGAATTACTTTTCAGGGTCGTGCTGGGATAACAGATGCAGCACTGGGTTCTCTCCTTATAACAGGTGAGTAAATCGGAATTCGTAGTTTGGCTGATTTTAGAGGAATATTTGTACATTTCAAAAATGGACACTTGGAAACTTTTCTGGTGAAGACCACACAATGGATTCCTATGGAAGGAAATACAAGTTACTGGTAAGTACTCTTAGAATTACTTTCCAGGGTCAGTGCTGAGCTAAAAGATGCAGCACTGGGTTCTCTCCTTATAACAGGTGAGTAAATCGGAATTCATAGTTCGACTAATTTTCGAGGAATATTTGTGCGTTTCAAAGATGGACACTTAGAAACTATTCTGGTGAAAACCACACAATGCATTTCTATGGAAGGAAATACAAGTTACTGGTAAGTACACTTAGAATTACTTTCCAGGGTCAGTTCTGGTCTAAAAGATGCAGCACTGAGTTCTCTCCTGATAACAGGTGAGTAAATCGGAATATGTAGTTCGGCTGATTTTAGAGGAATATTTGTACGTTTCAAAATTGTAGACTTAGAAACTTTTCTGCTGAAAACCACACAATGGATTCCTATGGAAGGAAATACAAGTTACTGGTAAGTAAGCTTAGAATTACTTTTCAGGGTCAGTGCTGGGCTAAAAGATGCAGCACTGGGTTCTCTACTGATAACAGGTGAGTAAATTGGAATTGATAGTTCGGCTGATTTAAGTGGAATATTTGTACGTTTCAAAAATGGACACTTAGAAACTTTTCTGCTAAAAACCACACAATGGATTCCTATGGAAGGAAATACAAGTTACTGGTAAGTAAGCTTAGAATTACTTTTCAGGGTCAGTGCTGGGCTAACAGATGCAGCCCTGGGTTCTCTCCTGATAACAGGTCAGTTAATCTGAATTTGTAGTTCGGCTGATTTTAGAGGAATATTTGTACGTTTCAAAAATGGACACTTAGAAACTTTTCTGCTGAAAACCACGTAATGGATTCCTATGGAAGGAAATACAAGTTACTGGTAAGTACACTTAGAATTACTTTCCAGGGTCAGTGCTGGTCTAAAAGATGCAGCACTGGGTTCTCTCCTGATAACAGGTGAGTAAATCGGAATTCGTAGTTCGACTGATTTTAGAGGAATATTTGTACGTTTCAAAAATAGACACTTAGAAACTTTTCTGCTGAAAACCACACAATGCATTTCTATGGAAGGAAATACAAGTTACTGGTAAGTACGCTTAGAATTACTTTCCAGGGTCAGTGCTGGTCTAAAAGATGCAGCACTGAGTTCTCTCCTGATAACAGGTGAGTAAATCGGAATTTGTAGTTCGGCTGATTTTAGAGGAATATTTGTATGTTTCAAAATTGTAGACTTAGAAACTTTTCTGCTGAAAACCACACAATGGATTCCTATGGAAGGAAAAACAAGTTACTGGTAAGTAAGCTTAGAATTACTTTTCAGGGTCAGTGCTGGGCTAAAAGATGCAGCACTGGGTTCTCTACTGATAACAGGTGAGTAAATTGGAATTGATAGTTCGGCTGATTTAAGTGGAATATTTGTACGTTTCAAAAATGGACACTTAGAAACTTTTCTGCTAAAAACCACACAATGGATTCCTATGGAAGGAAATACAAGTTACTGGTAAGTAAGCTTAGAATTACTTTTCAGGGTCAGTGCTGGGCTAACAGATGCAGCCCTGGGTTCTCTCCTGATAACAGGTCAGTAAATCTGAATTTGTAGTTCGGCTGATTTTAGAGGAATATTTGTACGTTTCAAAAATGGACACTTAGAAACTTTTCTGCTGAAAACCACGTAATGGATTCCTATGGAAGGAAATACAAGTTACTGGTAAGTATACTTAGAATTAATTTCCAGGGTCAGTGCTGGTCTAAAAGATGCAGCACTGGGTTCTCTCCTGATAACAGGTGAGTAAATCGGAATTCGTAGTTCGACTGATTTTAGAGGAATATTTGTACGTTTCAAAAATAGACACTTAGAAACTTTTCTGCTGAAAACCACACAATGCATTTCTATGGAAGGAAATACAAGTTACTGGTAAGTACGCTTAGAATTACTTTCCAGGGTCAGTGCTGGTTTAAAAGATGCAGCACTGGGTTCTGTCCTGATAACAGGTGAGTAAATCGGAATATGTAGTTCGACTGATTTTAGAGGAATATTTGTACATTTCAAAAATAAACACTTAGAAACTTTTCTGATGAAGACCACACAATGGATTCCTATGGAAGGAAATACAAGTTACTGGTAAGTACTCTTAAAATTACTTTCCAGGGCCAGTACTGGGCTAAAAGATGCAGCACTGGGTTCTCTCCTGATAACAGGTCAGTAATTCGGAATTCATAGTTCGACTGATTTTTGAGGAATATTTGTACTTTTCAAAAATGGACAGTTAGAAACTTTTCTGTTGAAAACCACAGAATGGATTCCTATGGAAGGAAACACAAGTTACTGGTAAGTACGCTTAGAATTACTTTTCAGGGTCAGTGCTGGGCTAACAGATGCAGCCCTGGGTTCTCTCCTGATAACAGGTGTGTAAATCGGAATTCGTAGTTCGGCTGATTTTAGAGGAATATTTGTGCATTTCAAAAATGGACACTTTGAAACTTTTCTGTTGAAAAACACACAATGGATTCCTATGGAAGGAAATACAAGTTACTGGTAAGTACGCTTAGAATTACTTTCCAGGGTCAGTGCTGGGCTAAAAGATGCAGCACTGGGTTCTCTCCTGATAACAGGTGAGTAAATCGGAATTCGTAGTTTGGCTGACTTTAGGGGAATATTTGTACGTTTCAAAAATGTACACTTATAAACTTTTCTGGTGAAGACCACACAATGGATTCCTATGGAAGGAAATACAAGCTACTGGTAAGTACGCTTGGAATGTCTTTTAAGGTTAAGTGCTGGGCTACCAGATGCAGCCCTGGGTTCTATCCTGATAACAGGTGAGTAAATCAGAATTCGTAGTTCGGCTGATTTTAGAGGAATATTTGTGTGTTTCAAAAATGGACACATAAACTTTTCTGGTGAAGACCACACAATGGATTCCTATGGAAGGAAATACAAGCTACTGGTAAGTACGCTTAGAATTACTTTCCAGGGTCAGTGCTGGGCTAAAAGATGCAGCACTGGGTTCTCTCCTGATAACAGGTGAGTAAATCGGAATTCGTAGTTCGGCTCATTTTAGAGGAATATTTGTACGTTTCAAAAATGTAGACTTAGAAACTTTTCTGCTGAAAACCACACAATGGATTCCTATGGAAGGAAATACAAGTTACTGGTAAGTACGCTTAGAATTACTTTTCAGGGTCAGTGCTGGTCTAAAAGATGCAGCACTGGTTTCTCTCCTGATAACAGGTGAGTAAATCGGAAATCGTAGTTCGACTGATTTTAGAGGAATACTTGTACATTTCAAAAATGAACACTTAGAAACTTTTCTGCTGAAAACCACACAATGCATTTCTATGGAAGGAAATACAAGTTACTGGTAAGTACGCTTAGAATTACTTTCCAGGGTAAGTGCTGGGCTAAAAGATGCAGCACTGGGTTCTCTCCTGATAACAGGTGTGTAAATCTGAATTCATAGTTTGGTGCATTTGAGAGGAATATTTGTACGTTTCAAAAATGGACACATACACTTTTCTGGTGAAGACCACAAAATGGATTCCTATGGAAGGAAATACAAGTTACTGGTAAGTACTCTTAGAATTACTTTCCAGGGTCAGTGCTGAGCTAAAAGATGCAGCACTGGGTTCTCTCCTGAAAACAGGTGAGTAAATCGGAATTCATAGTTCGACTAATTTTCGAGGAATATTTATGCGTTTCAAAAATGGACACTTAGAAACTATTCTGGTGAAAACCACACAATGGATTCCTATGGAAGGAAATACAAGTTACTGGTAAGTACGGTTAGAATTACATTTAAGGGTCAGTGCTGGGCTAACAGATGCAGCCCTGGGTTCTCTCCTGATAACAGGTGAGTAAATCGGAATTCGTAGTTCGGCTGATTTTAGAGGAATATTTGTACGTTTCAAAAATGGACACTTAGAAACTTTTCTGCTGAAAACCACACAATGCATTTCTATGGAAGGAAATACAAGTTACTGGTAAGTACGTTTAGAATTACTTTTCAGGGTCGTGCTGGGCTAACAGATGCAGCACTGGGTTCTACCCTGATAACAGGTGAGTAAATCGGAATTTGTAGTTCGACTGATTTCAAGAAATATTTGTACTTTTCAAAAATGGACAGTTAGAAACTTTTCTGTTGAAAACCACACAATGGATTCCTATGGAAGGAAACACTAGTTACTGGTAAGTACGCTGAGAATTACTTTTCAGGGTCGTGCTGGGCTAACAGATGCAGCACTGGGTTCTACCCTGATAACAGGTGAGTAAATCGGAATTCGTAGTTCAGCTGATTTTAGAGGAATATTTGTACGTTTCAAAAATGTAGACTTAGAAACTTTTCTGCTAAAAACCACACAATGGATTTCTATGGAAGGAAATACAAGTTACTGGTAAGTACGTTTAGAATTACTTTCCAGGGTCAGTGCTGAGCTAAAAGATGCAGCACTGGGTTCTCTCCTGATAACAGGTGAGTAAATCGGAATTCATAGTTCGACTAATTTTCGAGGAATATTTGTGCGGTTCAAAAATGGACACTTAGAAACTATTCTGGTGAAAACCACACAATGGATTTCTATGGAAGGAAATACAAGTTACTGGTAAGTACGCTTAGAATTACATTTCAAGGTCAGTGCTGGGCTAACAGATGCAGCCCTGGGTTCTCTCCTGATAACAGGTATGTAAATCAGAATTCGTAGTTCGGCTGATTTTAGAGGAATATTTGTGCATTTCAAAAATAGACACTAAGAAACTTTTCTGCTGAAAACCACACAATGGATTCCTATGGAAGGAAATACAAGTTACTGGTAAGTACGCTTAAAAATTCTTTTCAGGGTCAATGCTGGGCTAAAAGATGCAGCACTGGGTTCTCTCCTGATAACAGGTGAGTAAATCGGAATTTGTAGGTCGGCTGTTTTTAGAGGAATATTTGTACGTTTCAAAAATGGACACTTAGAAACTTTTCTGCTGAAAACCACACAATGCATTTCTATGGAAGGAAATACAAGTTACTGGTAAGTACGCTTAGAATTACATTCCAGGGTCAGTGCTGGTCTAAAAGATGCAGCACTGGGTTCTCTCCTGATAACAGGTGAGTAAATCGGAATTCGTAGTTTGGCTGATTTTAGAGGAATATTTGTATGTTTCAAAAAAGTACACTTAGAAACTATTCTTCTGAAAACCACACAATGGATTTCTATAGAAGGAAATACAAGTTACTGGTAAGTACGCTTAGAATTACTTTTCAGGGTCAGTGCTGGGCTAAAAGATGCAGCACTGGGTTCTCTCCTGATAACAGGTGAGTAAATCGGAATTCGTAGTTCGGCTGATTTTAGAGGAATATTTGTATGTTTCAAAAATGGACACTTAGAAACTTTTCTGCTGAAAACCACACAATGCATTTCTATGGAAGGAAATACAAGTTACTGGTAAGGACGCTTAGAATTATTTTCCTGGGTCAGTGCTGGTCTAAAAGATGCAGCACTGGGTTCTCTCCTGATAACAGGTGAGTAAATCAGAATTTGTAATTCGACTGATTTCAATGAATGTTTGTACTTTTCAAAAATGGACAGTTAGAAACTTTTCTGTTGAAAACCACACAATGGTTTCCTATGGAAGGAAACACAAGTTACTGGTAAGTACGCTTAGAATTACTTTTCAGGGTCGTGCTGGGCTAACAGATGCAGCCCTGGGTTCTACCCTGATGACAGGTGAGTAAATCGGAATTCGTAGTTCGGCTGATTTTAGAGGAATATTTGTACGTTTCAAAAATGTAGACTTAGAAACTTTTCTGCTAAAAACCACACAATGGATTTCTATGGAAGGAAATACAAGTTACTGGTAAGTACGTTTAGAATTACTTTCCAGGGTCAGTGCTGAGCTAAAAGATGCAGCACTGGGTTCTCTCCTGATAACAGGTGAGTAAATCGGAATTCATAGTTCGACTAATTTTCGAGGAATATTTGTGCGTTTATAAAATGGACACTTAGAAACTATTCTGGTGAAAACCACACAATGGATTCCTATGGAAGGAAATACAAGTTACTGGTAAGTACGCTTAGAATTACATTTCAGGGTCAGTGCTGGGCTAACAGATGCAGCCCTGGGTTCTCTCCTGATAACAGGTGTGTAAATCGGAATTCGTAGTTCGGCTGATTTTAGAGGAATATTTGTGCATTTCAAAAATGGACACTAAGAAACTTTTCTGCTGAAAACCACACAATGGATTCCTAAGGACGGAAATAGAAGTTACTGGTAAGTACGCTTAGAATTACTTTTCAGGGCAGTGCTGGGCTAACAGATGCAGCCCTGGGTTCTCTCCTGATAACAGGTGAGTAAATCAGAATTTGTAGTTCAGCTGATTTTAGAGGAATATTTGTACGTTTCAAAAATGGACACTTAGAAACTTTTCTGCTGAAAACCACTCAATGGATTCCTATGGAAGGAGATACAAGTTACTGGTAAGTACGATTAGAATTACTTTTCAGGGTCAGTGCTGGTCTAAAAGATGCAGCACTGAGTTCTCTCCTGATAACAGGTGAGTAAATCGGAATTCGTAGTTCAACTGATTTTAGAGGAATATTTGTACGTTTCAAAAATGGACACTTAGAAACTCTTCTGCTGAAAAGCACACAATGGATTCCTATGGAAGGAAATACAAGTTACTGGTAAGTACACTTAGAATTACTTTTCAGGGTCGTGCTGGGCTAACAGATGCAGTACTGGGTTCTCTCCTGATAACAGGTGAGTAAATCGGAATTCGTAGTTCGACTGATTTTAGAGGAATATTTGTATATTTCAAAAATGGACACTTAGAAACTTTTCTGGTGAAGACCACACAATGGATTCCTATGGAAGGAAATACAAGTTCCTGGTAAGTACACTTAGAATTACTTTCCAGGGTCAGTGCTGAGCTAAAAGATGCAGCACTGGGTTCTCTCCTGATAACAGGTGAGTAAATCGGAATTCATAGTTCGACTAATTTTCGAGGAATATTTGTGCGTTTCAAAAATGGACACTTAGAAACTATTCTGGTGAAAACCACACAATGGATTCCTATGGAAGGAAATACAAGTTACTGGTAAGTACGCTTAGAATTACTTTTCAGGGTCAGTGCTGGGCTAAAAGATGCAGCACTTGGTTCTCTCCTGATAACAGGTGAGTAAATCGGAATTTGTAGTTCGACTGATTTTAGAGGAATATTTGTACGTTTTAAAAATGTAGACTTAGAAACTTTTCTGCTGAAAACCACACAATGGATTTCTATGGAAGGAAATACAAGTTACTGGTAAGTACGCTTAGAATTACTTTCCAGGGTCAGTGCTGAGCTAAAAGATGCAGCACTGGGTTCTCTCCTGATAACAGGTGAGTAAATCGGAATTCATAGCTCGACTAATTTTTGAGGAATATTTGTGCGTTTCAAAAATGGACACTTAGAAACTATTCTGGTGAAACCCACACAATGGATTCCTATGGAAGGAAATACAAGTTACTGGTAAGTACGCTTAGAATTACATTTCAGGGTCAGTGCTTTGCTAACAGATGCAGCCCTGGGTTCTCTCCTGATAACAGGTATGTAAATCGGAATTCGTAGTTCGGCTGATTTTAGAGGAATATTTGTGCATTTCAAAAATAGACACTAAGAAACTTTTCTGCTGAAAACCACACAATGGATTCCTATGGAAGGAAAGACAAGTTACTGGTAAGTACGCTTAGAATTTCTTTTCAGGGTCAATGCTGGGCTAACAGATGCAGCCCTGGATTCTATCCTGATAACAGGTGAGTAAATCGGAATTCGTAGTTCGGCTGATTTTAGAGGAATATTTATGTGTTTCAAAAATGGACACTTAGAAACTTTTCTGCTGAAAACCACACAATGCATTTCTATGGAAGGAAATACAAGTTACTGCTAAGTACGCTTAGAATTTCTTTCCAGGGTCAGTGCTGGTCTAAAAGATGCTGCACTGGGTTCTCTCCTGATAACAGGTGAGTAAATTGGAATTGATAGTTTGGCTGATTTAAGTGGAATATTTGTACGTTTCAAAAATGGACACATAGAAACTTTTCTGCTAAAAACCACACAATGGATTCCTATGGAAGGAAATACAAGTTACTGGTAAGTACGCTTAGAATTACTTTCCAGGGTCAGTGCTGAGCTAAAAGATGCAGCACTGGGTTCTCTCCTGATAACAGGTGAGTAAATCGGAATTCATAGTTCGACTAATTTTCGAGGAATATTTGTGCGTTTCAAAAATGGACACTTAGAAACTATTCTGGTGAAAACCACACAATGGATTCCTATGGAAGGAAATACAAGTTACTGGAAAGTACGCTTAGAATTACATTTCAGTGTCAGTGCTGGGCTAACAGATGCAGCCCTGGGTTCTCTCCTGATAACAGGTATGTAAATCAGAATTCGTAGTTTGGCTGATTTTAGAGGAATATTTGTGCATTTCAAAAATAGACACTAAGAAACTTTTCTGCTGAAAACCACACAATGGATTCCTATGGAAGGAAATACAAGTTACTGGTAAGTACGCTTAGAATTTCTTTTCAGGGTCAATGCTGGGCTAACAGATGCAGCCCTGGGTTCTATCCTGATAGCAGGTGAGTAAATCGGAATTCGTAGTTCGGCTGATTTTAGAGGAATATTTGTGTGTTTCAAAAATGGACACTTAGAAACTTTTCTGGTGAAGACCACAAAATGGATTCCTATGGAAGGAAATACAACCTACTGGTAAGTACGCTTAGAATTACTTTCCAGGGTCAGTGCTGGGCTAAAAGATGCAGCACTGGGTTCTCTTCTGATAACAGGTGAGTAAATCGGAATTCGTACTTCGGCTCATTTTAGAGGAATATTTGTACGTTTCAAAAATATAGACTTAGAATTTTTTCTGCTGCAAACCACACAATGGATTCCTATGGAAGGAAATACAAGTTACTGGTAGGTACGCTTAGAATTACTTTTCAGGGTCAGTGCTGGTCTAAAAGATGCAGCACTGGGTTCTCTCCTGATAACAGGTGAGTAAATCGGAATTTGTAGTTCGGCTGATTTTAGAGGAATATTTGTACGTTTCAAAAATGGACAATTATAAACTTTTCTGCTGAAAACCACACAATGCATTTCTATAGAAGGAAATACAAGTTACTGGTAAGTACGCTTAGAATTACTTTCCAGGGTCAGTGCTGGTCTAAAAGATGCAGCACTGGGTTCTCTCCTGATAACAGGTGAGTAAATCGGAATTTGTAGTTCGACTGATTTTAGAGGAATATTTGTACTTTTCAAAAATGGACACTTAGAAACTTTTCTGATGAAGACCACACAATGGATTCCTATGGAAGGAAATACAAGTTACTGGTAAGTACTCTTAGAATTACTTTCCAGTGTCAGTGCTGGGCTAAAAGATGCAGCACTGTGTTCTCTCCTGATAACAGGTGAGTAAATCGGAATTCGTAGTTCGGCTGATTTTAGAGGAATATTTGTACGTTTCAAAAATGGACACTTAGAAACTTTTCTGCTGAAAACCACACAATGGATTCCTATTGAAGGAAATACAAATTACTGGTAAGTACGTTTAGAATTACTTTTCAGGATCAGTGCTGGGCTAAAAGATGCAGCACTGGGTTCTCTAGTGATAACAGGTGAGTAAATTGGAATTGATGGTTCGGCTGATTTAAGTGGAATATTTGTACGTTTCAAAAATGGACACATAGAAACTTTTCTGCTAAAAACCACACAATGGATTCCTATGGAAGGAAATACAAGTTACTGGTAAGTACGCTTAGAATTACTTTCCAGGGTCAGTGCTGAGCTAAAAGATGCAGCACTGGGTTCTCTCCTGATAACAGGTGTGTAAATCTGAATTCATAGTTTGGTTCATTTTAGAGGAATATTTGTACGTTTCAAAAATGGACACATACACTTTTCTGGTGAAAACCACAAAATGGATTCCTATGGAAGGAAATACAAGTTACTGGTAAGTACTCTTAGAATTACTTTCCAGGGTCAGTGCTGAGCTAAAAGATGCAGCACTGGGTTCTCTCCTGATAACAGGTGAGTAAATCGGAATTCATAGTTCGACTAATTTTCGAGGAATATTTATGCGTTTCAAAAATGGACACTTAGAAACTATTCTGGTGAAAACCACACAATGGATTCCTATGGAAGGAAATACAAGTTACTGGTAAGTACGGTTAGAATTACATTTCAGGGTCAGTGCTGGGCTAACAGATGCAGCCCTGGGTTCTCTCCTGATAACAGGTGAGTAAATCGGAATTCGTAGTTCGGCTGATTTTAGAGGAATATTTGTACGTTTCAAAAATGGACACTTAGAAACTTTTCTGCTGAAAACCACACAATGCATTTCTATGGAAGGAAATACAAGTTACTGGTAAGGATGCTTAGAATTACTTTCCAGGGTCAGTGCTGGTCTAAAAGATGCAGCACTGGGTTCTCTCCTGATAACAGGTGAGTAAATCGGAATTTGTAGTTCGACTGATTTTAAGGAATATTTGTACTTTTCAAAAATGGACAGTTAGAAACTTTTCTGTTGAAAACCACACAATGGATTCCTATGGAAGGAAACACAAGTTACTGGTAAGTACGCTTAGAATTACATTCCAGGGTCAGTGCTGGTCTAAAAGATGCAGCACTGGGTTCTCTCCTGATAACAGGTGAGTAAATCGGAATTCGTAGTTTGGCTGATTTTAGAGGAATATTTGTATGTTTCAAAAAAGTACACTTAGAAACTATTCTTCTGAAAACCACACAATGGATTTCTATAGAAGGAAATACAAGTTACTGGTAAGTACGCTTAGAATTACTTTTCAGGGTCAGTGCTGGGCTAAAAGATGCAGCACTGGGTTCTCTCCTGATAACAGGTGAGTAAATCGGAATTCGTAGTTCGGCTGATTTTAGAGGAATATTTGTATGTTTCAAAAATGGACACTTAGAAACTTTTCTGCTGAAAACCACACAATGCATTTCTATGGAAGGAAATACAAGTTACTGGTAAGGACGCTTAGAATTACTTTCCAGGGTCAGTGCTGGTCTAAAAGATGCAGCACTGGGTTCTCTCCTGATAACAGGTGAGTAAATCAGAATTTGTAATTCGACTGATTTCAATGAATATTTGTACTTTTCAAAAATGGACAGTTAGAAACTTTTCTGTTGAAAACCACACAATGGTTTCCTATGGAAGGAAACACAAGTTACTGGTAAGTACGCTTAGAATTACTTTTCAGGGTCGTGCTGGGCTAACAGATGCAGCCCTGGGTTCTACCCTGATAACAGGTGAGTAAATCGGAATTCGTAGTTCGGCTGATTTTAGAGGAATATTTGTACGTTTCAAAAATGTAGACTTAGAAACTTTTCTGCTAAAAACCACACAATGGATTTCTATGGAAGGAAATACAAGTTACTGGTAAGTACGTTTAGAATTACTTTCCAGGGTCAGTGCTGAGCTAAAAGATGCAGCACTGGGTTCTCTCCTGATAACAGGTGAGTAAATCGGAATTCATAGTTCGACTAATTTTCGAGGAATATTTGTGCGTTTATAAAATGGACACTTAGAAACTATTCTGGTGAAAACCACACAATGGATTCCTATGGAAGGAAATACAAGTTACTGGTAAGTACGCTTAGAATTACATTTCAGGGTCAGTGCTGGGCTAACAGATGCAGCCCTGGGTTCTCTCCTGATAACAGGTGTGTAAATCGGAATTCGTAGTTCGGCTGATTTTAGAGGAATATTTGTGCATTTCAAAAATGGACACTAAGAAACTTTTCTGCTGAAAACCACACAATGGATTCCTAAGGACGGAAATAGAAGTTACTGGTAAGTACGCTTAGAATTACTTTTCAGGGCAGTGCTGGGCTAACAGATGCAGCCCTGGGTTCTCTCCTGATAACAGGTGAGTAAATCAGAATTTGTAGTTCAGCTGATTTTAGAGGAATATTTGTACGTTTCAAAAATGGACACTTAGAAACTTTTCTGCTGAAAACCACTCAATGGATTCCTATGGAAGGAGATACAAGTTACTGGTAAGTACGATTAGAATTACTTTTCAGGGTCAGTGCTGTTCTAAAAGATGCAGCACTGAGTTCTCTCCTGATAACAGGTGAGTAAATCGGAATTCGTAGTTCAACTGATTTTAGAGGAATATTTGTACGTTTCAAAAATGGACACTTAGAAACTCTTCTGCTGAAAAGCACACAATGGATTCCTATGGAAGGAAATACAAGTTACTGGTAAGTACACTTAGAATTACTTTTCAGGGTCGTGCTGGGCTAACAGATGCAGTACTGGGTTCTCTCCTGATAACAGGTGAGTAAATCGGAATTCGTAGTTCGACTGATTTTAGAGGAATATTTGTATATTTCAAAAATGGACACTTAGAAACTTTTCTGGTGAAGACCACACAATGGATTCCTATGGAAGGAAATACAAGTTCCTGGTAAGTACACTTAGAATTACTTTCCAGGGTCAGTGCTGAGCTAAAAGATGCAGCACTGGGTTCTCTCCTGATAACAGGTGAGTAAATCGGAATTCATAGTTCGACTAATTTTCGAGGAATATTTGTGCGTTTCAAAAATGGACACTTAGAAACTATTCTGGTGAAAACCACACAATGGATTCCTATGGAAGGAAATACAAGTTACTGGTAAGTACGCTTAGAATTACTTTTCAGGGTCAGTGCTGGGCTAAAAGATGCAGCACTTGGTTCTCTCCTGATAACAGGTGAGTAAATCGGAATTTGTAGTTCGACTGATTTTAGAGGAATATTTGTACGTTTTAAAAATGTAGACTTAGAAACTTTTCTGCTGAAAACCACACAATGGATTTCTATGGAAGGAAATACAAGTTACTGGTAAGTACGCTTAGAATTACTTTCCAGGGTCAGTGCTGAGCTAAAAGATGCAGCACTGGGTTCTCTCCTGATAACAGGTGAGTAAATCGGAATTCATAGCTCGACTAATTTTTGAGGAATATTTGTGCGTTTCAAAAATGGACACTTAGAAACTATTCTGGTGAAACCCACACAATGGATTCCTATGGAAGGAAATACAAGTTACTGGTAAGTACGCTTAGAATTACATTTCAGGGTCAGTGCTTTGCTAACAGATGCAGCCCTGGGTTCTCTCCTGATAACAGGTATGTAAATCGGAATTCGTAGTTCGGCTGATTTTAGAGGAATATTTGTGCATTTCAAAAATAGACACTAAGAAACTTTTCTGCTGAAAACCACACAATGGATTCCTATGGAAGGAAAGACAAGTTACTGGTAAGTACGCTTAGAATTTCTTTTCAGGGTCAATGCTGGGCTAACAGATGCAGCCCTGGATTCTATCCTGATAACAGGTGAGTAAATCGGAATTCGTAGTTCGGCTGATTTTAGAGGAATATTTATGTGTTTCAAAAATGGACACTTAGAAACTTTTCTGCTGAAAACCACACAATGCATTTCTATGGAAGGAAATACAAGTTACTGCTAAGTACGCTTAGAATTTCTTTCCAGGGTCAGTGCTGGTCTAAAAGATGCTGCACTGGGTTCTCTCCTGATAACAGGTGAGTAAATTGGAATTGATAGTTTGGCTGATTTAAGTGGAATATTTGTACGTTTCAAAAATGGACACATAGAAACTTTTCTGCTAAAAACCACACAATGGATTCCTATGGAAGGAAATACAAGTTACTGGTAAGTACGCTTAGAATTACTTTCCAGGGTCAGTGCTGAGCTAAAAGATGCAGCACTGGGTTCTCTCCTGATAACAGGTGAGTAAATCGGAATTCATAGTTCGACTAATTTTCGAGGAATATTTGTGCGTTTCAAAAATGGACACTTAGAAACTATTCTGGTGAAAACCACACAATGGATTCCTATGGAAGGAAATACAAGTTACTGGAAAGTACGCTTAGAATTACATTTCAGTGTCAGTGCTGGGCTAACAGATGCAGCCCTGGGTTCTCTCCTGATAACAGGTATGTAAATCAGAATTCGTAGTTTGGCTGATTTTAGAGGAATATTTGTGCATTTCAAAAATAGACACTAAGAAACTTTTCTGCTGAAAACCACACAATGGATTCCTATGGAAGGAAATACAAGTTACTGGTAAGTACGCTTAGAATTTCTTTTCAGGGTCAATGCTGGGCTAACAGATGCAGCCCTGGGTTCTATCCTGATAGCAGGTGAGTAAATCGGAATTCGTAGTTCGGCTGATTTTAGAGGAATATTTGTGTGTTTCAAAAATGGACACTTAGAAACTTTTCTGGTGAAGACCACAAAATGGATTCCTATGGAAGGAAATACAACCTACTGGTAAGTACGCTTAGAATTACTTTCCAGGGTCAGTGCTGGGCTAAAAGATGCAGCACTGGGTTCTCTTCTGATAACAGGTGAGTAAATCGGAATTCGTACTTCGGCTCATTTTAGAGGAATATTTGTACGTTTCAAAAATATAGACTTAGAATTTTTTCTGCTGCAAACCACACAATGGATTCCTATGGAAGGAAATACAAGTTACTGGTAGGTACGCTTAGAATTACTTTTCAGGGTCAGTGCTGGTCTAAAAGATGCAGCACTGGGTTCTCTCCTGATAACAGGTGAGTAAATCGGAATTTGTAGTTCGGCTGATTTTAGAGGAATATTTGTACGTTTCAAAAATGGACAATTATAAACTTTTCTGCTGAAAACCACACAATGCATTTCTATAGAAGGAAATACAAGTTACTGGTAAGTACGCTTAGAATTACTTTCCAGGGTCAGTGCTGGTCTAAAAGATGCAGCACTGGGTTCTCTCCTGATAACAGGTGAGTAAATCGGAATTTGTAGTTCGACTGATTTTAGAGGAATATTTGTACTTTTCAAAAATGGACACTTAGAAACTTTTCTGATGAAGACCACACAATGGATTCCTATGGAAGGAAATACAAGTTACTGGTAAGTACTCTTAGAATTACTTTCCAGTGTCAGTGCTGGGCTAAAAGATGCAGCACTGTGTTCTCTCCTGATAACAGGTGAGTAAATCGGAATTCGTAGTTCGGCTGATTTTAGAGGAATATTTGTACGTTTCAAAAATGGACACTTAGAAACTTTTCTGCTGAAAACCACACAATGGATTCCTATTGAAGGAAATACAAATTACTGGTAAGTACGTTTAGAATTACTTTTCAGGATCAGTGCTGGGCTAAAAGATGCAGCACTGGGTTCTCTCCTGATAACAGGTGAGTAAATTGGAATTGATGGTTCGGCTGATTTAAGTGGAATATTTGTACGTTTCAAAAATGGACACATAGAAACTTTTCTGCTAAAAACCACACAATGGATTCCTATGGAAGGAAATACAAGTTACTGGTAAGTACGCTTAGAATTACTTTCCAGGGTCAGTGCTGAGCTAAAAGATGCAGCACTGGGTTCTCTCCTGATAACAGTTGAGTACATCGGAATTCATAGTTCGACTAATTTTCGAGGAATATTTGTGCGTTTCAAAAATGGACACTTAGAAACTTTTCTGGTGAAAACCACACAATGGATTCCTAAGGAAGGAAATACAAGTTACTGGTAAGTACGCTTAGAATTACATTTCAGGGTTAGTGCTGGGCTAACAGATGCAGCTCTGGGTTCTCTCCTGATAACAGGTATGTAAATCGGAATTCGTAGTTCGGCTGATTTTATAGGAATATTTGTGCATTTCAAAAATAGACACTAAGAAACTTTTCTGCTGAAAACCACACAATGGATTCCTATGGAAGGAAATACAAGTTACTGGTAAGTACGCTTAGAAATTCTTTTCAGGGTCAATGTTGGGCTAACAGATGCAGCCCTGGGTTCTATCCTGATAACAGGTGAGTAAATCGGAATTCGTAGTTCGGCTGATTTTAGAGGAATATTTGTGTGTTTCAAAAATGGACACTTAGAAACTTTTCCGGTGAAGACCACAAAATGGATTCCTATGGAAGGAAATACAAGCTACTGGTAAGTACGCTTAGATTTACTTTCCAGGGTCAGTGCTGGGCTAAAAGATGCAGCACTGGGTTCTCTCCTGATAACAGGTGAGTAAATCGGAATTCGTAGTTTGGCTGATTTTAGAGGAATATTTGTATGTTTCAAAAATGTACACTTAGAAACTATTCTTCTGAAAACCACACAATGTATTCCTATGGAAGGAAATACAAGTTACTGGTAAGTACGCTTAGAATTAATTTTCAGGGTCAGTGCTGGGCTAAAAGATGCAGCACTGGGTTCTCTCCTGATAACAGGTTAGTAAATCGGAATTCATACTTTGGCTGATTTTAGAGGAATATTTGTACGTTTCAAAAATGGATACTTAGAAACTTTTTCTGCTGAAAACCACACAATGCATTTCTATGGAAGGAAATACAAGTTACTGGTAAGTACGGTTAGAATTACTTTCTAGGGTCAGTGCTGGTCTAAAAGATGCAGCACTGGGTTCTCTCCTGATAACAGGTGAGTAAATCAGAATTTGTAGTTCGACTGATTTTAGAGGAATATTTGTACATTTCAAAAATGGACACTTAGAAACTTTTCTGATGAAGATCACACAATGGATTCCTATGGAAGGAAATACAAGTTACTGGTAAGTACTCTTAGAATTACTTTCCAGGGTCAGTGCTGGGCTAAAAGATGCAGCACTGTGTTCTCTCCTGATAACAGGTGAGTAAATCGGAATTCATAGTTCGACTGAGTTCGAGGAATATTTGTACTTTTCAAAAATGGACAGTTAGAAACTTTTCTGTTGAAAACCACACAATGGATTCCTATAGAAGGAAACACAAGTTACTGGTAAGTACGCTTAGAATTACTTTTCAGGGTCGTGCTGGGCTAACAGATGCAGCACTGGGTTCTACCCTGATAACAGGTGAGTAAATCGGAATTCGTAGTTCGGCTGATTTTAGAGGAATATTTGTACGTTTCAAAAATGGACACATAGAAACTTTTCTGCTAAAAACCACACAATGGATTCCTATGGAAGGAAATACAAATTACTGGTAAGTACGCTTAGAATTACTTTTCAGGGTCAGTGCTGGGCTAAAAGATGCAGCACTGGGTTCTCTACTGATAACAGGTGTTTAAATCAGAATTCGTAGTTTGGCTGATTTTAGAGGAATATTTGTATGTTTCAAAAATGGACACTTAGAAACTTTTCTGCTGAAAACCACACAATGGATTCCTATGGAAGGAAATACAAGTTACTGGTAAGTACGCTTAGAATTACTTTCCAGGGTCAGTGCTGGGCTAAAAGATGCAGCACTGGGTTCTCTCCTGATAACAGGTGAGTAAATCGGAATTCGTAGTTTGGCTGACTTTAGGGGAATATTTGTACGTTTCAAAAATGTACACTTATAAACTTTTCTGGTGAAGACCACACAATGGATGCCTATGGAAGGAAATACAAGCTACTGGTAAGTACGCTTAGAATTTCTTTTAAGGTTAAGTGCTGGGCTACCAGATGCAGCCCTGGGTTCTATCCTGATAACAGGTGAGTAAATCAGAATTCGTAGTTCGGCTGATTTTAGAGGAATATTTGTGTGTTTCAAAAATGGACACATAAACTTTTCTGGTGAAGACCACACAATGGATTCCTATGGAAGGAAATACAAGCTACTGGTAAGTACGCTTAGAATTACTTTCCAGGGTCAGTGCTGGGCTAAAAGATGCAGCACTGGGTTCTCTCCTGATAACAGGTGAGTAAATCGGAATTCGTAGTTCGGCTCATTTTAGAGGAATATTTGTACGTTTCAAAAATGTAGACTTAGAAACTTTTCTGCTGAAAACCACACAATGGATTCCTATGGAAGGAAATACAAGTTACTGGTAAGTACGCTTAGAATTACTTTTCAGGGTCAGTGCTGGTCTAAAAGATGCAGCACTGGGTTCTCTCCTGATAACAGGTGAGTAAATCGGAAATCGTAGTTCGACTGATTTTAGAGGAATACTTGTACATTTCAAAAATGAACACTTAGAAACTTTTCTGCTGAAAACCACACAATGCATTTCTATGGAAGGAAATACAAGTTACTGGTAAGTACGCTTAGAATTACTTTCCAGGGTAAGTGCTGGGCTAAAAGATGCAGCACTGGGTTCTCTCCTGATAACAGGTGTGTAAATCTGAATTCATAGTTTGGTTCATTTTAGAGGAATATTTGTACGTTTCAAAAATGGACACATACACTTTTCTGGTGAAAACCACAAAATGGATTCCTATGGAAGGAAATACAAGTTACTGGTAAGTACTCTTAGAATTACTTTCCAGGGTCAGTGCTGAGCTAAAAGATGCAGCACTGGGTTCTCTCCTGATAACAGGTGAGTAAATCGGAATTCATAGTTCGACTAATTTTCGAGGAATATTTATGCGTTTCAAAAATGGACACTTAGAAACTATTCTGGTGAAAACCACACAATGGATTCCTATGGAAGGAAATACAAGTTACTGCTAAGTACGGTTAGAATTACATTTCAGGGTCAGTGCTGGGCTAACAGATGCAGCCCTGGGTTCTCTCCTGATAACAGGTGAGTAAATCGGAATTCGTAGTTCGGCTGATTTTAGAGGAATATTTGTACGTTTCAAAAATGGACACTTAGAAACTTTTCTGCTGAAAACCACACAATTCATTTCTATGGAAGGAAATACAAGTTACTGGTAAGGACGCTTAGAATTACTTTCCAGGGTCAGTGCTGGTCTAAAAGATGCAGCACTGGGTTCTCTCCTGATAACAGGTGAGTAAATCGGAATTTGTAGTTCGACTGATTTTAAGGAATATTTGTACTTTTCAAAAATGGACAGTTAGAAACTTTTCTGTTGAAAACCACACAATGGATTCCTATGGAAGGAAACACAAGTTACTGGTAAGTACGCTTAGAATTACTTTTCAGGGTCGTGCTGGGCTAACAGATGCAGCACTGGGTTCTACCCTGATAACAGGTGAGTAAATCGGAATTCGTAGTTCAGCTGATTTTAGAGGAATATTTGTACGTTTCAAAAATGTAGACTTAGAAACTTTTCTGCTAAAAACCACACAATGGATTTCTATGGAAGGAAATACAAGTTACTGGTAAGTACGTTTAGAATTACTTTCCAGGGTCAGTGCTGAGCTAAAAGATGCAGCACTGGGTTCTCTCCTGATAACAGGTGAGTAAATCGGAATTCATAGTTCGACTAATTTTCGAGGAATATTTGTGCGGTTCAAAAATGGACACTTAGAAACTATTCTGGTGAAAACCACACAATGGATTTCTATGGAAAGAAATACAAGTTACTGGTAAGTACGCTTAGAATTACATTTCAAGGTCAGTGCTGGGCTAACAGATGCAGCCCTGGGTTCTCTCCTGATAACAGGTATGTAAATCGGAATTCGTAGTTCGGCTGATTTTAGAGGAATATTTGTGCATTTCAAAAATAGACACTAAGAAACTTTTCTGCTGAAAACCACACAATGGATTCCTATGGAAGGAAATACAAGTTACTGGTAAGTACGCTTAGAAATTCTTTTCAGGGTCAATGCTGGGCTAAAAGATGCAGCACTGGGTTCTCTCCTGATAACAGGTGAGTAAATCGGAATTTGTAGGTCGGCTGTTTTTAGAGGAATATTTGTACGTTTCAAAAATGGACACTTAGAAACTTTTCTGCTGAAAACCACACAATGCATTTCTATGGAAGGAAATTCAAGTTACTGGTAAGTACGCTTAGAATTACTTTCCAGGGTCAGTGCTGGTCTAAAAGATGCAGCACTGGGTTCTCTCCTGATAACAGGTGAGTAAATCGGAATTCGTAGTTTGGCTGATTTTAGAGGAATATTTGTATGTTTCAAAAAAGTACACTTAGAAACTATTCTTCTGAAAACCACACAATGGATTTCTATGGAAGGAAATACAAGTTACTGGTAAGTACGCTTAGAATTACTTTTCAGGGTCAGTGCTGGGCTAAAAGATGCAGCACTGGGTTCTCTCCTGATAACAGGTGAGTAAATCGGAATTCGTAGTTCAGCTGATTTTAGAGGAATATTTGTATGTTTCAAAAATGGACACTTAGAAACTTTTCTGCTGAAAACCACACAATGCATTTCTATGGAAGGAAATACAAGTTACTGGTAAGGACGCTTAGAATTACTTTCCAGGGTCAGTGCTGGTCTAAAAGATGCAGCACTGGGTTCTCTCCTGATAACAGGTGAGTAAATCGGAATTTGTAATTCGACTGATTTCAAGGAATATTTGTACTTTTCAAAAATGGACAGTTAGAAACTTTTCTGTTGAAGGAAACACAAGTTAACACAAGTTACTGGTAAGTACGCTTAGAATTACTTTTCAGGGTCGTGCTGGGCTAACAGATGCAGCACTGGGTTCTACCCTGATAACAGGTGAGTAAATCGGAATTCGTAGTTCGGCTGATTTTAGAGGAATATTTGTACGTTTCAAAAATGTAGACTTAGAAACTTTTCTGCTGAAAACCACACAATGGATTCCTAAGGACGGAAATAGAAGTTACTGGTAAGTACGCTTAGAATTACTTTTCAGGGTCAGTGCTGGGCTAACAGATGCAGCCCTGGGTTCTCTCCTGATAACAGGTGAGTAAATCAGAATTTGTAGTTCAGCTGATTTCAGAGGAATATTTGTACGTTTCAAAAATGGACACTTAGAAACTTTTCTGCTGAAAACCACTCAATGGATTCCTATGGAAGGAGATGCAAGTTACTGGTAAGTACGATTAGAATTACTTTTCAGGGTCAGTGCTGGTCTAAAAGATGCAGCACTGAGTTCTCTCCTGATAACAGGTGAGTAAATCGGAATTCGTGGTTCGGCTGATTTTAGAGGAATATTTGTACGTTTCAAAAATGGACACTTAGAAACTTTTCTGATGAAGACCACACAATGGATTCCTATGGAAGGAAATACAAGTTACTGGTAAGTACTCTTAGAATTACTTTCCAGTGTCAGTGCTGGGCTAAAAGATGCAGCACTGTGTTCTCTCCTGATAACAGGTGAGTAAATCGGAATTCGTAGTTCGGCTGATTTTAGAGGAATATTTGTACGTTTCGAAAATGGACACTTAGAAACTTTTCTGCTGAAAACCACACAATGGATTCCTATTGAAGGAAATACAAATTACTGGTAAGTACGTTTAGAATTACTTTTCAGGGTCAGTGCTGGGCTAAAAGATGCAGCACTGGGTTCTCTCCTGATAACAGGTGAGTAAATTGGAATCGATGGTTCGGCTGATTTAAGTGGAATATTTGTACGTTTCAAAAATGGACACATAGAAACTTTTCTGCTAAAAAACACACAATGGATTCCTATGGAAGGAAATACAAGTTACTGGTAAGTACGCTTAGAATTACTTTCCAGGGTCAGTGCTGAGCTAAAAGATGCAGCACTGGGTTCTCTCCTGATAACAGTTGAGTACATCGGAATTCAGAGTTCGACTAATTTTCGAGGAATATTTGTGCGTTTCAAAAATGGACACTTAGAAACTTTTCTGGTGAAAACCACACAATGGATTCCTAAGGAAGGAAATACAAGTTACTGGTAAGTACGCTTAGAATTACATTTCAGGGTTAGTGCTGGGCTAACAGATGCAGCTCTGGGTTCTCTCCTGATAACAGGTATGTAAATCGGAATTCGTAGTTCGGCTGATTTTATAGGAATATTTGTGCATTTCAAAAATAGACACTAAGAAACTTTTCTGCTGAAAACCACACAATGGATTCCTATGGAAGGAAATACAAGTTACTGGTAAGTACGCTTAGAAATTCTTTTCAGGGTCAATGTTGGGCTAACAGATGCAGCCCTGGGTTCTATCCTGATAACAGGTGAGTAAATCGGAATTCGTAGTTCGGCTGATTTTAGAGGAATATTTGTGTGTTTCAAAAATGGACACTTAGAAACTTTTCCGGTGAAGACCACAAAATGGATTCCTATGGAAGGAAATACAAGCTACTGGTAAGTACGCTTAGATTTACTTTCCAGGGTCAGTGCTGGGCTAACAGATGCAGCACTGGGTTCTACCCTGATAACAGGTGAGTAAATCGGAATTCGTAGTTCGGCTGATTTTAGAGGAATATTTGTATGTTTCAAAAATGTACACTTAGAAACTATTCTTCTGAAAACCACACAATGGATTCCTATGGAAGGAAATACAAGTTACTGGTAAGTATGCTTAGAATTACTTTTCAGGGTCAGTGCTGGGCTAAAAGATGCAGCACTGGGTACTCTCCTGATAACAGGTGAGTAAATCGGAATTCATACTTTGGCTGATTTTAGAGGAATATTTGTACGCTTCAAAAATGGACACTTAGAAACTTTTTCTGCTGAAAACCACACAATGCATTTCTATGGAAGGAAATACACGTTACTGGTAAGTACGGTTAGAATTACTTTCCAGGGTCAGTGCTGGTCTAAAAGATGCAGCACTGGGTTCTCTCCTGATAACAGGTGAGTAAATCGGAATTTGTAGTTCGACTGATTTTAGAGGAATATTTGTACATTTCAAAAATGGACACTTAGAAACTTTTCTGATGAAGACCACACAATGGATTCCTATGGAAGGAAATACAAGTTACTGGTAAGTACTCTTAGAATTACTTTCCAGGGTCAGTGCTGGGCTAAAAGATGCAGCACTGTGTTCTCTCCTGATAACAGTTGAGTAAATCGGAATTCATAGTTCGACTGATTTCGAGGAATATTTGTACTTTTCAAAAATGGACAGTTAGAAACTTTTCTGTTGAAAACCACACAATGGATTCCTATAGAAGGAAACACAAGTTACTGGTAAGTACGCTTAGAATTACTTTTCAGGGTCGTGCTGGGCTAACAGATGCAGCACTGGGTTCTACCCTGATAACAGGTGAGTAAATCGGAATTCGTAGTTCGGCTGATTTTAGAGGAATATTTGTACGTTTCAAAAATGGACACATAGAAACTTTTCTGCTAAAAACCACACAATGGATTCCTATGGAAGGAAATACAAATTACTGGTAAGTACGCTTAGAATTACTTTTCAGGGTCAGTGCTGGGCTAAAAGATGCAGCACTGGGTTCTCTACTGATAACAGGTGTTTAAATCAGAATTCGTAGTTTGGCTGATTTTAGAGGAATATTTGTATGTTTCAAAAATGTACACTTAGAAACTATTCTTCTGAAAACCACACAATGGAATCCTATGGAAGGAAATACAAGTTACTGGTAAGTACGCTTAGAATTACTTTTCAGGGTCACATGCTGGGCTAAAAGATGCAGCACTGGGTTCTCTCCTGATAACAGGTGAGTAAATCGGAATTCGTACTTTGGCTGATTTTAGAGGAATATTTGTACGTTTCAAAAATGGACACTTAGAAACTTTTCTGCTGAAAACCACACAATGCATTTCTATGGAAGGAAATACAAGTTACTGGTAAGTACGGTTAGAATTACTTTCCAGGGTCAGTGCTGGTCTAAAAGATGCAGCACTGGGTTCTCTCCTGATAACAGGTGAGTAAATCGGAATTTGTAGTTCGACTGATTTCAAGGAATATTTGTACTTTTCAAAAATGGACAGTTAGAAACTTTTCTGTTGAAAACCACACAATGGATTCCTATGGAAGGAAACACAAGTTACTGGTAAGTACGCTTAGAATTACTTTTCAGGGTCGTGCTGGGCTAACAGATGCAGCACTGGGTTCTACCCTGATAACAGGTGAGTAAATCGGAATTCGTAGTTCGGCTGATTTTAGAGGAATATTTGTACGTTTCAAAAATGGACACTTAGAAATTATTCTGGTGAAAACCACACAATGGATTCCTAAGGAAGGAAATACAAGTTACTGGTAAGTACGCTTAGAATTACATTTCAGGGTCAGTGTTGGGCTAACAGATGCAGCCCTGGGTTCTCTCCTGATAACAGGTATGTAAATCGGAATTCGTAGTTTGGCTGATTTTAGAGGAATATTTGTGCATTTCAAAAATAGACACTAAGAAACTTTTCTGCTGAAAACCACACAATGGATTCCTATGGAAGGAAATACAAGTTACTGGTAAGTACGCTTAGAAATTCTTTTCAGGGTCAATGCTGGGCTAAAAGATGCAGCACTGGGTTCTCTCCTGATAACAGGTGAGTAAATCGGAATTTGTAGGTCGGCTGTTTTTAGTGGAATATTTGTACGTTTCAAAAATTGACACTTAGAAACTTTTCTGCTGAAAACCACACAATGCATTTCTATGGAAGGAAATACAAGTTACTGGTAAGTACGCTTAGAATTACTTTTCAGGGTCAGTGCTGGGCTAAAAGATGCAGCACTGGGTTCTCTCCTGATAACAGGTGAGTAAATCGGAATTCGTGGTTCGGCTGATTTTAGAGGAATATTTGTACGTTTCAAAAATGGACACTTAGAAACTTTTCTGCTGAAAACCACACAATGCATTTCTATGGAAGGAAATACAAGTTACTGATAAGGACGCTTAGAATTACTTTCCAGGGTCAGTGCTGGTCTAAAAGATGCAGCACTGGGTTCTCTCCTGATAACAGGTGAGTAAATCGGAATTTGTAGTTCGACTGATTTCAAGGAATATTTGTACTTTTCAAAAATGGACAGTTAGAAACTTTTCTGTTGAAAACCACACAATGGATTCCTATGGAAGGAAACACAAGTTACTGGTAAGTACACTTAGAATTACTTTTCAGGGTCAGTGCTGGGCTAACAGATGCAGCCCTGGGTTCTCTCCTGATAACAGGTGAGTAAATCAGAATTCGTAGTTCGGCTGATTTTAGAGGAATATTTGTGCATTTCAAAAATGGACACTAAGAAACTTTTCTGCTGAAAACCACACAATGGATTCCTAAGAACGGAAATAGAAGTTACTGGTAAGTACGCTTAGAATTACTTTTCAGGGTCAGTGCTGGGCTAACAGATGCAGCCCTGGGTTCTCTCCTGATAACAGGTGAGTAAATCAGAATTTGTAGTTCAGCTGATTTCAGAGGAATATTTGTACGTTTCAAAAATGGACACTTAGAAACTTTTCTGCTGAAAACCACTCAATGGATTCCTATGGAAGGAGATGCAAGTTACTGGTAAGTACGATTAGAATTACTTTTCAGGGTCAGTGCTGGTCTAAAAGATGCAGCACTGAGTTCTCTCCTGATAACAGGTGAGTAAATCGGAATTCGTGGTTCGGCTGATTTTAGAGGAATATTTGTACGTTTCAAAAATGGACACTTAGAAACTTTTCTGCTGAAAACCACACAATGCATTTCTATGGAAGGAAATACAAGTTACTGATAAGGACGCTTAGAATTACTTTCCAGGGTCAGTGCTGGTCTAAAAGATGCAGCACTGGGTTCTCTCCTGATAACAGGTGAGTAAATCGGAATTTGTAGTTCGACTGATTTTAGAGGAATATTTGTGCATTTCAAAAATGGACACTAAGAAACTTTTCTGCTGAAAACCACACAATGGATTCCTAAGGACGGAAATAGAAGTTACTGGTAAGTACGCTTAGAATTACTTTTCAGGGTCAGTGCTGGGCTAACAGATGCAGCCCTGGGTTCTCTCCTGATAACAGGTGAGTAAATCAGAATTTGTAGTTCAGCTGATTTTAGAGGAATATTTGTACGTTTCAAAAATGGACACTTAGAAACTCTTCTGCTGAAAAGCACACAATGGATTCCTATGGAAGGAAATACAAGTTACTGGTAAGTACACTTAGAATTACTTTTCAGGGTCGTGCTGGGCTAACAGATGCAGTACTGGGTTCTCTCCTGATAACAGGTGAGTAAATCGGAATTCGTAGTTCGACTGATTTTAGAGGAATATTTGTATATTTCAGAAATGGACACTTAGAAACTTTTCTGGTGAAGACCACACAATGGATTCCTATGGAAGGAAATACAAGTTCCTGGTAAGTACACTTAGAATTACTTTCCAGGGTCAGTGCTGGTCTAAAAGCTGCAGCACTGGGTTCTCTCCTGATAACAGGTGAGTAAATCGGAATTTGTAGTTCGGCTGATGTTAGAGGAATATTTGTACGTTTCAAAAATGGACACTTAGAAACCTTTCTGCTGAAAACCACACAATGCATTTCTATGGAAGGAAATACAAGTTACTGGTAAGTACGCTTAGAATTACTTTCCAGGGTCAGTGCTGGTCTAAAAGATGCAGCACTGGGTTCTCTCCTGATAACAGGTGAGTAAATCGGAATTCGTAGTTTGGCTGATTTTAGAGGAATATTTGTATGTTTCAAAAATGTACACTTAGAGACTATTCTTCTGAAAACCACACAATGGATTCCTATGGAAGGAAATACAAGTTACTGGTAAGTATGCTTAGAATTACTTTTCAGGGTCAGTGCTGGGCTAAAAGATGCAGCACTGGGTTCTCTCCTGATAACAGGTGAGTAAATCGGAATTCATACTTTGGCTGATTTTAGAGGAATATTTGTACGTTTCAAAAATGGACACTTAGAAACTTTTTCTGCTGAAAACCACACAATGCATTTCTATGGAAGTAAATACAAGTTACTGGTAAGTACGGTTAGAATTACTTTCCAGGGTCAGTGCTGGTCTAAAAGATGCAGCACTGGGTTCTCTCCTGATAACAGGTGAGTAAATCGGAATTTGTAGTTCGACTGATTTTAGAGGAATATTTGTACATTTCAAAAATGGACACTTAGAAACTTTTCTGATGAAGACCACACAATGGATTCCTATGGAAGGAAATACAAGTTACTGGTAAGTACTCTTAGAATTACTTTCCAGGGTCAGTGCTGGGCTAAAAGATGCAGCACTGTGTTCTCTCCTGATAACAGTTGAGTAAATCGGAATTCATAGTTCGACTGATTTCGAGGAATATTTGTACGTTTCAAAAATGGACATATAGAAACTTTTCTGCTAAAAACCACACAATGGATTCCTATGGAAGGAAATACAAATTACTGGTAAGTACGCTTAGAATTACTTTTCAGGGTCAGTGCTGGGCTAAAAGATGCAGCACTGGGTTCTCTACTGATAACAGGTGTTTAAATCAGAATTCGTAGTTTGGCTGATTTTAGAGGAATATTTGTATGTTTCAAAAATGTACACTTAGAAACTATTCTTCTGAAAACCACACAATGGAATCCTATGGAAGGAAATACAAGTTACTGGTAAGTACGCTTAGAATTACTTTTCAGGGTCACATGCTGGGCTAAAAGATGCAGCACTGGGTTCTCTCCTGATAACAGGTGAGTAAATCGGAATTCGTACTTTGGCTGATTTTAGAGGAATATTTGTACGTTTCAAAAATGGACACTTAGAAACTTTTCTGCTGAAAACCACACAATGCATTTCTATGGAAGGAAATACAAGTTACTGGTAAGTACGGTTAGAATTACTTTCCAGGGTCAGTGCTGGTCTAAAAGATGCAGCACTGGGTTCTCTCCTGATAACAGGTGAGTAAATCGGAATTTGTAGTTCGACTGATTTCAAGGAATATTTGTACTTTTCAAAAATGGACAGTTAGAAACTTTTCTGTTGAAAACCACACAATGGATTCCTATGGAAGGAAACACAAGTTACTGGTAAGTACGCTTAGAATTACTTTTCAGGGTCGTGCTGGGCTAACAGATGCAGCACTGGGTTCTACCCTGATAACAGGTGAGTAAATCGGAATTCGTAGTTCGGCTGATTTTAGAGGAATATTTGTACGTTTCAAAAATGGACACTTAGAAATTATTCTGGTGAAAACCACACAATGGATTCCTATGGAAGGAAATACAAGTTACTGGTAAGTACGCTTAGAATTACATTTCAGGGTCAGTGCTGGGCTAACAGATGCAGCCCTGGGTTCTCTCCTGATAACAGGTATGTAAATCGGAATTCGTAGTTTGGCTGATTTTAGAGGAATATTTGTGCATTTCAAAAATAGACACTAAGAAACTTTTCTGCTGAAAACCACACAATGGATTCCTATGGAAGGAAATACAAGTTACTGGTAAGTACGCTTAGAAATTCTTTTCAGGGTCAATGCTGGGCTAAAAGATGCAGCACTGGGTTCTCTCCTGATAACAGGTGAGTAAATCGGAATTTGTAGGTCGGCTGTTTTTAGTGGAATATTTGTACGTTTCAAAAATGGACACTTAGAAACTTTTCTGCTGAAAACCACACAATGCATTTCTATGGAAGGAAATACAAGTTACTGGTAAGTACGCTTAGAATTACTTTCCAGGGTGAGTGCTGGTCTAAAAGATGCAGCACTGGGTTCTCTCCTGATAACAGGTGAGTAAATCGGAATTTGTAGTTCGACTGATTTCAAGGAATATTTGTACTTTTCAAAAATGGACAGTTAGAAACTTTTCTGTTGAAAACCACACAATGGATTCCTATGGAAGGAAATACAAGTTACTGGTAAGTACGCTTAGAATTACTTTTCAGGGTCAGTGCTGGGCTAACAGATGCAGCCCTGGGTTCTCTCCTGATAACAGGTGAGTAAATCAGAATTCGTAGTTCGTCTGATTTTAGAGGAATATTTGTGCATTTCAAAAATGGACACTAAGAAACTTTTCTGCTGAAAACCACACAATGGATTCCTAAGGACGGAAATAGAAGTTACTGGTAAGTACGCTTAGAATTACTTTTCAGGGTCAGTGCTGGGCTAACAGATGCAGCCCTGGGTTCTCTCCTGATAACAGGTGAGTAAATCAGAATTTGTAGTTCAGCTGATTTTAGAGGAATATTTGTACGTTTCAAAAATGGACACTTAGAAACTTTTCTGCTGAAAACCACTCAATGGATTCCTATGGAAGGAGATGCAAGTTACTGGTAAGTACGATTAGAATTACTTTTCAGGGTCAGTGCTGGTCTAAAAGATGCAGCACTGAGTTCTCTCCTGATAACAGGTGAGTAAATCGGAATTCGTAGTTCAACTGATTTTAGAGGAATATTTGTACGTTTCAAAAATGGACACTTAGAAACTCTTCTGCTGAAAAGCACACAATGGATTCCTATGGAAGGAAATACAAGTTACTGGTAAGTACACTTAGAATTACTTTTCAGGGTCGTGCTGGGCTAACAGATGCAGTACTGGGTTCTCTCCTGATAACAGGTGAGTAAATCGGAATTCGTAGTTCGACTGATTTTAGAGGAATATTTGTATATTTCAGAAATGGACACTTAGAAACTTTTCTGGTGAAGACCACACAATGGATTCCTATGGAAGGAAATACAAGTTCCTGGTAAGTACACTTAGAATTACTTTCCAGGGTCAGTGCTGGTCTAAAAGCTGCAGCACTGGGTTCTCTCCTGATAACAGGTGAGTAAATCGGAATTTGTTGTTCGGCTGATGTTAGAGGAATATTTGTACGTTTCAAAAATGGACACTTAGAAACTTTTCTGCTGAAAACCACACAATGCATTTCTATGGAAGGAAATACAAGTTACTGGTAAGTACGCTTAGAATTACTTTCCAGGGTCAGTGCTGGTCTAAAAGATGCAGCACTGGGTTCTCTCCTGATAACAGGTGAGTAAATCGGAATTCGTAGTTTGGCTGATTTTAGAGGAATATTTGTATGTTTCAAAAATGTACACTTAGAAACTATTCTTCTGAAAACCACACAATGGATTCCTATGGAAGGAAATACAAGTTACTGGTAAGTACTCTTAGAATTACTTTCCAGGGTCAGTGCTGGGCTAAAAGATGCAGCACTGTGTTCTCTCCTGATAACAGTTGAGTAAATCGGAATTCATAGTTCGACTGATTTCGAGGAATATTTGTACTTTTCAAAAATGGACAGTTAGAAACTTTTCTGTTGAAAACCACACAATGGATTCCTATAGAAGGAAACACAAGTTACTGGTAAGTACGCTTAGAATTACTTTTCAGGGTCGTGCTGGGCTAACAGATGCAGCACTGGGTTCTACCCTGATAACAGGTGAGTAAATCGGAATTCGTAGTTCGGCTGATTTTAGAGGAATATTTGTACGTTTCAAAAATGGACACTTAGAAACTCTTCTGCTGAAAAGCACACAATGGATTCCTATGGAAGGAAATACAAGTTACTGGTAAGTACACTTAGAATTACTTTTCAGGGTCGTGCTGGGCTAACAGATGCAGTACTGGGTTCTCTCCTGATAACAGGTGAGTAAATCGGAATTCGTAGTTCGACTGATTTTAGAGGAATATTTGTATATTTCAGAAATGGACACTTAGAAACTTTTCTGGTGAAGACCACACAATGGATTCCTATGGAAGGAAATACAAGTTCCTGGTAAGTACATTTAGAATTACTTTCCAGGGTCAGTGCTGGTCTAAAAGCTGCAGCACTGGGTTCTCTCCTGATAACAGGTGAGTAAATCGGAATTTGTAGTTCGGCTGATGTTAGAGGAATATTTGTACGTTTCAAAAATGGACACTTAGAAACTTTTCTGCTGAAAACCACACAATGCATTTCTATGGAAGGAAATACAAGTTACTGGTAAGTACGGTTAGAATTACTTTCCAGGGTCAGTGCTGGTCTAAAAGATGCAGCACTGGGTTCTCTCCTGATAACAGGTGAGTAAATCGGAATTTGTAGTTCGACTGATTTCAAGGAATATTTGTACTTTTCAAAAATGGACAGTTAGAAACTTTTCTGTTGAAAACCACACAATGGATTCCTATGGAAGGAAACACAAGTTACTGGTAAGTACGCTTAGAATTACTTTTCAGGGTCGTGCTGGGCTAACAGATGCAGCACTGGGTTCTACCCTGATAACAGGTGAGTAAATCGGAATTCGTAGTTCGGCTGATTTTAGAGGAATATTTGTACGTTTCAAAAATGGACACTTAGAAATTATTCTGGTGAAAACCACACAATGGATTCCTATGGAAGGAAATACAAGTTACTGGTAAGTACGCTTAGAATTACATTTCAGGGTCAGTGCTGGGCTAACAGATGCAGCCCTGGGTTCTCTCCTGATAACAGGTATGTAAATCGGAATTCGTAGTTTGGCTGATTTTAGAGGAATATTTGTGCATTTCAAAAATAGACACTAAGAAACTTTTCTGCTGAAAACCACACAATGGATTCCTATGGAAGGAAATACAAGTTACTGGTAAGTACGCTTAGAAATTCTTTTCAGGGTCAATGCTGGGCTAAAAGATGCAGCACTGGGTTCTCTCCTGATAACAGGTGAGTAAATCGGAATTTGTAGGTCGGCTGTTTTTAGTGGAATATTTGTACGTTTCAAAAATGGACACTTAGAAACTTTTCTGCTGAAAACCACACAATGCATTTCTATGGAAGGAAATACAAGTTACTGGTAAGTACGCTTAGAATTACTTTCCAGGGTGAGTGCTGGTCTAAAAGATGCAGCACTGGGTTCTCTCCTGATAACAGGTGAGTAAATCGGAATTTGTAGTTCGACTGATTTCAAGGAATATTTGTACTTTTCAAAAATGGACAGTTAGAAACTTTTCTGTTGAAAACCACACAATGGATTCCTATGGAAGGAAATACAAGTTACTGGTAAGTACGCTTAGAATTACTTTTCAGGGTCAGTGCTGGGCTAACAGATGCAGCCCTGGGTTCTCTCCTGATAACAGGTGAGTAAATCAGAATTCGTAGTTCGTCTGATTTTAGAGGAATATTTGTGCATTTCAAAAATGGACACTAAGAAACTTTTCTGCTGAAAACCACACAATGGATTCCTAAGGACGGAAATAGAAGTTACTGGTAAGTACGCTTAGAATTACTTTTCAGGGTCAGTGCTGGGCTAACAGATGCAGCCCTGGGTTCTCTCCTGATAACAGGTGAGTAAATCAGAATTTGTAGTTCAGCTGATTTTAGAGGAATATTTGTACGTTTCAAAAATGGACACTTAGAAACTTTTCTGCTGAAAACCACTCAATGGATTCCTATGGAAGGAGATGCAAGTTACTGGTAAGTACGATTAGAATTACTTTTCAGGGTCAGTGCTGGTCTAAAAGATGCAGCACTGAGTTCTCTCCTGATAACAGGTGAGTAAATCGGAATTCGTAGTTCAACTGATTTTAGAGGAATATTTGTACGTTTCAAAAATGGACACTTAGAAACTCTTCTGCTGAAAAGCACACAATGGATTCCTATGGAAGGAAATACAAGTTACTGGTAAGTACACTTAGAATTACTTTTCAGGGTCGTGCTGGGCTAACAGATGCAGTACTGGGTTCTCTCCTGATAACAGGTGAGTAAATCGGAATTCGTAGTTCGACTGATTTTAGAGGAATATTTGTATATTTCAGAAATGGACACTTAGAAACTTTTCTGGTGAAGACCACACAATGGATTCCTATGGAAGGAAATACAAGTTCCTGGTAAGTACACTTAGAATTACTTTCCAGGGTCAGTGCTGGTCTAAAAGCTGCAGCACTGGGTTCTCTCCTGATAACAGGTGAGTAAATCGGAATTTGTAGTTCGGCTGATGTTAGAGGAATATTTGTACGTTTCAAAAATGGACACTTAGAAACTTTTCTGCTGAAAACCACACAATGCATTTCTATGGAAGGAAATACAAGTTACTGGTAAGTACGCTTAGAATTACTTTCCAGGGTCAGTGCTGGTCTAAAAGATGCAGCACTGGGTTCTCTCCTGATAACAGGTGAGTAAATCGGAATTCGTAGTTTGGCTGATTTTAGAGGAATATTTGTATGTTTCAAAAATGTACACTTAGAAACTATTCTTCTGAAAACCACACAATGGATTCCTATGGAAGGAAATACAAGTTACTGGTAAGTACTCTTAGAATTACTTTCCAGGGTCAGTGCTGGGCTAAAAGATGCAGCACTGTGTTCTCTCCTGATAACAGTTGAGTAAATCGGAATTCATAGTTCGACTGATTTCGAGGAATATTTGTACTTTTCAAAAATGGACAGTTAGAAACTTTTCTGTTGAAAACCACACAATGGATTCCTATAGAAGGAAACACAAGTTACTGGTAAGTACGCTTAGAATTACTTTTCAGGGTCGTGCTGGGCTAACAGATGCAGCACTGGGTTCTACCCTGATAACAGGTGAGTAAATCGGAATTCGTAGTTCGGCTGATTTTAGAGGAATATTTGTACGTTTCAAAAATGGACACATAGAAACTTTTCTGCTAAAAACCACACAATGGATTCCTATGGAAGGAAATACAAATTACTGGTATGTACGCTTAGAATTACTTTTCAGGGTCAGTGCTGGGCTAAAAGATGCAGCACTGGGTTTTCCACTGATAACAGGTGTTTAAATCAGAATTCGTAGTTTGGCTGATTTTAGAGGAATATTTGTATGTTTCAAAAATGTACACTTAGAAACTATTCTTCTGAAAACCACACAATGGAATCCTATGGAAGAAAATACAAGTTACTGGTAAGTACGCTTAGAATTACTTTCCAGGGTCAGTGCTGGTCTAAAAGATGCAGCACTGGGTTCTCTCCTGATAACAGGTGAGTAAATCGGAATTCGTAGTTTGGCTGATTTTAGAGGAATATTTGTATGTTTCAAAAAAGTACACTTAGAAACTATTCTTCTGAAAACCACACAATGGATTTCTATGGAAGGAAATACAAGTTACTGGTAAGTACGCTTAGAATTACTTTTCAGGGTCAGTGCTGGGCTAAAAGATGCAGCACTGGGTTCTCTCCTGATAACAGGTGAGTAAATCGGAATTCGTGGTTCGGCTGATTTTAGAGGAATATTTGTACGTTTCAAAAATGGACACAGAAACTTTTCTGCTGAAAACCACACAATGCATTTCTATGGAAGGAAATACAAGTTACTGATAAGGACGCTTAGAATTACTTTCCAGGGTCAGTGCTGGTCTAAAAGATGCAGCACTGGGTTCTCTCCTGATAACAGGTGAGTAAATCGGAATTTGTAGTTCGACTGATTTCAAGGAATATTTGTACTTTTCAAAAATGGACAGTTAGAAACTTTTCTGTTGAAAACCACACAATGGATTCCTATGGAAGGAAACACAAGTTACTGGTAAGTACACTTAGAATTACTTTTCAGGGTCAGTGCTGGGCTAACAGATGCAGCCCTGGGTTCTCTCCTGATAACAGGTGAGTAAATCAGAATTCGTAGTTCGGCTGATTTTAGAGGAATATTTGTGCATTTCAAAAATGGACACTAAGAAACTTTTCTGCTGAAAACCACACAATGGATTCCTAAGGACGGAAATAGAAGTTACTGGTAAGTACGCTTAGAATTACTTTTCAGGGTCAGTGCTGGGCTAACAGATGCAGCCCTGGGTTCTCTCCTGATAACAGGTGAGTAAATCAGAATTTGTAGTTCAGCTGATTTTAGAGGAATATTTGTACGTTTCAAAAATGGACACTTAGAAACTTTTCTGCTGAAAACCACTCAATGGATTCCTATGGAAGGAGATGCAAGTTACTGGTAAGTACGATTAGAATTACTTTTCAGGGTCAGTGCTGGTCTAAAAGATGCAGCACTGAGTTCTCTCCTGATAACAGGTGAGTAAATCGGAATTCGTAGTTCAACTGATTTTAGAGGAATATTTGTACGTTTCAAAAATGGACACTTAGAAACTCTTCTGCTGAAAAGCACACAATGGATTCCTATGGAAGGAAATACAAGTTACTGGTAAGTACACTTAGAATTACTTTTCAGGGTCGTGCTGGGCTAACAGATGCAGTACTGGGTTCTCTCCTGATAACAGGTGAGTAAATCGGAATTCGTAGTTCGACTGATTTTAGAGGAATATTTGTATATTTCAGAAATGGACACTTAGAAACTTTTCTGGTGAAGACCACACAATGGATTCCTATGGAAGGAAATACAAGTTCCTGGTAAGTACACTTAGAATTACTTTCCAGGGTCAGTGCTGAGCTAAAAGATGAAGCACTGGGTTCTCTCCTGATAACAGGTGAGTAAATCGGAATTCATAGTTCGACTAATTTTCGAGGAATATTTGTGCGTTTCAAAAATGGACACTTAGAAACTATTCTGGTGAAAACCACACAATGGATTCCTATGGAAGGAAATACAAATTACTGGTAAGTACGCTTAGAATTACTTTTCAGGTTCGTGCTGGGCTAACAGATGCAGCACTGGGTTCTACCCTGATAACAGGTGAGTAAATCGGAATTCGTAGTTCGACTGATTTTAGAGGAATATTTGTACGTTTCAAAAATGTAGACTTAGAAACTTTTCTTCTGAAAACCACACAATGGATTTCTATGGAAGGAAATACAAGTTACTGGTAAGTACGCTTAGAATTACTTTCCAGGGTCAGTGCTGAGCTAAAAGATGCAGCACTGGGTTCTCTTCTGATAACAGGTGAGTAAATCGGAATTCATAGTTCGACTAATTTTTGAGGAATATTTGTGCGTTTCAAAAATGGACACTTAGAAACTATTCTGGTGAAACCCACACAATGGATTCCTATGGAAGGAAATACAAGTTACTGGTAAGTACGCTTAGAATTACATTTCAGGGTCAGTGCTTTGCTAACAGATGCAGCCCTGGGTTCTCTCCTGATAACAGGTATGTAAATCGGAATTCGTAGTTCGGCTGATTTTAGAGGAATATTTGTGCATTTCAAAAATAGACACTAAGAAACTTTTCTGCTGAAAACCACACAATGGATTCCTATGGAAGGAAATACAAGTTACTGGTAAGTACGCTTAGAATTTCTTTTCAGGGTCAATGCTGGGCTAACAGATGCAGCCCTGGGTTCTATCCTGATAACAGGTGAGTAAATCGGAATTCGTAGTTCGGCTGATTTTAGAGGAATATTTGTGTGTTTCAAAAATGGACACTTAGAAACTTTTCTGCTGAAAACCACACAATGCATTTCTATGGAAGGAAATACAAGTTACTGCTAAGTACGCTTAGAATTTCTTTCCAGGGTCAGTGCTTGTCTAAAAGATGCTGCACTGGGTTCTCTCCTGATAACAGGTGAGTAAATTGGAATTGATAGTTTGGCTGATTGAAGTGGAATATTTGTACGTTTCAAAAATGGACACATAGAAACTTTTCTGCTAAAAACCACACAATGGATTCCTATGGAAGGAAATACAAGTTACTGGTAAGTACGCTTAGAATTACTTTCCAGGGTCAGTGCTGAGCTAAAAGATGCAGCACTGGGTTCTCTCCTGATAACAGGTGAGTAAATCGGAATTCATAGTTCGACTAATTTTCGAGGAATATTTGTGCGTTTCAAAAATGGACACTTAGAAACTATTCTGGTGAAAACCACACAATGGATTCCTATGGAAGGAAATACAAGTTACTGGTAAGTACGCTTAGAATTACATTTCAGTGTCAGTGCTGGGCTAACAGATGCAGCCCTGGGTTCTCTCCTGATAACAGGTATGTAAATCGGAATTCGTAGTTTGGCTGATTTTAGAGGAATATTTGTGCATTTCAAAAATAGCCACTAAGAAACTTTTCTGCTGAAAACCACACAATGGATTCTTATGGAAGGAAATACAAGTTACTGGTAAGTACGCTTAGAATTTCTTTTCAGGGTCAATGCTGGGCTAACAGATGCAGCCCTGGGTTCTATCCTGATAACAGGTGAGTAAATCGGAATTCGTAGTTCGGCTGATTTTAGAGGAATATTTGTGTGTTTCAAAAATGGACACTTAGAAACTTTTCTGGTGAAGACCACAAAATGGATTCCTATGGAAGGAAATACAAGCTACTGGTAAGTATGCTTAGAATTACTTTCCAGGGTCAGTGCTGGGCTAAAAGATGCAGCACTGGGTTCTCTTCTGATAACAGGTGAGTAAATCGGAATTCGTACTTCGGCTCATTTTAGAGGAATATTTGTACTTTTCAAAAATATAGACTTAGAATTTTTTCTGCTGAAAACCACACAATGGATTCCTATGGAAGGAAATACAAGTTACTGGTAGGTACGCTTAGAATTACTTTTCAGGGTCAGTGCTGGTCTAAAAGATGCAGCACTGGGTTCTCTCATGATAACAGGTGAGTAAATCGGAATTTGTAGTTCGGCTGATTTTAGAGGAATATTTGTACGTTTCAAAAATGGACACTTAGAAACTTTTCTGCTGAAAACCACACAATGCATTTCTATGGAAGGAAATACAAGTTACTGGTAAGTACGCTTAGAATTACTTTCCAGGGTCAGTGCTGGTCTAAAAGATGCAGCACTGGGTTCTCTCCTGATAACAGGTGAGTAAATCGGAATTTGTAGTTCAACTGATTTTAGAGGAATATTTGTACTTTTCAAAAATGGACACTTAGAAACTCTTCTGATGAAGACCACACAATGGATTCCTATGGAAGGAAATACATGTTACTGGTAAGTACTCTTAGAATTACTTTCCAGGGTCAGTGCTGGGCTAAAAGATGCAGCACTGTGTTCTCTCCTGATAACAGGTGAGTAAATCGGAATTCGTAGTTCGGCTGATTTTAGAGGAATATTTGTACGTTTCAAAAATGGACACTTAGAAACTTTTCTGCTGAAAACCACACAATTGATTCCTATTGAAGGAAATACAAATTACTGGTAAGTACGCTTAGAATTACTTTTCAGGGTCAGTGCTGGGCTAAAAGATGCAGCACTGGGTTCTCTCCTGATAACAGGTGAGTAAATTGGAATTGATAGTTCGGCTGATTTAAGTGGAATATTTGTACGTTTCAAAAATGGACACATAGAAACTTTTCTGCTAAAAACAAAACAATGGATTCCTACGTAAGGAAATACAAGTTACTGGTAAGTACGCTTAGAATTAATTTCCAGGGTCAGTGCTGAGCAAAAAGATGCAGCACTGGGTTCTCTCCTGATAACAGGTGAGTACATCGGAATTCATAGTTCGACTAATTTTCGAGGAATATTTGTGCGTTTCAAAAATGGACACTTAGAAACTTTTCTGGTGAAAACCACACAATGGATTCCTAAGGAAGGAAATACAAGTTACTGGTAAGTACGCTTAGAATTACATTTCAGGGTTAGTGCTGGGCTAACAGATGCAGCCCTGGGTTCTCTCCTGATAACAGGTATGTAAATCGGAATTCGTAGTTCGGCTGATTTTATAGGAATATTTGTGCATTTCAAAAATAGACACTAAGAGACTTTTCTGCTGAAAACCACACAATGGATTCCTATGGAAGGAAATACAAGTTACTGGTAAGTACGCTTAGAAATTCTTTTCAGGGTCAATGTTGGGCTAACAGATGCAGCCCTGGGTTCTATCCTGATAACAGGTGAGTAAATCGGAATTCGTAGTTCGGCTGATTTTAGAGGAATATTTGTGTGTTTCAAAAATGGACACTTAGAAACTTTTCTGGTGAAGACCACAAAATGGATTCCTGTGGAAGGAAATACAAGCTACTGGTAAGTACGCTTAGATTTACTTTCCAGGGTCAGTGCTGGGCTAAAAGATGCAGCACTGGGTTCTCTCCTGATAACAGGTGAGTAAATCGGAATTCATAGTTCGACTAATTTTCGAGGAATATTTGTGCGTTTCAAAAATGGACACTTAGAAACTATTCTGGTGAAAACCACACAATGGATTCCTATGGAAGGAAATACAAGTTACTGGTAAGTACGCTTAGAATTACATTTCAGTGTCAGTGCTGGGCTAACAGATGCAGCCCTGGGTTCTCTCCTGATAACAGGTATGTAAATCGGAATTCGTAGTTTGGCTGATTTTAGAGGAATATTTGTGCATTTCAAAAATAGACACTAAGAAACTTTTCTGCTGAAAACCACACAATGGATTCTTATGGAAGGAAATACAAGTTACTGGTAAGTACGCTTAGAATTTCTTTTCAGGGTCAATGCTGGGCTAACAGATGCAGCCCTGGGTTCTATCCTGATAACAGGTGAGTAAATCGGAATTCGTAGTTCGGCTGATTTTAGAGGAATATTTGTGTGTTTCAAAAATGGACACTTAGAAACTTTTCTGGTGAAGACCACAAAATGGATTCCTATGGAAGGAAATACAAGCTACTGGTAAGTATGCTTAGAATTACTTTCCAGGGTCAGTGCTGGGCTAAAAGATGCAGCACTGGGTTCTCTTCTGATAACAGGTAAGTAAATCGGAATTCGTACTTCGGCTCATTTTAGAGGAATATTTGTACTTTTCAAAAATATAGACTTAGAATTTTTTCTGCTGAAAACCACACAATGGATTCCTATGGAAGGAAATACAAGTTACTGGTAGGTACGCTTAGAATTACTTTTCAGGGTCAGTGCTGGTCTAAAAGATGCAGCACTGGGTTCTCTCATGATAACAGGTGAGTAAATCGGAATTTGTAGTTCGGCTGATTTTAGAGGAATATTTGTACGTTTCAAAAATGGACACTTAGAAACTTTTCTGCTGAAAACCACACAATGCATTTCTATGGAAGGAAATACAAGTTACTGGTAAGTACGCTTAGAATTACTTTCCAGGGTCAGTGCTGGTCTAAAAGATGCAGCACTGGGTTCTCTCCTGATAACAGGTGAGTAAATCGGAATTTGTAGTTCGACTGATTTCAAGGAATATTTGTACTTTTCAAAAATGGACAGTTAGAAACTTTTCTGTTGAAAACCACACAATGGATTCCTATGGAAGGAAATACAAGTTACTGGTAAGTACGCTTAGAATTACTTTTCAGGGTCAGTGCTGGGCTAACAGATGCAGCCCTGGGTTCTCTCCTGATAACAGGTGAGTAAATCAGAATTCGTAGTTCGTCTGATTTTAGAGGAATATTTGTGCATTTCAAAAATGGACACTAAGAAACTTTTCTGCTGAAAACCACACAATGGATTCCTAAGGACGGAAATAGAAGTTACTGGTAAGTACGCTTAGAATTACTTTTCAGGGTCAGTGCTGGGCTAACAGATGCAGCCCTGGGTTCTCTCCTGATAACAGGTGAGTAAATCAGAATTTGTAGTTCAGCTGATTTTAGAGGAATATTTGTACGTTTCAAAAATGGACACTTAGAAACTTTTCTGCTGAAAACCACTCAATGGATTCCTATGGAAGGAGATGCAAGTTACTGGTAAGTACTATTAGAATTACTTTTCAGGGTCAGTGCTGGTCTAAAAGATGCAGCACTGAGTTCTCTCCTGATAACAGGTGAGTAAATCGGAATTCGTAGTTCAACTGATTTTAGAGGAATATTTGTACGTTTCAAAAATGGACACTTAGAAACTCTTCTGCTGAAAAGCACACAATGGATTCCTATGGAAGGAAATACAAGTTACTGGTAAGTACACTTAGAATTACTTTTCAGGGTCGTGCTGGGCTAACAGATGCAGTACTGGGTTCTCTCCTGATAACAGGTGAGTAAATCGGAATTCGTAGTTCGACTGATTTTAGAGGAATATTTGTATATTTCAGAAATGGACACTAAGAAACTTTTCTGGTGAAGACCACACAATGGATTCCTATGGAGGAAATACAAGTTCCTGGTAAGTACACTTAGAATTACTTTCCAGGGTCAGTGCTGGTCTAAAAGCTGCAGCACTGGGTTCTCTCCTGATAACAGGTGAGTAAATCGGAATTTGTAGTTCGGCTGATGTTAGAGGAATATTTGTACGTTTCAAAAATGGACACTTAGAAACTTTTCTGCTGAAAACCACACAATGCATTTCTATGGAAGGAAATACAAGTTACTGGTAAGTACGCTTAGAATTACTTTCCAGGGTCAGTGCTGGTCTAAAAGATGCAGCACTGGGTTCTCTCCTGATAACAGGTGAGTAAATCGGAATTCGTAGTTTGGCTGATTTTAGAGGAATATTTGTATGTTTCAAAAATGTACACTTAGAAACTATTCTTCTGAAAACCACACAATGGATTCCTATGGAAGGAAATACAAGTTACTGGTAAGTACTCTTAGAATTACTTTCCAGGGTCAGTGCTGGGCTAAAAGATGCAGCACTGTGTTCTCTCCTGATAACAGTTGAGTAAATCGGAATTCATAGTTCGACTGATTTCGAGGAATATTTGTACTTTTCAAAAATGGACAGTTAGAAACTTTTCTGTTGAAAACCACACAATGGATTCCTATAGAAGGAAACACAAGTTACTGGTAAGTACGCTTAGAATTACTTTTCAGGGTCGTGCTGGGCTAACAGATGCAGCACTGGGTTCTACCCTGATAACAGGTGAGTAAATCGGAATTCGTAGTTCGGCTGATTTTAGAGGAATATTTGTACGTTTCAAAAATGGACACATAGAAACTTTTCTGCTAAAAACCACACAATGGATTCCTATGGAAGGAAATACAAATTACTGGTAAGTACGCTTAGAATTACTTTTCAGGGTCAGTGCTGGGCTAAAAGATGCAGCACTGGGTTTTCCACTGATAACAGGTGTTTAAATCAGAATTCGTAGTTTGGCTGATTTTAGAGGAATATTTGTATGTTTCAAAAATGTACACTTAGAAACTATTCTTCTGAAAACCACACAATGGAATCCTATGGAAGGAAATACAAGTTACTGGTAAGTACGCTTAGAATTACTTTTCAGGGTCACATGCTGGGCTAAAAGATGCAGCACTGGGTTCTCTCCTGATAACAGGTGAGTAAATCGGAATTCGTACTTTGGCTGATTTTAGAGGAATATTTGTACGTTTCAAAAATGGACACTTAGAAACTTTTCTGCTGAAAACCACACAATGCATTTCTATGGAAGGAAATACAAGTTACTGGTAAGTACGGTTAGAATTACTTTCCAGGGTCAGTGCTGGTCTAAAAGATGCAGCACTGGGTTCTCTCCTGATAACAGGTGAGTAAATCGGAATTTGTAGTTCGACTGATTTCAAGGAATATTTGTACTTTTCAAAAATGGACAGTTAGAAACTTTTCTGTTGAAAACCACACAATGGATTCCTATGGAAGGAAACACAAGTTACTGGTAAGTACGCTTAGAATTACTTTTCAGGGTCGTGCTTGGCTAACAGATGCAGCACTGGGTTCTACCCTGATAACAGGTGAGTAAATCGGAATTCGTAGTTCGGCTGATTTTAGAGGAATATTTGTACGTTTCAAAAATGGACACTTAGAAATTATTCTGGTGAAAACCACACAATGGATTCCTATGGAAGGAAATACAAGTTACTGGTAAGTACGCTTAGAATTACATTTCAGGGTCAGTGCTGGGCTAACAGATGCAGCCCTGGGTTCTCTCCTGATAACAGGTATGTAAATCGGAATTCGTAGTTTGGCTGATTTTAGAGGAATATTTGTGCATTTCAAAAATAGACACTAAGAAACTTTTCTGCTGAAAACCACACAATGGATTCCTATGGAAGGAAATACAAGTTACTGGTAAGTACGCTTAGAAATTTTTTTCAGGGTCAATGCTGGGCTAAAAGATGCAGCACTGGGTTCTCTCCTGATAACAGGTGAGTAAATCGGAATTTGTAGGTCGGCTGTTTTTAGTGGAATATTTGTACGTTTCAAAAATGGACACTTAGAAACTTTTCTGCTGAAAACCACACAATGCTTTTCTATGGAAGGAAATACAAGTTACTGGTAAGTACGGTTAGAATTACTTTCCAGGGTCAGTGCTGGTCTAAAAGATGCAGCACTGGGTTCTCTCCTGATAACAGGTGAGTAAATCGGAATTTGTAGTTCGACTGATTTCAAGGAATATTTGTACTTTTCAAAAATGGACAGTTAGAAACTTTTCTGTTGAAAACCACACAATGGATTCCTATGGAAGGAAATACAAGTTACTGGTAAGTACGCTTAGAATTACTTTTCAGGGTCAGTGCTGGGCTAACAGATGCAGCCCTGGGTTCTCTCCTGATAACAGGTGAGTAAATCAGAATTCGTAGTTCGTCTGATTTTAGAGGAATATTTGTGCATTTCAAAAATGGACACTAAGAAACTTTTCTGCTGAAAACCACACAATGGATTCCTAAGGACGGAAATAGAAGTTACTGGTAAGTACGCTTAGAATTACTTTTCAGGGTCAGTGCTGGGCTAACAGATGCAGCCCTGGGTTCTCTCCTGATAACAGGTGAGTAAATCAGAATTTGTAGTTCAGCTGATTTTAGAGGAATATTTGTACGTTTCAAAAATGGACACTTAGAAACTCTTCTGCTGAAAAGCACACAATGGATTCCTATGGAAGGAAATACAAGTTACTGGTAAGTACACTTAGAATTACTTTTCAGGGTCGTGCTGGGCTAACAGATGCAGTACTGGGTTCTCTCCTGATAACAGGTGAGTAAATCGGAATTCGTAGTTCGACTGATTTTAGAGGAATATTTGTATATTTCAGAAATGGACACTTAGAAACTTTTCTGGTGAAGACCACACAATGGATTCCTATGGAAGGAAATACAAGTTCCTGGTAAGTACACTTAGAATTACTTTCCAGGGTCAGTGCTGGTCTAAAAGCTGCAGCACTGGGTTCTCTCCTGATAACAGGTGAGTAAATCGGAATTTGTAGTTCGGCTGATGTTAGAGGAATATTTGTACGTTTCAAAAATGGACACTTAGAAACTTTTCTGCTGAAAACCACACAATGCATTTCTATGGAAGGAAATACAAGTTACTGGTAAGTACGCTTAGAATTACTTTCCAGGGTCAGTGCTGGTCTAAAAGATGCAGCACTGGGTTCTCTCCTGATAACAGGTGAGTAAATCGGAATTCGTAGTTTGGCTGATTTTAGAGGAATATTTGTATGTTTCAAAAATGTACACTTAGAAACTATTCTTCTGAAAACCACACAATGGATTCCTATGGAAGGAAATACAAGTTACTGGTAAGTACTCTTAGAATTGCTTTCCAGGGTCAGTGCTGGGCTAAAAGATGCAGCACTGTGTTCTCTCCTGATAACAGTTGAGTAAATCGGAATTCATAGTTCGACTGATTTCGAGGAATATTTGTACTTTTCAAAAATGGACAGTTAGAAACTTTTCTGTTGAAAACCACACAATGGATTCCTATAGAAGGAAACACAAGTTACTGGTAAGTACGCTTAGAATTACTTTTCAGGGTCGTGCTGGGCTAACAGATGCAGCACTGGGTTCTACCCTGATAACAGGTGAGTAAATCGGAATTCGTAGTTCGGCTGATTTTAGAGGAATATTTGTACGTTTCAAAAATGGACACATAGAAACTTTTCTGCTAAAAACCACACAATGGATTCCTATGGAAGGAAATACAAATTACTGGTATGTACGCTTAGAATTACTTTTCAGGGTCAGTGCTGGGCTAAAAGATGCAGCACTGGGTTTTCCACTGATAACAGGTGTTTAAATCAGAATTCGTAGTTTGGCTGATTTTAGAGGAATATTTGTATGTTTCAAAAATGTACGCTTAGAAACTATTCTTCTGAAAACCACACAATGGAATCCTATGGAAGGAAATACAAATTACTGGTAAGTACGCTTAGAATTACTTTTCATGGTCACATGCTGGGCTAAAAGATGCAGCACTGGGTTCTCTCCTGATAACAGGTGAGTAAATCGGAATTCGTACTTTGGCTGATTTTAGAGGAATATTTGTACGTTTCAAAAATGGACACTTAGAAACTTTTCTGCTGAAAACCACACAATGCATTTCTATGGAAGGAAATACAAGTTACTGGTAAGTACGGTTAGAATTACTTTCCACGGTCAGTGCTGGTCTAAAAGATGCAGCACTGGGTTCTCTCCTGATAACAGGTGAGTAAATCGGAATTTGTAGTTCGACTGATTTCAAGGAATATTTGTACTTTTCAAAAATGGACAGTTAGAAACTTTTCTGTTGAAAACCACACAATGGATTCCTATGGAAGGAAACACAAGTTACTGGTAAGTACGCTTAGAATGACTTTTCAGGGTCGTGCTGGGCTAACAGATGCAGCACTGGGTTCTACCCTGATAACAGGTGAGTAAATCGGAATTCGTAGTTCGGCTGATTTTAGAGGAATATTTGTACGTTTCAAAAATGGACACTTAGAAATTATTCTGGTGAAAACCACACAATGGATTCCTATGGAAGGAAATACAAGTTACTGGTAAGTACGCTTAGAATTACATTTCAGGGTCAGTGCTGGGCTAACAGATGCAGCCCTGGGTTCTCTCCTGATAACAGGTATGTAAATCGGAATTCGTAGTTTGGCTGATTTTAGAGGAATATTTGTGCATTTCAAAAATAGACACTAAGAAACTTTTCTGCTGAAAACCACACAATGGATTCCTATGGAAGGAAATACAAGTTACTGGTAAGTACGCTTAGAAATTCTTTTCAGGGTCAATGCTGGGCTAAAAGATGCAGCACTGGGTTCTCTCCTGATAACAGGTGAGTAAATCGGAATTTGTAGGTCGGCTGTTTTTAGTGGAATATTTGTACGTTTCAAAAATGGACACTTAGAAACTTTTCTGCTGAAAACCACACAATGCATTTCTATGGAAGAAAATACAAGTTACTGGTAAGTACGCTTAGAATTACTTTCCAGGGTCAGTGCTGGTCTAAAAGATGCAGCACTGGGTTCTCTCCTGATAACAGGTGAGTAAATCGGAATTCGTAGTTTGGCTGATTTTAGAGGAATATTTGTATGTTTCAAAAAAGTACACTTAGAAACTATTCTTCTGAAAACCACACAATGGATTTCTATGGAAGGAAATACAAGTTACTGGTAAGTACGCTTAGAATTACTTTTCAGGGTCAGTGCTGGGCTAAAAGATGCAGCACTGGGTTCTCTCCTGATAACAGGTGAGTAAATCGGAATTCGTGGTTCGGCTGATTTTAGAGGAATATTTGTACGTTTCAAAAATGGACACAGAAACTTTTCTGCTGAAAACCACACAATGCATTTCTATGGAAGGAAATACAAGTTACTGATAAGGACGCTTAGAATTACTTTCCAGGGTCAGTGCTGGTCTAAAAGATGCAGCACTGGGTTCTCTCCTGATAACAGGTGAGTAAATCGGAATTTGTAGTTCGACTGATTTCAAGGAATATTTGTACTTTTCAAAAATGGACAGTTAGAAACTTTTCTGTTGAAAACCACACAATGGATTCCTATGGAAGGAAACACAAGTTACTGGTAAGTACACTTAGAATTACTTTTCAGGGTCAGTGCTGGGCTAACAGATGCAGCCCTGGGTTCTCTCCTGATAACAGGTGAGTAAATCAGAATTCGTAGTTCGGCTGATTTTAGAGGAATATTTGTGCATTTCAAAAATGGACACTAAGAAACTTTTCTGCTGAAAACCACACAATGGATTCCTAAGGACGGAAATAGAAGTTACTGGTAAGTACGCTTAGAATTACTTTTCAGGGTCAGTGCTGGGCTAACAGATGCAGCCCTGGGTTCTCTCCTGATAACAGGTGAGTAAATCAGAATTTGTAGTTCAGCTGATTTTAGAGGAATATTTGTACGTTTCAAAAATGGACACTTAGAAACTTTTCTGCTGAAAACCACTCAATGGATTCCTATGGAAGGAGATGCAAGTTACTGGTAAGTACGATTAGAATTACTTTTCAGGGTCAGTGCTGGTCTAAAAGATGCAGCACTGAGTTCTCTCCTGATAACAGGTGAGTAAATCGGAATTCGTAGTTCAACTGATTTTAGAGGAATATTTGTACGTTTCAAAAATGGACACTTAGAAACTCTTCTGCTGAAAAGCACACAATGGATTCCTATGGAAGGAAATACAAGTTACTGGTAAGTACACTTAGAATTACTTTTCAGGGTCGTGCTGGGCTAACAGATGCAGTACTGGGTTCTCTCCTGATAACAGGTGAGTAAATCGGAATTCGTAGTTCGACTGATTTTAGAGGAATATTTGTATATTTCAGAAATGGACACTTAGAAACTTTTCTGGTGAAGACCACACAATGGATTCCTATGGAAGGAAATACAAGTTCCTGGTAAGTACACTTAGAATTACTTTCCAGGGTCAGTGCTGAGCTAAAAGATGAAGCACTGGGTTCTCTCCTGATAACAGGTGAGTAAATCGGAATTCATAGTTCGACTAATTTTCGAGGAATATTTGTGCGTTTCAAAAATGGACACTTAGAAACTATTCTGGTGAAAACCACACAATGGATTCCTATGGAAGGAAATACAAATTACTGGTAAGTACGCTTAGAATTACTTTTCAGGTTCGTGCTGGGCTAACAGATGCAGCACTGGGTTCTACCCTGATAACAGGTGAGTAAATCGGAATTCGTAGTTCGACTGATTTTAGAGGAATATTTGTACGTTTCAAAAATGTAGACTTAGAAACTTTTCTGCTGAAAACCACACAATGGATTTCTATGGAAGGAAATACAAGTTACTGGTAAGTACGCTTAGAATTACTTTCCAGGGTCAGTGCTGAGCTAAAAGATGCAGCACTGGGTTCTCTTCTGATAACAGGTGAGTAAATCGGAATTCATAGTTTGACTAATTTTTGAGGAATATTTGTGCGTTTCAAAAATGGACACTTAGAAACTATTCTGGTGAAACCCACACAATGGATTCCTATGGAAGGAAATACAAGTTACTGGTAAGTACGCTTAGAATTACATTTCAGGGTCAGTGCTTTGCTAACAGATGCAGCCCTGGGTTCTCTCCTGATAACAGGTATGTAAATCGGAATTCGTAGTTCGGCTGATTTTAGAGGAATATTTGTGCATTTCAAAAATAGACACTAAGAAACTTTTCTGCTGAAAACCACACAATGGATTCCTATGGAAGGAAATACAAGTTACTGGTAAGTACGCTTAGAATTTCTTTTCAGGGTCAATGCTGGGCTAACAGATGCAGCCCTGGGTTCTATCCTGATAACAGGTGAGTAAATCGGAATTCGTAGTTCGGCTGATTTTAGAGGAATATCTGTGTGTTTCAAAAATGGACACTTAGAAACTTTTCTGCTGAAAACCACACAATGCATTTCTATGGAAGGAAATACAAGTTACTGCTAAGTACGCTTAGAATTTCTTTCCAGGGTCAGTGCTTGTCTAAAAGATGCTGCACTGGGTTCTCTCCTGATAACAGGTGAGTAAATTGGAATTGATAGTTTGGCTGATTGAAGTGGAATATTTGTACGTTTCAAAAATGGACACATAGAAACTTTTCTGCTAAAAACCACACAATGGATTCCTATGGAAGGAAATACAAGTTACTGGTAAGTACGCTTAGAATTACTTTCCAGGGTCAGTGCTGAGCTAAAAGATGCAGCACTGGGTTCTCTCCTGATAACAGGTGAGTAAATCGGAATTCATAGTTCGACTAATTTTCGAGGAATATTTGTGCGTTTCAAAAATGGACACTTAGAAACTATTCTGGTGAAAACCACACAATGGATTCCTTTGGAAGGAAATACAAGTTACTGGTAAGTACGCTTAGAATTACATTTCAGTGTCAGTGCTGGGCTAACAGATGCAGCCCTGGGTTCTCTCCTGATAACAGGTATGTAAATCGGAATTCGTAGTTTGGCTGATTTTAGAGGAATATTTGTGCATTTCAAAAATAGACACTAAGAAACTTTTCTGCTGAAAACCACACAATGGATTCTTATGGAAGGAAATACAAGTTACTGGTAAGTACGCTTAGAATTTCTTTTCAGGGTCAATGCTGGGCTAACAGATGCAGCCCTGGGTTCTATCCTGATAACAGGTGAGTAAATCGGAATTCGTAGTTCGGCTGATTTTAGAGGAATATTTGTGTGTTTCAAAAATGGACACTTAGAAACTTTTCTGGTGAAGACCACAAAATGGATTCCTATGGAAGGAAATACAAGCTACTGGTAAGTATGCTTAGAATTACTTTCCAGGGTCAGTGCTGGGCTAAAAGATGCAGCACTGGGTTCTCTTCTGATAACAGGTGAGTAAATCGGAATTCGTACTTCGGCTCATTTTAGAGGAATATTTGTACTTTTCAAAAATATAGACTTAGAATTTTTTCTGCTGAAAACCACACAATGGATTCCTATGGAAGGAAATACAAGTTACTGGTAGGTACGCTTAGAATTACTTTTCAGGGTCAGTGCTGGTCTAAAAGATGCAGCACTGGGTTCTCTCATGATAACAGGTGAGTAAATCGGAATTTGTAGTTCGGCTGATTTTAGAGGAATATTTGTACGTTTCAAAAATGGACACTTAGAAACTTTCCTGCTGAAAACCACACAATGCATTTCTATGGAAGGAAATACAAGTTACTGGTAAGTATGCTTAGAATTACTTTCCAGGGTCAGTGCTGGTCTAAAAGATGCAGCACTGGGTTCTCTCCTGATAACAGGTGAGTAAATCGGAATTTGTAGTTCAACTGATTTTAGAGGAATATTTGTACTTTTCAAAAATGGACACTTAGAAACTCTTCTGATGAAGACCACACAATGGATTCCTATGGAAGGAAATACATGTTACTGGTAAGTACTCTTAGAATTACTTTCCAGGGTCAGTGCTGGGCTAAAAGATGCAGCACTGTGTTCTCTCCTGATAACAGGTGAGTAAATCGGAATTCGTAGTTCGGCTGATTTTAGAGGAATATTTGTACGTTTCAAAAATGGACACTTAGAAACTTTTCTGCTGAAAACCACACAATTGATTCCTATTGAAGGAAATACAAATTACTGGTAATTACGCTTAGAATTACTTTTCAGGGTCAGTGCTGGGCTAAAAGATGCAGCACTGGGTTCTCTCCTGATAACAGGTGAGTAAATTGGAATTGATAGTTCGGCTGATTTAAGTGGAATATTTGTACGTTTCAAAAATGGACACATAGAAACTTTTCTGCTAAAAACAAAACAATGGATTCCTACGTAAGGAAATACAAGTTACTGGTAAGTACGCTTAGAATTAATTTCCAGGGTCAGTGCTGAGCAAAAAGATGCAGCACTGGGTTCTCTCCTGATAACAGGTGAGTACATCGGAATTCATAGTTCGACTAATTTTCGAGGAATATTTGTGCGTTTCAAAAATGGACACTTAGAAACTTTTCTGGTGAAAACCACACAATGGATTCCTAAGGAAGGAAATACAAGTTACTGGTAAGTACGCTTAGAATTACATTTTAGGGTTAGTGCTGGGCTAACAGATGCAGCCCTGGGTTCTCTCCTGATAACAGGTATGTAAATCGGAATTCGTAGTTCGGCTGATTTTATAGGAATATTTGTGCATTTCAAAAATAGACACTAAGAGACTTTTCTGCTGAAAACCACACAATGGATTCCTATGGAAGGAAATACAAGTTACTGGTAAGTACGCTTAGAAATTCTTTTCAGGGTCAATGTTGGGCTAACAGATGCAGCCCTGGGTTCTATCCTGATAACAGGTGAGTAAATCGGAATTCGTAGTTCGGCTGATTTTAGAGAAATATTTGTGTGTTTCAAAAATGGACACTTAGAAACTTTTCTGGTGAAGACCACAAAATGGATTCCTGTGGAAGGAAATACAAGCTACTGGTAAGTACGCTTAGATTTACTTTCCAGGGTCAGTGCTGGGCTAAAAGATGCAGCACTGGGTTCTCTCCAGATAACAGGTGAGTAAATTGGAATTCGTACTTCGGCTCATTTTAGAGGAATATTTGTAAGTTTCAAAAATGTAGACTTAGAATTTTTTTCTGCTGAAAACCACACAATGGAATCCTATGGAAGGAAATACAAGTTACTGGTAAGTACGCTTAGAATTACTTTTCAGGGTCAGTGCTGGTCTAAAAGCTGCAGCACAGAGTTCTCTCCTGATAACAGGTGAGTAAATCGGAAATTGTAGTTCGGCTGATTTTAGAGGAATATTTGTACGTTTCAAAAATGGACACTTAGAAACTTTTCTGCTGAAAACCACACAATGCATTTCTATGGAAGGAAATACAAGTTACTGGTAAGTACGCTTAGAATTACATTCCAGGGTCAGTGCTGGTCTAAAAGATGCAGCACTGAGTTCTCTCCTGATAACAGGTGAGTAAATCGGAATTCGTAGTTTGGCTGATTTTAGAGGAATATTTGTATGTTTCAAAAATGTACACTTAGAAACTATTCTTCTGAAAACCACACAATGGATTCCTATGGAAGGAAATACAAGTTACTGGTAAGTACGCTTAGAATTACTTTTCAGGGTCAGTGCTGGGCTAAAAGATGCAGCACTGGGTTCTCTCCTGATAACAGGTGAGTAAATCAGAATTTGTACTTTGGCTGATTTTAAAGGAATATTTGTACGTTTCAAAAATGGACACTTAGAAACTTTTCTGCTGAAAACCAAACAATGCATTTCTATGGAAGGAAATACAAGTTACTGGTAAGTACGGTTAGAATTACTTTCCAGGGTCAGTGCTGGTCTAAAAGATGCAGCACTGGGTTCTCTCCTGATAACAGGTGAGTAAATCGGAATTTGTAGTTTGACTGATTTTAGAGGAATATTTGTACATTTCAAAAATGGACACTTGGAAACTTTTCTGATGAAGACCACACAATGGATTCCTATGGAAGGAAATACAAGTTACTGGTAAGTACGCTTAGAATTACTTTCCAGGGTCAGTGCTGAGCTAAAAGATGCAGCACTGGGTTCTCTCCTGATAACAGGTGAGTACATCGGAATTCATAGTTCGACTAATTTTCGAGGAATATTTGTGCGTTTCAAAAATGGACACTTAGAAACTTTTCTGGTGAAAACCACACAATGGATTCCTAAGGAAGGAAATACAAGTTACTGGTAAGTACGCTTAGAATTTCATTTCAGGGTTAGTGCTGGGCTAACAGATGCAGCCCTGGGTTCTCTCCTGATAACAGGTATGTAAATCGGAATTCGTAGTTCGGCTGATTTTATAGGAATATTTGTGCAGTTCAAAAATAGACACTAAGAGACTTTTCTGCTGAAAACCACACAATGGATTCCTATGGAAGGAAATACAAGTTACTGGTAAGTACGCTTAGAAATTCTTTTCAGGGTCAATGTTGGGCTAACAGATGCAGCCCTGGGTTCTATCCTGATAACAGGTGAGTAAATCGGAATTCGTAGTTCGGCTGATTTTAGAGGAATATTTGTGTGTTTTAAAAATGGACACTTAGAAACTTTTCTGGTGAAGACCACAAAATGGATTCCTATGGAAGGAAATACAAGCTACTGGTAAGTACGCTTAGATTTACTTTCCAGGGTCAGTGCTGGGCTAAAAGATGCAGCACTGGGTTCTCTCCTGATAACAGGTGAGTACATTGGAATTCGTACTTCGGCTCATTTTAGAGGAATATTTGTAAGTTTCAAAAATGTAGACTTAGAAACTATTCTTCTGAAAACCACACAATGGATTCCTATGGAAGGAAATACAAGTTACTGGTAAGTGCGCTTAGAATTACTTTTCAGGGTCAATGCTGGGCTAAAAGATGCAGCACTGGGTTCTCTGCTGATAACAGGTGAGTAAATCAGAATTCGTACTTTGGCTGATTTTAAAGGAATATTTGTACGTTTCAAAAATGGACACTTAGAAACTTTTCTGCTGAAAACCACACAATGCATTTCTATGGAAGGAAATACAAGTTACTGGTAAGTATGGTTAGAATTACTTTCCAGGGTCAGTGCTGGTCTAAAAGATGCAGCACTGGGTTCTCTCCTGATAACAGGTGAGTAAATCGGAATTTGTAGTTTGACTGATTTTAGAGGAATATTTGTACATTTCAAAAATGGACACTTAGAAACTTTTCTGATGAAGACCACACAATGGATTCCTATGGAAGGAAATACAAGCTACTGGTAAGTACTCTTAGAATTACTTTCCAGGGTCAGTGCTGGGCTAAAAGATGCAGCACTGTGTTCTCTCCTGATAACAGGTGAGTAAATCGGAATTCATAGTTCGACTGATTTCGAGGAATATTTGTACTTTTCAAAAATGGACAGTTAGAAACTTTTCTGTTGAAAACCACACAATGGATTCCTATAGAAGGAAACACAAGTTACTGGTAAGTACGCTTAGAATTACTTTTCAGGGTCGTGCTGGGCTAACAGATGCAGCCCTGGGTTCTATCCTGATAACAGGTGAGTAAATCGAAATTCGTAGTTTGGCTGATTTTAGAGGAATATTTGTATGTTTCAAAAATGTACACTTAGAAACTATTCTTCTGAATACCACACAATGGAATCCTATGGAAGGAAATACAAGTTACTGGTAAGTATGCTTAGAATTACTTTTCAGGGTCACATGCTGGGCTAAAAGATGCAGCACTGGGTTCTCTCCTGATAACAGGTGAGTAAATCGGAATTCGTACTTTGGCTGATTTTAGAGGAATATTTGTACGTTTCAAAAATGGACACTTAGAAACTATTCTTCTGAATACCACACAATGGAATCCTATGGAAGGAAATACAAGTTACTGGTAAGTATGCTTAGAATTACTTTTCAGGGTCACATGCTGGGCTAAAAGATGCAGCACTGGGTTCTCTCCTGATAACAGGTGAGTAAATCGGAATTCGTACTTTGGCTGATTTTAGAGGAATATTTGTACGTTTCAAAAATGGACACTTAGAAACTTTTCTGCTGAAAACCACACAATGCATTTCTATGGAAGGAAATACAAGTTACTGGTAAGTACGGTTAGAATTACTTTCCAGGGTCAGTGCTGGTCTAAAAGATGCAGCACTGGGTTCTCTCCTGATAACAGGTGAGTAAATCGGAATTTGTAGTTCTACTGATTTTAGAGGAATATTTGTGCATTTCAAAAATAGACACTAAGAAACTTTTCTGCTGAAAACCACACAATGGATTCCTATGGAAGGAAATACAAGTTACTGGTAAGTACGCTTAGAATTTCTTTTCAGGGTCAATGCTGGTCTAACAGATGCAGCCCTGGGTTCTATCCTGATAACAGGTGAATAAATCGGAATTCGTAGTTCGGCTGATTTTAGAGGAATATTTGTGTGTTTCAAAAATGGACACTTAGAAACTTTTCTGCTGAAAACCACACAATGCATTTCTATGGAAGGAAATACAAGTTACTGCTAAGTACGCTTAGAATTTCTTTCCAGGGTCAGTGCTGGTCTAAAAGATGCTGCACTGGGTTCTCTCCTGATAACAGGTGAGTAAATTGGAATTGATAGTTTGGCTGATTTAAGTGGAATATGTGTACAATTCAAAAATGGACACATAGAAACTTTTCTGCTAAAAACCACACAATGGATTCCTATGGAAGGAAATACAAGTTACTGGTAAGTACGCTTAGAATTACTTTCCAGGGTCAGTGCTGAGCTAAAAGATGCAGCACTGGGTTCTCTCCTGATAACAGGTGAGTAAATCGGAATTCATAGTTCGACTAATTTTCGAGGAATATTTGTGCGTTTCAAAAATGGACACTTAGAAACTATTCTGGTGAAAACCACACAATGGATTCCTATGGAAGGAAATACAAGTTACTGGTAAGTACGCTTAGAATTACATTTCAGTGTCAGTGCTGGGCTAACAGATGCAGCCCTGGATTCTCTCCTGATAACAGGTATGTAAATCGGAATTCGTAGTTTGGCTGATTTTAGAGGAATATTTGTGCATTTCAAAAATAGACACTAAGAAACTTTTCTGCTGAAAACCACACAATGGATTCTTATGGAAGGAAATACAAGTTACTGGTAAGTACGCTTAGAATTTCTTTTCAGGGTCAATGCTGGGCTAACAGATGCAGCCCTGGGTTCTATCCTGATAACAGGTGAGTAAATCGGAATTCATAGTTCGGCTGATTTTAGAGGAATATTTGTGTGTTTCAAAAATGGACACTTAGAAACTTTTCTGGTGAAGACCACAAAATGGATTCCTATGGAAGGAAATACAAGCTACTGGTAAGTACGCTTAGAATTACTTTCCAGGGTCAGTGCTGGGCTAAAAGATGCAGCACTGGGTTCTCTTCTGATAACAGGTGAGTAAATCGGAATTCGTACTTCGGCTCATTTTAGAGGAATATTTGTACTTTTCAAAAATATAGACTTAGAATTTTTTCTGCTGAAAACCACACAATGGATTCCTATGGAAGGAAATACAAGTTACTGGTAGGTACGCTTAGAATTACTTTTCAGGGCAGTGCTGGTCTAAAAGATGCAGCACTGGGTTCTCTCATGATAACAGGTGAGTAAATCGGAATTTGTAGTTCGGCTGATTTTAGAGGAATATTTGTACGTTTCAAAAATGGACACTTAGAAACTTTTCTGCTGAAAACCACACAATGCATTTCTATGGAAGGAAATACAAGTTACTGGTAAGTACGCTTAGAATTACTTTCCAGGGTCAGTGCTGGTCTAAAAGATGCAGCACTGGGTTCTCTCCTGATAACAGGTGAGTAAATCGGAATTTGTAGTTCGACTGATTTTAGAGGAATATTTGTACTTTTCAAAAATGGACACTTAGAAACTTTTCTGATGAAGACCACACAATGGATTCCTATGGAAGGAAATACAAGTTACTGGTAAGTACTCTTAGAATTACTTTCCAGGGTCAGTGCTGGGCTAAAAGATGCAGCACTGTGTTCTCTCCTGATAACAGGTGAGTAAATCGGAATTCGTAGTTCGGCTGATTTTAGAGGAATATTTGTACGTTTCAAAAATAGACACTTCGAAACTTTTCTGCTGAAAACCACACAATTGATTCCTATTGAAGGAAATACAAATTACTGGTAAGTACGCTTAGAATTACTTTTCAGGGTCAGTGCTGGGCTAAAAGATGCAGCACTGGGTTCTCTCCTGATAACAGGTGAGTAAATTGGAATTGATAGTTCGGCTGATTTAAGTGGAATATTTGTACGTTTCAAAAATGGACACATAGAAACTTTTCTGCTAAAAACCAAACAATGGATTCCTATGGAAGGAAATACAAGTTACTGGTAAGTACGCTTAGAATTACTTTCCAGGGTCAGTGCTGAGCTAAAAGATGCAGCACTGGGTTCTCTCCTGATAACAGGTGAGTACATCGGAATTCATAGTTCGACTAATTTTCGAGGAATATTTGTGCGTTTCAAAAATGGACACTTAGAAACTTTTCTGGTGAAAACCACACAATGGATTCCTAAGGAAGGAAATACAAGTTACTGGTAAGTACGCTTAGAATTACATTTCAGGGTTAGTGCTGGGCTAACAGATGCAGCCCTGGGTTCTCTCCTGATAACAGGTATGTAAATCGGAATTCGTAGTTCGGCTGATTTTATAGGAATATTTGTGCATTTCAAAAATAGACACTAAGAGACTTTTCTGCTGAAAACCACACAATGGATTCCTATGGAAGGAAATACAAGTTACTGGTAAGTACGCTTAGAAATTCTTTTCAGGGTCAATGTTGGGCTAACAGATGCACCCCTGGGTTCTATCCTGATAACAGGTGAGTAAATCGGAATTCGTAGTTCGGCTGATTTTAGAGGAATATTTGTGTGTTTCAAAAATGGACACTTAGAAACTTTTCTGGTGAAGACCACAAAATGGATTCCTATGGAAGGAAATATAAGCTACTGGTAAGTACGCTTAGATTTACTTTCCAGGGTCAGTGCTTGGCTAAAAGATGCAGCACTGGGTTCTCTCCTGATAACAGGTGAGTAAATTGGAATTCGTACTTCGGCTCATTTTAGAGGAATATTTGTAAGTTTCAAAAATGTAGACTTAGAATTTTTTCTGCTGAAAACCACACAATGGAATCCTATGGAAGGAAATACAAGTTACTGGTAAGTACGCTTAGAATTACTTTTCAGGGTCAGTGCTGGTCTAAAAGCTGCAGCACAGGGTTCTCTCCTGATAACAGGTGAGTAAATCGGAAATTGTAGTTCGGCTGATTTTAGAGGAATATTTGTACGTTTCAAAAATGGACACTTAGAAACTTTTCTGCTGAAAACCACACAATGCATTTCTATGGAAGGAAATACAAGTTACTGGTAAGTACACTTAGAATTACTTTCCAGGGTCAGTGCTGGTCTAAAAGATGCAGCACTGAGTTCTCTCCTGATAACAGGTGAGTAAATAGGAATTCGTAGTTTGGCTGATTTTAAAGGAATATTTGTATGTTTCAAAAATGTACACTTAGAAACTATTCTTCTGAAAACCACACAATGGATTCCTATGGAAGGAAATACAAGTTACTGGTAAGTACGCTTAGAATTACTTTTCAGGGTCAGTGCTGGGCTAAAAGATGCAGCACTGGGTTCTCTCCTGATAACAGGTGAGTAAATCAGAATTTGTACTTTGGCTGATTTTAAAGGAATATTTGTACGTTTCAAAAATGGACACTTAGAAACTTTTCTGCTGAAAACCAAACAATGCATTTCTATGGAAGGAAATACAAGTTACTGGTAAGTACGGTTAGAATTACTTTCTAGGGTCAGTGCTGGTCTAAAAGATGCAGCACTGGGTTCTCTCCTGATAATAGGTGAGTAAATCGGAATTTGTAGTTTGACTGATTTTAGAGGAATATTTGTACATTTCAAAAATGGACACTTAGAAACTTTTCTGATGAAGACCACACAATGGATTCCTATGGAAGGAAATACAAGTTACTGGTAAGTACGCTTAGAATTACTTTCCAGGGTCAGTGCTGAGCTAAAAGATGCAGCACTGGGTTCTCTCCTGATAACAGGTGAGTACATCGGAATTCATAGTTCGACTAATTTTCGAGGAATATTTGTGCGTTTCAAAAATGGACACTTAGAAACTTTTCTGGTGAAAACCACACAATGGATTCCTAAGGAAGGAAATACAAGTTACTGGTAAGTACGCTTAGAATTACATTTCAGTGTTAGTGCTGGGCTAACAGATGCAGCCCTGGGTTCTCCCCTGATAACAGGTATGTAAATCGGAATTCGTAGTTCGGCTGATTTTATAGGAATATTTGTGCATTTCAAAAATAGACACTAAGAGACTTTTCTGCTGAAAACCACACAATGGATTCCTATGGAAGGAAATACAAGTTACTGGTAAGTACGCTTAGAAATTCTTTTCAGGGTCAATGTTGGGCTAACAGATGCAGCCCTGGGTTCTATCCTGATAACAGGTGAGTAAATCGGAATTCGTAGGTCGGCTGATTTTAGAGGAATATTTGTGTGTTTCAAAAATGGACACTTAGAAACTTTTCTGGTGAAGACCACAAAATGGATTCCTATGGAAGGAAATACAAGCTACTGGTAAGTACGCTTAGATTTACTTTCCAGGGTCAGTGCTGGGCTAAAAGATGCAGCACTGGGTTCTCTCCTGATAACAGGTGAGTAAATTGGAATTCGTACTTCGGCTCATTTTAGAGGAATATTTGTAATTTTCAAAAATGTAGACTTAGAAACTATTCTTCTGAAAACCACACAATGGATTCCTATGGAAGGAAATACAAGTTACTGGTAAGTGCGCTTAGAATTACTTTTCAGGGTCAATGCTGGGCTAAAAGATGCAGCACTGGGTTCTCTCCTGATAACAGGTGAGTAAATCAGAATTCGTGCTTTGGCTGATTTTAAAGGAATATTTGTACGTTTCAAAAATGGACACTTAGAAACTTTTCTGCTGAAAACACAACAATGCATTTCTATGGAAGTAAATACAAGTTACTGGTAAGTATGGTTAGAATTACTTTCCAGGGTCAGTGCTGGTCTAAAAGATGCAGCACTGGGTTCTCTCCTGATAACAGGTGAGTAAATCGGAATTTGTAGTTTGACTGATTTTAGAGGAATATTTGTACATTTCAAAAATGGAAACTTAGAAACTTTTCTGATGAAGACCACACAATGGATTCCTATGGAAGGAAATACAAGCTACTGGTAAGTACTCTTAGAATTACTTTCCAGGGTCAGTGCTGGGCTAAAAGATGCAGCACTGTGTTCTCTCCTGATAACAGGTGAGTAAATCGGAATTCATAGTTCGACTGATTTCGAGGAATATTTGTACTTTTCAAAAATGGACAGTTAGAAACTTTTCTGTTGAAAACCACACAATGGATTCCTATAGAAGGAAACACAAGTTACTGGTAAGTACGCTTAGAATTACTTTTCAGGGTCGTGCTGGGCTAACAGATGCAGCACTGGGTTCTACCCTGATAACAGGTGAGTAAATTGGAATTCGTAGTTCGGCTGATTTTAGAGGAATATTTGTGTGTTTCAAAAATGGACACTTAGAAACTTTTCTGGTGAAGACCACAAAATGGATTCCTATGGAAGGAAATACAAGCTACTGGTAAGTACGATTAGAATTACTTTCCAGGGTCAGTGCTGGGCTAAAAGATGCAGCACTGGGTTCTCTCCTGATAACAGGTGAGTAAATTGGAATTCGTACTTCGGCTCATTTTAGAGGAATATTTGTAATTTTCAAAAATGTAGACTTAGAAACTTTTCTGGTGAAAACCACACAATGGATTCCTAAGGAAGGAAATACAAGTTACTGGTAAGTACGCTTAGAAATTCTTATCAGGGTCAATGCTGGGCTAACAGATGCAGCCCTGGGTTCTATCCTGATAACAGGTGAGTAAATCGGAATTCGTAGTTCGGCTGATTTTAGAGGAATATTTGTGTGTTTCAAAAATGGACACTTAGAAACTTTTCTGGTGAAGACCACAAAATGGATTCCTATGGAAGGAAATACAAGCTACTGGTAAGTACGATTAGAATTACTTTCCAGGGTCAGTGCTGGGCTAAAAGATGCAGCACTGGGTTCTCTCCTGATAACAGGTGAGTAAATCGGAATTCGTACTTCGGCTCATTTTAGAGGAATATTTGTACATTTCAAAAATGTAGACTTAGAATTTTTTCTGCTGAAAACCACACAATGGATTGCTATGGAAGGAAATACAAGTTACTGGTAAGTACGCTTAGAATTACTTTTCAGGGTCAGTGCTGGGCTAAAAGATGCAGCACTGGGTTCTCTGCTGATAACAGGTGAGTACATCGGAATTCATAGTTCGACTAATTTTCTAGGAATATTTGTGCATTTCAAAAATGGACACTTAGAAACTTTTCTGGTGAAAACCACACAATGGATTCCTAAGGAAGGAAATACAAGTTACTGGTAAGTACGCTTAGAATTACATTTCAGGGTTAGTGCTGGGCTAACAGATGCAGCCCTGGGTTCTCTCCTGATAACAGGTATGTAAATCGGAATTCGTAGTTCGGCTGATTTTATAGGAATATTTGTGCATTTCAAAAATAGACACTAAGAGACTTTTCTGCTGAAAACCACAAAATGGATTCCTATGGAAGGAAATACAAGCTACTGGTAAGTACGCTTAGATTTACTTTCCAGGGTCAGTGCTGGGCTAAAAGATGCAGCACTGGGTTCTCTCCAGATAACAGGTGAGTAAATTGGAATTCGTACTTCGGCTCATTTTAGAGGAATATTTGTAAGTTTCAAAAATGTAGACTTAGAATTTTTTTCTGCTGAAAACCACACAATGGAATCCTATGGAAGGAAATACAAGTTACTGGTAAGTACGCTTAGAATTACTTTTCAGGGTCAGTGCTGGTCTAAAAGCTGCAGCACAGAGTTCTCTCCTGATAACAGGTGAGTAAATCGGAAATTGTAGTTCGGCTGATTTTAGAGGAATATTTGTACGTTTCAAAAATGGACACTTAGAAACTTTTCTGCTGAAAACCACACAATGCATTTCTATGGAAGGAAATACAAGTTACTGGTAAGTACGCTTAGAATTACATTCCAGGGTCAGTGCTGGTCTAAAAGATGCAGCACTGAGTTCTCTCCTGATAACAGGTGAGTAAATCGGAATTCGTAGTTTGGCTGATTTTAGAGGAATATTTGTATGTTTCAAAAATGTACACTTAGAAACTATTCTTCTGAAAACCAAACAATGGATTCCTATGGAAGGAAATACAAGTTACTGGTAAGTACGCTTAGAATTACTTTTCAGGGTCAGTGCTGGGCTAAAAGATGCAGCACTGGGTTCTCTCCTGATAACAGGTGAGTAAATCAGAATTTGTACTTTGGCTGATTTTAAAGGAATATTTGTACGTTTCAAAAATGGACACTTAGAAACTTTTCTGCTGAAAACCAAACAATGCATTTCTATGGAAGGAAATACAAGTTACTGGTAAGTACGGTTAGAATTACTTTCCAGGGTCAGTGCTGGTCTAAAAGATGCAGCACTGGGTTCTCTCCTGATAACAGGTGAGTAAATCGGAATTTGTAGTTTGACTGATTTTAGAGGAATATTTGTACATTTCAAAAATGGACACTTGGAAACTTTTCTGATGAAGACCACACAATGGATTCCTATGGAAGGAAATACAAGTTACTGGTAAGTACGCTTAGAATTACTTTCCAGGGTCAGTGCTGAGCTAAAAGATGCAGCACTGGGTTCTCTCCTGATAACAGGTGAGTACATCGGAATTCATAGTTCGACTAATTTTCGAGGAATATTTGTGCGTTTCAAAAATGGACACTTAGAAACTTTTCTGGTGAAAACCACACAATGGATTCCTAAGGAAGGAAATACAAGTTACTGGTAAGTACGCTTAGAATTTCATTTCAGGGTTAGTGCTGGGCTAACAGATGCAGCCCTGGGTTCTCTCCTGATAACAGGTATGTAAATCGGAATTCGTAGTTCGGCTGATTTTATAGGAATATTTGTGCAGTTCAAAAATAGACACTAAGAGACTTTTCTGCTGAAAACCACACAATGGATTCCTATGGAAGGAAATACAAGTTACTGGTAAGTACGCTTAGAAATTCTTTTCAGGGTCAATGTTGGGCTAACAGATGCAGCCCTGGGTTCTATCCTGATAACAGGTGAGTAAATCGGAATTCGTAGTTCGGCTGATTTTAGAGGAATATTTGTGTGTTTTAAAAATGGACACTTAGAAACTTTTCTGGTGAAGACCACAAAATGGATTCCTATGGAAGGAAATACAAGCTACTGGTAAGTACGCTTAGATTTACTTTCCAGGGTCAGTGCTGGGCTAAAAGATGCAGCACTGGGTTCTCTCCTGATAACAGGTGAGTACATTGGAATTCGTACTTCGGCTCATTTTAGAGGAATATTTGTAAGTTTCAAAAATGTAGACTTAGAAACTATTCTTCTGAAAACCACACAATGGATTCCTATGGAAGGAAATACAAGTTACTGGTAAGTGCGCTTAGAATTACTTTTCAGGGTCAATGCTGGGCTAAAAGATGCAGCACTGGGTTCTCTGCTGATAACAGGTGAGTAAATCAGAATTCGTACTTTGGCTGATTTTAAAGGAATATTTGTACGTTTCAAAAATGGACACTTAGAAACTTTTCTGCTGAAAACCACACAATGCATTTCTATGGAAGGAAATACAAGTTACTGGTAAGTATGGTTAGAATTACTTTCCAGGGTCAGTGCTGGTCTAAAAGATGCAGCACTGGGTTCTCTCCTGATAACAGGTGAGTAAATCGGAATTTGTAGTTTGACTGATTTTAGAGGAATATTTGTACATTTCAAAAATGGACACTTAGAAACTTTTCTGATGAAGACCACACAATGGATTCCTATGGAAGGAAATACAAGCTACTGGTAAGTACTCTTAGAATTACTTTCCAGGGTCAGTGCTGGGCTAAAAGATGCAGCACTGTGTTCTCTCCTGATAACAGGTGAGTAAATCGGAATTCATAGTTCGACTGATTTCGAGGAATATTTGTACTTTTCAAAAATGGACAGTTAGAAACTTTTCTGTTGAAAACCACACAATGGATTCCTATAGAAGGAAACACAAGTTACTGGTAAGTACGCTTAGAATTACTTTTCAGGGTCGTGCTGGGCTAACAGATGCAGCCCTGGGTTCTATCCTGATAACAGGTGAGTAAATCGGAATTCGTAGTTTGGCTGATTTTAGAGGAATATTTGTATGTTTCAAAAATGTACACTTAGAAACTATTCTTCTGAATACCACACAATGGAATCCTATGGAAGGAAATACAAGTTACTGGTAAGTATGCTTAGAATTACTTTTCAGGGTCACATGCTGGGCTAAAAGATGCAGCACTGGGTTCTCTCCTGATAACAGGTGAGTAAATCGGAATTCGTACTTTGGCTGATTTTAGAGGAATATTTGTACGTTTCAAAAATGGACACTTAGAAACTATTCTTCTGAATACCACACAATGGAATCCTATGGAAGGAAATACAAGTTACTGGTAAGTATGCTTAGAATTACTTTTCAGGGTCACATGCTGGGCTAAAAGATGCAGCACTGGGTTCTCTCCTGATAACAGGTGAGTAAATCGGAATTCGTACTTTGGCTGATTTTAGAGGAATATTTGTACGTTTCAAAAATGGACACTTAGAAACTTTTCTGCTGAAAACCACACAATGCATTTCTATGGAAGGAAATACAAGTTACTGGTAAGTACGGTTAGAATTACTTTCCAGGGTCAGTGCTGGTCTAAAAGATGCAGCACTGGGTTCTCTCCTGATAACAGGTGAGTAAATCGGAATTTGTAGTTCTACTGATTTTAGAGGAATATTTGTGCATTTCAAAAATAGACACTAAGAAACTTTTCTGCTGAAAACCACACAATGGATTCCTATGGAAGGAAATACAAGTTACTGGTAAGTACGCTTAGAATTTCTTTTCAGGGTCAATGCTGGTCTAACAGATGCAGCCCTGGGTTCTATCCTGATAACAGGTGAATAAATCGGAATTCGTAGTTCGGCTGATTTTAGAGGAATATTTGTGTGTTTCAAAAATGGACACTTAGAAACTTTTCTGCTGAAAACCACACAATGCATTTCTATGGAAGGAAATACAAGTTACTGCTAAGTACGCTTAGAATTTCTTTCCAGGGTCAGTGCTGGTCTAAAAGATGCTGCACTGGGTTCTCTCCTGATAACAGGTGAGTAAATTGGAATTGATAGTTTGGCTGATTTAAGTGGAATATGTGTACAATTCAAAAATGGAACCATAGAAACTTTTCTGCTAAAAACCACACAATGGATTCCTATGGAAGGAAATACAAGTTACTGGTAAGTACGCTTAGAATTACTTTCCAGGGTCAGTGCTGAGCTAAAAGATGCAGCACTGGGTTCTCTCCTGATAACAGGTGAGTAAATCGGAATTCATAGTTCGACTAATTTTCGAGGAATATTTGTGCGTTTCAAAAATGGACACTTAGAAACTATTCTGGTGAAAACCACACAATGGATTCCTATGGAAGGAAATACAAGTTACTGGTAAGTACGCTTAGAATTACATTTCAGTGTCAGTGCTGGGCTAACAGATGCAGCCCTGGATTCTCTCCTGATAACAGGTATGTAAATCGGAATTCGTAGTTTGGCTGATTTTAGAGGAATATTTGTGCATTTCAAAAATAGACACTAAGAAACTTTTCTGCTGAAAACCACACAATGGATTCTTATGGAAGGAAATACAAGTTACTGGTAAGTACGCTTAGAATTTCTTTTCAGGGTCAATGCTGGGCTAACAGATGCAGCCCTGGGTTCTATCCTGATAACAGGTGAGTAAATCGGAATTCATAGTTCGGCTGATTTTAGAGGAATATTTGTGTGTTTCAAAAATGGACACTTAGAAACTTTTCTGGTGAAGACCACAAAATGGATTCCTATGGAAGGAAATACAAGCTACTGGTAAGTACGCTTAGAATTACTTTCCAGGGTCAGTGCTGGGCTAAAAGATGCAGCACTGGGTTCTCTTCTGATAACAGGTGAGTAAATCGGAATTCGTACTTCGGCTCATTTTAGAGGAATATTTGTACTTTTCAAAAATATAGACTTAGAATTTTTTCTGCTGAAAACCACACAATGGATTCCTATGGAAGGAAATACAAGTTACTGGTAGGTACGCTTAGAATTACTTTTCAGGGCAGTGCTGGTCTAAAAGATGCAGCACTGGGTTCTCTCATGATAACAGGTGAGTAAATCGGAATTTGTAGTTCGGCTGATTTTAGAGGAATATTTGTACGTTTCAAAAATGGACACTTAGAAACTTTTCTGCTGAAAACCACACAATGCATTTCTATGGAAGGAAATACAAGTTACTGGTAAGTACGCTTAGAATTACTTTCCAGGGTCAGTGCTGGTCTAAAAGATGCAGCACTGGGTTCTCTCCTGATAACAGGTGAGTAAATCGGAATTTGTAGTTCGACTGATTTTAGAGGAATATTTGTACTTTTCAAAAATGGACACTTAGAAACTTTTCTGATGAAGACCACACAATGGATTCCTATGGAAGGAAATACAAGTTACTGGTAAGTACTCTTAGAATTACTTTCCAGGGTCAGTGCTGGGCTAAAAGATGCAGCACTGTGTTCTCTCCTGATAACAGGTGAGTAAATCGGAATTCGTAGTTCGGCTGATTTTAGAGGAATATTTGTACGTTTCAAAAATAGACACTTCGAAACTTTTCTGCTGAAAACCACACAATTGATTCCTATTGAAGGAAATACAAATTACTGGTAAGTACGCTTAGAATTACTTTTCAGGGTCAGTGCTGGGCTAAAAGATGCAGCACTGGGTTCTCTCCTGATAACAGGTGAGTAAATTGGAATTGATAGTTCGGCTGATTTAAGTGGAATATTTGTACGTTTCAAAAATGGACACATAGAAACTTTTCTGCTAAAAACCAAACAATGGATTCCTATGGAAGGAAATACAAGTTACTGGTAAGTACGCTTAGAATTACTTTCCAGGGTCAGTGCTGAGCTAAAAGATGCAGCACTGGGTTCTCTCCTGATAACAGGTGAGTACATCGGAATTCATAGTTCGACTAATTTTCGAGGAATATTTGTGCGTTTCAAAAATGGACACTTAGAAACTTTTCTGGTGAAAACCACACAATGGATTCCTAAGGAAGGAAATACAAGTTACTGGTAAGTACGCTTAGAATTACATTTCAGGGTTAGTGCTGGGCTAACAGATGCAGCCCTGGGTTCTCTCCTGATAACAGGTATGTAAATCGGAATTCGTAGTTCGGCTGATTTTATAGGAATATTTGTGCATTTCAAAAATAGACACTAAGAGACTTTTCTGCTGAAAACCACACAATGGATTCCTATGGAAGGAAATACAAGTTACTGGTAAGTACGCTTAGAAATTCTTTTCAGGGTCAATGTTGGGCTAACAGATGCAGCCCTGGGTTCTATCCTGATAACAGGTGAGTAAATCGGAATTCGTAGTTCGGCTGATTTTAGAGGAATATTTGTGTGTTTCAAAAATGGACACTTAGAAACTTTTCTGGTGAAGACCACAAAATGGATTCCTATGGAAGGAAATATAAGCTACTGGTAAGTACGCTTAGATTTACTTTCCAGGGTCAGTGCTGGGCTAAAAGATGCAGCACTGGGTTCTCTCCTGATAACAGGTGAGTAAATTGGAATTCGTACTTCGGCTCATTTTAGAGGAATATTTGTAAGTTTCAAAAATGTAGACTTAGAATTTTTTCTGCTGAAAACCACACAATGGAATCCTATGGAAGGAAATACAAGTTACTGGTAAGTACGCTTAGAATTACTTTTCAGGGTCAGTGCTGGTCTAAAAGCTGCAGCACAGGGTTCTCTCCTGATAACAGGTGAGTAAATCGGAAATTGTAGTTCGGCTGATTTTAGAGGAATATTTGTACGTTTCAAAAATGGACACTTAGAAACTTTTCTGCTGAAAACCACACAATGCATTTCTATGGAAGGAAATACAAGTTACTGGTAAGTACACTTAGAATTACTTTCCAGGGTCAGTGCTGGTCTAAAAGATGCAGCACTGAGTTCTCTCCTGATAACAGGTGAGTAAATAGGAATTCGTAGTTTGGCTGATTTTAAAGGAATATTTGTATGTTTCAAAAATGTACACTTAGAAACTATTCTTCTGAAAACCACACAATGGATTCCTATGGAAGGAAATACAAGTTACTGGTAAGTACGCTTAGAATTACTTTTCAGGGTCAGTGCAGGGCTAAAAGATGCAGCACTGGGTTCTCTCCTGATAACAGGTGAGTAAATCAGAATTTGTACTTTGGCTGATTTTAAAGGAATATTTGTACGTTTCAAAAATGGACACTTAGAAACTTTTCTGATGAAGACCACACAATGGATTCCTATGGAAGGAAATACAAGTTACTGGTAAGTACGCTTAGAATTACTTTCCAGGGTCAGTGCTGAGCTAAAAGATGCAGCACTGGGTTCTCTCCTGATAACAGGTGAGTACATCGGAATTCATAGTTCGACTAATTTTCGAGGAATATTTGTGCGTTTCAAAAATGGACACTTAGAAACTTTTCTGGTGAAAACCACACAATGGATTCCTAAGGAAGGAAATACAAGTTACTGGTAAGTACGCTTAGAATTACATTTCAGTGTTAGTGCTGGGCTAACAGATGCAGCCCTGGGTTCTCCCCTGATAACAGGTATGTAAATCGGAATTCGTAGTTCGGCTGATTTTATAGGAATATTTGTGCATTTCAAAAATAGACACTAAGAGACTTTTCTGCTGAAAACCACACAATGGATTCCTATGGAAGGAAATACAAGTTACTGGTAAGTACGCTTAGAAATTCTTTTCAGGGTCAATGTTGGGCTAACAGATGCAGCCCTGGGTTCTATCCTGATAACAGGTGAGTAAATCGGAATTCGTAGGTCGGCTGATTTTAGAGGAATATTTGTGTGTTTCAAAAATGGACACTTAGAAACTTTTCTGGTGAAGACCACAAAATGGATTCCTATGGAAGGAAATACAAGCTACTGGTAAGTACGCTTAGATTTACTTTCCAGGGTCAGTGCTGGGCTAAAAGATGCAGCACTGGGTTCTCTCCTGATAACAGGTGAGTAAATTGGAATTCGTACTTCGGCTCATTTTAGAGGAATATTTGTAATTTTCAAAAATGTAGACTTAGAAACTATTCTTCTGAAAACCACACAATGGATTCCTATGGAAGGAAATACAAGTTACTGGTAAGTGCGCTTAGAATTACTTTTCAGGGTCAATGCTGGGCTAAAAGATGCAGCACTGGGTTCTCTCCTGATAACAGGTGAGTAAATCAGAATTCGTGCTTTGGCTGATTTTAAAGGAATATTTGTACGTTTCAAAAATGGACACTTAGAAACTTTTCTGCTGAAAACACAACAATGCATTTCTATGGAAGGAAATACAAGTTACTGGTAAGTATGGTTAGAATTACTTTCCAGGGTCAGTGCTGGTCTAAAAGATGCAGCACTGGGTTCTCTCCTGATAACAGGTGAGTAAATCGGAATTTGTAGTTTGACTGATTTTAGAGGAATATTTGTACATTTCAAAAATGGAAACTTAGAAACTTTTCTGATGAAGACCACACAATGGATTCCTATGGAAGGAAATACAAGCTACTGGTAAGTACTCTTAGAATTACTTTCCAGGGTCAGTGCTGGGCTAAAAGATGCAGCACTGTGTTCTCTCCTGATAACAGGTGAGTAAATCGGAATTCATAGTTCGACTGATTTCGAGGAATATTTGTACTTTTCAAAAATGGACAGTTAGAAACTTTTCTGTTGAAAACCACACAATGGATTCCTATAGAAGGAAACACAAGTTACTGGTAAGTACGCTTAGAATTACTTTTCAGGGTCGTGCTGGGCTAACAGATGCAGCACTGGGTTCTACCCTGATAACAGGTGAGTAAATTGGAATTCGTAGTTCGGCTGATTTTAGAGGAATATTTGTGTGTTTCAAAAATGGACACTTAGAAACTTTTCTGGTGAAGACCACAAAATGGATTCCTATGGAAGGAAATACAAGCTACTGGTAAGTACGATTAGAATTACTTTCCAGGGTCAGTGCTGGGCCAAAAGATGCAGCACTGGGTTCTCTCCTGATAACAGGTGAGTAAATTGGAATTCGTACTTCGGCTCATTTTAGAGGAATATTTGTAATTTTCAAAAATGTAGACTTAGAAACTTTTCTGGTGAAAACCACACAATGGATTCCTAAGGAAGGAAATACAAGTTACTGGTAAGTACGCTTAGAAATTCTTATCAGGGTCAATGCTGGGCTAACAGATGCAGCCCTGGGTTCTATCCTGATAACAGGTGAGTAAATCGGAATTCGTAGTTCGGCTGATTTTAGAGGAATATTTGTGTGTTTCAAAAATGGACACTTAGAAACTTTTCTGGTGAAGACCACAAAATGGATTCCTATGGAAGGAAATACAAGCTACTGGTAAGTACGATTAGAATTACTTTCCAGGGTCAGTGCTGGGCTAAAAGATGCAGCACTGGGTTCTCTCCTGATAACAGGTGAGTAAATCGGAATTCGTACTTCGGCTCATTTTAGAGGAATATTTGTACATTTCAAAAATGTAGACTTAGAATTTTTTCTGCTGAAAACCACACAATGGATTCCTATGGAAGGAAATACAAGTTACTGGTAAGTACGCTTAGAATTACTTTTCAGGGTCAGTGCTGGGCTAAAAGATGCAGCACTGGGTTCTCTGCTGATAACAGGTGAGTACATCGGAATTCATAGTTCGACTAATTTTCTAGGAATATTTGTGCATTTCAAAAATGGACACTTAGAAACTTTTCTGGTGAAAACCACACAATGGATTCCTAAGGAAGGAAATACAAGTTACTGGTAAGTACGCTTAGAATTACATTTCAGGGTTAGTGCTGGGCTAACAGATGCAGCCCTGGGTTCTCTCCTGATAACAGGTATGTAAATCGGAATTCGTAGTTCGGCTGATTTTATAGGAATATTTGTGCATTTCAAAAATAGACACTAAGAGACTTTTCTGCTGAAAACCACACAATGGATTCCTATGGAAGGAAATACAAGTTACTGGTAAGTACGCTTAGAAATTCTTTTCAGGGTCAATGTTGGGCTAACAGATGCAGCCCTGGGTTCTATCCTGATAACAGGTGAGTAAATCGGAATTCGTAGTTCGGCTGATTTTAGAGGAATATTTGTGTGTTTCAAAAATGGACACTTAGAAACTTTTCTGGTGAAGACCACAAAATGGATTCCTATGGAAGGAAATACAAGCTACTGGTAAGTACGCTTAGATTTACTTTCCAGGGTCAGTGCTGGGCTAAAAGATGCAGCACTGGGTTCTCTCCTGATAACAGGTGAGTAAATTGGAATTCGTACTTCGGCTCATTTTAGAGGAATATTTGTAAGTTTCAAAAATGTAGACTTAGAAACTATTCTTCTGAAAACCACACAATGGATTCCTATGGAAGGAAATACAAGTTACTGGTAAGTACGCTTAGAATTACTTTTCAGGGTCAGTGCTGGGCTAAAAGATGCAGCACTGGGTTCTCTCCTGATAACAGGTGAGTAAATCAGAATTTGTACTTTGGCTGATTTTAAAGGAATATTTGTACGTTTCAAAAATGGACACTTAGAAACTTTTCTGCTGAAAACCAAACAATGCATTTCTATGGAAGGAAATACAAGTTACTGGTAAGTACGGTTAGAATTACTTTCTAGGGTCAGTGCTGGTCTAAAAGATGCAGCACTGGGTTCTCTCCTGATAACAGGTGAGTAAATCGGAATTTGTAGTTTGACTGATTTTAGAGGAATATTTGTACATTTCAAAAATGGACACTTAGAAACTTTTCTGATGAAGACCACACAATGGATTCCTATGGAAGGAAATACAAGTTACTGGTAAGTACGCTTAGAATTACGTTCCAGGGTCAGTGCTGAGCTAAAAGATGCAGCACTGGGTTCTCTCCTGATAACAGGTGAGTACATCGGAATTCATAGTTCGACTAATTTTCGAGGAATATTTGTGCGTTTCAAAAATGGACACTTAGAAACTTTTCTGGTGAAAACCACACAATGGATTCCTAAGGAAGGAAATACAAGTTACTGGTAAGTACGCTTAGAATTACATTTCAGTGTTAGTGCTGGGCTAACAGATGCAGCCCTGGGTTCTCCCCTGATAACAGGTATGTAAATCGGAATTCGTAGTTCGGCTGATTTTATAGGAATATTTGTGCATTTCAAAAATAGACACTAAGAGACTTTTCTGCTGAAAACCACACAATGGATTCCTATGGAAGGAAATACAAGTTACTGGTAAGTACGCTTAGAAATTCTTTTCAGGGTCAATGTTGGGCTAACAGATGCAGCCCTGGGTTCTATCCTGATAACAGGTGAGTAAATCGGAATTCGTAGTTCGGCTGATTTTAGAGGAATATTTGTGTGTTTCAAAAATGGACACTTAGAAACTTTTCTGGTGAAGACCACAAAATGTATTCCTATGGAAGGAAATACAAGCTACTGGTAAGTACGCTTAGAATTACTTTCCAGGGTCAGTGCTGGGCTAAAAGATGCAGCACTGGGTTCTCTCCTGATAACAGGTGAGTAAATCGGAATTCGTACTTCGGCTCATTTTAGAGGAATATTTGTATGTTTCAAAAATGTACACTTAGAAACTTTTCTTCTGAAAACCACACAATAGATTCCTATAGAAGGAAATACAAGTTACTGGTAAGTACGCTTAGAATTACTTTTCAGGGTCACATGCTGGGCTAACAGATGCAGCCCTGAGTTCTCTCCTGATTACAGGTGAGTAAATCGGAATTTGTAGTTCGGCTGATTTTAGAGGAATATTTGTACGTTTCAAAAATGGACACTTAGAAACTTTTCTGCTGAAAACCACAAAATGCATTTCTATGGAAGGAAATACAAGTTACTGGTAAGTACGGTTAGAATTACTTTCCAGGGTCAGTGCTGGTCTAAAAGATGCAGCACTGGGTTCTCTCCTGATAACAGGTGAGTAAATCGGAATTCGTAGTTCGGCTGATTTTAGAGGAATATTTGTGTGTTTCAAAAATGGACACTTAGAAACTTCTCTGGTGAAGACCACACAATGGATTCCTATGGAAGGAAATACAAGCTACTGGTAAGTACGCTTAGAATTACTTTCCAGGGTCAGTGCTGGTCTAAAAGATGCAGCACTGGGTTCTCTCCTGATAACAGGTGAGTAAATCGGAATTCGTAGTTTGGCTGATTTTAGAGGAATATTTGTATGATTCAAAAATGTACACATAGAAACTATTCTTCTGAAAACCACACAATGGATTCCTATGGAAGGAAATACAAGTTACTGGTAAGTAAGCTTAGAATTACTTTTCAGGGTCAGTGCTGGGCGAAAAGATGCAGCACTGGGTTCTCTCCTGATAACAGGTGAGTAAATCGGAATTCGTAGTTCGGCTGATTTTAGAGGAATATTTGTACGTTTCAAAAATGGACACTTAGAAACTTTTTTGCTGAAAACCACACAATGCATTTCTATGGAAGGAAATACAAGTTACTGGTAAGTACGCTTAGAATTACTTTCCTGGGTCAGTGCTGGTCTGAAAGATGCAGCACTGGGTTCTCTCTTGATAACAGGTGAGTAAATCGGAATTTGTAGTTCGACTGATTTTAGAAGAATATTTGTGCATTTCAAAAATAGACACTAAGAAACTTTTCTGCTGAAAACCACACAATGGATTCCTATGGAAGGAAATACAAGTTACTGGTAAGTACGCTTAGAATTTCTTTTCAGGGTCAATGCTGGGATAAGAGATGCAGCCCTGGGTTCTCTCTTGATAACAGGTGAGTAAATCGGAATTTGTAGTTCGACTGATTTTAGAAGAATATTTGTGCATTTCAAAAATAGACACTAAGAAACTTTTCTGCTGAAAACCACACAATGGATTCCTATGGAAGGAAATACAAGTTACTGGTAAGTACGCTTAGAATTACTTTTCAGGGTCAGTGCTGGTCTAAAAGATGCAGCACTGGGTTCTCTCCTGCTAACAGGTGAGTAAATCAGAATTTGTAGTTCGGCTGATTTTAGAGGAATATTTGTACGTTTCAAAAATGGACACTTAGAAACTTTTCTGCTGAAAACCACACAATGCATTTCTATGGAAGGAAATACAAGTTACTGGTAAGTACGGTTAGAATTACTTTCCAGGGTCAGTGCTGGTCTAAAAGATGCAGCACTGGGTTCTCTCCTGATAACAGGTGAGTAAATCGGAATTCATAGTTCGACTGATTTTCGAGGAATATTTGTACTTTTCAAATATGGACAGTTAGAAACTTTTCTGTTGAAAACCACACAATGGATTCCTATGGAAGGAAACACAAGTTACTGGTAAGTACGCTTAGAATTACTTTTCAGGGTCTAGCTGGGCTAACAGATGCAGCACTGGGTTCTCTCCTGATAACAGGTGAGTAAATCGGAATTCGTAGTTTGGCTGATTTTAGAGGAATATTTGTACGTTTCAAAAATGGACACTTAGAAACTTTTCTGCTGAAAACAACACAATGGATTCTGAAGGAAGAAAATACAAGTTGCTGGTAAGTACTCTTAGAATTACTTTTCAGGGTCAGTGCTGGGCTAAAAGATAAAGCACTGGGTTATCTCCTGATAACAGGTGAGTAAATCGGAATTCGTAGTTCGGCTGATTTTAGAGGAATATTTGTGTGTTTAAAAAATGGACACTTAGAAACTTCTCTGGTGAAGACCACACAATGGATTCCTATGGAAGGAAATACAAGCTACTGGTAAGTACGCTTAGAATTACTTTCCAAGGTCAGTGCTGGGCTAAAAAATGCAGCACTGGGTTCTCTACTGATAACAGGTGAGTAAATCGGAATTCATAGTTCGGCTCATTTTAGAGGAATATTTGTACGTTTCAAAAATGGACACTTAGAAACTTTTCTGCTGAAAACCACACAATGGATTCCTATGGAACTAAATACAAGTTACTGGTAAGTACGCTTACAATTAATTTCCAGGGTCAGTGCTGGGCTAACAGATGCAGCCCTGGGTTCTCTCCTGATAACAGGTGTGTAAATCGGAATTCGTAGTTCGGCTGATTTTAGAGGAATATTTGTGCATTTCAAAAATGGACACTAAGAAACTTTTCTGCTGAAAACCACACAATGGATTCCTATGGAAGGAAATACAAGTTACTGGTAAGTACCCTTAGAATTACTTTTCAGGGTCAGTGCTGGGCTAACAGATGCAGCCCTGGGTTCTCTCCTGATAACATGTGAGTAAATCAGAAATTGTAGTTCAGCTGATTTTAGAGGAATATTTGTACGTTTCAAAAATGGACACTTAGAAACTTTTCTGCTGAACACCACACAATGGATTCGTATGGAAGGAAATACAAGTTACTGGTAAGTATGCTTAGAATTACTTTTCAGCGTAAGTGCTGGGCTAACAGATGCAGCCCTCGGTTCTCTCCTGATAACAGGTGAGTAAATCGTAGTTCGGCTGATTTTAGAGGAATATTTGGGCGTTTCAAAAATGGACACTTAGAAACTTTTCTGCTGAAAACCACACAATGGATTCCTATGGAAGGAAATACAAGTTACTGGTAAGTACGCTTAGAATTACTTTCCAGGGTCAGTGCTGGTCTAAAAGATGCAGCACTGGGTTCTCTCTTGATAACAGGTGAGTAAATCGGAATTCATAGTTTGGCTGATTTTAGAGGAATATTTGTATGTTTCAAAAATGTACCCTTAGAAACTTTTTTTCTGAAAACCACACAATGGATTCCTATAGAAGGATATACAAGTTACTGGTAAGTACGCTTAGAATTACTTTTCAGGATCACATGCTGGGCTAACAGATGCAGCCCTGAGTTCTCTCCTGATTACAGGTGAGTAAATCGGAATTTGTAGTTCGGCTGATTTTAGAGGAATATTTGTACGTTTCAAAAATGGACACTTAGAAACTTTTCTGCTGAAAACCACACAATGGATTCCTATGGAAGGAAATACAAGTTACTGGTAAGTACGCTTACAATTAATTTCCAGGGTCAGTGCTCGGCTAACAGATGCAGCCCTGGGTTCTCTCCTGATAACAGGTGTGTAAATCGGAATTCGTAGTTCGGCTGATTTTAGAGGAATATTTGTGCATTTCAAAAATGGACACTAAGAAACTTTTCTGCTGAAAACCACACAATGGATTCCTATGGAAGGAAATACAAGTTACTGGTAAGTACGCTTAGAATTACTTTCCAGGGTCAGTGCTGGTCTAAAAGATGCAGCACTGGGTTCTCTCCTGATAACAGGTGAGTAAATCGGAATTCATAGTTTGGCTGATTTTAGAGGAATATTTGTATGTTTCAAAAATGTACACTTAGAAACTTTTCTTCTGAAAACCACACAATGGATTTCTATAGAAGGAAATACAAGTTACTGGTAAGTACGCTTAGAATTACTTTTCAGGGTCACATGCTGGGCTAACAGACGCAGCCCTGAGTTCTCTCCTGATTACAGGTGAGTAAATCGGAATTTGTAGTTCAGCTGATTTTAGAGGAATATTTGTACGTTTCAAAAATGGACACTTAGAAACTTTTCTGCTGAAAACCACAAAATGGATTCCTATGGAAGGAAATACAAGTTACTGGTAAGTACGCTTACAATTAATTTCCAGTGTCAGTGATGGGCTAACAGATGCAGCCCTGGGTTCTCTCCTGATAACAGGTGTGTAAATCGGAATTCGTAGTTCGGCTGATTTTAGAGGAATATTTGTGCATTTCAAAAATGGACACTAAGAAACTTTTCTGCTGAAAACCGCACAATGGATTCCTATGGAAGGAAATACAAGTTACTGGTAAGTACCCTTAGAATTACTTTTCAGGGTCAGTGCTGGGCTAACAGATGCAGCCCTGGGTTCTCTCCTGATAACATGTGAGTAAATCAGAAATTGTAGTTCAGCTGATTTTAGAGGAATATTTGTACGATTCAAAAATGGACACTTAGAAACTTTTCTGCTGAACACCACACAATGGATTCCTATGGAAGGAAATACAAGTTACTGGTAAGTACGCTTAGAACTACTTTTCATGGTCAGTGCTGGTCTAAAAGATGCAGCACTGGGTTCTCTCCTGATAACAGGTGAGTAAATCGGAATTCGTAATTCGACTGATTTTAGAGGAATATTTGTATGATTCAAAAATGGACACTTAGAAACTTTTCTGATGAAGACCACACAATGGATTCCTATGGAAGGAAATACAAGTTACTGGTAAGTACGCTTAGAATTACTTTTCAGGGACAGTGCTGGGCTAACAGATGCAGCACTGGGTTCTCTCCTGATAACAGGTGAGTAAATCGGAATTCGTAGTTCGGCTGATTTTAGAGGAATATTTGTGTGTTTCAAAAATGGACACTTAGAAACTTCTCTGGTGAAGACCACACAATGGATTCCTATGGAAGGAAATACAAGCTACTGGTAAGTACGCTTAGAATTACTTTCCAAGGTCATTGCTGGGCTAAAAGATGCAGCACTGGGTTCTCTACTGATAACAGGTGAGTAAATCGGAATTCGTAGTTCGGCTCATTTTAGAGGAATATTTGTATGTTTCAAAAATGTAGACTTAGAATTTTTTCTGCTGAAAACCACACAATGGATTCCTATGGAAGGAAATACAAGTTACTGGTAAGTACACTTAGAATTACTATTCAGGGTCAGTGCTGGTCTAAACGATGCAGCACTGGGTTCTCTCCTGATAACAGGTGAGTAAATCGTAATTCGTAATTCGACTGAGCTTAGAGGAATATTTGTGCATTTCAAAAATAGACACTAAGAAACGTTTCTGCTGAAAACCACACAATGGATTCCTATGGAAGGAAATACAAGTTACTGGTAAGTACGCTTAGAATTTCTTTTCAGGGTCAATGAGGGGCTAAGAGATGCAGCCCTGGGTTCTATCCTGATAACAGGTGAGTAAATCGCAATTCGTAGTTCGGCTGATTTTAGAGGAATATTTGTGTGTTTCAAAAATGGACACTTAGAAACTTTTCTGGTGAAGACCACAAAATGGATTCCTATGGAAGGAAATACAAGCTACTGGTAAGTACATTTAGAAATACTTTCTAGGGTCAGTGCTGGGCTAAAAGATGCTGCTCTGGGTTCTCTCCTGATAACAGGTGAGTAAATCGGAATTCGTACTTCGGCTCATTTTAGAGGAATATTTGTACGTTTCAAAAATGTAGACTTAGAATTTTTTCTGCTGAAAACCACACAATGGATTCCTATGGAAGGAAATACAAGTTACTGGTAAGTACGCTTAGAATTACTTTTCAGGGTCAGTGCTGGTCTAAAAGATGCAGCACTGGGTTCTCTCCTGATAACAGGTGAGTAAATCGGACTTTGTAGTTCGACTGATTTTAGAGGAATATTTGTACATTTCAAAAATGGACACTTAGAAACTTTTCTGATGAAGTCCACACAATGGATTCCTATGGAAGGAAATACAAGTTACTGGTAAGTACTCTTAGAATTACTTTCCAGGGTCAGTGCTGGGCTAAAAGATGCAGCACTGTGTTCTCTCCTGATAACAGGTGAGTAAATCGGAATTCATAGTTCGACTGATTTCGAGAAATATTTGTACTTTTCAAAAATGGACAGTTAGAAACTTTTCTGTTGAAAACCTCACAATGGATTCCTATGGAAGGAAACACAAGTTACTGGTAAGTACGCTTAGAATTACTTTTCAGGGTCGTGCTGGGCTAACAGATGCAGCACTGGGTTCTACCCTGATAACAGGTGAGTAAATCGGAATTCGTAGTTCGGCTGATTTTAGAGGAATATTTGTACGTTTCAAAAATGGACACTTAGAAACTTTTCTGCTGAAAACCACACAATGGATTCCTATCGAAGGAAATACAAATTACTGGTAAGTACGCTTAGAATTACTTTTCAGGGTCAGTGCTGGGCTAAAAGATGCAGCACTGGGTTCTCTCCTGATAACAGGTGTGTAAATTGGAATTGATAGTTCGGCTGATTTAAGTGGAATATTTGTACGTTTCAAAAATGGACACATAGAAACCTTTCTGCTAAAAACCACACAATGGATTCCTATGGAAGGAAATACAAGTTACTGGTAAGTACGCTTAGAATTACTTTCCAGGGTCAGTGCTGAGCTAAAAGATGCAGCACTGGGTTCTCTCCTGATAACAGGTGAGTACATCGGAATTCATAGTTCGACTAATTTTCGAGGAATATTTGTGCGTTTCAAAAATGGACACTTAGAAACTTTTCTGGTGAAAACCACACAATGGATTCCTAAGGAAGGGAATACAAGTTACTGGTAAGTACGCTTAGAATTACATTTCAGGGTCAGTGTTGGGCTAACAGATGCAGCCCTGGGTTCTCTCCTGATAACAGGTATGTAAATCGGAATTCGTAGTTCGGCTGATTTTATAGGAATATTTGTGCATTTCAAAAATAGACACTAAGAAACTTTTCTGCTGAAAACCACACAATGGTTCCTATGGAAGGATATACAAGTTACTGGTAAGCACGCTTAGAAATTCTTTTCAGGGTCAATGCTGGGCTAACAGATGCAGCCCTGGGTTCTATCCTGATAACAGGTGAGTAAATCGGAATTCGTAGTTCGGCTGATTTTAGAGGAATATTTGTGTGTTTCAAAAATGGACACTTAGAAACTTTTCTGGTGAAGACCACAAAATGGATTCCTATGGAAGGAAATACAAGCTACTGGTAAGTACGCTTAGAATTACTTTCCAGGGTCAGTGCTGGGCTAAAAGATGCAGCACTGGGTTCTCTCCTGATAACAGGTGAGTAAATCGGAATTCGTACTTCGGCTCATTTTAGAGGAATATTTGTAAGTTTCAAAAATGTAGACTTAGAATTTTTTCTGCTGAAAACCACACAATGGATTCCTATGGAAGGAAATACAAGTTACTGTAAGTACGCTTAGAATTACTTTTCAGGGTCAGTGCTGGTCTAAAAGATGCAGCACTGGGTTCTCTCCTGATAACAGGTGAGTAAATTGGAATTTGTAGTTCGGCTGATTTTAGAGGAATATTTGTACGTTTCAAAAATGGACACTTAGAAACTTTTCTGCTGAAAACCACACAATGCATTTCTATGGAAGGAAATACAAGTTAGTGGTAAGTACAGTTAGAATTACTTTCCAGGGTCAGTGCTGGTCTAAAAGATGCAGCACTGGGTTCTCTCCTGATAACAGGTGAGTAAATCAGAATTTGCAGTTTGACTGATTTTAGAGGAATATTTGTAAATTTCAAAAATAGACACTTAGAAACTTTTCTGATGAAGACCACACAATAAATTCCTATGGAAGGAAATACAAGTTACTGGTAAGTACTCTTAGAATTACTTTCCAGGGTCAGTGCTGGGCTAAAAGATGCAGCACTGTGTTCTCTCCTGATAACAGGTGAGTAAATCGGAATTCATAGTTCGACTGATTTAGAGGAATATTTGTACTTTTCAAAAATGGACAGTTAGAAACTTTTCTGTTGAAAACCACACAATGGATTCCTATGGAAGGAAACACAAGTTACTGGTAAGTACGCTTAGAATTACTTTTCAGGGTCGTGCTGGGCTAACAGATGCAGCACTGGGTTCTACCCTGATAACAGGTGAGTAAATCGGAATTCGTAGTTCGGCTGATTTTAGAGGAATATTTGTACGTTTCAAAAATGGACACTTAGAAACTTTTCTGCTGAAAACCACACAATGGATTCCTATCGAAGGAAATACAAATTACTGGTAAGTACGCTTAGAATTACTTTTCAGGGTCAGTGCTGGGCTAAAAGATTCAGCACTGGGTTCTCTCCTGATAACAGGTGAGTAAATTGGAATTGATATTTCGGCTGATTTAAGTGGAATATTTGTACGTTTCAAAAATGGACACATAAAAACTTTTCTGCTAAAAACCACACAATGGATTCCTATGGAAGGAAATACAAGTTACTGGTAAGTACGCTTAGAATTACTTTCCAGGGTCAGTGCTGAGCTAAAAGATGCAGCACTGGGTTCTCTACTGATAACAGGTGAGTACATCGGAATTCATAGTTCGACTAATTTTCGAGGAATATTTGTGCGTTTCAAAAATGGACACTTAGAAACTTTTCTGGGGAAAACCACACAATGGATTCCTAAGGAAGGAAATACAAGTTACTGGTAAGTACGCTTAGAATTACATTTCAGGGTCAGTGCTGGGCTAACAGATGTAGCCCTGGGTTCTCTCCTGATAACAGGTATGTAAATCGGAATTCGTAGTTCGGCTGATTTTATAGGAATATTTGTGCATTTCAAAAATAGACACTAAGAAACTTTTCTGCTGAAAACCACACAATGGATTCATATGGAAGGAAATACCAGTTACTGGTAAGTACGCTTAGAAATTCTTTTCAGGGTCAATGCTGGGCTAACAGATGCAGCCCTGGGTTCTATCCTGATAACAGGTGAGTAAATCGGAATTCGTAGGTCGGCTGATTTTAGAGGAATATTTGTGTGTTTCAAAAATGGACACTTAGAAACTTTTCTGGTGAAGACCACAAAATGGATTCCTATGGAAGGAAATACAAGCTACTGGTAGGTACACTTAGAATTACTTTCCAAGGTCAGTGCTGGGCTAAAAGATGCAGCACTGGGTTCTCTCCTGATAACAGGTGAGTAAATCGGAATTCGTACTTCGGCTCATTTTAGAGGAATATTTGTATGTTTCAAAAATGTACACTTAGAAACTTTTCTTCTGAAAACCACACAATAGATTCCTATAGAAGGAAATACAAGTTACTGGTAAGTACGCTTAGAATTACTTTTCAGCGTCACATGCTGGGCTAACAGATGCAGCCCTGAGTTCTCTCCTGATTACAGCTGAGTAAATCGGAATTTGTAGTTCGGCTGATTTTAGAGGAATATTTGTACGTTTCAAAAATGGACACTTAGAAACTTTTCTGCTGAAAACCACACAATGGATTCCTATGGAAGGAAATACAAGTTACTGGCAAGTACGCTAAGAATTTCTTTCTAGGGTCAGTGCTGGGCTAAAAGATGCAGCACTGGGTTCTCTCCTGATAACAAGTGAGTAAATCGGAATTCGTAGTTCGGCTGATTTTAGAGGAATATTTGTGCATTTCAAAAATGGACACTAAGAAACTTTTCTGCTGAAAACCACACAATGGATTCCTATTGAAAGAAATACAAGTTACTGGTAAGTACGCTTAGAATTACTTTTCAGGGTCAGTCCTGGGCTTAAAGATGCAGCACTGGGTTCTCTCCTGATAACATGTGAGTAAATTGGAATTGATAGTTCGGCTGATTTAAGTGGAATATTTGTACGTTTCAAAAATGGACACATAGAAACTTTTCTGCTAAAAACCACACAATGGATTCCTATGGAAGGAAATACAAGTTAATGCTAAGTACGCTTAGAATTACTTTCCAGGGTCAGTGCTGAGCTAAAAGATGCAGCACTGGGTTCTCTCCTGATAACAGGTGAGTACATCGGAATTCATAGTTCGACTAATTTTCGAGGAATATTTGTGCGTTTCAAAAATGGACACTTAAAAACTTTTCTGGTGAAAACCACACAATGGATTCCTAAGGAAGGAAATACAAGTTACTGGTAAGTACGCTTAGAATTACATTTCAGGGTCAGTGCTGAGCTAACAGATGCTGCCCTGGGTTCTCTCCTGATAACAGGTGTTTAAATTGGAATTCATAGTTCGGCTGATTTTAGAGGAATATTTGTGCATTTCAAAAATGGACACTAAGAAACTTTTCTGCTGAAAACCACACAATGGATTCCTATGGAAGGAAATACAAGTTACTGGTAAGTACGCTTAGAATTACTTTCCAGGGTCAGTGCTGGTCTAAAAGATGCAGCACTGGGTTCTCTCCTGATAACAGGTGAGTAAATCGGAATTCATAGTTTGGCTGATTTTAGAAGAATATTTGTATGTTTCAAAAATGTACACTTAGAAACTTTTCTTCTGAAAACCACACAATGGATTCCTATAGAAGGAAATACAAGTTACTGGTAAGTACGCTTAGAATTACTTTTCAGGGTCACATGCTGGGCTAACAGATGCAGCCCTGAGTTCTCTCCTGATTACAGGTGAGTAAATCGGAATTTGTAGTTTGGCTGATTTTAGAGGAATATTTGTACGTTTCAAAAATGGACACTTAGAAACTTTTCTGCTGAAAACCACACAATGGATTCCTATGGAAGGAAATACAAGTTACTGGTAAGTACGCTTACAATTAATTTCCAGGGTCAGTGCTGGGCTAACAGATGCAGCCCTGGGTTCTCTCCTGATAACAGGTGTGTAAATCGGAATTCGTAGTTCGGCTGATTTTAGAGGAATATTTGTGCATTTCAAAAATGGACACTAAGAAACTTTTCTGCTGAAAACCACACAATGGATTCCTATGGAAGGAAATACAAGTTACTGGTAAGTACCCTTAGAATTACTTTTCAGGGTCACTGCTGGGCTAACAGATGCAGCCCTGGGTTCTCTCCTGATAACATGTGAGTAAATCAGAAATTGTAGTTCAGCTGATTTTAGAGGAATATTTGTACGTTTCAAAAATGGACACTTAGAAACTTTTCTGCTGAACACCACACAATGGATTCGTATGGAAGGAAATACAAGTTACTGGTAAGTACGCTTAGAATTACTTTTCAGGGTCAGTGCTGGTCTAAAAGATGCAGCACTGGGTTCTCTCCTGATAACAGGTGAGTAAATCGGAATTCGTAATTCGACTGATTTTAGAGGAATATTTGTGCGTTTCAAAAATGGACACTTAGAAACTTTTCTGGTGAAAACCACACAATGGATTCCTAAGGAAGGAAATACAAGTTACTGGTAAGTACGCTTAGAATTACATTTCAGTGTTAGTGCTGGGCTAACAGATGCAGCCCTGGGTTCTCCCCTGATAACAGGTATGTAAATCGGAATTCGTAGTTCGGCTGATTTTATAGGAATATTTGTGCATTTCAAAAATAGACACTAAGAGACTTTTCTGCTGAAAACCACACAATGGATTCCTATGGAAGGAAATACAAGTTACTGGTAAGTACGCTTAGAAATTCTTTTCAGAGTCAATGTTGGGCTAACAGATGCAGCCCTGGGTTCTATCCTGATAACAGGTGAGTAAATCGGAATTCGTAGTTCGGCTGATTTTAGAGGAATATTTGTGTGTTTCAAAAATGGACACTTAGAAACTTTTCTGGTGAAGACCACAAAATGTATTCCTATGGAAGGAAATACAAGCTACTGGTAAGTACGCTTAGAATTACTTTCCAGGGTCAGTGCTGGGCTAAAAGATGCAGCACTGGGTTCTCTCCTGATAACAGGTGAGTAAATCGGAATTCGTACTTCGGCTCATTTTAGAGGAATATTTGTATGTTTCAAAAATGTACACTTAGAAACTTTTCTTCTGAAAACCACACAATAGATTCCTATAGAAGGAAATACAAGTTACTGGTAAGTACGCTTAGAATTACTTTTCAGGGTCACATGCTGGGCTAACAGATGCAGCCCTGAGTTCTCTCCTGATTACAGGTGAGTAAATCGGAATTTGTAGTTCGGCTGATTTTAGAGGAATATTTGTACGTTTCAAAAATGGACACTTAGAAACTTTTCTGCTGAAAACCACAAAATGCATTTCTATGGAAGGAAATACAAGTTACTGGTAAGTACGGTTAGAATTACTTTCCAGGGTCAGTGCTGGTCTAAAAGATGCAGCACTGGGTTCTCTCCTGATAACAGGTGAGTAAATCGGAATTCGTAGTTCGGCTGATTTTAGAGGAATATTTGTGTGTTTCAAAAATGGACACTTAGAAACTTCTCTGGTGAAGACCACACAATGGATTCCTATGGAAGGAAATACAAGCTACTGGTAAGTACGCTTAGAATTACTTTCCAGGGTCAGTGCTGGTCTAAAAGATGCAGCACTGGGTTCTCTCCTGATAACAGGTGAGTAAATCGGAATTCGTAGTTTGGCTGATTTTAGAGGAATATTTGTATGATTCAAAAATGTACACATAGAAACTATTCTTCTGAAAACCACACAATGGATTCCTATGGAAGGAAATACAAGTTACTGGTAAGTAAGCTTAGAATTACTTTTCAGGGTCAGTGCTGGGCGAAAAGATGCAGCACTGGGTTCTCTCCTGATAACAGGTGAGTAAATCGGAATTCGTAGTTCGGCTGATTTTAGAGGAATATTTGTACGTTTCAAAAATGGACACTTAGAAACTTTTTTGCTGAAAACCACACAATGCATTTCTATGGAAGGAAATACAAGTTACTGGTAAGTACGCTTAGAATTACTTTCCTGGGTCAGTGCTGGTCTGAAAGATGCAGCACTGGGTTCTCTCTTGATAACAGGTGAGTAAATCGGAATTTGTAGTTCGACTGATTTTAGAAGAATATTTGTGCATTTCAAAAATAGACACTAAGAAACTTTTCTGCTGAAAACCACACAATGGATTCCTATGGAAGGAAATACAAGTTACTGGTAAGTACGCTTAGAATTTCTTTTCAGGGTCAATGCTGGGATAAGAGATGCAGCCCTGGGTTCTCTCCTGATAACAGGTGAGTAAATCGGAATTCGTACTTCGGCTCATTTTAGAGGAATATTTGTACGTTTCAAAAATGTAGACTTAGAATTTTTTCTGCTGAAAACCACACAATGGATTCCTATGGAAGGAAATACAAGTTACTGGTAAGTACGCTTAGAATTACTTTTCAGGGTCAGTGCTGGTCTAAAAGATGCAGCACTGGGTTCTCTCCTGATAACAGGTGAGTAAATCAGAATTTGTAGTTCGGCTGATTTTAGAGGAATATTTGTACGTTTCAAAAATGGACACTTAGAAACTTTTCTGCTGAAAACCACACAATGCATTTCTATGGAAGGAAATACAAGTTACTGGTAAGTACGGTTAGAATTACTTTCCAGGGTCAGTGCTGGTCTAAAAGATGCAGCACTGGGTTCTCTCCTGATAACAGGTGAGTAAATCGGAATTCATAGTTCGACTGATTTTCGAGGAATATTTGTACTTTTCAAATATGGACAGTTAGAAACTTTTCTGTTGAAAACCACACAATGGATTCCTATGGAAGGAAACACAAGTTACTGGTAAGTACGCTTAGAATTACTTTTCAGGGTCTAGCTGGGCTAACAGATGCAGCACTGGGTTCTCTCCTGATAACAGGTGAGTAAATCGGAATTCGTAGTTTGGCTGATTTTAGAGGAATATTTGTACGTTTCAAAAATGGACACTTAGAAACTTTTCTGCTGAAAACAACACAATGGATTCTGAAGGAAGAAAATACAAGTTGCTGGTAAGTACTCTTAGAATTACTTTTCAGGGTCAGTGCTGGGCTAAAAGATAAAGCACTGGGTTATCTCCTGATAACAGGTGAGTAAATCGGAATTCGTAGTTCGGCTGATTTTAGAGGAATATTTGTGTGTTTAAAAAATGGACACTTAGAAACTTCTCTGGTGAAGACCACACAATGGATTCCTATGGAAGGAAATACAAGCTACTGGTAAGTACGCTTAGAATTACTTTCCAAGGTCAGTGCTGGGCTAAAAAATGCAGCACTGGGTTCTCTACTGATAACAGGTGAGTAAATCGGAATTCATAGTTCGGCTCATTTTAGAGGAATATTTGTACGTTTCAAAAATGGACACTTAGAAACTTTTCTGCTGAAAACCACACAATGGATTCCTATGGAACTAAATACAAGTTACTGGTAAGTACGCTTACAATTAATTTCCAGGGTCAGTGCTGGGCTAACAGATGCAGCCCTGGGTTCTCTCCTGATAACAGGTGTGTAAATCGGAATTCGTAGTTCGGCTGATTTTAGAGGAATATTTGTGCATTTCAAAAATGGACACTAAGAAACTTTTCTGCTGAAAACCACACAATGGATTCCTATGGAAGGAAATACAAGTTACTGGTAAGTACCCTTAGAATTACTTTTCAGGGTCAGTGCTGGGCTAACAGATGCAGCCCTGGGTTCTCTCCTGATAACATGTGAGTAAATCAGAAATTGTAGTTCAGCTGATTTTAGAGGAATATTTGTACGTTTCAAAAATGGACACTTAGAAACTTTTCTGCTGAACACCACACAATGGATTCGTATGGAAGGAAATACAAGTTACTGGTAAGTATGCTTAGAATTACTTTTCAGCGTAAGTGCTGGGCTAACAGATGCAGCCCTCGGTTCTCTCCTGATAACAGGTGAGTAAATCGTAGTTCGGCTGATTTTAGAGGAATATTTGGGCGTTTCAAAAATGGACACTTAGAAACTTTTCTGCTGAAAACCACACAATGGATTCCTATGGAAGGAAATACAAGTTACTGGTAAGTACGCTTAGAATTACTTTCCAGGGTCAGTGCTGGTCTAAAAGATGCAGCACTGGGTTCTCTCTTGATAACAGGTGAGTAAATCGGAATTCATAGTTTGGCTGATTTTAGAGGAATATTTGTATGTTTCAAAAATGTACCCTTAGAAACTTTTTTTCTGAAAACCACACAATGGATTCCTATAGAAGGATATACAAGTTACTGGTAAGTACGCTTAGAATTACTTTTCAGGATCACATGCTGGGCTAACAGATGCAGCCCTGAGTTCTCTCCTGATTACAGGTGAGTAAATCGGAATTTGTAGTTCGGCTGATTTTAGAGGAATATTTGTACGTTTCAAAAATGGACACTTAGAAACTTTTCTGCTGAAAACCACACAATGGATTCCTATGGAAGGAAATACAAGTTACTGGTAAGTACGCTTACAATTAATTTCCAGGGTCAGTGCTCGGCTAACAGATGCAGCCCTGGGTTCTCTCCTGATAACAGGTGTGTAAATCGGAATTCGTAGTTCGGCTGATTTTAGAGGAATATTTGTGCATTTCAAAAATGGACACTAAGAAACTTTTCTGCTGAAAACCACACAATGGATTCCTATGGAAGGAAATACAAGTTACTGGTAAGTACGCTTAGAATTACTTTCCAGGGTCAGTGCTGGTATAAAAGATGCAGCACTGGGTTCTCTCCTGATAACAGGTGAGTAAATCGGAATTCATAGTTTGGCTGATTTTAGAGGAATATTTGTATGTTTCAAAAATGTACACTTAGAAACTTTTCTTCTGAAAACCACACAATGGATTTCTATAGAAGGAAATACAAGTTACTGGTAAGTACGCTTAGAATTACTTTTCAGGGTCACATGCTGGGCTAACAGACGCAGCCCTGAGTTCTCTCCTGATTACAGGTGAGTAAATCGGAATTTGTAGTTCAGCTGATTTTAGAGGAATATTTGTACGTTTCAAAAATGGACACTAAGAAACTTTTCTGCTGAAAACCGCACAATGGATTCCTATGGAAGGAAATACAAGTTACTGGTAAGTACCCTTAGAATTACTTTTCAGGGTCAGTGCTGGGCTAACAGATGCAGCCCTGGGTTCTCTCCTGATAACATGTGAGTAAATCAGAAATTGTAGTTCAGCTGATTTTAGAGGAATATTTGTACGATTCAAAAATGGACACTTAGAAACTTTTCTGCTGAACACCACACAATGGATTCCTATGGAAGGAAATACAAGTTACTGGTAAGTACGCTTAGAACTACTTTTCATGGTCAGTGCTGGTCTAAAAGATGCAGCACTGGGTTCTCTCCTGATAACAGGTGAGTAAATCGGAATTCGTAATTCGACTGATTTTAGAGGAATATTTGTATGATTCAAAAATGGACACTTAGAAACTTTTCTGATGAAGACCACACAATGGATTCCTATGGAAGGAAATACAAGTTACTGGTAAGTACGCTTAGAATTACTTTTCAGGGACAGTGCTGGGCTAACAGATGCAGCACTGGGTTCTCTCCTGATAACAGGTGAGTAAATCGGAATTCGTAGTTCGGCTGATTTTAGAGGAATATTTGTGTGTTTCAAAAATGGACACTTAGAAACTTCTCTGGTGAAGACCACACAATGGATTCCTATGGAAGGAAATACAAGCTACTGGTAAGTACGCTTAGAATTACTTTTCAAGGTCATTGCTGGGCTAAAAGATGCAGCACTGGGTTCTCTACTGATAACAGGTGAGTAAATCGGAATTCGTAGTTCGGCTCATTTTAGAGGAATATTTGTATGTTTCAAAAATGTAGACTTAGAATTTTTTCTGCTGAAAACCACACAATGGATTCCTATGGAAGGAAATACAAGTTACTGGTAAGTACACTTAGAATTACTATTCAGGGTCAGTGCTGGTCTAAACGATGCAGCACTAGGTTCTCTCCTGATAACAGGTGAGTAAATCGTAATTCGTAATTCGACTGAGCTTAGAGGAATATTTGTGCATTTCAAAAATAGACACTAAGAAACGTTTCTGCTGAAAACCACACAATGGATTCCTATGGAAGGAAATACAAGTTACTGGTAAGTACGCTTAGAATTTCTTTTCAGGGTCAATGAGGGGCTAAGAGATGCAGCCCTGGGTTCTATCCTGATAACAGGTGAGTAAATCGGAATTCGTAGTTCGGCTGATTTTAGAGGAATATTTGTGTGTTTCAAAAATGGACACTTAGAAACTTTTCTGGTGAAGACCACAAAATGGATTCCTATGGAAGGAAATACAAGCTACTGGTAAGTACACTTAGAAATACTTTCTAGGGTCAGTGCTGGGCTAAAAGATGCTGCTCTGGGTTCTCTCCTGATAACAGGTGAGTAAATCGAAATTCGTACTTCGGCTCATTTTAGAGGAATATTTGTACGTTTCAAAAATGTAGACTTAGAATTTTTTCTGCTGAAAACCACACAATGGATTCCTATGGAAGGAAATACAAGTTACTGGTAAGTACGCTTAGAATTACTTTTCAGGGTCAGTGCTGGTCTAAAAGATGCAGCACTGGGTTCTCTCCTGATAACAGGTGAGTAAATCGGACTTTGTAGTTCGACTGATTTTAGAGGAATATTTGTACATTTCAAAAATGGACACTTAGAAACTTTTCTGATGAAGTCCACACAATGGATTCCTATGGAAGGAAATACAAGTTACTGGTAAGTACTCTTAGAATTACTTTCCAGGGTCAGTGCTGGGCTAAAAGATGCAGCACTGTGTTCTCTCCTGATAACAGGTGAGTAAATCGGAATTCATAGTTCGACTGATTTCGAGAAATATTTGTACTTTTCAAAAATGGACAGTTAGAAACTTTTCTGTTGAAAACCTCACAATGGATTCCTATGGAAGGAAACACAAGTTACTGGTAAGTACGCTTAGAATTACTTTTCAGGGTCGTGCTGGGCTAACAGATGCAGCACTGGGTTCTACCCTGATAACAGGTGAGTAAATCGGAATTCGTAGTTCGGCTGATTTTAGAGGAATATTTGTACGTTTCAAAAATGGACACTTAGAAACTTTTCTGCTGAAAACCACACAATGGATTCCTATCGAAGGAAATACAAATTACTGGTAAGTACGCTTAGAATTACTTTTCAGGGTCAGTGCTGGGCTAAAAGATGCAGCACTGGGTTCTCTCCTGATAACAGGTGTGTAAATTGGAATTGATAGTTCGGCTGATTTAAGTGGAATATTTGTACGTTTCAAAAATGGACACATAGAAACCTTTCTGCTAAAAACCACACAATGGATTCCTATGGAAGGAAATACAAGTTACTGGTAAGTACGCTTAGAATTACTTTCCAGGGTCAGTGCTGAGCTAAAAGATGCAGCACTGGGTTCTCTCCTGATAACAGGTGAGTACATCGGAATTCATAGTTCGACTAATTTTCGAGGAATATTTGTGCGTTTCAAAAATGGACACTTAGAAACTTTTCTGGTGAAAACCACACAATGGATTCCTAAGGAAGGGAATACAAGTTACTGGTAAGTACGCTTAGAATTACATTTCAGGGTCAGTGTTGGGCTAACAGATGCAGCCCTGGGTTCTCTCCTGATAACAGGTATGTAAATCGGAATTCGTAGTTCGGCTGATTTTATAGGAATATTTGTGCATTTCAAAAATAGACACTAAGAAACTTTTCTGCTGAAAACCACACAATGGTTCCTATGGAAGGATATACAAGTTACTGGTAAGCACGCTTAGAAATTCTTTTCAGGGTCAATGCTGGGCTAACAGATGCAGCCCTGTGTTCTATCCTGATAACAGGTGAGTAAATCGGAATTCGTAGTTCGGCTGATTTTAGAGGAATATTTGTGTGTTTCAAAAATGGACACTTAGAAACTTTTCTGGTGAAGACCACAAAATGGATTCCTATGGAAGGAAATACAAGCTACTGGTAAGTACGCTTAGAATTACTTTCCAGGGTCAGTGCTGGGCTAAAAGATGCAGCACTGGGTTCTCTCCTGATAACAGGTGAGTAAATCGGAATTCGTACTTCGGCTCATTTTAGAGGAATATTTGTAAGTTTCAAAAATGTAGACTTAGAATTTTTTCTGCTGAAAACCACACAATGGATTCCTATGGAAGGAAATACAAGTTACTGTAAGTACGCTTAGAATTACTTTTCAGGGTCAGTGCTGGTCTAAAAGATGCAGCACTGGGTTCTCTCCTGATAACAGGTGAGTAAATTGGAATTTGTAGTTCGGCTGATTTTAGAGGAATATTTGTACGTTTCAAAAATGGACACTTAGAAACTTTTCTGCTGAAAACCACACAATGCATTTCTATGGAAGGAAATACAAGTTAGTGGTAAGTACAGTTAGAATTACTTTCCAGGGTCAGTGCTGGTCTAAAAGATGCAGCACTGGGTTCTCTCCTGATAACAGGTGAGTAAATCAGAATTTGCAGTTTGACTGATTTTAGAGGAATATTTGTAAATTTCAAAAATAGACACTTAGAAACTTTTCTGATGAAGACCACACAATAAATTCCTATGGAAGGAAATACAAGTTACTGGTAAGTACTCTTAGAATTACTTTCCAGGGTCAGTGCTGGGCTAAAAGATGCAGCACTGTGTTCTCTCCTGATAACAGGTGAGTAAATCGGAATTCATAGTTCGACTGATTTAGAGGAATATTTGTACTTTTCAAAAATGGACAGTTAGAAACTTTTCTGTTGAAAACCACACAATGGATTCCTATGGAAGGAAACACAAGTTACTGGTAAGTACGCTTAGAATTACTTTTCAGGGTCGTGCTGGGCTAACAGATGCAGCACTGGGTTCTACCCTGATAACAGGTGAGTAAATCGGAATTCGTAGTTCGGCTGATTTTAGAGGAATATTTGTACGTTTCAAAAATGGACACTTAGAAACTTTTCTGCTGAAAACCACACAATGGATTCCTATCGAAGGAAATACAAATTACTGGTAAGTACGCTTAGAATTACTTTTCAGGGTCAGTGCTGGGCTAAAAGATTCAGCACTGGGTTCTCTCCTGATAACAGGTGAGTAAATTGGAATTGATATTTCGGCTGATTTAAGTGGAATATTTGTACGTTTCAAAAATGGACACATAAAAACTTTTCTGCTAAAAACCACACAATGGATTCCTATGGAAGGAAATACAAGTTACTGGTAAGTACGCTTAGAATTACTTTCCAGGGTCAGTGCTGAGCTAAAAGATGCAGCACTGGGTTCTCTACTGATAACAGGTGAGTACATCGGAATTCATAGTTCGACTAATTTTCGAGGAATATTTGTGCGTTTCAAAAATGGACACTTAGAAACTTTTCTGGGGAAAACCACACAATGGATTCCTAAGGAAGGAAATACAAGTTACTGGTAAGTACGCTTAGAATTACATTTCAGGGTCAGTGCTGGGCTAACAGATGTAGCCCTGGGTTCTCTCCTGATAACAGGTATGTAAATCGGAATTCGTAGTTCGGCTGATTTTATAGGAATATTTGTGCATTTCAAAAATAGACACTAAGAAACTTTTCTGCTGAAAACCACACAATGGATTCATATGGAAGGAAATACCAGTTACTGGTAAGTACGCTTAGAAATTCTTTTCAGGGTCAATGCTGGGCTAACAGATGCAGCCCTGGGTTCTATCCTGATAACAGGTGAGTAAATCGGAATTCGTAGGTCGGCTGATTTTAGAGGAATAGTTGTGTGTTTCAAAAATGGACACTTAGAAACTTTTCTGGTGAAGACCACAAAATGGATTCCTATGGAAGGAAATACAAGCTACTGGTAAGTACACTTAGAATTACTTTCCAAGGTCAGTGCTGGGCTAAAAGATGCAGCACTGGGTTCTCTCCTGATAACAGGTGAGTAAATCGGAATTCGTACTTCGGCTCATTTTAGAGGAATATTTGTATGTTTCAAAAATGTACACTTAGAAACTTTTCTTCTGAAAACCACACAATAGATTCCTATAGAAGGAAATACAAGTTACTGGTAAGTACGCTTAGAATTACTTTTCAGCGTCACATGCTGGGCTAACAGATGCAGCCCTGAGTTCTCTCCTGATTACAGCTGAGTAAATCGGAATTTGTAGTTCGGCTGATTTTAGAGGAATATTTGTACGTTTCAAAAATGGACACTTAGAAACTTTTCTGCTGAAAACCACACAATGGATTCCTATGGAAGGAAATACAAGTTACTGGCAAGTACGCTAAGAATTTCTTTCTAGGGTCAGTGCTGGGCTAAAAGATGCAGCACTGGGTTCTCTCCTGATAACAAGTGAGTAAATCGGAATTCGTAGTTCGGCTGATTTTAGAGGAATATTTGTGCATTTCAAAAATGGACACTAAGAAACTTTTCTGCTGAAAACCACACAATGGATTCCTATTGAAAGAAATACAAGTTACTGGTAAGTACGCTTAGAATTACTTTTCAGGGTCAGTCCTGGGCTTAAAGATGCAGCACTGGGTTCTCTCCTGATAACATGTGAGTAAATTGGAATTGATAGTTCGGCTGATTTAAGTGGAATATTTGTACGTTTCAAAAATGGACACATAGAAACTTTTCTGCTAAAAACCACACAATGGATTCCTATGGAAGGAAATACAAGTTAATGCTAAGTACGCTTAGAATTACTTTCCAGGGTCAGTGCTGAGCTAAAAGATGCAGCACTGGGTTCTCTCCTGATAACAGGTGAGTACATCGGAATTCATAGTTCGACTAATTTTCGAGGAATATTTGTGCGTTTCAAAAATGGACACTTAAAAACTTTTCTGGTGAAAACCACACAATGGATTCCTAAGGAAGGAAATACAAGTTACTGGTAAGTACGCTTAGAATTACATTTCAGGGTCAGTGCTGAGCTAACAGATGCTGCCCTGGGTTCTCTCCTGATAACAGGTGTTTAAATTGGAATTCATAGTTCGGCTGATTTTAGAGGAATATTTGTGCATTTCAAAAATGGACACTAAGAAACTTTTCTGCTGAAAACCACACAATGGATTCCTATGGAAGGAAATACAAGTTACTGGTAAGTACGCTTAGAATTACTTTCCAGGGTCAGTGCTGGTCTAAAAGATGCAGCACTGGGTTCTCTCCTGATAACAGGTGAGTAAATCGGAATTCATAGTTTGGCTGATTTTAGAAGAATATTTGTATGTTTCAAAAATGTACACTTAGAAACTTTTCTTCTGAAAACCACACAATGGATTCCTATAGAAGGAAATACAAGTTACTGGTAAGTACGCTTAGAATTACTTTTCAGGGTCACATGCTGGGCTAACAGATGCAGCCCTGAGTTCTCTCCTGATTACAGGTGAGTAAATCGGAATTTGTAGTTTGGCTGATTTTAGAGGAATATTTGTACGTTTCAAAAATGGACACTTAGAAACTTTTCTGCTGAAAACCACACAATGGATTCCTATGGAAGGAAATACAAGTTACTGGTAAGTACGCTTACAATTAATTTCCAGGGTCAGTGCTGGGCTAACAGATGCAGCCCTGGGTTCTCTCCTGATAACAGGTGTGTAAATCGGAATTCGTAGTTCGGCTGATTTTAGAGGAATATTTGTGCATTTCAAAAATGGACACTAAGAAACTTTTCTGCTGAAAACCACACAATGGATTCCTATGGAAGGAAATACAAGTTACTGGTAAGTACCCTTAGAATTACTTTTCAGGGTCACTGCTGGGCTAACAGATGCAGCCCTGGGTTCTCTCCTGATAACATGTGAGTAAATCAGAAATTGTAGTTCAGCTGATTTTAGAGGAATATTTGTACGTTTCAAAAATGGACACTTAGAAACTTTTCTGCTGAACACCACACAATGGATTCGTATGGAAGGAAATACAAGTTACTGGTAAGTACGCTTAGAATTACTTTTCAGGGTCAGTGCTGGTCTAAAAGATGCAGCACTGGGTTCTCTCCTGATAACAGGTGAGTAAATCGGAATTCGTAATTCGACTGATTTTAGAGGAATATTTGTATGATTCAAAAATGGACACTTAGAAACTTTTCTGATGAAGACCACACAATGGATTCCTATGGAAGGAAATACAAGTTACTGGTAAGTACTCTTAGAATTACTTTTCAGGGACAGTGCTGGGCTAACAGATGCAGCACTGGGTTCTCTCCTGATAACAGGTGAGTAAATCAGAATTCATAGTTCGACTGATTTTCGAGGAATATTTGTACTTTTCAAAAATGGACAGTTAGAAACTTTTCTGTTGAAAACCACACAATGGATTCCTATGGAAGGAAACACAAGTTACTGGTAAGTACTCTTAGAATTACTTTTCAGGGTCAGTGCTGGGATAAAAGATGCAGCACTGGGTTCTCTCCTGATAACAGGTGAGTAAATCGGAATTCGTAGTTCGGCTTATTTTAGAGGAATATTTGTGTGTTTCAAAAATGGACACTTAGAAACTTCTCTGGTGAAGACCACACAATGGATTCCTATGGAAGGAAGTACAAGCTACTGGTAAGTATGCTTAGAATTACTTTCCAAGGTCAGTGCTGGGCTAAAAAATGCAGCACTGGGTTCTCTACTGATAACAGGTGAGTAAATCGGAATTCATAGTTCGGCTCATTTTAGAGGAATATTTGTATGTTTCAAAAATGTAGACTACGAAACTTTTCTGCTGAAAACCACACAATGGATTCCTATGGAAGGAAATACAAGTTACTGGTAAGTACGCTTAGAATTACTTTTCAGGGTCACATGCTGGGCTAACAGATGCAGCCCTGAGTTCTCTCCTGATTACAGGTGAGTAAATCGGAATTTGTAGTTCGGCTGATTTTAGAGGAATATTTGTACGTTTCAAAAATGGACACTTAGAAACTTCTCTGGTGAAGACCACACAATGGATTCCTATGGAAGGAAATACAAGCTACTGGTAAGTACGCTTAGAATAACTTTCCAGGGTCAGTGCTGGTCTAAAAGATGCAGCACTGGGTTCTCTCCTGATAACAGGTGAGTAAATCGGAATTCGTAGTTTGGCTGATTTTAGAGGAATATTTGTATGATTCAAAAATGGACACATAGAAACTATTCTTCTGAAAACCACACAATGGATTCCTATGGAAGGAAATACAAGTTACTGGTAAGTAAGCTTAGAATTACTTTTCAGGGTCAGTGCTGGGCGAAAAGATGCAGCACTGGGTTCTCTCCTGATAACAGGTGAGTAAATCGGAATTCGTAGTTCGGCTGATTTTAGAGGAATATTTGTACGTTTCAAAAATGGACACTTAGAAACTTTTTTGCTGAAAACCACACAATGCATTTCTATGGAAGGAAATACAAGTTACTGGTAAGTACGCTTAGAATTACTTTCCTGGGTCAGTGCTGGTCTGAAAGATGCAGCACTGGGTTCTCTCTTGATAACAGGTGAGTAAATCGGAATTTGTAGTTCGACTGATTTTAGAAGAATATTTGTGCATTTCAAAAATAGACACTAAGAAACTTTTCTGCTGAAAACCACACAATGGATTCCTATGGAAGGAAATACAAGTTACTGGTAAGTACGCTTAGAATTACATTTCAGGGTCAGTGCTTTGCTAACAGATGCAGCCCTGGGTTCTCTCCTGATAACAGGTATGTAAATCGGAATTCGTAGTTCGGCTGATTTTAGAGGAATATTTGTGCATTTCAAAAATAGACACTAAGAAACTTTTCTGCTGAAAACCACACAATGGATTCCTATGGAAGGAAAGACAAGTTACTGGTAAGTACGCTTAGAATTTCTTTTCAGGGTCAATGCTGGGCTAACAGATGCAGCCCTGGGTTCTATCCTGATAACAGGTGAGTAAATCGGAATTCGTAGTTCGGCTGATTTTAGAGGAATATTTATGTGTTTCAAAAATGGACACTTAGAAACTTTTCTGCTGAAAACCACACAATGCATTTCTATGGAAGGAAATACAAGTTACTGCTAAGTACGCTTAGAATTACTTTCCAGGGTCAGTGCTGAGCTAAAAGATGCAGCACTGGGTTCTCTCCTGATAACAGGTGAGTACATCGGAATTCATAGTTCGACTAATTTTCGAGGAATATTTGTGCGTTTCAAAAATGGACACTTAAAAACTTTTCTGGTGAAAACCACACAATGGATTCCTAAGGAAGGAAATACAAGTTACTGGTAAGTACGCTTAGAATTACATTTCAGGGTCAGTGCTGAGCTAACAGATGCTGCCCTGGGTTCTCTCCTGATAACAGGTGTTTAAATTGGAATTCATAGTTCGGCTGATTTTAGAGGAATATTTGTGCATTTCAAAAATGGACACTAAGAAACTTTTCCGCTGAAAACCACACAATGGATTCCTATGGAAGGAAATACAAGTTACTGGTAAGTACGCTTAGAATTACTTTCCAGGGTCAGTGCTGGTCTAAAAGATGCAGCACTGGGTTCTCTCCTGATAACAGGTGAGTAAATCGGAATTCATAGTTTGGCTGATTTTAGAAGAATATTTGTATGTTTCAAAAATGTACACTTAGAAACTTTTCTTCTGAAAACCACACAATGGATTCCTATAGAAGGAAATACAAGTTACTGGTAAGTACGCTTAGAATTACTTTTCAGGGTCACATGCTGGGCTAACAGATGCAGCCCTGAGTTCTCTCCTGATTACAGGTGAGTAAATCGGAATTTGTAGTTTGGCTGATTTTAGAGGAATATTTGTACGTTTCAAAAATGGACACTTAGAAACTTTTCTGCTGAAAACCACACAATGGATTCCTATGGAAGGAAATACAAGTTACTGGTAAGTACGCTTACAATTAATTTCCAGGGTCAGTGCTGGGCTAACAGATGCAGCCCTGGGTTCTCTCCTGATAACAGGTGTGTAAATCGGAATTCGTAGTTCGGCTGATTTTAGAGGAATATTTGTGCATTTCAAAAATGGACACTAAGAAACTTTTCTGCTGAAAACCACACAATGGATTCCTATGGAAGGAAATACAAGTTACTGGTAAGTACCCTTAGAATTACTTTTCAGGGTCACTGCTGGGCTAACAGATGCAGCCCTGGGTTCTCTCCTGATAACATGTGAGTAAATCAGAAATTGTAGTTCAGCTGATTTTAGAGGAATATTTGTACGTTTCAAAAATGGACACTTAGAAACTTTTCTGCTGAACACCACACAATGGATTCGTATGGAAGGAAATACAAGTTACTGGTAAGTACGCTTAGAATTACTTTTCAGGGTCAGTGCTGGTCTAAAAGATGCAGCACTGGGTTCTCTCCTGATAACAGGTGAGTAAATCGGAATTCGTAATTCGACTGATTTTAGAGGAATATTTGTATGATTCAAAAATGGACACTTAGAAACTTTTCTGATGAAGACCACACAATGGATTCCTATGGAAGGAAATACAAGTTACTGGTAAGTACTCTTAGAATTACTTTTCAGGGACAGTGCTGGGCTAACAGATGCAGCACTGGGTTCTCTCCTGATAACAGGTGAGTAAATCAGAATTCATAGTACGACTGATTTTCGAGGATTATTTGTACTTTTCAAAAATGGACAGTTAGAAACTTTTCTGTTGAAAACCACACAATGGATTCCTATGGAAGGAAACACAAGTTACTGGTAAGTACTCTTAGAATTACTTTTCAGGGTCAGTGCTGGGATAAAAGATGCAGCACTGGGTTCTCTCCTGATAACAGGTGAGTAAATCGGAATTCGTAGTTCGGCTTATTTTAGAGGAATATTTGTGTGTTTCAAAAATGGACACTTAGAAACTTCTCTGGTGAAGACCACACAATGGATTCCTATGGAAGGAAGTACAAGCTACTGGTAAGTATGCTTAGAATTACTTTCCAAGGTCAGTGCTGGGCTAAAAAATGCAGCACTGGGTTCTCTACTGATAACAGGTGAGTAAATCGGAATTCATAGTTCGGCTCATTTTAGAGGAATATTTGTATGTTTCAAAAATGTAGACTACGAAACTTTTCTGCTGAAAACCACACAATGGATTCCTATGGAAGGAAATACAAGTTACTGGTAAGTACGCTTAGAATTACTTTTCAGGGTCACATGCTGGGCTAACAGATGCAGCCCTGAGTTCTCTCCTGATTACAGGTGAGTAAATCGGAATTTGTAGTTCGGCTGATTTTAGAGGAATATTTGTACGTTTCAAAAATGGACACTTAGAAACTTCTCTGGTGAAGACCACACAATGGATTCCTATGGAAGGAAATACAAGCTACTGGTAAGTACGCTTAGAATAACTTTCCAGGGTCAGTGCTGGTCTAAAAGATGCAGCACTGGGTTCTCTCCTGATAACAGGTGAGTAAATCGGAATTCGTAGTTTGGCTGATTTTAGAGGAATATTTGTATGATTCAAAAATGTACACATAGAAACTATTCTTCTGAAAACCACACAATGGATTCCTATGGAAGGAAATACAAGTTACTGGTAAGTAAGCTTAGAATTACTTTTCAGGGTCAGTGCTGGGCGAAAAGATGCAGCACTGGGTTCTCTCCTGATAACAGGTGAGTAAATCGGAATTCGTAGTTCGGCTGATTTTAGAGGAATATTTGTACGTTTCAAAAATGGACACTTAGAAACTTTTTTGCTGAAAACCACACAATGCATTTCTATGGAAGGAAATACCAGTTACTGGTAAGTACGCTTAGAATTACTTTCCTGGGTCAGTGCTGGTCTGAAAGATGCAGCACTGGGTTCTCTCTTGATAACAGGTGAGTAAATCGGAATTTGTAGTTCGACTGATTTTAGAAGAATATTTGTGCATTTCAAAAATAGACACTAAGAAACTTTTCTGCTGAAAACCACACAATGGATTCCTATGGAAGGAAATACAAGTTACTGGTAAGTACGCTTAGAATTACTTTTCAGGATCACATGCTGGGCTAACAGATGCAGCCCTGAGTTCTCTCCTGATTACAGGTGAGTAAATCGGAATTTGTAGTTCGGCTGATTTTAGAGGAATATTTGTACGTTTCAAAAATGGACACTTAGAAACTTTTCTGCTGAAAACCACACAATGGATTCCTATGGAAGGAAATACAAGTTACTGGTAAGTACGCTTACAATTAATTTCCAGGGTCAGTGCTCGGCTAACAGATGCAGCCCTGGGTTCTCTCCTGATAACAGGTGTGTAAATCGGAATTCGTAGTTCGGCTGATTTTAGAGGAATATTTGTGCATTTCAAAAATGGACACTAAGAAACTTTTCTGCTGAAAACCACACAATGGATTCCTATGGAAGGAAATACAAGTTACTGGTAAGTACGCTTAGAATTACTTTCCAGGGTCAGTGCTGGTCTAAAAGATGCAGCACTGGGTTCTCTCCTGATAACAGGTGAGTAAATCGGAATTCATAGTTTGGCTGATTTTAGAGGAATATTTGTATGTTTCAAAAATGTACACTTAGAAACTTTTCTTCTGAAAACCACACAATGGATTTCTATAGAAGGAAATACAAGTTACTGGTAAGTACGCTTAGAATTACTTTTCAGGGTCACATGCTGGGCTAACAGACGCAGCCCTGAGTTCTCTCCTGATTACAGGTGAGTAAATCGGAATTTGTAGTTCGGCTGATTTTAGAGGAATATTTGTACGTTTCAAAAATGGACACTTAGAAACTTTTCTGCTGAAAACCACAAAATGGATTCCTATGGAAGGAAATACAAGTTACTGGTAAGTACGCTTACAATTAATTTCCAGAGTCAGTGATGGGCTAACAGATGCAGCCCTGGGTTCTCTCCTGATAACAGGTGTGTAAATCGGAATTCGTAGTTCGGCTGATTTTAGAGGAATATTTGTGCATTTCAAAAATGGACACTAAGAAACTTTTCTGCTGAAAACCGCACAATGGATTCCTATGGAAGGAAATACAAGTTACTGGTAAGTACCCTTAGAATTACTTTTCAGGGTCAGTGCTGGGCTAACAGATGCAGCCCTGGGTTCTCTCCTGATAACATGTGAGTAAATCAGAAATTGTAGTTCAGCTGATTTTAGAGGAATATTTGTACGTTTCAAAAATGGACACTTAGAAACTTTTCTGCTGAACACCACACAATGGATTCCTATGGAAGGAAATACAAGTTACTGGTAAGTACGCTTAGAATTACTTTTCATGGTCAGTGCTGGTCTAAAAGATGCAGCACTGGGTTCTCTCCTGATAACAGGTGAGTAAATCGGAATTCGTAATTCGACTGATTTTAGAGGAATATTTGTATGATTCAAAAATGGACACTTAGAAACTTTTCTGATGAAGACCACACAATGGATTCCTATGGAAGGAAATACAAGTTACTGGTAAGTACGCTTAGAATTACTTTTCAGGGACAGTGCTGGGCTAACAGATGCAGCACTGGGTTCTCTCCTGATAACAGGTGAGTAAATCGGAATTCGTAGTTCGGCTGATTTTAGAGGAATATTTGTGTGTTTCAAAAATGGACACTTAGAAACTTCTCTGGTGAAGACCACACAATGGATTCCTATGGAAGGAAATACAAGCTACTGGTAAGTACGCTTAGAATTACTTTCCAAGGTCATTGCTGGGCTAAAAGATGCAGCACTGGGTTCTCTACTGATAACAGGTGAGTAAATCGGAATTCGTAGTTCGGCTCATTTTAGAGGAATATTTGTATGTTTAAAAAATGTAGACTTAGAAACTTTTCTGCTGAAAACCACACAATGGATTCCTATGGAAGGAAATACAAGTTACTGGTAAGTACACTTAGAATTACTATTCAGGGTCAGTGCTGGTCTAAACGATGCAGCACTGGGTTCTCTCCTGATAACAGGTGAGTAAATCGTAATTCGTAATTCGACTGAGCTTAGAGGAATATTTGTGCATTTCAAAAATAGACACTAAGAAACGTTTCTGCTGAAAACCACACAATGGATTCCTATGGAAGGAAATACAAGTTACTGGTAAGTACGCTTAGAATTTCTTTTCAGGGTCAATGAGGGGCTAAGAGATGCAGCCCTGGGTTCTATCCTGATAACAGGTGAGTAAATCGGAATTCATAGTTTGGCTGATTTTAGAGGAATATTTGTATGTTTCAAAAATGTACACTTAGAAACTTTTCTTCTGAAAACCACACAATGGATTTCTATAGAAGGAAATACAAGTTACTGGTAAGTACGCTTAGAATTACTTTTCAGGGTCACATGCTGGGCTAACAGACGCAGCCCTGAGTTCTCTCCTGATTACAGGTGAGTAAATCGGAATTTGTAGTTCGGCTGATTTTAGAGGAATATTTGTACGTTTCAAAAATGGACACTTAGAAACTTTTCTGCTGAAAACCACAAAATGGATTCCTATGGAAGGAAATACAAGTTACTGGTAAGTACGCTTACAATTAATTTCCAGAGTCAGTGATGGGCTAACAGATGCAGCCCTGGGTTCTCTCCTGATAACAGGTGTGTAAATCGGAATTCGTAGTTCGGCTGATTTTAGAGGAATATTTGTGCATTTCAAAAATGGACACTAAGAAACTTTTCTGCTGAAAACCGCACAATGGATTCCTATGGAAGGAAATACAAGTTACTGGTAAGTACCCTTAGAATTACTTTTCAGGGTCAGTGCTGGGCTAACAGATGCAGCCCTGGGTTCTCTCCTGATAACATGTGAGTAAATCAGAAATTGTAGTTCAGCTGATTTTAGAGGAATATTTGTACGTTTCAAAAATGGACACTTAGAAACTTTTCTGCTGAACACCACACAATGGATTCCTATGGAAGGAAATACAAGTTACTGGTAAGTACGCTTAGAATTACTTTTCATGGTCAGTGCTGGTCTAAAAGATGCAGCACTGGGTTCTCTCCTGATAACAGGTGAGTAAATCGGAATTCGTAATTCGACTGATTTTAGAGGAATATTTGTATGATTCAAAAATGGACACTTAGAAACTTCTCTGGTGAAGACCACACAATGGATTCCTATGGAAGGAAATACAAGCTACTGGTAAGTACGCTTAGAATTACTTTCCAAGGTCATTGCTGGGCTAAAAGATGCAGCACTGGGTTCTCTACTGATAACAGGTGAGTAAATCGGAATTCGTAGTTCGGCTCATTTTAGAGGAATATTTGTATGTTTAAAAAATGTAGACTTAGAAACTTTTCTGCTGAAAACCACACAATGGATTCCTATGGAAGGAAATACAAGTTACTGGTAAGTACACTTAGAATTACTATTCAGGGTCAGTGCTGGTCTAAACGATGCAGCACTGGGTTCTCTCCTGATAACAGGTGAGTAAATCGTAATTCGTAATTCGACTGAGCTTAGAGGAATATTTGTGCATTTCAAAAATAGACACTAAGAAACGTTTCTGCTGAAAACCACACAATGGATTCCTATGGAAGGAAATACAAGTTACTGGTAAGTACGCTTAGAATTTCTTTTCAGGGTCAATGAGGGGCTAAGAGATGCAGCCCTGGGTTCTATCCTGATAACAGGTGAGTAAATCGGAATTCGTAGTTCGGCTGATTTTAGAGGAATATTTGTGTGTTTCAAAAATGGACACTTGGAAACTTTTCTGGTGAAGACCACAAAATGGATTCCTATGGAAGGAAATACAAGCTACTGGTAAGTACACTTAGAAATACTTTCTAGGGTCAGTGCTGGGCTAAAAGATGCTGCTCTGGGTTCTCTCCTGATAACAGGTGAGTAAATCGGAATTCGTACTTCAGCTCATTTTAGAGGAATATTTGTACGTTTCAAAAATGTAGACTTAGAATTTTTTCTGCTGACAACCACACAATGGATTCCTATGGAAGGAAATACAAGTTACTGGTAAGTACGCTTAGAATTACTTTTCAGGGTCAGTGCTGGTCTAAAAGATGCAGCACTGGGTTCTCTCCTGATAACAGGTGAGTAAATCGGAATTTGTAGTTCGACTGATTTTAGAGGAATATTTGTACATTTCAAAAATGGAAACTTAGAAACTTTTCTGATGAAGTCCACACAATGGATTCCTATGGAAGGAAATACAAGTTACTGGTAAGTACTCTTAGAATTACTTTCCAGGGTCAGTGCTGGGCTAAAAGATGCAGCACTGTGTTCTCTCCTGATAACAGGTGAGTAAATCGGAATTCATAGTTCGACTGATTTCGAGAAATATTTGTACTTTTCAAAAATGGACACTTAGAAACTTTTCTGGTGAAAACCTCACAATGGATTCCTATGGAAGGAAACACAAGTTACTGGTAAGTACGCTTAGAATTACTTTTCAGGGTCGTGCTGGGCTAACAGATGCAGCACTGGGTTCTACCCTGATAACAGGTGAGTAAATCGGAATTCGTAGTTCGGCTGATTTTAGAGGAATATTTGTACGTTTCAAAAATGGACACTTAGAAACTTTTCTGCTGAAAACCACACAATGGATTCCTATCGAAGGAAATACAAATTACTGGTAAGTACGCTTAGAATTACTTTTCAGGGTCAGTGCTGGGCTAAAAGATGCAGCACTGGGTTCTCTCCTGATAACAGGTGTGTAAATTGGAATTGATAGTTCGGCTGATTTAAGTGGAATATTTGTACGTTTCAAAAATGGACACATAGAAACTTTTCTGCTAAAAACCACACAATGGATTCCTATGGAAGGAAATACAAGTTACTGGTAAGTACGCTTAGAATTACTTTCCAGGGTCTGTGCTGAGCTAAAAGATGCAGCACTGGGTTCTCTCCTGATAACAGGTGAGTACATCGGAATTCATAGTTCGACTAATTTTCGAGGAATATTTGTGCGTTTCAAAAATGGACACTTAGAAACTTTTCTGGTGAAAACCACACAATGGATTCCTAAGGAAGGAAATACAAGTTACTGGTAAGTACGCTTAGAATTACATTTCAGGGTCAGTGTTGGGCTAACAGATGCAGCCCTGGGTTCTCTCCTGATAACAGGTATGTAAATCGGAATTCGTAGTTCGGCTGATTTTATAGGAATATTTGTGCATTTCAAAAATAGACACTAAGAAACTTTTCTGCTGAAAACCACACAATGGTTCCTATGGAAGGATATACAAGTTACTGGTAAGCACGCTTAGAAATTCTTTTCAGGGTCAATGCTGGGCTAACAGATGCAGCCCTGGGTTCTATCCTGATAACAGGTGAGTAAATCGGAATTCGTAGTTCGGCTGATTTTAGAGGAATATTTGTGTGTTTCAAAAATGGACACTTAGAAACTTTTCCGGTGAAGACCACAAAATGGACTCCTATGGAAGGAAATACAAGCTACTGGTAAGTACGCTTAGAATTACTTTCCAGGGTCAGTGCTGGGCTAAAAGATGCAGCACTGGGTTCTCTCCTGATAACAGGTGAGTAAATCGGAATTCGTACTTCGGCTCATTTTAGAGGAATATTTGTAAGTTTCAAAAATGTAGACTTAGAATTTTTTCTGCTGAAAACCACACAATGGATTCCTATGGAAGGAAATACAAGTTACTGTAAGTACGCTTAGAATTACTTTTCAGGGTCAGTGCTGGTCTAAAAGATGCAGCACTGGGTTCTCTCCTGATAACAGGTGAGTAAATTGGAATTTGTAGTTCGGCTGATTTTAGAGGAATATTTGTACGTTTCAAAAATGGACACTTAGAAACTTTTCTGCTGAAAACCACACAATGCATTTTTATGGAAGGAAATACAAGTTAGTGGTAAGTACAGTTAGAATTACTTTCCAGGGTCAGTGCTGGTCTAAAAGATGCAGCACTGGGTTCTCTCCTGATAACAGGTGAGTAAATCGGAATTTGTAGTTTGACTGATTTTAGAGGAATATTTGTAAATTTCAAAAATAGACACTTAGAAACTTTTCTGATGAAGACCACACAATAAATTCCTATGGAAGGAAATACAAGTTACTGGTAAGTACTCTTAGAATTACTTTCCAGGGTCAGTGCTGGGCTAAAAGATGCAGCACTGTGTTCTGTCCTGATAACAGGTGAGTAAATCGGAATTCATAGTTCAACTGATTTAGAGGAATATTTGTACTTTTCAAAAATGGACAGTTAGAAACTTTTCTGTTGAAAACCACACAATGGATTCCTATGGAAGGAAACACAAGTTACTGGTAAGTGCGCTTAGAATTACTTTTCAGGGTCGTGCTGGACTAACAGATGCAGCACTGGGTTCTACCCTGATAACAGGTGAGTAAATCGGAATTCGTAGTTCGGCTGATTTTAGAGGAATATTTGTACGTTTCAAAAATGGACACTTTGAAACTTTTCTGCTGAAAACCACACAATGGATTCCTATCGAAGGAAATACAAATTACTGGTAAGTACGCTTAGAATTACTTTTCAGGGTCAGTGCTGGGCTAAAAGATTCAGCACTGGGTTCTCTCCTGATAACAGGTGAGTAAATTGGAATTGATATTTCGGCTGATTTAAGTGGAATATTTGTACGTTTCAAAAATGGACACATAAAAACTTTTCTGCTAAAAACCACACAATGGATTCCTATGGAAGGAAATACAAGTTACTGGTAAGTACGCTTAGAATTACTTTCCAGGGTCAGTGCTGAGCTAAAAGATGCAGCACTGGGTTCTCTACTGATAACAGGTGAGTACATCGGAATTCATAGTTCGACTAATTTTCGAGGAATATTTGTGCGTTTCAAAAATGGACACTTAGAAACTTTTCTGGTGAAAACCACACAATGGATTCCTAAGGAAGGAAATACAAGTTACTGGTAAGTACGCTTAGAATTACATTTCAGGGTCAGTGCTGGGCTAACAGATGTAGCCCTGGGTTCTCTCCTGATAACAGGTATGTAAATCGGAATTCGTAGTTCGGCTGATTTTATAGGAATATTTGTGCATTTCAAAAATAGACACTAAGAAACTTTTCTGCTGAAAACCACACAATGGATTCATATGGAAGGAAATACCAGTTACTGGTAAGTACGCTTAGAAATTCTTTTCAGGGTCAATGCTGGGCTAACAGATGCAGCCCTGGGTTCTATCCTGATAACAGGTGAGTAAATCGGAATTCGTAGGTCGGCTGATTTTAGAGGAATATTTGTGTGTTTCAAAAATGGACACTTAGAAACTTTTCTGGTGAAGACCACAAAATGGATTCCTATGGAAGGAAATACAAGCTACTGGTAAGTACGCTTAGAATTACTTTCCAAGGTCAGTGCTGGGCTAAAAGATGCAGCACTGGGTTCTCTCCTGATAACAGGTGAGTAAATCGGAATTCGTACTTCGGCTCATTTTAGAGGAATATTTGTATGTTTCAAAAATGTACACTTAGAAACTTTTCTTCTGAAAACCACACAATAGATTCCTATAGAAGGAAATACAAGTTACTGGTAAGTACGCTTAGAATTACTTTTCAGGGTCACATGCTGGGCTAACAGATGCAGCCCTGAGTTCTCTCCTGATTACAGCTGAGTAAATCGGAATTTGTAGTTCGGCTGATTTTAGAGGAATATTTGTACGTTTCAAAAATGGACACTTAGAAACTTTTCTGCTGAAAACCACACAATGGATTCCTATGGAAGGAAATACAAGTTACTGGCAAGTACGCTAAGAATTTCTTTCCAGGGTCAGTGCTGGGCTAAAAGATGCAGCACTGGGTTCTCTCCTGATAACAAGTGAGTAAATCGGAATTCGTAGTTCGGCTGATTTTAGAGGAATATTTGTGCATTTCAAAAATGGACACTAAGAAACTTTTCTGCTGAAAACCACACAATGGATTCCTATTGAAAGAAATACAAGTTACTGGTAAGTACGCTTAGAATTACTTTTCAGGGTCAGTCCTGGGCTTAAAGATGCAGCACTGGGTTCTCTCCTGATAACATGTGAGTAAATTGGAATTGATAGTTCGGCTGATTTAAGTGGAATATTTGTACGTTTCAAAAATGGACACATAGAAACTTTTCTGCTAAAAACCACACAATGGATTCCTATGGAAGGAAATACAAGTTAATGGTAAGTACGCTTAGAATTACTTTCCAGGGTCAGTGCTGAGCTAAAAGATGCAGCACTGGGTTCTCTCCTGATAACAGGTGAGTACATCGGAATTCATAGTTCGACTAATTTTCGAGGAATATTTGTGCGTTTCAAAAATGGACACTTAAAAACTTTTCTGGTGAAAACCACACAATGGATTCCTAAGGAAGGAAATACAAGTTACTGGTAAGTACGCTTAGAATTACATTTCAGGGTCAGTGCTGAGCTAACAGATGCTGCCCTGGGTTCTCTCCTGATAACAGGTGAGTAAATCGGAATTCGTACTTCGGCTCATTTTAGAGGAATATTTGTAAGTTTCAAAAATGTAGACTTAGAATTTTTTCTGCTGAAAACCACACAATGGATTCCTATGGAAGGAAATACAAGTTACTGTAAGTACAGTTAGAATTACTTTCCAGGGTCAGTGCTGGTCTAAAAGATGCAGCACTGGGTTCTCTCCTGATAACAGGTGAGTAAATCGGAATTTGTAGTTTGACTGATTTTAGAGGAATATTTGTAAATTTCAAAAATAGACACTTAGAAACTTTTCTGATGAAGACCACACAATAAATTCCTATGGAAGGAAATACAAGTTACTGGTAAGTACTCTTAGAATTACTTTCCAGGGTCAGTGCTGGGCTAAAAGATGCAGCACTGTGTTCTCTCCTGATAACAGGTGAGTAAATCGGAATTCATAGTTCAACTGATTTAGAGGAATATTTGTACTTTTCAAAAATGGACAGTTAGAAACTTTTCTGTTGAAAACCACACAATGGATTCCTATGGAAGGAAACACAAGTTACTGGTAAGTACGCTTAGAATTACTTTTCAGGGTCGTGCTGGGCTAACAGATGCAGCACTGGGTTCTACCCTGATAACAGGTGAGTAAATCGGAATTCGTAGTTCGGCTGATTTTAGAGGAATATTTGTACGTTTCAAAAATGGACACTTAGAAACTTTTCTGCTGAAAACCACACAATGGATTCCTATCGAAGGAAATACAAATTACTGGTAAGTACGCTTAGAATTACTTTTCAGGGTCAGTGCAGGGCTAAAAGATTCAGCACTGGGTTCTCTCCTGATAACAGGTGAGTAAATTGGAATTGATATTTCGGCTGATTTAAGTGGAATATTTGTACGTTTCAAAAATGGACACATAAAAACTTTTCTGCTAAAAACCACACAATGGATTCCTATGGAAGGAAATACAAGTTACTGGTAAGTACGCTTAGAATTACTTTCCAGGGTCAGTGCTGAGCTAAAAGATGCAGCACTGGGTTCTCTACTGATAACAGGTGAGTACATCGGAATTCATAGTTCGACTAATTTTCGAGGAATATTTGTGCGTTTCAAAAATGGACACTTAGAAACTTTTCTGGTGAAAACCACACAATGGATTCCTAAGGAAGGAAATACAAGTTACTGGTAAGTACGCTTAGAATTACATTTCAGGGTCAGTGCTGGGCTAACAGATGTAGCCCTGGGTTCTCTCCTGATAACAGGTATGTAAATCGGAATTCGTAGTTCGGCTGATTTTATAGGAATATTTGTGCATTTCAAAAATAGACACTAAGAAACTTTTCTGCTGAAAACCACACAATGGATTCATATGGAAGGAAATACCAGTTACTGGTAAGTACGCTTAGAAATTCTTTTCAGGGTCAATGCTGGGCTAACAGATGCAGCCCTGGGTTCTATCCTGATAACAGGTGAGTAAATCGGAATTCGTAGGTCGGCTGATTTTAGAGGAATATTTGTGTGTTTCAAAAATGGACACTTAGAAACTTTTCTGGTGAAGACCACAAAATGGATTCCTATGGAAGGAAATACAAGCAACTGGTAAGTACGCTTAGAATTACTTTCCAAGGTCAGTGCTGGGCTAAAAGATGCAGCACTGGGTTCTCTCCTGATAACAGGTGAGTAAATCGGAATTCGTACTTCGGCTCATTTTAGAGGAATATTTGTATGTTTCAAAAATGTACACTTAGAAACTTTTCTTCTGAAAACCACACAATAGATTCCTATAGAAGGAAATACAAGTTACTGGTAAGTACGCTTAGAATTACTTTTCAGGGTCACATGCTGGGCTAACAGATGCAGCCCTGAGTTCTCTCCTGATTACAGCTGAGTAAATCGGAATTTGTAGTTCGGCTGATTTTAGAGGAATATTTGTACGTTTCAAAAATGGACACTTAGAAACTTTTCTGCTGAAAACCACACAATGGATTCCTATGGAAGGAAATACAAGTTACTGGCAAGTACGCTAAGAATTTCTTTCCAGGGTCAGTGCTGGGCTAAAAGATGCAGCACTGGGTTCTCTCCTGATAACATGTGAGTAAATTGGAATTGATAGTTCGGCTGATTTAAGTGGAATATTTGTACGTTTCAAAAATGGACACATAGAAACTTTTCTGCTAAAAACCACACAATGGATTCCTATGGAAGGAAATACAAGTTAATGGTAAGTACGCTTAGAATTACTTTCCAGGGTCAGTGCTGAGCTAAAAGATGCAGCACTGGGTTCTCTCCTGATAACAGGTGAGTACATCGGAATTCATAGTTCGACTAATTTTCGAGGAATATTTGTGCGTTTCAAAAATGGACACTTAAAAACTTTTCTGGTGAAAACCACACAATGGATTCCTAAGGAAGGAAATACAAGTTACTGGTAAGTACGCTTAGAATTACATTTCAGGGTCAGTGCTGAGCTAACAGATGCTGCCCTGGGTTCTCTCCTGATAACAGGTGTTTAAATTGGAATTCATAGTTCGGCTGATTTTAGAGGAATATTTGTGCATTTCAAAAATGGACACTAAGAAACTTTTCTGCTGAAAACCACACAATGGATTCCTATGGAAGGAAATACAAGTTACTGGTAAGTACGCTTAGAATTACTTTCCAGGGTCAGTGCTGGTCTAAAAGATGCAGCACTGGGTTCTCTCCTGATAACAGGTGAGTAAATTGGAATTCATAGTTTGGCTGATTTTAGAAGAATATTTGTATGTTTCAAAAATGTACACTTAGAAACTTTTCTTCTGAAAACCACACAATGGATTCCTATAGAAGGAAATACAAGTTACTGGTAAGTACGCTTAGAATTACTTTTCAGGGTCACATGCTGGGCTAACAGATGCAGCCCTGAGTTCTCTCCTGATTACAGGTGAGTAAATCGGAATTTGTAGTTTGGCTGATTTTAGAGGAATATTTGTACGTTTCAAAAATGGACACTTAGAAACTTTTCTGCTGAAAACCACACAATGGATTCCTATGGAAGGAAATACAAGTTACTGGTAAGTACGCTTACAATTAATTTCCAGGGTCAGTGCTGGGCTAACAGATGCAGCCCTGGGTTCTCTCCTGATAACAGGTGTGTAAATCGGAATTCGTAGTTCGGCTGATTTTAGAGGAATATTTGTGCATTTCAAAAATGGACACTAAGAAACTTTTCTGCTGAAAACCACACAATGGATTCCTATGGAAGGAAATACAAGTTACTGGTAAGTACCCTTAGAATTACTTTTCAGGGTCAGTGCTGGGCTAACAGATGCAGCCCTGGGTTCTCTCCTGATAACATGTGAGTAAATCTGAAATTGTAGTTCAGCTGATTTTAGAGGAATATTTGTACGTTTCAAAAATGGACACTTAGAAACTTTTCTGCTGAACACCACACAATGGATTCGTATGGAAGGAAATACAAGTTACTGGTAAGTACGCTTAGAATTACTTTTCAGGGTCAGTGCTGGTCTAAAAGATGCAGCACTGGGTTCTCTCCTGATAACAGGTGAGTAAATCGGAATTCGTAATTCGACTGATTTTAGAGGAATATTTGTATGATTCAAAAATGGACACTTAGAAACTTTTCTGATGAAGACCACACAATGGATTCCTATGGAAGGAAATACAAGTTACTGGTAAGTACTCTTAGAATTACTTTTCAGGGACAGTGCTGGGCTAACAGATGCAGCACTGGGTTCTCTCCTGATAACAGGTGAGTAAATCAGAATTCATAGTTCGACTGATTTTCGAGGAATATTTGTACTTTTCAAAAATGGACAGTTAGAAACTTTTCTGTTGAAAACCACACAATGGATTCCTATGGAAGGAAACACAAGTTACTGGTAAGTACGCTTAGAATTACTTTTCAGGGTCGTGCTGGGCTAACAGATGCAGCACTGGGTTCTCTCCTGATAACAGGTGAGTAAATCGGAATTCGTAGTTTGGCTGATTTTAGAGGAATATTTGTACGTTTCAAAAATGGACACTTAGAAACTTTTCTGCTATACACAACACAATGGATTCCTAAGGAAGGAAATACAAGTTACTGGTAAGTACTCTTAGAATTACTTTTCAGGGTCAGTGCTGGGATAAAAGATGCAGCACTGGGTTCTCTCCTGATAACAGGTGAGTAAATCGGAATTCGTAGTTCGGCTTATTTTAGAGGAATATTTGTGTGTTTCAAAAATGGACACTTAGAAACTTCTCTGGTGAAGACCACACAATGGATTCCTATGGAAGGAAGTACAAGCTACTGGTAAGTATACTTAGAATTACTTTCCAAGGTCAGTGCTGGGCTGAAAAATGCAGCACTGGGTTCTCTACTGATAACAGGTGAGTAAATCGGAATTCATAGTTCGGCTCATTTTAGAGGAATATTTGTATGTTTCAAAAATGTAGACTTCGAAACTTTTCTGCTGAAAACCACACAATGGATTCCTATGGAAGGAAATACAAGTTACTGGTAAGTACGCTTAGAATTACTTTTCAGGGTCAGTGCTGGTCTAAAAGATGCAGCACTGGGTTCTCTCTTGATAACAGGTGAGTAAATCGGAATTCGTAGTTCGGCTGATTTTAGAGGAATATTTGTGTGTTTCAAAAATGGACACTTAGAAACTTTTCTGGTGAAGACCACAAAATGTATTCCTATGGAAGGAAATACAAGCTACTGGTAAGTACGCTTAGAATTTCTTTCCAGGGTCAGTGCTGGGCTAAAAGATGCAGCACTGGGTTCTCTCCTGATAACAGGTGAGTAAACCGGAATGTGTAGTTCGACTGATTTTAGAGGAATATTTGTACATTTCAAAAATGGACAGTTAGAAACTTTTCTGTTGAAAACCACACAATGGATTCCTATGGAAGGAAACACAAGTTACTGGTAAGTACGCTTAGAATTACTTTTCAGGGTCGTGCTGGGCTAACAGATGCAGCACTGGGTTCTCGCCTGATAACAGGTGAGTAAATCAGAATTCATAGTTCGACTGATTTTCGAGGAATATTTGTACGTTTCAAAAATGGAGACTTAGAAACTTTTCTGCTGAAAACAACACAATGGATTCTGAAGGAAGAAAATACAAGTTGCTGGTAAGTACACTTAGAATTACTTTTCAGGGTCAGTGCTGGGCTAAAAGATAAAGCACTGAGTTATCTCCTGATAACAGGTGAGTAAATCGGAATACGTAGTTCGGCTGATTTTAGAGGAATATTTGTGTGTTTAAAAAATGGACACTTAGAAACTTCTCTGGTGAAGACCACACAATGGATTCCTATGGAAGGAAATACAAGCTACTGGTAAGTACGCTTAGAATTACTTTCCAAGGTCAGTGCTGGGCTAAAAAATGCAGCACTGGGTTCTCTACTGATAACAGGTGAGTAAATCGGAATTCATAGTTCGGCTCATTTTAGAGGAATATTTGTACGTTTCAAAAATGGACACTTAGAAACTTTTCTGCTGAAAACCACACAATGGATTCCTATGGAACTAAATACAAGTTACTGGTAAGTACGCTTACAATTAATTTCCAGGGTCAGTGCTGGGCTAACAGATGCAGCCCTGGGTTCTCTCCTGATAACAGGTGTGTAAATCGGAATTCGTAGTTCGGCTGATTTTAGAGGAATATTTGTGCATTTCAAAAATGGACACTAAGAAACTTTTCTGCTGAAAACCACACAATGGATTCCTATGGAAGGAAATACAAGTTACTGGTAAGTACCCTTAGAATTACTTTTCAGGGTCAGTGCTGGGCTAACAGATGCAGCCCTGGGTTCTCTCCTGATAACATGTGAGTAAATCAGAAATTGTAGTTCAGCTGATTTTAGAGGAATATTTGTACGTTTCAAAAATGGACACTTAGAAACTTTTCTGCTGAACACCACACAATGGATTCGTATGGAAGGAAATACAAGTTACTGGTAAGTATGCTTAGAATTACTTTTCAGCGTAAGTGCTGGGCTAACAGATGCAGCCCTCGGTTCTCTCCTGATAACAGGTGAGTAAATCGTAGTTCGGCTGATTTTAGAGGAATATTTGGGCGTTTCAAAAATGGACACTTAGAAACTTTTCTGCTGAAAACCACACAATGCATTTCTATGGAAGGAAATACAAGTTACTGGTAAGTACGGTTAGAATTACTTTCCAGGGTCAGTGCTGGTCTAAAAGATGCAGCACTGGGTTCTCTCCTGATAACAGGTGAGTAAATCGGAATTCATAGTTCGACTGATTTTCGAGGAATATTTGTACTTTTCAAATATGGACAGTTAGAAACTTTTCTGTTGAAAACCACACAATGGATTCCTATGGAAGGAAACACAAGTTACTGGTAAGTACGCTTAGAATTACTTTTCAGGGTCGTGCTGGGCTAACAGATGCAGCACTGGGTTCTCTCCTGATAACAGGTGAGTAAATCGGAATTCGTAGTTCGGCTTATTTTAGAGGAATATTTGTGTGTTTCAAAAATGGACACTTAGAAACTTCTCTGGTGAAGACCACACAATGGATTCCTATGGAAGGAAGTACAAGCTACTGGTAAGTATGCTTAGAATTACTTTCCAAGGTCAGTGCTGGGCTAAAAAATGCAGCACTGGGTTCTCTACTGATAACAGGTGAGTAAATCGGAATTCATAGTTCGGCTCATTTTAGAGGAATATTTGTATGTTTCAAAAATGTAGACTACGAAACTTTTCTGCTGAAAACCACACAATGGATTCCTATGGAAGGAAATACAAGTTACTGGTAAGTACGCTTAGAATTACTTTTCAGGGTCACATGCTGGGCTAACAGATGCAGCCCTGAGTTCTCTCCTGATTACAGGTGAGTAAATCGGAATTTGTAGTTCGGCTGATTTTAGAGGAATATTTGTACGTTTCAAAAATGGACACTTAGAAACTTCTCTGGTGAAGACCACACAATGGATTCCTATGGAAGGAAATACAAGCTACTGGTAAGTACGCTTAGAATAACTTTCCAGGGTCAGTGCTGGTCTAAAAGATGCAGCACTGGGTTCTCTCCTGATAACAGGTGAGTAAATCGGAATTCGTAGTTTGGCTGATTTTAGAGGAATATTTGTATGATTCAAAAATGTACACATAGAAACTATTCTTCTGAAAACCACACAATGGATTCCTATGGAAGGAAATACAAGTTACTGGTAAGTAAGCTTAGAATTACTTTTCAGGGTCAGTGCTGGGCGAAAAGATGCAGCACTGGGTTCTCTCCTGATAACAGGTGAGTAAATCGGAATTCGTAGTTCGGCTGATTTTAGAGGAATATTTGTACGTTTCAAAAATGGACACTTAGAAACTTTTTTGCTGAAAACCACACAATGCATTTCTATGGAAGGAAATACCAGTTACTGGTAAGTACGCTTAGAATTACTTTCCTGGGTCAGTGCTGGTCTGAAAGATGCAGCACTGGGTTCTCTCTTGATAACAGGTGAGTAAATCGGAATTTGTAGTTCGACTGATTTTAGAAGAATATTTGTGCATTTCAAAAATAGACACTAAGAAACTTTTCTGCTGAAAACCACACAATGGATTCCTATGGAAGGAAATACAAGTTACTGGTAAGTACGCTTAGAATTACTTTTCAGGATCACATGCTGGGCTAACAGATGCAGCCCTGAGTTCTCTCCTGATTACAGGTGAGTAAATCGGAATTTGTAGTTCGGCTGATTTTAGAGGAATATTTGTACGTTTCAAAAATGGACACTTAGAAACTTTTCTGCTGAAAACCACACAATGGATTCCTATGGAAGGAAATACAAGTTACTGGTAAGTACGCTTACAATTAATTTCCAGGGTCAGTGCTCGGCTAACAGATGCAGCCCTGGGTTCTCTCCTGATAACAGGTGTGTAAATCGGAATTCGTAGTTCGGCTGATTTTAGAGGAATATTTGTGCATTTCAAAAATGGACACTAAGAAACTTTTCTGCTGAAAACCACACAATGGATTCCTATGGAAGGAAATACAAGTTACTGGTAAGTACGCTTAGAATTACTTTCCAGGGTCAGTGCTGGTCTAAAAGATGCAGCACTGGGTTCTCTCCTGATAACAGGTGAGTAAATCGGAATTCATAGTTTGGCTGATTTTAGAGGAATATTTGTATGTTTCAAAAATGTACACTTAGAAACTTTTCTTCTGAAAACCACACAATGGATTTCTATAGAAGGAAATACAAGTTACTGGTAAGTACGCTTAGAATTACTTTTCAGGGTCACATGCTGGGCTAACAGACGCAGCCCTGAGTTCTCTCCTGATTACAGGTGAGTAAATCGGAATTTGTAGTTCGGCTGATTTTAGAGGAATATTTGTACGTTTCAAAAATGGACACTTAGAAACTTTTCTGCTGAAAACCACAAAATGGATTCCTATGGAAGGAAATACAAGTTACTGGTAAGTACGCTTACAATTAATTTCCAGAGTCAGTGATGGGCTAACAGATGCAGCCCTGGGTTCTCTCCTGATAACAGGTGTGTAAATCGGAATTCGTAGTTCGGCTGATTTTAGAGGAATATTTGTGCATTTCAAAAATGGACACTAAGAAACTTTTCTGCTGAAAACCGCACAATGGATTCCTATGGAAGGAAATACAAGTTACTGGTAAGTACCCTTAGAATTACTTTTCAGGGTCAGTGCTGGGCTAACAGATGCAGCCCTGGGTTCTCTCCTGATAACATGTGAGTAAATCAGAAATTGTAGTTCAGCTGATTTTAGAGGAATATTTGTACGTTTCAAAAATGGACACTTAGAAACTTTTCTGCTGAACACCACACAATGGATTCCTATGGAAGGAAATACAAGTTACTGGTAAGTACGCTTAGAATTACTTTTCATGGTCAGTGCTGGTCTAAAAGATGCAGCACTGGGTTCTCTCCTGATAACAGGTGAGTAAATCGGAATTCGTAATTCGACTGATTTTAGAGGAATATTTGTATGATTCAAAAATGGACACTTAGAAACTTTTCTGATGAAGACCACACAATGGATTCCTATGGAAGGAAATACAAGTTACTGGTAAGTACGCTTAGAATTACTTTTCAGGGACAGTGCTGGGCTAACAGATGCAGCACTGGGTTCTCTCCTGATAACAGGTGAGTAAATCGGAATTCGTAGTTCGGCTGATTTTAGAGGAATATTTGTGTGTTTCAAAAATGGACACTTAGAAACTTCTCTGGTGAAGACCACACAATGGATTCCTATGGAAGGAAATACAAGCTACTGGTAAGTACGCTTAGAATTACTTTCCAAGGTCATTGCTGGGCTAAAAGATGCAGCACTGGGTTCTCTACTGATAACAGGTGAGTAAATCGGAATTCGTAGTTCGGCTCATTTTAGAGGAATATTTGTATGTTTAAAAAATGTAGACTTAGAAACTTTTCTGCTGAAAACCACACAATGGATTCCTATGGAAGGAAATACAAGTTACTGGTAAGTACACTTAGAATTACTATTCAGGGTCAGTGCTGGTCTAAACGATGCAGCACTGGGTTCTCTCCTGATAACAGGTGAGTAAATCGTAATTCGTAATTCGACTGAGCTTAGAGGAATATTTGTGCATTTCAAAAATAGACACTAAGAAACGTTTCTGCTGAAAACCACACAATGGATTCCTATGGAAGGAAATACAAGTTACTGGTAAGTACGCTTAGAATTTCTTTTCAGGGTCAATGAGGGGCTAAGAGATGCAGCCCTGGGTTCTATCCTGATAACAGGTGAGTAAATCGGAATTCATAGTTTGGCTGATTTTAGAGGAATATTTGTATGTTTCAAAAATGTACACTTAGAAACTTTTCTTCTGAAAACCACACAATGGATTTCTATAGAAGGAAATACAAGTTACTGGTAAGTACGCTTAGAATTACTTTTCAGGGTCACATGCTGGGCTAACAGACGCAGCCCTGAGTTCTCTCCTGATTACAGGTGAGTAAATCGGAATTTGTAGTTCGGCTGATTTTAGAGGAATATTTGTACGTTTCAAAAATGGACACTTAGAAACTTTTCTGCTGAAAACCACAAAATGGATTCCTATGGAAGGAAATACAAGTTACTGGTAAGTACGCTTACAATTAATTTCCAGAGTCAGTGATGGGCTAACAGATGCAGCCCTGGGTTCTCTCCTGATAACAGGTGTGTAAATCGGAATTCGTAGTTCGGCTGATTTTAGAGGAATATTTGTGCATTTCAAAAATGGACACTAAGAAACTTTTCTGCTGAAAACCGCACAATGGATTCCTATGGAAGGAAATACAAGTTACTGGTAAGTACCCTTAGAATTACTTTTCAGGGTCAGTGCTGGGCTAACAGATGCAGCCCTGGGTTCTCTCCTGATAACATGTGAGTAAATCAGAAATTGTAGTTCAGCTGATTTTAGAGGAATATTTGTACGTTTCAAAAATGGACACTTAGAAACTTTTCTGCTGAACACCACACAATGGATTCCTATGGAAGGAAATACAAGTTACTGGTAAGTACGCTTAGAATTACTTTTCATGGTCAGTGCTGGTCTAAAAGATGCAGCACTGGGTTCTCTCCTGATAACAGGTGAGTAAATCGGAATTCGTAATTCGACTGATTTTAGAGGAATATTTGTATGATTCAAAAATGGACACTTAGAAACTTCTCTGGTGAAGACCACACAATGGATTCCTATGGAAGGAAATACAAGCTACTGGTAAGTACGCTTAGAATTACTTTCCAAGGTCATTGCTGGGCTAAAAGATGCAGCACTGGGTTCTCTACTGATAACAGGTGAGTAAATCGGAATTCGTAGTTCGGCTCATTTTAGAGGAATATTTGTATGTTTAAAAAATGTAGACTTAGAAACTTTTCTGCTGAAAACCACACAATGGATTCCTATGGAAGGAAATACAAGTTACTGGTAAGTACACTTAGAATTACTATTCAGGGTCAGTGCTGGTCTAAACGATGCAGCACTGGGTTCTCTCCTGATAACAGGTGAGTAAATCGTAATTCGTAATTCGACTGAGCTTAGAGGAATATTTGTGCATTTCAAAAATAGACACTAAGAAACGTTTCTGCTGAAAACCACACAATGGATTCCTATGGAAGGAAATACAAGTTACTGGTAAGTACGCTTAGAATTTCTTTTCAGGGTCAATGAGGGGCTAAGAGATGCAGCCCTGGGTTCTATCCTGATAACAGGTGAGTAAATCGGAATTCGTAGTTCGGCTGATTTTAGAGGAATATTTGTGTGTTTCAAAAATGGACACTTGGAAACTTTTCTGGTGAAGACCACAAAATGGATTCCTATGGAAGGAAATACAAGCTACTGGTAAGTACACTTAGAAATACTTTCTAGGGTCAGTGCTGGGCTAAAAGATGCTGCTCTGGGTTCTCTCCTGATAACAGGTGAGTAAATCGGAATTCGTACTTCAGCTCATTTTAGAGGAATATTTGTACGTTTCAAAAATGTAGACTTAGAATTTTTTCTGCTGACAACCACACAATGGATTCCTATGGAAGGAAATACAAGTTACTGGTAAGTACGCTTAGAATTACTTTTCAGGGTCAGTGCTGGTCTAAAAGATGCAGCACTGGGTTCTCTCCTGATAACAGGTGAGTAAATCGGAATTTGTAGTTCGACTGATTTTAGAGGAATATTTGTACATTTCAAAAATGGAAACTTAGAAACTTTTCTGATGAAGTCCACACAATGGATTCCTATGGAAGGAAATACAAGTTACTGGTAAGTACTCTTAGAATTACTTTCCAGGGTCAGTGCTGGGCTAAAAGATGCAGCACTGTGTTCTCTCCTGATAACAGGTGAGTAAATCGGAATTCATAGTTCGACTGATTTCGAGAAATATTTGTACTTTTCAAAAATGGACACTTAGAAACTTTTCTGGTGAAAACCTCACAATGGATTCCTATGGAAGGAAACACAAGTTACTGGTAAGTACGCTTAGAATTACTTTTCAGGGTCGTGCTGGGCTAACAGATGCAGCACTGGGTTCTACCCTGATAACAGGTGAGTAAATCGGAATTCGTAGTTCGGCTGATTTTAGAGGAATATTTGTACGTTTCAAAAATGGACACTTAGAAACTTTTCTGCTGAAAACCACACAATGGATTCCTATCGAAGGAAATACAAATTACTGGTAAGTACGCTTAGAATTACTTTTCAGGGTCAGTGCTGGGCTAAAAGATGCAGCACTGGGTTCTCTCCTGATAACAGGTGTGTAAATTGGAATTGATAGTTCGGCTGATTTAAGTGGAATATTTGTACGTTTCAAAAATGGACACATAGAAACTTTTCTGCTAAAAACCACACAATGGATTCCTATGGAAGGAAATACAAGTTACTGGTAAGTACGCTTAGAATTACTTTCCAGGGTCTGTGCTGAGCTAAAAGATGCAGCACTGGGTTCTCTCCTGATAACAGGTGAGTACATCGGAATTCATAGTTCGACTAATTTTCGAGGAATATTTGTGCGTTTCAAAAATGGACACTTAGAAACTTTTCTGGTGAAAACCACACAATGGATTCCTAAGGAAGGAAATACAAGTTACTGGTAAGTACGCTTAGAATTACATTTCAGGGTCAGTGTTGGGCTAACAGATGCAGCCCTGGGTTCTCTCCTGATAACAGGTATGTAAATCGGAATTCGTAGTTCGGCTGATTTTATAGGAATATTTGTGCATTTCAAAAATAGACACTAAGAAACTTTTCTGCTGAAAACCACACAATGGTTCCTATGGAAGGATATACAAGTTACTGGTAAGCACGCTTAGAAATTCTTTTCAGGGTCAATGCTGGGCTAACAGATGCAGCCCTGGGTTCTATCCTGATAACAGGTGAGTAAATCGGAATTCGTAGTTCGGCTGATTTTAGAGGAATATTTGTGTGTTTCAAAAATGGACACTTAGAAACTTTTCCGGTGAAGACCACAAAATGGACTCCTATGGAAGGAAATACAAGCTACTGGTAAGTACGCTTAGAATTACTTTCCAGGGTCAGTGCTGGGCTAAAAGATGCAGCACTGGGTTCTCTCCTGATAACAGGTGAGTAAATCGGAATTCGTACTTCGGCTCATTTTAGAGGAATATTTGTAAGTTTCAAAAATGTAGACTTAGAATTTTTTCTGCTGAAAACCACACAATGGATTCCTATGGAAGGAAATACAAGTTACTGTAAGTACGCTTAGAATTACTTTTCAGGGTCAGTGCTGGTCTAAAAGATGCAGCACTGGGTTCTCTCCTGATAACAGGTGAGTAAATTGGAATTTGTAGTTCGGCTGATTTTAGAGGAATATTTGTACGTTTCAAAAATGGACACTTAGAAACTTTTCTGCTGAAAACCACACAATGCATTTTTATGGAAGGAAATACAAGTTAGTGGTAAGTACAGTTAGAATTACTTTCCAGGGTCAGTGCTGGTCTAAAAGATGCAGCACTGGGTTCTCTCCTGATAACAGGTGAGTAAATCGGAATTTGTAGTTTGACTGATTTTAGAGGAATATTTGTAAATTTCAAAAATAGACACTTAGAAACTTTTCTGATGAAGACCACACAATAAATTCCTATGGAAGGAAATACAAGTTACTGGTAAGTACTCTTAGAATTACTTTCCAGGGTCAGTGCTGGGCTAAAAGATGCAGCACTGTGTTCTGTCCTGATAACAGGTGAGTAAATCGGAATTCATAGTTCAACTGATTTAGAGGAATATTTGTACTTTTCAAAAATGGACAGTTAGAAACTTTTCTGTTGAAAACCACACAATGGATTCCTATGGAAGGAAACACAAGTTACTGGTAAGTGCGCTTAGAATTACTTTTCAGGGTCGTGCTGGACTAACAGATGCAGCACTGGGTTCTACCCTGATAACAGGTGAGTAAATCGGAATTCGTAGTTCGGCTGATTTTAGAGGAATATTTGTACGTTTCAAAAATGGACACTTTGAAACTTTTCTGCTGAAAACCACACAATGGATTCCTATCGAAGGAAATACAAATTACTGGTAAGTACGCTTAGAATTACTTTTCAGGGTCAGTGCTGGGCTAAAAGATTCAGCACTGGGTTCTCTCCTGATAACAGGTGAGTAAATTGGAATTGATATTTCGGCTGATTTAAGTGGAATATTTGTACGTTTCAAAAATGGACACATAAAAACTTTTCTGCTAAAAACCACACAATGGATTCCTATGGAAGGAAATACAAGTTACTGGTAAGTACGCTTAGAATTACTTTCCAGGGTCAGTGCTGAGCTAAAAGATGCAGCACTGGGTTCTCTACTGATAACAGGTGAGTACATCGGAATTCATAGTTCGACTAATTTTCGAGGAATATTTGTGCGTTTCAAAAATGGACACTTAGAAACTTTTCTGGTGAAAACCACACAATGGATTCCTAAGGAAGGAAATACAAGTTACTGGTAAGTACGCTTAGAATTACATTTCAGGGTCAGTGCTGGGCTAACAGATGTAGCCCTGGGTTCTCTCCTGATAACAGGTATGTAAATCGGAATTCGTAGTTCGGCTGATTTTATAGGAATATTTGTGCATTTCAAAAATAGACACTAAGAAACTTTTCTGCTGAAAACCACACAATGGATTCATATGGAAGGAAATACCAGTTACTGGTAAGTACGCTTAGAAATTCTTTTCAGGGTCAATGCTGGGCTAACAGATGCAGCCCTGGGTTCTATCCTGATAACAGGTGAGTAAATCGGAATTCGTAGGTCGGCTGATTTTAGAGGAATATTTGTGTGTTTCAAAAATGGACACTTAGAAACTTTTCTGGTGAAGACCACAAAATGGATTCCTATGGAAGGAAATACAAGCTACTGGTAAGTACGCTTAGAATTACTTTCCAAGGTCAGTGCTGGGCTAAAAGATGCAGCACTGGGTTCTCTCCTGATAACAGGTGAGTAAATCGGAATTCGTACTTCGGCTCATTTTAGAGGAATATTTGTATGTTTCAAAAATGTACACTTAGAAACTTTTCTTCTGAAAACCACACAATAGATTCCTATAGAAGGAAATACAAGTTACTGGTAAGTACGCTTAGAATTACTTTTCAGGGTCACATGCTGGGCTAACAGATGCAGCCCTGAGTTCTCTCCTGATTACAGCTGAGTAAATCGGAATTTGTAGTTCGGCTGATTTTAGAGGAATATTTGTACGTTTCAAAAATGGACACTTAGAAACTTTTCTGCTGAAAACCACACAATGGATTCCTATGGAAGGAAATACAAGTTACTGGCAAGTACGCTAAGAATTTCTTTCCAGGGTCAGTGCTGGGCTAAAAGATGCAGCACTGGGTTCTCTCCTGATAACAAGTGAGTAAATCGGAATTCGTAGTTCGGCTGATTTTAGAGGAATATTTGTGCATTTCAAAAATGGACACTAAGAAACTTTTCTGCTGAAAACCACACAATGGATTCCTATTGAAAGAAATACAAGTTACTGGTAAGTACGCTTAGAATTACTTTTCAGGGTCAGTCCTGGGCTTAAAGATGCAGCACTGGGTTCTCTCCTGATAACATGTGAGTAAATTGGAATTGATAGTTCGGCTGATTTAAGTGGAATATTTGTACGTTTCAAAAATGGACACATAGAAACTTTTCTGCTAAAAACCACACAATGGATTCCTATGGAAGGAAATACAAGTTAATGGTAAGTACGCTTAGAATTACTTTCCAGGGTCAGTGCTGAGCTAAAAGATGCAGCACTGGGTTCTCTCCTGATAACAGGTGAGTACATCGGAATTCATAGTTCGACTAATTTTCGAGGAATATTTGTGCGTTTCAAAAATGGACACTTAAAAACTTTTCTGGTGAAAACCACACAATGGATTCCTAAGGAAGGAAATACAAGTTACTGGTAAGTACGCTTAGAATTACATTTCAGGGTCAGTGCTGAGCTAACAGATGCTGCCCTGGGTTCTCTCCTGATAACAGGTGAGTAAATCGGAATTCGTACTTCGGCTCATTTTAGAGGAATATTTGTAAGTTTCAAAAATGTAGACTTAGAATTTTTTCTGCTGAAAACCACACAATGGATTCCTATGGAAGGAAATACAAGTTACTGTAAGTACAGTTAGAATTACTTTCCAGGGTCAGTGCTGGTCTAAAAGATGCAGCACTGGGTTCTCTCCTGATAACAGGTGAGTAAATCGGAATTTGTAGTTTGACTGATTTTAGAGGAATATTTGTAAATTTCAAAAATAGACACTTAGAAACTTTTCTGATGAAGACCACACAATAAATTCCTATGGAAGGAAATACAAGTTACTGGTAAGTACTCTTAGAATTACTTTCCAGGGTCAGTGCTGGGCTAAAAGATGCAGCACTGTGTTCTCTCCTGATAACAGGTGAGTAAATCGGAATTCATAGTTCAACTGATTTAGAGGAATATTTGTACTTTTCAAAAATGGACAGTTAGAAACTTTTCTGTTGAAAACCACACAATGGATTCCTATGGAAGGAAACACAAGTTACTGGTAAGTACGCTTAGAATTACTTTTCAGGGTCGTGCTGGGCTAACAGATGCAGCACTGGGTTCTACCCTGATAACAGGTGAGTAAATCGGAATTCGTAGTTCGGCTGATTTTAGAGGAATATTTGTACGTTTCAAAAATGGACACTTAGAAACTTTTCTGCTGAAAACCACACAATGGATTCCTATCGAAGGAAATACAAATTACTGGTAAGTACGCTTAGAATTACTTTTCAGGGTCAGTGCAGGGCTAAAAGATTCAGCACTGGGTTCTCTCCTGATAACAGGTGAGTAAATTGGAATTGATATTTCGGCTGATTTAAGTGGAATATTTGTACGTTTCAAAAATGGACACATAAAAACTTTTCTGCTAAAAACCACACAATGGATTCCTATGGAAGGAAATACAAGTTACTGGTAAGTACGCTTAGAATTACTTTCCAGGGTCAGTGCTGAGCTAAAAGATGCAGCACTGGGTTCTCTACTGATAACAGGTGAGTACATCGGAATTCATAGTTCGACTAATTTTCGAGGAATATTTGTGCGTTTCAAAAATGGACACTTAGAAACTTTTCTGGTGAAAACCACACAATGGATTCCTAAGGAAGGAAATACAAGTTACTGGTAAGTACGCTTAGAATTACATTTCAGGGTCAGTGCTGGGCTAACAGATGTAGCCCTGGGTTCTCTCCTGATAACAGGTATGTAAATCGGAATTCGTAGTTCGGCTGATTTTATAGGAATATTTGTGCATTTCAAAAATAGACACTAAGAAACTTTTCTGCTGAAAACCACACAATGGATTCATATGGAAGGAAATACCAGTTACTGGTAAGTACGCTTAGAAATTCTTTTCAGGGTCAATGCTGGGCTAACAGATGCAGCCCTGGGTTCTATCCTGATAACAGGTGAGTAAATCGGAATTCGTAGGTCGGCTGATTTTAGAGGAATATTTGTGTGTTTCAAAAATGGACACTTAGAAACTTTTCTGGTGAAGACCACAAAATGGATTCCTATGGAAGGAAATACAAGCAACTGGTAAGTACGCTTAGAATTACTTTCCAAGGTCAGTGCTGGGCTAAAAGATGCAGCACTGGGTTCTCTCCTGATAACAGGTGAGTAAATCGGAATTCGTACTTCGGCTCATTTTAGAGGAATATTTGTATGTTTCAAAAATGTACACTTAGAAACTTTTCTTCTGAAAACCACACAATAGATTCCTATAGAAGGAAATACAAGTTACTGGTAAGTACGCTTAGAATTACTTTTCAGGGTCACATGCTGGGCTAACAGATGCAGCCCTGAGTTCTCTCCTGATTACAGCTGAGTAAATCGGAATTTGTAGTTCGGCTGATTTTAGAGGAATATTTGTACGTTTCAAAAATGGACACTTAGAAACTTTTCTGCTGAAAACCACACAATGGATTCCTATGGAAGGAAATACAAGTTACTGGCAAGTACGCTAAGAATTTCTTTCCAGGGTCAGTGCTGGGCTAAAAGATGCAGCACTGGGTTCTCTCCTGATAACATGTGAGTAAATTGGAATTGATAGTTCGGCTGATTTAAGTGGAATATTTGTACGTTTCAAAAATGGACACATAGAAACTTTTCTGCTAAAAACCACACAATGGATTCCTATGGAAGGAAATACAAGTTAATGGTAAGTACGCTTAGAATTACTTTCCAGGGTCAGTGCTGAGCTAAAAGATGCAGCACTGGGTTCTCTCCTGATAACAGGTGAGTACATCGGAATTCATAGTTCGACTAATTTTCGAGGAATATTTGTGCGTTTCAAAAATGGACACTTAAAAACTTTTCTGGTGAAAACCACACAATGGATTCCTAAGGAAGGAAATACAAGTTACTGGTAAGTACGCTTAGAATTACATTTCAGGGTCAGTGCTGAGCTAACAGATGCTGCCCTGGGTTCTCTCCTGATAACAGGTGTTTAAATTGGAATTCATAGTTCGGCTGATTTTAGAGGAATATTTGTGCATTTCAAAAATGGACACTAAGAAACTTTTCTGCTGAAAACCACACAATGGATTCCTATGGAAGGAAATACAAGTTACTGGTAAGTACGCTTAGAATTACTTTCCAGGGTCAGTGCTGGTCTAAAAGATGCAGCACTGGGTTCTCTCCTGATAACAGGTGAGTAAATTGGAATTCATAGTTTGGCTGATTTTAGAAGAATATTTGTATGTTTCAAAAATGTACACTTAGAAACTTTTCTTCTGAAAACCACACAATGGATTCCTATAGAAGGAAATACAAGTTACTGGTAAGTACGCTTAGAATTACTTTTCAGGGTCACATGCTGGGCTAACAGATGCAGCCCTGAGTTCTCTCCTGATTACAGGTGAGTAAATCGGAATTTGTAGTTTGGCTGATTTTAGAGGAATATTTGTACGTTTCAAAAATGGACACTTAGAAACTTTTCTGCTGAAAACCACACAATGGATTCCTATGGAAGGAAATACAAGTTACTGGTAAGTACGCTTACAATTAATTTCCAGGGTCAGTGCTGGGCTAACAGATGCAGCCCTGGGTTCTCTCCTGATAACAGGTGTGTAAATCGGAATTCGTAGTTCGGCTGATTTTAGAGGAATATTTGTGCATTTCAAAAATGGACACTAAGAAACTTTTCTGCTGAAAACCACACAATGGATTCCTATGGAAGGAAATACAAGTTACTGGTAAGTACCCTTAGAATTACTTTTCAGGGTCAGTGCTGGGCTAACAGATGCAGCCCTGGGTTCTCTCCTGATAACATGTGAGTAAATCTGAAATTGTAGTTCAGCTGATTTTAGAGGAATATTTGTACGTTTCAAAAATGGACACTTAGAAACTTTTCTGCTGAACACCACACAATGGATTCGTATGGAAGGAAATACAAGTTACTGGTAAGTACGCTTAGAATTACTTTTCAGGGTCAGTGCTGGTCTAAAAGATGCAGCACTGGGTTCTCTCCTGATAACAGGTGAGTAAATCGGAATTCGTAATTCGACTGATTTTAGAGGAATATTTGTATGATTCAAAAATGGACACTTAGAAACTTTTCTGATGAAGACCACACAATGGATTCCTATGGAAGGAAATACAAGTTACTGGTAAGTACTCTTAGAATTACTTTTCAGGGACAGTGCTGGGCTAACAGATGCAGCACTGGGTTCTCTCCTGATAACAGGTGAGTAAATCAGAATTCATAGTTCGACTGATTTTCGAGGAATATTTGTACTTTTCAAAAATGGACAGTTAGAAACTTTTCTGTTGAAAACCACACAATGGATTCCTATGGAAGGAAACACAAGTTACTGGTAAGTACGCTTAGAATTACTTTTCAGGGTCGTGCTGGGCTAACAGATGCAGCACTGGGTTCTCTCCTGATAACAGGTGAGTAAATCGGAATTCGTAGTTTGGCTGATTTTAGAGGAATATTTGTACGTTTCAAAAATGGACACTTAGAAACTTTTCTGCTATACACAACACAATGGATTCCTAAGGAAGGAAATACAAGTTACTGGTAAGTACTCTTAGAATTACTTTTCAGGGTCAGTGCTGGGATAAAAGATGCAGCACTGGGTTCTCTCCTGATAACAGGTGAGTAAATCGGAATTCGTAGTTCGGCTTATTTTAGAGGAATATTTGTGTGTTTCAAAAATGGACACTTAGAAACTTCTCTGGTGAAGACCACACAATGGATTCCTATGGAAGGAAGTACAAGCTACTGGTAAGTATACTTAGAATTACTTTCCAAGGTCAGTGCTGGGCTGAAAAATGCAGCACTGGGTTCTCTACTGATAACAGGTGAGTAAATCGGAATTCATAGTTCGGCTCATTTTAGAGGAATATTTGTATGTTTCAAAAATGTAGACTTCGAAACTTTTCTGCTGAAAACCACACAATGGATTCCTATGGAAGGAAATACAAGTTACTGGTAAGTACGCTTAGAATTACTTTTCAGGGTCAGTGCTGGTCTAAAAGATGCAGCACTGGGTTCTCTCTTGATAACAGGTGAGTAAATCGGAATTCGTAGTTCGGCTGATTTTAGAGGAATATTTGTGTGTTTCAAAAATGGACACTTAGAAACTTTTCTGGTGAAGACCACAAAATGTATTCCTATGGAAGGAAATACAAGCTACTGGTAAGTACGCTTAGAATTTCTTTCCAGGGTCAGTGCTGGGCTAAAAGATGCAGCACTGGGTTCTCTCCTGATAACAGGTGAGTAAACCGGAATGTGTAGTTCGACTGATTTTAGAGGAATATTTGTACATTTCAAAAATGGACAGTTAGAAACTTTTCTGTTGAAAACCACACAATGGATTCCTATGGAAGGAAACACAAGTTACTGGTAAGTACGCTTAGAATTACTTTTCAGGGTCGTGCTGGGCTAACAGATGCAGCACTGGGTTCTCGCCTGATAACAGGTGAGTAAATCAGAATTCATAGTTCGACTGATTTTCGAGGAATATTTGTACGTTTCAAAAATGGAGACTTAGAAACTTTTCTGCTGAAAACAACACAATGGATTCTGAAGGAAGAAAATACAAGTTGCTGGTAAGTACACTTAGAATTACTTTTCAGGGTCAGTGCTGGGCTAAAAGATAAAGCACTGAGTTATCTCCTGATAACAGGTGAGTAAATCGGAATACGTAGTTCGGCTGATTTTAGAGGAATATTTGTGTGTTTAAAAAATGGACACTTAGAAACTTCTCTGGTGAAGACCACACAATGGATTCCTATGGAAGGAAATACAAGCTACTGGTAAGTACGCTTAGAATTACTTTCCAAGGTCAGTGCTGGGCTAAAAAATGCAGCACTGGGTTCTCTACTGATAACAGGTGAGTAAATCGGAATTCATAGTTCGGCTCATTTTAGAGGAATATTTGTACGTTTCAAAAATGGACACTTAGAAACTTTTCTGCTGAAAACCACACAATGGATTCCTATGGAACTAAATACAAGTTACTGGTAAGTACGCTTACAATTAATTTCCAGGGTCAGTGCTGGGCTAACAGATGCAGCCCTGGGTTCTCTCCTGATAACAGGTGTGTAAATCGGAATTCGTAGTTCGGCTGATTTTAGAGGAATATTTGTGCATTTCAAAAATGGACACTAAGAAACTTTTCTGCTGAAAACCACACAATGGATTCCTATGGAAGGAAATACAAGTTACTGGTAAGTACCCTTAGAATTACTTTTCAGGGTCAGTGCTGGGCTAACAGATGCAGCCCTGGGTTCTCTCCTGATAACATGTGAGTAAATCAGAAATTGTAGTTCAGCTGATTTTAGAGGAATATTTGTACGTTTCAAAAATGGACACTTAGAAACTTTTCTGCTGAACACCACACAATGGATTCGTATGGAAGGAAATACAAGTTACTGGTAAGTATGCTTAGAATTACTTTTCAGCGTAAGTGCTGGGCTAACAGATGCAGCCCTCGGTTCTCTCCTGATAACAGGTGAGTAAATCGTAGTTCGGCTGATTTTAGAGGAATATTTGGGCGTTTCAAAAATGGACACTTAGAAACTTTTCTGCTGAAAACCACACAATGCATTTCTATGGAAGGAAATACAAGTTACTGGTAAGTACGGTTAGAATTACTTTCCAGGGTCAGTGCTGGTCTAAAAGATGCAGCACTGGGTTCTCTCCTGATAACAGGTGAGTAAATCGGAATTCATAGTTCGACTGATTTTCGAGGAATATTTGTACTTTTCAAATATGGACAGTTAGAAACTTTTCTGTTGAAAACCACACAATGGATTCCTATGGAAGGAAACACAAGTTACTGGTAAGTACGCTTAGAATTACTTTTCAGGGTCGTGCTGGGCTAACAGATGCAGCACTGGGTTCTCTCCTGATAACAGGTGAGTAAATCGGAATTCGTAGTTTGGCTGATTTTAGAGGAATATTTGTACGTTTCAAAAATGGACACTTAGAAACTTTTCTGCTGAAAACAACACAATGGATTCTGAAGGAAGAAAATACAAGTTGCTGGTAAGTACTCTTAGAATTACTTTTCAGGGTCAGTGCTGGGCTAAAAGATAAAGCACTGGGTTATCTCCTGATAACAGGTGAGTAAATCGGAATTCGTAGTTCGGCTGATTTTAGAGGAATATTTGTGTGTTTAAAAAATGGACACTTAGAAACTTCTCTGGTGAAGACCACACAATGGATTCCTATGGAAGGAAATACAAGCTACTGGTAAGTACGCTTAGAATTACTTTCCAAGGTCAGTGCTGGGCTAAAAAATGCAGCACTGGGTTCTCTACTGATAACAGGTGAGTAAATCGGAATTCATAGTTCGGCTCATTTTAGAGGAATATTTGTACGTTTCAAAAATGGACACTTAGAAACTTTTCTGCTGAACACCACACAATGGATTCGTATGGAAGGAAATACAAGTTACTGGTAAGTACGCTTAGAATTACTTTTCAGGGTCAGTGCTGGTCTAAAAGATGCAGCACTGGGTTCTCTCCTGATAACAGGTGAGTAAATCGGAATTCGTAATTCGACTGATTTTAGAGGAATATTTGTATGATTCAAAAATGGACACTTAGAAACTTTTCTGATGAAGACCACACAATGGATTCCTATGGAAGGAAATACAAGTTACTGGTAAGTACTCTTAGAATTACTTTTCAGGGACAGTGCTGGGCTAACAGATGCAGCACTGGGTTCTCTCCTGATAACAGGTGAGTAAATCGGAATTCATAGTTCGACTGATTTTCGAGGAATATTTGTACTTTTCAAAAATGGACAGTTAGAAACTTTTCTGTTGAAAACCACACAATGGATTCCTATGGAAGGAAACACAAGTTACTGGTAAGTACGCTTAGAATTACTTTTCAGGGTCGTGCTGGGCTAACAGATGCAGCACTGGGTTCTCTCCTGATAACAGGTGAGTAAATCGGAATTCGTAGTTTGGCTGATTTTAGAGGAATATTTGTACGTTTCAAAAATGGACACTTAGAAACTTTTCTGCTATACACAACACAATGGATTCCTAAGGAAGGAAATACAAGTTACTGGTAAGTACTCTTAGAATTACTTTTCAGGGTCAGTGCTGGGCTAAAAGATGCAGCACTGGGTTCTCTCCTGATAACAGGTGAGTAAATCGGAATTCGTAGTTCGGCCTATTTTAGAGGAATATTTGTGTGTTTCAAAAATGGACACTTAGAAACTTCTCTGGTGAAGACCACACAATGGATTCCTATGGAAGGAAGTACAAGCTACTGGTAAGTATGCTTAGAATTACTTTCCAAGGTCAGTGCTGGGCTAAAAAATGCAGCACTGGGTTCTCTACTGATAACAGGTGAGTAAATCGGAATTCATAGTTCGGCTCATTTTAGAGGAATATTTGTATGTTTCAAAAATGTAGACTTCGAAACTTTTCTGCTGAAAACCACACAATGGATTCCTATGGAAGGAAATACAAGTTACTGGTAAGTACGCTTAGAATTACTTTTCAGGGTCAGTGCTGGTCTAAAAGATGCAGCACTGGGTTCTCTCTTGATAACAGGTGAGTAAATCGGAATTCGTAATTCGGCTGATTTTAGAGGAATATTTGTACGTTTCAAAAATGGACACTTAGAAACTTTTCTGCTGAAAACCACACAATGCATTTCTATGGAAGGAAATACAAGTTACTGGTAAGTACGCTTAGAATTACTTTCCAGGGTCAGTGCTCGTCTAAAAGATGCAGCACTGGGTTCTCTCCTGATAACAGGTGAGTAAATCGGAATTCGTAGTTCGGCTGATTTTAGAGGAATATTTGTATGATTCAAAAATGGACACTTAGAAACTTTTCTGCTGAAAACCACACAATGGATTCCTATGGAAGGAAATACAAATTACTGGTAAATATGCTTAGAATTACTTTCCAAGGTCAGTGCTGGGCTAAAAAATGCAGCACTGGGTTCTCTACTGATAACAGGTGAGTAAATCGGAATTCATAGATCGACTGATTTTCGAGGAATATTTGTACTTTTCAAAAATGGACAGTTAGAAACTTTTCTGTTGAAAACCACACAATGGATTCCTATGGAAGGAAACACAAGTTACTGGTAAGTACGCTTAGAATTACTTTTCAGGGTCATGCTGGGCTAACAGATGCAGCACTGGGTTCTCTCCTGATAACAGGTGAGTAAATCGGAATTCGTAGTTTGGCTGATTTTAGAGGAATATTTGTACATTTCAAAAATGGACACTTAGAAACTTTTCTGCTGAAAACAACACAATGGATTCCTAAGGAAGGAAATACAAGTTACTGGTAAGTACTCTTAGAATTACTTTTCAGGGTCAGTGCTGGGCTAAAAGATGCAGCACTGGGTTCTCTCCTGATAACAGGTGAGTAAATCGGAATTCGTAGTTCGGCTGATATTAGAGGAATATTTGTGTTTCAAAAATGGACACTTAGAAACTTCTCTGGTGAAGACCACACAATGTATTCCTATGGAAGGAAATACAAGCTACTGGTAAGTACGCTTAGAATTAATTTCCAAGGTCAGTGCTGGGCTAAAAAATGCAGCACTGGGTTCTCTACTGATAACAGGTGAGTAAATCGGAATTCGTAGTTTGGCTGATTTTAGAGGAATATTTGTATGATTCAAAAATGTACACATAGAAACTATTCTTCTGAAAACCACACAATGGATTCCTATGGAAGGAAATACAAGTTACTGGTAAGTAAGCTTAGAATTACTTTTCAGGGTCAGTGCTGGGCGAAAAGATGCAGCACTGGGTTCTCTCCTGATAACAGGTGAGTAAATCGGAATTCGTAGTTTGGCTGATTTTAGAGGAATATTTGTACGTTTCAAAAATGGACACTTAGAAACTTTTTTGCTGAAAACCACACAATGCATTTCTATGGAAGGAAATACAAGTTACTGGTAAGTACGCTTAGAATTACTTTCCTGGGTCAGTGCTGGTCTGAAAGATGCAGCACTGGGTTCTCTCTTGATAACAGGTGAGTAAATCGGAATTTGTAGTTCGACTGATTTTAGAAGAATATTTGTGCATTTCAAAAATAGACACTAAGAAACTTTTCTGCTGAAAACCACACAATGGATTCCTATGGAAGGAAATACAAGTTACTGGTAAGTACGCTTAGAATTTCTTTTCAGGGTCAATGCTGGGATAAGAGATGCAGCCCTGGGTTCTCTCCTGATAACAGGTGAGTAAATCGGAATTCGTACTTCGGCTCATTTTAGAGGAATATTTGTACGTTTCAAAAATGTAGACTTAGAATTTTTTCTGCTGAAAACCACACAATGGATTCCTATGGAAGGAAATACAAGTTACTGGTAAGTACGCTTAGAATTACTTTTCAGGGTCAGTGCTGGTCTAAAAGATGCAGCACTGGGTTCTCTCCTGATAACAGGTGAGTAAATCAGAATTTGTAGTTCGGCTGATTTTAGAGGAATATTTGTACGTTTCAAAAATGGACACTTAGAAACTTTTCTGCTGAAAACCACACAATGCATTTCTATGGAAGGAAATACAAGTTACTGGTAAGTACGTTTAGAATTACTTTCCAGGGTCAGTGCTGGTCTAAAAGATGCAGCACTGGGTTCTAGCCTGATAACAGGTGAGTAAATCGGAATTCATAGTTCGACTGATTTTCGAGGAATATTTGTACTTTTCAAATATGGACAGTTAGAAACTTTTCTGTTGAAAACCACACAATGGATTCCTATGGAAGGAAACACAAGTTACTGGTAAGTACGCTTAGAATTACTTTTCAGGGTCGTGCTGGGCTAACAGATGCAGCACTGGGTTCTCTCCTGATAACAGGTGAGTAAATCGGAATTCGTAGTTTGGCTGATTTTAGAGGAATATTTGTACGTTTCAAAAATGGACACTTAGAAACTTTTCTGCTGAAAACAACACAATGGATTCCGAAGGAAGGAAATACAAGTTACTGGTAAGTACTCTTAGAATTACTTTTCAGGGTCAGTGCTGGGCTAAAAGATGCAGCACTGGGTTCTCTCCTGATAACAGGTGAGTAAATCGGAATTTGTAGTTCGACTGATTTTAGAAGAATATTTGTGCATTTCAAAAATAGACACTAAGAAACTTTTCTGCTGAAAACCACACAATGGATTCCTATGGAAGGAAATACAAGTTACTGGTAAGTACGCTTAGAATTTCTTTTCAGGGTCAATGCTGGGATAAGAGATGCAGCCCTGGGTTCTCTCCTGATAACAGGTGAGTAAATCGGAATTCGTACTTCGGCTCATTTTAGAGGAATATTTGTACGTTTCAAAAATGTAGACTTAGAATTTTTTCTGCTGAAAACCACACAATGGATTCCTATGGAAGGAAATACAAGTTACTGGTAAGTACGCTTAGAATTACTTTTCAGGGTCAGTGCTGGTCTAAAAGATGCAGCACTGGGTTCTCTCCTGATAACAGGTGAGTAAATCAGAATTTGTAGTTCGGCTGATTTTAGAGGAATATTTGTACGTTTCAAAAATGGACACTTAGAAACTTTTCTGCTGAAAACCACACAATGCATTTCTATGGAAGGAAATACAAGTTACTGGTAAGTACGTTTAGAATTACTTTCCAGGGTCAGTGCTGGTCTAAAAGATGCAGCACTGGGTTCTAGCCTGATAACAGGTGAGTAAATCGGAATTCATAGTTCGACTGATTTTCGAGGAATATTTGTACTTTTCAAATATGGACAGTTAGAAACTTTTCTGTTGAAAACCACACAATGGATTCCTATGGAAGGAAACACAAGTTACTGGTAAGTACGCTTAGAATTACTTTTCAGGGTCGTGCTGGGCTAACAGATGCAGCACTGGGTTCTCTCCTGATAACAGGTGAGTAAATCGGAATTCGTAGTTTGGCTGATTTTAGAGGAATATTTGTACGTTTCAAAAATGGACACTTAGAAACTTTTCTGCTGAAAACAACACAATGGATTCCGAAGGAAGGAAATACAAGTTACTGGTAAGTACTCTTAGAATTACTTTTCAGGGTCAGTGCTGGGCTAAAAGATGCAGCACTGGGTTCTCTCCTGATAACAGGTGAGTAAATCGGAATTCGTAGTTCGGCTGATTTTAGAGGAATATTTGTGTGTTTCAAAAATGGACACTTAGAAACTTCTCTGGTGAAGACCACACAATGGATTCCTATGGAAGGAAATACAAGCTACTGGTAAGTACGCTTAGAATTACTTTCCAAGGTCAGTGCTGGGCTAAAAAATGCAGCACTGGGTTCTCTACTGATAACAGGTGAGTAAATCGGAATTCATAGTTCGGCTCATTTTAGAGGAATATTTGTACGTTTCAAAAATGTAGACTTAGAATTTTTTCTGCTGAAAACCACACAATGGATTCCTATGGAAGGAAATACAAGTTTCTGGTAAGTACGCTTAGAATTACTTTTCAGGGTCAGTGCTGGTCTAAAAGATGCAGCACTGGGTTCTCTCCTGATAACAGGTGAGTAAATCGGAATTTGTAGTTCGGCTGATTTTAGAGGAATATTTGTACGTTTCAAAAATGGACACTTAGAAACTTCTCTGGTGAAGACCACACAATGGATTCCTATGGAAGGAAATACAAGCTACTGGTAAGTACGCTTAGAATTACTTTCCAAGGTCAGTGCTGGGCTAAAAAATGCAGCACTGGGTTCTCTACTGATAACAGGTGAGTAAATCGGAATTCATAGTTCGGCTCATTTTAGAGGAATATTTGTACGTTTCAAAAATGTAGACTTAGAATTTTTTCTGCTGAAAACCACACAATGGATTCCTATGGAAGGAAATACAAGTTACTGGTAAGTACGCTTAGAATTACTTTTCAGGGTCAGTGCTGGTCTAAAAGATGCAGCACTGGGTTCTCTCCTGATAACAGGTGAGTAAATCGGAATTTGTAGTTCGGCTGATTTTAGAGGAATATTTGTAAGTTTCAAAAATGGACACTTAGAAACTTTTCTGCTGAAAACCACACAATGCATTTCTATGGAAGGAAATACAAGTTACTGGTAAGTACGGTTAGAATTACTTTCCAGGGTCAGTGCTGGTCTAAAAGATGCAGCACTGGGTTGTCTCCTGATAACAGGTGGGTAAATCGGAATTCATAGATCGACTGATTTTCGAGGAATATTTGTACTTTTCAAAAATGGACAGTTAGAAACTTTTCTGTTGAAAACCACACAATGGATTCCTATGGAAGGAAACACAAGTTACTGGTAAGTACGCTTAGAATTACTTTTCAGGGTCGTGCTGGGCTAACAGATGCAGCACTGGGTTCTCTCCTGATAACAGGTGAGTAAATCGGAATTCGTAGTTTGGCTGATTTTAGAGGAATATTTGTACGTTTCAAAAATGGACACTTAGAAACTTTTCTGCTGAAAACAACACAATGGATTCCTATGGAAGGAAACACAAGTTACTGGTAAGTACGCTTAGAATTACTTTTCAGGGTCGTGCTGGGCTAACAGATGCAGCACTGGGTTCTCTCCTGATAACAGGTGAGTAAATCGGAATTCGTAGTTTGGCTGATTTTAGAGGAATATTTGTACATTTCAAAAATGGACACTTAGAAACTTTTCTGCTGAAAACAACACAATGGATTCCTAAGGAAGGAAATACAAGTTACTGGTAAGTACTCTTAGAATTACTTTTCAGGGTCAGTGCTGGGCTAAAAGATGCAGCACTGGGTTCTCTCCTGATAACAGGTGAGTAAATCGGAATTCGTAGTTCGGCTGATTTTAGAGGAATATTTGTGTGTTTCAAAAATGGACACTTAGAAACTTCTCTGGTGAAGACCACACAATGGATTCCTATGGAAGGAAATACAAGCTACTGGTAAGTACGCTTAGAATTACTTTCCAAGGTCAGTGCTGGGCTAAAAAATGCAGCACTGGGTTCTCTACTGATAACAGGTGAGTAAATCGGAATTCATAGTTCAGCTCATTTTAGAGGAATATTTGTACGTTTCAAAAATGTAGACTTAGAATTTTTTCTGCTGAAAACCACACAATGGATTCCTATGGAAGGAAATACAAGTTACTGGTAAGTACGCTTAGAATTACTTTTCAGGGTCAGTGCTGGTCTAAAAGATGCAGCACTGGGTTCTCTCCTGATAACAGGTGAGTAAATCGGAATTCATAGTTCGACTGATTTTCGAGGAATATTTGTACTTTTCAAAAATGGACAGTTAGAAACTTTTCTGTTGAAAACCACACAATGGATTCCTATGGAAGGAAACACAAGTTACTGGTAAGTACGCTTAGAATTACTTTTCAGGGTCGTGCTGGGCTAACAGATGCAGCACTGGGTTCTCTCCTGATAACAGGTGAGTAAATCGGAATTCGTAGTTTGGCTGATTTTAGAGGAATATTTGTACGTTTCAAAAATGGACACTTAGAAACTTTTCTGCTGAAAACAACACAATGGATTCATAAGGAAGGAAATACAAGTTACTGGTAAGTACTCTTAGAATTACTTTTCAGGGTCAGTGCTGGGCTAAAAGATGCAGCACTGGGTTCTCTCCTGATAACAGGTGAGTAAATCGGAATTCGTAGTTCGGCTGATATTAGAGGAATATTTGTGTGTTTCAAAAATGGACACTTAGAAACTTCTCTGGTGAAGACCACACAATGGATTCCTATGGAAGGAAATACAAGCTACTGGTAAGTACGCTTAGAATTCCTTTCCAAGGTCAGTGCTGGGCTAAAAAATGCAGCACTGGGTTCTCTACTGATAACAGGTGAGTAAATCGGAATTCGTAGTTTGGCTGATTTTAGAGGAATATTTGTATGATTCAAAAATGTACACATAGAAACTATTCTTCTGAAAACCACACAATGCATTTCTATGGAAGGAAATACAAGTTACTGGTAAGTACGCTTAGAATTACTTTCCTGGGTCAGTGCTGGTCTGAAAGATGCAGCACTGGGTTCTCTCTTGATAACAGGTGAGTAAATCAGAATTTGTAGTTCGACTGATTTTAGAAGAATATTTGTGCATTTCAAAAATAGACACTAAGAAACTTTTCTGCTGAAAACCACACAATGGATTCCTATGGAAGGAAATACAAGTTACTGGTAAGTACGCTTAGAATTTCTTTTCAGGGTCAATGCTGGGATAAGAGATGCAGCCCTGGGTTCTCTCCTGATAACAGGTGAGTAAATCGGAATTCTTACTTCGGCTCATTTTAGAGGAATATTTGTACGTTTCAAAAATGTAGACTTAGAATTTTTTCTGCTGAAAACCACACAATGGATTCCTATGGAAGGAAATACAAGTTACTGGTAAGTACGCTTAGAATTACTTTTCAGGGTCAGTGCTGGTCTAAAAGATGCAGCACTGGGTTCTCTCCTGATAACAGGTGAGTAAATCAGAATTTGTAGTTCGGCTGATTTTAGAGGAATATTTGTACGTTTCAAAAATGGACACTTAGAAACTTTTCTGCTGAAAACCACACAATGCATTTCTATGGAAGGAAATACAAGTTACTGGTAAGTACGGTTAGAATTACTTTCCAGGGTCAGTGCTGGTCTAAAAGATGCAGCACTGGGTTCTCTCCTGATAACAGGTGAGTAAATCGGAATTCATAGTTCGACTGATTTTCGAGGAATATTTGTACTTTTCAAATATGGACAGTTAGAAACTTTTCTGTTGAAAACCACACAATGGATTCCTATGGAAGGAAACACAAGTTACTGGTAAGTACGCTTAGAATTACTTTTCAGGGTCGTGCTGGGCTAACAGATGCAGCACTGGGTTCTCTCCTGATAACAGGTGAGTAAATCGGAATTCATAGTTTGGCTGATTTTAGAGGAATATGTGTACGTTTCAAAAATGGACACTTAGAAACTTTTCTGCTGAAAACCACACAATGCATTTCTATGGAAGGAAATACAAGTTACTGGTAAGTACGGTTAGAATTACTTTCCAGGGTCAGTGCTGGTCTAAAAGATGCAGCACTGGGTTCTCTCCTGATAACAGGTGAGTAAATCGGAATTCATAGTTCGCCTGATTTTCGAGGAATATTTGTACTTTTCAAAAATGGACAGTTAGAAACTTTTCTGTTGAAAACCACACAATGGATTCCTATGGAAGGAAACACAAGTTACTGGTAAGTACGCTTAGAATTACTTTTCAGGGTCGTGCTGGGCTAACAGATGCAGCACTGGGTTCTCTCCTGATAACAGGTGAGTAAATCGGAATTCGTAGTTTGGCTGATTTTAGAGGAATATTTGTACGTTTCAAAAATGGACACTTAGAAACTTTTCTGCTGAAAACAACACAATGGATTCATAAGGAAGGAAATACAAGTTACTGGTAAGTACTCTTAGAATTACTTTTCAGGGTCAGTGCTGGGCTAAAAGATGCAGCACTGGGTTCTCTCCTGATAACAGGTGAGTAAATCGGAATTCGTAGTTCGGCTGATATTAGAGGAATATTTGTGTGTTTCAAAAATGGACACTTAGAAACTTCTCTGGTGAAGACCACACAATGGATTCCTATGGAAGGAAATACAAGCTACTGGTAAGTACGCTTAGAATTCCTTTCCAAGGTCAGTGCTGGGCTAAAAAATGCAGCACTGGGTTCTCTACTGATAACAGGTGAGTAAATCGGAATTCGTAGTTTGGCTGATTTTAGAGGAATATTTGTATGATTCAAAAATGTACACATAGCAACTATTCTTCTGAAAACCACACAATGGATTCCTATGGAAGGAAATACAAGTTACTGGTAAGTAAGCTTAGAATTACTTTTCAGGGTCAGTGCTGGGCGAAAAGATGCAGCACTGGGTTCTCTCCTGATAACAGGTGAGTAAATCGGAATTCGTAGTTCGACTGATTTTAGAAGAATATTTGTGCATTTCAAAAATAGACACTAAGAAACTTTTCTGCTGAAAACCACACAATGGATTCCTATGGAAGGAAATACAAGTTACTGGTAAGTACGCTTAGAATTACTTTTCAGGGTCAGTGCTGGTCTAAAAGATGCAGTACTGGGTTCTCTCCTGATAACAGGTGAGTAAATCAGAATTTGTAGTTCGGCTGATTTTAGAGGAATATTTGTACGTTTCAAAAATGGACACTTAGAAACTTTTCTGCTGAAAACCACACAATGCATTTCTATGGAAGGAAATACAAGTTACTGGTAAGTACGGTTAGAATTACTTTCCAGGGTCAGTGCTGGTCTAAAAGATGCAGCACTGGGTTCTCTCCTGATAACAGGTGAGTAAATCAGAATTCATAGTTCGACTGATTTTCGAGGAATATTTGTACTTTTCAAATATGGACAGTTAGAAACTTTTCTGTTGAAAACCACACAATGGATTCCTATGGAAGGAAACACAAGTTACTGGTAAGTACGCTTAGAATTACTTTTCAGGGTCGTGCTGGGCTAACAGATGCAGCACTGGGTTCTCTCCTGATAACAGGTGAGTAAATCGGAATTCGTAGTTTGGCTGATTTTAGAGGAATATTTGTACGTTTCAAAAATGGACACTTAGAAACTTTTCTGCTGAAAACAACACAATGGATTCCGAAGGAAGGAAATACAAGTTACTGGTAAGTACGGTTAGAATTACTTTCCAGGGTCAGTGCTGGTCTAAAAGATGCAGCACTGGGTTCTCTCCTGATAACAGGTGAGTAAATCGGAATTCATAGATCGACTGATTTTCGAGGAATATTTGTACTTTTCAAAAATGGACAGTTAGAAACTTTTCTGTTGAAAACCACACAATGGATTCCTATGGAAGGAAACACAAGTTACTGGTAAGTACGCTTAGAATTACTTTTCAGGGTCGTGCTGGGCTAACAGATGCAGCACTGGGTTCTCTCCTGATAACAGGTGAGTAAATCGGAATTCGTAGTTTGGCTGATTTTAGAGGAATATTTGTACATTTCAAAAATGGACACTTAGAAACTTTTCTGCTGAAAACAACACAATGGATTCCTAAGGAAGGAAATACAAGTTACTGGTAAGTACTCTTAGAATTACTTTTCAGGGTCAGTGCTGGGCTAAAAGATGCAGCACTGGGTTCTCTCCTGATAACAGGTGAGTAAATCGGAATTCGTAGTTCGGCTGATTTTAGAGGAATATTTGTGTGTTTCAAAAATGGACACTTAGAAACTTCTCTGGTGAAGACCACACAATGGATTCCTATGGAAGGAAATACAAGCTACTGGTAAGTACGCTTAGAATTACTTTCCAAGGTCAGTGCTGGGCTAAAAAATGCAGCACTGGGTTCTCTACTGATAACAGGTGAGTAAATCGGAATTCATAGTTCGGCTCATTTTAGAGGAATATTTGTACGTTTCAAAAATGGACACTTAGAAACTTTTCTGCTGAAAACAACACAATGGATTCCGAAGGAAGGAAATACAAGTTACTGGTAAGTACTCTTAGAATTACTTTTCAGGGTCAGTGCTGGGCTAAAAGATGCAGCACTGGGTTCTCTCCTGATAACAGGTGAGTAAATCGGAATTTGTAGTTCGACTGATTTTAGAAGAATATTTGTGCATTTCAAAAATAGACACTAAGAAACTTTTCTGCTGAAAACCACACAATGGATTCCTATGGAAGGAAATACAAGTTACTGGTAAGTACGCTTAGAATTTCTTTTCAGGGTCAATGCTGGGATAAGAGATGCAGCCCTGGGTTCTCTCCTGATAACAGGTGAGTAAATCGGAATTCGTACTTCGGCTCATTTTAGAGGAATATTTGTACGTTTCAAAAATGTAGACTTAGAATTTTTTCTGCTGAAAACCACACAATGGATTCCTATGGAAGGAAATACAAGTTACTGGTAAGTACGCTTAGAATTACTTTTCAGGGTCAGTGCTGGTCTAAAAGATGCAGCACTGGGTTCTCTCCTGATAACAGGTGAGTAAATCAGAATTTGTAGTTCGGCTGATTTTAGAGGAATATTTGTACGTTTCAAAAATGGACACTTAGAAACTTTTCTGCTGAAAACCACACAATGCATTTCTATGGAAGGAAATACAAGTTACTGGTAAGTACGTTTAGAATTACTTTCCAGGGTCAGTGCTGGTCTAAAAGATGCAGCACTGGGTTCTAGCCTGATAACAGGTGAGTAAATCGGAATTCATAGTTCGACTGATTTTCGAGGAATATTTGTACTTTTCAAATATGGACAGTTAGAAACTTTTCTGTTGAAAACCACACAATGGATTCCTATGGAAGGAAACACAAGTTACTGGTAAGTACGCTTAGAATTACTTTTCAGGGTCGTGCTGGGCTAACAGATGCAGCACTGGGTTCTCTCCTGATAACAGGTGAGTAAATCGGAATTCGTAGTTTGGCTGATTTTAGAGGAATATTTGTACGTTTCAAAAATGGACACTTAGAAACTTTTCTGCTGAAAACAACACAATGGATTCCGAAGGAAGGAAATACAAGTTACTGGTAAGTACTCTTAGAATTACTTTTCAGGGTCAGTGCTGGGCTAAAAGATGCAGCACTGGGTTCTCTCCTGATAACAGGTGAGTAAATCGGAATTCGTAGTTCGGCTGATTTTAGAGGAATATTTGTGTGTTTCAAAAATGGACACTTAGAAACTTCTCTGGTGAAGACCACACAATGGATTCCTATGGAAGGAAATACAAGCTACTGGTAAGTACGCTTAGAATTACTTTCCAAGGTCAGTGCTGGGCTAAAAAATGCAGCACTGGGTTCTCTACTGATAACAGGTGAGTAAATCGGAATTCATAGTTCGGCTCATTTTAGAGGAATATTTGTACGTTTCAAAAATGTAGACTTAGAATTTTTTCTGCTGAAAACCACACAATGGATTCCTATGGAAGGAAATACAAGTTTCTGGTAAGTACGCTTAGAATTACTTTTCAGGGTCAGTGCTGGTCTAAAAGATGCAGCACTGGGTTCTCTCCTGATAACAGGTGAGTAAATCGGAATTTGTAGTTCGGCTGATTTTAGAGGAATATTTGTACGTTTCAAAAATGGACACTTAGAAACTTCTCTGGTGAAGACCACACAATGGATTCCTATGGAAGGAAATACAAGCTACTGGTAAGTACGCTTAGAATTACTTTCCAAGGTCAGTGCTGGGCTAAAAAATGCAGCACTGGGTTCTCTACTGATAACAGGTGAGTAAATCGGAATTCATAGTTCGGCTCATTTTAGAGGAATATTTGTACGTTTCAAAAATGTAGACTTAGAATTTTTTCTGCTGAAAACCACACAATGGATTCCTATGGAAGGAAATACAAGTTACTGGTAAGTACGCTTAGAATTACTTTTCAGGGTCAGTGCTGGTCTAAAAGATGCAGCACTGGGTTCTCTCCTGATAACAGGTGAGTAAATCGGAATTTGTAGTTCGGCTGATTTTAGAGGAATATTTGTAAGTTTCAAAAATGGACACTTAGAAACTTTTCTGCTGAAAACCACACAATGCATTTCTATGGAAGGAAATACAAGTTACTGGTAAGTACGGTTAGAATTACTTTCCAGGGTCAGTGCTGGTCTAAAAGATGCAGCACTGGGTTGTCTCCTGATAACAGGTGGGTAAATCGGAATTCATAGATCGACTGATTTTCGAGGAATATTTGTACTTTTCAAAAATGGACAGTTAGAAACTTTTCTGTTGAAAACCACACAATGGATTCCTATGGAAGGAAACACAAGTTACTGGTAAGTACGCTTAGAATTACTTTTCAGGGTCGTGCTGGGCTAACAGATGCAGCACTGGGTTCTCTCCTGATAACAGGTGAGTAAATCGGAATTCGTAGTTTGGCTGATTTTAGAGGAATATTTGTACGTTTCAAAAATGGACACTTAGAAACTTTTCTGCTGAAAACAACACAATGGATTCCTATGGAAGGAAACACAAGTTACTGGTAAGTACGCTTAGAATTACTTTTCAGGGTCGTGCTGGGCTAACAGATGCAGCACTGGGTTCTCTCCTGATAACAGGTGAGTAAATCGGAATTCGTAGTTTGGCTGATTTTAGAGGAATATTTGTACATTTCAAAAATGGACACTTAGAAACTTTTCTGCTGAAAACAACACAATGGATTCCTAAGGAAGGAAATACAAGTTACTGGTAAGTACTCTTAGAATTACTTTTCAGGGTCAGTGCTGGGCTAAAAGATGCAGCACTGGGTTCTCTCCTGATAACAGGTGAGTAAATCGGAATTCGTAGTTCGGCTGATTTTAGAGGAATATTTGTGTGTTTCAAAAATGGACACTTAGAAACTTCTCTGGTGAAGACCACACAATGGATTCCTATGGAAGGAAATACAAGCTACTGGTAAGTACGCTTAGAATTACTTTCCAAGGTCAGTGCTGGGCTAAAAAATGCAGCACTGGGTTCTCTACTGATAACAGGTGAGTAAATCGGAATTCATAGTTCAGCTCATTTTAGAGGAATATTTGTACGTTTCAAAAATGTAGACTTAGAATTTTTTCTGCTGAAAACCACACAATGGATTCCTATGGAAGGAAATACAAGTTACTGGTAAGTACGCTTAGAATTACTTTTCAGGGTCAGTGCTGGTCTAAAAGATGCAGCACTGGGTTCTCTCCTGATAACAGGTGAGTAAATCGGAATTTGTAGTTCGGCTGATTTTAGAGGAATATTTGTACGTTTCAAAAATGGACACTTAGAAACTTTTCTGCTGAAAACCACACAATGCATTTCTATGGAAGGAAATACAAGTTACTGGTAAGTACGGTTAGAAATACTTTCCAGGGTCAGTGCTGGTCTAAAAGATGCAGCACTGGGTTCTCTCCTGATAACAGGTGAGTAAATCGGAATTCATAGTTCGACTGATTTTCGAGGAATATTTGTACTTTTCAAAAATGGACAGTTAGAAACTTTTCTGTTGAAAACCACACAATGGATTCCTATGGAAGGAAACACAAGTTACTGGTAAGTACGCTTAGAATTACTTTTCAGGGTCGTGCTGGGCTAACAGATGCAGCACTGGGTTCTCTCCTGATAACAGGTGAGTAAATCGGAATTCGTAGTTTGGCTGATTTTAGAGGAATATTTGTACGTTTCAAAAATGGACACTTAGAAACTTTTCTGCTGAAAACAACACAATGGATTCATAAGGAAGGAAATACAAGTTACTGGTAAGTACTCTTAGAATTACTTTTCAGGGTCAGTGCTGGGCTAAAAGATGCAGCACTGGGTTCTCTCCTGATAACAGGTGAGTAAATCGGAATTCGTAGTTCGGCTGATATTAGAGGAATATTTGTGTGTTTCAAAAATGGACACTTAGAAACTTCTCTGGTGAAGACCACACAATGGATTCCTATGGAAGGAAATACAAGCTACTGGTAAGTACGCTTAGAATTCCTTTCCAAGGTCAGTGCTGGGCTAAAAAATGCAGCACTGGGTTCTCTACTGATAACAGGTGAGTAAATCGGAATTCGTAGTTTGGCTGATTTTAGAGGAATATTTGTATGATTCAAAAATGTACACATAGAAACTATTCTTCTGAAAACCACACAATGCATTTCTATGGAAGGAAATACAAGTTACTGGTAAGTACGCTTAGAATTACTTTCCTGGGTCAGTGCTGGTCTGAAAGATGCAGCACTGGGTTCTCTCTTGATAACAGGTGAGTAAATCAGAATTTGTAGTTCGACTGATTTTAGAAGAATATTTGTGCATTTCAAAAATAGACACTAAGAAACTTTTCTGCTGAAAACCACACAATGGATTCCTATGGAAGGAAATACAAGTTACTGGTAAGTACGCTTAGAATTTCTTTTCAGGGTCAATGCTGGGATAAGAGATGCAGCCCTGGGTTCTCTCCTGATAACAGGTGAGTAAATCGGAATTCTTACTTCGGCTCATTTTAGAGGAATATTTGTACGTTTCAAAAATGTAGACTTAGAATTTTTTCTGCTGAAAACCACACAATGGATTCCTATGGAAGGAAATACAAGTTACTGGTAAGTACGCTTAGAATTACTTTTCAGGGTCAGTGCTGGTCTAAAAGATGCAGCACTGGGTTCTCTCCTGATAACAGGTGAGTAAATCAGAATTTGTAGTTCGGCTGATTTTAGAGGAATATTTGTACGTTTCAAAAATGGACACTTAGAAACTTTTCTGCTGAAAACCACACAATGCATTTCTATGGAAGGAAATACAAGTTACTGGTAAGTACGGTTAGAATTACTTTCCAGGGTCAGTGCTGGTCTAAAAGATGCAGCACTGGGTTCTCTCCTGATAACAGGTGAGTAAATCGGAATTCATAGTTCGACTGATTTTCGAGGAATATTTGTACTTTTCAAATATGGACAGTTAGAAACTTTTCTGTTGAAAACCACACAATGGATTCCTATGGAAGGAAACACAAGTTACTGGTAAGTACGCTTAGAATTACTTTTCAGGGTCGTGCTGGGCTAACAGATGCAGCACTGGGTTCTCTCCTGATAACAGGTGAGTAAATCGGAATTCATAGTTTGGCTGATTTTAGAGGAATATGTGTACGTTTCAAAAATGGACACTTAGAAACTTTTCTGCTGAAAACCACACAATGCATTTCTATGGAAGGAAATACAAGTTACTGGTAAGTACGGTTAGAATTACTTTCCAGGGTCAGTGCTGGTCTAAAAGATGCAGCACTGGGTTCTCTCCTGATAACAGGTGAGTAAATCGGAATTCATAGTTCGACTGATTTTCGAGGAATATTTGTACTTTTCAAAAATGGACAGTTAGAAACTTTTCTGTTGAAAACCACACAATGGATTCCTATGGAAGGAAACACAAGTTACTGGTAAGTACGCTTAGAATTACTTTTCAGGGTCGTGCTGGGCTAACAGATGCAGCACTGGGTTCTCTCCTGATAACAGGTGAGTAAATCGGAATTCGTAGTTTGGCTGATTTTAGAGGAATATTTGTACGTTTCAAAAATGGACACTTAGAAACTTTTCTGCTGAAAACAACACAATGGATTCATAAGGAAGGAAATACAAGTTACTGGTAAGTACTCTTAGAATTACTTTTCAGGGTCAGTGCTGGGCTAAAAGATGCAGCACTGGGTTCTCTCCTGATAACAGGTGAGTAAATCGGAATTCGTAGTTCGGCTGATATTAGAGGAATATTTGTGTGTTTCAAAAATGGACACTTAGAAACTTCTCTGGTGAAGACCACACAATGGATTCCTATGGAAGGAAATACAAGCTACTGGTAAGTACGCTTAGAATTCCTTTCCAAGGTCAGTGCTGGGCTAAAAAATGCAGCACTGGGTTCTCTACTGATAACAGGTGAGTAAATCGGAATTCGTAGTTTGGCTGATTTTAGAGGAATATTTGTATGATTCAAAAATGTACACATAGCAACTATTCTTCTGAAAACCACACAATGGATTCCTATGGAAGGAAATACAAGTTACTGGTAAGTAAGCTTAGAATTACTTTTCAGGGTCAGTGCTGGGCGAAAAGATGCAGCACTGGGTTCTCTCCTGATAACAGGTGAGTAAATCGGAATTCGTAGTTCGACTGATTTTAGAAGAATATTTGTGCATTTCAAAAATAGACACTAAGAAACTTTTCTGCTGAAAACCACACAATGGATTCCTATGGAAGGAAATACAAGTTACTGGTAAGTACGCTTAGAATTACTTTTCAGGGTCAGTGCTGGTCTAAAAGATGCAGTACTGGGTTCTCTCCTGATAACAGGTGAGTAAATCAGAATTTGTAGTTCGGCTGATTTTAGAGGAATATTTGTACGTTTCAAAAATGGACACTTAGAAACTTTTCTGCTGAAAACCACACAATGCATTTCTATGGAAGGAAATACAAGTTACTGGTAAGTACGGTTAGAATTACTTTCCAGGGTCAGTGCTGGTCTAAAAGATGCAGCACTGGGTTCTCTCCTGATAACAGGTGAGTAAATCAGAATTCATAGTTCGACTGATTTTCGAGGAATATTTGTACTTTTCAAATATGGACAGTTAGAAACTTTTCTGTTGAAAACCACACAATGGATTCCTATGGAAGGAAACACAAGTTACTGGTAAGTACGCTTAGAATTACTTTTCAGGGTCGTGCTGGGCTAACAGATGCAGCACTGGGTTCTCTCCTGATAACAGGTGAGTAAATCGGAATTCGTAGTTTGGCTGATTTTAGAGGAATATTTGTACGTTTCAAAAATGGACACTTAGAAACTTTTCTGCTGAAAACAACACAATGGATTCCGAAGGAAGGAAATACAAGTTACTGGTAAGTACGGTTAGAATTACTTTCCAGGGTCAGTGCTGGTCTAAAAGATGCAGCACTGGGTTCTCTCCTGATAACAGGTGAGTAAATCGGAATTCATAGATCGACTGATTTTCGAGGAATATTTGTACTTTTCAAAAATGGACAGTTAGAAACTTTTCTGTTGAAAACCACACAATGGATTCCTATGGAAGGAAACACAAGTTACTGGTAAGTACGCTTAGAATTACTTTTCAGGGTCGTGCTGGGCTAACAGATGCAGCACTGGGTTCTCTCCTGATAACAGGTGAGTAAATCGGAATTCGTAGTTTGGCTGATTTTAGAGGAATATTTGTACATTTCAAAAATGGACACTTAGAAACTTTTCTGCTGAAAACAACACAATGGATTCCTAAGGAAGGAAATACAAGTTACTGGTAAGTACTCTTAGAATTACTTTTCAGGGTCAGTGCTGGGCTAAAAGATGCAGCACTGGGTTCTCTCCTGATAACAGGTGAGTAAATCGGAATTCGTAGTTCGGCTGATTTTAGAGGAATATTTGTGTGTTTCAAAAATGGACACTTAGAAACTTCTCTGGTGAAGACCACACAATGGATTCCTATGGAAGGAAATACAAGCTACTGGTAAGTACGCTTAGAATTACTTTCCAAGGTCAGTGCTGGGCTAAAAAATGCAGCACTGGGTTCTCTACTGATAACAGGTGAGTAAATCGGAATTCATAGTTCGGCTCATTTTAGAGGAATATTTGTACGTTTCAAAAATGTAGACTTAGAATTTTTTCTGCTGAAAACCACACAATGGATTCCTATGGAAGGAAATACAAGTTTCTGGTAAGTACGCTTAGAATTACTTTTCAGGGTCAGTGCTGGTCTAAAAGATGCAGCACTGGGTTCTCTCCTGATAACAGGTGAGTAAATCGGAATTTGTAGTTCGGCTGATTTTAGAGGAATATTTGTACGTTTCAAAAATGGACACTTAGAAACTTCTCTGGTGAAGACCACACAATGGATTCCTATGGAAGGAAATACAAGCTACTGGTAAGTACGCTTAGAATTACTTTCCAAGGTCAGTGCTGGGCTAAAAAATGCAGCACTGGGTTCTCTACTGATAACAGGTGAGTAAATCGGAATTCATAGTTCGGCTCATTTTAGAGGAATATTTGTACGTTTCAAAAATGTAGACTTAGAATTTTTTCTGCTGAAAACCACACAATGGATTCCTATGGAAGGAAATACAAGTTACTGGTAAGTACGCTTAGAATTACTTTTCAGGGTCAGTGCTGGTCTAAAAGATGCAGCACTGGGTTCTCTCCTGATAACAGGTGAGTAAATCGGAATTTGTAGTTCGGCTGATTTTAGAGGAATATTTGTAAGTTTCAAAAATGGACACTTAGAAACTTTTCTGCTGAAAACCACACAATGCATTTCTATGGAAGGAAATACAAGTTACTGGTAAGTACGGTTAGAATTACTTTCCAGGGTCAGTGCTGGTCTAAAAGATGCAGCACTGGGTTGTCTCCTGATAACAGGTGGGTAAATCGGAATTCATAGATCGACTGATTTTCGAGGAATATTTGTACTTTTCAAAAATGGACAGTTAGAAACTTTTCTGTTGAAAACCACACAATGGATTCCTATGGAAGGAAACACAAGTTACTGGTAAGTACGCTTAGAATTACTTTTCAGGGTCGTGCTGGGCTAACAGATGCAGCACTGGGTTCTCTCCTGATAACAGGTGAGTAAATCGGAATTCGTAGTTTGGCTGATTTTAGAGGAATATTTGTACGTTTCAAAAATGGACACTTAGAAACTTTTCTGCTGAAAACAACACAATGGATTCCTATGGAAGGAAACACAAGTTACTGGTAAGTACGCTTAGAATTACTTTTCAGGGTCGTGCTGGGCTAACAGATGCAGCACTGGGTTCTCTCCTGATAACAGGTGAGTAAATCGGAATTCGTAGTTTGGCTGATTTTAGAGGAATATTTGTACATTTCAAAAATGGACACTTAGAAACTTTTCTGCTGAAAACAACACAATGGATTCCTAAGGAAGGAAATACAAGTTACTGGTAAGTACTCTTAGAATTACTTTTCAGGGTCAGTGCTGGGCTAAAAGATGCAGCACTGGGTTCTCTCCTGATAACAGGTGAGTAAATCGGAATTCGTAGTTCGGCTGATTTTAGAGGAATATTTGTGTGTTTCAAAAATGGACACTTAGAAACTTCTCTGGTGAAGACCACACAATGGATTCCTATGGAAGGAAATACAAGCTACTGGTAAGTACGCTTAGAATTACTTTCCAAGGTCAGTGCTGGGCTAAAAAATGCAGCACTGGGTTCTCTACTGATAACAGGTGAGTAAATCGGAATTCATAGTTCAGCTCATTTTAGAGGAATATTTGTACGTTTCAAAAATGTAGACTTAGAATTTTTTCTGCTGAAAACCACACAATGGATTCCTATGGAAGGAAATACAAGTTACTGGTAAGTACGCTTAGAATTACTTTTCAGGGTCAGTGCTGGTCTAAAAGATGCAGCACTGGGTTCTCTCCTGATAACAGGTGAGTAAATCGGAATTTGTAGTTCGGCTGATTTTAGAGGAATATTTGTACGTTTCAAAAATGGACACTTAGAAACTTTTCTGCTGAAAACCACACAATGCATTTCTATGGAAGGAAATACAAGTTACTGGTAAGTACGGTTAGAAATACTTTCCAGGGTCAGTGCTGGTCTAAAAGATGCAGCACTGGGTTCTCTCCTGATAACAGGTGAGTAAATCGGAATTCATAGTTCGACTGATTTTCGAGGAATATTTGTACTTTTCAAAAATGGACAGTTAGAAACTTTTCTGTTGAAAACCACACAATGGATTCCTATGGAAGGAAACACAAGTTACTGGTAAGTACGCTTAGAATTACTTTTCAGGGTCGTGCTGGGCTAACAGATGCAGCACTGGGTTCTCTCCTGATAACAGGTGAGTAAATCGGAATTCGTAGTTTGGCTGATTTTAGAGGAATATTTGTACGTTTCAAAAATGGACACTTAGAAACTTTTCTGCTGAAAACAACACAATGGATTCATAAGGAAGGAAATACAAGTTACTGGTAAGTACTCTTAGAATTACTTTTCAGGGTCAGTGCTGGGCTAAAAGATGCAGCACTGGGTTCTCTCCTGATAACAGGTGAGTAAATCGGAATTCGTAGTTCGGCTGATATTAGAGGAATATTTGTGTGTTTCAAAAATGGACACTTAGAAACTTCTCTGGTGAAGACCACACAATGGATTCCTATGGAAGGAAATACAAGCTACTGGTAAGTACGCTTAGAATTCCTTTCCAAGGTCAGTGCTGGGCTAAAAAATGCAGCACTGGGTTCTCTACTGATAACAGGTGAGTAAATCGGAATTCGTAGTTTGGCTGATTTTAGAGGAATATTTGTATGATTCAAAAATGTACACATAGAAACTATTCTTCTGAAAACCACACAATGCATTTCTATGGAAGGAAATACAAGTTACTGGTAAGTACGCTTAGAATTACTTTCCTGGGTCAGTGCTGGTCTGAAAGATGCAGCACTGGGTTCTCTCTTGATAACAGGTGAGTAAATCAGAATTTGTAGTTCGACTGATTTTAGAAGAATATTTGTGCATTTCAAAAATAGACACTAAGAAACTTTTCTGCTGAAAACCACACAATGGATTCCTATGGAAGGAAATACAAGTTACTGGTAAGTACGCTTAGAATTTCTTTTCAGGGTCAATGCTGGGATAAGAGATGCAGCCCTGGGTTCTCTCCTGATAACAGGTGAGTAAATCGGAATTCTTACTTCGGCTCATTTTAGAGGAATATTTGTACGTTTCAAAAATGTAGACTTAGAATTTTTTCTGCTGAAAACCACACAATGGATTCCTATGGAAGGAAATACAAGTTACTGGTAAGTACGCTTAGAATTACTTTTCAGGGTCAGTGCTGGTCTAAAAGATGCAGCACTGGGTTCTCTCCTGATAACAGGTGAGTAAATCAGAATTTGTAGTTCGGCTGATTTTAGAGGAATATTTGTACGTTTCAAAAATGGACACTTAGAAACTTTTCTGCTGAAAACCACACAATGCATTTCTATGGAAGGAAATACAAGTTACTGGTAAGTACGGTTAGAATTACTTTCCAGGGTCAGTGCTGGTCTAAAAGATGCAGCACTGGGTTCTCTCCTGATAACAGGTGAGTAAATCGGAATTCATAGTTCGACTGATTTTCGAGGAATATTTGTACTTTTCAAATATGGACAGTTAGAAACTTTTCTGTTGAAAACCACACAATGGATTCCTATGGAAGGAAACACAAGTTACTGGTAAGTACGCTTAGAATTACTTTTCAGGGTCGTGCTGGGCTAACAGATGCAGCACTGGGTTCTCTCCTGATAACAGGTGAGTAAATCGGAATTCGTAGTTTGGCTGATTTTAGAGGAATATGTGTACGTTTCAAAAATGGACACTTAGAAACTTTTCTGCTGAAAACCACACAATGCATTTCTATGGAAGGAAATACAAGTTACTGGTAAGTACGGTTAGAATTACTTTCCAGGGTCAGTGCTGGTCTAAAAGATGCAGCACTGGGTTCTCTCCTGATAACAGGTGAGTAAATCGGAATTCATAGTTCGACTGATTTTCGAGGAATATTTGTACTTTTCAAAAATGGACAGTTAGAAACTTTTCTGTTGAAAACCACACAATGGATTCCTATGGAAGGAAACACAAGTTACTGGTAAGTACGCTTAGAATTACTTTTCAGGGTCGTGCTGGGCTAACAGATGCAGCACTGGGTTCTCTCCTGATAACAGGTGAGTAAATCGGAATTCGTAGTTTGGCTGATTTTAGAGGAATATTTGTACGTTTCAAAAATGGACACTTAGAAACTTTTCTGCTGAAAACAACACAATGGATTCATAAGGAAGGAAATACAAGTTACTGGTAAGTACTCTTAGAATTACTTTTCAGGGTCAGTGCTGGGCTAAAAGATGCAGCACTGGGTTCTCTCCTGATAACAGGTGAGTAAATCGGAATTCGTAGTTCGGCTGATATTAGAGGAATATTTGTGTGTTTCAAAAATGGACACTTAGAAACTTCTCTGGTGAAGACCACACAATGGATTCCTATGGAAGGAAATACAAGCTACTGGTAAGTACGCTTAGAATTCCTTTCCAAGGTCAGTGCTGGGCTAAAAAATGCAGCACTGGGTTCTCTACTGATAACAGGTGAGTAAATCGGAATTCGTAGTTTGGCTGATTTTAGAGGAATATTTGTATGATTCAAAAATGTACACATAGCAACTATTCTTCTGAAAACCACACAATGGATTCCTATGGAAGGAAATACAAGTTACTGGTAAGTAAGCTTAGAATTACTTTTCAGGGTCAGTGCTGGGCGAAAAGATGCAGCACTGGGTTCTCTCCTGATAACAGGTGAGTAAATCGGAATTCGTAGTTCGACTGATTTTAGAAGAATATTTGTGCATTTCAAAAATAGACACTAAGAAACTTTTCTGCTGAAAACCACACAATGGATTCCTATGGAAGGAAATACAAGTTACTGGTAAGTACGCTTAGAATTACTTTTCAGGGTCAGTGCTGGTCTAAAAGATGCAGTACTGGGTTCTCTCCTGATAACAGGTGAGTAAATCAGAATTTGTAGTTCGGCTGATTTTAGAGGAATATTTGTACGTTTCAAAAATGGACACTTAGAAACTTTTCTGCTGAAAACCACACAATGCATTTCTATGGAAGGAAATACAAGTTACTGGTAAGTACGGTTAGAATTACTTTCCAGGGTCAGTGCTGGTCTAAAAGATGCAGCACTGGGTTCTCTCCTGATAACAGGTGAGTAAATCAGAATTCATAGTTCGACTGATTTTCGAGGAATATTTGTACTTTTCAAATATGGACAGTTAGAAACTTTTCTGTTGAAAACCACACAATGGATTCCTATGGAAGGAAACACAAGTTACTGGTAAGTACGCTTAGAATTACTTTTCAGGGTCGTGCTGGGCTAACAGATGCAGCACTGGGTTCTCTCCTGATAACAGGTGAGTAAATCGGAATTCGTAGTTTGGCTGATTTTAGAGGAATATTTGTACGTTTCAAAAATGGACACTTAGAAACTTTTCTGCTGAAAACAACACAATGGATTCCGAAGGAAGGAAATACAAGTTACTGGTAAGTACGGTTAGAATTACTTTCCAGGGTCAGTGCTGGTCTAAAAGATGCAGCACTGGGTTCTCTCCTGATAACAGGTGAGTAAATCGGAATTCATAGATCGACTGATTTTCGAGGAATATTTGTACTTTTCAAAAATGGACAGTTAGAAACTTTTCTGTTGAAAACCACACAATGGATTCCTATGGAAGGAAACACAAGTTACTGGTAAGTACGCTTAGAATTACTTTTCAGGGTCGTGCTGGGCTAACAGATGCAGCACTGGGTTCTCTCCTGATAACAGGTGAGTAAATCGGAATTCGTAGTTTGGCTGATTTTAGAGGAATATTTGTATGTTTCAAAAATGGACACTTAGAAACTTTTCTGCTGAAAACAACACAATGGATTCCTAAGGAAGGAAATACAAGTTACTGGTAAGTACTCTTAGAATTACTTTTCAGGGTCAGTGCTGGGCTAAAAGATGCAGCACTGGGTTCTCTCCTGATAACAGGTGAGTAAATCGGAATTCGTAGTTCGGCTGATTTTAGAGGAATATTTGTGTGTTTCAAAAATGGACACTTAGAAACTTCTCTGGTGAAGACCACACAATGGATTCCTATGGAAGGAAATACAAGCTACTGGTAAGTTCGCTTAGAATTACTTTCCAAGGTCAGTGCTGGGCTAAAAAATGCAGCACTGGGTTCTCTACTGATAACAGGTGAGTAAATCGGAATTCATAGTTCGGCTCATTTTAGAGGAATATTTGTACGTTTCAAAAATGTAGACTTAGAATTTTTTCTGCTGAAAACCACACAATGGATTCCTATGGAAGGAAATACAAGTTTCTGGTAAGTACGCTTAGAATTACTTTTCAGGGTCAGTGCTGGTCTAAAAGATGCAGCACTGGGTTCTCTCCTGATAACAGGTGAGTAAATCGGAATTTGTAGTTCGGCTGATTTTAGAGGAATATTTGTACGTTTCAAAAATGGACACTTAGAAACTTCTCTGGTGAAGACCACACAATGGATTCCTATGGAAGGAAAAACAAGCTACTGGTAAGTACGCTTAGAATTACTTTCCAAGGTCAGTGCTGGGCTAAAAAATGCAGCACTGGGTTCTCTACTGATAACAGGTGAGTAAATCGGAATTCATAGTTCGGCTCATTTTAGAGGAATATTTGTACGTTTCAAAAATGTAGACTTAGAAACTTTTCTGCTGAAAACCACACAATGCATTTCTATGGAAGGAAATACAAGTTACTGGTAAGTACGGTTAGAATTACTTTCCAGGGTCAGTGCTGGTCTAAAAGATGCAGCACTGGGTTCTCTCCTGATAACAGGTGAGTAAATCGGAATTCATAGATCGACTGATATTCGAGGAATATTTGTACTTTTCAAAAATGGACAGTTAGAAACTTTTCTGTTGAAAACCACACAATGGATTCCTATGGAAGGAAACACAAGTTACTGGTAAGTACGCTTAGAATTACTTTTCAGGGTCGTGCTGGGCTAACAGATGCAGCACTGGGTTCTCTCCTGATAACAGGTGAGTAAATCGGAATTCGTAGTTTGGCTGATTTTAGAGGAATATTTGTACGTTTCAAAAATGGACACTTAGAAACTTTTCTGCTGAAAACAACACAATGGATTCCTAAGGAAGGAAATACAAGTTACTGGTAAGTACTCTTAGAATTACTTTTCAGGGTCAGTGCTGGGCTAAAAGATGCAGCACTGGGTTCTCTCCTGATAACAGGTGAGTAAATCGGAATTCGTAGTTCGGCTGATTTTAGAGGAATATTTGTGTGTTTCAAAAATGGACACTTAGAAACTTCTCTGGTGAAGACCACACAATGGATTCCTATGGAAGGAAATACAAGCTACTGGTAAGTACGCTTAGAATTACTTTCCAAGGTCAGTGCTGGGCTAAAAAATGCAGCACTGGGTTCTCTACTGATAACAGGTGAGTAAATCGGAATTCATAGTTCGGCTCATTTTAGAGGAATATTTGTACGTTTCAAAAATGTAGACTTAGAATTTTTTCTGCTGAAAACCACACAATGGATTCCTATGGAAGGAAATACAAGATACTGGTAAGTACGCTTAGAATTACTTTTCAGGGTCAGTGCTGGTCTAAAAGATGCAGCACTGGGTTCTCTCCTGATAACAGGTGAGTAAATCGGAATTTGTAGTTCGGCTGATTTTAGAGGAATATTTGTACGTTTCAAAAATGGACACTTAGAAACTTTTCTGCTGAAAACAACACAATGGATTCCTAAGGAAGGAAATACAAGTTACTGGTAAGTACTCTTAGAATTACTTTTCAGGGTCAGTGCTGGGCTAAAAGATGCAGCACTGGGTTCTCTCCTGATAACAGGTGAGTAAATCGGAATTCGTAGTTCGGCTGATATTAGAGGAATATTTGTGTTTCAAAAATGGACACTTAGAAACTTCTCTGGTGAAGACCACACAATGTATTCCTATGGAAGGAAATACAAGCTACTGGTAAGTACGCTTAGAATTAATTTCCAAGGTCAGTGCTGGGCTAAAAAATGCAGCACTGGGTTCTCTACTGATAACAGGTGAGTAAATCGGAATTCGTAGTTTGGCTGATTTTAGAGGAATATTTGTATGATTCAAAAATGTACACATAGAAACTATTCTTCTGAAAACCACACAATGGATTCCTATGGAAGGAAATACAAGTTACTGGTAAGTAAGCTTAGAATTACTTTTCAGGGTCAGTGCTGGGCGAAAAGATGCAGCACTGGGTTCTCTCCTGATAACAGGTGAGTAAATCGGAATTCGTAGTTTGGCTGATTTTAGAGGAATATTTGTACGTTTCAAAAATGGACACTTAGAAACTTTTTTGCTGAAAACCACACAATGCATTTCTATGGAAGGAAATACAAGTTACTGGTAAGTACGCTTAGAATTACTTTCCTGGGTCAGTGCTGGTCTGAAAGATGCAGCACTGGGTTCTCTCTTGATAACAGGTGAGTAAATCGGAATTTGTAGTTCGACTGATTTTAGAAGAATATTTGTGCATTTCAAAAATAGACACTAAGAAACTTTTCTGCTGAAAACCACACAATGGATTCCTATGGAAGGAAATACAAGTTACTGGTAAGTACGCTTAGAATTTCTTTTCAGGGTCAATGCTGGGATAAGAGATGCAGCCCTGGGTTCTCTCCTGATAACAGGTGAGTAAATCGGAATTCGTACTTCGGCTCATTTTAGAGGAATATTTGTACGTTTCAAAAATGTAGACTTAGAATTTTTTCTGCTGAAAACCACACAATGGATTCCTATGGAAGGAAATACAAGTTACTGGTAAGTACGCTTAGAATTACTTTTCAGGGTCAGTGCTGGTCTAAAAGATGCAGCACTGGGTTCTCTCCTGATAACAGGTGAGTAAATCAGAATTTGTAGTTCGGCTGATTTTAGAGGAATATTTGTACGTTTCAAAAATGGACACTTAGAAACTTTTCTGCTGAAAACCACACAATGCATTTCTATGGAAGGAAATACAAGTTACTGGTAAGTACGTTTAGAATTACTTTCCAGGGTCAGTGCTGGTCTAAAAGATGCAGCACTGGGTTCTCGCCTGATAACAGGTGAGTAAATCGGAATTCATAGTTCGACTGATTTTCGAGGAATATTTGTACTTTTCAAATATGGACAGTTAGAAACTTTTCTGTTGAAAACCACACAATGGATTCCTATGGAAGGAAACACAAGTTACTGGTAAGTACGCTTAGAATTACTTTTCAGGGTCGTGCTGGGCTAACAGATGCAGCACTGGGTTCTCTCCTGATAACAGGTGAGTAAATCGGAATTCATAGTTCGGCTCATTTTAGAGGAATATTTGTACGTTTCAAAAATGGACACTTAGAAACTTTTCTGCTGAAAACAACACAATGGATTCCGAAGGAAGGAAATACAAGTTACTGGTAAGTACGGTTAGAATTACTTTCCAGGGTCAGTGCTGGTCTAAAAGATGCAGCACTGGGTTCTCTCCTGATAACAGGTGAGTAAATCGGAATTCATAGATCGACTGATTTTCGAGGAATATTTGTACTTTTCAAAAATGGACAGTTAGAAACTTTTCTGTTGAAAACCACACAATGGATTCCTATGGAAGGAAACACAAGTTACTGGTAAGTACGCTTAGAATTACTTTTCAGGGTCGTGCTGGGCTAACAGATGCAGCACTGGGTTCTCTCCTGATAACAGGTGAGTAAATCGGAATTCGTAGTTTGGCTGATTTTAGAGGAATATTTGTACGTTTCAAAAATGGACACTTAGAAACTTTTCTGCTGAAAACAACACAATGGATTCCTAAGGAAGGAAATACAAGTTACTGGTAAGTACTCTTAGAATTACTTTTCAGGGTCAGTGCTGGGCTAAAAGATGCAGCACTGGGTTCTCTCCTGATAACAGGTGAGTAAATCGGAATTCGTAGTTCGGCTGATTTTAGAGGAATATTTGTGTGTTTCAAAAATGGACACTTAGAAACTTCTCTGGTGAAGACCACACAATGGATTCCTATGGAAGGAAATACAAGCTACTGGTAAGTACGCTTAGAATTACTTTCCAAGGTCAGTGCTGGGCTAAAAAATGCAGCACTGGGTTCTCTACTGATAACAGGTGAGTAAATCGGAATTCATAGTTCGGCTCATTTTAGAGGAATATTTGTACGTTTCAAAAATGTAGACTTAGAATTTTTTCTGCTGAAAACCACACAATGGATTCCTATGGAAGGAAATACAAGTTACTGGTAAGTACGCTTAGAATTACTTTTCAGGGTCAGTGCTGGTCTAAAAGATTCAGCACTGGGTTCTCTCCTGATAACAGGTGAGTAAATCGGAATTTGTAGTTCGGCTGATTTTAGAGGAATATTTGTACGTTTCAAAAATGGACACTTAGAAACTTTTCTGCTGAAAACAACACAATGGATTCCTAAGGAAGGAAATACAAGTTACTGGTAAGTACTCTTAGAATTACTTTTCAGGGTCAGTGCTGGGCTAAAAGATGCAGCACTGGGTTCTCTCCTGATAACAGGTGAGTAAATCGGAATTCGTAGTTCGGCTGATTTTAGAGGAATATTTGTGTGTTTCAAAAATGGACACTTAGAAACTTCTCTGGTGAAGACCACACAATGGATTCCTATGGAAGGAAATACAAGCTACTGGTAAGTACGCTTAGAATTACTTTCCAAGGTCAGTGCTGGGCTAAAAAATGCAGCACTGGGTTCTCTACTGATAACAGGTGAGTAAATCGGAATTCATAGTTCGGCTCATTTTAGAGGAATATTTGTACGTTTCAAAAATGTAGACTTAGAATTTTTTCTGCCGAAAACCACACAATGGATTCCTATGGAAGGAAATACAAGTTACTGGTAAGTACGCTTAGAATTACTTTTCAGGGTCAGTGCTGGTCTAAAAGATGCAGCACTGGGTTCTCTCCTGATAACAGGTGAGTAAATCGGAATTTGTAGTTCGGCTGATTTTAGAGGAATATTTGTAAGTTTCAAAAATGGACACTTAGAAACTTTTCTGCTGAAAACCACACAATGCATTTCTATGGAAGGAAATACAAGTTACTGGTAAGTACGGTTAGAATTACTTTCCAGGGTCAGTGCTGGTCTAAAAGATGCAGCACTGGGTTCTCTCCTGATAACAGGTGAGTAAATCGGAATTCATAGATCGACTGATTTTCGAGGAATATTTGTACTTTTCAAAAATGGACAGTTAGAAACTTTTCTGTTGAAAACCACACAATGGATTCCTATGGAAGGAAACACAAGTTACTGGTAAGTACGCTTAGAATTACTTTTCAGGGTCGTGCTGGGCTAACAGATGCAGCACTGGGTTCTCTCCTGATAACAGGTGAGTAAATCGGAATTCGTAGTTTGGCTGATTTTAGAGGAATATTTGTACGTTTCAAAAATGGACACTTAGAAACTTTTCTGCTGAAAACAACACAATGGATTCCTAAGGAAGGAAATACAAGTTACTGGTAAGTACTCTTAGAATTACTTTTCAGGGTCAGTGCTGGGCTAAAAGATGCAGCACTGGGTTCTCTCCTGATAACAGGTGAGTAAATCGGAATTCGTAGTTCGGCTGATTTTAGAGGAATATTTGTGTGTTTCAAAAATGGACACTTAGAAACTTCTCTGGTGAAGACCACACAATGGATTCCTATGGAAGGAAATACAAGCTACTGGTAAGTACGCTTAGAATTACTTTCCAAGGTCAGTGCTGGGCTAAAAAATGCAGCACTGGGTTCTCTACTGATAACAGGTGAGTAAATCGGAATTCATAGTTCGGCTCATTTTAGAGGAATATTTGTACGTTTCAAAAATGTAGACTTAGAAATTTTTCTGCTGAAAACCACACAATGGATTCCTATAAAAGGAAATACAAGTTACTGGTAAGTACGCTTAGAATTACTTTTCAGGGTCAGTGCTGGTCTAAAAGATGCAGCACTGGGTTCTCTCCTGATAACAGGTGAGTAAATCGGAATTTGTAGTTCGGCTGATTTTAGAGGAATATTTGTACGTTTCAAAAATGGACACTTAGAAACTTTTCTGCTGAAAACAACACAATGGATTCCTAAGGAAGGAAATACAAGTTACTGGTAAGTACTCTTAGAATTACTTTTCAGGGTCAGTGCTGGGCTAAAAGATGCAGCACTGGGTTCTCTCCTGATAACAGGTGAGTAAATCGGAATTCGTAGTTCGGCTGATATTAGAGGAATATTTGTGTTTCAAAAATGGACACTTAGAAACTTCTCTGGTGAAGACCACACAATGGATTCCTATGGAAGGAAATACAAGCTACTGGTAAGTACGCTTAGAATTAATTTCCAAGGTCAGTGCTGGGCTAAAAAATGCAGCACTGGGTTCTCTACTGATAACAGGTGAGTAAATCGGAATTCGTAGTTTGGCTGATTTTAGAGGAATATTTGTATGATTCAAAAATGTACACATAGAAACTATTCTTCTGAAAACCACACAATGGATTCCTATGGAAGGAAATACAAGTTACTGGTAAGTAAGCTTAGAATTACTTTTCAGGGTCAGTGCTGGGCGAAAAGATGCAGCACTGGGTTCTCTCCTGATAACAGGTGAGTAAATCGGAATTCGTAGTTTGGCTGATTTTAGAGGAATATTTGTACGTTTCAAAAATGGACACTTAGAAACTTTTTTGCTGAAAACCACACAATGCATTTCTATGGAAGGAAATACAAGTTACTGGTAAGTACGCTTAGAATTACTTTCCTGGGTCAGTGCTGGTCTGAAAGATGCAGCACTGGGTTCTCTCTTGATAACAGGTGAGTAAATCGGAATTTGTAGTTCGACTGATTTTAGAAGAATATTTGTGCATTTCAAAAATAGACACTAAGAAACTTTTCTGCTGAAAACCACACAATGGATTCCTATGGAAGGAAATACAAGTTACTGGTAAGTACGCTTAGAATTTCTTTTCAGGGTCAATGCTGGGATAAGAGATGCAGCCCTGGGTTCTCTCCTGATAACAGGTGAGTAAATCGGAATTCGTACTTCGGCTCATTTTAGAGGAATATTTGTACGTTTCAAAAATGTAGACTTAGAATTTTTTCTGCTGAAAACCACACAATGGATTCCTATGGAAGGAAATACAAGTTACTGGTAAGTACGCTTAGAATTACTTTTCAGGGTCAGTGCTGGTCTAAAAGATGCAGCACTGGGTTCTCTCCTGATAACAGGTGAGTAAATCAGAATTTGTAGTTCGGCTGATTTTAGAGGAATATTTGTACGTTTCAAAAATGGACACTTAGAAACTTTTCTGCTGAAAACCACACAATGCATTTCTATGGAAGGAAATACAAGTTACTGGTAAGTACGTTTAGAATTACTTTCCAGGGTCAGTGCTGGTCTAAAAGATGCAGCACTGGGTTCTCGCCTGATAACAGGTGAGTAAATCGGAATTCATAGTTCGACTGATTTTCGAGGAATATTTGTACTTTTCAAATATGGACAGTTAGAAACTTTTCTGTTGAAAACCACACAATGCATTCCTATGGAAGGAAACACAAGTTACTGGTAAGTACGCTTAGAATTACTTTTCAGGGTCAGTGCTGGGCGAAAAGATGCAGCACTGGGTTCTCTCCTGATAACAGGTGAGTAAATCGGAATTCGTAGTTTGGCTGATTTTAGAGGAATATTTGTACGTTTCAAAAATGGACACTTAGAAACTTTTTTGCTGAAAACCACACAATGCATTTCTATGGAAGGAAATACAAGTTACTGGTAAGTACGCTTAGAATTACTTTCCTGGGTCAGTGCTGGTCTGAAAGATGCAGCACTGGGTTCTCTCTTGATAACAGGTGAGTAAATCGGAATTTGTAGTTCGACTGATTTTAGAAGAATATTTGTGCATTTCAAAAATAGACACTAAGAAACTTTTCTGCTGAAAACCACACAATGGATTCCTATGGAAGGAAATACAAGTTACTGGTAAGTACGCTTAGAATTTCTTTTCAGGGTCAATGCTGGGATAAGAGATGCAGCCCTGGGTTCTCTCCTGATAACAGGTGAGTAAATCGGAATTCGTACTTCGGCTCATTTTAGAGGAATATTTGTACGTTTCAAAAATGTAGACTTAGAATTTTTTCTGCTGAAAACCACACAATGGATTCCTATGGAAGGAAATACAAGTTACTGGTAAGTACGCTTAGAATTACTTTTCAGGGTCAGTGCTGGTCTAAAAGATGCAGCACTGGGTTCTCTCCTGATAACAGGTGAGTAAATCAGAATTTGTAGTTCGGCTGATTTTAGAGGAATATTTGTACGTTTCAAAAATGGACACTTAGAAACTTTTCTGCTGAAAACCACACAATGCATTTCTATGGAAGGAAATACAAGTTACTGGTAAGTACGTTTAGAATTACTTTCCAGGGTCAGTGCTGGTCTAAAAGATGCAGCACTGGGTTCTCGCCTGATAACAGGTGAGTAAATCGGAATTCATAGTTCGACTGATTTTCGAGGAATATTTGTACTTTTCAAATATGGACAGTTAGAAACTTTTCTGTTGAAAACCACACAATGGATTCCTATGGAAGGAAACACAAGTTACTGGTAAGTACGCTTAGAATTACTTTTCAGGGTCGTGCTGGGCTAACAGATGCAGCACTGGGTTCTCTCCTGATAACAGGTGAGTAAATCGGAATTCATAGTTCGGCTCATTTTAGAGGAATATTTGTACGTTTCAAAAATGGACACTTAGAAACTTTTCTGCTGAAAACAACACAATGGATTCCGAAGGAAGGAAATACAAGTTACTGGTAAGTACGGTTAGAATTACTTTCCAGGGTCAGTGCTGGTCTAAAAGATGCAGCACTGGGTTCTCTCCTGATAACAGGTGAGTAAATCGGAATTCATAGATCGACTGATTTTCGAGGAATATTTGTACTTTTCAAAAATGGACAGTTAGAAACTTTTCTGTTGAAAACCACACAATGGATTCCTATGGAAGGAAACACAAGTTACTGGTAAGTACGCTTAGAATTACTTTTCAGGGTCGTGCTGGGCTAACAGATGCAGCACTGGGTTCTCTCCTGATAACAGGTGAGTAAATCGGAATTCGTAGTTTGGCTGATTTTAGAGGAATATTTGTACGTTTCAAAAATGGACACTTAGAAACTTTTCTGCTGAAAACAACACAATGGATTCCTAAGGAAGGAAATACAAGTTACTGGTAAGTACTCTTAGAATTACTTTTCAGGGTCAGTGCTGGGCTAAAAGATGCAGCACTGGGTTCTCTCCTGATAACAGGTGAGTAAATCGGAATTCGTAGTTCGGCTGATTTTAGAGGAATATTTGTGTGTTTCAAAAATGGACACTTAGAAACTTCTCTGGTGAAGACCACACAATGGATTCCTATGGAAGGAAATACAAGCTACTGGTAAGTACGCTTAGAATTACTTTCCAAGGTCAGTGCTGGGCTAAAAAATGCAGCACTGGGTTCTCTACTGATAACAGGTGAGTAAATCGGAATTCATAGTTCGGCTCATTTTAGAGGAATATTTGTACGTTTCAAAAATGTAGACTTAGAATTTTTTCTGCTGAAAACCACACAATGGATTCCTATGGAAGGAAATACAAGTTACTGGTAAGTACGCTTAGAATTACTTTTCAGGGTCAGTGCTGGTCTAAAAGATTCAGCACTGGGTTCTCTCCTGATAACAGGTGAGTAAATCGGAATTTGTAGTTCGGCTGATTTTAGAGGAATATTTGTACGTTTCAAAAATGGACACTTAGAAACTTTTCTGCTGAAAACAACACAATGGATTCCTAAGGAAGGAAATACAAGTTACTGGTAAGTACTCTTAGAATTACTTTTCAGGGTCAGTGCTGGGCTAAAAGATGCAGCACTGGGTTCTCTCCTGATAACAGGTGAGTAAATCGGAATTCGTAGTTCGGCTGATTTTAGAGGAATATTTGTAAGTTTCAAAAATGGACACTTAGAAACTTTTCTGCTGAAAACCACACAATGCATTTCTATGGAAGGAAATACAAGTTACTGGTAAGTACGGTTAGAATTACTTTCCAGGGTCAGTGCTGGTCTAAAAGATGCAGCACTGGGTTCTCTCCTGATAACAGGTGAGTAAATCGGAATTCATAGATCGACTGATTTTCGAGGAATATTTGTACTTTTCAAAAATGGACAGTTAGAAACTTTTCTGTTGAAAACCACACAATGGATTCCTATGGAAGGAAACACAAGTTACTGGTAAGTACGCTTAGAATTACTTTTCAGGGTCGTGCTGGGCTAACAGATGCAGCACTGGGTTCTCTCCTGATAACAGGTGAGTAAATCGGAATTCGTAGTTTGGCTGATTTTAGAGGAATATTTGTACGTTTCAAAAATGGACACTTAGAAACTTTTCTGCTGAAAACAACACAATGGATTCCTAAGGAAGGAAATACAAGTTACTGGTAAGTACTCTTAGAATTACTTTTCAGGGTCAGTGCTGGGCTAAAAGATGCAGCACTGGGTTCTCTCCTGATAACAGGTGAGTAAATCGGAATTCGTAGTTCGGCTGATTTTAGAGGAATATTTGTGTGTTTCAAAAATGGACACTTAGAAACTTCTCTGGTGAAGACCACACAATGGATTCCTATGGAAGGAAATACAAGCTACTGGTAAGTACGCTTAGAATTACTTTCCAAGGTCAGTGCTGGGCTAAAAAATGCAGCACTGGGTTCTCTACTGATAACAGGTGAGTAAATCGGAATTCATAGTTCGGCTCATTTTAGAGGAATATTTGTACGTTTCAAAAATGTAGACTTAGAAATTTTTCTGCTGAAAACCACACAATGGATTCCTATAAAAGGAAATACAAGTTACTGGTAAGTACGCTTAGAATTACTTTTCAGGGTCAGTGCTGGTCTAAAAGATGCAGCACTGGGTTCTCTCCTGATAACAGGTGAGTAAATCGGAATTTGTAGTTCGGCTGATTTTAGAGGAATATTTGTACGTTTCAAAAATGGACACTTAGAAACTTTTCTGCTGAAAACAACACAATGGATTCCTAAGGAAGGAAATACAAGTTACTGGTAAGTACTCTTAGAATTACTTTTCAGGGTCAGTGCTGGGCTAAAAGATGCAGCACTGGGTTCTCTCCTGATAACAGGTGAGTAAATCGGAATTCGTAGTTCGGCTGATATTAGAGGAATATTTGTGTTTCAAAAATGGACACTTAGAAACTTCTCTGGTGAAGACCACACAATGGATTCCTATGGAAGGAAATACAAGCTACTGGTAAGTACGCTTAGAATTAATTTCCAAGGTCAGTGCTGGGCTAAAAAATGCAGCACTGGGTTCTCTACTGATAACAGGTGAGTAAATCGGAATTCGTAGTTTGGCTGATTTTAGAGGAATATTTGTATGATTCAAAAATGTACACATAGAAACTATTCTTCTGAAAACCACACAATGGATTCCTATGGAAGGAAATACAAGTTACTGGTAAGTAAGCTTAGAATTACTTTTCAGGGTCAGTGCTGGGCGAAAAGATGCAGCACTGGGTTCTCTCCTGATAACAGGTGAGTAAATCGGAATTCGTAGTTTGGCTGATTTTAGAGGAATATTTGTACGTTTCAAAAATGGACACTTAGAAACTTTTTTGCTGAAAACCACACAATGCATTTCTATGGAAGGAAATACAAGTTACTGGTAAGTACGCTTAGAATTACTTTCCTGGGTCAGTGCTGGTCTGAAAGATGCAGCACTGGGTTCTCTCTTGATAACAGGTGAGTAAATCGGAATTTGTAGTTCGACTGATTTTAGAAGAATATTTGTGCATTTCAAAAATAGACACTAAGAAACTTTTCTGCTGAAAACCACACAATGGATTCCTATGGAAGGAAATACAAGTTACTGGTAAGTACGCTTAGAATTTCTTTTCAGGGTCAATGCTGGGATAAGAGATGCAGCCCTGGGTTCTCTCCTGATAACAGGTGAGTAAATCGGAATTCGTACTTCGGCTCATTTTAGAGGAATATTTGTACGTTTCAAAAATGTAGACTTAGAATTTTTTCTGCTGAAAACCACACAATGGATTCCTATGGAAGGAAATACAAGTTACTGGTAAGTACGCTTAGAATTACTTTTCAGGGTCAGTGCTGGTCTAAAAGATGCAGCACTGGGTTCTCTCCTGATAACAGGTGAGTAAATCAGAATTTGTAGTTCGGCTGATTTTAGAGGAATATTTGTACGTTTCAAAAATGGACACTTAGAAACTTTTCTGCTGAAAACCACACAATGCATTTCTATGGAAGGAAATACAAGTTACTGGTAAGTACGTTTAGAATTACTTTCCAGGGTCAGTGCTGGTCTAAAAGATGCAGCACTGGGTTCTCGCCTGATAACAGGTGAGTAAATCGGAATTCATAGTTCGACTGATTTTCGAGGAATATTTGTACTTTTCAAATATGGACAGTTAGAAACTTTTCTGTTGAAAACCACACAATGCATTCCTATGGAAGGAAACACAAGTTACTGGTAAGTACGCTTAGAATTACTTTTCAGGGTCAGTGCTGGGCGAAAAGATGCAGCACTGGGTTCTCTCCTGATAACAGGTGAGTAAATCGGAATTCGTAGTTTGGCTGATTTTAGAGGAATATTTGTACGTTTCAAAAATGGACACTTAGAAACTTTTCTGCTGAAAACAACACAATGGATTCCGAAGGAAGGAAATACAAGTTACTGGTAAGTACGGTTAGAATTACTTTCCAGGGTCAGTGCTGGTCTAAAAGATGCAGCACTGGGTTCTCTCCTGATAACAGGTGAGTAAATCGGAATTCATAGATCGACTGATTTTCGAGGAATATTTGTACTTTTCAAAAATGGACAGTTAGAAACTTTTCTGTTGAAAACCACACAATGGATTCCTATGGAAGGAAACACAAGTTACTGGTAAGTACGCTTAGAATTACTTTTCAGGGTCGTGCTGGGCTAACAGATGCAGCACTGGGTTCTCTCCTGATAACAGGTGAGTAAATCGGAATTCGTAGTTTGGCTGATTTTAGAGGAATATTTGTACGTTTCAAAAATGGACACTTAGAAACTTTTCTGCTGAAAACAACACAATGGATTCCTAAGGAAGGAAATACAAGTTACTGGTAAGTACTCTTAGAATTACTTTTCAGGGTCAGTGCTGGGCTAAAAGATGCAGCACTGGGTTCTCTCCTGATAACAGGTGAGTAAATCGGAATTCGTAGTTCGGCTGATTTTAGAGGAATATTTGTGTGTTTCAAAAATGGACACTTAGAAACTTCTCTGGTGAAGACCACACAATGGATTCCTATGGAAGGAAATACAAGCTACTGGTAAGTACGCTTAGAATTACTTTCCAAGGTCAGTGCTGGGCTAAAAAATGCAGCACTGGGTTCTCTACTGATAACAGGTGAGTAAATCGGAATTCATAGTTCGACTGATTTTCGAGGAATATTTGTACTTTTCAAAAAAGGACTGTTAGAAACTTTTCTGCTGAAAACAACACAATGGATTCCTATGGAAGGAAATACAACTTACTGGTAAGTACGCTTAGAATTACTTTTCAGGGTCGGTGCTGGGCTAAAAGGTGCAGCACTGGGTTCATTCCTGATAACAGGTGAGTAAATCGGAATTCATAGTTCGGTTGATTTTAGAGGAATATTTGTACGTTTCAAAAATGGACACTTACAAACTTTTCTGCTGAAAACCACACAATGGATTCCTATGGAAGGAAATACAAGTTACTGGTAAGTACACTTAGAATTACTTTCCAGGGTCAGTGCTGGGCTAAATGATGCAGCACTGGGTTCTGACCTGATAACAGGTGAGTAAATCGGAATTCATAGTTCGACTGATTTTCGAGGAATATTTGTACGTTTCAAAAATGGACACTTAGAAACTTTTCTGCTGAAAACAACACAATGGATTCCTAAGGAAGGAAATACAAGTTACTGGTAAGTACTCTTAGAATTACTTTTCAGGGTCAGTGCTGGGCTAAAAGATGCAGCACTGGGTTCTCTCCTGATAACAGGTGAGTAAATCGGAATTCGTAGTTCGGCTGATTTTAGAGGAATATTTGTGTGTTTCAAAAATGGACACTTAGGAACTTCTCTGGTGAAGACCACACAATGGATTCCTATGGAAGGAAATACAAGCTACTGGTAAGTACGCTTAGAATTACTTTCCAAGGTCAGTGCTGGGCTAAAAAATGCAGCACTGGGTTCTCTACTGATAACAGGTGAGTAAATCGGAATTCATAGTTCGGCTCATTTTAGAGGAATATTTGTACGTTTCAAAAATGTAGACTTAGAATTTTTTCTGCTGAAAACCACACAATGGATTCCTATGGAAGGAAATACAAGTTACTGGTAAGTACGCTTAGAATTACTTTTCAGGGTCAGTGCTGGTCTAAAAGATGCAGCACTGGGTTCTCTCCTGATAACAGGTGAGTAAATCGGAATTTGTAGTTCGGCTGATTTTAGAGGAATATTTGTACGTTTCAAAAATGGACACTTAGAAACTTTTCTGCTGAAAACCACACAATGCATTTCTATGGAAGGAAATACAAGTTACTGGTAAGTACGGTTAGAATTACTTTCCAGGGTCAGTGCTGGTCTAAAAGATGCAGCACTGGGTTCTCTCCTGATAACAGGTGAGTAAATCGGAATTCATAGTTCGACTGATTTTCGAGGAATATTTGTACTTTTCAAAAATGGACAGTTAGAAACTTTTCTGTTGAAAACCACACAATGGATTCCTATGGAAGGAAACACAAGTTACTGGTAAGTACGCTTAGAATTACTTTTCAGGGTCGTGCTGGGCTAACAGATGCAGCACTGGGTTCTCTCCTGATAACAGGTGAGTAAATCGGAATTCGTAGTTTGGCTGATTTTAGAGGAATATTTGTACGTTTCAAAAATGGACACTTAGAAACTTCTCTGGTGAAGACCACACAATGGATTCCTATGGAAGGAAATACAAGCTACTGGTAAGTACTCTTAGAATTACTTTCCAAGGTCAGTGCTGGGCTAAAAAATGCAGCACTGGGTTCTCTACTGATAACAGGTGAGTAAATCGGAATTCGTAGTTTGGCTGATTTTAGAGGAATATTTGTATGATTCAAAAATGTACACATAGAAACTATTCTTATGAAAACCACACAATGGATTCCTATGGAAGGAAATACAAGTTACTGGTAAGTAAGCTTAGAATTACTTTTCAGGGTCAGTGCTGGGCGAAAAGATGCAGCACTGGGTTCTCTCCTGATAACAGGTGAGTAAATCGGAATTCGTAGTTTGGCTGATTTTAGAGGAATATTTGTACGTTTCAAAAATGGACACTTAGAAACTTTTCTGCTGAAAACAACACAATGGATTCCGAAGGAAGGAAATACAAGTTACTGGTAAGTACGGTTAGAATTACTTTCCAGGGTCAGTGCTGGTCTAAAAGATGCAGCACTGGGTTCTCTCCTGATAACAGGTGAGTAAATCGGAATTCATAGATCGACTGATTTTCGAGGAATATTTGTACTTTTCAAAAATGGACAGTTAGAAACTTTTCTGTTGAAAACCACACAATGGATTCCTATGGAAGGAAACACAAGTTACTGGTAAGTACGCTTAGAATTACTTTCCTGGGTCAGTGCTGGTCTGAAAGATGCAGCACTGGGTTCTCTCTTGATAACAGGTGAGTAAATCGGAATTTGTAGTTCGACTGATTTTAGAAGAATATTTGTGCATTTCAAAAATAGACACTAAGAAACTTTTCTGCTGAAAACCACACAATGGATTCCTATGGAAGGAAATACAAGTTACTGGTAAGTACGCTTAGAATTTCTTTTCAGGGTCAATGCTGGGATAAGAGATGCAGCCCTGGGTTCTCTCCTGATAACAGGTGAGTAAATCGGAATTCGTACTTCGGCTCATTTTAGAGGAATATTTGTACGTTTCAAAAATGTAGACTTAGAATTTTTTCTGCTGAAAACCACACAATGGATTCCTATGGAAGGAAATACAAGTTACTGGTAAGTACGCTTAGAATTACTTTTCAGGGTCTGTGCTGGTCTAAAAGATGCAGCACTGGGTTCTCTCCTGATAACAGGTGAGTAAATCAGAATTTGTAGTTCGGCTGATTTTAGAGGAATATTTGTACGTTTCAAAAATGGACACTTAGAAACTTTTCTGCTGAAAACCACACAATGCATTTCTATGGAAGGAAATACAAGTTACTGGTAAGTACGTTTAGAATTACTTTCCAGGGTCAGTGCTGGTCTAAAAGATGCAGCACTGGGTTCTCGCCTGATAACAGGTGAGTAAATCGGAATTCATAGTTCGACTGATTTTCGAGGAATATTTGTACTTTTCAAATATGGACAGTTAGAAACTTTTCTGTTGAAAACCACACAATGGATTCCTATGGAAGGAAACACAAGTTACTGGTAAGTACGCTTAGAATTACTTTTCAGGGTCGTGCTGGGCTAACAGATGCAGCACTGGGTTCTCTCCTGATAACAGGTGAGTAAATCGGAATTCGTAGTTTGGCTGATTTTAGAGGAATATTTGTACGTTTCAAAAATGGACACTTAGAAACTTTTCTGCTGAAAACAACACAATGGATTCCGAAGGAAGGAAATACAAGTTACTGGTAAGTACGGTTAGAATTACTTTCCAGGGTCAGTGCTGGTCTAAAAGATGCAGCACTGGGTTCTCTCCTGATAACAGGTGAGTAAATCGGAATTCATAGATCGACTGATTTTCGAGGAATATTTGTACTTTTCAAAAATGGACAGTTAGAAACTTTTCTGTTGAAAACCACACAATGGATTCCTATGGAAGGAAACACAAGTTACTGGTAAGTACGCTTAGAATTACTTTTCAGGGTCGTGCTGGGCTAACAGATGCAGCACTGGGTTCTCTCCTGATAACAGGTGAGTAAATCGGAATTCGTAGTTTGGCTGATTTTAGAGGAATATTTGTACGTTTCAAAAATGGACACTTAGAAACTTTTCTGCTGAAAACAACACAATGGATTCCTAAGGAAGGAAATACAAGTTACTGGTAAGTACTCTTAGAATTACTTTTCAGGGTCAGTGCTGGGCTAAAAGATGCAGCACTGGGTTCTCTCCTGATAACAGGTGAGTAAATCGGAATTCGTAGTTCGGCTGATTTTAGAGGAATATTTGTGTGTTTCAAAAATGGACACTTAGAAACTTCTCTGGTGAAGACCACACAATGGATTCCTATGGAAGGAAATACAAGCTACTGGTAAGTACGCTTAGAATTACTTTCCAAGGTCAGTGCTGGGCTAAAAAATGCAGCACTGGGTTCTCTACTGATAACAGGTGAGTAAATCGGAATTCATAGTTCGGCTCATTTTAGAGGAATATTTGTACGTTTCAAAAATGTAGACTTAGAATTTTTTCTGCTGAAAACCACACAATGGATTCCTATGGAAGGAAATACAAGTTTCTGGTAAGTACGCTTAGAATTACTTTTCAGGGTCAGTGCTGGTCTAAAAGATGCAGCACTGGGTTCTCTCCTGATAACAGGTGAGTAAATCGGAATTTGTAGTTCGGCTGATTTTAGAGGAATATTTGTACGTTTCAAAAATGGACACTTAGAAACTTCTCTGGTGAAGACCACACAATGGATTCCTATGGAAGGAAATACAAGCTACTGGTAAGTACGCTTAGAATTACTTTCCAAGGTCAGTGCTGGGCTAAAAAATGCAGCACTGGGTTCTCTACTGATAACAGGTGAGTAAATCGGAATTCATAGTTCGGCTCATTTTAGAGGAATATTTGTACGTTTCAAAAATGTAGACTTAGAATTTTTTCTGCTGAAAACCACACAATGGATTCCTATGGAAGGAAATACAAGTTACTGGTAAGTACGCTTAGAATTACTTTTCAGGGTCAGTGCTGGTCTAAAAGATGCAGCACTGGGTTCTCTCCTGATAACAGGTGAGTAAATCGGAATTTGTAGTTCGGCTGATTTTAGAGGAATATTTGTAAGTTTCAAAAATGGACACTTAGAAACTTTTCTGCTGAAAACCACACAATGCATTTCTATGGAAGGAAATACAAGTTACTGGTAAGTACGGTTAGAATTACTTTCCAGGGTCAGTGCTGGTCTAAAAGATGCAGCACTGGGTTCTCTCCTGATAACAGGTGAGTAAATCGGAATTCATAGATCGACTGATTTTCGAGGAATATTTGTACTTTTCAAAAATGGACAGTTAGAAACTTTTCTGTTGAAAACCACACAATGGATTCCTATGGAAGGAAACACAAGTTACTGGTAAGTACGCTTAGAATTACTTTTCAGGGTCGTGCTGGGCTAACAGATGCAGCACTGGGTTCTCTCCTGATAACAGGTGAGTAAATCGGAATTCGTAGTTTGGCTGATTTTAGAGGAATATTTGTACGTTTCAAAAATGGACACTTAGAAACTTTTCTGCTGAAAACAACACAATGGATTCCTAAGGAAGGAAATACAAGTTACTGGTAAGTACTCTTAGAATTACTTTTCAGGGTCAGTGCTGGGCTAAAAGATGCAGCACTGGGTTCTCTCCTGATAACAGGTGAGTAAATCGGAATTCGTAGTTCGGCTGATTTTAGAGGAATATTTGTGTGTTTCAAAAATGGACACTTAGAAACTTCTCTGGTGAAGACCACACAATGGATTCCTATGGAAGGAAATACAAGCTACTGGTAAGTACGCTTAGAATTACTTTCCAAGGTCAGTGCTGGGCTAAAAAATGCAGCACTGGGTTCTCTACTGATAACAGGTGAGTAAATCGGAATTCATAGTTCGGCTAATTTTAGAGGAATATTTGTACGTTTCAAAAATGTAGACTTAGAATTTTTTCTGCTGAAAACCACACAATGGATTCCTATGGAAGGAAATACAAGTTACTGGTAAGTACGCTTAGAATTACTTTTCAGGGTCAGTGCTGGTCTAAAAGATGCAGCACTGGGTTCTCTCCTGATAACAGGTGAGTAAATCGGAATTTGTAGTTCGGCTGATTTTAGAGGAATATTTGTACGTTTCAAAAATGGACACTTAGAAACTTTTCTGCTGAAAACCACACCATGCATTTCTATGGAAGGAAATACAAGTTACTGGTAAGTACGGTTAGAATTACTTTCCAGGGTCAGTGCTGGTCTAAAAGATGCAGCACTGGGTTCTCTCCTGATAACAGGTGAGTAAATCGGAATTCATAGTTCGACTGATTTTCGAGGAATATTTGTACTTTTCAAAAATGGACAGTTAGAAACTTTTCTGTTGAAAACCACACAATGGATTCCTATGGAAGGAAACACAAGTTACTGGTAAGTACGCTTAGAATTACTTTTCAGGGTCGTGCTGGGCTAACAGATGCAGCACTTGGTTCTCTCCTGATAACAGGTGAGTAAATCGGAATTCGTAGTTTGGCTGATTTTAGAGGAATATTTGTACGTTTCAAAAATGGACACTTAGAAACTTTTCTGCTGAAAACAACACAATGGATTCCTAAGAAAGGAAATACAAGTTACTGGTAAGTACTCTTAGAATTACTTTTCAGGGTCAGTGCTGGGCTAAAAGATGCAGCACTGGGTTCTCTCCTGATAACAGGTGAGTAAATCGGAATTCGTAGTTCGGCTGATATTAGAGGAATATTTGTGTGTTTCAAAAATGGACACTTAGAAACTTCTCTGGTGAAGACCACACAATGGATTCCTATGGAAGGAAATACAAGCTACTGGTAAGTACTCTTAGAATTACTTTCCAAGGTCAGTGCTGGGCTAAAAAATGCAGCACTGGGTTCTCTACTGATAACAGGTCAGTAAATCGGAATTCGTAGTTTGGCTGATTTTAGAGGAATATTTGTACATTTTAAAAATGGACACTTAGAAACTTTTCTTCTGAAAACCACACAATGGATTCCTATGGAAGGGAATACAAGTTACTGGTAAGTACACTTAGAATTACTTTCCAGGGTCAGTGCTGGGCTAAATGATGCAGCACTGGGTTCTGTCCTGATAACAGGTGAGTATATCGGAATTCATAGTTCGACTGATTTTCGAGGAATATTTGTACTTTTCAAAAAAGGACTGTTAGAAACTTTTCTGCTGAAAACAACACAATGGATTCCTATGGAAGGAAATACAACTTACTGGTAAGTACGCTTAGAATTACTTTTCAGGGTCGGTGCTGGGCTAAAAGGTGCAGCACTGGGTTCATTCCTGATAACAGGTGAGTAAATCGGAATTCATAGTTCGGTTGATTTTAGAGGAATATTTGTACGTTTCAAAAATGGACACTTACAAACTTTTCTGCTGAAAACCACACAATGGATTCCTATGGAAGGAAATACAAGTTACTGGTAAGTACACTTAGAATTACTTTCCAGGGTCAGTGCTGGGCTAAATGATGCAGCACTGGGTTCTGACCTGATAACAGGTGAGTAAATCGGAATTCATAGTTCGACTGATTTTCGAGGAATATTTGTACGTTTCAAAAATGGACACTTAGAAACTTTTCTGCTGAAAACAACACAATGGATTCCCAAGGAAGGAAATACAAGTTACTGGTAAGTACTCTTAGAATTACTTTTCAGGGTCAGTGCTGGGCTAAAAGATGCAGCACTGGGTTCTCTCCTGATAACAGGTGAGTAAATCGGAATTCGTAGTTCGGCTGATTTTAGAGGAATATTTGTGTGTTTCAAAAATGGACACTTAGGAACTTCTCTGGTGAAGACCACACAATGGATTCCTATGGAAGGAAATACAAGCTACTGGTAAGTACGCTTAGAATTACTTTCCAAGGTCAGTGCTGGGCTAAAAAATGCAGCACTGGGTTCTCTACTGATAACAGGTGAGTAAATCGGAATTCATAGTTCGGCTCATTTTAGAGGAATATTTGTACGTTTCAAAAATGTAGACTTAGAATTTTTTCTGCTGAAAACCACACAATGGATTCCTATGGAAGGAAATACAAGTTACTGGTAAGTACGCTTAGAATTACTTTTCAGGGTCAGTGCTGGTCTAAAAGATGCAGCACTGGGTTCTCTCCTGATAACAGGTGAGTAAATCGGAATTTGTAGTTCGGCTGATTTTAGAGGAATATTTGTACGTTTCAAAAATGGACACTTAGAAACTTTTCTGCTGAAAACCACACAATGCATTTCTATGGAAGGAAATACAAGTTACTGGTAAGTACGGTTAGAATTACTTTCCAGGGTCAGTGCTGGTCTAAAAGATGCAGCACTGGGTTCTCTCCTGATAACAGGTGAGTAAATCGGAATTGATAGTTCGACTGATTTTCGAGGAATATTTGTACTTTTCAAAAATGGACAGTTAGAAACTTTTCTGTTGAAAACCACACAATGGATTCCTATGGAAGGAAACACAAGTTACTGGTAAGTACGCTTAGAATTACTTTTCAGGGTCGTGCTGGGCTAACAGATGCAGCACTGGGTTCTCTCCTGATAACAGGTGAGTAAATCGGAATTCGTAGTTTGGCTGATTTTAGAGGAATATTTGTACGTTTCAAAAATGGACACTTAGAAACTTCTCTGGTGAAGACCACACAATGGATTCCTATGGAAGGAAATACAAGCTACTGGTAAGTACTCTTAGAATTACTTTCCAAGGTCAGTGCTGGGCTAAAAAATGCAGCACTGGGTTCTCTACTGATAACAGGTGAGTAAATCGGAATTCGTAGTTTGGCTGATTTTAGAGGAATATTTGTATGATTCAAAAATGTACACATAGAAACTATTCTTATGAAAACCACACAATGGATTCCTATGGAAGGAAATACAAGTTACTGGTAAGTAAGCTTAGAATTACTTTTCAGGGTCAGTGCTGGGTGAAAAGATGCAGCACTGGGTTCTCTCCTGATAACAGGTGAGTAAATCGGAATTCGTAGTTTGGCTGATTTTAGAGGAATATTTGTACGTTTCAAAAATGGACACTTAGAAACTTTTCTGCTGAAAACAACACAATGGATTCCGAAGGAAGGAAATACAAGTTACTGGTAAGTACGGTTAGAATTACTTTCCAGGGTCAGTGCTGGTCTAAAAGATGCAGCACTGGGTTCTCTCCTGATAACAGGTGAGTAAATCGGAATTCATAGATCGACTGATTTTCGAGGAATATTTGTACTTTTCAAAAATGGACAGTTAGAAACTTTTCTGTTGAAAACCACACAATGGATTCCTATGGAAGGAAACACAAGTTACTGGTAAGTACGCTTAGAATTACTTTCCTGGGTCAGTGCTGGTCTGAAAGATGCAGCACTGGGTTCTCTCTTGATAACAGGTGAGTAAATCGGAATTTGTAGTTCGACTGATTTTAGAAGAATATTTGTGCATTTCAAAAATAGACACTAAGAAACTTTTCTGCTGAAAACCACACAATGGATTCCTATGGAAGGAAATACAAGTTACTGGTAAGTACGCTTAGAATTTCTTTTCAGGGTCAATGCTGGGATAAGAGATGCAGCCCTGGGTTCTCTCCTGATAACAGGTGAGTAAATCGGAATTCGTACTTCGGCTCATTTTAGAGGAATATTTGTACGTTTCAAAAATGTAGACTTAGAATTTTTTCTGCTGAAAACCACACAATGGATTCCTATGGAAGGAAATACAAGTTACTGGTAAGTACGCTTAGAATTACTTTTCAGGGTCAGTGCTGGTCTAAAAGATGCAGCACTGGGTTCTCTCCTGATAACAGGTGAGTAAATCAGAATTTGTAGTTCGGCTGATTTTAGAGGAATATTTGTATGTTTCAAAAATGGACACTTAGAAACTTTTCTGCTGAAAACCACACAATGCATTTCTATGGAAGGAAATACAAGTTACTGGTAAGTACGTTTAGAATTACTTTCCAGGGTCAGTGCTGGTCTAAAAGATGCAGCACTGGGTTCTCGCCTGATAACAGGTGAGTAAATCGGAATTCATAGTTCGACTGATTTTCGAGGAATATTTGTACTTTTCAAATATGGACAGTTAGAAACTTTTCTGTTGAAAACCACACAATGGATTCCTATGGAAGGAAACACAAGTTACTGGTAAGTACGCTTAGAATTACTTTTCAGGGTCGTGCTGGGCTAACAGATGCAGCACTGGGTTCTCTCCTGATAACAGGTGAGTAAATCGGAATTCGTAGTTTGGCTGATTTTAGAGGAATATTTGTACGTTTCAAAAATGGACACTTAGAAACTTTTCTGCTGAAAACAACACAATGGATTCCGAAGGAAGGAAATACAAGTTACTGGTAAGTACGGTTAGAATTACTTTCCAGGGTCAGTGCTGGTCTAAAAGATGCAGCACTGGGTTCTCTCCTGATAACAGGTGAGTAAATCGGAATTCATAGATCGACTGATTTTCGAGGAATATTTGTACTTTTCAAAAATGGACAGTTAGAAACTTTTCTGTTGAAAACCACACAATGGATTCCTATGGAAGGAAACACAAGTTACTGGTAAGTACGCTTAGAATTACTTTTCAGGGTCGTGCTGGGCTAACAGATGCAGCACTGGGTTCTCTCCTGATAACAGGTGAGTAAATCGGAATTTGTAGTTTGGCTGATTTTAGAGGAATATTTGTACGTTTCAAAAATGGACACTTAGAAACTTTTCTGCTGAAAACAACACAATGGATTCCTAAGGAAGGAAATACAAGTTACTGGTAAGTACTCTTAGAATTACTTTTCAGGGTCAGTGCTGGGCTAAAAGATGCAGCACTGGGTTCTCTCCTGATAACAGGTGAGTAAATCGGAATTCGTAGTTCGGCTGATTTTAGAGGAATATTTGTGTGTTTCAAAAATGGACACTTAGAAACTTCTCTGGTGAAGACCACACAATGGATTCCTATGGAAGGAAATACAAGCTACTGGTAAGTACGCTTAGAATTACTTTCCAAGGTCAGTGCTGGGCTAAAAAATGCAGCACTGGGTTCTCTACTGATAACAGGTGAGTAAATCGGAATTCATAGTTCGGCTCATTTTAGAGGAATATTTGTACGTTTCAAAAATGTAGACTTAGAATTTTTTCTGCTGAAAACCACACAATGGATTCCTATGGAAGGAAATACAAGTTTCTGGTAAGTACGCTTAGAATTACTTTTCAGGGTCAGTGCTGGTCTAAAAGATGCAGCACTGGGTTCTCTCCTGATAACAGGTGAGTAAATCGGAATTTGTAGTTCGGCTGATTTTAGAGGAATATTTGTACGTTTCAAAAATGGACACTTAGAAACTTCTCTGGTGAAGACCACACAATGGATTCCTATGGAAGGAAATACAAGCTACTGGTAAGTACGCTTAGAATTACTTTCCAAGGTCAGTGCTGGGCTAAAAAATGCAGCACTGGGTTCTCTACTGATAACAGGTGAGTAAATCGGAATTCATAGTTCGGCTCATTTTAGAGGTATATTTGTACGTTTCAAAAATGTAGACTTAGAATTTTTTCTGCTGAAAACCACACAATGGATTCCTATGGAAGGAAATACAAGTTACTGGTAAGTACGCTTAGAATTACTTTTCAGGGTCAGTGCTGGTCTAAAAGATGCAGCACTGGGTTCTCTCCTGATAACAGGTGAGTAAATCGGAATTTGTAGTTCGGCTGATTTTAGAGGAATATTTGTAAGTTTCAAAAATGGACACTTAGAAACTTTTCTGCTGAAAACCACACAATGCATTTCTATGGAAGGAAATACAAGTTACTGGTAAGTACGGTTAGAATTACTTTCCAGGGTCAGTGCTGGTCTAAAAGATGCAGCACTGGGTTCTCTCCTGATAACAGGTGAGGAAATCGGAATTCATAGATCGACTGATTTTCGAGGAATATTTGTACTTTTCAAAAATGGACAGTTAGAAACTTTTCTGTTGAAAACCACACAATGGATTCCTATGGAAGGAAACACAAGTTACTGGTAAGTACGCTTAGAATTACTTTTCAGGGTCGTGCTGGGCTAACAGATGCAGCACTGGGTTCTCTCCTGATAACAGGTGAGTAAATCGGAATTCGTAGTTTGGCTGATTTTAGAGGAATATTTGTACGTTTCAAAAATGGACACTTAGAAACTTTTCTGCTGAAAACAACACAATGGATTCCTAAGGAAGGAAATACAAGTTACTGGTAAGTACTCTTAGAATTACTTTTCAGGGTCAGTGCTGGGCTAAAAGATGCAGCACTGGGTTCTCTCCTGATAACAGGTGAGTAAATCGGAATTCGTAGTTCGGCTGATTTTAGAGGAATATTTGTGTGTTTCAAAAATGGACACTTAGAAACTTCTCTGGTGAAGACCACACAATGGATTCCTATGGAAGGAAATACAAGCTACTGGTAAGTACGCTTAGAATTACTTTCCAAGGTCAGTGCTGGGCTAAAAAATGCAGCACTGGGTTCTCTACTGATAACAGGTGAGTAAATCGGAATTCATAGTTCGGCTAATTTTAGAGGAATATTTGTACGTTTCAAAAATGTAGACTTAGAATTTTTTCTGCTGAAAACCACACAATGGATTCCTATGGAAGGAAATACAAGTTACTGGTAAGTACGCTTAGAATTACTTTTCAGGGTCAGTGCTGGTCTAAAAGATGCAGCACTGGGTTCTCTCCTGATAACAGGTGAGTAAATCGGAATTTGTAGTTCGGCTGATTTTAGAGGAATATTTGTACGTTTCAAAAATGGACACTTAGAAACTTTTCTGCTGAAAACCACACCATGCATTTCTATGGAAGGAAATACAAGTTACTGGTAAGTACGGTTAGAATTACTTTCCAGGGTCAGTGCTGGTCTAAAAGATGCAGCACTGGGTTCTCTCCTGATAACAGGTGAGTAAATCGGAATTCATAGTTCGACTGATTTTCGAGGAATATTTGTACTTTTCAAAAATGGACAGTTAGAAACTTTTCTGTTGAAAACCACACAATGGATTCCTATGGAAGGAAACACAAGTTACTGGTAAGTACGCTTAGAATTACTTTTCAGGGTCGTGCTGGGCTAACAGATGCAGCACTTGGTTCTCTCCTGATAACAGGTGAGTAAATCGGAATTCGTAGTTTGGCTGATTTTAGAGGAATATTTGTACGTTTCAAAAATGGACACTTAGAAACTTTTCTGCTGAAAACAACACAATGGATTCCTAAGAAAGGAAATACAAGTTACTGGTAAGTACTCTTAGAATTACTTTTCAGGGTCAGTGCTGGGCTAAAAGATGCAGCACTGGGTTCTCTCCTGATAACAGGTGAGTAAATCGGAATTCGTAGTTCGGCTGATATTAGAGGAATATTTGTGTGTTTCAAAAATGGACACTTAGAAACTTCTCTGGTGAAGACCACACAATGGATTCCTATGGAAGGAAATACAAGCTACTGGTAAGTACTCTTAGAATTACTTTCCAAGGTCAGTGCTGGGCTAAAAAATGCAGCACTGGGTTCTCTACTGATAACAGGTCAGTAAATCGGAATTCGTAGTTTGGCTGATTTTAGAGGAATATTTGTATGATTAAAAAATGTACACATAGAAACTATTCTTCTGAAAACCACACAATGAATTCCTATGGAAGGAAATACAAGTTACTGGTAAGTAAGCTTAGAATTACTTTTCAGGGTCAGTGCTGGGCGAAAAGATGCAGCACTGGGTTCTCTCCTGATAACAGGTGAGTAAATCGGAAATCGTAGTTCGGCTGATTTTAGAGGAATATTTGTACGTTTCAAAAATGGACTCTTAGAATTTTTTCTGCTGAAAACCACACAATGGATTCCTATGGAAGGAAATACAAGTTACTGGTAAGTACGCTTAGAATTACTTTTCAGGGTCAGTGCTGGTCTAAAAGATGCAGCACTGGGTTCTCTCCTGATAACAGGTGAGTAAATCAGAATTTGTAGTTCGGCTGATTTTAGAGGAATATTTGTACGTTTCAAAAATGGACACTTAGAAACTTTTCTGCTGAAAACCACACAATGCATTTCTATGGAAGGAAATACAAGTTACTGGTAAGTACGGTTAGAATTACTTTCCAGGGTCACTGCTGGTCTAAAAGATGCAGCACTGGGTTCTCTCCTGATAACAGGTGAGTAAATCGGAATTCATAGTTCGACTGATTTTCGAGGAATATTTGTACTTTTCAAATATGGACAGTTAGAAACTTTTCTGTTGAAAACCACACAATGGATTCCTATGGAAGGAAACACAAGTTACTGGTAAGTACGCTTAGAATTACTTTTCAGGGTCGTGCTGGGCTAACAGATGCAGCACTGGGTTCTCTCCTGATAACAGGTGAGTAAATCGGAATTCGTAGTTTGGCTGATTTTAGAGGAATATTTGTACGTTTCAAAAATGGACACTTAGAAACTTTTCTGCTGAAAACAACACAATGGATTCCGAAGGAAGAAAATACAAGTTGCTGGTAAGTACTCTTAGAATTACTTTTCAGGGTCAGTGCTGGGCTAAAAGATAAAGCACTGGGTTCTCTCCTGATAACAGGTGAGTAAATCGGAATTCGTAGTTCGGCTGATTTTAGAGGAATATTTGTGTGTTTAAAAAATGGACACTTAGAAACTTCTCTGGTGAAGACCACACAATGGATTCCTATGGAAGGAAATACAAGCTACTGGTAAGTACGCTTAGAATTACTTTCCAAGGTCTGTGCTGGGCTAAAAAATGCAGCACTGGGTTCTCTACTGATAACAGGTGAGTAAATCGGAATTCATAGTTCGGCTCATTTTAGAGGAATATTTGTACGTTTCAAAAATGTAGACTTAGAATTTTTTCTGCTGAAAACCACACAATGGATTCCTATGGAAGGAAATACAAGTTACTGGTAAGTACGCTTAGAATTACTTTTCAGGGTCAGTGCTGGTCTAAAAGATGCAGCACTGGGTTCTCTCCTGATAACAGGTGAGTAAATCGGAATTTGTAGTTCGGCTGATTTTAGAGGAATATTTGTAAGTTTCAAAAATGGACACTTAGAAACTTTTCTGCTGAAAACCACACAATGCATTTCTATGGAAGGAAATACAAGTTACTGGTAAGTACGGTTAGAATTACTTTCCAGGGTCAGTGCTGGTCTAAAAGATGCAGCACTGGGTTCTCTCCTGATAACAGGTGAGTAAATCGGAATTCATAGATCGACTGATTTTCGAGGAATATTTGTACTTTTCAAAAATGGACAGTTAGAAACTTTTCTGTTGAAAACCACACAATGGATTCCTATGGAAGGAAACACAAGTTACTGGTAAGTACGCTTAGAATTACTTTTCAGGGTCGTGCTGGGCTAACAGATGCAGCACTGGGTTCTCTCCTGATAACAGGTGAGTAAATCGGAATTCGTAGTTTGGCTGATTTTAGAGGAATATTTGTACGTTTCAAAAATGGACACTTAGAAACTTTTCTGCTGAAAACAACACAATGGATTCCTAAGGAAGGAAATACAAGTTACTGGTAAGTACTCTTAGAATTACTTTTCAGGGTCAGTGCTGGGCTAAAAGATGCAGCACTGGGTTCTCTCCTGATAACAGGTGAGTAAATCGGAATTCGTAGTTCGGCTGATTTTAGAGGAATATTTGTGTGTTTCAAAAATGGACACTTAGAAACTTCTCTGGTGAAGACCACACAATGGATTCCTATTGAAGGAAATACAAGCTACTGGTAAGTACGCTTAGAATTACTTTCCAAGGTCAGTGCTGGGCTAAAAAATGCAGCACTGGGTTCTCTACTGATAACAGGTGAGTAAATCGGAATTCATAGTTCGGCTCATTTTAGAGGAATATTTGTACGTTTCAAAAATGTAGACTTAGAATTTTTTCTGCTGAAAACCACACAATGGATTCCTATGGAAGGAAATACAAGTTACTGGTAAGTACGCTTAGAATTACTTTTCAGGGTCAGTGCTGGTCTAAAAGATGCAGCACTGGGTTCTCTCCTGATAACAGGTGAGTAAATCGGAATTTGTAGTTCGGCTGATTTTAGAGGAATATTTGTAAGTTTCAAAAATGGACACTTAGAAACTTTTCTGCTGAAAACCACACAATGCATTTCTATGGAAGGAAATACAAGTTACTGGTAAGTACGGTTAGAATTACTTTCCAGGGTCAGTGCTGGTCTAAAAGATGCAGCACTGGGTTCTCTCCTGATAACAGGTGAGTAAATCGGAATTCATAGATCGACTGATTTTCGAGGAATATTTGTACTTTTCAAAAATGGACAGTTAGAAACTTTTCTGTTGAAAACCACACAATGGATTCCTATGGAAGGAAACACAAGTTACTGGTAAGTACGCTTAGAATTACTTTTCAGGGTCGTGCTGGGCTAACAGATGCAGCACTGGGTTCTCTCCTGATAACAGGTGAGTAAATCGGAATTCGTAGTTTGGCTGATTTTAGAGGAATATTTGTACGTTTCAAAAATGGACACTTAGAAACTTTTCTGCTGAAAACAACACAATGGATTCCTAAGGAAGGAAATACAAGTTACTGGTAAGTACTCTTAGAATTACTTTTCAGGGTCAGTGCTGGGCTAAAAGATGCAGCACTGGGTTCTCTCCTGATAACAGGTGAGTAAATCGGAATTCGTAGTTCGGCTGATTTTAGAGGAATATTGGTGTGTTTCAAAAATGGACACTTAGAAACTTCTCTGGTGAAGACCACCCAATGGATTCCTATGGAAGGAAATACAAGCTACTGGTAAGTACGCTTAGAATTACTTTCCAAGGTCAGTGCTGGGCTAAAAAATGCAGCACTGGGTTCTCTACTGATAACAGGTGAGTAAATCGGAATTCATAGTTCGGCTCATTTTAGAGGAATATTTGTACGTTTCAAAAATGTAGACTTAGAATTTTTTCTGCTGAAAACCACACAATGGATTCCTATGGAAGGAAATACAAGTTACTGGTAAGTACGCTTAGAATTACTTTTCAGGGTCAGTGCTGGTCTAAAAGATGCAGCACTGGGTTCTCTCCTAATAACAGGTGAGTAAATCGGAATTTGTAGTTCGGCTGATTTTAGAGGAATATTTGTACGTTTCAAAAATGGACACTTAGAAACTTTTCTGCTGAAAACCACACAATGCATTTCTATAGAAGGAAATACAAGTTACTGGTAAGTACGGTTAGAATTACTTTCCAGGTTCAGTGCTGGTCTAAAAGATGCAGCACTGGGTTCTCTCCTGATAACAGGTGAGTAAATCGGAATTCATAGTTCGACTGATTTTCGAGGAATATTTGTACTTTTCAAAAATGGACAGTTAGAAACTTTTCAGTTGAAAACCACACAATGGATTCCTATGGAAGGAAACACAAGTTACTGGTAAGTACGCTTAGAATTACTTTTCAGGGTCGTGCTGGGCTAACAGATGCAGCACTGGGTTCTCTCCTGATAACAGGTGAGTAAATCGGAATTCGTAGTTTGGCTGATTTTAGAGGAACATTTGTACGTTTCAAAAATGGACACTTAGAAACTTTTCTGCTGAAAACAACACAATGGATTCCTAAGGAAGGAAATACAAGTTACTGGTAAGTAGTCTTAGAATTACTTTTCAGGGTCAGTGCTGGGCTAAAAGATGCAGCACTGGGTTCTCTCCTGATAACAGGTGAGTAAATCGGAATTCGTAGTTCGGCTGATATTAGAGGAATATTTGTGTGTTTCAAAAATGGACACTTAGAAACTTCTCTGGTGAAGACCACACAATGGATTCCTATGGAAGGAAATACAAGCTACTGGTAAGTACGCTTAGAATTACTTTCCAAGGTCAGTGCTGGGCTAAAAAATGCAGCACTGGGTTCTCTACTGATAACAGGTGAGTAAATCGGAATTCATAGTTCGGCTCATTTTAGAGGAATATTTGTACGTTTCAAAAATGTAGACTTAGAATTTTTTCTGCTGAAAACCACACAATGGATTCCTATGGAAGGAAATACAAGTTACTGGTAAGTACGCTTAGAATTACTTTTCAGGGTCAGTGCTGGTCTAAAAGATGCAGCACTGGGTTCTCTCCTGATAACAGGTGAGTAAATCGGAATTTGTAGTTCGGCTGATTTTAGAGGAATATTTGTAAGTTTCAAAAATGGACACTTAGAAACTTTTCTGCTGAAAACCACACAATGCATTTCTATGGAAGGAAATACAAGTTACTGGTAAGTACGGTTAGAATTACTTTCCAGGGTCAGTGCTGGTCTAAAAGATGCAGCACTGGGTTCTCTCCTGATAACAGGTGAGTAAATCGGAATTCATAGATCGACTGATTTTCGAGGAATATTTGTACTTTTCAAAAATGGACAGTTAGAAACTTTTCTGTTGAAAACCACACAATGGATTCCTATGGAAGGAAACACAAGTTACTGGTAAGTACGCTTAGAATTACTTTTCAGGGTCGTGCTGGGCTAACAGATGCAGCACTGGGTTCTCTCCTGATAACAGGTGAGTAAATCGGAATTCGTAGTTTGGCTGATTTTAGAGGAATATTTGTACGTTTCAAAAATGGACACTTAGAAACTTTTCTGCTGAAAACAACACAATGGATTCCTAAGGAAGGAAATACAAGTTACTGGTAAGTACTCTTAGAATTACTTTTCAGGGTCAGTGCTGGGCTAAAAGATGCAGCACTGGGTTCTCTCCTGATAACAGGTGAGTAAATCGGAATTCGTAGTTCGGCTGATTTTAGAGGAATATTGGTGTGTTTCAAAAATGGACACTTAGAAACTTCTCTGGTGAAGACCACACAATGGATTCCTATGGAAGGAAATACAAGCTACTGGTAAGTACGCTTAGAATTACTTTCCAAGGTCAGTGCTGGGCTAAAAAATGCAGCACTGGGTTCTCTACTGATAACAGGTGAGTAAATCGGAATTCATAGTTCGGCTCATTTTAGAGGAATATTTGTACGTTTCAAAAATGTAGACTTAGAATTTTTTCTGCTGAAAACCACACAATGGATTCCTATGGAAGGAAATACAAGTTACTGGTAAGTACGCTTAGAATTACTTTTCAGGGTCAGTGCTGGTCTAAAAGATGCAGCACTGGGTTCTCTCCTGATAACAGGTGAGTAAATCGGAATTCGTAGTTTGGCTGATTTTAGAGGAATATTTGTACGTTTCAAAAATGGACACTTAGAAACTTTTCTGCTGAAAACAACACAATGGATTCCGAAGGAAGGAAATACAAGTTACTGGTAAGTACGGTTAGAATTACTTTCCAGGGTCAGTGCTGGTCTAAAAGATGCAGCACTGGGTTCTCTCCTGATAACAGGTGAGTAAATCGGAATTCATAGATCGACTGATTTTCGAGGAATATTTGTACTTTTCAAAAATGGACAGTTAGAAACTTTTCTGTTGAAAACCACACAATGGATTCCTATGGAAGGAAACACAAGTTACTGGTAAGTACGCTTAGAATTACTTTTCAGGGTCGTGCTGGGCTAACAGATGCAGCACTGGGTTCTCTCCTGATAACAGGTGAGTAAATCGGAATTCGTAGTTTGGCTGATTTTAGAGGAATATTTGTACGTTTCAAAAATGGACACTTAGAAACTTTTCTGCTGAAAACAACACAATGGATTCCTAAGGAAGGAAATACAAGTTACTGGTAAGTACTCTTAGAATTACTTTTCAGGGTCAGTGCTGGGCTAAAAGATGCAGCACTGGGTTCTCTCCTGATAACAGGTGAGTAAATCGGAATTCGTAGTTCGGCTGATTTTAGAGGAATATTTGTGTGTTTCAAAAATGGACACTTAGAAACTTCTCTGGTGAAGACCACACAATGGATTCCTATGGAAGGAAATACAAGCTACTGGTAAGTACGCTTAGAATTACTTTCCAAGGTCAGTGCTGGGCTAAAAAATGCAGCACTGGGTTCTCTACTGATAACAGGTGAGTAAATCGGAATTCATAGTTCGACTGATTTTCGAGGAATATTTGTACTTTTCAAAAAAGGACTGTTAGAAACTTTTCTGCTGAAAACAACACAATGGATTCCTATGGAAGGAAATACAACTTACTGGTAAGTACGCTTAGAATTACTTTTCAGGGTCGGTGCTGGGCTAAAAGGTGCAGCACTGGGTTCATTCCTGATAACAGGTGAGTAAATCGGAATTCATAGTTCGGTTGATTTTAGAGGAATATTTGTACGTTTCAAAAATGGACACTTACAAACTTTTCTGCTGAAAACCACACAATGGATTCCTATGGAAGGAAATACAAGTTACTGGTAAGTACACTTAGAATTACTTTCCAGGGTCAGTGCTGGGCTAAATGATGCAGCACTGGGTTCTGACCTGATAACAGGTGAGTAAATCGGAATTCATAGTTCGACTGATTTTCGAGGAATATTTGTACGTTTCAAAAATGGACACTTAGAAACTTTTCTGCTGAAAACAACACAATGGATTCCTAAGGAAGGAAATACAAGTTACTGGTAAGTACTCTTAGAATTACTTTTCAGGGTCAGTGCTGGGCTAAAAGATGCAGCACTGGGTTCTCTCCTGATAACAGGTGAGTAAATCGGAATTCGTAGTTCGGCTGATTTTAGAGGAATATTTGTGTGTTTCAAAAATGGACACTTAGGAACTTCTCTGGTGAAGACCACACAATGGATTCCTATGGAAGGAAATACAAGCTACTGGTAAGTACGCTTAGAATTACTTTCCAAGGTCAGTGCTGGGCTAAAAAATGCAGCACTGGGTTCTCTACTGATAACAGGTGAGTAAATCGGAATTCATAGTTCGGCTCATTTTAGAGGAATATTTGTACGTTTCAAAAATGTAGACTTAGAATTTTTTCTGCTGAAAACCACACAATGGATTCCTATGGAAGGAAATACAAGTTACTGGTAAGTACGCTTAGAATTACTTTTCAGGGTCAGTGCTGGTCTAAAAGATGCAGCACTGGGTTCTCTCCTGATAACAGGTGAGTAAATCGGAATTTGTAGTTCGGCTGATTTTAGAGGAATATTTGTACGTTTCAAAAATGGACACTTAGAAACTTTTCTGCTGAAAACCACACAATGCATTTCTATGGAAGGAAATACAAGTTACTGGTAAGTACGGTTAGAATTACTTTCCAGGGTCAGTGCTGGTCTAAAAGATGCAGCACTGGGTTCTCTCCTGATAACAGGTGAGTAAATCGGAATTCATAGTTCGACTGATTTTCGAGGAATATTTGTACTTTTCAAAAATGGACAGTTAGAAACTTTTCTGTTGAAAACCACACAATGGATTCCTATGGAAGGAAACACAAGTTACTGGTAAGTACGCTTAGAATTACTTTTCAGGGTCGTGCTGGGCTAACAGATGCAGCACTGGGTTCTCTCCTGATAACAGGTGAGTAAATCGGAATTCGTAGTTTGGCTGATTTTAGAGGAATATTTGTACGTTTCAAAAATGGACACTTAGAAACTTCTCTGGTGAAGACCACACAATGGATTCCTATGGAAGGAAATACAAGCTACTGGTAAGTACTCTTAGAATTACTTTCCAAGGTCAGTGCTGGGCTAAAAAATGCAGCACTGGGTTCTCTACTGATAACAGGTGAGTAAATCGGAATTCGTAGTTTGGCTGATTTTAGAGGAATATTTGTATGATTCAAAAATGTACACATAGAAACTATTCTTATGAAAACCACACAATGGATTCCTATGGAAGGAAATACAAGTTACTGGTAAGTAAGCTTAGAATTACTTTTCAGGGTCAGTGCTGGGCGAAAAGATGCAGCACTGGGTTCTCTCCTGATAACAGGTGAGTAAATCGGAATTCGTAGTTTGGCTGATTTTAGAGGAATATTTGTACGTTTCAAAAATGGACACTTAGAAACTTTTCTGCTGAAAACAACTAAATGGATTCCGAAGGAAGGAAATACAAGTTACTGGTAAGTACGGTTAGAATTACTTTCCAGGGTCAGTGCTGGTCTAAAAGATGCAGCACTGGGTTCTCTCCTGATAACAGGTGAGTAAATCGGAATTCATAGATCGACTGATTTTCGAGGAATATTTGTACTTTTCAAAAATGGACAGTTAGAAACTTTTCTGTTGAAAACCACACAATGGATTCCTATGGAAGGAAACACAAGTTACTGGTAAGTACGCTTAGAATTACTTTCCTGGGTCAGTGCTGGTCTGAAAGATGCAGCACTGGGTTCTCTCTTGATAACAGGTGAGTAAATCGGAATTTGTAGTTCGACTGATTTTAGAAGAATATTTGTGCATTTCAAAAATAGACACTAAGAAACTTTTCTGCTGAAAACCACACAATGGATTCCTATGGAAGGAAATACAAGTTACTGGTAAGTACGCTTAGAATTTCTTTTCAGGGTCAATGCTGGGATAAGAGATGCAGCCCTGGGTTCTCTCCTGATAACAGGTGAGTAAATCGGAATTCGTACTTCGGCTCATTTTAGAGGAATATTTGTACGTTTCAAAAATGTAGACTTAGAATTTTTTCTGCTGAAAACCACACAATGGATTCCTATGGAAGGAAATACAAGTTACTGGTAAGTACGCTTAGAATTACTTTTCAGGGTCAGTGCTGGTCTAAAAGATGCAGCACTGGGTTCTCTCCTGATAACAGGTGAGTAAATCAGAATTTGTAGTTCGGCTGATTTTAGAGGAATATTTGTACGTTTCAAAAATGGACACTTAGAAACTTTTCTGCTGAAAACCACACAATGCATTTCTATGGAAGGAAATACAAGTTACTGGTAAGTACGTTTAGAATTACTTTCCAGGGTCAGTGCTGGTCTAAAAGATGCAGCACTGGGTTCTCGCCTGATAACAGGTGAGTAAATCGGAATTAGTAGTTCGACTCATTTTCGAGGAATATTTGTACTTTTCAAATATGGACAGTTAGAAACTTTTCTGTTGAAAACCACACAATGGATTCCTATGGAAGGAAACACAAGTTACTGGTAAGTACGCTTAGAATTACTTTTCAGGGTCGTGCTGGGCTAACAGATGCAGCACTGGGTTCTCTCCTGATAACAGGTGAGTAAATCGGAATTCGTAGTTTGGCTGATTTTAGAGGAATATTTGTACGTTTCAAAAATGGACACTTAGAAACTTTTCTGCTGAAAACAACACAATGGATTCCGAAGGAAGGAAATACAAGTTACTGGTAAGTACGGTTAGAATTACTTTCCAGGGTCAGTGCTGGTCTAAAAGATGCAGCACTGGGTTCTCTCCTGATAACAGGTGAGTAAATCGGAATTCATAGATCGACTGATTTTCGAGGAATATTTGTACTTTTCAAAAATGGACAGTTAGAAACTTTTCTGTTGAAAACCACACAATGGATTCCTATGGAAGGAAACACAAGTTACTGGTAAGTACGCTTAGAATTACTTTTCAGGGTCGTGCTGGGCTAACAGATGCAGCACTGGGTTCTCTCCTGATAACAGGTGAGTAAATCGGAATTCGTAGTTTGGCTGATTTTAGAGGAATATTTGTACGTTTCAAAAATGGACACTTAGAAACTTTTCTGCTGAAAACAACACAATGGATTCCTAAGGAAGGAAATACAAGTTACTGGTAAGTACTCTTAGAATTACTTTTCAGGGTCAGTGCTGGGCTAAAAGATGCAGCACTGGGTTCTCTCCTGATAACAGGTGAGTAAATCGGAATTCGTAGTTCGGCTGATTTTAGAGGAATATTTGTGTGTTTCAAAAATGGACACTTAGAAACTTCTCTGGTGAAGACCACACAATGGATTCCTATGGAAGGAAATACAAGCTACTGGTAAGTACGCTTAGAATTACTTTCCAAGGTCAGTGCTGGGCTAAAAAATGCAGCACTGGGTTCTCTACTGATAACAGGTGAGTAAATCGGAATTCATAGTTCGGCTCATTTTAGAGGAATATTTGTACGTTTCAAAAATGTAGACTTAGAATTTTTTCTGCTGAAAACCACACAATGGATTCCTATGGAAGGAAATACAAGTTTCTGGTAAGTACGCTTAGAATTACTTTTCAGGGTCAGTGCTGGTCTAAAAGATGCAGCACTGGGTTCTCTCCTGATAACAGGTGAGTAAATCGGAATTTGTAGTTCGGCTGATTTTAGAGGAATATTTGTACGTTTCAAAAATGGACACTTAGAAACTTCTCTGGTGAAGACCACACAATGGATTCCTATGGAAGGAAATACAAGCTACTGGTAAGTACGCTTAGAATTACTTTCCAAGGTCAGTGCTGGGCTAAAAAATGCAGCACTGGGTTCTCTACTGATAACAGGTGAGTAAATCGGAATTCATAGTTCGGCTCATTTTAGAGGAATATTTGTACGTTTCAAAAATGTAGACTTAGAATTTTTTCTGCTGAAAACCACACAATGGATTCCTATGGAAGGAAATACAAGTTACTGGTAAGTACGCTTAGAATTACTTTTCAGGGTCAGTGCTGGTCTAAAAGATGCAGCACTGGGTTCTCTCCTGATAACAGGTGAGTAAATCGGAATTTGTAGTTCGGCTGATTTTAGAGGAATATTTGTAAGTTTCAAAAATGGACACTTAGAAACTTTTCTGCTGAAAACCACACAATGCATTTCTATGGAAGGAAATACAAGTTACTGGTAAGTACGGTTAGAATTACTTTCCAGGGTCAGTGCTGGTCTAAAAGATGCAGCACTGGGTTCTCTCCTGATAACAGGTGAGTAAATCGGAATTCATAGATCGACTGATTTTCGAGGAATATTTGTACTTTTCAAAAATGGACAGTTAGAAACTTTTCTGTTAAAAACCACACAATGGATTCCTATGGAAGGAAACACAAGTTACTGGTAAGTACGCTTAGAATTACTTTTCAGGGTCGTGCTGGGCTAACAGATGCAGCACTGGGTTCTCTCCTGATAACAGGTGAGTAAATCGGAATTCGTAGTTTGGCTGATTTTAGAGGAATATTTGTACGTTTCAAAAATGGACACTTAGAAACTTTTCTGCTGAAAACAACACAATGGATTCCTAAGGAAGGAAATACAAGTTACTGGTAAGTACTCTTAGAATTACTTTTCAGGGTCAGTGCTGGGCTAAAAGATGCAGCACTGGGTTCTCTCCTGATAACAGGTGAGTAAATCGGAATTCGTAGTTCGGCTGATTTTAGAGGAATATTTGTGTGTTTCAAAAATGGACACTTAGAAACTTCTCTGGTGAAGACCACACAATGGATTCCTATGGAAGGAAATACAAGCTACTGGTAAGTACGCTTAGAATTACTTTCCAAGGTCAGTGCTGGGCTAAAAAATGCAGCACTGGGTTCTCTACTGATAACAGGTGAGTAAATCGGAATTCATAGTTCGGCTAATTTTAGAGGAATATTTGTACGTTTCAAAAATGTAGACTTAGAATTTTTTCTGCTGAAAACCACACAATGGATTCCTATGGAAGGAAATACAAGTTACTGGTAAGTACGCTTAGAATTACTTTTCAGGGTCAGTGCTGGTCTAAAAGATGCAGCACTGGGTTCTCTCCTGATAACAGGTGAGTAAATCGGAATTTGTAGTTCGGCTGATTTTAGAGGAATATTTGTACGTTTCAAAAATGGACACTTAGAAACTTTTCTGCTGAAAACCACACCATGCATTTCTATGGAAGGAAATACAAGTTACTGGTAAGTACGGTTAGAATTACTTTCCAGGGTCAGTGCTGGTCTAAAAGATGCAGCACTGGGTTCTCTCCTGATAACAGGTGAGTAAATCGGAATTCATAGTTCGACTGATTTTCGAGGAATATTTGTACTTTTCAAAAATGGACAGTTAGAAACTTTTCTGTTGAAAACCACACAATGGATTCCTATGGAAGGAAACACAAGTTACTGGTAAGTACGCTTAGAATTACTTTTCAGGGTCGTGCTGGGCTAACAGATGCAGCACTTGGTTCTCTCCTGATAACAGGTGAGTAAATCGGAATTCGTAGTTTGGCTGATTTTAGAGGAATATTTGTACGTTTCAAAAATGGACACTTAGAAACTTTTCTGCTGAAAACAACACAATGGATTCCTAAGAAAGGAAATACAAGTTACTGGTAAGTACTCTTAGAATTACTTTTCAGGGTCAGTGCTGGGCTAAAAGATGCAGCACTGGGTTCTCTCCTGATAACAGGTGAGTAAATCGGAATTCGTAGTTCGGCTGATATTAGAGGAATATTTGTGTGTTTCAAAAATGGACACTTAGAAACTTCTCTGGTGAAGACCACACAATGGATTCCTATGGAAGGAAATACAAGCTACTGGTAAGTACTCTTAGAATTACTTTCCAAGGTCAGTGCTGGGCTAAAAAATGCAGCACTGGGTTCTCTACTGATAACAGGTCAGTAAATCGGAATTCGTAGTTTGGCTGATTTTAGAGGAATATTTGTACATTTTAAAAATGGACACTTAGAAACTTTTCTTCTGAAAACCACACAATGGATTCCTATGGAAGGAAATACAAGTTACTGGTAAGTACACTTAGAATTACTTTCCAGGGTCAGTGCTGGGCTAAATGATGCAGCACTGGGTTCTGTCCTGATAACAGGTGAGTATATCGGAATTCATAGTTCGACTGATTTTCGAGGAATATTTGTACTTTTCAAAAAAGGACTGTTAGAAACTTTTCTGCTGAAAACAACACAATGGATTCCTATGGAAGGAAATACAACTTACTGGTAAGTACGCTTAGAATTACTTTTCAGGGTCGGTGCTGGGCTAAAAGGTGCAGCACTGGGTTCATTCCTGATAACAGGTGAGTAAATCGGAATTCATAGTTCGGTTGATTTTAGAGGAATATTTGTACGTTTCAAAAATGGACACTTACAAACTTTTCTGCTGAAAACCACACAATGGATTCCTATGGAAGGAAATACAAGTTACTGGTAAGTACACTTAGAATTACTTTCCAGGGTCAGTGCTGGGCTAAATGATGCAGCACTGGGTTCTGACCTGATAACAGGTGAGTAAATCGGAATTCATAGTTCGACTGATTTTCGAGGAATATTTGTACGTTTCAAAAATGGACACTTAGAAACTTTTCTGCTGAAAACAACACAATGGATTCCCAAGGAAGGAAATACAAGTTACTGGTAAGTACTCTTAGAATTACTTTTCAGGGTCAGTGCTGGGCTAAAAGATGCAGCACTGGGTTCTCTCCTGATAACAGGTGAGTAAATCGGAATTCGTAGTTCGGCTGATTTTAGAGGAATATTTGTGTGTTTCAAAAATGGACACTTAGGAACTTCTCTGGTGAAGACCACACAATGGATTCCTATGGAAGGAAATACAAGCTACTGGTAAGTACGCTTAGAATTACTTTCCAAGGTCAGTGCTGGGCTAAAAAATGCAGCACTGGGTTCTCTACTGATAACAGGTGAGTAAATCGGAATTCATAGTTCGGCTCATTTTAGAGGAATATTTGTACGTTTCAAAAATGTAGACTTAGAATTTTTTCTGCTGAAAACCACACAATGGATTCCTATGGAAGGAAATACAAGTTACTGGTAAGTACGCTTAGAATTACTTTTCAGGGTCAGTGCTGGTCTAAAAGATGCAGCACTGGGTTCTCTCCTGATAACAGGTGAGTAAATCGGAATTTGTAGTTCGGCTGATTTTAGAGGAATATTTGTACGTTTCAAAAATGGACACTTAGAAACTTTTCTGCTGAAAACCACACAATGCATTTCTATGGAAGGAAATACAAGTTACTGGTAAGTACGGTTAGAATTACTTTCCAGGGTCAGTGCTGGTCTAAAAGATGCAGCACTGGGTTCTCTCCTGATAACAGGTGAGTAAATCGGAATTGATAGTTCGACTGATTTTCGAGGAATATTTGTACTTTTCAAAAATGGACAGTTAGAAACTTTTCTGTTGAAAACCACACAATGGATTCCTATGGAAGGAAACACAAGTTACTGGTAAGTACGCTTAGAATTACTTTTCAGGGTCGTGCTGGGCTAACAGATGCAGCACTGGGTTCTCTCCTGATAACAGGTGAGTAAATCGGAATTCGTAGTTTGGCTGATTTTAGAGGAATATTTGTACGTTTCAAAAATGGACACTTAGAAACTTCTCTGGTGAAGACCACACAATGGATTCCTATGGAAGGAAATACAAGCTACTGGTAAGTACTCTTAGAATTACTTTCCAAGGTCAGTGCTGGGCTAAAAAATGCAGCACTGGGTTCTCTACTGATAACAGGTGAGTAAATCGGAATTCGTAGTTTGGCTGATTTTAGAGGAATATTTGTATGATTCAAAAATGTACACATAGAAACTATTCTTATGAAAACCACACAATGGATTCCTATGGAAGGAAATACAAGTTACTGGTAAGTAAGCTTAGAATTACTTTTCAGGGTCAGTGCTGGGCGAAAAGATGCAGCACTGGGTTCTCTCCTGATAACAGGTGAGTAAATCGGAATTCGTAGTTTGGCTGATTTTAGAGGAATATTTGTACGTTTCAAAAATGGACACTTAGAAACTTTTCTGCTGAAAACAACACAATGGATTCCGAAGGAAGGAAATACAAGTTACTGGTAAGTACGGTTAGAATTACTTTCCAGGGTCAGTGCTGGTCTAAAAGATGCAGCACTGGGTTCTCTCCTGATAACAGGTGAGTAAATCGGAATTCATAGATCGACTGATTTTCGAGGAATATTTGTACTTTTCAAAAATGGACAGTTAGAAACTTTTCTGTTGAAAACCACACAATGGATTCCTATGGAAGGAAACACAAGTTACTGGTAAGTACGCTTAGAATTACTTTCCTGGGTCAGTGCTGGTCTGAAAGATGCAGCACTGGGTTCTCTCTTGATAACAGGTGAGTAAATCGGAATTTGTAGTTCGACTGATTTTAGAAGAATATTTGTGCATTTCAAAAATAGACACTAAGAAACTTTTCTGCTGAAAACCACACAATGGATTCCTATGGAAGGAAATACAAGTTACTGGTAAGTACGCTTAGAATTTCTTTTCAGGGTCAATGCTGGGATAAGAGATGCAGCCCTGGGTTCTCTCCTGATAACAGGTGAGTAAATCGGAATTCGTACTTCGGCTCATTTTAGAGGAATATTTGTACGTTTCAAAAATGTAGACTTAGAATTTTTTCTGCTGAAAACCACACAATGGATTCCTATGGAAGGAAATACAAGTTACTGGTAAGTACGCTTAGAATTACTTTTCAGGGTCAGTGCTGGTCTAAAAGATGCAGCACTGGGTTCTCTCCTGATAACAGGTGAGTAAATCAGAATTTGTAGTTCGGCTGATTTTAGAGGAATATTTGTATGTTTCAAAAATGGACACTTAGAAACTTTTCTGCTGAAAACCACACAATGCATTTCTATGGAAGGAAATACAAGTTACTGGTAAGTACGTTTAGAATTACTTTCCAGGGTCAGTGCTGGTCTAAAAGATGCAGCACTGGGTTCTCGCCTGATAACAGGTGAGTAAATCGGAATTCATAGTTCGACTGATTTTCGAGGAATATTTGTACTTTTCAAATATGGACAGTTAGAAACTTTTCTGTTGAAAACCACACAATGGATTCCTATGGAAGGAAACACAAGTTACTGGTAAGTACGCTTAGAATTACTTTTCAGGGTCGTGCTGGGCTAACAGATGCAGCACTGGGTTCTCTCCTGATAACAGGTGAGTAAATCGGAATTCGTAGTTTGGCTGATTTTAGAGGAATATTTGTACGTTTCAAAAATGGACACTTAGAAACTTTTCTGCTGAAAACAACACAATGGATTCCGAAGGAAGGAAATACAAGTTACTGGTAAGTACGGTTAGAATTACTTTCCAGGGTCAGTGCTGGTCTAAAAGATGCAGCACTGGGTTCTCTCCTGATAACAGGTGAGTAAATCGGAATTCATAGATCGACTGATTTTCGAGGAATATTTGTACTTTTCAAAAATGGACAGTTAGAAACTTTTCTGTTGAAAACCACACAATGGATTCCTATGGAAGGAAACACAAGTTACTGGTAAGTACGCTTAGAATTACTTTTCAGGGTCGTGCTGGGCTAACAGATGCAGCACTGGGTTCTCTCCTGATAACAGGTGAGTAAATCGGAATTTGTAGTTTGGCTGATTTTAGAGGAATATTTGTACGTTTCAAAAATGGACACTTAGAAACTTTTCTGCTGAAAACAACACAATGGATTCCTAAGGAAGGAAATACAAGTTACTGGTAAGTACTCTTAGAATTACTTTTCAGGGTCAGTGCTGGGCTAAAAGATGCAGCACTGGGTTCTCTCCTGATAACAGGTGAGTAAATCGGAATTCGTAGTTCGGCTGATTTTAGAGGAATATTTGTGTGTTTCAAAAATGGACACTTAGAAACTTCTCTGGTGAAGACCACACAATGGATTCCTATGGAAGGAAATACAAGCTACTGGTAAGTACGCTTAGAATTACTTTCCAAGGTCAGTGCTGGGCTAAAAAATGCAGCACTGGGTTCTCTACTGATAACAGGTGAGTAAATCGGAATTCATAGTTCGGCTCATTTTAGAGGAATATTTGTACGTTTCAAAAATGTAGACTTAGAATTTTTTCTGCTGAAAACCACACAATGGATTCCTATGGAAGGAAATACAAGTTTCTGGTAAGTACGCTTAGAATTACTTTTCAGGGTCAGTGCTGGTCTAAAAGATGCAGCACTGGGTTCTCTCCTGATAACAGGTGAGTAAATCGGAATTTGTAGTTCGGCTGATTTTAGAGGAATATTTGTACGTTTCAAAAATGGACACTTAGAAACTTCTCTGGTGAAGCCCACACAATGGATTCCTATGGAAGGAAATACAAGCTACTGGTAAGTACGCTTAGAATTACTTTCCAAGGTCAGTGCTGGGCTAAAAAATGCAGCACTGGGTTCTCTACTGATAACAGGTGAGTAAATCGGAATTCATAGTTCGGCTCATTTTAGAGGTATATTTGTACGTTTCAAAAATGTAGACTTAGAATTTTTTCTGCTGAAAACCACACAATGGATTCCTATGGAAGGAAATACAAGTTACTGGTAAGTACGCTTAGAATTACTTTTCAGGGTCAGTGCTGGTCTAAAAGATGCAGCACTGGGTTCTCTCCTGATAACAGGTGAGTAAATCGGAATTTGTAGTTCGGCTGATTTTAGAGGAATATTTGTAAGTTTCAAAAATGGACACTTAGAAACTTTTCTGCTGAAAACCACACAATGCATTTCTATGGAAGGAAATACAAGTTACTGGTAAGTACGGTTAGAATTACTTTCCAGGGTCAGTGCTGGTCTAAAAGATGCAGCACTGGGTTCTCTCCTGATAACAGGTGAGGAAATCGGAATTCATAGATCGACTGATTTTCGAGGAATATTTGTACTTTTCAAAAATGGACAGTTAGAAACTTTTCTGTTGAAAACCACACAATGGATTCCTATGGAAGGAAACACAAGTTACTGGTAAGTACGCTTAGAATTACTTTTCAGGGTCGTGCTGGGCTAACAGATGCAGCACTGGGTTCTCTCCTGATAACAGGTGAGTAAATCGGAATTCGTAGTTTGGCTGATTTTAGAGGAATATTTGTACGTTTCAAAAATGGACACTTAGAAACTTTTCTGCTGAAAACAACACAATGGATTCCTAAGGAAGGAAATACAAGTTACTGGTAAGTACTCTTAGAATTACTTTTCAGGGTCAGTGCTGGGCTAAAAGATGCAGCACTGGGTTCTCTCCTGATAACAGGTGAGTAAATCGGAATTCGTAGTTCGGCTGATTTTAGAGGAATATTTGTGTGTTTCAAAAATGGACACTTAGAAACTTCTCTGGTGAAGACCACACAATGGATTCCTATGGAAGGAAATACAAGCTACTGGTAAGTACGCTTAGAATTACTTTCCAAGGTCTGTGCTGGGCTAAAAAATGCAGCACTGGGTTCTCTACTGATAACAGGTGAGTAAATCGGAATTCATAGTTCGGCTAATTTTAGAGGAATATTTGTACGTTTCAAAAATGTAGACTTAGAATTTTTTCTGCTGAAAACCACACAATGGATTCCTATGGAAGGAAATACAAGTTACTGGTAAGTACGCTTAGAATTACTTTTCAGGGTCAGTGCTGGTCTAAAAGATGCAGCACTGGGTTCTCTCCTGATAACAGGTGAGTAAATCGGAATTTGTAGTTCGGCTGATTTTAGAGGAATATTTGTACGTTTCAAAAATGGACACTTAGAAACTTTTCTGCTGAAAACCACACCATGCATTTCTATGGAAGGAAATACAAGTTACTGGTAAGTACGGTTAGAATTACTTTCCAGGGTCAGTGCTGGTCTAAAAGATGCAGCACTGGGTTCTCTCCTGATAACAGGTGAGTAAATCGGAATTCATAGTTCGACTGATTTTCGAGGAATATTTGTACTTTTCAAAAATGGACAGTTAGAAACTTTTCTGTTGAAAACCACACAATGGATTCCTATGGAAGGAAACACAAGTTACTGGTAAGTACGCTTAGAATTACTTTTCAGGGTCGTGCTGGGCTAACAGATGCAGCACTTGGTTCTCTCCTGATAACAGGTGAGTAAATCGGAATTCGTAGTTTGGCTGATTTTAGAGGAATATTTGTACGTTTCAAAAATGGACACTTAGAAACTTTTCTGCTGAAAACAACACAATGGATTCCTAAGAAAGGAAATACAAGTTACTGGTAAGTACTCTTAGAATTACTTTTCAGGGTCAGTGCTGGGCTAAAAGATGCAGCACTGGGTTCTCTCCTGATAACAGGTGAGTAAATCGGAATTCGTAGTTCGGCTGATATTAGAGGAATATTTGTGTGTTTCAAAAATGGACACTTAGAAACTTCTCTGGTGAAGACCACACAATGGATTCCTATGGAAGGAAATACAAGCTACTGGTAAGTACTCTTAGAATTACTTTCCAAGGTCAGTGCTGGGCTAAAAAATGCAGCACTGGGTTCTCTACTGATAACAGGTCAGTAAATCGGAATTCGTAGTTTGGCTGATTTTAGAGGAATATTTGTATGATTAAAAAATGTACACATAGAAACTATTCTTCTGAAAACCACACAATGAATTCCTATGGAAGGAAATACAAGTTACTGGTAAGTAAGCTTAGAATTACTTTTCAGGGTCAGTGCTGGGCGAAAAGATGCAGCACTGGGTTCTCTCCTGATAACAGGTGAGTAAATCGGAAATCGTAGTTCGGCTGATTTTAGAGGAATATTTGTACGTTTCAAAAATGGACTCTTAGAATTTTTTCTGCTGAAAACCACACAATGGATTCCTATGGAAGGAAATACAAGTTACTGGTAAGTACGCTTAGAATTACTTTTCAGGGTCAGTGCTGGTCTAAAAGATGCAGCACTGGGTTCTCTCCTGATAACAGGTGAGTAAATCAGAATTTGTAGTTCGGCTGATTTTAGAGGAATATTTGTACGTTTCAAAAATGGACACTTAGAAACTTTTCTGCTGAAAACCACACAATGCATTTCTATGGAAGGAAATACAAGTTACTGGTAAGTACGGTTAGAATTACTTTCCAGGGTCACTGCTGGTCTAAAAGATGCAGCACTGGGTTCTCTCCTGATAACAGGTGAGTAAATCGGAATTCATAGTTCGACTGATTTTCGAGGAATATTTGTACTTTTCAAATATGGACAGTTAGAAACTTTTCTGTTGAAAACCACACAAGGGATTCCTATGGAAGGAAACACAAGTTACTGGTAAGTACGCTTAGAATTACTTTTCAGGGTCGTGCTGGGCTAACAGATGCAGCACTGGGTTCTCTCCTGATAACAGGTGAGTAAATCGGAATTCGTAGTTTGGCTGATTTTAGAGGAATATTTGTACGTTTCAAAAATGGACACTTAGAAACTTTTCTGCTGAAAACAACACAATGGATTCCGAAGGAAGAAAATACAAGTTGCTGGTAAGTACTCTTAGAATTACTTTTCAGGGTCAGTGCTGGGCTAAAAGATAAAGCACTGGGTTCTCTCCTGATAACAGGTGAGTAAATCGGAATTCGTAGTTCGGCTGATTTTAGAGGAATATTTGTGTGTTTCAAAAATGGACACTTAGAAACTTCTCTGGTGAAGACCACACAATGGATTCCTATGGAAGGAAATACAAGCTACTGGTAAGTACGCTTAGAATTACTTTCCAAGGTCTGTGCTGGGCTAAAAAATGCAGCACTGGGTTCTCTACTGATAACAGGTGAGTAAATCGGAATTCATAGTTCGGCTCATTTTAGAGGAATATTTGTACGTTTCAAAAATGTAGACTTAGAATTTTTTCTGCTGAAAACCACACAATGGATTCCTATGGAAGGAAATACAAGTTACTGGTAAGTACGCTTAGAATTACTTTTCAGGGTCAGTGCTGGTCTAAAAGATGCAGCACTGGGTTCTCTCCTAATAACAGGTGAGTAAATCGGAATTTGTAGTTCGGCTGATTTTAGAGGAATATTTGTACGTTTCAAAAATGGACACTTAGAAACTTTTCTGCTGAAAACCACACAATGCATTTCTATAGAAGGAAATACAAGTTACTGGTAAGTACGGTTAGAATTACTTTCCAGGGTCAGTGCTGGTCTAAAAGATGCAGCACTGGGTTCTCTCCTGATAACAGGTGAGTAAATCGGAATTCATAGTTCGACTGATTTTCGAGGAATATTTGTACTTTTCAAAAATGGACAGTTAGAAACTTTTCAGTTGAAAACCACACAATGGATTCCTATGGAAGGAAACACAAGTTACTGGTAAGTACGCTTAGAATTACTTTTCAGGGTCGTGCTGGGCTAACAGATGCAGCACTGGGTTCTCTCCTGATAACAGGTGAGTAAATCGGAATTCGTAGTTTGGCTGATTTTAGAGGAACATTTGTACGTTTCAAAAATGGACACTTAGAAACTTTTCTGCTGAAAACAACACAATGGATTCCTAAGGAAGGAAATACAAGTTACTGGTAAGTACTCTTAGAATTACTTTTCAGGGTCAGTGCTGGGCTAAAAGATGCAGCACTGGGTTCTCTCCTGATAACAGGTGAGTAAATCGGAATTCGTAGTTCGGCTGATATTAGAGGAATATTTGTGTGTTTCAAAAATGGACACTTAGAAACTTCTCTGGTGAAGACCACACAATGGATTCCTATTGAAGGAAATACAAGCTACTGGTAAGTACGCTTAGAATTACTTTCCAAGGTCAGTGCTGGGCTAAAAAATGCAGCACTGGGTTCTCTACTGATAACAGGTGAGTAAATCGGAATTCATAGTTCGGCTCATTTTAGAGGAATATTTGTACGTTTCAAAAATGTAGACTTAGAATTTTTTCTGCTGAAAACCACACAATGGATTCCTATGGAAGGAAATACAAGTTACTGGTAAGTACGCTTAGAATTACTTTTCAGGGTCAGTGCTGGTCTAAAAGATGCAGCACTGGGTTCTCTCCTGATAACAGGTGAGTAAATCGGAATTTGTAGTTCGGCTGATTTTAGAGGAATATTTGTAAGTTTCAAAAATGGACACTTAGAAACTTTTCTGCTGAAAACCACACAATGCATTTCTATGGAAGGAAATACAAGTTACTGGTAAGTACGGTTAGAATTACTTTCCAGGGTCAGTGCTGGTCTAAAAGATGCAGCACTGGGTTCTCTCCTGATAACAGGTGAGTAAATCGGAATTCATAGATCGACTGATTTTCGAGGAATATTTGTACTTTTCAAAAATGGACAGTTAGAAACTTTTCTGTTGAAAACCACACAATGGATTCCTATGGAAGGAAACACAAGTTACTGGTAAGTACGCTTAGAATTACTTTTCAGGGTCGTGCTGGGCTAACAGATGCAGCACTGGGTTCTCTCCTGATAACAGGTGAGTAAATCGGAATTCGTAGTTTGGCTGATTTTAGAGGAATATTTGTACGTTTCAAAAATGGACACTTAGAAACTTTTCTGCTGAAAACAACACAATGGATTCCTAAGGAAGGAAATACAAGTTACTGGTAAGTACTCTTAGAATTACTTTTCAGGGTCAGTGCTGGGCTAAAAGATGCAGCACTGGGTTCTCTCCTGATAACAGGTGAGTAAATCGGAATTCGTAGTTCGGCTGATTTTAGAGGAATATTGGTGTGTTTCAAAAATGGACACTTAGAAACTTCTCTGGTGAAGACCACCCAATGGATTCCTATGGAAGGAAATACAAGCTACTGGTAAGTACGCTTAGAATTACTTTCCAAGGTCAGTGCTGGGCTAAAAAATGCAGCACTGGGTTCTCTACTGATAACAGGTGAGTAAATCGGAATTCATAGTTCGGCTCATTTTAGAGGAATATTTGTACGTTTCAAAAATGTAGACTTAGAATTTTTTCTGCTGAAAACCACACAATGGATTCCTATGGAAGGAAATACAAGTTACTGGTAAGTACGCTTAGAATTACTTTTCAGGGTCAGTGCTGGTCTAAAAGATGCAGCACTGGGTTCTCTCCTAATAACAGGTGAGTAAATCGGAATTTGTAGTTCGGCTGATTTTAGAGGAATATTTGTACGTTTCAAAAATGGACACTTAGAAACTTTTCTGCTGAAAACCACACAATGCATTTCTATAGAAGGAAATACAAGTTACTGGTAAGTACGGTTAGAATTACTTTCCAGGGTCAGTGCTGGTCTAAAAGATGCAGCACTGGGTTCTCTCCTGATAACAGGTGAGTAAATCGGAATTCATAGTTCGACTGATTTTCGAGGAATATTTGTACTTTTCAAAAATGGACAGTTAGAAACTTTTCAGTTGAAAACCACACAATGGATTCCTATGGAAGGAAACACAAGTTACTGGTAAGTACGCTTAGAATTACTTTTCAGGGTCGTGCTGGGCTAACAGATGCAGCACTGGGTTCTCTCCTGATAACAGGTGAGTAAATCGGAATTCGTAGTTTGGCTGATTTTAGAGGAACATTTGTACGTTTCAAAAATGGACACTTAGAAACTTTTCTGCTGAAAACAACACAATGGATTCCTAAGGAAGGAAATACAAGTTACTGGTAAGTACTCTTAGAATTACTTTTCAGGGTCAGTGCTGGGCTAAAAGATGCAGCACTGGGTTCTCTCCTGATAACAGGTGAGTAAATCGGAATTCGTAGTTCGGCTGATATTAGAGGAATATTTGTGTGTTTCAAAAATGGACACTTAGAAACTTCTCTGGTGAAGACCACACAATGGATTCCTATGGAAGGAAATACAAGCTACTGGTAAGTACGCTTAGAATTACTTTCCAAGGTCAGTGCTGGGCTAAAAAATGCAGCACTGGGTTCTCTACTGATAACAGGTGAGTAAATCGGAATTCATAGTTCGGCTCATTTTAGAGGAATATTTGTACGTTTCAAAAATGTAGACTTAGAATTTTTTCTGCTGAAAACCACACAATGGATTCCTATGGAAGGAAATACAAGTTACTGGTAAGTACGCTTAGAATTACTTTCCAGGGTCAGTGCTGGTCTAAAAGATGCAGCACTGGGTTCTCTCCTGATAACAGGTGAGTAAATCGGAATTCATAGATCGACTGATTTTCGAGGAATATTTGTACTTTTCAAAAATGGACAGTTAGAAACTTTTCTGTTGAAAACCACACAATGGATTCCTATGGAAGGAAACACAAGTTACTGGTAAGTACGCTTAGAATTACTTTTCAGGGTCGTGCTGGGCTAACAGATGCAGCACTGGGTTCTCTCCTGATAACAGGTGAGTAAATCGGAATTCGTAGTTTGGCTGATTTTAGAGGAATATTTGTACGTTTCAAAAATGGACACTTAGAAACTTTTCTGCTGAAAACAACACAATGGATTCCTAAGGAAGGAAATACAAGTTACTGGTAAGTACTCTTAGAATTACTTTTCAGGGTCAGTGCTGGGCTAAAAGATGCAGCACTGGGTTCTCTCCTGATAACAGGTGAGTAAATCGGAATTCGTAGTTCGGCTGATTTTAGAGGAATATTGGTGTGTTTCAAAAATGGACACTTAGAAACTTCTCTGGTGAAGACCACACAATGGATTCCTATGGAAGGAAATACAAGCTACTGGTAAGTACGCTTAGAATTACTTTCCAAGGTCAGTGCTGGGCTAAAAAATGCAGCACTGGGTTCTCTACTGATAACAGGTGAGTAAATCGGAATTCATAGTTCGGCTCATTTTAGAGGAATATTTGTACGTTTCAAAAATGTAGACTTAGAATTTTTTCTGCTGAAAACCACACAATGGATTCCTATGGAAGGAAATACAAGTTACTGGTAAGTACGCTTAGAATTACTTTTCAGGGTCAGTGCTGGTCTAAAAGATGCAGCACTGGGTTCTCTCCTGATAACAGGTGAGTAAATCGGAATTTGTAGTTCGGCTGATTTTAGAGGAATATTTGTACGTTTCAAAAATGGACACTTAGAAACTTTTCTGCTGAAAACCACACAATGCATTTCTATGGAAGGAAATACAAGTTACTGGTAAGTACGGTTAGAATTACTTTCCAGGGTCAGTGCTGGTCTAAAAGATGCAGCACTGGGTTCTCTCCTGATAACAGGTGAGTAAATCGGAATTCATAGTTCGACTGATTTTCGAGGAATATTTGTACTTTTCAAAAATGGACAGTTAGAAACTTTTCTGTTGAAAACCACACAATGGATTCCTATGGAAGGAAACACAAGTTACTGGTAAGTACGCTTAGAATTACTTTTCAGGGTCGTGCTGGGCTAACAGATGCAGCACTGGGTTCTCTCCTGATAACAGGTGAGTAAATCGGAATTCGTAGTTTGGCTGATTTTAGAGGAATATTTGTACGTTTCAAAAATGGACACTTAGAAACTTTTCTGCTGAAAACAACACAATGGATTCCTAAGGAAGGAAATACAAGTTACTGGTAAGTACTCTTAGAATTACTTTTCAGGGTCAGTGCTGGGCTAAAAGATGCAGCACTGGGTTCTCTCCTGATAACAGGTGAGTAAATCGGAATTCGTAGTTCGGCTGATATTAGAGGAATATTTGTGTGTTTCAAAAATGGACACTTAGAAACTTCTCTGGTGAAGACCACACAATGGATTCCTATGGAAGGAAATACAAGCTACTGGTAAGTACTCTTAGAATTACTTTCCAAGGTCAGTGCTGGGCTAAAAAATGCAGCACTGGGTTCTCTACTGATAACAGGTGAGTAAATCGGAATTCGTAGTTTGGCTGATTTTAGAGGAATATTTGTATGATTAAAAAATGTACACATAGAAACTATTCTTCTGAAAACCACACAATGGATTCCTATGGAAGGAAATACAAGTTACTGGTAAGTAAGCTTAGAATTACTTTTCAGGGTCAGTGCTGGGCGAAAAGATGCAGCACTGGGTTCTCTCCCGATAACAGGTGAGTAAATCGGAAATCGTAGTTCGGCTGATTTTAGAGGAATATTTGTACGTTTCAAAAATGGACACTTAGAAACTTTTTTGCTGAAAACCACACAATGCATTTCTATGGAAGGAAATACAAGTTACTGGTAAGTACGCTTAGAATTACTTTCCTGGGTCAGTGCTGGTCTGAAAGATGCAGCACTGGGTTCTCTCTTGATAACAGGTGAGTAAATCGGAATTTGTAGTTCGACTGATTTTAGAAGAATATTTGTGCATTTCAAAAATAGACACTAAGAAACTTTTCTGCTGAAAACCACACAATGGATTCCTATGGAAGGAAATACAAGTTACTGGTAAGTACGCTTAGAATTACTTTTCAGGGTCGTGCTGGGCTAACAGATGCAGCACTGGGTTCTCTCCTGATAACAGGTGAGTAAATCGGAATTCGTAGTTTGGCTGATTTTAGAGGAACATTTGTACGTTTCAAAAATGGACACTTAGAAACTTTTCTGCTGAAAACAACACAATGGATTCCTAAGGAAGGAAATACAAGTTACTGGTAAGTACTCTTAGAATTACTTTTCAGGGTCAGTGCTGGGCTAAAAGATGCAGCACTGGGTTCTCTCCTGATAACAGGTGAGTAAATCGGAATTCGTAGTTCGGCTGATATTAGAGGAATATTTGTGTGTTTCAAAAATGGACACTTAGAAACTTCTCTGGTGAAGACCACACAATGGATTCCTATGGAAGGAAATACAAGTTACTGGTAAGTACGCTTAGAATTACTTTTCAGGGTCGTGCTGGGCTAACAGATGCAGCACTGGGTTCTCTCCTGATAACAGGTGAGTAAATCGGAATTCGTAGTTTGGCTGATTTTAGAGGAATATTTGTACGTTTCAAAAATGGACACTTAGAAACTTTTCTGCTGAAAACAACACAATGGATTCCTAAGGAAGGAAATACAAGTTACTGGTAAGTACTCTTAGAATTACTTTTCAGGGTCAGTGCTGGGCTAAAAGATGCAGCACTGGGTTCTCTCCTGATAACAGGTGAGTAAATCGGAATTCGTAGTTCGGCTGATTTTAGAGGAATATTGGTGTGTTTCAAAAATGGACACTTAGAAACTTCTCTGGTGAAGACCACACAATGGATTCCTATGGAAGGAAATACAAGCTACTGGTAAGTACGCTTAGAATTACTTTCCAAGGTCAGTGCTGGGCTAAAAAATGCAGCACTGGGTTCTCTACTGATAACAGGTGAGTAAATCGGAATTCATAGTTCGGCTCATTTTAGAGGAATATTTGTACGTTTCAAAAATGTAGACTTAGAATTTTTTCTGCTGAAAACCACACAATGGATTCCTATGGAAGGAAATACAAGTTACTGGTAAGTACGCTTAGAATTACTTTTCAGGGTCAGTGCTGGTCTAAAAGATGCAGCACTGGGTTCTCTCCTGATAACAGGTGAGTAAATCGGAATTTGTAGTTCGGCTGATTTTAGAGGAATATTTGTACGTTTCAAAAATGGACACTTAGAAACTTTTCTGCTGAAAACCACACAATGCATTTCTATGGAAGGAAATACAAGTTACTGGTAAGTACGGTTAGAATTACTTTCCAGGGTCAGTGCTGGTCTAAAAGATGCAGCACTGGGTTCTCTCCTGATAACAGGAGAGTAAATCGGAATTCATAGTTCGACTGATTTTCGAGGAATATTTGTACTTTTCAAAAATGGACAGTTAGAAACTTTTCTGTTGAAAACCACACAATGGATTCCTATGGAAGGAAACACAAGTTACTGGTAAGTACGCTTAGAATTACTTTTCAGGGTCGTGCTGGGCTAACAGATGCAGCACTGGGTTCTCTCCTGATAACAGGTGAGTAAATCGGAATTCGTAGTTTGGCTGATTTTAGAGGAATATTTGTACGTTTCAAAAATGGACACTTAGAAACTTTTCTGCTGAAAACAACACAATGGATTCCTAAGGAAGGAAATACAAGTTACTGGTAAGTACTCTTAGAATTACTTTTCAGGGTCAGTGCTGGGCTAAAAGATGCAGCACTGGGTTCTCTCCTGATAACAGGTGAGTAAATCGGAATTCGTAGTTCGGCTGATATTAGAGGAATATTTGTGTGTTTCAAAAATGGACACTTAGAAACTTCTCTGGTGAAGACCACACAATGGATTCCTATGGAAGGAAATACAAGCTACTGGTAAGTACTCTTAGAATTACTTTCCAAGGTCAGTGCTGGGCTAAAAAATGCAGCACTGGGTTCTCTACTGATAACAGGTGAGTAAATCGGAATTCGTAGTTTGGCTGATTTTAGAGGAATATTTGTATGATTAAAAAATGTACACATAGAAACTATTCTTCTGAAAACCACACAATGGATTCCTATGGAAGGAAATACAAGTTACTGGTAAGTAAGCTTAGAATTACTTTTCAGGGTCAGTGCTGGGCGAAAAGATGCAGCACTGGGTTCTCTCCTGATAACAGGTGAGTAAATCGGAAATCGTAGTTCGGCTGATTTTAGAGGAATATTTGTACGTTTCAAAAATGGACACTTAGAAACTTTTTTGCTGAAAACCACACAATGCATTTCTATGGAAGGAAATACAAGTTACTGGTAAGTACGCTTAGAATTACTTTCCTGGGTCAGTGCTGGTCTGAAAGATGCAGCACTGGGTTCTCTCTTGATAACAGGTGAGTAAATCGGAATTTGTAGTTCGACTGATTTTAGAAGAATATTTGTGCATTTCAAAAATAGACACTAAGAAACTTTTCTGCTGAAAACCACACAATGGATTCCTATGGAAGGAAATACAAGTTACTGGTAAGTACGCTTAGAATTTCTTTTCAGGGTCAATGCTGGGATAAGAGATGCAGCCCTGGGTTCTCTCCTGATAACAGGTGAGTAAATCGGAATTCGTACTTCGGCTCATTTTAGAGGAATATTTGTACGTTTCAAAAATGTAGACTTAGAATTTTTTCTGCTGAAAACCACACAATGGATTCCTATGGAAGGAAATACAAGTTACTGGTAAGTACGCTTAGAATTACTTTTCAGGGTCGTGCTGGGCTAACAGATGCAGCACTGGGTTCTCTCCTGATAACAGGTGAGTAAATCGGAATTCGTAGTTTGGCTGATTTTAGAGGAACATTTGTACGTTTCAAAAATGGACACTTAGAAACTTTTCTGCTGAAAACAACACAATGGATTCCTAAGGAAGGAAATACAAGTTACTGGTAAGTACTCTTAGAATTACTTTTCAGGGTCAGTGCTGGGCTAAAAGATGCAGCACTGGGTTCTCTCCTGATAACAGGTGAGTAAATCGGAATTCGTAGTTCGGCTGATATTAGAGGAATATTTGTGTGTTTCAAAAATGGACACTTAGAAACTTCTCTGGTGAAGACCACACAATGGATTCCTATGGAAGGAAATACAAGCTACTGGTAAGTACGCTTAGAATTACTTTCCAAGGTCAGTGCTGGGCTAAAAAATGCAGCACTGGGTTCTCTACTGATAACAGGTGAGTAAATCAGAATTCATAGTTCGGCTCATTTTAGAGGAATATTTGTACGTTTCAAAAATGTAGACTTAGAATTTTTTCTGCTGAAAACCACACAATGGATTCCTATGGAAGGAAATACAAGTTACTGGTAAGTACGCTTAGAATTACTTTTCAGGGTCAGTGCTGGTCTAAAAGATGCAGCACTGGGTTCTCTCCTGATAACAGGTGAGTAAATCGGAATTTGTAGTTCGGCTGATTTTAGAGGAATATTTGTAAGTTTCAAAAATGGACACTTAGAAACTTTTCTGCTGAAAACCACACAATGCATTTCTATGGAAGGAAATACAAGTTACTGGTAAGTACGGTTAGAATTACTTTCCAGGGTCAGTGCTGGTCTAAAAGATGCAGCACTGGGTTCTCTCCTGATAACAGGTGAGTAAATCGGAATTCATAGATCGACTGATTTTAGAGGAATATTTGTACTTTTCAAAAATGGACAGTTAGAAACCTTTCTGTTGAAAACCACACAATGGATTCCTATGGAAGGAAACACAAGTTACTGGTAAGTACGCTTAGAATTACTTTTCAGGGTCGTGCTGGGCTAACAGATGCAGCACTGGGTTCTCTCCTGATAACAGGTGAGTAAATCGGAATTCGTAGTTTGGCTGATTTTAGAGGAATATTTGTACGTTTCAAAAATGGACACTTAGAAACTTTTCTGCTGAAAACAACACAATGGATTCCTAAGGAAGGAAATACAAGTTACTGGTAAGTACTCTTAGAATTACTTTTCAGGGTCAGTGCTGGGCTAAAAGATGCAGCACTGGGTTCTCTCCTGATAACAGGTGAGTAAATCGGAATTCGTAGTTCGGCTGATTTTAGAGGAATATTTGTGTGTTTCAAAAATGGACACTTAGAAACTTCTCTGGTGAAGACCACACAATGGATTCCTATGGAAGGAAATACAAGCTACTGGTAAGTACGCTTAGAATTACTTTCCAAGGTCAGTGCTGGGCTAAAAAATGCAGCACTTGGTTCTCTACTGATAACAGGTGAGTAAATCGGAATTTGTAGTTCGGCTGATTTTAGAGGAATATTTGTACGTTTCAAAAATGGACACTTAGAAACTTTTCTGCTGAAAACCACACAATGCATTTCTATGGAAGGAAATACAAGTTACTGGTAAGTACGGTTAGAATTACTTTCCAGGGTCAGTGCTGGTCTAAAAGATGCAGCACTGGGTTCTCTCCTGATAACAGGTGAGTAAATCGGAATTCATAGTTCGACTGATTTTCGAGGAATATTTGTACTTTTCAAAAATGGACAGTTAGAAACTTTTCTGTTGAAAACCACACAATGGATTCCTATGGAAGGAAACACAAGTTACTGGTAAGTACGCTTAGAATTACTTTTCAGGGTCGTGCTGGGCTAACAGATGCAGCACTGGGTTCTCTCCTGATAACAGGTGAGTAAATCGGAATTCGTAGTTTGGCTGATTTTAGAGGAATATTTGTACGTTTCAAAAATGGACACTTAGAAACTTTTCTGCTGAAAACAACACAATGGATTCCTAAGGAAGGAAATACAAGTTACTGGTAAGTACTCTTAGAATTACTTTTCAGGGTCAGTGCTGGGCTAAAAGATGCAGCACTGGGTTCTCTCCTGATAACAGGTGAGTAAATCGGAATTCGTAGTTCGGCTGATATTAGAGGAATATTTGTGTGTTTCAAAAATGGACACTTAGAAACTTCTCTGGTGAAGACCACACAATGGATTCCTATGGAAGGAAATACAAGCTACTGGTAAGTACTCTTAGAATTACTTTCCAAGGTAAGTGCTGGGCTAAAAAATGCAGCACTGGGTTGTCTACTGATAACAGGTGAGTAAATCGGAATTCGTAGTTTGGCTGATTTTAGAGGAATATTTGTATGATTAAAAAATGTACACATAGAAACTATTCTTCTGAAAACCACACAATGGATTCCTATGGAAGGAAATACAAGTTACTGGTAAGTAAGCTTAGAATTACTTTTCAGGGTCAGTGCTGGGCGAAAAGATGCAGCACTGGGTTCTCTCCTGATAACAGGTGAGTAAATCGGAAATCATAGTTCGGCTGATTTTAGAGGAATATTTGTACGTTTCAAAAATGGACACTTAGAAACTTTTTTGCTGAAAACCACACAATGCATTTCTATGGAAGGAAATACAAGTTACTGTTAAGTACGCTTAGAATTACTTTCCTGGGTCAGTGCTGGTCTGAAAGATGCAGCACTGGGTTCTCTCTTGATAACAGGTGAGTAAATCGGAATTTGTAGTTCGACTGATTTTAGAAGAATATTTGTGCATTTCAAAAATAGACACTAAGAAACTTTTCTGCTGAAAACCACACAATGGATTCCTATGGAAGGAAATACAAGTTACTGGTAAGTACGCTTAGAATTTCTTTTCAGGGTCAATGCTGGGATAAGAGATGCAGCCCTGGGTTCTCTCCTGATAACAGGTGAGTAAATCGGAATTCGTACTTCGGCTCATTTTAGAGGAATATTTGTACGTTTCAAAAATGTAGACTTAGAATTTTTTCTGCTGAAAACCACACAATGGATTCCTATGGAAGGAAATACAAGTTACTGGTAAGTACGCTTAGAATTACTTTTCAGGGTCAGTGCTGGTCTAAAAGATGCAGCACTGGGTTCTCTCCTGATAACAGGTGAGTAAATCAGAATTTGTAGTTCGGCTGATTTTAGAGGAATATTTGTACGTTTCAAAAATGGACACTTAGAAACTTTTCTGCTGAAAACCACACAATGCATTTCTATGGAAGGAAATACAAGTTACTGGTAAGTACGGTTAGAATTACTTTCCAGGGTCACTGCTGGTCTAAAAGATGCAGCACTGGGTTCTCTCCTGATAACAGGTGAGTAAATCGGAATTCATAGTTCGACTGATTTTCGAGGAATATTTGTACTTTTCAAATATGGACAGTTAGAAACTTTTCTGTTGAAAACCACACAATGGATTCCTATGGAAGGAAACACAAGTTACTGGTAAGTACGCTTAGAATTACTTTTCAGGGTCGTGCTGGGCTAACAGATGCAGCACTGGGTTCTCTCCTGATAACAGGTGAGTAAATCGGAATTCGTAGTTTGGCTGATTTTAGAGGAATATTTGTACGTTTCAAAAATGGACACTTAGAAACTTTTCTGCTGAAAACAACACAATGGATTCCGAAGGAAGAAAATACAAGTTGCTGGTAAGTACTCTTAGAATTACTTTTCAGTGTCAGTGCTGGGCTAAAAGATAAAGCACTGGGTTCTCTCCTGATAACAGGTGAGTAAATCGGAATTCGTAGTTCGGCTGATTTTAGAGGAATATTTGTGTGTTTAAAAAATGGACACTTAGAAACTTCTCTGGTGAAGACCACACAATGGATTCCTATGGAAGGAAATACAAGCTACTGGTAAGTACGCTTAGAATTACTTTCCAAGGTCTGTGCTGGGCTAAAAAATGCAGCACTGGGTTCTCTACTGATAACAGGTGAGTAAATCGGAATTCATAGTTCGGCTCATTTTAGAGGAATATTTGTACGTTTCAAAAATGTAGACTTAGAATTTTTTCTGCTGAAAACCACACAATGGATTCCTATGGAAGGAAATACAAGTTACTGGTAAGTACGCTTAGAATTACTTTTCAGGGTCAGTGCTGGTCTAAAAGATGCAGCACTGGGTTCTCTCCTGATAACAGGTGAGTAAATCGGAATTTGTAGTTCGGCTGATTTTAGAGGAATATTTGTAAGTTTCAAAAATGGACACTTAGAAACTTTTCTGCTGAAAACCACACAATGCATTTCTATGGAAGGAAATACAAGTTACTGGTAAGTACGGTTAGAATTACTTTCCAGGGTCAGTGCTGGTCTAAAAGATGCAGCACTGGGTTCTCTCCTGATAACAGGTGAGTAAATCGGAATTCATAGATCGACTGATTTTCGAGGAATATTTGTACTTTTCAAAAATGGACAGTTAGAAACTTTTCTGTTGAAAACCACACAATGGATTCCTATGGAAGGAAACACAAGTTACTGGTAAGTACGCTTAGAATTACTTTTCAGGGTCGTGCTGGGCTAACAGATGCAGCACTGGGTTCTCTCCTGATAACAGGTGAGTAAATCGGAATTCGTAGTTTGGCTGATTTTAGAGGAATATTTGTACGTTTCAAAAATGGACACTTAGAAACTTTTCTGCTGAAAACAACACAATGGATTCCTAAGGAAGGAAATACAAGTTACTGGTAAGTACTCTTAGAATTACTTTTCAGGGTCAGTGCTGGGCTAAAAGATGCAGCATTGGGTTCTCTCCTGATAACAGGTGAGTAAATCGGAATTCGTAGTTCGGCTGATTTTAGAGGAATATTTGTGTGTTTCAAAAATGGACACTTAGAAACTTCTCTGGTGAAGACCACACAATGGATTCCTATGGAAGGAAATACAAGCTACTGGTAAGTACGCTTAGAATTACTTTCCAAGGTCAGTGCTGGGCTAAAAAATGCAGCACTGGGTTCTCTACTGATAACAGGTCTGTAAATCGGAATTCATAGTTCGGCTCATTTTAGAGGAATATTTGTACGTTTCAAAAATGTAGACTTAGATTTTTTTCTGCTGAAAACCACACAATGGATTCCTATGGAAGGAAATACAAGTTACTGGTAAGTACGCTTAGAATTACTTTTCAGGGTCAGTGCTGGTCTAAAAGATGCAGCACTGGGTTCTCTCCTGATAACAGGTGAGTAAATTGGAATTTGTAGTTCGGCTGATTTTAGAGGAATATTTGTACGTTTCAAAAATGGACACTTAGAAACTTTTCTGCGAAAACCACACAATGCATTTCTATGGAAGGAAATACAAGTTACTGGTAAGTACGGTTAGAATTACTTTCCAGGGTCAGTGCTGGTCTAAAAGATGCAGCACTGGGTTCTCTCCTGATAACAGGTGAGTAAATCGGAATTCATAGTTCGACTGATTTTCGAGGAATATTTGTACTTTTCAAAAATGGACAGTTAGAAACTTTTCTGTTGAAAACCACACAATGGATTCCTATGGAAGGAAACACAAGTTACTGGTAAGTACGCTTAGAATTACTTTTCAGGGTCGTGCTGGGCTAACAGATGCAGCACTGGGTTCTCTCCTGATAACAGGTGAGTAAATCGGAATTCGTAGTTTGGCTGATTTTAGAGGAATATTTGTACGTTTCAAAAATGGACACTTAGAAACTTTTCTGCTGAAAACAACACAATGGATTCCGAAGGAAGAAAATACAAGTTACTGGTAAGTACTCTTAGAATTACTTTTCAGGGTCAGTGCTGGGCTAAAAGATAAAGCACTGGGTTCTCTCCTGATAACAGGTGAGTAAATCGGAATTCGTAGTTCGGCTGATTTTAGAGGAATATTTGTGTGTTTCAAAAATGGACACTTAGAAACTTCTCTGGTGAAGACCACACAATGGATTCCTATGGAAGGAAATACAAGCTACTGGTAAGTACGCTTAGAATTACTTTCCAAGGTCAGTGCTGGGCTAAAAAATGCAGCACTGGGTTCTCTACTGATAACAGGTGAGTAAATCGGAATTCATAGTTCGGCTCATTTTAGAGGAATATTTGTACGTTTCAAAAATGTAGACTTAGAATTTTTTCTGCTGAAAACCACACAATGGATTCCTATGGAAGGAAATACAAGTTACTGGTAAGTACGCTTAGAATTACTTTTCAGGGTCAGTGCTGGTCTAAAAGATGCAGCACTGGGTTCTCTCCTGATAACAGGTGAGTAAATCGGAATTTGTAGTTCGGCTGATTTTAGAGGAATATTTGTAAGTTTCAAAAATGGACACTTAGAAACTTTTCTGCTGAAAACCACACAATGCATTTCTATGGAAGGAAATACAAGTTACTGGTAAGTACGGTTAGAATTACTTTCCAGGGTCAGTGCTGGTCTAAAAGATGCAGCACTGGGTTCTCTCCTGATAACAGGTGAGTAAATCGGAATTCATAGATCGACTGATTTTCGAGGAATATTTGTACTTTTCAAAAATGGACAGTTAGAAACTTTTCTGTTGAAAACCACACAATGGATTCCTATGGAAGGAAACACAAGTTACTGGTAAGTACGCTTAGAATTACTTTTCAGGGTCGTGCTGGGCTAACAGATGCAGCACTGGGTTCTCTCCTGATAACAGGTGAGTAAATCGGAATTCATAGTTTGGCTGATTTTAGAGGAATATTTGTACGTTTCAAAAATGGACACTTAGAAACTTTTCTGCTGAAAACAACACAATGGATTCCTAAGGAAGGAAATACAAGTTACTGGTAAGTACTCTTAGAATTACTTTTCAGGGTCAGTGCTGGGCTAAAAGATGCAGCACTGGGTTCTCTCCTGATAACAGGTGAGTAAATCGGAATTCGTAGTTCGGCTGATTTTAGAGGAATATTTGTGTGTTTCAAAAATGGACACTTAGAAACTTCTCTGGTGAAGACCACACAATGGATTCCTATGGAAGGAAATACAAGCTACTGGTAAGTACGCTTAGAATTACTTTCCAAGGTCAGTGCTGGGCTAAAAAATGCAGCACTGGGTTCTCTACTGATAACAGGTGAGTAAATCGGAATTCATAGTTCGGCTCATTTTAGAGGAATATTTGTACGTTTCAAAAATGTAGACTTAGAATTTTTTCTGCTGAAAACCACACAATGGATTCCTATGGAAGGAAATACAAGTTACTGGTAAGTACGCTTAGAATTACTTTTCAGGGTCAGTGCTGGTCTAAAAGATGCAGCACTGGGTTCTCTCCTGATAACAGGTGAGTAAATCGGAATTTGTAGTTCGGCTGATTTTATAGGAATATTTGTACGTTTCAAAAATGGACACTTAGAAACTTTTCTGCTGAAAACCACACAATGCATTTCTATGGAAGGAAATACAAGTTACTGGTAAGTACGGTTAGAATTACTTTCCAGGGTCAGTGCTGGTCTAAAAGATGCAGCACTGGGTTCTCTCCTGATAACAGGTGAGTAAATCGGAATTCATAGTTCGACTGATTTTCGAGGAATATTTGTACTTTTCAAAAATGGACAGTTAGAAACTTTTCTGTTGAAAACCACACAATGGATTCCTATGGAAGGAAACACAAGTTACTGGTAAGTACGCTTAGAATTACTTTTCAGGGTCGTGCTGGGCTAACAGATGCAGCACTGGGTTCTCTCCTGATAACAGGTGAGTAAATCGGAATTCGTAGTTTGGCTGATTTTAGAGGAATATTTGTACGTTTCAAAAATGGACACTTAGAAACTTTTCTGCTGAAAACAACACAATGGATTCCTAAGGAAGGAAATACAAGTTACTGGTAAGTACTCTTAGAATTACTTTTCAGGGTCAGTGCTGGGCTAAAAGATGCAGCACTGGGTTCTCTCCTGATAACAGGTGAGTAAATCGGAATTCGTAGTTCGGCTGATATTAGAGGAATATTTGTGTGTTTCAAAAATGGACACTTAGAAACTTCTCTGGTGAAGACCACACAATGGATTCCTATGGAAGGAAATACAAGCTACTGGTAAGTACTCTTAGAATTACTTTCCAAGGTCAGTGCTGGGCTAAAAAATGCAGCACTGGGTTCTCTACTGATAACAGGTGAGTAAATCGGAATTCGTAGTTTGGCTGATTTTAGAGGAATATTTGTATGATTAAAAAATGTACACATAGAAACTATTCTTCTGAAAACCACACAATGGATTCCTATGGAAGGAAATACAAGTTACTGGTAAGTAAGCTTAGAATTACTTTTCAGGGTCAGTGCTGGGCGAAAAGATGCAGCACTGGGTTCTCTCCTGATAACAGGTGAGTAAATCGGAAATCGTAGTTCGGCTGATTTTAGAGGAATATTTGTACGTTTCAAAAATGGACACTTAGAAACTTTTTTGCTGAAAACCACACAATGCATTTCTATGGAAGGAAATACAAGTTACTGGTAAGTACGCTTAGAATTACTTTCCTGGGTCAGTGCTGGTCTGAAAGATGCAGCACTGGGTTCTCTCTTGATAACAGGTGAGTAAATCGGAATTTGTAGTTCGACTGATTTTAGAAGAATATTTGTGCATTTCAAAAATAGACACTAAGAAACTTTTCTGCTGAAAACCACACAATGGATTCCTATGGAAGGAAATACAAGTTACTGGTAAGTACGCTTAGAATTTCTTTTCAGGGTCAATGCTGGGATAAGAGATGCAGCCCTGGGTTCTCTCCTGATAACAGGTGAGTAAATCGGAATTCGTACTTCGGCTCATTTTAGAGGAATATTTGTACGTTTCAAAAATGTAGACTTAGAATTTTTTCTGCTGAAAACCACACAATGGATTCCTATGGAAGGAAATACAAGTTACTGGTAAGTACGCTTAGAATTACTTTTCAGGGTCGTGCTGGGCTAACAGATGCAGCACTGGGTTCTCTCCTGATAACAGGTGAGTAAATCGGAATTCGTAGTTTGGCTGATTTTAGAGGAACATTTGTACGTTTCAAAAATGGACACTTAGAAACTTTTCTGCTGAAAACAACACAATGGATTCCTAAGGAAGGAAATACAAGTTACTGGTAAGTACTCTTAGAATTACTTTTCAGGGTCAGTGCTGGGCTAAAAGATGCAGCACTGGGTTCTCTCCTGATAACAGGTGAGTAAATCGGAATTCGTAGTTCGGCTGATATTAGAGGAATATTTGTGTGTTTCAAAAATGGACACTTAGAAACTTCTCTGGTGAAGACCACACAATGGATTCCTATGGAAGGAAATACAAGCTACTAGTAAGTACGCTTAGAATTACTTTCCAAGGTCAGTGCTGGGCTAAAAAATGCAGCACTGGGTTCTCTACTGATAACAGGTGAGTAAATCAGAATTCATAGTTCGGCTCATTTTAGAGGAATATTTGTACGTTTCAAAAATGTAGACTTAGAATTTTTTCTGCTGAAAACCACACAATGGATTCCTATGGAAGGAAATACAAGTTACTGGTAAGTACGCTTAGAATTACTTTTCAGGGTCAGTGCTGGTCTAAAAGATGCAGCACTGGGTTCTCTCCTGATAACAGGTGAGTAAATCGGAATTTGTAGTTCGGCTGATTTTAGAGGAATATTTGTAAGTTTCAAAAATGGACACTTAGAAACTTTTCTGCTGAAAACCACACAATGCATTTCTATGGAAGGAAATACAAGTTACTGGTAAGTACGGTTAGAATTACTTTCCAGGGTCAGTGCTGGTCTAAAAGATGCAGCACTGGGTTCTCTCCTGATAACAGGTGAGTAAATCGGAATTCATAGATCGACTGATTTTAGAGGAATATTTGTACTTTTCAAAAATGGACAGTTAGAAACCTTTCTGTTGAAAACCACACAATGGATTCCTATGGAAGGAAACACAAGTTACTGGTAAGTACGCTTAGAATTACTTTTCAGGGTCGTGCTGGGCTAACAGATGCAGCACTGGGTTCTCTCCTGATAACAGGTGAGTAAATCGGAATTCGTAGTTTGGCTGATTTTAGAGGAATATTTGTACGTTTCAAAAATGGACACTTAGAAACTTTTCTGCTGAAAACAACACAATGGATTCCTAAGGAAGGAAATACAAGTTACTGGTAAGTACTCTTAGAATTACTTTTCAGGGTCAGTGCTGGGCTAAAAGATGCAGCACTGGGTTCTCTCCTGATAACAGGTGAGTAAATCGGAATTCGTAGTTCGGCTGATTTTAGAGGAATATTTGTGTGTTTCAAAAATGGACACTTAGAAACTTCTCTGGTGAAGACCACACAATGGATTCCTATGGAAGGAAATACAAGCTACTGGTAAGTACGCTTAGAATTACTTTCCAAGGTCAGTGCTGGGCTAAAAAATGCAGCACTTGGTTCTCTACTGATAACAGGTGAGTAAATCGGAATTCATAGTTCGGCTCATTTTAGAGGAATATTTGTACGTTTCAAAAATGTAGACTTAGAATTTTTTCTGCTGAAAACCACACAATGGATTCCTATGGAAGGAAATACAAGTTACTGGTAAGTACGCTTAGAATTACTTTTCAGGGTCAGTGCTGGTCTAAAAGATGCAGCACTGGGTTCTCTCCTGATAACAGGTGAGTAAATCGGAATTTGTAGTTCGGCTGATTTTAGAGGAATATTTGTACGTTTCAAAAATGGACACTTAGAAACTTTTCTGCTGAAAACCACACAATGCATTTCTATGGAAGGAAATACAAGTTACTGGTAAGTACGGTTAGAATTACTTTCCAGGGTCAGTGCTGGTCTAAAAGATGCAGCACTGGGTTCTCTCCTGATAACAGGTGAGTAAATCGGAATTCATAGTTCGACTGATTTTCGAGGAATATTTGTACTTTTCAAAAATGGACAGTTAGAAACTTTTCTGTTGAAAACCACACAATGGATTCCTATGGAAGGAAACACAAGTTACTGGTAAGTACGCTTAGAATTACTTTTCAGGGTCGTGCTGGGCTAACAGATGCAGCACTGGGTTCTCTCCTGATAACAGGTGAGTAAATCGGAATTCGTAGTTTGGCTGATTTTAGAGGAATATTTGTACGTTTCAAAAATGGACACTTAGAAACTTTTCTGCTGAAAACAACACAATGGATTCCTAAGGAAGGAAATACAAGTTACTGGTAAGTACTCTTAGAATTACTTTTCAGGGTCAGTGCTGGGCTAAAAGATGCAGCACTGGGTTCTCTCCTGATAACAGGTGAGTAAATCGGAATTCGTAGTTCGGCTGATATTAGAGGAATATTTGTGTGTTTCAAAAATGGACACTTAGAAACTTCTCTGGTGAAGACCACACAATGGATTCCTATGGAAGGAAATACAAGCTACTGGTAAGTACTCTTAGAATTACTTTCCAAGGTAATTGCTGGGCTAAAAAATGCAGCACTGGGTTGTCTACTGATAACAGGTGAGTAAATCGGAATTCGTAGTTTGGCTGATTTTAGAGGAATATTTGTATGATTAAAAAATGTACACATAGAAACTATTCTTCTGAAAACCACACAATGGATTCCTATGGAAGGAAATACAAGTTACTGGTAAGTAAGCTTAGAATTACTTTTCAGGGTCAGTGCTGGGCGAAAAGATGCAGCACTGGGTTCTCTCCTGATAACAGGTGAGTAAATCGGAAATCGTAGTTCGGCTGATTTTAGAGGAATATTTGTACGTTTCAAAAATGGACACTTAGAAACTTTTTTGCTGAAAACCACACAATGCATTTCTATGGAAGGAAATACAAGTTACTGTTAAGTACGCTTAGAATTACTTTCCTGGGTCAGTGCTGGTCTGAAAGATGCAGCACTGGGTTCTCTCTTGATAACAGGTGAGTAAATCGGAATTTGTAGTTCGACTGATTTTAGAAGAATATTTGTGCATTTCAAAAATAGACACTAAGAAACTTTTCTGCTGAAAACCACACAATGGATTCCTATGGAAGGAAATACAAGTTACTGGTAAGTACGCTTAGAATTTCTTTTCAGGGTCAATGCTGGGATAAGAGATGCAGCCCTGGGTTCTCTCCTGATAACAGGTGAGTAAATCGGAATTCGTACTTCGGCTCATTTTAGAGGAATATTTGTACGTTTCAAAAATGTAGACTTAGAATTTTTTCTGCTGAAAACCACACAATGGATTCCTATGGAAGGAAATACAAGTTACTGGTAAGTACGCTTAGAATTACTTTTCAGGGTCAGTGCTGGTCTAAAAGATGCAGCACTGGGTTCTCTCCTGATAACAGGTGAGTAAATCAGAATTTGTAGTTCGGCTGATTTTAGAGGAATATTTGTACGTTTCAAAAATGGACACTTAGAAACTTTTCTGCTGAAAACCACACAATGCATTTCTATGGAAGGAAATACAAGTTACTGGTAAGTACGGTTAGAATTACTTTCCAGGGTCACTGCTGGTCTAAAAGATGCAGCACTGGGTTCTCTCCTGATAACAGGTGAGTAAATCGGAATTCATAGTTCGACTGATTTTCGAGGAATATTTGTACTTTTCAAATATGGACAGTTAGAAACTTTTCTGTTGAAAACCACACAATGGATTCCTATGGAAGGAAACACAAGTTACTGGTAAGTACGCTTAGAATTACTTTTCAGGGTCGTGCTGGGCTAACAGATGCAGCACTGGGTTCTCTCCTGATAACAGGTGAGTAAATCGGAATTCGTAGTTTGGCTGATTTTAGAGGAATATTTGTACGTTTCAAAAATGGACACTTAGAAACTTTTCTGCTGAAAACAACACAATGGATTCCGAAGGAAGAAAATACAAGTTGCTGGTAAGTACTCTTAGAATTACTTTTCAGTGTCAGTGCTGGGCTAAAAGATAAAGCACTGGGTTCTCTCCTGATAACAGGTGAGTAAATCGGAATTCGTAGTTCGGCTGATTTTAGAGGAATATTTGTGTGTTTAAAAAATGGACACTTAGAAACTTCTCTGGTGAAGACCACACAATGGATTCCTATGGAAGGAAATACAAGCTACTGGTAAGTACGCTTAGAATTACTTTCCAAGGTCTGTGCTGGGCTAAAAAATGCAGCACTGGGTTCTCTACTGATAACAGGTGAGTAAATCGGAATTCATAGTTCGGCTCATTTTAGAGGAATATTTGTACGTTTCAAAAATGTAGACTTAGAATTTTTTCTGCTGAAAACCACACAATGGATTCCTATGGAAGGAAATACAAGTTACTGGTAAGTACGCTTAGAATTACTTTTCAGGGTCAGTGCTGGTCTAAAAGATGCAGCACTGGGTTCTCTCCTGATAACAGGTGAGTAAATCGGAATTTGTAGTTCGGCTGATTTTAGAGGAATATTTGTAAGTTTCAAAAATGGACACTTAGAAACTTTTCTGCTGAAAACCACACAATGCATTTCTATGGAAGGAAATACAAGTTACTGGTAAGTACGGTTAGAATTACTTTCCAGGGTCAGTGCTGGTCTAAAAGATGCAGCACTGGGTTCTCTCCTGATAACAGGTGAGTAAATCGGAATTCATAGATCGACTGATTTTCGAGGAATATTTGTACTTTTCAAAAATGGACAGTTAGAAACTTTTCTGTTGAAAACCACACAATGGATTCCTATGGAAGGAAACACAAGTTACTGGTAAGTACGCTTAGAATTACTTTTCAGGGTCGTGCTGGGCTAACAGATGCAGCACTGGGTTCTCTCCTGATAACAGGTGAGTAAATCGGAATTCGTAGTTTGGCTGATTTTAGAGGAATATTTGTACGTTTCAAAAATGGACACTTAGAAACTTTTCTGCTGAAAACAACACAATGGATTCCTAAGGAAGGAAATACAAGTTACTGGTAAGTACTCTTAGAATTACTTTTCAGGGTCAGTGCTGGGCTAAAAGATGCAGCATTGGGTTCTCTCCTGATAACAGGTGAGTAAATCGGAATTCGTAGTTCGGCTGATTTTAGAGGAATATTTGTGTGTTTCAAAAATGGACACTTAGAAACTTCTCTGGTGAAGACCACACAATGGATTCCTATGGAAGGAAATACAAGCTACTGGTAAGTACGCTTAGAATTACTTTCCAAGGTCAGTGCTGGGCTAAAAAATGCAGCACTGGGTTCTCTACTGATAACAGGTCTGTAAATCGGAATTCATAGTTCGGCTCATTTTAGAGGAATATTTGTACGTTTCAAAAATGTAGACTTAGATTTTTTTCTGCTGAAAACCACACAATGGATTCCTATGGAAGGAAATACAAGTTACTGGTAAGTACGCTTAGAATTACTTTTCAGGGTCAGTGCTGGTCTAAAAGATGCAGCACTGGGTTCTCTCCTGATAACAGGTGAGTAAATTGGAATTTGTAGTTCGGCTGATTTTAGAGGAATATTTGTACGTTTCAAAAATGGACACTTAGAAACTTTTCTGCGGAAAACCACACAATGCATTTCTATGGAAGGAAATACAAGTTACTGGTAAGTACGGTTAGAATTACTTTCCAGGGTCAGTGCTGGTCTAAAAGATGCAGCACTGGGTTCTCTCCTGATAACAGGTGAGTAAATCGGAATTCATAGTTCGACTGATTTTCGAGGAATATTTGTACTTTTCAAAAATGGACAGTTAGAAACTTTTCTGTTGAAAACCACACAATGGATTCCTATGGAAGGAAACACAAGTTACTGGTAAGTACGCTTAGAATTACTTTTCAGGGTCGTGCTGGGCTAACAGATGCAGCACTGGGTTCTCTCCTGATAACAGGTGAGTAAATCGGAATTCGTAGTTTGGCTGATTTTAGAGGAATATTTGTACGTTTCAAAAATGGACACTTAGAAACTTTTCTGCTGAAAACAACACAATGGATTCCGAAGGAAGAAAATACAAGTTACTGGTAAGTACTCTTAGAATTACTTTTCAGGGTCAGTGCTGGGCTAAAAGATAAAGCACTGGGTTCTCTCCTGATAACAGGTGAGTAAATCGGAATTCGTAGTTCGGCTGATTTTAGAGGAATATTTGTGTGTTTCAAAAATGGACACTTAGAAACTTCTCTGGTGAAGACCACACAATGGATTCCTATGGAAGGAAATACAAGCTACTGGTAAGTACGCTTAGAATTACTTTCCAAGGTCAGTGCTGGGCTAAAAAATGCAGCACTGGGTTCTCTACTGATAACAGGTGAGTAAATCGGAATTCATAGTTCGGCTCATTTTAGAGGAATATTTGTACGTTTCAAAAATGTAGACTTAGAATTTTTTCTGCTGAAAACCACACAATGGATTCCTATGGAAGGAAATACAAGTTACTGGTAAGTACGCTTAGAATTACTTTTCAGGGTCAGTGCTGGTCTAAAAGATGCAGCACTGGGTTCTCTCCTGATAACAGGTGAGTAAATCGGAATTTGTAGTTCGGCTGATTTTAGAGGAATATTTGTAAGTTTCAAAAATGGACACTTAGAAACTTTTCTGCTGAAAACCACACAATGCATTTCTATGGAAGGAAATACAAGTTACTGGTAAGTACGGTTAGAATTACTTTCCAGGGTCAGTGCTGGTCTAAAAGATGCAGCACTGGGTTCTCTCCTGATAACAGGTGAGTAAATCGGAATTCATAGATCGACTGATTTTCGAGGAATATTTGTACTTTTCAAAAATGGACAGTTAGAAACTTTTCTGTTGAAAACCACACAATGGATTCCTATGGAAGGAAACACAAGTTACTGGTAAGTACGCTTAGAATTACTTTTCAGGGTCGTGCTGGGCTAACAGATGCAGCACTGGGTTCTCTCCTGATAACAGGTGAGTAAATCGGAATTCATAGTTTGGCTGATTTTAGAGGAATATTTGTACGTTTCAAAAATGGACACTTAGAAACTTTTCTGCTGAAAACAACACAATGGATTCCTAAGGAAGGAAATACAAGTTACTGGTAAGTACTCTTAGAATTACTTTTCAGGGTCAGTGCTGGGCTAAAAGATGCAGCACTGGGTTCTCTCCTGATAACAGGTGAGTAAATCGGAATTCGTAGTTCGGCTGATTTTAGAGGAATATTTGTGTGTTTCAAAAATGGACACTTAGAAACTTCTCTGGTGAAGACCACACAATGGATTCCTATGGAAGGAAATACAAGCTACTGGTAAGTACGCTTAGAATTACTTTCCAAGGTCAGTGCTGGGCTAAAAAATGCAGCACTGGGTTCTCTACTGATAACAGGTGAGTAAATCGGAATTCATAGTTCGGCTCATTTTAGAGGAATATTTGTACGTTTCAAAAATGTAGACTTAGAATTTTTTCTGCTGAAAACCACACAATGGATTCCTATAGAAGCAAATACAAGTTTCTGGTAAGTACGCTTAGAATTACTTTTCAGGGTCAGTGCTGGTCTAAAAGATGCAGCACTGGGTTCTCTCCTGATAACAGGTGAGTAAATCGGAATTTGTAGTTCGGCTGATTTTAGAGGAATATTTGTACGTTTCAAAAATGGACACTTAGAAACTTTTCTGCTGAAAACCACACAATGCATTTCTATGGAAGGAAATACAAGTTACTGGTAAGTACGGTTAGAATTACTTTCCAGGGTCAGTGCTGGTCTAAAAGATGCAGCACTGGGTTCTCTCCTGATAACAGGTGAGTAAATCGGAATTCATAGTTCGACTGATTTTCGAGGAATATTTTTACTTTTCAAAAATGGACAGTTAGAAACTTTTCTGTTGAAAACCACACAATGGATTCCTATGGAAGGAAACACAAGTTACTGGTAAGTACGCTTAGAATTTCTTTTCAGGGTCGTGCTGGGCTAAAAGATGCAGCACTGGGTTCTCTCCTGATAACAGGTGAGTAAATCGGAATTCGTAGTTCGGCTGATATTAGAGGAATATTTGTGTGTTTCAAAAATGGACACTTAGAAACTTCTCTGGTGAAGACCACACAATGGATTCCTATGGAAGGAAATACAAGCTACTGGTAACTACGCTTAGAATTACTTTCCAAGGTCAGTGCTGGGCTAAAAAATGCAGCACTGGGTTCTCTACTGATAACAGGTGAGTAAATCGGAATTCATAGTTCGGCTCATTTTAGAGGAATATTTGTACGTTTCAAAAATGTAGACTTAGATTTTTTTCTGCTGAAAACCACACAATGGATTCCTATGGAAGGAAATACAAGTTACTGGTAAGTACGCTTAGAATTACTTTTCAGGGTCAGTGCTGGTCTAAAAGATGCAGCACTGGGTTCTCTCCTGATAACAGGTGAGTAAATCGGAATTTGTAGTTCGGCTGATTTTAGAGGAATATTTGTACGTTTCAAAAATGGACACTTAGAAACTTTTCTGCTGAAAACCACACAATGCATTTCTATGGAAGGAAATACAAGTTACTGGTAAGTACGGTTAGAATTACTTTCCAGGGTCAGTGCTGGTCTAAAAGATGCAGCACTGGGTTCTCTCCTGATAACAGGTGAGTAAATCGGAATTCATAGTTCGACTGATTTTCGAGGAATATTTGTACTTTTCAAAAATGGACAGTTAGAAACTTGTCTGTTGAAAACCACACAATGGATTCCTATGGAAGGAAACACAAGTTACTGGTAAGTATGCTTAGAATTACTTTTCAGGGTCGTGCTGGGCTAACAGATGCAGCACTGGGTTCTCTCCTGATAACAGGTGAGTAAATCGGAATTCATAGTTCGACTGATTTTCGAGGAATATTTGAACTTTTCAAAAATGGACAGTTAGAAACTTTTCTGTTGAAAACCACACAATGGATTCCTATGGAAGGAAACACAAGTTACTGGTAAGTACGCTTAGAATTACTTTTCAGGGTCGTGCTGGGCTAACAGATGCAGCACTGGGTTCTCTCCTGATAACAGGTGAGTAAATCGGAATTCGTAGTTTGGCTGATTTTAGAGGAATATTTGTACGTTTCAAAAATGGACACTTAGAAACTTTTCTGCTGAAAACAACACAATGAATTCCTAAGGAAGGAAATACAAGTTACTGGTAAGTACTCTTAGAATTACTTTTCAGGGTCAGTGCTGGGCTAAAAGATGCAGCACTGGGTTCTCTCCTGATAACAGGTGAGTAAATCGGAATTCGTAGTTCGGCTGATATTAGAGGAATATTTGTGTGTTTCAAAAATGGACACTTAGAAACTTCTCTGGTGAAGACCACACAATGGATTCCTATGGAAGGAAATACAAGCTACTGTTAAGTACGCTTAGAATTACTTTCCAAGGTCAGTGCTGGGCTAAAAAATGCAGCACTGGGTTCTCTACTGATAACAGGTGAGTAAATCGGAATTCGTAGTTTGGCTGATTTTAGAGGAATATTTGTATGATTAAAAAATGTACACATAGAAACTATTCTTCTGAAAACCACACAATGGATTCCTATGGAAGGAAATACAAGTTACTGGTAAGTAAGCTTAGAATTACTTTTCAGGGTCAGTGCTGGGCTAAAAGATGCAGCACTGGGTTCTCTCCTGATAACAGGTGAGTAAATCGGAATTCGTAGTTCGGCTGATTGTAGAGGAATATTTGTACGTTTCAAAAATGGACACTTAGAAACTTTTTTGCTGAAAACCACACAATGCATTTCTATGGAAGGAAATACAAGTTACTGGTAAGTACGCTTAGAATTACTTTCCTGGGTCAGTGCTGGTCTGAAAGATGCAGCACTGGGTTCTCTCTTGATAACAGGTGAGTAAATCGGAATTTGTAGTTCGACTGATTTTAGAAAAATATTTGTGCATTTCAAAAATAGACACTAAGAAACTTTTCTGCTGAAAACCACACAATGGATTCCTATGGAAGGAAATACAAGTTACTGGTAAGTACGCTTAGAATTTCTTTTCAGGGTCAATGCTGGGATAAGAGATGCAGCCCTGGGTTCTCTCCTGATAACAGGTGAGTAAATCGGAATTCGTACTTCGGCTCATTTTAGAGGAATATTTGTACGTTTCAAAAATGTAGACTTAGAATTTGTTCTGCTGAAAACCACACAATGGATTCCTATGGAAGGAAATACAAGTTACTGGTAAGTACGCTTAGAATTACTTTTCAGGGTCAGTGCTGGTCTAAAAGATGCAGCACTGGGTTCTCTCCTGATAACAGGTGAGTAAATCAGAATTTGTAGTTCGGCTGATTTTAGAGGAATATTTGTACGTTTCAAAAATGGACACTTAGAAACTTTTCTGCTGAAAACCACACAATGCATTTCTATGGAAGGAAATACAAGTTACTGGTAAGTACGGTTAGAATTACTTTCCAGGGTCAGTGCTGGTCTAAAAGATGCAGCACTGGGTTCTCTCCTGATAACAGGTGAGTAAATCGGAATTCATAGTTCGACTGATTTTCGAGGAATATTTGTACTTTTCAAATATGGACAGTTAGAAACTTTTCTGTTGAAAACCACACAATGGATTCCTATGGAAGGAAACACAAGTTACTGGTAAGTACGCTTAGAATTACTTTTCAGGGTCGTGCTGGGCTAACAGATGCAGCACTGGGTTCTCTCCTGATAACAGGTGAGTAAATCGGAATTCGTAGTTTGGCTGATTTTAGAGGAATATTTGTACGTTTCAAAAATGGACACTTAGAAACTTTTCTGCTGAAAACAACACAATGGATTCCGAAGGAAGAAAATACAAGTTGCTGGTAAGTACTCTTAGAATTACTTTTCAGGGTCAGTGCTGGGCTAAAAGATAAAGCACTGGGTTCTCTCCTGATAACAGGTGAGTAAATCGGAATTCGTAGTTCGGCTGATTTTAGAGTAATATTTGTGTGTTTAAAAAATGGACACTTAGAAACTTCTCTGGTGAAGACCACACAATGGATTCCTATGGAAGGAAATACAAGCTACTGGTAAGTACGCTTAGAATTACTTTCCAAGGTCTGTGCTGGGCTAAAAAATGCAGCACTGGGTTCTCTACTGATAACAGGTGAGTAAATCGGAATTCATAGTTCGGCTCATTTTAGAGGAATATTTGTACGTTTCAAAAATGTAGACTTAGAATTTTTTCTGCTGAAAACCACACAATGGATTCCTATGGAAGGAAATACAAGTTACTGGTAAGTACGCTTAGAATTACTTTTCAGGGTCAGTGCTGGTCTAAAAGATGCAGCACTGGGTTCTCTCCTGATAACAGGTGAATAAATCGGAATTTGTAGTTCGGCTGATTTTAGAGGAATATTTGTAAGTTTCAAAAATGGACACTTAGAAACTTTTCTGCTGAAAACCACACAATGCATTTCTATGGAAGGAAATACAAGTTACTGGTAAGTACGGTTAGAATTACTTTCCAGGGTCAGTGCTGGTCTAAAAGATGCAGCACTGGGTTCTCTCCTGATAACAGGTGAGTAAATCGGAATTCATAGATCGACTGATTTTCGAGGAATATTTGTACTTTTCAAAAATGGACAGTTAGAAACTTTTCTGTTGAAAACCACACAATGGATTCCTATGGAAGGAAACACAAGTTACTGGTAAGTACGCTTAGAATTACTTTTCAGGGTCGTGCTGGGCTAACAGATGCAGCACTGGGTTCTCTCCTGATAACAGGTGAGTAAATCGGAATTCGTAGTTTGGCTGATTTTAGAGGAACATTTGTACGTTTCAAAAATGGACACTTAGAAACTTTTCTGCTGAAAACAACACAATGGATTCCTAAGGAAGGAAATACAAGTTACTGGTAAGTACTCTTAGAATTACTTTCCAAGGTCAGTGCTGGGCTAAAAAATGCAGCACTGGGTTCTCTACTGATAACAGGTGAGTAAATCGGAATTCATAGTTCGGCTCATTTTAGAGGAATATTTGTACGTTTCAAAAATGTAGACTTAGATTTTTTTCTGCTGAAAACCACACAATGGATTCCTATGGAAGGAAATACAAGTTACTGGTAAGTACGCTTAGAATTACTTTTCAGGGTCAGTGCTGGTCTAAAAGATGCAGCACTGGGTTCTCTCCTGATAACAGGTGAGTAAATCGGAATTTGTAGTTCGGCTGATTTTAGAGGAATATTTGTACGTTTCAAAAATGGACACTTAGAAACTTTTCTGCGGAAAACCACACAATGCATTTCCATGGAAGGAAATACAAGTTACTGGTAAGAACGGTTAGAATTACTTTCCAGGGTCAGTGCTGGTCTAAAAGATGCAGCACTGGGTTCTCTCCTGATAACAGGTGAGTAAATCGGAATTCATAGTTCGACTGATTTTCGAGGAATATTTGTACTTTTCAAAAATGGACAGTTAGAAACTTTTCTGTTGAAAACCACACAATGGATTCCTATGGAAGGAAACACAAGTTACTGGTAAGTACGCTTAGAATTACTTTTCAGGGTCGTGCTGGGCTAACAGATGCAGCACTTGGTTCTCTCCTGATAACAGGTGAGTAAATCGGAATTCGTAGTTTGGCTGATTTTAGAGGAATATTTGTACGTTTCAAAAATGGACACTTAGAAACTTTTCTGCTGAAAACAACACAATGGATTCCGAAGGAAGAAAATACAAGTTACTGGTAAGTACTTTTAGAATTACTTTTCAGGGTCAGTGCTGGGCTAAAAGATAAAGCACTGGGTTCTCTCCTGATAACAGGTGAGTAAATCGGAATTCGTAGTTCGGCTGATTTTAGAGGAATATTTGTGTGTTTCAAAAATGGACACTTAGAAACTTCTCTGGTGAAGACCACACAATGGATTCCTATGGAAGGAAATACAAGCTACTGGTAAGTACGCTTAGAATTACTTTCCAAGGTCAGTGCTGGGCTAAAAAATGCAGCACTGGGTTCTCTACTGATAACAGGTGAGTAAATCGGAATTCATAGTTCGGCTCATTTTAGAGGAATATTTGTACGTTTCAAAAATGTAGACTTAGAATTTTTTCTGCTGAAAACCACACAATGGATTCCTATGGAAGGAAATACAAGTTACTGGTAAGTACGCTTAGAATTACTTTTCAGGGTCAGTGCTGGTCTAAAAGATGCAGCACTGGGTTCTCTCCTGATAACAGGTGAGTAAATCGGAATTTGTAGTTCGGCTGATTTTAGAGGAATATTTGTAAGTTTCAAAAATGGACACTTAGAAACTTTTCTGCTGAAAACCACACAATGCATTTCTATGGAAGGAAATACAAGTTACTGGTAAGTACGGTTAGAATTACTTTCCAGGGTCAGTGCTGGTCTAAAAGATGCAGCACTGGGTTCTCTCCTGATAACAGGTGAGTAAATCGGAATTCATAGATCGACTGATTTTCGAGGAATATTTGTACTTTTCAAAAATGGACAGTTAGAAACTTTTCTGTTGAAAACCACACAATGGATTCCTATGGAAGGAAACACAAGTTACTGGTAAGTACGCTTAGAATTACTTTTCAGGGTCGTGCTGGGCTAACAGATGCAGCACTGGGTTCTCTCCTGATAACAGGTGAGTAAATCGGAATTCGTAGTTTGGCTGATTTTAGAGGAATGTTTGTACGTTTCAAAAATGGACACTTAGAAACTTTTCTGCTGAAAACAACACAATGGATTCCTAAGGAAGGAAATACAAGTTACTGGTAAGTACTCTTAGAATTACTTTTCAGGGTCAGTGCTGGGCTAAAAGATGCAGCACTGGGTTCTCTCCTGATAACAGGTGAGTAAATCGGAATTCGTAGTTTGGCTGATTTTAGAGGAATATTTGTGTGTTTCAAAAATGGACACTTAGAAACTTCTCTGGTGAAGACCACACAATGGATTCCTATGGAAGGAAATACAAGCTACTGGTAAGTACGCTTAGAATTACTTTCCAAGGTCAGTGCTGGGCTAAAAAATGCAGCACTGGGTTCTCTACTGATAACAGGTGAGTAAATCGGAATTCATAGTTCGGCTCATTTTAGAGGAATATTTGTACGTTTCAAAAATGTAGACTTAGAATTTTTTCTGCTGAAAACCACACAATGGATTCCTATGGAAGGAAATACAAGTTTCTGGTAAGTACGCTTAGAATTTTTTTTCAGGATCAGTGCTGGTCTAAAAGATGCAGCACTGGGTTCTCTCCTGATAACAGGTGAGTAAATCGGAATTTGTAGTTCGGCTGATTTTAGAGGAATATTTGTACGTTTCAAAAATGGACACTTAGAAACTTTTCTGCTGAAAACCACACAATGCATTTCTATGGAAGGAAATACAAGTTACTGGTAAGTACGGTTAGAATTACTTTCCAGGGTCAGTGCTGGTCTAAAAGATGCAGCACTGGGTTCTCTCCTGATAACAGGTGAGTAAATCGGAATTCATAGTTCGACTGATTTTCGAGGAATATTTTTACTTTTCAAAAATGGACAGTTAGAAACTTTTCTGTTGAAAACCACACAATGGATTCCTATGGAAGGAAACACAAGTTACTGGTAAGTACGCTTAGAATTTCTTTTCAGGGTCGTGCTGGGCTAACAGATGCAGCACTGGGTTCTCTCCTGATAACAGGTGAGTAAATCGAAATTCGTAGTTTGGCTGATTTTAGAGGAATATTTGTACGTTTCAAAAATGGACACTTAGAAACTTTTCTGCTGAAAACAACACAATGGATTCCTAAGGAAGGAAATACAAGTTACTGGTAAGTACTCTTAGAATTACTTTTCAGGGTCAGTGCTGGGCTAAAAGATGCAGCACTGGGTTCTCTCCTGATAACAGGTGAGTAAATCGGAATTCATAGTTCGACTGATTTTCGAGGAATATTTGTACTTTTCAAAAATGGACAGTTAGAAACTTGTCTGTTGAAAACCACACAATGGATTCCTATGGAAGGAAACACAAGTTACTGGTAAGTACGCTTAGAATTACTTTTCAGGGTCGTGCTGGGCTAACAGATGCAGCACTGGGTTCTCTCCTGATAACAGGTGAGTAAATCGGAATTCGTAGTTTGGCTGATTTTAGAGGAATATTTGTACGTTTCAAAAATGGACACTTAGAAACTTTTCTGCTGAAAACCACACAATGCATTTCTATGCAAGGAAATACAAGTTACTGGTAAGTACGGTTAGAATTACTTTCCAGGGTCAGTGCTGGTCTAAAAGATGCAGCACTGGGTTCTCTCCTGATAACAGGTGAGTAAATCGGAATTCATAGTTCGACTGATTTTCGAGGAATATTTGTACTTTTCAAAAATGGACAGTTAGAAACTTTTCTGTTGAAAACCACACAATGGATTCCTATGGAAGGAAACACAAGTTACTGGTAAGTACGCTTAGAATTACTTTTCAGGGTCGTGCTGGGCTAACAGATGCAGCACTGGGTTCTCTCCTGATAACAGGTGAGTAAATCGGAATTCGTAGTTTGGCTGATTTTAGAGGAATATGTGTACGTTTCAAAAATGGACACTTAGAAACTTTTCTGCTGAAAACAACACAATGGATTCCTAAGGAAGGAAATACAAGTTACTGGTAAGTACTCTTAGAATTACTTTTCAGGGTCAGTGCTTGGCTAAAAGATGCAGCACTGGGTTCTCTCCTGATAACAGGTGAGTAAATCGGAATTCGTAGTTCGGCTGATTTTAGAGGAATATTTGTGTGTTTCAAAAATGGACACTTAGAAACTTCTCTGGTAAAGACCACACAATGGATTCCTATGGAAGGAAATACAAGCTACTGGTAACTACGCTTAGAATTACTTTCCAAGGTCAGTGCTGGGCTAAAAAATGCAGCACTGGGTTCTCTACTGATAACAGGTGAGTAAATCGGAATTCATAGTTCGGCTCATTTTAGAGGAATATTTGTACGTTTCAAAAATGTAGACTTAGATTTTTTTCTGCTGAAAACCACACAATGGATTCCTATGGAAGGAAATACAAGTTACTGGTAAGTACGCTTAGAATTACTTTTCAGGGTCAGTGCTGGTCTAAAAGATGCAGCACTGGGTTCTCTCCTGATAAAAGGTGAGTAAATCGGAATTTGTAGTTCGGCTGATTTTAGAGGAATATTTGTACGTTTCAAAAATGGACACTTAGAAACTTTTCTGCTGAAAACTACACAATGCATTTCTATGGAAGGAAATACAAGTTACTGGTAAGTACGGTTAGAATTACTTTCCAGGGTCAGTGCTGGTCTAAAAGATGCAGCACTGGGTTCTCTCCTGATAACAGGTGAGTAAATCGGAATTCATAGTTCGACTGATTTTCGAGGAATATTTGTACTTTTCAAAAATGGACAGTTAGAAACTTTTCTGTTGAAAACCACACAATGGATTCCTATGGAAGGAAACACAAGTTACTGGTAAGTACGCTTAGAATTACTTTTCAGGGTCGTGCTGGGCTAACAGATGCAGCACTGGGTTCTCTCCTGATAACAGGTGAGTAAATCGGAATTCGTAGTTTGGCTGATTTTAGAGGAATATGTGTACGTTTCAAAAATGGACACTTAGAAACTTTTCTGCTGAAAACAACACAATGGATTCCTAAGGAAGGAAATACAAGTTACTGGTAAGTACTCTTAGAAATACTTTTCAGGGTCAGTGCTGGGCTAAAAGATGCAGCACTGGGTTCTCTCCTGATAACGGGTGAGTAAATCGGAATTCGTAGTTCGGCTGATATTAGAGGAATATTTGTGTGTTTCAAAAATGGACACTTAGAAACTTCTCTGGTGAAGACCACACAATGGATTCCTATGGAAGGAAATACAAGCTTCTGGTAAGTACGCTTAGAATTACTTTCCAAGGTCAGTGCTGGGCTAAAAAATGCAGCACTGGGTTCTCTACTGATAACAGGTGAGTAAATCGGAATTCATAGTTCGGCTCATTTTAGAGGAATATTTGTACGTTTCAAAAATGTAGACTTAGATTTTTTTCTGCTGAAAACCACACAATGGATTCCTATGGAAGGAAATACAAGTTACTGGTAAGTACGCTTAGAATTACTTTTCAGGGTCAGTGCTGGTCTAAAAGATGCAGCACTGGGTTCTCTCCTGATAACAGGTGAGTAAATCGGAATTTGTAGTTCGGCTGATTTTAGAGGAATATTTGTAAGTTTCAAAAATGGACACTTAGAAACTTTTCTGCTGAAAACCACACAATGCATTTCTATGGAAGGAAATACAAGTTACTGGTAAGTACGGTTAGAATTACTTTCCAGGGTCAGTGCTGGTCTAAAAGATGCAGCACTGGGTTCTCTCCTGATAACAGGTGAGTAAATCGGAATTCATAGATCGTCTGATTTTCGAGGAATATTTGTACTTTTCAAAAATGGACAGTTAGAAACTTTTCTGTTGAAAACCACACAATGGATTCCTATGGAAGGAAACACAAGTTACTGGTAAGTACGCTTAGAATTACTTTTCAGGGTCGTGCTGGGCTAACAGATGCAGCACTGGGTTCTCTCCTGATAACAGGTGAGTAAATCGGAATTCGTAGTTTGGCTGATTTTAGAGGAATGTTTGTACGTTTCAAAAATGGACACTTAGAAACTTTTCTGCTGAAAACAACACAATGGATTCCTAAGGAAGGAAATACAAGTTACTGGTAAGTACTCTTAGAATTACTTTTCAGGGTCAGTGCTGGGCTAAAAGATGCAGCACTGGGTTCTCTCCTGATAACAGGTGAGTAAATCGGAATTCGTAGTTTGGCTGATTTTAGAGGAATATTTGTGTGTTTCAAAAATGGACACTTAGAAACTTCTCTGGTGAAGACCACACAATGGATTCCTATGGAAGGAAATACAAGCTACTGGTAAGTACGCTTAGAATTACTTTCCAAGGTCAGTGCTGGGCTAAAAAATGCAGCACTGGGTTCTCTACTGATAACAGGTGAGTAAATCGGAATTCATAGTTCGGCTCATTTTAGAGGAATATTTGTACGTTTCAAAAATGTAGACTTAGAATTTTTTCTGCTGAAAACCACACAATGGATTCCTATGGAAGGAAATACAAGTTTCTGGTAAGTACGCTTAGAATTACTTTTCAGGGTCAGTGCTGGTCTAAAAGATGCAGCACTGGGTTCTCTCCTGATAACAGGTGAGTAAATCGGAATTTGTAGTTCGGCTGATTTTAGAGGAATATTTGTACGTTTCAAAAATGGACACTTAGAAACTTTTCTGCTGAAAACCACACAATGCATTTCTATGGAAGGAAATACAAGTTACTGGTAAGTACGGTTAGAATTACTTTCCAGGGTCAGTGCTGGTCTAAAAGATGCAGCACTGGGTTCTCTCCTGATAACAGGTGAGTAAATCGGAATTCATAGTTCGACTGATTTTCGAGGAATATTTTTACTTTTCAAAAATGGACAGTTAGAAACTTTTCTGTTGAAAACCACACAATTGATTCCTATGGAAGGAAACACAAGTTACTGGTAAGTACGCTTAGAATTTCTTTTCAGGGTCGTGCTGGGCTAACAGATGCAGCACTGGGTTCTCTCCTGATAACAGGTGAGTAAATCGAAATTCGTAGTTTGGCTGATTTTAGAGGAATATTTGTACGTTTCAAAAATGGACACTTAGAAACTTTTCTGCTGAAAACAACACAATGGATTCCTAAGGAAGGAAATACAAGTTACTGGTAAGTACTCTTAGAATTACTTTTCAGGGTCAGTGCTGGGCTAAAAGATGCAGCACTGGGTTCTCTCCTGATAACAGGTGAGTAAATCGGAATTCATAGTTTGACTGATTTTCGAGGAATATTTGTACTTTTCAAAAATGGACAGTTAGAAACTTGTCTGTTGAAAACCACACAATGGATTCCTATGGAAGGAAACACAAGTTACTGGTAAGTACGCTTAGAATTACTTTTCAGGGTCGTGCTGGGCTAACAGATGCAGCACTGGGTTCTCTCCTGATAACAGGTGAGTAAATCGGAATTCGTAGTTTGGCTGATTTTAGAGGAATATTTGTACGTTTCAAAAATGGACACTTAGAAACTTTTCTGCTGAAAACCACACAATGCATTTCTATGCAAGGAAATACAAGTTACTGGTAAGTACGGTTAGAATTACTTTCCAGGGTCAGTGCTGGTCTAAAAGATGCAGCACTGGGTTCTCTCCTGATAACAGGTGAGTAAATCGGAATTCATAGTTCGACTGATTTTCGAGGAATATTTGTACTTTTCAAAAATGGACAGTTAGAAACTTTTCTGTTGAAAACCACACAATGGATTCCTATGGAAGGAAACACAAGTTACTGGTAAGTACGCTTAGAATTACTTTTCAGGGTCGTGCTGGGCTAACAGATGCAGCACTGGGTTCTCTCCTGATAACAGGTGAGTAAATCGGAATTCGTAGTTTGGCTGATTTTAGAGGAATATGTGTACGTTTCAAAAATGGACACTTAGAAACTTTTCTGCTGAAAACAACACAATGGATTCCTAAGGAAGGAAATACAAGTTACTGGTAAGTACTCTTAGAATTACTTTTCAGGGTCAGTGCTTGGCTAAAAGATGCAGCACTGGGTTCTCTCCTGATAACAGGTGAGTAAATCGGAATTCGTAGTTCGGCTGATTTTAGAGGAATATTTGTGTGTTTCAAAAATGGACACTTAGAAACTTCTCTGGTAAAGACCACACAATGGATTCCTATGGAAGGAAATACAAGCTACTGGTAACTACGCTTAGAATTACTTTCCAAGGTCAGTGCTGGGCTAAAAAATGCAGCACTGGGTTCTCTACTGATAACAGGTGAGTAAATCGGAATTCATAGTTCGGCTCATTTTAGAGGAATATTTGTACGTTTCAAAAATGTAGACTTAGATTTTTTTCTGCTGAAAACCACACAATGGATTCCTATGGAAGGAAATACAAGTTACTGGTAAGTACGCTTAGAATTACTTTTCAGGGTCAGTGCTGGTCTAAAAGATGCAGCACTGGGTTCTCTCCTGATAAAAGGTGAGTAAATCGGAATTTGTAGTTCGGCTGATTTTAGAGGAATATTTGTACGTTTCAAAAATGGACACTTAGAAACTTTTCTGCTGAAAACCACACAATGCATTTCTATGGAAGGAAATACAAGTTACTGGTAAGTACGGTTAGAATTACTTTCCAGGGTCAGTGCTGGTCTAAAAGATGCAGCACTGGGTTCTCTCCTGATAACAGGTGAGTAAATCGGAATTCATAGTTCGACTGATTTTCGAGGAATATTTGTACTTTTCAAAAATGGACAGTTAGAAACTTTTCTGTTGAAAACCACACAATGGATTCCTATGGAAGGAAACACAAGTTACTGGTAAGTACGCTTAGAATTACTTTTCAGGGTCGTGCTGGGCTAACAGATGCAGCACTGGGTTCTCTCCTGATAACAGGTGAGTAAATCGGAATTCGTAGTTTGGCTGATTTTAGAGGAATATGTGTACATTTCAAAAATGGACACTTAGAAACTTTTCTGCTGAAAACAACACAATGGATTCCTAAGGAAGGAAATACAAGTTACTGGTAAGTACTCTTAGAAATACTTTTCAGGGTCAGTGCTGGGCTAAAAGATGCAGCACTGGGTTCTCTCCTGATAACGGGTGAGTAAATCGGAATTCGTAGTTCGGCTGATATTAGAGGAATATTTGTGTGTTTCAAAAATGGACACTTAGAAACTTCTCTGGTGAAGACCACACAATGGATTCCTATGGAAGGAAATACAAGCTACTGGTAAGTACGCTTAGAATTACTTTCCAAGGTCAGTGCTGGGCTAAAAAATGCAGCACTGGGTTCTCTACTGATAACAGGTGAGTAAATCGGAATTCATAGTTCGGCTCATTTTAGAGGAATATTTGTACGTTTCAAAAATGTAGACTTAGATTTTTTTCTGCTGAAAACCACACAATGGATTCCTATGGAAGGAAATACAAGTTACTGGTAAGTACGCTTAGAATTACTTTTCAGGGTCAGTGCTGGTCTAAAAGATGCAGCACTGGGTTCTCTCCTGATAAAAGGTGAGTAAATCGGAATTTGTAGTTCGGCTGATTTTAGAGGAATATTTGTACGTTTCAAAAATGGACACTTAGAAACTTTTCTGCTGAAAACCACACAATGCATTTCTATGGAAGGAAATACAAGTTACTGGTAAGTACGGTTAGAATTACTTTCCAGGGTCAGTGCTGGTCTAAAAGATGCAGCACTGGGTTCTCTCCTGATAACAGGTGAGTAAATCGGAATTCATAGTTCGACTGATTTTCGAGGAATATTTGTACTTTTCAAAAATGGACAGTTAGAAACTTTTCTGTTGAAAACCACACAATGGATTCCTATGGAAGGAAACACAAGTTACTGGTAAGTACGCTTAGAATTACTTTTCAGGGTCGTGCTGGGCTAACAGATGCAGCACTGGGTTCTCTCCTGATAACAGGTGAGTAAATCGGAATTCGTAGTTTGGCTGATTTTAGAGGAATATGTGTACGTTTCAAAAATGGACACTTAGAAACTTTTCTGCTGAAAACAACACAATGGATTCCTAAGGAAGGAAATACAAGTTACTGGTAAGTACTCTTAGAAATACTTTTCAGGGTCAGTGCTGGGCTAAAAGATGCAGCACTGGGTTCTCTCCTGATAACGGGTGAGTAAATCGGAATTCGTAGTTCGGCTGATATTAGAGGAATATTTGTGTGTTTCAAAAATGGACACTTAGAAACTTCTCTGGTGAAGACCACACAATGGATTCCTATGGAAGGAAATACAAGCTACTGGTAAGTACGCTTAGAATTACTTTCCAAGGTCAGTGCTGGGCTAAAAAATGCAGCACTGGGTTCTCTACTGATAACAGGTGAGTAAATCGGAATTCATAGTTCGGCTCATTTTAGAGGAATATTTGTACGTTTCAAAAATGTAGACTTAGATTTTTTTCTGCTGAAAACCACACAATGGATTCCTATGGAAGGAAATACAAGTTACTGGTAAGTACGCTTAGAATTACTTTTCAGGGTCAGTGCTGGTCTAAAAGATGCAGCACTGGGTTCTCTCCTGATAACAGGTGAGTAAATCGGAATTTGTATTTCGGCTGATTTTAGAGGAATATTTGTACGTTTCAAAAATGGACACTTAGAAACTTTTCTGCTGAAAACCACACAATGCATTTCTATGGAAGGAAATACAAGTTACTGGTAAGTACGGTTAGAATTACTTTCCAGGGTCAGTGCTGGTCTAAAAGATGCAGCACTGGGTTCTCTCCTGATAACAGGTGAGTAAATCGGAATTCATAGTTCGACTGATTTTCGAGGAATATTTGTACTTTTCAAAAATGGACAGTTAGAAACTTGTCTGTTGAAAACCACACAATGGATTCCTATGGAAGGAAACACAAGTTACTGGTAAGTACGCTTAGAATTACTTTTCAGGGTCGTGCTGGGCTAACAGATGCAGCACTGGGTTCTCTCCTGATAACAGGGGAGTAAATCGGAATTCATAGTTCGACTGATATTCGAGGAATATTTGTACTTTTCAAAAATGGACAGTTAGAAACTTGTCTGTTGAAAACCACACAATGGATTCCTATGGAAGGAAACACAAGTTACTGGTAAGTACGCTTAGAATTACTTTTCAGGGTCGTGCTGGGCTAACAGATGCAGCACTGGGTTCTCTCCTGATAACAGGTGAGTAAATCGGAATTCGTAGTTTGGCTGATTTTAGAGGAATATTTGTACGTTTCAAAAATGGACACTTAGAAACTTTTCTGCTGAAAACCACACAATGCATTTCTATGGAAGGAAATACAAGTTACTGGTAAGTACGCTTAGAATTACTTTCCAGGGTCAGTGCTGGTCTGAAAGATGCAGCACTGGGTTCTCTCCTGATAACAGGTGAGTAAATCGGAATTTGTAGTTCGACTGATTTTAGAGGAATATTTGTGCATTTCAAAAATAGACACTAAGAAACTTTTCTGCTGAAAACCACACAATGGATTCCTATGGAAGGAAATACAAGTTACTGGTAAGTACGCTTAGAATTTCTTTTCAGGGTCAATGCTCGGCTAAGAGATGCAGCCCTGGGTTCTATCCTGATAACAGGTGAGTAAATCGGAATTCGTAGATCGCTTGATTTTAGAGGAATATTTGTGTGTTTCAAAAATGGACACTTAGAAACTTTTCTGGTGAAGACCACAAAATGGATTCCTATGGAAGGAAATACAAGCTACTGGTAAGTACGCTTAGAATTACTTTCCAGGGTCAGTGCTGGGCTAAAAGATGCTGCTCTGGGTTCTCTCCTGATAACAGGTGAGTAAATCGGAATTCGTACTTCAGCTCATTTTAGAGGAATATTTGTACGTTTCAAAAATGTAGACTTAGAATTTTTTCTGCTGAAAACCACAAAATGGATTCCTATGGAAGGAAATACAAGTTACTGGTAAGTACGCTTAGAATTACTTTTCAGGGTCAGTGCTGGTCTAAAAGATGCAGCACTGGGTTCTCTCCTGATAACAGGTGAGTAAATCGGAATTTGTAGTTCGACTGATTTTAGAGGAATATTTGTACGTTTCAAAAATGCACACTTACAAACTTTTCTGCTGAAAACCACACAATGCATTTCTATGGAAGGAACTACAAGTTACTGGTAAGTACGGTTAGAATTACTTTCCAGGGTCAGTGCTGGTCTAAAAGATGCAGCACTGGGTTCTCTCCTGATAACAGGTGAGTAAATCGGAATTCGTAGTTTGGCTGATTTTAGAGGAATATTTGTACGTTTCAAAAATGGACACTTAGAAACTTTTCTGCTGAAAACAACACAATGGATTCCTAAGGAAGGAAATACAAGTTACTGGTAAGTACTCTTAGAATTACTTTTCAGGGTCAGTGCTGGGCTAAAAGATGCAGCACTGGGTTCTCTCCTGATAACAGGTGAGTAAATCGGAATTCGTAGTTCAGCTGATTTTAGAGGAATATTTGTGTGTTTCAAAAATGGACACTTAGAAACTTCTCTGGTGAAGACCACACAATGGATTCCTATGGAAGGAAATACAAGCTACTGGTAAGTACGCTTAGAATTACTTTCCAAGGTCAGTGCTGGGCTAAAAAATGCAGCACTGGGTTCTCTACTGATAACAGGTGAGTAAATCGGAATTCATAGTTCGGCTCATTTTAGAGGAATATTTGTACGTTTCAAAAATGTAGACTTAGATTTTTTTCTGCTGAAAACCACACAATGGATTCCTATGGAAGGAAATACAAGTTACTGGTAAGTACGCTTAGAATTACTTTTCAGGGTCAGTGCTGGTCTAAAAGATGCAGCACTGGGTTCTCTCCTGATAACAGGTGAGTAAATCGGAATTTGTATTTCGGCTGATTTTAGAGGAATATTTGTACGTTTCAAAAATGGACACTTAGAAACTTTTCTGCTGAAAACCACACAATGCATTTCTATGGAAGGAAATACAAGTTACTGGTAAGTACGGTTAGAATTACTTTCCAGGGTCAGTGCTGGTCTAAAAGATGCAGCACTGGGTTCTCTCCTGATAACAGGTGAGTAAATCGGAATTCATAGTTCGACTGATTTTCGAGGAATATTTGTACTTTTCAAAAATGGACAGTTAGAAACTTGTCTGTTGAAAACCACACAATGGATTCCTATGGAAGGAAACACAAGTTACTGGTAAGTACGCTTAGAATTACTTTTCAGGGTCGTGCTGGGCTAACAGATGCAGCACTGGGTTCTCTCCTGATAACAGGGGAGTAAATCGGAATTCATAGTTCGACTGATATTCGAGGAATATTTGTACTTTTCAAAAATGGACAGTTAGAAACTTGTCTGTTGAAAACCACACAATGGATTCCTATGGAAGGAAACACAAGTTACTGGTAAGTACGCTTAGAATTACTTTTCAGGGTCGTGCTGGGCTAACAGATGCAGCACTGGGTTCTCTCCTGATAACAGGTGAGTAAATCGGAATTCGTAGTTTGGCTGATTTTAGAGGAATATTTGTACGTTTCAAAAATGGACACTTAGAAACTTTTCTGCTGAAAACCACACAATGCATTTCTATGGAAGGAAATACAAGTTACTGGTAAGTACGCTTAGAATTACTTTCCAGGGTCAGTGCTGGTCTGAAAGATGCAGCACTGGGTTCTCTCCTGATAACAGGTGAGTAAATCGGAATTTGTAGTTCGACTGATTTTAGAGGAATATTTGTGCATTTCAAAAATAGACACTAAGAAACTTTTCTGCTGAAAACCACACAATGGATTCCTATGGAAGGAAATACAAGTTACTGGTAAGTACGCTTAGAATTTCTTTTCAGGGTCAATGCTCGGCTAAGAGATGCAGCCCTGGGTTCTATCCTGATAACAGGTGAGTAAATCGGAATTCGTAGTTCGCTTGATTTTAGAGGAATATTTGTGTGTTTCAAAAATGGACACTTAGAAACTTTTCTGGTGAAGACCACAAAATGGATTCCTATGGAAGGAAATACAAGCTACTGGTAAGTACGCTTAGAATTACTTTCCAGGGTCAGTGCTGGGCTAAAAGATGCTGCTCTGGGTTCTCTCCTGATAACAGGTGAGTAAATCGGAATTCGTACTTCAGCTCATTTTAGAGGAATATTTGTACGTTTCAAAAATGTAGACTTAGAATTTTTTCTGCTGAAAACCACAAAATGGATTCCTATGGAAGGAAATACAAGTTACTGGTAAGTACGCTTAGAATTACTTTTCAGGGTCAGTGCTGGTCTAAAAGATGCAGCACTGGGTTCTCTCCTGATAACAGGTGAGTAAATCGGAATTTGTAGTTCGACTGATTTTAGAGGAATATTTGTACGTTTCAAAAATGCACACTTAGAAACTTTTCTGCTGAAAACCACACAATGCATTTCTATGGAAGGAACTACAAGTTACTGGTAAGTACGGTTAGAATTACTTTCCAGGGTCAGTGCTGGTCTAAAAGATGCAGCACTGGGTTCTCTCCTGATAACAGGTGAGTAAATCGGAATTCGTAGTTTGGCTGATTTTAGAGGAATATTTGTACGTTTCAAAAATGGACACTTAGAAACTTTTCTGCTGAAAACAACACAATGGATTCCTAAGGAAGGAAATACAAGTTACTGGTAAGTACTCTTAGAATTACTTTTCAGGGTCAGTGCTGGGCTAAAAGATGCAGCACTGGGTTCTCTCCTGATAACAGGTGAGTAAATCGGAATTCGTAGTTCAGCTGATTTTAGAGGAATATTTGTGTGTTTCAAAAATGGACACTTAGAAACTTCTCTGGTGAAGACCACACAATGGATTCCTATGGAAGGAAATACAAGCTACTGGTAAGTACGCTTAGAATTACTTTCCAAGGTCAGTGCTGGGCTAAAAAATGCAGCAGTGGGTTCTCTACTGATAACAGGTGAGTAAATCGGAATTCATAGTTCGGCTCATTTTAGAGGAATATTTGTACGTTTCAAAAATGTAGACTTAGAATTTTTTCTGCTGAAAACCACACAATGGATTCCTATGGAAGGAAATACAAGTTACTGGTAAGTACGCTTAGAATTACTTTTCAGGGTCAGTGCTGGTCTAAAAGATGCAGCACTGGGTTCTCTCCTGATAACAGGTGAGTAAATCGGAATTTGTAGTTCGGCTGATTTTAGAGGAATATTTGTACGTTTCAAAAATGGACACTTAGAAACTTTTCTGCTAAAAAACACACAATGCATTTCTATGGAAGGAAATACAAGTTACTGGTAAGTACGGTTAGAATTACTTTCCAGGGTCAGTGCTGGTCTAAAAGATGCAGCACTGGGTTCTCTCCTGATAACAGGTGAGTAAATCGGAATTCATAGTTCGACTGATTTTCGAGGAATATTTGTACTTTTCAAAAATGGACAGTTAGAAACTTGTCTGTTGAAAACCACACAATGGATTCCTATGGAAGGAAACACAAGTTACTGGTAAGTACGCTTAGAATTACTTTTCAGGGTCGTGCTGGGCTAACAGATGCAGCACTGGGTTCTCTCCTGATAACAGGTGAGTAAATCGGAATTCGTAGTTTGGCTGATTTTAGAGGAATATTTGTACGTTTCAAAAATGGACACTTAGAAACTTTTCTGCTGAAAACCACACAATGCATTTCTATGGAAGGAAATACAAGCTACTGGTAAGTACGCTTAGAATTACTTTCCAGGGTCAGTGCTGGGCTAAAAGATGCTGCTCTGGGTTCTCTCCTGATAACAGGTGAGTAAATCGGAATTCGTACTTCAGCTCATTTTAGAGGAATATTTGTACGTTTCAAAAATGTAGACTTAGAATTTTTTCTGCTGAAAACCACACAATAGATTCCTATGGAAGGAAATACAAGTTACTGGTAAGTACGGTTAGAATTACTTTCCAGGGTCAGTGCTGGTCTAAAAGATGCAACACTGGGTTCTCTCCTGATAACAGGTGAGTAAATCGGAATTCGTAGTTTGGCTGATTTTAGAGGAATATTTGTACGTTTCAAAAATGGACACTTAGAAACTTTTCTGCTGAAAACAACACAATGGATTCCTAAGGAAGGAAATACAAGTTACTGGTAAGTACTCTTAGAATTACTTTTCAGGGTCAGTGCTGGGCTAAAAGATGCAGCACTGGGTTCTCTCCTGATAACAGGTGAGTAAATCGGAATTCGTAGTTCGGCTGATTTTAGAGGAATATTTGTGTGTTTCAAAAATGGACACTTAGAAACTTCTCTGGTGAAGACCACACAATGGATTCCTATTGAAGGAAATACAAGCTACTGGTAAGTACGCTTAGAATTACTTTCCAAGGTCAGTGCTGGGCTAAAAAATGCAGCACTGGGTTCTCTACTGATAACAGGTGAGTAAATCGGAATTCATAGTTCGGCTCATTTTAGAGGAATATTTGTACGTTTCAAAAATGTAGACTTAGAATTTTTTCTGCTGAAAACCACACAATGGATTCCTATGGAAGGAAATACAAGTTACTGGTAAGTACGCTTAGAATTACTTTTCAGGGTCAGTGCTGGTCTAAAAGATGCAGCACTGGGTTCTCTCCTGATAACAGGTGAGTAAATCGGAATTTGTAGTTCGGCTGATTTAAGAGGAGTATTTGTACGTTTCAAAAATGGACACTTAGAAACTTTTCTGCTAAAAACCACACAATGCATTTCTATGGAAGGAAATACAAGTTACTGGTAATACGGTTAGAATTACTTTCCAGGGTCAGTGCTGGTCTAAAAGATGCAGCACTGGGTTCTCTCCTGATAACAGGTGAGTAAATCGGAATTCATAGTTCGACTGATTTTCGAGGAATATATGTACTTTTCAAAAATGGACAGTTAGAAACTTTTCTGTTGAAAAGCACACAATGGATTCCTATGGAAGGAAACACAAGTTACTGGTAAGTACGCTTAGGATTACTTTTCAGGGTCGTGCTGGGCTAACAGATGCAGCACTGGGTTCTCTCCTGATAACAGGTGAGTAAATCGGAATTCGTAGTTCGGCTGAATTTAGAGGAATATTTGTGTGTTTCAAAAATGGACACTTAGAAACTTCTCTGGTGAAGACCACACAATGGATTCCTATGGAAGGAAATACAAGCTACTGGTAAGTACGCTTAGAATTACTTTCCAAGGTCAGTGCTGGGCTAAAAAATGCAGCACTGGGTTCTCTACTGATAACAGGTGAGTAAATCGGAATTCATAGTTCGGCTCATTTTAGAGGAATATTTGTACGTTTCAAAAATGTAGACTTAGAATTTTTTCTGCTGAAAACCACACAATGGATTCCTAATGAAGGAAATACAAGTTACTGGTAAGTACGCTTAGAATTACTTTTCAGGGTCAGTGCTGGTCTAAAAGATGCAGCACTGGGTTCTCTCCTGATAACAGGTGAGTAAATCGGAATTCGTAGTTTAGCTGATTTTAGAGGAATATTTGTATGTTTCAAAAATGTACACTTAGAAACTATTCTTCTGAAAACCACACAATGGATTCCTATGTAAGGAAATACAAGTTACTGGTAAGTACGCTTAGAATTACTTTTCAGGGTCGTGCTGGGCTAACAGATGCAGCACTGGGTTCTCTCCTGATAACAGGTGAGTAAATCGGAATTCGTAGTTTGGCTGATTTTAGAGGAATATTTGTACGTTTCAAAAATGGACACTTAGAAACTTTTCTGCTGAAAACAACACAATGGATTCCTAAGGAAGGAAATACAAGCTACTGGTAAGTACTCTTAGAATTACTTTTCAGGGTCAGTGCTGGGCTAAAAGATGCAGCACTGGGTTCTCTCCTGATAACAGGTGAGTAAATCGGAATTCGTACTTCAGCTCATTTTAGAGGAATATTTGTACGTTTCAAAAATGTAGACTTAGAATTTTTTCTGCTGAAAACCACACAATGGATTCCTATGGAAGGAAATACAAGTTACTGGTAAGTACGGTTAGAATTACTTTCCAGGGTCAGTGCTGGTCTAAAAGATGCAGCACTGGGTTCTCTCCTGATAACAGGTGAGTAAATCGGAATTCGTAGTTTGGCTGATTTTAGAGGAATATTTGTACGTTTCAAAAATGGACACTTAGAAACTTTTCTGCTGAAAACAACACAATGGATTCCTAAGGAAGGAAATACAAGTTACTGGTAAGTACTCTTAGAATTACTTTTCAGGGTCAGTGCTGGGCTAAAAGATGCAGCACTGGGTTCTCTCCTGATAACAGGTGAGTAAATCGGAATTCGTAGTTCGGCTGATTTTAGAGGAATATTTGTGTGTTTCAAAAATGGACACTTAGAAACTTCTCTGGTGAAGACCACACAATGGATTCCTATGGAAGGAAATACAAGCTACTGGTAAGTACGCTTAGAATTACTTTCCAAGGTCAGTGCTGGGCTAAAAAATGCAGCACTGGGTTCTCTACTGATAATAGGTGAGTAAATCGGAATTCATAGTTCGGCTCATTTTAGAGGAATATTTGTACGTTTCAAAAATGTAGACTTAGAATTTTTTCTGCTGAAAACCACACAATGGATTCCTAATGAAGGAAATACAAGTTACTGGTAAGTACGCTTAGAATTACTTTTCAGGGTCAGTGCTGGTCTAAAAGATGCAGCACTGGGTTCTCTCCTGATAACAGGTGAGTAAATCGGAATTCGTAGTTTGGCTGATTTTAGAGGAATATTTGTATGTTTCAAAAATGTACACTTAGAAACTATTCTTCTGAAAACCACACAATGGATTCCTATGGAAGGAAATACAAGTTACTGGTAAGTAAGCTTAGAATTACTTTTCAGGGTCAGTGCTGGGCTAAAAGATGCAGCACTGGGTTCTCTCCTGATAACAGGTGAGTAAATCGGAATTCGTAGTTCGGCTGATTTTAGAGGAATATTTGTACGTTTCAAAAATGGACACTTAGAAACTTTTCTGCTCAAAACCACACAATGCATTTCTATGGAAGGAAATACAAGTTACTGGTAAGTACGCTTAGAATTACTTTCCAGGGTCAGTGCTGGTCTGAAAGATGCAGTACTGGGTTCTCTCCTGATAACAGGTGAGTAAATCGGAATTTGTAGTTCGACTGATTTTAGAGGAATATTTGTGCATTTCAAAAATAGACACTGAGAAACTTTTCTGCTGAAAACCACACAATGGATTCCTATGGAAGGAAATACAAGTTACTGGTAAGTACGCTTAGAATTTCTTTTCAGGGTCAATGCTGGGTTAAGAGATGCAGCCCTGGGTTCTATCCTGATAACAGGTGAGTAAATCGGAATTCGTAGTTCGGCTGATTTTAGAGGAATATTTGTGTGTTTCAAAAATGGACACTTAGAAACTTTTCTGGTGAAGACCACAAAATGGATTCCTATGGAAGGAAATACAAGCTACTGGTAAGTACGCTTAGAATTACTTTCCAGGGTCAGTGCTGGGCTAAAAGATGCTGCTCTGGGTTCTCTCCTGATAACAGGTGAGTAAATCGGAATTCGTACTTCGGCTCATTTTAGAGGAATATTTGTACGTTTCAAAAATGTAGACTTAGAATTTTTTCTGCTGAAAACCACACAATGGATTCCTATGGAAGGAAATACAAGTTACTGGTAAGTACGCTTAGAATTACTTTTCAGGGTCAGTGCTGGTCTAAAAGATGCAGCACTGGGTTCTCTCCTGATAACAGGTGAGTAAATCGGAATTCGTAGTTTGGCTGATTTTAGAGGAATATTTGTATGTTTCAAAAATGTACACTTAGAAACTATTCTTCTGAAAACCACACAATGGATTCCTATGGAAGGAAATACAAGTTACTGGTAAGTAAGCTTAGAATTACTTTTCAGGGTCAGTGCTGGGCTAAAAGATGCAGCACTGGGTTCTCTCCTGATAACAGGTGAGTAAATCGGAATTCGTAGTTCGGCTGATTTTAGAGGAATATTTGTACGTTTCAAAAATGGACACTTAGAAACTTTTCTGCTCAAAACCACACAATGCATTTCTATGGAAGGAAATACAAGTTACTGGTAAGTACGCTTAGAATTACTTTCCAGGGTCAGTGCTGGTCTGAAAGATGCAGTACTGGGTTCTCTCCTGATAACAGGTGAGTAAATCGGAATTTGTAGTTCGACTGATTTTAGAGGAATATTTGTGCATTTCAAAAATAGACACTAAGAAACTTTTCTGCTGAAAACCACACAATGGATTCCTATGGAAGGAAATACACGTTACTGGTAAGTACGCTTAGAATTTCTTTTCAGGGTCAATGCTGGGCTAAGAGATGCAGCCCTGGGTTCTATCCTGATAACAGGTGAGTAAATCGGAATTCGTAGTTCGGCTGATTTTAGAGGAATATTTGTGTGTTTCAAAAATGGACACTTAGAAACTTTTCTGGTGAAGACCACAAAATGGATTCCTATGGAAGGAAATACAAGCTACTGGTAAGTACGCTTAGAATTACTTTCCAGGGTCAGTGCTGGGCTAAAAGATGCTGCTCTGGGTTCTCTCCTGATAACAGGTGAGTAAATCGGAATTCGTACTTCGGCTCATTTTAGAGGAATATTTGTTCGTTTCAAAAATGTAGACTTAGAATTTTTTCTGCTGAAAACCACACAATGGATTCCTATGGAAGGAAATACAAGTTACTGGTAAGTACGCTTAGAATTACTTTTCAGGGTCAGTGCTGGTCTAAAAGATGCAGCACTGGGTTCTCTCCTGATAACAGGTGAGTAAATCGGAATTTGTAGTTCGGCTGATTTTAGAGGAATATTTGTACGTTTCAAAAATGGACACTTAGAAACTTTTCTGCTGAAAACCACACAATGCATTTCTATGGAAGGAAATACAAGTTACTGGTAAGTACGGTTAGAATTACTTTCCAGGGTCAGTGCTGGTCTAAAAGCTGCAGCACTCGGTTCTCTCCTGATAACAGGTGAGTAAATCGGAATTCATAGTTCGACTGATTTTAGAGGAGTATTTGTACGTTTCAAAAATGGACACTTAGAAACTTTTCTGCTAAAAACCACACAATGCATTTCTATGGAAGGAAATACAAGTTACTGGTAAGTACGGTTAGAATTACTTTCCAGGGTCAGTGCTGGTCTAAAAGATGCAGCACTGGGTTCTCTCCTGATAACAGGTGAGTAAATTGGAATTCATAGTTTGACTGATTTTCGAGGAATATTTGTACTTTTAAAAAATGGACAGTTAGAAACTTTTCTTCTGAAAACCACACAATGGATTCCTATGGAAGGAAATACAAGTTACTGGTAAGTACGCTTAGAATTACTTTTCAGGGTCAGTGCTGGTCTAAAAGATGCAGCACTGGGTTCTCTCCTGATAACAGGTGAGTAAATCGGAATTTGTAGTTCGGCTGATTTTAGAGGAGTATTTGTACGTTTCAAAAATGGACACTTAGAAACTTTTCTGCTAAAAACCACACAATGCATTTCTATGGAAGGAAATACAAGTTACTGGTAAGTACGGTTAGAATTACTTTCCAGGGTCAGTGCTGGTCTAAAAGATGCAGCACTGGGTTCTCTCCTGATAACAGGTGAGTAAATCGGAATTCATAGTTCGACTGATTTTCGAGGAATATTTGTACTTTTCAAAAATGGACAGTTAGAAACTTGTCTGTTGAAAACCACACAATGGATTCCTATGGAAGGAAACACAAGTTACTGGTAAGTACGCTTAAAATTACTTTTCAGGGTCGTGCTGGGCTAACAGATGCAGCACTGGGTTCTCTCCTGATAACAGGTGAGTAAATCGGAATTCGTAGTTTGGCTGATTTTAGAGGAATATTTGTACGTTTCAAAAATGGACACTTAGAAACTTTTCTGCTGAAAACCACACAATGCATTTCTATGGAAGGAAATACAAGTTACTGGTAAGTACGCTTAGAATTACTTTCCAGGGTCAGTGCTGGTCTGAAAGATGCAGCACTGGGTTCTCTCCTGATAACAGGTGAGTAAATCGGAATTTGTAGTTCGACTGATTTTAGAGGAATATTTGTGCATTTCAAAAATAGACACTAAGAAACTTTTCTGCTGGAAACCACACAATGGATTCCTATGGAAGGAAATACAAGTTACTGGTAAGTACGCTTAGAATTTCTTTTCAGGGTCAATGCTTGGCTAAGAGATGCAGCCCTGGGTTCTATCCTGATAACAGGTGAGTAAATCGGAATTCGTAGTTCGCTTGATTTTAGAGGAATATTTGTGTGTTTCAAAAATGGACACTTAGAAACTTTTCTGGTGAAGACCACAAAATGGATTCCTATGGAAGGAAATACAAGCTACTGGTAAGTACGCTTAGAATTACTTTCCAGGGTCAGTGCTGGGCTAAAAGATGCTGCTCTGGGTTCTCTCCTGATAACAGGTGAGTAAATCGGAATTCGTACTTCAGCTCATTTTAGAGGAATATTTGTACGTTTCAAAAATGTAGACTTAGAATTTTTTCTGCTGAAAACCACACAATGGATTCCTATGGAAGGAAATACAAGTTACTGGTAAGTACGGTTAGAATTACTTTCCAGGGTCAGTGCTGGTCTAAAAGATGCAACACTGGGTTCTCTCCTGATAACAGGTGAGTAAATCGGAATTCGTAGTTTGGCTGATTTTAGAGGAATATTTGTACGTTTCAAAAATGGACACTTAGAAACTTTTCTGCTGAAAACAACACAATGGATTCCTAAGGAAGGAAATACAAGTTACTGGTAAGTACTCTTAGAATTACTTTTCAGGGTCAGTGCTGGGCTAAAAGATGCAGCACTGGGTTCTCTCCTGATAACAGGTGAGTAAATCGGAATTCGTAGTTCGGCTGATTTTAGAGGAATATTTGTGTGTTTCAAAAATGGACACTTAGAAACTTCTCTGGTGAAGACCACACAATGGATTCCTATTGAAGGAAATACAAGCTACTGGTAAGTACGCTTAGAATTACTTTCCAAGGTCAGTGCTGGGCTAAAAAATGCAGCACTGGGTTCTCTACTGATAACAGGTGAGTAAATCGGAATTCATAGTTCGGCTCATTTTAGAGGAATATTTGTACGTTTCAAAAATGTAGACTTAGAATTTTTTCTGCTGAAAACCACACAATGGATTCCTATGGAAGGAAATACAAGTTACTGGTAAGTACGCTTAGAATTACTTTTCAGGGTCAGTGCTGGTCTAAAAGATGCAGCACTGGGTTCTCTCCTGATAACAGGTGAGTAAATCGGAATTTGTAGTTCGGCTGATTTTAGAGGAGTATTTGTACGTTTCAAAAATGGACACTTAGAAACTTTTCTGCTAAAAACCACACAATGCATTTCTATGGAAGGAAATACAAGTTACTGGTAAGTACGGTTAGAATTACTTTCCAGGGTCAGTGCTGGTCTAAAAGATGCAGCACTGGGTTCTCTCCTGATAACAGGTGAGTAAATCGGAATTCATAGTTCGACTGATTTTCGAGGAATATATGTACTTTTCAAAAATGGACAGTTAGAAACTTTTCTGTTGAAAACCACACAATGGATTCCTATGGAAGGAAACACAAGTTACTGGTAAGTACGCTTAGGATTACTTTTCAGGGTCGTGCTGGGCTAACAGATGCAGCACTGGGTTCTCTCCTGATAACAGGTGAGTAAATCGGAATTCGTAGTTCGGCTGAATTTAGAGGAATATTTGTGTGTTTCAAAAATGGACACTTAGAAACTTCTCTGGTGAAGACCACACAATGGATTCCTATGGAAGGAAATACAAGCTACTGGTAAGTACGCTTAGAATTACTTTCCAAGGTCAGTGCTGGGCTAAAAAATGCAGCACTGGGTTCTCTACTGATAACAGGTGAGTAAATCGGAATTCATAGTTCGGCTCATTTTAGAGGAATATTTGTACGTTTCAAAAATGTAGACTTAGAATTTTTTCTGCTGAAAACCACACAATGGATTCCTAATGAAGGAAATACAAGTTACTGGTAAGTACGCTTAGAATTACTTTTCAGGGTCAGTGCTGGTCTAAAAGATGCAGCACTGGGTTCTCTCCTGATAACAGGTGAGTAAATCGGAATTCGTAGTTTAGCTGATTTTAGAGGAATATTTGTATGTTTCAAAAATGTACACTTAGAAACTATTCTTCTGAAAACCACACAATGGATTCCTATGGAAGGAAATACAAGTTACTGGTAAGTAAGCTTAGAATTACTTTTCAGGGTCAGTGCTGGGCTAAAAGATGCAGCACTGGGTTCTCTCCTGGTAACAGGTGAGTAAATCAAAATTCGTAGTTCGGCTGATTTTAGAGGAATATTTGTACGTTTCAAAAATGGACACTTAGAAACTTTTCTGCTCAAAACCACACAATGCATTTCTATGGAAGGAAATACAAGTTACTGGTAAGTACGCTTAGAATTACTTTCCAGGGTCAGTGCTGGTCTGAAAGATGCAGTACTGGGTTCTCTCCTGATAACAGGTGAGTAAATCGGAATTTGTAGTTCGACTGATTTTAGAGGAATATTTGTGCATTTCAAAAATAGACACTAAGAAACTTTTCTGCTGAAAACCACACAATGGATTCCTATGGAAGGAAATACAAGTTACTGGTAAGTACGCTTAGAATTTCTTTTCAGGGTCAATGCTGGGCTAAGAGATGCAGCCCTGGGTTCTATCCTGATAACAGGTGAGTAAATCGGAATTCGTAGTTCGGCTGATTTTAGAGGAATATTTGTGTGTTTCAAAAATGGACACTTAGAAACTTTTCTGGTGAAGACCACAAAATGGATTCCTATGGAAGGAAATACAAGCTACTGGTAAGTACGCTTAGAATTACTTTCCAGGGTCAGTGCTGGGCTAAAAGATGCTGTTCTGGGTTCTCTGCTGATAACAGGTGAGTAAATCAGAATTCGTACTTCGGCTCATTTTAGAGGAATATTTGTACGTTTCAAAAATGTAGACTTAGAATTTTTTCTGCTGAAAACCACACAATGGATTCCTATGGAAGGAAATACAAGTTACTGGTAAGTACGCTTAGAATTACTTTTCAGGGTCAGTGCTGGTCTAAAAGATGCAGCACTGGGTTCTCTCCTGATAACAGGTGAGTAAATCGGAATTTGTAGTTCGGCTGATTTTAGAGGAATATTTGTACGTTTCAAAAATGGACACTTAGAAACTTTTCTGCTGAAAACCACACAATGCATTTCTTTGGAAGGAAATACAAGTTACTGGTAAGTACGGTTATAATTACTTTCCAGGGTCAGTGCTGGTCTAAAAGATGCAGCACTGGGTTCTCTCCTGATAACAGGTGAGTAAATCGGAATTCATAGTTCGACTGATTTTCGAGGAATATTTGTACTTTTGAAAAATGGACAGTTAGAAACTTTTCTGTTGAAAACCACACAATGGATTCCTATGGAAGGAAACACAAGTTACTGGTAAGTACGCTTAGAATTACTTTTCAGGGTCGTGCTGGGCTAACAGATGCAGCACTGGGTTCTCTCCTGATAACAGGTGAGTAAATCGGAATTCGTAGTTTGGCTGATTTTAGAGGAATATTTGTACGTTTCAAAAATGGACACTTAGAAACTTTTCTGCTGAAAACAACACAATGGATTCCTAAGGAAGGAAATACAAGCTACTGGTAAGTACTCTTGGAATTACTTTTCAGGGTCAGTGCTGGGCTAAAAGATGCAGCACTGGGTTCTCTCCTGATAACAGGTGAGTAAATCGGAATTCGTACTTCAGCTCATTTTAGAGGAATATTTGTACGTTTCAAAAATGTAGACTTAGAATTTTTTCTGCTGAAAACCACACAATGGATTCCTATGGAAGGAAATACAAGTTACTGGTAAGTACGGTTAGAATTACTTTCCAGGGTCAGTGCTGGTCTAAAAGATGCAGCACTGGGTTCTCTCCTGATAACAGGTGAGTAAATCGGAATTCGTAGTTTGGCTGATTTTAGAGGAATATTTGTACGTTTCAAAAATGGACACTTAGAAACTTTTCTGCTGAAAACAACACAATGGATTCCTAAGGAAGGAAATACAAGTTACTGGTAAGTACTCTTAGAATTACTTTTCAGGGTCAGTGCTGGGCTAAAAGATGCAGCACTGGGTTCTCTCCTGATAACAGGTGAGTAAATCGGAATTCGTAGTTCGGCTGATTTTAGAGGAATATTTGTGTGTTTCAAAAATGGACACTTAGAAACTTCTCTGGTGAAGACCACACAATGGATTCCTATGGAAGGAAATACAAGCTACTGGTAAGTACGCTTAGAATTACTTTCCAAGGTCAGTGCTGGGCTAAAAAATGCAGCACTGGGTTCTCTACTGATAATAGGTGAGTAAATCGGAATTCATAGTTCGGCTCATTTTAGAGGAATATTTGTACGTTTCAAAAATGTAGACTTAGAATTTTTTCTGCTGAAAACCACACAATGGATTCCTAATGAAGGAAATACAAGTTACTGGTAAGTACGCTTAGAATTACTTTTCAGGGTCAGTGCTGGTCTAAAAGATGCAGCACTGGGTTCTCCCCTGATAACAGGTGAGTAAATCGGAATTCGTAGTTTGGCTGATTTTAGAGGAATATTTGTATGTTTCAAAAATGTACACTTAGAAACTATTCTTCTGAAAACCACACAATGGATTCCTATGGAAGGAAATACAAGTTACTGGTAAGTAAGCTTAGAATTACTTTTCAGGGTCAGTGCTGGGCTAAAAGATGCAGCACTGGGTTCTCTCCTGATAACAGGTGAGTAAATCGGAATTCGTAGTTCGGCTGATTTTAGAGGAATATTTGTACGTTTCAAAAATGGACACTTAGAAACTTTTCTGCTCAAAACCACACAATGCATTTCTATGGAAGGAAATACAAGTTACTGGTAAGTACGCTTAGAATTACTTTCCAGGGTCAGTGCTGGTCTGAAAGATGCAGTACTGGGTTCTCTCCTGATAACAGGTGAGTAAATCGGAATTTGTAGTTCGACTGATTTTAGAGGAATATTTGTGCATTTCAAAAATAGACACTGAGAAACTTTTCTGCTGAAAACCACACAATGGATTCCTATGGAAGGAAATACAAGTTACTGGTAAGTACGCTTAGAATTTCTTTTCAGGGTCAATGCTGGGTTAAGAGATGCAGCCCTGGGTTCTATCCTGATAACAGGTGAGTAAATCGGAATTCGTAGTTCGGCTGATTTTAGAGGAATATTTGTGTGTTTCAAAAATGGACACTTAGAAACTTTTCTGGTGAAGACCACAAAATGGATTCCTATGGAAGGAAATACAAGCTACTGGTAAGTACGCTTAGAATTACTTTCCAGGGTCAGTGCTGGGCTAAAAGATGCTGCTCTGGGTTCTCTCCTGATAACAGGTGAGTAAATCGGAATTCGTACTTCGGCTCATTTTAGAGGAATATTTGTACGTTTCAAAAATGTAGACTTAGAATTTTTTCTGCTGAAAACCACACAATGGATTCCTATGGAAGGAAATACAAGTTACTGGTAAGTACGCTTAGAATTACTTTTCAGGGTCAGTGCTGGTCTAAAAGATGCAGCACTGGGTTCTCTCCTGATAACAGGTGAGTAAATCGGAATTCGTAGTTTGGCTGATTTTAGAGGAATATTTGTATGTTTCAAAAATGTACACTTAGAAACTATTCTTCTGAAAACCACACAATGGATTCCTATGGAAGGAAATACAAGTTACTGGTAAGTAAGCTTAGAATTACTTTTCAGGGTCAGTGCTGGGCTAAAAGATGCAGCACTGGGTTCTCTCCTGATAACAGGTGAGTAAATCGGAATTCGTAGTTCGGCTGATTTTAGAGGAATATTTGTGTGTTTCAAAAATGGACACTTAGAAACTTTTCTGGTGAAGACCACAAAATGGATTCCTATGGAAGGAAATACAAGCTACTGGTAAGTACGCTTAGAATTACTTTCCAGGGTCAGTGCTGGGCTAAAAGATGCTGTTCTGGGTTCTCTGCTGATAACAGGTGAGTAAATCAGAATTCGTACTTCGGCTCATTTTAGAGGAATATTTGTACGTTTCAAAAATGTAGACTTAGAATTTTTTCTGCTGAAAACCACACAATGGATTCCTATGGAAGGAAATACAAGTTACTGGTAAGTACGCTTAGAATTACTTTTCAGGGTCAGTGCTGGTCTAAAAGATGCAGCACTGGGTTCTCTCCTGATAACAGGTGAGTAAATCGGAATTTGTAGTTCGGCTGATTTTAGAGGAATATTTGTACGTTTCAAAAATGGACACTTAGAAACTTTTCTGCTGAAAACCACACAATGCATTTCTATGGAAGGAAATACAAGTTACTGGTAAGTACGGTTATAATTACTTTCCAGGGTCAGTGCTGGTCTAAAAGATGCAGCACTGGGTTCTCTCCTGATAACAGGTGAGTAAATCGGAATTCATAGTTCGACTGATTTTCGAGGAATATTTGTACTTTTGAAAAATGGACAGTTAGAAACTTTTCTGTTGAAAACCACACAATGGATTCCTATGGAAGGAAACACAAGTTACTGGTAAGTACGCTTAGAATTACTTTTCAGGGTCGTGCTGGGCTAACAGATGCAGCACTGGGTTCTCTCCTGATAACAGGTGAGTAAACCGGAATTCGTAGTTTGGCTGATTTTAGAGGAATATTTGTACGTTTCAAAAATGGACACTTAGAAACTTTTCTGCTGAAAACAACACAATGGATTCCTAAGGAAGGAAATACAAGCTACTGGTAAGTACTCTTGGAATTACTTTTCAGGGTCAGTGCTGGGCTAAAAGATGCAGCACTGGGTTCTCTCCTGATAACAGGTGAGTAAATCGGAATTCGTACTTCAGCTCATTTTAGAGGAATATTTGTACGTTTCAAAAATGTAGACTTAGAATTTTTTCTGCTGAAAACCACACAATGGATTCCTATGGAAGGAAATACAAGTTACTGGTAAGTACGGTTAGAATTACTTTCCAGGGTCAGTGCTGGTCTAAAAGATGCAGCACTGGGTTCTCTCCTGATAACAGGTGAGTAAATCGGAATTCGTAGTTTGGCTGATTTTAGAGGAATATTTGTACGTTTCAAAAATGGACACTTAGAAACTTTTCTGCTGAAAACAACACAATGGATTCCTAAGGAAGGAAATACAAGTTACTGGTAAGTACTCTTAGAATTACTTTTCAGGGTCAGTGCTGGGCTAAAAGATGCAGCACTGGGTTCTCTCCTGATAACAGGTGAGTAAATCGGAATTCGTAGTTCGGCTGATTTTAGAGGAATATTTGTGTGTTTCAAAAATGGACACTTAGAAACTTCTCTGGTGAAGACCACACAATGGATTCCTATGGAAGGAAATACAAGCTACTGGTAAGTACGCTTAGAATTACTTTCCAAGGTCAGTGCTGGGCTAAAAAATGCAGCACTGGGTTCTCTACTGATAATAGGTGAGTAAATCGGAATTCATAGTTCGGCTCATTTTAGAGGAATATTTGTACGTTTCAAAAATGTAGACTTAGAATTTTTTCTGCTGAAAACCACACAATGGATTCCTAATGAAGGAAATACAAGTTACTGGTAAGTACGCTTAGAATTACTTTTCAGGGTCAGTGCTGGTCTAAAAGATGCAGCACTGGGTTCTCTCCTGATAACAGGTGAGTAAATCGGAATTCGTAGTTTGGCTGATTTTAGAGGAATATTTGTATGTTTCAAAAATGTACACTTAGAAACTATTCTTCTGAAAACCACACAATGGATTCCTATGGAAGGAAATACAAGTTACTGGTAAGTAAGCTTAGAATTACTTTTCAGGGTCAGTGCTGGGCTAAAAGATGCAGCACTGGGTTCTCTCCTGATAACAGGTGAGTAAATCGGAATTCGTAGTTCGGCTGATTTTAGAGGAATATTTGTACGTTTCAAAAATGGACACTTAGAAACTTTTCTGCTCAAAACCACACAATGCATTTCTATGGAAGGAAATACAAGTTACTGGTAAGTACGCTTAGAATTACTTTCCAGGGTCAGTGCTGGTCTGAAAGATGCAGTACTGGGTTCTCTCCTGATAACAGGTGAGTAAATCGGAATTTGTAGTTCGACTGATTTTAGAGGAATATTTGTGCATTTCAAAAATAGACACTGAGAAACTTTTCTGCTGAAAACCACACAATGGATTCCTATGGAAGGAAATACAAGTTACTGGTAAGTACGCTTAGAATTTCTTTTCAGGGTCAATGCTGGGTTAAGAGATGCAGCCCTGGGTTCTATCCTGATAACAGGTGAGTAAATCGGAATTCGTAGTTCGGCTGATTTTAGAGGAATATTTGTGTGTTTCAAAAATGGACACTTAGAAACTTTTCTGGTGAAGACCACAAAATGGATTCCTATGGAAGGAAATACAAGCTACTGGTAAGTACGCTTAGAATTACTTTCCAGGGTCAGTGCTGGGCTAAAAGATGCTGCTCTGGGTTCTCTCCTGATAACAGGTGAGTAAATCGGAATTCGTACTTCGGCTCATTTTAGAGGAATATTTGTACATTTCAAAAATGTAGACTTAGAATGTTTTCTGCTGAAAACCACACAATGGATTCCTATGGAAGGAAATACAAGTTACTGGTAAGTACGCTTAGAATTACTTTTCAGGGTCAGTGCTGGTCTAAAAGATGCAGCACTGGGTTCTCTCCTGATAACAGGTGAGTAAATCGGAATTCGTAGTTTGGCTGATTTTAGAGGAATATTTGTATGTTTCAAAAATGTACACTTAGAAACTATTCTTCTGAAAACCACACAATGGATTCCTATGGAAGGAAATACAAGTTACTGGTAAGTAAGCTTAGAATTACTTTTCAGGGTCAGTGCTGGGCTAAAAGATGCAGCACTGGGTTCTCTCCTGATAACAGGTGAGTAAATCGGAATTCGTAGTTCGGCTGATTTTAGAGGAATATTTGTGTGTTTCAAAAATGGACACTTAGAAACTTTTCTGGTGAAGACCACAAAATGGATTCCTATGGAAGGAAATACAAGCTACTGGTAAGTACGCTTAGAATTACTTTCCAGGGTCAGTGCTGGGCTAAAAGATGCTGTTCTGGGTTCTCTGCTGATAACAGGTGAGTAAATCAGAATTCGTACTTCGGCTCATTTTAGAGGAATATTTGTACGTTTCAAAAATGTAGACTTAGAATTTTTTCTGCTGAAAACCACACAATGGATTCCTATGGAAGGAAATACAAGTTACTGGTAAGTACGCTTAGAATTACTTTTCAGGGTCAGTGCTGGTCTAAAAGATGCAGCACTGGGTTCTCTCCTGATAACAGGTGAGTAAATCGGAATTTGTAGTTCGGCTGATTTTAGAGGAATATTTGTACGTTTCAAAAATGGACACTTAGAAACTTTTCTGCTGAAAACCACACAATGCATTTCTATGGAAGGAAATACAAGTTACTGGTAAGTACGGTTATAATTACTTTCCAGGGTCAGTGCTGGTCTAAAAGATGCAGCACTGGGTTCTCTCCTGATAACAGGTGAGTAAATTGGAATTCATAGTTTGACTGATTTTCGAGGAATATTTGTACTTTTAAAAAATGGACAGTTAGAAACTTTTCTTCTGAAAACCACACAATGGATTCCTATGGAAGGAAATACAAGTTACTGGTAAGTACGCTTAGAATTACTTTTCAGGGTCAATGCTGGGTTAAGAGATGCAGCCCTGGGTTCTATCCTGATAACAGGTGAGTAAATCGGAATTCGTAGTTCGGCTGATTTTAGAGGAATATTTGTGTGTTTCAAAAATGGACACTTAGAAACTTTTCTGGTGAAGACCACAAAATGGATTCCTATGGAAGGAAATACAAGCTACTGGTAAGTACGCTTAGAATTACTTTCCAGGGTCAGTGCTGGGCTAAAAGATGCTGCTCTGGGTTCTCTCCTGATAACAGGTGAGTAAATCGGAATTCGTACTTCGGCTCATTTTAGAGGAATATTTGTACGTTTCAAAAATGTAGACTTAGAATTTTTTCTGCTGAAAACCACACAATGGATTCCTATGGAAGGAAATACAAGTTACTGGTAAGTACGCTTAGAATTACTTTTCAGGGTCAGTGCTGGTCTAAAAGATGCAGCACTGGGTTCTCTCCTGATAACAGGTGAGTAAATCGGAATTCGTAGTTTGGCTGATTTTAGAGGAATATTTGTATGTTTCAAAAATGTACACTTAGAAACTATTCTTCTGAAAACCACACAATGGATTCCTATGGAAGGAAATACAAGTTACTGGTAAGTAAGCTTAGAATTACTTTTCAGGGTCAGTGCTGGGCTAAAAGATGCAGCACTGGGTTCTCTCCTGATAACAGGTGAGTAAATCGGAATTCGTAGTTCGGCTGATTTTAGAGGAATATTTGTACGTTTCAAAAATGGACACTTAGAAACTTTTCTGCTCAAAACCACACAATGCATTTCTATGGAAGGAAATACAAGTTACTGGTAAGTACGCTTAGAATTACTTTCCAGGGTCAGTGCTGGTCTGAAAGATGCAGTACTGGGTTCTCTCCTGATAACAGGTGAGTAAATCGGAATTTGTAGTTCGACTGATTTTAGAGGAATATTTGTGCATTTCAAAAATAGACACTAAGAAACTTTTCTGCTGAAAACCACACAATGGATTCCTATGGAAGGAAATACACGTTACTGGTAAGTACGCTTAGAATTTCTTTTCAGGGTCAATGCTGGGCTAAGAGATGCAGCCCTGGGTTCTATCCTGATAACAGGTGAGTAAATCGGAATTCGTAGTTCGGCTGATTTTAGAGGAATATTTGTGTGTTTCAAAAATGGACACTTAGAAACTTTTCTGGTGAAGACCACAAAATGGATTCCTATGGAAGGAAATACAAGCTACTGGTAAGTACGCTTAGAATTACTTTCCAGGGTCAGTGCTGGGCTAAAAGATGCTGCTCTGGGTTCTCTCCTGATAACAGGTGAGTAAATCGGAATTCGTACTTCGGCTCATTTTAGAGGAATATTTGTTCGTTTCAAAAATGTAGACTTAGAATTTTTTCTGCTGAAAACCACACAATGGATTCCTATGGAAGGAAATACAAGTTACTGGTAAGTACGCTTAGAATTACTTTTCAGGGTCAGTGCTGGTCTAAAAGATGCAGCACTGGGTTCTCTCCTGATAACAGGTGAGTAAATCGGAATTTGTAGTTCGGCTGATTTTAGAGGAATATTTGTACGTTTCAAAAATGGACACTTAGAAACTTTTCTGCTGAAAACCACACAATGCATTTCTATGGAAGGAAATACAAGTTACTGGTAAGTACGGTTAGAATTACTTTCCAGGGTCAGTGCTGGTCTAAAAGCTGCAGCACTCGGTTCTCTCCTGATAACAGGTGAGTAAATCGGAATTCATAGTTCGACTGATTTTAGAGGAGTATTTGTACGTTTCAAAAATGGACACTTAGAAACTTTTCTGCTAAAAACCACACAATGCATTTCTATGGAAGGAAATACAAGTTACTGGTAAGTACGGTTAGAATTACTTTCCAGGGTCAGTGCTGGTCTAAAAGATGCAGCACTGGGTTCTCTCCTGATAACAGGTGAGTAAATTGGAATTCATAGTTTGACTGATTTTCGAGGAATATTTGTACTTTTAAAAAATGGACAGTTAGAAACTTTTCTTCTGAAAACCACACAATGGATTCCTATGGAAGGAAATACAAGTTACTGGTAAGTACGCTTAGAATTACTTTTCAGGGTCAGTGCTGGTCTAAAAGATGCAGCACTGGGTTCTCTCCTGATAACAGGTGAGTAAATCGGAATTTGTAGTTCGGCTGATTTTAGAGGAGTATTTGTACGTTTCAAAAATGGACACTTAGAAACTTTTCTGCTAAAAACCACACAATGCATTTCTATGGAAGGAAATACAAGTTACTGGTAAGTACGGTTAGAATTACTTTCCAGGGTCAGTGCTGGTCTAAAAGATGCAGCACTGGGTTCTCTCCTGATAACAGGTGAGTAAATCGGAATTCATAGTTCGACTGATTTTCGAGGAATATTTGTACTTTTCAAAAATGGACAGTTAGAAACTTGTCTGTTGAAAACCACACAATGGATTCCTATGGAAGGAAACACAAGTTACTGGTAAGTACGCTTAGAATTACTTTTCAGGGTCGTGCTGGGCTAACAGATGCAGCACTGGGTTCTCTCCTGATAACAGGTGAGTAAATCGGAATTCGTAGTTTGGCTGATTTTAGAGGAATATTTGTACGTTTCAAAAATGGACACTTAGAAACTTTTCTGCTGAAAACCACACAATGCATTTCTATGGAAGGAAATACAAGTTACTGGTAAGTACGCTTAGAATTACTTTCCAGGGTCAGTGCTGGTCTGAAAGATGCAGCACTGGGTTCTCTCCTGATAACAGGTGAGTAAATCGGAATTTGTAGTTCGACTGATTTTAGAGGAATATTTGTGCATTTCAAAAATAGACACTAAGAAACTTTTCTGCTGGAAACCACACAATGGATTCCTATGGAAGGAAATACAAGTTACTGGTAAGTACGCTTAGAATTTCTTTTCAGGGTCAATGCTTGGCTAAGAGATGCAGCCCTGGGTTCTATCCTGATAACAGGTGAGTAAATCGGAATTCGTAGTTCGCTTGATTTTAGAGGAATATTTGTGTGTTTCAAAAATGGACACTTAGAAACTTTTCTGGTGAAGACCACAAAATGGATTCCTATGGAAGGAAATACAAGCTACTGGTAAGTACGCTTAGAATTACTTTCCAGGGTCAGTGCTGGGCTAAAAGATGCTGCTCTGGGTTCTCTCCTGATAACAGGTGAGTAAATCGGAATTCGTACTTCAGCTCATTTTAGAGGAATATTTGTACGTTTCAAAAATGTAGACTTAGAATTTTTTCTGCTGAAAACCACACAATGGATTCCTATGGAAGGAAATACAAGTTACTGGTAAGTACGGTTAGAATTACTTTCCAGGGTCAGTGCTGGTCTAAAAGATGCAACACTGGGTTCTCTCCTGATAACAGGTGAGTAAATCGGAATTCGTAGTTTGGCTGATTTTAGAGGAATATTTGTACGTTTCAAAAATGGACACTTAGAAACTTTTCTGCTGAAAACAACACAATGGATTCCTAAGGAAGGAAATACAAGTTACTGGTAAGTACTCTTAGAATTACTTTTCAGGGTCAGTGCTGGGCTAAAAGATGCAGCACTGGGTTCTCTCCTGATAACAGGTGAGTAAATCGGAATTCGTAGTTCGGCTGATTTTAGAGGAATATTTGTGTGTTTCAAAAATGGACACTTAGAAACTTCTCTGGTGAAGACCACACAATGGATTCCTATTGAAGGAAATACAAGCTACTGGTAAGTACGCTTAGAATTACTTTCCAAGGTCAGTGCTGGGCTAAAAAATGCAGCACTGGGTTCTCTACTGATAACAGGTGAGTAAATCGGAATTCATAGTTCGGCTCATTTTAGAGGAATATTTGTACGTTTCAAAAATGTAGACTTAGAATTTTTTCTGCTGAAAACCACACAATGGATTCCTATGGAAGGAAATACAAGTTACTGGTAAGTACGCTTAGAATTACTTTTCAGGGTCAGTGCTGGTCTAAAAGATGCAGCACTGGGTTCTCTCCTGATAACAGGTGAGTAAATCGGAATTTGTAGTTCGGCTGATTTTAGAGGAGTATTTGTACGTTTCAAAAATGGACACTTAGAAACTTTTCTGCTAAAAACCACACAATGCATTTCTATGGAAGGAAATACAAGTTACTGGTAAGTACGGTTAGAATTACTTTCCAGGGTCAGTGCTGGTCTAAAAGATGCAGCACTGGGTTCTCTCCTGATAACAGGTGAGTAAATCGGAATTCATAGTTCGACTGATTTTCGAGGAATATATGTACTTTTCAAAAATGGACAGTTAGAAACTTTTCTGTTGAAAACCACACAATGGATTCCTATGGAAGGAAACACAAGTTACTGGTAAGTACGCTTAGGATTACTTTTCAGGGTCGTGCTGGGCTAACAGATGCAGCACTGGGTTCTCTCCTGATAACAGGTGAGTAAATCGGAATTCGTAGTTCGGCTGAATTTAGAGGAATATTTGTGTGTTTCAAAAATGGACACTTAGAAACTTCTCTGGTGAAGACCACACAATGGATTCCTATGGAAGGAAATACAAGCTACTGGTAAGTACGCTTAGAATTACTTTCCAAGGTCAGTGCTGGGCTAAAAAATGCAGCACTGGGTTCTCTACTGATAACAGGTGAGTAAATCGGAATTCATAGTTCGGCTCATTTTAGAGGAATATTTGTACGTTTCAAAAATGTAGACTTAGAATTTTTTCTGCTGAAAACCACACAATGGATTCCTAATGAAGGAAATACAAGTTACTGGTAAGTACGCTTAGAATTACTTTTCAGGGTCAGTGCTGGTCTAAAAGATGCAGCACTGGGTTCTCTCCTGATAACAGGTGAGTAAATCGGAATTCGTAGTTTAGCTGATTTTAGAGGAATATTTGTATGTTTCAAAAATGTACACTTAGAAACTATTCTTCTGAAAACCACACAATGGATTCCTATGGAAGGAAATACAAGTTACTGGTAAGTAAGCTTAGAATTACTTTTCAGGGTCAGTGCTGGGCTAAAAGATGCAGCACTGGGTTCTCTCCTGGTAACAGGTGAGTAAATCAAAATTCGTAGTTCGGCTGATTTTAGAGGAATATTTGTACGTTTCAAAAATGGACACTTAGAAACTTTTCTGCTCAAAACCACACAATGCATTTCTATGGAAGGAAATACAAGTTACTGGTAAGTACGCTTAGAATTACTTTCCAGGGTCAGTGCTGGTCTGAAAGATGCAGTACTGGGTTCTCTCCTGATAACAGGTGAGTAAATCGGAATTTGTAGTTCGACTGATTTTAGAGGAATATTTGTGCATTTCAAAAATAGACACTAAGAAACTTTTCTGCTGAAAACCACACAATGGATTCCTATGGAAGGAAATACAAGTTACTGGTAAGTACGCTTAGAATTTCTTTTCAGGGTCAATGCTGGGCTAAGAGATGCAGCCCTGGGTTCTATCCTGATAACAGGTGAGTAAATCGGAATTCGTAGTTCGGCTGATTTTAGAGGAATATTTGTGTGTTTCAAAAATGGACACTTAGAAACTTTTCTGGTGAAGACCACAAAATGGATTCCTATGGAAGGAAATACAAGCTACTGGTAAGTACGCTTAGAATTACTTTCCAGGGTCAGTGCTGGGCTAAAAGATGCTGTTCTGGGTTCTCTGCTGATAACAGGTGAGTAAATCAGAATTCGTACTTCGGCTCATTTTAGAGGAATATTTGTACGTTTCAAAAATGTAGACTTAGAATTTTTTTCTGCTGAAAACCACACAATGGATTCCTATGGAAGGAAATACAAGTTACTGGTAAGTACGCTTAGAATTACTTTTCAGGGTCAGTGCTGGTCTAAAAGATGCAGCACTGGGTTCTCTCCTGATAACAGGTGAGTAAATCGGAATTTGTAGTTCGGCTGATTTTAGAGGAATATTTGTACGTTTCAAAAATGGACACTTAGAAACTTTTCTGCTGAAAACCACACAATGCATTTCTTTGGAAGGAAATACAAGTTACTGGTAAGTACGGTTATAATTACTTTCCAGGGTCAGTGCTGGTCTAAAAGATGCAGCACTGGGTTCTCTCCTGATAACAGGTGAGTAAATCGGAATTCATAGTTCGGCTCATTTTAGAGGAATATTTGTACGTTTCAAAAATGTAGACTTAGAATTTTTTCTGCTGAAAACCACACAATGGATTCCTATGGAAGGAAATACAAGTTACTGGTAAGTACGCTTAGAATTACTTTTCAGGGTCAGTGCTGGTCTAAAAGATGCAGCACTGGGTTCTCTCCTGATAACAGGTGAGTAAATCGGAATTTGTAGTTCGGCTGATTTTAGAGGAGTATTTGTACGTTTCAAAAATGGACACTTAGAAACTTTTCTGCTAAAAACCACACAATGCATTTCTATGGAAGGAAATACAAGTTACTGGTAAGTACGGTTAGAATTACTTTCCAGGGTCAGTGCTGGTCTAAAAGATGCAGCACTGGGTTCTCTCCTGATAACAGGTGAGTAAATCGGAATTCATAGTTCGACTGATTTTCGAGGAATATTTGTACTTTTCAAAAATGGACAGTTAGAAACTTGTCTGTTGAAAACCACACAATGGATTCCTATGGAAGGAAACACAAGTTACTGGTAAGTACGCTTAGAATTACTTTTCAGGGTCGTGCTGGGCTAACAGATGCAGCACTGGGTTCTCTCCTGATAACAGGTGAGTAAATCGGAATTCGTAGTTTGGCTGATTTTAGAGGAATATTTGTACGTTTCAAAAATGGACACTTAGAAACTTTTCTGCTGAAAACCACACAATGCATTTCTATGGAAGGAAATACAAGTTACTGGTAAGTACGCTTAGAATTACTTTCCAGGGTCAGTGCTGGTCTGAAAGATGCAGCACTGGGTTCTCTCCTGATAACAGGTGAGTAAATCGGAATTTGTAGTTCGACTGATTTTAGAGGAATATCTGTGCATTTCAAAAATAGACACTAAGAAACTTTTCTGCTGAAAACCACACAATGAATTCCTATGGAAGGAAATACAAGTTACTGGTAAGTACGCTTAGAATTTCTTTTCAGGGTCAATGCTTGGCTAAGAGATGCAGCCCTGGGTTCTATCCTGATAACAGGTGAGTAAATCGGAATTCGTAGTTCGCTTGATTTTAGAGGAATATTTGTGTGTTTCAAAAATGGACACTTAGAAACTTTTCTGGTGAAGACCACAAAATGGATTCCTATGGAAGGAAATACAAGCTACTGGTAAGTACGCTTAGAATTACTTTCCAGGGTCAGTGCTGGGCTAAAAGATGCTGCTCTGGGTTCTCTCCTGATAACAGGTGAGTAAATCGGAATTCGTACTTCAGCTCATTTTAGAGGAATATTTGTACGTTTCAAAAATGTAGACTTAGAATTTTTTCTGCTGAAAACCACACAATGGATTCCTATGGAAGGAAATACAAGTTACTGGTAAGTACTCTTAGAATTACTTTTCAGGGTCAGTGCTGGGCTAAAAGATGCAGCACTGGGTTCTCTCCTGATAACAGGTGAGTAAATCGGAATTCGTAGTTCGGCTGATTTTAGAGGAATATTTGTGTGTTTCAAAAATGGACACTTAGAAACTTCTCTGGTGAAGACCACACAATGGATTCCTATTGAAGGAAATACAAGCTACTGGTAAGTACGCTTAGAATTACTTTCCAAGGTCAGTGCTGGGCTAAAAAATGCAGCACTGGGTTCTCTACTGATAACAGGTGAGTAAATCGGAATTCATAGTTCGGCTCATTTTAGAGGAATATTTGTACGTTTCAAAAATGTAGACTTAGAATTTTTTCTGCTGAAAACCACACAATGGATTCCTATGGAAGGAAATACAAGTTACTGGTAAGTACGCTTAGAATTACTTTTCAGGGTCAGTGCTGGTCTAAAAGATGCAGCACTGGGTTCTCTCCTGATAACAGGTGAGTAAATCGGAATTTGTAGTTCGGCTGATTTTAGAGGAGTATTTGTACGTTTCAAAAATGGACACTTAGAAACTTTTCTGCTAAAAACCACACAATGCATTTCTATGGAAGGAAATACAAGTTACTGGTAAGTACGGTTAGAATTACTTTCCAGGGTCAGTGCTGGTCTAAAAGATGCAGCACTGGGTTCTCTCCTGATAACAGGTGAGTAAATCGGAATTCATAGTTCGACTGATTTTCGAGGAATATATGTACTTTTCAAAAATGGACAGTTAGAAACTTTTCTGTTGAAAACCACACAATGGATTCCTATGGAAGGAAACACAAGTTACTGGTAAGTACGCTTAGGATTACTTTTCAGGGTCGTGCTGGGCTAACAGATGCAGCACTGGGTTCTCTCCTGATAACAGGTGAGTAAATCGGAATTCGTAGTTCGGCTGAATTTAGAGGAATATTTGTGTGTTTCAAAAATGGACACTTAGAAACTTCTCTGGTGAAGACCACACAATGGATTCCTATGGAAGGAAATACAAGCTACTGGTAAGTACGCTTAGAATTACTTTCCAAGGTCAGTGCTGGGCTAAAAAATGCAGCACTGGGTTCTCTACTGATAACAGGTGAGTAAATCGGAATTCATAGTTCGGCTCATTTTAGAGGAATATTTGTACGTTTCAAAAATGTAGACTTAGAATTTTTTCTGCTGAAAACCACACAATGGATTCCTAATGAAGGAAATACAAGTTACTGGTAAGTACGCTTAGAATTACTTTTCAGGGTCAGTGCTGGTCTAAAAGATGCAGCACTGGGTTCTCTCCTGATAACAGGTGAGTAAATCGGAATTCGTAGTTTAGCTGATTTTAGAGGAATATTTGTATGTTTCAAAAATGTACACTTAGAAACTATTCTTCTGAAAACCACACAATGGATTCCTATGGAAGGAAATACAAGTTACTGGTAAGTAAGCTTAGAATTACTTTTCAGGGTCAGTGCTGGGCTAAAAGATGCAGCACTGGGTTCTCTCCTGGTAACAGGTGAGTAAATCGGAATTCGTAGTTCGGCTGATTTTAGAGGAATATTTGTACGTTTCAAAAATGGACACTTAGAAACTTTTCTGCTCAAAACCACACAATGCATTTCTATGGAAGGAAATACAAGTTACTGGTAAGTACGCTTAGAATTACTTTCCAGGGTCAGTGCTGGTCTGAAAGATGCAGTACTGGGTTCTCTCCTGATAACAGGTGAGTAAATCGGAATTTGTAGTTCGACTGATTTTAGAGGAATATTTGTGCATTTCAAAAATAGACACTAAGAAACTTTTCTGCTGAAAACCACACAATGGATTCCTATGGAAGGAAATACAAGTTACTGGTAAGTACGCTTAGAATTTCTTTTCAGGGTCAATGCTGGGCTAAGAGATGCAGCCCTGGGTTCTATCCTGATAACAGGTGAGTAAATCGGAATTCGTAGTTCGGCTGATTTTAGAGGAATATTTGTGTGTTTCAAAAATGGACACTTAGAAACTTTTCTGGTGAAGACCACAAAATGGATTCCTATGGAAGGAAATACAAGCTACTGGTAAGTACGCTTAGAATTACTTTCCAGGGTCAGTGCTGGGCTAAAAGATGCTGTTCTGGGTTCTCTGCTGATAACAGGTGAGTAAATCAGAATTCGTACTTCGGCTCATTTTAGAGGAATATTTGTACGTTTCAAAAATGTAGACTTAGAATTTTTTCTGCTGAAAACCACACAATGGATTCCTATGGAAGGAAATACAAGTTACTGGTAAGTACGCTTAGAATTACTTTTCAGGGTCAGTGCTGGTCTAAAAGATGCAGCACTGGGTTCTCTCCTGATAACAGGTGAGTAAATCGGAATTTGTAGTTCGGCTGATTTTAGAGGAATATTTGTACGTTTCAAAAATGGACACTTAGAAACTTTTCTGCTGAAAACCACACAATGCATTTCTATGGAAGGAAATACAAGTTACTGGTAAGTACGGTTATAATTACTTTCCAGGGTCAGTGCTGGTCTAAAAGATGCAGCACTGGGTTCTCTCCTGATAACAGGTGAGTAAATCGGAATTCATAGTTCGACTGATTTTCGAGGAATATTTGTACTTTTGAAAAATGGACAGTTAGAAACTTTTCTGTTGAAAACCACACAATGGATTCCTATGGAAGGAAACACAAGTTACTGGTAAGTACGCTTAGAATTACTTTTCAGGGTCGTGCTGGGCTAACAGATGCAGCACTGGGTTCTCTCCTGATAACAGGTGAGTAAATCGGAATTCGTAGTTTGGCTGATTTTAGAGGAATATTTGTACGTTTCAAAAATGGACACTTAGAAACTTTTCTGCTGAAAACAACACAATGGATTCCTAAGGAAGGAAATACAAGCTACTGGTCAGTACTCTTGGAATTACTTTTCAGGGTCAGTGCTGGGCTAAAAGATGCAGCACTGGGTTCTCTCCTGATAACAGGTGAGTAAATCGGAATTCGTACTTCAGCTCATTTTAGAGGAATATTTGTAAGTTTCAAAAATGTAGACTTAGAATTTTTTCTGCTGAAAACCACACAATGGATTCCTATGGAAGGAAATACAAGTTACTGGTAAGTACGGTTAGAATTACTTTCCAGGGTCAGTGCTGGTCTAAAAGATGCAGCACTGGGTTCTCTCCTGATAACAGGTGAGTAAATCGGAATTCGTAGTTTGGCTGATTTTAGAGGAATATTTGTACGTTTCAAAAATGGACACTTAGAAACTTTTCTGCTGAAAACAACACAATGGATTCCTAAGGAAGGAAATACAAGTTACTGGTAAGTACTCTTAGAATTACTTTTTAGGGTCAGTGCTGGGCTAAAAGATGCAGCACTGGGTTCTCTCCTGATAACAGGTGAGTAAATCGGAATTCGTAGTTCGGCTGATTTTAGAGGAATATTTGTGTGTTTCAAAAATGGACACTTAGAAACTTCTCTGGTGAAGACCACACAATGGATTCCTATGGAAGGAAATACAAGCTACTGGTAAGTACGCTTAGAATTACTTTCCAAGGTCAGTGCTGGGCTAAAAAATGCAGCACTGGGTTCTCTACTGATAATAGGTGAGTAAATCGGAATTCATAGTTCGGCTCCTTTTAGAGGAATATTTGTACGTTTCAAAAATGTAGACTTAGAATTTTTTCTGCTGAAAACCACACAATGGATTCCTAATGAAGGAAATACAAGTTACTGGTAAGTACGCTTAGAATTACTTTTCAGGGTCAGTGCTGGTCTAAAAGATGCAGCACTGGGTTCTCTCCTGATAACAGGTGAGTAAATCGGAATTCGTAGTTTGGCTGATTTTAGAGGAATATTTGTATGTTTCAAAAATGTACACTTAGAAACTATTCTTCTGAAAACCACACAATGGATTGCTATGGAAGGAAATACAAGTTACTGGTAAGTAAGCTTAGAATTACTTTTCAGGGTCAGTGCTGGGCTAAAAGATGCAGCACTGGGTTCTCTCCTGATAACAGGTGAGTAAATCGGAATTCGTAGTTCGGCTGATTTTAGAGGAATATTTGTACGTTTCAAAAATGGACACTTAGAAACTTTTCTGCTCAAAACCACACAATGCATTTCTATGGAAGGAAATACAAGTTACTGGTAAGTACGCTTAGAATTACTTTCCAGGATCAGTGCTGGTCTGAAAGATGCAGTACTGGGTTCTCTCCTGATAACAGGTGAGTAAATCGGAATTTGTAGTTCGACTGATTTTAGAGGAATATTTGTGCATTTCAAAAATAGACACTAAGAAACTTTTCTGCTGTAAACCACACAATGGATTCCTATGGAAGGAAATACAAGTTACTGGTAAGTACGCTTAGAATTACTTTCCAGGGTCAGTGCTGGGCTAAAAGATGCTGCTCTGGGTTCTCTCCTGATAACAGGTGAGTAAATCGGAATTCGTACTTCGGCTCATTTTAGAGGAATATTTGTACGTTTCAAAAATGTAGACTTAGAATTTTTTCTGCTGAAAACCACACAATGGATTCCTATGGAAGGAAATACAAGTTACTGGTAAGTACGCTTAGAATTACTTTTCAGGGTCAGTGCTGGTCTAAAAGATGCAGCACTGGGTTCTCTCCTGATAACAGGTGAGTAAATCGGAATTTGTAGTTCGGCTGATTTTAGAGGAATATTTGTACGTTTCAAAAATGGACACTTAGAAACTTTTCTGCTGAAAACCACACAATGCATTTCTATGGAAGGAAATACAAGTTACTGGTAAGTACAGTTAGAATTACTTTCCAGGGTCAGTGCTGGTCTAAAAGCTGCAGCACTGGGTTCTCTCCTGATAACAGGTGAGTAAATCGGAATTCATAGTTCGACTGATTTTAGAGGAGTATTTGTACGTTTCAAAAATGGACACTTAGAAACTTTTCTGCTAAAAACCACACAATGCATTTCTATGGAAGGAAATACAAGTTACTGGTAAGTACGGTTAGAATTACTTTCCAGGGTCAGTGCTGGTCTAAAAGATGCAGCACTGGGTTCTCTCCTGATAACAGGTGAGTAAATCGGAATTCATAGTTTGACTGATTTTCGAGGAATATTTGTACTTTTCAAAAATGGACAGTTAGAAACTTTTCTTCTGAAAACCACACAATGGATTCCTATGGAAGGAAATACAAGTTACTGGTAAGTAAGCTTAGAATTACTTTTCAGGGTCAGTGCTGGGCTAAAAGATGCAGCACTGGGTTCTCTCCTGATAACAGGTGAGTAAATCGGAATTCGTAGTTCGGCTGATTTTAGAGGAATATTTGTACGTTTCAAAAATGGACACTTAGAAACTTTTCTGCTGAAAACCACACAACGCATTTCTATGGAAGGAAATACAAGTTACTGGTAAGTACGCTTAGAATTACTTTCCAAGGTCAGTGCTGGGCTAAAAAATGCAGCACTGGGTTCTCTACTGATAACAGGTGAGTAAATCGGAATTCATAGTTCGGCTCATTTTAGAGGAATATTTGTACGTTTCAAAAATGTAGACTTAGAATTTTTTCTGCTGAAAACCACACAATGGATTCCTATGGAAGGAAATACAAGTTACTGGTAAGTACGCTTAGAATTACTTTTCAGGGTCAGTGCTGGTCTAAAAGATGCAGCACTGGGTTCTCTCCTGATAACAGGTGAGTAAATCGGAATTTGTAGTTCGGCTGATTTTAGAGGAGTATTTGTACGTTTCAAAAATGGACACTTAGAAACTTTTCTGCTGAAAACCACACAATGGATTCCTAATGAAGGAAATACAAGTTACTGGTAAGTACGCTTAGAATTACTTTTCAGGGTCAGTGCTGGTCTAAAAGATGCAGCACTGGGTTCTCTCCTGATAACAGGTGAGTAAATCGGAATTCGTAGTTTGGCTGATTTTAGAGGAATATTTGTATGTTTCAAAAATGTACACTTAGAAACTATTCTTCTGAAAACCACACAATGGATTCCTATGGAAGGAAATACAAGTTACTGGTAAGTAAGCTTAGAATTACTTTTCAGGGTCAGTGCTGGGCTAAAAGATGCAGCACTGGGTTCTCTCCTGATAACAGGTGAGTAAATCGGAATTCGTAGTTCGGCTGATTTTAGAGGAATATTTGTACGTTTCAAAAATGGACACTTAGAAACTTTTCTGCTGAAAACCACACAATGCATTTCTATGGAAGGAAATACAAGTTACTGGTAAGTACGCTTAGAATTACTTTCCAGGGTCAGTGCTGGTCTGAAAGATGCAGTACTGGGTTCTCTCCTGATAACAGGTGAGTAAATCGGAATTTGTAGTTCGACTGATTTTAGAGGAATATTTGTGCATTTCAAAAATAGACACTAAGAACCTTTTCTGCTGAAAACCACACAATGGATTCCTATGGAAGGAAATACAAGTTACTGGTAAGTACGCTTAGAATTTCTTTTCAGGGTCAATGCTGGGCTAAGAGATGCAGCCCTGGGTTCTATCCTGATAACAGGTGAGTAAATCGGAATTCGTAGTTCGGCTGATTTTAGAGGAATATTTGTGTGTTTCAAAAATGGACACTTAGAAACTTTTCTGGTGAAGACCACAAAATGGATTCCTATGGAAGGAAATACAAGCTACTGGTAAGTACGCTTAGAATTACTTTCCAGGGTCAGTGCTGGGCTAAAAGATGCTGCTCTGGGTTCTCTCCTGATAACAGGTGAGTAAATCGGAATTCGTACTTCGGCTCATTTTAGAGGAATATTTGTACGTTTCAAAAATGTAGACTTAGAATTTTTTCTGCTGAAATCCACACAATGGATTCCTATGGAAGGAAATACAAGTTACTGGTAAGTACGCTTAGAATTACTTTTCAGGGTCAGTGCTGGTCTAAAAGATGCAGCACTGGGCTCTCTCCTGATAACAGGTGAGTAAATCGGAATTTGTAGTTCGACTGATTTTAGAGGAATATTTGTGCATTTCAAAAATAGACACTAAGAACCTTTTCTGCTGAAAACCACACAATGGATTCCTATGGAAGGAAATACAAGTTACTGGTAAGTACGCTTAGAATTTCTTTTCAGGGTCAATGCTGGGCTAAGAGATGCAGCCCTGGGTTCTATCCTGATAACAGGTGAGTAAATCGGAATTCGTAGTTCGGCTGATTTTAGAGGAATATTTGTGTGTTTCAAAAATGGACACTTAGAAACTTTTCTGGTGAAGACCACAAAATGGATTCCTATGGAAGGAAATACAAGCTACTGGTAAGTACGCTTAGAATTACTTTCCAGGGTCAGTGCTGGGCTAAAAGATGCTGCTCTGGGTTCTCTCCTGATAACAGGTGAGTAAATCGGAATTCGTACTTCGGCTCATTTTAGAGGAATATTTGTACGTTTCAAAAATGTAGACTTAGAATTTTTTCTGCTGAAATCCACACAATGGATTCCTATGGAAGGAAATACAAGTTACTGGTAAGTACGCTTAGAATTACTTTTCAGGGTCAGTGCTGGTCTAAAAGATGCAGCACTGGGCTCTCTCCTGATAACAGGTGAGTAAATCGGAATTTGTAGTTCGGCTGATTTTAGAGGAATATTTGTACGTTTCAAAAATGGACACTTAGAAACTTTTCTGTTGAAAACCACACAATGGATTCCTATGGAAGGAAACACAAGTTACTAGTAAGTACGCTTAGAATTACTTTTCAGGGTCGTGCTGGGCTAACAGATGCAGCACTGGGTTCTCTCCTGATAACAGGTGAGTAAATCGGAATTCGTAGTTCGGCTGATTTTAGAGGAATATTTGTGTGTTTCAAAAATGGACACTTAGAAACTTCTCTGGTGAAGACCACACAATGGATTCCTATGGAAGGAAATATAAGCTACTGGTAAGTACGCTTAGAATTACTTTCCAAGGTCAGTGCTGGGCTAAAAAATGCAGCACTGGGTTCTCTACTGATAACAGGTGAGTAAATCGGAATTCATAGTTCGGCTCATTTTAGAGGAATATTTGTACGTTTCAAAAATGTAGACTTAGAATTTTTTCTGCTGAAAACCACACAATGGATTCCTAATGAAGGAAATACAAGTTACTGGTAAGTACGCTTAGAATTACTTTTCAGGGTCAGTGCTGGTCTAAAAGATGCAGCACTGGGTTCTCTCCTGATAACAGGTGAGTAAATCGGAATTTGTAGTTTGGCTGATTTTAGAGGAATATTTGTATGTTTCAAAAATGTACACTTAGAAACTATTCTTCTGAAAACCACACAATGGATTCCTATGGAAGGAAATACAAGTTACTGGTAAGTAAGCTTAGAATTACTTTTCAGGGTCAGTGCTGGGCTAAAAGATGCAGCACTGGGTTCTCTCCTGATAACAGGTGAGTAAATCGGAATTCGTAGTTCGGCTGATTTTAGAGGAATATTTGTACGTTTCAAAAATGGACACTTAGAAACTTTTCTGCTGAAAACCACACAATGCATTTCTATGGAAGGAAATACAAGTTACTGGTAAGTACGCTTAGAATTACTTTCCAGGGTCAGTGCTGGTCTGAAAGATGCAGTACTGGGTTCTCTCCTGATAACAGGTGAGTAAATCGGAATTTGTAGTTCGACTGATTTTAGAGGAATATTTGTGCATTTCAAAAATAGACACTAAGAAACTTTTCTGCTGAAAACCACACAATGGATTCCTATGGAAGGAAATACAAGTTACTGGTAAGTACGCTTAGAATTTCTTTTCAGGGTCAATGCTGGGCTAAGAGATGCAGCCCTGGGTTCTATCCTGATAACAGGTGAGTAAATCGGAATTCGTAGTTCGGCTGATTTTAGAGGAATATTTGTGTGTTTCAAAAATGGACACTTAGAAACTTTTCTGGTGAAGACCACAAAATGGATTCCTATGGAAGGAAATACAAGCTACTGGTAAGTACGCTTAGAATTACTTTCCAGGGTCAGTGCTGGGCTAAAAGATGCTGCTCTGGGTTCTCTCCTGATAACAGGTGAGTAAATCGGAATTTGTACTTCGGCTCATTTTAGAGGAATATTTGTACGTTTCAAAAATATAGACTTAGAATTTTTTGTGCTGAAATCCACACAATGGATTCCTATGGAAGGAAATACAAGTTACTGGTAAGTACGCTTAGAATTACTTTTCAGGGTCAGTGCTGGTCTAAAAGATGCAGCACTGGGTTCTCTCCTGATAACAGGTGAGTAAATCGGAATTCGTAGTTTGGCTGATTTTAGAGGAATATTTGTACGTTTCAAAAATGGACACTTAGAAACTTTTCTGCTGAAAACAACACAATGGATTCCTAAGGAAGGAAATACAAGCTACTGGTAAGTACTCTTAGAATTACTTTTCAGGGTCAGTGCTGGGCTAAAAGATGCAGCACTGGGTTCTCTCCTGATAACAGGTAAGTAAATCGGAATTCATAGTTCGGCTCATTTTAGAGGAATATTTGTACGTTTCAAAAATGTAGACTTAGAATTTTTTCTGCTGAAAACCACACAATGGATTCCTATGGGTGAAATACAAGTTACTGGTAAGTACGCTTAGAATTACTTTTCAGGGTCAGTGCTGGTCTAAAAGATGCAGCACTGGGTTCTCTCCTGATAACGGGTGAGTAAATCAGAATTTGTAGTTCGGCTGATTTTAGAGGAATATTTGTACGTTTCAAAAATGGACACTTAGAAACTTTTCTGCTGAAAACCACACAATGCATTTCTATGGAAGGAAATACAAGTTACTGGTAAGTACGGTTAGAATTACTTTCCAGGGTCAGTGCTGGTCTAAAAGATGCAGCACTGGGTTCTCTCCTGATAACAGGTGAGTAAATCGGAATTCATAGTTCGACGGATTTTCGAGGAATATTTGTACTTTTCAAAAATGGACAGTTAGAAACTTTTCTGTTGAAAACCACACAATGGATTCCTATGGAAGGAAACACAAGTTACTGGTAAGTACGTTTAGAATTACTTTTCAGGGTCGTGCTGGGCTAACAGATGCAGCACTGGGTTCTCTCCTGATAACAGGTGAGTAAATCGGAATTCGTAGTTTGGCTGATTTTAGAGGAATATTTGTACGTTTCAAAAATGGACACTTAGAAACTTTTCTGCTGAAAACCACACAATGCATTTCTATGGAAGGAAATACAAGTTACTGGTAAGTACTCTTAGAATTACTTTTCAGGGTCAGTGCTGGGCTAAAAGATGCAGCACTGGGTTCTCTCCTGATAACAGGTGAGTAAATCGGAATTCGTAGTTCGGCTGATTTTAGAGGAATATTTGTGTGTTTCAAAAATGGACACTTAGAAACGTCTCTGGTGAAGACCACACAATGGATTCCTATGGAAGGAAATACAAGCTACTGGTAAGTACGCTTAGAATTACTTTCCAAGGTCAGTGCTGGGCTAAAAAATGCAGCACTGGGTTCTCTACTTATAACAGGTGAGTAAATCGGAATTCATAGTTCGGCTTATTTTAGAGGAATATTTGTACGTTTCAAAAATGTAGACTTAGAATTTTTTCTGCTGAAAACCACACAATGGATTCCTATGGAAGGAAATACAAGTTACTGGTAAGTACGCTTAGAATTACTTTTCAGGGTCAGTGCTGGTCTAAAAGATGCAGCACTGGGTTCTCTCCTGATAACAGGTGAGTAAATCGGAATTTGTAGTTCGGCTCATTTTAGAGGAATATTTGTACGTTTCAAAAATGGACACTTAGAAACTTTTCTGCTGAAAACCACACAATGCATTTCTATGGAAGGAAATACAAGTTACTGGTAAGTACGGTTAGAATTACTTTCCAGGGTCAGTGCTGGTCTAAAAGATGCAGCACTGGGTTCTCTCCTGATAACAGGTGATTAAATCAGAATTCATAGTTCGACTGATTTTCGAGGAATATTTGTACTTTTCAAAAATGGACAGTTAGAAACTTTTCTGTTGAAAACCACACAATGGATTCCTATGGAAGGAAACACAAGTTACTGGTAAGTACGCTTAGAATTACTTTTCAGGGTCGTGCTGGGCTAACAGATGCAGCACTGGGTTCTCTCCTGATAACAGGTGAGTAAATCGGAATTCGTAGTTTGGCTGATTTTAGAGGAATATTTGTACGTTTCAAAAATGGACACTTAGAAACTTTTCTGCTGAAAACCACACAATGCATTTCTATGGAAGGAAATACAAGTTACTGGTAAGTACGCTTAGAATTACTTTCCAGGGTCAGTGCTGGTCTGAAAGATGCAGCACTGGGTTCTCTCCTGATAACAGGTGAGTAAATCGGAATTTGTAGTTTGACTGATTTTAGAGGAATATTTGTGCATTTCAAAAATAGACACTAAGAAACTTTTCTGCTGAAAACCACACAATGGATTCCTATGGAAGGAAATACAAGTTACTGGTAAGTACGCTTAGAATTTCTTTTCAGGGTCAATGCTGGGCTAAGAGATGCAGCCCTGGGTTCTATCCTGATAACAGGTGAGTAAATCGGAATTCGTAGTTCGGCTGATTTTAGAGGAATATTTGTGTGTTTCAAAAATGGACACTTAGAAACTTTTCTGGTGAAGACCACAAAATGGATTCCTATGGAAGGAAATACAAGCTACTGGTAAGTACGCTTAGAATTACTTTCCAGGGTCAGTGCTGGGCTAAAAGATGCTGCTCTGGGTTCTCTCCTGATAACAGGTGAGTAAATTGGAATTCGTACTTCGGCTCATTTTAGAGGAATATTTGTACGTTTCAAAAATGTAGACTTAGAATTTTTTCTGCTGAAAACCACACAATGGATTCCTATGGAAGGAAATACAAGTTACTGGTAAGTACGCTTAGAATTACTTTTCAGGGTCAGTGCTGGTCTAAAAGATGCAGCACTGGGTTCTCTCCTGATAACAGGTGAGTAAATCGGAATTTGTAGTTCGGCTGATTTTAGAGGAATATTTGTACGTTTCAAAAATGGACACTTAGAAACTTTTCTGCTGAAAACCACACAATGCATTTCTATGGAAGGAAATACAAGTTACTGGTAAGTACGGTTAGAATTACTTTCCAGGGTCAGTGCTGGTCTAAAAGATGCAGCACTGGGTTCTCTCCTGAGAACAGGTGAGTAAATCGGAATTCATAGTTCGACTGATTTTCGAGGAATATTTGTACTTTTCAAAAATGGACAGTTAGAAACTTTTCTGTTGAAAACCACACAATGGATTCCTATGGAAGGAAACACAAGTTACTGGTAAGTACGCTTAGAATTACTTTTCAGGGTCGTGCTGGGCTAACAGATGCAGCACTGGGTTCTCTCCTGATAACAGGTGAGTAAATTGGAATTCGTAGTTTGGCTGATTTTAGAGGAATATTTGTACGTTTCAAAAATGGACACTTAGAAACTTTTCTGCTGAAAACTACACAATGGATTCCTAAGGAAGGAAATACAAGTTACTGGTAAGTACTCTTAGAATTACTTTTCAGGGTCAGTGCTGGGCTAAAAGATGCAGCACTGGGTTCTCTCCTGATAACAGGTGAGTAAATCGGAATTCGTAGTTCGGCTGATTTTAGAGGAATATTTGTGTGTTTCAAAAATGGACACTTAGAAACTTTTCTGTTGAAAACCACACAATGGATTCCTATGGAAGGAAACACAAGTTACTGGTAAGTACGCTTAGAATTACTTTTCAGGGTCGTGCTGGGCTAACAGATGCAGCACTGGGTTCTCTCCTGATAACAGGTGAGTAAATCGGAATTCGTAGTTTGGCTGATTTTAGAGGAATATTTGTACGTTTCAAAAATGGACACTTAGAAACTTTTCTGCTGAAAACAACACAATGGATTCCTAAGGAAGGAAATACAAGCTACTGGTAAGTACTCTTAGAATTACTTTTCAGGGTCAGTGCTGGGCTAAAAGATGCAGCACTGGGTTCTCTCCTGATAACAGGTGAGTAAATCGGAATTCGTAGTTCGGCTGATTTTAGAGGAATATTTGTACGTTTCAAAAATGGACACTTAGAAACTTTTCTGCTGAAAACCACACAATGCATTTCTATGGAAGGAAATACAAGTTACTGATAAGTACGATTAGAATTACTTTTCAGGGTCGTGCTGGGCTAACAGATGCAGCACTGGGTTCTCTCCTGATAACAGGTGAGTAAATCGGAATTCGTAGTTTGGCTGATTTTAGAGGAATATTTGTACGTTTAAAAAATGGACACTTAGAAACTTTTCTGCTGAAAACCACACAATGCATTTCTATGGAAGGAAATACAAGTTACTGGTAAGTACGCTTAGAATTACTTTCCAGGGTCAGTGCTGGTCTGAAAGATGCAGCACTGGGTTCTCTCCTGATAACAGGTGAGTAAATCGGAATTTGTAGTTCGACTGATTTTAGAGGAATATTTGTGCATTTCAAAAATAGACACTAAGAAACTTTTCTGCTGAAAACCACACAATGGATTCCTATGGAAGGAAATACAAGTTACTGGTAAGTACGCTTAGAATTTCTTTTCAGGGTCAATGCTGGGCTAAGAGATGCAGCCCTGGGTTCTATCCTGATAACAGGTGAGTAAATCGGAATTCGTAATTCGGCTGATTTTAGAGGAATATTTGTGTGTTTCAAAAATGGACACTTAGAAACTTTTCTGGTGAAGACCACAAAATGGATTCCTATGGAAGGAAATACAAGCTACTGGTAAGTACGCTTAGAATTACTTTCCAGGGTCAGTGCTGGGCTAAAAGATGCTGCTCTGGGTTCTCTCCTGATAACAGGTGAGTAAATCGGAATTCGTACTTCGGCTCATTTTAGAGGAATATTTGTACGTTTCAAAAATGTAGACTTAGAATTTTTTCTGCTGAAAACCACACAAAGGATTCCTATGGAAGGAAATACAAGTTACTGGTAAGTACGCTTAGAATTACTTTTCAGGGTCAGTGCTGGTCTAAAAGATGCAGCACTGGGTTCTCTCCTGATAACAGGTGAGTAAATCGGAATTTGTAGTTCGGCTGATTTTAGAGGAATATTTGTACGTTTCAAAAATGGACACTTAGAAACTTTTCTGCTGAAAACCACACAATGCATTTCTATGGAAGGAAATACAAGTTACTGGTAAGTACGGTTAGAATTACTTTCCAGGGTCAGTGCTGGTCTAAAAGATGCAGCACTGGGTTCTCTCCTGATAACAGGTGAGTAAATCAGAATTCATAGTTCGACTGATTTTCGAGGAATATTTGTACTTTTCAAAAATGGACAGTTAAAAACTTTTCTGTTGAAATCCACACAATGGATTCCTATGGAAGGAAACACAAGTTACTGGTAAGTATGCTTAGAATTACTTTTCAGGGTCGTGCTGGGCTAACAGATGCAGCACTGGGTTCTCTCCTGATAACAGGTGAGTTAATCGAAATTCGTAGTTTGGCTGATTTTAGAGGAATATTTGTACGTTTCAAAAATGGACACTTAGAAACTTTTCTGCTGAAAACAACACAATGGATTCCTAAGGAAGGAAATACAAGTTACTGGTAAGTACGCTTAGAATTACTTTTCAGGGTCAGTGCTGGTCTGAAAGATGCAGCACTGGGTTCTCTCCTGATAACAGGTGAGTAAATCGGAATTCGTAGTTTGGCTGATTTTAGAGGAATATTTGTATGTTTCAAAAATGGACACTTAGAAACTTTTCTGCTGAAAACCACACAATGCATTTCTATGGAAGGAAATACAAGTTACTGGTAAGTACGCTTAGAATTACTTTCCAGGGTCAGTGCTGGTCTGAAAGATGCAGCACTGGGTTCTCTCCTGATAACAGGTGAGTAAATCGGAATTTGTAGTTCGACTGATTTTAGAGGAATATTTGTGCATTTCAAAAATAGACACTAAGAAACTTTTCTGCTGAAAACCACACAATGGATTCCTATGGAAGGAAATACAAGTTACTGGTAAGTACGCTTAGAATTTCTTTTCATGGTCAATGCTGGGCTAAGAGATGCAGCCCTGGGTTCTATCCTGATAACAGGTGAGTAAATCGGAATTCGTAGTTCTGCTGATTTTAGAGGAATATTTGTGTGTTTCAAAAATGGACACTTAGAAACTTTTCTGGTGAAGACCACAAAATGGATTCCTATGGAAGGAACTACAAGCTACTGGTAAGTACGCTTAGAATTACTTTCCAGGGTCAGTGCTGGGCTAAAAGATGCTGCTCTGGGTTCTCTCCTGATAACAGGTGAGTAAATCGGAATTCGTACTTCGGCTCATTTTAGAGGAATATTTGTACGTTTCAAAAATGTAGACTTAGAATTTTTTCTGCTGAAAACCACACAATGGATTCCTATGGAAGGAAATACAAGTTACTGGTAAGTACGCTTAGAATTACTTTCCAGGGTCAGTGCTGGTCTAAAAGATGCAGCACTGGGTTCTCTCCTGATAACAGGTGAGTAAATCGGAATTCATAGTTCGACTGATTTTCGAGGAATATTTGTACTTTTCAAAAATGGACAGTTAAAAACTTTTCTGTTGAAAACCACACAATGGATTCCTATGGAAGGAAACACAAGTTACTGGTAAGTACGCTTAGAATTACTTTTCAGGGTCGTGCTGGGCTAACAGATGCAGCACTGGGTTCTCTCCTGATAACAGGTGAGTAAATCGGAATTCGTAGTTTGGCTGATTTTAGAGGAATATTTGTACGTTTCAAAAATGGACACTTAGAAACTTTTCTGCTGAAAACAACACAATGGATTCCTAAGGAAGGAAATACAAGTTACTGATAAGTACTCTTAGAATTACTTTTCAGGGTCAGTGCTGGGCTAAAAGATGCAGCACTGGGTTCTCTCCTGATAACAGGTGAGTAAATCGGAATTCGTAGTTCGGCTGATTTTAGAGGAATATTTGTGTGTTTCAAAAATGGACACTTAGAAACTTCTCTGGTGAAGACCACACAATGGATTCCTATGGAAGGAAATACAAGCTACTGGTAAGTACGCTTAGAATTACTTTCCAAGGTCAGTGCTGGGCTAAAAAATGCAGCACTGGGTTCTCTACTGATAACAGGTGAGTAAATCGGGTTTCATAGTTCGGCTCATTTTAGAGGAATATTTGTACGTTTCAAAAATGGACACTTAGAAACTTTTCTGCTGAAAACCACACAATGCATTTCTATGGAAGGAAATACAAGTTACTGGTAAGTACGGTTAGAATTACTTTCCAGGGTCAGTGCTGGTCTAAAAGATGCAGCACTGGGTTCTCTCCTGATAACAGGTGAGTAAATCAGAATTCATAGTTCGACTGATTTTCGAGGAATATTTGTACTTTTCAAAAATGGACAGTTAGAAACTTTTCTGTTGAAAACCACACAATGGATTCCTATGGAAGGAAACACAAGTTACTGGTAAGTACGCTTAGAATTACTTTTCAGGGTCGTGCTGGGCTAACAGATGCAGCACTGGGTTCTCTCCTGATAACAGCTGAGTAAATCGGAATTCGTAGTTTGGCTGATTTTAGAGGAATATTTGTACGTTTCAAAAATGGACACTTAGAAACTTTTCTGCTGAAAACCACACAATGCATTTCTATGGAAGGAAATACAAGTTACTGGTAAGTACGCTTAGAATTACTTTCCAGGGTCAGTGCTGGTCTGAAAGATGCAGCACTGGGTTCTCTCCTGATAACAGGTGAGTAAATCGGAATTTGTAGTTCGACTGATTTTAGAGGAATATTTGTGCATTTCAAAAATAGACACTAAGAAACTTTTCTGCTGAAAACCACACAATGGATTCCTATGGAAGGAAATACAAGTTACTGGTAAGTACGCTTAGAATTTATTTTCAGGGTCAATGCTGGGCTAAGAGATGCAGCCCTGGGTTCTATCCTGATAACAGGTGAGTAAATCGGAATTCGTAGTTCGGCTGATTTTAGAGGAATATTTGTGTGTTTCAAAAACGGACACTTAGAAACTTTTCTGGTGAAGACCACAAAATGGATTCCTATGGAAGGAAATACAAGCTACTGGTAAGTACGCTTAGAATTACTTTCCAGGGTCAGTGCTGGGCTAAAAGATGCTGCTCTGGGTTCTCTCCTGATAACAGGTGAGTAAATCGGAATTCGTACCTCGGCTCATTTTAGAGGAATATTTGTACGTTTCAAAAATGTAGACTTAGAATTTTTTCTGCTGAAAACCACACAATGGATTCCTATGGAAGGAAATACAAGTTACTGGTAAGTACGCTTAGAATTACTTTTCAGGGTCAGTGCTGGTCTAAAAGATGCAGCACTGGGTTCTCTCCTGATAACAGGTGAGTAAATCGGAATTTGTAGTTCGGCTGATTTTAGAGGAATATTTGTACGTTTCAAAAATGGACACTTAGAAACTTTTCTGCTGAAAACCACACAATGCATTTCTATGGAAGGAAATACAAGTTACTGGTAAGTACGGTTAGAATTACTTTCCAGGGTCAGTGCTGGTCTAAAAGATGCAGCACTGGGTTCTCTCCTGATAACAGGTGAGTAAATCGGAATTCATAGTTCGACTGATTTTCGAGGAATATTTGTACTTTTCAAAAATGGACAGTTAGAAACTTTTCTGTTGAAAACCACACAATGGATTCCTATGGAAGGAAACACAATTTACTGGTAAGTACTCTTAGAATTACTTTTCAGGGTCAGTGCTGGGCTAAAAGATGCAGCACTGGGTTCTCTCCTGATAACAGGTGAGTAAATCGGAATTCGTAGTTCGGCTGATTTTATAGGAATATTTGTGTGTTTCAAAAATGGACACTTAGAAACTTCTCTGGTGAAGACCACACAATGGATTCCTATGGAAGGAAATACAAGCTACTGGTAAGTACGCTTAGAATTACTTTCCAAGGTCAGTGCTGGGCTAAAAAATGCAGCACTGGGTTCTCTACTGATAACAGGTGAGTAAATCGGAATTCATAGTTCGGCTCATTTTAGAGGAATATTTGTACGTTTCAAAAATGTAGACTTAGAATTTTTTCTGCTGAAAACCACACAATGGATTCCTATGGGTGAAATACAAGTTACTGGTAAGTACGCTTAGAATTACTTTTCAGGGTCAGTGCTGGTCTAAAAGATGCAGCACTGGGTTCTCTCCTGATAACAGGTGAGTAAATCAGAATTTGTAGTTCGGCTGATTTTAGAGGAATATTTGTACGTTTCAAAAATGGACACTTAGAAACTTTTCTGCTGAAAACCACACAATGCATTTCTATGGAAGGAAATACAAGTTACTGGTAAGTACGGTTAGAATTACTTTCCAGGGTCAGTGCTGGTCTAAAAGATGCAGCACTGGGTTCTCTCCTGATAACAGGTGAGTAAATCGGAATTCATAGTTCGACTGATTTTCGAGGAATATTTGTACTTTTCAAAAATGGACAGTTAGAAACTTTTCTGTTGAAAACCACACAATGGATTCCTATGGAAGGAAACACAAGTTACTGGTAAGTACGCTTAGAATTACTTTTCAGGGTCGTGCTGGGCTAAAAGATGCAGCACTGGGTTCTCTCCTGATAACAGGTGAGTAAATCAGAATTCATAGTTCGACTGATTTTCGAGGAATATTTGTACTTTTCAAAAATGGACAGTTAAAAACTTTTCTGTTGAAAACCACACAATGGATTCCTATGGAAGGAAACACAAGTTACTGGTAAGTATGCTTAGAATTACTTTTCAGGGTCGTGCTGGGCTAACAGATGCAGCACTGGGTTCTCTCCTGATAACAGGTGAGTTAATCGAAATTCGTAGTTTGGCTGATTTTAGAGGAATATTTGTACGTTTCAAAAATGGACACTTAGAAACTTTTCTGCTGAAAACAACACAATGGATTCCTAAGGAAGGAAATACAAGTTACTGGTAAGTACGCTTAGAATTACTTTTCAGGGTCAGTGCTGGTCTGAAAGATGCAGCACTGGGTTCTCTCCTGATAACAGGTGAGTAAATCGGAATTCGTAGTTTGGCTGATTTTAGAGGAATATTTGTATGTTTCAAAAATGGACACTTAGAAACTTTTCTGCTGAAAACCACACAATGCATTTCTATGGAAGGAAATACAAGTTACTGGTAAGTACGCTTAGAATTACTTTCCAGGGTCAGTGCTGGTCTGAAAGATGCAGCACTGGGTTCTCTCCTGATAACAGGTGAGTAAATCGGAATTTGTAGTTCGACTGATTTTAGAGGAATATTTGTGCATTTCAAAAATAGACACTAAGAAACTTTTCTGCTGAAAACCACACAATGGATTCCTATGGAAGGAAATACAAGTTACTGGTAAGTACGCTTAGAATTTCTTTTCATGGTCAATGCTGGGCTAAGAGATGCAGCCCTGGGTTCTATCCTGATAACAGGTGAGTAAATCGGAATTCGTAGTTCTGCTGATTTTAGAGGAATATTTGTGTGTTTCATAAATGGACACTTAGAAACTTTTCTGGTGAAGACCACAAAATGGATTCCTATGGAAGGAACTACAAGCTACTGGTAAGTACGCTTAGAATTACTTTCCAGGGTCAGTGCTGGGCTAAAAGATGCTGCTCTGGGTTCTCTCCTGATAACAGGTGAGTAAATCGGAATTCGTACTTCGGCTCATTTTAGAGGAATATTTGTACGTTTCAAAAATGTAGACTTAGAATTTTTTCTGCTGAAAACCACACAATGGATTCCTATGGAAGGAAATACAAGTTACTGGTAAGTACGCTTAGAATTACTTTCCAGGGTCAGTGCTGGTCTAAAAGATGCAGCACTGGGTTCTCTCCTGATAACAGGTGAGTAAATCGGAATTCATAGTTCGACTGATTTTCGAGGAATATTTGTACTTTTCAAAAATGGACAGTTAAAAACTTTTCTGTTGAAAACCACACAATGGATTCCTATGGAAGGAAACACAAGTTACTGGTAAGTACGCTTAGAATTACTTTTCAGGGTCGTGCTGGGCTAACAGATGCAGCACTGGGTTCTCTCCTGATAACAGGTGAGTAAATCGGAATTCGTAGTTTGGCTGATTTTAGAGGAATATTTGTACGTTTCAAAAATGGACACTTAGAAACTTTTCTGCTGAAAACAACACAATGGATTCCTAAGGAAGGAAATACAAGTTACTGATAAGTACTCTTAGAATTACTTTTCAGGGTCAGTGCTGGGCTAAAAGATGCAGCACTGGGTTCTCTCCTGATAACAGGTGAGTAAATCGGAATTCGTAGTTCGGCTGATTTTAGAGGAATATTTGTGTGTTTCAAAAATGGACACTTAGAAACTTCTCTGGTGAAGACCACACAATGGATTCCTATGGAAGGAAATACAAGCTACTGGTAAGTACGCTTAGAATTACTTTCCAAGGTCAGTGCTGGGCTAAAAAATGCAGCACTGGGTTCTCTACTGATAACAGGTGAGTAAATCGGGTTTCATAGTTCGGCTCATTTTAGAGGAATATTTGTACGTTTCAAAAATGGACACTTAGAAACTTTTCTGCTGAAAACCACACAATGCATTTCTATGGAAGGAAATACAAGTTACTGGTAAGTACGGTTAGAATTACTTTCCAGGGTCAGTGCTGGTCTAAAAGATGCAGCACTGGGTTCTCTCCTGATAACAGGTGAGTAAATCAGAATTCATAGTTCGACTGATTTTCGAGGAATATTTGTACTTTTCAAAAATGGACAGTTAGAAACTTTTCTGTTGAAAACCACACAATGGATTCCTATGGAAGGAAACACAAGTTACTGGTAAGTACGCTTAGAATTACTTTTCAGGGTCGTGCTGGGCTAACAGATGCAGCACTGGGTTCTCTCCTGATAACAGCTGAGTAAATCGGAATTCGTAGTTTGGCTGATTTTAGAGGAATATTTGTACGTTTCAAAAATGGACACTTAGAAACTTTTCTGCTGAAAACCACACAATGCATTTCTATGGAAGGAAATACAAGTTACTGGTAAGTACGCTTAGAATTACTTTCCAGGGTCAGTGCTGGTCTGAAAGATGCAGCAAAGGGTTCTCTCCTGATAACAGGTGAGTAAATCGGAATTTGTAGTTCGACTGATTTTAGAGGAATATTTGTGCATTTCAAAAATAGACACTAAGAAACTTTTCTGCTGAAAACCACACAATGGATTCCTATGGAAGGAAATACAAGTTACTGGTAAGTACGCTTAGAATTTATTTTCAGGGTCAATGCTGGGCTAAGAGATGCAGCCCTGGGTTCTATCCTGATAACAGGTGAGTAAATCGGAATTCGTAGTTCGGCTGATTTTAGAGGAATATTTGTGTGTTTCAAAAATGGACACTTAGAAACTTTTCTGGTGAAGACCACAAAATGGATTCCTATGGAAGGAAATACAAGCTACTGGTAAGTACGCTTAGAATTACTTTTCAGGGTCAGTGCTGGTCTGAAAGATGCAGCACTGGGTTCTCTCCTGATAACAGGTGAGTAAATCGGAATTCGTAGTTTGGCTGATTTTAGAGGAATATTTGTATGTTTCAAAAATGGACACTTAGAAACTTTTCTGCTGAAAACCACACAATGCATTTCTATGGAAGGAAATACAAGTTACTGGTAAGTACGCTTAGAATTACTTTCCAGGGTCAGTGCTGGTCTGAAAGATGCAGCACTGGGTTCTCTCCTGATAACAGGTGAGTAAATCGGAATTTGTAGTTCGACTGATTTTAGAGGAATATTTGTGCATTTCAAAAATAGACACTAAGAAACTTTTCTGCTGAAAACCACACAATGGATTCCTATGGAAGGAAATACAAGTTACTGGTAAGTACGCTTAGAATTTCTTTTCATGGTCAATGCTGGGCTAAGAGATGCAGCCCTGGGTTCTATCCTGATAACAGGTGAGTAAATCGGAATTCGTAGTTCTGCTGATTTTAGAGGAATATTTGTGTGTTTCATAAATGGACACTTAGAAACTTTTCTGGTGAAGACCACAAAATGGATTCCTATGGAAGGAACTACAAGCTACTGGTAAGTACGCTTAGAATTACTTTCCAGGGTCAGTGCTGGGCTAAAAGATGCTGCTCTGGGTTCTCTCCTGATAACAGGTGAGTAAATCGGAATTCGTACTTCGGCTCATTTTAGAGGAATATTTGTACGTTTCAAAAATGTAGACTTAGAATTTTTTCTGCTGAAAACCACACAATGGATTCCTATGGAAGGAAATACAAGTTACTGGTAAGTACGCTTAGAATTACTTTCCAGGGTCAGTGCTGGTCTAAAAGATGCAGCACTGGGTTCTCTCCTGATAACAGGTGAGTAAATCGGAATTCATAGTTCGACTGATTTTCGAGGAATATTTGTACTTTTCAAAAATGGACAGTTAAAAACTTTTCTGTTGAAAACCACACAATGGATTCCTATGGAAGGAAACACAAGTTACTGGTAAGTACGCTTAGAATTACTTTTCAGGGTCGTGCTGGGCTAACAGATGCAGCACTGGGTTCTCTCCTGATAACAGGTGAGTAAATCGGAATTCGTAGTTTGGCTGATTTTAGAGGAATATTTGTACGTTTCAAAAATGGACACTTAGAAACTTTTCTGCTGAAAACAACACAATGGATTCCTAAGGAAGGAAATACAAGTTACTGATAAGTACTCTTAGAATTACTTTTCAGGGTCAGTGCTGGGCTAAAAGATGCAGCACTGGGTTCTCTCCTGATAACAGGTGAGTAAATCGGAATTCGTAGTTCGGCTGATTTTAGAGGAATATTTGTGTGTTTCAAAAATGGACACTTAGAAACTTCTCTGGTGAAGACCACACAATGGATTCCTATGGAAGGAAATACAAGCTACTGGTAAGTACGCTTAGAATTACTTTCCAAGGTCAGTGCTGGGCTAAAAAATGCAGCACTGGGTTCTCTACTGATAACAGGTGAGTAAATCGGGTTTCATAGTTCGGCTCATTTTAGAGGAATATTTGTACGTTTCAAAAATGGACACTTAGAAACTTTTCTGCTGAAAACCACACAATGCATTTCTATGGAAGGAAATACAAGTTACTGGTAAGTACGGTTAGAATTACTTTCCAGGGTCAGTGCTGGTCTAAAAGATGCAGCACTGGGTTCTCTCCTGATAACAGGTGAGTAAATCAGAATTCATAGTTCGACTGATTTTCGAGGAATATTTGTACTTTTCAAAAATGGACAGTTAGAAACTTTTCTGTTGAAAACCACACAATGGATTCCTATGGAAGGAAACACAAGTTACTGGTAAGTACGCTTAGAATTACTTTTCAGGGTCGTGCTGGGCTAACAGATGCAGCACTGGGTTCTCTCCTGATAACAGCTGAGTAAATCGGAATTCGTAGTTTGGCTGATTTTAGAGGAATATTTGTACGTTTCAAAAATGGACACTTAGAAACTTTTCTGCTGAAAACCACACAATGCATTTCTATGGAAGGAAATACAAGTTACTGGTAAGTACGCTTAGAATTACTTTCCAGGGTCAGTGCTGGTCTGAAAGATGCAGCAAAGGGTTCTCTCCTGATAACAGGTGAGTAAATCGGAATTTGTAGTTCGACTGATTTTAGAGGAATATTTGTGCATTTCAAAAATAGACACTAAGAAACTTTTCTGCTGAAAACCACACAATGGATTCCTATGGAAGGAAATACAAGTTACTGGTAAGTACGCTTAGAATTTATTTTCAGGGTCAATGCTGGGCTAAGAGATGCAGCCCTGGGTTCTATCCTGATAACAGGTGAGTAAATCGGAATTCGTAGTTCGGCTGATTTTAGAGGAATATTTGTGTGTTTCAAAAATGGACACTTAGAAACTTTTCTGGTGAAGACCACAAAATGGATTCCTATGGAAGGAAATACAAGCTACTGGTAAGTACGCTTAGAATTACTTTCCAGGGTCAGTGCTGGGCTAAAAGATGCTGCTCTGGGTTCTCTCCTGATAACAGGTGAGTAAATCGGAATTCGTACCTCGGCTCATTTTAGAGGAATATTTGTACGTTTCAAAAATGTAGACTTAGAATTTTTTCTGCTGAAAACCACACAATGGATTCCTATGGAAGGAAATACAAGTTACTGGTAAGTACGCTTAGAATTACTTTTCAGGGTCAGTGCTGGTCTAAAAGATGCAGCACTGGGTTCTCTCCTGATAACAGGTGAGTAAATCGGAATTTGTAGTTCGGCTGATTTTAGAGGAATATTTGTACGTTTCAAAAATGGACACTTAGAAACTTTTCTGCTGAAAACCACACAATGCATTTCTATGGAAGGAAATACAAGTTACTGGTAAGTACGGTTAGAATTACTTTCCAGGGTCAGTGCTGGTCTAAAAGATGCAGCACTGGGTTCTCTCCTGATAACAGGTGAGTAAATCGGAATTCATAGTTCGACTGATTTTCGAGGAATATTTGTACTTTTCAAAAATGGACAGTTAGAAACTTTTCTGTTGAAAACCACACAATGGATTCCTATGGAAGGAAACACAATTTACTGGTAAGTACTCTTAGAATTACTTTTCAGGGTCAGTGCTGGGCTAAAAGATGCAGCACTGGGTTCTCTCCTGATAACAGGTGAGTAAATCGGAATTCGTAGTTCGGCTGATTTTATAGGAATATTTGTGTGTTTCAAAAATGGACACTTAGAAACTTCTCTGGTGAAGACCACACAATGGATTCCTATGGAAGGAAATACAAGCTACTGGTAAGTACGCTTAGAATTACTTTCCAAGGTCAGTGCTGGGCTAAAAAATGCAGCACTGGGTTCTCTACTGATAACAGGTGAGTAAATCGGAATTCATAGTTCGGCTCATTTTAGAGGAATATTTGTACGTTTCAAAAATGTAGACTTAGAATTTTTTCTGCTGAAAACCACACAATGGATTCCTATGGGTGAAATACAAGTTACTGGTAAGTACGCTTAGAATTACTTTTCAGGGTCAGTGCTGGTCTAAAAGATGCAGCACTGGGTTCTCTCCTGATAACAGGTGAGTAAATCAGAATTTGTAGTTCGGCTGATTTTAGAGGAATATTTGTACGTTTCAAAAATGGACACTTAGAAACTTTTCTGCTGAAAACCACACAATGCATTTCTATGGAAGGAAATACAAGTTACTGGTAAGTACGGTTAGAATTACTTTCCAGGGTCAGTGCTGGTCTAAAAGATGCAGCACTGGGTTCTCTCCTGATAACAGGTGAGTAAATCGGAATTCATAGTTCGACTGATTTTCGAGGAATATTTGTACTTTTCAAAAATGGACAGTTAGAAACTTTTCTGTTGAAAACCACACAATGGATTCCTATGGAAGGAAACACAAGTTACTGGTAAGTACGCTTAGAATTACTTTTCAGGGTCGTGCTGGGCTAACAGATGCAGCACTGGGTTCTCTCCTGATAACAGGTGAGTAAATCGGAATTCGTAGTTTGGCTGATTTTAGAGGAATATTTGTACGTTTCAAAAATGGACACTTAGAAACTTTTCTGCTGAAAACCACACAATGCATTTCTATGGAAGGAAATACAAGTTACTTGTAAGTACTCTTAGAATTACTTTTCAGGGTCAGTGCTGGGCTAAAAGATGCAGCACTGGGTTCTCTCCTGATAACAGGTGAGTAAATCGGAATTCGTAGTTCGGCTGATTTTAGAGGAATATTTGTGTGTTTCAAAAATGGACACTTAGAAACGTCTCTGGTGAAGACCACACAATGGATTCCTATGGAAGGAAATACAAGCTACTGGTAAGTACGCTTAGAATTACTTTCCAAGGTCAGTGCTGGGCTTAAAAATGCAGCACTGGGTTCTCTACTTATAACAGGTGAGTAAATCGGAATTCATAGTTTGGCTCATTTTAGAGGAATATTTGTACGTTTCAAAAATGTAGACTTAGAATTTTTTCTGCTGAAAACCACACAATGGATTCCTATGGAAGGAAATACAAGTTACTGGTAAGTACGCTTAGAATTACATTTCAGGGTCAGTGCTGGTCTAAAAGATGCAGCACTGGGTTCTCTCCTGATAACAGGTGAGTAAATCGGAATTTGTAGTTCGGCTCATTTTAGAGGAATATTTGTACGTTTCAAAAATGGACACTTAGAAACTTTTCTGCTGAAAACCACACAATGCATTTCTATGGAAGGAAATACAAGTTACTGGTAAGTACGGTTAGAATTACTTTCCAGGGTCAGTGCTGGTCTAAAAGATGCAGCACTGGGTTCTCTCCTGATAACAGGTGATTAAATCAGAATTCATAGTTCGACTGATTTTCGAGGAATATTTGTACTTTTCAAAAATGGACAGTTAGAAACTTTTCTGTTGAAAACCACACAATGGATTCCTATTGAAGGAAACACAAGTTACTGGTAAGTACGCTTAGAATTACTTTTCAGGGTCGTGCTGGGCTAACAGATGAAGCACTGGGTTCTCTCCTGATAACAGGTGAGTAAATCGGAATTCGTAGTTTGGCTGATTTTAGAGGAATATTTGTACGTTTCAAAAATGGAGACTTAGAAACTTTTCTGCTGAAAACCACACAATGCATTTCTATGGAAGGAAATACAAGTTACTGGTAAGTACGCTTAGAATTACTTTCCAGGGTCAGTGCTGGTCTGAAAGATGCAGCACTGGGTTCTCTCCTGATAACAGGTGAGTAAATCGGAATTTGTAGTTTGACTGATTTTAGAGGAATATTTGTGCATTTCAAAAATAGACACTAAGAAACTTTTCTGCTGAAAACCACACAATGGATTCCTATGGAAGGAAATACAAGTTACTGGTAAGTACGCTTAGAATTTCTTTTCAGGGTCAATGCTGGGCTAAGAGATGCAGCCCTGGGTTCTATCCTGATAACAGGTGAGTAAATCGGAATTCGTAGTTCGGCTGATTTTAGAGGAATATTTGTGTGTTTCAAAAATGGACACTTAGAAACTTTTCTGGTGAAGACCACAAAATGGATTCCTATGGAAGGAAATACAAGCTACTGGTAAGTACGCTTAGAATTACTTTCCAGGGTCAGTGCTGGGCTAAAAGATGCTGCTCTGGGTTCTCTCCTGATAACAGGTGAGTAAATTGGAATTCGTACTTCGGCTCATTTTAGAGGAATATTTGTACGTTTCAAAAATGTAGACTTAGAATTTTTTCTGCTGAAAACCACACAATGGATTCCTATGGAAGGAAATACAAGTTACTGGTAAGTACGCTTAGAATTACTTTTCAGGGTCAGTGCTGGTCTAAAAGATGCAGCACTGGGTTCTCTCCTGATAACAGGTGAGTAAATCGGAATTTGTAGTTCGGCTGATTTTAGAGGAATATTTGTACGTTTCAAAAATGGACACTTAGAAACTTTTCTGCTGAAAACCACACAATGCATTTCTATGGAAGGAAATACAAGTTACTGGTAAGTACGGTTAGAATTACTTTCCAGGGTCAGTGCTGGTCTAAAAGATGCAGCACTGGGTTCTCTCCTGAGAACAGGTGAGTAAATCGGAATTCATAGTTCGACTGATTTTCGAGGAATATTTGTACTTTTCAAAAATGGACAGATAGAAACTTTTCTGTTGAAAACCACACAATGGATTCCTATGGAAGGAAACACAAGTTACTGGTAAGTACGCTTAGAATTACTTTTCAGGGTCGTGCTGGGCTAACAGATGCAGCACTGGGTTCTCTCCTGATAACAGGTGAGTAAATTGGAATTCGTAGTTTGGCTGATTTTAGAGGAATATTTGTACGTTTCAAAAATGGACACTTAGAAACTTTTCTGCTGAAAACTACACAATGGATTCCTAAGGAAGGAAATACAAGTTACTGGTAAGTACTCTTAGAATTACTTTTCAGGGTCAGTGCTGGGCTAAAAGATGCAGCACTGGGTTCTCTCCTGGTAACAGGTGAGTAAATCAGAATTCGTAGTTCGGCTGATTTTAGAGGAATATTTGTGTGTTTCAAAAATGGACACTTAGAAACTTTTCTGTTGAAAACCACACAATGGATTCCTATGGAAGGAAACACAAGTTACTGGTAAGTACGCTTAGAATTACTTTTCAGGGTCGTGCTGGGCTAACAGATGCAGCACTGGGTTCTCTCCTGATAACAGGTGAGTAAATCGGAATTCGTAGTTTGGCTGATTTTAGAGGAATATTTGTACGTTTCAAAAATGGACACTTAGAAACTTTTCTGCTGAAAACAACACAATGGATTCCTAAGGAAGGAAATACAAGCTACTGGTAAGTACTCTTAGAATTACTTTTCAGGGTCAGTGCTGGGCTAAAAGATGCAGCACTGGGTTCTCTCCTGATAACAGGTGAGTAAATCGGAATTCGTAGTTCGGCTGATTTTAGAGGAATATTTGTACGTTTCAAAAATGGACACTTAGAAACTTTTCTGCTGAAAACCACACAATGCATTTCTATGGAAGGAAATACAAGTTACTGGTAAGTACGATTAGAATTACTTTTCAGGGTCGTGCTGGGCTAACAGATGCAGCACTGGGTTCTCTCCTGATAACAGGTGAGTAAATCGGAATTCGTAGTTTGGCTGATTTTAGAGGAATATTTGTACGTTTAAAAAATGGACACTTAGAAACTTTTCTGCTGAAAACCACACAATGCATTTCTATGGAAGGAAATACAAGTTACTGGTAAGTACGCTTAGAATTACTTTCCAGGGTCAGTGCTGGTCTGAAAGATGCAGCACTGGGTTCTCTCCTGATAACAGGTGAGTAAATCGGAATTTGTAGTTCGACTGATTTTAGAGGAATATTTGTGCATTTCAAAAATAGACACTAAGAAACTTTTCTGCTGAAAACCACACAATGGATTCCTATGGAAGGAAATACAAGTTACTGGTAAGTACGCTTAGAATTTCTTTTCAGGGTCAATGCTGGGCTAAGAGATGCAGCCCTGGGTTCTATCCTGATAACAGGTGAGTAAATCGGAATTCGTAATTCGGCTGATTTTAGAGGAATATTTGTGTGTTTCAAAAATGGACACTTAGAAACTTTTCTGGTGAAGACCACAAAATGGATTCCTATGGAAGGAAATACAAGCTACTGGTAAGTACGCTTAGAATTACTTTCCAGGGTCAGTGCTGGGCTAAAAGATGCTGCTCTGGGTTCTCTCCTGATAACAGGTGAGTAAATCGGAATTCGTACTTCGGCTCATTTTAGAGGAATATTTGTACGTTTCAAAAATGTAGACTTAGAATTTTTTCTGCTGAAAACCACACAATGGATTCCTATGGAAGGAAATACAAGTTACTGGTAAGTACGCTTAGAATTACTTTTCAGGGTCAGTGCTGGTCTAAAAGATGCAGCACTGGGTTCTGTCCTGATAACAGGTGAGTATATCGGAATTCATAGTTCGACTGATTTTCGAGGAATATTTGTACTTTTCAAAAAAGGACTGTTAGAAACTTTTCTGCTGAAAACAACACAATGGATTCCTATGGAAGGAAATACAAGCTACTGGTAAGTATGCTTAGAATTACTTTTCAGGGTCGGTGCTGGGCTAAAAGGTACAGCACTGGGTTCTTTCCTGATAACAGGTGAGTAAATTGGAATTCATAGTTCGGTTGATTTTAGAGGAATATTTGTACTTTTCAAAAAAGGACTGTTAGAAACTTTTCTGCTGAAAACAACACAATGGATTTCTATGGAAGGAAATACAAGTTACTGGTAAGTACGGTTAGAATTACTTTCCAGGGTCAGTGCTGGTCTAAAAGATGCAGCACTGGGTTCTCTCCTGATAACAGGTGAGTAAATCGGAATTCATAGTTCGACTGATTTTCGAGGAATATTTGTACTTTTCAAAAATGGACAGTTAGAAACTTTTCTGTTGAAAACCACACAATGGATTCCTATGGAAGGAAACACAATTTACTGGTAAGTACTCTTAGAATTACTTTTCAGGGTCAGTGCTGGGCTAAAAGATGCAGCACTGGGTTCTCTCCTGATAACAGGTGAGTAAATCGGAATTCGTAGTTCGGCTGATTTTAGAGGAATATTTGTGTGTTTCAAAAATGGACACTTAGAAACTTCTCTGGTGAAGACCACACAATGGATTCCTATGGAAGGAAATACAAGCTACTGGTAAGTACGCTTAGAATTACTTTCCAAGGTCAGTGCTGGGCTAAAAAATGCAGCACTGGGTTCTCTACTGATAACAGGTGAGTAAATCGGAATTCATAGTTCGGCTCATTTTAGAGGAATATTTGTACGTTTCAAAAATGTAGACTTAGAATTTTTTCTGCTGAAAACCACACAATGGATTCCTATGGAAGGAAATACAAGTTACTGGTAAGTACGCTTAGAATTACTTTTCAGGGTCAGTGCTGGTCTAAAAGATGCAGCACTGGGTTCTCTCCTGATAACAGGTGAGTAAATCGGAATTTGTAGTTCGGCTGATTTTAGAGGAGTATTTGTACGTTTCAAAAATGGACACTTAGAAACTTTTCTGCTAAAAACCACACAATGCATTTCTATGGAAGGAAATACAAGTTACTGGTAAGTACGGTTAGAATTACTTTCCAGGGTCAGTGCTGGTCTAAAAGATGCAGCACTGGGTTCTCTCCTGATAACAGGTGAGTAAATCGGAATTCATAGTTCGACTGATTTTCGAGGAATATTTGTACTTTTCAAAAATGGACAGTTAAAAACTTTTCTGTTGAAAACCACACAATGGATTCCTATGGAAGGAAACACAAGTTACTGGTAAGTACGCTTAGAATTACTTTTCAGGGTCGTGCTGGGCTAACAGATGCAGCACTGGGTTCTCTCCTGATAACAGGTGAGTAAATCGGAATTCGTAGTTTGGCTGATTTTAGAGGAATATTTGTACGTTTCAAAAATGGACACTTAGAAACTTTTCTGCTGAAAACAACACAATGGATTCCTAAGGAAGGAAATACAAGTTACTGATAAGTACTCTTAGAATTACTTTTCAGGGTCAGTGCTGGGCTAAAAGATGCAGCACTGGGTTCTCTCCTGATAACAGGTGAGTAAATCGGAATTCGTAGTTCGGCTGATTTTAGAGGAATATTTGTGTGTTTCAAAAATGGACACTTAGAAACTTCTCTGGTGAAGACCACACAATGGATTCCTATGGAAGGAAATACAAGCTACTGGTAAGTACGCTTAGAATTACTTTCCAAGGTCAGTGCTGGGCTAAAAAATGCAGCACTGGGTTCTCTACTGATAACAGGTGAGTAAATCGGGTTTCATAGTTCGGCTCATTTTAGAGGAATATTTGTACGTTTCAAAAATGTAGACTTAGAATTTTTTCTGCTGAAAACCACACAATGGATTCCTATGGAAGGAAATACAAGTTACTGGTAAGTACGCTTAGAATTACTTTTCAGGGTCAGTGCTGGTCTAAAAGATGCAGCACTGGGTTCTCTCCTGATAACAGGTGAGTAAATCGGAATTTGTAGTTCGGCTGATTTTAGAGGAATATTTGTACGTTTCAAAAATGGACACTTAGAAACTTTTCTGCTGAAAACCACACAATGCATTTCTATGGAAGGAAATACAAGTTACTGGTAAGTACGGTTAGAATTACTTTTCAGGGTCAGTGCTGGTCTAAAAGATGCAGCACTGGGTTCTCTCCTGATAACAGGTGAGTAAATCAGAATTCATAGTTCGACTGATTTTCGAGGAATATTTGTACTTTTCAAAAATGGACAGTTAGAAACTTTTCTGTTGAAAACCACACAATGGATTCCTATGGAAGGAAACACAAGTTACTGGTAAGTACGCTTAGAATTACTTTTCAGGGTCGTGCTGGGCTAACAGATGCAGCACTGGGTTCTCTCCTGATAACAGGTGAGTAAATCGGAATTCGTAGTTTGGCTGATTTTAGAGGAATATTTGTACGTTTCAAAAATGGACACTTAGAAACTTTTCTGCTGAAAACCACACAATGCATTTCTATGGAAGGAAATACAAGTTACTGGTAAGTACGCTTAGAATTACTTTCCAGGGTCAGTGCTGGTCTGAAACATGCAGCACTGGGTTCTCTCCTGATAACAGGTGAGTAAATCGGAATTTGTAGTTCGACTGATTTTAGAGGAATATTTGTGCATTTCAAAAATAGACACTAAGAAACTTTTCTGCTGAAAACCACACAATGGATTCCTATGGAAGGAAATACAAGTTACTGGTAAGTACGCTTAGAATTTCTTTTCAGGGTCAATGCTGGGCTAAGAGATGCAGCCCTGGGTTCTATCCTGATAACAGGTGAGTAAATCGGAATTCATAGTTCGACTGATTTTCGAGGAATATTTGTACTTTTCAAAAATGGACACTTAGAAACTTTTCTGGTGAAGACCACAAAATGGATTCCTATGGAAGGAAATACAAGCTACTGGTAAGTACGCTTAGAATTACTTTTCAGGGTCAATGCTGGGCTAAGAGATGCAGCCCTGGGTTCTATCCTGATAACAGGTGAGTAAATCGGAATTTGTAGTTCGGCTGATTTTAGAGGAATATTTGTACGTTTCAAAAATGGACACTAAGAAACTTTTCTGCTGAAAACCACACAATGGATTCCTATGAAAGGAAATACAAGTTACTGGTAAGTACGCTTAGAATTACTTTCCAGAGTCAGTGCTGGTCTAATAGATGCTGCACTGGGTTCTCTCCTGATAACAGGTGAGTAAATCGGAATTCGTAGTTCGTCTGATTTTAGAGGAATATTTGTACGTTTGAAAAATATAGACTTAGAAACTTTTCTGCTGAAAACCACACAATGGATTCCTATGGAAGGAAATACAAGTTACTGGTAAGTACGCTTAGAATTACTTTTCAGGGTAAGTGATGGGCTAACAGATGCAGCCCTGCGTTCTCTCCTGATAACAGGTGAGTAAATCGGAATTCGTAGTTCGGCTGTTTTTAGAGGAATATTTGTACATTTCAAAAATAGACACTTAGCAACTTTTCTTCTGAAAACCACACAATGCATTACTATGGAAGGAAATACAAGTTACTGGTAAGTACGCTTAGAATTACTTTCTAGGGTCAGTGCTGGTCTAAAAGATACAGCACTAGGTTCTCTCCTGATAACAGGTGAGTAAATCGGAATTCGTAGTTCGGCTGATTTTAGAGGAATATTTGTACGTTTCAAAAATGTACACTTTGAAACTTTTCTGCTGAAAACCACACAATGGATATCTATGGAAGGAAATACAAGTTACTGGTAAGTATGCTTATAATTACTTTTCAGGGTCAGTGCTGGGCTAACAGATGCAGCCCTGAATTCTCTCCTGATAACAGGTGAGTAAATCGGAATTCGTAGTTCGGCTGATTTTAGAGGAATATTTGTGCGTTTCAAAAATGAACAGTTAGAAACTTTTCTGATGAAAACCACACAATGGATTCCTATGGAAGGAAATACAAGTTACTGGTAAGTATCCTTAGAATTACTTTCCAGGGTCAGTGCTGGGCTAAAAGAAGCAGCACTGGGTTCTCTCCCGATAACAGGTGAGTAAATCAGACTTCATAGTTTGACTGATTTTAGAGGAATATTTGTACGTTTCAAAAATGGACACTTTGAAACTTTTCTGCTGAAAACCACACAATGGATTCCTATGGAAGGAAATACAACTTACTGGTAAGTACGCTTAGAATTACTTTTCAGGGTCAGTGCTGGGCTAAAAGATGCAGCACTGGGTTCTTTCCTGATAACAGGTGAGTAAATCGGAATTCATAGTTTGGTTGATTTTAGAGGAATATTTGTACGTTTCAAAAATGGACACTTACAAACTTTTCTTCTGAAAACCACACAATGGATTCCTATGGAAGGAAATACAAGTTACTGGTAAGTACACTTAGAATTACTTTCCAGGGTCAGTGCTGGGCTAAATGATGCAGCACTGTGTTCTGTCCTGATAACAGGTGAGTATATCGGAATTCATAGTTCGACTGATTTTCGAGGAATATTTGTACTTTTCAAAAAAGGACTGTTAGAAACTTTTCTGCTGAAAACAACACAATGGATTCCTATGGAAGGAAATACAACTTACTGGTAAGTACGCTTAGAATTACTTTTCAGGGTCGGTGCTGGGCTAAAATATGCAGCACTGGGTTCTTTCCTGATAACAGGTGAGTAAATCGGAATTCATAGTTCGGTTGATTTTAGAGGAATATTTGTACGTTTTAAAAATGGACACTTAGAAACTTTTCTTCTGAAAACCACACAATGGATTCCTATGGAAGGTAATACAAGTTACTGCTAATTACGCTTAGAATTACTTTTCAGAGTCGTGCTGGTCTAAAAGATGCAGCACTGGGCTCTCTCCTGATAACAGGTGAGTAAATCGGAATTCATAGTTCGACTGATTTTCGAGGAATATTTGTACATTTCAAAAATGGACACTTACAAACTTTTCTGCTGAAAACCACACAATGGATTCCTATGGAAGGAAATACAAGTTACTGGTAAGTACACTTAGAATTACTTTCCAGGGTCAGTGCTGGGCTAAATGATGCAGCACTGGGTTCTGTCCTGATAACAGGTGAGTATATCGGAATTCATAGTTCGACTGATTTTCGAGGAATATTTGTACGTTTCAAAAAAGGACAGTTAGAAACTTTTCTGGTGAAAACCACACAATGGATTCCTATGGAAGGAAATACAACTTACTGGTAAGTACGCTTAGAATTACTGTTCAGGGTCAGTGCTGGGCTAAAAGATGCAGCACTGGGTTCTTTCCTGATAACAGGTGAGTAAATCGGAATTCATAGTTCGGTTGATTTTAGAGGAATATTTGTACATTTTAAAAATGGACACTTAGAAACTTTTCTTCTGAAAACCACACAATGGATTCCTATGGAAGGAAATACAAGTTACTGGTAAGTACACTTAGAATTACTTTCCAGGGTCAGTGCTGGGCTAAATGATGCAGCACTGGGTTCTGTCCTGATAACAGGTGAGTATATCGGAATTCATAGTTCGTCTGATTTTAGAGGAATATTTGTACGTTTGAAAAATGTACACTTAGAAACTTTTCTGCTGAAAACCACACAATGGATTCCTATGGAAGGAAATACAAGTTACTGGTAAGTACGCTTAGAATTACTTTTCAGGGTCAGTGCTGGGCTAACAGATGCAGCCCTGGGTTCTCTCCTGATAACAGGTGTGTAAATTGGAATTCGTAGTTCGGCTAATTTTAGAGGAATATTTGCATGTTTCAAAAATGGACACTTTGAAACTATTCTGCTGAAAACCACACAATTAATTTTTATGGAAGGAAACACAAGTTACTGGTAAGTACTCTTAGAATTACTTTCCAGGGTCAGTGCTGGGCTAAAAGATGCAGCACTGGGTTCTCTCCTGATAACAGGTGAGTAAATCGGAATTCATAGTTCGACTGATTTTCGAGGAATATTTGTACGTTTCAAAAATATAGACTTAGAAACTTTTCTGCTGAAAACCACACAATGGACTCCTATGGAAGGAAATACAAGTTACTGGTAAGTACGCTTAGAATTACTTTTCAGGGTAAGTGATGGGCTAACAGATGCAGCCCTGGGTTCTCTCCTGATAACAGGTGAGTAAATCGGAATTCGTAGTTCGGCTGTTTTTAGAGGAATATTTGTACATTTCAAAAATAGACACTTAGCAACTTTTCTTCTGAAAACCACACAATGCATTACTATGGAAGGAAATACAAGTTACTGGTAAGTACGCTTAGAATTACTTTCTAGGGTCAGTGCTGGTCTAAAAGATACAGCACTAGGTTCTCTCCTGATAACAGGTGAGTAAATCGGAATTCGTAGTTCGGCTGATTTTAGAGGAATATTTGTATGTTTCAAAAATGTACACTTTGAAACTTTTCTGCTGAAAACCACACAATGGATATCTATGGAAGGAAATACAAGTTACTGGTAAGTATGCTTATAATTACTTTTCAGGGTCAGTGCTGGGCTAAATAATGCAGCACTGGGTTCTGTACTTATAATAGGTGAGTATATCGGAATTCATAGTTCGACTGATTTTCGAGGAATATTTGTACTTTTCAAAAATGTACACTTTGAAACTTTTCTGCTGAAAACCACACAATGGATATCTATGGAAGGAAATACAAGTTACTGGTAAGTATGCTTATAATTACTTTCCAGGGTCAGTGCTGGGCTAAAAGAAGCAGCACTGGGTTCTCTCCCGATAACAGGTGAGTAAATCAGACTTCATAGTTTGACTGATTTTAGAGGAATATTTGTACGTTTCAAAAATGGACACTTTGAAACTTTTCTGCTGAAAACCACACAATGGATTCCTATGGAAGGAAATACAACTTACTGGTAAGTACGCTTAGAATTACTTTTCAGGGTCAGTGCTGGGCTAAAAGATGCAGCACTGGGTTCTTTCCTGATAACAGGTGAGTAAATCGGAATTCATAGTTCGGTTGATTTTAGAGGAATATTTGTACGTTTCAAAAATGGACACTTACAAACTTTTCTTCTGAAAACCACACAATGGATTCATATGGAAGGAAATACAAGTTACTGGTAAGTACACTTAGAATTACTTTCCAGGGTCAGTGCTGGGCTAAATGATGCAGCACTGGGTTCTGTCCTGATAACAGGTGAGTATATCGGAATTCATAGTTCGACTGATTTTCGAGGAATATTTGTACTTTTCAAAAAAGGACTGTTAGAAACTTTTCTGCTGAAAACAACACAATGGATTCCTATGGAAGGAAATACAACTTACTGGTAAGTACGCTTAGAATTACTTTTCAGGGTCGGTGCTGGGCTAAAAGATGCAGCACTGGGTTCTTTCCTGATAACAGGTGAGTAAATCGGAATTCATAGTTCGGTTGATTTTAGAGGAATATTTGTACGTTTTAAAAATGGACACTTACAAACTTTTCTGCTGAAAACCACACAATGGATTCCTATGGAAGGAAATACAAGTTACTGGTAAGTACACTTAGAATTACTTTCCAGAGTCAGTGCTGGGCTAAATGATGCAGCACTGGGTTCTGACCTGATAACAGGTGAGTATATCGGAATTCATGGTTCGACTGATTTTCGAGGAATATTTGTACGTTTCAAAAAAGGACAGTTAGAAACTTTTCTGGTGAAAACCACACAATGGGTTCCTATGGAAGGAAATACAACTTATTGGTAAGTACGCTTAGAATTACTTTTCAGGGTCAGTGCTGTGCTAAAAGATGCAGCACTGGGTTCTGTCCTGATAACAGGTGAGTATATCGGAATTCATAGTTCGACTGATTTTCGAGGAATATTTGTACTTTTCAAAAAAGGACTGTTAGAAACTTTTCTGCTGAAAACAACACAATGGATTCCTATGGAAGGAAATACAAGTTACTGGTAAGTACACTTAGAATTACTTTCCAGGGTCAGTGCTGGGCTAAATGATGCAGCACTGGGTTCTGTCCTGATAACAGGTGAGTATATCGGAATTCATAGTTCGACTGATTTTCGAGGAATATTTGTACGTTTAATAAGTGGACACTTAGAAACTTTTCTGCTGAAAACCACACAATGGATTCCTATGGAAGGGAATACAAGTTACTTGTAAATACGCTTAGAATTACTTTTCAGGGTCAGTGCTGGGCTAAAAGATGCAGCACTGGGTTCTCTCCTGATAACATGTGAGTAAATCATAATTCATAGTTCGGTTGATTTTAGAGGAATATTTGTTCGTTTCAAAAATGGAGACTTAGAAAATTTTCTACTGAAAACCACACAATGGATTCCTATGGAAGGAAATACAAGTTACTGGTAAGTATGCTTAGAATTACTTTTCAGCGTAAGTACTGGGCTAACAGATGAATCACTGGTTTCTCTCCTGATAACAGGTGAGTAAATCCGAATTCGTAGTTTGACTGATTTTAGAGGAATATTTCTACGTTTCAAAAATGGACACTTTGAAACTTTTCTGCTGAAAACCACACACTGGATTCCTATGGAAGGAAATACAAGTTACTGGTAAGTACGCTTAGAATTACTTTTCAGTGCTGGGCTAACAGATGCAGCCCTGGGTTCTCTCCTGATAACAGGTGAGTAAATCGGAATTCGTAGTTCGGCTGATTTTAGAGGAATATTTGTACGTTTCAAAAATGGACACTAAGAAACTTTTCTGCTGAAAACCACACAATGGATTCCTATGAAAGGAAATACAAGTTTCTGGTAAGTACGCTTAGAATTACTTTCCAGAGTCAGTGCTGGTCTAATAGATGCTGCACTGGGTTCTCTCCTGATAACAGGTGAGTAAATCGGAATTCGTAGTTCGGCTGATTTTAGAGGAATATTTGTACGTTTGAAAAATGTACACTTAGAAACTTTTCTGCTGAAAACCACACAATGGATTCCTATGGAAGGAAATACAAGTTACTGGTAAGTACGCTTAGAATTACTTTTCAGGGTCAGTGCTGGGCTAACAGATGCAGCCCTGGGTTCTCTCCTGATAACAGGTGTGTAAATCGGAATTCGTAGTTTGGCTGATTTTAGAGGAATATTTGCATGTTTCAAAAATGGACACTTTGAAACTTTTCTGCTGAAAACCACACAATTCATTTTTATGGAAGGAAACACAAGTTCCTGGTAAGTACTCTTAGAATTACTTTCCAGGGTCAGTGCTGGGCTAAAAGATGCAGCACTGGGTTCTCTCCTGATAACAGGTGTGTAAATCGGAATTCGTAGTTCGGCTGATTTTAGAGGAATATTTGCATGTTTCAAAAATGGACACTTTGAAACTTTTCTGCTGAAAACCACACAATGGATTCCTATGGAAGGAAATACAAGTTACTGGTAAGTACACTTAGAATTACTTTCCAGGGTCAGTGCTGGGCTAAATGATGCAGCACTAGGTTCTGTCCTGATAACAGGTGAGTATATCGGAATTCATAGTTCGACTGATTTTCGAGGAATATTTGTACTTTTCAAAAAAGGACTGTTAGAAACTTTTCTGCTGAAAACAACACAATGGATTCCTATGGAAGGAAATACAACTTACTGGTAAGTACGCTTAGAATTACTTTTCAGGGTCGGTGCTGGGCTAAAATATGCAGCACTGGGTTCTTTCCTGATAACAGGTGAGTAAATCGGAATTCATAGTTCGGTTGATTTTAGAGGAATATTTGTACGTTTTAAAAATGGACACTTAGAAACTTTTCTTCTGAAAACCACACAATGGATTCCTATGGAAGGTAATACAAGTTACTGCTAATTACGCTTAGAATTACTTTTCAGAGTCGTGCTGGTCTAAAAGATGCAGCACTGGGCTCTCTCCTGATAACAGGTGAGTAAATCGGAATTCATAGTTCGACTGATTTTCGAGGAATATTTGTACATTTCAAAAATGGACACTTACAAACTTTTCTGCTGAAAACCACACAATGGATTCCTATGGAAGGAAATACAAGTTACTGGTAAGTACACTTAGAATTACTTTCCAGGGTCAGTGCTGGGCTAAATGATGCAGCACTGGGTTCTGTCCTGATAACAGGTGAGTATATCGGAATTCATAGTTCGACTGATTTTCGAGTAATATTTGTACGTTTCAAAAAAGGACAGTTAGAAACTTTTCTGGTGAAAACCACACAATGGATTCCTATGGAAGGAAATACAACTTACTGGTAAGTACGCTTAGAATTACTGTTCAGGGTCAGTGCTGGGCTAAAAGATGCAGCACTGGGTTCTTTCCTGATAACAGGTGAGTAAATCGGAATTCATAGTTCGGTTGATTTTAGAGGAATATTTGTACATTTTAAAAATGGACACTTAGAAACTTTTCTTCTGAAAACCACACAATGGATTCCTATGGAAGGAAATACAAGTTACTGGTAAGTACACTTAGAATTACTTTCCAGGGTCAGTGCTGGGCTAAATGATGCAGCACTGGGTTCTGTCCTGATAACAGGTGAGTATATCGGAATTCATAGTTCGTCTGATTTTAGAGGAATATTTGTACGTTTGAAAAATGTACACTTAGAAACTTTTCTGCTGAAAACCACACAATGGATTCCTATGGAAGGAAATACAAGTTACTGGTAAGTACGCTTAGAATTACTTTTCAGGGTCAGTGCTGGGCTAACAGATGCAGCCCTGGGTTCTCTCCTGATAACAGGTGTGTAAATTGGAATTCGTAGTTCGGCTAATTTTAGAGGAATATTTGCATGTTTCAAAAATGGACACTTTGAAACTATTCTGCTTAAAACCACACAATTAATTTTTATGGAAGGAAACACAAGTTACTGGTAAGTACTCTTAGAATTACTTTCCAGGGTCAGTGCTGGGCTAAAAGATGCAGCACTGGGTTCTCTCCTGATAACAGGTGAGTAAATCGGAATTCATAGTTCGACTGATTTTCGAGGAATATTTGTACGTTTCAAAAATATAGACTTAGAAACTTTTCTGCTGAAAACCACACAATGGACTCCTATGGAAGGAAATACAAGTTACTGGTAAGTACGCTTAGAATTACTTTTCAGGGTAAGTGATGGGCTAACAGATGCAGCCCTGGGTTCTCTCCTGATAACAGGTGTGTAAATCGGAATTCGTAGTTCGGCTGATTTTAGAGGAATATTTGTGCATTTCAAAAATGGACACTAAGAAACTTTTCTGCTGAAAACCGCACAATGGATTCCTATGGAAGGAAATACAAGTTACTGGTAAGTACCCTTAGAATTACTTTTCAGGGTCAGTGCTGGGCTAACAGATGCAGCCCTGGGTTCTCTCCTGATAACATGTGAGTAAATCAGAAATTGTAGTTCAGCTGATTTTAGAGGAATATTTGTACGATTCAAAAATGGACACTTAGAAACTTTTCTGCTGAACACCACACAATGGATTCCTATGGAAGGAAATACAAGTTACTGGTAAGTACGCTTAGAACTACTTTTCATGGTCAGTGCTGGTCTAAAAGATGCAGCACTGGGTTCTCTCCTGATAACAGGTGAGTAAATCGGAATTCGTAATTCGACTGATTTTAGAGGAATATTTGTATGATTCAAAAATGGACACTTAGAAACTTTTCTGATGAAGACCACACAATGGATTCCTATGGAAGGAAATACAAGTTACTGGTAAGTACGCTTAGAATTACTTTTCAGGGACAGTGCTGGGCTAACAGATGCAGCACTGGGTTCTCTCCTGATAACAGGTGAGTAAATCGGAATTCGTAGTTCGGCTGTTTTTAGAGGAATATTTGTACATTTCAAAAATAGACACTTAGCAACTTTTCTTCTGAAAACCACACAATGCATTACTATGGAAGGAAATACAAGTTACTGGTAAGTACGCTTAGAATTACTTTCTAGGGTCAGTGCTGGTCTAAAAGATACAGCACTAGGTTCTCTCCTGATAACAGGTGAGTAAATTGGAATTCGTAGTTCGGCTGATTTTAGAGGAATATTTGTACGTTTCAAAAATGTACACTTTGAAACTTTTCTGCTGAAAACCACACAATGGATATCTATGGAAGGAAATACAAGTTACTGGTAAGTATGCTTATAATTACTTTTCAGGGTCAGTGCTGGGCTAAATAATGCAGCACTGGGTTCTGTACTTATAATAGGTGAGTATATCGGAATTCATAGTTCGACTGATTTTCGAGGAATATTTGTACTTTTCAAAAATGTACACTTTGAAACTTTTCTGCTGAAAACCACACAATGGATATCTATGGAAGGAAATACAAGTTACTGGTAAGTATGCTTATAATTACTTTCCAGGGTCAGTGCTGGGCTAAAAGAAGCAGCACTGGGTTCTCTCCCGATAACAGGTGAGTAAATCAGACTTCATAGTTTGACTGATTTTAGAGGAATATTTGTACGTTTCAAAAATGGACACTTTGAAACTTTTCTGCTGAAAACCACACAATGGATTCCTATGGAAGGAAATACAACTTACTGGTAAGTACGCTTAGAATTACTTTTCAGGGTCAGTGCTGGGCTAAAAGATGCAGCACTGGGTTCTTTCCTGATAACAGGTGAGTAAATCGGAATTCATAGTTCGGTTGATTTTAGAGGAATATTTGTACGTTTCAAAAATGGACACTTACAAACTTTTCTTCTGAAAACCACACAATGGATTCCTATGGAAGGAAATACAAGTTACTGGTAAGTACACTTAGAATTACTTTCCAGGGTCAGTGCTGGGCTAAATGATGCAGCACTGGGTTCTGTCCTGATAACAGGTGAGTATATCGGAATTCATAGTTCGACTGATTTTCGAGGAATATTTGTACTTTTCAAAAAAGGACTGTTAGAAACTTTTCTGCTGAAAACAACACAATGGATTCCTATGGAAGGAAATACAACTTACTGGTAAGTACGCTTAGAATTACTTTTCAGGGTCGGTGCTGGGCTAAAAGATGCAGCACTGGGTTCTTTCCTGATAACAGGTGAGTAAATCGGAATTCATAGTTCGGTTGATTTTAGAGGAATATTTGTACGTTTTAAAAATGGACACTTACAAACTTTTCTGCTGAAAACCACACAATGGATTCCTATGGAAGGAAATACAAGTTACTGGTAAGTACACTTAGAATTACTTTCCAGGGTCAGTGCTGGGCTAAATGATGCAGCACTGGGTTCTGACCTGATAACAGGTGAGTATATCGGAATTCATAGTTCGACTGATTTTCGAGGAATATTTGTACGTTTCAAAAAAGGACAGTTAGAAACTTTTCTGGTGAAAACCACACAATGGGTTCCTATGGAAGGAAATACAACTTATTGGTAAGTACGCTTAGAATTACTTTTCAGGGTCAGTGCTGTGCTAAAAGATGCAGCACTGGGTTCTGTCCTGATAACAGGTGAGTATATCGGAATTCATAGTTCGACTGATTTTCGAGGAATATTTGTACTTTTCAAAAAAGGACTGTTAGAAACTTTTCTGCTGAAAACAACACAATGGATTCCTATGGAAGGAAATACAAGTTACTGGTAAGTACACTTAGAATTACTTTCCAGGGTCAGTGCTGGGCTAAATGATGCAGCACTGGGTTCTGTCCTGATAACAGGTGAGTATATCGGAATTCATAGTTCGACTGATTTTCGAGGAATATTTGTACGTTTAATAAGTGGACACTTAGAAACTTTTCTGCTGAAAACCACACAATGGATTCCTATGGAAGGGAATACAAGTTACTGGTAAATACGCTTAGAATTACTTTTCAGGGTCAGTGCTGGGCTAAAAGATGCAGCACTGGGTTCTCTCCTGATAACATGTGAGTAAATCATAATTCATAGTTCGGTTGATTTTAGAGGAATATTTGTTCGTTTCAAAAATGGAGACTTAGAAAATTTTCTACTGAAAACCACACAATGGATTCCTATGGAAGGAAATACAAGTTACTGGTAAGTATGCTTAGAATTACTTTTCAGCGTAAGTACTGGGCTAACAGATGAATCACTGGTTTCTCTCCTGATAACAGGTGAGTAAATCCGAATTCGTAGTTTGACTGATTTTAGAGGAATATTTCTACGTTTCAAAAATGGACACTTTGAAACTTTTCTGCTGAAAACCACACACTGGATTCCTATGGAAGGAAATACAAGTTACTGGTAAGTACGCTTAGAATTACTTTTCAGTGCTGGGCTAACAGATGCAGCCCTGGGTTCTCTCCTGATAACAGGTGAGTAAATCGGAATTCGTAGTTCGGCTGATTTTAGAGGAATATTTGTACGTTTCAAAAATGGACACTAAGAAACTTTTCTGCTGAAAACCACACAATGGATTCCTATGAAAGGAAATACAAGTTACTGGTAAGTACGCTTAGAATTACTTTTCAGGGTCAGTGCTGGGCTAACAGATGCAGCCCTGGGTTCTCTCCTGATAACAGGTGTGTAAATCGGAATTCGTAGTTTGGCTGATTTTAGAGGAATATTTGCATGTTTCAAAAATGGACACTTTGAAACTTTTCTGCTGAAAACCACACAATTCATTTTTATGGAAGGAAACACAAGTTCCTGGTAAGTACTCTTAGAATTACTTTCCAGGGTCAGTGCTGGGCTAAAAGATGCAGCACTGGGTTCTCTCCTGATAACAGGTGTGTAAATCGGAATTCGTAGTTCGGCTGATTTTAGAGGAATATTTGCATGTTTCAAAAATGGACACTTTGAAACTTTTCTGCTGAAAACCACACAATGGATTCCTATGGAAGGAAATACAAGTTACTGGTAAGTACGCTTAGAATTACTTTTCAGGGTCAGTGCTGGGCTAAAAGATGCAGCACTGGGTTCTTTCCTGATAACAGGTGAGTAAATCGGAATTCATAGTTCGGTTGATTTTAGAGGAATATTTGTACATTTTAAAAATGGACACTTAGAAACTTTTCTTCTGAAAACCACACAATGGATTCCTATGGAAGGAAATACAAGTTACTGGTAAGTACACTTAGAATTACTTTCCAGGGTCAGTGCTGGGCTAAATGATGCAGCACTGGGTTCTGTCCTGATAACAGGTGAGTATATCGGAATTCATAGTTCGACTGATTTTCGAGGAATATTTGTACTTTTCAAAAAAGGACTGTTAGAAACTTTTCTGCTGAAAACAACACAATGGATTCCTATGGAAGGAAATACAACTTACTGGTAAGTATGCTTAGAATTACTTTTCAGGGTCGGTGCTGGGCTAACAGATGCAGCACTGGGTTCTCTCCTAATAACAGGTGAGTAAATCGGAATTCGTAGTTCAGCTGATTTTAGAGGAATATTTGTACGTTTCAAAAATGGACACTTAGAAACTTTTCTGCTGAAAACTACACAATGGATTCCTATGGAAGGAAATACAAGTTACTGGTAAGTACGCTTAGAATTACTTTCCATGGTCAGTGCAGGACAGCACTGGGTTCTCTCCTGATAACAGGTGAGTAAATCGGAATTCATAGTTTGGCTGATTTTAGAGGTATATTTGTGCGTTTCAAAAATGGACACTTAGAAACTTTTCTGCTGAAAACCACACAATGGATTCCTATGGAAGTAAATACAAGTTACTGGTAAGTATGCTTAGAATTACTTTCCAGGGTCAGTGCTGGGCTAAAAGAAGCAGCACTGGGTTCTCACCCGATAACAGGTGAGTAAATCGGAATTCATAGTTTGACTGACTTTACAGGAATATTTGTACGTTTCAAAAATGGACACTTTGAAACATTTCTGCTGAAAAACACACAATGCATTTCTATGGAAGGTAATACAAGTTACTGCTAATTACGCTCAGAATTACTTTCCAGGGTCAGTGCTGGTCTAAAAGATGCAGCACTGGGTTCTCTCCTGATAACAGGTGAGTAAATCAGAATTCATAGTTCGAATGATTTTCGAGGAATATTTGTATGTTTCAAAAATGGACAGTTAGAAACTTTTCTGGTGAAAACCACACAATGGATTCCTATGGAAGGAAATACAACTTACTGGTAAGTACGCTTAGAATTACTTTTCAGGGTCAGTGCTGGGCTAAAAGATGCAGCACTGGGTTCTTTCCTGATAACAGGTGAGTAAATCGGAATTCATAGTTCGGTTGATTTTAGAGGAATATTTGTACATTTCAAAAATAGAGACTTAGAAACTTTTCTGCTGAAAACCACACACTGGATTCCTATGGAAGGAAATACGAGTTACTGGTAAGTATGCTTAGAATTACTTTTCAGCGTAACTGCTGGGCTAACAGATGCAGCAATGGGTTCTCTCCTGATAACGAGTAAATCCGAATTCGTAGTTCGACTGATTTTAGAGGAATATTTGTACTTTTCAAAAATGGACACTAAGAAACTTTTCTGCTGAAAACCACAAAATAGATTCCTATGAAAGGAAATACAAGTTACTAGTAAGTACGCTTAGAATTACGTTTCAGGGTTAGTGCTGGGCTAACAGATGCAGCCCTGGGTTCTCTCCTGATAACAGGTGAATAAATCGGAATTTGTAGTTCGGCTGATTTTAGAGGAATATTTGTACGTTTAATAAGTGGACACTTAGAAACTTTTCTGCTGAAAACCACACAATGAATTTCTAGGGAAGGAAATACAAGTTACCGGTAAGTACGCTTAGAATTACTTTCCAGGGTCAGTGCTGGTCTAATAGATGCAGCACTGAGTTCTCTCCTGATAACAGGTGAGTAAATCGGCATTCGTAGTTCGGCTGATTTTAGAGGAATCTTTGTACGTTTGAAAAATGTACACTTAGAAACTTTTCTGCTGAAAACCACACAATGGATTCCTATGGAAGGGAATACAAGTTACTGGTAAATACGCTTAGAATTACTTTTCAGGGTCAGTGCTGGGCTAAAAGATGCAGCACTGGGTTCTCTCCTGATAACATGTGAGTAAATCGTAATTCATAGTTCGGTTGATTTTAGAGGAATATTTGTTCGTTTCAAAAATGGAGACTTAGAAAATTTTCTACTGAAAACCACACAATGGATTCCTATGGAAGGAAATACAAGTTACTGGTAAGTATGCTTAGAATTGCTTTTCAGCGTAAGTACTGGGCTAACAGATGCATCACTGGTTTCTCTCCTGATAACAGGTGAGTAAATCCGAATTCGTAGTTTGACTGATTTTAGAGGAATATTTCTACGTTTCAAAAATAGACACTTTGAATCTTTTCTGCTGAAAACCACACACTGGATTCCTATGGAAGGAAATACAAGTTACTGGTAAGTACGCTTAGAATTACTTTTTAGTGCTGGGCTAACAGATGCAGCCCTGGGTTCTCTCCTGATAACAGGTGAGTAAATCGGAATTCGTAGTTCGGCTGATTTTAGAGGAATATTTGTACGTTTCAAAAATGGACACTAAGAAACTTTTCTGCTGCAAACCACACAATGGATTCCTATGAAAGGAAATACAAGTTTCTGGTAAGTACGCTTAGAATTACTTTCCAGAGTCAGTGCTGGTCTAATAGATGCTGCACTGGGTTCTCTCCTGATAACAGGTGAGTAAATCGGAATTCATAGTTCGGCTGATTTTAGAGGAATATTTGTACGTTTGAAAAATGTACACTTAGAAACTTTTCTGCTGAAAACCACACAATGGATTCCTATGGAAAGAAATACAAGTTACTGGTAAGTACACTTAGAATTACTTTTCAGGGTCAGTGCTGGGCTAACAGATGCAGCCCTGGGTTCTCTCCTGATAACAGGTGTCTAAATCGGAATTCGTAGTTCGGCTGATTTTAGAGGAATATTTGCATGTTTCAAAAATGGACACTTTGAAACTTTTCTGCTGAAAACCACACAATTCATTTTTATGGAAGGAAACACAAGTTCCTGGTAAGTACTCTTAGAATTACTTTCTAGGGTCAGTGCTGGGCTAAAAGATGCAGCACTGGGTTCCCTCCTGATAACAGGTGAGTAAATCGGAATTCATACTTCGACTGATTTTCGAGGAATATTTGTACGTTTCAAAAATATAGACTTAGAAACTTTTCTGCTGAAAACCACACAATGGATTCCTATGGAAGGAAATACAAGTTACTGGTAAGTACGCTTAGAATTACTTTTCAGGGTCAGTGCTGGGCTAAAAGATGCAGCACTGGGTTCTTTCCTGATAAAAGGTGAGTAAATCGGAATTCATAGTTCGGTTGATTTTAGAGGAATATTTGTACATTTTAAAAATGGACACTTAGAAACTTTTCTTCTGAAAACCACACAATGGATTCTTATGGAAGGAAATACAAGTTACTGGTAAGTACACTTAGAATTACTTTCCAGGGTCAGTGCTGGGCTAAATGATGCAGCACTGGATTCTGTCCTGATAACAGGTGAGTATATCGGAATTCATAGTTCGACTGATTTTCGAGGAATATTTGTACTTTTCAAAAAAGGACTGTTAGAAACTTTTCTGCTGAAAACAACACAATGGATTCCTATGGAAGGAAATACAAGTTACTGGTAAGTACGCTTAGAATTACTTTTCAGGGTCAGTGATGGGCTAACAGATGCAGCCCTGGGTTCTCTCCTGATAACAGGTGAGTAAATCGGAATTCGTAGTTCGGCTGTTTTTAGAGGAATATTTGTACATTTCAAAAAATGGACACTTAGCAACTTTTCTTCTGAAAACCACACAATGCATTAGTATGGAAGGAAATACAAGTTACTGGTAAGTACGCTTAGAATTACTTTCCAGGGTCAGTGCTGGTCTAAAAGATACAGCACTGGGTTCTCTTCTGATAACAGGTGAGTAAATCGGAATTCGTAGTTCGGCTGATTTTAGAGGAATATTTGTACGTTTCAAAAATGTACACTTAGAAACTTTTCTGCTGAAAACCACACAATGGATATCTATGGAAGGAAATACAAGTTACTGGTAAGTATGCTTATAATTACTTTTCAGGGTCAGTGCTGGGCTAACAGATGCAGCCCTGAATTCTCTCCTGATAACAGGTGAGTAAATCGGAATTCGTAGTTCGGCTGATTTTAGAGGAATATTTGTGCGTTTCAAAAATGAACAGTTAGAAACTTTTCTGATGAAAACCACACAATGGATTCCTATGGAAGGAAATACAAGTTACTGGCAAGTATGCTTAGAATTACTTTCCAGGGTCAGTGCTGGGCTAAAAGAAGCAGCACTGGGTTCTCTCCCGATAACAGGTGAGTAAATCAGACTTCATAGTTTGACTGATTTTAGAGGAATATTTGTACGTTTCAAAAATGGACACTTACAAACTTTTCTGCTGAAAACCACACAATGGATTCCTATGGAAGGAAATACAAGTTACTGGTAAGTACACTTAGAATTACTTTCCAGGGTCAGTGCTGGGCTAAATGATGCAGCACCGGGTTCTGTCCTGATAACAGGTGAGTATATCGGAATTCATAGTTCGACTGATTTTCGAGGAATATTTGTACGTTTCAAAAAAGGACAGTTAGAAACTTTTCTGGTGAAAACCACACAATGGATTCCTATGGAAGGAAATACAACTTACTGGTAAGTACGCTTAGAATTACTTTTCAGGGTCAGTGCTGGGCTAAAAGATGCAGCACTGGGTTCTTTCCTGATAACAGGTGAGTAAATCGGAATTCATAGTTCGGTTGATTTTAGAGGAATATTTGTACGTTTTAAAAATGGACACTTGGAAACTTTTTTTCTGAAAACCACACAATGGATTCCTATGGAAGGAAATACAAGTTACTGGTAAGTACACTTAGAATTACTTTCCAGGGTCAGTGCTGGGCTAAATGATGCAGCAATGGGTTCTGTCCTGATAACAGGTGAGTATATCGGAATTCATAGTTCGACTGATTTTCGAGGAATATTTGTACTTTTCAAAAAAGGACTGTTAGAAACTTTTCTGCTGAAAACAACACAATGGATTCCTATGGAAGGAAATACAACTTACTGGTAAGTACGCTTAGAATTACTTTTCAGGGTCGGTGCTGGGCTAAAAGGTGCAGCACTGGGTTCTTTCCTGATAACAGGTGAGTAAATCGGAATTCATAGTTCGGTTGATTTTAGAGGAATATTTGTACGTTTCAAAAATGGACACTTACAAACTTTTCTGCTGAAAACCACACAATGGATTCCTATAGAAGGAAATACAAGTTACTGGTAAGTACACTTAGAATTACTTTCCAGGGTCAGTGCTGGGCTAAATGATGCAGCACTGGGTTCTGACCTGATAACAGGTGAGTATATCGGAATTCATAGTTCGACTGATTTTCGAGGAATATTTGTACGTTTCAAAAAAGGACAGTTAGAAACTTTTCTGGTGAAAACCACACAATGGGTTCCTATGGAAGGAAATACAACTTACTGGTAAGTACGCTTAGAATTACTTTTCAGGGTCAGTGCTGGGCTAAAAGATGCAGCACTGGGTTCTGTCCTGATAACAGGTGAGTAAATCGGAATTCATAGTTCGGTTGATTTTAGAGGCATATTTGTACATTTTAAAAATGGACAGTTAGAAACTTTTCTGGTGAAAACCAAACAATGGATTCCTATGGAAGGAAATACAACTTACTGGTAAGTACGATTAGAATTACTTTTCAGGGTCAGTGCTGGGCTAAAAGATGCAGCACTGGGTTCTTTCCTGATAACAGGTGAGTAAATCGGAATTCATAGTTCGGTTGATTTTAGAGGAATATTTGTACGTTTTAAAAATGGACACTTAGAAACTTTTCTTCTGAAAACCACACAATGGATTCCTATGGAAGGAAATACAAGTTACTGGTAAGTACACTTAGAATTACTTTCCAGGGTCAGTGCTGGGCTAAATGATGCAGCACTGGGTTCTGTCCTGATAATAGGTGAGTATATCGGAATTCATAGTTCGACTGATTTTCGAGGAATATTTGTACTTTTCAAAAAAGGACAGTTAGAAACTTTTCTTCTGAAAACCACACAATGGATTCCTATGGAACGAAATACAACTTACTGGTAAGTACGCTTAGAATTACTTTTCAGGGTCGGTGCTGGGCTAACAGATGCAGCACTGGGTTCTTTCCGGATAACAGGTGAGTAAATCAAGATTCATAGTTCGGTTGATTTTAGAGGAATATTTGTACGTTTTAAAAATGGACACTTAGAAACTTTTCTTCTGAAAACCACACAATGGATTCCTATGGAATGAAATACAAGTTACTGGTAAGTAAGCTTAGAATTACTTTTCAGAGTCGTGCTGGGCTAACAGATGCAGCACTGGGTTCTCTCCCAATAACAGGTGAGTAAATCGGAATTCGTAGTTCATCTGATTTTAGAGGAATATTTGTACGTTTCAAAAATGGACACTTAGAAACTTTTCTGCTGAAAACTACACAATGGATTCCTATGGAAGGAAATACAAGTTACTGGTAAGTACGCTTAGAATTACTTTCCATGGTCAGTGCAGGACAGCACTGGGTTCTCTCCTGATAACAGGTGAGTAAATCGGAATTCGTAGTTCGGCTGTTTTTAGAGGAATATTTGTACATTTCAAAAATAGACACTTAGCAACTTTTCTTCTGAAAACCACACAATGCATTACTATGGAAGGAAATACAAGTTACTGGTAACTACGCTTAGAATTACTTTCCAGGGTCAGTGCTGGTCTAAAAGATACAGCACTGGGTTCTCTCCTGATAACAGGTGAGTAAATCGGAATTCGTAGTTCGGCTGATTTTAGAGGAATATTTGTACGTTTCAAAAATGTACACTTAGAAACTTTTCTGCTGAAAACCACACAATGGATATCTATGGAAGGAAATACAAGTTACTGGTAAGTATGCTTATAATTACTTTTCAGTGTCAGTGCTGGGCTTAAAGATGCAGCACTGGGTTCTCTCCTGATAATATGTGAGTAAATTGGAATTGATAGTTCGGCTGATTTAAGTGGAATATTTGTACGTTTCAAAAATGGACACATAGAAACTTTTCTGCTAAAAACCACACAATGGATTCCTATGGAAGGAAATACAACTTACTGGTAAGTACGCTTAGAATTACTTTTCAGGGTCGGTGCTGGGCTAACAAATGCAGCACTGGGTTCTTTCCGGATAACAGGTGAGTAAATCGGAATTCATAGTTCGGTTGATTTTAGAGGAATATTTGTACGTTTTAAAAATGGACACTTAGAAACTTTTCTTCTGAAAACCACACAATGGATTCCTATGGAATGAAATACAAGTTACTGGTAAGTAAGCTTAGAATTACTTTTCAGAGTCGTGCTGGGCTAACAGATGCAGCACTGGGTTCTCTCCTAATAACAGGTGAGTAAATCGGAATTCGTAGTTCAGCTGATTTTAGAGGAATATTTGTACGTTTCAAAAATGGACACTTAGAAACTTTTCTGCTGAAAACTACACAATGGATTCCTATGGAAGGAAATACAAGTTACTGGTAAGTACGCTTAGAATTACTTTCCATGGTCAGTGCAGGACAGCACTGGGTTCTCTCCTGATAACAGGTGAGTAAATCGGAATTCGTAGTTCGGCTGTTTTTAGAGGAATATTTGTACATTTCAAAAATAGACACTTAGCAACTTTTCTTCTGAAAACCACACAATGCATTACTATGGAAGGAAATACAAGTTACTGGTAACTACGCTTAGAATTACTTTCCAGGGTCAGTGCTGTTCTAAAAGATACAGCACTGGGTTCTCTCCTGATAACAGGTGAGTAAATCGGAATTCGTAGTTCGGCTGATTTTAGAGGAATATTTGTACGTTTCAAAAATGTACACTTAGAAACTTTTCTGCTGAAAACCACACAATGGATATCTATGGAAGGAAATACAAGTTACTGGTAAGTATGCTTATAATTACTTTTTAGGGTCAGTGCTGGGCTAACAGATGTAGCTCTGAATTCTCTCCTGATAACAGGTGAGTAAATCGGAATTCGTAGTTCGGCTGATTTTAGAGGAATATTTGTGCGTTTCAAAAATGAACAGTTAGAAACTTTTCTGATGAAAACCACACAATGGATTCCTATGGAAGGAAATACAAGTTACTGGCAAGTATGCTTAGAATTACTTTCCAGGGTCAGTGCTGGGCTAAAAGAAGCAGCACTGGGTTCTCTCCCGATAACAGGTGAGTAAATCAGACTTCATAGTTTGACTGATTTTAGAGGAATATTTGTACGTTTCAAAAATGGACACTTTGAAACTTTTCTTCTGAAAACCAAACAATGGATTCCTATGGAAGGAAATACAACTTACTGGTAAGTACGATTAGAATTACTTTTCAGGGTCAGTGCTGGGCTAAAAGATGCAGCACTGGGTTATTTCCTGATAACAGGTGAGTAAATCGGAATTCATAGTTCAGTTGATTTTAGAGGAATATTTGTACATTTTAAAAATGGACACTTAGAAACTTTTCTTCTGAAAACCACACAATGGATTCCTATGGAAGGAAATACAAGTTACTGGTAAGTACACTTAGAATTACTTTCCAGGGTCAGTGCTGGGCTAAATGATGCAGCACTGGGTTCTGTCCTGATAACAGGTGAGTATATCGGAATTCATAGTTCGACTGATTTTCGAGGAATATTTGTACTTTTCAAAAAAGGACTGTTAGAAACTTTTCTGCTGAAAACAACACAATGGATTCCTATGGAAGGAAATACAACTTACTGGTAAGTATGCTTAGAATTACTTTTCAGGGTCGGTGCTGGGCTAAAAGATGCAGCACTGGGTTCTTTCCTGATAACAGGTGAGTAAATCGGAATTCATAGTTCGGTCGATTTTAGAGGAATATTTGTACGTTTTAAAAATGGACACTTAGAAACTTTTCTTCTGAAAACCACACAATGGATTCCTATGGAAGGAAATACAAGTTACTGGTAAGTAAGCTTAGAATTACTTTTCAGAGTTGTGCTGGGCTAACAGATGCAGCACTGGGTTCTCTCCTAATAACAGGTGAGTAAATCGGAATTCGTAGTTCAGCTGATTTTAGAGGAATATTTGTACGTTTCAAAAATGGACACTTAGAAACTTTTCTGCTGAAAACTACACAATGGATTCCTATGGAAGGAAATACAAGTTACTGGTAAGTACGCCTAGAATTACTTTCCATGGTCAGTGCAGGACAGCACTGGGTTCTCTCCTGATAACAGGTGAGTAAATCGGAATTCGTAGTTTGGCTGATTTTAGAGGTATATTTGTGCGTTTCAAAAATGGACACTTAGAAACTTTTCTGCTGAAAACCACACAATGGATTCCTATGGAAGTAAATACAAGTTACTGGTAAGTATGCTTAGAATTACTTTCCAGGGTCAGTGCTGGGCTAAAAGAAGCAGCACTGGGTTCTCACCCGATAACAGGTGAGTAAATCGGAATTCATAGTTTGACTGATTTTAGAGGAATATTTGTACGTTTCAAAAATGGACACTTAGAAACTTTTCTGCTGAAAACCACACACTGGATTCCTATGGAAGGAAATACGAGTTACTGGTAAGTATGCTTAGAATTACTTTTCAGCGTAACTGCTGGGCTAACAGATGCAGCAATGGGTTCTCTCCTGATAACAGGTGAGTAAATCCGAATTCGTAGTTCGACTGATTTTAGAGGAATATTTGTACTTTTCAAAAATGGACACTAAGAAACTTTTCTGCTGAAAACCACAAAATAGATTCCTATGAAAGGAAATACAAGTTACTCGTAAGTACGCTTAGAATTACGTTTCAGGATTAGTGCTGGGCTAACAGATGCAGCCCTGGGTTCTCTCCTGATAACAGGTGAGTAAATCGGAATTCGTAGTTCGGCTGATTTTAGAGGAATATTTGTACATTTAATAAGTGGACACTTAGAAAATTTTCTGCTGAAAACCACACAATGAATTTCTAGGGAAGGAAATACCAGTTACTAGTAAATACGCTTAGAATTACTTTTCAGGGTCAGTGCTGGGCTAAAAGATGCAGCACTGGGTTCTCTCCTGATAACATGTGAGTAAATCGTAATTCATAGTTCGGTTGATTTTAGAGGAATATCTGTTTGTTTCAAAAATGGAGACTTAGAACATTTTCTACTGAAAATCACACAATGGATTCCTATGGAAGGAAATACAAGTTACTGGTAAGTATGCTTAGAATTACTTTTCAGCGTAAGTACTGGGCTAACAGATGCATCACTGGTTTCTCTCCTGATAACAGGTGAGTAAATCCGAATTCGTAGTTTGACTGATTTTAGAGGAATATTTCTACGTTTCAAAAATGGACACTTTGAAACTTTTCTGCTGAAAACCACACACTGGATTCCTATGGAAGGAAATACAAGTTACTGGTAAGTACGATTAGAATTACTTTTCAGTGTGGGCTAACAGATGCAGCCCTGGGTTCTCTCCTGATAACAGGTGAGTAAATCGGAATTCGTAGTTCGGCTGATTTTAGAGGAATATTGGTACGTTTCAAAAATGGACACTAAGAAACTTTTCTGCTGAAAACCACACAATGGATTCCTATGAAAGGAAATACAAGTTACTGGTAAGTACGCTTAGAATTACTTTCCAGAGTCAGTGCTGGTCTAATAGATGCTGCACTGGGTTCTCTCCTGATAACAGGTGAGTAAATCGGAATTCGTAGTTCGGCTGATTTTAGAGGAATATTTGTACGTTTGAAAAATGTACACTTAGAAACTTTTCTGCTGAAAACCACACAATGGATTCCTATGGAAGGAAATACAAGTTACTGGTAAGTACGCTTAGAATTACTTTTCAGGATCAGTGCTGGGCTAACAGATGCAGCCCTGGGTTCTCTCCTGATAACAGGTGTGTAAATCGGAATTCGTAGTTCGGCTGATTTTAGAGGAATATTTGCATGTTTCAAAAATGGACACTTTGAAACTTTTCTGCTGAAAACCACACAATTCATTTTTATGGAAGGAAACACAAGTTCCTGGTAAGTACTCTTAGAATTACTTTCCAGGGTCAATGCTGGGCTAAAAGATGCAGCACTGGGTTCTCTCCTGATAACAGGTGAGTAAATCGGAATTCATAGTTCGACTGATTTTCGAGGAATATTTGTACGTTTCAAAAATATAGACTTAGAAACTTTTCTGCAGAAAACCACACAATGGATTCCTATGGAAGGAAATACAAGTTACTGGTAAGTACGCTTAGAATTACTTTTCAGGGTCAGTAATGGGCTAACAGATGCAGCCCTGGGTTCTCTCCTGATAACAGGTGAGTAAATCGGAATTCGTAGTTCGGCTGTTTTTAGAGGAATATTTGTACATTTCAAAAATGGACACTTAGCAACTTTTCTTCTGAAAACCACACAATGCATTACTATGGAAGGAAATACAAGTTACTGGTAAGTACGCTTAGAATTACTTTCCAGGGTCAGCGCTGGTCTAAAAGATACAGCACTGGGTTCTCTTCTGATAACAGGTGAGTAAATAGGAATTCGTAGTTCGGCTGATTTTAGAGGAATATTTGTACGTTTCAAAAATGTACACTTAGAAAGTTTTCTGCTGAAAACCACACAATGGATATCTATGGAAGGAAATACAAGTTACTGGTAAGTATGCTTATAATTACTTTTCAGGGTCAGTGCTGGGCTAACAGATGCAGCCCTGAATTCTCTCCTGATAACAGGTGAGTAAATCGGAATTCGTAGTTCGGCTGATTTTAGAGGAATATTTGTACGTTTGAAAAATGTACACTTAGAAACTTTTCTGCTGAAAACCACACAATGGATTCCTATGGAAGGAAATACAAGTTACTGGTAAGTACGCTTAGAGTTACTTTTCAGGGTCAGTGCTGGGCTAACAGATGCAGCCCTGGGTTCTCTCCTGATAACAGGTGTGTAAATCGTAATTCGTAGTTCGGCTGATTTTAGAGGAATATTTGCATGCTTCAAAAATGGACACTTTGAAACTTTTCTGCTGAAAACCACACAATTCATTTTTATGGAAGGAAACACAAGTTCCTGGTAAGTACTCTTAGAATTACTTTCCAGGGTCAGTGCTGGGCTAAAAGATGCAGCACTGGGTTCTCTCCTGATAACATGTGAGTAAATCGTAATTCATAGTTCGGTTGATTTTAGAGGAATATTTGTTTGTTTCAAAAATGGAGACTTAGAAAATGTTCTACTGAAAATCACACAATGGATTTCTATGGAAGGAAATACAAGTTACTGGTAAGTATGCTTAGAATTACTTTTCAGCGTAAGTACTGGGCTAACAGATGCATCACTGGTTTCTCTCCTGATAACAGGTGAGTAAATCGTAATTCGTAGTTTGACTGATTTTAGAGGAATATTTCTACGTTTCAAAAATGGACACTTAGAAACTTTTCTGCTGAAAACCACACAATGGATTCCTATGGAAGGAAATACAAGTTACTCGTAAGTACGCTTAGAATTACGTTTCAGGGTCAGTGCTGGGCTAAAAGATGCAGCACTGGGTTCTCTCCTGATAACAGGTGAGTAAATCGGAATTCATAGTTCGGTTGATTTTAGAGGAATATTTGTACATTTCAAAAATAGAGACTTAGAAACTTTTCTGCTGAAAACCACACACTGGATTCCTATGGAAGGAAATACGAGTTACTGGTAAGTATGCTTAGAATTACTTTTCAGCGTAACTGCTGGGCTAACAGATGCAGCAATGGGTTCTCTCCTGATAACGAGTAAATCCGAATTCGTAGTTCGACTGATTTTAGAGGAATATTTGTACTTTTCAAAAATGGACACTAAGAAACTTTTCTGCTGAAAACCACAAAATAGATTCCTATGAAAGGAAATACAAGTTACTAGTAAGTACGCTTAGAATTACGTTTCAGTGTTAGTGCTGGGCTAACAGATGCAGCCCTGGGTTCTCTCCTGATGACAGGTGAATAAATCGGAATTTGTAGTTCGGCTGATTTTAGAGGAATATTTGTACGTTTAATAAGTGGACACTTAGAAACTTTTCTGCTGAAACCCACACAATGAATTTCTAGGGAAGGAAATACAAGTTACCGGTAAGTACGCTTAGAATTACTTTCCAGGGTCAGTGCTGGTCTAATAGATGCAGCACTGAGTTCTCTCCTGATAACAGGTGAGTAAATCGGAATTCGTAGTTCGGCTGATTTTAGAGGAATCTTTGTACGTTTGAAAAATGTACACTTAGAAACTTTTCTGCTGAAAACCACACAATGGATTCCTATGGAAGGGAATACAAGTTACTGGTAAATACGCTTAGAATTACTTTTCAGGGTCAGTGCTGGGCTAAAAGATGCAGCACTGTGTTCTCTCCTGATAACATGTGAGTAAATCGTAATTCATAGTTCGGTTGATTTTAGAGGAATATTTGTTCGTTTCAAAAATGGAGACTTAGAAAATTTGAAAACCACACAATGGATTCCTATGGAAGGAAATACAAGTTACTGGTAAGTATGCTTAGAATTGCTTTTCAGCGTAAGTACTGGGCTAACAGATGCATCACTGGTTTCTCTCCTGATAACAGGTGAGTAAATCCGAATTCGTAGTTTGACTGATTTTAGAGGAATATTTCTACGTTTCAAAAATAGACACTTTGAATCTTTTCTGCTGAAAACCACACACTGGATTCCTATGGAAGGAAATACAAGTTACTGGTAAGTACGCTTAGAATTACTTTTTAGTGCTGGGCTAACAGATGCAGCCCTGGGTTCTCTCCTGATAACAGGTGAGTAAATCGGAATTCGTAGTTCGGCTGATTTTAGAGGAATATTTGTACGTTTCAAAAATGGACACTAAGAAACTTTTCTGCTGCAAACCACACAATGGATTCCTATGAAAGGAAATACAAGTTACTGGTAAGTACACTTAGAATTACTTTCCAGAGTCAGTGCTGGTCTAATAGATGCTGCACTGGGTTCTCTCCTGATAACAGGTGAGTAAATCGGAATTCATAGTTCGGCTGATTTTCGAGGAATATTTGTACGTTTCAAAAATATAGACTTAGAAACTTTTCTGCTGAAAACCACACAATGGATTCCTATGGAAGGAAATACAAGTTACTGGTAAGTACGCTTAGAATTACTTTTCAGGGTCAGTGCTGGGCTAAAAGATGCAGCACTGGGTTCTTTCCTGATAAAAGGTGAGTAAATCGGAATTCATAGTTCGGTTGATTTTAGAGGAATATTTGTACATTTTAAAAATGGACACTTAGAAACTTTTCTTCTGAAAACCACACAATGGATTCTTATGGAAGGAAATACAAGTTACTGGTAAGTACACTTAGAATTACTTTCCAGGGTCAGTGCTGGGCTAAATGATGCAGCACTGGATTCTGTCCTGATAACAGGTGAGTATATCGGAATTCATAGTTCGACTGATTTTCGAGGAATATTTGTACTTTTCAAAAAATGGACACTTAGCAACTTTTCTTCTGAAAACCACACAATGCATTAGTATGGAAGGAAATACAAGTTACTGGTAAGTACGCTTAGAATTACTTTCCAGGGTCAGTGCTGGTCTAAAAGATACAGCACTGGGTTCTCTTCTGATAACAGGTGAGTAAATCGGAATTCGTAGTTCGGCTGATTTTAGAGGAATATTTGTACGTTTCAAAAATGTACACTTAGAAACTTTTCTGCTGAAAACCACACAATGGATATCTATGGAAGGAAATACAAGTTACTGGTAAGTATGCTTATAATTACTTTTCAGGGTCAGTGCTGGGCTAACAGATGCAGCCCTGAATTCTCTCCTGATAACAGGTGAGTAAATCGGAATTCGTAGTTCGGCTGATTTTAGAGGAATATTTGTGCGTTTCAAAAATTAACAGTTCGAAACTTTTCTGATGAAAACCACACAATGGATTCCTATGGAAGGAAATACAAGTTACTGGCAAGTATGCTTAGAATTACTTTCCAGGGTCAGTGCTGGGCTAAAAGAAGCAGCACTGGGTTCTCTCCCGATAACAGGTGAGTAAATCAGACTTCATAGTTTGACTGATTTTAGAGGAATATTTGTACGTTTCAAAAATGGACACTTACAAACTTTTCTGCTGAAAACCACACAATGGATTCCTATGGAAGGAAATACAAGTTACTGGTAAGTACACTTAGAATTACTTTCCAGGGTCAGTGCTGGGCTAAATGATGCAGCACCGGGTTCTGTCCTGATAACAGGTGAGTATATCGGAATTCATAGTTCGACTGATTTTCGAGGAATATTTGTACGTTTCAAAAAAGGACAGTTAGAAACTTTTCTGGTGAAAACCACACAATGGATTCCTATGGAAGGAAATACAACTTACTGGTAAGTACGCTTAGAATTACTTTTCAGGGTCAGTGCTGGGCTAAAAGATGCAGCACTGGGTTCTTTCCTGATAACAGGTGAGTAAATCGGAATTCATAGTTCGGTTGATTTTAGAGGAATATTTGTACGTTTTAAAAATGGACACTTGGAAACTTTTTTTCTGAAAACCACACAATGGATTCCTATGGAAGGAAATACAAGTTACTGGTAAGTACACTTAGAATTACTTTCCAGGGTCAGTGCTGGGCTAAAAGATGCAGCACTGGGTTCTTTCCTGATAACAGGTGAGTAAATCGGAATTCATAGTTCGGTTGATTTTAGAGGAATATTTGTACGTTTTAAAAATGGACACTTAGAAACTTTTCTGCTGAAAACCACACAATGGATTCCTATGGAAGGGAATACAAGTTACTGGTAAATACGCTTAGAATTACTTTTCAGGGTCAGTGCTGGGCTAAAAGATGCAGCACTGGGTTCTCTCCTGATAACATGTGAGTAAACCGTAATTCATAGTTCGGTTGATTTTAGAGGAATATTTGTTCGTTTCAAAAATGGAGACTTAGAAAATTTGAAAACCACACAATGGATTCCTATGGAAGGAAATACAAGTTACTGGTAAGTATGCTTAGAATTGCTTTTCAGCGTAAGTACTGGGCTAACAGATGCATCACTGGTTTCTCTCCTGATAACAGGTGAGTAAATCCGAATTCGTAGTTTGACTGATTTTAGAGGAATATTTCTACGTTTCAAAAATAGACACTTTGAATCTTTTCTGCTGCAAACCACACACTGGATTCCTATGGAAGGAAATACAAGTTACTGGTAAGTACGCTTAGAATTACTTTTTAGTGCTGGGCTAACAGATGCAGCCCTGGGTTCTCTCCTGATAACAGGTGAGTAAATCGGAATTCGTAGTTCGGCTGATTTTAGAGGAATATTTGTACGTTTCAAAAATGGACACTAAGAAACTTTTCTGCTGCAAACCACACAATGGATTCCTATGAAAGGAAATACAAGTTACTGGTAAGTACACTTAGAATTACTTTCCAGAGTCAGTGCTGGTCTAATAGATGCTGCACTGGGTTCTCTCCTGATAACAGGTGAGTAAATCGGAATTCATAGTTCGGCTGATTTTAGAGGAATATTTGTACGTTTGAAAAATGTACACTTAGAAACTTTTCTGCTGAAAACCACACAATGGATTCCTATGGAAAGAAATACAAGTTACTGGTAAGTACACTTAGAATTACTTTTCAGGGTCAGTGCTGGGCTAACAGATGCAGCCCTGGGATCTCTCCTGATAACAGGTGTCTAAATCGGAATTCGTAGTTCGGCTGATTTTAGAGGAATATTTGCATGTTTCAAAAATGGACACTTTGAATCTTTTCTGCTGAAAACCACACAATTCATTTTTATGGAAGGAAACACAAGTTCCTGGTAAGTACTCTTAGAATTACTTTCTAGGGTCAGTGCTGGGCTAAAAGATGCAGCACTGGGTTCTTTCCTGATAAAAGGTGAGTAAATCGGAATTCATAGTTCGGTTGATTTTAGAGGAATATTTGTACATTTTAAAAATGGACACTTAGAAACTTTTCTTCTGAAAACCACACAATGGATTCTTATGGAAGGAAATACAAGTTACTGGTAAGTACACTTAGAATTACTTTCCAGGGTCAGTGCTGGGCTAAATGATGCAGCACTGGATTCTGTCCTGATAACAGGTGAGTATATCGGAATTCATAGTTCGACTGATTTTCGAGGAATATTTGTACTTTTCAAAAAATGGACACTTAGCAACTTTTCTTCTGAAAACCACACAATGCATTAGTATGGAAGGAAATACAAGTTACTGGTAAGTACGCTTAGAATTACTTTCCAGGGTCAGTGCTGGTCTAAAAGATACAGCACTGGGTTCTCTTCTGATAACAGGTGAGTAAATCGGAATTCGTAGTTCGGCTGATTTTAGAGGAATATTTGTACGTTTCAAAAATGTACACTTAGAAACTTTTCTGCTGAAAACCACACAATGGATATCTATGGAAGGAAATACAAGTTACTGGTAAGTATGCTTATAATTACTTTTCAGGGTCAGTGCTGGGCTAACAGATGCAGCCCAGAATTCTCTCCTGATAACAGGTGAGTAAATCGGAATTCGTAGTTCGGCTGATTTTAGAGGAATATTTGTGCGTTTCAAAAATGAACAGTTCGAAACTTTTCTGATGAAAACCACACAATGGATTCCTATGGAAGGAAATACAAGTTACTGGCAAGTATGCTTAGAATTACTTTCCAGGGTCAGTGCTGGGCTAAAAGAAGCAGCACTGGGTTCTCTCCCGATAACAGGTGAGTAAATCAGACTTCATAGTTTGACTGATTTTAGAGGAATATTTGTACGTTTCAAAAATGGACACTTACAAACTTTTCTGCTGAAAACCACACAATGGATTCCTATGGAAGGAAATACAAGTTACTGGTAAGTACACTTAGAATTACTTTCCAGGGTCAGTGCTGGGCTAAATGATGCAGCACCGGGTTCTGTCCTGATAACAGGTGAGTATATCGGAATTCATAGTTCGACTGATTTTCGAGGAATATTTGTACGTTTCAAAAAAGGACAGCTAGAAACTTTTCTGGTGAAAACCACACAATGGATTCCTATGGAAGGAAATACAACTTACTGGTAAGTACGCTTAGAATTACTTTTCAGGGTCAGTGCTGGGCTAAAAGATGCAGCACTGGGTTCTTTCCTGATAACAGGTGAGTAAATCGGAATTCATAGTTCGGTTGATTTTAGAGGAATATTTGTACGTTTTAAAAATGGACACTTGGAAACTTTTTTTCTGAAAACCACACAATGGATTCCTATGGAAGGAAATACAAGTTACTGGTAAGTACACTTAGAATTACTTTCCAGGGTCAGTGCTGGGCTAAATGATGCAGCAATGGGTTCTGTCCTGATAACAGGTGAGTATATCGGAATTCATAGTTCGACTGATTTTCGAGGAATATTTGTACTTTTCAAAAAAGGACTGTTAGAAACTTTTCTGCTGAAAACAACACAATGGATTCCTATGGAAGGAAATACAACTTACTGGTAAGTACGCTTAGAATTACTTTTCAGGGTCGGTGCTGGGCTAAAAGGTGCAGCACTGGGTTCTTTCCTGATAACAGGTGCATAAATCGGAATTCATAGTTCGGTTGATTTTAGAGGAATATTTGTACGTTTCAAAAATGGACACTTACAAACTTTTCTGCTGAAAACCACACAATGGATTCCTATAGAAGGAAATACAAGTTACTGGTAAGTACACTTAGAATTACTTTCCAGGGTCAGTGCTGGGCTAAATGATGCAGCACTGGGTTCTGACCTGATAACAGGTGAGTATATCGGAATTCATAGTTCGACTGATTTTCGAGGAATATTTGTACGTTTCAAAAAAGGACAGTTAGAAACTTTTCTGGTGAAAACCACACAATGGGTTCCTATGGAAGGAAATACAACTTACTGGTAAGTACGCTTAGAATTACTTTTTAGGGTCAGTGCTGGGCTAAAAGATGCAGCACTGGGTTCTGTCCTGATAACAGGTGAGTAAATCGGAATTCATAGTTCGGTTGATTTTAGAGGCATATTTGTACATTTTAAAAATGGACAGTTAGAAACTTTTCTGGTGAAAACCAAACAATGGATTCCTATGGAAGGAAATACAACTTACTGGTAAGTACGATTAGAATTACTTTTCAGGGTCAGTGCTGGGCTAAAAGATGCAGCACTGGGTTCTTTCCTGATAACAGGTGAGTAAATCGGAATTCATAGTTCGGTTGATTTTAGAGGAATATTTGTACGTTTTAAAAATGGACACTTAGAAACTTTTCTTCTGAAAACCACACAATGGATTCCTATGGAAGGAAATACAAGTTACTGGTAAGTACACTTAGAATTACTTTCCAGGGTCAGTGCTGGGCTAAATGATGCAGCACTGGGTTCTGTCCTGATAATAGGTGAGTATATCGGAATTCATAGTTCGACTGATTTTCGAGGAATATTTGTACTTTTCAAAAAAGGACAGTTAGAAACTTTTCTTCTGAAAACCACACAATGGATTCCTATGGAACGAAATACAACTTACTGGTAAGTACGCTTAGAATTACTTTTCAGGGTCGGTGCTGGGCTAACAGATGCAGCACTGGGTTCTTTCCGGATAACAGGTGAGTAAATCGGAATTCATAGTTCGGTTGATTTTAGAGGAATATTTGTACGTTTTAAAAATGGACACTTAGAAACTTTTCTTCTGAAAACCACACAATGGATTCCTATGGAATGAAATACAAGTTACTGGTAAGTAAGCTTAGAATTACTTTTCAGAGTCGTGCTGGGCTAACAGATGCAGCACTGGGTTCTCTCCCAATAACAGGTGAGTAAATCGGAATTCGTAGTTCATCTGATTTTAGAGGAATATTTGTACGTTTCAAAAATGGACACTTAGAAACTTTTCTGCTGAAAACTACACAATGGATTCCTATGGAAGGAAATACAAGTTACTGGTAAGTACGCTTAGAATTACTTTCCATGGTCAGTGCAGGACAGCACTGGGTTCTCTCCTGATAACAGGTGAGTAAATCGGAATTCGTAGTTCGGCTGTTTTTAGAGGAATATTTGTACATTTCAAAAATAGACACTTAGCAACTTTTCTTCTGAAAACCACACAATGCATTACTATGGAAGGAAATACAAGTTACTGGTAACTACGCTTAGAATTACTTTCCAGGGTCAGTGCTGGTCTAAAAGATACAGCACTGGGTTCTCTCCTGATAACAGGTGAGTAAATCGGAATTCGTAGTTCGGCTGATTTTAGAGGAATATTTGTACGTTTCAAAAATGTACACTTAGAAACTTTTCTGCTGAAAACCACACAATGGATATCTATGGAAGGAAATACAAGTTACTGGTAAGTATGCTTATAATTACTTTTCAGTGTCAGTGCTGGGCTTAAAGATGCAGCACTGGGTTCTCTCCTGATAATATGTGAGTAAATTGGAATTGATAGTTCGGCTGATTTAAGTGGAATATTTGTACGTTTCAAAAATGGACACATAGAAACTTTTCTGCTAAAAACCACACAATGGATTCCTATGGAAGGAAATACAACTTACTGGTAAGTACGCTTAGAATTACTTTTCAGGGTCGGTGCTGGGCTAACAGATGCAGCACTGGGTTCTTTCCGGATAACAGGTGAGTAAATCGGAATTCATAGTTCGGTTGATTTTAGAGGAATATTTGTACGTTTTAAAAATGGACACTTAGAAACTTTTCTTCTGAAAACCACACAATGGATTCCTATGGAATGAAATACAAGTTACTGGTAAGTAAGCTTAGAATTACTTTTCAGAGTCGTGCTGGGCTAACAGATGCAGCACTGGGTTCTCTCCTAATAACAGGTGAGTAAATCGGAATTCGTAGTTCAGCTGATTTTAGAGGAATATTTGTACGTTTCAAAAATGTACACTTAGAAACTTTTCTGCTGAAAACCACACAATGGATATCTATGGAAGGAAATACAAGTTACTGGTAAGTATGCTTATAATTACTTTTCAGGGTCAGTGCTGGGCTAACAGATGCAGCCCTGAATTCTCTCCTGATAACAGGTGAGTAAATCGGAATTCGTAGTTCGGCTGATTTTAGAGGAATATTTGTGCGTTTCAAAAATGAACAGTTAGAAACTTTTCTGATGAAAACCACACAATGGATTCCTATGGAAGGAAATATAAGTTACTGGCAAGTATGCTTAGAATTACTTTCCAGGGTCAGTGCTGGGCTAAAAGAAGCAGCACTGGGTTCTCTCCCGATAACAGGTGAGTAAATCAGACTTCATAGTTTGACTGATTTTAGAGGAATATTTGTACGTTTCAAAAATGGACACTTACAAACTTTTCTGCTGAAAACCACACAATGGATTCCTATGGAAGGAAATACAAGTTACTGGTAAGTACACTTAGAATTACTTTCCAGGGTCAGTGCTGGGCTAAATGATGCAGAACTGGGTTCTGTCCTGATAACAGGTGAGTATATCGGAATTCATAGTTCGACTGATTTTCGAGGAATATTTGTACGTTTCAAAAAAGGACAGTTAGAAACTTTTCTGGTGAAAACCACACAATGGATTCCTATGGAAGGAAATACAACTTACTGGTAAGTACGCTTAGAATTACTTTTCAGGGTCAGTGCTGGGCTAAAAGATGCAGCACGGGGTTCTTTCCTGATAACAGGTGAGTAAATCGGAATTCATAGTTCGGTTGATGTTAGAGGAATATTTGTACGTTTTAAAAATGGACACTTAGAAACTTTTTTTCTGAAAACCACACAATGGATTCCTATGGAAGGAAATACAAGTTACTGGTAAGTACACTTAGAATTACTTTCCAGGGTCAGTGCTGGGCTAAATGATGCAGCACTGGGTTCTGTCCTGATAACAGGTGAGTATATCGGAATTTATGGTTCGACTGATTTTCGAGGAATATTTGTACTTTTCAAAAAAGGACTGTTAGAAACTTTTCTGCTGAAAACAACACAATGGATTCCTATGGAAGGAAATACAACTTACTGGTAAGTACGCTTAGAATTACTTTTCAGGGTCGGTGCTGGGCTAAAAGGTGCAGCACTGGGTTCTTTCCTGATAACAGGTGAGTAAATCGGAATTCATAGTTCGGTTGATTTTAGAGGAATATTTGTATGTTTCAAAAATGGACACTTACAAACTTTTCTGCTGAAAACCACACAATGGATTCCTATGGAAGGAAATACAAGTTACTGGTAAGTACACTTAGAATTACTTTCCAGGGTCAGTGCTGGGCTAAATGATGCAGCACTGGGTTCTGACCTGATAACAGGTGAGTATATCGGAATTCATAGTTCGACTGATTTTTGAGGAATATTTGTACGTTTCAAAAAAGGACAGAAGAAACTTTTCTGGTGAAAACCACACAATGGGTTCCTATGGAAGGAAATACAACTTACTGGTAAGTACGCTTAGAATTACTTTTCAGGGTCAGTGCTGGGCTAAAAGATGCAGCACTGGGTTCTGTCCTGATAACAGGTGAGTAAATCGGAATTCATAGTTCGGTTGATTTTAGAGGAATATTTGTACATTTTAAAAATGGACAGTTAGAAACTTTTCTGGTGAAAACCACACAATGGATTCCTATGGAAGGAAATACAAGTTACTGGTAAGTACACTTAGAATTACTTTCCAGGGTCAGTGCTGGGCTAAATGATGCAGCACTGGGTTCTGTCCTGATAACAGGTGAGTATATCGGAATTCATAGTTCGACTGATTTTCGAGGAATATTTGTACGTTTCAAAAAAGGACAGTTAGAAACTTTTCTGGTGAAAACCACACAATGGATTCCTATGGAAGGAAATACAACTTACTGGTAAGTACGCTTAGAATTACTTTTCAGGGTCAGTGCTGGGCTAAAAGATGCAGCACGGGGTTCTTTCCTGATAACAGGTGAGTAAATCGGAATTCATAGTTCGGTTGATGTTAGAGGAATATTTGTACGTTTTAAAAATGGACACTTAGAAACTTTTTTTCTGAAAACCACACAATGGATTCCTATGGAAGGAAATACAAGTTACTGGTAAGTACACTTAGAATTACTTTCCAGGGTCAGTGCTGGGCTAAATGATGCAGCACTGGGTTCTGTCCTGATAACAGGTGAGTATATCGGAATTTATGGTTCGACTGATTTTCGAGGAATATTTGTACTTTTCAAAAAAGGACTGTTAGAAACTTTTCTGCTGAAAACAACACAATGGATTCCTATGGAAGGAAATACAACTTACTGGTAAGTACGCTTAGAATTACTTTTCAGGGTCGGTGCTGGGCTAAAAGGTGCAGCACTGGGTTCTTTCCTGATAACAGGTGAGTAAATCGGAATTCATAGTTCGGTTGATTTTAGAGGAATATTTGTATGTTTCAAAAATGGACACTTACAAACTTTTCTGCTGAAAACCACACAATGGATTCCTATGGAAGGAAATACAAGTTACTGGTAAGTACACTTAGAATTACTTTCCAGGGTCAGTGCTGGGCTAAATGATGCAGCACTGGGTTCTGACCTGATAACAGGTGAGTATATCGGAATTCATAGTTCGACTTATTTTTGAGGAATATTTGTACGTTTCAAAAAAGGACAGAAGAAACTTTTCTGGTGAAAACCACACAATGGGTTCCTATGGAAGGAAATACAACTTACTGGTAAGTACGCTTAGAATTACTTTTCAGGGTCAGTGCTGGGCTAAAAGATGCAGCACTGGGTTCTGTCCTGATAACAGGTGAGTAAATCGGAATTCATAGTTCGGTTGATTTTAGAGGAATATTTGTACATTTTAAAAATGGACAGTTAGAAACTTTTCTGGTGAAAACCAAACAATGGATTCCTATGGAAGGAAATACAACTTACTGGTAAGTACGATTAGAATTACTTTTCAGGGTCAGTGCTGGGCTAAAAGATGCAGCACTGGGTTCTTTCCTGATAACAGGTGAGTAAATCGGAATTCATAGTTCGGTTGATTTTAGAGGAATATTTGTACGTTTTAAAAATGGACACTTAGAAACTTTTCTTCTGAAAACCACACAATGGATTCCTATGGAAGGAAATACAAGTTACTGGTAAGTACGCTTAGAATTACTTTCCAGGGTCAGTGCTGGTCTAAAATATACAGCACTGTGTTCTCTTCTGATAACAGGTGAGTAAATCGGAATTCGTAGTTCGGCTGATTTTAGAGGAATATTTGTACGTTTCAAAAATGTACACTTAGAAACTTTTCTGCTGAAAACCACACAATGGATATCTATGGAAGGAAATACAAGTTACTGGTAAGTATGCTTATAATTACTTTTCAGGGTCAGTGCTGGGCTAACAGATGCAGCCCTGAATTCTCTCCTGATAACAGGTGAGTAAATCGGAATTCGTAGTTCGGCTGATTTTAGAGGAATATTTGTGCGTTTCAAAAATGAACAGTTAGAAACTTTTCTGATGAAAACCACACAATGGATTCCTATTCAAGGAAATACAAGTTACTGGTAAGTACACTTATAATTACTTTCCAGGGTCAGTGCTGGGTTAAAAGATGCAGCACTGGGTTCTTTCCTGATAACAGGTGAGTAAATCGGAATTCATAGTTCGGTTGATTTTAGAGGAATATTTGTACGTTTTAAAAATGGACACTTAGAAACTTTTTTTCTGAAAACCACACAATGGATTCCTATGGAAGGAAATACAAGTTACTGGTAAGTACACTTAGAATTACTTTCCAGGGTCAGTGCTGGGCTAAATGATGCAGCACTGTGTTCTGTCCTGATAACAGGTGAGTATATCGGAATTCATAGTTCGACTGATTTTCGAGGAATATTTGTACGTTTCAAAAAAGGACAGTTAGAAACTTTTCTGGTGAAAACCACACAATGGATTCCTATGGAAGAAAATACAACTTACTGGTAAGTACGCTTAGAATTACTTTTCAGGGTCAGTGCTGGGCTAAAAGATGCAGCACTGGGTTCTTTCCTGATAACAGGTGAGTAAATCGGAATTCATAGTTCGGTTGATTTTAGAGGAATATTTGTACGTTTTAAAAATGGACACTTAGAAACTTTTTTTCTGAAAACCACACAATGGATTCCTATGGAAGGAAATACAAGTTACTGGTAAGTACACTTAGAATTACTTTCCAGGGTCAGTGCTGGGCTAAATGATGCAGCACTGGGTTCTGTCCTGATAACAGGTGAGTATATCGGAATTCATAGTTCGACTGATTTTCGAGGAATATTTGTACTTTTCAAAAAAGGACAGTTAGAAACTTTTCTGCTGAAAACAACACAATGGATTCCTATGGAAGGAAATACAACTTACTGGTAAGTACGCTTAGAATTACTTTTCAGGGTCGGTGCTGGGCTAACAGATGCAGCACTGGGTTCTTTCCGGATAACAGGTGAGTAAATCGGAATTCATAGTTCGGTTGATTTTAGAGGAATATTTGTACGTTTCAAAAATGGACACTTAGAAACTTTTCTTCTGAAAACCACACAATGGATTCCTATGGAATGAAATACAAGTTACTGGTAAGTAAGCTTAGAATTACTTTTCAGAGTCGTGCTGGCCTAACAGATGCAGCACTGGGTTCTCTCCTAATAACAGGTGAGTAAATCGGAATTCGTAGTTCAGCTGATTTTCGAGGAATATTTGTACGTTTCAAAAATGGACAGTTAGAAACTTTTCTGCTGAAAACTACACAATGGATTCCTATGGAAGGAAATACAAGTTACTGGTAAGTACGCTTAGAATTACTTTCCATGGTCAGTGCAAGACAGCACTGGGTTCTCTCCTGATAACAGGTGAGTAAATCGGAATTCGTAGTTCGGCTGTTTTTAGAGGAATATTTGTACATTTCAAAAATAGACACTTAGCAACTTTTCTTCTGAAAACCACACAATGCATTACTATGGAAGGAAATACAAGTTACTGGTAAGTACGCTTAGAATTACTTTCCAGGGTCAGTGCTGGTCTAAAAGATACAGCACTGGGTTCTCTCCTGTTAACAGGTGAGTAAATCGGAATTCGTAGTTCGGCTGATTTTAGAGGAATATTTGTACGTTTCAAAAATGTACACTTAGAAACTTTTCTGCTGAAAACCACACAATGGATATCTATGGAAGGAAATACAAGTTACTGGTAAGTATGCTTGTAATTACTTTTCAGGGTCAGTGCTGGGCTAACAGATGCAGCTCTGAATTCTCTCCTGATAACAGGTGAGTAAATCGGAATTCGTAGTTCGGCTGATTTTAGAGGAATATTTGTGCGTTTCAAAAATGAACAGTTAGAAACTTTTCTGATGAAAACCACACAATGGATTCCTATGGAAGGAAATACAAGTTACTGGCAAGTATGCTTAGAATTACTTTCCAGGGTCAGTGCTGGGCTAAAAGAAGCAGCACTGGGTTCTCTCCCGATAACAGGTGAGTAAATCAGACTTCATAGTTTGACTGATTTTAGAGGAATATTTGTACGTTTCAAAAATGGACACTTTGAAACTTTTCTTCTGAAAACCACACAATGGATTCCTATGGAAGGAAATACAAGTTACTGGTAAGTACACTTAGAATTACTTTCCAGGGTCAGTGCTGGGCTAAATGATGCTGCACTGGGTTCTGTCCTGATAACAGGTGAGTATATCGGAATTCATAGTTCGACTGATTTTCGAGGAATATTTGTACTTTTCAAAAAAGGACAGTTAGAAACTTTTCTGCTGAAAACAACACAATGGATTCCTATGGAAGGAAATACAACTTACTGGTAAGTACGCTTAGAATTACTTTTCAGGGTTGGTGCTGGGCTAAAAGATGCAGCACTGGGTTCTTTCCTGATAACAGGTGAGTAAATCAGACTTCATAGTTTGACTGATTTTAGAGGAATATTTGTACGTTTCAAAAATGGACACTTACAAACTTTTCTGCTGAAAACCACACAATGGATTCCTATGGAAGGAAATACAAGTTACTGGTAAGTACACTTAGAATTACTTTCCAGGGTCAGTGCTGGGCTAAATGATGCAGAACTGGGTTCTGTCCTGATAACAGGTGAGTATATCGGAATTCATAGTTCGACTGATTTTCGAGGAATATTTGTACGTTTCAAAAAAGGACAGTTAGAAACTTTTCTGGTGAAAACCACACAATGGATTCCTATGGAAGGAAATACAACTTACTGGTAAGTACGCTTAGAATTACTTTTCAGGGTCAGTGCTGGGCTAAAAGATGCAGCACGGGGTTCTTTCCTGATAACAGGTGAGTAAATCGGAATTCATAGTTCGGTTGATGTTAGAGGAATATTTGTACGTTTTAAAAATGGACACTTAGAAACTTTTTTTCTGAAAACCACACAATGGATTCCTATGGAAGGAAATACAAGTTACTGGTAAGTACACTTAGAATTACTTTCCAGGGTCAGTGCTGGGCTAAATGATGCAGCACTGGGTTCTGTCCTGATAACAGGTGAGTATATCGGAATTTATGGTTCGACTGATTTTCGAGGAATATTTGTACTTTTCAAAAAAGGACTGTTAGAAACTTTTCTGCTGAAAACAACACAATGGATTCCTATGGAAGGAAATACAACTTACTGGTAAGTACGCTTAGAATTACTTTTCAGGGTCGGTGCTGGGCTAAAAGGTGCAGCACTGGGTTCTTTCCTGATAACAGGTGAGTAAATCGGAATTCATAGTTCGGTTGATTTTAGAGGAATATTTGTATGTTTCAAAAATGGACACTTACAAACTTTTCTGCTGAAAACCACACAATGGATTCCTATGGAAGGAAATACAAGTTACTGGTAAGTACACTTAGAATTACTTTCCAGGGTCAGTGCTGGGCTAAATGATGCAGCACTGGGTTCTGACCTGATAACAGGTGAGTATATCGGAATTCATAGTTCGACTGATTTTTGAGGAATATTTGTACGTTTCAAAAAAGGACAGAAGAAACTTTTCTGGTGAAAACCACACAATGGGTTCCTATGGAAGGAAATACAACTTACTGGTAAGTACGCTTAGAATTACTTTTCAGGGTCAGTGCTGGGCTAAAAGATGCAGCACTGGGTTCTGTCCTGATAACAGGTGAGTAAATCGGAATTCATAGTTCGGTTGATTTTAGAGGAATATTTGTACATTTTAAAAATGGACAGTTAGAAACTTTTCTGGTGAAAACCACACAATGGATTCCTATGGAAGGAAATACAAGTTACTGGTAAGTACACTTAGAATTACTTTCCAGGGTCAGTGCTGGGCTAAATGATGCAGCACTGGGTTCTGTCCTGATAACAGGTGAGTATATCGGAATTCATAGTTCGACTGATTTTCGAGGAATATTTGTACGTTTCAAAAAAGGACAGTTAGAAACTTTTCTGGTGAAAACCACACAATGGATTCCTATGGAAGGAAATACAACTTACTGGTAAGTACGCTTAGAATTACTTTTCAGGGTCAGTGCTGGGCTAAAAGATGCAGCACGGGGTTCTTTCCTGATAACAGGTGAGTAAATCGGAATTCATAGTTCGGTTGATGTTAGAGGAATATTTGTACGTTTTAAAAATGGACACTTAGAAACTTTTTTTCTGAAAACCACACAATGGATTCCTATGGAAGGAAATACAAGTTACTGGTAAGTACACTTAGAATTACTTTCCAGGGTCAGTGCTGGGCTAAATGATGCAGCACTGGGTTCTGTCCTGATAACAGGTGAGTATATCGGAATTTATGGTTCGACTGATTTTCGAGGAATATTTGTACTTTTCAAAAAAGGACTGTTAGAAACTTTTCTGCTGAAAACAACACAATGGATTCCTATGGAAGGAAATACAACTTACTGGTAAGTACGCTTAGAATTACTTTTCAGGGTCGGTGCTGGGCTAAAAGGTGCAGCACTGGGTTCTTTCCTGATAACAGGTGAGTAAATCGGAATTCATAGTTCGGTTGATTTTAGAGGAATATTTGTATGTTTCAAAAATGGACACTTACAAACTTTTCTGCTGAAAACCACACAATGGATTCCTATGGAAGGAAATACAAGTTACTGGTAAGTACACTTAGAATTACTTTCCAGGGTCAGTGCTGGGCTAAATGATGCAGCACTGGGTTCTGACCTGATAACAGGTGAGTATATCGGAATTCATAGTTCGACTTATTTTTGAGGAATATTTGTACGTTTCAAAAAAGGACAGAAGAAACTTTTCTGGTGAAAACCACACAATGGGTTCCTATGGAAGGAAATACAACTTACTGGTAAGTACGCTTAGAATTACTTTTCAGGGTCAGTGCTGGGCTAAAAGATGCAGCACTGGGTTCTGTCCTGATAACAGGTGAGTAAATCGGAATTCATAGTTCGGTTGATTTTAGAGGAATATTTGTACATTTTAAAAATGGACAGTTAGAAACTTTTCTGGTGAAAACCAAACAATGGATTCCTATGGAAGGAAATACAACTTACTGGTAAGTACGATTAGAATTACTTTTCAGGGTCAGTGCTGGGCTAAAAGATGCAGCACTGGGTTCTTTCCTGATAACAGGTGAGTAAATCGGAATTCATAGTTCGGTTGATTTTAGAGGAATATTTGTACGTTTTAAAAATGGACACTTAGAAACTTTTCTTCTGAAAACCACACAATGGATTCCTATGGAAGGAAATACAAGTTACTGGTAAGTACGCTTAGAATTACTTTCCAGGGTCAGTGCTGGTCTAAAATATACAGCACTGTGTTCTCTTCTGATAACAGGTGAGTAAATCGGAATTCGTAGTTCGGCTGATTTTAGAGGAATATTTGTACGTTTCAAAAATGTACACTTAGAAACTTTTCTGCTGAAAACCACACAATGGATATCTATGGAAGGAAATACAAGTTACTGGTAAGTATGCTTATAATTACTTTTCAGGGTCAGTGCTGGGCTAACAGATGCAGCCCTGAATTCTCTCCTGATAACAGGTGAGTAAATCGGAATTCGTAGTTCGGCTGATTTTAGAGGAATATTTGTGCGTTTCAAAAATGAACAGTTAGAAACTTTTCTGATGAAAACCACACAATGGATTCCTATTCAAGGAAATACAAGTTACTGGTAAGTACACTTATAATTACTTTCCAGGGTCAGTGCTGGGTTAAAAGATGCAGCACTGGGTTCTTTCCTGATAACAGGTGAGTAAATCGGAATTCATAGTTCGGTTGATTTTAGAGGAATATTTGTACGTTTTAAAAATGGACACTTAGAAACTTTTTTTCTGAAAACCACACAATGGATTCCTATGGAAGGAAATACAAGTTACTGGTAAGTACACTTAGAATTACTTTCCAGGGTCAGTGCTGGGCTAAATGATGCAGCACTGTGTTCTGTCCTGATAACAGGTGAGTATATCGGAATTCATAGTTCGACTGATTTTCGAGGAATATTTGTACGTTTCAAAAAAGGACAGTTAGAAACTTTTCTGGTGAAAACCACACAATGGATTCCTATGGAAGAAAATACAACTTACTGGTAAGTACGCTTAGAATTACTTTTCAGGGTCAGTGCTGGGCTAAAAGATGCAGCACTGGGTTCTTTCCTGATAACAGGTGAGTAAATCGGAATTCATAGTTCGGTTGATTTTAGAGGAATATTTGTACGTTTTAAAAATGGACACTTAGAAACTTTTTTTCTGAAAACCACACAATGGATTCCTATGGAAGGAAATACAAGTTACTGGTAAGTACACTTAGAATTACTTTCCAGGGTCAGTGCTGGGCTAAATGATGCAGCACTGGGTTCTGTCCTGATAACAGGTGAGTATATCGGAATTCATAGTTCGACTGATTTTCGAGGAATATTTGTACTTTTCAAAAAAGGACAGTTAGAAACTTTTCTGCTGAAAACAACACAATGGATTCCTATGGAAGGAAATACAACTTACTGGTAAGTACGCTTAGAATTACTTTTCAGGGTCGGTGCTGGGCTAACAGATGCAGCACTGGGTTCTTTCCGGATAACAGGTGAGTAAATCGGAATTCATAGTTCGGTTGATTTTAGAGGAATATTTGTACGTTTCAAAAATGGACACTTAGAAACTTTTCTTCTGAAAACCACACAATGGATTCCTATGGAATGAAATACAAGTTACTGGTAAGTAAGCTTAGAATTACTTTTCAGAGTCGTGCTGGCCTAACAGATGCAGCACTGGGTTCTCTCCTAATAACAGGTGAGTAAATCGGAATTCGTAGTTCAGCTGATTTTCGAGGAATATTTGTACGTTTCAAAAATGGACAGTTAGAAACTTTTCTGCTGAAAACTACACAATGGATTCCTATGGAAGGAAATACAAGTTACTGGTAAGTACGCTTAGAATTACTTTCCATGGTCAGTGCAAGACAGCACTGGGTTCTCTCCTGATAACAGGTGAGTAAATCGGAATTCGTAGTTCGGCTGTTTTTAGAGGAATATTTGTACATTTCAAAAATAGACACTTAGCAACTTTTCTTCTGAAAACCACACAATGCATTACTATGGAAGGAAATACAAGTTACTGGTAAGTACGCTTAGAATTACTTTCCAGGGTCAGTGCTGGTCTAAAAGATACAGCACTGGGTTCTCTCCTGTTAACAGGTGAGTAAATCGGAATTCGTAGTTCGGCTGATTTTAGAGGAATATTTGTACGTTTCAAAAATGTACACTTAGAAACTTTTCTGCTGAAAACCACACAATGGATATCTATGGAAGGAAATACAAGTTACTGGTAAGTATGCTTGTAATTACTTTTCAGGGTCAGTGCTGGGCTAACAGATGCAGCTCTGAATTCTCTCCTGATAACAGGTGAGTAAATCGGAATTCGTAGTTCGGCTGATTTTAGAGGAATATTTGTGCGTTTCAAAAATGAACAGTTAGAAACTTTTCTGATGAAAACCACACAATGGATTCCTATGGAAGGAAATACAAGTTACTGGCAAGTATGCTTAGAATTACTTTCCAGGGTCAGTGCTGAGCTAAAAGAAGCAGCACTGGGTTCTCTCCCGATAACAGGTGAGTAAATCAGACTTCATAGTTTGACTGATTTTAGAGGAATATTTGTACGTTTCAAAAATGGACACTTTGAAACTTTTCTTCTGAAAACCACACAATGGATTCCTATGGAAGGAAATACAAGTTACTGGTAAGTACACTTAGAATTACTTTCCAGGGTCAGTGCTGGGCTAAATGATGCTGCACTGGGTTCTGTCCTGATAACAGGTGAGTATATCGGAATTCATAGTTCGACTGATTTTCGAGGAATATTTGTACTTTTCAAAAAAGGACAGTTAGAAACTTTTCTGCTGAAAACAACACAATGGATTCCTATGGAAGGAAATACAACTTACTGGTAAGTACGCTTAGAATTACTTTTCAGGGTTGGTGCTGGGCTAAAAGATGCAGCACTGGGTTCTTTCCTGATAACAGGTGAGTAAATCGGAATTCATAGTTCGGTTGATTTTAGAGGAATATTTGTACGTTTTAAAAATGGACACTTACAAACTTTTCTGCTGAAAACCACACAATGGATTCCTATGGAAGGAAATACAAGTTACTGGTAAGTACACTTAGAATTACTTTCCAGGGTCAGTGCTGGGCTAAATGATGCAGCACTGGGTTCTGTCCTGATAACAGGTGAGTATATCGGAATTCATAGTTCGACTGATTTTCGAGGAATATTTGTACGTTTCAAAAAAGGACAGTTAGAAACTTTTCTGGTGAAAACCACACAATGGATTCCTGTGGAAGGAAATACAACTTACTGGTAAGTACGCTTAGAATTACTTTTCAGTGTCAGTGCTGGGCTAAAAGATGCAGCACTGGGTTCTTTCCTGATAACAGGTGAGTAAATCGGAATTCATAGTTCAGTTGATTTTAGAGGAATATTTGTACATTTTAAAAATGGACACTTAGAAACTTTTCTTCTGAAAACCACACAATGGATTCCTATGGAAGGAAATACAAGTTACTGGTAAGTACACTTAGAATTACTTTCCAGGGTCAGTGCTGGGCTAAATGATGCAGCACTGGGTTCTGTCCTGATAACAGGTGAGTATATCGGAATTCATAGTTCGACTGATTTTCGAGGAATATTTGTACTTTTCAAAAAAGGACTGTTAGAAACTTTTCTGCTGAAAACAACACAATGGATTCCTGTGGAAGGAAATACAACTTACTGGTAAGTATGCTTAGAATTGCTTTTCAGGGTCGGTGCTGGGCTAAAAGATGCAGCACTGGGTTCTTTCCTGATAACAGGTGAGTAAATCGGAATTCATAGTTCGGTTGATTTTGGAGGAATATTTGTACGTTTTAAAAATGGACACTTAGAAACTTTTCTTCTGAAAACCACACAATGGATTCCTATGGAAGGAAATACAAGTTACTGGTAAGTAAGCTTAGAATTACTTTTCAGAGTTGTGCTGGGCTAACAGATGCAGCACTGGGTTCTCTCCTAATAACAGGTGAGTAAATCGGAATTCGTAGTTCAGCTGATTTTAGAGGAATATTTGTACGTTTCAAAAATGGACACTTAGAAACTTTTCTGCTGAAAACTACACAATGGATTCCTATGGAAGGAAATACAAGTTACTGGTAAGTACACTTAGAATTTCTTTCCAGGGTCAGTGCTGGGCTAAATGATGCAGCACTGGGTTCTGTCCTGATAACAGGTGAGTATATCGGAATTCATAGTTCGACTGATTTTCGAGGAATATTTGTACGTTTCAAAAAAGGACAGTTAGAAACTTTTCTGGTGAAAACCACACAATGGATTCCTGTGGAAGGAAATACAACTTACTGGTAAGTACGCTTAGAATTACTTTTCAGTGTCAGTGCTGGGCTAAAAGATGCAGCACTGGGTTCTTTCCTGATAACAGGTGAGTAAATCGGAATTCATAGTTCAGTTGATTTTAGAGGAATATTTGTACATTTTAAAAATGGACACTTAGAAACTTTTCTTCTGAAAACCACACAATGGATTCCTATGGAAGGAAATACAAGTTACTGGTAAGTACGCTTAGAATTACTTTTCAGTGCTGGGCTAACAGATGCAGCCCTGGGTTCTCTCCTGATAACAGGTGAGTAAATCGGAATTCGTAGTTCAGCTGATTTTAGAGGAATATTTGTACGTTTCAAAAATGGACACTAAGAAACTTTTCTGCTGAAAACCACACAATGGATTCCTATGAAAGGAAATACAAGTTACTGGTAAGTACGCTTAGAATTACTTTCCAGAGTCAGTGCTGGTCTAATAGATGCTGCACTGGCTTCTCTCCTGATAACAGGTGAGTAAATCGGAATTCGTAGTTCGGCTGATTTTAGAGGAATATTTGTATGTTTGAAAAATGTACACTTAGAAACTTTTCTGCTGAAAACCACACAATGGATTCCTATGGAAGGAAATACAAGTTACTGGTAAGTACGCTTAGAATTACTTTTCAGGGTCAGTGCTGGGCTAACAGATGCAGCCCTGGGTTCTCTCCTGATAACAGGTGTGTAAATCGGAATTCGTAGTTCGGCTGATTTTACAGGAATATTTGCATGTTTCAAAAATGGACACTTTGAAACTTTTCTGCCGAAAACCACACAATTCATTTTTATGGAAGGAAACACAAGTTCCTGGTAAGTACTCTTAGAATTACTTTCCAGGGTCAGTGCTGGGCTAAAAGATGCAGCACTGGGTTCTCTCCTGATAACAGGTGAGTAAATCGGAATTCGTAGTTCGGCTGTTTTTAGAGGAATATTTGTACATTTCAAAAATGGACACTTAGCAACTTTTCTTCTGAAAACCACACAATGCATTACTATGGAAGGAAATACAAGTTACTGGTAAGTACGCTTAGAATTACTTTCCAGGGTCAGTGCTGGTCTAAAAGATACAGCACTGGGTTCTCTTCTGATAACAGGTGAGTAAATAGGAATTCGTAGTTCGGCTGATTTTAGAGGAATATTTGTACGTTTCAAAAATGTACACTTACAAACTTTTCTGCTGAAAACCACACAATGGATTCCTATGGAAGGAAATACAAGTTACTGGTAAGTACACTTAGAATTACTTTCCAGGGTCAGTGCTGGGCTAAATGATGCAGCACTGGGTTCTGACCTGATAACAGGTGAGTATATCGGAATTCATAGTTCGACTGATTTTCGAGGAATATTTGTACGTTTCAAAAAAGGACAGTTAGAAACTTTTCTGGTGAAAACCACACAATGGGTTCCTATGGAAGGAAATACAACTTACTGGTAAGTACGCTTAGAATTACTTTTCAGGGTCGGTGCTGGGCTAAAAGGTACAGCACTGGGTTCTTTCCTGATAACAGGTGAGTAAATCGGAATTCATAGTTCGGTTGATTTTAGAGGAATATTTGTACGTTTCAAAAATGGACACTTACAAACTTTTCTGCTGAAAACCACACAATGGATTCCTATGGAAGGAAATACAAGTTACTGGTAAGTACACTTAGAATTACTTTCCAGGGTCAGTGCTGGGCTAAATGATGCAGCACTGGGTTCTGACCTGATAACAGGTGAGTATATCGGAATTCATAGTTCGACTGATTTTCGAGGAATATTTGTACGTTTCAAAAAAGGACAGTTAGAAACTTTTCTGGTGAAAACCACACAATGGGTTCCTATGGAAGGAAATACAACTTATTGGTAAGTACGCTTAGAATTACTTTTCAGGGTCAGTGCTGTGCTAAAAGATGCAGCACTGGGTTCTGTCCTGATAACAGGTGAGTACATCGGAATTCATAGTTCGGTTGATTTTAGAGGAATATTTGTACATTTTAAAAATGGACACTTAGAAACTTTTCTTCTGAAAACCACACAATGGATTCCTATGGAAGGAAATACAAGTTACTGGTAAGTACGCTTAGAATTACTTTTCAGTGCTGGGCTAACAGATGCAGCCCTGGGTTCTCTCCTGATAACAGGTGAGTAAATCGGAATTCGTAGTTCAGCTGATTTTAGAGGAATATTTGTACGTTTCAAAAATGGACACTAAGAAACTTTTCTGCTGAAAACCACGCAATGGATTCCTATGAAAGGAAATACAAGTTACTGGTAAGTACGCTTAGAATTACTTTCCAGAGTCAGTGCTGGTCTAATAGATGCTGCACTGGGTTCTCTCCTGATAACAGGTGAGTAAATCGGAATTCGTAGTTCGGCTGATTTTAGAGGAATATTTGTATGTTTGAAAAATGTACACTTAGAAACTTTTCTGCTGAAAACCACACAATGGATTCCTATGGAAGGAAATACAAGTTACTGGTAAGTACGCTTAGAATTACTTTTCAGGGTCAGTGCTGGGCTAACAGATGCAGCCCTGGGTTCTCTCCTGATAACAGGTGTGTAAATCGGAATTCGTAGTTCGGCTGATTTTACAGGAATATTTGCATGTTTCAAAAATGGACACTTTGAAACTTTTCTGCCGAAAACCACACAATTCATTTTTATGGAAGGAAACACAAGTTCCTGGTAAGTACTCTTAGAATTACTTTCCAGGGTCAGTGCTGGGCTAAAAGATGCAGCACTGGGTTCTCTCCTGATAACAGGTGAGTAAATCGGAATTCGTAGTTCGGCTGTTTTTAGAGGAATATTTGTACATTTCAAAAATGGACACTTAGCAACTTTTCTTCTGAAAACCACACAATGCATTACTATGGAAGGAAATACAAGTTACTGGTAAGTACGCTTAGAATTACTTTCCAGGGTCAGTGCTGGTCTAAAAGATACAGCACTGGGTTCTCTTCTGATAACAGGTGAGTAAATAGGAATTCGTAGTTCGGCTGATTTTAGAGGAATATTTGTACGTTTCAAAAATGTACACTTAGAAACTTTTCTGCTGAAAACCACACAATGGATATCTCTGGAAGGAAATACAAGTTACTGGTAAGTATGCTTATAATTACTTTTCAGGGTCAGTGCTGGGCTAACAGATGCAGCCCTGAATTCTCTCCTGATGACAGGTGAGTAAATCGGAATTCGTAGTTCGACTGATTTTAAAGGAATATTTGTGCGTTTCAAAAATGAACAGTTAGAAACTTTTCTGATGAAAACCACACAATGGATTCCTATGGAAGGAAATACAAGTTACTGGCAAGTATGCTTAGAATTACTTTCCAGGGTCAGTGCTGGGCTAAAAGTAGTAGCACTGGGTTCTCTTCCGATAACAGGTGAGTAAATCGGAATTCATAGTTTGACTGATTTTACAGGAATAGTTGTACGTTTCAAAAATGGACACTTTGAAACTTTTCTGCTGAAAACCACACAATGCATTTCTATGGAAGGTAATACAAGTTACTGCTAATTACGCTTAGAATTACTTTCCAGGGTCAGTGCTGGTCTAAAAGATGCAGCATTGGGTTCTCTCCTGATAACAGGTGAGTAAATCGGAATTCATAGTTCGACTGATTTTCGCGGAATATTTGTACGTTTCAAAAATGGACACTTACAAACTTTTCTGGTGAAAACCACACAATGGATTCCTATGGAAGGAAATACAACTTACTGGTAAGTACGTTTAGAATTACTTTTCAGGGTCAGTGCTGGGCTAAAAGATGCAACACTTGGTTCTCTCCTGATAACAGGTGAGTAAATCGGAATTCGTAGTTCAGCTCATTTTAGAGGAATATTTGTACGTTTCAAAAATGTAGACTTAGATACTTTTCTGCTGAAAACCAAACAATGGATTCCTATGGAAGGAAATACAAGTTACTGGTAAGTACACTTATAATTACTTTCCAGGGTCAGTGCTGGGTTAAAAGATGCAGCACTGGGTTCTTTCCTGATAACAGGTGAGTAAATCGGAATTCATAGTTCGGTTGATTTTAGAGGAATATTTGTACGTTTTAAAAATGGACACTTAGAAACTTTTTTTCTGAAACCACACAATGGATTCCTATGGAAGGAAATACAAGTTACTGGTAAGTACACTTAGAATTATTTTCCAGGGTCAGTGCTGGGCTAAATGATGCAGCACTGGGTTCTGTCCTGATAACAGGTGAGTATATCGGAATTCATAGTTCGACTGATTTTCGAGGAATATTTGTACTTTTCAAAAAAGGACAGTTAGAAACTTTTCTGCTGAAAACAACACAATGGATTCCTATGGAAGGAAATACAACTTACTGGTAAGTACGCTTAGAATTACTTTTCAGGGTCGGTGCTGGGCTAAAAGATGCAGCACTGGGTTCTTTCCTTATAACAGGTGAGTAAATCGGAATTCATAGTTCGGTTGATTTTAGAGGAATATTTGTACGTTTTAAAAATGGACACTTAGAAACTTTTCTTCTGAAAACCACACAATGGATTCCTATGGAAGGTAATACAAGTTACTGCTAATTACGCTTAGAATTACTTTCCAGGGTCAGTGCTGGTCTAAAAGATGCAGCACTGGGTTCTCTCCTGATAACAGGTGAGTAAATCGGAATTCATAGTTCGACTGATTTTCGAGGAATATTTGTACGTTTCAAAAATGGACACTTTCAAACTTTTCTGCTGAAAACCACACAATGGATTCCTATGGAAGGAAATTCAAGTTACTGGTAAGTACACTTACAATTACTTTCCAGGGTCAGTGCTGGGCTAAATGATGCAGCACTGGGTTCTGTCCTGATAACAGGTGAGTATATCGGAATTCATAGTTCGACTGATTTTCGAGGAATATTTGTACGTTTCAAAAAAGGACAGTTAGAAACTTTTCTGGTGAAAACCACACAATGGATTCCTATGGAAGGAAATACAACTTACTGGTAAGTACGCTTAGAATTACATTTCAGGGTCAGTGCTGGGCTAAAAGATGCAGCACTGGGTTCTTTCCTGATAACAGGTGAGTAAATCGGAATTCATAGTTCGGTTGATTTTAGAGGAATATTTGTACGTTTTAAAAATGGACACTTAGAAACTTTTCTTCTGAAAACCACACAATGGATTCCTATGGAAGGTAATACAAGTTACTGCTAATTACGCTTAGAATTACTTTCCAGGGTCATTGCTGGTCTAAAAGATGCAGCACTGGGTTCTCTCCTGATAACAGGTGAGTAAATCGGAATTCATAGTTCGACTGATTTTCGAGGAATATTTGTACTTTTCAAAAATGGACACTTTCAAACTTTTCTGCTGAAAACCACACAATGGATTCCTATGGAAGGAAATACAAGTTACTGGCTACGTACACTTACAATTACTTTCCAGGGTCAGAGCTGGGCTAAATGATGCAGCACTGGGTTCTGTCCTGATAACAGGTGAGTATATCGGAATTCATAGTTCGACTGATTTTTGAGGAATATTTGTACGTTTCAAAAAAGGACAATTAGAAACTTTTCTGGTGAAAACCACACAATGGATTCCTATGGAAGGAAATACAACTTACTGGTAAGTACGCTTAGAATTACTTTTCAGGGTCAGTGCTGGGCTAAAAGATGCAGCACTGGGTTCTTTCCTGATAACAGGTGAGTAAATCGGAATTCATAGTTCGGTTGATTTTAGAGGAATATTTGTACGTTTTAAAAATGGACACTTAGAAACTTTTCTGCTGAAAACCACACAATGGATATCTATGGAAGGAAATACAAGTTACTGGTAAGTATGCTTATAATTACTTTTCAGGGTCAGTGCTGGGCTAACAGATGCAGCCCTGAATTCTCTCCTGATAACAGGTGAGTAAATCGGAATTCGTAGTTCGGCTGATTTTAGAGGAATATTTGTGTGTTTCAAAAATGAACAGTTAGAAACTTTTCTGATGAAAACCACACAATGGATTCCTATGGAAGGAAATACAAGTTACTTGCAAGTATGCTTAGAATTACTTTCCAGGGTCAGTGCTGGGCTAAAAGATGCAGCACTGGGTTCTTTCCTGATAACAGGTGAGTAAATCGGAATTCATAGTTCGGTTGATTTTAGAGGAATATTTGTACGTTTCAAAAATGTACACTTAGAAACTTTTCTTTTGAAAACCACACAATGGATTCCTATGGAAGGAAATACAAGTTACTGGTAAGTACACTTAGAATTACTTTCCAGGGTCAGTGCTGGGCTAAATGATGCAGCACTGTGTTCTGTCCTGATAACAGGTGAGTAAATCAGACTTCATAGTTTGACTGATTTTAGAGGAATATTTGTACGTTTCAAAAATGGACACTTTGAAACTTTTCTGCTGAAAACCACACAATGGATTCCTATGGAAGGAAATACAACTTACTGGTAAGTACGCTTAGAATTACTTTTCAGGGTCAGTGCTGGGCTAAAAGATGCAGCACTGGGTTCTTTCCTGATAACAGGTGAGTAAATCGGAATTCATAGTTCGGTTGGTTTTAGAGGAATATTTGTACATTTTAAAAATGGACACTTAGAAACTTTTCTTCTGAAAACCACACAATGGATTCCTATGGAAGGAAATACAAGTTACTGGTAAGTACACTTAGAATTACTTTCCAGGGTCAGTGCTGGGCTAAATGATGCAGCACTGGGTTCTGTCCTGATAACAGGTGAGTATATCGGAATTCATAGTTCGACTGATTTTTGAGGAATATTTGTACTTTTCAAAAAAGGACTGTTAGAAACTTTTCTGCTGAAAACAACACAATGGATTCCTATGGAAGGAAATACAACTTACTGGTAAGTACGCTTAGAATTACTTTTCAGGGTCGGTGCTGGGCTAAAAGGTACAGCACTGGGTTCTTTCCTGATAACAGGTGAGTAAATCGGAATTCATAGTTCGGTTGATTTTAGAGGAATATTTGTACGTTTCAAAAATGGACACTTACAAACTTTTCTGCTGAAAACCACACAATGGATTCCTATGGAAGGAAATACAAGTTACTGGTAAGTACACTTAGAATTACTTTCCAGGGTCAGTGCTGGGCTAAATGATGCAGCACTGGGTTCTGACCTGATAACAGGTGAGTATATCGGAATTCATAGTTCGACTGATTTTCGAGGAATATTTGTACGTTTCAAAAAAGGACAGTTAGAAACTTTTCTGGTGAAAACCACACAATGGGTTCCTATGGAAGGAAATACAACTTATTGGTAAGTACGCTTAGAATTACTTTTCAGGGTCAGTGCTGTGCTAAAAGATGCAGCACTGGGTTCTGTCCTGATAACAGGTGAGTACATCGGAATTCATAGTTCGGTTGATTTTAGAGGAATATTTGTACATTTTAAAAATGGACACTTAGAAACTTTTCTTCTGAAAACCACACAATGGATTCCTATGGAAGGAAATACAAGTTACTGGTAAGTACGCTTAGAATTACTTTTCAGTGCTGGGCTAACAGATGCAGCCCTGGGTTCTCTCCTGATAACAGGTGAGTAAATCGGAATTCGTAGTTCAGCTGATTTTAGAGGAATATTTGTACGTTTCAAAAATGGACACTAAGAAACTTTTCTGCTGAAAACCACACAATGGATTCCTATGAAAGGAAATACAAGTTACTGGTAAGTACGCTTAGAATTACTTTCCAGAGTCAGTGCTGGTCTAATAGATGCTGCACTGGGTTCTCTCCTGATAACAGGTGAGTAAATCGGAATTCGTAGTTCGGCTGATTTTAGAGGAATATTTGTACGTTTGAAAAATGTACACTTAGAAACTTTTCTGCTGAAAACCACACAATGGATTCCTATGGAAGGAAATACAAGTTACTGGTAAGTACGCTTAGAATTACTTTTCAGGGTCAGTGCTGGGCTAACAGATGCAGCCCTGGGTTCTCTCCTGATAACAGGTGTGTAAATCGGAATTCGTAGTTCGGCTGATTTTACAGGAATATTTGCATGTTTCAAAAATGGACACTTTGAAACTTTTCTGCTGAAAACCACACAATTCATTTTTATGGAAGGAAACACAAGTTCCTGGTAAGTACTCTTAGAATTACTTTCCAGGGTCAGTGCTGGGCTAAAAGATGCAGCACTGGGTTCTCTCCTGATAACAGGTGAGTAAATCGGAATTCGTAGTTCGGCTGTTTTTAGAGGAATATTTGTACATTTCAAAAATGGACACTTAGCAACTTTTCTTCTGAAAACCACACAATGCATTACTATGGAAGGAAATACAAGTTACTGGTAAGTACGCTTAGAATTACTTTCCAGGGTCAGTGCTGGTCTAAAAGATACAGCACTGGGTTCTCTTCTGATAACAGGTGAGTAAATAGGAATTCGTAGTTCGGCTGATTTTAGAGGAATATTTGTACGTTTCAAAAATGTACACTTAGAAACTTTTCTGCTGAAAACCACACAATGGATATCTCTGGAAGGAAATACAAGTTACTGGTAAGTATGCTTATAATTACTTTTCAGGGTCAGTGCTGGGCTAACAGATGCAGCCCTGAATTCTCTCCTGATGACAGGTGAGTAAATCGGAATTCGTAGTTCGACTGATTTTAAAGGAATATTTGTGCGTTTCAAAAATGAACAGTTAGAAACTTTTCTGATGAAAACCACACAATGGATTCCTATGAAAGGAAATACAAGTTACTGGTAAGTACGCTTAGAATTACTTTCCAGAGTCAGTGCTGGTCTAATAGATGCTGCACTGGGTTCTCTCCTGATAACAGGTGAGTAAATCGGAATTCGTAGTTCGGCTGATTTTAGAGGAATATTTGTACGTTTGAAAAATGTACACTTAGAAACTTTTCTGCTGAAAACCACACAATGGATTCCTATGGAAGGAAATACAAGTTACTGGTAAGTACGCTTAGAATTACTTTTCAGGGTCAGTGCTGGGCTAACAGATGCAGCCCTGGGTTCTCTCCTGATAACAGGTGTGTAAATCGGAATTCGTAGTTCGGCTGATTTTACAGGAATATTTGCATGTTTCAAAAATGGACACTTTGAAACTTTTCTGCTGAAAACCACACAATTCATTTTTATGGAAGGAAACACAAGTTCCTGGTAAGTACTCTTAGAATTACTTTCCAGGGTCAGTGCTGGGCTAAAAGATGCAGCACTGGGTTCTCTCCTGATAACAGGTGAGTAAATCGGAATTCGTAGTTCGGCTGTTTTTAGAGGAATATTTGTACATTTCAAAAATGGACACTTAGCAACTTTTCTTCTGAAAACCACACAATGCATTACTATGGAAGGAAATACAAGTTACTGGTAAGTACGCTTAGAATTACTTTCCAGGGTCAGTGCTGGTCTAAAAGATACAGCACTGGGTTCTCTTCTGATAACAGGTGAGTAAATAGGAATTCGTAGTTCGGCTGATTTTAGAGGAATATTTGTACGTTTCAAAAATGTACACTTAGAAACTTTTCTGCTGAAAACCACACAATGGATATCTCTGGAAGGAAATACAAGTTACTGGTAAGTATGCTTATAATTACTTTTCAGGGTCAGTGCTGGGCTAACAGATGCAGCCCTGAATTCTCTCCTGATGACAGGTGAGTAAATCGGAATTCGTAGTTCGACTGATTTTAAAGGAATATTTGTGCGTTTCAAAAATGAACAGTTAGAAACTTTTCTGATGAAAACCACACAATGGATTCCTATGGAAGGAAATACAAGTTACTGGCAAGTATGCTTAGAATTACTTTCCAGGGTCAGTGCTGGGCTAAAAGTAGTAGCACTGGGTTCTCTTCCGATAACAGGTGAGTAAATCGGAATTCATAGTTTGACTGATTTTACAGGAATAGTTGTACGTTTCAAAAATGGACACTTTGAAACTTTTCTGCTGAAAACCACACAATGCATTTCTATGGAAGGTAATACAAGTTACTGCTAATTACGCTTAGAATTACTTTCCAGGGTCAGTGCTGGTCTAAAAGATGCAGCATTGGGTTCTCTCCTGATAACAGGTGAGTAAATCGGAATTCATAGTTCGACTGATTTTCGAGGAATATTTGTACGTTTCAAAAATGGACACTTACAAACTTTTCTGGTGAAAACCACACAATGGATTCCTATGGAAGGAAATACAACTTACTGGTAAGTACGTTTAGAATTACTTTTCAGGGTCAGTGCTGGGCTAAAAGATGCAACACTTGGTTCTCTCCTGATAACAGGTGAGTAAATCGGAATTCGTAGTTCAGCTCATTTTAGAGGAATATTTGTACGTTTCAAAAATGTAGACTTAGATACTTTTCTGCTGAAAACCAAACAATGGATTCCTATGGAAGGAAATACAAGTTACTGGTAAGTACACTTATAATTACTTTCCAGGGTCAGTGCTGGGTTAAAAGATGCAGCACTGGGTTCTTTCCTGATAACAGGTGAGTAAATCGGAATTCATAGTTCGGTTGATTTTAGAGGAATATTTGTACGTTTTAAAAATGGACACTTAGAAACTTTTTTTCTGAAACCACACAATGGATTCCTATGGAAGGAAATACAAGTTACTGGTAAGTACACTTAGAATTATTTTCCAGGGTCAGTGCTGGGCATGATGCAGCACTGGGTTCTGTCCTGATAACAGGTGAGTATATCGGAATTCATAGTTCGACTGATTTTCGAGGAATATTTGTACTTTTCAAAAAAGGACAGTTAGAAACTTTTCTGCTGAAAACAACACAATGGATTCCTATGGAAGGAAATACAACTTACTGGTAAGTACGCTTAGAATTACTTTTCAGGGTCAGTGCTGGGCTAAAAGATGCAGCACTGGGTTCTTTCCTGATAACAGGTGAGTAAATCGGAATTCATAGTTCGGTTGATTTTAGAGGAATATTTGTACGTTTTAAAAATGGACACTTAGAAACTTTTCTTCTGAAAACCACACAATGGATTCCTATGGAAGGTAATACAAGTTACTGCTAATTACGCTTAGAATTACTTTCCAGGGTCAGTGCTGGTCTAAAAGATGCAGCACTGGGTTCTCTCCTGATAACAGGTGAGTAAATCGGAATTCATAGTTCGACTGATTTTCGAGGAATATTTGTACGTTTCAAAAATGGACACTTTCAAACTTTTCTGCTGAAAACCACACAATGGATTCCTATGGAAGGAAATTCAAGTTACTGGTAAGTACACTTACAATTACTTTCCAGGGTCAGTGCTGGGCTAAATGATGCAGCACTGGGTTCTGTCCTGATAACAGGTGAGTATATCGGAATTCATAGTTCGACTGATTTTCGAGGAATATTTGTACGTTTCAAAAAAGGACAGTTAGAAACTTTTCTGGTGAAAACCACACAATGGATTCCTATGGAAGGAAATGCAACTTACTGGTAAGTACGCTTAGAATTACATTTCAGGGTCAGTGCTGGGCTAAAAGATGCAGCACTGGGTTCTTTTCTGATAACAGGTGAGTAAATCGGAATTCATAGTTCGGTTGATTTTAGAGGAATATTTGTACGTTTTAAAAATGGACACTTAGAAACTTTTCTGCTGAAAACCACACAATGGATATCTATGGAAGGAAATACAAGTTACTGGTAAGTATGCTTATAATTACTTTTCAGGGTCAGTGCTGGGCTAACAGATGCATCCCTGAATTCTCTCCTGATAACAGGTGAGTAAATCGGAATTCGTAGTTCGGCTGATTTTAGAGGAATATTTGTGTGTTTCAAAAATGAACAGTTAGAAACTTTTCTGATGAAAACCACACAATGGATTCCTATGGAAGGAAATACAAGTTACTTGCAAGTATGCTTAGAATTACTTTCCAGGGTCAGTGCTGGGCTAAAAGAAGCAGCACTGGGTTCTCTCCCGATAACAGGTGAGTAAATCAGACTTCATAGTTTGACTGATTTTAGAGGAATATTTGTACGTTTCAAAAATGGACAATTTGAAACTTTTCTGCTGAAAACCACACAATGGATTCCTATGGAAGGAAATACAACTTACTGGTAAGTACGCTTAGAATTACTTTTCAGGGTCAGTGCTGGGCTAAAAGATGCAGCACTGGGTTCTTTCCTGATAACAGGTGAGTAAATCGGAATTCATAGTTCGGTTGATTTTAGAGGAATATTTGTACGTTTCAAAAATGTACACTTAGAAACTTTTCTTTTGAAAACCACACAATGGATTCCTATGGAAGGAAATACAAGTTACTGGTAAGTACACTTAGAATTACTTTCCAGGGTCAGTGCTGGGCTAAATGATGCAGCACTGTGTTCTGTCCTGATAACAGGTGAGTAAATCAGACTTCATAGTTTGACTGATTTTAGAGGAATATTTGTACGTTTCAAAAATGGACACTTTGAAACTTTTCTGCTGAAAACCACACAATGGATTCCTATGGAAGGAAATACAACTTACTGGTAAGTATGCTTAGAATTACTTTTCAGGGTCAGTGCTGGGCTAAAAGATGCAGCACTGGGTTCTTTCCTGATAACAGGTGAGTAAATCGGAATTCATAGTTCGGTTGATTTTAGAGGAATATTTGTACGTTTCAAAAATGGACACTTACAAACTTTTCTGCTGAAAACCACACAATGGATTCCTATGGAAGGAAATACAAGTTACTGGTAAGTACACTTACAATTACTTTCCAGGGTCAGTGCTGGGCTAAATGATGCAGCACTGGGTTCTGTCCTGATAACAGGTGAGTATATCGGAATTCATAGTTCGACTGATTTTCGAGGAATATTTGTACGTTTCAAAAAAGGACAATTAGAAACTTTTCTGGTGAAAACCACACAATGGATTCCTATGGAAGGAAATACAACTTACTGGTAAGTACGCTTAGAATTACTTTTCAGGGTCAGTGCTGGGCTAAAAGATGCAGCACTGGGTTCTTTCCTGATAACAGGTGAGTAAATCGGAATTCATAGTTCGGTTGGTTTTAGAGGAATATTTGTACATTTTAAAAATGGACACTTAGAAACTTTTCTTCTGAAAACCACACAATGGATTCCTATGGAAGGAAATACAAGTTACTGGTAAGTACACTTAGAATTACTTTCCAGGGTCAGTGCTGGGCTAAATGATGCAGCACTGGGTTCTGTCCTGATAACAGGTGAGTATATCGGAATTCATAGTTCGACTGATTTTCGAGGAATATTTGTACTTTTCAAAAAAGGACTGTTAGAAACTTTTCTTCTGAAAACCACACAATGGATTCCTATGGAAGGTAATACAAGTTACTGCTAATTACGCTTAGAATTACTTTCCAGGGTCAGTGCTGGTCTAAAAGATGCAGCACTGGGTTCTCTCTTGATAACAGGTGAGTAAATCGGAATTCATAGTTCGACTGATTTTCGAGGAATATTTGTACGTTTCAAAAATGGACACTTACAAACCTTTCTGCTGAAAACCACACAATGGATTCCTATGGAAGGAAATACAAGTTACTGGTAAGTACACTTAGAATTACTTTCCAGGGTCAGTGCTGGGCTAAATGATGCAGCACTGGGTTCTGTCCTCATACCAGGTGAGAATATCGGAATTCATAGTTCGACTGATTTTCGAGGAATATTTGTACGTTTCAAAAAAGGACAGTTAGAAACTTTTCTGGTGAAAACCACACAATGGATTCCTATGGAAGGAAATACAACTTACTGGTAAGTACGCTTAGAATTACTTTTCAGGGTCAGTGCTGGGCTAAAAGATGCAGCACTGGGTTCTTTACTGATAACAGGTGAGTAAATCAGAATTCATAGTTTGGTTGATTTTCGAGGAATATTTGTACTTTTCAAAAAAGGACTGTTAGAAAATTTTCTGCTGAAAACAACACAATGGATTCCTATGGAAGAAAATACAACTTACTGGTAAGTACGCATAGAATTACTTTTCAGGGTCAGTGCTGGGCTAAAAGATGCAGCACTGGGTTCTTTCCTGATAACAGGTGAGTAAATCGGAATTCATAGTTCGGTTGATTTTAGAGGAATATTTGTACGTTTCAAAAATGGACACTTACAAACTTTTCTGCTGAAAACCACACAATGGATTCCTATGGAAGGAAATACAAGTTACTGGTAAGTACGCTTAGAATTACTTTCCAGGGTCAGTGCTGGGCTAAATGATGCAGCACTGGGTTCTGTCCTGATAACAGGTGAGTATATCGGAATTCATAGTTCGACTGATTTTCAAGGAATATTTGTACGTTTCAAAAAAGGACAATTAGAAACTTTTCTGGTGAAAACCACACAATGGATTCCTATGGAAGGAAATACAACTTACTGGTAAGTACGCTTAGAATTACTTTTCAGGGTCAGTGCTGGGCTAAAAGATGCAGCACTGGGTTCTTTCCTGATAACAGGTGAGTAAATCGGAATTCATAGTTCAGTTGATTTTAGAGGAATATTTGTACGTTTCAAAAATGGACACTTACAAACTTTTCTGCTGAAAACCACACAATGGATTCCTATGGAAGGAAATACAAGTTACTGGTAAGTACACTTAGAATTACTTTCCAGGGTCAGTGCTGGGCTAAATGATGCAGCACTGGTTTCTGTCCTGATAACAGGTGAGTATATCGGAATTCACAGTTCGACTGATTTTCAAAGAATATTTGTACGTTTCAAAAAAGGACAATTAGAAACTTTTCTGGTGAAAACCACACAATGGATTCCTATGGAAGGAAATACAACTTACTGGTAAGTACGCTTAGAATTACTTTTCAGGGTCAGTGCTGGGCTAAAAGATGCAGCACTGGGTTCTTTCCTGATAACAGGTGAGTAAATCGGAATTCATAGTTCGGTTGGTTTTAGAGGAATATTTGTACATTTTAAAAATGGACACTTAGAAACTTTTCTTCTGAAAACCACACAATGGATTCCTATGGAAGGAAATACAAGTTACTGGTAAGTACACTTAGAATTACTTTCCAGGGTCAGTGCTGGGCTAAATGATTCAGCACTGGGTTCTGTCCTGATAACAGGTGAGTAAATCAGAATTCATAGTTCGGTTGATTTTTGAGGAATATTTGTACTTTTCAAAAAAGGACTGTTAGAAAATTTTCTGCTGAAAACAACACAATGGATTCCTATGGAAGGAAATACAAGTTACTGGTAAGTACGCTTAGAATTACTTTTCAGTGCTGGGCTAACAGATGCAGCACTGGGTTCTCTCCTGATAACAGGTGAGTAAATCGGAATTCGTAGTTCAGCTGATTTTAGAGGAATATTTGTACGTTTCAAAAATGGACACTAAGAAACTTTTCTGCTGAAAACCACACAATGGATTCCTATGAAAGGAAATACAAGTTACTGGTAAGTACGCTTAGAATTACTTTCCAGAGTCAGTGCTGGTCTAATAGATGCTGCACTGGGTTCTCTCCTGATAACAGGTGAGTAAATCGGAATTCGTAGTTCGGCTGATTTTAGAGGAATATTTGTACGTTTGAAAAATGTACACTTAGAAACTTTTCTGCTGAAAACCACACAATGGATTCCTATGGAAGGAAATACAAGTTACTGGTAAGTACGCTTAGAATTACTTTTCAGGGTCAGTGCTGGGCTAACAGATGCAGCCCTGGGTTCTCTCCTGATAACAGGTGTGTAAATCGGAATTCGTAGTTCGGCTGATTTTACAGGAATATTTGCATGTTTCAAAAATGGACACTTTGAAACTTTTCTGCTGAAAACCACACAATTCATTTTTATGGAAGGAAACACAAGTTCCTGGTAAGTACTCTTAGAATTACTTTCCAGGGTCAGTGCTGGGCTAAAAGATGCAGCACTGGGTTCTCTCCTGATAACAGGTGAGTAAATCGGAATTCGTAGTTCGGCTGTTTTTAGAGGAATATTTGTACATTTCAAAAATGGACACTTAGCAACTTTTCTTCTGAAAACCACACAATGCATTACTATGGAAGGAAATACAAGTTACTGGTAAGTACGCTTAGAATTACTTTCCAGGGTCAGTGCTGGTCTAAAAGATACAGCACTGGGTTCTCTTCTGATAACAGGTGAGTAAATAGGAATTCGTAGTTCGGCTGATTTTAGAGGAATATTTGTACGTTTCAAAAATGTACACTTAGAAACTTTTCTGCTGAAAACCACACAATGGATATCTCTGGAAGGAAATACAAGTTACTGGTAAGTATGCTTATAATTACTTTTCAGGGTCAGTGCTGGGCTAACAGATGCAGCCCTGAATTCTCTCCTGATGACAGGTGAGTAAATCGGAATTCGTAGTTCGACTGATTTTAAAGGAATATTTGTGCGTTTCAAAAATGAACAGTTAGAAACTTTTCTGATGAAAACCACACAATGGATTCCTATGGAAGGAAATACAAGTTACTGGCAAGTATGCTTAGAATTACTTTCCAGGGTCAGTGCTGGGCTAAAAGTAGTAGCACTGGGTTCTCTTCCGATAACAGGTGAGTAAATCGGAATTCATAGTTTGACTGATTTTACAGGAATAGTTGTACGTTTCAAAAATGGACACTTTGAAACTTTTCTGCTGAAAACCACACAATGCATTTCTATGGAAGGTAATACAAGTTACTGCTAATTACGCTTAGAATTACTTTCCAGGGTCAGTGCTGGTCTAAAAGATGCAGCACTGGGTTCTCTCCTGATAACAGGTGAGTAAATCGGAATTCATAGTTCGACTGATTTTCGAGGAATATTTGTACGTTTCAAAAATGGACACTTACAAACTTTTCTGGTGAAAACCACACAATGGATTCCTATGGAAGGAAATACAACTTACTGGTAAGTACGTTTAGAATTACTTTTCAGGGTCAGTGCTGGGCTAAAAGATGCAACACTTGGTTCTCTCCTGATAACAGGTGAGTAAATCGGAATTCGTAGTTCAGCTCATTTTAGAGGAATATTTGTACGTTTCAAAAATGTAGACTTAGATACTTTTCTGCTGAAAACCAAACAATGGATTCCTATGGAAGGAAATACAAGTTACTGGTAAGTACACTTATAATTACTTTCCAGGGTCAGTGCTGGGTTAAAAGATGCAGCACTGGGTTCTTTCCTGATAACAGGTGAGTAAATCGGAATTCATAGTTTGGTTGATTTTAGAGGAATATTTGTACGTTTTAAAAATGGACACTTAGAAACTTTTTTTCTGAAACCACACAATGGATTCCTATGGAAGGAAATACAAGTTACTGGTAAGTACACTTAGAATTATTTTCCAGGGTCATTGCTGGGCTAAATGATGCAGCACTGGGTTCTGTCCTGATAACAGGTGAGTATATCGGAATTCATAGTTCGACTGATTTTCGAGGAATATTTGTACTTTTCAAAAAAGGACAGTTAGAAACTTTTCTGCTGAAAACAACACAATGGATTCCTATGGAAGGAAATACAACTTACTGGTAAGTACGCTTAGAATGACTTTTCAGGGTCGGTGCTGGGCTAAAAGATGCAGCACTGGGTTCTTTCCTGATAACAGGTGAGTAAATCGGAATTCATAGTTCGGTTGATTTTAGAGGAATATTTGTACGTTTTAAAAATGGACACTTAGAAACTTTTCTTCTGAAAACCACACAATGGATTCCTATGGAAGGTAATACAAGTTACTGCTAATTACGCTTAGAATTACTTTCCAGGGTCAGTGCTGGTCTAAAAGATGCAGCACTGGGTTCTCTCCTGATAACAGGTGAGTAAATCGGAATTCATAGTTCGACTGATTTTCGAGGAATATTTGTACGTTTCAAAAATGGACACTTTCGAACTTTTCTGCTGAAAACCACACAATGGATTCCTATGGAAGGAAATTCAAGTTACTGGTAAGTACACTTACAATTACTTTCCAGGGTCAGTGCTGGGCTAAATGATGCAGCACTGGGTTCTGTCCTGATAACAGGTGAGTATATCGGAATTCATAGTTCGACTGATTTTCGAGGAATATTTGTACGTTTCAAAAAAGGACAGTTAGAAACTTTTCTGGTGAAAACCACACAATGGATTCCTATGGAAGGAAATACAACTTACTGGTAAGTACGCTTAGAATTACATTTCAGGGTCAGTGCTGGGCTAAAAGATGCAGCACTGGGTTCTTTCCTGATAACAGGTGAGTAAATCGGAATTCATAGTTCGGTTGATTTTAGAGGAATATTTGTACGTTTTAAAAATGGACACTTAGAAACTTTTCTTCTGAAAACCACACAATGGATTCCTATGGAAGGTAATACAAGTTACTGCTAATTACGCTTAGAATTACTTTCCAGGGTCATTGCTGGTCTAAAAGATGCAGCACTGGGTTCTCTCCTGATAACAGGTGAGTAAATCGGAATTCATAGTTCGACTGATTTTCGAGGAATATTTGTACTTTTCAAAAATGGACACTTTCAAACTTTTCTGCTGAAAACCACACAATGGATTCCTATGGAAGGAAATACAAGTTACTGGCTACGTACACTTACAATTACTTTCCAGGGTCAGAGCTGGGCTAAATGATGCAGCACTGGGTTCTGTCCTGATAACAGGTGAGTATATCGGAATTCATAGTTCGACTGATTTTTGAGGAATATTTGTACGTTTCAAAAAAGGACAATTAGAAAATTTTCTGGTGAAAACCACACAATGGATTCCTATGGAAGGAAATACAACTTACTGGTAAGTACGCTTAGAATTACTTTTCAGGGTCAGTGCTGGGCTAAAAGGTGCAGCACTGGGTTCTTTCCTGATAACAGGTGAGTAAATCGGAATTCATAGTTCGGTTGATTTTAGAGGAATATTTGTACGTTTTAAAAATGGACACTTAGAAACTTTTCTGCTGAAAACCACACAATGGATATCTATGGAAGGAAATACAAGTTACTGGTAAGTATGCTTATAATTACTTTTCAGGGTCAGTGCTGGGCTAACAGATGCAGCCCTGAATTCTCTCCTGATAACAGGTGAGTAAATCGGAATTCGTAGTTCGGCTGATTTTAGAGGAATATTTGTGTGTTTCAAAAATGAACAGTTAGAAACTTTTCTGATGAAAACCACACAATGGATTCCTATGGAAGGAAATACAAGTTACTTGCAAGTATGCTTAGAATTACTTTCCAGGGTCAGTGCTGGGCTAAAAGAAGCAGCACTGGGTTCTGTCCTGATAACAGGTGAGTATATCGGAATTCATAGTTCGACTGATTTTCGAGGAATATTTGTACGTTTCAAAAAAGGACAATTAGAAACTTTTCTGGTGAAACCACACAATGGATTCCTATGGAAGGAAATACAACTTACTGGTAAGTACGCTTAGAATTACTTTTCAGGGTCAGTGCTGGGCTAAAAGATGCAGCACTGGGTTCTTTCCTGATAACAGGTGAGTAAATCGGAATTCATAGTTCGGTTGGTTTTAGAGGAATATTTGTACATTTTCAAAATGGACACTTAGAAACTTTTCTTCTGAAAACCACACAATGGATTCCTATGGAAGGAAATACAAGTTACTGGTAAGTACACTTAGAATTACTTTCCAGGGTCAGTGCTGGGCTAAAAGATGCAGCACTGGGTTCTTTCCTGATAACAGGTGAGTAAATCGGAATTCATAGTTCGGTTGGTTTTAGAGGAATATTTGTACATTTTAAAAATGGACACTTAGAAACTTTTCTTCTGAAAACCACACAATGGATTCCTATGGAAGGAAATACAAGTTACTGGTAAGTACGCTTAGAATTACTTTTCAGGGTCAGTGCTGGGCTAAAAGATGCAGCACTGGGTTCTTTCCTGATAACAGGTGAGTAAATCGGAATTCATAGTTCGGTTGGTTTTAGAGGAATATTTGTACATTTTAAAAATGGACACTTAGAAACTTTTCTTCTGAAAACCACACAATGGATTCCTATGGAAGGAAATACAAGTTACTGGTAAGTACACTTAGAATTACTTTCCAGGGTCAGTGCTGGGCTAAATGATGCAGCACTGGGTTCTGTCCTGATAACAGGTGAGTAAATCAGAATTCATAGTTCGGTTGATTTTTGAGGAATATTTGTACTTTTCAAAAAAGGACTGTTAGAAAATTTTCTGCTGAAAACAACACAATGGATTCCTATAGAAGGAAATACAACTTACTGGTAAGTACGCTTAGAATTACTTTTCAGGGTCGGTGCTGGGCTAAAAGGTGCAGCACTGGGTTCTTTCCTGATAACAGGTGAGTAAATCGGAATTCATAGTTCGGTTGATTTTAGAGGAATATTTGTACGTTTCAAAAATGGACACTTACAAACTTTTCTGCTGAAAACCACACAATGGATTCCTATGGAAGGAAATACAAGTTACTGGTAAGTACACTTAGAATTACTTTCCAGGGTCAGTGCTGGGCTAAATGATGCAGCACTGGGTTCTGTCCTGATAACAGGTGAGTATATCGGAATTCATAGTTCGACTGATTTTCAAAGAATATTTGTACGTTTCAAAAAAGGACAATTAGAAACTTTTCTGGTGAAAACCACACAATGGATTCCTATGGAAGGAAATACAACTTACTGGTAAGTACGCTTAGAATTACTTTTCAGGGTCAGTGCTGGGCTAAAAGATGCAGCACTGGGTTCTTTCCTGATAACAGGTGAGTAAATCGGAATTCATAGTTCGGTTGGTTTTAGAGGAATATTTGTACATTTTAAAAATGGACACTTAGAAACTTTTCTTCTGAAAACCACACAATGGATTCCTATGGAAGGAAATACAAGTTACTGGTAAGTACACTTAGAATTACTTTCCAGGGTCAGTGCTGGGCTAAATGATGCAGCACTGGGTTCTGTCCTGATAACAGGTGAGTAAATCAGAATTCATAGTTCGGTTGATTTTCGAGGAATATTTGTACTTTTCAAAAAAGGACTGTTAGAAAATTTTCTGCTGAAAACAACACAATGGATTCCTATAGAAGGAAATACAACTTACTGGTAAGTACGCTTAGAATTATTTTTCAGGGTCGGTGCTGGGCTAAAAGGTGCAGCACTGGGTTCTTTCCTGATAACAGGTGAGTAAATCGGAATTCATAGTTCGGTTGGTTTTAGAGGAATATTTGTACATTTTAAAAATGGACACTTAGAAACTTTTCTTCTGAAAACCACACAATGGATTCCTATGGAAGGAAATACAAGTTACTGGTAAGTACACTTAGAATTACTTTCCAGGGTCAGTGCTGGGCTAAATGATGCAGCACTGGGTTCTGTCCTGATAACAGGTGAGTATATCGGAATTCATAGTTCGACTGATTTTCGAGGAATATTTGTACTTTTCAAAAAAGGACTGTTAGAAACTTTTCTGCTGAAAACAACACAATCGATTCCTATGGAAGGAAATACAACTTACTGGTAAGTACGCTTAGAATTACTTTTCAGGGTCGGTGCTGGGCTAAAAGGTGCAGCACTGGGTTCTTTCCTGATAACAGGTGTGTAAATCGGAATTCATAGTTCGGTTGATTTTAGAGGAATATTTGTACGTTTCAAAAATGGACACTTACAAACTTTTCTGCTGAAAACCACACAATGGATTCCTATGGAAGGAAATACAAGTTACTGGTAAGTACACTTAGAATTACTTTCCAGGGTCAGTGCTGGGCTAAATGATGCAGCACTGGGTTCTGACCTGATAACAGGTGAGTATATCGGAATTCATAGTTCGACTGATTTTCGAGGAATATTTGCACGTTTCAAAAAAGGACAGTTAGAAACTTTTCTGGTGAAAACCACACAATGGGTTCCTATGGAAGGAAATACAACTTACTGGTAAGTACGCTTAGAATTACTTTTCAGGGTCAGTGCTGGGCTAAAAAATGCAGCACTGGGTTCTGTCCTGATAACAGGTGAGTAAATCGGAATTCATAGTTCGGTTGATTTTAGAGGAATATTTGTACATTTTAAAAATGGACACTTAGAAACTTTTCTTCTGAAAACCACACAATGGATTCCTATGGAAGGAAATACAAGTTACTGGTAAGTACACTTAGAATTACTTTCCAGGGTCAGTGATGGGCTAAATGATGCAGCACTGTGTTCTGTCCTGATAACAGGTGAGTAAATCAGACTTCATAGTTTGACTGATTTTGGAGGAATATTTGTACGTTTCAAAAATGGACACTTTGAAACTTTTCTGCTGAAAACCACACAATGGATTCCTATGGAAGGAAATACAACTTACTGGTAAGTACGCTTAGAATTACTTTTCAGGGTCAGTGCTGGGCTAAAAGATGCAGCACTGGGTTCTTTCCTGATAACAGGTGAGTAAATCGGAATTCATAGTTTGGTTGATTTTAGAGGAATATTTGTACGTTTCAAAAATGGACACTTACAAACTTTTCAGCTGAAAACCACACAATGGATTCCTATGGAAGGAAATACAAGTTACTGGTAAGTACGCTTAGAATTACTTTTCAGGGTCAGTGCTGGGCTAAAAGATGCAGCACTGGGTTCTTTCCTGATAACAGGTGAGTAAATCGGAATTCATAGTTCGGTTGGTTTTAGAGGAATATTTGTACATTTTCAAAATGGACACTTAGAAACTTTTCTTCTGAAAACCACACAATGGATTCCTATGGAAGGAAATACAAGTTACTGGTAAGTACACTTAGAATTACTTTCCAGGGTCAGTGCTGGGCTAAAAGATGCAGCACTGGGTTCTTTCCTGATAACAGGTGAGTAAATCGGAATTCATAGTTCGGTTGGTTTTAGAGGAATATTTGTACATTTTAAAAATGGACACTTAGAAACTTTTCTTCTGAAAACCACACAATGGATTCCTATGGAAGGAAATACAAGTTACTGGTAAGTACGCTTAGAATTACTTTTCAGGGTCAGTGCTGGGCTAAAAGATGCAGCACTGGGTTCTTTCCTGATAACAGGTGAGTAAATCGGAATTCATAGTTCGGTTGGTTTTAGAGGAATATTTGTACATTTTAAAAATGGACACTTAGAAACTTTTCTTCTGAAAACCACACAATGGATTCCTATGGAAGGAAATACAAGTTACTGGTAAGTACACTTAGAATTACTTTCCAGGGTCAGTGCTGGGCTAAATGATGCAGCACTGGGTTCTGTCCTGATAACAGGTGAGTAAATCAGAATTCATAGTTCGGTTGATTTTTGAGGAATATTTGTACTTTTCAAAAAAGGACTGTTAGAAAATTTTCTGCTGAAAACAACACAATGGATTCCTATAGAAGGAAATACAACTTACTGGTAAGTACGCTTAGAATTACTTTTCAGGGTCGGTGCTGGGCTAAAAGGTGCAGCACTGGGTTCTTTCCTGATAACAGGTGAGTAAATCGGAATTCATAGTTCGGTTGATTTTAGAGGAATATTTGTACGTTTCAAAAATGGACACTTACAAACTTTTCTGCTGAAAACCACACAATGGATTCCTATGGAAGGAAATACAAGTTACTGGTAAGTACACTTAGAATTACTTTCCAGGGTCAGTGCTGGGCTAAATGATGCAGCACTGGGTTCTGTCCTGATAACAGGTGAGTATATCGGAATTCATAGTTCGACTGATTTTCAAAGAATATTTGTACGTTTCAAAAAAGGACAATTAGAAACTTTTCTGGTGAAAACCACACAATGGATTCCTATGGAAGGAAATACAACTTACTGGTAAGTACGCTTAGAATTACTTTTCAGGGTCAGTGCTGGGCTAAAAGATGCAGCACTGGGTTCTTTCCTGATAACAGGTGAGTAAATCGGAATTCATAGTTCGGTTGGTTTTAGAGGAATATTTGTACATTTTAAAAATGGACACTTAGAAACTTTTCTTCTGAAAACCACACAATGGATTCCTATGGAAGGAAATACAAGTTACTGGTAAGTACACTTAGAATTACTTTCCAGGGTCAGTGCTGGGCTAAATGATGCAGCACTGGGTTCTGTCCTGATAACAGGTGAGTAAATCAGAATTCATAGTTCGGTTGATTTTCGAGGAATATTTGTACTTTTCAAAAAAGGACTGTTAGAAAATTTTCTGCTGAAAACAACACAATGGATTCCTATAGAAGGAAATACAACTTACTGGTAAGTACGCTTAGAATTATTTTTCAGGGTCGGTGCTGGGCTAAAAGGTGCAGCACTGGGTTCTTTCCTGATAACAGGTGAGTAAATCGGAATTCATAGTTCGGTTGGTTTTAGAGGAATATTTGTACATTTTAAAAATGGACACTTAGAAACTTTTCTTCTGAAAACCACACAATGGATTCCTATGGAAGGAAATACAAGTTACTGGTAAGTACACTTAGAATTACTTTCCAGGGTCAGTGCTGGGCTAAATGATGCAGCACTGGGTTCTGTCCTGATAACAGGTGAGTATATCGGAATTCATAGTTCGACTGATTTTCGAGGAATATTTGTACTTTTCAAAAAAGGACTGTTAGAAACTTTTCTGCTGAAAACAACACAATCGATTCCTATGGAAGGAAATACAACTTACTGGTAAGTACGCTTAGAATTACTTTTCAGGGTCGGTGCTGGGCTAAAAGGTGCAGCACTGGGTTCTTTCCTGATAACAGGTGTGTAAATCGGAATTCATAGTTCGGTTGATTTTAGAGGAATATTTGTACGTTTCAAAAATGGACACTTACAAACTTTTCTGCTGAAAACCACACAATGGATTCCTATGGAAGGAAATACAAGTTACTGGTAAGTACACTTAGAATTACTTTCCAGGGTCAGTGCTGGGCTAAATGATGCAGCACTGGGTTCTGACCTGATAACAGGTGAGTATATCGGAATTCATAGTTCGACTGATTTTCGAGGAATATTTGCACGTTTCAAAAAAGGACAGTTAGAAACTTTTCTGGTGAAAACCACACAATGGGTTCCTATGGAAGGAAATACAACTTACTGGTAAGTACGCTTAGAATTACTTTTCAGGGTCAGTGCTGGGCTAAAAAATGCAGCACTGGGTTCTGTCCTGATAACAGGTGAGTAAATCGGAATTCATAGTTCGGTTGATTTTAGAGGAATATTTGTACATTTTAAAAATGGACACTTAGAAACTTTTCTTCTGAAAACCACACAATGGATTCCTATGGAAGGAAATACAAGTTACTGGTAAGTACACTTAGAATTACTTTCCAGGGTCAGTGATGGGCTAAATGATGCAGCACTGTGTTCTGTCCTGATAACAGGTGAGTAAATCAGACTTCATAGTTTGACTGATTTTGGAGGAATATTTGTACGTTTCAAAAATGGACACTTTGAAACTTTTCTGCTGAAAACCACACAATGGATTCCTATGGAAGGAAATACAACTTACTGGTAAGTACGCTTAGAATTACTTTTCAGGGTCAGTGCTGGGCTAAAAGATGCAGCACTGGGTTCTTTCCTGATAACAGGTGAGTAAATCGGAATTCATAGTTCGGTTGATTTTAGAGGAATATTTGTACGTTTCAAAAATGGACACTTACAAACTTTTCAGCTGAAAACCACACAATGGATTCCTATGGAAGGAAATACAAGTTACTGGTAAGTACACTTAGAATTACTTTCCAGGGTCAGTGCTGGGCTAAATGATGCAGCACTGGGTTCTGTCCTGATAACAGGTGAGTATATCGGAATTCATAGTTCGACTGATTTTCGAGGAATATTTGTACGTTTCAAAAAAGGACAGTTAGAAACTTTTCTGGTGAAAACCACACAATGGATTCCTATGGAAGGAAATACAACTTACTGGTAAGTACGATTAGAATTACTTTTCAGGGTCAGTGCTGGGCTAAAAGATGCAGCACTGGGTTCTTTCCTGATAACAGGTGAGTAAATCGGAATTCATAGTTTGGTTGATTTTAGAGGAATATTTATACGTTTTAAAAATGGACACTTAGAAACTTTTCTTCTGAAAACCACACAATTGATTCCTATGGAAGGAAATACAAGTTACTGGTAAGTACACTTAGAATTACTTTCCAGGGTCAGTGCTGGGCTAAATGATGCAGCACCGGGTTCTGTCCTGATAACAGGTGAGTAAATCGGAATTCATAGTTTGGTTGATTTTAGAGGAATATTTGTACGTTTTAAAAATGGACACTTAGAAACTTTTCTTCTGAAAACCACACAATGGATTCCTATGGAAGGTAATACAAGTTACTGCTAATTACGCTTAGAATTACTTTCCAGGGTCAGTGCTGGTCTAAAAGATGCAGCACTGGGTTCTCTCTTGATAACAGGTGAGTAAATCGGAATTCATAGTTCGACTGATTTTCGAGGAATATTTGTACGTTTCAAAAATGGACACTTACAAACCTTTCTGCTGAAAACCACACAATGGATTCCTATGGAAGGTAATACAAGTTACTGGTAATTACACTTAGAATTACTTTCCAGGGTCAGTGCTGGGCTAAATGATGCAGCACTGGGTTCTGTCCTCATACCAGGTGAGAATATCGGAATTCATAGTTCGACTGATTTTCTAGGAATATTTGTACGTTTCAAAAAAGGACAGTTAGAAACTTTTCTGGTGAAAACCACACAATGGATTCCTATGGAAGGAAATACAACTTACTGGTAAGTATGCTTAGAATTACTTTTCAGGGTCAGTGCTGGGCTAAAAGATGCAGCACTGGGTTCTTTACTGATAACAGGTGAGTAAATCAGAATTCATAGTTCGGTTGATTTTCGAGGAATATTTGTACTTTTCAAAAAAGGACTGTTAGAAAATTTTCTGCTGAAAACAACACAATGGATTCCTATGGAAGGAAATACAACTTACTGGTAAGTACGCTTAGAATTACTTTTCAGGGTCGGTGCTGGGCTAAAAGGTGCAGCACTGGGTTCTTTCCTGATAACAGGTGAGTAAATCGGAATTCATAGTTCGGTTGATTTTAGAGGAATATTTGTACGTTTCAAAAATGGACACTTACAAACTTTTCTGCTGAAAACCACACAATGGATTCCTATGGAAGGAAATACAAGTTACTGGTAAGTACACTTAGAATTACTTTCCAGGGTCAGTGCTGGGCTAAATGATGCAGCACTGGGTTCTGACCTGATAACAGGTGAGTATATCGGAATTCATAGTTCGACTGATTTTCGAGGAATATTTGTACGTTTCAAAAAAGGACAGTTAGAAACTTTTCTGGTGAAAACCACACAATGGGTTCCTATGGAAGGAAATACAGCTTACTGGTAAGTACGCTTAGAATTACTTTTCAGGGTCAGTGCTGGGCTAAAAGATGCAGCACTGGGTTCTGTCCTGATAACAGGTGAGTAAATCGGAATTCATAGTTCGGTTGATTTTAGAGGAATATTTGTACATTTTAAAAATGGACACTTAGAAACTTTTCTTCTGAAAACCACACAATGGATTCCTATGGAAGGAAATACAAGTTACTGGTAAGTACACTTAGAATTACTTTCCAGGGTCAGTGCTGGGCTAAATGATGCAGCACTGTGTTCTGTCCTGATAACAGGTGAGTAAATCAGACTTCATAGTTTGACTGATTTTAGAGGAATATTTGTACGTTTCAAAAATGGACACTTTGAAACTTTTCTGCTGAAAACCACACAATGGATTCCTATGGAAGGAAATACAACTTACTGGTAAGTACGCTTAGAATTACTTTTCAGGGTCAGTGCTGGGCTAAAAGATGCAGCACGGGGTTCTTTCCTGATAACAGGTGAGTAAATCGGAATTCATAGTTCGGTTGGTTTTAGAGGAATATTTGTACATTTTAAAAATGGACACTTAGAAACTTTTCTTCTGAAAACCACACAATGGATTCCTATGGAAGGAAATACAAGTTACTGGTAAGTACACTTAGAATTACTTTCCAGGGTCAGTGCTGGGCTAAATGATGCAGCACTGGGTTCTGTCCTGATAACAGGTGAGTAAATCAGAATTCATAGTTCGGTTGATTTTCGAGGAATATTTGTACTTTTCAAAAAAGGACTGTTAGAAAATTTTCTGCTGAAAACAACACAATGGATTCCTATAGAAGGAAATACAACTTACTGGTAAGTACGCTTAGAATTACTTTTCAGGGTCGGTGCTGGGCTAAAAGGTGCAGCACTGGGTTCTTTCCTGATAACAGGTGAGTAAATCGGAATTCATAGTTCGGTTGATTTTAGAGGAATATTTGTACGTTTCAAAAATGGACACTTACAAACTTCTCTGCTGAAAACCACACAATAGATTCCTATGGAAGGAAATACAAGTTACTGGTAAGTACACTTAGAATTACTTTCCAGGGTCAGTGCTGGGCTAAATGATGCAGCACTGGGTTCTGACCTGATAACAGGTGAGTATATCGGAATTCATAGTTCGACTGATTTTCGAGGAATATTTGTACGTTTCAAAAAAGGACAGTTAGAAACTTTTCTGGTGAAAACCACACAATGGGTTCCTATGGAAGGAAATACAGCTTACTGGTAAGTACGCTTAGAATTACTTTTCAGGGTCAGTGCTGGGCTAAATGATGCAGCACTGTGTTCTGTCCTGATAACAGGTGAGTAAATCAGACTTCATAGTTTGACTGATTTTAGAGGAATATTTGTACGTTTCAAAAATGGACACTTTGAAACTTTTCTGCTGAAAACCACACAATGGATTCCTATGGAAGGAAATACAACTTACTGGTAAGTACGCTTAGAATTACTTTTCAGGGTCAGTGCTGGGCTAAAAGATGCAGCACTGGGTTCTTTCCTGATAACAGGTGAGTAAATCGGAATTCATAGTTCGGTTGATTTTAGAGGAATATTTGTACGTTTCAAAAATGGACACTTACAAACTTTTCAGCTGAAAACCACACAATGGATTCCTATGGAAGGAAATACAAGTTACTGGTAAGTACACTTAGAATTACTTTCCAGGGTCAGTGCTGGGCTAAATGATGCAGCACTGGGTTCTGTCCTGATAACAGGTGAGTATATCGGAATTCATAGTTCGACTGATTTTCAAAGAATATTTGTACGTTTCAAAAAAGGACAATTAGAAACTTTTCTGGTGAAAACCACACAATGGATTCCTATGGAAGGAAATACAACTTACTGGTAAGTACGCTTAGAATTAATTTTCAGGGTCAGTGCTGGGCTAAAAGATGCAGCACTGGGTTCTTTCCTGATAACAGGTGAGTAAATCGGAATTCATAGTTCGGTTGGTTTTAGAGGAATATTTGTACATTTTAAAAATGGACACTTAGAAACTTTTCTTCTGAAAACCACACAATGGATTCCTATGGAAGGAAATACAAGTTACTGGTAAGTACACTTAGAATTACTTTCCAGGGTCAGTGCTGGGCTAAATGATGCAGCACTGGGTTCTGTCCTGATAATAGGTGAGTAAATCAGAATTCATAGTTCGGTTGATTTTCGAGGAATATTTGTACTTTTCAAAAAAGGACTGTTAGAAAATTTTCTGCTGAAAACAACACAATGGATTCCTATAGAAGGAAATACAACTTACTGGTAAGTACGCTTAGAATTACTTTTCAGGGTCGGTGCTGGGCTAAAAGGTGCAGCACTGGGTTCTTTCCTGATAACAGGTGAGTAAATCGGAATTCATAGTTCGGTTGATTTTAGAGGAATATTTGTACGTTTCAAAAATGGACACTTACAAACTTCTCTGCTGAAAACCACACAATAGATTCCTATGGAAGGAAATACAAGTTACTGGTAAGTACACTTAGAATTACTTTCCAGGGTCAGTGCTGGGCTAAATGATGCAGCACTGGGTTCTGACCTGATAACAGGTGAGTATATCGGAATTCATAGTTCGACTGATTTTCGAGGAATATTTGTACGTTTCAAAAAAGGACAGTTAGAAACTTTTCTGGTGAAAACCACACAATGGGTTCCTATGGAAGGAAATACAGCTTACTGGTAAGTACGCTTAGAATTACTTTTCAGGGTCAGTGCTGGGCTAAAAGATGCAGCACTGGGTTCTGTCCTGATAACAGTTGAGTAAATCGGAATTCATAGTTCGGTTGATTTTAGAGGAATATTTGTACATTTTAAAAATGGACACTTTGAAACTTTTCTTCTGAAAACCACACAATGGATTCCTATGGAAGGAAATACAAGTTACTGGTAAGTACACTTAGAATTACTTTCCAGGGTCAGTGCTGAGCTAAATGATGCAGCACTGTGTTCTGTCCTGATAACAGGTGAGTAAATCAGACTTCATAGTTTGACTGATTTTAGAGGAATATTTGTACATTTCAAAAATGGACACTTTGAAACTTTTCTGCTGAAAACCACACAATGGATTCCTATGGAAGGAAATACAACTTACTGGTAAGTACGCTTAGAATTACTTTTCAGGGTCAGTGCTGGGCTAAAAGATGCAGCACTGGGTTCTTTCCTGATAACAGGTGAGTAAATCGGAATTCATAGTTCGGTTGATTTTAGAGGAATATTTGTACGTTTCAAAAATGGACACTTACAAACTTTTCAGCTGAAAACCACACAATGGATTCCTATGGAAGGAAATACAAGTTACTGGTAAGTACACTTAGAATTACTTTCCAGGGTCAGTGCTGGGCTAAATGATGCAGCACTGGGTTCTGTCCTGATAACAGGTGAGTATATCGGAATTCATAGTTCGACTGATTTTCAAAGAATATTTGTACGTTTCAAAAAAGGACAATTAGAAACTTTTCTGGTGAAAACCACACAATGGATTCCTATGGAAGGAAATACAACTTACTGGTAAGTACGCTTAGAATTAATTTTCAGGGTCAGTGCTGGGCTAAAAGATGCAGCACTGGGTTCTTTCCTGATAACAGGTGAGTAAATCGGAATTCATAGTTCGGTTGGTTTTAGAGGAATATTTGTACATTTTAAAAATGGACACTTAGAAACTTTTCTTCTGAAAACCACACAATGGATTCCTATGGAAGGAAATACAAGTTACTGGTAAGTACACTTAGAATTACTTTCCAGGGTCAGTGCTGGGCTAAATGATGCAGCACTGGGTTCTGTCCTGATAATAGGTGAGTAAATCAGAATTCATAGTTCGGTTGATTTTCGAGGAATATTTGTACTTTTCAAAAAAGGACTGTTAGAAAATTTTCTGCTGAAAACAACACAATGGATTCCTATAGAAGGAAATACAACTTACTGGTAAGTACGCTTAGAATTACTTTTCAGGGTCGGTGCTGGGCTAAAAGGTGCAGCACTGGGTTCTTTCCTGATAACAGGTGAGTAAATCGGAATTCATAGTTCGGTTGATTTTAGAGGAATATTTGTACGTTTCAAAAATGGACACTTACAAACTTCTCTGCTGAAAACCACACAATAGATTCCTATGGAAGGAAATACAAGTTACTGGTAAGTACACTTAGAATTACTTTCCAGGGTCAGTGCTGGGCTAAATGATGCAGCACTGGGTTCTGACCTGATAACAGGTGAGTATATCGGAATGCATAGTTCGACTGATTTTCGAGGAATATTTGTACGTTTCAAAAAAGGACAGTTAGAAACTTTTCTGGTGAAAACCACACAATGGGTTCCTATGGAAGGAAATACAACTTACTGGTAAGTACGCTTAGAATTACTTTTCAGGGTCAGTGCTGGGCTAAAAGATGCAGCACTGGGTTCTGTCCTGATAACAGTTGAGTAAATCGGAATTCATAGTTCGGTTGATTTTAGAGGAATATTTGTACATTTTAAAAATGGACACTTAGAAACTTTTCTTCTGAAAACCACACAATGGATTCCTATGGAAGGAAATACAAGTTACTGGTAAGTACACTTAGAATTACTTTCCAGGGTCAGTGCTGGGCTAAATGATGCAGCACTGTGTTCTGTCCTGATAACAGGTGAGTAAATCAGACTTCATAGTTTGACTGATTTTAGAGGAATATTTGTACGTTTCAAAAATGGACACTTTGAAACTTTTCTGCTGAAAACCACACAATGGATTCCTATGGAAGGAAATACAACTTACTGGTAAGTACGCTTAGAATTACTTTTCAGGGTCAGTGCTGGGCTAAAAGATGCAGCACTGGGTTCTTTCCTGATAACAGGTGAGTAAATCGGAATTCATAGTTCGGTTGATTTTAGAGGAATATTTGTACGTTTCAAAAATGGACACTTACAAACTTTTCAGCTGAAAACCACACAATTGATTCCTATGGAAGGAAATACAAGTTACTGGTAAGTACACTTAGAATTACTTTCCAGGGTCAGTGCTGGGCTAAATGATGCAGCACTGGGTTCTGTCCTGATAACAGGTGAGTATATCGGAATTCATAGTTCGACTGATTTTCGAGGAATATTTGTACGTTTCAAAAAAGGACAGTTAGAAACTTTTCTGGTGAAAACCACACAATGGATTCCTATGGAAGGAAATACAACTTACTGGTAAGTACGATTAGAATTACTTTTCAGGGTCAGTGCTGGGCTAAAAGATGCAGCACTGGGTTCTTTCCTGATAACAGGTGAGTAAATCGGAATTCATAGTTCGGTTGATTTTAGAGGAATATTTGTACGTTTTAAAAATGGACACTTAGAAACTTTTCTTCTGAAAACCACACAATGGATTCCTATGGAAGGAAATACAAGTTACTGGTAAGTACACTTAGAATTACTTTCCAGGGTCAGTGCTGGGGTAAATGATGCAGCACTGGGTTCTGTCCTTATAACAGGTGAGTAAATCGGAATTCATAGTTTGGTTGATTTTAGAGGAATATTTGTACGTTTTAAAAATGGACACTTAGAAACTTTTCTTCTGAAAACCACACAATGGATTCCTATGGAAGGTAATACAAGTTACTGCTAATTACGCTAAGAATTACTTTCCAGGGTCAGTGCTGGTCTAAAAGATGCAGCACTGGGTTCTCTCTTGATAACAGGTGAGTAAATCGGAATTCATAGTTCGACTGATTTTCGAGGAATATTTGTACGTTTCAAAAATGGACACTTACAAACCTTTCTGCTGAAAACCACACAATGGATTCCTATTGAAGGAAATACAAGTTACTGGTAAGTACACTTAGAATTACTTTCCAGGGTCAGTGCTGGGCTAAATGATGCAGCACTGGGTTCTGTCCTCATACCAGGTGAGAATATCGGAATTCATAGTTCGACTGATTTTCGAGGAATATTTGTACGTTTCAAAAAAGGACAGTTAGAAACTTTTCCGGTGAAAACCACACAATGGATTCCTATGGAAGGAAATACAACTTACTGGTAAGTACGCTTAGAATTACTTTTCAGGGTTAGTGCTGTGCTAAAAGATGCAGCACTGGGTTCTTTACTGATAACAGGTGAGTAAATCAGAATTCATAGTTCGGTTGATTTTCGAGGAATATTTGTACTTTTCAAAAAAGGACTGTTAGAAAATTTTCTGCTGAAAACAACACAATGGATTCCTATGGAAGGAAATACAACTTACTGGTAAGTACGCTTAGAATTACTTTTCAGGGTCGGTGCTGGGCTAAAAGGTGCAGCACTGGGTTCTTTCCTGATAACAGGTGAGTAAATCGGAATTCATAGTTCGGTTGATTTTAGAGGAATATTTGTACGTTTCAAAAATGGACACTTACAAACTTTTCTGCTGAAAACCACACAATGGATTCCTATGGAAGGAAATACAAGTTACTGGTAAGTACACTTAGAATTACTTTCCAGGGTCAGTGCTGGGCTAAATGATGCAGCACTGTGTTCTGTCCTGATAACAGGTGAGTAAATCAGACTTCATAGTTTGACTGATTTTAGAGGAATATTTGTACGTTTCAAAAATGGACACTTTGAAACTTTTCTGCTGAAAACCACACAATGGATTCCTATGGAAGGAAATACAACTTACTGGTAAGTACGCTTAGAATTACTTTTCAGGGTCAGTGCTGGGCTAAAAGATGCAGCACTGGGTTCTTTCCTGATAACAGGTGAGTAAATCGGAATTCATAGTTCGGTTGATTTTAGAGGAATATTTGTACGTTTCAAAAATGGACACTTAGAAACTTTTCTGCTGAAAACCACACAATGGATTCCTATGGAAGGAAATACAAGTTACTGGTAAGTACACTTAGAATTACTTTCCAGGGTCAGTGCTGGGCTAAATGATGCAGCACTGGGTTCTGTCCTGATAACAGGTGAGTATATCGGAATTCATAGTTCGACTGATTTTCAAAGAATATTTGTACGTTTCAAAAAAGGACAATTAGAAACTTTTCTGGTGAAAACCACACAATGGATTCCTATGGAAGGAAATACAACTTACTGGTAAGTACGCTTAGAATTACTTTTCAGGGTCAGTGCTGGGCTAAAAGATGCAGCACTGGGTTCTTTCCTGATAACAGGTGAGTAAATCGGAATTCATAGTTCGGTTGGTTTTAGAGGAATATTTGTACATTTTAAAAATGGACACTTAGAAACTTTTCTTCTGAAAACCACACAATGGATTCCTATGGAAGGAAATACAAGTTACTGGTAAGTACACTTAGAATTACTTTCCAGGGTCAGTGCTGGGCTAAATGATGCAGCACTGGGTTCTGTCCTGATAACAGGTGAGTAAATCAGAATTCATAGTTCGGTTGATTTTCGAGGAATATTTGTACTTTTCAAAAAAGGACTGTTAGAAAATTTTCTGCTGAAAACAACACAATGGATTCCTATAGAAGGAAATACAACTTACTGGTAAGAACGCTTAGAATTACTTTTCAGGGTCGGTGCTGGGCTAAAAGGTGCAGCACTGGGTTCTTTCCTGATAACAGGTGAGTAAATCGGAATTCATAGTTCGGTTGATTTTAGAGGAATATTTGTACGTTTCAAAAATGGACACTTACAAACTTTTCTGCTGAAAACCACACAATAGATTCCTATGGAAGGAAATACAAGTTACTGGTAAGTACACTTAGAATTGCTTTCCAGGGTCAGTGCTGGGCTAAATGATGCAGCACTGGGTTCTGACCTGATAACAGGTGAGTATATCGGAATTCATAGTTCGACTGATTTTCGAGGAATATTTGTACATTTCAAAAAAGGACAGTTAGAAACCTTTCTGGTGAAAACCACACAATGGGTTCCTATGGAAGGAAATACAACTTACTGGTAAGTACGCTTAGAATTACTTTTCAGGGTCAGTGCTGGGCTAAAAGATGCAGCACTGGGTTCTGTCCTGATAACAGGTGAGTAAATCGGAATTCATAGTTCGGTTGATTTTAGAGGAATATTTGTACATTTTAAAAATGGACACTTAGAAACTTTTCTTCTGAAAACCACACAATGGATTCCTATGGAAGGAAATACAAGTTACTGGTAAGTACACTTAGAATTACTTTCCAGGGTCAGTGCTGGGCTAAATGATGCAGCACTGTGTTCTGTCCTGATAACAGGTGAGTAAATCAGACTTCATAGTTTGACTGATCTTAGAGGAATATTTGTACGTTTCAAAAATGGACACTTTGAAACTTTTCTGCTGAAAACCACACAATGGATTCCTATGGAAGGAAATACAACTTACTGGTAAGTACGCTTAGAATTACTTTTCAGGGTCAGTGCTGGGCTAAAAGATGCAGCACTGGGTTCTTTCCTGATAACAGGTGAGTAAATCGGAATTCATAGTTCGGTTGATTTTAGAGGAATATTTGTACGTTTCAAAAATGGACACTTACAAACTTTTCTGCTGAAAACCACACAATGGACTCCTATGGAAGGAAATACAAGTTACTGGTAAGTACACTTAGAATTACTTTCCAGGGTCAGTGCTGGGCTAAATGATGCAGCACTGGGTTCTGTCCTGATAACAGGTGAGTATATCGGAATTCATAGTTCGACTGATTTTCGAAGAATATTTGTACGTTTCAAAAAAGGACAATTAGAAACTTTTCTGGTGAAAACCACACAATGGATTCCTATGGAAGGAAATACAACTTACTGGTAAGTACGCTTAGAATTACTTTTCAGGGTCAGTGCTGGGCTAAAAGATGCAGCACTGGGTTCTTTCCTGATAACAGGTGAGTAAATCGGAATTCATAGTTCGGTTGGTTTTAGAGGAATATTTGTACATTTTAAAAATGGACACTTAGAAACTTTTCTTCTGAAAACCACACAATGGATTCCTATGGAAGGAAATACAAGTTACTGGTAAGTACACTTAGAATTACTTTCCAGGGTCAGTGCTGGGCTAAATGATGCAGCACTGGGTTCTGTCCTGATAACAGGTGAGTATATCGGAATTCATAGTTCGACTGATTTTCGAGGAATATTTGTACTTTTCAAAAAAGGACTGTTAGAAACTTTTCTGCTGAAAACAACACAATGGATTCCTATGGAAGGAAATACAACTTACTGGTAAGTACGCTTAGAATTACTTTTCAGGGTCGGTGCTGGGCTAAAAGGTGCAGCACTGGGTTCATTCCTGATAACAGGTGAGTAAATCGGAATTCATAGTTCGGTTGATTTTAGAGGAATATTTGTACGTTTCAAAAATGGACACTTACAAACTTTTCTGCTGAAAACCACACAATGGATTCCTATGGAAGGAAATACAAGTTACTGGTAAGTACACTTAGAATTACTTTCCAGGGTCAGTGCTGGGCTAAATGATGCAGCACTGGGTTCTGACCTGATAACAGGTGAGTATATCGGAATTCATAGTTCGACTGATTTTCGAGGAATATTTGTACGTTTCAAAAAAGGACAGTTAGAAACTTTTCTGGTGAAAACCACACAATGGGTTCCTATGGAAGGAAATACAACTTATTGGTAAGTACGCTTAGAATTACTTTTCAGGGTCAGTGCTGGGCTAAAAGATGCAGCACTGGGTTCTGTCCTGATAACAGGTGAGTACATCGGAATTCATAGTTCGGTTGATTTTAGAGGAATATTTGTACATTTTAAAAATGGACACTTAGAAACTTTTCTTCTGAAAACCACACAATGGATTCCTATGGAAGGAAATACAAGTTACTGGTAAGTACACTTAGAATTTCTTTCCAGGGTCAGTGCTGGGCTAAATGATGCAGCACTGTGTTCTGTCCTGATAACAGGTGAGTAAATCAGACTTCATAGTTTGACTGATTTTAGAGGAATATTTGTACGTTTCAAAAATGGACACTTACAAACTTTTCTGCTGAAAACCACACATGGATTCCTATGGAAGGAAATACAAGTTACTGGTAAGTACACTTAGAATTACTTTCCAGCGTCAGTGCTGGGCTAAATGATGCAGCACTGGGTTCTGTCCTGATAACAGGTGAGTATATCGGAATTCATAGTTCGACTGATTTTCAAAGAATATTTGTACGTTTCAAAAAAGGACAATTAGAAACTTTTCTGGTGAAAACCACACAATGGATTCCTATGGAAGGAAATACAACTTACTGGTAAGTACGCTTAGAATTACTTTTCAGGGTCAGTGCTGGGCTAAAAGATGCAGCACTGGGTTCTTTCCTGATAACAGGTGAGTAAATCGGAATTCATAGTTCGGTTGGTTTTAGAGGAATATTTGTACATTTTAAAAATGGACACTTAGAAACTTTTCTTCTGAAAACCACACAATGGATTCCTATGGAAGGAAATACAAGTTACTGGTAAGTACACTTAGAATTACTTTCCAGGGTCAGTGCTGGGCTAAATGATGCAGCACTGGGTTCTGTCCTGATAACAGGTGAGTAAATCAGAATTCATAGTTCGGTTGATTTTCGAGGAATATTTGTACTTTTCAAAAAAGGACTGTTAGAAAATTTTCTGCTGAAAACAACACAATGGATTCCTATAGAAGGAAATACAACTTACTGGTAAGAACGCTTAGAATTACTTTTCAGGGTCGGTGCTGCGCTAAAAGGTGCAGCACTGGGTTCTTTCCTGATAACAGGTGAGTAAATCGGAATTCATAGTTCGGTTGATTTTAGAGGAATATTTGTACGTTTCAAAAATGGACACTTACAAACTTTTCTGCTGAAAACCACACAATAGATTCCTATGGAAGGAAATACAAGTTACTGGTAAGTACACTTAGAATTACTTTCCAGGGTCAGTGCTGGGCTAAATGATGCAGCACTGGGTTCTGACCTGATAACAGGTGAGTATATCGGAATTCATAGTTCGACTGATTTTCGAGGAATATTTGTACGTTTCAAAAAAGGACAGTTAGAAACTTTTCTGGTGAAAACCACACAATGGGTTCCTATGGAAGGAAATACAACTTACTGGTAAGTACGCTTAGAATTACTTTTCAGGGTCAGTGCTGGGCTAAATGATGCAGCACTGGGTTCTGACCTGATAACAGGTGAGTATATCGGAATTCATAGTTCGACTGATTTTCGAGGAATATTTGTACATTTCAAAAAAGGACAGTTAGAAACCTTTCTGGTGAAAACCACACAATGGGTTCCTATGGAAGGAAATACAACTTACTGGTAAGTACGCTTAGAATTACTTTTCAGGGTCAGTGCTGGGCTAAAAGATGCAGCACTGGGTTCTGTCCTGATAACAGGTGAGTAAATCGGAATTCATAGTTCGGTTGATTTTAGAGGAATATTTGTACATTTTAAAAATGGACACTTAGAAACTTTTCTTCTGAAAACCACACAATGGATTCCTATGGAAGGAAATACAAGTTACTGGTAAGTACACTTAGAATTACTTTCCAGGGTCAGTGCTGGGCTAAATGATGCAGCACTGTGTTCTGTCCTGATAACAGGTGAGTAAATCAGACTTCATAGTTTGACTGATCTTAGAGGAATATTTGTACGTTTCAAAAATGGACACTTTGAAACTTTTCTGCTGAAAACCACACAATGGATTCCTATGGAAGGAAATACAACTTACTGGTAAGTACGCTTAGAATTACTTTTCAGGGTCAGTGCTGGGCTAAAAGATGCAGCACTGGGTTCTTTCCTGATAACAGGTGAGTAAATCGGAATTCATAGTTCGGTTGATTTTAGAGGAATATTTGTACGTTTCAAAAATGGACACTTACAAACTTTTCTGCTGAAAACCACACAATGGACTCCTATGGAAGGAAATACAAGTTACTGGTAAGTACACTTAGAATTACTTTCCAGGGTCAGTGCTGGGCTAAATGATGCAGCACTGGGTTCTGTCCTGATAACAGGTGAGTATATCGGAATTCATAGTTCGACTGATTTTCGAAGAATATTTGTACGTTTCAAAAAAGGACAATTAGAAACTTTTCTGGTGAAAACCACACAATGGATTCCTATGGAAGGAAATACAACTTACTGGTAAGTACGCTTAGAATTACTTTTCAGGGTCAGTGCTGGGCTAAAAGATGCAGCACTGGGTTCTTTCCTGATAACAGGTGAGTAAATCGGAATTCATAGTTCGGTTGGTTTTAGAGGAATATTTGTACATTTTAAAAATGGACACTTAGAAACTTTTCTTCTGAAAACCACACAATGGATTCCTATGGAAGGAAATACAAGTTACTGGTAAGTACACTTAGAATTACTTTCCAGGGTCAGTGCTGGGCTAAATGATGCAGCACTGGGTTCTGTCCTGATAACAGGTGAGTATATCGGAATTCATAGTTCGACTGATTTTCGAGGAATATTTGTACTTTTCAAAAAAGGACTGTTAGAAACTTTTCTGCTGAAAACAACACAATGGATTCCTATGGAAGGAAATACAACTTACTGGTAAGTACGCTTAGAATTACTTTTCAGGGTCGGTGCTGGGCTAAAAGGTGCAGCACTGGGTTCATTCCTGATAACAGGTGAGTAAATCGGAATTCATAGTTCGGTTGATTTTAGAGGAATATTTGTACGTTTCAAAAATGGACACTTACAAACTTTTCTGCTGAAAACCACACAATGGATTCCTATGGAAGGAAATACAAGTTACTGGTAAGTACACTTAGAATTACTTTCCAGGGTCAGTGCTGGGCTAAATGATGCAGCACTGGGTTCTGACCTGATAACAGGTGAGTATATCGGAATTCATAGTTCGACTGATTTTCGAGGAATATTTGTACGTTTCAAAAAAGGACAGTTAGAAACTTTTCTGGTGAAAACCACACAATGGGTTCCTATGGAAGGAAATACAACTTATTGGTAAGTACGCTTAGAATTACTTTTCAGGGTCAGTGCTGGGCTAAAAGATGCAGCACTGGGTTCTGTCCTGATAACAGGTGAGTACATCGGAATTCATAGTTCGGTTGATTTTAGAGGAATATTTGTACATTTTAAAAATGGACACTTAGAAACTTTTCTTCTGAAAACCACACAATGGATTCCTATGGAAGGAAATACAAGTTACTGGTAAGTACACTTAGAATTTCTTTCCAGGGTCAGTGCTGGGCTAAATGATGCAGCACTGTGTTCTGTCCTGATAACAGGTGAGTAAATCAGACTTCATAGTTTGACTGATTTTAGAGGAATATTTGTACGTTTCAAAAATGGACACTTACAAACTTTTCTGCTGAAAACCACACATGGATTCCTATGGAAGGAAATACAAGTTACTGGTAAGTACACTTAGAATTACTTTCCAGCGTCAGTGCTGGGCTAAATGATGCAGCACTGGGTTCTGTCCTGATAACAGGTGAGTATATCGGAATTCATAGTTCGACTGATTTTCAAAGAATATTTGTACGTTTCAAAAAAGGACAATTAGAAACTTTTCTGGTGAAAACCACACAATGGATTCCTATGGAAGGAAATACAACTTACTGGTAAGTACGCTTAGAATTACTTTTCAGGGTCAGTGCTGGGCTAAAAGATGCAGCACTGGGTTCTTTCCTGATAACAGGTGAGTAAATCGGAATTCATAGTTCGGTTGGTTTTAGAGGAATATTTGTACATTTTAAAAATGGACACTTAGAAACTTTTCTTCTGAAAACCACACAATGGATTCCTATGGAAGGAAATACAAGTTACTGGTAAGTACACTTAGAATTACTTTCCAGGGTCAGTGCTGGGCTAAATGATGCAGCACTGGGTTCTGTCCTGATAACAGGTGAGTAAATCAGAATTCATAGTTCGGTTGATTTTCGAGGAATATTTGTACTTTTCAAAAAAGGACTGTTAGAAAATTTTCTGCTGAAAACAACACAATGGATTCCTATAGAAGGAAATACAACTTACTGGTAAGAACGCTTAGAATTACTTTTCAGGGTCGGTGCTGCGCTAAAAGGTGCAGCACTGGGTTCTTTCCTGATAACAGGTGAGTAAATCGGAATTCATAGTTCGGTTGATTTTAGAGGAATATTTGTACGTTTCAAAAATGGACACTTACAAACTTTTCTGCTGAAAACCACACAATAGATTCCTATGGAAGGAAATACAAGTTACTGGTAAGTACACTTAGAATTACTTTCCAGGGTCAGTGCTGGGCTAAATGATGCAGCACTGGGTTCTGACCTGATAACAGGTGAGTATATCGGAATTCATAGTTCGACTGATTTTCGAGGAATATTTGTACGTTTCAAAAAAGGACAGTTAGAAACTTTTCTGGTGAAAACCACACAATGGGTTCCTATGGAAGGAAATACAACTTACTGGTAAGTACGCTTAGAATTACTTTTCAGGGTCAGTGCTGGGCTAAAAGATGCAGCACTGGGTTCTGTCCTGATAACAGGTGAGTAAATCGGAATTCATAGTTCGGTTGATTTTAGAGGAATATTTGTACATTTTAAAAATGGACACTTAGAAACTTTTCTTCTGAAAACCACACAATGGATTCCTATGGAAGGAAATACAAGTTACTGGTAAGTACACTTAGAATTACTTTCCAGGGTCAGTGCTGGGCTAAATGATGCAGCACTGTGTTCTGTCCTGATAACAGGTGAGTAAATCAGACTTCATAGTTTGACTGATCTTAGAGGAATATTTGTACGTTTCAAAAATGGACACTTTGAAACTTTTCTGCTGAAAACCACACAATGGATTCCTATGGAAGGAAATACAACTTACTGGTAAGTACGCTTAGAATTACTTTTCAGGGTCAGTGCTGGGCTAAAAGATGCAGCACTGGGTTCTTTCCTGATAACAGGTGAGTAAATCGGAATTCATAGTTCGGTTGATTTTAGAGGAATATTTGTACGTTTCAAAAATGGACACTTACAAACTTTTCTGCTGAAAACCACACAATGGATTCCTATGGAAGGAAATACAAGTTACTGGTAAGTACACTTAGAATTACTTTCCAGGGTCAGTGCTGGGCTAAATGATGCAGCACTGGGTTCTGTCCTGATAACAGGTGAGTATATCGGAATTCATAGTTCGACTGATTTTCGAAGAATATTTGTACGTTTCAAAAAAGGACAATTAGAAACTTTTCTGGTGAAAACCACACAATGGATTCCTATGGAAGGAAATACAACTTACTGGTAAGTACGCTTAGAATTACTTTTCAGGGTCAGTGCTGGGCTAAAAGATGCAGCACTGGGTTCTTTCCTGATAACAGGTGAGTAAATCGGAATTCATAGTTCGGTTGGTTTTAGAGGAATATTTGTACATTTTAAAAATGGACACTTAGAAACTTTTCTTCTGAAAACCACACAATGGATTCCTATGGAAGGAAATACAAGTTACTGGTAAGTACACTTAGAATTACTTTCCAGGGTCAGTGCTGGGCTAAATGATGCAGCACTGGGTTCTGTCCTGATAACAGGTGAGTATATCGGAATTCATAGTTCGACTGATTTTCGAGGAATATTTGTACTTTTCAAAAAAGGACTGTTAGAAACTTTTCTGCTGAAAACAACACAATGGATTCCTATGGAAGGAAATACAACTTACTGGTAAGTACGCTTAGAATTACTTTTCAGGGTCGGTGCTGGGCTAAAAGGTGCAGCACTGGGTTCATTCCTGATAACAGGTGAGTAAATCGGAATTCATAGTTCGGTTGATTTTAGAGGAATATTTGTACGTTTCAAAAATGGACACTTACAAACTTTTCTGCTGAAAACCACACAATGGATTCCTATGGAAGGAAATACAAGTTACTGGTAAGTACACTTAGAATTACTTTCCAGGGTCAGTGCTGGGCTAAATGATGCAGCACTGGGTTCTGACCTGATAACAGGTGAGTATATCGGAATTCATAGTTCGACTGATTTTCGAGGAATATTTGTACGTTTCAAAAAAGGACAGTTAGAAACTTTTCTGGTGAAAACCACACAATGGGTTCCTATGGAAGGAAATACAACTTATTGGTAAGTACGCTTAGAATTACTTTTCAGGGTCAGTGCTGGGCTAAAAGATGCAGCACTGGGTTCTGTCCTGATAACAGGTGAGTACATCGGAATTCATAGTTCGGTTGATTTTAGAGGAATATTTGTACATTTTAAAAATGGACACTTAGAAACTTTTCTTCTGAAAACCACACAATGGATTCCTATGGAAGGAAATACAAGTTACTGGTAAGTACACTTAGAATTACTTTCCAGGGTCAGTGCTGGGCTAAATGATGCAGCACTGGGTTCTGTCCTGATAACAGGTGAGTATATCGGAATTCATAGTTCGACTGATTTTCGAGGAATATTTGTACTTTTCAAAAAAGGACTGTTAGAAACTTTTCTGCTGAAAACAACACAATGGATTCCTATGGAAGGAAATACAACTTACTGGTAAGTACGCTTAGAATTACTTTTCAGGGTCGGTGCTGGGCTAAAAGGTGCAGCACTGGGTTCATTCCTGATAACAGGTGAGTAAATCGGAATTCATAGTTCGGTTGATTTTAGAGGAATATTTGTACGTTTCAAAAATGGACACTTACAAACTTTTCTGCTGAAAACCACACAATGGATTCCTATGGAAGGAAATACAAGTTACTGGTAAGTACACTTAGAATTACTTTCCAGGGTCAGTGCTGGGCTAAATGATGCAGCACTGGGTTCTGACCTGATAACAGGTGAGTATATCGGAATTCATAGTTCGACTGATTTTCGAGGAATATTTGTACGTTTCAAAAAAGGACAGTTAGAAACTTTTCTGGTGAAAACCACACAATGGGTTCCTATGGAAGGAAATACAACTTATTGGTAAGTACGCTTAGAATTACTTTTCAGGGTCAGTGCTGGGCTAAAAGATGCAGCACTGGGTTCTGTCCTGATAACAGGTGAGTACATCGGAATTCATAGTTCGGTTGATTTTAGAGGAATATTTGTACATTTTAAAAATGGACACTTAGAAACTTTTCTTCTGAAAACCACACAATGGATTCCTATGGAAGGAAATACAAGTTACTGGTAAGTACACTTAGAATTTCTTTCCAGGGTCAGTGCTGGGCTAAATGATGCAGCACTGTGTTCTGTCCTGATAACAGGTGAGTAAATCAGACTTCATAGTTTGACTGATTTTAGAGGAATATTTGTACGTTTCAAAAATGGACACTTTGTAACTTTTCTGCTGAAAACCACACAATGGATTCCTATGGAAGGAAATACAACTTACTGGTAAGTACGCTTAGAATTACTTTTCAGGGTCAGTGCTGGGCTAAAAGATGCAGCACTGGGTTCTTTCCTGATAACAGGTGAGTAAATCGGAATTCATAGTTCGGTTGATTTTAGAGGAATATTTGTACGTTTCGAAAATGGACACTTACAAACTTTTCTGCTGAAAACCACACAATGGATTCCTATGGAAGGAAATACAAGTTACTGGTAAGTACACTTAGAATTACTTTCCAGGGTCAGTGCTGGGCTAAATGATGCAGCACTGTGTTCTGTCCTGATAACAGGTGAGTAAATCAGACTTCATAGTTTGACTGATCTTAGAGGAATATTTGTACGTTTCAAAAATGGACACTTTGAAACTTTTCTGCTGAAAACCACACAATGGATTCCTATGGAAGGAAATACAACTTACTGGTAAGTACGCTTAGAATTACTTTTCAGGGTCAGTGCTGGGCTAAAAGATGCAGCACTGGGTTCTTTCCTGATAACAGGTGAGTAAATCGGAATTCATAGTTCGGTTGATTTTAGAGGAATATTTGTACGTTTCAAAAATGGACACTTACAAACTTTTCTGCTGAAAACCACACAATGGATTCCTATGGAAGGAAATACAAGTTACTGGTAAGTACACTTAGAATTACTTTCCAGGGTCAGTGCTGGGCTAAATGATGCAGCACTGGGTTCTGTCCTGATAACAGGTGAGTATATCGGAATTCATAGTTCGACTGATTTTCGAAGAATATTTGTACGTTTCAAAAAAGGACAATTAGAAACTTTTCTGGTGAAAACCACACAATGGATTCCTATGGAAGGAAATACAACTTACTGGTAAGTACGCTTAGAATTACTTTTCAGGGTCAGTGCTGGGCTAAAAGATGCAGCACTGGGTTCTTTCCTGATAACAGGTGAGTAAATCGGAATTCATAGTTCGGTTGGTTTTAGAGGAATATTTGTACATTTTAAAAATGGACACTTAGAAACTTTTCTTCTGAAAACCACACAATGGATTCCTATGGAAGGAAATACAAGTTACTGGTAAGTACACTTAGAATTACTTTCCAGGGTCAGTGCTGGGCTAAATGATGCAGCACTGGGTTCTGTCCTGATAACAGGTGAGTATATCGGAATTCATAGTTCGACTGATTTTCGAGGAATATTTGTACTTTTCAAAAAAGGACTGTTAGAAACTTTTCTGCTGAAAACAACACAATGGATTCCTATGGAAGGAAATACAACTTACTGGTAAGTACGCTTAGAATTACTTTTCAGGGTCGGTGCTGGGCTAAAAGGTGCAGCACTGGGTTCATTCCTGATAACAGGTGAGTAAATCGGAATTCATAGTTCGGTTGATTTTAGAGGAATATTTGTACGTTTCAAAAATGGACACTTACAAACTTTTCTGCTGAAAACCACACAATGGATTCCTATGGAAGGAAATACAAGTTACTGGTAAGTACACTTAGAATTACTTTCCAGGGTCAGTGCTGGGCTAAATGATGCAGCACTGGGTTCTGACCTGATAACAGGTGAGTATATCGGAATTCATAGTTCGACTGATTTTCGAGGAATATTTGTACGTTTCAAAAAAGGACAGTTAGAAACTTTTCTGGTGAAAACCACACAATGGGTTCCTATGGAAGGAAATACAACTTATTGGTAAGTACGCTTAGAATTACTTTTCAGGGTCAGTGCTGGGCTAAAAGATGCAGCACTGGGTTCTGTCCTGATAACAGGTGAGTACATCGGAATTCATAGTTCGGTTGATTTTAGAGGAATATTTGTACATTTTAAAAATGGACACTTAGAAACTTTTCTTCTGAAAACCACACAATGGATTCCTATGGAAGGAAATACAAGTTACTGGTAAGTACACTTAGAATTTCTTTCCAGGGTCAGTGCTGGGCTAAATGATGCAGCACTGTGTTCTGTCCTGATAACAGGTGAGTAAATCAGACTTCATAGTTTGACTGATTTTAGAGGAATATTTGTACGTTTCAAAAATGGACACTTTGTAACTTTTCTGCTGAAAACCACACAATGGATTCCTATGGAAGGAAATACAACTTACTGGTAAGTACGCTTAGAATTACTTTTCAGGGTCAGTGCTGGGCTAAAAGATGCAGCACTGGGTTCTTTCCTGATAACAGGTGAGTAAATCGGAATTCATAGTTCGGTTGATTTTAGAGGAATATTTGTACGTTTCGAAAATGGACACTTACAAACTTTTCTGCTGAAAACCACACAATGGATTCCTATGGAAGGAAATACAAGTTACTGGTAAGTACACTTAGAATTACTTTCCAGGGTCAGTGCTGGGCTAAATGATGCAGCACTGGGTTCTGTCCTGATAACAGGTGAGTATATCGGAATTCATAGTTCGACTGATTTTTGAAGAATATTTGTACGTTTCAAAAAAGGACAATTAGAAACTTTTCTGGTGAAAACCACACAATGGATTCCTATGGAAGGAAATACAACTTACTGGTAAGTACGCTTAGAATTACTTTTCAGGGTCAGTGCTGGGCTAAAAGATGCAGCGCTGGGTTCTTTCCTGATAACAGGTGAGTAAATCGGAATTCATAGTTCGGTTGGTTTTAGAGGAATATTTGTACATTTTAAAAATGGACACTTAGAAACTTTTCTTCTGAAAACCACACAATGGATTCCTATGGAAGGAAATACAAGTTACTGGTAAGTACACTTAGAATTACTTTCCAGGGTCAGTGCTGGGCTAAATGATGCAGCACTGGGTTCTGTCCTGATAACAGGTGAGTATATCGGAATTCATAGTTCGACTGATTTTCGAGGAATATTTGTACTTTTCAAAAAAGGACTGTTAGAAACTTTTCTGCTGAAAACAACACAATGGATTCCTATGGAAGGAAATACAACTTACTGGTAAGTACGCTTAGAATTACTTTTCAGGGTCGGTGCTGGGCTAAAAGGTGCAGCACTGGGTTCTTTCCTGATAACAGGTGAGTAAATCGGAATTCATAGTTCGGTTGATTTTAGAGGAATATTTGTACGTTTCAAAAATGGACACTTACAAACTTTTCTGCTGAAAACCACACAATGGATTCCTATGGAAGGAAATACAAGTTACTGGTAAGTACACTTAGAATTACTTTCCAGGGTCAGTGCTGGGCTAAATGATGCAGCACTGGGTTCTGACCTGATAACAGGTGAGTATATCGGAATTCATAGTTCGACTGATTTTCGAGGAATATTTGTACGTTTCAAAAAAGGACAGTTAGAAACTTTTCTGGTGAAAACCACACAATGGGTTCCTATGGAAGGAAATACAACTTATTGGTAAGTACTCTTAGAATTACTTTTCAGGGTCAGTGCTGGGCTAAAAGATGCAGCACTGGGTTCTGTCCTGATAACAGGTGAGTACATCGGAATTCATAGTTCGGTTGATTTTAGAGGAATATTTGTACATTTTAAAAATGGACACTTAGAAACTTTTCTTCTGAAAACCACACAATGGATTCCTATGGAAGGAAATACAAGTTACTGGTAAGTACACTTAGAATTTCTTTCCAGGGTCAGTGCTGGGCTAAATGATGCAGCACTGTGTTCTGTCCTGATAACAGGTGAGTAAATCAGACTTCATAGTTTGACTGATTTTAGAGGAATATTTGTACGTTTCAAAAATGGACACTTTGTAACTTTTCTGCTGAAAACCACACAATGGATTCCTATGGAAGGAAATACAACTTACTGGTAAGTACGCTTAGAATTACTTTTCAGGGTCAGTGCTGGGCTAAAAGATGCAGCACTGGGTTCTTTCCTGATAACAGGTGAGTAAATCGGAATTCATAGTTCGGTTGATTTTAGAGGAATATTTGTACGTTTCAAAAATGGACACTTACAAACTTTTCTGCTGAAAACCACACAATGGATTCCTTTGGAAGGAAATACAAGTTACTGGTAAGTACACTTAGAATTTCTTTTCAGGGTCAGTGCTGGACTAAATGATGCAGTACTGGGTTCTGTCCTGATAACAGGTGAGTATATCGGAATTCATAGTTCGACTGATTTTCGAGGAATATTTGTACGTTTCAAAAAAGGACAGTTAGAAACTTTTCTGGTGAAAACCACACAATGGATTCCTATGGAAGGAAATACAACTTACTGGTAAGTACGCTTATAATTACTTTTCAGGGTCAGTGCTGGGCTAAAAGATGCAGCACTGGGTTCTTTCCTGATAACAGGTGAGTAAATCGGAATTCATAGTTCGGTTGGTTTTAGAGGAATATTTGTACATTTTAAAAATGGACACTTAGAAACTTTTCTTCTGAAAACCACACAATGGATTCCTATGGAAGGAAATACAAGTTACTGGTAAGTACACTTAGAATTACATTCCAGGGTCAGTGCTGGGCTAAATGATGCAGCACTGGGTTCTGTCCTGATAACAGGTGAGTATATCGGAATTCATAGTTCGACTGATTTTCGAGGAATATTTGTACTTTTCAAAAAAGGACTGTTAGAAACTTTTCTGCTGAAAACAACACAATGGATTCCTATGGAAGGAAATACAACTTACTGGTAAGTACGCTTAGAATTACTTTTCAGGGTCGGTGCTGGGCTAAAAGGTGCAGCACTGGGTTCTTTCCTGATAACAGGTGTGTAAATCGGAATTCATAGTTCGGTTGATTTTAGAGGAATATTTGTACGTTTCAAAAATGGACACTTACAAACTTTTCTGCTGAAAACCATACAATGGATTCCTAAGGAAGGAAATACAACTTACTGGTAAGTACGCTTATAATTACTTTTCAGGGTCAGTGCTGGGCTAAAAGATGCAGCACTGGGTTCTTTCCTGATAACAGGTGAGTAAATCGGAATTCATAGTTCGGTTGGTTTTAGAGGAATATTTGTACATTTTAAAAATGGACACTTAGAAACTTTTCTTCTGAAAACCACACAATGGATTCCTATGGAAGGAAATACAAGTTACTGGTAAGTACACTTAGAATTTTATTCCAGGGTCAGTGCTGGGCTAAATGATGCAACACTGGGTTCTGTCCTGATAACAGGTGAGTATATCGGAATTCATAGTTCGACTGATTTTCGAGGAATATTTGTACTTTTCAAAAAAGGACTGTTAGAAACTTTTCTGCTGAAAACAACACAATGGATTCCTATGGAAGGAAATACAACTTACTGGTAAGTACGCTTAGAATTACTTTTCAGGGTCGGTGCTGGGCTAAAAGGTGCAGCACTGGGTTCTTTCCTGATAACAGGTGTGTAAATCGGAATTCATAGTTCGGTTGATTTTAGAGGAATATTTGTACGTTTCAAAAATGGACACTTACAAACTTTTCTGCTGAAAACCACACAATGGATTCCTATGGAAGGAAATACAAGTTACTGGTAAGTACACTTAGAATTACTTTCCAGGGTCAGTGCTGGGCTAAATGATGCAGCACTGGGTTCTGACCTGATAACAGGTGAGTATATCGGAATTCATAGTTCGACTGATTTTCGAGGAATATTTGTACGTTTCAAAAAAGGACAGTTAGAAACTTTTCTGGTGAAAACCACACAATGGGTTCCTATGGAAGGAAATACAACTTACTGGTAAGTACGCTTAGAATTACTTTTCAGGGTCAGTGCTGGGCTAAAAGATGCAGCACTGGGTTCTGTCCTGATAACAGGTGAGTAAATCGGAATTCATAGTTCGGTTGATTTTTAGAGGAATATTTGTACATTTTAAAAATGGACACTTAGAAACTTTTCTTCTGAAAACCACACAATGGATTCCTATGGAAGGAAATACAAGTTACTGGTAAGTACACTTAGAATTACTTTCCAGGGTCAGTGCTGGGCTAAATGATGCAGCACTGGGTTCTGTCCTGATAACAGGTGAGTATATCGGAATTCATAGTTCGACTGATTTTCGAGGAATATTTGTACGTTTCAAAAAAGGACAGTTAGAAACTTTTCTGGTGAAAACCACACAATGGATTCCTATGGAAGGAAATACAACTTACTGGTAAGTACGATTAGAATTACTTTTCAGGGTCAGTGCTGGGCTAAAAGATGCAGCACTGGGTTCTTTCCTGATAACAGGTGAGTAAATCGGAATTCATAGTTCGGTTGATTTTAGAGGAATATTTGTACGTTTTAAAAATGGACACTTAGAAACTTTTCTTCTGAAAACCACACAATGGATTCCTATGGAAGGAAATACAAGTTACTGGTAAGTACACTTAGAATTACTTTCCAGGGTCAGTGCTGGGCTAAATGATGCAGCACTGGGTTCTGTCCTGATAACAGGTGAGTAAATCGGAATTCATAGTTCGGTTGATTTTAGAGGAATATTTGTACGTTTTAAAAATGGACACTTAGAAACTTTTCTTCTGAAAACCACACAATGGATTCCTATGGAAGGTAATACAAGTTACTGCTAATTACGCTTAGAATTACTTTCCAGGGTCAGTGCTGGTCTAAAAGATGCAGCACTGGGTTCTCTCTTGATAACAGGTGAGTAAATCGGAATTCATAGTTCGACTGATTTTCGAGGAATATTTGTACGTTTCAAAAATGGACACTTACAAACCTTTCTGCTGAAAACCACACAATGGATTCCTATGGAAGGAAATACAAGTTACTGGTAAGTACACTTAGAATTACTTTCCAGGGTCAGTGCTGGGCTAAATGATGCAGCACTGGGTTCTGTCCTCATACCAGGTGAGAATATCGGAATTCATAGTTCGACTGATTTTCGAGGAATATTTGTACGTTTCAAAAAAGGACAGTTAGAAACTTTTCTGGTGAAAACCACACAATGGATTCCTATGGAAGGAAATACAACTTACTGGTAAGTACGCTTAGAATTACTTTTCAGGGTCAGTGCTGGGCTAAAAGATGCAGCACTGGGTTCTTTACTGATAACAGGTGAGTAAATCGGAATTCATAGTTCGGTTGATTTTCGAGGAATATTTGTACTTTTAAAAAAAGGACTGTTAGAAAATTTTCTGCTGAAAACAACACAATGGATTCCTATGGAAGGAAATACAACTTACTGGTAAGTACGCTTAGAATTACTTTTCAGGGTCGGTGCTGGGCTAAAAGGTGCAGCACTGGGTTCTTTCCTGATAACAGGTGAGTAAATCGGAATTCATAGTTCGGTTGATTTTAGAGGAATATTTGTACGTTTCAAAAATGGACACTTACAAACTTTTCTGCTGAAAACCACACAATGGATTCCTATGGAAGGAAATACAAGTTACTGGTAAGTACACTTAGAATTACTTTCCAGGGTCAGTGCTGGGCTAAATGATGCAGCACTGGGTTCTGACCTGATAACAGGTGAGTATATCGGAATTCATAGTTCGACTGATTTTCGAGGAATATTTGTACGTTTCAAAAAAGGACAGTTAGAAACTTTTCTGGTGAAAACCACACAATGGGTTCCTATGGAAGGAAATACAACTTACTGGTAAGTACGCTTAGAATTACTTTTCAGGGTCAGTGCTGGGCTAAAAGATGCAGCACTGGATTCTTTCCTGATAACAGGTGAGTAAATCGGAATTCATAGTTCGGTTGATTTTAGAGGAATATTTGTACATTTTAAAAATGGACACTTAGAAACTTTTCTTCTGTAAACCACACAATGGATTCCTATGGAAGGAAATAGAAGTTACTGGTAAGTACACTTAGAATTACTTTCCAGGGTCAGTGCTGGGCTAAATGATGCAGCACTGTGTTCTGTCCTGATAACAGGTGAGTAAATCAGACTTCATAGTTTGACTGATTTTAGAGGAATATTTGTACGTTTCAAAAATGGACACTTACAAACTTTTCTGCTGAAAACCACACAATGGATTCCTATGGAAGGAAATACAAGTTACTGGTAAGTACACTTAGAATTAATTTCCAGGGTCAGTGCTGGGCTAAATGATGCAGCACTGGGTTCTGTCCTGATAACAGGTGAGTATATCGGAATTCATAGTTCGACTGATTTTCGAGGAATATTTGTACGTTTCAAAAAAGGACAATTAGAAACTTTTCTGGTGAAAACCACACAGTGGATTCCTATGGAAGGAAATACAACTTACTGGTAAGTACGCTTAGAATTACTTTTCAGGGTCAGTGCTGGGCTAAAAGATGCAGCACTGGGTTCTTTCCTGATAACAGGTGAGTAAATCGGAATTCATAGTTCGGTTGGTTTTAGAGGAATATTTGTACATTTTAAAAATGGACACTTAGAAACTTTTCTTCTGAAAACCACACAATGGATTCCTATGGAAGGAAATACAAGTTACTGGTAAGTACACTTAGAATTACTTTCCAGGGTCAGTGCTGGGCTAAATGATGCAGCACTGGGTTCTGTCCTGATAACAGGTGAGTATATCGGAATTCATAGTTCGACTGATTTTCGAGGAATATTTGTACTTTTCAAAAAAGGACTGTTAGAAACTTTTCTGCTGAAAACAACACAATGGATTCCTATGGAAGGAAATACAACTTACTGGTAAGTACGCTTAGAATTACTTTTCAGGGTCGGTGCTGGGCTAAAAGGTGCAGCACTGGGTTCTTTCCTGATAACAGGTGAGTAAATCGGAATTCATAGTTCGGTTGATTTTAGAGGAATATTTGTACGTTTCAAAAATGGACACTTACAAATTTTTCTGCTGAAAACCACACAATGGATTCCTATGGAAGGAAATACAAGTTACTGGTAAGTACACTTAGAATTACTTTCCAGGGTCAGTGCTGGGCTAAATGATGCAGCACTGGGTTCTGACCTGATAACAGGTGAGTATATCGGAATTCATAGTTCGACTGATTTTCGAGGAATATTTGTACGTTTCAAAAAAGGACAGTTAGAATCTTTTCTGGTGAAAACCACACAATGGGTTCCTATGGAAGGAAATACAACTTACTGGTAAGTACGCTTAGAATTACTTTTCAGGGTCAGTGCTGGGCTAAAAGATGCAGCACTGGGTTCTGTCCTGATAACAGGTGAGGAAATCGGAATTCATAGTTCGGTTGATTTTAGAGGAATATTTGTACATTTTAAAAATGGACACTTAGAAACTTTTCTTCTGAAAACCACACAATGGATTCCTATGGAAGGAAATACAAGTTACTGGTAAGTACACTTAGAATTACTTTCCAGGGTCAGTGCTGGGCTAAATGATGCAGCACTGTGTTCTGTCCTGATAACAGGTGAGTAAATCAGACTTCATAGTTTGACTGATTTTAGAGGAATATTTGTACGTTTCAAAAATGGACACTTTGAAACTTTTCTGCTGAAAACCACACAATGAATTCCTATGGAAGGAAATACAAGTTACTGGTAAGTACACTTAGAATTACTTTCCAGGGTCAGTGCTGGGCTAAAGGATGCAGCACTGGGTTCTGTCCTGATAACAGGTGAGTAAATCGGAATTCATAGTTCGGTTGATTTTAGAGGAGTATTTGTACGTTTCAAAAATGGACACTTACAAACTTTTCTGCTGAAAACCACACAATGGATTCCTATGGAAGGAAATACAAGTTACTGGTAAGTACACTTAGAATTTCTTTCCAGGGTCAGTGCTGGGCTAAATGATGCAGCACTGGGTTCTGTCCTGATAACAGGTGAGTATATCGGAATTCATAGTTCGACTGATTTTCGAGGAATATTTGTACGTTTCAAAAAAGGACAATTAGAAACTTTTCTGGTGAAAACCACACAGTGGATTCCTATGGAAGGAAATACAACTTACTGGTAAGTACGCTTAGAATTACTTTTCAGGGTCAGTGCTGGGCTAAAAGATGCAGCACTGGGTTCTTTCCTGATAACAGGTGAGTAAATCGGAATTCATAGTTCGGTTGGTTTTAGAGGAATATTTGTACATTTTAAAAATGGACACTTAGAAACTTTTCTTCTGAAAACCACACAATGGATTCCTATGGAAGGAAATACAAGTTACTGGTAAGTACACTTAGAATTACTTTCCAGGGTCAGTGCTGGGCTAAATGATGCAGCACTGGGTTCTGTCCTGATAACAGGTGAGTATATCGGAATTCATAGTTCGACTGATTTTCGAGGAATATTTGTACTTTTCAAAAAAGGACTGTTAGAAACTTTTCTGCTGAAAACAACACAATGGATTCCTATGGAAGGAAATACAATTTACTGGTAAGTACGCTTAGAATTACTTTTCAGGGTCGGTGCTGGGCTAAAAGGTGCAGCACTGGGTTCTTTCCTGATAACAGGTGAGTAAATCGGAATTCATAGTTCGGTTGATTTTAGAGGAATATTTGTACGTTTCAAAAATGGACACTTACAAATTTTTCTGCTGAAAACCACGCAATGGATTCCTATGGAAGGAAATACAAGTTACTGGTAAGTTCACTTAGAATTACTTTCCAGGGTCAGTGCTGGGCTAAATGATGCAGCACTGGGTTCTGACCTGATAACAGGTGAGTATATCGGAATTCATAGTTCGACTGATTTTCGAGGAATATTTGTACGTTTCAAAAAAGGACAGTTAGAATCTATTCTGGTGAAAACCACACAATGGGTTCCTATGGAAGGAAATACAACTTACTGGTAAGTACGCTTAGAATTACTTTTCAGGGTCAGTGCTGGGCTAAAAGATGCAGCACTGGGTTCTGTCCTGATAACAGGTGAGGAAATCGGAATTCATAATTCGGTTGATTTTAGAGGAATATTTGTACATTTTAAAAATGGACACTTAGAAACTTTTCTTCTGAAAACCACACAATGGATTCCTATGGAAGGAAATACAAGTTACTGGTAAGTACACTTAGAATTACTTTCCAGGGTCAGTGCTGGGCTAAATGATGCAGCACTGTGTTCTGTCCTGATAACAGGTGAGTAAATCAGACTTCATAGTTTGACTGATTTTAGAGGAATATTTGTACGTTTCAAAAATGGACACTTTGAAACTTTTCTGCTGAAAACCACACAATGAATTCCTATGGAAGGAAATACAAGTTACTGGTAAGTACACTTAGAATTACTTTAGAGGGTCAGTGCTGGGCTAAATGATGCAGCACTGGGTTCTGTCCTGATAACAGGTGAGTATATCGGAATTCATAGTTCGACTGATTTTCGAGGAATATTTGTACGTTTCAAAAAAGGACAGTTAGAAACTTTTCTGCTGAAAACCACACAATGGATTCCTATGGAAGGAAATACAACTTACTGGTAAGTACGATTAGAATTACTTTTCAGGGTCAGTGCTGGGCTAAAAGATGCAGCACTGGGTTCTTTCCTGATAACAGGTGAGTAAATCGGAATTCATAGTTCGGTTGATTTTAGAGGAATATTTGTACGTTTTAAAAATGGACACTTAGAAACTTTTCTTCTGAAAACCACACAATGGATTCCTATGGAAGGAAATACAAGTTACTGGTAAGTACACTTAGAATTACTTTCCAGGGTCAGTGCTGGGCTAAATGATGCAGCACTGGGTTCTGTCCTGATAACAGGTGAGTAAATCGGAATTCATAGTTCGGTTGATTTTAGAGGAATATTTGTACGTTTTAAAAATGGACACTTAGAAACTTTTCTTCTGAAAACCACACAATGGATTCCTATGGAAGGTAATACAAGTTACTGCTAATTACGCTTAGAATTACTTTCCAGGGTCAGTGCTGGTCTAAAAGATGCAGCACTGGGTTCTCTCTTGATAACAGGTGAGTAAATCGGAATTCATAGTTCGACTGATTTTCGAGGAATATTTGTACGTTTCAAAAATGGACACTTACAAACCTTTCTGCTGAAAACCACACAATGGATTCCTATGGAAGGAAATACAAGTTACTGGTAAGTACACTTAGAATTACTTTCCAGGGTCAGTGCTGGGCTAAATGATGCAGCACTGGGTTCTGTCCTCATACCAGGTGAGAATATCGGAATTCATAGTTCGACTGATTTTCGAGGAATATTTGTACGTTTCAAAAAAGGACAGTTAGAAACTTTTCTGGTGAAAACCACACAATGGATTCCTATGGAAGGAAATACAACTTACTGGTAAGTACGCTTAGAATTACTTTTCAGGGTCAGTGCTGGGCTAAAAGATGCAGCACTGGGTTCTTTACTGATAACAGGTGAGTAAATCGGAATTCATAGTTCGGTTGATTTTCGAGGAATATTTGTACTTTTCAAAAAAGGACTGTTAGAAAATTTTCTGCTGAAAACAACACAATGGATTCCTATGGAAGGAAATACAACTTACTGGTAAGTACGCTTAGAATTACTTTTCAGGGTCAGTGCTGGGCTAAAAGATGCAGCGCTGGGTTCTTTCCTGATAACAGGTGAGTAAATCGGAATTCATAGTTCGGTTGGTTTTAGAGGAATATTTGTACATTTTAAAAATGGACACTTAGAAACTTTTCTTCTGAAAACCACACAATGGATTCCTATGGAAGGAAATACAAGTTACTGGTAAGTACACTTAGAATTACTTTCCAGGGTCAGTGCTGGGCTAAATGATGCAGCACTGGGTTCTGTCCTGATAACAGGTGAGTATATCGGAATTCATAGTTCGACTGATTTTCGAGGAATATTTGTACTTTTCAAAAAAGGACTGTTGGAAACTTTTCTGCTGAAAACAACACAATGGATTCCTATGGAAGGAAATACAACTTACTGGTAAGTACGCTTAGAATTACTTTTCAGGGTCGGTGCTGGGCTAAAAGGTGCAGCACTGGGTTCTTTCCTGATAACAGGTGAGTAAATCGGAATTCATAGTTCGGTTGATTTTAGAGGAATATTTGTACATTTTAAAAATGGACACTTAGAAACTTTTCTTCTGAAAACCACACAATGGATTCCTATGGAAGGAAATACAAGTTACTGGTAAGTACACTTAGAATTACTTTCCAGGGTCAGTGCTGGGCTAAATGATGCAGCACTGTGTTCTGTCCTGATAACAGGTGAGTAAATCAGACTTCATAGTTTGACTGATTTTAGAGGAATATTTGTACGTTTCAAAAATGGACACTTTGAAACTTTTCTGCTGAAAACCACACAATGAATTCCTATGGAAGGAAATACAAGTTACTGGTAAGTACACTTAGAATTACTTTCCAGGGTCAGTGCTGGGCTAAAGGATGCAGCACTGGGTTCTGTCCTGATAACAGGTGAGTAAATCGGAATTCATAGTTCGGTTGATTTTAGAGGAGTATTTGTACGTTTCAAAAATGGACACTTACAAACTTTTCTGCTGAAAACCACACAATGGATTCCTATGGAAGGAAATACAAGTTACTGGTAAGTACACTTAGAATTTCTTTCCAGGGTCAGTGCTGGGCTAAATGATGCAGCACTGGGTTCTGTCCTGATAACAGGTGAGTATATCGGAATTCATAGTTCGACTGATTTTCGAGGAATATTTGTACGTTTCAAAAAAGGACAATTAGAAACTTTTCTGGTGAAAACCACACAGTGGATTCCTATGGAAGGAAATACAACTTACTGGTAAGTACGCTTAGAATTACTTTTCAGGGTCAGTGCTGGGCTAAAAGATGCAGCACTGGGTTCTTTCCTGATAACAGGTGAGTAAATCGGAATTCATAGTTCGGTTGGTTTTAGAGGAATATTTGTACATTTTAAAAATGGACACTTAGAAACTTTTCTTCTGAAAACCACACAATGGATTGCTATGGAAGGAAATACAAGTTACTGGTAAGTACACTTAGAATTACTTTCCAGGGTCAGTGCTGGGCTAAATGATGCAGCACTGGGTTCTGTCCTGATAACAGGTGAGTATATCGGAATTCATAGTTCGACTGATTTTCGAGGAATATTTGTACTTTTCAAAAAAGGACTGTTAGAAACTTTTCTGCTGAAAACAACACAATGGATTCCTATGGAAGGAAATACAATTTACTGGTAAGTACGCTTAGAATTACTTTTCAGGGTCGGTGCTGGGCTAAAAGGTGCAGCACTGGGTTCTTTCCTGATAACAGGTGAGTAAATCGGAATTCATAGTTCGGTTGATTTTAGAGGAATATTTGTACGTTTCAAAAATGGACACTTACAAATTTTTCTGCTGAAAACCACGCAATGGATTCCTATGGAAGGAAATACAAGTTACTGGTAAGTTCACTTAGAATTACTTTCCAGGGTCAGTGCTGGGCTAAATGATGCAGCACTGGGTTCTGACCTGATAACAGGTGAGTATATCGGAATTCATAGTTCGACTGATTTTCGAGGAATATTTGTACGTTTCAAAAAAGGACAGTTAGAATCTATTCTGGTGAAAACCACACAATGGGTTCCTATGGAAGGAAATACAACTTACTGGTAAGTACGCTTAGAATTACTTTTCAGGGTCAGTGCTGGGCTAAAAGATGCAGCACTGGGTTCTGTCCTGATAACAGGTGAGGAAATCGGAATTCATAGTTCGGTTGATTTTAGAGGAATATTTGTACATTTTAAAAATGGACACTTAGAAACTTTTCTTCTGAAAACCACACAATGGATTCCTATGGAAGGAAATACAAGTTACTGGTAAGTACACTTAGAATTACTTTCCAGGGTCAGTGCTGGGCTAAATGATGCAGCACTGTGTTCTGTCCTGATAACAGGTGAGTAAATCAGACTTCATAGTTTGACTGATTTTAGAGGAATATTTGTACGTTTCAAAAATGGACACTTTGAAACTTTTCTGCTGAAAACCACACAATGAATTCCTATGGAAGGAAATACAAGTTACTGGTAAGTACACTTAGAATTACTTTCCAGGGTCAGTGCTGGGCTAAATGATGCAGCACTGGGTTCTGTCCTGATAACAGGTGAGTATATCGGAATTCATAGTTCGACTGATTTTCGAGGAATATTTGTACGTTTCAAAAAAGGACAGTTAGAAACTTTTCTGCTGAAAACCACACAATGGATTCCTATGGAAGGAAATACAACTTACTGGTAAGTACGATTAGAATTACTTTTCAGGGTCAGTGCTGGGCTAAAAGATGCAGCACTGGGTTCTTTCCTGATAACAGGTGAGTAAATCGGAATTCATAGTTCGGTTGATTTTAGAGGAATATTTGTACGTTTTAAAAATGGACACTTAGAAACTTTTCTTCTGAAAACCACACAATGGATTCCTATGGAAGGAAATACAAGTTACTGGTAAGTACACTTAGAATTACTTTCCAGGGTCAGTGCTGGGCTAAATGATGCAGCACTGGGTTCTGTCCTGATAACAGGTGAGTAAATCGGAATTCATAGTTCGGTTGATTTTAGAGGAATATTTGTACGTTTTAAAAATGGACACTTAGAAACTTTTCTTCTGAAAACCACACAATGGATTCCTATGGAAGGTAATACAAGTTACTGCTAATTACGCTTAGAATTACTTTCCAGGGTCAGTGCTGGTCTAAAAGATGCAGCACTGGGTTCTCTCTTGATAACAGGTGAGTAAATCGGAATTCATAGTTCGACTGATTTTCGAGGAATATTTGTACGTTTCAAAAATGGACACTTACAAACCTTTCTGCTGAAAACCACACAATGGATTCCTATGGAAGGAAATACAAGTTACTGGTAAGTACACTTAGAATTACTTTCCAGGGTCAGTGCTGGGCTAAATGATGCAGCACTGGGTTCTGTCCTCATACCAGGTGAGAATATCGGAATTCATAGTTCGACTGATTTTCGAGGAATATTTGTACGTTTCAAAAAAGGACAGTTAGAAACTTTTCTGGTGAAAACCACACAATGGATTCCTATGGAAGGAAATACAACTTACTGGTAAGTACGCTTAGAATTACTTTTCAGGGTCAGTGCTGGGCTAAAAGATGCAGCACTGGGTTCTTTACTGATAACAGGTGAGTAAATCGGAATTCATAGTTCGGTTGATTTTCGAGGAATATTTGTACTTTTCAAAAAAGGACTGTTAGAAAATTTTCTGCTGCAAACAACACAATGGATTCCTATGGAAGGAAATACAACTTACTGGTAAGTACGCTTAGAATTACTTTTCAGGGTCAGTGCTGGGCTAAAAGATGCAGCGCTGGGTTCTTTCCTGATAACAGGTGAGTAAATCGGAATTCATAGTTCGGTTGGTTTTAGAGGAATATTTGTACATTTTAAAAATGGACACTTAGAAACTTTTCTTCTGAAAACCACACAATGGATTCCTATGGAAGGAAATACAAGTTACTGGTAAGTACACTTAGAATTACTTTCCAGGGTCAGTGCTGGGCTAAATGATGCAGCACTGGGTTCTGTCCTGATAACAGGTGAGTATATCGGAATTCATAGTTCGACTGATTTTCGAGGAATATTTGTACTTTTCAAAAAAGGACTGTTGGAAACTTTTCTGCTGAAAACAACACAATGGATTCCTATGGAAGGAAATACAACTTACTGGTAAGTACGCTTAGAATTACTTTTCAGGGTCGGTGCTGGGCTAAAAGGTGCAGCACTGGGTTCTTTCCTGATAACAGGTGAGTAAATCGGAATTCATAGTTCGGTTGATTTTAGAGGAATATTTGTACGTTTCAAAAATGGACACTTAGAAACTTTTCTTCTGAAAACCACACAATGGATTCCTATGGAAGGAAATACAAGTTACTGGTAAGTACACTTAGAATTACTTTCCAGGGTCAGTGCTGGGCTAAATGATGCAGCACTGGGTTCTGACCTGATAACAGGTGAGTAAATCAGACTTCATAGTTTGACTGATTTTAGAGGAATATTTGTACGTTTCAAAAATGGACACTTTGAAACTTTTCTGCTGAAAACCACACAATGAATTCCTATGGAAGGAAATACAAGTTACTGGTAAGTACACTTAGAATTACTTTCCAGGGTCAGTGCTGGGCTAAATGATGCAGCACTGGGTTCTGTCCTGATAACAGGTGAGTATATCGGAATTCATAGTTCGACTGATTTTCGAGGAATATTTGTACGTTTCAAAAAAGGACAGTTAGAAACTTTTCTGCTGAAAACCACACAATGGATTCCTATGGAAGGAAATACAACTTACTGGTAAGTACGATTAGAATTACTTTTCAGGGTCAGTGCTGGGCTAAAAGATGCAGCACTGGGTTCTTTCCTGATAACAGGTGAGTAAATCGGAATTCATAGTTCGGTTGATTTTAGAGGAATATTTGTACGTTTTAAAAATGGACACTTAGAAACTTTTCTTCTGAAAACCACACAATGGATTCCTATGGAAGGAAATACAAGTTACTGGTAAGTACACTTAGAATTACTTTCCAGGGTCAGTGCTGGGCTAAATGATGCAGCACTGGGTTCTGTCCTGATAACAGGTGAGTAAATCGGAATTCATAGTTCGGTTGATTTTAGAGGAATATTTGTACGTTTTAAAAATGGACACTTAGAAACTTTTCTTCTGAAAACCACACAATGGATTCCTATGGAAGGTAATACAAGTTACTGCTAATTACGCTTAGAATTACTTTCCAGGGTCAGTGCTGGTCTAAAAGATGCAGCACTGGGTTCTCTCTTGATAACAGGTGAGTAAATCGGAATTCATAGTTCGACTGATTTTCGAGGAATATTTGTACGTTTCAAAAATGGACACTTACAAACCTTTCTGCTGAAAACCACACAATGGATTCCTATGGAAGGAAATACAAGTTACTGGTAAGTACACTTAGAATTACTTTCCAGGGTCAGTGCTGGGCTAAATGATGCAGTACTGGGTTCTGTCCTCATACCAGGTGAGAATATCGGAATTCATAGTTCGACTGATTTTCGAGGAATATTTGTACGTTTCAAAAAAGGACAGTTAGAAACTTTTCTGGTGAAAACCACACAATGGATTCCTATGGAAGGAAATACAACTTACTGGTAAGTACGCTTAGAATTACTTTTCAGGGTCAGTGCTGGGCTAAAAGATGCAGCACTGGGTTCTTTACTGATAACAGGTGAGTAAATCGGAATTCATAGTTCGGTTGATTTTCGAGGAATATTTGTACTTTTCAAAAAAGGACTGTTAGAAAATTTTCTGCTGAAAACAACACAATGGATTCCTATGGAAGGAAATACAACTTACTGGTAAGTACGCTTAGAATTACTTTTCAGGGTCGGTGCTGGGCTAAAAGGTGCAGCACTGGGTTCTTTCCTGATAACAGGTGAGTAAATCGGAATTCATAGTTCGGTTGATTTTAGAGGAATATTTGTACATTTTAAAAATGGACACTTAGAAACTTTTCTTCTGAAAACCACACAATGGATTCCTATGGAAGGAAATACAAGTTACTGGTAAGTACACTTAGAATTACTTTCCAGGGTCAGTGCTGGGCTAAATGATGCAGCACTGTGTTCTGTCCTGATAACAGGTGAGTAAATCAGACTTCATAGTTTGACTGATTTTAGAGGAATATTTGTACGTTTCAAAAATGGACACTTTGAAACTTTTCTGCTGAAAACCACACAATGAATTCCTATGGAAGGAAATACAAGTTACTGGTAAGTACACTTAGAATTACTTTCCAGGGTCAGTGCTGGGCTAAAGGATGCAGCACTGGGTTCTGTCCTGATAACAGGTGAGTAAATCGGAATTCATAGTTCGGTTGATTTTAGAGGAGTATTTGTACGTTTCAAAAATGGACACTTACAAACTTTTCTGCTGAAAACCACACAATGGATTCCTATGGAAGGAAATACAAGTTACTGGTAAGTACACTTAGAATTTCTTTCCAGGGTCAGTGCTGGGCTAAATGATGCAGCACTGGGTTCTGTCCTGATAACAGGTGAGTATATCGGAATTCATAGTTCGACTGATTTTCGAGGAATATTTGTACGTTTCAAAAAAGGACAATTAGAAACTTTTCTGGTGAAAACCACACAGTGGATTCCTATGGAAGGAAATACAACTTACTGGTAAGTACGCTTAGAATTACTTTTCAGGGTCAGTGCTGGGCTAAAAGATGCAGCACTGGGTTCTTTCCTGATAACAGGTGAGTAAATCGGAATTCATAGTTCGGTTGGTTTTAGAGGAATATTTGTACATTTTAAAAATGGACACTTAGAAACTTTTCTTCTGAAAACCACACAATGGATTGCTATGGAAGGAAATACAAGTTACTGGTAAGTACACTTAGAATTACTTTCCAGGGTCAGTGCTGGGCTAAATGATGCAGCACTGGGTTCTGTCCTGATAACAGGTGAGTATATCGGAATTCATAGTTCGACTGATTTTCGAGGAATATTTGTACTTTTCAAAAAAGGACTGTTAGAAACTTTTCTGCTGAAAACAACACAATGGATTCCTATGGAAGGAAATACAATTTACTGGTAAGTACGCTTAGAATTACTTTTCAGGGTCGGTGCTGGGCTAAAAGGTGCAGCACTGGGTTCTTTCCTGATAACAGGTGAGTAAATCGGAATTCATAGTTCGGTTGATTTTAGAGGAATATTTGTACGTTTCAAAAATGGACACTTACAAATTTTTCTGCTGAAAACCACGCAATGGATTCCTATGGAAGGAAATACAAGTTACTGGTAAGTTCACTTAGAATTACTTTCCAGGGTCAGTGCTGGGCTAAATGATGCAGCACTGGGTTCTGACCTGATAACAGGTGAGTATATCGGAATTCATAGTTCGACTGATTTTCGAGGAATATTTGTACGTTTCAAAAAAGGACAGTTAGAATCTATTCTGGTGAAAACCACACAATGGGTTCCTATGGAAGGAAATACAACTTACTGGTAAGTACGCTTAGAATTACTTTTCAGGGTCAGTGCTGGGCTAAAAGATGCAGCACTGGGTTCTGTCCTGATAACAGGTGAGGAAATCGGAATTCATAGTTCGGTTGATTTTAGAGGAATATTTGTACATTTTAAAAATGGACACTTAGAAACTTTTCTTCTGAAAACCACACAATGGATTCCTATGGAAGGAAATACAAGTTACTGGTAAGTACACTTAGAATTACTTTCCAGGGTCAGTGCTGGGCTAAATGATGCAGCACTGTGTTCTGTCCTGATAACAGGTGAGTAAATCAGACTTCATAGTTTGACTGATTTTAGAGGAATATTTGTACGTTTCAAAAATGGACACTTTGAAACTTTTCTGCTGAAAACCACACAATGAATTCCTATGGAAGGAAATACAAGTTACTGGTAAGTACACTTAGAATTACTTTCCAGGGTCAGTGCTGGGCTAAAGGATGCAGCACTGGGTTCTGTCCTGATAACAGGTGAGTAAATCGGAATTCATAGTTCGGTTGATTTTAGAGGAGTATTTGTACGTTTCAAAAATGGACACTTACAAACTTTTCTGCTGAAAACCACACAATGGATTCCTATGGAAGGAAATACAAGTTACTGGTAAGTACACTTAGAATTTCTTTCCAGGGTCAGTGCTGGGCTAAATGATGCAGCACTGGGTTCTGTCCTGATAACAGGTGAGTATATCGGAATTCATAGTTCGACTGATTTTCGAGGAATATTTGTACGTTTCAAAAAAGGACAATTAGAAACTTTTCTGGTGAAAACCACACAGTGGATTCCTATGGAAGGAAATACAACTTACTGGTAAGTACGCTTAGAATTACTTTTCAGGGTCAGTGCTGGGCTAAAAGATGCAGCACTGGGTTCTTTCCTGATAACAGGTGAGTAAATCGGAATTCATAGTTCGGTTGGTTTTAGAGGAATATTTGTACATTTTAAAAATGGACACTTAGAAACTTTTCTTCTGAAAACCACACAATGGATTGCTATGGAAGGAAATACAAGTTACTGGTAAGTACACTTAGAATTACTTTCCAGGGTCAGTGCTGGGCTAAATGATGCAGCACTGGGTTCTGTCCTGATAACAGGTGAGTATATCGGAATTCATAGTTCGACTGATTTTCGAGGAATATTTGTACTTTTCAAAAAAGGACTGTTAGAAACTTTTCTGCTGAAAACAACACAATGGATTCCTATGGAAGGAAATACAATTTACTGGTAAGTACGCTTAGAATTACTTTTCAGGGTCGGTGCTGGGCTAAAAGGTGCAGCACTGGGTTCTTTCCTGATAACAGGTGAGTAAATCGGAATTCATAGTTCGGTTGATTTTAGAGGAATATTTGTACGTTTCAAAAATGGACACTTACAAATTTTTCTGCTGAAAACCACGCAATGGATTCCTATGGAAGGAAATACAAGTTACTGGTAAGTTCACTTAGAATTACTTTCCAGGGTCAGTGCTGGGCTAAATGATGCAGCACTGGGTTCTGACCTGATAACAGGTGAGTATATCGGAATTCATAGTTCGACTGATTTTCGAGGAATATTTGTACGTTTCAAAAAAGGACAGTTAGAATCTATTCTGGTGAAAACCACACAATGGGTTCCTATGGAAGGAAATACAACTTACTGGTAAGTACGCTTAGAATTACTTTTCAGGGTCAGTGCTGGGCTAAAAGATGCAGCACTGGGTTCTGTCCTGATAACAGGTGAGGAAATCGGAATTCATAGTTCGGTTGATTTTAGAGGAATATTTGTACATTTTAAAAATGGACACTTAGAAACTTTTCTTCTGAAAACCACACAATGGATTCCTATGGAAGGAAATACAAGTTACTGGTAAGTACACTTAGAATTACTTTCCAGGGTCAGTGCTGGGCTAAATGATGCAGCACTGTGTTCTGTCCTGATAACAGGTGAGTAAATCAGACTTCATAGTTTGACTGATTTTAGAGGAATATTTGTACGTTTCAAAAATGGACACTTTGAAACTTTTCTGCTGAAAACCACACAATGAATTCCTATGGAAGGAAATACAAGTTACTGGTAAGTACACTTAGAATTACTTTCCAGGGTCAGTGCTGGGCTAAATGATGCAGCACTGGGTTCTGTCCTGATAACAGGTGAGTATATCGGAATTCATAGTTCGACTGATTTTCGAGGAATATTTGTACGTTTCAAAAAAGGACAGTTAGAATCTATTCTGGTGAAAACCACACAATGGGTTCCTATGGAAGGAAATACAACTTACTGGTAAGTACGCTTAGAATTACTTTTCAGGGTCAGTGCTGGGCTAAAAGATGCAGCACTGGGTTCTGTCCTGATAACAGGTGAGGAAATCGGAATTCATAATTCGGTTGATTTTAGAGGAATATTTGTACATTTTAAAAATGGACACTTAGAAACTTTTCTTCTGAAAACCACACAATGGATTCCTATGGAAGGAAATACAAGTTACTGGTAAGTACACTTAGAATTACTTTCCAGGGTCAGTGCTGGGCTAAATGATGCAGCACTGTGTTCTGTCCTGATAACAGGTGAGTAAATCAGACTTCATAGTTTGACTGATTTTAGAGGAATATTTGTACGTTTCAAAAATGGACACTTTGAAACTTTTCTGCTGAAAACCACACAATGAATTCCTATGGAAGGAAATACAAGTTACTGGTAAGTACACTTAGAATTACTTTAGAGGGTCAGTGCTGGGCTAAATGATGCAGCACTGGGTTCTGTCCTGATAACAGGTGAGTATATCGGAATTCATAGTTCGACTGATTTTCGAGGAATATTTGTACGTTTCAAAAAAGGACAGTTAGAAACTTTTCTGCTGAAAACCACACAATGGATTCCTATGGAAGGAAATACAACTTACTGGTAAGTACGATTAGAATTACTTTTCAGGGTCAGTGCTGGGCTAAAAGATGCAGCACTGGGTTCTTTCCTGATAACAGGTGAGTAAATCGGAATTCATAGTTCGGTTGATTTTAGAGGAATATTTGTACGTTTTAAAAATGGACACTTAGAAACTTTTCTTCTGAAAACCACACAATGGATTCCTATGGAAGGAAATACAAGTTACTGGTAAGTACACTTAGAATTACTTTCCAGGGTCAGTGCTGGGCTAAATGATGCAGCACTGGGTTCTGTCCTGATAACAGGTGAGTAAATCGGAATTCATAGTTCGGTTGATTTTAGAGGAATATTTGTACGTTTTAAAAATGGACACTTAGAAACTTTTCTTCTGAAAACCACACAATGGATTCCTATGGAAGGTAATACAAGTTACTGCTAATTACGCTTAGAATTACTTTCCAGGGTCAGTGCTGGTCTAAAAGATGCAGCACTGGGTTCTCTCTTGATAACAGGTGAGTAAATCGGAATTCATAGTTCGACTGATTTTCGAGGAATATTTGTACGTTTCAAAAATGGACACTTACAAACCTTTCTGCTGAAAACCACACAATGGATTCCTATGGAAGGAAATACAAGTTACTGGTAAGTACACTTAGAATTACTTTCCAGGGTCAGTGCTGGGCTAAATGATGCAGCACTGGGTTCTGTCCTCATACCAGGTGAGAATATCGGAATTCATAGTTCGACTGATTTTCGAGGAATATTTGTACGTTTCAAAAAAGGACAGTTAGAAACTTTTCTGGTGAAAACCACACAATGGATTCCTATGGAAGGAAATACAACTTACTGGTAAGTACGCTTAGAATTACTTTTCAGGGTCAGTGCTGGGCTAAAAGATGCAGCACTGGGTTCTTTACTGATAACAGGTGAGTAAATCGGAATTCATAGTTCGGTTGATTTTCGAGGAATATTTGTACTTTTCAAAAAAGGACTGTTAGAAAATTTTCTGCTGAAAACAACACAATGGATTCCTATGGAAGGAAATACAACTTACTGGTAAGTACGCTTAGAATTACTTTTCAGGGTCAGTGCTGGGCTAAAAGATGCAGCGCTGGGTTCTTTCCTGATAACAGGTGAGTAAATCGGAATTCATAGTTCGGTTGGTTTTAGAGGAATATTTGTACATTTTAAAAATGGACACTTAGAAACTTTTCTTCTGAAAACCACACAATGGATTCCTATGGAAGGAAATACAAGTTACTGGTAAGTACACTTAGAATTACTTTCCAGGGTCAGTGCTGGGCTAAATGATGCAGCACTGGGTTCTGTCCTGATAACAGGTGAGTATATCGGAATTCATAGTTCGACTGATTTTCGAGGAATATTTGTACTTTTCAAAAAAGGACTGTTGGAAACTTTTCTGCTGAAAACAACACAATGGATTCCTATGGAAGGAAATACAACTTACTGGTAAGTACGCTTAGAATTACTTTTCAGGGTCAGTGCTGGGCTAAAAGATGCAGCGCTGGGTTCTTTCCTGATAACAGGTGAGTAAATCGGAATTCATAGTTCGGTTGGTTTTAGAGGAATATTTGTACATTTTAAAAATGGACACTTAGAAACTTTTCTTCTGAAAACCACACAATGGATTCCTATGGAAGGAAATACAAGTTACTGGTAAGTACACTTAGAATTACTTTCCAGGGTCAGTGCTGGGCTAAATGATGCAGCACTGGGTTCTGTCCTGATAACAGGTGAGTATATCGGAATTCATAGTTCGACTGATTTTCGAGGAATATTTGTACGTTTCAAAAAAGGACAGTTAGAAACTTTTCTGGTGAAAACCACACAATGGATTCCTATGGAAGGAAATACAACTTACTGGTAAGTACGCTTAGAATTACTTTTCAGGGTCAGTGCTGGGCTAAAAGATGCAGCACTGGGTTCTTTACTGATAACAGGTGAGTAAATCGGAATTCATAGTTCGGTTGATTTTCGAGGAATATTTGTACTTTTCAAAAAAGGACTGTTAGAAAATTTTCTGCTGAAAACAACACAATGGATTCCTATGGAAGGAAATACAACTTACTGGTAAGTACGCTTAGAATTACTTTTCAGGGTCAGTGCTGGGCTAAAAGATGCAGCGCTGGGTTCTTTCCTGATAACAGGTGAGTAAATCGGAATTCATAGTTCGGTTGGTTTTAGAGGAATATTTGTACATTTTAAAAATGGACACTTAGAAACTTTTCTTCTGAAAACCACACAATGGATTCCTATGGAAGGAAATACAAGTTACTGGTAAGTACACTTAGAATTACTTTCCAGGGTCAGTGCTGGGCTAAATGATGCAGCACTGGGTTCTGTCCTGATAACAGGTGAGTATATCGGAATTCATAGTTCGACTGATTTTCGAGGAATATTTGTACTTTTCAAAAAAGGACTGTTGGAAACTTTTCTGCTGAAAACAACACAATGGATTCCTATGGAAGGAAATACAACTTACTGGTAAGTACGCTTAGAATTACTTTTCAGGGTCGGTGCTGGGCTAAAAGGTGCAGCACTGGGTTCTTTCCTGATAACAGGTGAGTAAATCGGAATTCATAGTTCGGTTGATTTTAGAGGAATATTTGTACATTTTAAAAATGGACACTTAGAAACTTTTCTTCTGAAAACCACACAATGGATTCCTATGGAAGGAAATACAAGTTACTGGTAAGTACACTTAGAATTACTTTCCAGGGTCAGTGCTGGGCTAAATGATGCAGCACTGTGTTCTGTCCTGATAACAGGTGAGTAAATCAGACTTCATAGTTTGACTGATTTTAGAGGAATATTTGTACGTTTCAAAAATGGACACTTTGAAACTTTTCTGCTGAAAACCACACAATGAATTCCTATGGAAGGAAATACAAGTTACTGGTAAGTACACTTAGAATTACTTTCCAGGGTCAGTGCTGGGCTAAAGGATGCAGCACTGGGTTCTGTCCTGATAACAGGTGAGTAAATCGGAATTCATAGTTCGGTTGATTTTAGAGGAGTATTTGTACGTTTCAAAAATGGACACTTACAAACTTTTCTGCTGAAAACCACACAATGGATTCCTATGGAAGGAAATACAAGTTACTGGTAAGTACACTTAGAATTTCTTTCCAGGGTCAGTGCTGGGCTAAATGATGCAGCACTGGGTTCTGTCCTGATAACAGGTGAGTATATCGGAATTCATAGTTCGACTGATTTTCGAGGAATATTTGTACGTTTCAAAAAAGGACAATTAGAAACTTTTCTGGTGAAAACCACACAGTGGATTCCTATGGAAGGAAATACAACTTACTGGTAAGTACGCTTAGAATTACTTTTCAGGGTCAGTGCTGGGCTAAAAGATGCAGCACTGGGTTCTTTCCTGATAACAGGTGAGTAAATCGGAATTCATAGTTCGGTTGGTTTTAGAGGAATATTTGTACATTTTAAAAATGGACACTTAGAAACTTTTCTTCTGAAAACCACACAATGGATTGCTATGGAAGGAAATACAAGTTACTGGTAAGTACACTTAGAATTACTTTCCAGGGTCAGTGCTGGGCTAAATGATGCAGCACTGGGTTCTGTCCTGATAACAGGTGAGTATATCGGAATTCATAGTTCGACTGATTTTCGAGGAATATTTGTACTTTTCAAAAAAGGACTGTTAGAAACTTTTCTGCTGAAAACAACACAATGGATTCCTATGGAAGGAAATACAATTTACTGGTAAGTACGCTTAGAATTACTTTTCAGGGTCGGTGCTGGGCTAAAAGGTGCAGCACTGGGTTCTTTCCTGATAACAGGTGAGTAAATCGGAATTCATAGTTCGGTTGATTTTAGAGGAATATTTGTACGTTTCAAAAATGGACACTTACAAATTTTTCTGCTGAAAACCACGCAATGGATTCCTATGGAAGGAAATACAAGTTACTGGTAAGTTCACTTAGAATTACTTTCCAGGGTCAGTGCTGGGCTAAATGATGCAGCACTGGGTTCTGACCTGATAACAGGTGAGTATATCGGAATTCATAGTTCGACTGATTTTCGAGGAATATTTGTACGTTTCAAAAAAGGACAGTTAGAATCTATTCTGGTGAAAACCACACAATGGGTTCCTATGGAAGGAAATACAACTTACTGGTAAGTACGCTTAGAATTACTTTTCAGGGTCAGTGCTGGGCTAAAAGATGCAGCACTGGGTTCTGTCCTGATAACAGGTGAGGAAATCGGAATTCATAGTTCGGTTGATTTTAGAGGAATATTTGTACATTTTAAAAATGGACACTTAGAAACTTTTCTTCTGAAAACCACACAATGGATTCCTATGGAAGGAAATACAAGTTACTGGTAAGTACACTTAGAATTACTTTCCAGGGTCAGTGCTGGGCTAAATGATGCAGCACTGTGTTCTGTCCTGATAACAGGTGAGTAAATCAGACTTCATAGTTTGACTGATTTTAGAGGAATATTTGTACGTTTCAAAAATGGACACTTTGAAACTTTTCTGCTGAAAACCACACAATGAATTCCTATGGAAGGAAATACAAGTTACTGGTAAGTACACTTAGAATTACTTTCCAGGGTCAGTGCTGGGCTAAATGATGCAGCACTGGGTTCTGTCCTGATAACAGGTGAGTATATCGGAATTCATAGTTCGACTGATTTTCGAGGAATATTTGTACGTTTCAAAAAAGGACAGTTAGAAACTTTTCTGCTGAAAACCACACAATGGATTCCTATGGAAGGAAATACAACTTACTGGTAAGTACGATTAGAATTACTTTTCAGGGTCAGTGCTGGGCTAAAAGATGCAGCACTGGGTTCTTTCCTGATAACAGGTGAGTAAATCGGAATTCATAGTTCGGTTGATTTTAGAGGAATATTTGTACGTTTTAAAAATGGACACTTAGAAACTTTTCTTCTGAAAACCACACAATGGATTCCTATGGAAGGAAATACAAGTTACTGGTAAGTACACTTAGAATTACTTTCCAGGGTCAGTGCTGGGCTAAATGATGCAGCACTGGGTTCTGTCCTGATAACAGGTGAGTAAATCGGAATTCATAGTTCGGTTGATTTTAGAGGAATATTTGTACGTTTTAAAAATGGACACTTAGAAACTTTTCTTCTGAAAACCACACAATGGATTCCTATGGAAGGTAATACAAGTTACTGCTAATTACGCTTAGAATTACTTTCCAGGGTCAGTGCTGGTCTAAAAGATGCAGCACTGGGTTCTCTCTTGATAACAGGTGAGTAAATCGGAATTCATAGTTCGACTGATTTTCGAGGAATATTTGTACGTTTCAAAAATGGACACTTACAAACCTTTCTGCTGAAAACCACACAATGGATTCCTATGGAAGGAAATACAAGTTACTGGTAAGTACACTTAGAATTACTTTCCAGGGTCAGTGCTGGGCTAAATGATGCAGCACTGGGTTCTGTCCTCATACCAGGTGAGAATATCGGAATTCATAGTTCGACTGATTTTCGAGGAATATTTGTACGTTTCAAAAAAGGACAGTTAGAAACTTTTCTGGTGAAAACCACACAATGGATTCCTATGGAAGGAAATACAACTTACTGGTAAGTACGCTTAGAATTACTTTTCAGGGTCAGTGCTGGGCTAAAAGATGCAGCACTGGGTTCTTTACTGATAACAGGTGAGTAAATCGGAATTCATAGTTCGGTTGATTTTCGAGGAATATTTGTACTTTTCAAAAAAGGACTGTTAGAAAATTTTCTGCTGAAAACAACACAATGGATTCCTATGGAAGGAAATACAACTTACTGGTAAGTACGCTTAGAATTACTTTTCAGGGTCAGTGCTGGGCTAAAAGATGCAGCGCTGGGTTCTTTCCTGATAACAGGTGAGTAAATCGGAATTCATAGTTCGGTTGGTTTTAGAGGAATATTTGTACATTTTAAAAATGGACACTTAGAAACTTTTCTTCTGAAAACCACACAATGGATTGCTATGGAAGGAAATACAAGTTACTGGTAAGTACACTTAGAATTACTTTCCAGGGTCAGTGCTGGGCTAAATGATGCAGCACTGGGTTCTGTCCTGATAACAGGTGAGTATATCGGAATTCATAGTTCGACTGATTTTCGAGGAATATTTGTACTTTTCAAAAAAGGACTGTTAGAAACTTTTCTGCTGAAAACAACACAATGGATTCCTATGGAAGGAAATACAATTTACTGGTAAGTACGCTTAGAATTACTTTTCAGGGTCGGTGCTGGGCTAAAAGGTGCAGCACTGGGTTCTTTCCTGATAACAGGTGAGTAAATCGGAATTCATAGTTCGGTTGATTTTAGAGGAATATTTGTACGTTTCAAAAATGGACACTTACAAATTTTTCTGCTGAAAACCACGCAATGGATTCCTATGGAAGGAAATACAAGTTACTGGTAAGTTCACTTAGAATTACTTTCCAGGGTCAGTGCTGGGCTAAATGATGCAGCACTGGGTTCTGACCTGATAACAGGTGAGTATATCGGAATTCATAGTTCGACTGATTTTCGAGGAATATTTGTACGTTTCAAAAAAGGACAGTTAGAATCTATTCTGGTGAAAACCACACAATGGGTTCCTATGGAAGGAAATACAACTTACTGGTAAGTACGCTTAGAATTACTTTTCAGGGTCAGTGCTGGGCTAAAAGATGCAGCACTGGGTTCTGTCCTGATAACAGGTGAGGAAATCGGAATTCATAGTTCGGTTGATTTTAGAGGAATATTTGTACATTTTAAAAATGGACACTTAGAAACTTTTCTTCTGAAAACCACACAATGGATTCCTATGGAAGGAAATACAAGTTACTGGTAAGTACACTTAGAATTACTTTCCAGGGTCAGTGCTGGGCTAAATGATGCAGCACTGTGTTCTGTCCTGATAACAGGTGAGTAAATCAGACTTCATAGTTTGACTGATTTTAGAGGAATATTTGTACGTTTCAAAAATGGACACTTTGAAACTTTTCTGCTGAAAACCACACAATGAATTCCTATGGAAGGAAATACAAGTTACTGGTAAGTACACTTAGAATTACTTTCCAGGGTCAGTGCTGGGCTAAATGATGCAGCACTGGGTTCTGACCTGATAACAGGTGAGTAAATCAGACTTCATAGTTTGACTGATTTTAGAGGAATATTTGTACGTTTCAAAAATGGACACTTTGAAACTTTTCTGCTGAAAACCACACAATGAATTCCTATGGAAGGAAATACAAGTTACTGGTAAGTACACTTAGAATTACTTTCCAGGGTCAGTGCTGGGCTAAATGATGCAGCACTGGGTTCTGTCCTGATAACAGGTGAGTATATCGGAATTCATAGTTCGACTGATTTTCGAGGAATATTTGTACGTTTCAAAAAAGGACAGTTAGAAACTTTTCTGCTGAAAACCACACAATGGATTCCTATGGAAGGAAATACAACTTACTGGTAAGTACGATTAGAATTACTTTTCAGGGTCAGTGCTGGGCTAAAAGATGCAGCACTGGGTTCTTTCCTGATAACAGGTGAGTAAATCGGAATTCATAGTTCGGTTGATTTTAGAGGAATATTTGTACGTTTTAAAAATGGACACTTAGAAACTTTTCTTCTGAAAACCACACAATGGATTCCTATGGAAGGAAATACAAGTTACTGGTAAGTACACTTAGAATTACTTTCCAGGGTCAGTGCTGGGCTAAATGATGCAGCACTGGGTTCTGTCCTGATAACAGGTGAGTAAATCGGAATTCATAGTTCGGTTGATTTTAGAGGAATATTTGTACGTTTTAAAAATGGACACTTAGAAACTTTTCTTCTGAAAACCACACAATGGATTCCTATGGAAGGTAATACAAGTTACTGCTAATTACGCTTAGAATTACTTTCCAGGGTCAGTGCTGGTCTAAAAGATGCAGCACTGGGTTCTCTCTTGATAACAGGTGAGTAAATCGGAATTCATAGTTCGACTGATTTTCGAGGAATATTTGTACGTTTCAAAAATGGACACTTACAAACCTTTCTGCTGAAAACCACACAATGGATTCCTATGGAAGGAAATACAAGTTACTGGTAAGTACACTTAGAATTACTTTCCAGGGTCAGTGCTGGGCTAAATGATGCAGCACTGGGTTCTGTCCTCATACCAGGTGAGAATATCGGAATTCATAGTTCGACTGATTTTCGAGGAATATTTGTACGTTTCAAAAAAGGACAGTTAGAAACTTTTCTGGTGAAAACCACACAATGGATTCCTATGGAAGGAAATACAACTTACTGGTAAGTACGCTTAGAATTACTTTTCAGGGTCAGTGCTGGGCTAAAAGATGCAGCACTGGGTTCTTTACTGATAACAGGTGAGTAAATCGGAATTCATAGTTCGGTTGATTTTCGAGGAATATTTGTACTTTTCAAAAAAGGACTGTTAGAAAATTTTCTGCTGAAAACAACACAATGGATTCCTATGGAAGGAAATACAACTTACTGGTAAGTACGCTTAGAATTACTTTTCAGGGTCGGTGCTGGGCTAAAAGGTGCAGCACTGGGTTCTTTCCTGATAACAGGTGAGTAAATCGGAATTCATAGTTCGGTTGATTTTAGAGGAATATTTGTACATTTTAAAAATGGACACTTAGAAACTTTTCTTCTGAAAACCACACAATGGATTCCTATGGAAGGAAATACAAGTTACTGGTAAGTACACTTAGAATTACTTTCCAGGGTCAGTGCTGGGCTAAATGATGCAGCACTGTGTTCTGTCCTGATAACAGGTGAGTAAATCAGACTTCATAGTTTGACTGATTTTAGAGGAATATTTGTACGTTTCAAAAATGGACACTTTGAAACTTTTCTGCTGAAAACCACACAATGAATTCCTATGGAAGGAAATACAAGTTACTGGTAAGTACACTTAGAATTACTTTCCAGGGTCAGTGCTGGGCTAAAGGATGCAGCACTGGGTTCTGTCCTGATAACAGGTGAGTAAATCGGAATTCATAGTTCGGTTGATTTTAGAGGAGTATTTGTACGTTTCAAAAATGGACACTTACAAACTTTTCTGCTGAAAACCACACAATGGATTCCTATGGAAGGAAATACAAGTTACTGGTAAGTACACTTAGAATTACTTTCCAGGGTCAGTGCTGGGCTAAATGATGCAGCACTGGGTTCTGTCCTGATAACAGGTGAGTATATCGGAATTCATAGTTCGACTGATTTTCGAGGAATATTTGTACGTTTCAAAAAAGGACAATTAGAAACTTTTCTGGTGAAAACCACACAGTGGATTCCTATGGAAGGAAATACAACTTACTGGTAAGTACGCTTAGAATTACTTTTCAGGGTCAGTGCTGGGCTAAAAGATGCAGCACTGGGTTCTTTCCTGATAACAGGTGAGTAAATCGGAATTCATAGTTCGGTTGGTTTTAGAGGAATATTTGTACATTTTAAAAATGGACACTTAGAAACTTTTCTTCTGAAAACCACACAATGGATTGCTATGGAAGGAAATACAAGTTACTGGTAAGTACACTTAGAATTACTTTCCAGGGTCAGTGCTGGGCTAAATGATGCAGCACTGGGTTCTGTCCTGATAACAGGTGAGTATATCGGAATTCATAGTTCGACTGATTTTCGAGGAATATTTGTACTTTTCAAAAAAGGACTGTTAGAAACTTTTCTGCTGAAAACAACACAATGGATTCCTATGGAAGGAAATACAATTTACTGGTAAGTACGCTTAGAATTACTTTTCAGGGTCGGTGCTGGGCTAAAAGGTGCAGCACTGGGTTCTTTCCTGATAACAGGTGAGTAAATCGGAATTCATAGTTCGGTTGATTTTAGAGGAATATTTGTACGTTTCAAAAATGGACACTTACAAATTTTTCTGCTGAAAACCACGCAATGGATTCCTATGGAAGGAAATACAAGTTACTGGTAAGTTCACTTAGAATTACTTTCCAGGGTCAGTGCTGGGCTAAATGATGCAGCACTGGGTTCTGACCTGATAACAGGTGAGTATATCGGAATTCATAGTTCGACTGATTTTCGAGGAATATTTGTACGTTTCAAAAAAGGACAGTTAGAATCTATTCTGGTGAAAACCACACAATGGGTTCCTATGGAAGGAAATACAACTTACTGGTAAGTACGCTTAGAATTACTTTTCAGGGTCAGTGCTGGGCTAAAAGATGCAGCACTGGGTTCTGTCCTGATAACAGGTGAGGAAATCGGAATTCATAGTTCGGTTGATTTTAGAGGAATATTTGTACATTTTAAAAATGGACACTTAGAAACTTTTCTTCTGAAAACCACACAATGGATTCCTATGGAAGGAAATACAAGTTACTGGTAAGTACACTTAGAATTACTTTCCAGGGTCAGTGCTGGGCTAAATGATGCAGCACTGTGTTCTGTCCTGATAACAGGTGAGTAAATCAGACTTCATAGTTTGACTGATTTTAGAGGAATATTTGTACGTTTCAAAAATGGACACTTTGAAACTTTTCTGCTGAAAACCACACAATGAATTCCTATGGAAGGAAATACAAGTTACTGGTAAGTACACTTAGAATTACTTTCCAGGGTCAGTGCTGGGCTAAATGATGCAGCACTGGGTTCTGTCCTGATAACAGGTGAGTATATCGGAATTCATAGTTCGACTGATTTTCGAGGAATATTTGTACGTTTCAAAAAAGGACAGTTAGAAACTTTTCTGCTGAAAACCACACAATGGATTCCTATGGAAGGAAATACAACTTACTGGTAAGTACGATTAGAATTACTTTTCAGGGTCAGTGCTGGGCTAAAAGATGCAGCACTGGGTTCTTTCCTGATAACAGGTGAGTAAATCGGAATTCATAGTTCGGTTGATTTTAGAGGAATATTTGTACGTTTTAAAAATGGACACTTAGAAACTTTTCTTCTGAAAACCACACAATGGATTCCTATGGAAGGAAATACAAGTTACTGGTAAGTACACTTAGAATTACTTTCCAGGGTCAGTGCTGGGCTAAATGATGCAGCACTGGGTTCTGTCCTGATAACAGGTGAGTAAATCGGAATTCATAGTTCGGTTGATTTTAGAGGAATATTTGTACGTTTTAAAAATGGACACTTAGAAACTTTTCTTCTGAAAACCACACAATGGATTCCTATGGAAGGTAATACAAGTTACTGCTAATTACGCTTAGAATTACTTTCCAGGGTCAGTGCTGGTCTAAAAGATGCAGCACTGGGTTCTCTCTTGATAACAGGTGAGTAAATCGGAATTCATAGTTCGACTGATTTTCGAGGAATATTTGTACGTTTCAAAAATGGACACTTACAAACCTTTCTGCTGAAAACCACACAATGGATTCCTATGGAAGGAAATACAAGTTACTGGTAAGTACACTTAGAATTACTTTCCAGGGTCAGTGCTGGGCTAAATGATGCAGCACTGGGTTCTGTCCTCATACCAGGTGAGAATATCGGAATTCATAGTTCGACTGATTTTCGAGGAATATTTGTACGTTTCAAAAAAGGACAGTTAGAAACTTTTCTGGTGAAAACCACACAATGGATTCCTATGGAAGGAAATACAACTTACTGGTAAGTACGCTTAGAATTACTTTTCAGGGTCAGTGCTGGGCTAAAAGATGCAGCACTGGGTTCTTTACTGATAACAGGTGAGTAAATCGGAATTCATAGTTCGGTTGATTTTCGAGGAATATTTGTACTTTTCAAAAAAGGACTGTTAGAAAATTTTCTGCTGAAAACAACACAATGGATTCCTATGGAAGGAAATACAACTTACTGGTAAGTACGCTTAGAATTACTTTTCAGGGTCAGTGCTGGGCTAAAAGATGCAGCGCTGGGTTCTTTCCTGATAACAGGTGAGTAAATCGGAATTCATAGTTCGGTTGGTTTTAGAGGAATATTTGTACATTTTAAAAATGGACACTTAGAAACTTTTCTTCTGAAAACCACACAATGGATTCCTATGGAAGGAAATACAAGTTACTGGTAAGTACACTTAGAATTACTTTCCAGGGTCAGTGCTGGGCTAAATGATGCAGCACTGGGTTCTGTCCTGATAACAGGTGAGTATATCGGAATTCATAGTTCGACTGATTTTCGAGGAATATTTGTACTTTTCAAAAAAGGACTGTTGGAAACTTTTCTGCTGAAAACAACACAATGGATTCCTATGGAAGGAAATACAACTTACTGGTAAGTACGCTTAGAATTACTTTTCAGGGTCGGTGCTGGGCTAAAAGGTGCAGCACTGGGTTCTTTCCTGATAACAGGTGAGTAAATCGGAATTCATAGTTCGGTTGATTTTAGAGGAATATTTGTACGTTTCAAAAATGGACACTTAGAAACTTTTCTTCTGAAAACCACACAATGGATTCCTATGGAAGGAAATACAAGTTACTGGTAAGTACACTTAGAATTACTTTCCAGGGTCAGTGCTGGGCTAAATGATGCAGCACTGGGTTCTGACCTGATAACAGGTGAGTAAATCAGACTTCATAGTTTGACTGATTTTAGAGGAATATTTGTACGTTTCAAAAATGGACACTTTGAAACTTTTCTGCTGAAAACCACACAATGAATTCCTATGGAAGGAAATACAAGTTACTGGTAAGTACACTTAGAATTACTTTCCAGGGTCAGTGCTGGGCTAAATGATGCAGCACTGGGTTCTGTCCTGATAACAGGTGAGTATATCGGAATTCATAGTTCGACTGATTTTCGAGGAATATTTGTACGTTTCAAAAAAGGACAGTTAGAAACTTTTCTGCTGAAAACCACACAATGGATTCCTATGGAAGGAAATACAACTTACTGGTAAGTACGATTAGAATTACTTTTCAGGGTCAGTGCTGGGCTAAAAGATGCAGCACTGGGTTCTTTCCTGATAACAGGTGAGTAAATCGGAATTCATAGTTCGGTTGATTTTAGAGGAATATTTGTACGTTTTAAAAATGGACACTTAGAAACTTTTCTTCTGAAAACCACACAATGGATTCCTATGGAAGGAAATACAAGTTACTGGTAAGTACACTTAGAATTACTTTCCAGGGTCAGTGCTGGGCTAAATGATGCAGCACTGGGTTCTGTCCTGATAACAGGTGAGTAAATCGGAATTCATAGTTCGGTTGATTTTAGAGGAATATTTGTACGTTTTAAAAATGGACACTTAGAAACTTTTCTTCTGAAAACCACACAATGGATTCCTATGGAAGGTAATACAAGTTACTGCTAATTACGCTTAGAATTACTTTCCAGGGTCAGTGCTGGTCTAAAAGATGCAGCACTGGGTTCTCTCTTGATAACAGGTGAGTAAATCGGAATTCATAGTTCGACTGATTTTCGAGGAATATTTGTACGTTTCAAAAATGGACACTTACAAACCTTTCTGCTGAAAACCACACAATGGATTCCTATGGAAGGAAATACAAGTTACTGGTAAGTACACTTAGAATTACTTTCCAGGGTCAGTGCTGGGCTAAATGATGCAGCACTGGGTTCTGTCCTCATACCAGGTGAGAATATCGGAATTCATAGTTCGACTGATTTTCGAGGAATATTTGTACGTTTCAAAAAAGGACAGTTAGAAACTTTTCTGGTGAAAACCACACAATGGATTCCTATGGAAGGAAATACAACTTACTGGTAAGTACGCTTAGAATTACTTTTCAGGGTCAGTGCTGGGCTAAAAGATGCAGCACTGGGTTCTTTACTGATAACAGGTGAGTAAATCGGAATTCATAGTTCGGTTGATTTTCGAGGAATATTTCTACTTTTCAAAAAAGGACTGTTAGAAAATTTTCTGCTGAAAACAACACAATGGATTCCTATGGAAGGAAATACAACTTACTGGTAAGTACGCTTAGAATTACTTTTCAGGGTCAGTGCTGGGCTAAAAGATGCAGCGCTGGGTTCTTTCCTGATAACAGGTGAGTAAATCGGAATTCATAGTTCGGTTGGTTTTAGAGGAATATTTGTACATTTTAAAAATGGACACTTAGAAACTTTTCTTCTGAAAACCACACAATGGATTCCTATGGAAGGAAATACAAGTTACTGGTAAGTACACTTAGAATTACTTTCCAGGGTCAGTGCTGGGCTAAATGATGCAGCACTGGGTTCTGTCCTGATAACAGGTGAGTATATCGGAATTCATAGTTCGACTGATTTTCGAGGAATATTTGTACTTTTCAAAAAAGGACTGTTAGAAACTTTTCTGCTGAAAACAACACAATGGATTCCTATGGAAGGAAATACAACTTACTGGTAAGTACGCTTAGAATTACTTTTCAGGGTCGGTGCTGGGCTAAAAGGTGCAGCACTGGGTTCTTTCCTGATAACAGGTGAGTAAATCGGAATTCATAGTTCGGTTGATTTTAGAGGAATATTTGTACGTTTCAAAAATGGACACTTACAAACTTTTCTGCTGAAAACCACACAATGGATTCCTATGGAAGGAAATACAAGTTACTGGTAAGCACACTTAGAATTACTTTCCAGGGTCAGTGCTGGGCTAAATGATGCAGCACTGGGTTCTGACCTGATAACAGGTGAGTAAATCAGACTTCATAGTTTGACTGATTTTAGAGGAATATTTGTACGTTTCAAAAATGGACACTTTGAAACTTTTCTGCTGAAAACCACACAATGAATTCCTATGGAAGGAAATACAAGTTACTGGTAAGTACACTTAGAATTACTTTCCAGGGTCAGTGCTGGGCTAAATGATGCAGCACTGGGTTCTGTCCTGATAACAGGTGAGTATATCGGAATTCATAGTTCGACTGATTTTCGAGGAATATTTGTACGTTTCAAAAAAGGACAGTTAGAAACTTTTCTGCTGAAAACCACACAATGGATTCCTATGGAAGGAAATACAACTTACTGGTAAGTACGATTAGAATTACTTTTCAGGGTCAGTGCTGGGCTAAAAGATGCAGCACTGGGTTCTTTCCTGATAACAGGTGAGTAAATCGGAATTCATAGTTCGGTTGATTTTAGAGGAATATTTGTACGTTTTAAAAATGGACACTTAGAAACTTTTCTTCTGAAAACCACACAATGGATTCCTATGGAAGGAAATACAAGTTACTGGTAAGTACACTTAGAATTACTTTCCAGGGTCAGTGCTGGGCTAAATGATGCAACACTGGGTTCTGTCCTGATAACAGGTGAGTAAATCGGAATTCATAGTTCGGTTGATTTTAGAGGAATATTTGTACGTTTTAAAAATGGACACTTACAAACCTTTCTGCTGAAAACCACACAATGGATTCCTATGGAAGGAAATACAAGTTACTGGTAAGTACACTTAGAATTACTTTCCAGGGTCAGTGCTGGGCTAAAAGATGCAGCACTGGGTTCTCTCTTGATAACAGGTGAGTAAATCGGAATTCATAGTTCGACTGATTTTCGAGGAATATTTGTACGTTTCAAAAATGGACACTTACAAACCTTTCTGCTGAAAACCACACAATGGATTCCTATGGAAGGAAATACAAGTTACTGGTAAGTACACTTAGAATTACTTTCCAGGGTCAGTGCTGGGCTAAATGATGCAGCACTGGGTTCTGTCCTCATACCAGGTGAGAATATCGGAATTCATAGTTCGACTGATTTTCGAGGAATATTTGTACGTTTCAAAAAAGGACAGTTAGAAACTTTTCTGGTGAAAACCACACAATGGATTCCTATGGAAGGAAATACAACTTACTGGTAAGTACGCTTAGAATTACTTTTCAGGGTCAGTGCTGGGCTAAAAGATGCAGCACTGGGTTCTTTACTGATAACAGGTGAGTAAATCGGAATTCATAGTTCGGTTGATTTTCGAGGAATATTTGTACTTTTCAAAAAAGGACTGTTAGAAAATTTTCTGCTGAAAACAACACAATGGATTCCTATGGAAGGAAATACAACTTACTGGTAAGTACGCTTAGAATTACTTTTCAGGGTCAGTGCTGGGCTAAAAGATGCAGCGCTGGGTTCTTTCCTGATAACAGGTGGGTAAATCGGAATTCATAGTTCGGTTGGTTTTAGAGGAATATTTGTACATTTTAAAAATGGACACTTAGAAACTTTTCTTCTGAAAACCACACAATGGATTCCTATGGAAGGAAATACAAGTTACTGGTAAGTACACTTAGAATTACTTTCCAGGGTCAGTGCTGGGCTAAATGATGCAGCACTGGGTTCTGTCCTGATAACAGGTGAGTATATCGGAATTCATAGTTCGACTGATTTTCGAGGAATATTTGTACTTTTCAAAAAAGGACTGTTAGAAACTTTTCTGCTGAAAACAACACAATGGATTCCTATGGAAGGAAATACAACTTACTGGTAAGTACGCTTAGAATTACTTTTCAGGGTCGGTGCTGGGCTAAAAGGTGCAGCACTGGGTTCTTTCCTGATAACAGGTGAGTAAATCGGAATTCATAGTTCGGTTGATTTTAGAGGAATATTTGTACGTTTCAAAAATGGACACTTACAAACTTTTCTGCTGAAAACCACACAATGGATTCCTATGGAAGGAAATACAAGTTACTGGTAAGTACACTTAGAATTACTTTCCAGGGTCAGTGCTGGGCTAAATGATGCAGCACTGGGTTCTGACCTGATAACAGGTGAGTATATCGGAATTCATAGTTCGACTGATTTTCGAGGAATATTTGTACGTTTCAAAAAAGGACAGTTAGAAACTTTTCTGGTGAAAACCACACAATGGGTTCCTATGGAAGGAAATACAACTTATTGGTAAGTACGCTTAGAATTACTTTTCAGGGTCAGTGCTGGGCTAAAAGATGCAGCACTGGGTTCTGTCCTGATAACAGGTGAGTACATCGGAATTCATAGTTCGGTTGATTTTAGAGGAATATTTGTACATTTTAAAAATGGACACTTAGAAACTTTTCTTCTGAAAACCACACAATGGATTCCTATGGAAGGAAATACAAGTTACTGGTAAGTACACTTAGAATTTCTTTCCAGGGTCAGTGCTGGGCTAAATGATGCAGCACTGTGTTCTGTCCTGATAACAGGTGAGTAAATCAGACTTCATAGTTTGACTGATTTTAGAGGAATATTTGTACGTTTCAAAAATGGACACTTTGTAACTTTTCTGCTGAAAACCACACAATGGATTCCTATGGAAGGAAATACAACTTACTGGTAAGTACGCTTAGAATTACTTTTCAGGGTCAGTGCTGGGCTAAAAGATGCAGCACTGGGTTCTTTCCTGATAACAGGTGAGTAAATCGGAATTCATAGTTCGGTTGATTTTAGAGGAATATTTGTACGTTTCAAAAATGGACACTTACAAACTTTTCTGCTGAAAACCACACAATGGATTCCTTTGGAAGGAAATACAAGTTACTGGTAAGTACACTTAGAATTTCTTTTCAGGGTCAGTGCTGGGCTAAATGATGCAGCACTGGGTTCTGTCCTGATAACAGGTGAGTATATCGGAATTCATAGTTCGACTGATTTTCGAGGAATATTTGTACGTTTCAAAAAAGGACAGTTAGAAACTTTTCTACTGAAAACCATACAATGGATTCCTATGGAAGGAAATACAACTTGCTGGTAAGTACGCTTATAATTACTTTTCAGGGTCAGTGCTGGGCTAAAAGATGCAGCACTGGGTTCTTTCCTGATAACAGGTGAGTAAATCGGAATTCATAGTTCGGTTGGTTTTAGAGGAATATTTGTACATTTTAAAAATGGACACTTAGAAACTTTTCTTCTGAAAACCACACAATGGATTCCTATGGAAGGAAATACAAGTTACTGGTAAGTACACTTAGAATTTTATTCCAGGGTCAGTGCTGGGCTAAATGATGCAGCACTGGGTTCTGTCCTGATAACAGGTGAGTATATCGGAATTCATAGTTCGACTGATTTTCGAGGAATATTTGTACTTTTCAAAAAAGGACTGTTAGAAACTTTTCTGCTGAAAACAACACAATGGATTCCTATGGAAGGAAATACAACTTACTGGTAAGTACGCTTAGAATTACTTTTCAGGGTCGGTGCTGGGCTAAAAGGTGCAGCACTGGGTTCTTTCCTGATAACAGGTGTGTAAATCGGAATTCATAGTTCGGTTGATTTTAGAGGAATATTTGTACGTTTCAAAAATGGACACTTACAAACTTTTCTGCTGAAAACCACACAATGGATTCCTATGGAAGGAAATACAAGTTACTGGTAAGTACACTTAGAATTACTTTCCAGGGTCAGTGCCCGGCTAAATGATGCAGCACTGGGTTCTGACCTGATAACAGGTGAGTATATCGGAATTCATAGTTCGACTGATTTTCGAGGAATATTTGTACGTTTCAAAAAAGGACAGTTAGAAACTTTTCTGGTGAAAACCACACAATGGGTTCCTATGGAAGGAAATACAACTTACTGGTAAGTACGCTTAGAATTACTTTTCAGGGTCAGTGCTGGGCTAAAAGATGCAGCACTGGGTTCTGTCCTGATAACAGGTGAGTAAATCGGAATTCATAGTTCGGTTGATTTTAGAGGAATATTTGTACATTTTAAAAATGGACACTTAGAAACTTTTCTTCTGAAAACCACACAATGGATTCCTATGGAAGGAAATACAAGTTACTGGTAAGTACACTTAGAATTACTTTCCAGGGTCAGTGCTGGGCTAAATGATGCAGCACTGTGTTCTGTCCTGATAACAGGTGAGTAAATCAGACTTCATAGTTTGACTGATTTTAGAGGAATATTTGTACGTTTCAAAAATGGACACTTTGAAACTTTTCTGCTGAAAACCACACAATGGATTCCTATGGAAGGAAATACAACTTACTGGTAAGTACGCTTAGAATTACTTTTCAGGGTCAGTGCTGGGCTAAAAGATGCAGCACTGGGTTCTTTCCTGATAACAGGTTAGTAAATCGGAATTCATAGTTCGGTTGATTTTAGAGGAATATTTGTACGTTTCAAAAATGGACACTTACAATCTTTTCAGCTGAAAACCACACAATGGATTCCTATGGAAGGAAATACAAGTTACTGGTAAGTACACTTAGAATTACTTTCCAGGGTCAGTGCTGGGCTAAATGATGCAGCACTGGGTTCTGTCCTGATAACAGGTGAGTATATCGGAATTCATAGTTCGACTGATTTTCGAGGAATATTTGTACGTTTCAAAAAAGGACAGTTAGAAACTTTTCTGGTGAAAACCACACAATGGATTCCTATGGAAGGAAATACAACTTACTGGTAAGTACGCTTATAATTACTTTTCAGGGTCAGTGCTGGGCTAAAAGATGCAGCACTGGGTTCTTTCCTGATAACAGGTGAGTAAATCGGAATTCATAGTTCGGTTGGTTTTAGAGGAATATTTGTACATTTTAAAAATGGACACTTAGAAACTTTTCTTCTGAAAACCACACAATGGATTCCTATGGAAGGAAATACAAGTTACTGGTAAGTACACTTAGAATTACATTCCAGGGTCAGTGCTGGGCTAAATGATGCAGCACTGGGTTCTGTCCTGATAACAGGTGAGTATATCGGAATTCATAGTTCGACTGATTTTCGAGGAATATTTGTACTTTTCAAAAAAGGACTGTTAGAAACTTTTCTGCTGAAAACAACACAATGGATTCCTATGGAAGGAAATACAACTTACTGGTAAGTACGCTTAGAATTACTTTTCAGGGTCGGTTCTGGGCTAAAAGGTGCAGCACTGGGTTCTTTCCTGATAACAGGTGTGTAAATCGGAATTCATAGTTCGGTTGATTTTAGAGGAATATTTGTACGTTTCAAAAATGGACACTTACAAACTTTTCTGCTGAAAACCATACAATGGATTCCTATGGAAGGAAATACAACTTACTGGTAAGTACGCTTATAATTACTTTTCAGGGTCAGTGCTGGGCTAAAAGATGCAGCACTGGGTTCTTTCCTGATAACAGGTGAGTAAATCGGAATTCATAGTTCGGTTGGTTTTAGAGGAATATTTGTACATTTTAAAAATGGACACTTAGAAACTCTTCTTCTGAAAACCACACAATGGATTCCTATGGAAGGAAATACAAGTTACTGGTAAGTACACTTAGAATTTTATTCCAGGGTCAGTGCTGGGCTAAATGATGCAGCACTGGGTTCTGTCCTGATAACAGGTGAGTATATCGGAATTCATAGTTCGACTGATTTTCGAGGAATATTTGTACTTTTCAAAAAAGGACTGTTAGAAACTTTTCTGCTGAAAACAACACAATGGATTCCTATGGAAGGAAATACAACTTACTGGTAAGTACGCTTTGAATTACTTTTCAGGGTCGGTGCTCGGCTAAAAGGTGCAGCACTGGGTTCTTTCCTGATAACAGGTGTGTAAATCGGAATTCATAGTTCGGTTGATTTTAGAGGAATATTTGTACGTTTCAAAAATGGACACTTACAAACTTTTCTGCTGAAAACCACACAATGGATTCCTATGGAAGGAAATACAAGTTACTGGTAAGTACACTTAGAATTACTTTCCAGGGTCAGTGCTGGGCTAAATGATGCAGCACTGGGTTCTGACCTGATAACAGGTGAGTATATCGGAATTCATAGTTCGACTGATTTTCGAGGAATATTTGTACGTTTCAAAAAAGGACAGTTAGAAACTTTTCTGGTGAAAACCACACAATGGGTTCCTATGGAAGGAAATACAACTTACTGGTAAGTACGCTTAGAATTACTTTTCAGGGTCAGTGCTGGGCTAAAAGATGCAGCACTGGGTTCTGTCCTGATAACAGGTGAGTAAATCGGAATTCATAGTTCGGTTGATTTTAGAGGAATATTTGTACATTTTAAAAATGGACACTTAGAAACTTTTCTTCTGAAAACCACACAATGGATTCCTATGGAAGGAAATACAAGTTACTGGTAAGTACACTTAGAATTACTTTCCAGGGTCAGTGCTGGGCTAAATGATGCAGCACTGTGTTCTGTCCTGATAACAGGTGAGTAAATCAGACTTCATAGTTTGACTGATTTTAGAGGAATATTTGTACGTTTCAAAAATGGACACTTTGAAACTTTTCTGCTGAAAACCACACAATGGATTCCTATGGAAGGAAATACAACTTACTGGTAAGTACGCTTAGAATTACTTTTCAGGGTCAGTGCTGGGCTAAAAGATGCAGCACTGGGTTCTTTCCTGATAACAGGTGAGTAAATCGGAATTCATAGTTCGGTTGATTTTAGAGGAATATTTGTACGTTTCAAAAATGGACACTTACAATCTTTTCAGCTGAAAACCACACAATGGATTCCTATGGAAGGAAATACAAGTTACTGGTAAGTACACTTAGAATTACTTTCCAGGGTCAGTGCTGGGCTAAATGATGCAGCACTGGGTTCTGTCCTGATAACAGGTGAGTATATCGGAATTCATAGTTCGACTGATTTTCGAGGAATATTTGTACGTTTCAAAAAAGGACAGTTAGAAACTTTTCTGGTGAAAACCACACAATGGATTCCTATGGAAGGAAATACAACTTACTGGTAAGTACGATTAGAATTACTTTTCAGGGTCAGTGCTGGGCTAAAAGATGCAGCACTGGGTTCTTTCCTGATAACAGGTGCGTAAATCGGAATTCATAGTTCGGTTGATTTTAGAGGAATATTTGTACGTTTTAAAAATGGACACTTAGAAACTTTTCTTCTGAAAACCACACAATGGATTCCTATGGAAGGAAATACAAGTTACTGGTGAGTACACTTAGAATTACTTTCCAGGGTCAGTGCTGGGCTAAATGATGCAGCACTGGGTTCTTTCCTGATAACAGGTGAGTAAATCGGAATTCATAGTTCGGTTGATTTTAGAGGAATATTTGTACGTTTCAAAAATGGACACTTACAATCTTTTCAGCTGAAAACCACACAATGGATTCCTATGGAAGGAAATACAAGTTACTGGTAAGTACACTTAGAATTACTTTCCAGGGTCAGTGCTGGGCTAAATGATGCAGCACTGGGTTCTGTCCTGATAACAGGTGAGTATATCGGAATTCATAGTTCGACTGATTTTCGAGGAATATTTGTACGTTTCAAAAAAGGACAGTTAGAAACTTTTCTGGTGAAAACCACACAATGGATTCCTATGGAAGGAAATACAACTTACTGGTAAGTACGCTTATAATTACTTTTCAGGGTCAGTGCTGGGCTAAAAGATGCAGCACTGGGTTCTTTCCTGATAACAGGTGAGTAAATCGGAATTCATAGTTCGGTTGGTTTTAGAGGAATATTTGTACATTTTAAAAATGGACACTTAGAAACTTTTCTTCTGAAAACCACACAATGGATTCCTATGGAAGGAAATACAAGTTACTGGTAAGTACACTTAGAATTACATTCCAGGGTCAGTGCTGGGCTAAATGATGCAGCACTGGGTTCTGTCCTGATAACAGGTGAGTATATCGGAATTCATAGTTCGACTGATTTTCGAGGAATATTTGTACTTTTCAAAAAAGGACTGTTAGAAACTTTTCTGCTGAAAACAACACAATGGATTCCTATGGAAGGAAATACAACTTACTGGTAAGTACGCTTAGAATTACTTTTCAGGGTCGGTTCTGGGCTAAAAGGTGCAGCACTGGGTTCTTTCCTGATAACAGGTGTGTAAATCAGAATTCATAGTTCGGTTGATTTTAGAGGAATATTTGTACGTTTCAAAAATGGACACTTACAAACTTTTCTGCTGAAAACCATACAATGGATTCCTATGGAAGGAAATACAACTTACTGGTAAGTACGCTTATAATTACTTTTCAGGGTCAGTGCTGGGCTAAAAGATGCAGCACTGGGTTCTTTCCTGATAACAGGTGAGTAAATCGGAATTCATAGTTCGGTTGGTTTTAGAGGAATATTTGTACATTTTAAAAATGGACACTTAGAAACTCTTCTTCTGAAAACCACACAATGGATTCCTATGGAAGGAAATACAAGTTACTGGTAAGTACACTTAGAATTTTATTCCAGGGTCAGTGCTGGGCTAAATGATGCAGCACTGGGTTCTGTCCTGATAACAGGTGAGTATATCGGAATTCATAGTTCGACTGATTTTCGAGGAATATTTGTACTTTTCAAAAAAGGACTGTTAGAAACTTTTCTGCTGAAAACAACACAATGGATTCCTATGGAAGGAAATACAACTTACTGGTAAGTACGCTTAGAATTACTTTTCAGGGTCGGTGCTCGGCTAAAAGGTGCAGCACTGGGTTCTTTCCTGATAACAGGTGTGTAAATCGGAATTCATAGTTCGGTTGATTTTAGAGGAATATTTGTACGTTTCAAAAATGGACACTTACAAACTTTTCTGCTGAAAACCACACAATGGATTCCTATGGAAGGAAATACAAGTTACTGGTAAGTACACTTAGAATTACTTTCCAGGGTCAGTGCTGGGCTAAATGATGCAGCACTGGGTTCTGACCTGATAACAGGTGAGTATATCGGAATTCATAGTTCGACTGATTTTCGAGGAATATTTGTACGTTTCAAAAAAGGACAGTTAGAAACTTTTCTGGTGAAAACCACACAATGGGTTCCTATGGAAGGAAATACAACTTACTGGTAAGTACGCTTAGAATTACTTTTCAGGGTCAGTGCTGGGCTAAAAGATGCAGCACTGGGTTCTGTCCTGATAACAGGTGAGTAAATAGGAATTCATAGTTCGGTTGATTTTAGAGGAATATTTGTACATTTTAAAAATGGACACTTAGAAACTTTTCTTCTGAAAACCACACAATGGATTCCTATGGAAGGAAATACAAGTTACTGGTAAGTACACTTAGAATTACTTTCCAGGGTCAGTGCTGGGCTAAATGATGCAGCACTGTGTTCTGTCCTGATAACAGGTGAGTAAATCAGACTTCATAGTTTGACTGATTTTAGAGGAATATTTGTACGTTTCAAAAATGGACACTTTGAAACTTTTCTGCTGAAAACCACACAATGGATTCCTATGGAAGGAAATACAACTTACTGGTAAGTACGCTTAGAATTACTTTTCAGGGTCAGTGCTGGGCTAAAAGATGCAGCACTGGGTTCTTTCCTGATAACAGGTGAGTAAATCGGAATTCATAGTTCAGTTGATTTTAGAGGAATATTTGTACGTTTCAAAAATGGACACTTACAATCTTTTCAGCTGAAAACCACACAATGGATTCCTATGGAAGGAAATACAAGTTACTGGTAAGTACACTTAGAATTACTTTCCAGGGTCAGTGCTGGGCTAAATGATGCAGCACTGGGTTCTGTCCTGATAACAGGTGAGTATATCGGAATTCATAGTTCGACTGATTTTCGAGGAATATTTGTACGTTTCAAAAAAGGACAGTTAGAAACTTTTCTGGTGAAAACCACACAATGGATTCCTATGGAAGGAAATACAACTTACTGGTAAGTACGATTAGAATTACTTTTCAGGGTCAGTGCTGGGCTAAAAGATGCAGCACTGGGTTCTTTCCTGATAACAGGTGAGTAAATCGGAATTCATAGTTCGGTTGATTTTAGAGGAATATTTGTACGTTTTAAAAATGGACACTTAGAAACTTTTCTTCTGAAAACCACACAATGGATTCCTATGGAAGGAAATACAAGTTACTGGTAAGTACACTTAGAATTACTTTCCAGGGTCAGTGCTGGGCTAAATGATGCAGCACTGGGTTCTGTCCTGATAACAGGTGAGTAAATCAGAATTCATAGTTCGGTTGATTTTAGAGGAATATTTGTACGTTTTAAAAATGGACACTTACAAACCTTTCTGCTGAAAACCACACAATGGATTCCTATGGAAGGAAATACAAGTTACTGGTAAGTACACTTAGAATTACTTTCCAGGGTCAGTGCTGGGCTAAATGATACAGCACTGGGTTCTGTCCTCATACCAGGTGAGAATATCGGAATTCATAGTTCGACTGATTTTCGAGGAATATTTGTACGTTTCAAAAAAGGACAGTTAGAAACTTTTCTGGTGAAAACCACACAATGGATTCCTATGGAAGGAAATACAACTTACTGGTAAGTACGCTTAGAATTACTTTTCAGGGTCAGTGCTGGGCTAAAAGATACAGCACTGGGTTCTTTACTGATAACAGGTGAGTAAATCGGAATTCATAGTTCGGTTTATTTTCGAGGAATATTTGTACTTTTCAAAAAAGGACTGTTAGAAAATTTTCTGCTGAAAACAACACAATGGATTCCTATGGAAGGAAATACAACTTACTGGTAAGTACGCTTAGAATTACTTTTCAGGGTCGGTGCTGGGCTAAAAGGTGCAGCACTGGGTTCTTTCCTGATAACAGGTGAGTAAATCGGAATTCATAGTTCGGTTGATTTTAGAGGAATATTTGTACGTTTCAAAAATGGACACTTACAAACTTTTCTGCTGAAAACCACACAATGGATTCCTATGGAAGGAAATACAAGTTACTGGTAAGTACACTTAGAATTACTTTCCAGGGTCAGTGCTGGGCTAAATGATGCAGCACTGGGTTCTGACCTGATAACAGGTGAGTATATCGGAATTCATAGTTCGACTGATTTTCGAGGAATATTTGTACGTTTCAAAAAAGGACAGTTAGAAACTTTTCTGGTGAAAACCACACAATGGGTTCCTATGGAAGGAAATACAACTTACTGGTAAGTACGCTTAGAATTACTTTTCAGGGTCAGTGCTGGGCTAAAAGATGCAGCACTGGGTTCTTTCCTGATAACAGGTGAGTAAATCGGAATTCATAGTTCGGTTGATTTTAGAGGAATATTTGTACATTTTAAAAATGGACACTTAGAAACTTTTCTTCTGTAAACCACACAATGGATTCCTATGGAAGGAAATAGAAGTTACTGGTAAGTACACTTAGAATTACTTTCCAGGGTCAGTGCTGGGCTAAATGATGCAGCACTGTGTTCTGTCCTGATAACAGGTGAGTAAATCAGACTTCATAGTTTGACTGATTTTAGAGGAATATTTGTACGTTTCAAAAATGGACACTTTGAAACTTTTCTGCTGAAAACCACACAATGGATTCCTATGGAAGGAAATACAACTTACTGGTAAGTACGCTTAGAATTACTTTTCAGGGTCAGTGCTGGGCTAAAAGATGCAGCACTGGGTTCTTTCCTGATAACAGGTGAGTAAATCGGAATTCATAGTTCGGTTGATTTTAGAGGAATATTTGTACGTTTCAAAAATGGACACTTACAAACTTTTCTGCTGAAAACCACACAATGGATTCCTATGGAAGGAAATACAAGTTACTGGTAAGTACACTTAGAATTACTTTCCAGGGTCAGTGCTGGGCTAAATGATGCAGCACTGGGTTCTGTCCTGATAACAGGTGAGTATATCGGAATTCATAGTTCGACTGATTTTCGAGGAATATTTGTAAGTTTCAAAAAAGGACAATTAGAAACTTTTCTGGTGAAAACCACACAGTGGATTCCTATGGAAGGAAATACAACTTACTGGTAAGTACGCTTAGAATTACTTTTCAGGGTCAGTGCTGGGCTAAAAGATGCAGCACTGGGTTCTTTCCTGATAACAGGTGAGTAAATCGGAATTCATAGTTCGGTTGGTTTTAGAGGAATATTTGTACATTTTAAAAATGGACACTTAGAAACTTTTCTTCTGAAAACCACACAATGGATTCCTATGGAAGGAAATACAAGTTACTGGTAAGTACACTTAGAATTACTTTCCAGGGTCAGTGCTGGGCTAAATGATGCAGCACTGGGTTCTGTCCTGATAACAGGTGAGTATATCGGAATTCATAGTTCGACTGATTTTCGAGGAATATTTGTACTTTTCAAAAAAGGACTGTTAGAAACTTTTCTGCTGAAAACAACACAATGGATTCCTATGGAAGGAAATACAACTTACTGGTAAGTACGCTTAGAATTACTTTTCAGGGTCGGTGCTGGGCTAAAAGGTGCAGCACTGGGTTCTTTCCTGATAACAGGAGAGTAAATCGGAATTCATAGTTCGGTTGATTTTAGAGGAATATTTGTACGTTTCAAAAATGGACACTTACAAATTTTTCTGCTGAAAACCACACAATGGATTCCTATGGAAGGAAATACAAGTTACTGGTAAGTACACTTAGAATTACTTTCCAGGGTCAGTGCTGGGCTAAATGATGCAGCACTGGGTTCTGACCTGATAACAGGTGAGTATATCGGAATTCATAGTTCGACTGATTTTCGAGGAATATTTGTACGTTTCAAAAAAGGACAGTTAGAATCTTTTCTGGTGAAAACCACACAATGGGTTCCTATGGAAGGAAATACAACTTACTGGTAAGTACGCTTAGAATTACTTTTCAGGGTCAGTGCTGGGCTAAAAGATGCAGCACTGGGTTCTGTCCTGATAACAGGTTAGGAAATCGGAATTCATAGTTCGGTTGATTTTAGAGGAATATTTGTACATTTTAAAAATGGACACTTAGAAACTTTTCTTCTGAAAACCACACAATGGATTCCTATGGAAGGAAATACAAGTTACTGGTAAGTACACTTAGAATTACTTTCCAGGGTCAGTGCTGGGCTAAATGATGCAGCACTGTGTTCTGTCCTGATAACAGGTGAGTAAATCAGACTTCATAGTTTGACTGATTTTAGAGGAATATTTGTACGTTTCAAAAATGGACACTTTGAAACTTTTCTGCTGAAAACCACACAATGAATTCCTATGGAAGGAAATACAAGTTACTGGTAAGTACACTTAGAATTACTTTCCAGGGTCAGTGCTGGGCTAAAGGATGCAGCACTGGGTTCTGTCCTGATAACAGGTGAGTAAATCGGAATTCATAGTTCGGTTGATTTTAGAGGAGTATTTGTACGTTTCAAAAATGGACACTTACAAACTTTTCTGCTGAAAACCACACAATGGATTCCTATGGAAGGAAATACAAGTTACTGGTAAGTACACTTAGAATTTCTTTCCAGGGTCAGTGCTGGGCTAAATGATGCAGCACTGGGTTCTGTCCTGATAACAGGTGAGTATATCGACATTCATAGTTCGACTGATTTTCGAGGAATATTTGTACGTTTCAAAAAAGGACAGTTAGAAACTTTTCTGGTAAAAACCACACAATGGATTCCTATGGAAGGAAATACAACTTACTGGTAAGTACGATTAGAATTACTTTTCAGGGTCAGTGCTGGGCTAAAAGATGCAGCACTGGGTTCTTTCCTGATAACAGGTGAGTAAATCGGCATTCATAGTTCGGTTGATTTTAGAGGAATATTTGTACGTTTTAAAAATGGACACTTAGAAACTTTTCTTCTGAAAACCACACAATGGATTCCTATGGAAGGAAATACAAGTTACTGGTAAGTACACTTAGAATTACTTTCCATGGTCAGTGCAGGACAGCACTGGGTTCTCTCCTGATAACAGGTGAGTAAATCGGAATTCGTAGTTTGGCTGCTTTTAGAGGTATATTTGTACGTTTCAAAAATGTACACTTAGAAACTTTTCTGCTGAAAACAACACAATGGATTCCTATGGAAGGAAATACAAGTTACTGGTAAGTACACTTAGAATTACTTTCCAGGGTCAGTGCTGGGCTAAATGATGCAGCACTGGGTCCTGACCTGATAACAGGTGAGTATATCGGAATTCATAGTTCGACTGATATTCGAGGAATATTTGTACGTTTCAAAAAAGGACTGTTAGAAACTTTTCTGGTGAAAACCACACAATGGGTTCCTATGGAAGGAAATACAACTTACTGGTAAGTACGCTTAGAATTACTTTTCAGGGTCAGTGCTGGGCTAAAAGATGCAGCACTGGGTTCTTTCCTGATAACAGGTGAGTAAATCGGAATTCATAGTTCGGTTGATTTTAGAGGAATATTTGTACATTTTAAAAATGGACACTTAGAAACTTTTCTTCTGTAAACCACACAATGGATTCCTATGGAAGGAAATAGAAGTTACTGGTAAGTACACTTAGAATTACTTTCCAGGGTCAGTGCTGGGCTAAATGATGCAGCACTGTGTTCTGTCCTGATAACAGGTGAGTAAATCAGACTTCATAGTTTGACTGATTTTAGAGGAATATTTGTACGTTTCAAAAATGGACACTTTAAAACTTTTCTGCTGAAAACCACACAATGGATTCCTATGGAAGGAAATACAACTTACTGGTAAGTACACTTAGAATTACTTTTCAGGGTCAGTGCTGGGCTAAAAGATGCAGCACTGGGTTCTTTCCTGATAACAGGTGAGTAAATCGGAATTCATAGTTCGGTTGATTTTAGAGGAATATTTGTACGTTTCAAAAATGGACACTTACAAACTTTTCTGCTGAAAACCACACAATGGATTCCTATGGAAGGAAATACAAGTTACTGGTAAGTACACTTAGAATTACTTTCCAGGGTCAGTGCTGGGCTAAATGATGCAGCACTGGGTTCTGTCCTGATAACAGGTGAGTATATCGGAATTCATAGTTCGACTGATTTTCGAGGAATATTTGTACTTTTCAAAAAAGGACTGTTAGAAACTTTTCTGCTGAAAACAACACAATGGATTCCTATGGAAGGAAATACAACTTACTGGTAAGTACGCTTAGAATTACTTTTCAGGGTCGGTGCTGGGCTAAAAGGTGCAGCACTGGGTTCTTTCCTGATAACAGGAGAGTAAATCGGAATTCATAGTTCGGTTGATTTTAGAGGAATATTTGTACGTTTCAAAAATGGACACTTACAAATTTTTCTGCTGAAAACCACACAATGGATTCCTATGGAAGGAAATACAAGTTACTGGTAAGTACACTTAGAATTACTTTCCAGGGTCAGTGCTGGGCTAAATGATGCAGCACTGGGTTCTGACCTGATAACAGGTGAGTATATCGGAATTCATAGTTCGACTGATTTTCGAGGAATATTTGTACGTTTCAAAAAAGGACAGTTAGAATCTTTTCTGGTGAAAACCACACAATGGGTTCCTATGGAAGGAAATACAACTTACTGGTAAGTACGCTTAGAATTACTTTTCAGGGTCAGTGCTGGGCTAAAAGATGCAGCACTGGGTTCTGTCCTGATAACAGGTTAGGAAATCGGAATTCATAGTTCGGTTGATTTTAGAGGAATATTTGTACATTTTAAAAATGGACACTTAGAAACTTTTCTTCTGAAAACCACACAATGGATTCCTATGGAAGGAAATACAAGTTACTGGTAAGTACACTTAGAATTACTTTCCAGGGTCAGTGCTGGGCTAAATGATGCAGCACTGTGTTCTGTCCTGATAACAGGTGAGTAAATCAGACTTCATAGTTTGACTGATTTTAGAGGAATATTTGTACGTTTCAAAAATGGACACTTTGAAACTTTTCTGCTGAAAACCACACAATGAATTCCTATGGAAGGAAATACAAGTTACTGGTAAGTACACTTAGAATTACTTTCCAGGGTCAGTGCTGGGCTAAAGGATGCAGCACTGGGTTCTGTCCTGATAACAGGTGAGTAAATCGGAATTCATAGTTCGGTTGATTTTAGAGGAGTATTTGTACGTTTCAAAAATGGACACTTACAAACTTTTCTGCTGAAAACCACACAATGGATTCCTATGGAAGGAAATACAAGTTACTGGTAAGTACACTTAGAATTTCTTTCCAGGGTCAGTGCTGGGCTAAATGATGCAGCACTGGGTTCTGTCCTGATAACAGGTGAGTATATCGACATTCATAGTTCGACTGATTTTCGAGGAATATTTGTACGTTTCAAAAAAGGACAGTTAGAAACTTTTCTGGTAAAAACCACACAATGGATTCCTATGGAAGGAAATACAACTTACTGGTAAGTACGATTAGAATTACTTTTCAGGGTCAGTGCTGGGCTAAAAGATGCAGCACTGGGTTCTTTCCTGATAACAGGTGAGTAAATCGGCATTCATAGTTCGGTTGATTTTAGAGGAATATTTGTACGTTTTAAAAATGGACACTTAGAAACTTTTCTTCTGAAAACCACACAATGGATTCCTATGGAAGGAAATACAAGTTACTGGTAAGTACACTTAGAATTACTTTCCATGGTCAGTGCAGGACAGCACTGGGTTCTCTCCTGATAACAGGTGAGTAAATCGGAATTCGTAGTTTGGCTGCTTTTAGAGGTATATTTGTACGTTTCAAAAATGTACACTTAGAAACTTTTCTGCTGAAAACAACACAATGGATTCCTATGGAAGGAAATACAACTTACTGGTAAGTACGCTTAGAATTACTTTTCAGGGTCGGTGCTGGGCTAAAAGGTGCAGCACTGGGTTCTTTCCTGATAACAGGTGAGTAAATCGGAATTCATAGTTCGGTTGATTTTAGAGGAATATTTGTACGTTTCAAAAATGGACACTTACAAACTTTTCTGCTGAAAACCACACAATGGATTCCTATGGAAGGAAATACAAGTTACTGGTAAGTACACTTAGAATTACTTTCCAGGGTCAGTGCTGGGCTAAATGATGCAGCACTGGGTCCTGACCTGATAACAGGTGAGTATATCGGAATTCATAGTTCGACTGATTTTCGAGGAATATTTGTACGTTTCAAAAAAGGACTGTTAGAAACTTTTCTGGTGAAAACCACACAATGGGTTCCTATGGAAGGAAATACAACTTACTGGTAAGTACGCTTAGAATTACTTTTCAGGGTCAGTGCTGGGCTAAAAGATGCAGCACTGGGTTCTTTCCTGATAACAGGTGAGTAAATCGGAATTCATAGTTCGGTTGATTTTAGAGGAATATTTGTACATTTTAAAAATGGACACTTAGAAACTTTTCTTCTGTAAACCACACAATGGATTCCTATGGAAGGAAATAGAAGTTACTGGTAAGTACACTTAGAATTACTTTCCAGGGTCAGTGCTGGGCTAAATGATGCAGCACTGTGTTCTGTCCTGATAACAGGTGAGTAAATCAGACTTCATAGTTTGACTGATTTTAGAGGAATATTTGTACGTTTCAAAAATGGACACTTTAAAACTTTTCTGCTGAAAACCACACAATGGATTCCTATGGAAGGAAATACAACTTACTGGTAAGTACACTTAGAATTACTTTTCAGGGTCAGTGCTGGGCTAAAAGATGCAGCACTGGGTTCTTTCCTGATAACAGGTGAGTAAATCGGAATTCATAGTTCGGTTGATTTTAGAGGAATATTTGTACGTTTCAAAAATGGACACTTACAAACTTTTCTGCTGAAAACCACACAATGGATTCCTATGGAAGGAAATACAAGTTACTGGTAAGTACACTTAGAATTACTTTCCAGGGTCAGTGCTGGGCTAAATGATGCAGCACTGGGTTCTGTCCTGATAACAGGTGAGTATATCGGAAATTCATAGTTCGACTGATTTTCGAGGAATATTTGTACGTTTCAAAAAAGGACAATTAGAAACTTTTCTGGTGAAAACCACACAGTGGATTCCTATGGAAGGAAATACAACTTACTGGTAACTACGCTTAGAATTACTTTTCAGGGTCAGTGCTGGGCTAAAAGATGCAGCACTGGGTTCTTTCCTGATAACAGGTGAGTAAATCGGAATTCATAGTTCGGTTGGTTTTAGAGGAATATTTGTACATTTTAAAAATGGACACTTAGAAACTTTTCTTCTGAAAACCACACAATGGATTCCTATGGAAGGAAATACAAGTTACTGGTAAGTACACTTAGAATTACTTTCCAGGGTCAGTGCTGGGCTAAATGATGCAGCACTGGGTTCTGTCCTGATAACAGGTGAGTATATCGGAATTCATAGTTCGACTGATTTTCGAGGAATATTTGTACTTTTCAAAAAAGGACTGTTAGAAACTTTTCTGCTGAAAACAACACAATGGATTCCTATGGAAGGAAATACAACTTACTGGTAAGTACGCTTAGAATTACTTTTCAGGGTCGGTGCTGGGCTAAAAGGTGCAGCACTGGGTTCTTTCCTGATAACAGGTGAGTAAATCGGAATTCATAGTTCGGTTGATTTTAGAGGAATATTTGTACGTTTCAAAAATGGACACTTACAAATTTTTCTGCTGAAAACCACACAATGGATTCCTATGGAAGGAAATACAAGTTACTGGTAAGTACACTTAGAATTACTTTCCAGGGTCAGTGCTGGGCTAAATGGTGCAGCACTGGGTTCTGACCTGATAACAGGTGAGTATATCGGAATTCATAGTTCGACTGATTTTCGAGGAATATTTGTACGTTTCAAAAAAGGACAGTTAGAATCTTTTCTGGTGAAAACCACACAATGGGTTCCTATGGAAGGAAATACAACTTACTGGTAAGTACGCTTAGAATTACTTTTCAGGGTCAGTGCTGGGCTAAAAGATGCAGCACTGGGTTCTGTCCTGATAACAGGTGAGGAAATCGGAATTCATAGTTCGGTTGATTTTAGAGGAATATTTGTACATTTTAAAAATGGACACTTAGAAACTTTTCTTCTGAAAACCACACAATGGATTCCTATGGAAGGAAATACAAGTTACTGGTAAGTACACTTAGAATTACTTTCCAGGGTCAGTGCTGGGCTAAATGATGCAGCACTGTGTTCTGTCCTGATAACAGGTGAGTAAATCAGACTTCATAGTTTGACTGATTTTAGAGGAATATTTGTACGTTTCAAAAATGGACACTTTGAAACTTTTCTGCTGAAAACCACACAATGAATTCCTATGGAAGGAAATACAAGTTACTGGTAAGTACACTTAGAATTACTTTCCAGGGTCAGTGCTGGGCTAAAGGATGCAGCACTGGGTTCTGTCCTGATAACAGGTGAGTAAATCGGAATTCATAGTTCGGTTGATTTTAGAGGAGTATTTGTACGTTTCAAAAATGGACACTTACAAACTTTTCTGCTGAAAACCACACAATGGATTCCTATGGAAGGAAATACAAGTTACTGGTAAGTACACTTAGAATTACTTTCCAGGGTCAGTGCTGGGCTAAATGATGCAGCACTGTGTTCTGTCCTGATAACAGGTGAGTAAATCAGACTTCATAGTTTGACTGATTTTAGAGGAATATTTGTACGTTTCAAAAATGGACACTTTGAAACTTTTCTGCTGAAAACCACACAATGAATTCCTATGGAAGGAAATACAAGTTACTGGTAAGTACACTTAGAATTACTTTCCAGGGTCAGTGCTGGGCTAAATGATGCAGCACTGGGTTCTGTCCTGATAACAGGTGAGTATATCGGAATTCATAGTTCGACTGATTTTCGAGGAATATTTGTACGTTTCAAAAAAGGACAATTAGAAACTTTTCTGGTGAAAACCACACAGTGGATTCCTATGGAAGGAAATACAACTTACTGGTAAGTACGCTTAGAATTACTTTTCAGGGTCAGTGCTGGGCTAAAAGATGCAGCACTGGGTTCTTTCCTGATAACAGGTGAGTAAATCGGAATTCATAGTTCGGTTGGTTTTAGAGGAATATTTGTACATTTTAAAAATGGACACTTAGAAACTTTTCTTCTGAAAACCACACAATGGATTCCTATGGAAGGAAATACAAGTTACTGGTAAGTACACTTAGAATTACTTTCCAGGGTCAGTGCTGGGCTAAATGATGCAGCACTGGGTTCTGTCCTGATAACAGGTGAGTATATCGGAATTCATAGTTCGACTGATTTTCGAGGAATATTTGTACTTTTCAAAAAAGGACTGTTAGAAACTTTTCTGCTGAAAACAACACAATGGATTCCTATGGAAGGAAATACAATTTACTGGTAAGTACGCTTAGAATTACTTTTCAGGGTCGGTGCTGGGCTAAAAGGTGCAGCACTGGGTTCTTTCCTGATAACAGGTGAGTAAATCGGAATTCATAGTTCGGTTGATTTTAGAGGAATATTTGTACGTTTCAAAAATGGACACTTACAAATTTTTCTGCTGAAAACCACACAATGGATTCCTATGGAAGGAAATACAAGTTACTGGTAAGTTCACTTAGAATTACTTTCCAGGGTCAGTGCTGGGCTAAATGATGCAGCACTGGGTTCTGACCTGATAACAGGTGAGTATATCGGAATTCATAGTTCGACTGATTTTCGAGGAATATTTGTACGTTTCAAAAAAGGACAGTTAGAATCTTTTCTGGTGAAAACCACACAATGGGTTCCTATGGAAGGAAATACAACTTACTGGTAAGTACGCTTAGAATTACTTTTCAGGGTCAGTGCTGGGCTAAAAGATGCAGCACTGGGTTCTGTCCTGATAACAGGTGAGGAAATCGGAATTCATAGTTCGGTTGATTTTAGAGGAATATTTGTACATTTTAAAAATGGACACTTAGAAACTTTTCTTCTGAAAACCACACAATGGATTCCTATGGAAGGAAATACAAGTTACTGGTAAGTACACTTAGAATTACTTTCCAGGGTCAGTGCTGGGCTAAATGATGCAGCACTGTGTTCTGTCCTGATAACAGGTGAGTAAATCAGACTTCATAGTTTGACTGATTTTAGAGGAATATTTGTACGTTTCAAAAATGGACACTTTGAAACTTTTCTGCTGAAAACCACACAATGAATTCCTATGGAAGGAAATACAAGTTACTGGTAAGTACACTTAGAATTACTTTCCAGGGTCAGTGCTGGGCTAAATGATGCAGCACTGGGTTCTGTCCTGATAACAGGTGAGTATATCGGAATTCATAGTTCGACTGATTTTCGAGGAATATTTGTACGTTTCAAAAAAGGACAGTTAGAAACTTTTCTGCTGAAAACCACACAATGGATTCCTATGGAAGGAAATACAACTTACTGGTAAGTACGATTAGAATTACTTTTCAGGGTCAGTGCTGGGCTAAAAGATGCAGCACTGGGTTCTTTCCTGATAACAGGTGAGTAAATCGGAATTCATAGTTCGGTTGATTTTAGAGGAATATTTGTACGTTTTAAAAATGGACACTTAGAAACTTTTCTTCTGAAAACCACACAATGGATTCCTATGGAAGGAAATACAAGTTACTGGTAAGTACACTCAGAATTACTTTCCAGGGTCAGTGCTGGGCTAAATGATGCAGCACTGGGTTCGGTCCTGATAACAGGTGAGTAAATCAGAATTCATAGTTCGGTTGATTTTAGAGGAATATTTGTACGTTTTAAAAATGGACACTTAGAAACTTTTCTTCTGAAAACCACACAATGGATTCCTATGGAAGGTAATACAAGTTACTGCTAATTACGCTTAGAATTACTTTCCAGGGTCAGTGCTGGTCTAAAAGATGCAGCACTGGGTTCTCTCTTGATAACAGGTGAGTAAATCGGAATTCATAGTTCGACTGATTTTCGAGGAATATTTGTACGTTTCAAAAATGGACACTTACAAACCTTTCTGCTGAAAACCACACAATGGATTCCTATGGAAGGAAATACAAGTTACTGGTAAGTACACTTAGAATTACTTTCCAGGGTCAGTGCTGGGCTAAATGATGCAGCACTGGGTTCTGTCCTCATACCAGGTGAGAATATCGGAATTCATAGTTCGACTGATTTTCGAGGAATATTTGTACGTTTCAAAAAAGGACAATTAGAAACTTTTCTGGTGAAAACCACACAATGGATTCCTATGGAAGGAAATACAACTTACTGGTAAGTACGCTTAGAATTACTTTTCAGGGTCAGTGCTGGGCTAAAAGATGCAGCACTGGGTTCTTTCCTGATAACAGGTGAGTAAATCGGAATTCATAGTTCGGTTGATTTTAGAGGAATATTTGTACGTTTCAAAAATGGACACTTACAAACTTTTCTGCTGAAAACCACACAATGGATTCCTGTGGAAGGAAATACAAGTTACTGGTAAGTACACTTAGAATTACTTTCCAGGGTCAGTGCTGGGCTAAATGATGCAGCACTGGGTTCTGTCCTGATAACAGGTGAGTATATCGGAATTCATAGTTCGACTGATTTTCAAAGAATATTTGTACGTTTCAAAAAAGGACAATTAGAAACTTTTCTGGTGAAAACCACACAATGGATTCCTATGGAAGGAAATACAACTTACTGGTAAGTACGCTTAGAATTACTTTTCAGGGTCAGTGCTGGGCTAAAAGATGCAGCACTGGGTTCTTTCCTGATAACAGGTGAGTAAATCGGAATTCATAGTTCGGTTGGTTTTAGAGGAATATTTGTACATTTTAAAAATGGACACTTAGAAACTTTTCTTCTGAAAACCACACAATGGATTCCTATGGAAGGAAATACAAGTTACTGGTAAGTACACTTAGAATTACTTTCCAGGGTCAGTGCTGGGCTAAATGATGCAGCACTGGGTTCTGTCCTGATAACAGGTGAGTAAATCAGAATTCATAGTTCGGTTGATTTTCGAGGAATATTTGTACTTTTCAAAAAAGGACTGTTAGAAAATGTTCTGCTGAAAACAACACAATGGATTCCTATAGAAGGAAATACAACTTACTGGTAAGTACGCTTAGAATTACTTTTCAGGGTCGGTGCTGGGCTAAAAGGTGCAGCACTGGGTTCTTTCCTGATAACAGGTGAGTAAATCGGAATTCATAGTTCGGTTGATTTTAGAGGAATATTTGTACGTTTCAAAAATGGACACTTACAAACTTTTCTGCTGAAAACCACACAATGGATTCCTATGGAAGGAAATACAAGTTACTGGTAAGTACACTTAGAATTACTTTCCAGGGTCAGTGCTGGGCTAAATGATGCAGCACTGGGTTCTGTCCTGATAACAGGTGAGTATATCGGAATTCATAGTTCGACTGATTTTCGAAGAATATTTGTACGTTTCAAAAAAGGACAATTAGAAACTTTTCTGGTGAAAACCACACAATGGATTCCTATGGAAGGAAATACAACTTACTGGTAAGTACGCTTAGAATTACTTTTCAGGGTCAGTGCTGGGCTAAAAGATGCAGCACTGGGTTCTTTCCTGATAACAGGTGAGTAAATCGGAATTCATAGTTCGGTTGGTTTTAGAGGAATATTTGTACATTTTAAAAATGGACACTTAGAAACTTTTCTTCTGAAAACCACACAATGGATTTCTATGGAAGGAAATACAAGTTACTGGTAAGTACACTTAGAATTACTTTCCAGGGTCAGTGCTGGGCTAAATGATGCAGCACTGGGTTCTGTCCTGATAACAGGTGAGTATATCGGAATTCATAGTTCGACTGATTTTCGAGGAATATTTGTACTTTTCAAAAAAGGACTGTTAGAAACTTTTCTGCTGAAAACAACACAATGGATTCCTATGGAAGGAAATACAACTTACTGGTAAGTACGCTTAGAATTACTTTTCAGGGTCGGTGCTGGGCTAAATGGTACAGCACTGGGTTCTTTCCTGATAACAGGTGAGTAAATCGGAATTCATAGTTCGGTTGATTTTAGAGGAATATTTGTACGTTTCAAAAATGGACACTTACAAACTTTTCTGCTGAAAACCACACAATGGATTCCTATGGAAGGAAATATAAGTTACTGGTAAGTACACTTAGAATTACTTTCCAGGGTCAGTGCTGGGCTAAATGATGCAGCACTGGGTTCTGTCCTGATAACAGGTGAGTATATCGGAATTCATAGTTCGACTGATTTTCGAGGAATATTTGTACTTTTCAAAAAAGGACTGTTAGAAACTTTTCTGCTGAAAACAACACAATGGATTCCTATGGAAGGAAATACAACTTACTGGTAAGTATGCTTAGAATTACTTTTCAGGGTCGGTGCTGGGCTAAAAGGTACAGCACTGGGTTCTTTCCTGATAACAGGTGAGTAAATTGGAATTCATAGTTCGGTTGATTTTAGAGGAATATTTGTACGTTTCAAAAATGGACACTTACAAACTTTTCTGCTGAAAACCACACAATGGATTCCTATGGAAGGAAATACAAGTTACTGGTAAGTACACTTAGAATTACTTTCCAGGGTCAGTGCTGGGCTAAATGATGCAGCACTGGGTTCTGACCTGATAACAGGTGAGTATATCGGAATTCATAGTTCGACTGATTTTCGAGGAATATTTGTACGTTTCAAAAAAGGACAGTTAGAAACTTTTCTGGTGAAAACCACACAATGGGTTCCTATGGAAGGAAATACAACTTATTGGTAAGTACGCTTAGAATTACTTTTCAGGGTCAGTGCTGTGCTAAAAGATGCAGCACTGGGTTCTGTCCTGATAACAGGTGAGTACATCGGAATTCATAGTTCGGTTGATTTTAGAGGAATATTTGTACATTTTAAAAATGGACACTTAGAAACTTTTCTTCTGAAAACCACACAATGGATTCCTATGGAAGGAAATACAAGTTACTGGTAAGTACACTTAGAATTTCTTTCCAGGGTCAGTGCGGGGCTAAATGATGCAGCACTGTGTTCTGTCCTGATAACAGGTGAGTAAATCAGACTTCATAGTTTGACTGATTTTAGAGGAATATTTGTACGTTTCAAAAATGGACACTTTGTAACTTTTCTGCTGAAAACCACACAATGGATTCCTATGGAAGGAAATACAACTTACTGGTAAGTACGCTTAGAATTACTTTTCAGAGTCAGTGCTGGGCTAAAAGATGCAGCACTGGGTTCTTTCCTGATAACAGGTGAGTAAATCGGAATTCATAGTTCGGTTGATTTTAGAGGAATATTTGTACGTTTCAAAAATGGACACTTACAAACTTTTCTGCTGAAAACCACACAATGGATTCCTTTGGAAGGAAATACAAGTTACTGGTAAGTACACTTAGAATTTCTTTCCAGGGTCAGTGCTGGGCTAAATGATGCAGCACTGGGTTCTGTCCTGATAACAGGTGAGTATATCGGAATTCATAGTTCGACTGATTTTCGAGGAATATTTGTACGTTTCAAAAAAGGACAGTTAGAAACTTTTCTGGTGAAAACCACACAATGGATTCCTATGGAAGGAAATACAATTTACTGGTAAGTACGCTTAGAATTACTTTTCAGGGTCAGTGCTGGGCTAAAAGATGCAGCACTGGGTTCTTTCCTGATAACAGGTGAGTAAATCGGAATTCATAGTTCGGTTGGTTTTAGAGGAATATTTGTACATTTTAAAAATGGACACTTAGAAACTTTTCTTCTGAAAACCACACAATGGATTCCTATGGAAGGAAATACAAGTTACTGGTAAGTACACTTAGAATTACTTTCCAGGGTCAGTGCTGGGCTAAATGATGCAGCACTGGGTTCTGTCCTGATAACAGGTGAGTATATCGGAATTCATAGTTCGACTGATTTTCGAGGAATATTTGTACTTTTCAAAAAAGGACTGTTAGAAACTTTTCTGCTGAAAACAACACAATGGATTCCTATGGAAGGAAATACAACTTACTGGTAAGTACGCTTAGAATTACTTTTCAGGGTCAGTGCTGGGCTAAAAGATGCAGCACTGGGTTCTTTCCTGATAACAGGTGAGTAAATCGGAATTCATAGTTCGGTTGGTTTTAGAGGAATATTTGTACATTTTAAAAATGGACACTTAGAAACTTTTCTTCTGAAAACCACACAATGGATTCCTATGGAAGGAAATACAAGTTACTGGTAAGTACACTTAGAATTACTTTCCAGGGTCAGTGCTGGGCTAAATGATGCAGCACTGGGTTCTGTCCTGATAACAGGTGAGTATATCGGAATTCATAGTTCGACTGATTTTTGAGGAATATTTGTGCTTTTCAAAAAAGGACTGTTAGAAACTTTTCTGCTGAAAACAACACAATGGATTCCTATGGAAGGAAATACAACTTACTGGTAAGTACGCTTAGAATTACTTTTCAGGGTCGGTGCTGGGCTAAAAGGTACAGCACTGGGTTCTTTCCTGATAACAGGTGAGTAAATCGGAATTCATAGTTCGGTTGATTTTAGAGGAATATTTGTACGTTTCAAAAATGGACACTTACAAACTTTTCTGCTGAAAACCACACAATGGATTCCTATGGAAGGAAATACAAGTTACTGGTAAGTACACTTAGAATTACTTTCCAGGGTCAGTGCTGGGCTAAATGATGCAGCACTGGGTTCTGACCTGATAACAGGTGAGTATATCGGAATTCATAGTTCGACTGATTTTCGAGGAATATTTGTACGTTTCAAAAAAGGACAGTTAGAAACTTTTCTGGTGAAAACCACACAATGGGTTCCTATGGAAGGAAATACAACTTATTGGTAAGTACGCTTAGAATTACTTTTCAGGGTCAGTGCTGTGCTAAAAGATGCAGCACTGGGTTCTGTCCTGATAACAGGTGAGTACATCGGAATTCATAGTTCGGTTGATTTTAGAGGAATATTTGTACATTTTAAAAATGGACACTTAGAAACTTTTCTTCTGAAAACCACACAATGGATTCCTATGGAAGGAAATACAAGTTACTGGTAAGTACGCTTAGAATTACTTTTCAGTGCTGGGCTAACAGATGCAGCCCTGGGTTCTCTCCTGATAACAGGTGAGTAAATCGGAATTCGTAGTTCAGCTGATTTTAGAGGAATATTTGTACGTTTCAAAAATGGACACTAAGAAACTTTTCTGCTGAAAACCACACAATGGATTCCTATGAAAGGAAATACAAGTTACTGGTAAGTACGCTTAGAATTACTTTCCAGAGTCAGTGCTGGTCTAATAGATGCTGCACTGGGTTCTCTCCTGATAACAGGTGAGTAAATCGGAATTCGTAGTTCGGCGGATTTTAGAGGAATATTTGTACGTTTGAAAAATGTACACTTAGAAACTTTTCTGCTGAAAACCACACAATGGATTCCTATGGAAGGAAATACAAGTTACTGGTAAGTACGCTTAGAATTACTTTTCAGGGTCAGTGCTGGGCTAACAGATGCAGCCCTGGGTTCTCTCCTGATAACAGGTGTGTAAATCGGAATTCGTAGTTCGGCTGATTTTACAGGAATATTTGCATGTTTCAAAAATGGACACTTTGAAACTTTTCTGCTGAAAACCACACAATTCATTTTTATGGAAGGAAACACAAGTTCCTGGTAAGTACTCTTAGAATTACTTTCCAGGGTCAGTGCTGGGCTAAAAGATGCAGCACTGGGTTCTCTCCTGATAACAGGTGAGTAAATCGGAATTCGTAGTTCGGCTGTTTTTAGAGGAATATTTGTACATTTCAAAAATGGACACTTAGCAACTTTTCTTCTGAAAACCACACAATGCATTACTATGGAAGGAAATACAAGTTACTGGTAAGTACGCTTAGAATTACTTTCCAGGGTCAGTGCTGGTCTAAAAGATACAGCACTGGGTTCTCTTCTGATAACAGGTGAGTAAATAGGAATTCGTAGTTCGGCTGATTTTAGAGGAATATTTGTACGTTTCAAAAATGTTCACTTAGAAACTTTTCTGCTGAAAACCACACAATGGATATCTCTGGAAGGAAATACAAGTTACTGGTAAGTATGCTTATAATTACTTTTCAGGGTCAGTGCTGGGCTAACAGATGCAGCCCTGAATTCTCTCCTGATGACAGGTGAGTAAATCGGAATTCGTAGTTCGACTGATTTTAAAGGAATATTTGTGCGTTTCAAAAATGAACAGTTAGAAACTTTTCTGATGAAAACCACACAATGGATTCCTATGGAAGGAAATACAAGTTACTGGCAAGTATGCTTAGAATTACTTTCCAGGGTCAGTGCTGGGCTAAAAGTAGTAGCACTGGGTTCTCTTCCGATAACAGGTGAGTAAATCGGAATTCATAGTTTGACTGATTTTACAGGAATAGTTGTACGTTTCAAAAATGGACACTTTGAAACTTTTCTGCTGAAAACCACACAATGCATTTCTATGGAAGGTAATACAAGTTACTGCTAATTACGCTTAGAATTACTTTCCAGGGTCAGTGCTGGTCTAAAAGATGCAGCATTGGGTTCTCTCCTGATAACAGGTGAGTAAATCGGAATTCATAGTTCGACTGATTTTCGAGGAATATTTGTACGTTTCAAAAATGGACACTTACAAACTTTTCTGGTGAAAACCACACAATGGATTCCTATGGAAGGAAATACAACTTACTGGTAAGTACGTTTAGAATTACTTTTCAGGGTCAGTGCTGGGCTAAAAGATGCAACACTTGGTTCTCTCCTGATAACAGGTGAGTAAATCGGAATTCGTAGTTCAGCTCATTTTAGAGGAATATTTGTACGTTTCAAAAATGTAGACTTAGATACTTTTCTGCTGAAAACCAAACAATGGATTCCTATGGAAGGAAATACAAGTTACTGGTAAGTACACTTATAATTACTTTCCAGGGTCAGTGCTGGGTTAAAAGATGCAGCACTGGGTTCTTTCCTGATAACAGGTGAGTAAATCGGAATTCATAGTTCGGTTGATTTTAGAGGAATATTTGTACGTTTTAAAAATGGACACTTAGAAACTTTTTTTCTGAAACCACACAATGGATTCCTATGGAAGGAAATACAAGTTACTGGTAAGTACACTTAGAATTATTTTCCAGGGTCAGTGCTGGGCTAAATGATGCAGCACTGGGTTCTGTCCTGATAACAGGTGAGTATATCGGAATTCATAGTTCGACTGATTTTCGAGGAATATTTGTACTTTTCAAAAAAGGACAGTTAGAAACTTTTCTGCTGAAAACAACACAATGGATTCCTATGGAAGGAAATACAACTTACTGGTAAGTACGCTTAGAATTACTTTTCAGGGTCGGTGCTGGGCTAAAAGATGCAGCACTGGGTTCTTTCCTGATAACAGGTGAGTAAATCGGAATTCATAGTTCGGTTGATTTTAGAGGAATATTTGTACGTTTTAAAAATGGACACTTAGAAACTTTTCTTCTGAAAACCACACAATGGATTCCTATGGAAGGTAATACAAGTTACTGCTAATTACGCTTAGAATTACTTTCCAGGGTCAGTGCTGGTCTAAAAGATGCAGCACTGGGTTCTCTCCTGATAACAGGTGAGTAAATCGGAATTCATAGTTCGACTGATTTTCGAGGAATATTTGTACGTTTCAAAAATGGACACTTTCAAACTTTTCTGCTGAAAACCACACAATGGATTCCTATGGAAGGAAATTCAAGTTACTGGTAAGTACACTTACAATTACTTTCCAGGGTCAGTGCTGGGCTAAATGATGCAGCACTGGGTTCTGTCCTGATAACAGGTGAGTATATCGGAATTCATAGTTCGACTGATTTTCGAGGAATATTTGTACGTTTCAAAAAAGGACAGTTAGAAACTTTTCTGGTGAAAACCACACAATGGATTCCTATGGAAGGAAATGCAACTTACTGGTAAGTATGCTTAGAATTACATTTCAGGGTCAGTGCTGGGCTAAAAGATGCAGCACTGGGTTCTTTTCTGATAACAGGTGAGTAAATCGGAATTCATAGTTCGGTTGATTTTAGAAAAATATTTGTACGTTTTAAAAATGGACACTTAGAAACTTTTCTGCTGAAAACCACACAATGGATATCTATGGAAGGAAATACAAGTTACTGGTAAGTATGCTTATAATTACTTTTCAGGGTCAGTGCTGGGCTAACAGATGCATCCCTGAATTCTCTCCTGATAACAGGTGAGTAAATCGGAATTCGTAGTTCGGCTGATTTTAGAGGAATATTTGTGTGTTTCAAAAATGAACAGTTAGAAACTTTTCTGATGAAAACCACACAATGGATTCCTATGGAAGGAAATACAAGTTACTTGCAAGTATGCTTAGAATTACTTTCCAGGGTCAGTGCTGGGCTAAAAGAAGCAGCACTGGGTTCTCTCCCGATAACAGGTGAGTAAATCAGACTTCATAGTTTGACTGATTTTAGAGGAATATTTGTACGTTTCAAAAATGGACAATTTGAAACTTTTCTGCTGAAAACCACACAATGGATTCCTATGGAAGGAAATACAACTTACTGGTAAGTACGCTTAGAATTACTTTTCAGGGTCAGTGCTGGGCTAAAAGATGCAGCACTGGGTTCTTTCCTGATAACAGGTGAGTAAATCGGAATTCATAGTTCGGTTGATTTTAGAGGAATATTTGTACGTTTCAAAAATGTACACTTAGAAACTTTTCTTTTGAAAACCACACAATGGATTCCTATGGAAGGAAATACAAGTTACTGGTAAGTACACTTAGAATTACTTTCCAGGGTCAGTGCTGGGCTAAATGATGCAGCACTGTGTTCTGTCCTGATAACAGGTGAGTAAATCAGACTTCATAGTTTGACTGATTTTAGAGGAATATTTGTACGTTTCAAAAATGGACACTTTGAAACTTTTCTGCTGAAAACCACACAATGGATTCCTATGGAAGGAAATACAACTTACTGGTAAGTATGCTTAGAATTACTTTTCAGGGTCAGTGCTGGGCTAAAAGATGCAGCACTGGGTTCTTTCCTGATAACAGGTGAGTAAATCGGAATTCATAGTTCGGTTGATTTTAGAGGAATATTTGTACGTTTCAAAAATGGACACTTACAAACTTTTCTGCTGAAAACCACACAATGGATTCCTATGGAAGGAAATACAAGTTACTGGTAAGTACACTTACAATTACTTTCCAGGGTCAGTGCTGGGCTAAATGATGCAGCACTGGGTTCTGTCCTGATAACAGGTGAGTATATCGGAATTCATAGTTCGACTGATTTTCGAGGAATATTTGTACGTTTCAAAAAAGGACAATTAGAAACTTTTCTGGTGAAAACCACACAATGGATTCCTAGGGAAGGAAATACAACTTACTGGTAAGTACGCTTAGAATTACTTTTCAGGGTCAGTGCTGGGCTAAAAGATGCAGCACTGGGTTCTTTCCTGATAACAGGTGAGTAAATCGGAATTCATAGTTCGGTTGGTTTTAGAGGAATATTTGTACATTTTAAAAATGGACACTTAGAAACTTTTCTTCTGAAAACCACACAATGGATTCCTATGGAAGGAAATACAAGTTACTGGTAAGTACACTTAGAATTACTTTCCAGGGTCAGTGCTGGGCTAAATGATGCAGCACTGGGTTCTGTCCTGATAACAGGTGAGTATATCGGAATTCATAGTTCGACTGATTTTCGAGGAATATTTGTACTTTTCAAAAAAGGACTGTTAGAAACTTTTCTTCTGAAAACCACACAATGGATTCCTATGGAAGGTAATACAAGTTACTGCTAATTACGCTTAGAATTACTTTCCAGGGTCAGTGCTGGTCTAAAAGATGCAGCACTGGGTTCTCTCTTGATAACAGGTGAGTAAATAGGAATTCATAGTTCGACTGATTTTCGAGGAATATTTGTACGTTTCAAAAATGGACACTTACAAACCTTTCTGCTGAAAACCACACAATGGATTCCTATGGAAGGAAATACAAGTTACTGGTAAGTACACTTAGAATTACTTTCCAGGGTCAGTGCTGGGCTAAATGATGCAGCACTGGGTTCTGTCCTCATACCAGGTGAGAATATCGGAATTCATAGTTCGACTGATTTTCGAGGAATATTTGTACGTTTCAAAAAAGGACAGTTAGAAACTTTTCTGGTGAAAACCACACAATGGATTCCTATGGAAGGAAATACAACTTACTGGTAAGTACGCTTAGAATTACTTTTCAGGGTCAGTGCTGGGCTAAAAGATGCAGCACTGGGTTCTTTACTGATAACAAGTGAGTAAATCAGAATTCATAGTTTGGTTGATTTTCGAGGAATATTTGTACTTTTCAAAAAAGGACTGTTAGAAAATTTTCTGCTGAAAACAACACAATGGATTCCTATGGAAGAAAATACAACTTACTGGTAAGTACGCTTAGAATTACTTTTCAGGGTCAGTGCTGGGCTAAAAGATGCAGCACTGGGTTCTTTCCTGATAACAGGTGAGTAAATCGGAATTCATAGTTCGGTTGATTTTAGAGGAATATTTGTACGTTTCAAAAATGGACACTTACAAACTTTTCTGCTGAAAACCACACAATGGATTCCTATGGAAGGAAATACAAGTTACTGGTAAGTACGCTTAGAATTACTTTCCAGGGTCAGTGCTGGGCTAAATGATGCAGCACTGGGTTCTGTCCTGATAACAGGTGAGTATATCGGAATTCATAGTTCGACTGATTTTCAAGGAATATTTGTACGTTTCAAAAAAGGACAATTAGAAACTTTTCTGGTGAAAACCACACAATGGATTCCTATGGAAGGAAATACAACTTACTGGTAAGTACGCTTAGAATTACTTTTCAGGGTCAGTGCTGGGCTAAAAGATGCAGCACTGGGTTCTTTCCTGATAACAGGTGAGTAAATCGGAATTCATAGTTCAGTTGATTTTAGAGGAATATTTGTACGTTTCAAAAATGGACACTTACAAACTTTTCTGCTGAAAACCACACAATGGATTCCTATGGAAGGAAATACAAGTTACTGGTAAGTACACTTAGAATTACTTTCCAGGGTCAGTGCTGGGCTAAATGATGCAGCACTGGTTTCTGTCCTGATAACAGGTGAGTATATCGGAATTCACAGTTCGACTGATTTTCAAAGAATATTTGTACGTTTCAAAAAAGGACAATTAGAAACTTTTCTGGTGAAAACCACACAATGGATTCCTATGGAAGGAAATACAACTTACTGGTAAGTACGCTTAGAATTACTTTTCAGGGTCAGTGCTGGGCTAAAAGATGCAGCACTGGGTTCTTTCCTGATAACAGGTGAGTAAATCGGAATTCATAGTTCGGTTGGTTTTAGAGGAATATTTGTACATTTTAAAAATGGACACTTAGAAACTTTTCTTCTGAAAACCACACAATGGATTCCTATGGAAGGAAATACAAGTTACTGGTAAGTACACTTAGAATTACTTTCCAGGGTCAGTGCTGGGCTAAATGATTCAGCACTGGGTTCTGTCCTGATAACAGGTGAGTAAATCAGAATTCATAGTTCGGTTGATTTTTGAGGAATATTTGTACTTTTCAAAAAAGGACTGTTAGAAAATTTTCTGCTGAAAACAACACAATGGATTCCTATGGAAGGAAATACAAGTTACTGGTAAGTACGCTTAGAATTACTTTTCAGTGCTGGGCTAACAGATGCAGCACTGGGTTCTCTCCTGATAACAGGTGAGTAAATCGGAATTCGTAGTTCAGCTGATTTTAGAGGAATATTTGTACGTTTCAAAAATGGACACTAAGAAACTTTTCTGCTGAAAACCACACAATGGATTCCTATGAAAGGAAATACAAGTTACTGGTAAGTACGCTTAGAATTACTTTCCAGAGTCAGTGCTGGTCTAATAGATGCTGCACTGGGTTCTCTCCTGATAACAGGTGAGTAAATCGGAATTCGTAGTTCGGCTGATTTTAGAGGAATATTTGTACGTTTGAAAAATGTACACTTAGAAACTTTTCTGCTGAAAACCACACAATGGATTCCTATGGAAGGAAATACAAGTTACTGGTAAGTACGCTTAGAATTACTTTTCAGGGTCAGTGCTGGGCTAACAGATGCAGCCCTGGGTTCTCTCCTGATAACAGGTGTGTAAATCGGAATTCGTAGTTCGGCTGATTTTACAGGAATATTTGCATGTTTCAAAAATGGACACTTTGAAACTTTTCTGCTGAAAACCACACAATTCATTTTTATGGAAGGAAACACAAGTTCCTGGTAAGTACTCTTAGAATTACTTTCCAGGGTCAGTGCTGGGCTAAAAGATGCAGCACTGGGTTCTCTCCTGATAACAGGTGAGTAAATCGGAATTCGTAGTTCGGCTGTTTTTAGAGGAATATTTGTACATTTCAAAAATGGACACTTAGCAACTTTTCTTCTGAAAACCACACAATGCATTACTATGGAAGGAAATACAAGTTACTGGTAAGTACGCTTAGAATTACTTTCCAGGGTCAGTGCTGGTCTAAAAGATACAGCACTGGGTTCTCTTCTGATAACAGGTGAGTAAATAGGAATTCGTAGTTCGGCTGATTTTAGAGGAATATTTGTACGTTTCAAAAATGTACACTTAGAAACTTTTCTGCTGAAAACCACACAATGGATATCTCTGGAAGGAAATACAAGTTACTGGTAAGTATGCTTATAATTACTTTTCAGGGTCAGTGCTGGGCTAACAGATGCGGCCCTGAATTCTCTCCTGATGACAGGTGAGTAAATCGGAATTCGTAGTTCGACTGATTTTAAAGGAATATTTGTGCGTTTCAAAAATGAACAGTTAGAAACTTTTCTGATGAAAACCACACAATGGATTCCTATGGAAGGAAATACAAGTTACTGGCAAGTATGCTTAGAATTACTTTCCAGGGTCAGTGCTGGGCTAAAAGTAGTAGCACTGGGTTCTCTTCCGATAACAGGTGAGTAAATCGGAATTCATAGTTTGACTGATTTTACAGGAATAGTTGTACGTTTCAAAAATGGACACTTTGAAACTTTTCTGCTGAAAACCACACAATGCATTTCTATGGAAGGTAATACAAGTTACTGCTAATTACGCTTAGAATTACTTTCCAGGGTCAGTGCTGGTCTAAAAGATGCAGCACTGGGTTCTCTCCTGATAACAGGTGAGTAAATCGGAATTCATAGTTCGACTGATTTTCGAGGAATATTTGTACGTTTCAAAAATGGACACTTACAAACTTTTCTGGTGAAAACCACACAATGGATTCCTATGGAAGGAAATACAACTTACTGGTAAGTACGTTTAGAATTACTTTTCAGGGTCAGTGCTGGGCTAAAAGATGCAACACTTGGTTCTCTCCTGATAACAGGTGAGTAAATCGGAATTCGTAGTTCAGCTCATTTTAGAGGAATATTTGTACGTTTCAAAAATGTAGACTTAGATACTTTTCTGCTGAAAACCAAACAATGGATTCCTATGGAAGGAAATACAAGTTACTGGTAAGTACACTTATAATTACTTTCCAGGGTCAGTGCTGGGTTAAAAGATGCAGCACTGGGTTCTTTCCTGATAACAGGTGAGTAAATCGGAATTCATAGTTTGGTTGATTTTAGAGGAATATTTGTACGTTTTAAAAATGGACACTTAGAAACTTTTCTTCTGAAAACCACACAATGGATTCCTATGGAAGGAAATACAAGTTACTGGTAAGTACACTTAGAATTACTTTCCAGGGTCAGTGCTGGGCTAAATGATTCAGCACTGGGTTCTGTCCTGATAACAGGTGAGTAAATCAGAATTCATAGTTCGGTTGATTTTTGAGGAATATTTGTACTTTTCAAAAAAGGACTGTTAGAAAATTTTCTGCTGAAAACAACACAATGGATTCCTATGGAAGGAAATACAAGTTACTGGTAAGTACGCTTAGAATTACTTTTCAGTGCTGGGCTAACAGATGCAGCACTGGGTTCTCTCCTGATAACAGGTGAGTAAATCGGAATTCGTAGTTCAGCTGATTTTAGAGGAATATTTGTACGTTTCAAAAATGGACACTAAGAAACTTTTCTGCTGAAAACCACACAATGGATTCCTATGAAAGGAAATACAAGTTACTGGTAAGTACGCTTAGAATTACTTTCCAGAGTCAGTGCTGGTCTAATAGATGCTGCACTGGGTTCTCTCCTGATAACAGGTGAGTAAATCGGAATTCGTAGTTCGGCTGATTTTAGAGGAATATTTGTACGTTTGAAAAATGTACACTTAGAAACTTTTCTGCTGAAAACCACACAATGGATTCCTATGGAAGGAAATACAAGTTACTGGTAAGTACGCTTAGAATTACTTTTCAGGGTCAGTGCTGGGCTAACAGATGCAGCCCTGGGTTCTCTCCTGATAACAGGTGTGTAAATCGGAATTCGTAGTTCGGCTGATTTTACAGGAATATTTGCATGTTTCAAAAATGGACACTTTGAAACTTTTCTGCTGAAAACCACACAATTCATTTTTATGGAAGGAAACACAAGTTCCTGGTAAGTACTCTTAGAATTACTTTCCAGGGTCAGTGCTGGGCTAAAAGATGCAGCGCTGGGTTCTCTCCTGATAACAGGTGAGTAAATCGGAATTCGTAGTTCGGCTGTTTTTAGAGGAATATTTGTACATTTCAAAAATGGACACTTAGCAACTTTTCTTCTGAAAACCACACAATGCATTACTATGGAAGGAAATACAAGTTACTGGTAAGTACGCTTAGAATTACTTTCCAGGGTCAGTGCTGGTCTAAAAGATACAGCACTGGGTTCTCTTCTGATAACAGGTGAGTAAATAGGAATTCGTAGTTCGGCTGATTTTAGAGGAATATTTGTACGTTTCAAAAATGTACACTTAGAAACTTTTCTGCTGAAAACCACACAATGGATATCTCTGGAAGGAAATACAAGTTACTGGTAAGTATGCTTATAATTACTTTTCAGGGTCAGTGCTGGGCTAACAGATGCAGCCCTGAATTCTCTCCTGATGACAGGTGAGTAAATCGGAATTCGTAGTTCGACTGATTTTAAAGGAATATTTGTGCGTTTCAAAAATGAACAGTTAGAAACTTTTCTGATGAAAACCACACAATGGATTCCTATGGAAGGAAATACAAGTTACTGGCAAGTATGCTTAGAATTACTTTCCAGGGTCAGTGCTGGGCTAAAAGTAGTAGCACTGGGTTCTCTTCCGATAACAGGTGAGTAAATCGGAATTCATAGTTTGACTGATTTTACAGGAATAGTTGTACGTTTCAAAAATGGACACTTTGAAACTTTTCTGCTGAAAACCACACAATGCATTTCTATGGAAGGTAATACAAGTTACTGCTAATTACGCTTAGAATTACTTTCCAGGGTCAGTGCTGGTCTAAAAGATGCAGCACTGGGTTCTCTCCTGATAACAGGTGAGTAAATCGGAATTCATAGTTCGACTGATTTTCGAGGAATATTTGTACGTTTCAAAAATGGACACTTACAAACTTTTCGGGTGAAAACCACACAATGGATTCCTATGGAAGGAAATACAACTTACTGGTAAGTACGTTTAGAATTACTTTTCAGGGTCAGTGCTGGGCTAAAAGATGCAACACTTGGTTCTCTCCTGATAACAGGTGAGTAAATCGGAATTCGTAGTTCAGCTCATTTTAGAGGAATATTTGTACGTTTCAAAAATGGACACTTAGAAACTTTTTTTCTGAAACCACACAATGGATTCCTATGGAAGGAAATACAAGTTACTGGTAAGTACACTTAGAATTATTTTCCAGGGTCAGTGCTGGGCTAAATGATGCAGCACTGGGTTCTGTCCTGATAACAGGTGAGTATATCGGAATTCATAGTTCGACTGATTTTCGAGGAATATTTGTACTTTTCAAAAAAGGACAGTTAGAAACTTTTCTGCTGAAAACAACACAATGGATTCCTATGGAAGGAAATACAACTTACTGGTAAGTACGCTTAGAATGACTTTTCAGGGTCGGTGCTGGGCTAAAAGATGCAGCACTGGGTTCTTTCCTGATAACAGGTGAGTAAATCGGAATTCATAGTTCGGTTGATTTTAGAGGAATATTTGTACGTTTTAAAAATGGACACTTAGAAACTTTTCTTCTGAAAACCACACAATGGATTCCTATGGAAGGTAATACAAGTTACTGCTAATTACGCTTAGAATTACTTTCCAGGGTCAGTGCTGGTCTAAAAGATGCAGCACTGGGTTCTCTCCTGATAACAGGTGAGTAAATCGGAATTCATAGTTCGACTGATTTTCGAGGAATATTTGTACGTTTCAAAAATGGACACTTTCGAACTTTTCTGCTGAAAACCACACAATGGATTCCTATGGAAGGAAATTCAAGTTACTGGTAAGTACACTTACAATTACTTTCCAGGGTCAGTGCTGGGCTAAATGATGCAGCACTGGGTTCTGTCCTGATAACAGGTGAGTATATCGGAATTCATAGTTCGACTGATTTTCGAGGAATATTTGTACGTTTCAAAAAAGGACAGTTAGAAACTTTTCTGGTGAAAACCACACAATGGATTCCTATGGAAGGAAATACAACTTACTGGTAAGTACGCTTAGAATTACATTTCAGGGTCAGTGCTGGGCTAAAAGATGCAGCACTGGGTTCTTTCCTGATAACAGGTGAGTAAATCGGAATTCATAGTTCGGTTGATTTTAGAGGAATATTTGTACGTTTTAAAAATGGACACTTAGAAACTTTTCTTCTGAAAACCACACAATGGATTCCTATGGAAGGTAATACAAGTTACTGCTAATTACGCTTAGAATTACTTTCCAGGGTCATTGCTGGTCTAAAAGATGCAGCACTGGGTTCTCTCCTGATAACAGGTGAGTAAATCGGAATTCATAGTTCGACTGATTTTCGAGGAATATTTGTACTTTTCAAAAATGGACACTTTCAAACTTTTCTGCTGAAAACCACACAATGGATTCCTATGGAAGGAAATACAAGTTACTGGCTACGTACACTTACAATTACTTTCCAGGGTCAGAGCTGGGCTAAATGATGCAGCACTGGGTTCTGTCCTGATAACAGGTGAGTATATCGGAATTCATAGTTCGACTGATTTTTGAGGAATATTTGTACGTTTCAAAAAAGGACAATTAGAAAATTTTCTGGTGAAAACCACACAATGGATTCCTATGGAAGGAAATACAACTTACTGGTAAGTACGCTTAGAATTACTTTTCAGGGTCAGTGCTGGGCTAAAAGGTGCAGCACTGGGTTCTTTCCTGATAACAGGTGAGTAAATCGGAATTCATAGTTCGGTTGATTTTAGAGGAATATTTGTACGTTTTAAAAATGGACACTTAGAAACTTTTCTGCTGAAAACCACACAATGGATATCTATGGAAGGAAATACAAGTTACTGGTAAGTATGCTTATAATTACTTTTCAGGGTCAGTGCTGGGCTAACAGATGCAGCCCTGAATTCTCTCCTGATAACAGGTGAGTAAATCGGAATTCGTAGTTCGGCTGATTTTAGAGGAATATTTGTGTGTTTCAAAAATGAACAGTTAGAAACTTTTCTGATGAAAACCACACAATGGATTCCTATGGAAGGAAATACAAGTTACTTGCAAGTATGCTTAGAATTACTTTCCAGGGTCAGTGCTGGGCTAAAAGAAGCAGCACTGGGTTCTGTCCTGATAACAGGTGAGTATATCGGAATTCATAGTTCGACTGATTTTCGAGGAATATTTGTACGTTTCAAAAAAGGACAATTAGAAACTTTTCTGGTGAAACCACACAATGGATTCCTATGGAAGGAAATACAACTTACTGGTAAGTACGCTTAGAATTACTTTTCAGGGTCAGTGCTGAGCTAAATGATGCAGCACTGGGTTCTGTCCTGATAACAGGTGAGTATATCGGAATTCATAGTTCGACTGATTTTCGAGGAATATTTGTACGTTTCAAAAAAGGACAATTAGAAACTTTTCTGGTGAAACCACACAATGGATTCCTATGGAAGGAAATACAACTTACTGGTAAGTACGCTTAGAATTACTTTTCAGGGTCAGTGCTGGGCTAAAAGATGCAGCACTGGGTTCTTTCCTGATAACAGGTGAGTAAATCGGAATTCATAGTTCGGTTGGTTTTAGAGGAATATTTGTACATTTTAAAAATGGACACTTAGAAACTTTTCTTCTGAAAACCACACAATGGATTCCTATGGAAGGAAATACAAGTTACTGGTAAGTACACTTAGAATTACTTTCCAGGGTCAGTGCTGGGCTAAAAGATGCAGCACTGGGTTCTTTCCTGATAACAGGTGAGTAAATCGGAATTCATAGTTCGGTTGGTTTTAGAGGAATATTTGTACATTTTAAAAATGGACACTTAGAAACTTTTCTTCTGAAAACCACACAATGGATTCCTATGGAAGGAAATACAAGTTACTGGTAAGTACGCTTAGAATTACTTTTCAGGGTCAGTGCTGGGCTAAAAGATGCAGCACTGGGTTCTTTCCTGATAACAGGTGAGTAAATCGGAATTCATAGTTCGGTTGGTTTTAGAGGAATATTTGTACATTTTAAAAATGGACACTTAGAAACTTTTCTTCTGAAAACCACACAATGGATTCCTATGGAAGGAAATACAAGTTACTGGTAAGTACACTTAGAATTACTTTCCAGGGTCAGTGCTGGGCTAAATGATGCAGCACTGGGTTCTGTCCTGATAACAGGTGAGTAAATCAGAATTCATAGTTCGGTTGATTTTTGAGGAATATTTGTACTTTTCAAAAAAGGACTGTTAGAAAATTTTCTGCTGAAAACAACACAATGGATTCCTATAGAAGGAAATACAACTTACTGGTAAGTACGCTTAGAATTACTTTTCAGGGTCGGTGCTGCGCTAAAAGGTGCAGCACTGGGTTCTTTCCTGATAACAGGTGAGTAAATCGGAATTCATAGTTCGGTTGATTTTAGAGGAATATTTGTACGTTTCAAAAATGGACACTTACAAACTTTTCTGCTGAAAACCACACAATGGATTCCTATGGAAGGAAATACAAGTTACTGGTAAGTACACTTAGAATTACTTTCCAGGGTCAGTGCTGGGCTAAATGATGCAGCACTGGGTTCTGTCCTGATAACAGGTGAGTATATCGGAATTCATAGTTCGACTGATTTTCAAAGAATATTTGTACGTTTCAAAAAAGGACAATTAGAAACTTTTCTGGTGAAAACCACACAATGGATTCCTATGGAAGGAAATACAACTTACTGGTAAGTACGCTTAGAATTACTTTTCAGGGTCAGTGCTGGGCTAAAAGATGCAGCACTGGGTTCTTTCCTGATAACAGGTGAGTAAATCGGAATTCATAGTTCGGTTGGTTTTAGAGGAATATTTGTACATTTTAAAAATGGACACTTAGAAACTTTTCTTCTGAAAACCACACAATGGATTCCTATGGAAGGAAATACAAGTTACTGGTAAGTACACTTAGAATTACTTTCCAGGGTCAGTGCTGGGCTAAATGATGCAGCACTGGGTTCTGTCCTGATAACAGGTGAGTAAATCAGAATTCATAGTTCGGTTGATTTTCGAGGAATATTTGTACTTTTCAAAAAAGGACTGTTAGAAAATTTTCTGCTGAAAACAACACAATGGATTCCTATAGAAGGAAATACAACTTACTGGTAAGTACGCTTAGAATTATTTTTCAGGGTCGGTGCTGGGCTAAAAGGTGCAGCACTGGGTTCTTTCCTGATAACAGGTGAGTAAATCGGAATTCATAGTTCGGTTGGTTTTAGAGGAATATTTGTACATTTTAAAAATGGACACTTAGAAACTTTTCTTCTGAAAACCACACAATGGATTCCTATGGAAGGAAATACAAGTTACTGGTAAGTACACTTAGAATTACTTTCCAGGGTCAGTGCTGGGCTAAATGATGCAGCACTGGGTTCTGTCCTGATAACAGGTGAGTATATCGGAATTCATAGTTCGACTGATTTTCGAGGAATATTTGTACTTTTCAAAAAAGGACTGTTAGAAACTTTTCTGCTGAAAACAACACAATCGATTCCTATGGAAGGAAATACAACTTACTGGTAAGTACGCTTAGAATTACTTTTCAGGGTCGGTGCTGGGCTAAAAGGTGCAGCACTGGGTTCTTTCCTGATAACAGGTGTGTAAATCGGAATTCATAGTTCGGTTGATTTTAGAGGAATATTTGTACGTTTCAAAAATGGACACTTACAAACTTTTCTGCTGAAAACCACACAATGGATTCCTATGGAAGGAAATACAAGTTACTGGTAAGTACACTTAGAATTACTTTCCAGGGTCAGTGCTGGGCTAAATGATGCAGCACTGGGTTCTGACCTGATAACAGGTGAGTATATCGGAATTCATAGTTCGACTGATTTTCGAGGAATATTTGTACGTTTCAAAAAAGGACAGTTAGAAACTTTTCTGGTGAAAACCACACAATGGGTTCCTATGGAAGGAAATACAACTTACTGGTAAGTACGCTTAGAATTACTTTTCAGGGTCAGTGCTGGGCTAAAAGATGCAGCACTGGGTTCTGTCCTGATAACAGGTGAGTAAATCGGAATTCATAGTTCGGTTGATTTTAGAGGAATATTTGTACATTTTAAAAATGGACACTTAGAAACTTTTCTTCTGAAAACCACACAATGGATTCCTATGGAAGGAAATACAAGTTACTGGTAAGTACACTTAGAATTACTTTCCAGGGTCAGTGATGGGCTAAATGATGCAGCATTGTGTTCTGTCCTGATAACAGGTGAGTAAATCAGACTTCATAGTTTGACTGATTTTGGAGGAATATTTGTACGTTTCAAAAATGGACACTTTGAAACTTTTCTGCTGAAAACCACACAATGGATTCCTATGGAAGGAAATACAACTTACTGGTAAGTACGCTTAGAATTACTTTTCAGGGTCAGTGCTGGGCTAAAAGATGCAGCACTGGGTTCTTTCCTGATAACAGGTGAGTAAATCGGAATTCATAGTTCGGTTGATTTTAGAGGAATATTTGTACATTTCAAAAATGGACACTTACAAACTTTTCAGCTGAAAACCACACAATGGATTCCTATGGAAGGAAATACAAGTTACTGGTAAGTACACTTAGAATTACTTTCCAGGGTCAGTGCTGGGCTAAATGATGCAGCACTGGGTTCTGTCCTGATAACAGGTGAGTAAATCGGAATTCATAGTTCGACTGATTTTCGAGGAATATTTGTACGTTTCAAAAAAGGACAGTTAGAAACTTTTCTGGTGAAAACCACACAATGGATTCCTATGGAAGGAAATACAACTTACTGGTAAGTACGATTAGAATTACTTTTCAGGGTCAGTGCTGGGCTAAAAGATGCAGCACTGGGTTCTTTCCTGATAACAGGTGAGTAAATCGGAATTCATAGTTTGGTTGATTTTAGAGGAATATTTGTACGTTTTAAAAATGGACACTTAGAAACTTTTCTTCTGAAAACCACACAATTGATTCCTATGGAAGGAAATACAAGTTACTGGTAAGTACACTTAGAATTACTTTCCAGGGTCAGTGCTGGGCTAAATGATGCAGCACCGGGTTCTGTCCTGATAACAGGTGAGTAAATCGGAATTCATAGTTTGGTTGATTTTAGAGGAATATTTGTACGTTTTAAAAATGGACACTTAGAAACTTTTCTTCTGAAAACCACACAATGGATTCCTATGGAAGGTAATACAAGTTACTGCTAATTACGCTTAGAATTACTTTCCAGGGTCAGTGCTGGTCTAAAAGATGCAGCACTGGGTTCTCTCTTGATAACAGGTGAGTAAATCGGAATTCATAGTTCGACTGATTTTCGAGGAATATTTGTACGTTTCAAAAATGGACACTTACAAACCTTTCTGCTGAAAACCACACAATGGATTCCTATGGAAGGTAATACAAGTTACTGGTAAGTACACTTAGAATTACTTTCCAGGGTCAGTGCTGGGCTAAATGATGCAGCACTGGGTTCTGTCCTCATACCAGGTGAGAATATCGGAATTCATAGTTCGACTGATTTTCTAGGAATATTTGTACGTTTCAAAAAAGGACAGTTAGAAACTTTTCTGGTGAAAACCACACAATGGATTCCTATGGAAGGAAATACAACTTACTGGTAAGTATGCTTAGAATTACTTTTCAGGGTCAGTGCTGGGCTAAAAGATGCAGCACTGGGTTCTTTACTGATAACAGGTGAGTAAATCAGAATTCATAGTTCGGTTGATTTTCGAGGAATATTTGTACTTTTCAAAAAAGGACTGTTAGAAAATTTTCTGCTGAAAACAACACAATGGATTCCTATGGAAGGAAATACAACTTACTGGTAAGTACGCTTAGAATTACTTTTCAGGGTCGGTGCTGGGCTAAAAGGTGCAGCACTGGGTTCTTTCCTGATAACAGGTGAGTAAATCGGAATTCATAGTTCGGTTGATTTTAGAGGAATATTTGTACGTTTCAAAAATGGACACTTACAAACTTTTCTGCTGAAAACCACACAATGGATTCCTATGGAAGGAAATACAAGTTACTGGTAAGTACACTTAGAATTACTTTCCAGGGTCAGTGCTGGGCTAAATGATGCAGCACTGGGTTCTGACCTGATAACAGGTGAGTATATCGGAATTCATAGTTCGACTGATTTTCGAGGAATATTTGTACGTTTCAAAAAAGGACAGTTAGAAACTTTTCTGGTGAAAACCACACAATGGGTTCCTATGGAAGGAAATACAGCTTACTGGTAAGTACGCTTAGAATTACTTTTCAGGGTCAGTGCTGGGCTAAAAGATGCAGCACTGGGTTCTGTCCTGATAACAGGTGAGTAAATCGGAATTCATAGTTCGGTTGATTTTAGAGGAATATTTGTACATTTTAAAAATGGACACTTAGAAACTTTTCTTCTGAAAACCACACAATGGATTCCTATGGAAGGAAATACAAGTTACTGGTAAGTACACTTAGAATTACTTTCCAGGGTCAGTGCTGGGCTAAATGATGCAGCACTGTGTTCTGTCCTGATAACAGGTGAGTAAATCAGACTTCATAGTTTGACTGATTTTAGAGGAATATTTGTACGTTTCAAAAATGGACACTTTGAAACTTTTCTGCTGAAAACCACACAATGGATTCCTATGGAAGGAAATACAACTTACTGGTAAGTACGCTTAGAATTACTTTTCAGGGTCAGTGCTGGGCTAAAAGATGCAGCACTGGGTTCTTTCCTGATAACAGGTGAGTAAATCGGAATTCATAGTTCGGTTGATTTTAGAGGAATATTTGTACGTTTCAAAAATGGACACTTACAAACTTTTCAGCTGAAAACCACACAATGGATTCCTATGGAAGGAAATACAAGTTACTGGTAAGTACACTTAGAATTACTTTCCAGGGTCAGTGCTGGGCTAAATGATGCAGCACTGGGTTCTGTCCTGATAACAGGTGAGTATATCGGAATTCATAGTTCGACTGATTTTCAAAGAATATTTGTACGTTTCAAAAAAGGACAATTAGAAACTTTTCTGGTGAAAACCACACAATGGATTCCTATGGAAGGAAATACAACTTACTGGTAAGTACGCTTAGAATTAATTTTCAGGGTCAGTGCTGGGCTAAAAGATGCAGCACTGGGTTCTTTCCTGATAACAGGTGAGTAAATCGAAATTCATAGTTCGGTTGGTTTTAGAGGAATATTTGTACATTTTAAAAATGGACACTTAGAAACTTTTCTTCTGAAAACCACACAATGGATTCCTATGGAAGGAAATACAAGTTACTGGTAAGTACACTTAGAATTACTTTCCAGGGTCAGTGCTGGGCTAAATGATGCAGCACTGGGTTCTGTCCTGATAATAGGTGAGTAAATCAGAATTCATAGTTCGGTTGATTTTCGAGGAATATTTGTACTTTTCAAAAAAGGACTGTTAGAAAATTTTCTGCTGAAAACAACACAATGGATTCCTATAGAAGGAAATACAACTTACTGGTAAGTACGCTTAGAATTACTTTTCAGGGTCGGTGCTGGGCTAAAAGGTGCAGCACTGGGTTCTTTCCTGATAACAGGTGAGTAAATCGGAATTCATAGTTCGGTTGATTTTAGAGGAATATTTGTACGTTTCAAAAATGGACACTTACAAACTTCTCTGCTGAAAACCACACAATAGATTCCTATGGAAGGAAATACAAGTTACTGGTAAGTACACTTAGAATTACTTTCCAGGGTCAGTGCTGGGCTAAATGATGCAGCACTGGGTTCTGACCTGATAACAGGTGAGTATATCGGAATTCATAGTTCGACTGATTTTCGAGGAATATTTGTACGTTTCAAAAAAGGACAGTTAGAAACTTTTCTGGTGAAAACCACACAATGGGTTCCTATGGAAGGAAATACAGCTTACTGGTAAGTACGCTTAGAATTACTTTTCAGGGTCAGTGCTGGGCTAAAAGATGCAGCACTGGGTTCTGTCCTGATAACAGTTGAGTAAATCGGAATTCATAGTTCGGTTGATTTTAGAGGAATATTTGTACATTTTAAAAATGGACACTTAGAAACTTTTCTTCTGAAAACCACACAATGGATTCCTATGGAAGGAAATACAAGTTACTGGTAAGTACACTTAGAATTACTTTCCAGGGTCAGTGCTGAGCTAAATGATGCAGCACTGTGTTCTGTCCTGATAACAGGTGAGTAAATCAGACTTCATAGTTTGACTGATTTTAGAGGAATATTTGTACGTTTCAAAAATGGACACTTTGAAACTTTTCTGCTGAAAACCACACAATGGATTCCTATGGAAGGAAATACAACTTACTGGTAAGTACGCTTAGAATTACTTTTCAGGGTCGGTGCTGGGCTAAAAGATGCAGCACTGGGTTCTTTCCTGATAACAGGTGAGTAAATCGGAATTCATAGTTCGGTTGATTTTAGAGGAATATTTGTACGTTTCAAAAATGGACACTTACAAACTTTTCAGCTGAAAACCACACAATGGATTCCTATGGAAGGAAATACAAGTTACTGGTAAGTACACTTAGAATTACTTTCCAGGGTCAGTGCTGGGCTAAATGATGCAGCACTGGGTTCTGTCCTGATAACAGGTGAGTATATCGGAATTCATAGTTCGACTGATTTTCAAAGAATATTTGTACGTTTCAAAAAAGGACAATTAGAAACTTTTCTGGTGAAAACCACACAATGGATTCCTATGGAAGGAAATACAACTTACTGGTAAGTACGCTTAGAATTAATTTTCAGGATCAGTGCTGGGCTAAAAGATGCAGCACTGGGTTCTTTCCTGATAACAGGTGAGTAAATCGGAATTCATAGTTCGGTTGGTTTTAGAGGAATATTTGTACATTTTAAAAATGGACACTTAGAAACTTTTCTTCTGAAAACCACACAATGGATTCCTATGGAAGGAAATACAAGTTACTGGTAAGTACACTTAGAATTACTTTCCAGGGTCAGTGCTGGGCTAAATGATGCAGCACTGGGTTCTGTCCTGATAATAGGTGAGTAAATCAGAATTCATAGTTCGGTTGATTTTCGAGGAATATTTGTACTTTTCAAAAAAGGACTGTTAGAAAATTTTCTGCTGAAAACAACACAATGGATTCCTATAGAAGGAAATACAACTTACTGGTAAGTACGCTTAGAATTACTTTTCAGGGTCGGTGCTGGGCTAAAAGGTGCAGCACTGGGTTCTTTCCTGATAACAGGTGAGTAAATCGGAATTCATAGTTCGGTTGATTTTAGAGGAATATTTGTACGTTTCAAAAATGGACACTTACAAACTTCTCTGCTGAAAACCACACAATAGATTCCTATGGAAGGAAATACAAGTTACTGGTAAGTACACTTAGAATTACTTTCCAGGGTCAGTGCTGGGCTAAATGATGCAGCACTGGGTTCTGACCTGATAACAGGTGAGTATATCGGAATGCATAGTTCGACTGATTTTCGAGGAATATTTGTACGTTTCAAAAAAGGACAGTTAGAAACTTTTCTGGTGAAAACCACACAATGGGTTCCTATGGAAGGAAATACAACTTACTGGTAAGTACGCTTAGAATTACTTTTCAGGGTCAGTGCTGGGCTAAAAGATGCAGCACTGGGTTCTGTCCTGATAACAGTTGAGTAAATCGGAATTCATAGTTCGGTTGATTTTAGAGGAATATTTGTACATTTTAAAAATGGACACTTAGAAACTTTTCTTCTGAAAACCACACAATGGATTCCTATGGAAGGAAATACAAGTTACTGGTAAGTACACTTAGAATTACTTTCCAGGGTCAGTGCTGGGGTAAATGATGCAGCACTGGGTTCTGTCCTGATAACAGGTGAGTAAATCGGAATTCATAGTTTGGTTGATTTTAGAGGAATATTTGTACGTTTTAAAAATGGACACTTAGAAACTTTTCTTCTGAAAACCACACAATGGATTCCTATGGAAGGTAATACAAGTTACTGCTAATTACGCTAAGAATTACTTTCCAGGGTCAGTGCTGGTCTAAAAGATGCAGCACTGGGTTCTCTCTTGATAACAGGTGAGTAAATCGGAATTCATAGTTCGACTGATTTTCGAGGAATATTTGTACGTTTCAAAAATGGACACTTACAAACCTTTCTGCTGAAAACCACACAATGGATTCCTATTGAAGGAAATACAAGTTACTGGTAAGTACACTTAGAATTACTTTCCAGGGTCAGTGCTGGGCTAAATGATGCAGCACTGGGTTCTGTCCTCATACCAGGTGAGAATATCGGAATTCATAGTTCGACTGATTTTCGAGGAATATTTGTACGTTTCAAAAAAGGACAGTTAGAAACTTTTCCGGTGAAAACCACACAATGGATTCCTATGGAAGGAAATACAACTTACTGGTAAGTACGCTTAGAATTACTTTTCAGGGTCAGTGCTGGGCTAAAAGATGCAGCACTGGGTTCTTTACTGATAACAGGTGAGTAAATCAGAATTCATAGTTCGGTTGATTTTCGAGGAATATTTGTACTTTTCAAAAAAGGACTGTTAGAAAATTTTCTGCTGAAAACAACACAATGGATTCCTATGGAAGGAAATACAACTTACTGGTAAGTACGCTTAGAATTACTTTTCAGGGTCGGTGCTGGGCTAAAAGGTGCAGCACTGGGTTCTTTCCTGATAACAGGTGAGTAAATCGGAATTCATAGTTCGGTTGATTTTAGAGGAATATTTGTACGTTTCAAAAATGGACACTTACAAACTTTTCTGCTGAAAACCACACAATGGATTCCTATGGAAGGAAATACAAGTTACTGGTAAGTACACTTAGAATTACTTTCCAGGGTCAGTGCTGGGCTAAATGATGCAGCACTGTGTTCTGTCCTGATAACAGGTGAGTAAATCAGACTTCATAGTTTGACTGATTTTAGAGGAATATTTGTACGTTTCAAAAATGGACACTTTGAAACTTTTCTGCTGAAAACCACACAATGGATTCCTATGGAAGGAAATACAACTTACTGGTAAGTACGCTTAGAATTACTTTTCAGGGTCAGTGCTGGGCTAAAAGATGCAGCACTGGGTTCTTTCCTGATAACAGGTGAGTAAATCGGAATTCATAGTTCGGTTGATTTTAGAGGAATATTTGTACGTTTCAAAAATGGACACTTACAAACTTTTCTGCTGAAAACCACACAATGGATTCCTATGGAAGGAAATACAAGTTACTGGTAAGTACACTTAGAATTACTTTCCAGGGTCAGTGCTGGGCTAAATGATGCAGCACTGGGTTCTGTCCTGATAACAGGTGAGTATATCGGAATTCATAGCTCGACTGATTTTCAAAGAATATTTGTACGTTTCAAAAAAGGACAATTAGAAACTTTTCTGGTGAAAACCACACAATGGATTCCTATGGAAGGAAATACAACTTACTGGTAAGTACGCTTAGAATTACTTTTCAGGGTCAGTGCTGGGCTAAAAGATGCAGCACTGGGTTCTTTCCTGATAACAGGTGAGTAAATCGGAATTCATAGTTCGGTTGGTTTTAGAGGAATATTTGTACATTTTAAAAATGGACACTTAGAAACTTTTCTTCTGAAAACCACACAATGGATTCCTATGGAAGGAAATACAAGTTACTGGTAAGTACACTTAGAATTACTTTCCAGGGTCAGTGCTGGGCTAAATGATGCAGCACTGGGTTCTGTCCTGATAACAGGTGAGTAAATCAGAATTCATAGTTCGGTTGATTTTCGAGGAATATTTGTACTTTTCAAAAAAGGACTGTTAGAAAATTTTCTGCTGAAAACAACACAATGGATTCCTTTAGAAGGAAATACAACTTACTGGTAAGAACGCTTAGAATTACTTTTCAGGGTCGGTGCTGGGCTAAAAGGTGCAGCACTGGGTTCTTTCCTGATAACAGGTGAGTAAATCGGAATTCATAGTTCGGTTGATTTTAGAGGAATATTTGTACGTTTCAAAAATGGACACTTACAAACTTTTCTGCTGAAAACCACACAATAGATTCCTATGGAAGGAAATACAAGTTACTGGTATGTACACATAGAATTGCTTTCCAGGGTCAGTGCTGGGCTAAATGATGCAGCACTGGGTTCTGACCTGATAACAGGTGAGTATATCGGAATTCATAGTTCGACTGATTTTCGAGGAATATTTGTACGTTTCAAAAAAGGACAGTTAGAAACTTTTCTGGTGAAAACCACACAATGGGTTCCTATGGAAGGAAATACAACTTACTGGTAAGTACGCTTAGAATTACTTTTCAGGGTCAGTGCTGGGCTAAAAGATGCAGCACTGGGTTCTGTCCTGATAACAGGTGAGTAAATCGGAATTCATAGTTCGGTTGATTTTAGAGGAATATTTGTACATTTTAAAAATGGACACTTAGAAACTTTTCTTCTGAAAACCACACAATGGATTCCTATGGAAGGAAATACAAGTTACTGGTAAGTACACTTAGAATTACTTTCCAGGGTCAGTGCTGGGCTAAATGATGCAGCACTGTGTTCTGTCCTGATAACAGGTGAGTAAATCAGACTTCATAGTTTGACTGATCTTAGAGGAATATTTGTACGTTTCAAAAATGGACACTTTGAAACTTTTCTGCTGAAAACCACACAATGGATTCCTATGGAAGGAAATACAACTTACTGGTAAGTACGCTTAGAATTACTTTTCAGGGTCAGTGCTGGGCTAAAAGATGCAGCACTGGGTTCTTTCCTGATAACAGGTGAGTAAATCGGAATTCATAGTTCGGTTGATTTTAGAGGAATATTTGTACGTTTCAAAAATGGACACTTACAAACTTTTCTGCTGAAAACCACACAATGGATTCCTATGGAAGGAAATACAAGTTACTGGTAAGTACACTTAGAATTACTTTCCAGGGTCAGTGCTGGGCTAAATGATGCAGCACTGGGTTCTGTCCTGATAACAGGTGAGTATATCGGAATTCATAGTTCGACTGATTTTCGAAGAATATTTGTACGTTTCAAAAAAGGACAATTAGAAACTTTTCTGGTGAAAACCACACAATGGATTCCTATGGAAGGAAATACAACTTACTGGTAAGTACGCTTAGAATTACTTTTCAGGGTCAGTGCTGGGCTAAAAGATGCAGCACTGGGTTCTTTCCTGATAACAGGTGAGTAAATCGGAATTCATAGTTCGGTTGGTTTTAGAGGAATATTTGTACATTTTAAAAATGGACACTTAGAAACTTTTCTTCTGAAAACCACACAATGGATTCCTATGGAAGGAAATACAAGTTACTGGTAAGTACACTTAGAATTACTTTCCAGGGTCAGTGCTGGGCTAAATGATGCAGCACTGGGTTCTGTCCTGATAACAGGTGAGTATATCGGAATTCATAGTTCGACTGATTTTCGAGGAATATTTGTACTTTTCAAAAAAGGACTGTTAGAAACTTTTCTGCTGAAAACAAGACAATGGATTCCTATGGAAGGAAATACAACTTACTGGTAAGTACGCTTAGAATTACTTTTCAGGGTCGGTGCTGGGCTAAAAGGTGCAGCACTGGGTTCATTCCTGATAACAGGTGAGTAAATCGGAATTCATAGTTCGGTTGATTTTAGAGGAATATTTGTACGTTTCAAAAATGGACACTTACAAACTTTTCTGCTGAAAACCACACAATGGATTCCTATGGAAGGAAATACAAGTTACTGGTAAGTACACTTAGAATTACTTTCCAGGGTCAGTGCTGGGCTAAATGATGCAGCACTGGGTTCTGACCTGATAACAGGTGAGTATATCGGAATTCATAGTTCGACTGATTTTCGAGGAATATTTGTACGTTTCAAAAAAGGACAGTTAGAAACTTTTCTGGTGAAAACCACACAATGGGTTCCTATGGAAGGAAATACAACTTATTGGTAAGTACGCTTAGAATTACTTTTCAGGGTCAGTGCTGGGCTAAAAGATGCAGCACTGGGTTCTGTCCTGATAACAGGTGAGTACATCGGAATTCATAGTTCGGTTGATTTTAGAGGAATATTTGTACATTTTAAAAATGGACACTTAGAAACTTTTCTTCTGAAAACCACACAATGGATTCCTATGGAAGGAAATACAAGTTACTGGTAAGTACACTTAGAATTTCTTTCCAGGGTCAGTGCTGGGCTAAATGATGCAGCACTGTGTTCTGTCCTGATAACAGGTGAGTAAATCAGACTTCATAGTTTGACTGATTTTAGAGGAATATTTGTACGTTTCAAAAATGGACACTTACAAACTTTTCTGCTGAAAACCACACAATGGATTCCTATGGAAGGAAATACAAGTTACTGGTAAGTACACTTAGAATTACTTTCCAGGGTCAGTGCTGGGCTAAATGATGCAGCACTGGGTTCTGTCCTGATAACAGGTGAGTATATCGGAATTCATAGTTCGACTGATTTTCAAAGAATATTTGTACGTTTCAAAAAAGGACAATTAGAAACTTTTCTGGTGAAAACCACACAATGGATTCCTATGGAAGGAAATACAACTTACTGGTAAGTACGCTTAGAATTAATTTTCAGGGTCAGTGCTGGGCTAAAAGATGCAGCACTGGGTTCTTTCCTGATAACAGGTGAGTAAATCGGAATTCATAGTTCGGTTGGTTTTAGAGGAATATTTGTACATTTTAAAAATGGACACTTAGAAACTTTTCTTCTGAAAACCACACAATGGATTCCTATGGAAGGAAATACAAGTTACTGGTAAGTACACTTAGAATTACTTTCCAGGGTCAGTGCTGGGCTAAATGATGCAGCACTGGGTTCTGTCCTGATAATAGGTGAGTAAATCAGAATTCATAGTTCGGTTGATTTTCGAGGAATATTTGTACTTTTCAAAAAAGGACTGTTAGAAAATTTTCTGCTGAAAACAACACAATGGATTCCTATAGAAGGAAATACAACTTACTGGTAAGTACGCTTAGAATTACTTTTCAGGGTCGGTGCTGGGCTAAAAGGTGCAGCACTGGGTTCTTTCCTGATAACAGGTGAGTAAATCGGAATTCATAGTTCGGTTGATTTTAGAGGAATATTTGTACGTTTCAAAAATGGACACTTACAAACTTCTCTGCTGAAAACCACACAATAGATTGCTATGGAAGGAAATACAAGTTACTGGTAAGTACACTTAGAATTACTTTCCAGGGTCAGTGCTGGGCTAAATGATGCAGCACTGGGTTCTGACCTGATAACAGGTGAGTATATCGGAATGCATAGTTCGACTGATTTTCGAGGAATATTTGTACGTTTCAAAAAAGGACAGTTAGAAACTTTTCTGGTGAAAACCACACAATGGGTTCCTATGGAAGGAAATACAACTTACTGGTAAGTACGCTTAGAATTACTTTTCAGGGTCAGTGCTGGGCTAAAAGATGCAGCACTGGGTTCTGTCCTGATAACAGTTGAGTAAATCGGAATTCATAGTTCGGTTGATTTTAGAGGAATATTTGTACATTTTAAAAATGGACACTTAGAAACTTTTCTTCTGAAAACCACACAATGGATTCCTATGGAAGGAAATACAAGTTACTGGTAAGTACACTTAGAATTACTTTCCAGGGTCAGTGCTGGGGTAAATGATGCAGCACTGGGTTCTGTCCTGATAACAGGTGAGTAAATCGGAATTCATAGTTTGGTTGATTTTAGAGGAATATTTGTACGTTTTAAAAATGGACACTTAGAAACTTTTCTTCTGAAAACCACACAATGGATTCCTATGGAAGGTAATACAAGTTACTGCTAATTACGCTAAGAATTACTTTCCAGGGTCAGTGCTGGTCTAAAAGATGCAGCACTGGGTTCTCTCTTGATAACAGGTGAGTAAATCGGAATTCATAGTTCGACTGATTTTCGAGGAATATTTGTACGTTTCAAAAATGGACACTTACAAACCTTTCTGCTGAAAACCACACAATGGATTCCTATTGAAGGAAATACAAGTTACTGGTAAGTACACTTAGAATTACTTTCCAGGGTCAGTGCTGGGCTAAATGATGCAGCACTGGGTTCTGTCCTCATACCAGGTGAGAATATCGGAATTCATAGTTCGACTGATTTTCGAGGAATATTTGTACGTTTCAAAAAAGGACAGTTAGAAACTTTTCCGGTGAAAACCACACAATGGATTCCTATGGAAGGAAATACAACTTACTGGTAAGTACGCTTAGAATTACTTTTCAGGGTCAGTGCTGGGCTAAAAGATGCAGCACTGGGTTCTTTACTGATAACAGGTGAGTAAATCAGAATTCATAGTTCGGTTGATTTTCGAGGAATATTTGTACTTTTCAAAAAAGGACTGTTAGAAAATTTTCTGCTGAAAACAACACAATGGATTCCTATGGAAGGAAATACAACTTACTGGTAAGTACGCTTAGAATTACTTTTCAGGGTCGGTGCTGGGCTAAAAGGTGCAGCACTGGGTTCTTTCCTGATAACAGGTGAGTAAATCGGAATTCATAGTTCGGTTGATTTTAGAGGAATATTTGTACGTTTCAAAAATGGACACTTACAAACTTTTCTGCTGAAAACCACACAATGGATTCCTATGGAAGGAAATACAAGTTACTGGTAAGTACACTTAGAATTACTTTCCAGGGTCAGTGCTGGGCTAAATGATGCAGCACTGTGTTCTGTCCTGATAACAGGTGAGTAAATCAGACTTCATAGTTTGACTGATTTTAGAGGAATATTTGTACGTTTCAAAAATGGACACTTTGAAACTTTTCTGCTGAAAACCACACAATGGATTCCTATGGAAGGAAATACAACTTACTGGTAAGTACGCTTAGAATTACTTTTCAGGGTCAGTGCTGGGCTAAAAGATGCAGCACTGGGTTCTTTCCTGATAACAGGTGAGTAAATCGGAATTCATAGTTCGGTTGATTTTAGAGGAATATTTGTACGTTTCAAAAATGGACACTTACAAACTTTTCTGCTGAAAACCACACAATGGATTCCTATGGAAGGAAATACAAGTTACTGGTAAGTACACTTAGAATTACTTTCCAGGGTCAGTGCTGGGCTAAATGATGCAGCACTGGGTTCTGTCCTGATAACAGGTGAGTATATCGGAATTCATAGTTCGACTGATTTTCAAAGAATATTTGTACGTTTCAAAAAAGGACAATTAGAAACTTTTCTGGTGAAAACCACACAATGGATTCCTATGGAAGGAAATACAACTTACTGGTAAGTACGCTTAGAATTACTTTTCAGGGTCAGTGCTGGGCTAAAAGATGCAGCACTGGGTTCTTTCCTGATAACAGGTGAGTAAATCGGAATTCATAGTTCGGTTGGTTTTAGAGGAATATTTGTACATTTTAAAAATGGACACTTAGAAACTTTTCTTCTGAAAACCACACAATGGATTCCTATGGAAGGAAATACAAGTTACTGGTAAGTACACTTAGAATTACTTTCCAGGGTCAGTGCTGGGCTAAATGATGCAGCACTGGGTTCTGTCCTGATAACAGGTGAGTAAATCAGAATTCATAGTTCGGTTGATTTTCGAGGAATATTTGTACTTTTCAAAAAAGGACTGTTAGAAAATTTTCTGCTGAAAACAACACAATGGATTCCTTTAGAAGGAAATACAACTTACTGGTAAGAACGCTTAGAATTACTTTTCAGGGTCGGTGCTGGGCTAAAAGGTGCAGCACTGGGTTCTTTCCTGATAACAGGTGAGTAAATCGGAATTCATAGTTCGGTTGATTTTCGAGGAATATTTGTACTTTTCAAAAAAGGACTGTTAGAAAATTTTCTGCTGAAAACAACACAATGGATTCCTTTAGAAGGAAATACAACTTACTGGTAAGTACGCTTAGAATTACTTTTCAGGGTCAGTGCTGGGCTAAAAGATGCAGCACTGGGTTCTTTCCTGATAACAGGTGAGTAAATCGGAATTCATAGTTCGGTTGATTTTAGAGGAATATTTGTACGTTTCAAAAATGGACACTTACAAACTTTTCTGCTGAAAACCACACAATGGATTCCTATGGAAGGAAATACAAGTTACTGGTAAGTACACTTAGAATTACTTTCCAGGGTCAGTGCTGGGCTAAATGATGCAGCACTGGGTTCTGTCCTGATAACAGGTGAGTATATCGGAATTCATAGTTCGACTGATTTTCGAAGAATATTTGTACGTTTCAAAAAAGGACAATTAGAAACTTTTCTGGTGAAAACCACACAATGGATTCCTATGGAAGGAAATACAACTTACTGGTAAGTACGCTTAGAATTACTTTTCAGGGTCAGTGCTGGGCTAAAAGATGCAGCACTGGGTTCTTTCCTGATAACAGGTGAGTAAATCGGAATTCATAGTTCGGTTGGTTTTAGAGGAATATTTGTACATTTTAAAAATGGACACTTAGAAACTTTTCTTCTGAAAACCACACAATGGATTCCTATGGAAGGAAATACAAGTTACTGGTAAGTACACTTAGAATTACTTTCCAGGGTCAGTGCTGGGCTAAATGATGCAGCACTGGGTTCTGTCCTGATAACAGGTGAGTATATCGGAATTCATAGTTCGACTGATTTTCGAGGAATATTTGTACTTTTCAAAAAAGGACTGTTAGAAACTTTTCTGCTGAAAACAACACAATGGATTCCTATGGAAGGAAATACAACTTACTGGTAAGTACGCTTAGAATTACTTTTCAGGGTCGGTGCTGGGCTAAAAGGTGCAGCACTGGGTTCATTCCTGATAACAGGTGAGTAAATCGGAATTCATAGTTCGGTTGATTTTAGAGGAATATTTGTACGTTTCAAAAATGGACACTTACAAACTTTTCTGCTGAAAACCACACAATGGATTCCTATGGAAGGAAATACAAGTTACTGGTAAGTACACTTAGAATTACTTTCCAGGGTCAGTGCTGGGCTAAATGATGCAGCACTGGGTTCTGACCTGATAACAGGTGAGTATATCGGAATTCATAGTTCGACTGATTTTCGAGGAATATTTGTACGTTTCAAAAAAGGACAGTTAGAAACTTTTCTGGTGAAAACCACACAATGGGTTCCTATGGAAGGAAATACAACTTATTGGTAAGTACGCTTAGAATTACTTTTCAGGGTCAGTGCTGGGCTAAAAGATGCAGCACTGGGTTCTGTCCTGATAACAGGTGAGTACATCGGAATTCATAGTTCGGTTGATTTTAGAGGAATATTTGTACATTTTAAAAATGGACACTTAGAAACTTTTCTTCTGAAAACCACACAATGGATTCCTATGGAAGGAAATACAAGTTACTGGTAAGTACACTTAGAATTTCTTTCCAGGGTCAGTGCTGGGCTAAATGATGCAGCACTGTGTTCTGTCCTGATAACAGGTGAGTAAATCAGACTTCATAGTTTGACTGATTTTAGAGGAATATTTGTACGTTTCAAAAATGGACACTTACAAACTTTTCTGCTGAAAACCACACAATGGATTCCTATGGAAGGAAATACAAGTTACTGGTAAGTACACTTAGAATTACTTTCCAGGGTCAGTGCTGGGCTAAATGATGCAGCACTGGGTTCTGTCCTGATAACAGGTGAGTATATCGGAATTCATAGTTCGACTGATTTTCAAAGAATATTTGTACGTTTCAAAAAAGGACAATTAGAAACTTTTCTGGTGAAAACCACACAATGGATTCCTATGGAAGGAAATACAACTTACTGGTAAGTACGCTTAGAATTACTTTTCAGGGTCAGTGCTGGGCTAAAAGATGCAGCACTGGGTTCTTTCCTGATAACAGGTGAGTAAATCGGAATTCATAGTTCGGTTGGTTTTAGAGGAATATTTGTACATTTTAAAAATGGACACTTAGAAACTTTTCTTCTGAAAACCACACAATGGATTCCTATGGAAGGAAATACAAGTTACTGGTAAGTACACTTAGAATTACTTTCCAGGGTCAGTGCTGGGCTAAATGATGCAGCACTGGGTTCTGTCCTGATAACAGGTGAGTAAATCAGAATTCATAGTTCGGTTGATTTTCGAGGAATATTTGTACTTTTCAAAAAAGGACTGTTAGAAAATTTTCTGCTGAAAACAACACAATGGATTCCTATAGAAGGAAATACAACTTACTGGTAAGAACGCTTAGAATTACTTTTCAGGGTCGGTGCTGCGCTAAAAGGTGCAGCACTGGGTTCTTTCCTGATAACAGGTGAGTAAATCGGAATTCATAGTTCGGTTGATTTTAGAGGAATATTTGTACGTTTCAAAAATGGACACTTACAAACTTTTCTGCTGAAAACCACACAATAGATTCCTATGGAAGGAAATACAAGTTACTGGTAAGTACACTTAGAATTACTTTCCAGGGTCAGTGCTGGGCTAAATGATGCAGCACTGGGTTCTGACCTGATAACAGGTGAGTATATCGGAATTCATAGTTCGACTGATTTTCGAGGAATATTTGTACGTTTCAAAAAAGGACAGTTAGAAACTTTTCTGGTGAAAACCACACAATGGGTTCCTATGGAAGGAAATACAACTTACTGGTAAGTACGCTTAGAATTACTTTTCAGGGTCAGTGCTGGGCTAAAAGATGCAGCACTGGGTTCTGTCCTGATAACAGGTGAGTAAATCGGAATTCATAGTTCGGTTGATTTTAGAGGAATATTTGTACATTTTAAAAATGGACACTTAGAAACTTTTCTTCTGAAAACCACACAATGGATTCCTATGGAAGGAAATACAAGTTACTGGTAAGTACACTTAGAATTACTTTCCAGGGTCAGTGCTGGGCTAAATGATGCAGCACTGTGTTCTGTCCTGATAACAGGTGAGTAAATCAGACTTCATAGTTTGACTGATCTTAGAGGAATATTTGTACGTTTCAAAAATGGACACTTTGAAACTTTTCTGCTGAAAACCACACAATGGATTCCTATGGAAGGAAATACAACTTACTGGTAAGTACGCTTAGAATTACTTTTCAGGGTCAGTGCTGGGCTAAAAGATGCAGCACTGGGTTCTTTCCTGATAACAGGTGAGTAAATCGGAATTCATAGTTCGGTTGATTTTAGAGGAATATTTGTACGTTTCAAAAATGGACACTTACAAACTTTTCTGCTGAAAACCACACAATGGATTCCTATGGAAGGAAATACAAGTTACTGGTAAGTACACTTAGAATTACTTTCCAGGGTCAGTGCTGGGCTAAATGATGCAGCACTGGGTTCTGTCCTGATAACAGGTGAGTATATCGGAATTCATAGTTCGACTGATTTTCGAAGAATATTTGTACGTTTCAAAAAAGGACAATTAGAAACTTTTCTGGTGAAAACCACACAATGGATTCCTATGGAAGGAAATACAACTTACTGGTAAGTACGCTTAGAATTACTTTTCAGGGTCAGTGCTGGGCTAAAAGATGCAGCACTGGGTTCTTTCCTGATAACAGGTGAGTAAATCGGAATTCATAGTTCGGTTGGTTTTAGAGGAATATTTGTACATTTTAAAAATGGACACTTAGAAACTTTTCTTCTGAAAACCACACAATGGATTCCTATGGAAGGAAATACAAGTTACTGGTAAGTACACTTAGAATTACTTTCCAGGGTCAGTGCTGGGCTAAATGATGCAGCACTGGGTTCTGTCCTGATAACAGGTGAGTATATCGGAATTCATAGTTCGACTGATTTTCGAGGAATATTTGTACTTTTCAAAAAAGGACTGTTAGAAACTTTTCTGCTGAAAACAACACAATGGATTCCTATGGAAGGAAATACAACTTACTGGTAAGTACGCTTAGAATTACTTTTCAGGGTCGGTGCTGGGCTAAAAGGTGCAGCACTGGGTTCATTCCTGATAACAGGTGAGTAAATCGGAATTCATAGTTCGGTTGATTTTAGAGGAATATTTGTACGTTTCAAAAATGGACACTTACAAACTTTTCTGCTGAAAACCACACAATGGATTCCTATGGAAGGAAATACAAGTTACTGGTAAGTACACTTAGAATTACTTTCCAGGGTCAGTGCTGGGCTAAATGATGCAGCACTGGGTTCTGACCTGATAACAGGTGAGTATATCGGAATTCATAGTTCGACTGATTTTCGAGGAATATTTGTACGTTTCAAAAAAGGACAGTTAGAAACTTTTCTGGTGAAAACCACACAATGGGTTCCTATGGAAGGAAATACAACTTATTGGTAAGTACGCTTAGAATTACTTTTCAGGGTCAGTGCTGGGCTAAAAGATGCAGCACTGGGTTCTGTCCTGATAACAGGTGAGTACATCGGAATTCATAGTTCGGTTGATTTTAGAGGAATATTTGTACATTTTAAAAATGGACACTTAGAAACTTTTCTTCTGAAAACCACACAATGGATTCCTATGGAAGGAAATACAAGTTACTGGTAAGTACACTTAGAATTTCTTTCCAGGGTCAGTGCTGGGCTAAATGATGCAGCACTGTGTTCTGTCCTGATAACAGGTGAGTAAATCAGACTTCATAGTTTGACTGATTTTAGAGGAATATTTGTACGTTTCAAAAATGGACACTTTGTAACTTTTCTGCTGAAAACCACACAATGGATTCCTATGGAAGGAAATACAACTTACTGGTAAGTACGCTTAGAATTACTTTTCAGGGTCAGTGCTGGGCTAAAAGATGCAGCACTGGGTTCTTTCCTGATAACAGGTGAGTAAATCGGAATTCATAGTTCGGTTGATTTTAGAGGAATATTTGTACGTTTCAAAAATGGACACTTACAAACTTTTCTGCTGAAAACCACACAATGGATTCCTATGGAAGGAAATACAAGTTACTGGTAAGTACACTTAGAATTACTTTCCAGGGTCAGTGCTGGGCTAAATGATGCAGCACTGGGTTCTGTCCTGATAACAGGTGAGTATATCGGAATTCATAGTTCGACTGATTTTTGAAGAATATTTGTACGTTTCAAAAAAGGACAATTAGAAACTTTTCTGGTGAAAACCACACAATGGATTCCTATGGAAGGAAATACAACTTACTGGTAAGTACGCTTAGAATTACTTTTCAGGGTCAGTGCTGGGCTAAAAGATGCAGCGCTGGGTTCTTTCCTGATAACAGGTGAGTAAATCGGAATTCATAGTTCGGTTGGTTTTAGAGGAATATTTGTACATTTTAAAAATGGACACTTAGAAACTTTTCTTCTGAAAACCACACAATGGATTCCTATGGAAGGAAATACAAGTTACTGGTAAGTACACTTAGAATTACATTCCAGGGTCAGTGCTGGGCTAAATGATGCAGCACTGGGTTCTGTCCTGATAACAGGTGAGTATATCGGAATTCATAGTTCGACTGATTTTCGAGGAATATTTGTACTTTTCAAAAAAGGACTGTTAGAAACTTTTCTGCTGAAAACAACACAATGGATTCCTATGGAAGGAAATACAACTTACTGGTAAGTACGCTTAGAATTACTTTTCAGGGTCGGTGCTGGGCTAAAAGGTGCAGCACTGGGTTCTTTCCTGATAACAGGTGAGTAAATCGGAATTCATAGTTCGGTTGATTTTAGAGGAATATTTGTACGTTTCAAAAATGGACACTTACAAACTTTTCTGCTGAAAACCACACAATGGATTCCTATGGAAGGAAATACAAGTTACTGGTAAGTACACTTAGAATTACTTTCCAGGGTCAGTGCTGGGCTAAATGATGCAGCACTGGGTTCTGACCTGATAACAGGTGAGTATATCGGAATTCATAGTTCGACTGATTTTCGAGGAATATTTGTACGTTTCAAAAAAGGACAGTTAGAAACTTTTCTGGTGAAAACCACACAATGGGTTCCTATGGAAGGAAATACAACTTATTGGTAAGTACGATTAGAATTACTTTTCAGGGTCAGAGCTGGGCTAAAAGATGCAGCACTGGGTTCTGTCCTGATAACAGGTGAGTACATCGGAATTCATAGTTCGGTTGATTTTAGAGGAATATTTGTACATTTTAAAAATGGACACTTAGAAACTTTTCTTCTGAAAACCACACAATGGATTCCTATGGAAGGAAATACAAGTTACTGGTAAGTACACTTAGAATTTCTTTCCAGGGTCAGTGCTGGGCTAAATGATGCAGCACTGTGTTCTGTCCTGATAACAGGTGAGTAAATCAGACTTCATAGTTTGACTGATTTTAGAGGAATATTTGTACGTTTCAAAAATGGACACTTTGTAACTTTTCTGCTGAAAACCACACAATGGATTCCTATGGAAGGAAATACAACTTACTGGTAAGTACGCTTAGAATTACTTTTCAGGGTCAGTGCTGGGCTAAAAGATGCAGCACTGGGTTCTTTCCTGATAACAGGTGAGTAAATCGGAATTCATAGTTCGGTTGATTTTAGAGGAATATTTGTACGTTTCAAAAATAGACACTTACAAACTTTTCTGCTGAAAACCACACAATGGATTCCTTTGGAAGGAAATACAAGTTACTGGTAAGTACACTTAGAATTTCTTTTCAGGGTCAGTGCTGGACTAAATGATGCAGTACTGGGTTCTGTCCTGATAACAGGTGAGTATATCGGAATTCATAGTTCGACTGATTTTCGAGGAATATTTGTACGTTTCAAAAAAGGACAGTTAGAAACTTTTCTGGTGAAAACCACACAATGGATTCCTATGGAAGGAAATACAACTTACTGATAAGTACGCTTATAATTACTTTTCAGGGTCAGTGCTGGGCTAAAAGATGCAGCACTGGGTTCTTTCCTGATAACAGGTGAGTAAATCGGAATTCATAGTTCGGTTGGTTTTAGAGGAATATTTGTACATTTTAAAAATGGACACTTAGAAACTTTTCTTCTGAAAACCACACAATGGATTCCTATGGAAGGAAATACAAGTTACTGGTAAGTACACTTAGAATTACATTCCAGGGTCAGTGCTGGGCTAAATGATGCAGCACTGGGTTCTGTCCTGATAACAGGTGAGTATATCGGAATTCATAGTTCGACTGATTTTCGAGGAATATTTGTACTTTTCAAAAAAGGACTGTTAGAAACTTTTCTGCTGAAAACAACACAATGGATTCCTATGGAAGGAAATACAACTTACTGGTAAGTACGCTTAGAATTACTTTTCAGGGTCGGTGCTGGGCTAAAAGGTGCAGCACTGGGTTCTTTCCTGATAACAGGTGTGTAAATCGGAATTCATAGTTCGGTTGATTTTAGAGGAATATTTGTACGTTTCAAAAATGGACACTTACAAACTTTTCTGCTGAAAACCATACAATGGATTCCTAAGGAAGGAAATACAACTTACTGGTAAGTACGCTTATAATTACTTTTCAGGGTCAGTGCTGGGCTAAAAGATGCAGCAATGGGTTCTTTCCTGATAACAGGTGAGTAAATCGGAATTCATAGTTCGGTTGGTTTTAGAGGAATATTTGTACATTTTAAAAATGGACACTTAGAAACTTTTCTTCTGAAAACCACACAATGGATTCCTATGGAAGGAAATACAAGTTACTGGTAAGTACACTTAGAATTTTATTCCAGGGTCAGTGCTGGGCTAAATGATGCAGCACTGGGTTCTGTCCTGATAACAGGTGAGTATATCGGAATTCATAGTTCGACTGATTTTCGAGGAATATTTGTACTTTTCAAAAAAGGACTGTTAGAAACTTTTCTGCTGAAAACAACACAATGGATTCCTATGGAAGGAAATACAACTTACTGGTAAGTACGCTTAGAATTACTTTTCAGGGTCGGTGCTGGGCTAAAAGGTGCAGCACTGGGTTCTTTCCTGATAACAGGTGTGTAAATCGGAATTCATAGTTCGGTTGATTTTAGAGGAATATTTGTACGTTTCAAAAATGGACACTTACAAACTTTTCTGCTGAAAACCACACAATGGATTCCTATGGAAGGAAATACAAGTTACTGGTAAGTACACTTAGAATTACTTTCCAGGGTCAGTGCTGGGCTAAATGATGCAGCACTGGGTTCTGACCTGATAACAGGTGAGTATATCGGAATTCATAGTTCGACTGATTTTCGAGGAATATTTGTACGTTTCAAAAAAGGACAGTTAGAAACTTTTCTGGTGAAAACCACACAATGGGTTCCTATGGAAGGAAATACAACTTACTGGTAAGTACGCTTAGAATTACTTTTCAGGGTCAGTGCTGGGCTAAAAGATGCAGCACTGGGTTCTTTCCTGATAACAGGTGAGTAAATCGGAATTCATAGTTCGGTTGATTTTAGAGGAATATTTGTACGTTTCAAAAATGGACACTTACAATCTTTTCAGCTGAAAACCACACAATGGATTCCTATGGAAGGAAATACAAGTTACTGGTAAGTACACTTAGAATTACTTTCCAGGGTCAGTGCTGGGCTAAATGATGCAGCACTGGGTTCTGTCCTGATAACAGGTGAGTATATCGGAATTCATAGTTCGACTGATTTTGGAGGAATATTTGTACGTTTCAAAAAAGGACAGTTAGAAACTTTTCTGGTGAAAACCACACAATGGATTCCTATGGAAGGAAATACAACTTACTGGTAAGTACGATTAGAATTACTTTTCAGGGTCAGTGCTGGGCTAAAAGATGCAGCACTGGGTTCTTTCCTGATAACAGGTGAGTAAATCGGAATTCATAGTTCGGTTGATTTTAGAGGAATATTTGTACGTTTTAAAAATGGACACTTAGAAACTTTTCTTCTGAAAACCACACAATGGATTCCTATGGAAGGAAATACAAGTTACTGGTAAGTACACTTAGAATTACTTTCCAGGGTCAGTGCTGGGCTAAATGATGCAGCACTGGGTTCTGTCCTGATAACAGGTGAGTAAATCGGAATTCATAGTTCGGTTGATTTTAGAGGAATATTTGTACGTTTTAAAAATGGACACTTAGAAACTTTTCTTCTGAAAACCACACAATGGATTCCTATGGAAGGTAATACAAGTTACTGCTAATTACGCTTAGAATTACTTTCCAGGGTCAGTGCTGGTCTAAAAGATGCAGCACTGGGTTCTCTCTTGATAACAGGTGAGTAAATCGGAATTTATAGTTCGACTGATTTTCGAGGAATATTTGTACGTTTCAAAAATGGACACTTACAAACCTTTCTGCTGAAAACCACACAATGGATTCCTATGGAAGGAAATACAAGTTACTGGTAAGTACACTTAGAATTACTTTCCAGGGTCAGTGCTGGGCTAAATGATGCAGCACTGGGTTCTGTCCTCATACCAGGTGAGAATATCGGAATTCATAGTTCGACTGATTTTCGAGGAATATTTGTACGTTTCAAAAAAGGACAGTTAGAAACTTTTCTGGTGAAAACCACACAATGGATTCCTATGGAAGGAAATACAACTTACTGGTAAGTACGCTTAGAATTACTTTTCAGGGTCAGTGCTGGGCTAAAAGATGCAGCACTGGGTTCTTTACTGATAACAGGTGAGTAAATCGGAATTCATAGTTCGGTTGATTTTCGAGGAATATTTGTACTTTTAAAAAAAGGACTGTTAGAAAATTTTCTGCTGAAAACAACACAATGGATTCCTATGGAAGGAAATACAACTTACTGGTAAGTACGCTTAGAATTACTTTTCAGGGTCGGTGCTGGGCTAAAAGGTGCAGCACTGGGTTCTTTCCTGATAACAGGTGAGTAAATCGGAATTCATAGTTCGGTTGATTTTAGAGGAATATTTGTACGTTTCAAAAATGGACACTTACAAACTTTTCTGCTGAAAACCACACAATGGATTCCTATGGAAGGAAATACAAGTTACTGGTAAGTACACTTAGAATTACTTTCCAGGGTCAGTGCTGGGCTAAATGATGCAGCACTGGGTTCTGACCTGATAACAGGTGAGTATATCGGAATTCATAGTTCGACTGATTTTCGAGGAATATTTGTACGTTTCAAAAAAGGACAGTTAGAAACTTTTCTGGTGAAAACCACACAATGGGTTCCTATGGAAGGAAATACAACTTACTGGTAAGTACGCTTAGAATTACTTTTCAGGGTCAGTGCTGGGCTAAAAGATGCAGCACTGGATTCTTTCCTGATAACAGGTGAGTAAATCGGAATTCATAGTTCGGTTGATTTTAGAGGAATATTTGTACATTTTAAAAATGGACACTTAGAAACTTTTCTTCTGTAAACCACACAATGGATTCCTATGGAAGGAAATAGAAGTTACTGGTAAGTACACTTAGAATTACTTTCCAGGGTCAGTGCTGGGCTAAATGATGCAGCACTGTGTTCTGTCCTGATAACAGGTGAGTAAATCAGACTTCATAGTTTGACTGATTTTAGAGGAATATTTGTACGTTTCAAAAATGGACACTTACAAACTTTTCTGCTGAAAACCACACAATGGATTCCTATGGAAGGAAATACAAGTTACTGGTAAGTACACTTAGAATTAATTTCCAGGGTCAGTGCTGGGCTAAATGATGCAGCACTGGGTTCTGTCCTGATAACAGGTGAGTATATCGGAATTCATAGTTCGACTGATTTTCGAGGAATATTTGTACGTTTCAAAAAAGGACAATTAGAAACTTTTCTGGTGAAAACCACACAGTGGATTCCTATGGAAGGAAATACAACTTACTGGTAAGTACGCTTAGAATTACTTTTCAGGGTCAGTGCTGGGCTAAAAGATGCAGCACTGGGTTCTTTCCTGATAACAGGTGAGTAAATCGGAATTCATAGTTCGGTTGGTTTTAGAGGAATATTTGTACATTTTAAAAATGGACACTTAGAAACTTTTCTTCTGAAAACCACACAATGGATTCCTATGGAAGGAAATACAAGTTACTGGTAAGTACACTTAGAATTACTTTCCAGGGTCAGTGCTGGGCTAAATGATGCAGCACTGGGTTCTGTCCTGATAACAGGTGAGTATATCGGAATTCATAGTTCGACTGATTTTCGAGGAATATTTGTACTTTTCAAAAAAGGACTGTTAGAAACTTTTCTGCTGAAAACAACACAATGGATTCCTATGGAAGGAAATACAACTTACTGGTAAGTACGCTTAGAATTACTTTTCAGGGTCGGTGCTGGGCTAAAAGGTGCAGCACTGGGTTCATTCCTGATAACAGGTGAGTAAATCGGAATTCATAGTTCGGTTGATTTTAGAGGAATATTTGTACGTTTCAAAAATGGACACTTACAAACTTTTCTGCTGAAAACCACACAATGGATTCCTATGGAAGGAAATACAAGTTACTGGTAAGTACACTTAGAATTACTTTCCAGGGTCAGTGCTGGGCTAAATGATGCAGCACTGGGTTCTGACCTGATAACAGGTGAGTATATCGGAATTCATAGTTCGACTGATTTTCGAGGAATATTTGTACGTTTCAAAAAAGGACAGTTAGAAACTTTTCTGGTGAAAACCACACAATGGGTTCCTATGGAAGGAAATACAACTTATTGGTAAGTACGCTTAGAATTACTTTTCAGGGTCAGTGCTGGGCTAAAAGATGCAGCACTGGGTTCTGTCCTGATAACAGGTGAGTACATCGGAATTCATAGTTCGGTTGATTTTAGAGGAATATTTGTACATTTTAAAAATGGACACTTAGAAACTTTTCTTCTGAAAACCACACAATGGATTCCTATGGAAGGAAATACAAGTTACTGGTAAGTACACTTAGAATTTCTTTCCAGGGTCAGTGCTGGGCTAAATGATGCAGCACTGTGTTCTGTCCTGATAACAGGTGAGTAAATCAGACTTCATAGTTTGACTGATTTTAGAGGAATATTTGTACGTTTCAAAAATGGACACTTACAAACTTTTCTGCTGAAAACCACACAATGGATTCCTATGGAAGGAAATACAAGTTACTGGTAAGTACACTTAGAATTACTTTCCAGGGTCAGTGCTGGGCTAAATGATGCAGCACTGGGTTCTGTCCTGATAACAGGTGAGTATATCGGAATTCATAGTTCGACTGATTTTCAAAGAATATTTGTACGTTTCAAAAAAGGACAATTAGAAACTTTTCTGGTGAAAACCACACAATGGATTCCTATGGAAGGAAATACAACTTACTGGTAAGTACGCTTAGAATTACTTTTCAGGGTCAGTGCTGGGCTAAAAGATGCAGCACTGGGTTCTTTCCTGATAACAGGTGAGTAAATCGGAATTCATAGTTCGGTTGGTTTTAGAGGAATATTTGTACATTTTAAAAATGGACACTTAGAAACTTTTCTTCTGAAAACCACACAATGGATTCCTATGGAAGGAAATACAAGTTACTGGTAAGTACACTTAGAATTACTTTCCAGGGTCAGTGCTGGGCTAAATGATGCAGCACTGGGTTCTGTCCTGATAACAGGTGAGTAAATCAGAATTCATAGTTCGGTTGATTTTCGAGGAATATTTGTACTTTTCAAAAAAGGACTGTTAGAAAATTTTCTGCTGAAAACAACACAATGGATTCCTATAGAAGGAAATACAACTTACTGGTAAGAACGCTTAGAATTACTTTTCAGGGTCGGTGCTGCGCTAAAAGGTGCAGCACTGGGTTCTTTCCTGATAACAGGTGAGTAAATCGGAATTCATAGTTCGGTTGATTTTAGAGGAATATTTGTACGTTTCAAAAATGGACACTTACAAACTTTTCTTCTGAAAACCACACAATAGATTCCTATGGAAGGAAATACAAGTTACTGGTAAGTACACTTAGAATTACTTTCCAGGGTCAGTGCTGGGCTAAATGATGCAGCACTGGGTTCTGACCTGATAACAGGTGAGTATATCGGAATTCATAGTTCGACTGATTTTCGAGGAATATTTGTACGTTTCAAAAAAGGACAGTTAGAAACTTTTCTGGTGAAAACCACACAATGGGTTCCTATGGAAGGAAATACAACTTACTGGTAAGTACGCTTAGAATTACTTTTCAGGGTCAGTGCTGGGCTAAAAGATGCAGCACTGGGTTCTGTCCTGATAACAGGTGAGTAAATCGGAATTCATAGTTCGGTTGATTTTAGAGGAATGTTTGTACATTTTAAAAATGGACACTTAGAAACTTTTCTTCTGAAAACCACACAATGGATTCCTATGGAAGGAAATACAAGTTACTGGTAAGTACACTTAGAATTACTTTCCAGGGTCAGTGCTGGGCTAAATGATGCAGCACTGTGTTCTGTCCTGATAACAGGTGAGTAAATCAGACTTCATAGTTTGACTGATCTTAGAGGAATATTTGTACGTTTCAAAAATGGACACTTTGAAACTTTTCTGCTGAAAACCACACAATGGATTCCTATGGAAGGAAATACAACTTACTGGTAAGTACGCTTAGAATTACTTTTCAGGGTCAGTGCTGGGCTAAAAGATGCAGCACTGGGTTCTTTCCTGATAACAGGTGAGTAAATCGGAATTCATAGTTCGGTTGATTTTAGAGGAATATTTGTACGTTTCAAAAATGGACACTTACAAACTTTTCTGCTGAAAACCACACAATGGATTCCTATGGAAGGAAATACAAGTTACTGGTAAGTACACTTAGAATTACTTTCCAGGGTCAGTGCTGGGCTAAATGATGCAGCACTGGGTTCTGTCCTGATAACAGGTGAGTATATCGGAATTCATAGTTCGACTGATTTTCGAAGAATATTTGTACGTTTCAAAAAAGGACAATTAGAAACTTTTCTGGTGAAAACCACACAATGGATTCCTATGGAAGGAAATACAACTTACTGGTAAGTACGCTTAGAATTACTTTTCAGGGTCAGTGCTGGGCTAAAAGATGCAGCACTGGGTTCTTTCCTGATAACAGGTGAGTAAATCGGAATTCATAGTTCGGTTGGTTTTAGAGGAATATTTGTACATTTTAAAAATGGACACTTAGAAACTTTTCTTCTGAAAACCACACAATGGATTCCTATGGAAGGAAATACAAGTTACTGGTAAGTACACTTAGAATTACTTTCCAGGGTCAGTGCTGGGCTAAATGATGCAGCACTGGGTTCTGTCCTGATAACAGGTGAGTATATCGGAATTCATAGTTCGACTGATTTTCGAGGAATATTTGTACTTTTCAAAAAAGGACTGTTAGAAACTTTTCTGCTGAAAACAACACAATGGATTCCTATGGAAGGAAATACAACTTACTGGTAAGTACGCTTAGAATTACTTTTCAGGGTCGGTGCTGGGCTAAAAGGTGCAGCACTGGGTTCATTCCTGATAACAGGTGAGTAAATCGGAATTCATAGTTCGGTTGATTTTAGAGGAATATTTGTACGTTTCAAAAATGGACACTTACAAACTTTTCTGCTGAAAACCACACAATGGATTCCTATGGAAGGAAATACAAGTTACTGGTAAGTACACTTAGAATTACTTTCCAGGGTCAGTGCTGGGCTAAATGATGCAGCACTGGGTTCTGACCTGATAACAGGTGAGTATATCGGAATTCATAGTTCGACTGATTTTCGAGGAATATTTGTACGTTTCAAAAAAGGACAGTTAGAAACTTTTCTGGTGAAAACCACACAATGGGTTCCTATGGAAGGAAATACAACTTATTGGTAAGTACGCTTAGAATTACTTTTCAGGGTCAGTGCTGGGCTAAAAGATGCAGCACTGGGTTCTGTCCTGATAACAGGTGAGTACATCGGAATTCATAGTTCGGTTGATTTTAGAGGAATATTTGTACATTTTAAAAATGGACACTTAGAAACTTTTCTTCTGAAAACCACACAATGGATTCCTATGGAAGGAAATACAAGTTACTGGTAAGTACACTTAGAATTTCTTTCCAGGGTCAGTGCTGGGCTAAATGATGCAGCACTGTGTTCTGTCCTGATAACAGGTGAGTAAATCAGACTTCATAGTTTGACTGATTTTAGAGGAATATTTGTACGTTTCAAAAATGGACACTTTGTAACTTTTCTGCTGAAAACCACACAATGGATTCCTATGGAAGGAAATACAACTTACTGGTAAGTACGCTTAGAATTACTTTTCAGGGTCAGTGCTGGGCTAAAAGATGCAGCACTGGGTTCTTTCCTGATAACAGGTGAGTAAATCGGAATTCATAGTTCGGTTGATTTTAGAGGAATATTTGTACGTTTCAAAAATGGACACTTACAAACTTTTCTGCTGAAAACCACACAATGGATTCCTTTGGAAGGAAATACAAGTTACTGGTAAGTACACTTAGAATTTCTTTTCAGGGTCAGTGCTGGACTAAATGATGCAGTACTGGGTTCTGTCCTGATAACAGGTGAGTATATCGGAATTCATAGTTCGACTGATTTTCGAGGAATATTTGTACGTTTCAAAAAAGGACAGTTAGAAACTTTTCTGGTGAAAACCACACAATGGATTCCTATGGAAGGAAATACAACTTACTGGTAAGTACGCTTATAATTACTTTTCAGGGTCAGTGCTGGGCTAAAAGATGCAGCACTGGGTTCTTTCCTGATAACAGGTGAGTAAATCGGAATTCATAGTTCGGTTGGTTTTAGAGGAATATTTGTACATTTTAAAAATGGACACTTAGAAACTTTTCTTCTGAAAACCACACAATGGATTCCTATGGAAGGAAATACAAGTTACTGGTAAGTACACTTAGAATTACATTCCAGGGTCAGTGCTGGGCTAAATGATGCAGCACTGGGTTCTGTCCTGATAACAGGTGAGTATATCGGAATTCATAGTTCGACTGATTTTCGAGGAATATTTGTACTTTTCAAAAAAGGACTGTTAGAAACTTTTCTGCTGAAAACAACACAATGGATTCCTATGGAAGGAAATACAACTTACTGGTAAGTACGCTTAGAATTACTTTTCAGGGTCGGTGCTGGGCTAAAAGGTGCAGCACTGGGTTCTTTCCTGATAACAGGTGTGTAAATCGGAATTCATAGTTCGGTTGATTTTAGAGGAATATTTGTACGTTTCAAAAATGGACACTTACAAACTTTTCTGCTGAAAACCATACAATGGATTCCTAAGGAAGGAAATACAACTTACTGGTAAGTACGCTTATAATTACTTTTCAGGGTCAGTGCTGGGCTAAAAGATGCAGCACTGGGTTCTTTCCTGATAACAGGTGAGTAAATCGGAATTCATAGTTCGGTTGGTTTTAGAGGAATATTTGTACATTTTAAAAATGGACACTTAGAAACTTTTCTTCTGAAAACCACACAATGGATTCCTATGGAAGGAAATACAAGTTACTGGTAAGTACACTTAGAATTTTATTCCAGGGTCAGTGCTGGGCTAAATGATGCAGCACTGGGTTCTGTCCTGATAACAGGTGAGTATATCGGAATTCATAGTTCGACTGATTTTCGAGGAATATTTGTACTTTTCAAAAAAGGACTGTTAGAAACTTTTCTGCTGAAAACAACACAATGGATTCCTATGGAAGGAAATACAACTTACTGGTAAGTACGCTTAGAATTACTTTTCAGGGTCGGTGCTGGGCTAAAAGGTGCAGCACTGGGTTCTTTCCTGATAACAGGTGTGTAAATCGGAATTCATAGTTCGGTTGATTTTAGAGGAATATTTGTACGTTTCAAAAATGGACACTTACAAACTTTTCTGCTGAAAACCACACAATGGATTCCTATGGAAGGAAATACAAGTTACTGGTAAGTACACTTAGAATTACTTTCCAGGGTCAGTGCTGGGCTAAATGATGCAGCACTGGGTTCTGACCTGATAACAGGTGAGTATATCGGAATTCATAGTTCGACTGATTTTCGAGGAATATTTGTACGTTTCAAAAAAGGACAGTTAGAAACTTTTCTGGTGAAAACCACACAATGGGTTCCTATGGAAGGAAATACAACTTACTGGTAAGTACGCTTAGAATTACTTTTCAGGGTCAGTGCTGGGCTAAAAGATGCAGCACTGGGTTCTTTCCTGATAACAGGTGAGTAAATCGGAATTCATAGTTCGGTTGATTTTCGAGGAATATTTGTACTTTTAAAAAAAGGACTGTTAGAAAATTTTCTGCTGAAAACAACACAATGGATTCCTATGGAAGGAAATACAACTTACTGGTAAGTACGCTTAGAATTACTTTTCAGGGTCGGTGCTGGGCTAAAAGGTGCAGCACTGGGTTCTTTCCTGATAACAGGTGAGTAAATCGGAATTCATAGTTCGGTTGATTTTAGAGGAATATTTGTACGTTTCAAAAATGGACACTTACAAACTTTTCTGCTGAAAACCACACAATGGATTCCTATGGAAGGAAATACAAGTTACTGGTAAGTACACTTAGAATTACTTTCCAGGGTCAGTGCTGGGCTAAATGATGCAGCACTGGGTTCTGACCTGATAACAGGTGAGTATATCGGAATTCATAGTTCGACTGATTTTCGAGGAATATTTGTACGTTTCAAAAAAGGACAGTTAGAAACTTTTCTGGTGAAAACCACACAATGGGTTCCTATGGAAGGAAATACAACTTACTGGTAAGTACGCTTAGAATTACTTTTCAGGGTCAGTGCTGGGCTAAAAGATGCAGCACTGGATTCTTTCCTGATAACAGGTGAGTAAATCGGAATTCATAGTTCGGTTGATTTTAGAGGAATATTTGTACATTTTAAAAATGGACACTTAGAAACTTTTCTTCTGTAAACCACACAATGGATTCCTATGGAAGGAAATAGAAGTTACTGGTAAGTACACTTAGAATTACTTTCCAGGGTCAGTGCTGGGCTAAATGATGCAGCACTGTGTTCTGTCCTGATAACAGGTGAGTAAATCAGACTTCATAGTTTGACTGATTTTAGAGGAATATTTGTACGTTTCAAAAATGGACACTTACAAACTTTTCTGCTGAAAACCACACAATGGATTCCTATGGAAGGAAATACAAGTTACTGGTAAGTACACTTAGAATTAATTTCCAGGGTCAGTGCTGGGCTAAATGATGCAGCACTGGGTTCTGTCCTGATAACAGGTGAGTATATCGGAATTCATAGTTCGACTGATTTTCGAGGAATATTTGTACGTTTCAAAAAAGGACAATTAGAAACTTTTCTGGTGAAAACCACACAGTGGATTCCTATGGAAGGAAATACAACTTACTGGTAAGTACGCTTAGAATTACTTTTCAGGGTCAGTGCTGGGCTAAAAGATGCAGCACTGGGTTCTTTCCTGATAACAGGTGAGTAAATCGGAATTCATAGTTCGGTTGGTTTTAGAGGAATATTTGTACATTTTAAAAATGGACACTTAGAAACTTTTCTTCTGAAAACCACACAATGGATTCCTATGGAAGGAAATACAAGTTACTGGTAAGTACACTTAGAATTACTTTCCAGGGTCAGTGCTGGGCTAAATGATGCAGCACTGGGTTCTGTCCTGATAACAGGTGAGTATATCGGAATTCATAGTTCGACTGATTTTCGAGGAATATTTGTACTTTTCAAAAAAGGACTGTTAGAAACTTTTCTGCTGAAAACAACACAATGGATTCCTATGGAAGGAAATACAACTTACTGGTAAGTACGCTTAGAATTACTTTTCAGGGTCGGTGCTGGGCTAAAAGGTGCAGCACTGGGTTCTTTCCTGATAACAGGTGAGTAAATCGGAATTCATAGTTCGGTTGATTTTAGAGGAATATTTGTACGTTTCAAAAATGGACACTTACAAATTTTTCTGCTGAAAACCACACAATGGATTCCTATTGAAGGAAATACAAGTTACTGGTAAGTACACTTAGAATTACTTTCCAGGGTCAGTGCTGGGCTAAATGATGCAGCACTGGGTTCTGACCTGATAACAGGTGAGTATATCGGAATTCATAGTTCGACTGATTTTCGAGGAATATTTGTACGTTTCAAAAAAGGACAGTTAGAATCTTTTCTGGTGAAAACCACACAATGGGTTCCTATGGAAGGAAATACAACTTACTGGTAAGTACGCTTAGAATTACTTTTCAGGGTCAGTGCTGGGCTAAAAGATGCAGCACTGGGTTCTGTCCTGATAACAGGTGAGGAAATCGGAATTCATAGTTCGGATGATTTTAGAGGAATATTTGTACATTTTAAAAATGGACACTTAGAAACTTTTCTTCTGAAAACCACACAATGGATTCCTATGGAAGGAAATACAAGTTACTGGTAAGTACACTTAGAATTACTTTCCAGGGTCAGTGCTGGGCTAAATGATGCAGCACTGTGTTCTGTCCTGATAACAGGTGAGTAAATCAGACTTCATAGTTTGACTGATTTTAGAGGAATATTTGTACGTTTCAAAAATGGACACTTTGAAACTTTTCTGCTGAAAACCACACAATGAATTCCTATGGAAGGAAATACAAGTTACTGGTAAGTACACTTAGAATTACTTTCCAGGGTCAGTGCTGGGCTAAAGGATGCAGCACTGGGTTCTGTCCTGATAACAGGTGAGTAAATCGGAATTCATAGTTCGGTTGATTTTAGAGGAGTATTTGTACGTTTCAAAAATGGACACTTACAAACTTTTCTGCTGAAAACCACACAATGGATTCCTATGGAAGGAAATACAAGTTACTGGTAAGTACACTTAGAATTTCTTTCCAGGGTCAGTGCTGGGCTAAATGATGCAGCACTGGGTTCTGTCCTGATAACAGGTGAGTATATCGGAATTCATAGTTCGACTGATTTTCGAGGAATATTTGTACGTTTCAAAAAAGGACAATTAGAAACTTTTCTGGTGAAAACCACACAGTGGATTCCTATGGAAGGAAATACAACTTACTGGTAAGTACGCTTAGAATTACTTTTCAGGGTCAGTGCTGGGCTAAAAGATGCAGCACTGGGTTCTTTCCTGATAACAGGTGAGTAAATCGGAATTCATAGTTCGGTTGGTTTTAGAGGAATATTTGTACATTTTAAAAATGGACACTTAGAAACTTTTCTTCTGAAAACCACACAATGGATTCCTATGGAAGGAAATACAAGTTACTGGTAAGTACACTTAGAATTACTTTCCAGGGTCAGTGCTGGACTAAATGATGCAGTACTGGGTTCTGTCCTGATAACAGGTGAGTATATCGGAATTCATAGTTCGACTGATTTTCGAGGAATATTTGTACGTTTCAAAAAAGGACAGTTAGAAACTTTTCTGGTGAAAACCACACAATGGATTCCTATGGAAGGAAATACAACTTACTGGTAAGTACGCTTATAATTACTTTTCAGGGTCGGTGCTGGGCTAAAAGATGCAGCACTGGGTTCTTTCCTGATAACAGGTGAGTAAATCGGAATTCATAGTTCGGTTGGTTTTAGAGGAATATTTGTACATTTTAAAAATGGACACTTAGAAACTTTTCTTCTGAAAACCACACAATGGATTCCTATGGAAGGAAATACAAGTTACTGGTAAGTACACTTAGAATTACATTCCAGGGTCAGTGCTGGGCTAAATGATGCAGCACTGGGTTCTGTCCTGATAACAGGTGAGTATATCGGAATTCATAGTTCGACTGATTTTCGAGGAATATTTGTACTTTTCAAAAAAGGACTGTTAGAAACTTTTCTGCTGAAAACAACACAATGGATTCCTATGGAAGGAAATACAACTTACTGGTAAGTACGCTTAGAATTACTTTTCAGGGTCGGTGCTGGGCTAAAAGGTGCAGCACTGGGTTCTTTCCTGATAACAGGTGTGTAAATCGGAATTCATAGTTCGGTTGATTTTAGAGGAATATTTGTACGTTTCAAAAATGGACACTTACAAACTTTTCTGCTGAAAACCATACAATGGATTCCTAAGGAAGGAAATACAACTTACTGGTAAGTACGCTTATAATTACTTTTCAGGGTCAGTGCTGGGCTAAAAGATGCAGCACTGGGTTCTTTCCTGATAACAGGTGAGTAAATCGGAATTCATAGTTCGGTTGGTTTTAGAGGAATATTTGTACATTTTAAAAATGGACACTTAGAAACTTTTCTTCTGAAAACCACACAATGGATTCCTATGGAAGGAAATACAAGTTACTGGTAAGTACACTTAGAATTTTATTCCAGGGTCAGTGCTGGGCTAAATGATGCAGCACTGGGTTCTGTCCTGATAACAGGTGAGTATATCGGAATTCATAGTTCGACTGATTTTCGAGGAATATTTGTACTTTTCAAAAAAGGACTGTTAGAAACTTTTCTGCTGAAAACAACACAATGGATTCCTATGGAAGGAAATACAACTTACTGGTAAGTACGCTTAGAATTACTTTTCAGGGTCGGTGCTGGGCTAAAAGGTGCAGCACTGGGTTCTTTCCTGATAACAGGTGTGTAAATCGGAATTCATAGTTCGGTTGATTTTAGAGGAATATTTGTACGTTTCAAAAATGGACACTTACAAACTTTTCTGCTGAAAACCACACAATGGATTCCTATGGAAGGAAATACAAGTTACTGGTAAGTACACTTAGAATTACTTTCCAGGGTCAGTGCTGGGCTAAATGATGCAGCACTGGGTTCTGACCTGATAACAGGTGAGTATATCGGAATTCATAGTTCGACTGATTTTCGAGGAATATTTGTACGTTTCAAAAAAGGACAGTTAGAAACTTTTCTGGTGAAAACCACACAATGGGTTCCTATGGAAGGAAATACAACTTACTGGTAAGTACGCTTAGAATTACTTTTCAGGGTCAGTGCTGGGCTAAAAGATGCAGCACTGGGTTCTTTCCTGATAACAGGTGAGTAAATCGGAATTCATAGTTCGGTTGATTTTAGAGGAATATTTGTACGTTTCAAAAATGGACACTTACAATCTTTTCAGCTGAAAACCACACAATGGATTCCTATGGAAGGAAATACAAGTTACTGGTAAGTACACTTAGAATTACTTTCCAGGGTCAGTGCTGGGCTACATGATGCAGCACTGGGTTCTGTCCTGATAACAGGTGAGTATATCGGAATTCATAGTTCGACTGATTTTGGAGGAATATTTGTACGTTTCAAAAAAGGACAGTTAGAAACTTTTCTGGTGAAAACCACACAATGGATTCCTATGGAAGGAAATACAACTTACTGGTAAGTACGATTAGAATTACTTTTCAGGGTCAGTGCTGGGCTAAAAGATGCAGCACTGGGTTCTTTCCTGATAACAGGTGAGTAAATCGGAATTCATAGTTCGGTTGATTTTAGAGGAATATTTGTACGTTTTAAAAATGGACACTTAGAAACTTTTCTTCTGAAAACCACACAATGGATTCCTATGGAAGGAAATACAAGTTACTGGTAAGTACACTTAGAATTACTTTCCAGGGTCAGTGCTGGGCTAAATGATGCAGCACTGGGTTCTGTCCTGATAACAGGTGAGTAAATCGGAATTCATAGTTCGGTTGATTTTAGAGGAATATTTGTACGTTTTAAAAATGGACACTTAGAAACTTTTCTTCTGAAAACCACACAATGGATTCCTATGGAAGGTAATACAAGTTACTGCTAATTACGCTTAGAATTACTTTCCAGGGTCAGTGCTGGTCTAAAAGATGCAGCACTGGGTTCTCTCTTGATAACAGGTGAGTAAATCGGAATTCATAGTTCGACTGATTTTCGAGGAATATTTGTACGTTTCAAAAATGGACACTTACAAACCTTTCTGCTGAAAACCACACAATGGATTCCTATGGAAGGAAATACAAGTTACTGGTAAGTACACTTAGAATTACTTTCCAGGGTCAGTGCTGGGCTAAATGATGCAGCACTGGGTTCTGTCCTCATACCAGGTGAGAATATCGGAATTCATAGTTCGACTGATTTTCGAGGAATATTTGTACGTTTCAAAAAAGGACAGTTAGAAACTTTTCTGGTGAAAACCACACAATGGATTCCTATGGAAGGAAATACAACTTACTGGTAAGTACGCTTAGAATTACTTTTCAGGGTCAGTGCTGGGCTAAAAGATGCAGCACTGGGTTCTTTACTGATAACAGGTGAGTAAATCGGAATTCATAGTTCGGTTGATTTTCGAGGAATATTTGTACTTTTAAAAAAAGGACTGTTAGAAAATTTTCTGCTGAAAACAACACAATGGATTCCTATGGAAGGAAATACAACTTACTGGTAAGTACGCTTAGAATTACTTTTCAGGGTCGGTGCTGGGCTAAAAGGTGCAGCACTGGGTTCTTTCCTGATAACAGGTGAGTAAATCGGAATTCATAGTTCGGTTGATTTTAGAGGAATATTTGTACGTTTCAAAAATGGACACTTACAAACTTTTCTGCTGAAAACCACACAATGGATTCCTATGGAAGGAAATACAAGTTACTGGTAAGTACACTTAGAATTACTTTCCAGGGTCAGTGCTGGGCTAAATGATGCAGCACTGGGTTCTGACCTGATAACAGGTGAGTATATCGGAATTCATAGTTCGACTGATTTTCGAGGAATATTTGTACGTTTCAAAAAAGGACAGTTAGAAACTTTTCTGGTGAAAACCACACAATGGGTTCCTATGGAAGGAAATACAACTTACTGGTAAGTACGCTTAGAATTACTTTTCAGGGTCAGTGCTGGGCTAAAAGATGCAGCACTGGATTCTTTCCTGATAACAGGTGAGTAAATCGGAATTCATAGTTCGGTTGATTTTAGAGGAATATTTGTACATTTTAAAAATGGACACTTAGAAACTTTTCTTCTGTAAACCACACAATGGATTCCTATGGAAGGAAATAGAAGTTACTGGTAAGTACACTTAGAATTACTTTCCAGGGTCAGTGCTGGGCTAAATGATGCAGCACTGTGTTCTGTCCTGATAACAGGTGAGTAAATCAGACTTCATAGTTTGACTGATTTTAGAGGAATATTTGTACGTTTCAAAAATGGACACTTACAAACTTTTCTGCTGAAAACCACACAATGGATTCCTATGGAAGGAAATACAAGTTACTGGTAAGTACACTTAGAATTAATTTCCAGGGTCAGTGCTGGGCTAAATGATGCAGCACTGGGTTCTGTCCTGATAACAGGTGAGTATATCGGAATTCATAGTTCGACTGATTTTCGAGGAATATTTGTACGTTTCAAAAAAGGACAATTAGAAACTTTTCTGGTGAAAACCACACAGTGGATTCCTATGGAAGGAAATACAACTTACTGGTAAGTACGCTTAGAATTACTTTTCAGGGTCAGTGCTGGGCTAAAAGATGCAGCACTGGGTTCTTTCCTGATAACAGGTGAGTAAATCGGAATTCATAGTTCGGTTGGTTTTAGAGGAATATTTGTACATTTTAAAAATGGACACTTAGAAACTTTTCTTCTGAAAACCACACAATGGATTCCTATGGAAGGAAATACAAGTTACTGGTAAGTACACTTAGAATTACTTTCCAGGGTCAGTGCTGGGCTAAATGATGCAGCACTGGGTTCTGTCCTGATAACAGGTGAGTATATCGGAATTCATAGTTCGACTGATTTTCGAGGAATATTTGTACTTTTCAAAAAAGGACTGTTAGAAACTTTTCTGCTGAAAACAACACAATGGATTCCTATGGAAGGAAATACAACTTACTGGTAAGTACGCTTAGAATTACTTTTCAGGGTCGGTGCTGGGCTAAAAGGTGCAGCACTGGGTTCTTTCCTGATAACAGGTGAGTAAATCGGAATTCATAGTTCGGTTGATTTTAGAGGAATATTTGTACGTTTCAAAAATGGACACTTACAAATTTTTCTGCTGAAAACCACACAATGGATTCCTATGGAAGAAAATACAAGTTACTGGTAAGTACACTTAGAATTACTTTCCAGGGTCAGTGCTGGGCTAAATGATGCAGCACTGGGTTCTGACCTGATAACAGGTGAGTATATCGGAATTCATAGTTCGACTGATTTTCGAGGAATATTTGTACGTTTCAAAAAAGGACAGTTAGAATCTTTTCTGGTGAAAACCACACAATGGGTTCCTATGGAAGGAAATACAACTTACTGGTAAGTACGCTTAGAATTACTTTTCAGGGTCAGTGCTGGGCTAAAAGATGCAGCACTGGGTTCTGTCCTGATAACAGGTGAGGAAATCAGAATTCATAGTTCGGTTGATTTTAGAGGAATATTTGTACATTTTAAAAATGGACACTTAGAAACTTTTCTTCTGAAAACCACACAATGGATTCCTATGGAAGGAAATACAAGTTACTGGTAAGTACACTTAGAATTACTTTCCAGGGTCAGTGCTGGGCTAAATGATGCAGCACTGTGTTCTGTCCTGATAACAGGTGAGTAAATCAGACTTCATAGTTTGACTGATTTTAGAGGAATATTTGTACGTTTCAAAAATGGACACTTTGAAACTTTTCTGCTGAAAACCACACAATGAATTCCTATGGAAGGAAATACAAGTTACTGGTAAGTACACTTAGAATTACTTTCCAGGGTCAGTGCTGGGCTAAAGGATGCAGCACTGGGTTCTGTCCTGATAACAGGTGAGTAAATCGGAATTCATAGTTCGGTTGATTTTAGAGGAGTATTTGTACGTTTCAAAAATGGACACTTACAAACTTTTCTGCTGAAAACCACACAATGGATTCCTATGGAAGGAAATACAAGTTACTGGTAAGTACACTTAGAATTTCTTTCCAGGGTCAGTGCTGGGCTAAATGATGCAGCACTGGGTTCTGTCCTGATAACAGGTGAGTATATCGGAATTCATAGTTCGACTGATTTTCGAGGAATATTTGTACGTTTCAAAAAAGGACAATTAGAAACTTTTCTGGTGAAAACCACACAGTGGATTCCTATGGAAGGAAATACAACTTACTGGTAAGTACGCTTAGAATTACTTTTCAGGGTCAGTGCTGGGCTAAAAGATGCAGCACTGGGTTCTTTCCTGATAACAGGTGAGTAAATCGGAATTCATAGTTCGGTTGGTTTTAGAGGAATATTTGTACATTTTAAAAATGGACACTTAGAAACTTTTCTTCTGAAAACCACACAATGGATTCCTATGGAAGGAAATACAAGTTACTGGTAAGTACACTTAGAATTACTTTCCAGGGTCAGTGCTGGGCTAAATGATGCAGCACTGGGTTCTGTCCTGATAACAGGTGAGTATATCGGAATTCATAGTTCGACTGATTTTCGAGGAATATTTGTACTTTTCAAAAAAGGACTGTTAGAAACTTTTCTGCTGAAAACAACACAATGGATTCCTATGGAAGGAAATACAATTTACTGGTAAGTACGCTTAGAATTACTTTTCAGGGTCGGTGCTGGGCTAAAAGGTGCAGCACTGGGTTCTTTCCTGATAACAGGTGAGTAAATCGGAATTCATAGTTCGGTTGATTTTAGAGGAATATTTGTACGTTTCAAAAATGGACACTTACAAATTTTTCTGCTGAAAACCACGCAATGGATTCCTATGGAAGGAAATACAAGTTACTGGTAAGTTCACTTAGAATTACTTTCCAGGGTCAGTGCTGGGCTAAATGATGCAGCACTGGGTTCTGACCTGATAACAGGTGAGTATATCGGAATTCATAGTTCGACTGATTTTCGAGGAATATTTGTACGTTTCAAAAAAGGACAGTTAGAATCTATTCTGGTGAAAACCACACAATGGGTTCCTATGGAAGGAAATACAACTTACTGGTAAGTACGCTTAGAATTACTTTTCAGGGTCAGTGCTGGGCTAAAAGATGCAGCACTGGGTTCTGTCCTGATAACAGGTGAGGAAATCGGAATTCATAGTTCGGTTGATTTTAGAGGAATATTTGTACATTTTAAAAATGGACACTTAGAAACTTTTCTTCTGAAAACCACACAATGGATTCCTATGGAAGGAAATACAAGTTACTGGTAAGTACACTTAGAATTACTTTCCAGGGTCAGTGCTGGGCTAAATGATGCAGCACTGTGTTCTGTCCTGATAACAGGTGAGTAAATCAGACTTCATAGTTTGACTGATTTTAGAGGAATATTTGTACGTTTCAAAAATGGACACTTTGAAACTTTTCTGCTGAAAACCACACAATGAATTCCTATGGAAGGAAATACAAGTTACTGGTAAGTACACTTAGAATTACTTTCCAGGGTCAGTGCTGGGCTAAATGATGCAGCACTGGGTTCTGTCCTGATAACAGGTGAGTATATCGGAATTCATAGTTCGACTGATTTTCGAGGAATATTTGTACGTTTCAAAAAAGGACAGTTGGAAACTTTTCTGCTGAAAACCACACAATGGATTCCTATGGAAGGAAATACAACTTACTGGTAAGTACGATTAGAATTACTTTTCAGGGTCAGTGCTGGGCTAAAAGATGCAGCACTGGGTTCTTTCCTGATAACAGGTGAGTAAATCGGAATTCATAGTTCGGTTGATTTTAGAGGAATATTTGTACGTTTTAAAAATGGACACTTAGAAACTTTTCTTCTGAAAACCACACAATGGATTCCTATGGAAGGAAATACAAGTTACTGGTAAGTACACTTAGAATTACTTTCCAGGGTCAGTGCTGGGCTAAATGATGCAGCACTGGGTTCTGTCCTGATAACAGGTGAGTAAATCGGAATTCATAGTTCGGTTGATTTTAGAGGAATATTTGTACGTTTTAAAAATGGACACTTAGAAACTTTTCTTCTGAAAACCACACAATGGATTCCTATGGAAGGTAATACAAGTTACTGCTAATTACGCTTAGAATTACTTTCCAGGGTCAGTGCTGGTCTAAAAGATGCAGCACTGGGTTCTCTCTTGATAACAGGTGAGTAAATCGGAATTCATAGTTCGACTGATTTTCGAGGAATATTTGTACGTTTCAAAAATGGACACTTACAAACCTTTCTGCTGAAAACCACACAATGGATTCCTATGGAAGGAAATACAAGTTACTGGTAAGTACACTTAGAATTACTTTCCAGGGTCAGTGCTGGGCTAAATGATGCAGCACTGGGTTCTGTCCTCATACCAGGTGAGAATATCGGAATTCATAGTTCGACTGATTTTCGAGGAATATTTGTACGTTTCAAAAAAGGACAGTTAGAAACTTTTCTGGTGAAAACCACACAATGGATTCCTATGGAAGGAAATACAACTTACTGGTAAGTACGCTTAGAATTACTTTTCAGGGTCAGTGCTGGGCTAAAAGATGCAGCACTGGGTTCTTTACTGATAACAGGTGAGTAAATCGGAATTCATAGTTCGGTTGATTTTCGAGGAATATTTGTACTTTTCAAAAAAGGACTGTTAGAAAATTTTCTGCTGAAAACAACACAATGGATTCCTATGGAAGGAAATACAACTTACTGGTAAGTACGCTTAGAATTACTTTTCAGGGTCAGTGCTGGGCTAAAAGATGCAGCGCTGGGTTCTTTCCTGATAACAGGTGAGTAAATCGGAATTTATAGTTCGGTTGGTTTTAGAGGAATATTTGTACATTTTAAAAATGGACACTTAGAAACTTTTCTTCTGAAAACCACACAATGGATTCCTATGGAAGGAAATACAAGTTACTGGTAAGTACACTTAGAATTACTTTCCAGGGTCAGTGCTGGGCTAAATGATGCAGCACTGGGTTCTGTCCTGATAACAGGTGAGTATATCGGAATTCATAGTTCGACTGATTTTCGAGGAATATTTGTACTTTTCAAAAAAGGACTGTTGGAAACTTTTCTGCTGAAAACAACACAATGGATTCCTATGGAAGGAAATACAACTTACTGGTAAGTACGCTTAGAATTACTTTTCAGGGTCGGTGCTGGGCTAAAAGGTGCAGCACTGGGTTCTTTCCTGATAACAGGTGAGTAAATCGGAAGTCATAGTTCGGTTGATTTTAGAGGAATATTTGTACATTTTAAAAATGGACACTTAGAAACTTTTCTTCTGAAAACCACACAATGGATTCCTATGGAAGGAAATACAAGTTACTGGTAAGTACACTTAGAATTACTTTCCAGGGTCAGTGCTGGGCTAAATGATGCAGCACTGTGTTCTGTCCTGATAACAGGTGAGTAAATCAGACTTCATAGTTTGACTGATTTTAGAGGAATATTTGTACGTTTCAAAAATGGACACTTTGAAACTTTTCTGCTGAAAACCACACAATGAATTCCTATGGAAGGAAATACAAGTTACTGGTAAGTACACTTAGAATTACTTTCCAGGGTCAGTGCTGGGCTAAAGGATGCAGCACTGGGTTCTGTCCTGATAACAGGTGAGTAAATCGGAATTCATAGTTCGGTTGATTTTAGAGGAGTATTTGTACGTTTCAAAAATGGACACTTACAAACTTTTCTGCTGAAAACCACACAATGGATTCCTATGGAAGGAAATACAAGTTACTGGTAAGTACACTTAGAATTTCTTTCCAGGGTCAGTGCTGGGCTAAATGATGCAGCACTGGGTTCTGTCCTGATAACAGGTGAGTATATCGGAATTCATAGTTCGACTGATTTTCGAGGAATATTTGTACGTTTCAAAAAAGGACAATTAGAAACTTTTCTGGTGAAAACCACACAGTGGATTCCTATGGAAGGAAATACAACTTACTGGTAAGTAAGCTTAGAATTACTTTTCAGGGTCAGTGCTGGGCTAAAAGATGCAGCACTGGGTTCTTTCCTGATAACAGGTGTGTAAATCGGAATTCATAGTTCGGTTGATTTTAGAGGAATATTTGTACGTTTCAAAAATGGACACTTACAAACTTTTCTGCTGAAAACCATACAATGGATTCCTAAGGAAGGAAATACAACTTACTGGTAAGTACGCTTATAATTACTTTTCAGGGTCAGTGCTGGGCTAAAAGATGCAGCACTGGGTTCTTTCCTGATAACAGGTGAGTAAATCGGAATTCATAGTTCGGTTGGTTTTAGAGGAATATTTGTACATTTTAAAAATGGACACTTAGAAACTTTTCTTCTGAAAACCACACAATGGATTCCTATGGAAGGAAATACAAGTTACTGGTAAGTACACTTAGAATTTTATTCCAGGGTCAGTGCTGGGCTAAATGATGCAGCACTGGGTTCTGTCCTGATAACAGGTGAGTATATCGGAATTCATAGTTCGACTGATTTTCGAGGAATATTTGTACTTTTCAAAAAAGGACTGTTAGAAACTTTTCTGCTGAAAACAACACAATGGATTCCTATGGAAGGAAATACAACTTACTGGTAAGTACGCTTAGAATTACTTTTCAGGGTCGGTGCTGGGCTAAAAGGTGCAGCACTGGGTTCTTTCCTGATAACAGGTGTGTAAATCGGAATTCATAGTTCGGTTGATTTTAGAGGAATATTTGTACGTTTCAAAAATGGACACTTACAAACTTTTCTGCTGAAAACCACACAATGGATTCCTATGGAAGGAAATACAAGTTACTGGTAAGTACACTTAGAATTACTTTCCAGGGTCAGTGCTGGGCTAAATGATGCAGCACTGGGTTCTGACCTGATAACAGGTGAGTATATCGGAATTCATAGTTCGACTGATTTTCGAGGAATATTTGTACGTTTCAAAAAAGGACAGTTAGAAACTTTTCTGGTGAAAACCACACAATGGGTTCCTATGGAAGGAAATACAACTTACTGGTAAGTACGCTTAGAATTACTTTTCAGGGTCAGTGCTGGGCTAAAAGATGCAGCACTGGGTTCTTTCCTGATAACAGGTGAGTAAATCGGAATTCATAGTTCGGTTGATTTTAGAGGAATATTTGTACGTTTCAAAAATGGACACTTACAATCTTTTCAGCTGAAAACCACACAATGGATTCCTATGGAAGGAAATACAAGTTACTGGTAAGTACACTTAGAATTACTTTCCAGGGTCAGTGCTGGGCTAAATGATGCAGCACTGGGTTCTGTCCTGATAACAGGTGAGTATATCGGAATTCATAGTTCGACTGATTTTGGAGGAATATTTGTACGTTTCAAAAAAGGACAGTTAGAAACTTTTCTGGTGAAAACCACACAATGGATTCCTATGGAAGGAAATACAACTTACTGGTAAGTACGATTAGAATTACTTTTCAGGGTCAGTGCTGGGCTAAAAGATGCAGCACTGGGTTCTTTCCTGATAACAGGTGAGTAAATCGGAATTCATAGTTCGGTTGATTTTAGAGGAATATTTGTACGTTTTAAAAATGGACACTTAGAAACTTTTCTTCTGAAAACCACACAATGGATTCCTATGGAAGGAAATACAAGTTACTGGTAAGTACACTTAGAATTACTTTCCAGGGTCAGTGCTGGGCTAAATGATGCAGCACTGGGTTCTGTCCTGATAACAGGTGAGTAAATCGGAATTCATAGTTCGGTTGATTTTAGAGGAATATTTGTACGTTTTAAAAATGGACACTTAGAAACTTTTCTTCTGAAAACCACACAATGGATTCCTATGGAAGGTAATACAAGTTACTGCTAATTACGCTTAGAATTACTTTCCAGGGTCAGTGCTGGTCTAAAAGATGCAGCACTGGGTTCTCTCTTGATAACAGGTGAGTAAATCGGAATTCATAGTTCGACTGATTTTCGAGGAATATTTGTACGTTTCAAAAATGGACACTTACAAACCTTTCTGCTGAAAACCACACAATGGATTCCTATGGAAGGAAATACAAGTTACTGGTAAGTACACTTAGAATTACTTTCCAGGGTCAGTGCTGGGCTAAATGATGCAGCACTGGGTTCTGTCCTCATACCAGGTGAGAATATCGGAATTCATAGTTCGACTGATTTTCGAGGAATATTTGTACGTTTCAAAAAAGGACAGTTAGAAACTTTTCTGGTGAAAACCACACAATGGATTCCTATGGAAGGAAATACAACTTACTGGTAAGTACGCTTAGAATTACTTTTCAGGGTCAGTGCTGGGCTAAAAGATGCAGCACTGGGTTCTTTACTGATAACAGGTGAGTAAATCGGAATTCATAGTTCGGTTGATTTTCGAGGAATATTTGTACTTTTAAAAAAAGGACTGTTAGAAAATTTTCTGCTGAAAACAACACAATGGATTCCTATGGAAGGAAATACAACTTACTGGTAAGTACGCTTAGAATTACTTTTCAGGGTCGGTGCTGGGCTAAAAGGTGCAGCACTGGGTTCTTTCCTGATAACAGGTGAGTAAATCGGAATTCATAGTTCGGTTGATTTTAGAGGAATATTTGTACGTTTCAAAAATGGACACTTACAAACTTTTCTGCTGAAAACCACACAATGGATTCCTATGGAAGGAAATACAAGTTACTGGTAAGTACACTTAGAATTACTTTCCAGGGTCAGTGCTGGGCTAAATGATGCAGCACTGGGTTCTGACCTGATAACAGGTGAGTATATCGGAATTCATAGTTCGACTGATTTTCGAGGAATATTTGTACGTTTCAAAAAAGGACAGTTAGAAACTTTTCTGGTGAAAACCACACAATGGGTTCCTATGGAAGGAAATACAACTTACTGGTAAGTACGCTTAGAATTACTTTTCAGGGTCAGTGCTGGGCTAAAAGATGCAGCACTGGATTCTTTCCTGATAACAGGTGAGTAAATCGGAATTCATAGTTCGGTTGATTTTAGAGGAATATTTGTACATTTTAAAAATGGACACTTAGAAACTTTTCTTCTGTAAACCACACAATGGATTCCTATGGAAGGAAATAGAAGTTACTGGTAAGTACACTTAGAATTACTTTCCAGGGTCAGTGCTGGGCTAAATGATGCAGCACTGTGTTCTGTCCTGATAACAGGTGAGTAAATCAGACTTCATAGTTTGACTGATTTTAGAGGAATATTTGTACGTTTCAAAAATGGACACTTACAAACTTTTCTGCTGAAAACCACACAATGGATTCCTATGGAAGGAAATACAAGTTACTGGTAAGTACACTTAGAATTAATTTCCAGGGTCAGTGCTGGGCTAAATGATGCAGCACTGGGTTCTGTCCTGATAACAGGTGAGTATATCGGAATTCATAGTTCGACTGATTTTCGAGGAATATTTGTACGTTTCAAAAAAGGACAATTAGAAACTTTTCTGGTGAAAACCACACAGTGGATTCCTATGGAAGGAAATACAACTTACTGGTAAGTACGCTTAGAATTACTTTTCAGGGTCAGTGCTGGGCTAAAAGATGCAGCACTGGGTTCTTTCCTGATAACAGGTGAGTAAATCGGAATTCATAGTTCGGTTGGTTTTAGAGGAATATTTGTACATTTTAAAAATGGACACTTAGAAACTTTTCTTCTGAAAACCACACAATGGATTCCTATGGAAGGAAATACAAGTTACTGGTAAGTACACTTAGAATTACTTTCCAGGGTCAGTGCTGGGCTAAATGATGCAGCACTGGGTTCTGTCCTGATAACAGGTGAGTATATCGGAATTCATAGTTCGACTGATTTTCGAGGAATATTTGTACTTTTCAAAAAAGGACTGTTAGAAACTTTTCTGCTGAAAACAACACAATGGATTCCTATGGAAGGAAATACAACTTACTGGTAAGTACGCTTAGAATTACTTTTCAGGGTCGGTGCTGGGCTAAAAGGTGCAGCACTGGGTTCTTTCCTGATAACAGGTGAGTAAATCGGAATTCATAGTTCGGTTGATTTTAGAGGAATATTTGTACGTTTCAAAAATGGACACTTACAAATTTTTCTGCTGAAAACCACACAATGGATTCCTATGGAAGGAAATACAAGTTACTGGTAAGTACACTTAGAATTACTTTCCAGGGTCAGTGCTGGGCTAAATGATGCAGCACTGGGTTCTGACCTGATAACAGGTGAGTATATCGGAATTCATAGTTCGACTGATTTTCGAGGAATATTTGTACGTTTCAAAAAAGGACAGTTAGAATCTTTTCTGGTGAAAACCACACAATGGGTTCCTATGGAAGGAAATACAACTTACTGGTAAGTACGCTTAGAATTACTTTTCAGGGTCAGTGCTGGGCTAAAAGATGCAGCACTGGGTTCTGTCCTGATAACAGGTGAGGAAATCGGAATTCATAGTTCGGTTGATTTTAGAGGAATATTTGTACATTTTAAAAATGGACACTTAGAAACTTTTCTTCTGAAAACCACACAATGGATTCCTATGGAAGGAAATACAAGTTACTGGTAAGTACACTTAGAATTACTTTCCAGGGTCAGTGCTGGGCTAAATGATGCAGCACTGTGTTCTGTCCTGATAACAGGTGAGTAAATCAGACTTCATAGTTTGACTGATTTTAGAGGAATATTTGTACGTTTCAAAAATGGACACTTTGAAACTTTTCTGCTGAAAACCACACAATGAATTCCTATGGAAGGAAATACAAGTTACTGGTAAGTACACTTAGAATTACTTTCCAGGGTCAGTGCTGGGCTAAAGGATGCAGCACTGGGTTCTGTCCTGATAACAGGTGAGTAAATCGGAATTCATAGTTCGGTTGATTTTAGAGGAGTATTTGTATGTTTCAAAAATGGACACTTACAAACTTTTCTGCTGAAAACCACACAATGGATTCCTATGGAAGGAAATACAAGTTACTGGTAAGTACACTTAGAATTTCTTTCCAGGGTCAGTGCTGGGCTAAATGATGCAGCACTGGGTTCTGTCCTGATAACAGGTGAGTATATCGGAATTCATAGTTCGACTGATTTTCGAGGAATATTTGTACGTTTCAAAAAAGGACAATTAGAAACTTTTCTGGTGAAAACCACACAGTGGATTCCTATGGAAGGAAATACAACTTACTGGTAAGTACGCTTAGAATTACTTTTCAGGGTCAGTGCTGGGCTAAAAGATGCAGCACTGGGTTCTTTCCTGATAACAGGTGAGTAAATCGGAATTCATAGTTCGGTTGGTTTTAGAGGAATATTTGTACATTTTAAAAATGGACACTTAGAAACTTTTCTTCTGAAAACCACACAATGGATTCCTATGGAAGGAAATACAAGTTACTGGTAAGTACACTTAGAATTACTTTCCAGGGTCAGTGCTGGGCTAAATGATGCAGCACTGGGTTCTGTCCTGATAACAGGTGAGTATATCGGAATTCATAGTTCGACTGATTTTCGAGGAATATTTGTACTTTTCAAAAAAGGACTGTTAGAAACTTTTCTGCTGAAAACAACACAATGGATTCCTATGGAAGGAAATACAATTTACTGGTAAGTACGCTTAGAATTACTTTTCAGGGTCGGTGCTGGGCTAAAAGGTGCAGCACTGGGTTCTTTCCTGATAACAGGTGAGTAAATCGGAATTCATAGTTCGGTTGATTTTAGAGGAATATTTGTACGTTTCAAAAATGGACACTTACAAATTTTTCTGCTGAAAACCACGCAATGGATTCCTATGGAAGGAAATACAAGTTACTGGTAAGTTCACTTAGAATTACTTTCCAGGGTCAGTGCTGGGCTAAATGATGCAGCACTGGGTTCTGACCTGATAACAGGTGAGTATATCGGAATTCATAGTTCGACTGATTTTCGAGGAATATTTGTACGTTTCAAAAAAGGACAGTTAGAATCTATTCTGGTGAAAACCACACAATGGGTTCCTATGGAAGGAAATACAACTTACTGGTAAGTACGCTTAGAATTACTTTTCAGGGTCAGTGCTGGGCTAAAAGATGCAGCACTGGGTTCTGTCCTGATAACAGGTGAGGAAATCGGAATTCATAGTTCGGTTGATTTTAGAGGAATATTTGTACATTTTAAAAATGGACACTTAGAAACTTTTCTTCTGAAAACCACACAATGGATTCCTATGGAAGGAAATACAAGTTACTGGTAAGTACACTTAGAATTACTTTCCAGGGTCAGTGCTGGGCTAAATGATGCAGCACTGTGTTCTGTCCTGATAACAGGTGAGTAAATCAGACTTCATAGTTTGACTGATTTTAGAGGAATATTTGTACGTTTCAAAAATGGACACTTTGAAACTTTTCTGCTGAAAACCACACAATGAATTCCTATGGAAGGAAATACAAGTTACTGGTAAGTACACTTAGAATTACTTTCCAGGGTCAGTGCTGGGCTAAATGATGCAGCACTGGGTTCTGTCCTGATAACAGGTGAGTATATCGGAATTCATAGTTCGACTGATTTTCGAGGAATATTTGTACGTTTCAAAAAAGGACAGTTAGAAACTTTTCTGCTGAAAACCACACAATGGATTCCTATGGAAGGAAATACAACTTACTGGTAAGTACGCTTAGAATTACTTTTCAGGGTCGGTGCTGGGCTAAAAGGTGCAGCACTGGGTTCTTTCCTGATAACAGGTGTGTAAATCGGAATTCATAGTTCGGTTGATTTTAGAGGAATATTTGTACGTTTCAAAAATGGACACTTACAAACTTTTCTGCTGAAAACCACACAATGGATTCCTATGGAAGGAAATACAAGTTACTGGTAAGTACACTTAGAATTACTTTCCAGGGTCAGTGCTGGGCTAAATGATGCAGCACTGGGTTCTGACCTGATAACAGGTGAGTATATCGGAATTCATAGTTCGACTGATTTTCGAGGAATATTTGTACGTTTCAAAAAAGGACAGTTAGAAACTTTTCTGGTGAAAACCACACAATGGGTTCCTATGGAAGGAAATACAACTTACTGGTAAGTACGCTTAGAATTACTTTTCAGGGTCAGTGCTGGGCTAAAAGATGCAGCACTGGGTTCTTTCCTGATAACAGGTGAGTAAATCGGAATTCATAGTTCGGTTGATTTTAGAGGAATATTTGTACGTTTCAAAAATGGACACTTACAATCTTTTCAGCTGAAAACCACACAATGGATTCCTATGGAAGGAAATACAAGTTACTGGTAAGTACACTTAGAATTACTTTCCAGGGTCAGTGCTGGGCTAAATGATGCAGCACTGGGTTCTGTCCTGATAACAGGTGAGTATATCGGAATTCATAGTTCGACTGATTTTGGAGGAATATTTGTACGTTTCAAAAAAGGACAATTAGAAACTTTTCTGGTGAAAACCACACAGTGGATTCCTATGGAAGGAAATACAACTTACTGGTAAGTACGCTTAGAATTACTTTTCAGGGTCAGTGCTGGGCTAAAAGATGCAGCACTGGGTTCTTTCCTGATAACAGGTGAGTAAATCGGAATTCATAGTTCGGTTGGTTTTAGAGGAATATTTGTACATTTTAAAAATGGACACTTAGAAACTTTTCTTCTGAAAACCACACAATGGATTCCTATGGAAGGAAATACAAGTTACTGGTAAGTACACTTAGAATTACTTTCCAGGGTCAGTGCTGGGCTAAATGATGCAGCACTGGGTTCTGTCCTGATAACAGGTGAGTATATCGGAATTCATAGTTCGACTGATTTTCGAGGAATATTTGTACTTTTCAAAAAAGGACTGTTAGAAACTTTTCTGCTGAAAACAACACAATGGATTCCTATGGAAGGAAATACAATTTACTGGTAAGTACGCTTAGAATTACTTTTCAGGGTCGGTGCTGGGCTAAAAGGTGCAGCACTGGGTTCTTTCCTGATAACAGGTGAGTAAATCGGAATTCATAGTTCGGTTGATTTTAGAGGAATATTTGTACGTTTCAAAAATGGACACTTACAAATTTTTCTGCTGAAAACCACGCAATGGATTCCTATGGAAGGAAATACAAGTTACTGGTAAGTTCACTTAGAATTACTTTCCAGGGTCAGTGCTGGGCTAAATGATGCAGCACTGGGTTCTGACCTGATAACAGGTGAGTATATCGGAATTCATAGTTCGACTGATTTTCGAGGAATATTTGTACGTTTCAAAAAAGGACAGTTAGAATCTATTCTGGTGAAAACCACACAATGGGTTCCTATGGAAGGAAATACAACTTACTGGTAAGTACGCTTAGAATTACTTTTCAGGGTCAGTGCTGGGCTAAAAGATGCAGCACTGGGTTCTGTCCTGATAACAGGTGAGGAAATCGGAATTCATAGTTCGGTTGATTTTAGAGGAATATTTGTACATTTTAAAAATGGACACTTAGAAACTTTTCTTCTGAAAACCACACAATGGATTCCTATGGAAGGAAATACAAGTTACTGGTAAGTACACTTAGAATTACTTTCCAGGGTCAGTGCTGGGCTAAATGATGCAGCACTGTGTTCTGTCCTGATAACAGGTGAGTAAATCAGACTTCATAGTTTGACTGATTTTAGAGGAATATTTGTACGTTTCAAAAATGGACACTTTGAAACTTTTCTGCTGAAAACCACACAATGAATTCCTATGGAAGGAAATACAAGTTACTGGTAAGTACACTTAGAATTACTTTCCAGGGTCAGTGCTGGGCTAAATGATGCAGCACTGGGTTCTGTCCTGATAACAGGTGAGTATATCGGAATTCATAGTTCGACTGATTTTCGAGGAATATTTGTACGTTTCAAAAAAGGACAGTTAGAAACTTTTCTGCTGAAAACCACACAATGGATTCCTATGGAAGGAAATACAACTTACTGGTAAGTACGCTTAGAATTACTTTTCAGGGTCGGTGCTGGGCTAAAAGGTGCAGCACTGGGTTCTTTCCTGATAACAGGTGTGTAAATCGGAATTCATAGTTCGGTTGATTTTAGAGGAATATTTGTACGTTTCAAAAATGGACACTTACAAACTTTTCTGCTGAAAACCACACAATGGATTCCTATGGAAGGAAATACAAGTTACTGGTAAGTACACTTAGAATTACTTTCCAGGGTCAGTGCTGGGCTAAATGATGCAGCACTGGGTTCTGACCTGATAACAGGTGAGTATATCGGAATTCATAGTTCGACTGATTTTCGAGGAATATTTGTACGTTTCAAAAAAGGACAGTTAGAAACTTTTCTGGTGAAAACCACACAATGGGTTCCTATGGAAGGAAATACAACTTACTGGTAAGTACGCTTAGAATTACTTTTCAGGGTCAGTGCTGGGCTAAAAGATGCAGCACTGGGTTCTTTCCTGATAACAGGTGAGTAAATCGGAATTCATAGTTCGGTTGATTTTAGAGGAATATTTGTACGTTTCAAAAATGGACACTTACAATCTTTTCAGCTGAAAACCACACAATGGATTCCTATGGAAGGAAATACAAGTTACTGGTAAGTACACTTAGAATTACTTTCCAGGGTCAGTGCTGGGCTAAATGATGCAGCACTGGGTTCTGTCCTGATAACAGGTGAGTATATCGGAATTCATAGTTCGACTGATTTTGGAGGAATATTTGTACGTTTCAAAAAAGGACAGTTAGAAACTTTTCTGGTGAAAACCACACAATGGATTCCTATGGAAGGAAATACAACTTACTGGTAAGTACGATTAGAATTACTTTTCAGGGTCAGTGCTGGGCTAAAAGATGCAGCACTGGGTTCTTTCCTGATAACAGGTGAGTAAATCGGAATTCATAGTTCGGTTGATTTTAGAGGAATATTTGTACGTTTTAAAAATGGACACTTAGAAACTTTTCTTCTGAAAACCACACAATGGATTCCTATGGAAGGAAATACAAGTTACTGGTAAGTACACTTAGAATTACTTTCCAGGGTCAGTGCTGGGCTAAATGATGCAGCACTGGGTTCTGTCCTGATAACAGGTGAGTAAATCGGAATTCATAGTTCGGTTGATTTTAGAGGAATATTTGTACGTTTTAAAAATGGACACTTAGAAACTTTTCTTCTGAAAACCACACAATGGATTCCTATGGAAGGTAATACAAGTTACTGCTAATTACGCTTAGAATTACTTTCCAGGGTCAGTGCTGGTCTAAAAGATGCAGCACTGGGTTCTCTCTTGATAACAGGTGAGTAAATCGGAATTCATAGTTCGACTGATTTTCGAGGAATATTTGTACGTTTCAAAAATGGACACTTACAAACCTTTCTGCTGAAAACCACACAATGGATTCCTATGGAAGGAAATACAAGTTACTGGTAAGTACACTTAGAATTACTTTCCAGGGTCAGTGCTGGGCTAAATGATGCAGCACTGGGTTCTGTCCTCATACCAGGTGAGAATATCGGAATTCATAGTTCGACTGATTTTCGAGGAATATTTGTACGTTTCAAAAAAGGACAGTTAGAAACTTTTCTGGTGAAAACCACACAATGGATTCCTATGGAAGGAAATACAACTTACTGGTAAGTACGCTTAGAATTACTTTTCAGGGTCAGTGCTGGGCTAAAAGATGCAGCACTGGGTTCTTTACTGATAACAGGTGAGTAAATCGGAATTCATAGTTCGGTTGATTTTCGAGGAATATTTGTACTTTTAAAAAAAGGACTGTTAGAAAATTTTCTGCTGAAAACAACACAATGGATTCCTATGGAAGGAAATACAACTTACTGGTAAGTACGCTTAGAATTACTTTTCAGGGTCGGTGCTGGGCTAAAAGGTGCAGCACTGGGTTCTTTCCTGATAACAGGTGAGTAAATCGGAATTCATAGTTCGGTTGATTTTAGAGGAATATTTGTACGTTTCAAAAATGGACACTTACAAACTTTTCTGCTGAAAACCACACAATGGATTCCTATGGAAGGAAATACAAGTTACTGGTAAGTACACTTAGAATTACTTTCCAGGGTCAGTGCTGGGCTAAATGATGCAGCACTGGGTTCTGACCTGATAACAGGTGAGTATATCGGAATTCATAGTTCGACTGATTTTCGAGGAATATTTGTACGTTTCAAAAAAGGACAGTTAGAAACTTTTCTGGTGAAAACCACACAATGGGTTCCTATGGAAGGAAATACAACTTACTGGTAAGTACGCTTAGAATTACTTTTCAGGGTCAGTGCTGGGCTAAAAGATGCAGCACTGGATTCTTTCCTGATAACAGGTGAGTAAATCGGAATTCATAGTTCGGTTGATTTTAGAGGAATATTTGTACATTTTAAAAATGGACACTTAGAAACTTTTCTTCTGTAAACCACACAATGGATTCCTATGGAAGGAAATAGAAGTTACTGGTAAGTACACTTAGAATTACTTTCCAGGGTCAGTGCTGGGCTAAATGATGCAGCACTGTGTTCTGTCCTGATAACAGGTGAGTAAATCAGACTTCATAGTTTGACTGATTTTAGAGGAATATTTGTACGTTTCAAAAATGGACACTTACAAACTTTTCTGCTGAAAACCACACAATGGATTCCTATGGAAGGAAATACAAGTTACTGGTAAGTACACTTAGAATTAATTTCCAGGGTCAGTGCTGGGCTAAATGATGCAGCACTGGGTTCTGTCCTGATAACAGGTGAGTATATCGGAATTCATAGTTCGACTGATTTTCGAGGAATATTTGTACGTTTCAAAAAAGGACAATTAGAAACTTTTCTGGTGAAAACCACACAGTGGATTCCTATGGAAGGAAATACAACTTACTGGTAAGTACGCTTAGAATTACTTTTCAGGGTCAGTGCTGGGCTAAAAGATGCAGCACTGGGTTCTTTCCTGATAACAGGTGAGTAAATCGGAATTCATAGTTCGGTTGGTTTTAGAGGAATATTTGTACATTTTAAAAATGGACACTTAGAAACTTTTCTTCTGAAAACCACACAATGGATTCCTATGGAAGGAAATACAAGTTACTGGTAAGTACACTTAGAATTACTTTCCAGGGTCAGTGCTGGGCTAAATGATGCAGCACTGGGTTCTGTCCTGATAACAGGTGAGTATATCGGAATTCATAGTTCGACTGATTTTCGAGGAATATTTGTACTTTTCAAAAAAGGACTGTTAGAAACTTTTCTGCTGAAAACAACACAATGGATTCCTATGGAAGGAAATACAATTTACTGGTAAGTACGCTTAGAATTACTTTTCAGGGTCGGTGCTGGGCTAAAAGGTGCAGCACTGGGTTCTTTCCTGATAACAGGTGAGTATATCGGAATTCATAGTTCGACTGATTTTCGAGGAATATTTGTACTTTTCAAAAAAGGACTGTTAGAAACTTTTCTGCTGAAAACAACACAATGGATTCCTATGGAAGGAAATACAATTTACTGGTAAGTACGCTTAGAATTACTTTTCAGGGTCGGTGCTGGGCTAAAAGGTGCAGCACTGGGTTCTTTCCTGATAACAGGTGTGTAAATCGGAATTCATAGTTCGGTTGATTTTAGAGGAATATTTGTACGTTTCAAAAATGGACACTTACAAACTTTTCTGCTGAAAACCACACAATGGATTCCTATGGAAGGAAATACAAGTTACTGGTAAGTACACTTAGAATTACTTTCCAGGGTCAGTGCTGGGCTAAATGATGCAGCACTGGGTTCTGACCTGATAACAGGTGAGTATATCGGAATTCATAGTTCGACTGATTTTCGAGGAATATTTGTACGTTTCAAAAAAGGACAGTTAGAAACTTTTCTGGTGAAAACCACACAATGGGTTCCTATGGAAGGAAATACAACTTACTGGTAAGTACGCTTAGAATTACTTTTCAGGGTCAGTGCTGGGCTAAAAGATGCAGCACTGGGTTCTTTCCTGATAACAGGTGAGTAAATCGGAATTCATAGTTCGGTTGATTTTAGAGGAATATTTGTACGTTTCAAAAATGGACACTTACAATCTTTTCAGCTGAAAACCACACAATGGATTCCTATGGAAGGAAATACAAGTTACTGGTAAGTACACTTAGAATTACTTTCCAGGGTCAGTGCTGGGCTAAATGATGCAGCACTGGGTTCTGTCCTGATAACAGGTGAGTATATCGGAATTCATAGTTCGACTGATTTTGGAGGAATATTTGTACGTTTCAAAAAAGGACAGTTAGAAACTTTTCTGGTGAAAACCACACAATGGATTCCTATGGAAGGAAATACAACTTACTGGTAAGTACGATTAGAATTACTTTTCAGGGTCAGTGCTGGGCTAAAAGATGCAGCACTGGGTTCTTTCCTGATAACAGGTGAGTAAATCGGAATTCATAGTTCGGTTGATTTTAGAGGAATATTTGTACGTTTTAAAAATGGACACTTAGAAACTTTTCTTCTGAAAACCACACAATGGATTCCTATGGAAGGAAATACAAGTTACTGGTAAGTACACTTAGAATTACTTTCCAGGGTCAGTGCTGGGCTAAATGATGCAGCACTGGGTTCTGTCCTGATAACAGGTGAGTAAATCGGAATTCATAGTTCGGTTGATTTTAGAGGAATATTTGTACGTTTCAAAAATGGACACTTACAAACCTTTCTGCTGAAAACCACACAATGGATTCCTATGGAAGGAAATACAAGTTACTGGTAAGTACACTTAGAATTACTTTCCAGGGTCAGTGCTGGGCTAAATGATGCAGCACTGGGTTCTGTCCTCATACCAGGTGAGAATATCGGAATTCATAGTTCGACTGATTTTCGAGGAATATTTGTACGTTTCAAAAAAGGACAGTTAGAAACTTTTCTGGTGAAAACCACACAATGGATTCCTATGGAAGGAAATACAACTTACTGGTAAGTACGCTTAGAATTACTTTTCAGGGTCAGTGCTGGGCTAAAAGATGCAGCACTGGGTTCTTTACTGATAACAGGTGAGTAAATCGGAATTCATAGTTCGGTTGATTTTCGAGGAATATTTGTACTTTTAAAAAAAGGACTGTTAGAAAATTTTCTGCTGAAAACAACACAATGGATTCCTATGGAAGGAAATACAACTTACTGGTAAGTACGCTTAGAATTACTTTTCAGGGTCGGTGCTGGGCTAAAAGGTGCAGCACTGGGTTCTTTCCTGATAACAGGTGAGTAAATCGGAATTCATAGTTCGGTTGATTTTAGAGGAATATTTGTACGTTTCAAAAATGGACACTTACAAACTTTTCTGCTGAAAACCACACAATGGATTCCTATGGAAGGAAATACAAGTTACTGGTAAGTACACTTAGAATTACTTTCCAGGGTCAGTGCTGGGCTAAATGATGCAGCACTGGGTTCTGACCTGATAACAGGTGAGTATATCGGAATTCATAGTTCGACTGATTTTCGAGGAATATTTGTACGTTTCAAAAAAGGACAGTTAGAAACTTTTCTGGTGAAAACCACACAATGGGTTCCTATGGAAGGAAATACAACTTACTGGTAAGTACGCTTAGAATTACTTTTCAGGGTCAGTGCTGGGCTAAAAGATGCAGCACTGGATTCTTTCCTGATAACAGGTGAGTAAATCGGAATTCATAGTTCGGTTGATTTTAGAGGAATATTTGTACATTTTAAAAATGGACACTTAGAAACTTTTCTTCTGTAAACCACACAATGGATTCCTATGGAAGGAAATAGAAGTTACTGGTAAGTACACTTAGAATTACTTTCCAGGGTCAGTGCTGGGCTAAATGATGCAGCACTGTGTTCTGTCCTGATAACAGGTGAGTAAATCAGACTTCATAGTTTGACTGATTTTAGAGGAATATTTGTACGTTTCAAAAATGGACACTTACAAACTTTTCTGCTGAAAACCACACAATGGATTCCTATGGAAGGAAATACAAGTTACTGGTAAGTACACTTAGAATTAATTTCCAGGGTCAGTGCTGGGCTAAATGATGCAGCACTGGGTTCTGTCCTGATAACAGGTGAGTATATCGGAATTCATAGTTCGACTGATTTTCGAGGAATATTTGTACGTTTCAAAAAAGGACAATTAGAAACTTTTCTGGTGAAAACCACACAGTGGATTCCTATGGAAGGAAATACAACTTACTGGTAAGTACGCTTAGAATTACTTTTCAGGGTCAGTGCTGGGCTAAAAGATGCAGCACTGGGTTCTTTCCTGATAACAGGTGAGTAAATCGGAATTCATAGTTCGGTTGGTTTTAGAGGAATATTTGTACATTTTAAAAATGGACACTTAGAAACTTTTCTTCTGAAAACCACACAATGGATTCCTATGGAAGGAAATACAAGTTACTGGTAAGTACACTTAGAATTACTTTCCAGGGTCAGTGCTGGGCTAAATGATGCAGCACTGGGTTCTGTCCTGATAACAGGTGAGTATATCGGAATTCATAGTTCGACTGATTTTCGAGGAATATTTGTACTTTTCAAAAAAGGACTGTTAGAAACTTTTCTGCTGAAAACAACACAATGGATTCCTATGGAAGGAAATACAACTTACTGGTAAGTACGCTTAGAATTACTTTTCAGGGTCGGTGCTGGGCTAAAAGGTGCAGCACTGGGTTCTTTCCTGATAACAGGTGAGTAAATCGGAATTCATAGTTCGGTTGATTTTAGAGGAATATTTGTACGTTTCAAAAATGGACACTTACAAATTTTTCTGCTGAAAACCACACAATGGATTCCTATGGAAGGAAATACAAGTTACTGGTAAGTACACTTAGAATTACTTTCCAGGGTCAGTGCTGGGCTAAATGATGCAGCACTGGGTTCTGACCTGATAACAGGTGAGTATATCGGAATTCATAGTTCGACTGATTTTCGAGGAATATTTGTACGTTTCAAAAAAGGACAGTTAGAATCTTTTCTGGTGAAAACCACACAATGGGTTCCTATGGAAGGAAATACAACTTACTGGTAAGTACGCTTAGAATTACTTTTCAGGGTCAGTGCTGGGCTAAAAGATGCAGCACTGGGTTCTGTCCTGATAACAGGTGAGGAAATCGGAATTCATAGTTCGGTTGATTTTAGAGGAATATTTGTACATTTTAAAAATGGACACTTAGAAACTTTTCTTCTGAAAACCACACAATGGATTCCTATGGAAGGAAATACAAGTTACTGGTAAGTACACTTAGAATTACTTTCCAGGGTCAGTGCTGGGCTAAATGATGCAGCACTGTGTTCTGTCCTGATAACAGGTGAGTAAATCAGACTTCATAGTTTGACTGATTTTAGAGGAATATTTGTACGTTTCAAAAATGGACACTTTGAAACTTTTCTGCTGAAAACCACACAATGAATTCCTATGGAAGGAAATACAAGTTACTGGTAAGTACACTTAGAATTACTTTCCAGGGTCAGTGCTGGGCTAAAGGATGCAGCACTGGGTTCTGTCCTGATAACAGGTGAGTAAATCGGAATTCATAGTTCGGTTGATTTTAGAGGAGTATTTGTACGTTTCAAAAATGGACACTTACAAACTTTTCTGCTGAAAACCACACAATAGATTCCTATGGAAGGAAATACAAGTTACTGGTAAGTACACTTAGAATTTCTTTCCAGGGTCAGTGCTGGGCTAAATGATGCAGCACTGAGTTCTGTCCTGATAACAGGTGAGTATATCGGAATTCATAGTTCGACTGATTTTCGAGGAATATTTGTACGTTTCAAAAAAGGACAATTAGAAACTTTTCTGGTGAAAACCACACAGTGGATTCCTATGGAAGGAAATACAACTTACTGGTAAGTACGCTTAGAATTACTTTTCAGGGTCAGTGCTGGGCTAAAAGATGCAGCACTGGGTTCTTTCCTGATAACAGGTGAGTAAATCGGAATTCATAGTTCGGTTGGTTTTAGAGGAATATTTGTACATTTTAAAAATGGACACTTAGAAACTTTTCTTCTGAAAACCACACAATGGATTCCTATGGAAGGAAATACAAGTTACTGGTAAGTACACTTAGAATTACTTTCCAGGGTCAGTGCTGGGCTAAATGATGCAGCACTGGGTTCTGTCCTGATAACAGGTGAGTATATCGGAATTCATAGTTCGACTGATTTTCGAGGAATATTTGTACTTTTCAAAAAAGGACTGTTAGAAACTTTTCTGCTGAAAACAACACAATGGATTCCTATGGAAGGAAATACAATTTACTGGTAAGTACGCTTAGAATTACTTTTCAGGGTCGGTGCTGGGCTAAAAGGTGCAGCACTGGGTTCTTTCCTGATAACAGGTGAGTAAATCGGAATTCATAGTTCGGTTGATTTTAGAGGAATATTTGTACGTTTCAAAAATGGACACTTACAAATTTTTCTGCTGAAAACCACGCAATGGATTCCTATGGAAGGAAATACAAGTTACTGGTAAGTTCACTTAGAATTACTTTCCAGGGTCAGTGCTGGGCTAAATGATGCAGCACTGGGTTCTGACCTGATAACAGGTGAGTATATCGGAATTCATAGTTCGACTGATTTTCGAGGAATATTTGTACGTTTCAAAAAAGGACAGTTAGAATCTATTCTGGTAAAAACCACACAATGGGTTCCTATGGAAGGAAATACAACTTACTGGTAAGTACGCTTAGAATTACTTTTCAGGGTCAGTGCTGGGCTAAAAGATGCAGCACTGGGTTCTGTCCTGATAACAGGTGAGGAAATCGGAATTCATAGTTCGGTTGATTTTAGAGGAATATTTGTACATTTTAAAAATGGACACTTAGAAACTTTTCTTCTGAAAACCACACAATGGATTCCTATGGAAGGAAATACAAGTTACTGGTAAGTACACTTAGAATTACTTTCCAGGGTCAGTGCTGGGCTAAATGATGCAGCACTGTGTTCTGTCCTGATAACAGGTGAGTAAATCAGACTTCATAGTTTGACTGATTTTAGAGGAATATTTGTACGTTTCAAAAATGGACACTTTGAAACTTTTCTGCTGAAAACCACACAATGAATTCCTATGGAAGGAAATACAAGTTACTGGTAAGTACACTTAGAATTACTTTCCAGGGTCAGTGCTGGGCTAAATGATGCAGCACTGGGTTCTGTCCTGATAACAGGTGAGTATATCGGAATTCATAGTTCGACTGATTTTCGAGGAATATTTGTACGTTTCAAAAAAGGACAGTTAGAAACTTTTCTGCTGAAAACCACACAATGGATTCCTATGGAAGGAAATACAACTTACTGGTAAGTACGATTAGAATTACTTTTCAGGGTCAGTGCTGGGCTAAAAGATGCAGCACTGGGTTCTTTCCTGATAACAGGTGAGTAAATCGGAATTCATAGTTCGGTTGATTTTAGAGGAATATTTGTACGTTTTAAAAATGGACACTTAGAAACTTTTCTTCTGAAAACCACACAATGGATTCCTATGGAAGGAAATACAAGTTACTGGTAAGTACACTTAGAATTACTTTCCAGGGTCAGTGCTGGGCTAAATGATGCAGCACTGGGTTCTGTCCTGATAACAGGTGAGTAAATCGGAATTCATAGTTCGGTTGATTTTAGAGGAATATTTGTACGTTTTAAAAATGGACACTTAGAAACTTTTCTTCTGAAAACCACACAATGGATTCCTATGGAAGGTAATACAAGTTACTGCTAATTACGCTTAGAATTACTTTCCAGGGTCAGTGCTGGTCTAAAAGATGCAGCACTGGGTTCTCTCTTGATAACAGGTGAGTAAATCGGAATTCATAGTTCGACTGATTTTCGAGGAATATTTGTACGTTTCAAAAATGGACACTTACAAACCTTTCTGCTGAAAACCACACAATGGATTCCTATGGAAGGAAATACAAGTTACTGGTAAGTACACTTAGAATTACTTTCCAGGGTCAGTGCTGGGCTAAATGATGCAGCACTGGGTTCTGTCCTCATACCAGGTGAGAATATCGGAATTCATAGTTCGACTGATTTTCGAGGAATATTTGTACGTTTCAAAAAAGGACAGTTAGAAACTTTTCTGGTGAAAACCACACAATGGATTCCTATGGAAGGAAATACAACTTACTGGTAAGTACGCTTAGAATTACTTTTCAGGGTCAGTGCTGGGCTAAAAGATGCAGCACTGGGTTCTTTACTGATAACAGGTGAGTAAATCGGAATTCATAGTTCGGTTGATTTTCGAGGAATATTTGTACTTTTCAAAAAAGGACTGTTAGAAAATTTTCTGCTGAAAACAACACAATGGATTCCTATGGAAGGAAATACAACTTACTGGTAAGTACGCTTAGAATTACTTTTCAGGGTCAGTGCTGGGCTAAAAGATGCAGCGCTGGGTTCTTTCCTGATAACAGGTGAGTAAATCGGAATTCATAGTTCGGTTGGTTTTAGAGGAATATTTGTACATTTTAAAAATGGACACTTAGAAACTTTTCTTCTGAAAACCACACAATGGATTCCTATGGAAGGAAATACAAGTTACTGGTAAGTACACTTAGAATTACTTTCCAGGGTCAGTGCTGGGCTAAATGATGCAGCACTGGGTTCTGTCCTGATAACAGGTGAGTATATCGGAATTCATAGTTCGACTGATTTTCGAGGAATATTTGTACTTTTCAAAAAAGGACTGTTGGAAACTTTTCTGCTGAAAACAACACAATGGATTCCTATGGAAGGAAATACAACTTACTGGTAAGTACGCTTAGAATTACTTTTCAGGGTCGGTGCTGGGCTAAAAGGTGCAGCACTGGGTTCTTTCCTGATAACAGGTGAGTAAATCGGAAGTCATAGTTCGGTTGATTTTAGAGGAATATTTGTACATTTTAAAAATGGACACTTAGAAACTTTTCTTCTGAAAACCACACAATGGATTCCTATGGAAGGAAATACAAGTTACTGGTAAGTACACTTAGAATTACTTTCCAGGGTCAGTGCTGGGCTAAATGATGCAGCACTGTGTTCTGTCCTGATAACAGGTGAGTAAATCAGACTTCATAGTTTGACTGATTTTAGAGGAATATTTGTACGTTTCAAAAATGGACACTTTGAACCTTTTCTGCTGAAAACCACACAATGAATTCCTATGGAAGGAAATACAAGTTACTGGTAAGTACACTTAGAATTACTTTCCAGGGTCAGTGCTGGGCTAAAGGATGCAGCACTGGGTTCTGTCCTGATAACAGGTGAGTAAATCGGAATTCATAGTTCGGTTGATTTTAGAGGAGTATTTGTACGTTTCAAAAATGGACACTTACAAACTTTTCTGCTGAAAACCACACAATGGATTCCTATGGAAGGAAATACAAGTTACTGGTAAGTACACTTAGAATTTCTTTCCAGGGTCAGTGCTGGGCTAAATGATGCAGCACTGGGTTCTGTCCTGATAACAGGTGAGTATATCGGAATTCATAGTTCGACTGATTTTCGAGGAATATTTGTACGTTTCAAAAAAGGACAATTAGAAACTTTTCTGGTGAAAACCACACAGTGGATTCCTATGGAAGGAAATACAACTTACTGGTAAGTACGCTTAGAATTACTTTTCAGGGTCAGTGCTGGGCTAAAAGATGCAGCACTGGGTTCTTTCCTGATAACAGGTGAGTAAATCGGAATTCATAGTTCGGTTGGTTTTAGAGGAATATTTGTACATTTTAAAAATGGACACTTAGAAACTTTTCTTCTGAAAACCACACAATGGATTGCTATGGAAGGAAATACAAGTTACTGGTAAGTACACTTAGAATTACTTTCCAGGGTCAGTGCTGGGCTAAATGATGCAGCACTGGGTTCTGTCCTGATAACAGGTGAGTATATCGGAATTCATAGTTCGACTGATTTTCGAGGAATATTTGTACTTTTCAAAAAAGGACTGTTAGAAACTTTTCTGCTGAAAACAACACAATGGATTCCTATGGAAGGAAATACAATTTACTGGTAAGTACGCTTAGAATTACTTTTCAGGGTCGGTGCTGGGCTAAAAGGTGCAGCACTGGGTTCTTTCCTGATAACAGGTGAGTAAATCGGAATTCATAGTTCGGTTGATTTTAGAGGAATATTTGTACGTTTCAAAAATGGACACTTACAAATTTTTCTGCTGAAAACCACGCAATGGATTCCTATGGAAGGAAATACAAGTTACTGGTAAGTTCACTTAGAATTACTTTCCAGGGTCAGTGCTGGGCTAAATGATGCAGCACTGGGTTCTGACCTGATAACAGGTGAGTATATCGGAATTCATAGTTCGACTGATTTTCGAGGAATATTTGTACGTTTCAAAAAAGGACAGTTAGAATCTATTCTGGTGAAAACCACACAATGGGTTCCTATGGAAGGAAATACAACTTACTGGTAAGTACGCTTAGAATTACTTTTCAGGGTCAGTGCTGGGCTAAAAGATGCAGCACTGGGTTCTGTCCTGATAACAGGTGAGGAAATCGGAATTCATAGTACGGTTGATTTTAGAGGAATATTTGTACATTTTAAAAATGGACACTTAGAAACTTTTCTTCTGAAAACCACACAATGGATTCCTATGGAAGGAAATACAAGTTACTGGTAAGTACACTTAGAATTACTTTCCAGGGTCAGTGCTGGGCTAAATGATGCAGCACTGTGTTCTGTCCTGATAACAGGTGAGTAAATCAGACTTCATAGTTTGACTGATTTTAGAGGAATATTTGTACGTTTCAAAAATGGACACTTTGAAACTTTTCTGCTGAAAACCACACAATGAATTCCTATGGAAGGAAATACAAGTTACTGGTAAGTACACTTAGAATTACTTTCCAGGGTCAGTGCTGGGCTAAATGATGCAGCACTGGGTTCTGTCCTGATAACAGGTGAGTATATCGGAATTCATAGTTCGACTGATTTTCGAGGAATATTTGTACGTTTCAAAAAAGGACAGTTAGAAACTTTTCTGCTGAAAACCACACAATGGATTCCTATGGAAGGAAATACAACTTACTGGTAAGTACACTTAGAATTACTTTCCAGGGTCAGTGCTGGGCTAAATGATGCAGCACTGGGTTCTGTCCTCATACCAGGTGAGAATATCGGAATTCATAGTTCGACTGATTTTCGAGGAATATTTGTACGTTTCAAAAAAGGACAGTTAGAAACTTTTCTGGTGAAAACCACACAATGGATTCCTATGGAAGGAAATACAACTTACTGGTAAGTACGCTTAGAATTACTTTTCAGGGTCAGTGCTGGGCTAAAAGATGCAGCACTGGGTTCTTTACTGATAACAGGTGAGTAAATCGGAATTCATAGTTCGGTTGATTTTCGAGGAATATTTGTACTTTTCAAAAAAGGACTGTTAGAAAATTTTCTGCTGAAAACAACACAATGGATTCCTATGGAAGGAAATACAACTTACTGGTAAGTACGCTTAGAATTACTTTTCAGGGTCAGTGCTGGGCTAAAAGATGCAGCGCTGGGTTCTTTCCTGATAACAGGTGAGTAAATCGGAATTCATAGTTCGGTTGGTTTTAGAGGAATATTTGTACATTTTAAAAATGGACACTTAGAAACTTTTCTTCTGAAAACCACACAATGGATTCCTATGGAAGGAAATACAAGTTACTGGTAAGTACACTTAGAATTACTTTCCAGGGTCAGTGCTGGGCTAAATGATGCAGCACTGGGTTCTGTCCTGATAACAGGTGAGTATATCGGAATTCATAGTTCGACTGATTTTCGAGGAATATTTGTACTTTTCAAAAAAGGACTGTTGGAAACTTTTCTGCTGAAAACAACACAATGGATTCCTATGGAAGGAAATACAACTTACTGGTAAGTACGCTTAGAATTACTTTTCAGGGTCGGTGCTGGGCTTAAAGGTGCAGCACTGGGTTCTTTCCTGATAACAGGTGAGTAAATCGGAATTCATAGTTCGGTTGATTTTAGAGGAATATTTGTACGTTTCAAAAATGGACACTTAGAAACTTTTCTTCTGAAAACCACACAATGGATTCCTATGGAAGGAAATACAAATTACTGGTAAGTACACTTAGAATTACTTTCCAGGGTCAGTGCTGGGCTAAATGATGCAGCACTGGGTTCTGACCTGATAACAGGTGAGTAAATCAGACTTCATAGTTTGACTGATTTTAGAGGAATATTTGTACGTTTCAAAAATGGACACTTTGAAACTTTTCTGCTGAAAACCACACAATGAATTCCTATGGAAGGAAATACAAGTTACTGGTAAGTACACTTAGAATTACTTTCCAGGGTCAGTGCTGGGCTAAATGATGCAGCACTGGGTTCTGTCCTGATAACAGGTGAGTATATCGGAATTCATAGTTCGACTGATTTTCGAGGAATATTTGTACGTTTCAAAAAAGGACAGTTAGAAACTTTTCTGCTGAAAACCACACAATGGATTCCTATGGAAGGAAATACAACTTACTGGTAAGTACGATTAGAATTACTTTTCAGGGTCAGTGCTGGGCTAAAAGATGCAGCACTGGGTTCTTTCCTGATAACAGGTGAGTAAATCGGAATTCATAGTTCGGTTGATTTTAGAGGAATATTTGTACGTTTTAAAAATGGACACTTAGAAACTTTTCTTCTGAAAACCACACAATGGATTCCTATGGAAGGAAATACAAGTTACTGGTAAGTACACTTAGAATTACTTTCCAGGGTCAGTGCTGGGCTAAATGATGCAGCACTGGGTTCTGTCCTGATAACAGGTGAGTAAATCGGAATTCATAGTTCGGTTGATTTTAGAGGAATATTTGTACGTTTTAAAAATGGACACTTAGAAACTTTTCTTCATGAAAACCACACAATGGATTCCTATGGAAGGTAATACAAGTTACTGCTAATTACGCTTAGAATTACTTTCCAGGGTCAGTGCTGGTCTAAAAGATGCAGCACTGGGTTCTCTCTTGATAACAGGTGAGTAAATCGGAATTCATAGTTCGACTGATTTTCGAGGAATATTTGTACGTTTCAAAAATGGACACTTACAAACCTTTCTGCTGAAAACCACACAATGGATTCCTATGGAAGGAAATACAAGTTACTGGTAAGTACACTTAGAATTACTTTCCAGGGTCAGTGCTGGGCTAAATGATGCAGCACTGGGTTCTGTCCTCATACCAGGTGAGAATATCGGAATTCATAGTTCGACTGATTTTCGAGGAATATTTGTACGTTTCAAAAAAGGACAGTTAGAAACTTTTCTGGTGAAAACCACACAATGGATTCCTATGGAAGGAAATACAACTTACTGGTAAGTACGCTTAGAATTACTTTTCAGGGTCAGTGCTGGGCTAAAAGATGCAGCACTGGGTTCTTTACTGATAACAGGTGAGTAAATCGGAATTCATAGTTCGGTTGATTTTCGAGGAATATTTGTACTTTTCAAAAAAGGACTGTTAGAAAATTTTCTGCTGAAAACAACACAATGGATTCCTATGGAAGGAAATACAACTTACTGGTAAGTACGCTTAGAATTACTTTTCAGGGTCAGTGCTGGGCTAAAAGATGCAGCGCTGGGTTCTTTCCTGATAACAGGTGAGTAAATCGGAATTCATAGTTCGGTTGGTTTTAGAGGAATATTTGTACATTTTAAAAATGGACACTTAGAAACTTTTCTTCTGAAAACCACACAATGGAGTCCTATGGAAGGAAATACAAGTTACTGGTAAGTACACTTAGAATTACTTTCCAGGGTCAGTGCTGGGCTAAATGATGCAGCACTGGGTTCTGTCCTGATAACAGGTGAGTATATCGGAATTCATAGTTCGACTGATTTTCGAGGAATATTTGTACTTTTCAAAAAAGGACTGTTAGAAACTTTTCTGCTGAAAACAACACAATGGATTCCTATGGAAGGAAATACAACTTACTGGTAAGTACGCTTAGAATTACTTTTCAGGGTCGGTGCTGGGCTAAAAGGTGCAGCACTGGGTTCTTTCCTGATAACAGGTGAGTAAATCGGAATTCATAGTTCGGTTGATTTTAGAGGAATATTTGTACGTTTCAAAAATGGACACTTACAAACTTTTCTGCTGAAAACCACACAATGGATTCCTATGGAAGGAAATACAAGTTACTGGTAAGTACACTTAGAATTACTTTCCAGGGTCAGTGCTGGGCTAAATGATGCAGCACTGGGTTCTGACCTGATAACAGGTGAGTAAATCAGACTTCATAGTTTGACTGATTTTAGAGGAATATTTGTACGTTTCAAAAATGGACACTTTGAAACTTTTCTGCTGAAAACCACACAATGAATTCCTATGGAAGGAAATACAAGTTACTGGTAAGTACACTTAGAATTACTTTCCAGGGTCAGTGCTGGGCTAAATGATGCAGCACTGGGTTCTGTCCTGATAACAGGTGAGTATATCGGAATTCATAGTTCGACTGATTTTCGAGGAATATTTGTACGTTTCAAAAAAGGACAGTTAGAAACTTTTCTGCTGAAAACCACACAATGGATTCCTATGGAAGGAAATACAACTTACTGGTAAGTACGATTAGAATTACTTTTCAGGGTCAGTGCTGGGCTAAAAGATGCAGCACTGGGTTCTTTCCTGATAACAGGTGAGTAAATCGGAATTCATAGTTCGGTTGATTTTAGAGGAATATTTGTACGTTTTAAAAATGGACACTTAGAAACTTTTCTTCTGAAAACCACACAATGGATTCCTATGGAAGGAAATACAAGTTACTGGTAAGTACACTTAGAATTACTTTCCAGGGTCAGTGCTGGGCTAAATGATGCAGCACTGGGTTCTGTCCTGATAACAGGTGAGTAAATCGGAATTCATAGTTCGGTTGATTTTAGAGGAATATTTGTACGTTTTAAAAATGGACACTTAGAAACTTTTCTTCTGAAAACCACACAATGGATTCCTATGGAAGGTAATACAAGTTACTGCTAATTACGCTTAGAATTACTTTCCAGGGTCAGTGCTGGTCTAAAAGATGCAGCACTGGGTTCTCTCTTGATAACAGGTGAGTAAATCGGAATTCATAGTTCGACTGATTTTCGAGGAATATTTGTACGTTTCAAAAATGGACACTTACAAACCTTTCTGCTGAAAACCACACAATGGATTCCTATGGAAGGAAATACAAGTTACTGGTAAGTACACTTAGAATTACTTTCCAGGGTCAGTGCTGGGCTAAATGATGCAGCACTGGGTTCTGTCCTCATACCAGGTGAGAATATCGGAATTCATAGTTCGACTGATTTTCGAGGAATATTTGTACGTTTCAAAAAAGGACAGTTAGAAACTTTTCTGGTGAAAACCACACAATGGATTCCTATGGAAGGAAATACAACTTACTGGTAAGTACGCTTAGAATTACTTTTCAGGGTCAGTGCTGGGCTAAAAGATGCAGCACTGGGTTCTTTACTGATAACAGGTGAGTAAATCGGAATTCATAGTTCGGTTGATTTTCGAGGAATATTTGTACTTTTCAAAAAAGGACTGTTAGAAAATTTTCTGCTGAAAACAACACAATGGATTCCTATGGAAGGAAATACAACTTACTGGTAAGTACGCTTAGAATTACTTTTCAGGGTCAGTGCTGGGCTAAAAGATGCAGCGCTGGGTTCTTTCCTGATAACAGGTGAGTAAATCGGAATTCATAGTTCGGTTGGTTTTAGAGGAATATTTGTACATTTTAAAAATGGACACTTAGAAACTTTTCTTCTGAAAACCACACAATGGATTCCTATGGAAGGAAATACAAGTTACTGGTAAGTACACTTAGAATTACTTTCCAGGGTCAGTGCTGGGCTAAATGATGCAGCACTGGGTTCTGTCCTGATAACAGGTGAGTATATCGGAATTCATAGTTCGACTGATTTTCGAGGAATATTTGTACTTTTCAAAAAAGGACTGTTAGAAACTTTTCTGCTGAAAACAACACAATGGATTCCTATGGAAGGAAATACAACTTACTGGTAAGTACGCTTAGAATTACTTTTCAGGGTCGGTGCTGGGCTAAAAGGTGCAGCACTGGGTTCTTTCCTGATAACAGGTGAGTAAATCGGAATTCATAGTTCGGTTGATTTTAGAGGAATATTTGTACGTTTCAAAAATGGACACTTACAAACTTTTCTGCTGAAAACCACACAATGGATTCCTATGGAAGGAAATACAAGTTACTGGTAAGTACACTTAGAATTACTTTCCAGGGTCAGTGCTGGGCTAAATGATGCAGCACTGGGTTCTGACCTGATAACAGGTGAGTATATCGGAATTCATAGTTCGACTGATTTTCGAGGAATATTTGTACGTTTCAAAAAAGGACAGTTAGAAACTTTTCTGGTGAAAACCACACAATGGGTTCCTATGGAAGGAAATACAACTTATTGGTAAGTACGCTTAGAATTACTTTTCAGGGTCAGTGCTGGGCTAAAAGATGCAGCACTGGGTTCTGTCCTGATAACAGGTGAGTACATCGGAATTCATAGTTCGGTTGATTTTAGAGGAATATTTGTACATTTTAAAAATGGACACTTAGAAACTTTTCTTCTGAAAACCACACAATGGATTCCTATGGAAGGAAATACAAGTTACTGGTAAGTACACTTAGAATTTCTTTCCAGGGTCAGTGCTGGGCTAAATGATGCAGCACTGTGTTCTGTCCTGATAACAGGTGAGTAAATCAGACTTCATAGTTTGACTGATTTTAGAGGAATATTTGTACGTTTCAAAAATGGACACTTTGTAACTTTTCTGCTGAAAACCACACAATGGATTCCTATGGAAGGAAATACAACTTACTGGTAAGTACGCTTAGAATTACTTTTCAGGGTCAGTGCTGGGCTAAAAGATGCAGCACTGGGTTCTTTCCTGATAACAGGTGAGTAAATCGGAATTCATAGTTCGGTTGATTTTAGAGGAATATTTGTACGTTTCAAAAATGGACACTTACAAACTTTTCTGCTGAAAACCACACAATGGATTCCTTTGGAAGGAAATACAAGTTACTGGTAAGTACACTTAGAATTTCTTTTCAGGGTCAGTGCTGGGCTAAATGATGCAGCACTGGGTTCTGTCCTGATAACAGGTGAGTATATCGGAATTCATAGTTCGACTGATTTTCGAGGAATATTTGTACGTTTCAAAAAAGGACAGTTAGAAACTTTTCTACTGAAAACCATACAATGGATTCCTATGGAAGGAAATACAACTTACTGGTAAGTACGCTTATAATTACTTTTCAGGGTCAGTGCTGGGCTAAAAGATGCAGCACTGGGTTCTTTCCTGATAACAGGTGAGTAAATCGGAATTCATAGTTCGGTTGGTTTTAGAGGAATATTTGTACATTTTAAAAATGGACACTTAGAAACTTTTCTTCTGAAAACCACACAATGGATTCCTATGGAAGGAAATACAAGTTACTGGTAAGTACACTTAGAATTTTATTCCAGGGTCAGTGCTGGGCTAAATGATGCAGCACTGGGTTCTGTCCTGATAACAGGTGAGTATATCGGAATTCATAGTTCGACTGATTTTCGAGGAATATTTGTACTTTTCAAAAAAGGACTGTTAGAAACTTTTCTGCTGAAAACAACACAATGGATTCCTATGGAAGGAAATACAACTTACTGGTAAGTACGCTTAGAATTACTTTTCAGGGTCGGTGCTGGGCTAAAAGGTGCAGCACTGGGTTCTTTCCTGATAACAGGTGAGTAAATCGGAATTCATAGTTCGGTTGATTTTAGAGGAATATTTGTACGTTTCAAAAATGGACACTTACAAACTTTTCTGCTGAAAACCACACAATGGATTCCTATGGAAGTAAATACAAGTTACTGGTAAGTACACTTAGAATTACTTTCCAGGGTCAGTGCTGGGCTAAATGATGCAGCACTGGGTTCTGTCCTGATAACAGGTGAGTATATCGGAATTCATAGTTCGACTGATTTTCGAGGAATATTTGTACGTTTCAAAAAAGGACAGTTAGAAACTTTTCTGGTGAAAACCACACAATGGATTCCTATGGAAGGAAATACAACTTACTGGTAAGTACGATTAGAATTACTTTTCAGGGTCAGTGCTGGGCTAAAAGATGCAGCACTGGGTTCTTTCCTGATAACAGGTGCGTAAATCGGAATTCATAGTTCGGTTGATTTTAGAGGAATATTTGTACGTTTTAAAAATGGACACTTAGAAACTTTTCTTCTGAAAACCACACAATGGATTCCTATGGAAGGAAATACAAGTTACTGGTAAGTACACTTAGAATTACTTTCCAGGGTCAGTGCTGGGCTAAATGATGCAGCACTGGGTTCTTTCCTGATAACAGGTGAGTAAATCGGAATTCATAGTTCGGTTGATTTTAGAGGAATATTTGTACATTTCAAAAATGGACACTTACAATCTTTTCAGCTGAAAACCACACAATGGATTCCTATGGAAGGAAATACAAGTTACTGGTAAGTACACTTAGAATTACTTTCCAGGGTCAGTGCTGGGCTAAATGATGCAGCACTGGGTTCTGTCCTGATAACAGGTGAGTATATCGGAATTCATAGTTCGACTGATTTTCGAGGAATATTTGTACGTTTCAAAAAAGGACAGTTAGAAACTTTTCTGGTGAAAACCACACAATGGATTCCTATGGAAGGAAATACAACTTACTGGTAAGTACGCTTATAATTACTTTTCAGGGTCAGTGCTGGGCTAAAAGATGCAGCACTGGGTTCTTTCCTGATAACAGGTGAGTAAATCGGAATTCATAGTTCGGTTGGTTTTAGAGGAATATTTGTACATTTTAAAAATGGACACTTAGAAACTTTTCTTCTGAAAACCACACAATGGATTCCTATGGAAGGAAATACAAGTTACTGGTAAGTACACTTAGAATTACATTCCAGGGTCAGTGCTGGGCTAAATGATGCAGCACTGGGTTCTGTCCTGATAACAGGTGAGTATATCGGAATTCATAGTTCGACTGATTTTCGAGGAATATTTGTACTTTTCAAAAAAGGACTGTTAGAAACTTTTCTGCTGAAAACAACACAATGGATTCCTATGGAAGGAAATACAACTTACTGGTAAGTACGCTTAGAATTACTTTTCAGGGTCGGTTCTGGGCTAAAAGGTGCAGCACTGGGTTCTTTCCTGATAACAGGTGTGTAAATCAGAATTCATAGTTCGGTTGATTTTAGAGGAATATTTGTACGTTTCAAAAATGGACACTTACAAACTTTTCTGCTGAAAACCATACAATGGATTCCTATGGAAGGAAATACAACTTACTGGTAAGTACGCTTATAATTACTTTTCAGGGTCAGTGCTGGGCTAAAAGATGCAGCACTGGGTTCTTTCCTGATAACAGGTGAGTAAATCGGAATTCATAGTTCGGTTGGTTTTAGAGGAATATTTGTACATTTTAAAAATGGACACTTAGAAACTCTTCTTCTGAAAACCACACAATGGATTCCTATGGAAGGAAATACAAGTTACTGGTAAGTACACTTAGAATTTTATTCCAGGGTCAGTGCTGGGCTAAATGATGCAGCACTGGGTTCTGTCCTGATAACAGGTGAGTATATCGGAATTCATAGTTCGACTGATTTTCGAGGAATATTTGTACTTTTCAAAAAAGGACTGTTAGAAACTTTTCTGCTGAAAACAACACAATGGATTCCTATGGAAGGAAATACAACTTACTGGTAAGTACGCTTAGAATTACTTTTCAGGGTCGGTGCTTGGCTAAAAGGTGCAGCACTGGGTTCTTTCCTGATAACAGGTGTGTAAATCGGAATTCATAGTTCGGTTGATTTTAGAGGAATATTTGTACGTTTCAAAAATGGACACTTACAAACTTTTCTGCTGAAAACCACACAATGGATTCCTATGGAAGGAAATACAAGTTACTGGTAAGTACACTTAGAATTACTTTCCAGGGTCAGTGCTGGGCTAAATGATGCAGCACTGGGTTCTGACCTGATAACAGGTGAGTATATCGGAATTCATAGTTCGACTGATTTTCGAGGAATATTTGTACGTTTCAAAAAAGGACAGTTAGAAACTTTTCTGGTGAAAACCACACAATGGGTTCCTATGGAAGGAAATACAACTTACTGGTAAGTACGCTTAGAATTACTTTTCAGGGTCAGTGCTGGGCTAAAAGATGCAGCACTGGGTTCTGTCCTGATAACAGGTGAGTAAATCGGAATTCATAGTTCGGTTGATTTTAGAGGAATATTTGTACATTTTAAAAATGGACACTTAGAAACTTTTCTTCTGAAAACCACACAATGGATTCCTATGGAAGGAAATACAAGTTACTGGTAAGTACACTTAGAATTACTTTCCAGGGTCAGTGCTGGGCTAAATGATGCAGCACTGTGTTCTGTCCTGATAACAGGTGAGTAAATCAGACTTCATAGTTTGACTGATTTTAGAGGAATATTTGTACGTTTCAAAAATGGACACTTTGAAACTTTTCTGCTGAAAACCACACAATGGATTCCTATGGAAGGAAATACAACTTACTGGTAAGTACGCTTAGAATTACTTTTCAGGGTCAGTGCTGGGCTAAAAGATGCAGCACTGGGTTCTTTCCTGATAACAGGTGAGTAAATCGGAATTCATAGTTCAGTTGATTTTAGAGGAATATTTGTACGTTTCAAAAATAGACACTTACAATCTTTTCAGCTGAAAACCACACAATGGATTCCTATGGAAGGAAATACAAGTTACTGGTAAGTACACTTAGAATTACTTTCCAGGGTCAGTGCTGGGCTAAATGATGCAGCACTGGGTTCTGTCCTGATAACAGGTGAGTATATCGGAATTCATAGTTCGACTGATTTTCGAGGAATATTTGTACGTTTCAAAAAAGGACAGTTAGAAACTTTTCTGGTGAAAACCACACAATGGATTCCTATGGAAGGAAATACAACTTACTGGTAAGTACGATTAGAATTACTTTTCAGGGTCAGTGCTGGGCTAAAAGATGCAGCACTGGGTTCTTTCCTGATAACAGGTGAGTAAATCGGAATTCATAGTTCGGTTGATTTTAGAGGAATATTTGTACGTTTTAAAAATGGACACTTAGAAACTTTTCTTCTGAAAACCACACAATGGATTCCTATGGAAGGAAATACAAGTTACTGGTAAGTACACTTAGAATTACTTTCCAGGGTCAGTGCTGGGCTAAATGATGCAGCACTGGGTTCTGTCCTGATAACAGGTGAGTAAATCGGAATTCATAGTTCGGTTGATTTTAGAGGAATATTTGTACGTTCTAAAAATGGACACTTACAAACCTTTCTGCTGAAAACCACACAATGGATTCCTATGGAAGGAAATACAAGTTACTGGTAAGTACACTTAGAATTACTTTCCAGGGTCAGTGCTGGGCTAAATGATGCAGCACTGGGTTCTGTCCTCATACCAGGTGAGAATATCGGAATTCATAGTTCGACTGATTTTCGAGGAATATTTGTACGTTTCAAAAAAGGACAGTTAGAAACTTTTCTGGTGAAAACCACACAATGGATTCCTATGGAAGGAAATACAACTTACTGGTAAGTACGCTTAGAATTACTTTTCAGGGTCAGTGCTGGGCTAAAAGATGCAGCACTGGGTTCTTTACTGATAACAGGTGAGTAAATCGGAATTCATAGTTCGGTTGATTTTCGAGGAATATTTGTACTTTTCAAAAAAGGACTGTTAGAAAATTTTCTGCTGAAAACAACACAATGGATTCCTATGGAAGGAAATACAACTTACTGGTAAGTACGCTTAGAATTACTTTTCAGGGTCGGTGCTGGGCTAAAAGGTGCAGCACTGGGTTCTTTCCTGATAACAGGTGAGTAAATCGGAATTCATACTTCGGTTGATTTTAGAGGAATATTTGTACGTTTCAAAAATGGACACTTACAAACTTTTCTGCTGAAAACCACACAATGGATTCCTATGGAAGGAAATACAAGTTACTGGTAAGTACACTTAGAATTACTTTCCAGGGTCAGTGCTGGGCTAAATGATGCAGCACTGGGTTCTGACCTGATAACAGGTGAGTATATCGGAATTCATAGTTCGACTGATTTTCGAGGAATATTTGTACGTTTCAAAAAAGGACAGTTAGAAACTTTTCTGGTGAAAACCACACAATGGGTTCCTATGGAAGGAAATACAACTTACTGGTAAGTACGCTTAGAATTACTTTTCAGGGTCAGTGCTGGGCTAAAAGATGCAGCACTGGGTTCTTTCCTGATAACAGGTGAGTAAATCGGAATTCATAGTTCGGTTGATTTTAGAGGAATATTTGTACATTTTAAAAATGGACACTTAGAAACTTTTCTTCTGTAAACCACACAATGGATTCCTATGGAAGGAAATAGAAGTTACTGGTAAGTACACTTAGAATTACTTTCCAGGGTCAGTGCTGGGCTAAATGATGCAGCACTGTGTTCTGTCCTGATAACAGGTGAGTAAATCAGACTTCATAGTTTGACTGATTTTAGAGGAATATTTGTACGTTTCAAAAATGGACACTTTGAAACTTTTCTGCTGAAAACCACACAATGGATTCCTATGGAAGGAAATACAACTTACTGGTAAGTACGCTTAGAATTACTTTTCAGGGTCAGTGCTGGGCTAAAAGATGCAGCACTGGGTTCTTTCCTGATAACAGGTGAGTAAATCGGAATTCATAGTTCGGTTGATTTTAGAGGAATATTTGTACGTTTCAAAAATGGACACTTACAAACTTTTCTGCTGAAAACCACACAATGGATTCCTATAAAAGGAAATACAAGTTACTGGTAAGTACACTTAGAATTACTTTCCAGGGTCAGTGCTGGGCTAAATGATGCAGCACTGGGTTCTGTCCTGATAACAGGTGAGTATATCGGAATTCATAGTTCGACTGATTTTCGAGGAATATTTGTAAGTTTCAAAAAAGGACAATTAGAAACTTTTCTGGTGAAAACCACACAGTGGATTCCTATGGAAGGAAATACAACTTACTGGTAAGTACGCTTAGAATTACTTTTCAGGGTCAGTGCTGGGCTAAAAGATGCAGCACTGGGTTCTTTCCTGATAACAGGTGAGTAAATCGGAATTCATAGTTCGGTTGATTTTAGAGGAATATTTGTACGTTTCAAAAATGGACACTTACAATCTTTTCAGCTGAAAACCACACAATGGATTCCTATGGAAGGAAATACAAGTTACTGGTAAGTACACTTAGAATTACTTTCCAGGGTCAGTGCTGGGCTAAATGATGCAGCACTGGGTTCTGTCCTGATAACAGGTGAGTATATCGGAATTCATAGTTCGACTGATTTTCGAGGAATATTTGTACGTTTCAAAAAAGGACAGTTAGAAACTTTTCTGGTGAAAACCACACAATGGATTCCTATGGAAGGAAATACAACTTACTGGTAAGTACGATTAGAATTACTTTTCAGGGTCAGTGCTGGGCTAAAAGATGCAGCACTGGGTTCTTTCCTGATAACAGGTGCGTAAATCGGAATTCATAGTTCGGTTGATTTTAGAGGAATATTTGTACGTTTTAAAAATGGACACTTAGAAACTTTTCTTCTGAAAACCACACAATGGATTCCTATGGAAGGAAATACAAGTTACTGGTAAGTACACTTAGAATTACTTTCCAGGGTCAGTGCTGGGCTAAATGATGCAGCACTGGGTTCTTTCCTGATAACAGATGAGTAAATCGGAATTCATAGTTCGGTTGATTTTAGAGGAATATTTGTACGTTTCAAAAATGGACACTTACAATCTTTTCAGCTGAAAACCACACAATGGATTCCTATGGAAGGAAATACAAGTTACTGGTAAGTACACTTAGAATTACTTTCCAGGGTCAGTGCTGGGCTAAATGATGCAGCACTGGGTTCTGTCCTGATAACAGGTGAGTATATCGGAATTCATAGTTCGACTGATTTTCGAGGAATATTTGTACGTTTCAAAAAAGGACAGTTAGAAACTTTTCTGGTGAAAACCACACAATGGATTCCTATGGAAGGAAATACAACTTACTGGTAAGTACGCTTATAATTACTTTTCAGGGTCAGTGCTGGGCTAAAAGATGCAGCACTGGGTTCTTTCCTGATAACAGGTGAGTAAATCGGAATTCATAGTTCGGTTGGTTTTAGAGGAATATTTGTACATTTTAAAAATGGACACTTAGAAACTTTTCTTCTGAAAACCACACAATGGATTCCCATGGAAGGAAATACAAGTTACTGGTAAGTACACTTAGAATTACATTCCAGGGTCAGTGCTGGGCTAAATGATGCAGCACTGGGTTCTGTCCTGATAACAGGTGAGTATATCGGAATTCATAGTTCGACTGATTTTCGAGGAATATTTGTACTTTTCAAAAAAGGACTGTTAGAAACTTTTCTGCTGAAAACAACACAATGGATTCCTATGGAAGGAAATACAACTTACTGGTAAGTACGCTTAGAATTACTTTTCAGGGTCGGTGCTTGGCTAAAAGGTGCAGCACTGGGTTCTTTCCTGATAACAGGTGTGTAAATCGGAATTCATAGTTCGGTTGATTTTAGAGGAATATTTGTACGTTTCAAAAATGGACACTTACAAACTTTTCTGCTGAAAACCACACAATGGATTCCTATGGAAGGAAATACAAGTTACTGGTAAGTACACTTAGAATTACTTTCCAGGGTCAGTGCTGGGCTAAATGATGCAGCACTGGGTTCTGACCTGATAACAGGTGAGTATATCGGAATTCATAGTTCGACTGATTTTCGAGGAATATTTGTACGTTTCAAAAAAGGACAGTTAGAAACTTTTCTGGTGAAAACCACACAATGGGTTCCTATGGAAGGAAATACAACTTACTGGTAAGTACGCTTAGAATTACTTTTCAGGGTCAGTGCTGGGCTAAAAGATGCAGCACTGGGTTCTGTCCTGATAACAGGTGAGTAAATCGGAATTCATAGTTCGGTTGATTTTAGAGGAATATTTGTACATTTTAAAAATGGACACTTAGAAACTTTTCTTCTGAAAACCACACAATGGATTCCTATGGAAGGAAATACAAGTTACTGGTAAGTACACTTAGAATTACTTTCCAGGGTCAGTGCTGGGCTAAATGATGCAGCACTGTGTTCTGTCCTGATAACAGGTGAGTAAATCAGACTTCATAGTTTGACTGATTTTAGAGGAATATTTGTACGTTTCAAAAATGGACACTTTGAAACTTTTCTGCTGAAAACCACACAATGGATTCCTATGGAAGGAAATACAACTTACTGGTAAGTACGCTTAGAATTACTTTTCAGGGTCAGTGCTGGGCTAAAAGATGCAGCACTGGGTTCTTTCCTGATAACAGGTGAGTAAATCGGAATTCATAGTTCAGTTGATTTTAGAGGAATATTTGTACGTTTCAAAAATGGACACTTACAATCTTTTCAGCTGAAAACCACACAATGGATTCCTATGGAAGGAAATACAAGTTACTGGTAAGTACACTTAGAATTACTTTCCAGGGTCAGTGCTGGGCTAAATGATGCAGCACTGGGTTCTGTCCTGATAACAGGTGAGTATATCGGAATTCATAGTTCGACTGATTTTCGAGGAATATTTGTACGTTTCAAAAAAGGACAGTTAGAAACTTTTCTGGTGAAAACCACACAATGGATTCCTATGGAAGGAAATACAACTTACTGGTAAGTACGATTAGAATTACTTTTCAGGGTCAGTGCTGGGCTAAAAGATGCAGCACTGGGTTCTTTCCTGATAACAGGTGAGTAAATCGGAATTCATAGTTCGGTTGATTTTAGAGGAATATTTGTACGTTTTAAAAATGGACACTTAGAAACTTTTCTTCTGAAAACCACACAATGGATTCCTATGGAAGGAAATACAAGTTACTGGTAAGTACACTTAGAATTACTTTCCAGGGTCAGTGCTGGGCTAAATGATGCAGCACTGGGTTCTGTCCTGATAACAGGTGAGTAAATCGGAATTCATAGTTCGGTTGATTTTAGAGGAATATTTGTACGTTTTAAAAATGGACACTTACAAACCTTTCTGCTGAAAACCACACAATGGATTCCTATGGAAGGAAATACAAGTTACTGGTAAGTACACTTAGAATTACTTTCCAGGGTCAGTGCTGGGCTAAATGATGCAGCACTGGGTTCTGTCCTCATACCAGGTGAGAATATCGGAATTCATAGTTCGACTGATTTTCGAGGAATATTTGTACGTTTCAAAAAAGGACAGTTAGAAACTTTTCTGGTGAAAACCACACAATGGATTCCTATGGAAGGAAATACAACTTACTGGTAAGTACGCTTAGAATTACTTTTCAGGGTCAGTGCTGGGCTAAAAGATGCAGCACTGGGTTCTTTACTGATAACAGGTGAGTAAATCGGAATTCATAGTTCGGTTGATTTTCGAGGAATATTTGTACTTTTCAAAAAAGGACTGTTAGAAAATTTTCTGCTGAAAACAACACAATGGATTCCTATGGAAGGAAATACAACTTACTGGTAAGTACGCTTAGAATTACTTTTCAGGGTCGGTGCTGGGCTAAAAGGTGCAGCACTGGGTTCTTTCCTGATAACAGGTGAGTAAATCGGAATTCATAGTTCGGTTGATTTTAGAGGAATATTTGTACGTTTCAAAAATGGACACTTACAAACTTTTCTGCTGAAAACCACACAATGGATTCCTATGGAAGGAAATACAAGTTACTGGTAAGTACACTTAGAATTACTTTCCAGGGTCAGTGCTGGGCTAAATGATGCAGCACTGGGTTCTGACCTGATAACAGGTGAGTATATCGGAATTCATAGTTCGACTGATTTTCGAGGAATATTTGTACGTTTCAAAAAAGGACAGTTAGAAACTTTTCTGGTGAAAACCACACAATGGGTTCCTATGGAAGGAAATACAACTTACTGGTAAGTACGCTTAGAATTACTTTTCAGGGTCAGTGCTGGGCTAAAAGATGCAGCACTGGGTTCTTTCCTGATAACAGGTGAGTAAATCGGAATTCATAGTTCGGTTGATTTTAGAGGAATATTTGTACATTTTAAAAATGGACACTTAGAAACTTTTCTTCTGTAAACCACACAATGGATTCCTATGGAAGGAAATAGAAGTTACTGGTAAGTACACTTAGAATTACTTTCCAGGGTCAGTGCTGGGCTAAATGATGCAGCACTGTGTTCTGTCCTGATAACAGGTGAGTAAATCAGACTTCATAGTTTGACTGATTTTAGAGGAATATTTGTACGTTTCAAAAATGGACACTTTGAAACTTTTCTGCTGAAAACCACACAATGGATTCCTATGGAAGGAAATACAACTTACTGGTAAGTACGCTTAGAATTACTTTTCAGGGTCAGTGCTGGGCTAAAAGATGCAGCACTGGGTTCTTTCCTGATAACAGGTGAGTAAATCGGAATTCATAGTTCGGTTGATTTTAGAGGAATATTTGTACGTTTCAAAAATGGACACTTACAAACTTTTCTGCTGAAAACCACACAATGGATTCCTATGGAAGGAAATACAAGTTACTGGTAAGTACACTTAGAATTACTTTCCAGGGTCAGTGCTGGGCTAAATGATGCAGCACTGGGTTCTGTCCTGATAACAGGTGAGTATATCGGAATTCATAGTTCGACTGATTTTCGAGGAATATTTGTAAGTTTCAAAAAAGGACAATTAGAAACTTTTCTGGTGAAAACCACACAGTGGATTCCTATGGAAGGAAATACAACTTACTGGTAAGTACGCTTAGAATTACTTTTCAGGGTCAGTGCTGGGCTAAAAGATGCAGCACTGGGTTCTTTCCTGATAACAGGTGAGTAAATCGGAATTCATAGTTCGGTTGGTTTTAGAGGAATATTTGTACATTTTAAAAATGGACACTTAGAAACTTTTCTTCTGAAAACCACACAATGGATTCCTATGGAAGGAAATACAAGTTACTGGTAAGTACACTTAGAATTACTTTCCAGGGTCAGTGCTGGGCTAAATGATGCAGCACTGGGTTCTGTCCTGATAACAGGTGAGTATATCGGAATTCATAGTTCGACTGATTTTCGAGGAATATTTGTACTTTTCAAAAAAGGACTGTTAGAAACTTTTCTGCTGAAAACAACACAATGGATTCCTATGGAAGGAAATACAACTTACTGGTAAGTACGCTTAGAATTACTTTTCAGGGTCGGTGCTGGGCTAAAAGGTGCAGCACTGGGTTCTTTCCTGATAACAGGTGAGTAAATCGGAATTCATAGTTCGGTTGATTTTAGAGGAATATTTGTACGTTTCAAAAATGGACACTTACAAATTTTTCTGCTGAAAACCACACAATGGATTCCTATGGAAGGAAATACAAGTTACTGGTAAGTACACTTAGAATTACTTTCCAGGGTCAGTGCTGGGCTAAATGATGCAGCACTGGGTTCTGACCTGATAACAGGTGAGTATATCGGAATTCATAGTTCGACTGATTTTCGAGGAATATTTGTACGTTTCAAAAAAGGACAGTTAGAATCTTTTCTGGTGAAAACCACACAATGGGTTCCTATGGAAGGAAATACAACTTACTGGTAAGTACGCTTAGAATTACTTTTCAGGGTCAGTGCTGGGCTAAAAGATGCAGCACTGGGTTCTGTCCTGATAACAGGTTAGGAAATCGGAATTCATAGTTCGGTTGATTTTAGAGGAATATTTGTACATTTTAAAAATGGACACTTAGAAACTTTTCTTCTGAAAACCACACAATGGATTCCTATGGAAGGAAATACAAGTTACTGGTAAGTACACTTAGAATTACTTTCCAGGGTCAGTGCTGGGCTAAATGATGCAGCACTGTGTTCTGTCCTGATAACAGGTGAGTAAATCAGACTTCATAGTTTGACTGATTTTAGAGGAATATTTGTACGTTTCAAAAATGGACACTTTGAAACTTTTCTGCTGAAAACCACACAATGAATTCCTATGGAAGGAAATACAAGTTACTGGTAAGTACACTTAGAAATACTTTCCAGGGTCAGTGCTGGGCTAAAGGATGCAGCACTGGGTTCTGTCCTGATAACAGGTGAGTAAATCGGAATTCATAGTTCGGTTGATTTTAGAGGAGTATTTGTACGTTTCAAAAATGGACACTTACAAACTTTTCTGCTGAAAACCACACAATGGATTCCTATGGAAGGAAATACAAGTTACTGGTAAGTACACTTAGAATTTCTTTCCAGGGTCAGTGCTGGGCTAAATGATGCAGCACAGGGTTCTGTCCTGATAACAGGTGAGTATATCGAAATTCATAGTTCGACTGATTTTCGAGGAATATTTGTACGTTTCAAAAAAGGACAGTTAGAAACTTTTCTGGTAAAAACCACACAATGGATTCCTATGGAAGGAAATACAACTTACTGGTAAGTACGATTAGAATTACTTTTCAGGGTCAGTGCTGGGCTAAAAGATGCAGCACTGGGTTCTTTCCTGATAACAGGTGAGTAAATCGGCATTCATAGTTCGGTTGATTTTAGAGGAATATTTGTACGTTTTAAAAATGGACACTTAGAAACTTTTCTTCTGAAAACCACACAATGGATTCCTATGGAAGGAAATACAAGTTACTGGTAAGTACACTTAGAATTACTTTCCATGGTCAGTGCAGGACAGCACTGGGTTCTCTCCTGATAACAGGTGAGTAAATCGGAATTCGTAGTTTGGCTGCTTTTAGAGGTATATTTGTACGTTTCAAAAATGTACACTTAGAAACTTTTCTGCTGAAAACAACACAATGGATTCCTATGGAAGGAAATACAACTTACTGGTAAGTACGCTTAGAATTACTTTTCAGGGTCGGTGCTGGGCTAAAAGGTGCAGCACTGGGTTCTTTCCTGATAACAGGTGAGTAAATCGGAATTCATAGTTCGGTTGATTTTAGAGGAATATTTGTACGTTTCAAAAATGGACACTTACAAACTTTTCTGCTGAAAACCACACAATGGATTCCTATGGAAGGAAATACAAGTTACTGGTAAGTACACTTAGAATTACTTTCCAGGGTCAGTGCTGGGCTAAATGATGCAGCACTGGGTCCTGACCTGATAACAGGTGAGTATATCGGAATTCATAGTTCGACTGATTTTCGAGGAATATTTGTACGTTTCAAAAAAGGACTGTTAGAAACTTTTCTGGTGAAAACCACACAATGGGTTCCTATGGAAGGAAATACAACTTACTGGTAAGTACGCTTAGAATTACTTTTCAGGGTCAGTGCTGGGCTAAAAGATGCAGCACTGGGTTCTTTCCTGATAACAGGTGAGTAAATCGGAATTCATAGTTCGGTTGATTTTAGAGGAATATTTGTACATTTTAAAAAATGGACACTTAGAAACTTTTCTTCTGTAAACCACACAATGGATTCCTATGGAAGGAAATAGAAGTTACTGGTAAGTACACTTAGAATTACTTTCCAGGGTCAGTGCTGGGCTAAATGATGCAGCACTGTGTTCTGTCCTGATAACAGGTGAGTAAATCAGACTTCATAGTTTGACTGATTTTAGAGGAATATTTGTACGTTTCAAAAATGGACACTTTAAAACTTTTCTGCTGAAAACCACACAATGGATTCCTATGGAAGGAAATACAACTTACTGGTAAGTACGCTTAGAATTACTTTTCAGGGTCAGTGCTGGGCTAAAAGATGCAGCACTGGGTTCTTTCCTGATAACAGGGGAGTAAATCGGAATTCATAGTTCGGTTGATTTTAGAGGAATATTTGTACGTTTCAAAAATGGACACTTACAAACTTTTCTGCTGAAAACCACACAATGGATTCCTATGGAAGGAAATACAAGTTACTGGTAAGTACACTTAGAATTACTTTCCAGGGTCAGTGCTGGGCTAAATGATGCAGCACTGGGTTCTGTCCTGATAACAGGTGAGTATATCGGAAATTCATAGTTCGACTGATTTTCGAGGAATATTTGTACGTTTCAAAAAAGGACAATTAGAAACTTTTCTGGTGAAAACCACACAGTGGATTCCTATGGAAGGAAATACAACTTACTGGTAACTACGCTTAGAATTACTTTTCAGGGTCAGTGCTGGGCTAAAAGATGCAGCACTGGGTTCTTTCCTGATAACAGGTGAGTAAATCGAAATTCATAGTTCGGTTGGTTTTAGAGGAATATTTGTACATTTTAAAAATGGACACTTAGAAACTTTTCTTCTGAAAACCACACAATGGATTCCTATGGAAGGAAATACAAGTTACTGGTAAGTACACTTAGAATTACTTTCCAGGGTCAGTGCTGGGCTAAATGATGCAGCACTGGGTTCTGTCCTGATAACAGGTGAGTATATCGGAATTCATAGTTCGACTGATTTTCGAGGAATATTTGTACTTTTCAAAAAAGGACTGTTAGAAACTTTTCTGCTGAAAACAACACAATGGATTCCTATGGAAGGAAATACAACTTACTGGTAAGTACGCTTAGAATTACTTTTCAGGGTCGGTGCTGGGCTAAAAGGTGCAGCACTGGGTTCTTTCCTGATAACAGGTGAGTAAATCGGAATTCATAGTTCGGTTGATTTTAGAGGAATATTTGTACGTTTCAAAAATGGACACTTACAAATTTTTCTGCTGAAAACCACACAATGGATTCCTATGGAAGGAAATACAAGTTACTGGTAAGTACACTTAGAATTACTTTCCAGGGTCAGTGCTGGGCTAAATGATGCAGCACTGGGTTCTGACCTGATAACAGGTGAGTATATCGGAATTCATAGTTCGACTGATTTTCGAGGAATATTTGTACGTTTCAAAAAAGGACAGTTAGAATCTTTTCTGGTGAAAACCACACAATGGGTTCCTATGGAAGGAAATACAACTTACTGGTAAGTACGCTTAGAATTACTTTTCAGGGTCAGTGCTGGGCTAAAAGATGCAGCACTGGGTTCTGTCCTGATAACAGGTGAGGAAATCGGAATTCATAGTTCGGTTGATTTTAGAGGAATATTTGTACATTTTAAAAATGGACACTTAGAAACTTTTCTTCTGAAAACCACACAATGGATTCCTATGGAAGGAAATACAAGTTACTGGTAAGTACACTTAGAATTACTTTCCAGGGTCAGTGCTGGGCTAAATGATGCAGCACTGTGTTCTGTCCTGATAACAGGTGAGTAAATCAGACTTCATAGTTTGACTGATTTTAGAGGAATATTTGTACGTTTCAAAAATGGACACTTTGAAACTTTTCTGCTGAAAACCACACAATGAATTCCTATGGAAGGAAATACAAGTTACTGGTAAGTACACTTAGAATTACTTTCCAGGGTCAGTGCTGGGCTAAAGGATGCAGCACTGGGTTCAGTCCTGATAACAGGTGAGTAAATCGGAATTCATAGTTCGGTTGATTTTAGAGGAGTATTTGTACGTTTCAAAAATGGACACTTACAAACTTTTCTGCTGAAAACCACACAATGGATTCCTATGGAAGGAAATACAAGTTACTGGTAAGTACACTTAGAATTTCTTTCCAGGGTCAGTGCTGGGCTAAATGATGCAGCACTGGGTTCTGTCCTGATAACAGGTGAGTATATCGGAATTCATAGTTCGACTGATTTTCGAGGAATATTTGTACGTTTCAAAAAAGGACAATTAGAAACTTTTCTGGTGAAAACCACACAGTGGATTCCTATGGAAGGAAATACAACTTACTGGTAAGTACGCTTAGAATTACTTTTCAGGGTCAGTGCTGGGCTAAAAGATGCAGCACTGGGTTCTTTCCTGATAACAGGTGAGTAAATCGGAATTCATAGTTCGGTTGGTTTTAGAGGAATATTTGTACATTTTAAAAATGGACACTTAGAAACTTTTCTTCTGAAAACCACACAATGGATTCCTATGGAAGGAAATACAAGTTACTGGTAAGTACACTTAGAATTACTTTCCAGGGTCAGTGCTGGGCTAAATGATGCAGCACTGGGTTCTGTCCTGATAACAGGTGAGTATATCGGAATTCATAGTTCGACTGATTTTCGAGGAATATTTGTACTTTTCAAAAAAGGACTGTTAGAAACTTTTCTGCTGAAAACAACACAATGGATTCCTATGGAAGGAAATACAATTTACTGGTAAGTACGCTTAGAATTACTTTTCAGGGCCGGTGCTGGGCTAAAAGGTGCAGCACTGGGTTCTTTCCTGATAACAGGTGAGTAAATTGGAATTCATAGTTCGGTTGATTTTAGAGGAATATTTGTACGTTTCAAAAATGGACACTTACAAATTTTTCTGCTGAAAACCACACAATGGATTCCTATGGAAGGAAATACAAGTTACTGGTAAGTTCACTTAGAATTACTTTCCAGGGTCAGTGCTGGGCTAAATGATGCAGCACTGGGTTCTGACCTGATAACAGGTGAGTATATCGGAATTCATAGTTCGACTGATTTTCGAGGAATATTTGTACGTTTCAAAAAAGGACAGTTAGAATCTTTTCTGGTGAAAACCACACAATGGGTTCCTATGGAAGGAAATACAACTTACTGGTAAGTACGCTTAGAATTACTTTTCAGGGTCAGTGCTGGGCTAAAAGATGCAGCACTGGGTTCTGTCCTGATAACAGGTGAGGAAATCGGAATTCATAGTTCGGTTGATTTTAGAGGAATATTTGTACATTTTAAAAATGGACACTTAGAAACTTTTCTTCTGAAAACCACACAATGGATTCCTATGGAAGGAAATACAAGTTACTGGTAAGTACACTTAGAATTACTTTCCAGGGTCAGTGCTGGGCTAAATGATGCAGCACTGTGTTCTGTCCTGATAACAGGTGAGTAAATCAGACTTCATAGTTTGACTGATTTTAGAGGAATATTTGTACGTTTCAAAAATGGACACTTTGAAACTTTTCTGCTGAAAACCACACAATGAATTCCTATGGAAGGAAATACAAGTTACTGGTAAGTACACTTAGAATTACTTTCCAGGGTCAGTGCTGGGCTAAATGATGCAGCACTGGGTTCTGTCCTGATAACAGGTGAGTATATCGGAATTCATAGTTCGACTGATTTTCGAGGAATATTTGTACGTTTCAAAAAAGGACAGTTAGAAACTTTTCTGCTGAAAACCACACAATGGATTCCTATGGAAGGAAATACAACTTACTGGTAAGTACGATTAGAATTACTTTTCAGGGTCAGTGCTGGGCTAAAAGATGCAGCACTGGGTTCTTTCCTGATAACAGGTGAGTAAATCGGAATTCATAGTTCGGTTGATTTTAGAGGAATATTTGTACGTTTTAAAAATGGACACTTAGAAACTTTTCTTCTGAAAACCACACAATGGATTCCTATGGAAGGAAATACAAGTTACTGGTAAGTACACTCAGAATTACTTTCCAGGGTCAGTGCTGGGCTAAATGATGCAGCACTGGGTTCGGTCCTGATAACAGGTGAGTAAATCAGAATTCATAGTTCGGTTGATTTTAGAGGAATATTTGTACATTTTAAAAATGGACACTTAGAAACTTTTCTTCTGAAAACCACACAATGGATTCCTATGGAAGGTAATACAAGTTACTGCTAATTACGCTTAGAATTACTTTCCAGGGTCAGTGCTGGTCTAAAAGATGCAGCACTGGGTTCTCTCTTGATAACAGGTGAGTAAATCGGAATTCATAGTTCGACTGATTTTCGAGGAATATTTGTACGTTTCAAAAATGGACACTTACAAACCTTTCTGCTGAAAACCACACAATGGATTCCTATGGAAGGAAATACAAGTTACTGGTAAGTACACTTAGAATTACTTTCCAGGGTCAGTGCTGGGCTAAATGATGCAGCACTGGGTTCTGTCCTCATACCAGGTGAGAATATCGGAATTCATAGTTCGACTGATTTTCGAGGAATATTTGTACGTTTCAAAAAAGGACAGTTTGAAACTTTTCTGGTGAAAACCACACAATGGATTCCTATGGAAGGAAATACAACTTACTGGTAAGTACGCTTAGAATTACTTTTCAGGGTCAGTGCTGGGCTAAAAGATGCAGCACTGGGTTCTTTACTGATAACAGGTGAGTAAATCGGAATTCATAGTTCGGTTGATTTTCGAGGAATATTTGTACTTTTCAAAAAAGGACACTTACAAACTTTTCTGCTGAAAACCACACAATGGATTCCTATGGAAGGAAATACAAGTTACTGGTAAGTACACTTAGAATTACTTTCCAGGGTCAGTGCTGGGCTAAATGATGCAGCACTGGGTTCTGACCTGATAACAGGTGAGTATATCGGAATTCATAGTTCGACTGATTTTCGAAGAATATTTGTACGTTTCAAAAAAGGACAGTTAGAAACTTTTCTGGTGAAAACCACACAATGGGTTCCTATGGGAGGAAATACAACTTACTGGTAAGTACGCTTAGAATTACTTTTCAGGGTCAGTGCTGGGCTAAAAGATGCAGCACTGGGTTCTGTCCTGATAACAGGTGAGTAAATCGGAATTCATAGTTCGGTTGATTTTAGAGGAATATTTGTACATTTTAAAAATGGACACTTAGAAACTTTTCTTCTGAAAACCACACAATGGATTCCTATGGAAGGAAATACAAGTTACTGGTAAGTACACTTAGAATTACTTTCCAGGGTCAGTGCTGGGCTAAATGATGCAGCACTGTGTTCTGTCCTGATAACAGGTAAGTAAATCAGACTTCATAGTTTGACTGATTTTAGAGGAATATTTGTACGTTTCAAAAATGGACACTTTGAAACTTTTCTGCTGAAAACCACACAATGGATTCCTATGGAAGGAAATACAAGTTACTGGTAAGTACACTTAGAATTACTTTCCAGGGTCAGTGCTGGGCTAAATGATGCAGCACTGGGTTCTGTCCTGATAACAGGTGAGTATATCGGAATTCATAGTTCGACTGATTTTCGAGGAATATTTGTACGTTTCAAAAAAGGACAGTTAGAAACTTTTCTGGTAAAAACCACACAATGGATTCCTATGGAAGGAAATACAACTTACTGGTAAGTACGATTAGAATTACTTTTCAGGGTCAGTGCTGGGCTAAAAGATGCAGCACTGGGTTCTTTCCTGATAACAGGTGAGTAAATCGGCATTCATAGTTCGGTTGATTTTAGAGGAATATTTGTACGTTTTAAAAATGGACACTTAGAAACTTTTCTTCTGAAAACCACACAATGGATTCCTATGGAAGGAAATACAAGTTACTGGTAAGTAAGCTCAGAATTACTTTTCAGAGTCGTGCTGGGCTAACAGATGCAGCACTGGGTTCTCTCCTAATAACAGGTGAGTAAATCGGAATTCGTAGTTCAGCTGATTTTAGAGGAATATTTGTACGTTTCAAAAATATACACTTAGAAACTTTTCTGCTGAAAACTACACAATGGATTCCTATGGAAGGAAATACAAGTTACTGGTAAGTACGCTTAGAATTACTTTTCATGGTTAGTGCAGGACAGCACTGGGTTCTCTCCTGATAACAGGTGAGTAAATCGGAATTCGTAGTTTGGCTGCTTTTAGAGGTATATTTGTACGTTTCAAAAATGTACACTTAGAAACTTTTCTGCTGAAAACAACACAATGGATTACTATGGAAGGAAATACAAGTTACTGGTAAGTACACTTAGAATTACTTTCCAGGGTCAGTGCTGGGCTAAATGATGCAGCACTGGGTTCTGTCCTGATAACAGGTGAGTATATCGGAATTCATAGATCGACTGATTTTCGAGGAATATTTGTACTTTTCAAAAAAGGACTGTTATAAAATGTTCTGCTGAAAACAACACAATGGATTCCTATGGAAGGAAATACAACTTACTGGTAAGTACGCTTAGAATTACTTTTCAGGGTCGGTGCTGGGCTAAAAGATGCAGCACTGGGTTCTTTCCTGATAACAGGTGAGTAAATCGGAATTCATACTTCGGTTGATTTTAGAGGAATATTTGTACGTTTTAAAAATGGACACTTAGAAACTTTTCTTCTGAAAACCACACAATGGATTCCTATGGAAGGAAATACAAGTTACTGGTAAGTAAGCTTAGAATTACTTTTCAGAGTCGTGCTGGGCTAACAGATGCAGCACTGGGTTCTCTCCTAATAACAGGTGAGTAAATCGGAATTCGTAGTTCAGCTGATTTTAGAGGAATATTTGTACGTTTCAAAAATGTACACTTAGAAACTTTTCTGCTGAAAACTACACAATGGATTCCTATGGAAGGAAATACAAGTTACTGGTAAGTACGCTTAGAATTACTTTTCATGGTCAGTGCAGGACAGCACTGGGTTCTCTCCTGATAACAGGTGAGTAAATCGGGATTCGTAGTTTGGCTGTTTTAGAGGTATATTTGTACGTTTCAAAAATGTACACTTAGAAACTTTTCTGCTGAAAACAACACAATGGATTCCTATGGAAGGAAATACAACTTACTGGTAAGTATGCTTAGAATTACTTTTCAGGGTCAGTGCTGAGCTAAAAGATGCAGCACTGGGTTCTTTCCTGATAACAGGTGAGTAAATCGGAATTCATAGTTCGGTTGATTTTAGAGGAATATTTGTACATTTTAAAAATGGACACTTAGAAACTTTTCTTCTGAAAACCACACAATGGATTCCTATGGAAGGAAATACAAGTTACTGGTAAGTACACTTAGAATTACTTTCCAGGGTCAGTGCTGGGCTAAATGATGCAGCACTGTGTTCTGTCCTGATAACAGGTGAGTAAATCAGACTTCATAGTTTGACTGATTTTAGAGGAATATTTGTACGTTTCAAAAATGGACACTTTGAAACTTTTCTGCTGAAAACCACACAATGGATTCCTATGGAAGGAAATACAACTTACTGGTAAGTACGCTTAGAATTACTTTTCAGGGTCAGTGCTGGGCTAAAAGATGCAGCACTGGGTTCTTTCCTGATAACAGGTGAGTAAATCGGAATTCATAGTTCGGTTGATTTTAGAGGAATATTTGTACGTTTCAAAAATGGACACTTACAAACTTTTTAGCTGAAAACCACACAATGGATTCCTATGGAAGGAAATACAAGTTACTGGTAAGTACACTTAGAATTTCTTTCCAGGGTCAGTGCTGGGCTAAATGATGCAGCACTGGGTTCTGTCCTGATAACAGGTGAGTATATCGGAATTCATAGTTCGACTGATTTTCGAGGAATATTTGTACGTTTCAAAAAAGGACAATTAGAAACTTTTCTGGTGAAAACCACACAGTGGATTCCTATGGAAGGAAATACAACTTACTGGTAAGTACGCTTAGAATTACTTTTCAGGGTCAGTGCTGGGCTAAAAGATGCAGCACTGGGTTCTTTCCTGATAACAGGTGAGTAAATCGGCATTCATAGTTCGGTTGATTTTAGAGGAATATTTGTACGTTTCAAAAATGGACACTTACAAACTTTTCTGCTGAAAACCACACAATGGATTCCTATGGAAGGAAATACAAGTTACTGGTAAGTACACTTAGAATTACTTTCCAGGGTCAGTGCTGGGCTAAATGATGCAGCACTGGGTTCTGACCTGATAACAGGTGAGTATATCGGAATTCATAGTTCGACTGATTTTCGAGGAATATTTGTACGTTTCAAAAAAGGACAGTTAGAAACTTTTGTGGTGAAAACCACACAATGGGTTCCTATGGAAGGAAATACAACTTACTGGTAAGTACGCTTAGAATTACTTTTCAGGGTCAGTGCTGGGCTAAAAGATGCAGCACTGGGTTCTGTCCTGATAACAGGTGAGTAAATCGGAATTCATAGTTCGGTTGATTTTAGAGGAATATTTGTACATTTTAAAAATGGACACTTAGAAACTTTTCTTCTGAAAACCACACAATGGATTCCTATGGAAGGAAATACAAGTTACTGGTAAGTACACTCAGAATTTCTTTCCAGGGTCAGTGCTGGGCTAAATGATGCAGCACTGTGTTCTGTCCTGATAACAGGTGAGTAAATCAGACTTCATAGTTTGACTGATTTTAGAGGAATATTTGTACGTTTCAAAAATGGACACTTTGTAACTTTTCTGCTGAAAACCACACAATGGATTCCTATGGAAGGAAATACAACTTACTGGTAAGTACGCTTAGAATTACTTTTCAGGGTCAGTGCTGGGCTAAAAGATGCAGCACTGGGTTCTTTCCTGATAACAGGTGAGTAAATCGGAATTCATAGTTCGGTTCATTTTAGAGGAATATTTGTACGTTTCAAAAATGGACACTTACAAACTTTTCTGCTGAAAACCACACAATGGATTCCTATGGAAGGAAATACAAGTTACTGGTAAGTACACTTAGAAATACTTTCCAGGGTCAGTGCTGGGCTAAATGATGCAGCACTGGGTTCTGTCCTGATAACAGGTGAGTATATCAGAATTCATAGTTCGACTGATTTTCGAGGAATATTTGTACGTTTCAAAAAAGGACAGTTAGAAACTTTTCTGGTGAAAACCACACAATGGATTCCTATGGAAGGAAATACAACTTACTGGTGAGTACGCTTAGAATTACTTTTCAGGGTCGGTGCTGGGCTAAAAGATGCAGCACTGGGTTCTTTCCTGATAACAGGTGAGTAAATCGGAATTCATAGTTCGGTTGATTTTAGAGGAATATTTGTATGTTTCAAAAATGGACACTTAGAAACTTTTCTACTGAAAACTACACAATGGATTCATATGGAAGGAAATACAAGTTACTGGTAAGTACGCTTAGAATTACTTTCCGTGGTCAGTGCAGGACAGCACTGGGTTCTCTCCTGATAACAGGTGAGTAAATCGGAATTCGTAGTTTGGCTGATTTTAGAGGTATATTTGTACGTTTCAAAAATGTACACTTAGAAACTTTTCTGCTGAAAACAACACAATAGATTCCTATGGAAGGAAATACAAGTTACTGGTAAGTACGCTTAGAATTACTTTTCAGGGTCAGTGCTGGGCTAACAGATGCAGCCCTGGGTTCTCTCCTGATAACAGGTGAGTAAATCGGAATTTGTAGTTCGGCTGATTTTAGAGGAATATTTGTGCGTTTCAAAAATGGACACTTAGAAACTTTTCTGCTGAAAACCACACAATGGATTCCTATGAAAGTAAATACAAGTTACTGGTAAGTATGCTTAGAATTACTTTCCAGGGTCAGTGCTGGGCTAAAAGTAGTAGCACTGGGTTCTCTCCCGATAACAGGTTAGTAAATCGGAATTCATAGTTTGACTGATTTTACAGGAATATTTGTACGTTTCAAAAATGGACACTTACAAACTTTTCTGGTGAAAACCACACAATGGATTCCTATGGAAGGAAATACAAGTTACTCATAAGTACGCTTAGAATTACGTTTCAGGGTCAGTGCTGGGCTAAAAGATGCAGCACTGGGTTCTCTCCTGATAACAGGTGAGTAAATCGGAATTCATAGTTCGGTTGATTTTAGAGAAATATTTGTATGTTTCAAAAATGGAGACTTAGAAACTTTTCTGCTGAAAACCACACACTGGATTCCTATGGAAGGAAATACAAGTTACTGGTAAGTATTCTTAGAATTACTTTTCAGCGTAACTGCTGGGCTAACAGATGCAGCACTGGGTTCTCTCCTGATAACAGGTGAGTAAATCCGAATTAGTAGTTCGACTGATTTTAGAGGAATATTTGTACTTTTAAAAAATGGACACTAAGAAACTTTTCTGCTGAAATCCATAAAATGGGTTCCTATGAAAGGAAATACAAGTTACTGGTAAGTACGCTTAGAATTACTTTTCAGGGTCAGTGCTGGGCTAACAGATGCATCCCTGGGTTCTCTCCTGATAACAGGTGAGTAAATTGGAATTCGTAGTTTGGCTGATTTTAGAGGAATATTTGTATGTTTCATAAATGGACACTTAGAAACTTTTCTGCTGAAAACCACACAATGGATTCCTAAGAAAGGAAATACAAGTTACTGATAAGTACGCTTAGAATTACTTTCCAGGGTCAGTGCTGGGCTAAAAGATGCAGCACTGGGTTCTGTCCTGATAACAGGTGAGTATATCGGAATTCATAGTTTGACTGATTTTCGAGGAATATTTGTACTTTTCAAAAAAGGACAGTTAGAAACTTTTCTGGTGAAAACCACACAATGGATTCCTATGGAAGGAAATACAACTTACTGGTAAGTACGCTTAGAATTACTTTTCAGGGTCGGTGCCGGGCTAAAAGATGCAGCACTGGGTTCTTTCCTGATAACAGGTGAGTAAATCGGAATTCATAGTTCGGTTGATTTTAGAGGAATATTTGTACGTTTCATAAATGGACACTTAGAAACTTTTCTGCTGAAAACCACACAATGGATTCCTAAGAAAGGAAATACAAGTTACTGATAAGTACGCTTAGAATTACTTTCCAGGGTCAGTGCTGGGCTAAAAGATGCAGCACTGGGTTCTGTCCTGATAACAGGTGAGTATATCGGAATTCATAGTTCGACTGATTTTCGAGGAATATTTGTACTTTTCAAAAAAGGACAGTTAGAAACTTTTCTGGTGAAAACCACACAATGGATTCCTATGGAAGGAAATACAACTTACTGGTAAGTACGCTTAGAATTACTTTTCAGGGTCGGTGCCGGGCTAAAAGATGCAGCACTGGGTTCTTTCCTGATAACAGGTGAGTAAATCGGAATTCATAGTTCGGTTGATTTTAGAGGAATATTTGTACGTTTTAAAAATGGACACTTAGAAACTTTTCTGCTGAAAACCACACAATGCATTTCTATGGAAGGTAATACAAGTTACTGCTAATTACGCTTAGAATTACTTTCCAGGGTCAGTGCTGGTCTAAAAGATGCAGCACTGGGTTCTCTCCTGATAACAGGTGAGTAAATCGGAATTCATAGTTCGACTGATTTTCGAGGAATATTTGTACGTTTCAAAAATGGACACTTACAAACTTTTCTGGTGAAAACCACACAATGGATTCCTATGGAAGGAAATACAAGTTACTCGTAAGTACGCTTAGAATTACGTTTCAGGGTCAGTGCTGGGCTAAAAGATGCAGCACTGGGTTCTCTCCTGATAACAGGTGAGTAAATCGGAATTCATAGTTTGGTTGATTTTAGAGAAATATTTGTATGATTCAAAAATGGAGACTTAGAAACTTTTCTGCTGAAAACCACACACTGGATTCCTATGGAAGGAAATACGAGTTACTGGTAAGTATGCTTAGAATTACTTTTCAGCGTAACTGCTGGGCTAACAGATGCAGCACTGGGTTCTCTCCTGATAACAGGTGAGTAAATCCGAATTCGTAGTTCGACTGATTTTAGAGAAATATTTGTACTTTTAAAAAATGGACACTAAGAAACTTTTCTGCTGAAAACCACAAAATGGGTTCCTATGAAAGGAAATACAAGTTACTGGTAAGTACGCTTAGAATTACTTTTCAGGGTCAGTGCTGGGCTAACAGATGCATCCCTGGGTTCTCTCCTGATAACAGGTGATTAAATCGGAATTCGTAGTTCGGCTGATTTTAGAGGAATATTTGTACGTTTCATAAATGGACACTTAGAAACTTTTCTGCTGAAAACCACACAATGCATTTCTATGGAAGGAAATACAAGTTATTGGTAAGTAAGCTTAGAATTACTTTCCAGGGTCAGTGCTGGTCTAATAGATGCAGCACTGGGTTCTCTCCTGATAACAGGTGAGTAAATCGGAATTCGTAGTTCGACTGATTTTAGAGGAATATTTGTACATTTCAAAAATGGACACTTAGAAACTTTTCTGGTGAAGACCACACAATGGATTCCTATGGAAGGAAATACAAGTTACTGGTAAGTACTCTTAGAATTTCTTTCCAGGGTCAGAGCTGGTCTAAAAGATGCAGCACTGGGTTCTCTCCTGATAACAGGTGAGTAAATCGGAATTCGTAGTTTGGCTGATTTTAGAGGAATATTTGTACGTTTCAAAAATAAACACTTAGAAACTTTTCTGCTGAAAACAACACAATGGATTCCTATGGAAGGAAATACAAGTTACTGATAAGTACGCTTAGAATTACTTTCCAGGGTCAGTGCTGGTCTAAAAGATGCAGCACTGGGTTCTCTCCTGATAACAGGTGAGTAAATCGGAATTCATAGTTCGACTGATTTTCGAGGAATATTTGTACGTTTCAAAAATGGACACTTACAAACTTTTCTGGTGAAAACCACACAATGGATTCCTATAGAAGGAAATACAAGTTACTCGTAATTACGCTAAGAATTACGTTACAGGGTCAGTGCTGGGCTAAAAGATGCAGAACTGGGTTCTCTCCTGATAACAGGTGAGTAAATCGTAATTCATAGTTCGGTTGATTTTAGAGAAATATTTGTATGTTTCAAAAATGGAGACTTAGAAACATTTCTGCTGAAAACCACGCACTGGATTCCTATGGAAGGAAATACAAGTTACTGGTAGGAATGCTTAGAATAACTTTTCGGCGTAACTGCTGGGCTAACAGATGCAGCACTGGGTTCTCTCCTGATAACAGGTGAGTAAATCGGAATTTGTAGTTCGACTGATTTTAGAGGAATATTTGTACATTTCAAAAATGGACACTTAGAAACTTTTCTGATGAAGACCACACAATGGATTCCTATGGAAGGAAATACAAGTTACTGGTAAGTACTCTTAGAATTGCTTTCCAGGGTCAGTGCTGGGCTAAAAGATGCAGCACTGGGTTCTCTCCTGATAACAGGTGAGTAAATCCAAATTCATAGTTCGACTGATTTTAGAGGAATATTTGTACGTTTCAAAAATGGAGACTTAGAAACTTTTCTGCTGAAAACCACACAATGGATTCCTATGGAAGGAAATACAAGTTACTGGTAAGTACGCTTAGAATTATTTTTCAGGGTCAGTGCTGGGCTAACAGATGCAGCACTGGGTTCTCTCCTGATAACAGGTGAGTAAATCGGAATTCGTAGTTCGGCTGATTTTAGAGGAATATTTGTATGTTTCAAAAATATACACTTAGAAACTTTTCTGCTGAAAACCAAACAATGGATTCCTATAGAAGGAAATACAAGATACTGGTAAGTATGCTTAGAATTACTTTTCAGGGTCAGTGCTGGGCTAACATATGCAGACCTGGGTTCTCTCCTGATAACAGGTGAGTAAATCGGAATTCATAGTTCGACTGATTTTCGAGGAATATTTGTACGTTTCAAAAATGGAGACTTCAAATTTTTTCTGCTGAAAACCACACAATGGATTCTTATGGAAGGAAATACAAGTTAGTGGTAAGTATGCTTAGAATTACTTTTCAGCGTAAGTGCTGGGCTAACAGATGCAGACCTGGGTTCTCTCCTGATAACAGGTGAGTAAATCCAAATTCATAGTTCGACTGATTTTAGAGGAATATTTGTATGTTTCAAAAATGGAGACTTAGAAACTTTTCTGCTGAAAACCACACAATGGATTCCTATGGAAGGAAATACAAGTTTCAGGTAAGTACACTTAGAATTACTTTCCAGGGTCAGTGCTGGTCTAAAAGATGCAGCACTGGGTTTTCTCCTGATAACAGGTGAGTAAATTGGAATTCGTAGTTCGGCTGATTTTAGAGGAATATTTGTACGTTTCAAAAATGGAATCTTAGAAACTTTTCTGTTGAAAACCACCAAATGGATTCCTATGGAAGGAAATACATGTTACTGGTAAGTACGCTTAGAATTACTTTCCAGGTTCAGTGTTGGTCTAAAAGATGCAGCACTGGGTTCTCTCCTGATAACAGGTGAGTAAATCGGAATTCGTAGTTCGACTGATTTTAGAGTAATATTTGTACATTTCAAAAATGGACACTTAGAAACTTTTCTGGTGAAGACAACACAATGGATTCCTATTGAAGGAAATACAAGTTACTGGTAAGTACTCTTATAATTACTTTCCAGGGTCAGTGCTGGGCTAAAAGATGCAGCACTGGGTTCTCTCCTGATAACAGGTGAGTAAAACGGAATTCATAGTTCGGCTGATTTTAGAGGAATATTTGTGTGTTTCAAAAATGGACACTTAGAAACTTTTCTGCTGAAAACCACACAATGGTTTCCTATGGTAGGATATACAAGTTACTGGTAAGTACGCTTAGAATTACTTTCCAGGGTCAGTGCTGAGCTAAAAGATGCAGCCCTGGGTTCTCTCCTGATAATAGGTGAGTAAATCGGACTTCATAGTTTGACTGATTTTAGAGGAATATTTATACGTTTAAAAAATGGACACTTTGAAACTTTTCTGCTGAAACCACACAATGGATTCCTTTGGAAGGAAATACGAGTTACTGGTAAGTATGCTTAGAATTACTTTCCAGGGTCAGTGCTGGGCTAAAAGAAACAGCACTGGGTTCTCTCCCGATAACAGGTGAGTAAATCATTATTCATAGTTTGACTGATTCTAGAGGAATATTTGTACGTTTCAAAAATGGACACTTAGAAACTTTTCTGTTGAAAACCACACAATGGATTCCTATGGAAGGAAATACAAGTTACTGGTAAGTACGCTTAGAATTACTTTCCAGGGTCAGTGCTGGGTTAAAAGATGCAGCACTGGGTTCTCTCCTGATAACAGGTGAATAAATCGGAATTCATAGTTCGACTGATTTTCGAGGAATATTTGTACGTTTCAAAATAGGACAGTTAGAAACTTTTCTGGTGAAAACCACAAAATAGATTCCTATGGCAGGAAATACAAGTTACTGGTAAGTGCGCTTAGAATTACTTTTCAGGGTCAGTGCTGGGCTAAAAGGTGCAGCACTGGGTTCTCTCCTGATAACAGGTGAGTAAATCGGAATTCATAGTTCGGTTGATTTTAGAGGAATATTTGTACATTTTAAAAATGGACACTTAGAAACTTTTGTTCTGAAAACCACACAATGGATTCCTATGGAAGGAAATACAAGTTATTGGTAAGTACACTTAGAATTACTTTCCAGGGTCGTGCTGGGCTAAATGATGCAGCACAGGGTTCTGTCCTGATAACAGGTGAGTATATCGGAATTCATAGTTTGACTGATTTTCGAGGAATATTTGTACTTTTCAAAAAAGGACTGTTAGAAAATTTTCTGCTGAAAACAAGACAATGGATTCCTATGGAAGGAAATACAACTTACTGGTAAGTACGCTTAGAATTAATTTTCAGGGTCGGTGCTGGGCTAAAAGATGCAGCACTGGGTTCTTTCCTGATAACAGGTGAGTAAATCGGAATTCATAGTTCGGTTGATTTTAGAGGAATATTTGTACGTTTTAAAAATGGACACTTAGAAACTTTTCTTCTGAAAACCACACAATGGATTCCTATGGAAGGAAATACAAGTTACTGGTAAGTAAGTTTGGAATTACTTTTCAGAGTCGTGCTGGGCTAACAGATGCAGCACTGGGTTCTCTCCTAATAACAGGTGAGTAAATCGGAATTCATAGTTCGGTTGATTTTAGAGAAATATTTGTACGTTTCAAAAATGGAGACTTAGAAACTTTTCTGCTGAAAACCACACACTGGATTCCTATGGAAGGAAATACAAGTTACTGGTAAGTATTCTTAGAATTACTTTTCAGCGTAACTGCTGGGCTAACAGATGCAGCACTGGGTTCTCTCCTGATAACAGGTGAGTAAATCCGAATTAGTAGTTCGACTGATTTTAGAGGAATATTTGTACTTTTAAAAAATGGACACTAAGAAACTTTTCTGCTGAAATCCATAAAATGGGTTCCTATGAAAGGAAATACAAGTTACTGGTAAGTACGCTTAGAATTATTTTTCAGGGTCAGTGCTGGGCTAACAGATGCATCCCTGGGTTCTCTCCTGATAACAGGTGAGTAAATTGGAATTCGTAGTTCGGCTGATTTTAGAGGAATATTTGTACGTTTCATAAATGGACACTTAGAAACTTTTCTGCTGAAAACCACACAATGGATTCCTAAGAAAGGAAATACAAGTTACTGATAAGTACGCTTAGAATTACTTTCCAGGGTCAGTGCTGGGCTAAAAGATGCAGCACTGGGTTCTGTCCTGATAACAGGTGAGTATATCGGAATTCATAGTTCGACTGATTTTCGAGGAATATTTGTACTTTTCAAAAAAGGACAGTTAGAAACTTTTCTGGTGAAAACCACACAATGGATTCCTATGGAAGGAAATACAACTTACTGGTAAGTACGCTTAGAATTACTTTTCAGGGTCGGTGCTGGGCTAAAAGATGCAGCACTGGGTTCTTTCCTGATAACAGGTGAGTAAATCGGAATTCATAGTTCGGTTGATTTTAGAGGAATATTTGTACGTTTTAAAAATGGACACTTAGAAACTTTTCTGCTGAAAACCACACAATGCATTTCTATGGAAGGTAATACAAGTTACTGCTAATTACGCTTAGAATTACTTTCCAGGGTCAGTGCTGGTCTAAAAGATGCAGCACTGGGTTCTCTCCTGATAACAGGTGAGTAAATCGGAATTCATAGTTCGACTGATTTTCGAGGAATATTTGTACGTTTCAAAAATGGACACTTACAAACTTTTCTGGTGAAAACCACACAATGGATTCCTATGGAAGGAAATACAAGTTACTCGTAAGTACGCTTAGAACTACGTTTCAGGGTCAGTGCTGGGCTAAAAGATGCAGCACTGGGTTCTCTCCTGATAACAGGTGAGTAAATCGGAATTCATAGTTCGGTTGATTTTAGAGAAATATTTGTATGATTCAAAAATGGAGACTTAGAAACTTTTCTGCTGAAAACCACACACTGGATTCCTATGGAAGGAAATACGAGTTACTGGTAAGTATGCTTAGAATTACTTTTCAGCGTAACTGCTGGGCTAACAGATGCAGCACTGGGTTCTCTCCTGATAACAGGTGAGTAAATCCGAATTCGCAGTTCGACTGATTTTAGAGGAATATTTGTACTTTTAAAAAATGGACACTAAGAAACTTTTCTGCTAAAAACCACAAAATGGGTTCCTATGAAAGGAAATACAAGTTACTGGTAAGTACGCTTAGAATTACTTTTCAGGGTCAGTGCTGGGCTAACAGATGCATCTCTGGGTTCTCTCCTGATAACAGGTGATTAAATCGGAATTCGTAGTTCGGCTGATTTTAGAGGAATATTTGTACGTTTCATAAATGGACACTTAGAAACTTTTCTGCTGAAAACCACACAATGCATTTCTATGGAAGGAAAAACAAGTTACTGGTAAGTAGGCTTAGAATTACTTTCCAGGGTCAGTGCTGGTCTAATAGATGCAGCACTGGGTTCTCTCCTGATAACAGGTGGGTAAATCGGAATTCGTAGTTCGACTGATTTTAGAGGAATATTTGTACATTTCAAAAATGGACACTTAGAAACTTTTCTGGTGAAGACCACACAATGGATTCCTATGGAAGGAAATACAAGTTACTGGTAAGTACTCTTAGAATTTCTTTCCAGGGTCAGAGCTGGTCTAAAAGATGCAGCACTGGGTTCTCTCCTGATAACAGGTGAGTAAATCGTAATTCGTAGTTTGGCTGATTTTAGAGGAATATTTGTACGTTTCAAAAATGGACACTTAGAAACTTTTCTGCTGAAAACCACACAATGGATTCCTATTGAAGGAAATACAAGTTACTGATAAGTACGCTTAGAATTACTTTCCAGGGTCAGTGCTGGTCTAAAAGATGCCGCACTGGGTTCTCTCCTGATAACAGGTGAGTAAATCGGAATTCATAGTTCCACTGATTTTCGAGGAATATTTGTACGTTTCAAAAATGGACACTTACAAACTTTTCTGGTGAAAACCACACAATGGATTCCTATGGAAGGAAATACAAGTTACTTGTAATTACGCTAAGAATTACGTTTCAGGGTCAGTGCTGGGCTAAAAGTTGCAGAACTGGGTTCTCTCCTGATAACAGGTGAGTAAATCGGAATTCATAGTTCGGTTGATTTTAGAGAAATATTTGTATGTTTCAAAAATGGAGACTTAGAAACATTTCTGCTGAAAACCACACACTGGATTCCTATGGAAGGAAATACAAGTTACTGGTAGGAATGCTTAGAATTACTTTTCGGCGTAACTGCTGGGCTAACAGATGCAGCACTGGGTTCTCTCCTGATAACAGGTGAGTAAATCGGAATTTGTAGTTCGACAGATTTTAGAGGAATATTTGTACATTTCAAAAATGGACACTTAGAAACTTTTCTGATGAAGACCACACAATGGATTCCTATGGAAGGAAATACAAGTTACTGGTAAGTACTCTTAGAATTGCTTTCCAGGGTCAGTGCTGGGCTAAAAGATGCAGCACTGGGTTCTCTCTGGATAACAGGTGAGTAAATCGGAATTCATAGTTTGACTGATTTTCGAGGAATATTTGTACGTTTCAAAAATGTAGACTTCAAATTTTTTCTGCTGAAAACCACACAATGGATTCCTATGGAAGGAAATACAAGTTACTGGTAAGTATGCTTAGAATTACTTTTCAGCGTAAGTGCTGGGCTAACAGATGCAGCACTGGGTTCTCTCCTGATAACAGGTGAGTAAATCCAAATTCATAGTTCGACTGATTTTAGAGGAATATTTGTACGTTTCAAAAATGGAGACTTAGAAACTTTTCTGCTGAAAACCACACAATGGATTCCTATGGAAAGAAATACAAGTTACTGGTAAGTACGCTTAGAATTATATTTCAGGGTCAGTGCTGGGCTAACAGATGCAGCACTGGGTTCTCTCCTGATAACAGGTGAGTAAATGGGAATTTGTAGTGCGACTGATTTTAGAGGAATATTTGTACGTTTCAAAAATGGACACTTAGAAACTTTTCTGATGAAGACCACACAATGGATTCCTATGGAAGGAAATACAAGTTACTGGTAAGTACGCTTAGAATTACTTTCCAGGGTCAGTGCTGGGTTAAAAGATGCAGCACTGGGTTCTCTCCTGATAACAGGTGAATAAATCGGAATTCATAGTTCGACTGATTTTCGAGGAATATTTGTACGTTTCAAAATAGGACAGTTAGAAACTTTTCTGGTGAAAACCACAAAATAGATTCCTATGGCAGGAAATACAAGTTACTGGTAAGTGCGCTTAGAATTACTTTTCAGGGTCAGTGCTGGGCTAAAAGGTGCAGCACTGGGTTCTCTCCTGATAACAGGTGAGTAAATCGGAATTCATAGTTCGGTTGATTTTAGAGGAATATTTGTACATTTTAAAAATGGACACTTAGAAACTTTTGTTCTGAAAACCACACAATGGATTCCTATGGAAGGAAATACAAGTTATTGGTAAGTACACTTAGAATTACTTTCCAGGGTCGTGCTGGGCTAAATGATGCAGCACAGGGTTCTGTCCTGATAACAGGTGAGTATATCGGAATTCATAGTTTGACTGATTTTCGAGGAATATTTGTACTTTTCAAAAAAGGACTGTTAGAAAATTTTCTGCTGAAAACAAGACAATGGATTCCTATGGAAGGAAATACAACTTACTGGTAAGTACGCTTAGAATTAATTTTCAGGGTCGGTGCTGGGCTAAAAGATGCAGCACTGGGTTCTTTCCTGATAACAGGTGAGTAAATCGGAATTCATAGTTCGGTTGATTTTAGAGGAATATTTGTACGTTTTAAAAATGGACACTTAGAAACTTTTCTTCTGAAAACCACACAATGGATTCCTATGGAAGGAAATACAAGTTACTGGTAAGTAAGTTTGGAATTACTTTTCAGAGTCGTGCTGGGCTAACAGATGCAGCACTGGGTTCTCTCCTAATAACAGGTGAGTAAATCGGAATTCATAGTTCGGTTGATTTTAGAGAAATATTTGTACGTTTCAAAAATGGAGACTTAGAAACTTTTCTGCTGAAAACCACACACTGGATTCCTATGGAAGGAAATACAAGTTACTGGTAAGTATTCTTAGAATTACTTTTCAGCGTAACTGCTGGGCTAACAGATGCAGCACTGGGTTCTCTCCTGATAACAGGTGAGTAAATCCGAATTAGTAGTTCGACTGATTTTAGAGGAATATTTGTACTTTTAAAAAATGGACACTAAGAAACTTTTCTGCTGAAATCCATAAAATGGGTTCCTATGAAAGGAAATACAAGTTACTGGTAAGTACGCTTAGAATTATTTTTCAGGGTCAGTGCTGGGCTAACAGATGCATCCCTGGGTTCTCTCCTGATAACAGGTGAGTAAATTGGAATTCGTAGTTCGGCTGATTTTAGAGGAATATTTGTACGTTTCATAAATGGACACTTAGAAACTTTTCTGCTGAAAACCACACAATGGATTCCTAAGAAAGGAAATACAAGTTACTGATAAGTACGCTTAGAATTACTTTCCAGGGTCAGTGCTGGGCTAAAAGATGCAGCACTGGGTTCTGTCCTGATAACAGGTGAGTATATCGGAATTCATAGTTCGACTGATTTTCGAGGAATATTTGTACTTTTCAAAAAAGGACAGTTAGAAACTTTTCTGGTGAAAACCACACAATGGATTCCTATGGAAGGAAATACAACTTACTGGTAAGTACGCTTAGAATTACTTTTCAGGGTCGGTGCTGGGCTAAAAGATGCAGCACTGGGTTCTTTCCTGATAACAGGTGAGTAAATCGGAATTCATAGTTCGGTTGATTTTAGAGGAATATTTGTACGTTTTAAAAATGGACACTTAGAAACTTTTCTGCTGAAAACCACACAATGCATTTCTATGGAAGGTAATACAAGTTACTGCTAATTACGCTTAGAATTACTTTCCAGGGTCAGTGCTGGTCTAAAAGATGCAGCACTGGGTTCTCTCCTGATAACAGGTGAGTAAATCGGAATTCATAGTTCGACTGATTTTCGAGGAATATTTGTACGTTTCAAAAATGGACACTTACAAACTTTTCTGGTGAAAACCACACAATGGATTCCTATGGAAGGAAATACAAGTTACTCGTAAGTACGCTTAGAACTACGTTTCAGGGTCAGTGCTGGGCTAAAAGATGCAGCACTGGGTTCTCTCCTGATAACAGGTGAGTAAATCGGAATTCATAGTTCGGTTGATTTTAGAGAAATATTTGTATGATTCAAAAATGGAGACTTAGAAACTTTTCTGCTGAAAACCACACACTGGATTCCTATGGAAGGAAATACGAGTTACTGGTAAGTATGCTTAGAATTACTTTTCAGCGTAACTGCTGGGCTAACAGATGCAGCACTGGGTTCTCTCCTGATAACAGGTGAGTAAATCCGAATTCGCAGTTCGACTGATTTTAGAGGAATATTTGTACTTTTAAAAAATGGACACTAAGAAACTTTTCTGCTAAAAACCACAAAATGGGTTCCTATGAAAGGAAATACAAGTTACTGGTAAGTACGCTTAGAATTACTTTTCAGGGTCAGTGCTGGGCTAACAGATGCATCTCTGGGTTCTCTCCTGATAACAGGTGATTAAATCGGAATTCGTAGTTCGGCTGATTTTAGAGGAATATTTGTACGTTTCATAAATGGACACTTAGAAACTTTTCTGCTGAAAACCACACAATGCATTTCTATGGAAGGAAAAACAAGTTACTGGTAAGTAGGCTTAGAATTACTTTCCAGGGTCAGTGCTGGTCTAATAGATGCAGCACTGGGTTCTCTCCTGATAACAGGTGGGTAAATCGGAATTCGTAGTTCGACTGATTTTAGAGGAATATTTGTACATTTCAAAAATGGACACTTAGAAACTTTTCTGGTGAAGACCACACAATGGATTCCTATGGAAGGAAATACAAGTTACTGGTAAGTACTCTTAGAATTTCTTTCCAGGGTCAGAGCTGGTCTAAAAGATGCAGCACTGGGTTCTCTCCTGATAACAGGTGAGTAAATCGTAATTCGTAGTTTGGCTGATTTTAGAGGAATATTTGTACGTTTCAAAAATGGACACTTAGAAACTTTTCTGCTGAAAACCACACAATGGATTCCTATTGAAGGAAATACAAGTTACTGATAAGTACGCTTAGAAATACTTTCCAGGGTCAGTGCTGGTCTAAAAGATGCCGCACTGGGTTCTCTCCTGATAACAGGTGAGTAAATCGGAATTCATAGTTCCACTGATTTTCGAGGAATATTTGTACGTTTCAAAAATGGACACTTACAAACTTTTCTGGTGAAAACCACACAATGGATTCCTATGGAAGGAAATACAAGTTACTTGTAATTACGCTAAGAATTACGTTTCAGGGTCAGTGCTGGGCTAAAAGTTGCAGAACTGGGTTCTCTCCTGATAACAGGTGAGTAAATCGGAATTCATAGTTCGGTTGATTTTAGAGAAATATTTGTATGTTTCAAAAATGGAGACTTAGAAACATTTCTGCTGAAAACCACACACTGGATTCCTATGGAAGGAAATACAAGTTACTGGTAGGAATGCTTAGAATTACTTTTCGGCGTAACTGCTGGGCTAACAGATGCAGCACTGGGTTCTCTCCTGATAACAGGTGAGTAAATCGGAATTTGTAGTTCGACAGATTTTAGAGGAATATTTGTACATTTCAAAAATGGACACTTAGAAACTTTTCTGATGAAGACCACACAATGGATTCCTATGGAAGGAAATACAAGTTACTGGTAAGTACTCTTAGAATTGCTTTCCAGGGTCAGTGCTGGGCTAAAAGATGCAGCACTGGGTTCTCTCTGGATAACAGGTGAGTAAATCGGAATTCATAGTTTGACTGATTTTCGAGGAATATTTGTACGTTTCAAAAATGTAGACTTCAAATTTTTTCTGCTGAAAACCACACAATGGATTCCTATGGAAGGAAATACAAGTTACTGGTAAGTATGCTTAGAATTACTTTTCAGCGTAAGTGCTGGGCTAACAGATGCAGCACTGGGTTCTCTCCTGATAACAGGTGAGTAAATCCAAATTCATAGTTCGACTGATTTTAGAGGAATATTTGTACGTTTCAAAAATGGAGACTTAGAAACTTTTCTGCTGAAAACCACACAATGGATTCCTATGGAAAGAAATACAAGTTACTGGTAAGTACGCTTAGAATTATATTTCAGGGTCAGTGCTGGGCTAACAGATGCAGCACTGGGTTCTCTCCTGATAACAGGTGAGTAAATGGGAATTTGTAGTGCGACTGATTTTAGAGGAATATTTGTACGTTTCAAAAATGGACACTTAGAAACTTTTCTGATGAAGACCACACAATGGATTCCTATGGAAGGAAATACAAGTTACTGGTATGTACTCTTAGAATTGCTTTCCAGGGTCAGTGCTGGGCTAAAAGATGCAGCACTGGGTTCTCTCCGGATAACAGGTGAGTAAATCGGAATTCATAGTTCGACTGATTTTCGAGGAATATTTGTACGTTTCAAAAATGGAGACTTCAAATTTTTTCTGCTGAAAAACACACAATGGATTCTTATGGAAGGAAATACAAGTTAGTGGTAAGTATGCTTAGAATTACTTTTCAGCGTAAGTGCTGGGCTAACAGATGCAGCACTGGGTTCTCTCCTGATAACAGGTGAGTAAATCCAAATTCATAGTTCGACTGATTTTAGAGGAATATTTGTATGTTTCAAAAATGGAGACTTAGAAACTTTTCTGCTGAAAACCACAAAATAGATTCCTATGGCAGGAAATACAAGTTACTGGTAAGTGCGCTTAGAATTACTTTTCAGGGTCAGTGCTGGGCTAAAAGGTGCAGCACTGGGTTCTCTCCTGATAACAGGTGAGTAAATCGGAATTCATAGTTCGGTTGATTTTAGAGGAATATTTGTACGTTTCAACAATGGACACTTAGAAACTTTTCTGCTGAAAACTACACAATGGATTCCTATGGAAGGAAATACAAGTTACTGGTAAGTACGCTTAGAATTACTTTCCATGGTCAGTGCACAACAGCACTGGGTTCTCTCCTGATAACAGGTGAGTAAATCGGAATTCGTAGTTTGGCTGCTTTTAGAGGTATATTTGTACGTTTCAAAAATGTACACTTAGAAACTTTTCTGCTGAAAACAACACAATGGATTCCTATGGAAGGAAATACAACTTACTGGTAAGTATGCTTAGAATTACTTTTCAGGGTCAGTGCTGGGCTAAAAGATGCAGCACTGGGTTCTTTCCTGATAACAGGTGAGTAAATCGGAATTCATAGTTCGGTTGATTTTAGAGGAATATTTGTACATTTTAAAAATGGACACTTAGAAACTTTTCTTCTGAAAACCACACAATGGATTCCTATGGAAGGAAATACAAGTTATTGGTAAGTACACTTAGAATTACTTTCCAGGGTCGTGCTGGGCTAAATGATGCAGCACAGGGTTCTGTCCTGATAACAGGTGAGTATATCGGAATTCATAGTTTGACTGATTTTCGAAGAATATTTGTACTTTTCAAAAAAGGACTGTTAGAAAATTTTCTGCTGAAAACAAGACAATGGATTCCTATGGAAGGAAATACAACTTACTGGTAAGTACGCTTAGAATTAATTTTCAGGGTCGGTGCTGGGCTAAAAGATGCAGCACTGGGTTCTTTCCTGATAACAGGTGAGTAAATCGGAATTCATAGTTCGGTTGATTTTAGAGGAATATTTGTACGTTTTAAAAATGGACACTTAGAAACTTTTCTTCTGAAAACCACACAATGGATTCCTATGGAAGGAAATACAAGTTACTGGTAAGTAAGCTTGGAATTACTTTTCAGAGTCGTGCTGGGCTAACAGATGCAGCACTGGGTTCTCTCCTAATAACAGGTGAGTAAATCGGAATTCATAGTTCGGTTGATTTTAGAGAAATATTTGTACGTTTCAAAAATGGAGACTTAGAAACTTTTCTGCTGAAAACCACACACTGGATTCCTATGGAAGGAAATACAAGTTACTGGTAAGTATTCTTAGAATTACTTTTCAGCGTAACTGCTGGGCTAACAGATGCAGCACTGGGTTCTCTCCTGATAACAGGTGAGTAAATCCGAATTAGTAGTTCGACTGATTTTAGAGGAATATTTGTACTTTTAAAAAATGGACACTAAGAAACTTTTCTGCTGAAATCCATAAAATGGGTTCCTATGAAAGGAAATACAAGTTACTGGTAAGTACGCTTAGAATTACTTTTCAGGGTCAGTGCTGGGCTAACAGATGCATCCCTGGGTTCTCTCCTGATAACAGGTGAGTAAATTGGAATTCGTAGTTCGGCTGATTTTAGAGGAATATTTGTACGTTTCATAAATGGACACTTAGAAACTTTTCTGCTGAAAACCACACAATGGATTCCTAAGAAAGGAAATACAAGTTACTGATAAGTACGCTTAGAATTACTTTCCAGGGTCAGTGCTGGGCTAAAAGATGCAGCACTGGGTTCTGTCCTGATAACAGGTGAGTATATCGGAATTCATAGTTCGACTGATTTTCGAGGAATATTTGTACTTTTCAAAAAAGGACAGTTAGAAACTTTTCTGGTGAAAACCACACAATGGATTCCTATGGAAGGAAATACAACTTACTGGTAAGTACGCTTAGAATTACTTTTCAGGGTCGGTGCTGGGCTAAAAGATGCAGCACTGGGTTCTTTCCTGATAACAGGTGAGTAAATCGGAATTCATAGTTCGGTTGATTTTAGAGGAATATTTGTACGTTTTAAAAATGGACACTTAGAAACTTTTCTGCTGAAAACCACACAATGCATTTCTATGGAAGGTAATACAAGTTACTGCTAATTACGCTTAGAATTACTTTCCAGGGTCAGTGCTGGTCTAAAAGATGCAGCACTGGGTTCTCTCCTGATAACAGGTGAGTAAATCGGAATTCATAGTTCGACTGATTTTCGAGGAATATTTGTACGTTTCAAAAATAGACACTTACAAACTTTTCTGGTGAAAACCACACAATGGATTCCTATGGAAGGAAATACAAGTTACTCGTAAGTACGCTTAGAACTACGTTTCAGGGTCAGTGCTGGGCTAAAAGATGCAGCACTGGGTTCTCTCCTGATAACAGGTGAGTAAATCGGAATTCATAGTTCGGTTGATTTTAGAGAAATATTTGTATGATTCAAAAATGGAGACTTAGAAACTTTTCTGCTGAAAACCACACACTGGATTCCTATGGAAGGAAATACGAGTTACTGGTAAGTATGCTTAGAATTACTTTTCAGCGTAACTGCTGGGCTAACAGATGCAGCACTGGGTTCTCTCCTGATAACAGGTGAGTAAATCCGAATTCGCAGTTCGACTGATTTTAGAGGAATATTTGTACTTTTAAAAAATGGACACTAAGAAACTTTTCTGCTAAAAACCACAAAATGGGTTCCTATGAAAGGAAATACAAGTTACTGGTAAGTACGCTTAGAATTACTTTTCAGGGTCAGTGCTGGGCTAACAGATGCATCTCTGGGTTCTCTCCTGATAACAGGTGATTAAATCGGAATTCGTAGTTCGGCTGATTTTAGAGGAATATTTGTACGTTTCATAAATGGACACTTAGAAACTTTTCTGCTGAAAACCACACAATGCATTTCTATGGAAGGAAAAACAAGTTACTGGTAAGTAGGCTTAGAATTACTTTCCAGGGTCAGTGCTGGTCTAATAGATGCAGCACTGGGTTCTCTCCTGATAACAGGTGGGTAAATCGGAATTCGTAGTTCGACTGATTTTAGAGGAATATTTGTACATTTCAAAAATGGACACTTAGAAACTTTTCTGGTGAAGACCACACAATGGATTCCTATGGAAGGAAATACAAGTTACTGGTAAGTACTCTTAGAATTTCTTTCCAGGGTCAGAGCTGGTCTAAAAGATGCAGCACTGGGTTCTCTCCTGATAACAGGTGAGTAAATCGTAATTCGTAGTTTGGCTGATTTTAGAGGAATATTTGTACGTTTCAAAAATGGACACTTAGAAACTTTTCTGCTGAAAACCACACAATGGATTCCTATTGAAGGAAATACAAGTTACTGATAAGTACGCTTAGAAATACTTTCCAGGGTCAGTGCTGGTCTAAAAGATGCCGCACTGGGTTCTCTCCTGATAACAGGTGAGTAAATCGGAATTCATAGTTCCACTGATTTTCGAGGAATATTTGTACGTTTCAAAAATGGACACTTACAAACTTTTCTGGTGAAAACCACACAATGGATTCCTATGGAAGGAAATACAAGTTACTTGTAATTACGCTAAGAATTACGTTTCAGGGTCAGTGCTGGGCTAAAAGTTGCAGAACTGGGTTCTCTCCTGATAACAGGTGAGTAAATCGGAATTCATAGTTCGGTTGATTTTAGAGAAATATTTGTATGTTTCAAAAATGGAGACTTAGAAACATTTCTGCTGAAAACCACACACTGGATTCCTATGGAAGGAAATACAAGTTACTGGTAGGAATGCTTAGAATTACTTTTCGGCGTAACTGCTGGGCTAACAGATGCAGCACTGGGTTCTCTCCTGATAACAGGTGAGTAAATCGGAATTTGTAGTTCGACAGATTTTAGAGGAATATTTGTACATTTCAAAAATGGACACTTAGAAACTTTTCTGATGAAGACCACACAATGGATTCCTATGGAAGGAAATACAAGTTACTGGTAAGTACTCTTAGAATTGCTTTCCAGGGTCAGTGCTGGGCTAAAAGATGCAGCACTGGGTTCTCTCTGGATAACAGGTGAGTAAATCGGAATTCATAGTTTGACTGATTTTCGAGGAATATTTGTACGTTTCAAAAATGTAGACTTCAAATTTTTTCTGCTGAAAACCACACAATGGATTCCTATGGAAGGAAATACAAGTTACTGGTAAGTATGCTTAGAATTACTTTTCAGCGTAAGTGCTGGGCTAACAGATGCAGCACTGGGTTCTCTCCTGATAACAGGTGAGTAAATCCAAATTCATAGTTCGACTGATTTTAGAGGAATATTTGTACGTTTCAAAAATGGAGACTTAGAAACTTTTCTGCTGAAAACCACACAATGGATTCCTATGGAAAGAAATACAAGTTACTGGTAAGTACGCTTAGAATTATATTTCAGGGTCAGTGCTGGGCTAACAGATGCAGCACTGGGTTCTCTCCTGATAACAGGTGAGTAAATGGGAATTTGTAGTGCGACTGATTTTAGAGGAATATTTGTACGTTTCAAAAATGGACACTTAGAAACTTTTCTGATGAAGACCACACAATGGATTCCTATGGAAGGAAATACAAGTTACTGGTATGTACTCTTAGAATTGCTTTCCAGGGTCAGTGCTGGGCTAAAAGATGCAGCACTGGGTTCTCTCCGGATAACAGGTGAGTAAATCGGAATTCATAGTTCGACTGATTTTCGAGGAATATTTGTACGTTTCAAAAATGGAGACTTCAAATTTTTTCTGCTGAAAAACACACAATGGATTCTTATGGAAGGAAATACAAGTTAGTGGTAAGTATGCTTAGAATTACTTTTCAGCGTAAGTGCTGGGCTAACAGATGCAGCACTGGGTTCTCTCCTGATAACAGGTGAGTAAATCCAAATTCATAGTTCGACTGATTTTAGAGGAATATTTGTATGTTTCAAAAATGGAGACTTAGAAACTTTTCTGCTGAAAACCACAAAATAGATTCCTATGGCAGGAAATACAAGTTACTGGTAAGTGCGCTTAGAATTACTTTTCAGGGTCAGTGCTGGGCTAAAAGGTGCAGCACTGGGTTCTCTCCTGATAACAGGTGAGTAAATCGGAATTCATAGTTCGGTTGATTTTAGAGGAATATTTGTACGTTTCAACAATGGACACTTAGAAACTTTTCTGCTGAAAACTACACAATGGATTCCTATGGAAGGAAATACAAGTTACTGGTAAGTACGCTTAGAATTACTTTCCATGGTCAGTGCACAACAGCACTGGGTTCTCTCCTGATAACAGGTGAGTAAATCGGAATTCGTAGTTTGGCTGCTTTTAGAGGTATATTTGTACGTTTCAAAAATGTACACTTAGAAACTTTTCTGCTGAAAACAACACAATGGATTCCTATGGAAGGAAATACAACTTACTGGTAAGTATGCTTAGAATTACTTTTCAGGGTCAGTGCTGGGCTAAAAGATGCAGCACTGGGTTCTTTCCTGATAACAGGTGAGTAAATCGGAATTCATAGTTCGGTTGATTTTAGAGGAATATTTGTACATTTTAAAAATGGACACTTAGAAACTTTTCTTCTGAAAACCACACAATGGATTCCTATGGAAGGAAATACAAGTTATTGGTAAGTACACTTAGAATTACTTTCCAGGGTCGTGCTGGGCTAAATGATGCAGCACAGGGTTCTGTCCTGATAACAGGTGAGTATATCGGAATTCATAGTTTGACTGATTTTCGAGGAATATTTGTACTTTTCAAAAAAGGACTGTTAGAAAATTTTCTGCTGAAAACAAGACAATGGATTCCTATGGAAGGAAATACAACTTACTGGTAAGTACGCTTAGAATTAATTTTCAGGGTCGGTGCTGGGCTAAAAGATGCAGCACTGGGTTCTTTCCTGATAACAGGTGAGTAAATCGGAATTCATAGTTCGGTTGATTTTAGAGGAATATTTGTACGTTTTAAAAATGGACACTTAGAAACTTTTCTTCTGAAAACCACACAATGGATTCCTATGGAAGGAAATACAAGTTACTGGTAAGTAAGCTTGGAATTACTTTTCAGAGTCGTGCTGGGCTAACAGATGCAGCACTGGGTTCTCTCCTAATAACAGGTGAGTAAATCGGAATTCATAGTTCGGTTGATTTTAGAGAAATATTTGTACGTTTCAAAAATGGAGACTTAGAAACTTTTCTGCTGAAAACCACACACTGGATTCCTATGGAAGGAAATACAAGTTACTGGTAAGTATTCTTAGAATTACTTTTCAGCGTAACTGCTGGGCTAACAGATGCAGCACTGGGTTCTCTCCTGATAACAGGTGAGTAAATCCGAATTAGTAGTTCGACTGATTTTAGAGGAATATTTGTACTTTTAAAAAATGGACACTAAGAAACTTTTCTGCTGAAATCCATAAAATGGGTTCCTATGAAAGGAAATACAAGTTACTGGTAAGTACGCTTAGAATTACTTTTCAGGGTCAGTGCTGGGCTAACAGATGCATCCCTGGGTTCTCTCCTGATAACAGGTGAGTAAATTGGAATTCGTAGTTCGGCTGATTTTAGAGGAATATTTGTACGTTTCATAAATGGACACTTAGAAACTTTTCTGCTGAAAACCACACAATGGATTCCTAAGAAAGGAAATACAAGTTACTGATAAGTACGCTTAGAATTACTTTCCAGGGTCAGTGCTGGGCTAAAAGATGCAGCACTGGGTTCTGTCCTGATAACAGGTGAGTATATCGGAATTCATAGTTCGACTGATTTTCGAGGAATATTTGTACTTTTCAAAAAAGGACAGTTAGAAACTTTTCTGGTGAAAACCACACAATGGATTCCTATGGAAGGAAATACAACTTACTGGTAAGTACGCTTAGAATTACTTTTCAGGGTCGGTGCTGGGCTAAAAGATGCAGCACTGGGTTCTTTCCTGATAACAGGTGAGTAAATCGGAATTCATAGTTCGGTTGATTTTAGAGGAATATTTGTACGTTTTAAAAATGGACACTTAGAAACTTTTCTGCTGAAAACCACACAATGCATTTCTATGGAAGGTAATACAAGTTACTGCTAATTACGCTTAGAATTACTTTCCAGGGTCAGTGCTGGTCTAAAAGATGCAGCACTGGGTTCTCTCCTGATAACAGGTGAGTAAATCGGAATTCATAGTTCGACTGATTTTCGAGGAATATTTGTACGTTTCAAAAATAGACACTTACAAACTTTTCTGGTGAAAACCACACAATGGATTCCTATGGAAGGAAATACAAGTTACTCGTAAGTACGCTTAGAACTACGTTTCAGGGTCAGTGCTGGGCTAAAAGATGCAGCACTGGGTTCTCTCCTGATAACAGGTGAGTAAATCGGAATTCATAGTTCGGTTGATTTTAGAGAAATATTTGTATGATTCAAAAATGGAGACTTAGAAACTTTTCTGCTGAAAACCACACACTGGATTCCTATGGAAGGAAATACGAGTTACTGGTAAGTATGCTTAGAATTACTTTTCAGCGTAACTGCTGGGCTAACAGATGCAGCACTGGGTTCTCTCCTGATAACAGGTGAGTAAATCCAAATTCATAGTTCGACTGATTTTAGAGGAATATTTGTATGTTTCAAAAATGGAGACTTAGAAACTTTTCTGCTGAAAACCACAAAATAGATTCCTATGGCAGGAAATACAAGTTACTGGTAAGTGCGCTTAGAATTACTTTTCAGGGTCAGTGCTGGGCTAAAAGGTGCAGCACTGGGTTCTCTCCTGATAACAGGTGAGTAAATCGGAATTCATAGTTCGGTTGATTTTAGAGGAATATTTGTACGTTTCAACAATGGACACTTAGAAACTTTTCTGCTGAAAACTACACAATGGATTCCTATGGAAGGAAATACAAGTTACTGGTAAGTACGCTTAGAATTACTTTCCATGGTCAGTGCACAACAGCACTGGGTTCTCTCCTGATAACAGGTGAGTAAATCGGAATTCGTAGTTTGGCTGCTTTTAGAGGTATATTTGTACGTTTCAAAAATGTACACTTAGAAACTTTTCTGCTGAAAACAACACAATGGATTCCTATGGAAGGAAATACAACTTACTGGTAAGTACGCTTAGAATTACTTTTCAGGGTCAGTGCTGGGCTAAAAGATGCAGCACTGGGTTCTTTCCTGATAACAGGTGAGTAAATCGGAATTCATAGTTCGGTTGATTTTAGAGGAATATTTGTACATTTTAAAAATGGACACTTAGAAACTTTTCTTCTGAAAACCACACAATGGATTCCTATGGAAGGAAATACAAGTTATTGGTAAGTACACTTAGAATTACTTTCCAGGGTCGTGCTGGGCTAAATGATGCAGCACAGGGTTCTGTCCTGATAACAGGTGAGTATATCGGAATTCATAGTTTGACTGATTTTCGAGGAATATTTGTACTTTTCAAAAAAGGACTGTTAGAAAATTTTCTGCTGAAAACAAGACAATGGATTCCTATGGAAGGAAATACAACTTACTGGTAAGTACGCTTAGAATTAATTTTCAGGGTCGGTGCTGGGCTAAAAGATGCAGCACTGGGTTCTTTCCTGATAACAGGTGAGTAAATCGGAATTCATAGTTCGGTTGATTTTAGAGGAATATTTGTACGTTTTAAAAATGGACACTTAGAAACTTTTCTTCTGAAAACCACACAATGGATTCCTATGGAAGGAAATACAAGTTACTGGTAAGTAAGCTTGGAATTACTTTTCAGAGTCGTGCTGGGCTAACAGATGCAGCACTGGGTTCTCTCCTAATAACAGGTGAGTAAATCGGAATTCATAGTTCGGTTGATTTTAGAGAAATATTTGTACGTTTCAAAAATGGAGACTTAGAAACTTTTCTGCTGAAAACCACACACTGGATTCCTATGGAAGGAAATACAAGTTACTGGTAAGTATTCTTAGAATTACTTTTCAGCGTAACTGCTGGGCTAACAGATGCAGCACTGGGTTCCCTCCTGATAACAGGTGAGTAAATCCGAATTAGTAGTTCGACTGATTTTAGAGGAATATTTGTACTTTTAAAAAATGGACACTAAGAAACTTTTCTGCTGAAATCCATAAAATGGGTTCCTATGAAAGGAAATACAAGTTACTGGTAAGTACGCTTAGAATTACTTTTCAGGGTCAGTGCTGGGCTAACAGATGCATCCCTGGGTTCTCTCCTGATAACAGGTGAGTAAATTGGAATTCGTAGTTCGGCTGATTTTAGAGGAATATTTGTACGTTTCATAAATGGACACTTAGAAACTTTTCTGCTGAAAACCACACAATGGATTCCTAAGAAAGGAAATACAAGTTACTGATAAGTACGCTTAGAATTACTTTCCAGGGTCAGTGCTGGGCTAAAAGATGCAGCACTGGGTTCTGTCCTGATAACAGGTGAGTATATCGGAATTCATAGTTCGACTGATTTTCGAGGAATATTTGTACTTTTCAAAAAAGGACAGTTAGAAACTTTTCTGGTGAAAACCACACAATGGATTCCTATGGAAGGAAATACAACTTACTGGTAAGTACGCTTAGAATTACTTTTCAGGGTCGGTGCTGGGCTAAAAGATGCAGCACTGGGTTCTTTCCTGATAACAGGTGAGTAAATCGGAATTCATAGTTCGGTTGATTTTAGAGGAATATTTGTACGTTTTAAAAATGGACACTTAGAAACTTTTCTGCTGAAAACCACACAATGCATTTCTATGGAAGGTAATACAAGTTACTGCTAATTACGCTTAGAATTACTTTCCAGGGTCAGTGCTGGTCTAAAAGATGCAGCACTGGGTTCTCTCCTGATAACAGGTGAGTAAATCGGAATTCATAGTTCGACTGATTTTCGAGGAATATTTGTACGTTTCAAAAATAGACACTTACAAACTTTTCTGGTGAAAACCACACAATGGATTCCTATGGAAGGAAATACAAGTTACTCGTAAGTACGCTTAGAACTACGTTTCAGGGTCAGTGCTGGGCTAAAAGATGCAGCACTGGGTTCTCTCCTGATAACAGGTGAGTAAATCGGAATTCATAGTTCGGTTGATTTTAGAGAAATATTTGTATGATTCAAAAATGGAGACTTAGAAACTTTTCTGCTGAAAACCACACACTGGATTCCTATGGAAGGAAATACGAGTTACTGGTAAGTATGCTTAGAATTACTTTTCAGCGTAACTGCTGGGCTAACAGATGCAGCACTGGGTTCTCTCCTGATAACAGGTGAGTAAATCCGAATTCGCAGTTCGACTGATTTTAGAGGAATATTTGTACTTTTAAAAAATGGACACTAAGAAACTTTTCTGCTAAAAACCACAAAATGGGTTCCTATGAAAGGAAATACAAGTTACTGGTAAGTACGCTTAGAATTACTTTTCAGGGTCAGTGCTGGGCTAACAGATGCATCCCTGGGTTCTCTCCTGATAACAGGTGATTAAATCGGAATTCGTAGTTCGGCTGATTTTAGAGGAATATTTGTACGTTTCATAAATGGACACTTAGAAACTTTTCTGCTGAAAACCACACAATGCATTTCTATGGAAGGAAAAACAAGTTACTGGTAAGTAGGCTTAGAATTACTTTCCAGGGTCAGTGCTGGTCTAATAGATGCAGCACTGGGTTCTCTCCTGATAACAGGTGGGTAAATCGGAATTCGTAGTTCGACTGATTTTAGAGGAATATTTGTACATTTCAAAAATGGACACTTAGAAACTTTTCTGGTGAAGACCACACAATGGATTCCTATGGAAGGAAATACAAGCTACTGGTAAGTACTCTTAGAATTTCTTTCCAGGGTCAGAGCTGGTCTAAAAGATGCAGCACTGGGTTCTCTCCTGATAACAGGTGAGTAAATCGTAATTCGTAGTTTGGCTGATTTTAGAGGAATATTTGTACGTTTCAAAAATGGACACTTAGAAACTTTTCTGCTGAAAACCACACAATGGATTCCTATTGAAGGAAATACAAGTTACTGATAAGTACGCTTAGAATTACTTTCCAGGGTCAGTGCTGGTCTAAAAGATGCCGCACTGGGTTCTCTCCTGATAACAGGTGAGTAAATCGGAATTCATAGTTCCACTGATTTTCGAGGAATATTTGTACGTTTCAAAAATGGACACTTACAAACTTTTCTGGTGAAAACCACACAATGGATTCCTATGGAAGGAAATACAAGTTACTTGTAATTACGCTAAGAATTACGTTTCAGGGTCAGTGCTGGGCTAAAAGATGCAGAACTGGGTTCTCTCCTGATAACAGGTGAGTAAATCGGAATTCATAGTTCGGTTGATTTTAGAGAAATATTTGTATGTTTCAAAAATGGAGACTTAGAAACATTTCTGCTGAAAACCACACACTGGATTCCTATGGAAGGAAATACAAGTTACTGGTAGGAATGCTTAGAATTACTTTTCGGCGTAACTGCTGGGCTAACAGATGCAGCACTGGGTTCTCTCCTGATAACAGGTGAGTAAATCGGAATTTGTAGTTCGACAGATTTTAGAGGAATATTTGTACATTTCAAAAATGGACACTTAGAAACTTTTCTGATGAAGACCACACAATGGATTCCTATGGAAGGAAATACAAGTTACTGGTAAGTACTCTTAGAATTGCTTTCCAGGGTCAGTGCTGGGCTAAAAGATGCAGCACTGGGTTCTCTCTGGATAACAGGTGAGTAAATCGGAATTCATAGTTTGACTGATTTTCGAGGAATATTTGTACGTTTCAAAAATGTAGACTTCAAATTTTTTCTGCTGAAAACCACACAATGGATTCCTATGGAAGGAAATACAAGTTACTGGTAAGTATGCTTAGAATTACTTTTCAGCGTAAGTGCTGGGCTAACAGATGCAGCACTGGGTTCTCTCCTGATAACAGGTGAGTAAATCCAAATTCATAGTTCGACTGATTTTAGAGGAATATTTGTACGTTTCAAAAATGGAGACTTAGAAACTTTTCTGCTGAAAACCACACAATGGATTCCTATGGAAAGAAATACAAGTTACTGGTAAGTACGCTTAGAATTATATTTCAGGGTCAGTGCTGGGCTAACAGATGCAGCACTGGGTTCTCTCCTGATAACAGGTGAGTAAATTGGAATTTGTAGTGCGACTGATTTTAGAGGAATATTTGTACGTTTCAAAAATGGACACTTAGAAACTTTTCTGATGAAGACCACACAATGGATTCCTATGGAAGGAAATACAAGTTACTGGTATGTACTCTTAGAATTGCTTTCCAGGGTCAGTGCTGGGCTAAAAGATGCAGCACTGGGTTCTCTCCGGATAACAGGTGAGTAAATCGGAATTCATAGTTCGACTGATTTTCGAGGAATATTTGTACGTTTCAAAAATGGAGACTTCAAATTTTTTCTGCTGAAAAACACACAATGGATTCTTATGGAAGGAAATACAAGTTAGTGGTAAGTATGCTTAGAATTACTTTTCAGCGTAAGTGCTGGGCTAACAGATGCAGCACTGGGTTCTCTCCTGATAACAGGTGAGTAAATCCAAATTCATAGTTCGACTGATTTTAGAGGAATATTTGTATGTTTCAAAAATGGAGACTTAGAAACTTTTCTGCTGAAAACCACACAATGGATTCCTATGGAAGGAAATACAAGTTTCAGGTAAGTACACTTAGAATTACTTTCCAGGGTCAGTGCTGGTCTAAAAGATGCAGCACTGGGTTCTCTCCTGATAACAGGTGAGTAAATGGGAATTCGTAGTTCGGCTGATTTTAGAGGAATATTTGTACGTTTCAAAAATGGAATCTTAGAAACTTTTCTGTTGAAAACCACAAAATGGATTCCTATGGAAGGAAATACATGTTACTGGTAAGTAGGCTTAGAATTACTTTCCAGGTTCAGTGTTGGTCTAAAAGATGCAGCACTGGGTTCTCTCCTGATAACAGGTGAGTAAATCGGAATTCGTAGTTCGACTGATTTTAGAGGAATATTTGTACATTTCAAAAATGGACACTTAGAAACTTTTCTGGTGAAGACCACACAATGGATTCCTATTGAAGGAAATACAAGTTACTGGTAAGTACTCTTAGAATTACTTTCCAGGGTCAGTGCTGGGCTAAAAGATGCAGCACTGGGTTCTCTCCTGATAACAGGTGAGTAAAACGGAATTCATAGTTCGGCTGATTTTAGAGGAATATTTGTGTGTTTCAAAAATGGACACTTAGAAACTTTTCTGCTGAAAACCACACAATGGATTCCTATGGTAGGAAATACAAGTTACTGGTAAGTACGCTTAGAATTACTTTCCAGGGTCAGTGCTGAGCTAAAAGATGCAGCCCTGGGTTCTCTCCTGATAATAGGTGAGTAAATCGGACTTCATAGTTTGACTGATTTTAGAGGAATATTTATACGTTTAAAAAATGGACACTTTGAAACTTTTCTGCTGAAACCACACAATGGATTCCTTTGGAAGGAAATACGAGTTACTGGTAAGTATGCTTAGAATTACTTTCCAGGGTCAGTGCTGGGCTAAAAGAAACAGCACTGGGTTCTCTCCCGATAACAGGTGAGTAAATCATTATTCATAGTTTGACTGATTCTAGAGGAATATTTGTACGTTTCAAAAATGGACACTTAGAAACTTTTCTGTTGAAAACCACACAATGGATTCCTATGGAAGGAAATACAAGTTACTGGTAAGTACGCTTAGAATTACTTTCCAGGGTCAGTGCTGGGTTAAAAGATGCAGCACTGGGTTCTCTCCTGATAACAGGTGAATAAATCGGAATTCATAGTTCGACTGATTTTCGAGGAATATTTGTACGTTTCAAAATAGGACAGTTAGAAACTTTTCTGGTGAAAACCACACAATAGATTCCTATGGCAGGAAATACAAGTTACTGGTAAGTGCGCTTAGAATTACTTTTCAGGGTCAGTGCTGGGCTAAAAGGTGCAGCACTGGGTTCTCTCCTGATAACAGGTGAGTAAATCGGAATTCATAGTTCGGTTGATTTTAGAGGAATATTTGTACGTTTCAACAATGGACACTTAGAAACTTTTCTGCTGAAAACTACACAATGGATTCCTATGGAAGTAAATACAAGTTACTGGTAAGTACGCTTAGAATTACTTTCCATGGTCAGTGCAGGACAGCACTGGGTTCTCTCCTGATAACAGGTGAGTAAATCGGAATTCGTAGTTTGGCTGCTTTTAGAGGTATATTTGTACGTTTCAAAAATGTACACTTAGAAACTTTTCTGCTGAAAACAACACAATGGATTCCTATGGAAGGAAATACAACTTACTGGTAAGTATGCATAGAATTACTTTTCAGGGTCAGTGCTGGGCTAAAAGATGCAGCACTGGGTTCTTTCCTGATAACAGGTGAGTAAATCGGAATTCATAGTTCGGTTGATTTTAGAGGAATATTTGTACATTTTAAAAATGGACACTTAGAAACTTTTCTTCTGAAAACCACACAATGGATTCCTATGGAAGGAAATACAAGTTACTGGTAAGTACACTTAGAATTACTTTCCAGGGTCAGTGCTGGGCTAAATGATGCAGCACAGGGTTCTGTCCTGATAACAGGTGAGTATATCGGAATTCATAGTTTGACTGATTTTCGAGGAATATTTGTACTTTTCAAAAAAGGACTGTTAGAAAATTTTCTGCTGAAAACAAGACAATGGATTCCTATGGAAGGAAATACAACTTACTGGTAAGTACGCTTAGAATTAATTTTCAGGGTCGGTGCTGGGCTAAAAGATGCAGCACTGGGTTCTTTCCTGATAACAGGTGAGTAAATTGGAATTCATAGTTCGGTTGATTTTAGAGGAATATTTGTACGTTTTAAAAATGGACACTTAGAAACTTTTCTTCTGAAAACCACACAATGGATTCCTATGGAAGGAAATACAAGTTACTGGTAAGTAAGCTTGGAATTACTTTTCAGAGTCGTGCTGGGCTAACAGATGCAGCACTGGGTTCTCTCCTAATAACAGGTGAGTAAATCGGAATTCATAGTTCGGTTGATTTTAGAGAAATATTTGTACGTTTCAAAAATGGAGACTTAGAAACTTTTCTGCTGAAAACCACACACTGGATTCCTATGGAAGGAAATATAAGTTACTGGTAAGTATTCTTAGAATTACTTTTCAGCGTAACTGCTGGGCTAACAGATGCAGCACTGGGTTCTCTCCTGATAACAGGTGAGTAAATCCGAATTAGTAGTTCGACTGATTTTAGAGGAATATTTGTACTTTTAAAAAATGGACACTAAGAAACTTTTCTGCTGAAATCCATAAAATGGGTTCCTATGAAAGGAAATACAAGTTACTGGTAAGTACGCTTAGAATTACTTTTCAGGGTCAGTGCTGGGCTAACAGATGCATCCCTGGGTTCTCTCCTAAAAACAGGTGAGTAAATTGGAATTCATAGTTCGACTGATTTTCAAGGAATATTTGTACTTTTCAAAAAAGGACAGTTAGAAACTTTTCTGGTGAAAACCACACAATGGATTCCTATGGAAGGAAATACAACTTACTGGTAAGTACGCTTAGAATTACTTTTCAGGGTCGGTGCTGGGCTAAAAGATGCAGCACTGGGTTCTTTCCTGATAACAGGTGAGTAAATCGGAATTCATAGTTCGGTTGATTGTAGAGGAATATTTGTACGTTTTAAAAATGGACACTTAGAAACTTTTCTGCTGAAAACCACACAATGCATTTCTATGGAAGGTAATACAAGTTACTGCTAATTACGCTTAGAATTACTTTCCAGGGTCAGTGCTGGTCTAAAAGATGCAGCACTGGGTTCTCTCCTGATAACAGGTGAGTAAATCGGAATTCATAGTTCGACTGATTTTCGAGGAATATTTGTACGTTTCAAAAATGGACACTTACAAACTTTTCTGGTGAAAACCACACAATGGATTCCAATGGAAGGAAATACAAGTTACTCGTAAGTACGCTTAGAACTACGTTTCAGGGTCAGTGCTGGGCTAAAAGATGCAGCACTGGGTTCTCTCCTGATAACAGGTGAGTAAATCGGAATTCATAGTTCGGTTGATTTTAGAGAAATATTTGTATGATTCAAAAATGGAGACTTAGAAACTTTTCTGCTGAAAACCACACACTGGATTCCTATGGAAGGAAATACGAGTTACTGGTAAGTATGCTTAGAATTACTTTTCAGCGTAACTGCTGGGCTAACAGATGCAGCACTGGGTTCTCTCCTGATAACAGGTGAGTAAATCCGAATTCGCAGTTCGACTGATTTTAGAGGAATATTTGTACTTTTAAAAAATGGACACTAAGAAACTTTTCTGCTAAAAACCACAAAATGGGTTCCTATGAAAGGAAATACAAGTTACTGGTAAGTACGCTTAGAATTACTTTTCAGGGTCAGTGCTGGGCTAACAGATGCATCCCTGGGTTCTCTCCTGATAACAGGTGATTAAATCGGAATTCGTAGTTCGGCTGATTTTAGAGGAATATTTGTACGTTTCATAAATGGACACTTAGAAACTTTTCTGCTGAAAACCACACAATGCATTTCTATGGAAGGAAAAACAAGTTACTGGTAAGTAGGCTTAGAATTACTTTCCAGGGTCAGTGCTGGTCTAATAGATGCAGCACTGGGTTCTCTCCTGATAACAGGTGGGTAAATCGGAATTCGTAGTTCGACTGATTTTAGAGGAATATTTGTACATTTCAAAAATGGACACTTAGAAACTTTTCTGGTGAAGACCACACAATGGATTCCTATGGAAGGAAATACAAGTTACTGGTAAGTACTCTTAGAATTTCTTTCCAGGGTCAGAGCTGGTCTAAAAGATGCAGCACTGGGTTCTCTCCTGATAACAGGTGAGTAAATCGTAATTCGTAGTTTGGCTGATTTTAGAGGAATATTTGTACGTTTCAAAAATGGACACTTAGAAACTTTTCTGCTGAAAACCACACAATGGATTCCTATTGAAGGAAATACAAGTTACTGATAAGTACGCTTAGAATTACTTTCCAGGGTCAGTGCTGGTCTAAAAGATGCCGCACTGGGTTCTCTCCTGATAACAGGTGAGTAAATCGGAATTCATAGTTCCACTGATTTTCGAGGAATATTTGTACGTTTCAAAAATGGACACTTACAAACTTTTCTGGTGAAAACCAAACAATGGATTCCTATGGAAGGAAATACAAGTTACTTGTAATTACGCTAAGAATTACGTTTCAGGGTCAGTGCTGGGCTAAAAGATGCAGAACTGGGTTCTCTCCTGATAACAGGTGAGTAAATCGGAATTCATAGTTCGGTTGATTTTAGAGAAAAATTTGTATGTTTCAAAAATGGAGACTTAGAAACATTTCTGCTGAAAACCACACACTGGATTCCTATGGAAGGAAATACAAGTTACTGGTAGGAATGCTTAGAATTACTTTTCGGCGTAACTGCTGGGCTAACAGATGCAGCACTGGGTTCTCTCCTGATAACAGGTGAGTAAATCGGAATTTGTAGTTCGACAGATTTTAGAGGAATATTTGTACATTTCAAAAATGGACACTTAGAAACTTTTCTGATGAAGACCACACAATGGATTCCTATGGAAGGAAATACAAGTTACTGGTAAGTACTCTTAGAATTGCTTTCCAGGGTCAGTGCTGGGCTAAAAGATGCAGCACTGGGTTCTCTCTGGATAACAGGTGAGTAAATCGGAATTCATAGTTTGACTGATTTTCGAGGAATATTTGTACGTTTCAAAAATGTAGACTTCAAATTTTTTCTGCTGAAAACCACACAATGGATTCCTATGGAAGGAAATACAAGTTACTGGTAAGTATGCTTAGAATTACTTTTCAGCGTAAGTGCTGGGCTAACAGATGCAGCACTGGGTTCTCTCCTGATAACAGGTGAGTAAATCCAAATTCATAGTTCGACTGATTTTAGAGGAATATTTGTACGTTTCAAAAATGGAGACTTAGAAACTTTTCTGCTGAAAACCACACAATGGATTCCTATGGAAAGAAATACAAGTTACTGGTAAGTACGCTTAGAATTATATTTCAGGGTCAGTGCTGGGCTAACAGATGCAGCACTGGGTTCTCTCCTGATAACAGGTGAGTAAATTGGAATTTGTAGTGCGACTGATTTTAGAGGAATATTTGTACGTTTCAAAAATGGACACTTAGAAACTTTTCTGATGAAGACCACACAATGGATTCCTATGGAAGGAAATACAAGTTACTGGTATGTACTCTTAGAATTGCTTTCCAGGGTCAGTGCTGGGCTAAAAGATGCAGCACTGGGTTCTCTCCGGATAACAGGTGAGTAAATCGGAATTCATAGTTCGACTGATTTTCGAGGAATATTTGTACGTTTCAAAAATGGAGACTTCAAATTTTTTCTGCTGAAAAACACACAATGGATTCTTATGGAAGGAAATACAAGTTAGTGGTAAGTATGCTTAGAATTACTTTTCAGCGTAAGTGCTGGGCTAACAGATGCAGCACTGGGTTCTCTCCTGATAACAGGTGAGTAAATCCAAATTCATAGTTCGACTGATTTTAGAGGAATATTTGTATGTTTCAAAAATGGAGACTTAGAAACTTTTCTGCTGAAAACCACACAATGGATTCCTATGGAAGGAAATACAAGTTTCAGGTAAGTACACTTAGAATTACTTTCCAGGGTCAGTGCTGGTCTAAAAGATGCAGCACTGGGTTCTCTCCTGATAACAGGTGAGTAAATGGGAATTCATAGTTCGACTGATTTTCGAGGAATATTTGTACGTTTCAAAAATGGACACTTACAAACCTTTCTGCTGAAAACCAAACAATGGATTCCTATAGAAGGAAATACAAGATACTGGTAAGTATGCTTAGAATTACTTTTCAGGGTCAGTGCTGGTCTAAAAGATGCAGCACTGGGTTCTCTCCTGATAACAGGTGAGTAAATCGGAATTCGTAGTTCGGCTGATTTTAGAGGAATATTTGTACGTTTCAAAAATGGAATCTTAGAAACTTTTCTGTTGAAAACCACAAAATGGATTCCTATGGAAGGAAATACATGTTACTGGTAAGTACGCTTAGAATTACTTTCCAGGTTCAGTGTTGGTCTAAAAGATGCAGCACTGGGTTCTCTCCTGATAACAGGTGAGTAAATCGGAATTCGTAGTTCGGCTGATTTTAGAGGAATATTTGTACGTTTCAAAAATGGAATCTTAGAAACTTTTCTGTTGAAAACCACAAAATGGATTCCTATTGAAGGAAATACAAGTTACTGGTAAGTACTCTTAGAATTACTTTCCAGGGTCAGTGCTGGGCTAAAAGATGCAGCACTGGGTTCTCTCCTGATAACAGGTGAGTAAAACGGAATTCATAGTTCCGCTGATTTTAGAGGAATATTTGTGTGTTTCAAAAATGGACACTTAGAAACTTTTCTGCTGAAAACCACACAATGGATTCCTATGGTAGGAAATACAAGTTACTGGTAAGTACGCTTAGAATTACTTTCCAGGGTCAGTGCTGAGCTAAAAGATGGAGCCCTGGGTTCTCTCCTGATAATGGGTGAGTAAATCGGACTTCATAGTTTGACTGATTTTAGAGGAATATTTATACGTTTAAAAAATGGACACTTTGAAACTTTTCTGCTGAAACCACACAATGGATTCCTTTGGAAGGAAATACGAGTTACTGGTAAGTATGCTTAGAATTACTTTCCAGGGTCAGTGCTGGGCTAAAAGAAACAGCACTGGGTTCTCTCCCGATAACAGGTGAGTAAATCGTTATTCATAGTTTGACTGATTCTAGAGGAATATTTGTACGTTTCAAAAATGGACACTTAGAAACTTTTCTGTTGAAAACCACACAATGGATTCCTATGGAAGGAAATACAAGTTACTGGTAAGTACGCTTAGAATTACTTTCCAGGGTCAGTGCTGGGTTAAAAGATGCAGCACTGGGTTCTCTCCTGATAACAGGTGAATAAATCGGAATTCATAGTTCGACTGATTTTCGAGGAATATTTGTACGTTTCAAAATAGGACAGTTAGAAACTTTTCTGGTGAAAACCACACAATAGATTCCTATGGCAGGAAATACAAGTTACTGGTAAGTGCACTTAGAATTACTTTTCAGGGTCAGTGCTGGGCTAAAAGGTGCAGCACTGGGTTCTCTCCTGATAACAGGTGAGTAAATCGGAATTCATAGTTCGGTTGATTTTAGAGGAATATTTGTACGTTTCAACAATGGACACTTAGAAACTTTTCTGCTGAAAACTACACAATGGATTCCTATGGAAGGAAATACAAGTTACTGGTAAGTACGCTTAGAATTACTTTCCATGGTCAGTGCAGGACAGCACTGGGTTCTCTCCTGATAACAGGTGAGTAAATCGGAATTCGTACTTTGGCTGCTTTTAGAGGTATATTTGTACGTTTCAAAAATGTACACTTAGAAACTTTTCTGCTGAAAACAACACAATGGATTACTATGGAAGGAAATACAACTTACTGGTAAGTATGCTTAGAATTACTTTTCAGGGTCAGTGCTGGGCTAAAAGATGCAGCACTGGGTTCTTTCCTGATAACAGGTGAGTAAATCGGAATTCATAGTTCGGTTGATTTTAGAGGAATATTTGTACATTTTAAAAATGGACACTTAGAAACTTTTCTTCTGAAAACCACACAATGGATTCCTATGGAAGGAAATACAAGTTACTGGTAAGTACACTTAGAATTACTTTCCAGGGTCAGTGCTGGGCTAAATGATGCAGCACAGGGTTCTGTCCTGATAACAGGTGAGTAAATCGGAATTCATAGTTCGAATGATTTTCGAGGAATATTTGTGAATTTCAAAATTGGACACTTAGAAACTTTTCTGTTGAAAACCACACAATGGATTCCCATGGAAGGAAATACAAGTTACTGGTAAGTACACTTAGAATTACTTTCCAGGGTCAGTGCTGGTCTAAAAGATGCGCCACTGGGTTCTCTCCTGATAACAGGTGAGTAAATCAGAATTCGTAGTTGGGCTGATTTTAGAGGAATATTTGTACGTTTCAAAAATGTAGACTTAGAAACTTTTCTGCTGAAAACCACACAATGGATTCCTATGGAAGGAAATACAAGTTACTGGTAAGTAAGCTTGGAATTACTTTTCAGAGTCGTGCTGGGCTAACAGATGCAGCACTGGGTTCTCTCCTAATAACAGGTGAGTAAATCGGAATTCGTAGTTCAGCTGATTTTAGAGGAATATTTGTACGTTTCAAAAATGGACACTTAGAAACTTTTCTGCTTAAAACTACACAATGGATTCCTATGGAAGGATATACAAGTTACTGGTAAGTACGCTTAGAATTACTTTCCATGGTCAGTGCAGGACAGCACTGGGTTCTCTCCTGATAACAGGTGAGTAAATCGGAATTCGTAGTTTGGCTGCTTTTAGAGGTATATTTGTACGTTTCAAATATGTACACTTAGAAACTTTTCTGCTGAAAACAACACAATGGATTCCTATGGAAGGAAATACAAGTTACTGGTAAGTATGCATAGAATTACTTTTCAGGGTCAGTGCTGGGCTAACAGATGCAGCCCTGAGTTCTCTCCTGATAACAGGTGAGTAAATCGGAATTTGTAGTTCGGCTGATTTTAGAGGAATATTTGTGCGTTTCAAAAATGGACACTTAGAAACTTTTCTGCTGAAAACCACACAATGCATTTCTATGGAAGGTAATACAAGTTACTGCTAATTACGCTTAGAATTACTTTCCAGGGTCAGTGCTGGTCTAAAAGATGCAGCACTGGGTTCTCTTCTGATAACAGGTGAGTAAATCTGAATTCATAGTTCGACTGATTTTCGAGGAATATTTGTACGTTTCAAAAATGGACACTTACAAACTTTTCTGGTGAAAACCACACAATGGATTCCTATGGAAGGAAATACAACTTACTGGTAAGTAGGCTTAGAATTACTTTTCAGGGTCAGTGCTGGGCTAAAAGATGCAGCACTGGGTTCTCTCCTGATAACAGGTTAGTAAATCGGAATTCGTAGTTCAGCTCATTTTAGAGGAAAATTTGTACGTTTCAAAAATGTAGACTTAGATACTTTTCTGCTGAAAACCAAACAATGGATTCCTATGGAAGGAAATACAAGTTACTGGTAAGTACACTTAGAATTACTTTCTAGGGTCAGTGCTGGGCTAAATGATGCAGCACTGGGTTCTGTCCTGATAACAGGTGAGTATATCGGAATTCATAGTTCGACTGATTTTCGAGGAATATTTGTACTTTTCAAAAAAGGACAGTTAGAAACTTTTCTGGTGAAAACCACACAATGGATTCCTATGGAAGGAAATACAACTTACTGGTAAGCACGCTTAGAATTACTTTTCAGGGTCGGTGCTGGGCTAAAAGATGCAGCACTGGGTTCTTTCCTGATAACAGGTGAGTAAATCGGAATTTATAGTTCAGTTGATTTTAGAGGAATATTTGTACGTTTTAAAAATGGACACTTAGAAACTTTTCTTCTGAAAACCACACAATGGATTCCTATAGAAGGTAATACAAGTTACTGCTAATTACATTTAGAATTACTTTCCAGGGTCAGTGCTGGTCTGAAAGATGCAGCACTGGGTTCTCTCCTGATAACAGGTGAGTAAATCGGAATTCATAGTTCGACTGATTTTCGAGGAATATTTGTACGTTTCAAAAATGGACACTTTCAAACTTTTCTGCTGAAAACCACACAATGGATTCCTATGGAAGGAAATACAAGTTACTGGTAAGTACACATAGAATTACTTTCCAGGGTCAAGGCTGGGCTAAATGATGCAGCACTGGGTTCTGTCCTGATAACAGGTGAGTATATCGGAATTCATAGTTCGACTGATTTTCGAGGAATATATGTACGTTTCAAAAAAGGACAGTTAGAAACTTTTCTGGTGAAAACCACACAATGGATTCCTATGGAAGGAAATACAACTTACTGGTAAGTACGCTTAGAATTACTTTTCAGGGTCAGTGCTGGGCTAAAAGATGCAGCACTGGGTTCTTTCCTGATAACAGGTGAGTAAATCGGAATTCATAGTTCGGTTGATTTTAGAGGAATATTTGTACGTTTTAAAAATGGACACTTAGAAACTTTTCTTCTGAAAACCACACAATGGATTCCCATGGAAGGAAATACAAGTTACTGGTAAGTACACTTAGAATTACTTTCCAGGGTCGGTGCTGGGCTAAATGATGCAGCACTGGGTTCTGTCCTGATAACAGGTGAGTATGTCGGAATTCATAGTTCGACTGATTTTCGAGGATTATTTGTACTTTTCAAAAAAGGACAGTTAAAAACTTTTCTGTTGAAAACAACACAATGGATTCCTATGGAAGAAAATACAACTTACTGGTAAGTACGCTTTGAATTACTTTTCAGGGTCGGTGCTGGGCTAAAAGATGCAGCACTGGGTTCTTTCCTGATAACAGGTGAGTACATCGGAATTCATAGTTCGGTTGATTTTAGAGGAATATTTGTACGTTTTAAAAATGGACACTTAGAAACTTTTCTTCTGAAAACCACACAATGGATTCCTATGGAAGGAAATACAAGTTACTGGTAAGTAAGCTTAGAATTACTTTTCAGAGTCGTGCTGGGCTAACAGATGCAGCACTGGGTTCTCTCCTAATAACAGGTGAGTAAATCGGAATTCGTAGTTCAGCTGATTTTAGAGGAATATTTGTATGTTTCAAAAATGGACACTTAAAAACTTTTCTGCTGAAAACTACACAATGGATTCCTATGGAAGGAAATACAAGTTACTGGTAAGTACCCTTAGAATTACTTTCCGTGGTCAGTGCAGGACAGCACTGGGTTCTCTCCTGATAACAGGTGAGTAAATCGGAATTCGTAGTTTGGCTGATTTTAGAGGTATATTTGTACGTTTCAAAAATGTACACTTAGAAACTTTTCTGCTGAAAAAACACAATAGATTCCTATGGAAGGAAATACAAGTTACTGGTAAGTACGCTTAGAATTACTTTTCAGGGTCAGTGCTGGGCTAACAGATGCAGCCCTGGGTTCTCTCCTGATAACAGGTGAGTAAATCGGAATTCGTAGTTCAGTTGATTTTAGAGGAATATTTGTACGTTTCAAAAATGTACACTTAGAAACTTTTCTGCTGAAAACTACACAGTGGATTCCTATGGAAGGAAATACAAGTTACTGGTAAGTACGCTTAGAATTACTTTCCATGGTCAGTGCAGGACAGCACTGGGTTCTCTCCTGATAACAGGTGAGTAAATCGGAATTCATAGTTTGTCTGATTTTAGAGGTATATTTGTACGTTTCAAAAATGTACACTTAGAAACTTTTCTGCTGAAAACAACACAATGGATTCCTATGGAAGGAAATACAAGTTACTGGTAAGTACGCTTAGAATTACTTTTCAGGGTCAGTGCTGGGCTAACAGATACATCCCTGGGTTCTCTCCTGATAACAGGTGAGTAAATCGGAATTTGTAGTTCGGCTGATTTTAGAGGAATATTTGTGCATTTCAAAAATGGACACTTAGAAACTTTTCTGCTGAAAACCACACAATGGATTCCTATGAAAGTAAATACAAGTTACTGGTAAGTATGCTTAGAATTACTTTCCAGGGTCAGTGCTGGGCTAAAAGTAGTAGCACTGGGTTCTCTCCCGATAACAGGTGAGTAAATCGGAATTCATAGTTCGACTGATTTTCGAGGAATATTTGTACGTTTCAAAAATGGACACTTACAAACTTTTCTGCTGAAAACCACACAATGGATTCCTATGGAAGGAAATGCAAGTTACTCGTAAGTACGCTTAGAATTACGTTTCAGGGTCAGTGCTGGGCTAAAAGATGCAGCACTGGGTTCTCTCCTGATAACAGGTGAGTAAATCGGAATTCATAGTTCGGTTGATTTTAGAGAAATATTTGTATGTTTCAAAAATGGAGACTCAGAAACTTTTCTGCTGAAAACCACACACTGGATTCCTATGGAAGGAAATACAAGTTACTGGTAAGTATTCTTAGAATTACTTTTCAGCGTAACTGCTGGGCTAACAGATGCAGCACTGGGTTCTCTCCTGATAACAGGTGAGTAAATCCGAATTAGTAGTTCGACTGATTTTAGAGGAATATTTGTACTTTTAAAAAATGGACACCAAGAAACTTTTCTGCTGAAAACCATAAAAATGGGTTCCTATGAAAGGAAATACAAGTTACTGGTAAGTACACTTAGAATTACTTTTCAGGGTCAGTGCTGGGCTAACAGATGCATCCCTGGGTTCTCTCCTGATAACAGGTGAGTAAATTGGAATTCGTAGTTCGGCTGATTTTAGAGGAATATTTGTACGTTTCATAAATGGACACTTAGAAACTTTTCTGCTGAAAACCACACAATGGATTCCTAAGAAAGGAAATACAAGTTACTGATAAGTACGCTTAGAATTACTTTCCAGGGTCAGTGCTGGGCTAAAAGATGCAGCACTGGGTTCTGTCCTGATAACAGGTGAGTATATCAGAATTCATAGTTCGACTGATTTTCGAGGAATATTTGTACTTTTCAAAAAAGGACAGTTAGAAACTTTTCTGGTGAAAACCACACAATGGATTCCTATGGAAGGAAATACAACTTACTGGTAAGTATGCTTAGAATTACTTTTCAGGGTCGGTGCTGGGCTAAAAGATGCAGCACTGGGTTCTTTCCTGATAACAGGTGAGTAAATCGGAATTCATAGTTCGGTTGATTTTAGAGGAATATTTGTACGTTTTAAAAATGGACACTTAGAAACTTTTCTGCTGAAAACCACACAATGCATTTCTATGGAAGGTAATACAAGTTACTGCTAATTACGCTTAGAATTACTTTCCAGGGTCAGTGCTGGTCTAAAAGATGCAGCACTGGGTTCTCTCCTGATAACAGGTGAGTAAATCGGAATTCATAGTTCGACTGATTTTCGAGGAATATTTGTACGTTTCAAAAATGGACACTTACAAACTTTTCTGCTGAAAACCACACAATGGATTCCTATGGAAGGAAATACAAGTTACTCGTAAGTACGCTTAGAATTACGTTTCAGGGTCAGTGCTGGGCTAAAAGATGCAGCACTGGGTTCTCTCCTGATAACAGGTGAGTAAATCGGAATTCATAGTTCGGTTGATTTTAGAGGAATATTTGTACGTTTCAACAATGGACACTTAGAAACTTTTCTGCTGAAAACTACACAATGGATTCCTATGGAAGGAAATACAAGTTACTGGTAAGTACGCTTAGAATTACTTTCCATGGTCAGTGCAGGACAGCACTGGGTTCTCTCCTGATAACAGGTGAGTAAATCGGAATTCGTACTTTGGCTGCTTTTAGAGGTATATTTGTACGTTTCAAAAATGGACACTTAGAAACTTTTCTGTTGAAAACCACACAATGGATTCCTATGGAAGGAAATACAAGTTACTGGTAAGTACGCTTAGAATTACTTTCCAGGGTCAGTGCTGGGTTAAAAGATGCAGCACTGGGTTCTCTCCTGATAACAGGTGAATAAATCGGAATTCATAGTTCGACTGATTTTCGAGGAATATTTGTACGTTTCAAAATAGGACAGTTAGAAACTTTTCTGGTGAAAACCACACAATAGATTCCTATGGCAGGAAATACAAGCTACTGGTAAGTGCACTTAGAATTACTTTTCAGGGTCAGTGCTGGGCTAAAAGGTGCAGCACTGGGTTCTCTCCTGATAACAGGTGAGTAAATCGGAATTCATAGTTCGGTTGATTTTAGAGGAATATTTGTACGTTTCAACAATGGACACTTAGAAACTTTTCTGCTGAAAACTACACAATGGATTCCTATGGAAGGAAATACAAGTTACTGGTAAGTACGCTTAGAATTACTTTCCATGGTCAGTGCAGGACAGCACTGGGTTCTCTCCTGATAACAGGTGAGTAAATCGGAATTCGTACTTTGGCTGCTTTTAGAGGTATATTTGTACGTTTCAAAAATGTACACTTAGAAACTTTTCTGCTGAAAACAACACAATGGATTCCTATGGAAGGAAATACAACTTACTGGTAAGTATGCTTAGAATTACTTTTCAGGGTCAGTGCTGGGCTAAAAGATGCAGCACTGGGTTCTTTCCTGATAACAGGTGAGTAAATCGGAATTCATAGTTCGGTTGATTTTAGAGGAATATTTGTACATTTTAAAAATGGACACTTAGAAACTTTTCTTCTGAAAACCACACAATGGATTCCTATGGAAGGAAATACAAGTTACTGGTAAGTACACTTAGAATTACTTTCCAGGGTCAGTGCTGGGCTAAATGATGCAGCACAGGGTTCTGTCCTGATAACAGGTGAGTAAATCGGAATTCATAGTTCGAATGATTTTCGAGGAATATTTGTGAATTTCAAAATTGGACACTTAGAAACTTTTCTGTTGAAAACCACACAATGGATTCCCATGGAAGGAAATACAAGTTACTGGTAAGTACACTTAGAATTACTTTCCAGGGTCAGTGCTGGTCTAAAAGATGCGCCACTGGGTTCTCTCCTGATAACAGGTGAGTAAATCAGAATTCGTAGTTGGGCTGATTTTAGAGGAATATTTGTACGTTTCAAAAATGTAGACTTAGAAACTTTTCTGCTGAAAACCACACAATGGATTCCTATGGAAGGAAATACAAGTTACTGGTAAGTAAGCTTGGAATTACTTTTCAGAGTCGTGCTGGGCTAACAGATGCAGCACTGGGTTCTCTCCTAATAACAGGTGAGTAAATCGGAATTCGTAGTTCAGCTGATTTTAGAGGAATATTTGTACGTTTCAAAAATGGACACTTAGAAACTTTTCTGCTTAAAACTACACAATGGATTCCTATGGAAGGATATACAAGTTACTGGTAAGTACGCTTAGAATTACTTTCCATGGTCAGTGCAGGACAGCACTGGGTTCTCTCCTGATAACAGGTGAGTAAATCGGAATTCGTAGTTTGGCTGCTTTTAGAGGTATATTTGTACGTTTCAAATATGTACACTTAGAAACTTTTCTGCTGAAAACAACACAATGGATTCCTATGGAAGGAAATACAAGTTACTGGTAAGTATGCATAGAATTACTTTTCAGGGTCAGTGCTGGGCTAACAGATGCAGCCCTGAGTTCTCTCCTGATAACAGGTGAGTAAATCGGAATTTGTAGTTCGGCTGATTTTAGAGGAATATTTGTGCGTTTCAAAAATGGACACTTAGAAACTTTTCTGCTGAAAACCACACAATGGATTCCTATGAAAGTAAATACAAGTTACTGGTAAGTATGCTTAGAATTACTTTCCAGGGTCAGTGCTGGGCTAAAAGTAGTAGCACTGGGTTCTCTTCCGATAACAGGTGAGTAAATCGGAATTCATAGTTTGACTGATTTTACAGGAATAGTTGTACGTTTCAAAAATGGACACTTTGAAACTTTTCTGCTGAAAACCACACAATGCATTTCTATGGAAGGTAATACAAGTTACTGCTAATTACGCTTAGAATTACTTTCCAGGGTCAGTGCTGGTCTAAAAGATGCAGCACTGGGTTCTCTTCTGATAACAGGTGAGTAAATCTGAATTCATAGTTCGACTGATTTTCGAGGAATATTTGTACGTTTCAAAAATGGACACTTACAAACTTTTCTGGTGAAAACCACACAATGGATTCCTATGGAAGGAAATACAACTTACTGGTAAGTAGGCTTAGAATTACTTTTCAGGGTCAGTGCTGGGCTAAAAGATGCAGCACTGGGTTCTCTCCTGATAACAGGTAAGTAAATCGGAATTCGTAGTTCAGCTCATTTTAGAGGAAAATTTGTACGTTTCAAAAATGTAGACTTAGATACTTTTCTGCTGAAAACCAAACAATGGATTCCTATGGAAGGAAATACAAGTTACTGGTAAGTACACTTAGAATTACTTTCTAGGGTCAGTGCTGGGCTAAATGATGCAGCACTGGGTTCTGTCCTGATAACAGGTGAGTATATCGGAATTCATAGTTCGACTGATTTTCGAGGAATATTTGTACTTTTCAAAAAAGGACAGTTAGAAACTTTTCTGGTGAAAACCACACAATGGATTCCTATGGAAGGAAATACAACTTACTGGTAAGCACGCTTAGAATTACTTTTCAGGGTCGGTGCTGGGCTAAAAGATGCAGCACTGGGTTCTTTCCTGATAACAGGTGAGTAAATCGGAATTTATAGTTCGGTTGATTTTAGAGGAATATTTGTACGTTTTAAAAATGGACACTTAGAAACTTTTCTTCTGAAAACCACACAATGGATTCCTATAGAAGGTAATACAAGTTACTGCTAATTACATTTAGAATTACTTTCCAGGGTCAGTGCTGGTCTGAAAGATGCAGCACAGGGTTCTGTCCTGATAACAGGTGAGTAAATCGGAATTCATAGTTCGAATGATTTTCGAGGAACATTTGTGAATTTCAAAATTGGACACTTAGAAACTTTTCTGTTGAAAACCACACAATGGATTCCCATGGAAGGAAATACAAGTTACTGGTAAGTACACTTAGAATTACTTTCCAGGGTCAGTGCTGGTCTAAAAGATGCGCCACTGGGTTCTCTCCTGATAACAGGTGAGTAAATCAGAATTCGTAGTTGGGCTGATTTTAGAGGAATATTTGTACGTTTCAAAAATGTAGACTTAGAAACTTTTCTGCTGAAAACCACACAATGGATTCCTATGGAAGGAAATACAAGTTACTGGTAAGTAAGCTTGGAATTACTTTTCAGAGTCGTGCTGGGCTAACAGATGCAGCACTGGGTTCTCTCCTAATAACAGGTGAGTAAATCGGAATTCGTAGTTCAGCTGATTTTAGAGGAATATTTGTACGTTTCAAAAATGGACACTTAGAAACTTTTCTGCTTAAAACTACACAATGGATTCCTATGGAAGGATATACAAGTTACTGGTAAGTACGCTTAGAATTACTTTCCATGGTCAGTGCAGGACAGCACTGGGTTCTCTCCTGATAACAGGTGAGTAAATCGGAATTCGTAGTTTGGCTGCTTTTAGAGGTATATTTGTACGTTTCAAATATGTACACTTAGAAACTTTTCTGCTGAAAACAACACAATGGATTCCTATGGAAGGAAATACAAGTTACTGGTAAGTATGCATAGAATTACTTTTCAGGGTCAGTGCTGGGCTAACAGATGCAGCCCTGAGTTCTCTCCTGATAACAGGTGAGTAAATCGGAATTTGTAGTTCGGCTGATTTTAGAGGAATATTTGTGCGTTTCAAAAATGGACACTTAGAAACTTTTCTGCTGAAAACCACACAATGGATTCCTATGAAAGTAAATACAAGTTACTGGTAAGTATGCTTAGAATTACTTTCCAGGGTCAGTGCTGGGCTAAAAGTAGTAGCACTGGGTTCTCTTCCGATAACAGGTGAGTAAATCGGAATTCATAGTTTGACTGATTTTACAGGAATAGTTGTACGTTTCAAAAATGGACACTTTGAAACTTTTCTGCTGAAAACCACACAATGCATTTCTATGGAAGGTAATACAAGTTACTGCTAATTACGCTTAGAATTACTTTCCAGGGTCAGTGCTGGTCTAAAAGATGCAGCACTGGGTTCTCTTCTGATAACAGGTGAGTAAATCTGAATTCATAGTTCGACTGATTTTCGAGGAATATTTGTACGTTTCAAAAATGGACACTTACAAACTTTTCTGGTGAAAACCACACAATGGATTCCTATGGAAGGAAATACAACTTACTGGTAAGTAGGCTTAGAATTACTTTTCAGGGTCAGTGCTGGGCTAAAAGATGCAGCACTGGGTTCTCTCCTGATAACAGGTAAGTAAATCGGAATTCGTAGTTCAGCTCATTTTAGAGGAAAATTTGTACGTTTCAAAAATGTAGACTTAGATACTTTTCTGCTGAAAACCAAACAATGGATTCCTATGGAAGGAAATACAAGTTACTGGTAAGTACACTTAGAATTACTTTCTAGGGTCAGTGCTGGGCTAAATGATGCAGCACTGGGTTCTGTCCTGATAACAGGTGAGTATATCGGAATTCATAGTTCGACTGATTTTCGAGGAATATTTGTACTTTTCAAAAAAGGACAGTTAGAAACTTTTCTGGTGAAAACCACACAATGGATTCCTATGGAAGGAAATACAACTTACTGGTAAGCACGCTTAGAATTACTTTTCAGGGTCGGTGCTGGGCTAAAAGATGCAGCACTGGGTTCTTTCCTGATAACAGGTGAGTAAATCGGAATTTATAGTTCGGTTGATTTTAGAGGAATATTTGTACGTTTTAAAAATGGACACTTAGAAACTTTTCTTCTGAAAACCACACAATGGATTCCTATAGAAGGTAATACAAGTTACTGCTAATTACATTTAGAATTACTTTCCAGGGTCAGTGCTGGTCTGAAAGATGCAGCACTGGGTTCTCTCCTGATAACAGGTGAGTAAATCGGAATTCATAGTTCGACTGATTTTCGAGGAATATTTGTACGTTTCAAAAATGGACACTTTCAAACTTTTCTGCTGAAAACCACACAATGGATTCCTATGGAAGGAAATACAAGTTACTGGTAAGTACACATAGAATTACTTTCCAGGGTCAAGGCTGGGCTAAATGATGCAGCACTGGGTTCTGTCCTGATAACAGGTGAGTATATCGGAATTCATAGTTCGACTGATTTTCGAGGAATATATGTACGTTTCAAAAAAGGACAGTTAGAAACTTTTCTGGTGAAAACCACACAATGGATTCCTATGGAAGGAAATACAACTTACTGGTAAGTACGCTTAGAATTACTTTTCAGGGTCAGTGCTGGGCTAAAAGATGCAGCACTGGGTTCTTTCCTGATAACAGGTGAGTAAATCGGAATTCATAGTTCGGTTGATTTTAGAGGAATATTTGTACGTTTTAAAAATGGACACTTAGAAACTTTTCTTCTGAAAACCACACAATGGATTCCCATGGAAGGAAATACAAGTTACTGGTAAGTACACTTAGAATTACTTTCCAGGGTCGGTGCTGGGCTAAATGATGCAGCACTGGGTTCTGTCCTGATAACAGGTGAGTATGTCGGAATTCATAGTTCGACTGATTTTCGAGGATTATTTGTACTTTTCAAAAAAGGACAGTTAAAAACTTTTCTGTTGAAAACAACACAATGGATTCCTATGGAAGAAAATACAACTTACTGGTAAGTACGCTTTGAATTACTTTTCAGGGTCGGTGCTGGGCTAAAAGATGCAGCACTGGGTTCTTTCCTGATAACAGGTGAGTACATCGGAATTCATAGTTCGGTTGATTTTAGAGGAATATTTGTATGTTTTAAAAATGGACACTTAGAAACTTTTCTTCTGAAAACCACACAATGGATTCCTATGGAAGGAAATACAAGTTACTGGTAAGTAAGCTTAGAATTACTTATCAGAGTCGTGCTGGGCTAACAGATGCAGCACTGGGTTCTCTCCTAATAACAGGTGAGTAAATCGGAATTCGTAGTTCAGCTGATTTTAGAGGAATATTTGTATGTTTCAAAAATGGACACTTAAAAACTTTTCTGCTGAAAACTACACAATGGATTCCTATGGAAGGAAATACAAGTTACTGGTAAGTACCCTTAGAATTACTTTCCGTGGTCAGTGCAGGACAGCACTGGGTTCTCTCCTGATAACAGGTGAGTAAATCGGAATTCGTAGTTTGGCTGATTTTAGAGGTATATTTGTACGTTTCAAAAATGTACACTTAGAAACTTTTCTGCTGAAAAAACACAATAGATTCCTATGGAAGGAAATACAAGTTACTGGTAAGTACGCTTAGAATTACTTTTCAGGGTCAGTGCTGGGCTAACAGATGCAGCCCTGGGTTCTCTCCTGATAACAGGTGAGTAAATCGGAATTCGTAGTTCAGTTGATTTTAGAGGAATATTTGTACGTTTCAAAAATGTACACTTAGAAACTTTTCTGCTGAAAACTACACAGTGGATTCCTATGGAAGGAAATACAAGTTACTGGTAAGTACGCTTAGAATTACTTTCCATGGTCAGTGCAGGACAGCACTGGGTTCTCTCCTGATAACAGGTGAGTAAATCGGAATTCATAGTTTGTCTGATTTTAGAGGTATATTTGTACGTTTCAAAAATGTACACTTAGAAACTTTTCTGCTGAAAACAACACAATGGATTCCTATGGAAGGAAATACAAGTTACTGGTAAGTACGCTTAGAATTACTTTTCAGGGTCAGTGCTGGGCTAACAGATACAGCCCTGGGTTCTCTCCTGATAACAGGTGAGTAAATCGGAATTTGTAGTTCGGCTGATTTTAGAGGAATATTTGTGCGTTTCAAAAATGGACACTTAGAAACTTTTCTGCTGAAAACCACACAATGGATTCCTATGAAAGTAAATACAAGTTACTGGTAAGTATGCTTAGAATTACTTTCCAGGGTCAGTGCTGGGCTAAAAGTAGTAGCACTGGGTTCTCTCCCGATAACAGGTGAGTAAATCGGAATTCATAGTTCGACTGATTTTCGAGGAATATTTGTACGTTTCAAAAATGGACACTTACAAACTTTTCTGCTGAAAACCACACAATGGATTCCTATGGAAGGAAATGCAAGTTACTCGTAAGTACGCTTAGAATTACGTTTCAGGGTCAGTGCTGGGCTAAAAGATGCAGCACTGGGTTCTCTCCTGATAACAGGTGAGTAAATCGGAATTCATAGTTCGGTTGATTTTAGAGAAATATTTGTATGTTTCAAAAATGGGGACTCAGAAACTTTTCTGCTGAAAACCACACACTGGATTCCTATGGAAGGAAATACAAGTTACTGGTAAGTATTCTTAGAATTACTTTTCAGCGTAACTGCTGGGCTAACAGATGCAGCACTGGGTTCTCTCCTGATAACAGGTGAGTAAATCCGAATTAGTAGTTCGACTGATTTTAGAGGAATATTTGTACTTTTAAAAAATGGACACCAAGAAACTTTTCTGCTGAAAACCATAAAAATGGGTTCCTATGAAAGGAAATACAAGTTACTGGTAAGTACACTTAGAATTACTTTTCAGGGTCAGTGCTGGGCTAACAGATGCATCCCTGGGTTCTCTCCTGATAACAGGTGAGTAAATTGGAATTCGTAGTTCGGCTGATTTTAGAGGAATATTTGTACGTTTCATAAATGGACACTTAGAAACTTTTCTGCTGAAAACCACACAATGGATTCCTAAGAAAGGAAATACAAGTTACTGATAAGTACGCTTAGAATTACTTTCCAGGGTCAGTGCTGGGCTAAAAGATGCAGCACTGGGTTCTGTCCTGATAACAGGTGAGTATATCAGAATTCATAGTTCGACTGATTTTCGAGGAATATTTGTACTTTTCAAAAAAGGACAGTTAGAAACTTTTCTGGTGAAAACCACACAATGGATTCCTATGGAAGGAAATACAACTTACTGGTAAGTATGCTTAGAATTACTTTTCAGGGTCGGTGCTGGGCTAAAAGATGCAGCACTGGGTTCTTTCCTGATAACAGGTGAGTAAATCGGAATTCATAGTTCGGTTGATTTTAGAGGAATATTTGTACGTTTTAAAAATGGACACTTAGAAACTTTTCTGCTGAAAACCACACAATGCATTTCTATGGAAGGTAATACAAGTTACTGCTAATTACGCTTAGAATTACTTTCCAGGGTCAGTGCTGGTCTAAAAGATGCAGCACTGGGTTCTCTCCTGATAACAGGTGAGTAAATCGGAATTCATAGTTCGACTGATTTTCGAGGAATATTTGTACGTTTCAAAAATGGACACTTACAAACTTTTCTGCTGAAAACCACACAATGGATTCCTATGGAAGGAAATACAAGTTACTCGTAAGTACGCTTAGAATTACGTTTCAGGGTCAGTGCTGGGCTAAAAGATGCAGCACTGGGTTCTCTCCTGATAACAGGTGAGTAAATCGGAATTCATAGTTCGGTTGATTTTAGAGGAATATTTGTACGTTTCAACAATGGACACTTAGAAACTTTTCTGCTGAAAACTACACAATGGATTCCTATGGAAGGAAATACAAGTTACTGGTAAGTAAGCTTAGAATTACTTTCCATGGTCAGTGCAGGACAGCACTGGGTTCTCTCCTGATAACAGGTGAGTAAATCGGAATTCGTACTTTGGCTGCTTTTAGAGGTATATTTGTACGTTTCAAAAATGGACACTTAGAAACTTTTCTGTTGAAAACCACACAATGGATTCCTATGGAAGGAAATACAAGTTACTGGTAAGTACGCTTAGAATTACTTTCCAGGGTCAGTGCTGGGTTAAAAGATGCAGCACTGGGTTCTCTCCTGATAACAGGTGAATAAATCGGAATTCATAGTTCGACTGATTTTCGAGGAATATTTGTACGTTTCAAAATAGGACAGTTAGAAACTTTTCTGGTGAAAACCACACAATAGATTCCTATGGCAGGAAATACAAGTTACTGGTAAGTGCACTTAGAATTACTTTTCAGGGTCAGTGCTGGGCTAAAAGGTGCAGCACTGGGTTCTCTCCTGATAACAGGTGAGTAAATCGGAATTCATAGTTCGGTTGATTTTAGAGGAATATTTGTACGTTTCAACAATGGACACTTAGAAACTTTTCTGCTGAAAACTACACAATGGATTCCTATGGAAGGAAATACAAGTTACTGGTAAGTACGCTTAGAATTACTTTCCATGGTCAGTGCAGGACAGCACTGGGTTCTCTCCTGATAACAGGTGAGTAAATCGGAATTCGTACTTTGGCTGCTTTTAGAGGTATATTTGTACGTTTCAAAAATGTACACTTAGAAACTTTTCTGCTGAAAACAACACAATGGATTCCTATGGAAGGAAATACAACTTACTGGTAAGTATGCTTAGAATTACTTTTCAGGGTCAGTGCTGGGCTAAAAGATGCAGCACTGGGTTCTTTCCTGATAACAGGTGAGTAAATCGGAATTCATAGTTCGGTTGATTTTAGAGGAATATTTGTACATTTTAAAAATGGACACTTAGAAACTTTTCTTCTGAAAACCACACAATGGATTCCTATGGAAGGAAATACAAGTTACTGGTAAGTACACTTAGAATTACTTTCCAGGGTCAGTGCTGGGCTAAATGATGCAGCACAGGGTTCTGTCCTGATAACAGGTGAGTAAATCGGAATTCATAGTTCGAATGATTTTCGAGGAATATTTGTGAATTTCAAAATTGGACACTTAGAAACTTTTCTGTTGAAAACCACACAATGGATTCCCATGGAAGGAAATACAAGTTACTGGTAAGTACACTTAGAATTACTTTCCAGGGTCAGTGCTGGTCTAAAAGATGCGCCACTGGGTTCTCTCCTGATAACAGGTGAGTAAATCAGAATTCGTAGTTGGGCTGATTTTAGAGGAATATTTGTACGTTTCAAAAATGTAGACTTAGAAACTTTTCTGCTGAAAACCACACAATGGATTCCTATGGAAGGAAATACAAGTTACTGGTAAGTAAGCTTGGAATTACTTTTCAGAGTCGTGCTGGGCTAACAGATGCAGCACTGGGTTCTCTCCTAATAACAGGTGAGTAAATCGGAATTCGTAGTTCAGCTGATTTTAGAGGAATATTTGTACGTTTCAAAAATGGACACTTAGAAACTTTTCTGCTTAAAACTACACAATGGATTCCTATGGAAGGATATACAAGTTACTGGTAAGTACGCTTAGAATTACTTTCCATGGTCAGTGCAGGACAGCACTGGGTTCTCTCCTGATAACAGGTGAGTAAATCGGAATTCGTAGTTTGGCTGCTTTTAGAGGTATATTTGTACGTTTCAAATATGTACACTTAGAAACTTTTCTGCTGAAAACAACACAATGGATTCCTATGGAAGGAAATACAAGTTACTGGTAAGTATGCATAGAATTACTTTTCAGGGTCAGTGCTGGGCTAACAGATGCAGCCCTGAGTTCTCTCCTGATAACAGGTGAGTAAATCGGAATTTGTAGTTCGGCTGATTTTAGAGGAATATTTGTGCGTTTCAAAAATGGACACTTAGAAACTTTTCTGCTGAAAACCACACAATGGATTCCTATGAAAGTAAATACAAGTTACTGGTAAGTATGCTTAGAATTACTTTCCAGGGTCAGTGCTGGGCTAAAAGTAGTAGCACTGGGTTCTCTTCCGATAACAGGTGAGTAAATCGGAATTCATAGTTTGACTGATTTTACAGGAATAGTTGTACGTTTCAAAAATGGACACTTTGAAACTTTTCTGCTGAAAACCACACAATGCATTTCTATGGAAGGTAATACAAGTTACTGCTAATTACGCTTAGAATTACTTTCCAGGGTCAGTGCTGGTCTAAAAGATGCAGCACTGGGTTCTCTTCTGATAACAGGTGAGTAAATCTGAATTCATAGTTCGACTGATTTTCGAGGAATATTTGTACGTTTCAAAAATGGACACTTACAAACTTTTCTGGTGAAAACCACACAATGGATTCCTATGGAAGGAAATACAACTTACTGGTAAGTAGGCTTAGAATTACTTTTCAGGGTCAGTGCTGGGCTAAAAGATGCAGCACTGGGTTCTCTCCTGATAACAGGTAAGTAAATCGGAATTCGTAGTTCAGCTCATTTTAGAGGAAAATTTGTACGTTTCAAAAATGTAGACTTAGATACTTTTCTGCTGAAAACCAAACAATGGATTCCTATGGAAGGAAATACAAGTTACTGGTAAGTACACTTAGAATTACTTTCTAGGGTCAGTGCTGGGCTAAATGATGCAGCACTGGGTTCTGTCCTGATAACAGGTGAGTATATCGGAATTCATAGTTCGACTGATTTTCGAGGAATATTTGTACTTTTCAAAAAAGGACAGTTAGAAACTTTTCTGGTGAAAACCACACAATGGATTCCTATGGAAGGAAATACAACTTACTGGTAAGCACGCTTAGAATTACTTTTCAGGGTCGGTGCTGGGCTAAAAGATGCAGCACTGGGTTCTTTCCTGATAACAGGTGAGTAAATCGGAATTTATAGTTCGGTTGATTTTAGAGGAATATTTGTACGTTTTAAAAATGGACACTTAGAAACTTTTCTTCTGAAAACCACACAATGGATTCCTATAGAAGGTAATACAAGTTACTGCTAATTACATTTAGAATTACTTTCCAGGGTCAGTGCTGGTCTGAAAGATGCAGCACTGGGTTCTCTCCTGATAACAGGTGAGTAAATCGGAATTCATAGTTCGACTGATTTTCGAGGAATATTTGTACGTTTCAAAAATGGACACTTTCAAACTTTTCTGCTGAAAACCACACAATGGATTCCTATGGAAGGAAATACAAGTTACTGGTAAGTACACATAGAATTACTTTCCAGGGTCAAGGCTGGGCTAAATGATGCAGCACTGGGTTCTGTCCTGATAACAGGTGAGTATATCGGAATTCATAGTTCGACTGATTTTCGAGGAATATATGTACGTTTCAAAAAAGGACAGTTAGAAACTTTTCTGGTGAAAACCACACAATGGATTCCTATGGAAGGAAATACAACTTACTGGTAAGTACGCTTAGAATTACTTTTCAGGGTCAGTGCTGGGCTAAAAGATGCAGCACTGGGTTCTTTCCTGATAACAGGTGAGTAAATCGGAATTCATAGTTCGGTTGATTTTAGAGGAATATTTGTACGTTTTAAAAATGGACACTTAGAAACTTTTCTTCTGAAAACCACACAATGGATTCCCATGGAAGGAAATACAAGTTACTGGTAAGTACACTTAGAATTACTTTCCAGGGTCGGTGCTGGGCTAAATGATGCAGCACTGGGTTCTGTCCTGATAACAGGTGAGTATGTCGGAATTCATAGTTCGACTGATTTTCGAGGATTATTTGTACTTTTCAAAAAAGGACAGTTAAAAACTTTTCTGTTGAAAACAACACAATGGATTCCTATGGAAGAAAATACAACTTACTGGTAAGTACGCTTTGAATTACTTTTCAGGGTCGGTGCTGGGCTAAAAGATGCAGCACTGGGTTCTTTCCTGATAACAGGTGAGTACATCGGAATTCATAGTTCGGTTGATTTTAGAGGAATATTTGTACGTTTTAAAAATGGACACTTAGAAACTTTTCTTCTGAAAACCACACAATGGATTCCTATGGAAGGAAATACAAGTTACTGGTAAGTAAGCTTAGAATTACTTTTCAGAGTCGTGCTGGGCTAACAGATGCAGCACTGGGTTCTCTCCTAATAACAGGTGAGTAAATCGGAATTCGTAGTTCAGCTGATTTTAGAGGAATATTTGTATGTTTCAAAAATGGACACTTAAAAACTTTTCTGCTGAAAACTACACAATGGATTCCTATGGAAGGAAATACAAGTTACTGGTAAGTACCCTTAGAATTACTTTCCGTGGTCAGTGCAGGACAGCACTGGGTTCTCTCCTGATAACAGGTGAGTAAATCGGAATTCGTAGTTTGGCTGATTTTAGAGGTATATTTGTACGTTTCAAAAATGTACACTTAGAAACTTTTCTGCTGAAAAAACACAATAGATTCCTATGGAAGGAAATACAAGTTACTGGTAAGTACGCTTAGAATTACTTTTCAGGGTCAGTGCTGGGCTAACAGATGCAGCCCTGGGTTCTCTCCTGATAACAGGTGAGTAAATCGGAATTCGTAGTTCAGTTGATTTTAGAGGAATATTTGTACGTTTCAAAAATGTACACTTAGAAACTTTTCTGCTGAAAACTACACAGTGGATTCCTATGGAAGGAAATACAAGTTACTGGTAAGTACGCTTAGAATTACTTTCCATGGTCAGTGCAGGACAGCACTGGGTTCTCTCCTGATAACAGGTGAGTAAATCGGAATTCATAGTTTGTCTGATTTTAGAGGTATATTTGTACGTTTCAAAAATGTACACTTAGAAACTTTTCTGCTGAAAACAACACAATGGATTCCTATGGAAGGAAATACAAGTTACTGGTAAGTACGCTTAGAATTACTTTTCAGGGTCAGTGCTGGGCTAACAGATACAGCCCTGGGTTCTCTCCTGATAACAGGTGAGTAAATCGGAATTTGTAGTTCGGCTGATTTTAGAGGAATATTTGTGCGTTTCAAAAATGGACACTTAGAAACTTTTCTGCTGAAAACCACACAATGGATTCCTATGAAAGTAAATACAAGTTACTGGTAAGTATGCTTAGAATTACTTTCCAGGGTCAGTGCTGGGCTAAAAGTAGTAGCACTGGGTTCTCTCCCGATAACAGGTGAGTAAATCGGAATTCATAGTTCGACTGATTTTCGAGGAATATTTGTACGTTTCAAAAATGGACACTTACAAACTTTTCTGCTGAAAACCACACAATGGATTCCTATGGAAGGAAATGCAAGTTACTCGTAAGTACGCTTAGAATTACGTTTCAGGGTCAGTGCTGGGCTAAAAGATGCAGCACTGGGTTCTCTCCTGATAACAGGTGAGTAAATCGGAATTCATAGTTCGGTTGATTTTAGAGAAATATTTGTATGTTTCAAAAATGGAGACTCAGAAACTTTTCTGCTGAAAACCACACACTGGATTCCTATGGAAGGAAATACAAGTTACTGGTAAGTATTCTTAGAATTACTTTTCAGCGTAACTGCTGGGCTAACAGATGCAGCACTGGGTTCTCTCCTGATAACAGGTGAGTAAATCCGAATTAGTAGTTCGACTGATTTTAGAGGAATATTTGTACTTTTAAAAAATGGACACCAAGAAACTTTTCTGCTGAAAACCATAAAAATGGGTTCCTATGAAAGGAAATACAAGTTACTGGTAAGTACACTTAGAATTACTTTTCAGGGTCAGTGCTGGGCTAACAGATGCATCCCTGGGTTCTCTCCTGATAACAGGTGAGTAAATTGGAATTCGTAGTTCGGCTGATTTTAGAGGAATATTTGTACGTTTCATAAATGGACACTTAGAAACTTTTCTGCTGAAAACCACACAATGGATTCCTAAGAAAGGAAATACAAGTTACTGATAAGTACGCTTAGAATTACTTTCCAGGGTCAGTGCTGGGCTAAAAGATGCAGCACTGGGTTCTGTCCTGATAACAGGTGAGTATATCAGAATTCATAGTTCGACTGATTTTCGAGGAATATTTGTACTTTTCAAAAAAGGACAGTTAGAAACTTTTCTGGTGAAAACCACACAATGGATTCCTATGGAAGGAAATACAACTTACTGGTAAGTATGCTTAGAATTACTTTTCAGGGTCGGTGCTGGGCTAAAAGATGCAGCACTGGGTTCTTTCCTGATAACAGGTGAGTAAATCGGAATTCATAGTTCGGTTGATTTTAGAGGAATATTTGTACGTTTTAAAAATGGACACTTAGAAACTTTTCTGCTGAAAACCACACAATGCATTTCTATGGAAGGTAATACAAGTTACTGCTAATTACGCTTAGAATTACTTTCCAGGGTCAGTGCTGGTCTAAAAGATGCAGCACTGGGTTCTCTCCTGATAACAGGTGAGTAAATCGGAATTCATAGTTCGACTGATTTTCGAGGAATATTTGTACGTTTCAAAAATGGACACTTACAAACTTTTCTGCTGAAAACCACACAATGGATTCCTATGGAAGGAAATACAAGTTACTCGTAAGTACGCTTAGAATTACGTTTCAGGGTCAGTGCTGGGCTAAAAGATGCAGCACTGGGTTCTCTCCTGATAACAGGTGAGTAAATCGGAATTCATAGTTCGGTTGATTTTAGAGAAATATTTGTATGATTCAAAAATGGAGACTTAGAAACTTTTCTGCTGAAAACCACACACTGGATTCCTATGGAAGGAAATACGAGTTACTGGTAAGTATGCTTAGAATTACTTTTCAGCGTAACTGCTGGGCTAACAGATGCAGCACTGGGTTCTCTCCTGATAACAGGTGAGTAAATCCGAATTCGTAGTTCGACTGATTTTAGAGGAATATTTGTACTTTTAAAAAATGGACACTAAGAAACTTTTCTGCTGAAAACCACAAAATGGGTTCCTATGAAAGGAAATACAAGTTACTGGTAAGTACGCTTAGAATTACTTTTCAGGGTCAGTGCTGGGCTAACAGATGCATCCCTGGGTTCTCTCCTGATAACAGGTGAGTAAATCGGAATTCGTAGTTCGGCTGATTTTAGAGGAATATTTGTACGTTTCATAAATGGACACTTAGAAACTTTTCTGCTGAAAACCACACAATGCATTTCTATGAAAGGAAATACAAGTTACTGGTAAGTAGGCTTAGAATTACTTTCCAGGGTCAGTGCTGGTCTTATAGATGCAGCACTGGGTTCTCTCCTGATAACAGGTGAGTAAATCGGAATTCGTAGTTCGACTGATTTTAGAGGAATATTTGTACATTTCAAAAATGGACACTTAGAAACTTTTCTGGTGAAGACCACACAATGGATTCCTATGGAAGGAAATACAAGTTACTGGTAAGTACTCTTAGAATTTCTTTCCAGGGTCAGAGCTGATCTAAAAGATGCAGCACTGGGTTCTCTCCTGATAACAGGTGAGTAAATCGGAATTCGTAGTTTGGCTGATTTTAGAGGAATATTTGAACGTTTCAAAAATGGACACTTAGAAACTTTTCTGATGAAGACCACATAATGGATTCCTATGGAAGGAAATACAAGTTACTGGTAAGTACTCTTAGAATTGCTTTCCAGGGTCAGTGCTGGGCTAAAAGATGCAGCACTGGGTTCTCTCCGGATAACAGGTGAGTAAATCGGAATTCATAGTTCTACTGATTTTCGAGGAATATTTGTACGTTTCAAAAATGGAGACTTCAAATTTTTTCTGCTGAAAACCACACAATGGATTCCTATGGAAGGAAATACAAGTTACTGGTAAGTATGCTTAGAATTACTTTTCAGCGTAAGTGCTGGGCTAACAGATGCAGCACTGGGTTCTCTCCTGATAACAGGTGAGTAAATCCAAATTCATAGTTCGACTGAATTTAGAGGAATATTTGTACGTTTCAAAAATAGAGACTTAGAAACTTTTCTGCTGAAAACCACACAATGGATTCCTATGGAAGGAAATACAAGTTACTGGTAAGTACGCTTAGAATTATTTTTCAGGGTCAGTGCTGAGCTAACAGATGCAGCACTGGTTTCTCTCCTGATAACAGGTGAGTAAATCGGAATTCGTAGTTCGGCTGATTTTAGAGGAATATTTGTATGTTTCAAAAATATACACTTAGAAACTTTTCTGCTGAAAACCAAACAATGGATTCCTATAGAAGGAAATACAAGATACTGGTAAGTATGCTTAGAATTACTTTTCAGGGTCAGTGCTGGGCTAACAGATGCAGCCCTGGGTTCTCTCCTGATAACAGGTGAGTAAATCGGAATTTTAGTGCGACTGATTTTAGAGGAATATTTGTACGTTTCAAAAATGGAGACTTAGAAACTTTTCTGATGTAGACCACACAATGGATTCCTATGGAAGGAAATACAAGTTACTGGTATGTACTCTTAGAATTGCTTTCCAGGGTCAGTGCTGGGCTAAAAGATGCAGCACTGGGTTCTCTACGGATAACAGGTGAGTAAATCGGAATTCATAGTTCGACTGATTTTAGAGGAATATTTGTACGTTTCAAAAATGGAGACTTAGAAACTTTTCTGATGAAAACCACACAATGGATTCTTATGGAAGGAAATACAAGTTTCAGGTAAGTATGCTTAGAATTACTTTTTAGCGTAAGTGCTGGGCTAACACATGCAGCACTGGGTTCTCTCCTGATAACAGGTGAGTAAATCCAAATTCATAGTTCGACTGATTTTAGAGGAATATTTGTACGTTTCAAAAATGGAGACTTAGAAACTTTTCTGCTGAAAACCACACAATGGATTCCTATGGAAGGAAATACAAGTTTCAGGTAAGTACACTTAGAATTACTTTCCAGGGTCAGTGCTGGTCTAAAAGATGCAGCACTGGGTTCTCTCCTGATAACAGGTGAGTAAATCGGAATTCGTAGTTCGGCTGATTTTAGAGGAATATTTGTACGTTTCAAAAATTGAATCTTAGAAACTTTTCTGTTGAAAACCACAAAATGGATTCCTATGGAAGGAAATACATGTTACTGGTAAGTACGCTTAGAATTACTTTCCAGGTTCAGTGTTGGTCTAAAAGATGCAGCACTGGGTTCTCTCCTGATAACAGGTGAGTAAATCGGAATTCGTAGTTCGACTGATTTTAGAGGAATATTTGTACATTTCAAAAATGGACACTTAGAAACTTTTCTGGTGAAGACCACACAATGGATTCCTATTGAAGGAAATACAAGTTACTGGTAAGTACTCTTAGAATTACTTTCCAGGGTTAGTGCTGGGCTAAAAGATGCAGCACTGGGTTCTCTCCTGATAACAGGTGAGTAAAATGGAATTCATAGTTCGGCTGATTTTAGAGGAATATTTGTGTGTTTCAAAAATGGACACTTAGAAACTTTTCTGCTGAAAACCACACAATGGATTCCTATGGTAGGAAATACAAGTTACTGGTAAGTACGCTTAGAATGACTTTCCAGGGTCAGTGCTGAGCTAAAAGATGCAGCACTGGGTTCTCTCCTGATAACAGGTGAGTAAATCGGACTTCATAGTTTGACTGATTTTAGAGGAATATTTATACGTTTAAAAAATGGACACTTTGAAACTTTTCTGCTGAAACCACACAATGGATTCCTTTGGAAGGAAATACGAGTTACTGGTAAGTATGCTTAGAATTACTTTCCAGGGTCAGTGCTGGGCTAAAAGAAACAGCACTGGGTTCTCTCCCGATAACAGGTGAGTAAATCGTTATTCATAGTTTGACTGATTCTAGAGGAATATTTGTATGTTTCAAAAATGGACACTTAGAAACTTTTCTGTTGAAAACCACACAATGGATTCCTATGGAAGGAAATACAAGTTACTGGTAAGTACGCTTAGAATTACTTTCCAGGGTCAGTGCTGGGTTAAAAGATGCAGCACTGGGTTCTCTCCTGATAACAGGTGAATAAATCGGAATTCATAGTTCGACTGATTTTCGAGGAATATTTGTACGTTTCAAAATAGGACAGTTAGAAACTTTTCTGGTGAAAACCACACAATAGATTCCTATGGCAGGAAATACAAGTTACTGGTAAGTGCGCTTAGAATTACTTTTCAGGGTCAGTGCTGGGCTAAAAGGTGCAGTACTGGGTTCTCTCCTGATTACAGGTGAGTAAATCGGAATTCATAGTTCGGTTGATTTTAGAGGAATATTTGTACGTTTCAACAATGGACACTTAGAAACTTTTCTGCTGAAAACAACACCATGGATTCCTATGGAAGGAAATACAAGTTACTGGTAAGTATGCTTAGAATTACTTTTCGGGTGAGTGCTGGGCTAACACATGCTGCACTGGGTTTTCTCCTGATAATAGGGGAGTAAATCTGAATTCATAGTTCGGTTGATTTTAGAGGAATATTTGTACGTTTCAAAAATGGACACTTAAAAACTTTTCTGCTGAAAATCACACAATGGATTCCTATGGGAGGAAATACAAGTTACTGGTAAGTACGCTTACAATTACTTTTCAGGGTCGTGCTGGGCTAACACATGCTGCACTGGATTCTCTCCTGATAACAGGTGAGTAAATCGGAATTCGTAGTTCGGCTGATTTTAGAGGAATATTTGTACGTTTCAAAAATGGACACTTAGAAACTTTTCTGCTGAAAACCACACAATGGATTCCTTTGGAAGGAAATACACGTTACTGGTAAGTACGCTTAGAATTACTTTTCAGGGTCAGTGCTGGGCTAACAGATGCAGCACTGGGTTCTCTCCTGATAACAGGTGAGTAAATCGGAATTCGTAGTTTGACTGATTCTATAGGAATATTTGTACCTTTCAAAAATGGACACTTAGAAACTTTTCTGGTGAAGACCACACAATGGATTCCTATGGAAGGAAATACAAGTTACTGGTAAGTACGCTTAGAATTACATTTCAGGGTCAGTGCTGGGCTAACAGATGCAGCCCTGGGATCTCTCCTGATAACAGGTGAGTAAATCGGACTTCATAGTTTGACTGATTTTAGAGGAATATTTATACGTTTCAAAAATGGACACTTTGAAACTTTTCTGCTGAAACCACACAATGGATTCCTTTGGATGGAAATACGAGTTACTGGTAAGTATGCTTAGAATTACTTTCCAGGGTCAGTGCTGGGCTAAAAGAAACTGCACTGGGTTCTCTCCCGATAACAGGTGAGTAAATCGTTATTCATAGTTTGACTGACTTTAGAGGAATATTTGTACATTTCAAAAATTGACACTTAGAAACTTTTCTGGTGAAGACCACACAATGGATTCCTATGGAAGGAAATACAAGTTACTGGTAAGTATGCTTAGAATTACTTTTCAAGGTCAGTGCTGGGCTAACAGATGCAGCCCTGGGTTCTCTCCTGATAACATGTGAGTAAATCGGAATTCGTAGTTCGGCTGATTTTCGAGGAATATTTGTGCGTTTCAAAAATGGACACTTAGAAACTATTCTGCTGAAAACCACACAATGGATTCCTTTGGAAGGAAATACACGTTACTGGTAAGTACGCTTAGAATTACTTTTCAGGGTCAGTGCTGGGCTAACAGATGCAGCACTGGGTTCTCTCCTGATAACAGGTGAGTAAATCGGAATTCGTAGTTTGACTGATTCTATAGGAATATTTGTACCTTTCAAAAATGGACACTTAAAAACTTGTCTGTTGAAAACCACACTATGGATTCCTATAGAAGAAAATACAAGTTACTGGTAAGTACGCTTAGAATTACTTTCCAGGGTCAGTGCTGGTCTAAAAGATGGAGCACTGGGTTCTCTCTTGATAACAGGTGAGTAAATCGGATTTTGTAATTCGACTTATTTTAGAGGAATATTTGTACATTTCAAAAATGGACACTTAGAAACTTTTCGGATGAAGACCACACAATGGATTCCTATGGAAGGAAATACAAGTTACTGGTAAGTACTCTTAGAATTGCTTTCCAGGGTCAGGGCTGGGCTAAAAGATGCAGCACTGGGTTCTCTCCGGATAACAGGTGAGTAAATCGGAATTCATAGTTCGACTGATTTTCGAGGAATATTTGTACGTTTCAAAAATGGAGACTTAGAAACTTTTCTGCTGAAAACCACGCAATGGATTCCTATGGAAGAAAATACAAGTTACTGGTAAGTATGCTTAGAATTACTTTTCAGCGTAAGTGCTGGGCTAACAGATGCAGCACTGGGTTCTCTCCTGATAACAGGTGAGTAAATCCAAATTCATAGTTCAACTGATTTTAGAGGAATATTTGTACGTTTCAAAAATGGAGACTTAGAAACTTTTCTGCTGAAAACCACACAATGGATTCCTATGGAAGGAAATACAAGTTACTGGTAAGTACGCTTAGAATTACTTTTCAGGGTCAGTGCTGGGCTAACAGATGCAGCACTGGGTTCTCTCCTGATAACAGGTGAGTAAATCGGAATTCGTAGTTCGGCTGATTTTAGAGGAATATTTGTATGTTTTAAAAATATACACTTAGAAACTTTTCTGCTGAAAACCACACAATGGATTCCTATGGAAGGAAATACAAGTTACTGGTAAGTACGCTTAGAATTACTTTTCAGGGTCTGTGCTGGGCTAACAGATGCAGCCCTGGGTTCTCTCCTGATAACAGGTGAGTAAATAGGAATTTGTAGTTCGGCTGATTTTAGAGGAATATTTGTACGTTTAAAAAATGGACACTTAGAAACTTTTCTACTGAAAACCACACAATGGAGTCCTATGGAAGGAAATACAAGTTTCTGGTAAGTACGCTTAGAATTACTTTCCAGGGTCAGTGCTGAGCTAAAAGATGCAGCACTGGGTTCTCTCCTGATAACAGGTGAGTAAATCGGAATTCGTAGTTCGGCTGATTTTAGAGGAATATTTGTACGTTTCAAAATAGACAGTTAGAAACTTTTCTGGTGAAAACCACACAATGGATTCCTATGGCAGGAAATACAAGTTACTGGTAAGTACGCTTAGAATTACTTTTCAGGGTCAGTGCTGGGCTAAAAGATGCAGCACTGGGTTCTCTCCTGATAACAGGTGAGTAAATCGGAATTCATAGTTCGGTTGATTTTAGAGGAATATTTGTACGTTTCAACAATGGACACTTAGAAACTTTTCTGCTGAAAACCACACAATGGATTCCTATGGAAGGAAATACAAGTTACTGGTAAGTACGCTTAGAATTACTTTCCAGGGTCAGTGCTGGGCTAAAAGATGCAGCACTGGGTTCTCTCCTGATAACAGGTGAGTAAATTGGAATTCATAGTTCGACTGATTTTCGAGGAATATTTGTACATTTCAAAATAGGACAGTTAGAAACTTTTCCGGTGAAAACCACACAATGGATTCCTATAGCAGGAAATACAAGTTACTGGTAAGTACGCTTAGAATTACTTTTCAGGGTCAGTGCTGGGCTAAAAGATGCAGCACTGGGTTCTCTCCTGATAACAGGTGAGTAAATCGGAATTCATAGTTCGGTTGATTTTAGAGGAATATTTGTACGTTTCAACAATGGACACTTAGAAACTTTTCTGCTGAAAACCACACAATGGATTCCTTTGGAAGGAAATACAAGTTACTGGTAAGTACGCTTAGAATTACTTTCCAGGGTCAGTGCTGGTCTAAAAGATGCAGCACTGGGTTCTCTCCTGATAACAGGTGAGTAAACCGGAATGTGTAGTTCGACTGGTTTTAGAGGAATATTTGTACGTTTTAAAAATGGACACTTAGAAACTTTTCTGATCAAGACCACACAATGAATTCCTATGGAAGGAAATACAAGTTACTGGTAAGTACGCTTAAAATTATTTTTCAGGGTCAGTGCTGGGCTAAAAGATGCAGCACTGGGTTCTCTCCTGATAACAGGGGAGTAAATCTGAATTCATAGTTCGGTTGATTTTAGAGGAATATTTGTACATTTCAAAAATTTACACTTAGAAACTTTTCTGCTGAAAATCACACAATGGATTCCTATGGAAGGAAATACAAGTTGCTGGTAAGTACGCTTAGAATTACTTTTCAGGGTTGTGCTGGGTTAAAAGATGCAGCACTGGGTTCTCTCCTGATAACAGGTGAGTAAATCGGAATTCATTGTTCGACTGATTTTCGAGGAATATTTGTACGTTTCAAAATAGGACAGTTAGAAACTTTTCTGGTGAAAACCACACAATGGATTCCTATGGCAGGAAATACAAGTTACTGGTAAGTACGCTTAGAATTACTTTTCAGGGTCAGTGCTGGGCTAAAAGGTGCAGCACTGGGTTCTCTCCTGATAACAGGTGAGTAAATCGGAATTCATAGTTCGGTTGATTCTGGAGGAATATTTGTACGTTTCAACAATGGACACTTAGAAACTTTTCTGCTGAAAACCACACAATGGATTCCTATGGAAGGAAATACAAGTTACTGGTAAGTACGCTTAGAATTACTTTTCAGGGTCGTGCTGGGCTAAAAGATGCAGCACTGGGTTCTCTCCTGATAACAGGTGAGTAAATCGGAATTCGTAGTTCCGCTGATTTTAGAGGTATATTTGTACGTTTCAAAAATGTATACTTAGAAACTTTTCTGCTGAAAACAACACAATGGATTCCTATGGAAGGAAATACAAGTTATTGGTAACTATGCTTAGAATTACTTTCCAGGGTCAGTGCTGGGCTAAAAGAAACAGCACTGGGTTCTCTCCCGATAACAGGTGAGTAAATCGGACTTCATAGTTTGACTGATTCTAAAGGAATATTTATACGTTTCAAAAATGGACACTTTGAAACTTTTCTGCTGAAACCACACAATGGATTCCTTTGGAAGGAAATACGAGTTACTGGTAAGTATGCTTAGAATTACTTTCCAGGGTCAGTGCTGGTCTAAAAGATGCAGCACTGGGTTCTCTCCTGATAACAGGTGAGTAAATCCAAATTCGTAGTTCAACTGATTTTAGAGGAATATTTGTACATTTCAAAAATGGAGACTTAGAAACTTTTCTGCTGAAAACCACACAATGGAGTCCTATGGAAGGAAATACAAGTTACTGGTAAGTATGCTTAGAATTACTTTTCAGCGTAAGTGCTGGGCTAACAGATGCAGCACTGGGTTCTCTCCTGATAACAGGTGAGTAAATCCAAATTCGTAGTTCGACTGATTTTAGAGGAACATTTGTGCGTTTAAAAAATGGAGACTTAGAAACTTTTCTGCTGAAAACCACACAATGGATTCCTATGGAAGGAAATACAAGTTACTGGTAAGTACGCTTAGAATTACTTTTCAGGGTCAGTGCTTGGCTAACAGATGCAGCACTGGGTTCTCTCCTGATAACAGGTGAGTAAATCGGAATTCGTAGTTTGGCTGATTTTAGAGGAATATTTGTATGTTTTTAAAATATACACCATGAAACTTTTCTGCTGAAAACCACACAATGGATTACTATGGAAGGAAATACAAGTTACTGGTAAGTACGCTTAGAATTACTTTTCAGGGTCAGTGCTGGGCTAACAGATGCAGCCCTGGGTTCTCTCCTGATAACAGGTGAATAAATCGGAATTTGTAGTTTGACTGATTCTAGAGGAATATTTGTACGTTTCAAAAATGGACACTTAGAAACTTTTCTGTTGAAAACCACACAAAGGATTCCTATGGAAGGAAATACAAGTTACTGGTAAGTACGCTTCGAATTACTTTCCAGGGTCAGTGCTGGTCTAAAAGTTGCAGCACTGGGTTCTCTCCCGATAACAGGTGAGTAAATCGGAATTTGTAGTTCGACTGATTTTAGAGGAGTATTTGTACATTTCAAAAATGTACACTTAGAAACTTTTCTGCTGAAAACCACACAATGGATTCCTATGGAAGGAAATACAAGTTACTGGTAAGTACGCTTAGAATTACTTTTCAGGGTCAGTGCTGAGCTAACAGATGTAGCCCTGGGTTCTCTCCTGATAACAGGTGAGTAAATCGGAATTCGTAGTTCGGCTGATTTTAGAGGAATATTTGTGCGTTTCAAAAATGGACACTTAGAAACTTTTCTGATGAAAACCACACAATGGATTCCTATGGAAGGAAATACAAGTTACTGGCAAGAATGCTTAGAATTACTTTCCAGGGTCAGTGCTGGGCTAAAAGAAGCAGCACTGGGTTCTCTCCCGATAACAGGTGAGTAAATAAGAATTCATAGTTTGACTGACTTTAGAGGAATATTTGTACATTTCAAAAATTGACACTTAGAAACTTTTCTGGTGAAGACCACACAATGGATTCCTATGGAAGGAAATACAAGTTACTGGTAAGTATGCTTAGAATTACTTTTCAGGGTCAGTGCTGGGCTAACAGATGCAGCCCTGGGTTCTCTCCTGATAACAGGTGAGTAAATTGGAATTCGTAGTTCGGTTGATTTTCGAGGAATATTTGTGCGTTTCAAAAATGGACACTTAGAAACTTTTCTGCTGAAAACCACACAATGGATTCCTTTGGAAGGAAATACAAGTTACTGGTAAGTATGCTTAGAATTACTTTTCAGGGTCAGTGCTGGGCTAACAGATGCAGCACTGGGTTCTCTCCTGATAACAGGTGAGTAAATCGGAATTCGTAGTTTGACTGATTCTATAGGAATATCTGTACGTTTCAAAAATGGACACTTAGAAACTTGTCTGTTGAAAACCACACAATGGATTCCTATGGAAGAAAATACAAGTTACTGGTAAGTACGCTTAGAATTACTTTCCAGGGTCAGTGCTGGTCTAAAAGATGGAGCACTGGGTTCTCTCTTGATAACAGGTGAGTAAATCGGAATTTGTAGTTCGACTGATTTTAGAGGAATATTTGTACATTTCAAAAATGGACACTTAGAAACTTTTCTGATGAAGACCACACAATGGATTCCTATGGAAGGAAATACAAGTTACTGGTAAGTACGCTTAGAATTACTTTCCAGGGTCAGTGCTGGTCTAAAAGATGCAGCACTGGGTTCTCTCCTGATAACAGGTGAGTAAATCGGAATTTGTAGTTCGACTGATTTAAGAGGAATATTTGTACATTTCGAAAATGGACTCTTAGAAACTTTTCTGATGAAGACCACACAATGGATTCCTATGGAAGGAAATACAAGTTACTGGTAAGTACTCTTAGAATTGCTTTCCAGGGTCAGTGCTGGGCTAAAAGATGCAGCACTGAGTTCTTTCCGGATAACAGGTGAGTAAATCGGAATTCATAGTTCGACTGATTTTCGAGGAATATTTGTACGTTTCAAAAATGGAGACTTAGAAACTTTTCTGCTGAAAACCACACAATGGATTCCTATGGAAGGAAATACAAGTTACTGGTAAGTATGCTTAGAATTACTTTTCAGCGTAAGTGCTGGGCTAACAGATGCAGCACTGGGTTCTCTCCTGATAACAGGTGAGTAAATCGGAATTCGTAGTTTGACTGATGCTATAGGAATATCTGTACGTTTCAAAAATGGACACTTAGAAACTTGTCTGTTGAAAACCACACAATGGATTCCTATGGAAGAAAATACAAGTTACTGGTAAGTACGCTTAGAATTACTTTCCAGGGTCAGTGCTGGTCTAAAAGATGGAGCACTGGGTTCTCTCTTGATAACAGGTGAGTAAATCGGAATTTGTAGTTCGACTGATTTTAGAGGAATATGTGTACATTTCAAAAATGGACACTTAGAAACATTTCTGATGAAGACCACACAATGGATTCCTATGGAAGGAAATACAAGTTACTGGTAAGTACGCTTAGAATTACTTTCCAGGGTCAGTGCTGGTCTAAAAGATGCAGCACTGGGTTCTCTCCTGATAACAGGTGAGTAAATCGGAATTTGTAGTTCGACTGATTTAAGAGGAATATTTGTACATTTCGAAAATGGACACTTAGAAACTTTTCTGATGAAGACCACACAAAGGATTCCTATGGAAGGAAATACAAGTTACTGGTAAGTACGCTTAGAATTACTTTCCAGGGTCAGTGCTAGGTTAAAAGATGCAGCACTGTGTTGTCTCCTGATAACAGGTGAGTAAATCGGAATTCATAGTTCGATTGATTTTCGAGGAATATTTGTACGTTTCAAAATAGGACAGTTAGAAATTTTTCTGGTGAAAACCACACAATGGATTCCTATGGAAGGAAATACAAGTTACTGGTAAGTACGCTTAGAATTACTTTCCAGAGTCAGTGCAGGGCTAAAAGATGCAGCACTGGGTTCTCTCCTGATAACAGGTGAGTAAATCGGAATTCGTAGTTCGGCTGATTTTAGAGGTATATTTGTACATTTCAAAAATGTACACTTAGAAACTTTTCTGCTGAAGACCACACAATGGATTCCTATGGAAGGAAATACAAGTTACTGGTAAGTACACTTAGAATTACTTTCCAGGGTCAGTGCTGGGCTAAAAGAAGCAGCACTGGGTTCTCTCCCGATAACAGGTGAGTAAATCGGAATTTATAGTTTGACTGATTCTAGAGGAATATTTGTACGTTTCAAAAATAGACACTTAGAAACTTTTCTGGTGAAAACCACACAATGGATTCCTATGGAAGGAAATACAAGTTACTGGCAAGTATGCTTAGAATTACTTGCCAGGGTCAGTGCTGGGCTAAAAGAAGCAGCACTGGGTTCTCTCCCGATAACAGGTGAGTAAATCGGAATTCATAGTTTGACTGATTCTAGAGGAATATTTGTACATTTCAAAAATGGACACTTATAAACTTTTCTGATGAAAACCACACAATGGAATCCTATGGAAGGAAAGACAAGTTACTGGCAAGTATGCTTAGAATTACTTTCCAGGGTCAGTGCTTGGCTAAAAGAAGCAGCACTGGGTTCTCTCCCGATAACAGGTGAGTAAATTGGAATTCATAGTTTGACTGATTCTAGAGGAATATTTGTACGTTTCAAAAATGGACACTTAGAAACTTTTCTGTTGAAAACCACACAATGGATTCCTATGGAAGGAAATACAAGTTACTGGTAAGTACGCTTAGAATTACTTTCCAGGGTCAGTGCTGGTCTAAAAGATGCAGCACTGGGTTCTCTCCTGAGAACAGGTGAGTAATACGGAATTTGTAGTTCGACTGATTTTAGAGGAATATTTGTACATTTCAAAAATGGACACTTAGAAACTTTTCTGATGAAGACCACACAATGGATTCCTATGGAAGGAAATACAAGTTACTGGTAAGTACACTTAGAATTACTTTCCAGGGTCAGTGCTGGTCTAAAAGTTGCAGCACTGGGTTATCTCCTGATAACAGGTGAGTAAATCGGAATTCGTAGTTCGGCTGATTTTAGAGGAATATTTGTGCGTTTCAAAAATGGACACTTAGAAACTTTTCTGATGAAAACCACACAATGGATTCCTATGGAAGGAAATACAAGTTACTGGTAAGTACGCTTAGAATTACATTTCAGGGTCAGTGCTGAGCTAACAGATGCAGCCCTGGGTTCTCTCCTGATAACAGGTGAGTAAATCGGAATTCGTAGTTCGGCTGATTTTAGAGGAATATTTGTGCGTTTCAAAAATGGACACTTAGAAACTTTTCTGATGAAAACCACACAATGGATTCCTATGGAAGGAAATACAAGTTACTGGCAAGAATGCTTAGAATTACTTTCCAGGGTCAGTGCTGGGCTAAAAGAAGCAGCACTGGGTTCTCTCCCGATAACAGGTGAGTAAATAAGAATTCATAGTTTGACTGACTTTAGAGGAATATTTGTACATTTCAAAAATTGACACTTAGAAACTTTTCTGGTGAAGACCACACAATGGATTCCTATGGAAGGAAATACAAGTTACTGGTAAGTATGCTTAGAATTACTTTTCAGGGTCAGTGCTGGGCTAACAGATGCAGCCCTGGGTTCTCTCCTGATAACAGGTGAGTAAATTGGAATTCGTAGTTCGGTTGATTTTCGAGGAATATTTGTGCGTTTCAAAAATGGACACTTAGAAACTTTTCTGCTGAAAACCACACAATGGATTCCTTTGGAAGGAAATACAAGTTACTGGTAAGTATGCTTAGAATTACTTTTCAGGGTCAGTGCTGGGCTAACAGATGCAGCACTGGGTTCTCTCCTGATAACAGGTGAGTAAATCGGAATTCGTAGTTTGACTGATTCTATAGGAATATCTGTACGTTTCAAAAATGGACACTTAGAAACTTGTCTGTTGAAAACCACACAATGGATTCCTATGGAAGAAAATACAAGTTACTGGTAAGTACGCTTAGAATTACTTTCCAGGGTCAGTGCTGGTCTAAAAGATGGAGCACTGGGTTCTCTCTTGATAACAGGTGAGTAAATCGGAATTTGTAGTTCGACTGATTTTAGAGGAATATGTGTACATTTCAAAAATGGACACTTAGAAACATTTCTGATGAAGACCACACAATGGATTCCTATGGAAGGAAATACAAGTTACTGGTAAGTACGCTTAGAATTACTTTCCAGGGTCAGTGCTGGTCTAAAAGATGCAGCACTGGGTTCTCTCCTGATAACAGGTGAGTAAATCGGAATTTGTAGTTCGACTGATTTAAGAGGAATATTTGTACATTTCGAAAATGGACACTTAGAAACTTTTCTGATGAAGACCACACAATGGATTCCTATGGAAGGAAATACAAGTTACTGGTAAGTACGCTTAGAATTACTTTCCAGGGTCAGTGCTAGGTTAAAAGATGCAGCACTGTGTTGTCTCCTGATAACAGGTGAGTAAATCGGAATTCATAGTTCGATTGATTTTCGAGGAATATTTGTACGTTTCAAAATAGGACAGTTAGAAATTTTTCTGGTGAAAACCACACAATGGATTCCTATGGAAGGAAATACAAGTTACTGGTAAGTACGCTTAGAATTACTTTCCAGAGTCAGTGCAGGGCTAAAAGATGCAGCACTGGGTTCTCTCCTGATAACAGGTGAGTAAATCGGAATTCGTAGTTCGGCTGATTTTAGAGGTATATTTGTACATTTCAAAAATGTACACTTAGAAACTTTTCTGCTGAAGACCACACAATGGATTCCTATGGAAGGAAATACAAGTTACTGGTAAGTACACTTAGAATTACTTTCCAGGGTCAGTGCTGGGCTAAAAGAAGCAGCACTGGGTTCTCTCCCGATAACAGGTGAGTAAATCGGAATTTATAGTTTGACTGATTCTAGAGGAATATTTGTACGTTTCAAAAATAGACACTTAGAAACTTTTCTGGTGAAAACCACACAATGGATTCCTATGGAAGGAAATACAAGTTACTGGCAAGTATGCTTAGAATTACTTGCCAGGGTCAGTGCTGGGCTAAAAGAAGCAGCACTGGGTTCTCTCCCGATAACAGGTGAGTAAATCGGAATTCATAGTTTGACTGATTCTAGAGGAATATTTGTACATTTCAAAAATGGACACTTATAAACTTTTCTGATGAAAACCACACAATGGAATCCTATGGAAGGAAAGACAAGTTACTGGCAAGTATGCTTAGAATTACTTTCCAGGGTCAGTGCTTGGCTAAAAGAAGCAGCACTGGGTTCTCTCCCGATAACAGGTGAGTAAATTGGAATTCATAGTTTGACTGATTCTAGAGGAATATTTGTACGTTTCAAAAATGGACACTTAGAAACTTTTCTGTTGAAAACCACACAATGGATTCCTATGGAAGGAAATACAAGTTACTGGTAAGTACGCTTAGAATTACTTTCCAGGGTCAGTGCTGGTCTAAAAGATGCAGCACTGGGTTCTCTCCTGAGAACAGGTGAGTAATACGGAATTTGTAGTTCGACTGATTTTAGAGGAATATTTGTACATTTCAAAAATGGACACTTAGAAACTTTTCTGATGAAGACCACACAATGGATTCCTATGGAAGGAAATACAAGTTACTGGTAAGTACACTTAGAATTACTTTCCAGGGTCAGTGCTGGTCTAAAAGTTGCAGCACTGGGTTATCTCCTGATAACAGGTGAGTAAATCGGAATTCGTAGTTCGGCTGATTTTAGAGGAATATTTGTGCGTTTCAAAAATGGACACTTAGAAACTTTTCTGATGAAAACCACACAATGGATTCCTATGGAAGGAAATACAAGTTACTGGTAAGTACGCTTAGAATTACATTTCAGGGTCAGTGCTGAGCTAACAGATGCAGCCCTGGGTTCTCTCCTGATAACAGGTGAGTAAATCGGAATTCGTAGTTCGGCTGATTTTAGAGGAATATTTGTGCGTTTCAAAAATGGACACTTAGAAACTTTTCTGATGAAAACCACACAATGGATTCCTATGGAAGGAAATACAAGTTACTGGCAAGAATGCTTAGAATTACTTTCCAGGGTCAGTGCTGGGCTAAAAGAAGCAGCACTGGGTTCTCTCCCGATAACAGGTGAGTAAATAAGAATTCATAGTTTGACTGACTTTAGAGGAATATTTGTACATTTCAAAAATTGACACTTAGAAACTTTTCTGGTGAAGACCACACAATGGATTCCTATGGAAGGAAATACAAGTTACTGGTAAGTATGCTTAGAATTACTTTTCAGGGTCAGTGCTGGGCTAACAGATGCAGCCCTGGGTTCTCTCCTGATAACAGGTGAGTAAATTGGAATTCGTAGTTCGGTTGATTTTCGAGGAATATTTGTGCGTTTCAAAAATGGACACTTAGAAACTTTTCTGCTGAAAACCACACAATGGATTCCTTTGGAAGGAAATACAAGTTACTGGTAAGTATGCTTAGAATTACTTTTCAGGGTCAGTGCTGGGCTAACAGATGCAGCACTGGGTTCTCTCCTGATAACAGGTGAGTAAATCGGAATTCGTAGTTTGACTGATTCTATAGGAATATCTGTACGTTTCAAAAATGGACACTTAGAAACTTGTCTGTTGAAAACCACACAATGGATTCCTATGGAAGAAAATACAAGTTACTGGTAAGTACGCTTAGAATTACTTTCCAGGGTCAGTGCTGGTCTAAAAGATGGAGCACTGGGTTCTCTCTTGATAACAGGTGAGTAAATCGGAATTTGTAGTTCGACTGATTTTAGAGGAATATGTGTACATTTCAAAAATGGACACTTAGAAACATTTCTGATGAAGACCACACAATGGATTCCTATGGAAGGAAATACAAGTTACTGGTAAGTACGCTTAGAATTACTTTCCAGGGTCAGTGCTGGTCTAAAAGATGCAGCACTGGGTTCTCTCCTGATAACAGGTGAGTAAATCGGAATTTGTAGTTCGACTGATTTAAGAGGAATATTTGTACATTTCGAAAATGGACACTTAGAAACTTTTCTGATGAAGACCACACAATGGATTCCTATGGAAGGAAATACAAGTTACTGGTAAGTACTCTTAGAATTGCTTTCCAGGGTCAGTGCTGGGCTAAAAGATGTAGCACTGGGTTCTCTCCGGATAACAGGTGAGTAAATCGGAATTCATAGTTCGACTGATTTTCGAGGAATATTTGTACGTTTCAAAAATGGAGACTTAGAAACTTTTCTGCTGAAAACCACACAATGGATTCCTATGGAAGGAAATACAAGTTACTGGTAAGTATGCTTAGAATTACTTTTCAGCGTAAGTGCTGGGCTAACAGATGCAGCACTGGGTTCTCTCCTGATAACAGGTGAGTAAATCCAAATTCGTACTTCGACTGATTTTAGAGGAATATCTGTATGTTTCAAAAATGGGTCTTAGAAACTTTTCTGCTGAAAACCACACAATGGATTCCTATGGAAGGAAATACAAGTTACTGGTAAGTACGCTTAGAATTATTTTTCAGGGTCAGTGCTGGGCTAACAGATGCAGCACTGGGTTCTCTCCTGATAACAGGTAAGTAAATCGGAATTCGTAGTTAGGCTGATTTTAGAGGAATATTTGTATGTTTCAAAAATATGCACTTAGAAACTTTTCTGCTGAAAACCACACAATGGATTCCTATGGAAGGAAATACAAGTTTCTGGTAAGTACGCTTAGAATTACTTTCCAGGGTCAGTGCTGGGCTAAAAGATGCAGCACTGGGTTCTCCCCTGATAACAGGTGAGTAAATCGGAATTCGTAGTTCGGCTGAATTTAGAGGAATATTTGTACGTTTCAAAAATGGACACTTAGAAACTTTTCTGGTGAAGACCACACATTGGATTCCTATGGAAGAAAATACAAGTTACTGGTAAGTACGCTTAGAATTACATTTCAGGGTCAGTGCTGGGCTAACAGATGCAGCCGTGGGTTCTCTCCTGATAACAGGGGAGTAAATCTGAATTCATAGTTCGGTTGATTTTAGAGGAATATTTGTACATTTCAAAAATGGACACTTAGAAACCTTTCTGCTGAAAATCACACAATGGATTCCTATGGAAGGATATACAAGTTACTGGTAAGTACGCTTAGAATTACTTTTCAGGGTTGTGCTGGGTTAAAAGATGCAGCACTGGGTTCTCTCCTGATAACAGGTGAGTAAATCGGAATTCATAGTTCGACTGATTTTCGAGGAATATTTGTACGTTTCAAAATAGGACAGTTAGAAACTTTTCTGGTGAAAACCACACAATGGATTCCTATGGCAGGAAATACAAGTTACTGGTAAGTACGCTTAGAATTACTTTTCAGGGTCAGTGCTGGGCTAAAAGGTGCAGCACTGGGTTCTCTCCTGATAACAGGTGAGTAAATCGGAATTCATAGTTCGGTTGATTTTGGAGGAATATTTGTACGTTTCAACAATGGACACTTAGAAACTTTTCTGCTGAAAACCACACAATGGATTCCTATGGAAGGAAATACAAGTTACTGGTAAGTACGCTTAGAATTACTTTTCAGGGTCGTGCTGGGGTAAAAGATGCAGCTCTGGGTTCTCTCCTGATAACAGGTGAGTAAATCGGAATTTGTAGTTCGGCTGATTTTAGAGGAATATTTATACGTTTCAAAAATGGACACTTAGAAACTTTTCTGCTGAAGACCACACAATGGATTCCTATGGAAGGAAATACAAGTTACTGGTAAGTACACTTAGAATTACTTTCCAGGGTCAGTGCTGGGCTAAAAGAAGCAGCACTGGGTTCTCTCCCGATAACAGGTGAGTAAATCGGAATTTATAGTTTGACTGATTCTAGAGGAATATTTGTACGTTTCAAAAATAGACACTTAGAAACTTTTCTGGTGAAAACCACACAATGGATTCCTATGGAAGGAAATACAAGTTACTGGCAAGTATGCTTAGAATTACTTGCCAGGGTCAGTGCTGGGCTAAGAGAAGCAGCACTGGGTTCTCTCCCGATAACAGGTGAGTAAATCGGAATTCATAGTTTGACTGATTCTAGAGGAATATTTGTACATTTCAAAAATGGACACTTATAAACTTTTCTGATGAAAACCACACAATGGATTCCTATGGAAGGAAAGACAAGTTACTGGCAAGTATGCTTAGAATTACTTTCCAGGGTCAGTGCTTGGCTAAAAGAAGCAGCACTGGGTTCTCTCCCGATAACAGGTGAGTAAATTGGAATTCATAGTTTGACTGATTCTAGAGGAATATTTGTACGTTTCAAAAATGGACACTTAGAAACTTTTCTGTTGAAAACCACACAATGGATTCCTATGGAAGGAAATACAAGTTACTGGTAAGTACGCTTAGAATTACTTTCCAGGGTCAGTGCTGGTTTAAAAGATGCAGCACTGGGTTCTCTCCTGAGAACAGGTGAGTAATACGGAATTTGTAGTTCGACTGATTTTAGAGGAATATTTGTACATTTCAAAAATGGACACTTAGAAACTTTTCTGATGAAGACCACACAATGGATTCCTATGGAAGGAAATACAAGTTACTGGTAAGTACACTTAGAATTACTTTCCAGGGTCAGTGCTGGTCTAAAAGTTGCAGCACTGGGTTATCTCCTGATAACAGGTGAGTAAATCGGAATTTGTAGTTCGACTGATTTTAGAGGAGTATTTGTACATTTCAAAAATGTACACTTAGAAACTTTTCTGCTGAAAACCAAACAATGGATTCCTATGGAAGGAAATACAAGTTACTGGTAAGTACGCTTAGAATTACATTTCAGGGTCAGTGCTGAGCTAACAGATGCAGCCCTGGGTTCTCTCCTGATAACAGGTGAGTAAATCGGAATTCGTAGTTCGGCTGATTTTAGAGGAATATTTGTGCGTTTCAAAAATGGACACTTAGAAACTTTTCTGATGAAAACCACACAATGGATTCCTATGGAAGGAAATACAAGTTACTGGCAAGAATGCTTAGAATTACTTTCCAGGGTCAGTGCTGGGCTAAAAGAAGCAGCACTGGGTTCTCTCCCGATAACAGGTGAGTAAATAAGAATTCATAGTTTGACTGACTTTAGAGGAATATTTGTACATTTCAAAAATTGACACTTAGAAACTTTTCTGGTGAAGACCACACAATGGATTCCTATAGAAGGAAATACAAGTTACTGGTAAGTATGCTTAGAATTACTTTTCAGGGTCAGTGCTGGGCTAACAGATGCAGCCCTGGGTTCTCTCCTGATAACAGGTGAGTAAATTGGAATTCGTAGTTCGGTTGATTTTCGAGGAATATTTGTGCGTTTCAAAAATGGACACTTAGAAACTTTTCTGCTGAAAACCACACAATGGATTCCTTTGGAAGGAAATACAAGTTACTGGTAAGTACGCTTAGAATTACTTTTCAGGGTCAGTGCTGGGCTAACAGATGCAGCACTGGGTTCTCTCCTGATAACAGGTGAGTAAATCGGAATTCGTAGTTTGACTGATTCTATAGGAATATCTGTACGTTTCAAAAATGGACACTTAGAAACTTGTCTGTTGAAAACCACACAATGGATTCCTATGGAAGAAAATACAAGTTACTGGTAAGTACGCTTAGAATTACTTTCCAGGGTCAGTGCTGGTCTAAAAGATGGAGCACTGGGTTCTCTCTTGATAACAGGTGAGTAAATCGGAATTTGTAGTTCGACTGATTTTAGAGGAATATGTGTACATTTCAAAAATGGACACTTAGAAACATTTCTGATGAAGACCACACAATGGATTCCTATGGAAGGAAATACAAGTTACTGGTAAGTACGCTTAGAATTACTTTCCAGGGTCAGTGCTGGTCTAAAAGATGCAGCACTGGGTTCTCTCCTGATAACAGATGAGTAAATCGGAATTTGTAGTTCGACTGATTTAAGAGGAATATTTGTACATTTCGAAAATGGACACTTAGAAACTTTTCTGATGAAGACCACACAATGGATTCCTATGGAAGGAAATACAAGTTACTGGTAAGTACTCTTAGAATTGCTTTCCAGGATCAGTGCTGGGCTAAAAGATGTAGCACTGGGTTCTCTCCGGATAACAGGTGAGTAAATCGGAATTCATAGTTCGACTGATTTTCGAGGAATATTTGTACGTTTCAAAAATGGAGACTTAGAAACTTTTCTGCTGAAAACCACACAATGGATTCCTATGGAAGGAAATACAAGTTACTGGTAAGTATGCTTAGAATTACTTTTCAGCGTAAGTGCTGGGCTAACAGATGCAGCACTGGGTTCTCTCCTGATAACAGGTGAGTAAATCCAAATTCGTACTTCGACTGATTTTAGAGGAATATTTGTATGTTTCAAAAATGGGTCTTAGAAACTTTTCTGCTGAAAACCACACAATGGATTCCTATGGAAGGAAATACAAGTTACTGGTAAGTACGCTTAGAATTATTTTTCAGGGTCAGTGCTGGGCTAACAGATGCAGCACTGGGTTCTCTCCTGATAACAGGTAAGTAAATCGGAATTCGTAGTTAGGCTGATTTTAGAGGAATATTTGTATGTTTCAAAAATATGCACTTAGAAACTTTTCTGCTGAAAACCACACAATGGATTCCTATGGAAGGAAATACAAGTTTCTGGTAAGTACGCTTAGAATTACTTTCCAGGGTCAGTGCTGGGCTAAAAGATGCAGCACTGGGTTCTCCCCTGATAACAGGTGAGTAAATCGGAATTCGTAGTTCGGCTGAATTTAGAGGAATATTTGTACGTTTCAAAAATGGACACTTAGAAACTTTTCTGGTGAAGACCACACATTGGATTCCTATGGAAGAAAATACAAGTTACTGGTAAGTACGCTTAGAATTACATTTCAGGGTCAGTGCTGGGCTAACAGATGCAGCCGTGGGTTCTCTCCTGATAACAGGGGAGTAAATCTGAATTCATAGTTCGGTTGATTTTAGAGGAATATTTGTACATTTCAAAAATGGACACTTAGAAACCTTTCTGCTGAAAATCACACAATGGATTCCTATGGAAGGATATACAAGTTACTGGTAAGTACGCTTAGAATTACTTTTCAGGGTTGTGCTGGGTTAAAAGATGCAGCACTGGGTTCTCTCCTGATAACAGGTGAGTAAATCGGAATTCATAGTTCGACTGATTTTCGAGGAATATTTGTACGTTTCAAAATAGGACAGTTAGAAACTTTTCTGGTGAAAACCACACAATGGATTCCTATGGCAGGAAATACAAGTTACTGGTAAGTACGCTTAGAATTACTTTTCAGGGTCAGTGCTGGGCTAAAAGGTGCAGCACTGGGTTCTCTCCTGATAACAGGTGAGTAAATCGGAATTCATAGTTCGGTTGATTTTGGAGGAATATTTGTACGTTTCAACAATGGACACTTAGAAACTTTTCTGCTGAAAACCACACAATGGATTCCTATGGAAGGAAATACAAGTTACTGGTAAGTACGCTTAGAATTACTTTTCAGGGTCGTGCTGGGGTAAAAGATGCAGCTCTGGGTTCTCTCCTGATAACAGGTGAGTAAATCGGAATTTGTAGTTCGGCTGATTTTAGAGGAATATTTATACGTTTCAAAAATGGACACTTAGAAACTTTTCTGCTGAAAACCACACAATGGATTCCTATGGAAGGAAATACAAGTTTCTGGTAAGTACACTTAGAATTACTTTCCAGGGTCAGTGCTGGGCTAAAAGATGCAGCACTGGGTTCTCTCCTGATAACAGGTGAGTAAATCGGAATTCGTAGTTCGGCTGATTTTAGAGGAATATTTGTACGTTTCAAAAATGGACACTTACAAACTTTTCTGTTGAAAACCACACAATGGATTCCTATGGAAGGAAATACAAGTTACTGGTAAGTACGCTTAGAATTACTTTCCAGGGTCAGTGCTGGGCTAAAAGATGCAGCACTGGGTTCTCTCCTGATAACAGGTGAGTAAATTGGAATTCATAGTTCGACTGATTTTCGAGGAATATTTGTACGTTTCAAAATAGGACAGTTAGAAACTTTACTGGTGAAAACCACACAATGGATTCCGATGGCAGGAAATACAAGTTACTGGTAAGTACGCTTAGAATTACTTTTCAGGGTCAGTGCTGGGCTAAAAGATGCAGCACTGGGTTCTCTCCTGATAACAGGTGAGTAAATCGGAATTCATAGTTCGGTTGATTTTAGAGGAATATTTGTACGTTTCAACAATGGACACTTAGAAACTTTTCTGCTGAAAACCACACAATGGATTCCTATGGAAGGAAATACAAGTTACTGGTAAGTATGCTTAGAATTACTTTTCAGGGTCGTGCTGGGCTAAAAGATGCAGCACTGGGTTCTCTCCTGATAACAGGTGAGTAAATCGGAATTCGTAGTTCCGCTGATTTTAGAGGTATATTTGTACGTTTCAAAAATGTACACTTAGAAACTTTTCTGCTGAAAACAACACAATGGACTCCTATGGAAGGAAATACAAGTTACTGGTAAGTATGCTTAGAATTACTTTTCATAGTCAGTGATGGGCTAACAGTTGCAGCCCTGGGTTCTCTCCTGATAAAAGGTGAGTAAATCGGAATTCATAGTTCGGCTGATTTTAGAGGAATATGTGTGCGTTTCAAAAATGGACACTTAGAAACTTTTCTGCTGAAAACCACACAATGCATTTCTATGGAAGGAAATACAAGTTACTGGTAAGTACGCTTAGAATTACTTTCCAGGGTCAGTGCTGGTCTAAAAGATGCAGCACTGGGTTCTCTCCTGATAACAGGTGAGTAAATCGGAATTCGTAGTTTGACTGATTCTATAGGAATATCTGTACGTTTCAAAAATGGACACTTAGAAACTTGTCTGTTGAAAACCACACAATGGATTCCTATGGAAGAAAATACAAGTTACTGGTAAGTACGCTTAGAATTACTTTCCAGGGTCAGTGCTGGTCTAAAAGATGGAGCACTGGGTTCTCTCTTGATAACAGGTGAGTAAATCGGAATTTGTAGTTCGACTGATTTTAGAGGAATATTTGTACATTTCAAAAATGGACACTTAGAAACATTTCTGATGAAGACCACACAATGGATTCCTATGGAAGGAAATACAAGTTACTGGTAAGTACGCTTAGAATTACTTTCCAGGGTCAGTGCTGGTCTAAAAGATGCAGCACTGGGTTCTCTCCTGATAACAGGTGAGTAAATCGGAATTTGTAGTTCGACTGATTTAAGAGGAATATTTGTACATTTCGAAAATGGACACTTAGAAACTTTTCTGATGAAGACCACACAATGGATTCCTATGGAAGGAAATACAAGTTACTGGTAAGTACTCTTAGAATTGCTTTCCAGGGTCAGTGCCGGGCTAAAAGATGCAGCACTGGGTTCTCTCCGGATAACAGGTGAGTAAATCGGAATTCATAGTTCGACTGATTTTCGAGGAATATTTGTACGTTTCAAAAATGGAGACTTAGAAACTTTTCTGCTGAAAACCACACAATGGATTCCTATGGAAGGAAATACAAGTTACTGGTAAGTATGCTTAGAATTACTTTTCAGCGTAAGTGCTGGGCTAACAGATGCAGCACTGGGTTCTCTCCTGATAACAGGTGAGTAAATCCAAATTCGTACTTCGACTGATTTTAGAGGAATATTTGTATGTTTCAAAAATGGGTCTTAGAAACTTTTCTGCTGAAAACCACACAATGGATTCCTATGGAAGGAAATACAAGTTACTGGTAAGTACGCTTAGAATTATTTTTCAGGGTCAGTGCTGGGCTAACAGATGCAGCACTGGGTTCTCTCCTGATAACAGGTAAGTAAATCGGAATTCGTAGTTAGGCTGATTTTAGAGGAATATTTGTATGTTTCAAAAATATACACTTAGAAACTTTTCTGCTGAAAACCACACAATGGATTCATATGGAAGGAAATACAAGTTTCTGGTAAGTACGCTTAGAATTACTTTCCAGGGTCAGTGCTGGGCTAAAAGATGCAGCACTGGGTTCTCCCCTGATAACAGGTGAGTAAATCGGAATTTGTAGTTCGGCTGAATTTAGAGGAATATTTGTACGTTTCAAAAATGGACACTTAGAAACTTTTCTGGTGAAGACCACACAATGGATTCCTATGGAAGAAAATACAAGTTACTGGTAAGTACGCTTAGAATTACATTTCAGGGTCAGTGCTGGGCTAACAGATGCAGCCGTGGGTTCTCTCCTGATAACAGGGGAGTAAATCTGAATTCATAGTTCGGTTGATTTTAGAGGAATATTTGTACATTTCAAAAATGGACACTTAGAAACCTTTCTGCTGAAAATCACACAATGGATTCCTATGGAAGGAAATACAAGTTACTGGTAAGTACGCTTAGAATTACTTTTCAGGGTTGTGCTGGGTTAAAAGATGCAGCACTGGGTTCTCTCCTGATAACAGGTGAGTAAATCGGAATTCATAGTTCGACTGATTTTCGAGGAATATTTGTACGTTTCAAAATAGGACAGTTAGAAACTTTTCTGGTGAAAACCACACAATGGATTCCTATGGCAGGAAATACAAGTTACTGGTAAGTACGCTTAGAATTACTTTTCAGGGTCAGTGCTGGGCTAAAAGGTGCAGCACTGGGTTCTCTCCTGATAACAGGTGAGTAAATCGGAATTCATAGTTCGGTTGATTTTGGAGGAATATTTGTACGTTTCAACAATGGACACTTAGAAACTTTTCTGCTGAAAACCACACAATGGATTCCTATGGAAGGAAATACAAGTTACTGGTAAGTACGCTTAGAATTACTTTTCAGGGTCGTGCTGGGCTAAAAGATGCAGCTCTGGGTTCTCTCCTGATAACAGGTGAGTAAATCGGAATTTGTAGTTCGGCTGATTTTAGAGGAATATTTGTACGTTTCAAAAATGGACACTTAGAAACTTTTCTGCTGAAAACCACACAATGGATTCCTATGGAAGGAAATACAAGTTTCTGGTAAGTACACTTAGAATTACTTTCCAGGGTCAGTGCTGGGCTAAAAGATGCAGCACTGGGTTCTCTCCTGATAACAGGTGAGTAAATCGGAATTCGTAGTTCGGCTGATTTTAGAGGAATATTTGTACGTTTCAAAAATGGACACTTAGAAACTTTTCTGTTGAAAACCACACAATGGATTCCTATGGAAGGAAATACAAGTTACTGGTAAGTACGCTTAGAATTACTTTCCAGGGTCAGTGCTGGGCTAAAAGATGCAGCACTGGGTTCTCTCCTGATAACAGGTGAGTAAATTGGAATTCATAGTTCAACTGATTTTCGAGGAATATTTGTACGTTTCAAAATAGGACAGTTAGAAACTTTTCTGGTGAAAACCACACAATGGATTCCTATGGCAGGAAATACAAGTTACTGGTAAGTACGCTTAGAATTACTTTTCAGGGTCAGTGCTGGGCTAAAAGATGCAGCACTGGGTTCTCTCCTGATAACAGGTTAGTAAATCGGAATTCATAGTTCGGTTGATTTTAGAGGAATATTTGTACGTTTCAACAATGGACACTTAGAAACTTTTCTGCTGAAAACCACACAATGGATTCCTATGGAAGGAAATACAAGTTACTGGTAAGTATGCTTAGAATTACTTTTCAGGGTCGTGCTGGGCTAAAAGATGCAGCACTGGGTTCTCTCCTGATAACAGGTGAGTAAATCGGAATTCATAGTTCGGTTGATTTTAGAGGAATATTTGTACGTTTCAACAATGGACACTTAGAAACTTTTCTGCTGAAAACCACACAATGCATTTCTATGGAAGGAAATACAAGTTACTGGTAAGTACGCTTAGAATTACTTTCCAGGGTCAGTGCTGGTCTAAAAGATGCAGCACTGGGTTCTCTCCTGATAACAGGTGAGTAAATCGGAATTCGTAGTTTGACTGATTCTATAGGAATATCTGTACGTTTCAAAAATGGACACTTAGAAACTTGTCTGTTGAAAACCACACAATGGATTCCTATGGAAGAAAATACAAGTTACTGGTAAGTACGCTTAGAATTACTTTCCAGGGTCAGTGCTGGTCTAAAAGATGGAGCACTGGGTTCTCTCTTGATAACAGGTGAGTAAATCGGAATTTGTAGTTCGACTGATTTTAGAGGAATATTTGTACATTTCAAAAATGGACACTTAGAAACATTTCTGATGAAGACCACACAATGGATTCCTATGGAAGGAAATACAAGTTACTGGTAAGTACGCTTAGAATTACTTTCCAGGGTCAGTGCTGGTCTAAAAGATGCAGCACTGGGTTCTCTCCTGATAACAGGTGAGTAAATCGGAATTCGTAGTTCGGCTGATTTTAGAGGAATATTTGTACGTTTCAAAAATGGACACTTACAAACTTTTCTGTTGAAAACCACACAATGGATTCCTATGGAAGGAAATACAAGTTACTGGTAAGTACGCTTAGAATTACTTTCCAGGGTCAGTGCTGGGCTAAAAGATGCAGCACTGGGTTCTCTCCTGATAACAGGTGAGTAAATTGGAATTCATAGTTCGACTGATTTTCGAGGAATATTTGTACGTTTCAAAATAGGACAGTTAGAAACTTTACTGGTGAAAACCACACAATGGATTCCGATGGCAGGAAATACAAGTTACTGGTAAGTACGCTTAGAATTACTTTTCAGGGTCAGTGCTGGGCTAAAAGATGCAGCACTGGGTTCTCTCCTGATAACAGGTGAGTAAATCGGAATTCATAGTTCGGTTGATTTTAGAGGAATATTTGTACGTTTCAACAATGGACACTTAGAAACTTTTCTGCTGAAAACCACACAATGGATTCCTATGGAAGGAAATACAAGTTACTGGTAAGTATGCTTAGAATTACTTTTCAGGGTCGTGCTGGGCTAAAAGATGCAGCACTGGGTTCTCTCCTGATAACAGGTGAGTAAATCGGAATTCGTAGTTCCGCTGATTTTAGAGGTATATTTGTACGTTTCAAAAATGTACACTTAGAAACTTTTCTGCTGAAAACAACACAATGGACTCCTATGGAAGGAAATACAAGTTACTGGTAAGTATGCTTAGAATTACTTTTCATAGTCAGTGATGGGCTAACAGTTGCAGCCCTGGGTTCTCTCCTGATAAAAGGTGAGTAAATCGGAATTCATAGTTCGGCTGATTTTAGAGGAATATGTGTGCGTTTCAAAAATGGACACTTAGAAACTTTTCTGCTGAAAACCACACAATGCATTTCTATGGAAGGAAATACAAGTTACTGGTAAGTACGCTTAGAATTACTTTCCAGGGTCAGTGCTGGTCTAAAAGATGCAGCACTGGGTTCTCTCCTGATAACAGGTGAGTAAATCGGAATTCGTAGTTTGACTGATTCTATAGGAATATCTGTACGTTTCAAAAATGGACACTTAGAAACTTGTCTGTTGAAAACCACACAATGGATTCCTATGGAAGAAAATACAAGTTACTGGTAAGTACGCTTAGAATTACTTTCCAGGGTCAGTGCTGGTCTAAAAGATGGAGCACTGGGTTCTCTCTTGATAACAGGTGAGTAAATCGGAATTTGTAGTTCGACTGATTTTAGAGGAATATTTGTACATTTCAAAAATGGACACTTAGAAACATTTCTGATGAAGACCACACAATGGATTCCTATGGAAGGAAATACAAGTTACTGGTAAGTACGCTTAGAATTACTTTCCAGGGTCAGTGCTGGTCTAAAAGATGCAGCACTGGGTTCTCTCCTGATAACAGGTGAGTAAATCGGAATTTGTAGTTCGACTGATTTAAGAGGAATATTTGTACATTTCGAAAATGGACACTTAGAAACTTTTCTGATGAAGACCACACAATGGATTCCTATGGAAGGAAATACAAGTTACTGGTAAGTACTCTTAGAATTGCTTTCCAGGGTCAGTGCCGGGCTAAAAGATGCAGCACTGGGTTCTCTCCGGATAACAGGTGAGTAAATCGGAATTCATAGTTCGACTGATTTTCGAGGAATATTTGTACGTTTCAAAAATGGAGACTTAGAAACTTTTCTGCTGAAAACCACACAATGGATTCCTATGGAAGGAAATACAAGTTACTGGTAAGTATGCTTAGAATTACTTTTCAGCGTAAGTGCTGGGCTAACAGATGCAGCACTGGGTTCTCTCCTGATAACAGGTGAGTAAATCCAAATTCGTACTTCGACTGATTTTAGAGGAATATTTGTATGTTTCAAAAATGGGTCTTAGAAACTTTTCTGCTGAAAACCACACAATGGATTCCTATGGAAGGAAATACAAGTTACTGGTAAGTACGCTTAGAATTATTTTTCAGGGTCAGTGCTGGGCTAACAGATGCAGCACTGGGTTCTCTCCTGATAACAGGTAAGTAAATCGGAATTCGTAGTTAGGCTGATTTTAGAGGAATATTTGTATGTTTCAAAAATATACACTTAGAAACTTTTCTGCTGAAAACCACACAATGGATTCATATGGAAGGAAATACAAGTTTCTGGTAAGTACGCTTAGAATTACTTTCCAGGGTCAGTGCTGGGCTAAAAGATGCAGCACTGGGTTCTCCCCTGATAACAGGTGAGTAAATCGGAATTTGTAGTTCGGCTGAATTTAGAGGAATATTTGTACGTTTCAAAAATGGACACTTAGAAACTTTTCTGGTGAAGACCACACAATGGATTCCTATGGAAGAAAATACAAGTTACTGGTAAGTACGCTTAGAATTACATTTCAGGGTCAGTGCTGGGCTAACAGATGCAGCCGTGGGTTCTCTCCTGATAACAGGGGAGTAAATCTGAATTCATAGTTCGGTTGATTTTAGAGGAATATTTGTACATTTCAAAAATGGACACTTAGAAACCTTTCTGCTGAAAATCACACAATGGATTCCTATGGAAGGAAATACAAGTTACTGGTAAGTACGCTTAGAATTACTTTTCAGGGTTGTGCTGGGTTAAAAGATGCAGCACTGGGTTCTCTCCTGATAACAGGTGAGTAAATCGGAATTCATAGTTCGACTGATTTTCGAGGAATATTTGTACGTTTCAAAATAGGACAGTTAGAAACTTTTCTGGTGAAAACCACACAATGGATTCCTATGGCAGGAAATACAAGTTACTGGTAAGTACGCTTAGAATTACTTTTCAGGGTCAGTGCTGGGCTAAAAGGTGCAGCACTGGGTTCTCTCCTGATAACAGGTGAGTAAATCGGAATTCATAGTTCGGTTGATTTTGGAGGAATATTTGTACGTTTCAACAATGGACACTTAGAAACTTTTCTGCTGAAAACCACACAATGGATTCCTATGGAAGGAAATACAAGTTACTGGTAAGTACGCTTAGAATTACTTTTCAGGGTCGTGCTGGGCTAAAAGATGCAGCTCTGGGTTCTCTCCTGATAACAGGTGAGTAAATCGGAATTTGTAGTTCGGCTGATTTTAGAGGAATATTTGTACGTTTCAAAAATGGACACTTAGAAACTTTTCTGCTGAAAACCACACAATGGATTCCTATGGAAGGAAATACAAGTTTCTGGTAAGTACACTTAGAATTACTTTCCAGGGTCAGTGCTGGGCTAAAAGATGCAGCACTGGGTTCTCTCCTGATAACAGGTGAGTAAATCGGAATTCGTAGTTCGGCTGATTTTAGAGGAATATTTGTACGTTTCAAAAATGGACACTTAGAAACTTTTCTGTTGAAAACCACACAATGGATTCCTATGGAAGGAAATACAAGTTACTGGTAAGTACGCTTAGAATTACTTTCCAGGGTCAGTGCTGGGCTAAAAGATGCAGCACTGGGTTCTCTCCTGATAACAGGTGAGTAAATTGGAATTCATAGTTCAACTGATTTTCGAGGAATATTTGTACGTTTCAAAATAGGACAGTTAGAAACTTTTCTGGTGAAAACCACACAATGGATTCCTATGGCAGGAAATACAAGTTACTGGTAAGTACGCTTAGAATTACTTTTCAGGGTCAGTGCTGGGCTAAAAGATGCAGCACTGGGTTCTCTCCTGATAACAGGTTAGTAAATCGGAATTCATAGTTCGGTTGATTTTAGAGGAATATTTGTACGTTTCAACAATGGACACTTAGAAACTTTTCTGCTGAAAACCACACAATGGATTCCTATGGAAGGAAATACAAGTTACTGGTAAGTATGCTTAGAATTACTTTTCAGGGTCGTGCTGGGCTAAAAGATGCAGCACTGGGTTCTCTCCTGATAACAGGTGAGTAAATCGGAATTCATAGTTCGGTTGATTTTAGAGGAATATTTGTACGTTTCAACAATGGACACTTAGAAACTTTTCTGCTGAAAACCACACAATGCATTTCTATGGAAGGAAATACAAGTTACTGGTAAGTACGCTTAGAATTACTTTCCAGGGTCAGTGCTGGTCTAAAAGATGCAGCACTGGGTTCTCTCCTGATAACAGGTGAGTAAATCGGAATTCGTAGTTTGACTGATTCTATAGGAATATCTGTACGTTTCAAAAATGGACACTTAGAAACTTGTCTGTTGAAAACCACACAATGGATTCCTATGGAAGAAAATACAAGTTACTGGTAAGTACGCTTAGAATTACTTTCCAGGGTCAGTGCTGGTCTAAAAGATGGAGCACTGGGTTCTCTCTTGATAACAGGTGAGTAAATCGGAATTTGTAGTTCGACTGATTTTAGAGGAATATTTGTACATTTCAAAAATGGACACTTAGAAACATTTCTGATGAAGACCACACAATGGATTCCTATGGAAGGAAATACAAGTTACTGGTAAGTACGCTTAGAATTACTTTCCAGGGTCAGTGCTGGTCTAAAAGATGCAGCACTGGGTTCTCTCCTGATAACAGGTGAGTAAATCGGAATTTGTAGTTCGACTGATTTAAGAGGAATATTTGTACATTTCGAAAATGGACACTTAGAAACTTTTCTGATGAAGACCACACAATGGATTCCTATGGAAGGAAATACAAGTTACTGGTAAGTACTCTTAGAATTGCTTTCCAGGGTCAGTGCTGTGCTAAAAGATGCAGCACTGGGTTCTCTCCGGATAACAGGTGAGTAAATCGGAATTCATAGTTCGACTGATTTTCGAGGAATATTTGTACGTTTCAAAAATGGAGACTTAGAAACTTTTCTGCTGAAAACCACACAATGGATTCCTATGGAAGGAAATACAAGTTACTGGTAAGTATGCTTAGAATTACTTTTCAGCGTAAGTGCTGGGCTAACAGATGCAGCACTGGGTTCTCTCCTGATAACAGGTAAGTAAATCGGAATTCGTAGTTAGGCTGATTTTAGAGGAATATTTGTATGTTTCAAAAATATGCACAGAAACTTTTCTGCTGAAAACCACACAATGGATTCCTATGGAAGGAAATACAAGTTTCTGGTAAGTACGCTTAGAATTACTTTCTAGGGTCAGTGCTGGGCTAAAAGATGCAGCACTGGGTTCTCCCCTGATAACAGGTGAGTAAATCGGAATTTGTAGTTCGGCTGAATTTAGAGGAATATTTGTACGTTTCAAAAATGGACACTTAGAAACTTTTCTGGTGAAGACCACACAATGGATTCCTATGGAAGAAAATACAAGTTACTGGTAAGTACGCTTAGAATTACATTTCAGGGTCAGTGCTGGGCTAACAGATGCAGCCGTGGGTTCTCTCCTGATAACAGGGGAGTAAATCTGAATTCATAGTTCAGTTGATTTTAGAGGAATATTTGTACATTTCAAAAATGGACACTTAGAAACCTTTCTGCTGAAAATCACACAATGGATTCCTATGGAAGGAAATACAAGTTACTGGTAAGTACGCTTAGAATTACTTTTCAGGGTTGTGCTGGGTTAAAAGATGCAGCCCTGGGTTCTCTCCTGATAACAGGTGAGTAAATCAGAATTCATAGTTCGACTGATTTTCGAGGAATATTTGTACGTTTCAAAATAGGACAGTTAGAAACTTTTCTGGTGAAAACCACACAATGGATTCCTATGGCAGGAAATACAAGTTACTGGTAAGTACGCTTAGAATTACTTTTCAGGGTCAGTGCCGGGCTAAAAGGTGCAGCACTGGGTTCTCTCCTGATAACAGGTGAGTAAATCGGAATTCATAGTTCGGTTGATTTCGGAGGAATATTTGTACGTTTCAACAATGGACACTTAGAAACTTTTCTGCTGAAAACCACACAATAGATTCCTATGGAAGGAAATACAAGTTACTGGTAAGTACGCTTAGAATTACTTTTCAGGGTCGTGCTGGGCTAAAAGATGCAGCTCTGGGTTCTCTCCTGATAACAGGTGAGTAAATCAGAATTTGTAGTTCTACTGATTTTAGAGGAATATTTGTACGTTTCAAAAATGGACACTTAGAAACTTTTCTGCTGAAAACCACACAATGGATTCCTATGGAAGGAAATACAAGTTACTGGTAAGTACGCTTAGAATTACTTTCCAGGGTCAGTGCTGGGCTAAAAGATGCAGCACTGGGTTCTCTCCTGATAACAGGTGAGTAAATTGGAATTCATAGTTCGACTGATTTTCGAGGAATATTTGTACATTTCAAAAATGGACACTTAGAATCTTTTCTGCTGAAAATCACACAATGGATTCCTATGGAAGGAAATACAAGTTACTGGTAAGTACGCTTAGAATTACTTTTCAGGGTTGTGCTGGGTTAAAAGATGCAGCACTGGGTTCTCTCCTGATAACAGGTGAGTAAATCGGAATTCATAGTTCGACTGATTTTCGAGGAATAGTTGTACGTTTCAAAATAGGACAGTTAGAAACTTTTCTGGTGAAAACCACACAATGGATTCCTATGGCAGGAAATACAAGTTACTGGTAAGTACGCTTAGAATTACTTTTCAGGGTCGGTGCTGGGCTAAAAGGTGCAGCACTGGGTTCTCTCCTGATAACAGGTGAGTAAATCGGAATTCATAGTTCGGTTGATTTTGGAGGAATATTTGTACGTTTCAACAATGGACACTTAGAAACTTTTCTGCTGAAAACCACAGAATGGATTCCTATGGAAGGAAATACAAGTTACTGGTAAGTACGCTTAGAATTACTTTTCAGGGTCGTGCTGGGCTAAAAGATGCAGCTCTGGGTTCTCTCCTGATAACAGGTGAGTAAATCGGAATTCGTAGTTCCGCTGATTTTAGAGGTATATTTGTACGTTTCAAAAATGGACACTTAGAAACTTTTCTGATGAAGACCACACAATGAATTCCTATGGAAGGAAATACAAGTTACTGGTAAGTACGCTTAGAATTACTTTTCAGGGTCAGTGCTGGGCTAAAAGATGCAGCACTGGGTTCTCTCCTGATAACAGGGGAGTAAATCTGAATTCATAGTTCGGTTGATTTTAGAGGAATATTTGTACATTTCAAAAATGGACACTTAGAAACTTTTCTGCTGAAAATCACACAATGGATTCCTATGGAAGGAAATACAAGTTACAGGTAAGTACGCTTAGAATTACTTTTCAGGGTTGTGCTGGGTTAAAAGATGCAGCACTGGGTTCTCTCCTGATAACAGGTGAGTACATCGGAATTCATAGTTCGACTGATTTTCGAGGAATATTTCTACGTTTCAAAATAGGACAGTTAGAAACTTTTCTGGTGAAAACCACACAATGGATTCCTATGACAGGAAATACAAGTTACTGGTAAGTACGCTTAGAATTACTTTTCAGGGTCAGTGCTGGGCTAAAAGGTGCAGCACTGGGTTCTCTCCTGATAACAGGTGAGTAAATCGGAATTCATAGTTCGGTTGATTTTGGAGGAATATTTGTACGTTTCAACAATGGACACTTAGAAACTTTTCTGCTGAAAACAACACAATGGATTCCTATGGAAGGAAATACAAGTTACTGGTAAGTATGCTTAGAATTACTTTCCAGGGTCAGTGCTGGGCTAAAAGAAACAGCACTGGGTTCTCTCCCGATAACAGGTGAGTAAATCGTTATTCATAGTTTGACTGACTTTAGAGGAATATTTGTACATTTCAAAAATTGACACTTAGAAACTTTTCTGGTGAAGACCACACAATGGAATCCTATGGAAGGAAATACAAGTTACTGGTAAGTGTGCTTAGAATTACTTTTCAAGGTCAGTGCTGGGCTAACAGATGCAGCCCTGGGTTCTCTCCTGATAACAGGTGAGTAAATCGGAATTCGTAGTTCGGCTGATTTTCGAGGAATATTTGTGCGTTTCAAAAATGGACACTTAGAAACTTTAAAGCTGAAAACCACAAAATGGATTCCTTTGGAAGGAAATACAAGTTACTGGTAAGTACGCTTAGAATTACTTTTCAGGGTCAGTGCTGGGCTAACAGATGCAGCCCTGGGTTCTCTCCTGATAACAGGTGAGTAAATCGGAATTTGTAGTTCGGCTGATTTTATAGGAATATTTGTACGTTTCAAAAATGGACACTTAGAAACTTTTCTGCTGAAAACCACACAATGGATTCCTATGGAAAGAAATACAAGTTTCTGGTAAGTACGCTTAGAATTACTTTCCATGGTCAGTGCTGGGCTAAAAGATGCAGCAATGGGTTCTCTCCTGATAACAGGTGAGTAAATCGGAATTTGTAGTTCGGCTGATTTTAGAGGAATATTTGTACGTTTCAAAAATGGACACTTAGAAACTTTTCTGTTGAAAACCACACAATGGATTCCTATGGAAGGAAATACAAGTTACTGGTAAGTACGCTTAGAATTACTTTCCAGGGTCAGTGCTGGGCTAAAAGATGCAGCACTGGGTTCTCTCCTGATAACAGGTGAGTAAATTGGAATTCATAGTTCGACTGATTTTCGAGGAATATTTGTACGTTTCAAAATAGGACAGTTAGAAACTTTTCTGGTGAAAACCACACAATGGATTCCTATGGCAGAAAATACAAGTTACTGGTAAGTACGCTTAGAATTACTTTTCAGGGTCAGTGCTGGGCTAAAAGATGCAGCACTGGGTTCTCTCCTGATAACAGGTGAGTAAATCGGAATTCATAGTTCGGTTGATTTTAGAGGAATATTTGTACGTTTCAACAATGGACACTTAGAAACTTTTCTGCTGAAAACCACACAATGGATTCCTATGGAAGGAAATACAAGTTACTGGTAAGTATGCTTAGAATTACTTTTCAGGGTCGTGCTGGGCTAAAAGATGCAGCACTGGGTTCTCTCCTGATAACAGGTGAGTAAATCGGAATTCGTAGTTCCGCTGATTTTAGAGGTATATTTGTACGTTTCAAAAATGTACACTTAGAAACTTTTCTACTGAAAACAACACAATGGACTCCTATGGAAGGAAATACAAGTTACTGGTAAGTATGCTTAGAATTACTTTTCAGGGTCGTGCTGGGCTAAAAGATGCAGCACTGGGTTCTCTCCTGATAACAGGTGAGTAAATCGGAATTCGTAGTTCTGCTGATTTTAGAGGTATATTTGTACGTTTCAAAAATGTACACTTAGAAACTTTTCTGCTGAAAACAACACAATGGACTCCTATGGAAGGAAATACAAGTTACTGGTAAGTATGCTTAGAATTACTTTTCAGGGTCAGTGATGGGCTAACAGATGCAGCACTGGGTTCTCTCCTGATAACAGGGGAGTAAATCTGAATTCATAGTTCGGTTGATTTTAGAGGAATATTTGTACATTTCAAAAATGGACACTTAGAAAATTTTCTGCTGAAAATCACACAATGGATTCCTATGGAAGGAAATACAAGTTACTGGTAAGTATGCTTAGAACTACTTTTCAGGGTCAGTGATGGGCTAACAGATGCAGCCCTGGGTTCTCTCCTGATAAAAGGTGAGTAAATCAGAATTCATAGTTCGGCTGATTTTAGAGGAATATGTGTGCGTTTCAAAAATGGACACTTAGAAACTTTTCTGCTGAAAACCACACAATGCATTTCTATGGAAGGAAATACAAGTTACTGGTAAGTACGCTTAGAATTACTTTCCAGGGTCAGTGCTGGTCTAAAAGATGCAGCACTGGGTTCTCTCCTGATAACAGGTGAGTAAACCGGAATGTGTAGTTCGACTGATTTTAGAGGAATATTTGTACATTTCAAAAATGGATACTTAGAAACTTTTCTGATGAAGACCACACAATTAATTCCTATGGAAGGAAATACAAGTTACTGGTAAGTACGCTTAGAATTACTTTTCAGGGTCAGTGCTGGGCTAAAAGATGCAGCACTGGGTTCTTTCCTGATAACAGGGGAGTAAATCTGAATTCATAGTTCGGTTGATTTTAGAGGAATATTTGTACATTTCAAAAATGGACACTTAGAATCTTTTCTGCTGAAAATCACACAATGGATTCCTATGGAAGGAAATACAAGTTACTGGTAAGTACGCTTAGAATTACTTTTCAGGGTTGTGCTGGGTTAAAAGATGCAGCACTGGGTTCTCTCCTGATAACAGGTGAGTAAATCGGAATTCATAGTTCGACTGATTTTCGAGGAATATTTGTACGTTTCAAAATAGGACAGTTAGAAACTTTTCTGGTGAAAACCACACAATGGATTCCTATGGCAGGAAATACAAGTTACTGGTAAGTACGCTTAGAATTACTTTTCAGGGTCGGTGCTGGGCTAAAAGGTGCAGCACTGGGTTCTCTCCTGATAACAGGTGAGTAACTCGGAATTCATAGTTCGGTTGATTTTGGAGGAATATTTGTACGTTTCAACAATGGACACTTAGAAACTTTTCTGCTGAAAACCACAGAATGGATTCCTATGGAAGGAAATACAAGTTACTGGTAAGTACGCTTAGAATTACTTTTCAGGGTCGTGCTGGGCTAAAAGATGCAGCTCTGGGTTCTCTCCTGATAACAGGTGAGTAAATCGGAATTCGTAGTTTCGCTGATTTTAGAGGTATATTTGTACGTTTCAAAAATGGACACTTAGAAACTTTTCTGATGAAGACCACACAATGAATTCCTATGGAAGGAAATACAAGTTACTGGTAAGTACGTTTAGAATTACTTTTCAGGGTCAGTGCTGGGCTAAAAGATGCAGCACTGGGTTCTCTCCTGATAACAGGGGAGTAAATCTGAATTCATAGTTCGGTTGATTTTAGAGGAATATTTGTACATTTCAAAAATGGACACTTAGAAACTTTTCTGCTGAAAATCACACAATGGATTCCTATGGAAGGAAATACAAATTACAGGTAAGTACGCTTAGAATTACTTTTCAGGGTTGTGCTGGGTTAAAAGATGCAGCACTGGGTTCTCTCCTGATAACAGGTGAGTAAATCGGAATTCATAGTTCGACTGATTTTCGAGGAATATTTGTACGTTTCAAAATAGGACAGTTAGAAACTTTTCTGGTGAAAACCACACAATGGATTCCTATGGCAGGAAATACAAGTTACTGGTAAGTACGCTTAGAATTACTTTTTGAGGGTCAGTGCTGGGATAAAAGATGCAGCACTGGGTTCTCTCCTGATAACAGGTGAGTAAATCGGAATTCATAGTTCGGTTGATTTTAGAGGAATATTTGTACGTTTCAACAATGGACACTTAGAAACTTTTCTGCTGAAAACAACACAATGGACTCCTATGGAAGGAAATACAAGTTACTGGTAAGTATGCTTAGAATTACTTTTCAGGGTCAGTGCTGGGCTAAAAGGTGCAGCACTGGGTTCTCTCCTGATAACAGGTGAGTAAATCGGAATTCATAGTTCGGTTGATTTTGGAGGAATATTTGTACGTTTCAACAATGGACACTTAGAAACTTTTCTGCTGAAAACAACACAATGGATTACTATGGAAGGAAATACAAGTTACTGGTAAGTATGCTTAGAATTACTTTCCAGGGTCAGTGCTGGGCTAAAAGAAACAGCACTGGGTTCTCTCCCGATAACAGGTGAGTAAATCGTTATTCATAGTTTGACTGACTTTAGAGGAATATTTTCAAAAATTGACACTTAGAAACTTTTCTGGTGAAGACCACACAATGGAATCCTATGGAAGGAAATACAAGTTACTGGTAAGTATGCTTAGAATTACTTTTCAAGGTCAGTGCTGGGCTAACAGATGCAGCCCTGGGTTCTCTCCTGATAACAGGTGAGTAAATCGGAATTCGTAGTTCGGCTGATTTTCGAGGAATATTTGTGCGTTTCAAAAATGGACACTTAGAAACTTTAAAGCTGAAAACCACAAAATGGATTCCTTTGGAAGCAAATACAAGTTACTGGTAAGTACGCTTAGAATTACTTTTCAGGGTCAGTGCTGGGCTAACAGATGCAGCCCTGGGTTCTCTCCTGATAACAGGTGAGTAAATCGGAATTTGTAGTTTGGCTGATTTTAGAGGAATATTTGTACGTTTCAAAAATGGACACTTAGAAACTTTTCTGCTGAAAACCACACAATGGATTCCTATGGAAAGAAATACAAGTTTCTGGTAAGTACGCTTAGAATTACTTTCCAGGGTCAGTGCTGGGCTAAAAGATGCAGCAACGGGTTCTCTCCTGATAACAGGTGAGTAAATCGGAATTCGTAGTTCGGCTGATTTTAGAGGAATATTTGTACGTTTCAAAAATGGACACTTAGAAACTTTTCTGTTGAAAACCACACAATGGATTCCTATGGAAGGAAATACAAGTCACTGGTAAGTACGCTTAGAATTACTTTCCAGGGTCAGTGCTGGGCTAAAAGATGCAGCACTGGGTTCTCTCCTGATAACAGGTGAGTAAATTGGAATTCATAGTTCGACTGATTTTCGAGGAATATTTGTACGTTTCAAAATAGGACAGTTAGAAACTTTTCTGGTGAAAACCACACAATGGATTCCTATGGCAGGAAATACAAGTTACTGGTAAGTACGCTTAGAATTACTTTTCAGGGTCAGTGCTGGGCTAAAAGATGCAGCACTGGGTTCTCTCCTGATAACAGGTGAGTAAATCGGAATTCATAGTTCGGTTGATTTTAGAGGAATATTTGTACGTTTCAACAATGGACACTTAGAAACTTTTCTGCTGAAAACCACACAATGGATTCCTATGGAAGGAAATACAAGTTACTGGTAAGTATGCTTAGAATTACTTTTCAGGGTCGTGCTGGGCTAAAAGATGCAGCACTGGGTTCTCTCCTGATAACAGGTGAGTAAATCGGAATTCGTAGTTCCGCTGATTTTAGAGGTATATTTGTACGTTTCAAAAATTTACACTTAGAAACTTTTCTACTGAAAACAACACAATGGACGCCTATGGAAGGAAATACAAGTTACTGATAAGTATGCTTAGAATTACTTTTCAGGGTCAGTGATGGGCTAAAAGGTGCAGCACTGGGTTCTCTCCTGATAACAGGTGAGTAAATCGGAATTCATAGTTCGGCTGATTTTAGAGGAATATGTGTGCGTTTCAAAAATGGACACTTAGAAACTTTTCTGCTGAAAACCACACAATGCATTTCTATGGAAGGAAATACAAGTTACTGGTAAGTACGCTTAGAATTACTTTCCAGGGTCAGTGCTAGTCTAAAAGATGCAGCACTGGGTTCTCTCCTGATAACAGGTGAGTAAACCGGAATGTGTAGTTCGACTGATTTTAGAGGAATATTTGTACATTTCAAAAATGGACACTTAGAAACTTTTCTGATGAAGACCACACAATGAATTCCTATGGAAGGAAATACAAGTTACTGGTAAGTACGCTTAGAATTACTTTTCAGGGTCAGTGCTGAGCTAAAAGATGCAGCACTGGGTTCTCTCCTGATAACAGGGGAGTAAATCTGAATTCATAGTTCGGTTGATTTTAGAGGAATATTTGTACATTTCAAAAATGGACACTTAGAAACCTTTCTGCTGAAAATCACACAATGGATTCCTATGGAAGGAAATACAAGTTACTGGTAAGTATGCTTAGAATTACTTTTCAGGGTTGTGCTGGGTTAAAAGATGCAGCACTGGGTTCTCTCCTGATAACAGGTGAGTAAATCGGAATTCATAGTTCGACTGATTTTCAAGGAATATTTGTACGTTTCAAAATAGGACAGTTAGAAACTTTTCTGGTGAAAACCACACAATGGATTCCTATGGCAGGAAATACAAGTTACTGGTAAGTACGCTTAGAATTACTTTTCAGGGTCAGTGCTGGGCTAAAAGGTGCAGCACTGGGTTCTCTCCTGATAACAGGTGAGTAAATCGGAATTCATAGTTCGGTTGATTTTGGAGGAATATTTGTACGTTTCAACAATGGACACTTAGAAACTTTTCTGCTGAAAACCACACAATGGATTCCTATGGAAGGAAATACAAGTTACTGGTAAGTACGCTTAGAATTACTTTTCAGGGTCCTGCTGGGCTAAAAGATGCAGCTCTGGGTTCTCTCCTGATAACAGGTGAGTAAATCAGAATTTGTAGTTCGGCTGATTTTAGAGGAATATTTGTACGTTTCAAAAATGGACACTTAGAAACTTTTCTGTTGAAAACCACACAATGGATTCCTATGGAAGGAAATACAAGTTACTGGTAAGTACGCTTAAAATTACTTTCCAGGGTCAGTGCTGGGCTAAAAGATGCAGCACTGGGTTCTCTCCTGATAACAGGTGAGTAAATTGGAATTCATAGTTCGACTGATTTTCGAGGAATATTTGTACGTTTCAAAATAGGACAGTTAGAAACTTTTCTGGTGAAAACCACACAATGGATTCCTATGGCAGGAAATACAAGTTACTGGTAAGTACGCTTAGAATTACTTTTTGAGGGTCAGTGCTGGGATAAAAGATGCAGCACTGGGTTCTCTCCTGATAACAGGTGAGTAAATCGGAATTCATAGTTTGGTTGATTTTAGAGGAATATTTGTACGTTTCAACAATGGACACTTAGAAACTTTTCTGCTGAAAACCACACAATGGATTCCTATGGAAGGAAATACAAGTTACTGGTAAGTATGCTTAGAATTACTTTTCAGGGTCGTGCTGGGCTAAAAGATGCAGCACTGGGTTCTCTCCTGATAACAGGTGAGTAAATCGGAATTCGTAGTTCCGCTGATTTTAGAGGTATATTTGTACGTTTCAAAAATGTACACTTAGAAACTTTTCTGCTGAAAACAACACAATGGACTCCGATGGAAGGAAATACAAGTTACTGGTAAGTATGCTTAGAATTACTTTTCAGGGTCAGTGATGGGCTAACAGATGCAGCCCTGGGTTCTCTCCTGATAAAAGGTGAGTAAATCGGAATTCATAGTTCGGCTGATTTTAGAGGAATATGTGTGCGTTTCAAAAATGGACACTTAGAAACTTTTCTGCTGAAAACCACACAATGCATTTCTATGGAAGGAAATACAAGTTACTGGTAAGTACGCTTAGAATTACTTTCCAGGGTCAGTGCTGGTCTAAAAGATGCAGCACTGGGTTCTCTCCTGATAACAGGTGAGTAAATCGGAATTCATAGTTCGGTTGATTTTGGAGGAATATTTGTACGTTTCAAAAATGGAGACTTAGAAACTTTTCTGATGAAAACCACACAATGGATTCCTATGGAAGGAAATACAAGTTACTGGCAAGAATGCTTAGAATTACTTTCCAGGGTCAGTGCTGGGCTAAAAGAAGCAGCACTGGGTTCTCTCCCGATAACAGGTGAGTAAATAAGAATTCATAGTTTGACTGACTTTAGAGGAATATTTGTACATTTCAAAAATTGACACTTAGAAACTTTTCTGGTGAAGACCACACAATAGATTCCTATGGAAGGAAATACAAGTTACTGGTAAGTATGCTTAGAATTACTTTCCAGGGTCAGTTCTGGGCTAACAGATGCAGCACTGGGTTCTCTCCTGATAACAGGTGAGTAAATCGGAATTCGTAGTTTGACTGATTTTCGAGGAATATTTGTTCGTTTCAAAAATGGACACTTAGAAACTTTTCTGTTGAAAACCACACAATTGATTCCTATGGAAGAAAATACAAGTTACTGGTAAGTACACTTAGAATTACTTTCCAGGGTCAGTGCTGGTCTAAAAGATGGAGCACTGGGTTCTCTCTTGATAACAGGTGAGTAAATCGGAATTTGTAGTTCGACTGATTTTAGAGGAATATTTGTACATTTCAAAAATGGACACTTAGAAACTTTTCTGATGAAGACCACACAATGGATTCCTATGGAAGGAAATACAAGTTACTGATAAGTACTCTTAGAATTGCTTTCCAGGGTCAGTGCTGGGCTAAAAGATGCAGCACTGGGTTCTCTCCGGATAACAGGTGAGTAAATCGGAATTCATAGTTCGACTGATTTTCGAAGAATATTTGTACGTTTCAAAAATGGAGACTTAGAAACTTTTCTGCTGAAAACCACACAATGGATTCCTATGGAAGGAAATACAAGTTACTGGTAAGTATGCTTAGAATTACTTTTCAGCGTAAGTGCTGGGCTAACAGATGCAGCACTGGGTTCTCTCCTGATAACAGGTGAGTAAATCCAAATTTGTAGTTCGACTGATTTTAGAGGAATATTTGTATGTTTCAAAAATGGAGACTTAGAAACTTTTCTGCTGAAAACCACACAATGGATTCCTATGGAAGGAAATACAAGTTACTGGTAAGTACGCTTAGAATTACTTTTCAGGGTCAGTGCTGGGCTAACAGATGCAGCACTGGGTTCTCTCCTGATAACAGGTGAGTAAATCGGAATTCATAGTTCGGCTGATTTTAGAGGAATATTTGTATGTTTCAAAAATATACACTTAGAAACTTTTCTGCTGAAAACCACACAATGGATTCCTATGGAAGGAAATACAAGTTTCTGGTAAGTACGCTTAGAATTACTTTCCAGGGTCAGTGCTGGGCTAAAAGATGCAGCACTGGGTTCTCTCCTGATAACAGGTGAGTAAATCGGAATTCGTAGTTCGGCTGAATTTAGAGGAATATTTGTACATTTCAAAAATGGGCACTTAGAAACTTTTCTGTTGAAAACCACAAAATGGATTCCTATGGAAGGAAATACAAGTTACTGGTAAGTACGCTTAGCTTAGAATTACTTTCCAGGTTCAGTGTTGGTCTAAAAGATGCAGCACTGGGTTCTCTCCTGATAACAGGTGAGTAAATCGAAATTCGTAGTTCGACTGATTTTAGAGGAATATTTGTACATTTCAAAAATGGGCACTTAGAAACTTTTCTGGTGAAGACCACACAATGGATTCCTATGGAAGGAAATACAAGTTACTGGTAAGTACGCTTAGAATTACATTTCAGGGTCAGTGCTGGGCTAACAGATGCAGCCCTGGGTTCTCTCCTGATAACAGGTGAGTAAATCGGACTTCATAGTTTGACTGATTTTAGAGGAATATTTATACGTTTCAAAAATGGACACTTTGAAACTTTTCTGCTGAAACCACACAATGGATTCCTTTGGATGGAAATACGAGTTACTGGTAAGTATGCTTAGAATTACTTCCCAGGGTCAGTGCTGGGCTAAAAGAAACAGCACTGGGTTCTCTCCCGATAACAGGTGAGTAAATCGTTATTCATAGTTTGACTGACTTTAGAGGAATATTTGTACATTTCAAAAATTGACACTTAGAAACTTTTCTGGTGAAGACCACACAATGGATTCCTATGAAAGGAAATACAAGTTACTGGTAAGTATGCTTAGAATTACTTTTCAAGGTCAGTGCTGGGCTAACAGATGCAGCCCTGGGTTCTCTCCTGATAACAGGTGAGTAAATCGGAATTCGTAGTTCGGCTGATTTTCGAGGAATATTTGTGCGTTTCAAAAATGGACACTTAGAAACTTTTCTGCTGAAAACCACACAATGGATTCCTTTGGAAGGAAATACAAGTTACTGGTAAGTACGCTTAGAATTACTTTTCAGAGTCAGTGCTGGGCTAACAGATGCAGCACTGGATTCTCTCCTGATAACAGGTGAGTAAATCGGAATTCGTAGTTTGACTGATTCTATAGGAATATTTGTGCATTTCAAAAATGGACACTTAGAAACTTTTCTGTTGAAAACCACACAATGGATTCCTATGGAAGAAAATACAAGTTACTGGTAAGTACGCTTAGAATTACTTTCCAGGGTCAGTGCTGGTCTAAAAGATGGAGCACTGGGTTCTCTTTGATAACAGGTGAGTAAATCGGAATTTGTAATTCGACTGATTTTAGAGGAATATTTGTACATTTCAAAAATGGACACTTAGAAACTTTTCTGATGAAGACCACACAATGGATTCCTATGGAAGGAAATACAAGTTACTGGTAAGTACTCTTAGAATTCCTTTCCAGGGTCAGTGCTGGGCTAAAAGATGCAGCACTGGGTTCTCTCCTGATAACAGGTGAGTAAATCTAAATTCGTAGTTCGATTGATTTTAGAGGAATATTTGTATGTTTCAAAAATGGACACTTAGAAACTTTTCTGTTGAAAACCACACAATGGATTCCTATGGAAGGAAATACAAGTAACTGGTAAGTACGCTTAGAATTACTTTCCAGGGTCAGTGCTGGGCTAAAAGATGCAGCACTGGGTTCTCTCCTGATAACAGGTGAGTAAATTGGAATTCATAGTTCGACTGATTTTCGAGGAATATTTGTACGTTTCAAAATAGGACAGTTAGAAACTTTTCTGGTGAAAACCACACAATGGATTCCTATGGCAGGAAATACAAGTTACTGGTAAGTACGCTTAGAATTACTTTTCAGGGTCAGTGCTGGGCTAAAAGATGCAGCACTGGGTTCTCTCCTGATAACAGGTGAGTAAATCGGAATTCATAGTTCGGTTGATTTTAGAGGAATATTTGTATGTTTCAACAATGGACACTTAGAAACTTTTCTGCTGAAAACCACACAATGGATTCCTATGGAAGGAAATACAAGTTACTGGTAAGTACGCTTAGAATTACTTTTCAGGGTCAGTGCTGGGCTAAAAGATGCAGCACTGGGTTCTCTCCTGATAACAGGTGAGTAAATCGGAATTCGTAGTTCGGCTGATTTTAGAGGTATATTTGTACGTTTCAAAAATGTACACTTAGAAACTTTTCTGCTGAAAACAACACAATGGACTCCTATGGAAGGAAATACAAGTTACTGGTAAGTATGCTTAGAATTACTTTTCAGGGTCAGTGATTGGCTAACAGATGCAGCCCTGGGTTCTCTCCTGATAAAAGGTGAGTAAATCGGAATTCATAGTTCGGCTGATTTTAGAGGAATATGTGTGTGTTTCAAAAATGGACACTTAGAAACTTTTCTGCTGAAAACCACACAATGCATTTCTATGGAAGGAAATACAAGTTACTGGTAAGTACGCTTAGAATTACTTTCCAGGGTCAGTGCTGGCATAAAAGATGCAGCACTGGGTTCTCTCCTGATAACAGGTGAGTAAACCGGAATGTGTAGTTCGACTGATTTTAGAGGAATATTAGGTACATTTCAAAAATGGACACTTAGAAACTTTTCTGATGAAGACCACACAATGAATTCCTATGGAAGGAAATACAAGTTACTGGTAAGTACGCTTAGAATTACTTTTCAGGGACAGTGCTGGGCTAAAAGATGCAGCACTGGGTTCTCTCCTGATAACAGGGGAGTAAATCTGAATTCATAGTTCGGTTGATTTTAGAGGAATATTTGTACATTTCAAAAATGGACACTTAGAAACTTTTCTGCTGAAAATCACACAATGGATTCCTATGGAAGGAAATACAAGTAACTGGTAAGTACGCTTAGAATTACTTTCCAGGGTCAGTGCTGGGCTAAAAGATGCAGCACTGGGTTCTCTCCTGATAACAGGTGAGTAAATTGGAATTCATAGTTCGACTGATTTTCGAGGAATATTTGTACGTTTCAAAATAGGACAGTTAGAAACTTTTCTGGTGAAAACCACACAATGGATTCCTATGGCAGGAAATACAAGTTACTGGTAAGTACGCTTAGAATTACTTTTCAGGGTCAGTGCTGGGCTAAAAGATGCAGCACTGGGTTCTCTCCTGATAACAGGTGAGTAAATCGGAATTCATAGTTCGGTTGATTTTAGAGGAATATTTGTATGTTTCAACAATGGACACTTAGAAACTTTTCTGCTGAAAACCACACAATGGATTCCTATGGAAGGAAATACAAGTTACTGGTAAGTATGCTTAGAATTACTTTTCAGGGTCGTGCTGGGCTAAAGATGCAGCACTGGGTTCTCTCCTGATAACAGGTGAGTAAATCGGAATTCGTAGTTCGGCTGATTTTAGAGGTATATTTGTACGTTTCAAAAATGTACACTTAGAAACTTTTCTGCTGAAAACAACACAATGGACTCCTATGGAAGGAAATACAAGTTACTGGTAAGTATGCTTAGAATTACTTTTCAGGGTCAGTGATTGGCTAACAGATGCAGCCCTGGGTTCTCTCCTGATAAAAGGTGAGTAAATCGGAATTCATAGTTCGGCTGATTTTAGAGGAATATGTGTGTGTTTCAAAAATGGACACTTAGAAACTTTTCTGCTGAAAACCACACAATGCATTTCTATGGAAGGAAATACAAGTTACTGGTAAGTACGCTTAGAATTACTTTCCAGGGTCAGTGCTGGCATAAAAGATGCAGCACTGGGTTCTCTCCTGATAACAGGTGAGTAAACCGGAATGTGTAGTTCGACTGATTTTAGAGGAATATTAGGTACATTTCAAAAATGGACACTTAGAAACTTTTCTGATGAAGACCACACAATGAATTCCTATGGAAGGAAATACAAGTTACTGGTAAGTACGCTTAGAATTACTTTTCAGGGTTGTGCTGGGTTAAAAGATGCAGCACTGGGTTCTCTCCTGATAACAGGTGAGTAAATCAGAATTCATAGTTCGACTGATTTTCGAGGAATATTTGTACGTTTCAAAATAGGACAGTTAGAAACTTTTCTGGCGAAAACCACACAATGGATTCCTATGGCAGGAAATACAAGTTACTGGTAAGTACGCTTAGAATTACTTTTCAGGGTCAGTGCCGGGCTAAAAGGTGCAGCACTGGGTTCTCTCCTGATAACAGGTGAGTAAATCAGAATTCATAGTTCGGTTGATTTCGGAGGAATATTTGTACGTTTCAACAATGGACACTTAGAAACTTTTCTGCTGAAAACCACACAATAGATTCCTATGGAAGGAAATACAAGTTACTGGTAAGTACGCTTAGAATTACTTTTCAGGGTCGTGCTGGGCTAAAAGATGCAGCTCTGGGTTCTCTCCTGGTAACAGGTGAGTAAATCGGAATTTGTAGTTCAGCTGATTTTAGAGGAATATTTGTACGTTTCAAAAATGGACACTTAGAAACTTTTCTGCTGAAAACCACACAATGGATTCCTATGGAAGGAAATACAAGTTTCTGGTAAGTACGCTTAGAATTACTTTCCAAGGTCAGTGCTGGGCTAAAAGATGCAGCACTGGGTTCTCTCCTGATAACAGGTGAGTAAATCGGAATTCGTAGTTCGGCTGATTTTAGAGGAATATTTGTACGTTTCAAAAATGGACACTTAGAAACTTTTCTGTTGAAAACCACACAATGGATTCCTATGGAAGGAAATACAAGTTACTGGTAAGTACGCTTAAAATTACTTTCCAGGGTCAGTGCTGGGCTAAAAGATGCAGCACTGGGTTCTCTCCTGATAACAGGTGAGTAAATTGGAATTCATAGTTCGACTGATTTTCGAGGAATATTTGTACGTTTCAAAATAGGACAGTTAGAAACTTTTCTGGTGAAAACCACACAATGGATTCCTATGGAAAGAAATACAAGTTACTGGTAAGTATGCTTAGAATTACTTTTCAGGGTCGTGCTGTGCTAAAAGATGCAGCACTGGGTTCTCTCCTGATAACAGGTGAGTAAATCGGAATTCGTAGTTCTGCTGATTTTAGAGGTATATTTGTACGTTTCAAAAATGTACACTTAGAAACTTTTCTGCTGAAAACAACACAATGGACTCCTATGGAAGGAAATACAAGTTACTGGTAAGTACGCTTAGAATTACTTTTCAGGGACAGTGCTGGGCTAAAAGATGCAGCACTGGGTTCTCTCCTGATAACAGGGGAGTAAATCTGAATTCATAGTTCGGTTGATTTTAGAGGAATATTTGTACATTTCAAAAATGGACACTTAGAAACTTTTCTGCTGAAAATCACACAATGGATTCCTATGGAAGGAAATACAAGTTACTGGTAAGTACGCTTAGAATTACTTTTCAGGGTTGTGCTGGGTTAAAAGATGCAGCACTGGGTTCTCTCCTGATAACAGGTGAGTAAATCAGAATTCATAGTTCGACTGATTTTCGAGGAATATTTGTACGTTTCAAAATAGGACAGTTAGAAACTTTTCTGGCGAAAACCACACAATGGATTCCTATGGCAGGAAATACAAGTTACTGGTAAGTACGCTTAGAATTACTTTTCAGGGTCAGTGCCAGGCTAAAAGGTGCAGCACTGGGTTCTCTCCTGATAACAGGTGAGTAAATCGGAATTCATAGTTCGGTTGATTTCGGAGGAATATTTGTACGTTTCAACAATGGACACTTAGAAACTTTTCTGCTGAAAACCACACAATAGATTCCTATGGAAGGAAATACAAGTTACTGGTAAGTACGCTTAGAATTACTTTTCAGGGTCGTGCTGGGCTAAAAGATGCAGCTCTGGGTTCTCTCCTGGTAACAGGTGTGTAAATCGGAATTTGTAGTTCAGCTGATTTTAGAGGAATATTTGTACGTTTCAAAAATGGACACTTAGAAACTTTTCTGCTGAAAACCACACAATGGATTCCTATGGAAGGAAATACAAGTTTCTGGTAAGTACGCTTAGAATTACTTTCCAAGGTCAGTGCTGGGCTAAAAGATGCAGCACTGGGTTCTCTCCTGATAACAGGTGAGTAAATCGGAATTCGTAGTTCGGCTGATTTTAGAGGAATATTTGTACGTTTCAAAAATGGACACTTAGAAACTTTTCTGTTGAAAACCACACAATGGATTCCTATGGAAGGAAATACAAGTTACTGGTAAGTACGCTTAGAATTACTTTCCAGGGTCAGTGCTGGGCTAAAAGATGCAGCACTGGGTTCTCTCCTGATAACAGGTGAGTAAATTGGAATTCATAGTTCGACTGATTTTCGAGGAATATTTGTACGTTTCAAAATAGGACAGTTAGAAACTTTTCTGGTGAAAACCACACAATGGATTCCTATGGAAGGAAATACAAGTTACTGGTAAGTATGCTTAGAATTACTTTTCAGGGTCGTGCTGGGCTAAAAGATGCAGCACTGGGTTCTCTCCTGATAACAGGTGAGTAAATCGGAATTCGTAGTTCTGCTGATTTTAGAGGTATATTTGTACGTTTCAAAAATGTACACTTAGAAACTTTTCTGCTGAAAACAACACAATGGACTCCTATGGAAGGAAATACAAGTTACTGGTAAGTATGCTTAGAATTACTTTTCAGGGTCAGTGATGGGCTAACAGATGCAGCACTGGGTTCTCTCCTGATAACAGGGGAGTAAATCTGAATTCATAGTTCGGTTGATTTTAGAGGAATATTTGTACATTTCAAAAATGGACACTTAGAAACTTTTCTGCTGAAAATCACACAATGGATTCCTATGGAAGGAAATACAAGTTACTGGTAAGTACGCTTAGAATTACTTTTCAGGGTTGTGCTTGGTTAAAAGATGCAGCACTGGGTTCTCTCCTGATAACAGGTGAGTAAATCAGAATTCATAGTTCGACTGATTTACGAGGAATATTTGTACATTTCAAAATAGGACAGTTAGAAACTTTTCTGGCGAAAACCACACAATGGATTCCTATGGCAGGAAATACAAGTTACTGGTAAGTACGCTTAGAATTACTTTTCAGGGTCAGTGCCGGGCTAAAAGGTGCAGCACTGGGTTCTCTCCTGATAACAGGTGAGTAAATCGGAATTCATAGTTCGGTTGATTTCGGAGGAATATTTGTACGTTTCAACAATGGACACTTAGAAACTTTTCTGCTGAAAACCACACAATAGATTCCTATGGAAGGAAATACAAGTTACTGGTAAGTACGCTTAGAATTACTTTTCAGGGTCGTGCTAGGCTAAAAGATGCAGCTCTGGGTTCTCTCCTGATAACAGGTGAGTAAATCGGAATTTGTAGTTCGGCTGATTTTAGAGGAATATTTGTACGTTTCAAAAATGGACACTTAGAAACTTTTCTGCTGAAAACCACACAATGGATTCCTATGGAAGGAAATACAAGTTTCTGGTAAGTACGCTTAGAATTACTTTCCAAGGTCAGTGCTGGGCTAAAAGATGCAGCACTGGGTTCTCTCCTGATAACAGGTGAGTAAATCGGAATTCGTAGTTCGGCTGATTTTAGAGGAATATTTGTACGTTTCAAAAATGGACACTTAGAAACTTTTCTGTTGAAAACCACACAATGGATTCCTATGGAAGGAAATACAAATTACTGGTAAGTACGCTTAGAATTACTTTCCAGGGTCAGTGCTGGGCTAAAAGATGCAGCACTGGGTTCTCTCCTGATAACAGGTGAGTAAATTGGAATTCATAGTTCGACTGATTTTCGAGGAATATTTGTACGTTTCAAAATAGGACAGTTAGAAACTTTTCTGGTGAAAACCACACAATGGATTCCTATGGCAGGAAATACAAGTTACTGGTAAGTACGCTTAGAATTACTTTTCAGGGTCAGTGCTGGGCTAAAAGATGCAGCACTGGGTTCTCTCCTGATAACAGGTGAATAAATCGGAATTCATAGTTCGGTTGATTTTAGAGGAATATTTGTACGTTTCAACAATGGACACTTAGAAACTTTTCTGCTGAAAACAACACAATGGACTCCTATGGAAGGAAATACAAGTTACTGGTAAGTATGCTTAGAATTACTTTTCAGGGTCAGTGATGGGCTAACAGATGCAGCCCTGGGTTCTCTCCTGATAAAAGGTGAGTAAATCAGAATTCATAGTTCGGCTGATTTTAGAGGAATATGTGTGCGTTTCAAAAATGGACACTTAGAAACTTTTCTGCTGAAAACCACACAATGCATTTCTATGGAAGGAAATACAAGTTACTGGTAAGTACGCTTAGAATTACTTTCCAGGGTCAGTGCTGGTCTAAAAGATGCAGCACTGGGTTCTCTCCTGATAACAGGTGAGTAAACCGGAATGTGTAGTTCGACTGATTTTAGAGGAATATTTGTACATTTCAAAAATGGACACTTAGAAACTTTTCTGATGAAGACCACACAATTAATTCCTATGGCAGGAAATACAAGTTACTGGTAAGTACGCCTAGAATTACTTTTCAGGGTCAGTGCTGGGCTAAAAGGTGCAGCACTGGGTTCTCTCCTGATAACAGGTGAGTAAATCGGAATTCATAGTTCGGTTGATTTTGGAGGAATATTTGTACGTTTCAAAAATGGACACTTAGAAACTTTTCTGATGAAGACCACACAATGAATTCCTATGGAAGGAAATACAAGTTACTGGTAAGTACGCTTAGAATTACTTTTCAGGGTCAGTGCTGGGCTAAAAGATGCAGCACTGGGTTCTCTCCTGATAACAGGGGAGTAAATCTGAATTCATAGTTCGGTTGATTTTAGAGGAATATTTGTACATTTCAAAAATGGAGACTTAGAAACTTTTCTGCTGAAAACAACACAATGGACTCCTATGGAAGGAAATACAAGTTACTGGTAAGTATGCTTAGAATTACTTTTCAGGGTTGTGCTGGGTTAAAAGATGCAGCACTGGGTTCTCTCCTGATAACAGGTGAGTAAATCGGAATTCATAGTTCGACTGATTTTCGAGGAATATTTGTACGTTTCAAAATAGGACAGTTAGAAACTTTTCTGGTGAAAACCACACAATGGATTCCTATGACAGGAAATACAAGTTACTGGTAAGTACGCTTAGAATTACTTTTCAGGGTCAGTGCTGGGCTAAAAGGTGCAGCACTGGGTTCTCTCCTGATAACAGGTGAGTAAATCGGAATTTGTAGTTCGACTGATTTTAGAGGAATATTTGTACATTTCAAAAATGGACACTTAGAAACTTTTCTGATGAAGACCACACAATGGATTCCTATGGAAGGAAATACAAGTTACTGGTAAGTACTCTTAGAATTGCTTTCCAGGGTCAGTGCTGGGTTAAAAGATGCAGCACTGGGTTCTGTCCGGATAACAGGTGAGTAAATCAGAATTCATAGTTCGACTGATTTTCGAGGAATATTTGTACGTTTCAAAGATGGAGACTTAGAAACTTTTCTGCTGAAAACCACACAATGGATTCCTATGGAAGGAAATACAAGTTACTGGTAAGTACGCTTAGAATTACCTTTCAGGGTTGTGCTGGGTTAAAAGATGCAGCACTGGGTTCTCTCCTGATCACAAATGAGTAAATCCAAATTCGTAGTTCGACTGATTTTAGAGGAACATTTGTACGTTTCAAAAATGGAGACTTAGAAACTTTTCTGCTGAAAACAACACAATGGACTCCTATGGAAGGAAATACAAGTTACTGGTAAGTATGCTTAGAATTACTTTTCAGGGTCAGTGATGGGCTAACAGATGCAGTCCTGGGTTCTCTCCTGATAAAAGGTGAGTAAATCGGAATTCATAGTTCGGCTGATTTTAGAGGAATATGTGTGCGTTTCAAAAATGGACACTTAGAAACTTTTCTGCTGAAAACCACACAATGCATTTCTATGGAAGGAAATACAAGTTACTGGTAAGTACGCTTAGAATTACTTTCCAGGGTCAGTGCTGGTCTAATAAATGCAGCACTGGGTTCTCTCCTGATAACAGGTGAGTAAACCGGAATGTGTAGTTCGACTGATTTTAGAGGAATATTTGTACATTTCAAAAATGGACACTTAGAAACTTTTCTGATGAAGACCACACAATTATTTCCTATGGAAGGAAATACAAGTTACTGTTAAGTACGCTTAGAATTACTTTTCAGGGTCAGTGCTGGGCTAAAAGATGCAGCACTGGGTTCTCTCCTGATAACAGGGGAGTAAATCTGAATTCATAGTTCGGTTGATTTTAGAGGAATATTTGTACATTTCAAAAATGGACACTTAGAATCTTTTCTGCTGAAAATCACACAATGGATTCCTATGGAAGGAAATACAAGTTACTGGTAAGTACGCTTAGAATTACTTTTCAGGGTTGTGCTGGGTTAAAAGATGCAGCACTGGGTTCTCTCCTGATAACAGGTGAGTAAATCGGAATTCATAGTTCGACTGATTTTCGAGGAATATTTGTACGTTTCAAAATAGGACAGTTAGAAACTTTTCTGGTGAAAACCACACAATGGATTCCTATGGCAGGAAATACAAGTTACTGGTAAGTACGCTTAGAATTACTTTTCAGGGTCAGTGCTGGGCTAAAAGGTGCAGCACTGGGTTCTCTCCTGATAACAGGTGAGTAAATCGGAATTCATAGTTCGGTTGATTTTGGAGGAATATTTGTACGTTTCAACAATGGACACTTAGAAACTTTTCTGCTGAAAACCACAGAATGGATTCCTATGGAAGGAAATACAAGTTACTGGTAAGTACGCTTAGAATTACTTTTCAGGGTCGTGCTGGGCTAAAAGATGCAGCTCTGGGTTCTCTCCTGATAACAGGTGAGTAAATCGGAATTCGTAGTTCCGCTGATTTTAGAGGTATATTTGTACGTTTTAAAAATGGACACTTAGAAACTTTTCTGATGAAGACCACACAATGAATTCCTATGGAAGGAAATACAAGTTACTGGTAAGTACGCTTAGAATTACTTTTCAGGGTCAGTGCTGGGCTAAAAGATGCAGCACTGGGTTCTCTCCTGATAACAGGGGAGTAAATCTGAATTCATAGTTCGGTTGATTTTAGAGGAATATTTGTACATTTCAAAAATGGACACTTAGAAACTTTTCTGCTGAAAATCACACAATGGATTCCTATGGAAGGAAATACAAGTTACTGGTAAGTACGCTTAGAATTACTTTTCAGGGTTGTGCTGGGTTAAAAGATGCAGCACTGGGTTCTCTCCTGATAACAGGTGAGTAAATCGGAATTCATAGTTCGACTGATTTTCGAGGAATATTTGTACGTTTCAAAATAGGACAGTTAGAAACTTTTCTGGTGAAAACCACACAATGGATTCCTATGGCAGGAAATACAAGTTACTGGTAAGTACGCTTAGAATTACTTTTCAGGGTCAGTGCTGGGCTAAAAGGTGCAGCACTGGGTTCTCTCCTGATAACAGGTGAGTAAATCGGAATTCATAGTTCGGTTGATTTTGGAGGAATATTTGTACGTTTCAACAATGGACACTTAGAAACTTTTCTGCTGAAAACCACAGAATGGATTCCTATGGAAGGAAATACAAGTTACTGGTAAGTACGCTTAGAATTATTTTTCAGGGTCGTGCTGGGCTAAAAGATGCAGCTCTGGGTTCTCTCCTGATAACAGGTGAGTAAATCGGAATTCGTAGTTCGGTTGATTTTAGAGGAATATTTGTACATTTCAAAAATGGACACTTAGAAACTTTTCTGCTGAAAATCACACAATGGATTCCTATGAAAGGAAATACAAGTTACTGGTAAGTACGCTTAGAATTACTTTTCAGGGTTGTGCTGGGTTAAAAGATGCAGCACTGGGTTCTCTCCTGATAACAGGTGAGTAAATCGGAATTCATAGTTCGACTGATTTTCAAGGAATATTTGTACGTTTCAAAATAGGACAGTTAGAAACTTTTCTGGTGAAAACCACACAATGGATTCCTATGGCAGGAAATACAAGTTACTGGTAAGTACGCTTAGAATTACTTTTCAGGGTCAGTGCTGGGCTAAAAGGTGCAGCACTGGGTTCTCTCCTGATAACAGGTGAGTAAATCGGAATTCATAGTTCGGTTGATTTTGGAGGAATATTTGTACGTTTCAACAATGGACACTTAGAAACTTTTCTGCTGAAAACAACACAATGGATTCCTATGGAAGGAAATACAAGTTATTGGTAAGTATGCTTAGAATTACTTTCCAGGGTCAGTGCTGGGCTAAAAGAAACAGCACTGGGTTCTCCCCCGATAACAGGTGAGTAAATCGGACTTCATAGTTTGAATGATTCTAGAGGAATATTTATACGTTTCAAAAATGGACACTTTGAAACTTTTCTGCTGAAACCACACAATGGATTCCTTTGGAAGGAAATACGAGTTACTGGTAAGTATGCTTAGAATGACTCTCCAGGGTCAGTGCTGGTCTGAAAGATGCAGCACTGGGTTCTCTCCTGATAACAGGTGAGTAAATCGGAATTTGTAGTTCGACTGATTTTCGGGGAATATTTGTACGTTTCAAAGATGGAGACTTAGAAACTTTTCTGCTGAAAACCACACAATGGATTCCTATGGAAGGAAATACAAGTTACTGGTAAGTAGGCTTAGAATTACTTTTCAGCGTAAGTGCTGGGCTAACAGATGCAGCACTGGGTTCTCTCCTGATAACAAATGAGTAAATCCAAATTCGTAGTTCGACTGATTTTAGAGGAACATTTGTACGTTTCAAAAATGGAGACTTAGAAACTTTTCTGCTGAAAACCACACAATGGATTCCTATGGAAGGAAATACAAGTTACTGGTAAGTACGCTTAGAATTACTTTTCAGGGTCAGTGCTGGGCTAACAGATGCAGCACTGGGTTCTCTCCTGATAACAGGTGAGTAAATCGGAATTCGTAGTTCGGCTGATTTTAGAGGAATATTTGTATGTTTCAAAAATATACACTATGAAACTTTTCTGCTGAAAACCACACAATGTATTAATATGGAAGGAAATACAAGTTACTGGTAAGTACGCTTAGAATTACTTTTCAGGGTCAGTGCTGGGCTAACAGATGCAGCCCTGGGTTCTCTCCTGATAACAGGTGAGTAAATCGGAATTTGTAGTTTGACTGATTCTAGAGGAATATTTGTACGTTTCAAAAATGGACACTTAGAAACTTTTCTGTTGAAAACCACACAAAGGATTCCTATGGAAGGAAATACAAGTTACTGGTAATAACGCTTAGAATTACTTTCCAGGGTCAGTGCTGGGTTAAAAGATGCAGCACTGGGTTCTCTCCTGATAACAGGTGAGTAAATCGGAATTCATAGTTTGACTCATTTTCAAGGAATATTTGTACGTTTCAAAATAGGACAGTTAGAAACTTTTCTGGTGAAAACCACACAATGGATTCCTATGGCAGGAAATACAAGTTACTGGTAAGTACGCTTAGAATTACTTTTCAGGATCAGTGCTGGTCTAAAAGATGCAACACCTGGTTCTCTCCTGATAACAGGTGAGTAAATCGGAATTTGTAGTTCGACTGATTTTAGAGGAATATTTGTACATTTCAAAAATGGACACTTAGAAACTTTTCTGCTGAAAACCACACAATAGATTCCTATGGAAGGAAATACAAGTTACTGGTAAGTACGCTTAGAATTACTTTCCAGGATCAGTGCTGGTCTAAAAGATGCAGCACCTGGTTCTCTCCTGATAACAGGTGAGTAAATCGGAATTTGTAGTTCGACTGATTTTAGAGGAATATTTGTACATTTCAAAAATGGACACTTAGAAACTTTTCTGATGAAGACCACATAATGGATTCCTATGGAAGGAAACACAAGTTACTGGTAAGTACACTTAGAATTACTTCCCAGGGTCAGTGCTGGTTTAAAAGATGTAGCACTGGGTTCTCTCCTGATAACAGGTGAGTAAATCGGAATTCATAGTTTGACTGATTTTCGAGGAATATTTGTGCGTTTCAAAAATGGACACTTAGAAACTTTTCTGATGAAAACCACACAATGGATTCCTATGGAAGGAAATACAAGTTACTGGCAAGTATGCTTAGAATTACTTGCCAGGGTCAGCGCTGGGCTAAATGAAGCAGCACTGGGTTCTCTCCCGATAACAGGTGAGTTAATCGGAATTCATAGTTTGACTGATTCTAGAGGAATATTTGTACGTTTCAAAAATGGACACTTAGAAACTTTTCTGATGAAAACCACACAATGGATTCCTATGGAAGGAAATACAAGTTACTGGCAAGTATGCTTAGAATTACTTTCCAGGGTCAGTGCTGGGCTAAAAGAAGCAGCACTGGGTTCTCTCCCGATAACAGGTGAGTAAATCGGAATTCATAGTTTGACTGATTCTAGAGGAATATTTGTATGTTTCAAAAATGGACACTTAGAAACTTTTCTGATGAAGACCACACAATGGATTCCTATGGAAGGAAATACAAGTTACTGGTAAGTACGCTTAGAATTACTTTTCAGGGTCAGTGCTGGGCTAACAGATGCAGCACTGGGTTCTCTCCTGATAACAGGTGAGTAAATCGGAATTCGTAGTTCGACTCATTTTCGAGGAATATTTGTACGTTTCAAAATAGGACAGTTAGAAACTTTTCTGGTGAAAACCACACAATGGATTCCTATGGCAGGAAATACAAGTTACTGGTAAGTACGCTTAGAATTACTTTTCAGGGTCAGTGCTGGGCTAAAAGGTGCAGCACTGGGTTCTCTCCTGATAGGAGAGTAAATCGGAATTCATAGTTCGGTTGATTTTGGAGGAATATTTGTACGTTTCAACAATGGACACTTAGAAACTTTTCTGCTGAAAACCACACAATGGGTACCTATGGAAGGAAATACAAGTTACTGGTAAGTATGCTTACAATTACTTTTCAGGGTCAGTGCTGGGCTAACACATGCTGCACTGGGTTCTCTCCTGATAACAGGTGAGTAAATCGGAATTCATAGTTCGGCTGATTTTAGAGGAATATGTGTGCGTTTCAAAAATGGACACTTAGAAACTTTTCTGCTGAAAACCACACAATGCATTTCTATGGAAGGAAATATAAGTTACTGGCAAGTATGCTTAGAATTACTTTCCAGGGTCAGTGCTGGGCTAAAAGAAGCAGCACTGGGTTCTCTCCTGATAACAGGTGAGTAAATCGGAATTCGTAGTTCGGCTGATTTTAGAGGAATATTTGAACATTACAAAAAAGTACACTTAGAAACTTTTCTGCTGAAAACCACACAATAGATTCCTATGGAAGGAAATACAAGTTACTGGTAAGTACGCATAGAATTACTTTCCAGGATCAGTGCTGGTCTAAAAGATGCAACACCTGGTTCTCTCCTGATAACAGGTGAGTAAATCGGAATTTGTAGTTCGAATGATTTTAGAGGAATATTTGTACATTTCAAAAATGGACACTTAGAAACTTTTCTGATGAAGACCACACAATGGATTCCTATGGAAGGAAATACAAGTTACTGGCAAGTATGCTTAGAATTACTTGCCAGGGTCAGTGCTGGGCTAAAAGAAGCAGCACTGGGTTCTCTCCCGATAACAGGTGAGTTAATCGGAATTCGTAGTTCGGCTGATTTTAGATGAATATTTGTACATTTCAAAAATGTACACTTAGAAACCTTTCTGCTGAAAACCACACAATAGATTCCTAAGGAAGGAAATACAAGTTACTGGTAAGTACGCTTAGAATTACTTTCCAGGATCAGTGCTGGTCTAGAAGATGCAGCACCTGGTTCTCTCCTGATAACAGGTGAGTAAATCAGAATTTGTAGTTCGACTGATTTTAGAGGAATATTTGTACATTTCAAAAATGGACACTTAGAAACTTTTCTGATGAAGACCACATAATGGATTCCTATGGAAGGAAACACAAGTTACTGGTAAGTACACTTAGAATTACTTTCCAGGGTCAGTGCTGGTTTAAAAGATGCAGCACTGGGTTCTCTCCTGATAACAGGTGAGTAAATCGGAATTCATAGTTCGACTGATTTTAGAGGAAGATTGGTGTGTTTCAAAAATGGACAGTTAGAAACTTTTCTGATGAAAACCACACAATGGTTCCCTATGGAAGGAGATACAAGTTACTGGCAAGTATGCTTAGAATTACCTTCCAGGGTCAGTGCTGGGCTAAAAGAAGCAGCACTGGATTCTCTCCCGATAACAGGTGAGTAAATCAGACTTCATAGTTTGACTGATTTTAGAGGAATATTTGTACGTTTCAAAAATGGACACTTAGAAACTTTTCTGTTGAAAACCAAAAAATGGATTCCTATGGAATGAAATACAAGTTACCGGTAAGTACGCTTAGAATTACTTTCCAGGGTCAGTGCTGGTCTTAAAGATGCAGCACTGGGTTCTCTCCTGATAACAGGTGAGTAAATCGGAATTCGTAGTTCGGCTGATTTTAGAGGAATATTTGTATGTTTCAAAAATATACACTTAGAAACTTGTCTGCTGAAAACCACACAATGGATTCCTATGGAAGGAAATACAAGTTACTGGCAAGTATGCTTAGAATTACCTTCCAGGGTCAGTGCTGGGCTAAAAGAAGCAGCACTGGATTCTCTCCCGATAACAGGTGAGTAAATCAGACTTCATAGTTTGACTGACTTTAGAGGAATATTTGTACGTTTCAAAAATGGACACTTAGAAACTTTTCTGTTGAAAACCACAAAATGGATTCCTATGGAATGAAATACAAGTTACCGGTAAGTACGCTTAGAATTACTTTCCAGGGTCAGTGCTGGGCTAAAAGAAGCAGCACTGGATTCTCTCCCGATAACAGGTGAGTAAATCAGACTTCATAGTTTGACTGATTTTAGAGGAATATTTGTACGTTTCAAAAATGGACACTTAGAAACTTTTCTGCTGAAAACAACACAATGGACTCCTATGGAAGGAAATACAAGTTACCGGTAAGTACGCTTAGAATTACTTTCCAGGTTCAGTGTTGGTCTAAAAGATGCAGCACTGGGTTCTCTCCTGATAAGAGGTGAGTAAATCGGAATTCGTAGTTCGACTGATTTTAGAGGAATATTTGTACATTTCAAAAATGGACACTTAGAAACTTTTCTGGTGAAGACCACACAATGGATTCCTATGGAAGGAAATACAAGTTACTGGTAAGTACTCTTAGAATTACTTTCCAGGGTCAGTGCTGGGCTAAAAGATGCAGCACTGGGTTCTCTCCTGAAAACCGGTGAGTAAATCGGAATTCATAGTTCGACTGATTTTAGAGGAATATTTGTGCGTTTCAAAAATGGACACTTAGAAACTTTTCTGCTGAAAACCACACAATGGATTCCCATGGTAGGAAATACAAGTTACTGGTAAGTACGCTTAGAATTCCATTTCAGGGTCAGTGATTGGCTAACAGATGCAGCCCTGGGTTCTCTCCTGAAAACAGGTGAGTAAATCGGACTTCATAGTTTGACTGATTTTAGAGGAAAATGTATACGTTTCAAAAATGGACACTTTGAAACTTTTCTGCTGAAACCACACAATGGATTCCTTTGGAAGGAAATACGAGTTACTGGTAAGTATGCTTAGAATTACTTTCCAGGGTCAGTGCTGGGCTAAAAGAAACAGCACTGGGTTCTCTCCCGATAACAGGTGAGTAAATCGTTATTCATAGTTTGACTGATTCTAGAGGAATATTTGTACGTTTCAAAAATGGACACTTAGAAACTTTTCTGTTGAAAACCACACAATGGATTCCTATGGAAGGAAATACAAGTTACTGGCAAGAATGCTTAGAATTACTTTCCAGGGTCAGTGCTGGGCTAAAAGAAGCAGCACTGGGTTCTCTCCCGATAACAGGTGAGTAAATAGGAATTCATAGTTTGACTGACTTTAGAGGAATATTTGTACATTTCAAAAATTGACACTTAGAAACTTTTCTGGTGAAGACCACACAATGGATTCCTATGGAAGGAAATACAAGTTACTGGTAAGTATGCTTAGAATTACTTGTCAGGGTCAGTGCTGGGCTAACAGATGCAGCCCTGGGTTCTCTCCGGATAACAGGTGTGTAAATCGGAATTCGTAGTTCGGCTGATTTTCGAGGAATATTTGTGCGTTTCAAAATTGGACACTTAGAAACTTTTCTGCTGAAAACCACACAATGGATTCCTTTGGAAGGAAATACAAGTTACTGGTTAGTACTCTTAGAATTACTTTTCAGGGTCAGTGCTGGGCTAAAAGATGCAGCACTGGGCTCTCTCCTGATAACAGGTGAGTAAATCGGAATTCATAGTTCGGTTGATTTTAGAGGAATATTTTTACGTTTCAAAAATGGAGACTTAGAAACTTTTCTGCTGAAAACCACACAATGGATTCCTATGGAAGGAAATACAAGTTACTGGTAAGTACACTTAGAATTACTTTCCAGGGTCAGTGCTGGGCTAAAAGAAGCAGCACTGGGTTCTCTCCCGATAACAGGTGAGTAAATCAGACTTCATAGTTTGACTGATTTTAGAGGAATATTTGTACATTTCAAAAATGGACACTTAGAAACTTTTCTGATGAAGACCACACAATGGATTCCTATGGAAGGAAATACAAGTTACTGGTAAGTACACTTAGAATTACTTTCCAGGGTCAGTGCTGGTCTAAAAGATGCAGCACTGGGTTATCTCCTGATAACAGGTGAGTAAATCGGAATTTGTAGTTCGACTGATTTTAGAGGAATATTTGTACATTTCAAAAATGTACACTTAGAAACTTTTCTGATGAAAACCACACAATGGATTCCTATGGAAGGAAATACAAGTTACTGGTAAGTACGCTTAGAATTACTTTTCAGGGTCAGTGCTGGGCTAACAGATGCAGCCCTGGGTTCTCTCCTGATCACAGGTGAGTAAATCGGAATTCGTATTTCGGCTGATTTTAGAGGAATATTTGTGCGTTTCAAAAATGGACACTTAGAAACTTTTCTGATGAAAACCACACAATGGATTCCTATGGAAGGAAATACAAGTTACTGGCAAGAATGCTTAGAATTACTTTCCAGGGTCAGTGCTGTGCTAAAATAAGCAGCACTGGGTTCTCTCCCGATAACAGGTGAGTAAATAGGAATTCATAGTTTGACTGACTTTAGAGGAATATTTGTACATTTCAAAAATTGACACTTAGAAACTTTTCTGGTGAAGACCACACAATGGATTCCTAAGGAAGGAAATACAAGTTACTGGTAAGTACGCTTAGAATTACTTTTCGGGGACAGTGCTGGGCTAAAAGATGCAGCACTGGGTTCCATCCTGATAACAGGTGAGTAAATCGGAATTCATAGTTCGGTTGATTTTAGAGGAATATTTTTACGTTTCAAAAATGGAGACTTAGAAACTTTTCTGTTGAAAACCACACAATGGATTCCTATGGAAGGGAATACAAGTTACTGGCAAGAATGCTTAGAATTACTTTCCAGGGTCAGTGCTGGGCTAAAAGAAGCAGCACTGGGTTCTCTCCCGATAACAGGTGAGTAAATAGGAATTCATAGTTTGACTGACTTTAGAGGAATATTTGTACATTTTAAAAATTGACACTTAGAAACTTTTCTGGTGAAGACCACACAATGGATTCCTATGGAAGGAAATACAAGTTACTGGTAAGTATGCTTAGAATTACTTTTCAGGGTCAGTGCTGGGCTAACAGATGCAGCCCTGCGTTCTCTCCTGATAACAGGTGTGTAAATCGGAATTTGTAGTTCGGCTGATTTTCGAGGAATATTTGTGCATTTCAAAAATAGACACTTAGAAACTTTTCTGCTGAAAACCACACAATGGATTCCTTTGGAAGGAAATACAAGTTACTGGTAAGTATCCTTAGAATTACTTTCCAGTGTCAGTGCTCGTCTAAAAGATGCAGCACTGGGTTCTCTCCTGATAACAGGTGAGTAAATCGGAATTTGTAGTTCAACTGATTTTAGAGAAATATTTGTACATTTCATAAATGGACACTTAGAAACTTTTCTGATGAAGACCACACAATGGATTCCTATGGAAGGAAATACAAGTTACTGGTAAGTACTCTTAGAATTACTTTCCAGGGTCAGTGATGGGCTAAAAGATGCAGCACTGGGTTCTTTCCGGATAACAGGTGAGTAAATCGGAATTCATAGGTCGACTGATTTTCGAGGAATATTTGTACGTTTCAAAAATGGACACTTAGAAACTTTTCTGGTGAAAACCACACAATGGATTCCTAAGGAAGGAAATACAAGTTACTGGTAAGTACGCTTAGAATTACTTTTCGGGGACAGTGCTGGGCTAAAAGATGCAGCACTGGGTTCCATCCTGATAACAGGTGAGTAAATCGGAATTCATAGTTCAGTTGAATTTAGAGGAATATTTTTACGTTTCAAAAATGGAGACTTAGAAACTTTTCTGCTGAAAACCACACAATGGATTCCTATGGAAGGAAATACAAGTTACTGGTAAGTACACTTAGAATTACTTTCCAGGGTCAGTGCTGGGCTAAAAGATGCAGCACTAGGTTCTCTCCTGATAACAGGTGAGTAAATCGGAATTCGTAGTTCGACTGATTTTCGAGGAATATTTGTGCATTTCAAAATTGGACACTTAGAAACTTTTCTGTTGAAAACCACACAATGGATTCCCATGGAAGGAAATACAAGTTAATGGAAAGTACACTTAGAATTACTTTCCAAGGTCAGTGCTGGGCTAAAAGATGCAGCACTGGGTTCTCTCCTGATAACAGGTGAATAAATCAGAGTTCGTAGTTCGGCTGATTTTAGAGGAAGATTTGTGCGTTTCAAAAATGGACACTTAGAAACTTTTCTGATGAAAACCACACAATGGTTCCCTATGGAAGGAGATACAAGTTACTGGCAAGTATGCTTAGAATTACCTTCCAGGGTCAGTGCTGGGCTAAAAGAAGCAGCACTGGATTCTCTCCCGATAACAGGTGAGTAAATCAGACTTCATAGTTTGACTGATTTTAAAAGCATATTTGTACGTTTCAAAAATGGACACTTAGAAACTTTTCTGTTGAAAAACACAAAATGGATTCCTATGGAATGAAATACAAGTTACCGGTAAGTACGCTTAGAATTACTTTCCAGGGTCAGTGCTGGGCTAAAAGAAGCAGCACTGGATTCTCTCCCGATAACAGGTGAGTAAATCAGACTTCATAGTTTGACTGAATTTAGAGGAATATTTGTACGTTTCAAAAATGGACACTTAGAAACTTTTCTGCTGAAAACAACACAATGGACTCCTATGGAAGGAAATACAAGTTACTGGTAAGTATGCTTAGAATTACTTTTCAGGGTCAGTGATGGGCTAACAGATGCAGCACTGGGTTCTCTCCTGAAAACCGGTGAGTAAATCGGAATTCATAGTTCGACTGATTTTAGAGGAATATTTGTGCGTTTCAAAAATGGACACTTAGAAACTTTTCTGCTGAAAACCACACAATGGATTCCCATGGTAGGAAATACAAGTTACTGGTAAGTACGCTTAGAATTCCATTTCAGGGTCAGTGATTGGCTAACAGATGCAGCCCTGGGTTCTCTCCTGAAAACAGGTGAGTAAATCGGACTTCATAGTTTGACTGATTTTAGAGGAAAATGTATACGTTTCAAAAATGGACACTTTGAAACTTTTCTGCTGAAACCACACAATGGATTCCTTTGGAAGGAAATACGAGTTACTGGTAAGTATGCTTAGAATTACTTTCCAGGGTCAGTGCTGGGCTAAAAGAAACAGCACTGGGTTCTCTCCCGATAACAGGTGAGTAAATCGTTATTCATAGTTTGACTGATTCTAGAGGAATATTTGTACGTTTCAAAAATGGACACTTAGAAACTTTTCTGTTGAAAACCACACAATGGATTCCTATGGAAGGAAATACAAGTTACTGGCAAGAATGCTTAGAATTACTTTCCAGGGTCAGTGCTGGGCTAAAAGAAGCAGCACTGGGTTCTCTCCCGATAACAGGTGAGTAAATAGGAATTCATAGTTTGACTGACTTTAGAGGAATATTTGTACATTTCAAAAATTGACACTTAGAAACTTTTCTGGTGAAGACCACACAATGGATTCCTATGGAAGGAAATACAAGTTACTGGTAAGTATGCTTAGAATTACTTGTCAGGGTCAGTGCTGGGCTAACAGATGCAGCCCTGGGTTCTCTCCGGATAACAGGTGTGTAAATCGGAATTCGTAGTTCGGCTGATTTTCGAGGAATATTTGTGCGTTTCAAAATTGGACACTTAGAAACTTTTCTGCTGAAAACCACACAATGGATTCCTTTGGAAGGAAATACAAGTTACTGGTTAGTACTCTTAGAATTACTTTTCAGGGTCAGTGCTGGGCTAAAAGATGCAGCACTGGGCTCTCTCCTGATAACAGGTGAGTAAATCGGAATTCATAGTTCGGTTGATTTTAGAGGAATATTTTTACGTTTCAAAAATGGAGACTTAGAAACTTTTCTGCTGAAAACCACACAATGGATTCCTATGGAAGGAAATACAAGTTACTGGTAAGTACACTTAGAATTACTTTCCAGGGTCAGTGCTGGGCTAAAAGAAGCAGCACTGGGTTCTCTCCCGATAACAGGTGAGTAAATCAGACTTCATAGTTTGACTGATTTTAGAGGAATATTTGTACATTTCAAAAATGGACACTTAGAAACTTTTCTGATGAAGACCACACAATGGATTCCTATGGAAGGAAATACAAGTTACTGGTAAGTACACTTAGAATTACTTTCCAGGGTCAGTGCTGGTCTAAAAGATGCAGCACTGGGTTATCTCCTGATAACAGGTGAGTAAATCGGAATTTGTAGTTCGACTGATTTTAGAGGAATATTTGTACATTTCAAAAATGTACACTTAGAAACTTTTCTGATGAAAACCACACAATGGATTCCTATGGAAGGAAATACAAGTTACTGGTAAGTACGCTTAGAATTACTTTTCAGGGTCAGTGCTGGGCTAACAGATGCAGCCCTGGGTTCTCTCCTGATCACAGGTGAGTAAATCGGAATTCGTATTTCGGCTGATTTTAGAGGAATATTTGTGCGTTTCAAAAATGGACACTTAGAAACTTTTCTGATGAAAACCACACAATGGATTCCTATGGAAGGAAATACAAGTTACTGGCAAGAATGCTTAGAATTACTTTCCAGGGTCAGTGCTGTGCTAAAATAAGCAGCACTGGGTTCTCTCCCGATAACAGGTGAGTAAATAGGAATTCATAGTTTGACTGACTTTAGAGGAATATTTGTACATTTCAAAAATTGACACTTAGAAACTTTTCTGGTGAAGACCACACAATGGATTCCTAAGGAAGGAAATACAAGTTACTGGTAAGTACGCTTAGAATTACTTTTCGGGGACAGTGCTGGGCTAAAAGATGCAGCACTGGGTTCCATCCTGATAACAGGTGAGTAAATCGGAATTCATAGTTCGGTTGATTTTAGAGGAATATTTTTACGTTTCAAAAATGGAGACTTAGAAACTTTTCTGTTGAAAACCACACAATGGATTCCTATGGAAGGGAATACAAGTTACTGGCAAGAATGCTTAGAATTACTTTCCAGGGTCAGTGCTGGGCTAAAAGAAGCAGCACTGGGTTCTCTCCCGATAACAGGTGAGTAAATAGGAATTCATAGTTTGACTGACTTTAGAGGAATATTTGTACATTTTAAAAATTGACACTTAGAAACTTTTCTGGTGAAGACCACACAATGGATTCCTATGGAAGGAAATACAAGTTACTGGTAAGTATGCTTAGAATTACTTTTCAGGGTCAGTGCTGGGCTAACAGATGCAGCCCTGCGTTCTCTCCTGATAACAGGTGTGTAAATCGGAATTTGTAGTTCGGCTGATTTTCGAGGAATATTTGTGCATTTCAAAAATAGACACTTAGAAACTTTTCTGCTGAAAACCACACAATGGATTCCTTTGGAAGGAAATACAAGTTACTGGTAAGTATCCTTAGAATTACTTTCCAGTGTCAGTGCTCGTCTAAAAGATGCAGCACTGGGTTCTCTCCTGATAACAGGTGAGTAAATCGGAATTTGTAGTTCAACTGATTTTAGAGAAATATTTGTACATTTCATAAATGGACACTTAGAAACTTTTCTGATGAAGACCACACAATGGATTCCTATGGAAGGAAATACAAGTTACTGGTAAGTACTCTTAGAATTACTTTCCAGGGTCAGTGATGGGCTAAAAGATGCAGCACTGGGTTCTTTCCGGATAACAGGTGAGTAAATCGGAATTCATAGGTCGACTGATTTTCGAGGAATATTTGTACGTTTCAAAAATGGACACTTAGAAACTTTTCTGGTGAAAACCACACAATGGATTCCTAAGGAAGGAAATACAAGTTACTGGTAAGTACGCTTAGAATTACTTTTCGGGGACAGTGCTGGGCTAAAAGATGCAGCACTGGGTTCCATCCTGATAACAGGTGAGTAAATCGGAATTCATAGTTCAGTTGAATTTAGAGGAATATTTTTACGTTTCAAAAATGGAGACTTAGAAACTTTTCTGCTGAAAACCACACAATGGATTCCTATGGAAGGAAATACAAGTTACTGGTAAGTACACTTAGAATTACTTTCCAGGGTCAGTGCTGGGCTAAAAGATGCAGCACTAGGTTCTCTCCTGATAACAGGTGAGTAAATCGGAATTCGTAGTTCGACTGATTTTCGAGGAATATTTGTGCATTTCAAAATTGGACACTTAGAAACTTTTCTGTTGAAAACCACACAATGGATTCCCATGGAAGGAAATACAAGTTAATGGAAAGTACACTTAGAATTACTTTCCAAGGTCAGTGCTGGGCTAAAAGATGCAGCACTGGGTTCTCTCCTGATAACAGGTGAATAAATCAGAGTTCGTAGTTCGGCTGATTTTAGAGGAAGATTTGTGCGTTTCAAAAATGGACACTTAGAAACTTTTCTGATGAAAACCACACAATGGTTCCCTATGGAAGGAGATACAAGTTACTGGCAAGTATGCTTAGAATTACCTTCCAGGGTCAGTGCTGGGCTAAAAGAAGCAGCACTGGATTCTCTCCCGATAACAGGTGAGTAAATCAGACTTCATAGTTTGACTGATTTTAAAAGCATATTTGTACGTTTCAAAAATGGACACTTAGAAACTTTTCTGTTGAAAAACACAAAATGGATTCCTATGGAATGAAATACAAGTTACCGGTAAGTACGCTTAGAATTACTTTCCAGGGTCAGTGCTGGGCTAAAAGAAGCAGCACTGGATTCTCTCCCGATAACAGGTGAGTAAATCAGACTTCATAGTTTGACTGAATTTAGAGGAATATTTGTACGTTTCAAAAATGGACACTTAGAAACTTTTCTGCTGAAAACAACACAATGGACTCCTATGGAAGGAAATACAAGTTACTGGTAAGTATGCTTAGAATTACTTTTCAGGGTCAGTGATGGGCTAACAGATGCAGCCCTGGGTTCTCTCCTGATAAAAGGTGAGTAAATCGGAATTCATAGTTCGGCTGATTTTAGAGGAATATGTGTGCGTTTCAAAAATGGACACTTAGAAACTTTTCTGCTGAAAACCACACAATGCATTTCTATGGAAGGAAATACAAGTTACTGGTAAGTACTCTTAGAATTACTTTCCAGGGTCAGTGCTGGGCTAAACGATGCAGCACTGGGTTCTCTCCTGATAACAGGTGAGTAAATCGGAATTCATAGTTCGACTGATTTTAGAGGAATATTTGTGCGTTTCAAAAATGGACACTTAGAAACTTTTCTGCTGAAACCACACAATGGATTCCTTTGGAAGGAAATACGAGTTACTGGTAAGTATGCTTAGAATTACTTTCCAGGGTCAGTGCTGGGCTAAAAGAAACAGCACTGGGATCTCTCCCGATAACAGGTGAGTAAATCGTTATTCATAGTTTGACTGATTCTAGAGGAATATTTGTACATTTCAAAAATGGACACTTAGAAACTTTTCTGTTGAAAACCACACAATGGATTCCTATGGAAGGAAATACAAGTTACTGGCAAGAATGCTTAGAATTAATTTCCAGGGTCAGTGCTGGGCTAAAAGAAGCAGCACTGGGTTCTCTCCCGATAACAGGTGAGTAAATAGGAATTCATAGTTTGACTGACTTTAGAGGAATATTTGTACATTTCAAAAATTGACACTTAGAAACTTTTCTGGTGAAGACCACACAATGGATTCCTATGGAAGGAAATACAAGTTACTGGTAAGTATGCTTAGAATTACTTTTCAGGGTCAGTGCTGGGCTAACAGATGCAGCCCTGGGTTCTCTCCCGATAACAGGTGTGTAAATCGGAATTCGTAGTTCGGCTGATTTTCGAGGAGTATTTGTGCGTTTCAAAAATGGACACTTAGAAACTTTTCTGCTGAAAACCACACAATGGATTCCTTTGGAAGGAAATACAAGTTACTGGTTAGTACTCTTAGAATTACTTTTCAGGGTCAGTGCTGGGCTAAAAGATGCAGCACTGGGCTCTCTCCTGATAACAGGTGAGTAAATCGGAATTCATAGTTCGGTTGATTTTAGAGGAATATTTTTACGTTTCAAAAATGGAGACTTAGAAACTTTTCTGCTGAAAACCACACAATGGATTCCTATGGAAGGAAATACAAGTTACTGGTAAGTACACTTAGAATTACTTTCCAGGGTCAGTGCTGGGCTAAAAGAAGCAGCACTGGGTTCTCTCCCGATAACAGGTGAGTAAATCAGACTTCATAGTTTGACTGATTTTAGAGGAATATTTGTACGTTTCAAAAATGGACACTTAGAAACTTTTCTGTTGAAAACCACAAAATGGATTCCTATGGAATGAAATACAAGTTACCGATAAGTACGCTTAGAATTACTTTCCAGGTTCAGTGTTGGTCTAAAAGATGCAGCACTGGGTTCTCTCCTGATAACAGGTGAGTAAATCGGAATTCGTAGTTCGACTGATTTTAGAGGAATATTTGTACATTTCAAAAATGGACACTTAGAAACTTTTCTGATGAAGACCACACAATGGATTCCTATGGAAGGAAATACAAGTTACTGGTAAGTACACTTAGAATTACTTTCCAGGGTCAGTGCTGGTCTAAAAGATGCAGCACTGGGTTATCTCCTGATAACAGGTGAGTAAATCGGAATTTGTAGTTCGACTGATTTTAGAGGAATATTTGTACATTTCAAAAATGTACACTTAGAAACTTTTCTGATGAAAACCACACAATGGATTCCTATGGAAGGAAATACAAGTTACTGGTAAGTACGCTTAGAATTACTTTTCAGGGTCAGTGCTGGGCTAACAGATGCAGCCCTGGGTTCTCTCCTGATAACAGGTGAGTAAATCGGAATTCGTAGTTCGGCTGATTTTAGAGGAATATTTGTGCGTTTCAAAAATGGACACTTAGAAACTTTTCTGATGAAAACCACACAATGGATTCCTATGGAAGGAAATACAAGTTACTGGTAATAACGCTTAGAATTACTTTCCAGGGTCAGTGCTGGGTTAAAAGATGCAGCACTGGGTTCTCTCCTGATAACAGGTGAGTAAATCGGAATTCATAGTTCGACTCATTTTCGAGGAATATTTGTACGTTTCAAAATAGGACAGTTAGAAACTTTTCTGGTGAAAACCACACAATGGATTCCTATGGCAGGAAATACAAGTTACTGGTAAGTACGCTTAGAATTACTTTTCAGGATCAGTGCTGGTCTAAAAGATGCAACACCTGGTTCTCTCCTGATAACAGGTGAGTAAATCGGAATTTGTAGTTCGACTGATTTTAGAGGAATATTTGTACATTTCAAAAATGGACACTTAGAAACTTTTCTGATGAAGACCACACAATGGATTCCTATGGAAGGAAATACAAGTTACTGGCAAGTATGCTTAGAATTACTTGCCAGGGTCAGTGCTGGGCTAAAAGAAGCAGCACTGGGTTCTCTCCCGATAACAGGTGAGTTAATCGGAATTCGTAGTTCGGCTGATTTTAGAGGAATATTTGTACATTTAAAAAATGTACACTTAGAAACTTTTCTGCTGAAAACCACACAATAGATTCCTATGGAAGGAAATACAAGTTACTGGTAAGTACGCTTAGAATTACTTTCCAGGATCAGTGCTGGTCTAAAAGATGCAGCACCTGGTTCTCTCCTGATAACAGGTGAGTAAATCGGAATTTGTAGTTCGACTGATTTTAGAGGAATATTTGTACATTTCAAAAATGGACACTTAGAAACTTTTCTGATGAAGACCACATAATGGATTCCTATGGAAGGAAACACAAGTTACTGGTAAGTACACTTAGAATTACTTCCCAGGGTCAGTGCTGGTTTAAAAGATGTAGCACTGGGTTCTCTCCTGATAACAGGTGAGTAAATCGGAATTCATAGTTCGACTGATTTTCGAGGAATATTTGTGCGTTTCAAAAATGGACACTTAGAAACTTTTCTGATGAAAACCACACAATGGATTCCTATGGAAGGAAATACAAGTTACTGGCAAGTATGCTTAGAATTACTTGCCAGGGTCAGCGCTGGGCTAAATGAAGCAGCACTGGGTTCTCTCCCGATAACAGGTGAGTTAATCGGAATTCATAGTTTGACTGATTCTAGAGGAATATTTGTACGTTTCAAAAATGGACACTTAGAAACTTTTCTGATGAAAACCACACAATGGATTCCTATGGAAGGAAATACAAGTTACTGGCAAGTATGCTTAGAATTACTTTCCAGGGTCAGTACTGGGCTAAAAGAAGCAGCACTGGGTTCTCTCCCGATAACAGGTGAGTAAATCGGAATTCATAGTTTGACTGATTCTAGAGGAATATTTGTATGTTTCAAAAATGGACACTTAGAAACTTTTCTGATGAAGACCACACAATGGATTCCTATGAAGGAAATACAAGTTACTGGTAAGTACGCTTAGAATTACTTTTCAGGGTCAGTGCTGGGCTAACAGATGCAGCACTGGGTTCTCTCCTGATAACAGGTGAGTAAATCGGAATTCGTAGTTCGGCTGATTTTAGAGGAATATTTGTATGTTTCAAAAATATACACTATGAAACTTTTCTGCTGAAAACCACACAATGTATTAATATGGAAGGAAATACAAGTTACTGGTAAGTACGCTTAGAATTACTTTTCAGGGTCAGTGCTGGGCTAACAGATGCAGCCCTGGGTTCTCTCCTGATAACAGGTGAGTAAATCGGAATTTGTAGTTTGACTGATTCTAGAGGAATATTTGTACGTTTCAAAAATGGACACTTAGAAACTTTTCTGTTGAAAACCACACAAAGGATTCCTATGGAAGGAAATACAAGTTACTGGTAATAACGCTTAGAATTACTTTCCAGGGTCAGTGCTGGGTTAAAAGATGCAGCACTGGGTTCTCTCCTGATAACAGGTGAGTAAATCGGAATTCATAGTTCGACTCATTTTCGAGGAATATTTGTACGTTTCAAAATAGGACAGTTAGAAACTTTTCTGGTGAAAACCACACAATGGATTCCTATGGCAGGAAATACAAGTTACTGGTAAGTACGCTTAGAATTACTTTTCAGGGTCAGTGCTGGGCTAAAAGGTGCAGCACTGGGTTCTCTCCTGATAGGTGAGTAAATCGGAATTCATAGTTCGGTTGATTTTGGAGGAATATTTGTACGTTTCAACAATGGACACTTAGAAACTTTTCTGCTGAAAACCACACAATGGGTACCTATGGAAGGAAATACAAGTTACTGGTAAGTATGCTTACAATTACTTTTCAGGGTCAGTGCTGGGCTAACACATGCTGCACTGGGTTCTCTCCTGATAACAGGTGAGTAAATCGGAATTCATAGTTCGGCTGATTTTAGAGGAATATGTGTGCGTTTCAAAAATGGACACTTAGAAACTTTTCTGCTGAAAACCACACAATGCATTTCTATGGAAGGAAATATAAGTTACTGGCAAGTATGCTTAGAATTACTTTCCAGGGTCAGTGCTGGGCTAAAAGAAGCAGCACTGGGTTCTCTCCTGATAACAGGTGAGTAAATCGGAATTCGTAGTTCGGCTGATTTTAGAGGAATATTTGTACATTACAAAAAAGTACACTTAGAAACTTTTCTGCTGAAAACCACACAATAGATTCCTATGGAAGGAAATACAAGTTACTGGTAAGTACGCATAGAATTACTTTCCAGGATCAGTGCTGGTCTAAAAGATGCAACACCTGGTTCTCTCCTGATAACAGGTGAGTAAATCGGAATTTGTAGTTCGACTGATTTTAGAGGAATATTTGTACATTTCAAAAATGGACACTTAGAAACTTTTCTGATGAAGACCACACAATGGATTCCTATGGAAGGAAATACAAGTTACTGGCAAGTATGCTTAGAATTACTTGCCAGGGTCAGTGCTGGGCTAAAAGAAGCAGCACTGGGTTCTCTCCCGATAACAGGTGAGTTAATCGGAATTCGTAGTTCGGCTGATTTTAGATGAATATTTGTACATTTCAAAAATGTACACTTAGAAACTTTTCTGCTGAAAACCACACAATAGATTCCTATGGAAGGAAATACAAGTTACTGGTAAGTACGCTTAGAATTACTTTCCAGGATCAGTGCTGGTCTAGAAGATGCAGCACCTGGTTCTCTCCTGATAACAGGTGAGTAAATCAGAATTTGTAGTTCGACTGATTTTAGAGGAATATTTGTACATTTCAAAAATGGACACTTAGAAACTTTTCTGATGAAGACCACATAATGGATTCCTATGGAAGGAAACACAAGTTACTGGTAAGTACACTTAGAATTACTTTCCAGGGTCAGTGCTGGTTTAAAAGATGCAGCACTGGGTTCTCTCCTGATAACAGGTGAGTAAATCGGAATTCATAGTTCGACTGATTTTAGAGGAAGATTTGTGTGTTTCAAAAATGGACACTTAGAAACTTTTCTGATGAAAACCACACAATGGTTCCCTATGGAAGGAGATACAAGTTACTGGCAAGTATGCTTAGAATTACCTTCCAGGGTCAGTGCTGGGCTAAAAGAAGCAGCACTGGATTCTCTCCCGATAACAGGTGAGTAAATCAGACTTCATAGTTTGACTGATTTTAGAGGAATATTTGTACGTTTCAAAAATGGACACTTAGAAACTTTTCTGTTGAAAACCAAAAAATGGATTCCTATGGAATGAAATACAAGTTACCGGTAAGTACGCTTAGAATTACTTTCCAGGGTCAGTGCTGGTCTTAAAGATGCAGCACTGGGTTCTCTCCTGATAACAGGTGAGTAAATCGGAATTCGTAGTTCGGCTGATTTTAGAGGAATATTTGTATGTTTCAAAAATATACACTTAGAAACTTGTCTGCTGAAAACCACACAATGGATTCCTATGGAAGGAAATACAAGTTACTGGCAAGTATGCTTAGAATTACCTTCCAGGGTCAGTGCTGGGCTAAAAGAAGCAGCACTGGATTCTCTCCCGATAACAGGTGAGTAAATCAGACTTCATAGTTTGACTGACTTTAGAGGAATATTTGTACGTTTCAAAAATGGACACTTAGAAACTTTTCTGTTGAAAACCACAAAATGGATTCCTATGGAATGAAATACAAGTTACCGGTAAGTACGCTTAGAATTACTTTCCAGGGTCAGTGCTGGGCTAAAAGAAGCAGCACTGGATTCTCTCCCGATAACAGGTGAGTAAATCAGACTTCATAGTTTGACTGATTTTAGAGGAATATTTGTACGTTTCAAAAATGGACACTTAGAAACTTTTCTGCTGAAAACAACACAATGGACTCCTATGGAAGGAAATACAAGTTACCGGTAAGTACGCTTAGAATTACTTTCCAGGTTCAGTGTTGGTCTAAAAGATGCAGCACTGGGTTCTCTCCTGATAAGAGGTGAGTAAATCGGAATTCGTAGTTCGACTGATTTTAGAGGAATATTTGTACATTTCAAAAATGGACACTTAGAAACTTTTCTGGTGAAGACCACACAATGGATTCCTATGGAAGGAAATACAAGTTACTGGTAAGTACTCTTAGAATTACTTTCCAGGGTCAGTGCTGGGCTAAAAGATGCAGCACTGGGTTCTCTCCTGAAAACCGGTAAATAAATCGGAATTCATAGTTCGACTGATTTTAGAGGAATATTTGTGCGTTTCAAAAATGGACACTTAGAAACTTTTCTGCTGAAAACCACACAATGGATTCCCATGGTAGGAAATACAAGTTACTGGTAAGTACGCTTAGAATTCCATTTCAGGGTCAGTGATTGGCTAACAGATGCAGCCCTGGGTTCTCTCCTGAAAACAGGTGAGTAAATCAGACTTCATAGTTTGACTGATTTTAAAGGAAAATGTATACGTTTCAAAAATGGACACTTTGAAACTTTTCTGCTGAAACCACACAATGGATTCCTTTGGAAGGAAATACGAGTTACTGGTAAGTATGCTTAGAATTACTTTCCAGGGTCAGTGCTGGGCTAAAAGAAACAGCACTGGGTTCTCTCCCGATAACAGGTGAGTAAATCGTTATTCATAGTTTGACTGATTCTAGAGGAATATTTGTACGTTTCAAAAATGGACACTTAGAAACTTTTCTGTTGAAAACCACACAATGGATTCCTATGGAAGGAAATACAAGTTACTGGCAAGAATGCTTAGAATTACTTTCCAGGGTCAGTGCTGGGCTAAAAGAAGCAGCACTGGGTTCTCTCCCGATAACAGGTGAGTAAATAGGAATTCATAGTTTGACTGACTTTAGAGGAATATTTGTACATTTCAAAAATTGACACTTAGAAACTTTTCTGGTGAAGACCACACAATGGATTCCTATGGAAGGAAATACAAGTTACTGGTAAGTATGCTTAGAATTACTTTTCAGGGTCAGTGCTGGGCTAACAGATGCAGCCCTGGGTTCTCTCCGGATAACAGGTGTGTAAATCGGAATTCGTAGTTCGGCTGATTTTCGAGGAATATTTGTGCGTTTCAAAATTGGACACTTAGAAACTTTTCTGCTGAAAACCACACAATGGATTCCTTTGGAAGGAAATACAAGTTACTGGTTAGTACTCTTAGAATTACTTTTCAGGGTCAGTGCTGGGCTAAAAGATGCAGCACTGGGCTCTCTCCTGATAACAGGTGAGTAAATCGGAATTCATAGTTCGGTTGATTTTAGAGGAATATTTTTACGTTTCAAAAATGGAGACTTAGAAACTTTTCTGCTGAAAACCACACAATGGATTCCTATGGAAGGAAATACAAGTTACTGGTAAGTACACTTAGAATTACTTTCCAGGGTCAGTGCTGGGCTAAAAGAAGCAGCACTGGGTTCTCTCCCGATAACAGGTGAGTAAATCAGACTTCATAGTTTGACTGATTTTAGAGGAATATTTGTACGTTTCAAAAATGGACACTTAGAAACTTTTCTGTTGAAAACCACAAAATGGATTCCTATGGAATGAAATACAAGTTACAGATAAGTACGCTTAGAATTACTTTCCAGGTTCAGTGTTGGTCTAAAAGATGCAGCACTGGGTTCTCTCCTGATAACAGGTGAGTAAATCGGAATTCGTAGTTCGACTGATTTTAGAGGAATATTTGTACATTTCAAAAATGGACACTTAGAAACTTTTCTGATGAAGACCACACAATGGATTCCTATGGAAGGAAATACAAGTTACTGGTAAGTACACTTAGAATTACTTTCCAGGGTCAGTGCTGGTCTAAAAGATGCAGCACTGGGTTATCTCCTGATAACAGGTGAGTAAATCGGAATTTGTAGTTCGACTGATTTTAGAGGAATATTTGTACATTTCAAAAATGTACACTTAGAAACTTTTCTGATGAAAACCACACAATGGATTCCTATGGAAGGAAATACAAGTTACTGGTAAGTACGCTTAGAATTACTTTTCAGGGTCAGTGCTGGGCTAACAGATGCAGCCCTGGGTTCTCTCCTGATAACAGGTGAGTAAATCGGAATTCGTAGTTCGGCTGATTTTAGAGGAATATTTGTGCGTTTCAAAAATGGACACTTAGAAACTTTTCTGATGAAAACCACACAATGGATTCCTATGGAAGGAAATACAAGTTACTGGCAAGAATGCTTAGAATTACTTTCCAGGGTCAGTGCTGGGCTAAAAGAAGCAGCACTGGGTTCTCTCCCGATAACAGGTGAGTAAATAGGAATTCATAGTTTGACTGACTTTAGAGGAATATTTGTACATTTTAAAAATTGACACTGAGAAACTTTTCTGGTGAAGACCACACAATGGATTCCTATAGAAGGAAAAACAAGTTACTGGTAAGTATGCTTAGAATTACTTTTCAGGGTCAGTGCTGGGCTAACAGATGCAGCCCTGCGTTCTCTCCTGATAACAGGTGTGTAAATCGGAATTCGTAGTTCGGCTGATTTTCGAGGAATATTTGTGCGTTTCAAAAATAGACACTTAGAAACTTTTCTGCTGAAAACCACACAATGGATTCCTATGGAAGGAAATACAAGTTACTGGTAAGTATCCTTAGAATTACTTTCCAGTGTCAGTGCTGGTCTAAAAGATGCAGCACTGGGTTCTCTCCTGATAACAGGTGAGTAAATCGGAATTTGTAGTTCGACTGATTTTAGAGAAATATTTGTACATTTCAAAAATGGACACTTAGAAACTTTTCTGATGAAGACCACACAATGGATTCCTATGGAAGGAAATACAAGTTACTGGTAAGTACTCTTAGAATTACTTTCCAGGGTCACTGCTGGGCTAAAAGATGCAGCACTGGGTTCTTTCCGGATAACAGGTGAGTAAATCGGAATTCATAGGTCGACTGATTTTCGAGGTATATTTGTACGTTTCAAAAATGGACACTTAGAAACTTTTCTGGTGAAAACCACACAATGGATTTCTAAGGAAGGAAATACAAGTTACTGGTAAGTACGCTTAGAATTACTTTTCGGGGACAGTGCTGGGCTAAAAGATGCAGCACTGGGTTCCATCCTAATAACAGGTGAGTAAATCGGAATTCATAGTTCGGTTGAATTTAGAGGAATATTTTTACGTTTCAAAAATGGAGACTTAGAAACTTTTCTGCTGAAAACCACACAATGGATTCCTATGGAAGGAAATACAAGTTACTGGTAAGTACACTTAGAATTACTTTCCAGGGTCAGTGCTGGGCTAAAAGATGCAGCACTAGGTTCTCTCCTGATAACAGGTGAGTAAATCGGAATTCGTAGTTCGACTGATTTTCGAGGAATATTTGTGCATTTCAAAATTGGACACTTAGAAACTTTTCTGTTGAAAACCACACAATGGATTCCCATGGAAGGAAATACAAGTTAATGGAAAGTACACTTAGAATTACTTTCCAAGGTCAGTGCTGGGCTAAAAGATGCAGCACTGGGTTCTCTCCTGATAACAGGTGAATAAATCGGAGTTCGTAGTTCGGCTGATTTTAGAGGAAGATTTGTGCGTTTCAAAAATGGACACTTAGAAACTTTTCTGATGAAAACCACACAATGGTTCCCTATGGAAGGAGATACAAGTTACTGGCAAGTATGCTTAGAATTACCTTCCAGGGTCAGTGCTGGGCTAAAAGAAGCAGCACTGGATTCTCTCCCGATAACAGGTGAGTAAATCAGACTTCATAGTTTGACTGATTTTAGAGGAATATTTGTACGTTTCAAAAATGGACACTTAGAAACTTTTCTGTTGAAAACCACAAAATGGATTCCTATGGAATGAAATACAAGTTACCGGTAAGTACGCTTAGAATTACTTTCCAGGTTCAGTGTTGGTCTAAAAGATGCAGCACTGGGTTCTCTCCTGATAACAGGTGAGGAAATTGGAATTCGTAGTTCGACTGATTTTAGAGGAATATTTGTACATTTCAAAAATGGACACTTAGAAACTTTTCTGGTGAAGACCACACAATGGATTCCTATGGAAGGAAATACAAGTTACTGGTAAGTACTCTTAGAATTACTTTCCAGGGTCTGTTTTGGGCTAAAAGATGCAGCACTGGGTTCTCTCCTGATAACAGGTGAGTAAATCGGAATTGATAGTTCGGCTGATTTTAGAGGAATATTTGTGTGTTTCAAAAATGGACACTTAGAAACTTTTCTGCTGAAAACCACACAATGGATTCCTATGGTAAGAAATACAAGTTACTGGTAAGTACGCTTAGAATTACATTTCAGGGTCGGTGCTGGGCTAACAGATGCAGCCCTGGGTTCTCTCCTGATAACAGGTGAGTAAATCGGACTTCATAGTTTGACTGACTTTAGAGGAAAATTTATACGTTTCAAAAATGGACACTTTGAAACTTTTCTGCTGAAACCACACAATGGATTCCTTTGGAAGGAAATACGAGTTACTGGTAAGTATGCTTAGAATTACATTCCAGGGTCAGTGCTGGGCTAAAAGAAACAGCACTGGGTTCTCTCCCGATAACAGGTGAGTAAATCGTTATTCATAGTTTGACTGATTCTAGAGGAATATTTGTACGTTTCAAAAATGGACACTTAGAAACTTTTCTGTTGAAAACCACACAATGGATTCCTATGGAAGGAAATACAAGTTACTGGTAAGTACGCTTAGAATTACTTTCCAGGGTCAGTGCTGGGCTAAAAGATGCAGCACTGGGTTCTCTCCTGATAACAGGTGAGTAAATCGGAATTCATAGTTCAACTGATTTTCGCGGAATATTTGTACGTTTCAAAATAGGACAGTTAGAAACTTTTCTGATGAAAACCACACAATGGATTCCTATGGCAGGAAATACAAGTTACTGGTAAGTACGCTTAGAATTACTTTTCAGGGTCAGTGATGGGCTAACAGATGCAGCCCTGGGTTCTCTCCTGATAAAAGGTGAGTAAATCGGAATTCATAGTTCGGCTGATTTTAGAGGAATATGTGTGCGTTTCAAAAATGGACACTTAGAAACTTTTATGCTGAAAACCACACAATGCATTTCTATGGAAGGAAATACAAGTTACTGGTAGGTACGCTTAGAATTACTTTCAAGGGTCAGTGCTGGTCTAAAAGATGCAGCACTGGGTTCTCTCCTGATAACAGGTGAGTAAACCGGAATGTGTAGTTCGACTGATTTTAGAGGAATATTTGTACATTTCAAAAATGGACACTTAGAAACCTTTCTGGTGAAGACCACACAATGGATTCCTATGGAAGGAAATACAAGTTACTGGTAAGTACGCTTAGAATTACTTTTCAGGGTCAGTGCTGGGCTAAAAGATGCAGCACTGGGTTCTCTCCTGATAACAGGGGAGTAAATCTGAATTCATAGTTCGGTTGATTTTAGAGGAATATTTGTACATTTCAAAAATGGACACTGAGAAACTTTTCTGCTGAAAATCACACAATGCATTCCTATGGATGGAAATACAAGTTACTGGTAAGTACGCTTAGAATTACTTTTCAGGGTCGTGCTGGGTTAAAAGATGCAGCACTGGGTTCTCTCCTGATAACAGGTGAGTAAATCGGAATTCATAGTTCGACTGATTTTTGAGGAATATTTGTACGTTTCAAAATAGGACAGTTAGAAACTTTTCTGGTGAAAACCACACAATGGATTCCTATGGAAGGAAATACAAGTTACTGGTAAGTACGCTTAGAATTACTTTCCAGGGTCAGTGCTGGTCTAAAAGATGCAGCACTGGGTTCTCTCCTGATAACAGGTGAGTAAACCGGAATGTGTAGTTCGACTGATTTTAGAGGAATATTTGTACATTTCAAAAATGGACACTTAGAAACTTTTCTGATGAAGACCACACAATGAATTCCTATGGAAGGAAATACAAGTTACTGGTAAGTACGCTTAGAATTACTTTTCAGGGTCAGTGCTGGGCTAAAAGATGCAGCACTGGGTTCTCTCCTGATAACAGGGGAGTAAATCTGAATTCATAGTTTGGTTGATTTTAGAGGAATATTTGTACGTTTCAAAAATGGACACTTAGAAACTTTTCTGCTGAAAATCACACAATGAATTCCTATGGAAGGAAATACAAGTTACTGGTAAGTACGCTTAGAATTTCTTTTCAGGGTCAGTGCTGGGCTAAAAGATGCTGCACTGGGTTCTCTCCTGATAACAGGTGAGTAAATCGGAATTCGTAGTTCGGCTGATTTTAGAGGAATATTTGTACATTTCAAAAATGTACACTTAGAAGTTTTTCTGCTGAAAACCACACAATAGATTCCTATGAAAGGAAATACAAGTTACTGCTAAGTACGCTTAGAATTACTTTCTAGGGTCAGTGCTGGTCTAAAAGATGCAGCACCTGGTTCTCTCCTGATAACAGGTGAGTAAATCGGAATTTGTAGTTCGACTGATTTTAGAGGAATATTTGTACATTTCAAAAATGGACACTTAGAAACTTTTCTGATGAAGACCACATAAGGGATTCCTATGGAAGGAAACACAAGTTACTGGTAAGTACACTTAGAATTACTTTCCAGGGTCAGTGCTGGTTTAAAAGATGCAGCACTGGGTTCTCTCCTCATAACAGGTGAGTAAATCGGAATTCATAGGTCGACTGATTTTCGAGGTATATTTGTACGTTTCAAAAATGGACACTTAGAAACTTTTCTGGTGAAAACCACACAATGGATTTCTAAGGAAGGAAATACAAGTTACTGGTAAGTACGCTTAGAATTACTTTTCGGGGACAGTGCTGGGCTAAAAGATGCAGCACTGGGTTCCATCCTAATAACAGGTGAGTAAATCGGAATTCATAGTTCGGTTGAATTTAGAGGAATATTTTTACGTTTCAAAAATGGAGACTTAGAAACTTTTCTGCTGAAAACCACACAATGGATTCCTATGGAAGGAAATACAAGTTACTGGTAAGTACACTTAGAATTACTTTCCAGGGTCAGTGCTGGGCTAAAAGATGCAGCACTAGGTTCTCTCCTGATAACAGGTGAGTAAATCGGAATTCGTAGTTCGACTGATTTTCGAGGAATATTTGTGCATTTCAAAATTGGACACTTAGAAACTTTTCTGTTGAAAACCACACAATGGATTCCCATGGAAGGAAATACAAGTTAATGGAAAGTACACTTAGAATTACTTTCCAAGGTCAGTGCTGGGCTAAAAGATGCAGCACTGGGTTCTCTCCTGATAACAGGTGAATAAATCGGAGTTCGTAGTTCGGCTGATTTTAGAGGAAGATTTGTGCGTTTCAAAAATGGACACTTAGAAACTTTTCTGATGAAAACCACACAATGGTTCCCTATGGAAGGAGATACAAGTTACTGGCAAGTATGCTTAGAATTACCTTCCAGGGTCAGTGCTGGGCTAAAAGAAGCAGCACTGGATTCTCTCCCGATAACAGGTGAGTAAATCAGACTTCATAGTTTGACTGATTTTAGAGGAATATTTGTACGTTTCAAAAATGGACACTTAGAAACTTTTCTGTTGAAAACCACAAAATGGATTCCTATGGAATGAAATACAAGTTACCGGTAAGTACGCTTAGAATTACTTTCCAGGTTCAGTGTTGGTCTAAAAGATGCAGCACTGGGTTCTCTCCTGATAACAGGTGAGGAAATTGGAATTCGTAGTTCGACTGATTTTAGAGGAATATTTGTACATTTCAAAAATGGACACTTAGAAACTTTTCTGGTGAAGACCACACAATGGATTCCTATGGAAGGAAATACAAGTTACTGGTAAGTACTCTTAGAATTACTTTCCAGGGTCTGTTTTGGGCTAAAAGATGCAGCACTGGGTTCTCTCCTGATAACAGGTGAGTAAATCGGAATTGATAGTTCGGCTGATTTTAGAGGAATATTTGTGTGTTTCAAAAATGGACACTTAGAAACTTTTCTGCTGAAAACCACACAATGGATTCCTATGGTAAGAAATACAAGTTACTGGTAAGTACGCTTAGAATTACATTTCAGGGTCGGTGCTGGGCTAACAGATGCAGCCCTGGGTTCTCTCCTGATAACAGGTGAGTAAATCGGACTTCATAGTTTGACTGACTTTAGAGGAAAATTTATACGTTTCAAAAATGGACACTTTGAAACTTTTCTGCTGAAACCACACAATGGATTCCTTTGGAAGGAAATACGAGTTACTGGTAAGTATGCTTAGAATTACATTCCAGGGTCAGTGCTGGGCTAAAAGAAACAGCACTGGGTTCTCTCCCGATAACAGGTGAGTAAATCGTTATTCATAGTTTGACTGATTCTAGAGGAATATTTGTACGTTTCAAAAATGGACACTTAGAAACTTTTCTGTTGAAAACCACACAATGGATTCCTATGGAAGGAAATACAAGTTACTGGTAAGTACGCTTAGAATTACTTTCCAGGGTCAGTGCTGGGCTAAAAGATGCAGCACTGGGTTCTCTCCTGATAACAGGTGAGTAAATCGGAATTCATAGTTCAACTGATTTTCGCGGAATATTTGTACGTTTCAAAATAGGACAGTTAGAAACTTTTCTGATGAAAACCACACAATGGATTCCTATGGCAGGAAATACAAGTTACTGGTAAGTACGCTTAGAATTACTTTTCAGGGTCAGTGATGGGCTAACAGATGCAGCCCTGGGTTCTCTCCTGATAAAAGGTGAGTAAATCGGAATTCATAGTTCGGCTGATTTTAGAGGAATATGTGTGCGTTTCAAAAATGGACACTTAGAAACTTTTATGCTGAAAACCACACAATGCATTTCTATGGAAGGAAATACAAGTTACTGGTAGGTACGCTTAGAATTACTTTCAAGGGTCAGTGCTGGTCTAAAAGATGCAGCACTGGGTTCTCTCCTGATAACAGGTGAGTAAACCGGAATGTGTAGTTCGACTGATTTTAGAGGAATATTTGTACATTTCAAAAATGGACACTTAGAAACCTTTCTGGTGAAGACCACACAATGGATTCCTATGGAAGGAAATACAAGTTACTGGTAAGTACGCTTAGAATTACTTTTCAGGGTCAGTGCTGGGCTAAAAGATGCAGCACTGGGTTCTCTCCTGATAACAGGGGAGTAAATCTGAATTCATAGTTCGGTTGATTTTAGAGGAATATTTGTACATTTCAAAAATGGACACTGAGAAACTTTTCTGCTGAAAATCACACAATGCATTCCTATGGATGGAAATACAAGTTACTGGTAAGTACGCTTAGAATTACTTTTCAGGGTCGTGCTGGGTTAAAAGATGCAGCACTGGGTTCTCTCCTGATAACAGGTGAGTAAATCGGAATTCATAGTTCGACTGATTTTTGAGGAATATTTGTACGTTTCAAAATAGGACAGTTAGAAACTTTTCTGGTGAAAACCACACAATGGATTCCTATGGAAGGAAATACAAGTTACTGGTAAGTACGCTTAGAATTACTTTCCAGGGTCAGTGCTGGTCTAAAAGATGCAGCACTGGGTTCTCTCCTGATAACAGGTGAGTAAACCGGAATGTGTAGTTCGACTGATTTTAGAGGAATATTTGTACATTTCAAAAATGGACACTTAGAAACTTTTCTGATGAAGACCACACAATGAATTCCTATGGAAGGAAATACAAGTTACTGGTAAGTACGCTTAGAATTACTTTTCAGGGTCAGTGCTGGGCTAAAAGATGCAGCACTGGGTTCTCTCCTGATAACAGGGGAGTAAATCTGAATTCATAGTTTGGTTGATTTTAGAGGAATATTTGTACGTTTCAAAAATGGACACTTAGAAACTTTTCTGCTGAAAATCACACAATGAATTCCTATGGAAGGAAATACAAGTTACTGGTAAGTACGCTTAGAATTTCTTTTCAGGGTCAGTGCTGGGCTAAAAGATGCTGCACTGGGTTCTCTCCTGATAACAGGTGAGTAAATCGGAATTCGTAGTTCGGCTGATTTTAGAGGAATATTTGTACATTTCAAAAATGTACACTTAGAAGTTTTTCTGCTGAAAACCACACAATAGATTCCTATGAAAGGAAATACAAGTTACTGCTAAGTACGCTTAGAATTACTTTCTAGGGTCAGTGCTGGTCTAAAAGATGCAGCACCTGGTTCTCTCCTGATAACAGGTGAGTAAATCGGAATTTGTAGTTCGACTGATTTTAGAGGAATATTTGTACATTTCAAAAATGGACACTTAGAAACTTTTCTGATGAAGACCACATAAGGGATTCCTATGGAAGGAAACACAAGTTACTGGTAAGTACACTTAGAATTACTTTCCAGGGTCAGTGCTGGTTTAAAAGATGCAGCACTGGGTTCTCTCCTGATAACAGGTGAGTAAACCGGAATGTGTAGTTCGACTGATTTTAGAGGAATATTTGTACATTTCAAAAATGGACACTTAGAAACTTTTCTGGTGAAGACCACACAATGGATTCCATGGAAGAAAATACAAGTTACTGGTAAGTACGCTTAAAATTACTTTTCAGGGTCAGTTCTGGGCTAAAAGATGCAGCACTGGGTTCTCTCCTGATAACAGGGGAGTAAATCTGAATTCATAGTTCGGTTGATTTTAGAGGAATATTTGTACATTTCAAAAATGGACACTTAGAAACTTTTCTGCTGAAAATCACACAATGCATTCCTATGGATGGAAATACAAGTTACTGGTAAGTACGCTTAGAATTACTTTTCAGGGTCGTGCTGGGTTAAAAGATGCAGCACTGGGTTCTCTCCTGATAACAGGTGAGTAAATCGGAATTCATAGTTCGACTGATTTTCGAGGAATATTTGTACGTTTCAAAATAGGACAGTTAGAAACTTTTCTGGTGAAAACCACACAATGAATTCCTATGGAAGGAAATACAAGTTACTGGTAAGTACGCTTAGAATTACTTTCCAGGGTCAGTGCTGGTCTAAAAGATGCAGCACTGGGTTCTCTCCTGATAACAGGTGAGTAAACCGGAATGTGTAGTTCGACTGATTTTAGAGGAATATTTGTACATTTCAAAAATGGACACTTAGAAACTTTTCTGATGAAGACCACACAATGAATTCCTATGGAAGGAAATACAAGTTACTGGTAAGTACCCTTAGAATTACTTTTCAGGGTCAGTGCTGGGCTAAAAGATGCAGCACTGGGTTCTCTCCTGATAACAGGGGAGTAAATCTGAATTCATAGTTTGGTTGATTTTAGAGGAATATTTGTACGTTTCAAAAATGGACACTTAGAAACTTTTCTGCTGAAAATCACACAATGAATTCCTATGGAAGGAAATACAAGTTACTGGTAAGTACGCTTAGAATTTCTTTTCAGGGTCAGTGCTGGGCTAAAAGATGCTGCACTGGGTTCTCTCCTGATAACAGGTGAGTAAATCGGAATTCGTAGTTCGGCTGATTTTAGAGGAATATTTGTACATTTCAAAAATGTACACTTAGAAGTTTTTCTGCTGAAAACCACACAATAGATTCCTATGAAAGGAAATACAAGTTACTGCTAAGTACGCTTAGAATTACTTTCTAGGGTCAGTGCTGGTCTAAAAGATGCAGCACCTGGTTCTCTCCTGATAACAGGTGAGTAAATCGGAATTTGTAGTTCGACTGATTTTAGAGGAATATTTGTACATTTCAAAAATGGACACTTAGAAACTTTTCTGATGAAGACCACATAAGGGATTCCTATGGAAGGAAACAGAAGTTACTGGTAAGTACACTTAGAATTACTTTCCAGGGTCAGTGCTGGTTTAAAAGATGCAGCACTGGGTTCTCTCCTGATAACAGGTGAGTAAACCGGAATGTGTAGTTCGACTGCTTTTAGAGGAATATTTGTACATTTCAAAAATGGACACTTAGAAACTTTTCTGGTGAAGACCACACAATGGATTCCTATGGAAGAAAATACAAGTTACTGGTAAGTACGCTTAAAATTACTTTTCAGGGTCAGTTCTGGGCTAAAAGATGCAGCACTGGGTTCTCTCCTGATAACAGGGGAGTAAATCTGAATTCATAGTTCGGTTGATTTTAGAGGAATATTTGTACATTTCAAAAATGGACACTTAGAAACTTTTCTGCTGAAAATCACACAATGCATTCCTATGGATGGAAATACAAGTTACTGGTAAGTACGCTTAGAATTACTTTTCAGGGTCGTGCTGGGTTAAAAGATGCAGCACTGGGTTCTCTCCTGATAACAGGTGAGTAAATCGGAATTCATAGTTCGACTGATTTTCGAGGAATATTTGTACGTTTCAAAATAGGACAGTTAGAAACTTTTCTGGTGAAAACCACACAATGGATTCCTATGGAAGGAAATACAAGTTACTGGTAAGTACGCTTAGAATTACTTTCCAGGGTCAGTGCTGGTCTAAAAGATGCAGCACTGGGTTCTCTCCTGATAACAGGTGAGTAAACCGGAATGTGTAGTTCGACTGATTTTAGAGGAATATTTGTACATTTCAAAAATGGACACTTAGAAACTTTTCTGATGAAGACCACACAATGAATTCCTATGGAAGGAAATACAAGTTACTGGTAAGTACGCTTAGAATTACTTTTCAGGGTCAGTGCTGGGCTAAAAGATGCAGCACTGGGTTCTCTCCTGATAACAGGGGAGTAAATCTGAATTCATAGTTTGGTTGATTTTAGAGGAATATTTGTACGTTTCAAAAATGGACACTTAGAAACTTTTCTGCTGAAAATCACACAATGAATTCCTATGGAAGGAAATACAAGTTACTGGTAAGTACGCTTAGAATTTCTTTTCAGGGTCAGTGCTGGGCTAAAAGATGCTGCACTGGGTTCTCTCCTGATAACAGGTGAGTAAATCGGAATTCGTAGTTCGGCTGATTTTAGAGGAATATTTGTACATTTCAAAAATGTACACTTAGAAGTTTTTCTGCTGAAAACCACACAATAGATTCCTATGAAAGGAAATACAAGTTACTGCTAAGTACGCTTAGAATTACTTTCTAGGGTCAGTGCTGGTCTAAAAGATGCAGTACCTGGTTCTCTCCTGATAACAGGTGAGTAAATCGGAATTTGTAGTTCGACTGATTTTAGAGGAATATTTGTACATTTCAAAAATGGACACTTAGAAACTTTTCTGATGAAGACCACATAAGGGATTCCTATGGAAGGAAACACAAGTTACTGGTAAGTACACTTAGAATTACTTTCCAGGGTCAGTGCTGGTTTAAAAGATGCAGCACTGGGTTCTCTCCTGATAACAGGTGAGTAAACCGGAATGTGTAGTTCGACTGATTTTAGAGGAATATTTGTACATTTCAAAAATGGACACTTAGAAACTTTTCTGGTGAAGACCACACAATGGATTCCTATGGAAGAAAATACAAGTTACTGGTAAGTACGCTTAAAATTACTTTTCAGGGTCAGTGCTGGGCTAAAAGATGCAGCACTGGGTTCTCTCCTGATAACAGGGGAGTAAATCTGAATTCATAGTTCGGTTGATTTTAGAGGAATATTTGTACATTTCAAAAATGGACACTTAGAAACTTTTCTGCTGAAAATCACACAATGGATTCCTATGGAAGGAAATAAAAGTTACTGGTAAGTACGCTTAGAATTACTTTTCAGGGTCGTGCTGGGTTAAAAGATGCAGCACTGGGTTCTCTCCTGATAACAGGTGAGTAAATCGGAATTCATAGTTCGACTGATTTTCGAGGAATATTTGTACGTTTCAAAATAGGACAGTTAGAAACTTTTCTGGTGAAAACCACACAATGGACTCCTATGGCAGGAAATACAAGTTACTGGTAAGTACGCTTAGAATTACTTTTCAGGGTCAGTGCTGGGCTAAAAGGTGCAGCACTGGGTTCTCTCCTGATAACAGGTGAGTAAATCGGAATTCATAGTTCGGTTGATTTTGGAGGAATATTTGTATGTTTCAACAATGGACACTTAGAAAATTTCAGCTGAAAACCACACAATGGATTCCTATGGAAGGAAATACAAGTTACTGGTAAGTACACTTAGAATTACTTTTCGAAGATTGTGCTGGGCTAAAAGATGCAGCACTGGGTTCTCTCCTGATAACAGGTGAGTAAATCGGAATTCGTAGTTCCGCTGATTTTAGAGGTATATTTGTACGTTTCAAAAACGTACACTTAGAAACTTTTCTGCTGAAAACAACACAATGGATTCCTATGGAAGGAAATACAAGTTACTGGTAAGTATGCTTAGAATTACTTTTCAGGGTCAGTGCTGGGCTAACACATGCTGCACTGGGTTCTCTCCTGATAACAGGTGAGTAAATCGAAATTCATAGTTCGGCTGATTTTAGAGGAATATTTGTACATTTCAAAAATGGACACTTAGAAACTTTTCTGATGAAGACCACATAAGGGATTCCTATGGAAGGAAACACAAGTTACTGGTAAGTACACTTAGAATTACTTTCCAGGGTCAGTGCTGGTTTAAAAGATGCAGCACTGGGTTCTCTCCTGATAACAGGTGAGTAAATCGGAATTCATAGTTCGACTGATTTTCGAGGAATATTTGTGCGTTTCAAAAATGGACACTTAGAAACTTTTCTGGTGAAGACCACACAATGGATTCCTATGGAAGGAAATACAAGTTACTGGTAAGTACTCTTAGAATTACTTTCCAGGGTCAGTGCTGGGCTAAAAGATGCAGCACTGGGTTCTCTCCTGATAACAGGTGAGTAAATCGGAATTCATAGTTCGGCTAATTTTAGAGGAATATTTGTGCGTTTCAAAAATGGACACTTAGAAACTTTTCTGCTGAAAACCACACAATGGATTCCTATGGTAAGAAATACAAGTTACTGGTAAGTACGCTTAGAATTACATTTCAGGGTCAGTGCTGGGCTAACAGATGCAACCCTGGGTTCTCTCCTGATAACAGGTGAGTAAATCGGAATTCATAGTTCGACTGATTTTCGAGGAATATTTGTACGTTTCAAAAATGGACACTTAGAAACTTTTCTGGTGAAGACCACACAATGGATTCCTATGAAAGGAAATACAAGTTACTGGCAAGTATGCTTAGAATTACTTGCCAGGGTCAGTGCTGGGCTAAAAGAAGCAGCACTGGGTTCTCTCCCGATAACAGGTGAGTAAATCGGAATTCATAGTTTGACTGATTCTAGAGGAATATTTGTACGTTTCAAAAATGGACACTTAGAAGCTTTTCTGATGAAGACCACATAAGGGATTCCTATGGAAGGAAACACAAGTTACTGGTAAGTACACTTAGAATTACTTTCCAGGGTCAGTGCTGGTTTAAAAGATGCAGCACTGGGTTCTCTACTGATAACAGGTGAGTAAATCGGAATTCATAGTTTGACTGATTTTCGAGGAATATTTGTGCGTTTCAAAAATGGACACTTAGAAACTTTTCTGGTGAAAACCACACAATGGATTCCTATGGAAGGAAATACAAGTTACTGTCAAGTATGCTTAGAATTACTTGCCAGGGTCAGTGCTGGGCTAAAAGAAGCAGCACTGGGTTCTCTCCCGATAACAGGTGAGTAAATCGGAATTCATAGTTTGACTGATTCTAGAGGAATATTTGTACGTTTCAAAAATGGACACTTAGAAACTTTTCTGATGAAAACCACACAATGGATTCCTATGGAAGGAAATACAAGTTACTGGCAAGTATGCTTAGAATTACTTTCCAGTGTCAGTGCTGGTCTAAAAGATGAAGCACTGGGTTCTCTCCTGATAACAGGTGAGTAAATCGGAATTTGTAGTTCGACTGATTTTAGAGGAATATTTGTACATTTCAAAAATGGACACTTAGAAACTTTTCTGATGAAGACCACACAATGGATTCCTATGGAAGGAAATACAAGTTACTGGTAAGTACACTTAGAATTACTTTCCAGGGTCAGTGCTGGGCTAAATGATGCAGCACTGTGTTCTGTCCTGATAACAGGTGAGTAAATCAGACTTCATAGTTTGACTGATTTTAGAGGAATATTTGTACGTTTCAAAAATGGACACTTTGAAACTTTTCTGCTGAAAACCACACAATGGATTCCTATGGAAGGAAATACAACTTACTGGTAAGTACGCTTAGAATTACTTTTCAGGGTCAGTGCTGGGCTAAAAGATGCAGCACTGGGTTCCATCCTGATAACAGGTGAGTAAATCGGAATTCATAGTTCGGTTGATTTTACAGGAATATTTTTACGTTTCAAAAATGGAGACTTAGAAACTTTTCTGCTGAAAACCACACAATGGATTCCTATGGAAGGAAATACAAGTTACTGGTAAGTACACTTAGAATTACTTTCCAGGGTCAGTGCTGGGCTAAAAGATGCAGCACTGGGTTCTCTCCTGATAACAGGGGAGTAAATCTGAATTCATAGTTCGGTTGATTTTAGAGGAATATTTGTACGTTTCGAAAATGGACACTTAGAAACTTTTCTGCTGAAAATCACACAATGGATTCCTATGGAAGGAAATACAAGTTACTGGTAAGTACGCTTAGAATTACTTTTCAGGGTCGTGCTGGGCTAACACATGCTGCACTGGGTTCTCTCCTGATAACAGGTGAGTAAACCGGAATGTGTAGTTCGACTGATTTTAGAGGAATATTTGTACATTTCAAAAATGGACACTTAGATACTTTTTTGATGAAGACCACACAATGAATTCCTATGGAAGGAAATACAAGTTACTGGTAAGTACGCTTAGAATTACTTTTCAGGGTCAGTGCTGGGCTAAAAGATGCAGCACTGGGTTCTCTCCTGATAACAGGGGAGTAAATCTGAATTCATAGTTCGGTTGATTTTAGAGGAATATTTGTACGTTTCGAAAATGGACACTTAGAAACTTTTCTGCTGAAAATCACACAATGGATTCCTATGGAAAGAAATACAAGTTACTGGTAAGTACGCTTAGAATTACTTTTCAGGGTCGTGCTGGGCTAACACATGCTGCACTGGGTTCTCTCCTGATAACAGGTGAGTAAATCGGAATTTGTAGTTTGACTGATTTTAGAGGAATATTTGTACATTTCAAAAATGGACACTTAGAAACTTTTCTGGTGAAGACCACACAATGGATTCCTATGGAAGGAAATACAAGTTACTGGTAAGTACTCTTAGAATTACTTTCCAGGGTCAGTGCTGGGCTAAAAGATGCAGCACTGGGTTCTCTCCTGATAACAGGTGAGTAAATCGGAATTCATAGTTCGGCTGATTTTAGAGGAATATTTGTGCAATTCAAAAATGGACACTTAGAAACTTTTCTGCTGAAAACCACACAATGGATTCCTATGGTAAGAAATACAAGTTACTGGTAAGTACGCTTAGAATTACATTTCAGGGTCAGTGCTGGGCTAACAGATGCAACCCTGGGTTCTCTCCTGATAACAGGTGAGTAAATCGGACTTCATAGTTTGACTGATTTTAGAGGAAAATTTATACGTTTCAAAAATGGACACTTTGAAACTTTTCTGCTGAAACCACACAATGGATTCCTATGGAAGGAAAAAAAGTTACTGGTAAGTACTCTTAGAATTACTTTCCAGGGTCAGTGCTGGGCTAAAAGATGCAGCACTGGGTTCTCTCCTGATAACAGATGAGTAAATCGGAATTCATAGTTCGGCTGATTTTAGAGGAATATTTGTGCGTTTCAAAAATGGACACTTAGAAACTTTTCTGGTGAAAACCACACAATGGATTCCTGTGGCAGGAAATACAAGTTACTAGTAAGTACGCTTAGAATTACTTTTCAGGGTCAGTGATGGGCTAACAGATGCAGCCCTGGGTTCTCTCCTGATAAAAGGTGAGTAAATCGGAATTCATAGTTCGGCTGATTTTAGAGGAATATGTGTTTGTTTCAAAAATGGACACTCAGAAACTTTTCTGCTGAAAACCACACAATGCATTTCTATGGAAGGAAATACAAGTTACTGGTAGGTACGCTTAGAATTACTTTCCAGGGTCAGTGCTGGTCTAAAAGATGCAGCACTGGGTTCTCTCCTGATAACAGGTGAGTAAACCGGAATGTGTAGTTCGACTGATTTTAGAGGAATATTTGTACATTTGAAAAATGGACACTTAGAAACTTTTCAGGTGAAGACCACACAATGGATTCCTATGGAAGGAAATACAAGTTACTGGTAAGTACGCTTAGAATTACTTTTCAGGGTCAGTGCTGGGCTAAAAGATGCAGCACTGGGTTCTCTCCTGATAACAGGAGAGTAAATCTGAATTCATTGTTCGGTTGATTTTAGAGGAATATTTGTACATTTCAAAAATGGACACTTAGAAACTTTTCTGCTGAAAATCACAGAATGGATTCCTATGGAAGGAAATACAAGTTACTGGTAAGTACGCTTAGAATTACTTTTCAGGGTCGTGCTGGGTTAAAAGATGCAGCACTGGGTTCTCTCCTGATAACAGGTGAGTAAATCGGAATTCATAGTTCGACTGATTTTCGAGGAATATTTGTACATTTCAAAATAGGACAGTTAGAAACTTTTCTGGTGAAAACCACACAATGGATTCCTATGGCAGGAAATACAAGTTACTGGTAAGTACGCTTAGCATTACTTTTCAGGGTCAGTGCTGGGCTAAAAGGTGCAGCACTGGGTTCTCTCCTGATAACAGGTGAGTAAATCGGAATTCATAGTTTGGTTGATTTTGGAGGAATATTTGTACGTTTCAACAATGGACACTTAGAAACTTTTCTGCTGAAAACCACACAATGGATTCCTATGGAAGGAAATACAAGTTACTGGTAAGTACGCTTAGAATTACTTTTCAGGGTTGTGCTGGTCTAAAAGATGCAGCACTGGGTTCTCTCCTGATAACAGGTGAGTAAATTGGAATTCGTAGTTCCGCTGATTTTAGAGGTATATTTGTACGTTTCAAAAATGTACACTTAGAAACTTTTCTGCTGAAAACAACACAATGGATTCCTATGGAAGGAAATACAAGTTACTGGTAAGTATGCTTAGAATTACTTTTCAGGGTCAGTGCTGGGCTAACACATGCTGCACTGGGTTCTCTCCTGATAACAGGTGAGTAAATCGAAATTCATAGTTCGGCTGATTTTAGAGGAATATGTGTGCGTTTCAAAAATGTAGACTTAGAAACTTTTCTGCTGAAAACCACACAATGGATTCCTATGGAAGGAAATACAAGTTACTGGTAAGTACGCTTAGAATTACTTTCCAGGGTCAGTGCTGGTCTAAAAGATGCAGCACTGGGTTCTCTCCTGATAACAGGTGAGTAAATCGGAATTTGTAGTTCGACTGATTTTAGAGGAATATTTGTACATTTCAAAAATGGACACTTAGAAACTTTTCTGATGAAGACCACATAAGGGATTCCTATGGAAGGAAACACAAGTTACTGGTAAGTACACTTAGAATTACTTTCCAGGGTCAGTGCTGGTTTAAAAGATGCAGCACTGGGTTCTCTCCTGATAACAGGTGAGTAAATCGGAATTCATAGTTGGACTGATTTTCGAGGAATATTTGTGCATTTCAAAAATGGACACTTAGAAACTTTTCTGGAGAAAACCACACAATGGATTTCTATGGAAGGAAATACAAGTTACTGGCAAGTATGCTTAGAATTACTTGCCAGGGTCAGTGCTGGGCTAAAAGAAGCAGCACTGCGTTCTCTCCCGATAACAGGTGAGTAAATCGGAATTCATAGTTTGACTGATTCTAGAGGAATATTTGTACGTTTCAAAAATGGACACTTAGAAACTTTTCTGATGAAAACCACACAATGGATTCCTAAGGAAGGAAATACAAGTTACTGGTAAGTACGCTTAGAATTACTTTTCGGGGACAGTGCTAGGCTAAAAGATACAGCACTGGGTTCCATCCTGATAACAGGTGAGTAAATCGGAATTCATAGTTCGGTTGATTTTAGAGGAATATTTTTACGTTTCAAAAATGGAGACTTAGAAACTTTTCTGCTGAAAACCACACAATGGATTCCTATGGAAGGAAATACAAGTTACTGGTAAGTACACTTAGAAATACTTTCCAGGGTCAGTGCTGGGCTAAAAGATGCAGCACTGGGTTCTCTCCTGATAACAGGTGAATAAATCGGAGTTCGTAGTTCGGCTGATTTTAGAGGAATATTTGTGCGTTTCAAAAATGGACACTTAGAAACTTTTCTGTTGAAAACCACAAAATGGATTCCTATGGAAGGAAATACAAGTTACTGGTAAGTACGCTTAGAATTACTTTTCAGGGTTGTGCTGGGCTAAAAGATGCAGCACTGGGTTCTCTCCTGATAACATGTGAGTAAATCGGAATTCGTAGTTCCGCTGATTTTAGAGGTATATTTGTACGTTTCAAAAATGTACACTTAGAAACTTTTCTGCTGAAAACAACACAATGGATTCCTATGGAAGGAAATACAAGTTACTGGTAAGTATGCTTAGAATTACTTTTCAGGGTCAGTGCTGGGCTAACACATGCTGCACTGGGTTCTCTCCTGATAACAGGTGAGTAAATCGAAATTCATAGTTCGGTTGATTTTAGAGGAATATGTGTGCGTTTCAAAAATGTAGACTTAGAAACTTTTCTGATGAAGACCACATAAGGGATTCCTATGGAAGGAAACACAAGTTACTGGTAAGTACACTTAGAATTACTTTCCAGGGTCAGTGCTGGTTTAAAAGATGCAGCACTGGGTTCTCTCCTGATAACAGGTGAGTAAATCGGAATTCATAGTTGGACTGATTTTCGAGGAATATTTGTGCATTTCAAAAATGGACACTTAGAAACTTTTCTGGTGAAAACCACACAATGGATTTCTATGGAAGGAAATACAAGTTACTGGCAAGTATGCTTAGAATTACTTGCCAGGGTCAGTGCTGGGCTAAAAGAAGCAGCACTGGGTTCTCTCCCGATAACAGGTGAGTAAATCGGAATTCATAGTTTGACTGATTCTAGAGGAATATTTGTACGTTTCAAAAATGGACACTTAGAAACTTTTCTGATGAAAACCACACAATGGATTCCTATGGAAGGAAATACAAGTTACTGGCAAGTATGCTTAGAATTACTTTCCAGTGTCAGTGCTGGTCTAAAAGATGAAGCACTGGGTTCTCTCCTGATAACAGGTGAGTAAATCGGAATTTGTAGTTCGACTGATTTTAGAGGAATATTTGTACATTTCAAAAATGGACACTTAGAAACTTTTCTGATGAAGACACACAATGGATTCCTATGGAAGGAAATACAAGTTACTGGTAAGTACTCTTAGAATTACTTTCCAGGGTCAGTGCTGGGCTAAAAGATGCAGCACTGGGTTCTCTCCGGATAACAGGTGAGTAAATCGGAATTCATAGGTCGACTGATTTTCGAGGAATATTTGTACGTTTCAAAAATGGACACTTAGAAACTTTTCTGGTGAAAACCACACAATGGATTCCTAAGGAAGGAAATACAAGTTACTGGTAAGTATGCTTAGAATTACTTTTCGGGGACAGTGCTGGGCTAAAAGATGCAGCACTGGGTTCCATCCTGATAACAGGTGAGTAAATCGGAATTCATAGTTCGGTTGATTTTAGAGGAATATTTTTACGTTTCAAAAATGGAGACTTAGAAACTTTTCTGCTGAAAACCACACAATGGATTCCTATGGAAGGAAATACAAGTTACTGGTAAGTACACTTAGAATTACTTTCCAGGGTCAGTGCTGGGCTAAAAGATGCAGCACTGGGTTCTCTCCTGATAACAGGTGAATAAATCGGAGTTCGTAGTTCGGCTGATTTTAGAAGAATATTTGTGCGTTTCAAAAATGGACACTTAGAAACTTTTCTGTTGAAAACCACAAAATGGATTCCTATAGAAGGAAATACAAGTTACTGGTAAGTACGCTTAGAATTACTTTTCAGGGTTGTGCTGGGCTAAAAGATGCAGCACTGGGTTCTCTCCTGATAACAGGTGAGTAAATCGGAATTCGTAGTTCCGCTGATTTTAGAGGTATATTTGTACGTTTCAAAAATGTACACTTAGAAACTTTTCTGCTGAAAACAACACAATGGATTCCTATGGAAGGAAATACAAGTTACTGGTGAGTATGCTTAGAATTACTTTTCAGGGTCAGTGCTGGGCTAACACATGCTGCACTGGGTTCTCTCCTGATAACAGGTGAGTAAATCGAAATTCATAGTTCGGTTGATTTTAGAGGAATATGTGTGCGTTTCAAAAATGTAGACTTAGAAACTTTTCTGCTGAAAACCACACAATGGATTCCTATGGAAGGAAATACAAGTTACTGGTAAGTACGCTTAGAATTACTTTCCAGGGTCAGTGCTGGTCTAAAAGATGCAGCACTGGGTTCTCTCCTGATAACAGGTGAGTAAACCGGAATGTGTAGTTCGACTGATTTTAGAGGAATATTTGTACATTTCAAAAATGGACACTTAGAAACTTTTCTGATGAAGACCACACAATGAATTCCTATAGAAGGAAATACAAGTTACTGGTAAGTACGCTTAGAATTACTTTTCAGGGTCAGTGCTGGGCTAAAAGATGCAGCACTGGGTTCTCTCCTGATAACAGGGTAGTAAATCTGAATTCATAGTTCGGTTGATTTTAGAGGAATATTTGTACGTTTCGAAAATGGACACTTAGAAACTTTTCTGCTGAAAATCACACAATGGATTCCTATGGAAGGAAATACAAGTTACTGGTAAGTACTCTTAGAATTACTTTCCAGGGTCAGTGCTGGGCTAAAAGATGCAGCACTGGGTTCTCTCCGGATAACAGGTGAGTAAATCGGAATTCATAGGTCGACTGATTTTCGAGGAATATTTGTACGTTTCAAAAATGGACACTTAGAAACTTTTCTGGTGAAAACCACACTTTGGATTCCTAAGGAAGGAAATACAAGTTACTGGTAAGTACACTTAGAATTACTTTCCAGGGTCAGTGCTTGTTTAAAAGATGCAGCACTGGGTTCTCTCCTGATAACAGGTGAGTAAATCGGAATTCATAGTTGGACTGATTTTCGAGGAATATTTGTGCATTTCAAAAATGGACACTTAGAAACTTTTCTGGTGAAAACCCCACAATGGATTTCTATGGAAGGAAATACAAGTTACTGGCAAGTATGCTTAGAATTACTTGCCAGGGTCAGTGCTGGGCTAAAAGAAGCAGCACTGGGTTCTCTCCCGATAACAGGTGAGTAAATCGGAATTCATAGTTTGACTGATTCTAGAGGAATATTTGTACGTTTCAAAAATGGACACTTAGAAACTTTTCTGATGAAAACCACACAATGGATTCCTATGGAAGGAGATACAAGTTACTGGCAAGTATGCTTAGAATTACTTTCCAGTGTCAGTGCTGGTCTAAAAGATGAAGCACTGGGTTCTCTCCTGATAACAGGTGAGTAAATCGGAATTTGTAGTTCGACTGATTTTAGAGGAATATTTGTACATTTCAAAAATGGACACTTAGAAACTTTTCTGGTGAAGACCACACAATGGATTCCTATGGAAGGAAATACAAGTTACTGGTAAGTACGCTTAGAATTACATTTCAGGGTCAGTGCTGGGCTAACAGATGCAGCCCTGGGTTCTCTCCTGATAACAGGTGAGTAAATCGGACTTCATAGTTTGACTGATTTTAGAGGAATATTTGTACGTTTCAAAAATGGACACTTAGAAACTTTTCTGGTGAAAACCACACAATGGATTCCTAAGGAAGGAAATACAAGTTACTGGTAAGTACGCTTAGAATTACTTTTCGGGGACAGTGCTGGGCTAAAAGATGCAGCACTGGGTTCCATCCTGATAACAGGTGAGTAAATCGGAATTCATAGTTCGGTTGATTTTAGAGGAATATTTTTACGTTTCAAAAATGGAGACTTAGAAACTTTTCTGCTGAAAACCACACAATGGATTCCTATGGAAGGAAATACAAGTTACTGGTAAGTACACTTAGAATTACTTTCCAGGGTCAGTGCTGGGCTAAAAGATGCAGCACTGGGTTCTCTCCTGATAACAGGTGAATAAATCGTAGTTCGTAGTTCGGCTGATTTTAGAGAAATATTTGTGCGTTTCAAAAATGGACACTTAGAAACTTTTCTGTTGAAAACCACAAAATGGATTCCTATGGAAGGAAATACAAGTTACTGGTAAGTACGCTTAGAATTACTTTTCAGGGTTGTGCTGGGCTAAAAGATGCAGCACTGGGTTCTCTCCTGATAACATGTGAGTAAATCGGAATTCATAGTTCCGCTGATTTTAGAGGTATATTTGTACGTTTCAAAAATGTACACTTAGAAACTTTTCTGCTGAAAACAACACAATGGATTCCTATGGAAGGAAATACAAGTTACTGGTAAGTATGCTTAGAATTACTTTTCAGGGTCAGTGCTGGGCTAACACATGCTGCACTGGGTCATCTCCTGATAACAGGTGAGTAAATCGAAATTCATAGTTCGGTTGATTTTAGAGGAATATGTGTGCGTTTCAAAAATGTAGACTTAGAAACTTTTCTAATGAAGACCACATAAGGGATTCCTATGGAAGGAAACACAAGTTACTGGTAAGTACACTTAGAATTACTTTCCAGGGTCAGTGCTGGTTTAAAAGATGCAGCACTGGGTTCTCTCCTGATAACAGGTGAGTAAATCGGAATTCATAGTTGGACTGATTTTCGAGGAATATTTGTGCATTTCAAAAATGGACACTTAGAAACTTTTCTGGTGAAAACCACACAATGGATTTCTATGGAAGGAAATACAAGTTACTGGCAAGTATGCTTAGAATTACTTGCCAGGGTCAGTGCTGGGCTAAAAGAAGCAGCACTGGGTTCTCTCCCGATAACAGGTGAGTAAATCGGAATTCATAGTTTGACTGATTCTAGAGGAATATTTGTACGTTTCAAAAATGGACACTTAGAAACTTTTCTGATGAAAACCACACAATGGATTCCTATGGAAGGAAATACAAGTTACTGGCAAGTATGCTTAGAATTACTTTCCAGTGTCAGTGCTGGTCTAAAAGATGAAGCACTGGGTTCTCTCCTGATAACAGGTGAGTAAATCGGAATTTGTAGTTCGACTGATTTTAGAGGAATATTTGTACATTTCAAAAATGGACACTTAGAAACTTTTCTGATGAAGACACACAATGGATTCCTATGGAAGGAAATACAAGTTACTGGTAAGTACGCTTAGAATTACTTTTCGGGGACAGTGCTGGGCTAAAAGATGCAGCACTGGGTTCCATCCTGATAACAGGTGAGTAAATCGGAATTCATAGTTCGGTTGATTTTAGAGGAATATTTTTACGTTTCAAAAATGGAGACTTAGAAACTTTTCTGCTGAAAACCACACAATGGATTCCTATGGAAGGAAATACAAGTTACTGGTAAGTACACTTAGAATTACTTTCCAGGGTCAGTGCTGGGCTAAAAGATGCAGCACTGGGTTCTCTCCTGATAACAGGTGAATAAATCGGAGTTCGTAGTTCGGCTGATTTTAGAGGAATATTTGTGCCTTTCAAAAATGGACACTTAGAAACTTTTCTGTTGAAAACCACAAAATGGATTCCTTTGGAAGGAAATACAAGTTACTGGTAAGTACGCTTAGAATTACTTTTCAGGGTTGTGCTGGGCTAAAAGATGCAGCACTGGGTTCTCTCCTGATAACAGGTGAGTAAATCGGAATTCGTAGTTCCGCTGATTTTAGAGGTATATTTGTACGTTTCAAAAATGTACACTTAGAAACTTTTCTGCTGAAAACAACACAATGGATTCCTATGGAAGGAAATACAAGTTACTGGTAAGTATGCTTAGAATTACTTTTCAGGGTCAGTGCTGGGCTAACACATGCTGCACTGGGTTCTCTCCTGATAACAGGTGAGTAAATCGAAATTCATAGTTCAGTTGATTTTAGAGGAATATGTGTGCGTTTCAAAAATGTAGACTTAGAAACTTTTCTGCTGAAAACCACACAATGGATTCCTATGGAAGGAAATACAAGTTACTGGTAAGTACGCTTAGAATTACTTTCCAGGGTCAGTGCTGGTCTAAAAGATGCAGCACTGGGTTCTCTCCTGATAACAGGTGAGTAAACCGGAATGTGTAGTTCGACTGATTTTAGAGGAATATTTGTACATTTCAAAAATGGACACTTAGAAACTTTTCTGATGAAGACCACACAATGAATTCCTATGGAAGGAAATACAAGTTACTGGTAAGTACGCTTAGAATTACTTTTCAGGGTCAGTGCTGGGCTAAAAGATGCAGCACTGGGTTCTCTCCTGATAACAGGGGAGTAAATCTGAATTCATAGTTCGGTTGATTTTAGAGGAATATTTGTACGTTTCGAAAATGGACACTTAAAAACTTTTCTGCTGAAAATCACACAATGGATTCCTATGGAAGGAAATACAAGTTACTGGTAAGTACGCTTAGAATTACTTTTCAGGGTCGTGCTGGGCTAACACATGCTGCACTGGGTTCTCTCCTGATAACAGGTGAGTAAATCGGAATTCGTAGTTCGGCTGATTTTAGAGGAATATTTGTACATTTCTAAAATGTACACTTAGAAACTTTTCTGCTGAAAACCACACAATAGATTCCTATGGAAGGAAATACAAGTTACTGGTAAGTACGCTTAGAATTACTTTCCAGGGTCAGTGCTGGTCTAAAAGATGCAGCACCTGGTTCTCTCCTGATAACAGGTGAGTAAATCGGAATTTGTAGTTCGACTAATTTTAGAGGAATATTTGTACATTTCAAAAATGGACACTTAGAAACTTTTCTGATGAAGACCACATAAGGGATTCCTATGGAAGGAAACACAAGTTACTGGTAAGTACACTTAGAATTACTTTCCAGGGTCAGTGCTGGGCTAAAAGATGCAGCACAGGGTTCTCTCCGGATAACAGGTGAGTAAATCGGAATTCATAGGTCGACTGATTTTCGAGGAATATTTGTACGTTTCAAAAATGGACACTTAGAAACTTTTCTGGTGAAAACCACACAATGGATTCCTAAGGAAGGAAATACAAGTTACTGGTAAGTACACTTAGAATTACTTTCCAGGGTCAGTGCTGGTTTAAAAGATGCAGCACTGGGTTCTCTCCTGATAACAGGTGAGTAAATCGGAATTCTTAGCTGGACTGATTTTCGAGGAATATTTGTGCATTTCGAAAATGGACACTTAGAAACTGTTCTGGTGAAAACCACACAATGGATTTCTATGGAAGGAAATACAAGTTACTGGCAAGTATGCTTAGAATTACTTGCCAGGGTCAGTGCTGGGCTAAAAGAAGCAGCACTGGGTTCTCTCCCGATAACAGGTGAGTAAATCGGAATTCATAGTTTGACTGATTCTAGAGGAATATTTGTACGTTTCAAAAATGGACACTTAGAAACTTTTCTGATGAAAACCACACAATGGATTCCTATGGAAGGAGATACAAGTTACTGGCAAGTATGCTTAGAATTACTTTTCAGTGTCAGTGCTGGTCTAAAAGATGAAGCACTGGGTTCTCTCCTGATAACAGGTGAGTAAATCGGAATTTGTAGTTCGACTGATTTTAGAGGAATATTTGTACATTTCAAAAATGGACACTTAGAAACTTTTCTGGTGAAGACCACACAATGGATTCCTATGGAAGGAAATACAAGTTACTGGTAAGTACGCTTAGAATTACATTTCAGGGTCAGTGCTGGGCTAACAGATGCAGCCCTGGGTTCTCTCCTGATAACAGGTGAGTAAATCGGACTTCATAGTTTGACTGATTTTAGAGGAATATTTGTACGTTTCAAAAATGGACACTTAGAAACTTTTCTGGTGAAAACCACACAATGGATTCCTAAGGAAGGAAATACAAGTTACTGGTAAGTACGCTTAGAATTACTTTTCGGGGACAGTGCTGGGCTAAAAGATGCAGCACTGGGTTCCATCCTGATAACAGGTGAGTAAATCGGAATTCATAGTTCGGTTGATTTTAGAGGAATATTTTTACGTTTCAAAAATGGAGACTTGGAAACTTTTCTGCTGAAAACCACACAATGGATTCCTATGGAAGGAAATACAAGTTACTGGTAAGTACACTTAGAATTACTTTCCAGGGTCAGTGCTGGGCTAAAAGATGCAGCACTGGGTTCTCTCCTGATAACAGGTGAATAAATCGGAGTTCGTAGTTCGGCTGATTTTAGAGGAATATTTGTGCGTTTCAAAAATGGACACTTAGAAACTTTTCTGTTGAAAACCACAAAATGGATTCCTATGGAAGGAAATACAAGTTACTGGTAAGTACGCTTAGAATTACTTTTCAGGGTTGTGCTGGGCTAAAAGATGCAGCACTGGGTTCTCTCCTGATAACATGTGAGTAAATCGGAATTCATAGTTCCGCTGATTTTAGAGGTATATTTGTACGTTTCAAAAATGTACACTTAGAAACTTTTCTGCTGAAAACAACACAATGGATTCCTATGGAAGGAAATACAAGTTACTGGTAAGTATGCTTAGAATTACTTTTCAGGGTCAGTGCTGGGCTAACACATGCTGCACTGGGTTCTCTCCTGATAACAGGTGAGTAAATCGAAATTCATAGTTCGGTTGATTTTAGAGGAATATGTGTGCGTTTCAAAAATGTAGACTTAGAAACTTTTCTGATGAAGACCACATAAGGGATTCCTATGGAAGGAAACACAAGTTACTGGTAAGTACACTTAGAATTACTTTCCAGGGTCAGTGCTGGTTTAAAAGATGCAGCACTGGGTTCTCTCCTGATAACAGGTGAGTAAATCGGAATTCATAGTTGGACTGATTTTCGAGGAATATTTGTGCATTTCAAAAATGGACACTTAGAAACTTTTCTGGTGAAAACCACACAATGGATTTCTATGGAAGGAAATACAAGTTACTGGCAAGTATGCTTAGAATTACTTGCCAGGGTCAGTGCTGGGCTAAAAGAAGCAGCACTGGGTTCTCTCCCGATAACAGGTGAGTAAATCGGAATTCATAGTTGGACTGATTTTCGAGGAATATTTGTGCATTTCAAAAATGGACACTTAGAAACTTTTCTGGTGAAAACCACACAATGGATTCCTATGGAAGGAAATACAAGTTACTGGCAAGTATGCTTAGAATTACTTTCCAGTGTCAGTGCTGGTCTAAAAGATGAAGCACTGGGTTCTCTCCTGATAACAGGTGAGTAAATCGGAATTTGTAGTTCGACTGATTTTAGAGGAATATTTGTACATTTCAAAAATGGACACTTAGAAACTTTACTGATGAAGACACACAATGGATTCCTATGGAAGGAAATACAAGTTACTGGTAAGTACTCTTAGAATTACTTTCCAGGGTCAGTGCTGGGCTAAAAGATGCAGCACTGGGTTCTCTCCGGATAACAGGTGAGTAAATCGGAATTCATAGGTCGACTGATTTTCGAGGAATATTTGTACGTTTCAAAAATGGACACTTAGAAACTTTTCTGGTGAAAACCACACAATGGATTCCTAAGGAAGGAAATACAAGTTACTGGTAAGTACGCTTAGAATTACTTTTCGGGGACAGTGCTGGGCTAAAAGATGCAGCACTGGGTTTCATCCTGATAACAGGTGAGTAAATCGGAATTCATAGTTCGGTTGATTTTAGAGGAATATTTTTACGTTTCAAAAATGGATACTTAGAAACTTTTCTGCTGAAAACCACACAATGGATTCCTATGGAAGGAAATACAAGTTACTGGTAAGTACAATTAGAATTACTTTCCAGGGTCAGTGCTGGGCTAAAAGATATAGCACTGGGTTCTCTCCTGATAACAGGTGAATAAATCGGAGTTCGTAGTTCGGCTGATTTTAGAGGAATATTTGTGCGTTTCAAAAATGGACACTTAGAAACTTTTCTGTTGAAAACCACAAAATGGATTCCTATGGAGGGAAATACAAGTTACTGGTAAGTACGCTTAGAATTACTTTTCAGGGTTGTGCTGGGCTAAAAGATGCAGCACTGGGTTCTCTCCTGATAACAAGTGAGTAAATCGGAATTCGTAGTTCCGCTGATTTTAGAGGTATATTTGTACGTTTCAAAAATGTACACTTAGAAACTTTTCTGCTGAAAACAACACAATGGATTCCTATGGAAGGAAATACAAGTTACTGGTAAGTATGCTTAGAATTACTTTTCAGGGTCAGTGCTGGGCTAACACATGCTGCACTGGGTTCTCTCCTGATAACAGGTGAGTAAATCGAAATTCATAGTTCGGTTGATTTTAGAGGAATATGTGTGCGTTTCAAAAATGTAGACTTAGAAACTTTTCTGCTGAAAACCACACAATGGATTCCTATGGAAGGAAATACAAGTTACTGGTAAGTACGCTTAGAATTACTTTCCAGGGTCAGTGCTGGTCTAAAAGATGCAGCACTGGGTTCTCTCCTGATAACAGGTGAGTAAACCGGAATGTGTAGTTCGACTGATTTTAGAGGAATATTTGTACATTTCAAAAATGGACACTTAGAAACTTTTCTGATGAAGACCACACAATGAATTCCTATGGAAGGAAATACAAGTTACTGGTAAGTACGCTTAGAATTACTTTTCAGGGTCAGTGCTGGGCTAAAAGATGCAGCACTGGATTCTCTCCTGATAACAGGGGAGTAAATCTGAATTCATAGTTCGGTTGATTTTAGAGGAATATTTGTACGTTTCGAAAATGGACACTTAAAAACTTTTCTGCTGAAAATCACACAATGGATTCCTATGGAAGGAAATACAAGTTACTGGTAAGTACGCTTAGAATTACTTTTCAGGGTCGTGCTGGGCTAACACATGCTGCACTGGGTTCTCTCCTGATAACAGGTGAGTAAATCGGAATTCGTAGTTCGGCTGATTTTAGAGGAATATTTGTACATTTCAAAAATGTACACTTAGAAACTTTTCTGCTGAAAACCACACAATAGATTCCTATGGAAGGAAATACAAGTAACTGGTAAGTACGCTTAGAATTACTTTCCAGGGTCAGTGCTGGTCTAAAAGATGCAGCACCTGGTTCTCTCCTGATAACAGGTGAGTAAATCGGAATTTGTAGTTCGACTAATTTTAGAGGAATATTTGTACATTTCAAAAATGTAGACTTAGAAACTTTTCTGCTGAAAACCACACAATGGATTCCTATGGAAGGAAATACAAGTTACTGGTAAGTACGCTTAGAATTACTTTCCAGGGTCAGTGCTGGTCTAAAAGATGCAGCACTGGGTTCTCTCCTGATAACAGGTGAGTAAACCGGAATGTGTAGTTCGACTGATTTTAGAGGAATATTTGTACATTTCAAAAATGGACACTTAGAAACTTTTCTGATGAAGACCACACAATGAATTCCTATGGAAGGAAATACAAGTTACTGGTAAGTAAGCTTAGAATTACTTTTCAGGGTCAGTGCTGGGCTAAAAGATGCAGCACTGGGTTCTCTCCTGATAACAGGGGAGTAAATCTGAATTCATAGTTCGGTTGATTTTAGAGGAATATTTGTACGTTTTGAAAATGGACACTTAAAAACTTTTCTGCTGAAAATCACACAATGGATTCCTATGGAAGGAAATACAAGTTACTGGTAAGTACGCTTAGAATTACTTTTCAGGGTCGTGCTGGGCTAACACATGCTGCACTGGGTTCTCTCCTGATAACAGGTGAGTAAATCGGAATTCGTAGTTCGGCTGATTTTAGAGGAATATTTGTACATTTCAAAAATGTACACTTAGAAACTTTTCTGCTGAAAACCACACAATAGATTCCTATGGAAGGAAATACAAGTTACTGGTAAGTACGCTTAGAATTACTTTCCAGGGTCAGTGCTGGTCTAAAAGATGCAGCACCTGGTTCTCTCCTGATAACAGGTGAGTAAATCGGAATTTGTAGTTCGACTAATTTTAGAGGAATATTTGTACATTTCAAAAATGGACACTTAGAAACTTTTCTGATGAAGACCACATAAGGGATTCCTATGGAAGGAAACACAAGTTACTGGTAAGTACACTTAGAATTACTTTCTAGGGTCAGTGCTGGGCTAAAAGAAGCAGCACTGGGTTCTCTCCCGATAACAGGTGAGTAAATCGGAATTCATAGTTTGACTGATTCTAGAGGAATATTTGTACGTTTCAAAAATGGACACTTAGAAACTTTTCTGATGAAATCCACACAATGGATTCCTATGGAAGGAAATACAAGTTACTGGCAAGTATGCTTAGAATTACTTTCCAGGGTCAGTGCTGGGCTAAAAGAAGCAGCACTGGATTCTCTCCCGATAACAGGTGAGTAAATCAGACTTCATAGTTTGACTGATTTTAGAGGAATATTTGTACGTTTCAAAAATGGACACTTAGAAACTTTTCTGTTGAAAACTACAAAATGGATTCCTATGGAATGAAATACAAGTTACCGATAAGTACGCTTAGAATTACTTTCCAGGTTCAGTGTTGGTCTAAAAGATGCAGCACTGGGTTCTCTCCTGATAACAGGTAAGTAAATCGGAATTCGTAGTTCGACTGATTTTAGAGGAATATTTGTACATTTAAAAAATGGACACTTAGAAAATTTTCTGGTGAAGACCACACAATGGATTCCTATGGAAGGAAATCCAAGTTACTGGTAAGTACTCTTAGAATTACTTTCCAGGGTCAGTGCTGGGCTAAAAGATGCAGCACTGGGTTCTCTCCTGATAACAGGTGAGTAAATCGGAATTCATAGTTCGGCTGATTTTAGAGGAATATTTGTGCGTTTCAAAAATGGACACTTAGAAACTTTTCTGCTGAAAACCACACAATGGATTCCTATGGTAAGAAATACAAGTTACTGGTAAGTACGCTTAAAATTACATTTCAGGGTCGTGCTGGGTTAAAAGATGCAGCACTGGGTTCTCTCCTGATAACAGGTGAGTAAATCGGAATTCATAGTTCGACTGATTTTCGAGGAATATTTGTACATTTCAAAATAGGACAGTTAGAAACTTTTCTGGTGAAAACCACACAATGGATTCCTATGGCAGGAAATACAAGTTACTGGTTAGTACGCTTAGAATTACTTTTCAGGGTCAGTGCCTGATAACCGGTGAGTAAATCGGAATTCATAGTTCGGTTGATTTTGGAGGAATATTTGTACGTTTCAACAATGGACACTTAGAAACTTTTCTGCTGAAAACCACACAATGGATTCCTATGGAAGGAAATACAAGTTACTGGTAAGTACGCTTAGAATTACTTTTCAGGGTTGTGCTGGGCTAAAAGATGCAGCACTGGGTTCTCTCCTGATAACAGGTGAGTAAATCGGAATTCGTAGTTCCGCTGATTTTAGAGGTATATTTGTACGTTTCAAAAATGTACACTTAGAAACTTTTCTGCTGAAAACAACACAATGGATTCCTATGGAAGGAAATACAAGTTACTGGTAAGTATGCTTAGAATTACTTTTCAGGGTCAGTGCTGGGCTAACACATGCTGCACTGGGTTCTCTCCTGATAACAGGTGAGTAAATCGAAATTCATAGTTCGGCTGATTTTAGAGGAATATGTGTGCGTTTCAAAAATGTAGACTTAGAAACTTTTCTGCTGAAAACCACACAATGGATTCCTATGGAAGGAAATACAAGTTACTGGTAAGTACGCTTAGAATTACTTTCCAGGGTCAGTGCTGGTCTAAAAGATGCAGCACTGGGTTCTCTCCTGATAACAGGTGAGTAAACCGGAATGTGTAGTTCGACTGATTTTAGAGGAATATTTGTACATTTCAAAAATAGACATTTAGAAACTTTTCTGATGAAGACCACATAAGGGATTCCTATGGAAGGAAACACAAGTTACTGGTAAGTACACTTAGAATTACTTTCCAGGGTCAGTGCTGGGCTAAAAGAAGCAGCACTGGGTTCTCTCCCGATAACAGGTGAGTAAATCGGAATTCATAGTTTGATTCTAGAGGAATATTTGTACGTTTCAAAAATGGACACTTAGAAACTTTTCTGATGAAAACCACACAATGGATTCCTATGGAAGGAAATACAAGTTACTGGCAAGTATGCTTAGAATTACTTTCCAGGGTCAGTGCTGGGCTAAAAGAAGCAGCACTGGGTTCTCTCCCGATAACAGGTGAGTAAATCGGAATTCATAGTTTGACTGATTCTAGAGGAATATTTGTACATTTCAAAAATGGACACTTAGAAACTTTTCTGTTGAAAACCACACAATGGATTCCTATGGAAGGAAATACAAGTTACTGGTAAGTATGCTTATAATTACTTTCCAGGGTCAGTGCTGGTCTAAAAGATGCAGCACTGGGTTCTCTCCTGATAACAGGTGAGTAATTCGGAATTTGTAGTTCGACTGATTTTAGAGGAATATTTGTACATTTCAAAAAATGACACTTAGAAACTTTTCTGATGAAGACCACACAATGGATTCCTATGGAAGGAAATACAAGTTACTGGTAAGTACACGTAGAATTACTTTCCAGGGTCAGTGCTGGTCTAAAAGATGCAGCACTGGGTTATCTCCTGATAACAGGTGAGTAAATCGGAATTTGTAGTTCGACTGATTTTAGAGGAATATTTGTACATTTCAAAAATGTACACTTAGAAACTTTTCTGCTGAAAACCACACAATGGATTCCTATGGAAGCAAATACAAGTTACTGGTAAGTATGCTTAGAATTACCTTCCAGGGTCAGTGCTGGGCTAAAAGAAGCAGCCCAGGGTTCTCTCCCGATAACAGGTGAGCAAATAGGAATTCATAGTTTGACTGACTTTAGAGGAATATTTGTACGTTTCAAAAATGGACACTTAGAAACTTTTCTGGTGAAAACCACAAAATGGATTCCTATGGAATGAAATACAAGTTACCGGTAAGTACGCTTAGAATTACTTTTCAGGGTCAGTGCTGGGCTAAAAGATGCAGCACTGGGTTCTCTCCTGATAACAGGTGAGTAAATCGGAATTCGTAGTTTGACTGATTTTAGAGGAATATTTGTACATTTCAAAAATGGACACTTAGAAACTTTTCTGCTGAAAACCACACAATGCATTTCTATGGAAGGAAATACAAGTTACTGGTAAGTACGCTTAGAATTACTTTCCAGGGTCAGTGCTGGTCTAAAAGATGCAGCACTGGGTTCTCTCCTGATAACAGGTGAGTAAACCGGAATGTGTAGTTCGACTGATTTTAGAGAAATTTTTGTACATTTAAAAAATGGACACTTAGAAACTTTTCTGATGAAGACCACACAATGGATTCCTATGGAAGGAAATACAAGTTACTGGTAAGTACTCTTAGAATTACTTTCCAGGGTAAGTGCTGGGCTAAAAGATGCAGCCCTGGGTTCTCTCCTGAAAACAGGTGAGTAAATCAGACTTCATAGTTTGACTGATTTTAGAGGAAAATGTATACGTTTCAAAAATGGACACTTTGAAACTTTTCTGCTGAAACCACACAATGGATTCCTTTGGAAGGAAATACGAGTTACTGGTAAGTATGCTTAGAATTACTTTCCAGGGTCAGTGCTGGGCTAAAAGAAACAGCACTGGGTTCTCTTCCGATAACAGGTGAGTAAATCGTTATTCATAGTTTGACTGATTCTAGAGGAATATTTGTACGTTTCAAAAATGGACACTTAGAAACGTTTCTGTTGAAAACCACAAAATGGATTCCTATGGAAGGAAATACAAGTTGCTGGTAAGTACGCTTAGAATTACTTTCCAGGGTCATTGCTGGGCTAAAAGATGCAGCACTGGGTTCTCTCCTGATAACAGGTGAGTAAATCGGAATTTGTAGTTCGACTGATTTTAGAGGAATATTTGTACGTTTCAAAAATGGACACTTAGAAACTTTTCTGATGAAGACCACACAATGGATTCCTATGGAAGGAAATACAAGTTACTGGTAAGTACGCTTAGAATTACTTTCCAGTGTTAGTGCTGGTCTAAAAGATGCAGCACTGGGTTCTCTCCTGATAACAGGTGTGTAAATCGGAATTCGTAGTTCGGCTGATTTTCGAGGAATATTTGTGCGTTTCAAAAATGGACACTTAGAAACTTTTCTGCTGAAAACCACACAATGGATTCCTTTGGAAGGAAATACAAGTTACTGGTAAGTATGCTTAGAATTACTTTCCAGGGTCAGTGCTGGTCTAAAAGATGCAGCACTGGGTTCTCTCCTGATAACAGGTGAGTAAATCGGAATTTGTAGTTCGACTGATTTTAGAGGAATATTTGTACGTTTCAAAAATGGACACTTAGAAACTTTTCAGATGAAGACCACACAATGGATTCCTATGGAAGGAAATACAAGTTACTGGAAAGTACGCTTAGAATTACTTTCCAGTGTCAGTGCTGGTCTAAAAGATGCAGCACTGGGTTCTCTCCTGATAACAGGTGAGTAAATCGGAATTTGTAGTTCGACTGATTTTAGAGGAATATTTGTACATTTCAAAAATGGACACTTAGAAACTTTTCTGATGAAGACCACATAATGGATTCCTATGGAAGGAAATACAAGTTACTGGTAAGTACTCTTAGAATTACTTTCCAGGGTGAGTGCTGGGCTAAAAGATGCAGCACTGGGTTCTCTCCGGATAACAGGGGAGTAAATCGGAATTCATATGTCGACTGATTTTCGAGGAATATTTGTACGTTTCAAAAATGGACACTTAGAAACTTTTCTGCTGAAAACCACACAATGGATTCCTATGGTAAGAAATACAAGTTACTGGTAAGTACGCTTAGAATTACTTTTCAGGGTCAGTGCTGTGCTAACAGATGCAGCCCTGGGTTCTCTCCTGATAACAGGTGAGTAAATCGGAATTCATAGTTCGGTTGATTTTAGAGGAATAAGTTTACGTTTCAAAAATGGAGACTTAGAAACTTTTCTGCTGAAAACCACACAATGGATTCCTATGGAAGGAAATACAAGTTACTGGTAAGTACACTTAGAATTACTTTCCAGGGTCAGTGCTGGGCTAAAAGATGCAGCACTGGGTTCTCTCCTGATAACAGGTGAGTAAATCGGAATTCGTAGTTCGACTGATTTTCGAGGAATATTTGTGCATTTCAAAATTGGACACTTAGAAACTTTTCTATTGAAAACCACACAATGGATTCCCATAGAAGGAAATACAAGTTACTGGAAAGTACACTTAGAATTACTTTCCAAGGTCAGTGCTGGGCTAAAAGATGCAGCACTGGGTTCTCTCCTGATAACAGGTGAATAAATCGGAATTCGTAGTTCGGCTGATTTTAGAGGAATATTTGTGCGTTTCAAAAATGGACACTTAGAAACTTTTCTGATGAAAACCACACAATGGTTCCCTATGGAAGGAGATACAAGTTACTGGCAAGTATGCTTAGAATTACTTTCCAGGGTCAGTGCTGGGCTAAAAGATGCAGCACTGGGTTCTCTCCTGATAACAGGTGAGTAAATCGGAATTCATAGTTCTGCTGATTTTAGAGGAATATTTGTGCATTTCAAAAATGGACACTTAGAAACTTTTCTGCTGAAAACCACACAATGGATTCCTATGGTAAGAAATACAAGTTACTGGTAAGTACGCTTAGAATTACATTTCAGGGTCAGAGCTGGGCTAACAGATGCAGCCCTGGGTTCTCTCCTGATAACAGGTGAGTAAATCGGACTTCATAGTTTGACTGATTCTAGAGGAATATTTGTACGTTTCAAAAATGGACACTTAGAAACTTTTGTGTTGAAAATCACACAATGGATTCCTATGGAAGGAAATACAAGTTACTGGTAAGTACGCTTAGAATTACTTTCCAGGGTCAGTGCTGGGCTAAAAGATGCAGCACTGGGTTCTCTCCTGATAACAGGTGAGTAAATCGGAATTCATAGTTCGACTGATTTTCGAGGAATATTTGTACGTTTCAAAATAGGACAGGTAGAAACTTTTCTGGTGAAAACCACACAATGGATTCCTATGGCAGGAAATACAAGTTACTGGTAAGTACGCTTAGAATTACTTTTCATGGTCGTGCTGGGCTAAAAGGTGCAGCACTGGGTTCTCTCCTGATAACAGGTGAGTAATTCGGAATTTGTAGTTCGACTGATTTTAGAGGTATATTTGTACGTTTCAAAAATGTACACTTAGAAACTTTTCTGCTGAAAACAACACAATGGATTCCTATGGAAGGAAATACAAGTTACTGGTAAGTATGCTTAGAATTACTTTTCAGGGTCAGTGCTGGGCTAACACATGCTGCACTGGGTTCTCTCCTGATAACAGGTGAGTAAATCGAAATTCATAGTTCGGCTGATTTTAGAGGAATATGTGTGCGTTTCAAAAATGTAGACTTAGAAACTTTTCTGCTGAAAACCACACAATGGATTCCTATGGAAGGAAATACAAGTTACTGGTAAGTACGCTTAGAATTACTTTCCAGGGTCAGTGCTGGTCTAAAAGATGCAGCACTGGGTTCTCTCCTGATAACAGGTGAGTAAACCGGAATGTGTAGTTCGACTGATTTTAGAGGAATATTTGTACATTTCAAAAATGGACACTTAGAAAACTTTTCTGCTGAAAATCACACAATGGATTCCTATGGAAGGAAATACAAGTTACTGGTAAGTACGCTTAGAATTACTTTTCAGGGTCATGCTGGGTTAAAAGATGCAGCACTGGGTTCTCTCCTGATAACAGTTGAGTAAATCGGAATTCATAGTTCGACTGATTTTCGAGGAATATTTGTACGTTTCAAAATAGGACAGTTAGAAACTTTTCTGGTGAAAACCACACAATGGATTCCTATGGCAGGAAATAAAAGTTACTGGTAAGTACGCTTAGAATTACTTTTCAGGGTCAGTGCTGGGCTAAAAGGTGCAGCACTGGGTTCTCTCCTGATAACAGGTGAGTAAATCGGAATTTGTAGTTCGACTGATTTTAGAGGAATATTTGTACATTTCAAAAATGGAGACTTAGAAACTTTTCTGCTGAAAACCACACAATGGATTCCTATGGAAGGAGATACAAGTTACTGGCAAGTATGCTTAGAATTACTTTCCAGGGTCAGTGCTGGGCTAAAAGATGCAGCACTGGGTTCTCTCCTGATAACAGGTGAGTAAATCGGAATTCGTAGTTCGACTGATTTTCGAGGAATATTTGTGCATTTCAAAATTGGACACTTAGAAACTTTTCTATTGAAAACCACACAATGGATTCCCATAGAAGGAAATACAAGTTACTGGAAAGTACACTTAGAATTACTTTCCAAGGTCAGTGCTGGGCTAAAAGATGCAGCACTGGGTTCTCTCCTGATAACAGGTGAATAAATCGGAATTCGTAGTTCGGCTGATTTTAGAGGAATATTTGTGCGTTTCAAAAATGGACACTTAGAAACTTTTCTGATGAAAACCACACAATGGTTCCCTATGGAAGGAGATACAAGTTACTGGCAAGTATGCTTAGAATTACTTTCCAGGGTCAGTGCTGGGCTAAAAGATGCAGCACTGGGTTCTCTCCTGATAACAGGTGAGTAAATCGGAATTCATAGTTCTGCTGATTTTAGAGGAATATTTGTGCATTTCAAAAATGGACACTTAGAAACTTTTCTGCTGAAAACCACACAATGGATTCCTATGGTAAGAAATACAAGTTACTGGTAAGTACGCTTAGAATTACATTTCAGGGTCAGAGCTGGGCTAACAGATGCAGCCCTGGGTTCTCTCCTGATAACAGGTGAGTAAATCGGACTTCATAGTTTGACTGATTCTAGAGGAATATTTGTACGTTTCAAAAATGGACACTTAGAAACTTTTCTGTTGAAAACCACACAATGGATTCCTATGGAAGGAAATACAAGTTACTGGTAAGTACGCTTAGAATTACTTTCCAGGGTCAGTGCTGGGCTAAAAGATGCAGCACTGGGTTCTCTCCTGATAACAGGTGAGTAAATCGGAATTCATAGTTCGACTGATTTTCGAGGAATATTTGTACGTTTCAAAATAGGACACTTAGAAACTTTTCTGATGAAAACCACACAATGGTTCCCTATGGAAGGAGATACAAGTTACTGGCAAGTATGCTTAGAATTACTTTCCAGGGTCAGTGCTGGGCTAAAAGATGCAGCACTGGGTTCTCTCCTGATAACAGGTGAGTAAATCGGAATTCATAGTTCTGCTGATTTTAGAGGAATATTTGTGCATTTCAAAAATGGACACTTAGAAACTTTTCTGCTGAAAACCACACAATGGATTCCTATGGTAAGAAATACAAGTTACTGGTAAGTACGCTTAGAATTACATTTCAGGGTCAGAGCTGGGCTAACAGATGCAGCCCTGGGTTCTCTCCTGATAACAGGTGAGTAAATCGGACTTCATAGTTTGACTGATTCTAGAGGAATATTTGTACGTTTCAAAAATGGACACTTAGAAACTTTTGTGTTGAAAATCACACAATGGATTCCTATGGAAGGAAATACAAGTTACTGGTAAGTACGCTTAGAATTACTTTCCAGGGTCAGTGCTGGGCTAAAAGATGCAGCACTGGGTTCTCTCCTGATAACAGGTGAGTAAATCGGAATTCATAGTTCGACTGATTTTCGAGGAATATTTGTACGTTTCAAAATAGGACAGGTAGAAACTTTTCTGGTGAAAACCACACAATGGATTCCTATGGCAGGAAATACAAGTTACTGGTAAGTACGCTTAGAATTACTTTTCATGGTCGTGCTGGGCTAAAAGGTGCAGCACTGGGTTCTCTCCTGATAACAGGTGAGTAATTCGGAATTTGTAGTTCGACTGATTTTAGAGGTATATTTGTACGTTTCAAAAATGTACACTTAGAAACTTTTCTGCTGAAAACAACACAATGGATTCCTATGGAAGGAAATACAAGTTACTGGTAAGTATGCTTAGAATTACTTTTCAGGGTCAGTGCTGGGCTAACACATGCTGCACTGGGTTCTCTCCTGATAACAGGTGAGTAAATCGAAATTCATAGTTCGGCTGATTTTAGAGGAATATGTGTGCGTTTCAAAAATGTAGACTTAGAAACTTTTCTGCTGAAAACCACACAATGGATTCCTATGGAAGGAAATACAAGTTACTGGTAAGTACGCTTAGAATTACTTTCCAGGGTCAGTGCTGGTCTAAAAGATGCAGCACTGGGTTCTCTCCTGATAACAGGTGAGTAAACCGGAATGTGTAGTTCGACTGATTTTAGAGGAATATTTGTACATTTCAAAAATGGACACTTAGAAAACTTTTCTGCTGAAAATCACACAATGGATTCCTATGGAAGGAAATACAAGTTACTGGTAAGTACGCTTAGAATTACTTTTCAGGGTCATGCTGGGTTAAAAGATGCAGCACTTGGTTCTCTCCTGATAACAGTTGAGTAAATCGGAATTCATAGTTCGACTGATTTTCGAGGAATATTTGTACGTTTCAAAATAGGACAGTTAGAAACTTTTCTGGTGAAAACCACACAATGGATTCCTATGGCAGGAAATAAAAGTTACTGGTAAGTACGCTTAGAATTACTTTTCAGGGTCAGTGCTGGGCTAAAAGGTGCAGCACTGGGTTCTCTCCTGATAACAGGTGAGTAAATCGGAATTTGTAGTTCGACTGATTTTAGAGGAATATTTGTACATTTCAAAAATGGAGACTTAGAAACTTTTCTGCTGAAAACCACACAATGGATTCCTATGGAAGGAGATACAAGTTACTGGCAAGTATGCTTAGAATTACTTTCCAGGGTCAGTGCTGGGCTAAAAGATGCAGCACTGGGTTCTCTCCTGATAACAGGTGAGTAAATCGGAATTCGTAGTTCGACTGATTTTCGAGGAATATTTGTGCATTTCAAAATTGGACACTTAGAAACTTTTCTATTGAAAACCACACAATGGATTCCCATAGAAGGAAATACAAGTTACTGGAAAGTACACTTAGAATTACTTTCCAAGGTCAGTGCTGGGCTAAAAGATGCAGCACTGGGTTCTCTCCTGATAACAGGTGAATAAATCGGAATTCGTAGTTCGGCTGATTTTAGAGGAATATTTGTGCGTTTCAAAAATGGACACTTAGAAACTTTTCTGATGAAAACCACACAATGGTTCCCTATGGAAGGAGATACAAGTTACTGGCAAGTATGCTTAGAATTACTTTCCAGGGTCAGTGCTGGGCTAAAAGATGCAGCACTGGGTTCTCTCCTGATAACAGGTGAGTAAATCGGAATTCATAGTTCTGCTGATTTTAGAGGAATATTTGTGCATTTCAAAAATGGACACTTAGAAACTTTTCTGCTGAAAACCACACAATGGATTCCTATGGTAAGAAATACAAGTTACTGGTAAGTACGCTTAGAATTACATTTCAGGGTCAGAGCTGGGCTAACAGATGCAGCCCTGGGTTCTCTCCTGATAACAGGTGAGTAAATCGGACTTCATAGTTTGACTGATTCTAGAGGAATATTTGTACGTTTCAAAAATGGACACTTAGAAACTTTTCTGTTGAAAACCACACAATGGATTCCTATGGAAGGAAATACAAGTTACTGGTAAGTACGCTTAGAATTACTTTCCAGGGTCAGTGCTGGGCTAAAAGATGCAGCACTGGGTTCTCTCCTGATAACAGGTGAGTAAATCGGAATTCATAGTTCGACTGATTTTCGAGGAATATTTGTACGTTTCAAAATAGGACAGGTAGAAACTTTTCTGGTGAAAACCACACAATGGATTCCTATGGCAGGAAATACAAGTTACTGGTAAGTACGCTTAGAATTACTTTTCAGGGTCGTGCTGGGCTAAAAGATGCAGCACTGGGTTCTCTCCTGATAACAGGTGAGTAAATCGGAATTCGTAGTTCCGCTGATTTTAGAGGTATATTTGTACGTTTCAAAAATGTACACTTAGAAACTTTTCTGCTGAAAACAACACAATGGATTCCTATGGAAGGAAATACAAGTTACTGGTAAGTATGCTTAGAATTACTTTTCAGGGTCAGTGCTGGGCTAACACATGCTGCACTGGCTTCTCTCCTGATAACAGGTGAGTAAATCGAAATTCATAGTTCGGCTGATTTTAGAGGAATATGTGTGCGTTTCAAAAATGTAGACTTAGAAACTTTTCTGCTGAAAACCACACAATGGATTCCTATGGAAGGAAATACAAGTTACTGGTAAGTATGCTTAGAATTACTTCTCAGGGTCAGTGCTGGGCTAAAAGATGCAGCACTGGGTTCTCTCCTGATAACAGGGGAGTAAATCTGAATTTATAGTTCGGTTGATTTTAGAGGAATATTTGTACATTTCAAAAATGGACACTTAGAAAACTTTTCTGCTGAAAATCACACAATGGATTCCTATGGAAGGAAATACAAGTTACTGGTAAGTATGCTTAGAATTACTTTTCAGGGTCATGCTGGGTTAAAAGATGCAGCACTGGGTTCTCTCCTGATAACAGGTGAGTAAATCGGAATTCATAGTTCGACTGATTTTCGAGGAATATTTGTACGTTTCAAAATAGGACAGTTAGAAACTTTTCTGGTGAAAACCACACAATGGATTCCTATGGCAGGAAATAAAAGTTACTGGTAAGTACGCTTAGAATTACTTTTCAGGGTCAGTGCTGGGCTAAAAGGTGCAGCACTGGGTTCTCTCCTGATAACAGGTGAGTAAATCGGAATTCATAGTTCGGTTGATTTTGGAGGAATATTTGTACGTTTCAACAATGGACACTTAGAAAGTTTTCTGCTGAAAACAACACAATGGATTCCTATGGAAGGAAATACAAGTTACTGGTAAGTATGCTTAGAATTACTTTTCAGGGTCAGTGCTGGGCTAACACATGCTGCATCGGGTTCTCTCCTGATAACAGGTGAGTAAACCGGAATGTGTAGTTCGACTGATTTTAGAGGAATATTTGTACATTTCAAAAATGGACACTTAGAAACTTTTCTGATGAAGACCACACAATGAATTCCTATGGAAGGAAATACAAATTACTGGTAAGTATGCTTAGAATTACTTTTCAGGGTCAGTGCTGGGCTAAAAGATGCAGCACTGGGTTCTCTCCTGATAACAGGGGAGTAAATCTGAATTTATAGTTCGGTTGATTTTAGAGGAATATTTGTACATTTCAAAAATGGACACTTAGAAAACTTTTCTGCTGAAAATCACACAATGGATTCCTATGGAAGGAAATACAAGTTACTGGTAAGTACGCTTAGAATTACTTTTCAGGGTCATGCTGGGTTAAAAGATGCAGCACTGGGTTCTCTCCTGATAACAGGTGAGTAAATCAGAATTCATAGTTCGACTGATTTTCGAGGAATATTTGTACGTTTCAAAATAGGACAGTTAGAAACTTTTCTGGTGAAAACCACACAATGGATTCCTATGGCAGGAAATAAAAGTTACTGGTAAGTACGCTTAGAATTACTTTTCAGGGTCAGTGCTGGGCTAAAAGGTGCAGCACTGGGTTCTCTCCTGATAACAGGTGAGTAAATCGGAATTCATAGTTCGGTTGATTTTGGAGGAATATTTGTACGTTTCAACAATGGACACTTAGAAAGTTTTCTGCTGAAAACAACACAATGGATTCCTATGGAAGGAAATACAAGTTACTGGTAAGTATGCTTAGAATTACTTTTCAGGGTCAGTGCTGGGCTAACACATGCTGCACTGGGTTCTCTCCTGATAACAGGTGAGTAAACCGGAATGTGTAGTTCGACTGATTTTAGAGGAATATTTGTACATTTCAAAAATGGACACTTAGAAACTTTTCTGATGAAGACCACACAATGAATTCCTATGGAAGGAAATACAAGTTACTGGTAAGTACGCTTAGAATTACTTTTCAAGGTCAGTGCTGGGCAAAAAGATGGAGCACTGGGTTCTCTCCTGATAACAGGGGAGTAAATCTGAATTCATAGTTCGGTTGATTTTAGAGGAATATTTGTACGTTTCAAAAATGGACACTTAGAAACTTTTCTGCTGAAAATCACACAATGGATTCCTATGGAAGGAAATAAAAGTTACTGGTAAGTACGCTTAGAATCACTTTTCAGGGTCGTGCTGGGCTAACACATGCTGCACTGGGTTCTCTCCTGATAACAGGTGAGTAAATCGGAATTCGTAGTTCGGCTGATTTTAGAGGAATATTTGTACATTTCAAAAATGTACACTTAGAAACTTTTCTGCTGAAAACCACACAATAGATTCCTATGGAAGGAAATACAGGTTACTGGTAAGTACGCTTAGAATTACTTTCCAGGGTCAGTGCTGGTCTAAAAGATGCAGCACCTGGTTCTCTCCTGATAACAGGTGAGTAAATCTGAATTTGTAGTTCGACTGATTTTAGAGGAATATTTGTACATTTCAAAAATGGACACTTAGAAACTTTTCTGATGAAGACCACATAAGGGATTCCTATGGAAGGAAACACAAGTTACTGGTAAGTACACTTAGAATTACTCTCCAGGGTCAGTGCTGGTTTAAAAGATGCAGCACTGGGTTCTCTCCTGATAACAGGTGAGTAAATCGGAATTCATAGTTCGGCTGATTTTAGAGGAATATTTGTGCGTTTCAAAAATGGACACTTAGAAACTTTTCTGGTGAAAACCACACAATGGATTCCTATGGAAGAAAATACAAGTTAATGGCTAGTATGCTTAGAATTACTTGCCAGGGTCAGTGCTGGGCTAAAAGGAGCAGCACTGGGTTCTCTCCCGATAAGAGGTGAGTAAATCGGAATTCATAGTTTGACTGATTCTAGAGGAATATTTGTACGTTTCAAAAATGGACACTTAGAAACTTTTCTGATGAAAACCACACAATGGATTCCTATGGAAGGAAATACAAGTTTCTGGTAAGTACGCTTAGAATTACTTTCCAGGGTCAGTGCTGGGCTAAAAGATGCAGCACTGGGTTCTCTCCTGATAACAGGTGAGTAAATCAGACTTCATAGTTTGACTGATTTTAGAGGAATATTTGTACGTTTCAAAAATGGACACTTAGAAACTTTTCTGTTGAAAACCACAAAATGGATTCCTATGGAAGGAAATACAAGTTACTGGTAAGTACGCTTAGAATTACTTTTCAGGGTCGTGCTGGGCTAACACATGCTGCACTGGGTTCTCTCCTGATAACAGGTGAGTAAATCGGAATTCGTAGTTCGGCTGATTTTAGAGGAATATTTGTACATTTCAAAAATGTATACTTAGAAACTTTTCTGCTGAAAACCACACAATAGATTCCTATGGAAGGAAATACAAGTTACTGGTAAGTACGCTTAGAATTACTTTCCAGGGTCAGTGCTGGTCTAAAAGATGCAGCACCTGGTTCTCTCCTGATAACAGGTGAGTAAATCGGAATTTGTAGTTCGACTGATTTTAGAGGAATATTTGTACATTTCAAAAATGGACACTTAGAAACTTTTCTGATGAAGACCACATAAGGGATTCCTATGGAAGGAAACACAAGTTACTGGTAAGTACACTTAGAATTACTTTCCAGGGTCAGTGCTGGTTTAAAAGATGCAGCACTGGGTTCTCTCCTGATAACAGGTGAGTAAATCAAAATTCATAGTTCGACTGATTTTCGAGGAATATTTGTGCATTTCAAAAATGGACACTAGGAAACTTTTCTGGTGAAAACCACACAATGGATTCCTATGGAAGGAAATACAAGTTACTGGCAAGTATGCTTAGAATTACTTGCCAGGGTCAGTGCTGGGCTAAAAGAAGCAGCACTGGATTCTCTCCCGATAACAGGTGAGTAAATCGGAATTCATAGTTTGACTGATTCTAGAGGAATATTTGTACGTTTCAAAAATGGACACTTAGAAACTTTTCTGTTGAAAACCACAAAAGTGATTCCTATGGAATGAAATACAAGTTACCGGTAAGTACGCTTAGAATTACTTTCCAGGTTCAGTGTTGGTCTAAAAGATGCAGCACTGGGTTCTCTCCTGATAACAGGTGAGTAAATCGGAATTCGTAGTTTGACTGATTTTAGAGGAATATTTGTACATTTCAAAAATGGACACTTAGAAACTTTTCTGGTGAAGACCACACAATGGATTCCTATGGAAGGAAATACAAGTTACTGGTAAGTACTCTTAGAATTACTTTCCAGGGTCAGTGCTGGGCTAAAAGATGCAGCACTGGGTTCTCTCCTGATAACAGGTGAGTAAATCGGAATTCATAGTTCGGCTGATTTTAGAGGAATATTTGTGCGATTCAAAAATGGACACTTAGAAACTTTTCTGCTGAAAACCACACAATGGATTCCTATGGTAAGAAATACAAGTTACTGGTAAGTACGCTTAGAATTACATTTCAGGGTCAGTGCTGGGCTAACAGATGCAACCCTGGGTTCTCTCCTGATAACAGGTGAGTAAATCGGACTTCATAGTTTGACTGATTTTAGAGGAAAATTTATACGTTTCAAAAATGGACACTTTGAAACTTTTCTGCTGAAACCACACAATGGACTCCTATGGAAGGAAAAAAAGTTACTGGTAAGTACGCTTAGAATTACTTTCCAGGGTCAGTGCTGGACTAAAAGATGCAGCACTGGGTTCTCTCCTGATAACAGGTGAGTAAATCGGAATTCATAGTTCGACTGATTTTCGAGGAATATTTGTACGTTTCAAAAATGGACACTTAGAAACTTTTCTGGTGAAGACCACACAATGGATTCCTATGGAAGGAAATACAAGTTACTGGTAAGTACTCTTAGAATTACTTTCCAGGGTCAGTGCTGGGCTAAAAGATGCAGCACTGGGTTCTCTCCTGATAACAGGTGAGTAAATCGGAATTCATAGTTCGGCTGATTTTAGAGGAATATTTGTGCGTTTCAAAAATGGACACTTAGAAACTTTTCTGGTGAAAACCACACAATGGATTCCTGTGGCAGGAAATACAAGTTACTAGTAAGTACGCTTAGAATTACTTTTCAGGGTCAGTGATGGGCTAACAGATGTAGCCCTGGGTTCTCTCCTGATAAAAGGTGAGTAAATCGGAATTCATAGTTCGGCTGATTTTAGAGGAATATGTGTGCGTTTCAAAAATGGACACTTAGAAACTTTTCTGCTGAAAACCACACAATGCATTTCTATGGAAGGAAATACAAGTTACTGGTAGGTACGCTTAGAATTACTTTCCAGGGTCAGTGCTGGTCTAAAAGATGCAGCACTGGGTTCTCTCCTGATAACAGGTGAATAAACCGGAATGTGTAGTTCGACTGATTTTAGAGGAATATTTGTACATTTCAAAAATGGACACTTAGAAACTTTTCAGGTGAAGACCACACAATGGATTCCTATGGAAGGAAATACAAGTTACTGGTAAGTACGCTTAGAATTACTTTTCAGGGTCGTGCTGGGCTAACACATGCTGCACTGGGTTCTCTCCTGATAACAGGTGAGTAAATCGGAATTCGTAGTTCGGCTGATTTTAGAGGAATATTTGTACATTTCAAAAATGTACACTTAGAAACTTTTCTGCTGAAAACCACACAATAGATTCCTATGGAAGGAAATACAAGTTACTGGTAAGTACGCTTAGAATTACTTTCCAGGGTCAGTGCTGGTCTAAAAGATGCAGCACCTGGTTCTCTCCTGATAACAGGTGAGTAAATCGGAATTTGTAGTTCGACTGATTTTAGAGGAATATTTGTACATTTCAAAAATGGACACTTAGAAACTTTTCTGATGAAGACCACATAAGGGATTCCTATGGAAGGAAACACAAGTTACTGGTAAGTACACTTAGAATTACTTTCCAGGGTCAGTGCTGGTTTAAAAGATGCAGCACTGGGTTCTCTCCTGATAACAGGTGAGTAAATCAAAATTCATAGTTCGACTGATTTTCGAGGAATATTTGTGCGTTTCAAAAATGGACACTAGGAAACTTTTCTGGTGAAAACCACACAATGGATTCCTATGGAAGGAAATACAAGTTACTGGCAAGTATGCTTAGAATTACTTGCCAGGGTCAGTGCTGGGCTAAAAGAAGCAGCTCTGGATTCTCTCCCGATAACAGGTGAGTAAATCGGAATTCATAGTTTGACTGATTCTAGAGGAATATTTGTACGTTTCAAAAATGGACACTTAGAAACTTTTCTGATGAAAACCACACAATGGATTCCTATGGAAGGAAATACAAGTTACTGGCAAGTATGCTTAGAATTACTTTCCAGGGTCAGTGCTGGGCTAAAAGAAGCAGCACTGGATTCTCTCCCGATAACAGGTGAGTAAATCAGACTTCATATTTTGACTGATTTTAGAGGAATATTTGTACGTTTCAAAAATGGACACTTAGAAACTTTTCTGTTGAAAACCACAAAATGGATTCCTATGGAATGAAATACAAGTTACCGGTAAGTACGCTTAGAATTACTTTCCAGGTTCAGTGTTGGTCTAAAAGATGCAGCACTGGGTTCTCTCCTGATAACAGGTGAGTAAATCGGAATTCGTAGTTCGACTGATTTTAGAGGAATATTTGTACATTTCAAAAATGGACACTTAGAAACTTTTCTGGTGAAGACCACACAATGGATTCCTATGGAAGGAAATACAAGTTACTGGTAAGTACTCTTAGAATTACTTTCCAGGGTCAGTGCTGGGCTAAAAGATGCAGCACTGGGTTCTCTCCTGATAACAGGTGAGTAAATCGGAATTCATAGTTCGGCTGATTTTAGAGGAATATTTGTGCGATTCAAAAATGGACACTTAGAAACTTTTCTGCTGAAAACCACACAATGGATTCCTATGGTAAGAAATACAAGTTACTGGTAAGTACGCTTAGAATTACATTTCAGGGTCAGTGCTGGGCTAACAGATGCAACCCTGGGTTCTCTCCTGATAACAGGTGAGTAAATCGGACTTCATAGTTTGACTGATTTTAGAGGAAAATGTATACGTTTCAAAAATGGACACTTTGAAACTTTTCTGCTGAAACCACACAATGGATTCCTATGGAAGGAAAAAAAGTTACTGGTAAGTACGCTTAGAATTACTTTCCAGGGTCAGTGCTGGACTAAAAGATGCAGCACTGGGTTCTCTCCTGATAACAGGTGAGTAAATCGGAATTCATAGTTCGACTGATTTTCGAGGAATATTTGTACGTTTCAAAAATGGACACTTAGAAACTTTTCTGGTGAAGACCACACAATGGATTCCTATGGAAGGAAATACAAGTTACTGGTAAGTACTCTTAGAATTACTTTCCAGGGTCAGTGCTGGGCTAAAAGATGCAGCACTGGGTTCTCTCCTGATAACAGGTGAGTAAATCGGAATTCATAGTTCGGCTGATTTTAGAGGAATATTTGTGCGTTTCAAAAATGGACACTTAGAAACTTTTCTGGTGAAAACCACACAATGGATTCCTGTGGCAGGAAATACAAGTTACTAGTAGGTACGCTTAGAATTACTTTTCAGGGTCAGTGATGGGCTAACAGATGCAGCCCTGGGTTCTCTCCTGATAAAAGGTGAGTAAATCGGAATTCATAGTTCGACTGATTTTAGAGGAATATTTGTACATTTCAAAAATGGACACTTAGAAACTTTTCTGGTGAAGACCACACAATGGATTCCTATGGAAGGAAATACAAGTTACTGGTAAGTAATCTTAGAATTACTTTCCAGGGTCAGTGCTGGGCTAAAAGATGCAGCACTGGGTTCTCTCCTAGTAACAGGTGAGTAAATCGGAATTCATAGTTCGGCTGATTTTAGAGGAATATTTGTGCGATTCAAAAATGGACACTTACAAACTTTTCTGCTGAAAACCACACAATGGATTCCTATGGTAAGAAATACAAGTTACTGGTAAGTACGCTTAAAATTACATTTCAGGGTCAGTGCTGGGCTAACAGATGCAACCCTGGGTTCTCTCCTGATAACAGGTGAGTAAATCGGAATTCATAGTTCGACTGATTTTCGAGGAATATTTGTACGTTTCAAAAATGGACACTAAGAAACTTTTCTGGTGAAGACCACACAATGGATTCCTGTGGCAGGAAATACAAGTTACTAGTAAGTACGCTTAGAATTACTTTTCAGGGTCAGTGATGGGCTAACAGATGCAGCCCTGGGTTCTCTCCTGATAAAAGGTGAGTAAATCGGAATTCATAGTTCGGCTGATTTTAGAGGAATATGTGTGCGTTTCAAAAATGGACACTTAGAAACTTTTCTGCTGAAAACCACACAATGCATTTCTATGGAAGGAAATACAAGTTACTGGTAGGTACGCTTAGAATTACTTTCCAGGGTCAGTGCTGGTCTAAAAGATGCAGCACTAGGTTCTCTCCTGATAACAGGTGAGTAAACCGGAATGTGTAGTTCGACTGATTTTAGAGGAATATTTGTACATTTCAAAAATGGACACTTAGAAACTTTTCAGGTGAAGACCACACAATGGATTCCTATGGAAGGAAATACAAGTTACTGGTAAGTACGCTTAGAATTACTTTTCAGGGTCAGTGCTGGGCTAAAAGATGCAGCACTGGGTTCTCTCCTGATAACAGGGGAGTAAATCTGAATTCATAGTTCGGTTGATTTTAGAGGAATATTTGTACATTTCAAAAATGGACACTTAGAAACCTTTCCTGCTGAAAATCACACAATGGATTCCTATGGAAGGAAATAGAAGTTACTGGTAAGTACGCTTAGAATTACTTTTCAGGGTCGTGCTGGGTTAAAAGATGCAGCACTGGGTTCTCTCCTGATAACAGGTGAGTAAATCGGAATTCATAGTTCGACTGATTTTCGAGGAATATTTGTACATTTCAAAATAGGACAGTTAGAAACTTTTCTGGTGAAAACCACACAATGGATTCCTATGGCAGGAAATACAAGTTACTGGTAAGTACGCTTAGAATTACTTATCAGGGTCAGTGCTGGGCTAAAAGGTGCAGCACTGGGTTCTTTCCTGATAACAGGTGAGTAAATCGGAATTCATAGTTCCGTTGATTTTGGAGGAATATTTGTACGTTTCAACAATGGACACTTAGAAACTTTTCTGCTGAAAACCACACAATGGATTCCTATGGAAGGAAATGCAAGTTACTGGTAAGTACGCTTAGAATTACTTTTCAGGGTTGTGCTGGGCTAAAAGATGCAGCACTGGGTTCTCTCCTGATAACAGGTGAGTAAATCGGAATTCGTAGTTCCGCTGATTTTAGAGGCATATTTGTACGTTTCAAAAATGTACACTTAGAAACTTTTCTGCTGAAAACAACACAATGGATTCCTATGGAAGGAAATTCAAGTTACTGGTAAGTATGCTTAGAATTACTTTTCAGGGTCAGTGCTGGGCTAACACATGCTGCACTGGGTTCTCTCCTGATAACAGGTGAGTAAATCGAAATTCATAGTTCGGCTGATTTTAGAGGAATATGTGTGCGTTTCAAAAATGTAGACTTGGAAACTTTTCTGCTGAAAACCACACAATGGATTCCTATGGAAGGAAATACAAGTTACTGGTAAGTACGCTTGGAATTACTTTCCAGGGTCAGTGCTGGTCTAAAAGATGCAGCACTGGGTTCTCTCCTGATAACAGGTGAGTAAACCGGAATGTGTAGTTCGACTGTTTTTATAGGAATATTTGTACATTTCAAAAATGGACACTTAGAAACTTTTCTGATGAAGACCACACAATGAATTCCTATGGAAGGAAATACAAGTTACTGGTAAGTACGCTTAGAATTACTTTTCAGGGTCAGTGCTGGGCTAAAAAATGCAGCACTGGGTTCTCTCCTGATAACAGGGGAGTAAATCTGAATTCATAGTTCGGTTGATTTTAGAGGAATATTTGTACGTTTCGAAAATGGACACTTAGAAACTTTTCTGCTGAAAATCACACAATGGATTCCTATGGAAGGAAATACAAGTTACTGGTAAGTACGCTTAGAATTACTTTCCAGGGTCAGTGCTGGTCTAAAAGATGCAGCACCTGGTTCTCTCCTGATAACAGGTGAGTAAATCGGAATTTTTAGTTCGACTGATTTTAGAGGAATATTTGTACATTTCAAAAATGGACACTTAGAAACTTTTCTGATGAAGACCACATAAGGGATTCCTATGGAAGGAAACACAAGTTACTGGTAAGAACACTTAGAATTACTTTCCAGGGTCAGTGCTGGTCTAAAAGATGCAGCACTGGGTTCTCTCCTGATAACAGGTGAGTAAATCAGACTTCATAGTTTGACTGATTCTAGAGGAATATATGTACGTTTCAAAAATGGACACTTAGAAACTTTTCTGTTTAAAACCACACAATGGATTCCTATGGAAGGAAATACAAGTTACTGGCAAGTATGCTTAGAATGACTTGCCAGGGTCAGTGCTGGGCTAAAAGAAGCAGCACTGGGTTCTCTCCCGATAACAGGTGAGTAAATCGGAATTCATAGTTTGACTGATTCTAGAGGAATATTTGTACGTTTCAAAAATGGACACTTAGAAACTTTTCTGTTGAAAACCACAAAATGGATTCCTATGGAATGAAATACAAGTTACCGGTAAGTACGCTTAGAATTACTTTCCAGGTTCAGTGTTGGTCTAAAAGATGCAGCACTGGGTTCTCTCCTGATAACAGGTGAGTAAATCGGAATTCATAGTTCGACTGATTTTAGAGGAATATTTGTACATTTCAAAAATGGACACTTAGAAACCTTTCCTGCTGAAAATCACACAATGGATTCCTATGGAAGGAAATAGAAGTTACTGGTAAGTACGCTTAGAATTACTTTTCAGGGTCGTGCTGGGTTAAAAGATGCAGCACTGGGTTCTCTCCTGATAACAGGTGAGTAAATCGGAATTCATAGTTCGACTGATTTTCGAGGAATATTTGTACATTTCAAAATAGGACAGTTAGAAACTTTTCTGGTGAAAACCACACAATGGATTCCTATGGCAGGAAATACAAGTTACTGGTAAGTACGCTTAGAATTACTTTTCAGGGTCAGTGCTGGGCTAAAAGGTGCAGCACTGGGTTCTTTCCTGATAACAGGTGAGTAAATCGGAATTCATAGTTCCGTTGATTTTGGAGGAATATTTGTACGTTTCAACAATGGACACTTAGAAACTTTTCTGCTGAAAACCACACAATGGATTCCTATGGAAGGAAATGCAAGTTACTGGTAAGTACGCTTAGAATTACTTTTCAGGGTTGTGCTGGGCTAAAAGATGCAGCACTGGGTTCTCTCCTGATAACAGGTGAGTAAATCGGAATTCGTAGTTCCGCTGATTTTAGAGGCATATTTGTACGTTTCAAAAATGTACACTTAGAAACTTTTCTGCTGAAAACAACACAATGGATTCCTATGGAAGGAAATTCAAGTTACTGGTAAGTATGCTTAGAATTACTTTTCAGGGTCAGTGCTGGGCTAACACATGCTGCACTGGGTTCTCTCCTGATAACAGGTGAGTAAATCGAAATTCATAGTTCGGCTGATTTTAGAGGAATATGTGTGCGTTTCAAAAATGTAGACTTAGAAACTTTTCTGCTGAAAACCACACAATGGATTCCTATGGAAGGAAATACAAGTTACTGGTAAGTACGCTTGGAATTACTTTCCAGGGTCAGTGCTGGTCTAAAAGATGCAGCACTGGGTTCTCTCCTGATAACAGGTGAGTAAACCGGAATGTGTAGTTCGACTGTTTTTATAGGAATATTTGTACATTTCAAAAATGGACACTTAGAAACTTTTCTGATGAAGACCACACAATGAATTCCTATGGAAGGAAATACAAGTTACTGGTAAGTACGCTTAGAATTACTTTTCAGGGTCAGTGCTGGGCTAAAAAATGCAGCACTGGGTTCTCTCCTGATAACAGGGGAGTAAATCTGAATTCATAGTTCGGTTGATTTTAGAGGAATATTTGTACGTTTCGAAAATGGACACTTAGAAACTTTTCTGCTGAAAATCACACAATGGATTCCTATGGAAGGAAATACAAGTTACTGGTAAGTACGCTTAGAATTACTTTCCAGGGTCAGTGCTGGTCTAAAAGATGCAGCACCTGGTTCTCTCCTGATAACAGGTGAGTAAATCGGAATTTTTAGTTCGACTGATTTTAGAGGAATATTTGTACATTTCAAAAATGGACACTTAGAAACTTTTCTGATGAAGACCACATAAGGGATTCCTATGGAAGGAAACACAAGTTACTGGTAAGAACACTTAGAATTACTTTCCAGGGTCAGTGCTGGTCTAAAAGATGCAGCACTGGGTTCTCTCCTGATAACAGGTGAGTAAATCAGACTTCATAGTTTGACTGATTCTAGAGGAATATTTGTACGTTTCAAAAATGGACACTTAGAAACTTTTCTGTTTAAAACCACACAATGGATTCCTATGGAAGGAAATACAAGTTACTGGCAAGTATGCTTAGAATTACTTGCCAGGGTCAGTGCTGGGCTAAAAGAAGCAGCACTGGGTTCTCTCCCGATAACAGGTGAGTAAATCGGAATTCATAGTTTGACTGATTCTAGAGGAATATTTGTACGTTTCAAAAATGGACACTTAGAAACTTTTCTGTTGAAAACCACAAAATGGATTCCTATGGAATGAAATACAAGTTACCGGTAAGTACGCTTAGAATTACTTTCCAGGTTCAGTGTTGGTCTAAAAGATGCAGCACTGGGTTCTCTCCTGATAACAGGTGAGTAAATCGGAATTCATAGTTCGACTGATTTTAGAGGAATATTTGTACATTTCAAAAATGGACACTTAGAAACTTTTCTGGTGAAGACCACACAATGGATTCCTATGGAAGGAAATACAAGTTACTAGTAAGTACTCTTAGAATTACTTTTCAGGGTCAGTGCTGGGCTAAAAGATGCAGCACTGGGTTCTCTCCTGATAACAGGTGAGTAAATCGGAATTCATAGATCGGCTGATTTTAGAGGAATATTTGTGCGATTCAAAAATGGACACTTAGAAACTTTTCTGCTGAAAACCACACAATGGATTCCTATGGTAAGAAATACAAGTTACTGGTAAGTACGCTTAGAATTACATTTCAGGGTCAGTGCTGGGCTAACAGATGCAACCATGGGTTCTCTCCTGATAACAGGTGAGTAAATCGGACTTCATAGTTTGACTGATTTTAGAGGAAAATTTATACGTTTCAAAAATGGACACTTTGAAACTTTTCTGCTGAAACCACACAATGGATTCCTATGGAAGGAAAAAAAGTTACTGGTAAGAACGCTTAGAATTACTTTCCAGGGTCAGTGCTGGGCTAAAAGATGCAGCACTGGGTTCTCTCCTGATAACAGGTGAGTAAATCGGAATTCATAGTTCGACTGATTTTCGAGGAATATTTGTACGTTTCAAAAATGGACACTTAGAAACTTTTCTGGTGAAGACCACACAATGGATTCCTATGGAAGGAAATACAAGTTACTGGTAAGTACTCTTAGAATTACTTTCCAGGGTCAGTGCTGGGCTAAAAGATGCAGCACTGGGTTCTCTCCTGATAACAGGTGAGTAAATCGGAATTCATAGTTCGGCTGATTTTAGAGGAATATTTGTGCGTTTCAAAAATGGACACTTAGAAACTTTTCTAGTGAAAACCACACAATGGATTCCTGTGGCAGGAAATACAAGTTACTAGTAAGTACGCTTAGAATTACTTTTCAGGGTCAGTGATGGGCTAACAGATGCAGCCCTGGGTTCTCTCCTGATAAAAGGTGAGTAAATCGGAATTCATAGTTCGGCTGATTTTAGAGGAATATGTGTGCGTTTCAAAAATGGACACTTAGAAACTTTTCTGCTGAAAACCACACAATGCATTTCTATGGAAGGAAATACAAGTTACTGGTAGGTACGCTTAGAATTACTTTCCAGGGTCAGTGCTGGTCTAAAAGATGCAGCACTGGGTTCTCTCCTGATAACAGGTGAGTAAACCGGAATGTGTAGTTCGACTGATTTTAGAGGAATATTTGTACATTTCAAAAATGGACACTTAGAAACTTTTCAGGTGAAGACCACACAATGGATTCCTATGGAAGGAAATACAAGTTACTGGTAAGTACGCTTAGAATTACTTTTCAGGGTCAGTGCTGGGCTAAAAGATGCAGCACTGGGTTCTCTCCTGATAACAGGGGAGTAAATCTGAATTCATAGTTCGGTTGATTTTAGAGGAATATTTGTACATTTCAAAAATGGACACTTAGAAACTTTTCTGCTGAAAATCACACAATGGATTCCTATGGAAGGAAATACAAGTTACTGGTAAGTACGCTTAGAATTACTTTTCAGGGTCGTGCTGGGTTAAAAGATGCAGCACTGGGTTCTCTCCTGATAACAGGTGAGTAAATCGGAATTCATAGTTCGACTGATTTTCCAGGAATATTTGTACATTTCAAAATAGGACAGTTAGAAACTTTTCTGGTGAAAACCACACAATGGATTCCTATGGCAGGAAATACAAGTTACTGGTAAGTATGCTTAGAATTACTTTTCAGGGTCAGTGCTGGGCTAAAAGGTGCAGCACTGGGTTCTCTCCTGATAACAGGTGAGTAAATCGGAATTCATAGTTCGGTTGATTTTGGAGGAATATTTGTACGTTTCAACAATGGACACTTAGAAACTTTTCTGCTGAAAACCACACAATGGATTCCAATTGAAGGAAATGCAAGTTACTGGTAAGTACGCTTAGAATTACTTTTCAGGGTTGTGCTGGGCTAAAAGATGCAGCACTGGGTTCTCTCCTGATAACAGGTGAGTAAATCGGAATTCGTAGTTCCGCTGATTTTAGAGGTATATTTGTACGTTTCAAAAATGTACACTTAGAAACTTTTCTGCTGAAAACAACACAATGGATTTCTATGGAAGGAAATACAAGTTACTGGTAAGTGTGCTTAGAATTACTTTTCAGGGTCAGTGCTGGGCTAACACATGCTGCACTGGGTTCTCTCCTGATAACAGGTGAGTAAATCGAAATTCATAGTTCGGCTGATTTTAGAGGAGTATGTGTGCGTTTCAAAAATGTAGACTTAGAAACTTTTCTGCTGAAAACCACACAATGGATTCCTATGGAAGGAAATACAAGTTACTGGTAAGTACGCTTAGAATTACTTTCCAGGGTCAGTGCTGGTCTAAAAGATGCAGCACTGGGTTCTCTCCTGATAACAGGTGAGTAAATCGGAATTTGTAGTTCGACTGATTTTAGAGGAATATTTGTACATTTCAAAAATGGACACTTAGAAACTTTTCTGATGAAGACCACATAAGGGATTCCTATGGAAGGAAACACAAGTTAGTGGTAAGTACACTTAGAATTACTTTCCAGGGTCAGTGCTGGTTTAAAAGATGCAGCACTGGGTTCTCTCCTGATAACAGGTGAGTAAATCGGAATTCATAGTTGGACTGATTTTCGAGGAATATTTGTGCGTTTCAAAAATGGACACTTAGAAACTTTTCTGGTGAAAACCACACAATGGATTTCTATGGAAGGAAATACAAGTTACTGGCAAGTATGCTTAGAATTACTTGCCAGGGTCAGTGCTGGGCTAAAAGAAGCAGCACTGGGTTCTCTCCCGATAACAGGTGAGTAAATCGGAATTCATAGATTGACTGATTCTAGAGGAATATTTGTACGTTTCAAAAATGGACACTTAGAAACTTTTCTGATGAAAACCACACAATGGATTCCTATGGAAGGAAATACAAGTTACTGGCAAGTATGCTTAGAATTACTTTCCAGGGTCAGTGCTGGGCTAAAAGAAGCAGCACTGGATTCTCTCCCGATAACAGGTGAGTAAATCAGACTTCATAGTTTGACTGATTTTAGAGGAATATTTGTACGTTTCAAAAATGGACACTTAGAAACTTTTCTGTTGAAAACCACAAAATGGATTCCTATGGAATGAAATACAAGTTACCGGTAAGTACGCTTAGAATTACTTTCCAGGTTCAGTGTTGGTCTAAAAGATGCAGCACTGGGTTCTCTCCTGATAACAGGTGAGTAAATCGGAATTCATAGTTCGACTGATTTTAGAGGAATATTTGTACATTTCAAAAATGGACACTTAGAAACTTTTCTGGTGAAGACCACACAATGGATTCCTATGGAAGGAAATACAAGTTACTAGTAAGTACTCTTAGAATTACTTTCCAGGGTCAGTGCTGGGCTAAAAGATGCAGCACTGGGTTCTCTCCTGATAACAGGTGAGTAAATCGGAATTCATAGTTCGGCTGATTTTAGAGGAATATTTGTGCGATTCAAAAATGGACACTTAGAAACTTTTCTGCTGAAAACCACACAATGGATTCCTATGGTAAGAAATACAAGTTACTGGTAAGTACGCTTAGAATTACATTTCAGGGTCAGTGCTGGGCTAACAGATGCAACCCTGGGTTCTCTCCTGATAACAGGTGAGTAAATCGGACTTCATAGTTTGACTGATTTTAGAGGAAAATTTATACGTTTCAAAAATGGACACTTTGAAACTTTTCTGCTGAAACCACACAATGGATTCCTATGGAAGGAAAAAAAGTTACTGGTAAGAACGCTTAGAATTACTTTCCAGGGTCAGTGCTGGGCTAAAAGATGCAGCACTGGGTTCTCTCCTGATAACAGGTGAGTAAATCGGAATTCATAGTTCGACTGATTTTCGAGGAATATTTGTACGTTTCAAAAATGGACACTTAGAAACTTTTCTGGTGAAGACCACACAATGGATTCCTATGGAAGGAAATACAAGTTACTGGTAAGTACTCTTAGAATTACTTTCCAGGGTCAGTGCTGGGCTAAAAGATGCAGCACTGGGTTCTCTCCTGATAACAGGTGAGTAAATCGGAATTCATAGTTCGGCTGATTTTAGAGGAATATTTGTGCGTTTCAAAAATGGACACTTAGAAACTTTTCTGGTGAAAACCACACAATGGATTCCTGTGGCAGGAAATACAAGTTACTAGTAAGTACGCTTAGAATTACTTTTCAGGGTCAGTGATGGGCTAACAGATGCAGCCCTGGGTTCTCTCCTGATAAAAGGTGAGTAAATCGGAATTCATAGTTCGGCTGATTTTAGAGGAATATGTGTGCGTTTCAAAAATGGACACTTAGAAACTTTTCTGCTGAAAACCACACAATGCATTTCTATGGAAGGAAATACAAGTTACTGGTAGGTACGCTTAGAATTACTTTCCAGGGTCAGTGCTGGTCTAAAAGATGCAGCACTGGGTTCTCTCCTGATAACAGGTGAGTAAACCGGAATGTGTAGTTCGACTGATTTTAGAGGAATATTTGTACATTTCAAAAATGGACACTTAGAAACTTTTCAGGTGAAGACCACACAATGGATTCCTATGGAAGGAAATACAAGTTACTGGTAAGTACGCTTAGAATTACTTTTCAGGGTCAGTGCTGGGCTAAAAGATGCAGCACTGGGTTCTCTCCTGATAACAGGGGAGTAAATCTGAATTCATAGTTCGGTTGATTTTAGAGGAATATTTGTACATTTCAAAAATGGACAGTTAGAAACTTTTCTGGTGAAAACCACACAATGGATTCCTATGGCAGGAAATACAAGTTACTGGTAAGTATGCTTAGAATTACTTTTCAGGGTCAGTGCTGGGCTAAAAGGTGCAGCACTGGGTTCTCTCCTGATAACAGGTGAGTAAATCGGAATTCATAGTTCGGTTGATTTTGGAGGAATATATGTACGTTTCAACAATGGACACTTAGAAACTTTTCTGCTGAAAACCACACAATGGATTCCTATGGAAGGAAATGCAAGTTACTGGTAAGTACGCTTAGAATTACTTTTCAGGGTTGTGCTGGGCTAAAAGATGCAGCACTGGGTTCTCTCCTGATAACAGGTGAGTAAATCGGAATTCGTAGTTCCGCTGATTTTAGAGGTATATTTGTAAGTTTCAAAAATGTACACTTAGAAACTTTTCTGCTGAAAACAACACAATGGATTCCTATGGAAGGAAATACAAGTTACTGGTAAGTGTGCTTAGAATTACTTTTCAGGGTCAGTGCTGGGCTAACACATGCTGCACTGGGTTCTCTCCTGATAACAGGTGAGTAAATCGAAATTCATAGTTCGGCTGATTTTAGAGGAGTATGTGTGCGTTTCAAAAATGTAGACTTAGAAACTTTTCTGCTGAAAACCACACAATGGATTCCTATGGAAGGAAATACAAGTTACTGGTAAGTACGCTTAGAATTACTTTCCAGGGTCAGTGCTGGTCTAAAAGATGCAGCACTGGGTTCTCTCCTGATAACAGGTGAGTAAATCGGAATTTGTAGTTCGACTGATTTTAGAGGAATATTTGTACATTTCAAAAATGGACACTTAGAAACTTTTCTGATGAAGACCACATAAGGGATTCCTATGGAAGGAAACACAAGTTAGTGGTAAGTACACTTAGAATTACTTTCCAGGGTCAGTGCTGGTTTAAAAGATGCAGCACTGGGTTCTCTCCTCATAACAGGTGAGTAAATCGGAATTCATAGTTGGACTGATTTTCGAGGAATATTTGTGCGTTTCAAAAATGGACACTTAGAAAATTTTCTGGTGAAAACCACACAATGGATTTCTATGGAAGGAAATACAAGTTACTGGCAAGTATGCTTAGAATTACTTGCCAGGGTCAGTGCTGGGCTAAAAGATGCAGCACTGGGTTCTCTCCGGATAACAGGTGAGTAAATCGGAATTCATAGGTCGACTGATTTTCGAGGAATATTTGTACGTTTCAAAAATGGACACTTAGAAACTTTTCTGGTGAAAACCACACAATGGATTCCTAAGGAAGGAAATACAAGTTACTGGTAAGTACGGTTAGAATTACTTTTCGGGGACAGTGCTGGGCTAAAAGATGCAGCACTGGGTTCCATCCTGATAACAGGTGAGTAAATCGGAATTCATAGTTCGGTTGATTTTAGAGGAATATTTTTACGTTTCAAAAATGGAGACTTAGAAACTTTTCTGCTGAAAACCACACAATGGATTCCTATGGAAGGAAATACAAGTTACTGGTAAGTACACTTAGAATTACTTTCCAGAGTCAGTGCTGGGCTAAAAGATGCAGCACTGGGTTCTCTCCTGATAACAGGTGAGTAAATCGGAATTCGTAGTTCGACTGATTTTCGAGGAATATTTGTGCATTTCAAAATTGGACACTTAAAAACTTTTCTGTTGAAAACCACACAATGGATTCCCATAGAAGGAAATACAAGTTACTGGAAAGTACACTTAGAATTACTTTCCAAGGTCAGTGCTGGGCTAATATATGCAGTACTGGGTTCTCTCCTGATAACAGGTGAGTAAATCGGAATTCGTAGTTCCGCTGATTTTAGAGGTATATTTGTACGTTTCAAAAATGTACACTTAGAAACTTTTCTGCTGAAAACAACACAATGGATTCCTATGGAAGGAAATACAAGTTACTGGTAAGTACTCTTAGAATTACTTTCCAGGGTCCGTGCTGAGCTAAAAGATGCAGCACTGGGTTCTCTCCTGATAACAGGTGAGTAAATCGGAATTCATAGTTCGGCTGATTTTAGATGAATATTTGTGCGATTCAAAAATGGACACTTAGAAACTTTTCTGCTGAAAACCACACAATGGATTCCTATGGTAAGAAATACAAGTTACTGGTAAGTACGCTTAGAATTACATTTCAGGGTCAGTGCTGGGCTAACAGATGCAACCCTGGGTTCTCTCCTGATAACAGGTGAGTAAATCGGACCTCATAGTTTGACTGATTTTAGAGGAAAATTTATACGTTTCAAAAATGGACACTTTGAAACTTTTCTGCTGAAACCACACAATGGATTCCTATGGAAGGAAAAAAAGTTACTGGTAAGTACGCTTAGAATTACTTTCCAGGGTCAGTGATGGGCTAACAGATGCAGCCCTGGGTTCTCTCCTGATAAAAGGTGAGTAAATCCGAATTCATAGTTCGGCTGATTTTCGAGTAATATTTGTACGTTTCAAAAATGGACACTTAGAAACTTTTCTGGTGAAGACCACACAATGGATTCCTATGGAAGGAAATACAAGTTACTGGTAAGTACTCTTAGAATTACTTTCCAGGGTCAGTGCTGGGCTAAAAGATGCAGCACTGGGTTCTCTCCTGATAACAGGTGAGTAAATCGGAATTCATAGTTCGGCTGATTTTAGAGGAATATGTGTGCGTTTCAAAAATGGACACTTAGAAACTTTTCTGCTGAAAACCACACAATGCATTTCTATGGAAGGAAATACAAGTTACTGGTAGGTACGCTTAGAATTACTTTCCAGGGTCAGTGCTGGTCTAAAAGATGCAGCACTGGGTTCTCTCCTGATAACAGGTGAGTAAACCGGAATGTGTAGTTCGACTGATTTTAGAGGAATATTTGTACATTTCAAAAATGGACACTTAGAAACTTTTCAGGTGAAGACCACACAATGGATTCCTATGGAAGGAAATACAAGTTACTGGTAAGTACGCTTAGAATTACTTTTCAGGGTCAGTGCTGGGCTAAAAGATGCAGCACTGGGTTCTCTCCTGATAACAGGGGAGTAAATCTGAATTCATAGTTCGGTTGATTTTAGAGGAATATTTGTACATTTCAAAAATGGACACTTAGAAACTTTTCTGCTGAAAATCACACAATGGATTCCTATGGAAGGAAATACAAGTTACTGGTAAGTACGCTTAGAATTACTTTTCAGGGTCATGCTGGGTTAAAAGATGCAGCACTGGTTTCTCTCCTGATAACAGGTGAGTAAATCGGAATTCATAGTTCGACTGATTTTCGAGGAATATTTGTACATTTCAAAATAGGACAGTTAGAAACTTTTCTGGTGAAAACCACACAATGGATTCCTATGGCAGGAAATACAAGTTACTGGTAAGTACGCTTAGAATTACTTTTCAGGGTCAGTGCTGGGCTAAAAGGTGCAGCACTGGGTTCTCTCCTGATAACAGGTGAGTAAAACGGAATTCATAGTTCGGTTGATTTTGGAGGAATATTTGTACGTTTCAACAATGGACACTTAGAAACTTTTCTGCTGAAAACCACACAATGGATTCCTATGGAAGGAAATACAAGTTACTGGTAAGTACGCTTAGAATTACTTTTCAGGGTTGTGCTGGGCTAAAAGATGCAGCACTGGGTTCTCTCCTGATAACAGGTGAGTAAATCGGAATTCGTAGTTCCGCTGATTTTAGAGGTATATTTGTACGTTTCAAAAATGTACACTTAGAAACTTTTCTGCTGAAAACAACACAATGGATTCCTATGGAAGGAAATACAAGTTACTGGTAAGTATGCTTAGAATTACTTTTCAGGGTCAGTGCTGGGCTAACACATGCTGCACTGGGTTCTCTCCTGATAACAGGTGAGTAAATCGAAATTCATAGTTCGGCTGATTTTAGAGGAATATGTGTGCGTTTCAAAAATGTAGACTTAGAAACTTTTCTGCTGAAAACCACACAATGGATTCCTATGGAAGGAAATACAAGTTACTGGTAAGTACGCTTAGAATTACTTTCCAGGGTCAGTGCTGGTCTAAAAGATGCAGCACTGGGTTCTCTCCTGATAACAGGTGAGTAAATCAGAATTTGTAGTTCGACTGATTTTAGAGGAATATTTGTACATTTCAAAAATGGACACTTAGAAACTTTTCTGATGAAGACCACATAAGGGATTCCTATGGAAGGAAACACAAGTTACTGGTAAGTACACTTAGAATTACTTTCCAGGGTCAGTGCTGGTTTAAAAGATGCAGCACTGGGTTCTCTCCTGATAACAGGTGAGTAAATCGGAATTCATAGTTGGACTGATTTTCGAGGAATATTTGTGCGTTTCAAAAATGGACACTTAGAAACTTTTCTGGTGAAAACCACACAATGGATTTCTATGGAAGGAAATACAAGTTACTGGCAAGTATGCTTAGAATTACTTGCCAGGGTCAGTGCTGGGCTAAAAGAAGCAGCACTGGGTTCTCTCCCGATAACAGGTGAGTAAATCGGAATTCATAGTTTGACTGATTCTAGAGGAATATTTGTACGTTTCAAAAATGGACACTTAGAAACTTTTCTGATGAAAACCACACAATGGATTCCTATGGAAGGAAATACAAGTTACTGGCAAGTATGCTTAGAATTACTTTCCAGTGTCAGTGCTGGTCTAAAAGATGAAGCACTGGGTTCTCTCCTGATAACAGGTGAGTAAATCGGAATTTGTAGTTCGACTGATTTTAGAGGAATATTTGTACATTTCAAAAATGGACACTTAGAAACTTTTCTGATGAAGACACACAATGGATTCCTATGGAAGGAAATACAAGTTACTGGTAAGTACTCTTAGAATTACTTTCCAGGGTCAGTGCTGGGCTAAAAGATGCAGCACTGGGTTCTCTCCGGATAACAGGTGAGTAAATCGGAATTCATAGGTCGACTGATTTTCGAGGAATATTTGTACGTTTCAAAAATGGACACTTAGAAACTTTTCTGGTGAAAACCACACAATGGATTCCTAAGGAAGGAAATACAAGTTACTGGTAAGTACGCTTAGATTTACTTTTCGGGGACAGTGCTGGGCTAAAAGATGCAGCACTGGGTTCCATCCTGATAACAGGTGAGTAAATCGGAATTCATAGTTCGGTTGATTTTAGAGGAATATTTTTACGTTTCAAAAATGGAGACTTAGAAACTTTTCTGCTGAAAACCACACAATGGATTCCTATGGAAGGAAATACAAGTTACTGGTAAGTACACTTAGAATTACTTTCCAGAGTCAGTGCTGGGCTAAAAGATGCAGCACTGGGTTCTCTCCTGATAACAGGTGAGTAAATCGGAATTCATAGTTCGACTGATTTTCGAGGAATATTTGTGCATTTCAAAATTGGACACTTAAAAACTTTTCTGTTGAAAACCACACAATGGATTCCCTTAGAAGGAAATACAAGTTACTGGAAAGTACACTTAGAATTACTTTCCAAGGTCAGTGCTGGGCTAAAAGATGCAGCACTGGGTTCTCTCCTGATAACAGGTGAATAAATCGGAGTTCGTAGTTCGGCTGATTTTAGAGGAATATTTGTGCGTTTCAAAAATGGACACTTAGAAACTTTTCTGTTGAAAACCACAAAATGGATTCCTATGGAAGGAAATACAAGTTACTGGTAAGTACGCTTAGAATTACTTTTCAGGGTTGTGCTGGGCTAAAAGATGCAGCACTGGGTTCTCTCCTGATAACAGGTGAGTAAATCGGAATTCGTAGTTCCGCTGATTTTAGAGGTATATTTGTACGTTTCAAAAATGTACACTTAGAAACTTTTCTGCTGAAAACAACACAATGGATTCCTATGGAAGGAAATACAAGTTACTGGTAAGTATGCTTAGAATTACTTTTCAGGGTCAGTGCTGGGCTAACACATGCTGCACTGGGTTCTCTCCTGATAACAGGTGAGTAAATCGAAATTCATAGTTCGGCTGATTTTAGAGGAATATGTGTGTGTTTCAAAAATGTAGACTTAGAAACTTTTCTGCTGAAAACCACACAATGGATTCCTATGGAAGGAAATACAAGTTACTGGTAAGTACGCTTAGAATTACTTTCCAGGGTCAGTGCTGGTCTAAAAGATACAGCACCGGGTTCTCTCCTGATAACAGGTGAGTAAACCGGAATGTGTAGTTCGACTGTTTTTATAGGAATATTTGTACATTTCAAAAATGGACACTTAGAAACTTTTCTGATGAAGACCACACAATGAATTCCTATGGAAGGAAATACAAGTTACTGGTAAGTACGCTTAGAATTACTTTTCAGGGTCAGTGCTGGGCTAAAAGATGCAGCACTGGGTTCTCTCCTGATAACAGGGGAGTAAATCTGAATTCATAGTTCGGTTGATTTTAGAGGAATATTTGTACGTTTCGAAAATGGACACTTAGAAACTTTTCTGCTGAAAATCACACAATGGATTCCTATGGAAGGAAATACAAGTTACTGGTAAGTACGCTTAGAATTACTTTTCAGGGTCGTGCTGGGCTAACACATGCTGCACTGGGTTCTCTCCTGATAACAGGTGAGTAAATCGGAATTCGTAGTTCGGCTGATTTTAGAGGAATATTTGAACATTTCAAAAATGTACACTTAGAAACTTTTCTGCTGAAAACCACACAATAGATTCCTATGGAAGGAAATACAAGTTACTGGTAAGTACGCTTAGAATTACTTTCCAGGGTCAGTGCTGGTCTAAAAGATGCAGCACCTGGTTCTCTCCTGATAACAGGTGAGTAAATCGGAATTTTTAGTTCGACTGATTTTAGAGGAATATATGTACATTTCAAAAATGGACACTTAGAAACTTTTCTGATGAAGACCACATAAGGGATTCCTATGGAAGGAAACACAAGTTACTGGTAAGTACACTTAGAATTACTTTCCAGGGTCAGTGCTGGTTTAAAAGATGCAGCACTGGGTTCTCTCTTGATAACAGGTGAGTAAATCGGAATTCATAGTTCGACTGATTTTCGAGGAATATTTGTGCGTTTCAAAAATGGACACTTAGAAACTTTTCTGCTGAAAACCACACAATGGATTCCTATGGTAAGAAATACAAGTTACTGGTAAGTACGCTTAGAATTACATTTCAGGGTCAGTGCTGGGCTAACAGATGCAACCCTGGGTTCTCTCCTGATAACAGGTGAGTAAATCGGACTTCATAGTTTGACTGATTTTAGAGGAAAATTTATACGTTTCAAAAATGGACACTTTGAAACTTTTCTGCTGAAACCACACAATGGATTCCTATGGAAGGAAAAAAAGTTACTGGTAAGTACGCTTAGAATTACTTTCCAGGGTCAGTGATGGGCTAACAGATGCAGCCCTGGGTTCTCTCCTGATAAAAGGTGAGTAAATCCGAATTCATAGTTCGGCTGATTTTCGAGGAATATTTGTACGTTTCAAAAATGGACACTTAGAAACTTTTCTGGTGAAGACCACACAATGGATTCCTATGGAAGGAAATACAAGTTACTGGTAAGTACTCTTAGAATTACTTTCCAGGGTCAGTGCTGGGCTAAAAGATGCAGCACTGGGTTCTCTCCTGATAACAGGTGAGTAAATCGGAATTCATAGTTCGGCTGATTTTAGAGGAATATTTGTGCGTTTCAAAAATGGACACTTAGAAACTTTTCTGGTGAAAACCACACAATGGATTCCTGTGGCAGGAAATACAAGTTACTAGTAAGTACGCTTAGAATTACTTTTCAGGGTCAGTGATGGGCTAACAGATGCAGCCCTGGGTTCTCTCCTGATAAAAGGTGAGTAAATCGGAATTCATAGTTCGGCTGATTTTAGAGGAATATGTGTGCGTTTCAAAAATGGACACTTAGAAACTTTTCTGCTGAAAACCACACAATGCATTTCTATGGAAGGAAATACAAGTTACTGGTAGGTACGCTTAGAATTACTTTCCAGGGTCAGTGCTGGTCTAAAAGATGCAGCACTGGGTTCTCTCCTGATAACAGGTGAGTAAACCGGAATGTGTAGTTCGACTGATTTTAGAGGAATATTTGTACATTTCAAAAATGGACACTTAGAAACTTTTCAGGTGAAGACCACACAATGGATTCCTATGGAAGGAAATACAAGTTACTGGTAAGTACGCTTAGAATTACTTTTCAGGGTCAGTGCTGGGCTAAAAGATGCAGCACTGGGTTCTCTCCTGATAACAGGGGAGTAAATCTGAATTCATAGTTCGGTTGATTTTAGAGGAATATTTGTACATTTCAAAAATGGACACTTAGAAACTTTTCTGCTGAAAATCACACAATGGATTCCTATGGAAGGACATACAAGTTACTGGTAAGTACGCTTAGAATTACTTTTCAGGGTCATGCTGGGTTAAAAGATGCAGCACTGGTTTCTCTCCTGATAACAGGTGAGTAAATCGGAATTCATAGTTCGACTGATTTTCGAGGAATATTTGTACATTTCAAAATAGGACAGTTAGAAACTTTTCTGGTGAAAACCACACAATGGATTCCTATGGCAGGAAATACAAGTTACTGGTAAGTACGCTTAGAATTACTTTTCAGGGTCAGTGCTGGGCTAAAAGGTGCAGCACTGGGTTCTCTCCTGATAACAGGTGAGTAAAACGGAATTCATAGTTCGGTTGATTTTGGAGGAATATTTGTACGTTTCAACAATGGACACTTAGAAACTTTTCTGCTGAAAACCACACAATGGATTCCTATGGAAGGAAATACAAGTTACTGGTAAGTACGCTTAGAATTACTTTTCAGGGTTGTGCTGGGCTAAAAGATGCAGCACTGGGTTCTCTCCTGATAACAGGTGAGTAAATCGGAATTCGTAGTTCCGCTGATTTTAGAGGTATATTTGTACGTTTCAAAAATGTACACTTAGAAACTTTTCTGCTGAAAACAACACAATGGATTCCTATGGAAGGAAATACAAGTTACTGGTAAGTATGCTTAGAATTACTTTTCAGGGTCAGTGCTGGGCTAACACATGCTGCACTGGGTTCTCTCCTGATAACAGGTGAGTAAATCGAAATTCATAGTTCGGCTGATTTTAGAGGAATATGTGTGCGTTTCAAAAATGTAGACTTAGAAACTTTTCTGCTGAAAACCACACAATGGATTCCTATGGAAGGAAATACAAGTTACTGGTAAGTACGCTTAGAATTACTTTCCAGGGTCAGTGCTGGTCTAAAAGATGCAGCACTGGGTTCTCTCCTGATAACAGGTGAGTAAATCAGAATTTGTAGTTCGACTGATTTTAGAGGAATATTTGTACATTTCAAAAATGGACACTTAGAAACTTTTCTGATGAAGACCACATAAGGGATTCCTATGGAAGGAAACACAAGTTACTGGTAAGTACACTTAGAATTACTTTCCAGGGTCAGTGCTGGTTTAAAAGATGCAGCACTGGGTTCTCTCCTGATAACAGGTGAGTAAATCGGAATTCATAGTTGGACTGATTTTCGAGGAATATTTGTGCGTTTCAAAAATGGACACTTAGAAACTTTTCTGGTGAAAACCACACAATGGATTTCTATGGAAGGAAATACAAGTTACTGGCAAGTATGCTTAGAATTACTTGCCAGGGTCAGTGCTGGGCTAAAAGAAGCAGCACTGGGTTCTCTCCCGATAACAGGTGAGTAAATCGGAATTCATAGTTTGACTGATTCTAGAGGAATATTTGTACGTTTCAAAAATGGACACTTAGAAACTTTTCTGATGAAAACCACACAATGGATTCCTATGGAAGGAAATACAAGTTACTGGCAAGTATGCTTAGAATTACTTTCCAGTGTCAGTGCTGGTCTAAAAGATGAAGCACTGGGTTCTCTCCTGATAACAGGTGAGTAAATCGGAATTTGTAGTTCGACTGATTTTAGAGGAATATTTGTACATTTCAAAAATGGACACTTAGAAACTTTTCTGATGAAGACACACAATGGATTCCTATGGAAGGAAATACAAGTTACTGGTAAGTACTCTTAGAATTACTTTCCAGGGTCAGTGCTGGGCTAAAAGATGCAGCACTGGGTTCTCTCCGGATAACAGGTGAGTAAATCGGAATTCATAGGTCGACTGATTTTCGAGGAATATTTGTACGTTTCAAAAATGGACACTTAGAAACTTTTCTGGTGAAAACCACACAATGGATTCCTAAGGAAGGAAATACAAGTTACTGGTAAGTACGCTTAGATTTACTTTTCGGGGACAGTGCTGGGCTAAAAGATGCAGCACTGGGTTCCATCCTGATAACAGGTGAGTAAATCGGAATTCATAGTTCGGTTGATTTTAGAGGAATATTTTTACGTTTCAAAAATGGAGACTTAGAAACTTTTCTGCTGAAAACCACACAATGGATTCCTATGGAAGGAAATACAAGTTACTGGTAAGTACACTTAGAATTACTTTCCAGAGTCAGTGCTGGGCTAAAAGATGCAGCACTGGGTTCTCTCCTGATAACAGGTGAGTAAATCGGAATTCGTAGTTCGACTGATTTTCGAGGAATATTTGTGCATTTCAAAATTGGACACTTAAAAACTTTTCTGTTGAAAACCACACAATGGATTCCCATAGAAGGAAATACAAGTTACTGGAAAGTACACTTAGAATTACTTTCCAAGGTCAGTGCTGGGCTAAAAGATGCAGCACTGGGTTCTCTCCTGATAACAGGTGAATAAATCGGAGTTCGTAGTTCGGCTGATTTTAGAGGAATATTTGTGCGTTTCAAAAATGGACACTTAGAAACTTTTCTGTTGAAAACCACAAAATAGATTCCTATGGAAGGAAATACAAGTTACTGGTAAGTACGCTTAGAATTACTTTTCAGGGTTGTGCTGGGCTAAAAGATGCAGCACTGGGTTCTCTCCTGATAACAGGTGAGTAAATCGGAATTCGTAGTTCCGCTGATTTTAGAGGTATATTTGTACGTTTCAAAAATGTACACTTAGAAACTTTTCTGCTGAAAACAACACAATGGATTCCTATGGAAGGAAATACAAGTTACTGGTAAGTATGCTTAGAATTACTTTTCAGGGTCAGTGCTGGGCTAACACATGCTGCACTGGGTTCTCTCCTGATAACAGGTGAGTAAATCGAAATTCATAGTTCGGCTGATTTTAGAGGAATATGTGTGTGTTTCAAAAATGTAGACTTAGAAACTTTTCTGCTGAAAACCACACAATGGATTCCTATGGAAGGAAATACAAGTTACTGGTAAGTACGCTTAGAATTACTTTCCAGGGTCAGTGCTGGTCTAAAAGATACAGCACCGGGTTCTCTCCTGATAACAGGTGAGTAAACCGGAATGTGTAGTTCGACTGTTTTTATAGGAATATTTGTACATTTCAAAAATGGACACTTAGAAACTTTTCTGATGAAGACCACACAATGAATTCCTATGGAAGGAAATACAAGTTACTGGTAAGTACGCTTAGAATTACTTTTCAGGGTCAGTGCTGGGCTAAAAGATGCAGCACTGGGTTCTCTCCTGATAACAGGGGAGTAAATCTGAATTCATAGTTCGGTTGATTTTAGAGGAATATTTGTACGTTTCGAAAATGGACACTTAGAAACTTTTCTGCTGAAAATCACACAATGGATTCCTATGGAAGGAAATACAAGTTACTGGTAAGTACGCTTAGAATTACTTTTCAGGGTCGTGCTGGGCTAACACATGCTGCACTGGGTTCTCTCCTGATAACAGGTGAGTAAATCGGAATTCGTAGTTCGGCTGATTTTAGAGGAATATTTGAACATTTCAAAAATGTACACTTAGAAACTTTTCTGCTGAAAACCACACAATAGATTCCTATGGAAGGAAATACAAGTTACTGGTAAGTACGCTTAGAATTACTTTCCAGGGTCAGTGCTGGTCTAAAAGATGCAGCACCTGGTTCTCTCCTGATAACAGGTGAGTAAATCGGAATTTTTAGTTCGACTGATTTTAGAGGAATATTTGTACATTTCAAAAATGGACACTTAGAAACTTTTCTGATGAAGACCACATAAGGGATTCCTATGGAAGGAAACACAAGTTACTGGTAAGTACACTTAGAATTACTTTCCAGGGTCAGTGCTGGTTTAAAAGATGCAGCACTGGGTTCTCTCTTGATAACAGGTGAGTAAATCGGAATTCATAGTTCGACTGATTTTCGAGGAATATTTGTGCGTTTCAAAAATGGACACTTAGAAACTTTTCTGGTGAAAACCACACAATGGATTCCTATGGAAGGAAATACAAGTTACTGGCAAGTATGCTTAGAATTACGTGCCAGGGTCAGTGCTGGGCTAAAAGAAGCAGCACTGGGTTCTCTCCCGATAACAGGTGAGTAAATCGGAATTCATATCTTGACTGATTCTAGAGGAATATTTGTACGTTTCAAAAATGGACACTTAGAAACTTTTCTGATGAAAACCACACAATGGATTCCTATGGAAGGAAATACAAGTTACTGGCAAGTATGCTTAGAATTACTTTCCAGGGTCAGTGCTGGGCTAAAAGAAGCAGCACTGGATTCTCTCCCGATAACAGGTGAGTAAATCAGACTTCATAGTTTGACTGATTTTAGAGGAATATTTGTACGTTTCAAAAATGGACACTTAGAAACTTTTCTGTTGAAAACCACAAAATGGATTCCTATAGAATGAAATACAAGTTACCGGTAAGTACGCTTATAATTACTTTCCAGGTTCAGTGTTGGTCTAAAAGATGCAGCACTGGGTTCTCTCCTGATAACAGGTGAGTAAATCGGAATTCGTAGTTCGACTGATTTTAGAGGAATATTTGTACATTTCAAAAATGGACACTTAGAAACTTTTCTGGTGAAGACCACACAATGGATTCCTATGGAAGGAAATACAAGTTACTGGTAAGTACTCTTAGAATTACTTTCCAGGGTCAGTGCTGGGCTAAAAGATGCAGCACTGGGTTCTCTCCTGATAACAGGTGAGTAAATCGGAATTCATAGTTCGGCTGATTTTCGAGGAATATTTGTGCGATTCAAAAATGGACACTTAGAAACTTTTCTGCTGAAAACCACACAATGGATTCCTATGGTAAGAAATACAAGTTACTGGTAAGTACGCTTAGAATTACATTTCAGGGTCAGTGCTGGGCTAACAGATGCAACCCTGGGTTCTCTCCTGATAACAGGTGAGTAAATCGGACTTCATAGTTTGACTGATTTTAGAGGAAAATGTATACGTTTCAAAAATGGACACTTTGAAACTTTTCTGCTGAAACCACACAATGGATTCCTATGGAAGGAAAAAAAGTTACTGGTAAGTACGCTTAGAATTACTTTCCAGGGTCAGTGCTGGGCTAAAAGATGCAGCACTGGGTTCTCTCCTGATAACAGGTGAGTAAATCGGAATTCATAGTTCGACTGATTTTCGAGGAATATTTGTACGTTTCAAAAATGGACACTTAGAAACTTTTCCGGTGAAGACCACACAATGGATTCCTATGGAAGGAAATACAAGTTACTGGTAAGTATGCTTAGAATTACTTTTCAGGGTCAGTGCTGGGCTAACACATGCTGCACTGGGTTCTCTCCTGATAACAGGTGAGTAAACCGGAATGTGTAGTTCGACTGATTTTAGAGGAATATTTGTACATTTCAAAAATGGACACTTAGAAACTTTTCTGATGAAGACCACACAATGAATTCCTATGGAAGGAAATACAAGTTACTGGTAAGTACGCTTAGAATTACTTTTCAGGGTCAGTGCTGGGCTAAAAGATGCAGCACTGGGTTCTCTCCTGATAACAGGGGAGTAAATCTGAATTCATAGTTCGGTTGATTTCAGAGGAATATTTGTACGTTTCAAAAATGGACACTTAGAAACTTTTCTGCTGAAAATCACACAATGGATTCCTATGGAAGGAAATAAGAGTTACTGGTAAGTACGCTTAGAATTACTTTTCAGGGTCGTGCTGGGCTAACACATGCTGCACTGGGTTCTCTCCTGATAACAGGTGAGTAAATCGGAATTCGTAGTTCGGCTGATTTTAGAGGAATATTTGTACATTTCAAAAATGTACACTTAGAAACTTTTCTGCTGAAAACCACACAATAGATTCCTATGGAAGGAAATACAAGTTACTGGTAAGTACGCTTAGAATTACTTTCCAGGGTCAGTGCTGGTCTAAAAGATGCAGCACCTGGTTCTCTCCTGATAACAGGTGAGTAAATCGGAATTTGTAGTTCGACTGATTTTAGAGGAATATTTGTACATTTCAAAAATGGACACTTAGAAACTTTTCTGATGAAGACCACATAAGGGATTCCTATGGAAGGAAACACAAGTTACTGGTAAGTACACTTAGAATTACTCTCCAGGGTCAGTGCTGGTTTAAAAGATGCAGCACTGGGTTCTCTCCTGATAACAGGTGAGTAAATCGGAATTCATAGTTCGGCTGATTTTAGAGGAATATTTGTGCGTTTCAAAAATGGACACTTAGAAACTTTTCTGGTGAAAACCACACAATGGATTCCTATGGAAGAAAATACAAGTTAATGGCAAGTATGCTTAGAATTACTTGCCAGGGTCAGTGCTGGGCTAAAAGGAGCAGCACTGGGTTCTCTCCCGATAACAGGTGAGTAAATCGGAATTCGTAGTTTCGCTGGTTTTAGAGGTATATTTGTACGTTTCAAAAATGTACACTTAGAAACTTTTCTGCTGAAAACAACACAATGGATTCCTATGGAAGGAAATACAAGTTACTGGTAAGTATGCTTAGAATTACTTTTCAGGGTCAGTGCTGGGCTAAAAGAAGCAGCACTGGGTTCTCTCCCGATAACAGGTGAGTAAATCAGACTTCATAGTTTGACTGATTTTAGAGGAATATTTGTACATTTCAAAAATGGACACTTAGAAACTTTTCTGTTGAAAACCACAAAATGGATTCCTATGGAATGAAATACAAGTTACTGGAAAGTACACTTAGAATTACTTTCCAGGGTCAGTGCTGGGCTAAAAGATGCAGCACTGGGTTCTCTTCTGATAACAGGTGAGTAAATCGGAATTCGTAGTTTGGCTGATTTTAGAGGAATATTTGTGCGTTTCAAAAATGGACACTTTGAAACTTTTCTGATGAAAACCACACAATGGTTCCCTATGGAAGGAGATACAAGTTACTGGCAAGTATGCTTAGAATTACCTTCCAGGGTCAGTGCTGGGCTAAAAGAAGCAGCACTGGGTTCTCTCCCGATAACAGGTGAGTAAATCAGACTTCATAGTTTGACTGATTTTAGAGGAATATTTGTACATTTCAAAAATGGACACTTAATAACTTTTCTGTTGAAAACCACAAAATGGATTCCTATGGAATGAAATACAAGTTACCGGTAAGTACGCTTAGAATTACATTCCAGGTTCAGTGTTGGTCTAACAGATGCAGCACTGGGTTCTCTCCTGATAACAGGCGAGTAAATCGGAATTCAGAGTTCGACAGATTTTAGAGGAATATTTGTACATTTCAAAAATGGACACTTAGAAACTTTTCTGGTGAAGACCACACAATGGATTCCTATGGAAGGAAATACAAGTTACTGGTAAGTACTCTTAGAATTACTTTCCAGGGTCAGTGCTGGGCTAAAAGATGCAGCACTGGGTTCTCTCCTGATAACAGGTGAGTAAATCGGAATTCATAGTTCGGCTGATTTTAGAGGAATATTTGTGCGTTTCAAAAATGGACACTTAGAAACTTTTCTGATGAAAACCACACAATGGTTCCCTATGGAAGGAGATACAAGTTACTGGCAAGTATGCTTAGAATTACCTTCCAGGGTCAGTGCTGGGCAAAAAGAAGCAGCACTGGGTTCTCTCCCGATAACAGGTGAGTAAATCGGACTTCATAGTTTGACTGATTTTAGAGGAATATTTGTACGTTTCAAAAATGGACACTTAGAAACGTTTCTGTTGAAAACCACAAAATGGATTCCTATGGAATGAAATACAAGTTACCGGTAAGTACGCTTAGAATTACTTTCCAGGTTCCGTGTTGGTCTAAAAGAGGCAGCACGGGGTTCTCTCCTGATAACAGGCAAGTAAATCGGAATTCGTAGTTCGACTGATTTTAGAGGAATATTTGTACATTTCAAAAATGGACACTTAGAAACTTTTCTGGTGAAGACCACAAAATGGATTCCTAGGAAGGAAATATAAGATACTGGAAAGTACACTTAGAATTACTTTCCAGGGTCAGTGCTGGGCTAAAAGATGCAGCTCTGGGTTCTCTCCTGATAACAGGTGAGTAAATCGGAATTCATAGTTTGACTGATTCTAGAGGAATATTTGTACGTTTCAAAAATGGACACTTAGAAACTTTTCTGTTGAAAACCACACAATGGATTCCTATGGAAGGAAGTACAAGTTACTGGTAAGTATGCTTAGAATTACTTTTCAGGGTCAGTGCTGGGCTAAAAGAAGCAGCACTGGGTTCTCTCCCGATAACAGGTGAGTAAATCAGACTTCATAGTTTGACTGATTTTAGAGGAATATTTGTACATTTCAAAAATGGACACTTAGAAACTTTTCTGTTGAAAACCACAAAATGGATTCCTATGGAATGAAATACAAGTTACTGGAAAGTACACTTAGAATTACTTTCCAGGGTCAGTGCTGGGCTAAAAGATGCAGCACTGGGTTCTCTTCTGATAACAGGTGAGTAAATCGGAATTCGTAGTTTGGCTGATTTTAGAGGAATATTTGTGCGTTTCAAAAATGGACACTTTGAAACTTTTCTGATGAAAACCACACAATGGTTCCCTATGGAAGGAGATACAAGTTACTGGCAAGTATGCTTAGAATTACCTTCCAGGGTCAGTGCTGGGCTAAAAGAAGCAGCACTGGGTTCTCTCCCGATAACAGGTGAGTAAATCAGACTTCATAGTTTGACTGATTTTAGAGGAATATTTGTACATTTCAAAAATGGACACTTAATAACTTTTCTGTTGAAAACCACAAAATGGATTCCTATGGAATGAAATACAAGTTACCGGTAAGTACGCTTAGAATTACATTCCAGGTTCAGTGTTGGTCTAACAGATGCAGCACTGGGTTCTCTCCTGATAACAGGCGAGTAAATCGGAATTCAGAGTTCGACAGATTTTAGAGGAATATTTGTACATTTCAAAAATGGACACTTAGAAACTTTTCTGGTGAAGACCACACAATGGATTCCTATGGAAGGAAATACAAGTTACTGGTAAGTACTCTTAGAATTACTTTCCAGGGTCAGTGCTGGGCTAAAAGATGCAGCACTGGGTTCTCTCCTGATAACAGGTGAGTAAATCGGAATTCATAGTTCGGCTGATTTTAGAGGAATATTTGTGCGTTTCAAAAATGGACACTTAGAAACTTTTCTGATGAAAACCACACAATGGTTCCCTATGGAAGGAGATACAAGTTACTGGCAAGTATGCTTAGAATTACCTTCCAGGGTCAGTGCTGGGCAAAAAGAAGCAGCACTGGGTTCTCTCCCGATAACAGGTGAGTAAATCGGACTTCATAGTTTGACTGATTTTAGAGGAATCATTGTACGTTTCAAAAATGGACACTTAGAAACGTTTCTGTTGAAAACCACAAAATGGATTCCTATGGAATGAAATACAAGTTACCGGTAAGTACGCTTAGAATTACTTTCCAGGTTCCGTGTTGGTCTAAAAGATGCAGCACGGGGTTCTCTCCTGATAACAGGCAAGTAAATCGGAATTCGTAGTTCGACTGATTTTAGAGGAATATTTGTACATTTCAAAAATGGACACTTAGAAACTTTTCTGGTGAAGACCACACAATGGATTCCTAGGAAGGAAATACAAGTTACTGGAAAGTACACTTAGAATTACTTTCCAGGGTCAGTGCTGGGCTAAAAGATGCAGCTCTGGGTTCTCTCCTGATAACAGGTGAGTAAATCGGAATTCATAGTTTGACTGATTCTAGAGGAATATTTGTACGTTTCAAAAATGGACACTTAGAAACTTTTCTGTTGAAAACCACACAATGGATTCCTATGGAAGGAAATACAAGTTACTGGTAAGTATGCTTAGAATTACTTTCCAGGGTCAGTGCTGGTCTAAAAGATGCAGCACTGGGTTCTCTCCTGATAACAGGTGAGTAATTCGGAATTTGAAGTTCGACTGATTTTAGAGGAATATTTGTACATTTAAAAAAATGACACTTAGAAACTTTTCTGATGAAGACCACACAATGGATTCCTATGGAAGGAAATACAAGTTACTGGTAAGTACACTTAGAATTACTTTCCAGGGTCAGTGCTGGTCTAAAAGATGCAGCACTGGGTTATCTCCTGATAACAGGTGAGTAAATCGGAATTTGTAGTTCGACTGATTTTAGAGGAATATTTGTACATTTCAAAAATGTACACTTAGAAACTTTTCTGCTGAAAACCACACAATGGATTCCTATGGAAGGAAATACAAGTTACTGGTAAGTACGCTTAGAATTACTTTTCAGGGTCAGTGCTGGGCTAAAAGGTGCAGCACTGGGTTCTCTCCTGATAACAGGTGAGTAAATCGGAATTCATAGTTCGGTTGATTTTGGAGGAATATTTGTACGTTTCAACAATGGACACTTAGAAACTTTTCTGCTGAAAACCACACAATGGATTCCTATGGAAGGAAATACAAGTTACTGGTAAGTATGCTTAGAATTACTTTTCAGGGTTGTGCTGGGCTAAAAGATGCAGCACTGGGTTCTCTCCTGATAACAGGTGAGTAAATCGGAATTCGTAGTTCCGCTGATTTTAGAGGTATATTTGTACGTTTCAAAAATGTACACTTAGAAACTTTTCTGCTGAAAACAACACAATGGATTCCTATGGAAGGAAATACAAGTTACTGGTAAGTATGCTTAGAATTACTTTTTAGGGTCAGTGCTGGGCTAAAAGATGCAGCACTGGGTTCTCTCCTGATAACAGGTGAGTAAATCGGAATTCGTAGTTCGGCTGATTTTAGAGGAATATTTGTGCGTTTCAAAAATGGACACTTAGAAACTTTTCTGATGAAAACCACACAATGGTTCCCTATGGAAGGAGATACAAGTTACTGGCAAGTATGCTTAGAATTACCTTCCAGGGTCAGTGCTGGGCTAAAAGAAGCAGCACTGGGTTCTCTCCCGATAACAGGTGAGTAAATCAGACTTCATAGTTTGACTGATTTTAGAGGAATATTTGTACATTTCAAAAATGGACACTTAGAAACTTTTCTGTTGAAAACCACAAAATTGATTCCTATGGAATGAAATACAAGTTACCGGTAAGTACGCTTAGAATTACTTTCCAGGTTCAGTGTTGGTCTAACAGATGCAGCACTGGGTTCTCTCCTGATAACAAGCGAGTACATCGGAATTCGTAGTTCGACTGATTTTAGAGGAATATTTGTACATTTCAAAAATGGACACTTAGAAACTTTTCTGGTGAAGACCACACAATGGATTCCTATGGAAGGAAATACAAGTTACTGGTAAGTAGTCTTAGAATTACTTTCCAGGGTCAGTGCTGGGCTAAAAGATGCAGCACTGGGTTCTCTCCTGATAACAGGTGAGTAAATCGGAATTCATAGTTCGGCTGATTTTAGAGGAATATTTGTGCGTTTCAAAAATGGACACTTAGAAACTTTTCTGCTGAAAACCACACAAGGGATTCCTATGGAAGGAAATACAAGTTACTGGAAAGTACACTTAGAATTAATTTCCAGGGTCAGTGCTGGGCTAAAAGATGCAGCACTGGGTTCTCTCCTGATAACAGGTGAGTAAATCGGAATTCGTATTTCGGCTGATTTTAGAGGAATATTTGTGTGTTTCAAAAATGGACACTTAGAAACTTTTCTGATGAAAACCACACAATGGTTCCCTATGGAAGGAGATACAAGTTACTGGCAAGTATGCTTAGAATTACCTTCCAGGGTCAGTGCTGGGCAAAAAGAAGCAGCACTGGGTTCTCTCCCGATAACAGGTGAGTAAATCAGACTTCATAGTTTGACTGATTTTAGAGGAATATTTGTACGTTTCAAAAATGGACACTTAGAAACATTTCTGTTGAAAACCACAAAATGGATTCCTATGGAATGAAATACAAGTTACCGGTAAGTACGCTTAGAATTACTTTCCAGGTTCCATGTTGGTCTAAAAGATGCAGCACGGGGTTCTCTCCTGATAACAGGCAAGTAAATCGGAATTCGTAGTTCGACTGATTTTAGAGGAATATTTGTACATTTCAAAAATGGACACTTAGAAACTTTTCTGGTGAAGACCACACAATGGATTCCTATGGAAGGAAATACAAGTTACCGGTAAGTACGCTTAGAATTACTTTCCAGGTTCAGTGTTGGTCTAAAAGATGCAGCACGGGGTTCTCTCCTGATAACAGGCAAGTAAATCGGAATTCGTAGTTCGACTGATTTTAGAGGAATATTTTTACATTTCAAAAATGGACACTTAGAAACTTTTCTGGTGAAGACCACACAATGGATTCCTATGGAAGGAAATACAAGTTACTGGTAAGTACTCTTAGAATTACTTTCCAGGGTCAGTGCTGGGCTAAAAGATGCAGCACTGGGTTCTCTCCTGATAACAGGTGAGTAAATCGGAATTCATAGTTCGGCTGATTTTAGAGGAATATTTGTGCGTTTCAAAAATGGACACTTAGAAACTTTTCTGCTGAAAACCACACAAGGGATTCCTATGGAAGGAAATACAAGTTACTGGAAAGTACACTTAGAATTACTTTCCAGGGTCAGTGCTGGGCTAAAAGAAGCAGCACTGGGTTCTCTCCTGATAACAGGTGAGTAAATCGGTATTCATAGTTCAGCTGATTTTAGAGGAATATTTGTGCGTTTCAAAAATGGACACTTAGAAACTTTTCTGCTGAAAACCACACAAGGGATTCCTATGGAAGGAAATACAAGTTACTGGAAAGTACACTTAGAATTACTTTCCAGGGTCAGTGCTGGGCTAAAAGATGCAGCACTGGGTTCTCTCCTGATAACAGGTGAGTAAATCGGAATTCGTATTTCGGCTGATTTTAGAGGAATATTTGTGCGTTTCAAAAATGGACACTTAGAAACTTTTCTGAAGAAAACCACACAATGGTTCCCTATGGAAGGAGATACAAGTTACTGGCAAGTATGCTTAGAATTACCTTCCAGGGTCAGTGTTGGGGCAAAAAGAAGCAGCACTGGGTTCTCTCCCGATAACAGGTGAGTAAATCAGACTTCATAGTTTGACTGATTTTAGAGGAATATTTGTACGTTTCAAAAATGGACACTTAGAAACGTTTCTGTTGAAAACCACAAAATGGATTCCTATGGAATGAAATACAAGTTACCGGTAAGTACGCTTAGAATTACTTTCCAGGTTCCGTGTTGGTCTAAAAGATGCAGCACGGGGTTCTCTCCTGATAACAGGCAAGTAAATCGGAATTCGAAGTTCGACTGATTTTAGAGGAATATTTGTACATTTCAAAAATGGACACTTAGAAACTTTTCTGGTGAAGACCACACAATGGATTCCTAGGAAGGAAATACAAGTTACTGGAAAGTACACTTAGAATTACTTTCCAGGGTCAGTGCTGGGCTAAAAGATGCAGCACTGGGTTCTCTCCTGATAACAGGTGAGTAAATCGGAATTCATAGTTTGACTGATTCTAGAGGAATATTTGTACGTTTCAAAAATGGACACTTAGAAACTTTTCTGTTGAAAACCACACAATGGATTCCTATGGAAGGAAATACAAGTTACTGGTAAGTATGCTTAGAATTACTTTCCAGGGTCAGTGCTGGTCTAAAAGATGCAGCACTGGGTTCTCTCCTGATAACAGGTGAGTAATTCGTAATTTGAAGTTCGACTGATTTTAGAGGAATATTTGTACATTTAAAAAAATGACACTTAGAAACTTTTCTGATGAAGACCACACAATGGATTCCTATGGAAGGAAATACAAGTTACTGGTAAGTACACTTAGAATTACTTTCCAGGGTCAGTGCTGGTCTAAAAGATGCAGCACTGGGTTCTCTCCTGATAACAGGTGAGTAATTCGTAATTTGAAGTTCGACTGATTTTAGAGGAATATTTGTACATTTAAAAAAATGACACTTAGAAACTTTTCTGCTGAAAACCACACAATGGATTCCTATGGAAGGAAATACAAGTTACTGGTAAGTACGCTTAGAATTACTTTTCAGGGTCAGTGCTGGGCTAAAAGGTGCAGCACTGGGTTCTCTCCTGATAACAGGTGAGTAAATCGGAATTCATAGTTCGGTTGATTTTGGAGGAATATTTGTACGTTTCAACAATGGACACTTAGAAACTTTTCTGCTGAAAACCACACAATGGATTCCTATGGAAGGAAATACAAGTTACTAGTAAGTATGCTTAGAATTACTTTTCAGGGTTGTGCTGGGCTAAAAGATGCAGCACTGGGTTCTCTCCTGATAACAGGTGAGTAAATCGGAATTCGTAGTTCCGCTGATTTTAGAGGTATATTTGTACGTTTCAAAAATGTACACTTAGAAACTTTTCTGCTGAAAACAACACAATGGATTCCTATGGAAGGAAATACAAGTTACTGGTAAGTATGCTTAGAATTACTTTTTAGGGTCAGTGCTGGGCTAAAAGAAGCAGCACTGGGTTCTCTCCCGATAACAGGTGAGTAAATCAGACTTCATATTTTGACTGATTTTAGAGGAATATTTGTACATTTCAAAAATGGACATTTAGAAACTTTTCTGATGAAGACCACATAAGGGATTCCTATGGAAGGAAACACAAGTTACTGGTAAGTACACTTAGAATTACTCTCCAGGGTCAGTGCTGGTTTAAAAGATGCAGCACTGGGTTCTCTCCTGATAACAGGTGACTAAATCGGAATTCATAGTTCGGCTGATTTTAGATGAATATTTGTGCGTTTCAAAAATGGACACTTAGAAACTTTTCTGGTGAAAACCACACAATGGATTCCTATGGAAGAAAATACAAGTTAATGGCAAGTATGCTTAGAATTACTTGCCAGGGTCAGTGCTGGGCTAAAAGGAGCAGCACTGGGTTCTCTCCCGATAACAGGTGAGTAAATCGGAATTCATAGTTTGACTGATTCTAGAGGAATATTTGTACGTTTCAAAAATGGACACTTAGAAACTTTTCTGATGAAAACCACACAATGGATTCCTATGGAAGGAAATACAAGTTACTGGTAAGTATGCTTAGAATTACTTTTCAGGGTTGTGCTGGGCTAAAAGATGCAGCACTGGGTTCTCTCCTGAAAACAGGTGAGTAAATCGGAATTCGTAGTTTCGCTGGTTTTAGAGGTATATTTGTACGTTTCAAAAATATACACTTAGAAACTTTTCTGCTGAAAACAACACAATGGATTCCTATGGAAGGAAATACAAGTTACTGGTAAGTATGCTTAGAATTACTTTTCAGGGTCAGTGCTGGGCTAAAAGAAGCAGCACTGGGTTCTCTCCCGATAACAGGTGAGTAAATCAGACTTCATAGTTTGACTGATTTTAGAGGAATATTTGTACATTTCAAAAATGGACACTTAGAAACTTTTCTGATGAAAACCACACAATGGTTCCCTATGGAAGGAGATACAAGTTACTGGCAAGTATGCTTAGAATTACCTTCCAGGGTCAGTGCTGGGCTAAAAGAAGCAGCACTGGGTTCTCTCCCGATAACAGGTGAGTAAATCAGACTTCATAGTTTGACTGATTTTAGAGGAATATTTGTACATTTCAAAAATGGACACTTAATAACTTTTCTGTTGAAAACCACAAAATGGATTCCTATGGAATGAAATACAAGTTACCGGTAAGTACGCTTAGAATTACTTTCCAGGTTCAGTGTTGGTCTAACAGATGCAGCACTGGGTTCTCTCCCGATAACAGGTGAGTAAATCGGACTTCATAGTTTGACTGATTTTAGAGGAATATTTGTACGTTTCAAAAATGGACACTTAGAAACGTTTCTGTTGAAAACCACAAAATGGATTCCTATGGAATGAAATACAAGTTACCGGTAAGTACGCTTAGAATTACTTTCCAGGTTCCGTGTTGGTCTAAAAGATGCAGCACGGGGTTCTCTCCTGATAACAGGCAAGTAAATCGGAATTCGTAGTTCGACTGATTTTAGAGGAATATTTGTACATTTCAAAAATGGACACTTAGAAACTTTTCTGGTGAAGTCCACACAATGGATTCCTAGGAAGGAAATACAAGTTACTGGAAAGTACACTTAGAATTACTTTCCAGGGTCAGTGCTGGGCTAAAAGATGCAGCTCTGGGTTCTCTCCTGATAACAGGTGAGTAAATCGGAATTCATAGTTTGACTGATTCTAGAGGAATATTTGTACGTTTCAAAAATGGACACTTAGAAACTTTTCTGTTGAAAACCACACAATGGATTCCTATGGAAGGAAATACAAGTTACTGGTAAGTATGCTTAGAATTACTTTCCAGGGTCAGTGCTGGTCTAAAAGATGCAGCACTGGGTTCTCTCCTGATAACAGGTGAGTAATTCGGAATTTGAAGTTCGACTGATTTTAGAGGAATATTTGTACATTTAAAAAAATGACACTTAGAAACTTTTCTGATGAAGACCACACAATGGATTCCTATGGAAGGAAATACAAGTTACTGGTAAGTACACTTAGAATTACTTTCCAGGGTCAGTGCTGGTCTAAAAGATGCAGCACTGGGTTATCTCCTGATAACAGGTGAGTAAATCGGAATTTGTAGTTCGACTGATTTTAGAGGAATATTTGTACATTTCAAAAATGTACACTTAGAAACTTTTCTGCTGAAAACCACACAATGGATTCCTATGGAAGGAAACACAAGTTACTGGTAAGTACGCTTAGAATTACTTTTCAGGGTCAGTGCTGGGCTAAAAGGTGCAGCACTGGGTTCTCTCCTGATAACAGGTGAGTAAATCGGAATTCATAGTTCGGTTGATTTTGGAGGAATATTTGTACGTTTCAACAATGGACACTTAGAAACTTTTCTGCTGAAAACCACACAATGGATTCCTATGGAAGGAAATACAAGTTACTGGTAAGTATGCTTAGAATTACTTTCCAGGGTCAGTGCTGGTCTAAAAGATGCAGCACTGGGTTATCTCCTGATAACAGGTGAGTAAATCGGAATTTGTAGTTCGACTGATTTTAGAGGAATATTTGTACATTTCAAAAATGAACACTTAGAAACTTTTCTGTTGAAAACCACAAAATGGATTCCTATGGAATGAAATACAAGTTACTGGAAAGTACACTTAGAATTACTTTCCAGGGTCAGTGCTGGGCTAAAAGATGCAGCACTGGGTTCTCTCCTGATAACAGGTGAGTAAATCGGAATTCGTAGTTCGGCTGATTTTAGAGGAATATTTGTGCGTTTCAAAAATGGACACTTAGAAACTTTTCTGATGAAAACCACACAATGGTTCCCTATGGAAGGAGATACAAGTTACTGGCAAGTATGCTTAGAATTACCTTCCAGGGTCAGTGCTGGGCTAAAAGAAGCAGCACTGGGTTCTCTCCCGATCACAGGTGAGTAAATCAGACTTCATAGTTTGACTGATTTTAGAGGAATATTTGTACATTTCAAAAATGGACACTTAGAAACTTTTCTGTTGAAAACCACAAAATTGATTCCTATGGAATGAAATACAAGTTACCGGTAAGTACGCTTAGAATTACTTTCCAGGTTCAGTGTTGGTCTAACAGATGCAACACTGGGTTCTCTCCTGATAACAAGCGAGTAAATCGGAATTCGTAGTTCGACTGATTTTAGAGGAATATTTGTACATTTCAAAAATGGACACTTAGAAACTTTTCTGGTGAAGACCACACAATGGATTCCTATGGAAGGAAATACAAGTTACTGGTAAGTAGTCTTAGAATTACTTTCCAGGGTCAGTGCTGGGCTAAAAGATGCAGCACTGGGTTCTCTCCTGATAACAGGTGAGTAAATCGGAATTCATAGTTCGGCTGATTTTAGAGGAATATTTGTGCGTTTCAAAAATGGACACGTAGAAACTTTTCTGCTGAAAACCACACAAGGGATTCCTATGGAAGGAAATACAAGTTACTGGAAAGTACACTTAGAATTACTTTCCAGGGTCAGTGCTGGGCTAAAAGATGCAGCACTGGGTTCTCTCCTGATAACAGGTGAGTAAATCGGAATTCGTATTTCGGCTGATTTTAGAGGAATATTTGTGCGTTTCAAAAATGGACACTTAGAAACTTTTCTGATGAAAACCACACAATGGTTCCCTATAGAAGGAGATACAAGTTACTGGCAAGTATGCTTAGAATTACCTTCCAGGGTCAGTGCTGGGGAAAAAGAAGCAGCACTGGGTTCTCTCCCGATAACAGGTGAGTAAATCAGACTTCATAGTTTGACTGATTTTAGAGGAATATTTGTACATTTCAAAAATGGACACTTAGAAACGTTTCTGTTGAAAAAAACAAAATGGATTCCTATGGAATGAAATACAAGTTACCGGTAAGTACGCTTAGAATTACTTTCCAGGTTCCATGTTGGTCTAAAAGATGCAGCACGGGGTTCTCTCCTGATAACAGGCAAGTAAATCGGAATTCGTAGTTCGACTGATTTTAGAGGAATATTTGTACATTTCAAAAATGGACACTTAGAAACTTTTCTGGTGAAGACCACACAATGGATTCCTATGGAAGGAAATACAAGTTACTGGTAAGTACTCTTAGAATTACTTTCCAGGGTCAGTGCTGGGCTAAAAGATGCAGCACTGGGTTCTCTCCTGATAACAGGTGAGTAAATCGGAATTCGTAGTTCGGCTGATTTTAGAGGAATATTTGTGCGTTTCAAAAATGGACACTTAGAAACTTTTCTGATGAAAACCACACAATGGTTCCCTATGGAAGGAGATACAAGTTACTGGCAAGTATGCTTAGAATTACCTTCCAGGGTCAGTGCTGGGCTAAAAGCAGCAGCACTGGGTTCTCTCCCGATAACAGGTGAGTAAATCAGGCTTCATAGTTTGACTGATTTTAGAGGAATATTTGTACGTTTCAAAAATGGACACTTAGAAACGTTTCTGTTGAAAACCACAAAATGGATTCCTATGGAATGAAATACAAGTTACCGGTAAGTACGCTTAGAATTACTTTCCAGGTTCCATGTTGGTCTAAAAGATGCAGCACGGGGTTCTCTCCTGATAACAGGCAAGTAAATCGGAATTCGTAGTTCGACTGATTTTAGAGGAATATTTGTACATTTCAAAAATGGACACTTAGAAACTTTTCTGGTGAAGACCACACAATGGATTCCTATGGAAGGACATACAAGTTACTGGTAAGTACTCTTAGAATTACTTTCCAGGGTCAGTGCTGGGCTAAAAGATGCAGCACTGGGTTCTCTCCTGATAACAGGTGAGTAAATCGGAATTCATAGTTCGGCTGATTTTAGAGGAATATTTGTGCGTTTCAAAAATGGACACTTAGAAACTTTTCTGCTGAAAACCACACAAGGGATTCCTGTGGAAGGAAATACAAGTTACTGGAAAGTACACTTAGAATTACTTTCCAGGGTCAGTGCTGGGCTAAAAGATGCAGCACTGGGTTCTCTCCTGACACAGGTGAGTAAATCGAAATTCGTATTTCGGCTGATTTTAGAGGAATATTTGTGCGTTTCAAAAATGGACACTTAGAAACTTTTCTGATGAAAACCACACAATGGTTCCCTATGGAAGGAGATACAAGTTACTGGCAAGTATGCTTAGAATTACCTTCCAGGGTCAGTGCTGGGCAAAAAGAAGCAGCACTGGGTTCTCTCCCGATAACAGGTGAGTAAATCAGACTTCATAGTTTGACTGATTTTAGAGGAATATTTGTACGTTTCAAAAATGGACACTTAGAAACGTTTCTGTTGAAAACCACAAAATGGATTCCTATGGAATGAAATACAAGTTACCGGTAAGTACGCTTAGAATTACTTTCCAGGTTCAGTGTTGGTCTAAAAGATGCAGCACGGGGTTCTCTCCTGATAACAGGCAAGTAAATCGGAATTCGTAGTTCGACTGATTTTAGAGGAATATTTGTACATTTCAAAAATGGACACTTAGAAACTTTTCTGTTGAAAACCACAAAATGGATTCCTATGGAATGAAATACAAGTTACCGGTAAGTACGCTTAGAATTACTTTCCAGGTTCAGTGTTGGTCTAACAGATGCAGCACTGGGTTCTCTCCTGATAACAGGCGAGTAAATCGGAATTCGTAGTTCGACAGATTTTAGAGGAATATTTGTACTTTTCAAAAATGGACACTTAGAAACTTTTCTGGTGAAGACCACACAATGGATTCCTATGGAAGGAAATACAAGTTACTGGTAAGTACTCTTAGAATTACTTTCCAGGGTCAGTGCTGGGCTAAAAGATGCAGCACTGGGTTCTCTCCTGATAACAGGTGAGTAAATCGGAATTCATAGTTCGGCTGATTTTAGAGGAATATTTGTGCGTTTCAAAAATGGACACTTAGAAACTTTTCTGCTGAAAACCACACAAGGGATTCCTATGGAAGGAAATACAAGTTACTGGAAAGTACACTTAGAATTACTTTCCAGGGTCAGTGCTGGGCTAAAAGAAGCAGCACTGGGTTCTCTCCTGATAACAGGTGGGTAAATCGGAATTCATAGTTCGGCTGATTTTAGAGGAATATTTGTGCGTTTCAAAAATGGACACTTAGAAACTTTTCTGCTGAAAACCACACAAGGGATTCCTATGGAAGGAAATACAAGTTACTGGAAAGTAAACTTAGAATTACTTTCTAGGGTCAGTGCTGGGCTAAAAGATGCAGCACTGGGTTCTCTCCTGATAACAGGTGAGTAAATCGGAATTCGTATTTCGGCTGATTTTAGAGGAATATTTGTGCGTTTCAAAAATGGACACTTAGAAACTTTTCTGATGAAAACCACACAATGGTTCCCTATGGAAGGAGATACAAGTTACTGGCAAGTATGCTTAGAATTACCTTCCAGGGTCAGTGTTGGGGCAAAAAGAAGCAGCACTGGGTTCTCTCCCGATAACAGGTGAGTAAATCAGACTTCATAGTTTGACTGATTTTAGAGGAATATTTGTACGTTTCAAAAATGGACACTTAGAAACGTTTCTGTTGAAAACCACAAAATGGATTCCTATGGAATGAAATACAAGTTACCGGTAAGTACGCTTAGAATTACTTTCCAGGTTCCGTGTTGGTCTAAAAGATGCAGCACGGGGTTCTCTCCTGATAACAGGCAAGTAAATCGGAATTCGTAGTTCGACTGATTTTAGAGGAATATTTGTACATTTCAAAAATGGACACTTAGAAACTTTTCTGGTGAAGACCACACAATGGATTCCTAGGAAGGAAATACAAGTTACTGGAAAGTACACTTAGAATTACTTTCCAGGGTCAGTGCTGGGCTAAAAGATGCAGCACTGGGTTCTCTCCTGATAACAGGTGAGTAAATCGGAATTCATAGTTTGACTGATTCTAGAGGAATATTTGTACGTTTCAAAAATGGACACTTAGAAACTTTTCTGTTGAAAACCACACAATGGATTCCTATGGAAGGAAATACAAGTTACTGGTAAGTATGCTTAGAATTACTTTCCAGGGTCAGTGCTGGTCTAAAAGATGCAGCACTGGGTTCTCTCCTGATAACAGGTGAGTAATTCGTAATTTGAAGTTCGACTGATTTTAGAGGAATATTTGTACATTTAAAAAAATGACACTTAGAAACTTTTCTGATGAAGACCACACAATGGATTCCTATGGAAGGAAATACAAGTTACTGGTAAGTACACTTAGAATTACTTTCCAGGGTCAGTGCTGGTCTAAAAGATGCAGCACTGGGTTATCTCCTGATAACAGGTGAGTAAATTGGAATTTGTAGTTCGACTGATTTTAGAGGAATATTTGTACATTTCAAAAATGTACACTTAGAAACTTTTCTGCTGAAAACCACACAATGGATTCCTATGGAAGGAAATACAAGTTACTGGTAAGTACGCTTAGAATTACTTTTCAAGGTCAGTGCTGGGCTAAAAGGTGCAGCACTGGGTTCTCTCCTGATAACAGGTGAGTAAATCGGAATTCATAGTTCGGTTGATTTTGGAGGAATATTTGTACGTTTCAACAATGGACACTTAGAAACTTTTCTGCTGAAAACCACACAATGGATTCCTATGGAAGGAAATACAAGTTACTGGTAAGTATGCTTAGAATTACTTTTCAGGGTTGTGCTGGGCTAAAAGATGCAGCACTGGGTTCTCTCCTGATAACAGGTGAGTAAATCGGAATTCGTAGTTCCGCTGATTTTAGAGGTATATTTGTACGTTTCAAAAATGTACACTTAGAAACTTTTCTGCTGAAAACAACACAATGGTTCCCTATGGAAGGAGATACAAGTTACTGGCAAGTATGCTTAGAATTACCTTCCAGGGTCAGTGCTGGGCAAAAAGAAGCAGCACTGGGTTCTCTCCCGATAACAGGTGAGTAAATCAGACTTCATAGTTTGACTGATTTTAGAGGAATATTTGTACGTTTCAAAAATGGACACTTAGGAACGTTTCTGTTGAAAACCACAAAATGGATTCCTATGGAATGAAATACAAGTTACCGGTAAGTACGCTTAGAATTACTTTCCAGGTTCAGTGTTGGTCTAAAAGATGCAGCACGGGGTTCTCTCCTGATAACAGGCAAGTAAATCAGAATTCGTAGTTCGACTGATTTTAGAGGAATATTTTTACATTTCAAAAATGGACACTTAGAAACTTTTCTGGTGAAGACCACACAATGGATTCCTAGGAATGAAATACAAGTTACTGGAAAGTACACTTAGAATTACTTTCCAGGGTCAGTGCTGGGCTAAAAGATGCAGCACTGGGTTCTCTTCTGATAACAGGTGAGTAAATCGGAATTCGTAGTTCGGCTGATTTTAGAGGAATATTTGTGCGTTTCAAAAATGGACACTTAGAAACTTTTCTGATGAAAACCACACAATGGTTCCCTATGGAAGGAGATACAAGTTACTGGCAAGTACACTTAGAATTACCTTCCAGGGTCAGTGCTGGGCTAAAAGAAGCAGCACTGGGTTCTCTCCCGATAACAGGTGAGTAAATCAGACTTCATAGTTTGACTGATATTAGAGGAATATTTGTACATTTCAAAAATGGACACTTAGAAACTTTTCTGTTGAAAACCACAAAATGGATTCCTATGGAATGAAATACAAGTTACCGGTAAGTACGCTTAGAATTACTTTCCAGGTTCAGTGTTGGTCTAACAGATGCAGCACTGGGTTCTCTCCTGATAACAGGCGAGTAAATCGGAATTCGTAGTTCGACAGATTTTAGAGGAATATTTGTACATTTCAAAAATGGACACTTAGAAACTTTTCTGGTGAAGACCACACAATGGATTCCTATGGAAGGAAATACAAGTTACTGGTAAGTACTCTTAGAATTACTTTCCAGGGTCAGTGCTGGGCTAAAAGATGCAGCACTGGGTTCTCTCCTGATAACAGGTGAGTAAATCGGAATTCATAGTTCGGCTGATTTTAGAGGAATATTTGTGCGTTTAAAAAATGGACACTTAGAAACTTTTCTGCTGAAAACCACACAAGGGATTCCTATGGAAGGAAATACAAGTTACTGGAAAGTACACTTAGAATTACTTTCCAGGGTCAGTGCTGGGCTAAAAGAAGCAGCACTGGGTTCTCTCCTGATAACAGGTGAGTAAATCGGAGTTCATAGTTCGGCTGATTTTAGAGGAATATTTGTGCGTTTCAAAAATGGACACTTAGAAACTTTTCTGCTGAAAACCACACAAGGGATTCCTATGGAAGGAAATACAAGTTACTGGAAAGTACACTTAGAATTACTTTCCAGGGTCAGTGCTGGGCTAAAAGATGCAGCACTGGGTTCTCTCCTGATAACAGGTGAGTAAATCGGAATTCGTATTTCGGCTGATTTTAGAGGAATATTTGTGCGTTTCAAAAATGGACACTTAGAAACTTTTCTGATGAAAACCACACAATGGTTCCCTATGGAAGGAGATACAAGTTACTGGCAAGTATGCTTAGAATTACCTTCCAGGGTCAGTGTTGGGGCAAAAAGAAGCAGCACTGGGTTCTCTTCAATAACAGGTGAGTAAATCAGACTTCATAGTTTGACTGACTTTAGAGGAATATTTGTACGTTTCAAAAATGGACACTTAGAAACGTTTCTGTTGAAAACCACAAAATGGATTCCTATGGAATGAAATACAAGTTACCTGTAAGTACGCTTAGAATTACTTTCCAGGTTCCGTGTTGGTCTAAAAGATGCAGCACGGGGTTCTCTCCTGATAACAGGCAAGTAAATCGGAATCCGTAGTTCGACTGATTTTAGAGGAATATTTGTACATTTCAAAAATGGACACTTAGAAACTTTTCTGGTGAAGACCACACAATGGATTCCTAGGAAGGAAATACAAGTTACTGGAAAGTACACTTAGAATTACTTTCCAGGGTCAGTGCTGGGCTTAAAGATGCAGCACTGGGTTCTCTCCTGATAACAGGTGAGTAAATCGGAATTCATAGTTTGACTGATTCTAGAGGAATATTTGTACGTTTCAAAAATGGACACTTAGAAACTTTTCTGTTGAAAACCACACAATGGATTCCTATGGAAGGAAATACAAGTTACTGGTAAGTATGCTTAGAATTACTTTCCAGGGTCAGTGCTGGTCTAAAAGATGCAGCACTGGGTTCTCTCCTGATAACAGGTGCGTAATTCGTAATTTGAAGTTCGACTGATTTTAGAGGAATATTTGTACATTTAAAAAAATGACACTTAGAAACTTTTCTGATGAAGACCACACAATGGATTCCTATGGAAGGAAATACAAGTTACTGGTAAGTACACTTAGAATTACTTTCCAGGGTCAGTGCTGGTCTAAAAGATGCAGCACTGGGTTATCTCCTGATAACAGGTGAGTAAATTGGAATTTGTAGTTCGACTGATTTTAGAGGAATATTTGTACATTTCAAAAATGTACACTTAGAAACTTTTCTGCTGAAAACCACACAATGGATTCCTATGGAAGGAAATATAAGTTGCTGGTAAGTACGCTTAGAATTACTTTTCAGGGTCAGTGCTGGGCTAAAAGGTGCAGCACTGGGTTCTCTCCTGATAACAGGTGAGTAAATCGGAATTCATAGTTCGGTTGATTTTGGAGGAATATTTGTACGTTTCAACAATGGACACTTAGAAACTTTTCTGCTGAAAACCACACAATGGATTCCTATAGAAGGAAATACAAGTTACTGGTAAGTATGCTTAGAATTACTTTTCAGGGTTGTGCTGGGCTAAAAGATGCAGCACTGGGTTCTCTCCTGATAACCGGTGAGTAAATCGGAATTTGTAGTTCGACTGATTTTAGAGGTATATTTGTACGTTTCAAAAATGTACACTTAGAAACTTTTCTGCTGAAAACAACACAATGGATTCCTATGGAAGGAAATACAAGTTACTGGTAAGTATGCTTAGAATTACTTTTTAGGGTCAGTGCTGGGCTAAAAGAAGCAGCACTGGGTTCTCTCCCGATAACAGGTGAGTAAATCAGACTTCATAGTTTGACTGATTTTAGAGGAATATTTGTACATTTCAAAAATGGACACTTAGAAACTTTTCTGATGAAGACCACATAAGGGATTCCTATGGAAGGAAACACAAGTTACTGGTAAGTACACTTAGAATTACTCTCCAGGGTCAGTGCTGGTTTAAAAGATGCAGCACTGGGTTCTCTCCTGATAACAGGTGAGTAAATCGGAATTCATAGTTCGGCTGATTTTAGATGAATATTTGTGCGTTTCAAAAATGGACACTTAGAAACTTTTCTGGTGAAAACCACACAATGGATTCCTATGGAAGAAAATACAAGTTAATGGCAAGTATGCTTAGAATTACTTGCCAGGGTCAGTGCTGGGCTAAAAGGAGCAGCACTGGGTTCTCTCCCGATAACAGGTGAGTAAATCGGAATTCATAGTTTGACTGATTCTAGAGGAATATTTGTACGTTTCAAAAATGGACACTTAGAAACTTTTCTTATGAAAACCACACAATGGATTCCTATGGAAGGAAATACAAGTTACTGGTAAGTATGCTTAGAATTACTTTTCAGGGTTGTGCTGGGCTAAAAGATGCAGCACTGGGTTCTCTCCTGATAACAGGTGAGTAAATCGGAATTCGTAGTTTCGCTGGTTTTAGAGGTATATTTGTACGTTTCAAAAATATACACTTAGAAACTTTTCTGCTGAAAACAACACAATGGATTCCTATGGAAGGAAATACAAGTTACTGGTAAGTATGCTTAGAATTACTTTTCAGGGTCAGTGCTGGGCTAAAAGAAGCAGCACTGGGTTCTCTCCCGATAACAGGTGAGTAAATCAGACTTCATAGTTTGACTGATTTTAGAGGAATATTTGTACATTTCAAAAATGGACACTTAGAAACTTTTCTGTTGAAAACCACAAAATGGATTCCTATGGAATGAAATACAAGTTACTGGAAAGTACACTTTGAATTACTTTCCAGGGTCAGTGCTGGGCTAAAAGATGCAGCACTGGGTTCTCTTCTGATAACAGGTGAGTAAATCGGAATTCGTAGTTTGGCTGATTTTAGAGGAATATTTGTGCGTTTCAAAAATGGACACTTAGAAACTTTTCTGATGAAAACCACACAATGGTTCCCTATGGAAGGAGATACAAGTTACTGGCAAGTATGCTTAGAATTACCTTCCAGGGTCAGTGCTGGGCTAAAAGAAGCAGCACTGGGTTCTCTCCCGATAACAGGCTAGTAAATCAGACTTCATAGTTTGACTGATTTTAGAGGAATATTTGTACATTTCAAAAATGGACACTTAATAACTTTTCTGTTGAAAACCACAAAATGGATTCCTATGGAATGAAATACAAGTTACCGGTAAGTACGCTTAGAATTACTTTCCAGGTTCAGTGTTGGTCTAACAGATGCAGCACTGCGTTCTCTCCTGATAACAGGCGAGTAAATCGGAATTCGTAGTTCGACAGATTTTAGAGGAATATTTGTACATTTCAAAAACGGACACTTAGAAACTTTTCTGGTGAAGACCACACAATGGATTCCTATGGAAGGAAATACAAGTTACTGGTAAGTACTCTTAGAATTACTTTCCAGGGTCAGTGCTGGGCTAAAAGATGCAGCACTGGGTTCTCTCCTGATAATAGGTGAGTAAATCGGAATTCATAGTTCGGCTGATTTTAGAGGAATATTTGTGCGTTTCAAAAATGGACACTTAGAAACTTTTCTGCTGAAAACCACACAAGGGATTCCTATGGAAGGAAATACAAGTTACTGGAAAGTACACTTAGAATTACTTTCCAGGGTCAGTGCTGGGCTAAAAGATGCAGCACTGGGTTCTCTCCTGATAACAGGTGAGTAAATCGGAATTCGTATTTCGGCTGATTTTAGAGGAATATTTGTGCGTTTCAAAAATGGACACTTAGAAACTTTTCTGATGAAAACCACACAATGGTTCCCTATGGAAGGAGATACAAGTTACTGGCAAGTATGCTTAGAATTACCTTCCAGGGTCAGTGCTGGGCAAAAAGAAGCAGCACTGGGTCCTCTCCCGATAACAGGTGAGTAAATCGGACTTCATAGTTTGACTGATTTTAGAGGAATATTTGTACATTTCAAAAACGGACACTTAGAAACTTTTCTGGTGAAGACCACACAATGGATTCCTATGGAAGGAAATACAAGTTACCGGTAAGTACGCTTAGAATTACTTTCCAGGTTCCGTGTTGGTCTAAAAGATGCAGCACGGGGTTCTCTCCTGATAACAGGCAAGTAAATCGGAATTCGTAGTTCGACTGATTTTAGAGGAATATTTGTACATTTCAAAAATGGACACTTAGAAACTTTTCTGGTGAAGACCACACAATGGATTCCTAGGAAGGAAATACAAGTTACTGGAAAGTACACTTAGAATTACTTTCCAGGGTCAGTGCTGGGCTAAAAGATGCAGCTCTGGGTTCTCTCCTGATAACAGGTGAGTAAATCGGAATTCATAGTTTGACTGATTCTAGAGGAATATTTGTACGTTTCAAAAATGGACACTTAGAAACTTTTCTGTTGAAAACCACACAATGGATTCCTATGGAAGGAAATACAAGTTACTGGTAAGTATGCTTAGAATTACTTTCCAGGGTCAGTGCTGGTCTAAAAGATGCAGCACTGGGTTCTCTCCTGATAACAGGTGAGTAATTCGGAATTTGAAGTTCGACTGATTTTAGAGGAATATTTGTACATTTAAAAAAATGACACTTAGAAACTTTTCTGATGAAGACCACACAATGGATTCCTATGGAAGGAAATACAAGTTACTGGTAAGTACACTTAGAATTACTTTCCAGGGTCAGTGCTGGTCTAAAAGATGCAGCACTGGGTTATCTCCTGATAACAGGTGAGTAAATCGGAATTTGTAGTTCGACTGATTTTAGAGGAATATTTGTACATTTCAAAAATGTACACTTAGAAACTTTTCTGCTGAAAACCACACAATGGATTCCTATGGAAGGAAACACAAGTTACTGGTAAGTACGCTTAGAATTACTTTTCAGGGTCAGTGCTGGGCTAAAAGGTGCAGCACTGGGTTCTCTCCTGATAACAGGTGAGTAAATTGGAATTCATAGTTCGGTTGATTTTGGAGGAATATTTGTACGTTTCAACAATGGACACTTAGAAACTTTTCTGCTGAAAACCACACAATGGATTCCTATGGAAGGAAATACAAGTTACTGGTAAGTATGCTTAGAATTACTTTTCAGGGTTGTGCTGGGCTAAAAGATGCAGCACTGGGTTCTCTCCTGATAACAGGTGAGTAAATCGGAATTCGTAGTTCCGCTGATTTTAGAGGTATATTTGTACGTTTCAAAAATGTACACTTAGAAACTTTTCTGCTGAAAACAACACAATGGATTCCTATGGAAGGAAATACAAGTTACTGGTAAGTATGCTTAGAATTACTTTTTAGGGTCAGTGCTGGGCTAAAAGAAGCAGCACTGGGTTCTCTCCCGATAACAGGTGAGTAAATCAGACTTCATAGTTTGACTGATTTTAGAGGAATATTTGTACATTTCAAAAATGGACACTTAGAAACTTTTCTGTTGAAAACCACAAAATGGATTCCTATGGAATGAAATACAAGTTTCTGGTAAGTACGCTTAGAATTACTTTCCAGGTTCAGTGTTGGTCTAACAGATGCAACACTGGGTTCTCTCCTGATAACAAGCGAGTAAATCGGAATTCGTAGTTCGACTGATTTTAGAGGAATATTTGTACATTTCAAAAATGGACACTTAGAAACTTTTCTGGTGAAGACCACACAATGGATTCCTATGGAAGGAAATACAAGTTACTGGTAAGTAGTCTTAGAATTACTTTCCAGGGTCAGTGCTGGGCTAAAAGATGCAGCACTGGGTTCTCTCCTGATAACAGGTGAGTAAATCGGAATTCATAGTTCGGCTGATTTTAGAGGAATATTTGTGCGTTTCAAAAATGGACACTTAGAAACTTTTCTGCTGAAAACCACACAAGGGATTCCTATGGAAGGAAATACAAGTTACTGGAAAGTACACTTAGAATTACTTTCCAGGGTCAGTGCTGGGCTAAAAGATGCAGCACTGGGTTCTCTCCTGATAACAGGTGAGTAAATCGGAATTCGTATTTCGGCTGATTTTAGAGGAATATTTGTGCGTTTCAAAAATGGACACTTAGAAACTTTTCTGATGAAAACCACACAATGGTTCCCTATGGAAGGAGATACAAGTTACTGGCAAGTATGCTTAGAATTACCTTCCAGGGTCAGTGCTGGGGAAAAAGAAGCAGCACTGGGTTCTCTCCCGATAACAGGTGAGTAAATCAGACTTCATAGTTTGACTGATTTTAGAGGAATATTTGTACGTTTCAAAAATGGACACTTAGAAACGTTTCTGTTGAAAAAAACAAAATGGATTCCTATGGAATGAAATACAAGTTACCGGTAAGTACGCTTAGAATTACTTTCCAGGTTCCATGTTGGTCTAAAAGATGCAGCACGGGGTTCTCTCCTGATAACAGGCAAGTAAATCGGAATTCGTAGTTCGACTGATTTTAGAGGAATATTTGTACATTTCAAAAATGGACACTTAGAAACTTTTCTGGTGAAGACCACACGATGGATTCCTATGGAAGGAAATACAAGTTACTGGTAAGTACTCTTAGAATTACTTTCCAGGGTCAGTGCTGGGCTAAAAGATGCAGCACTGGGTTCTCTCCTGATAACAGGTGAGTAAATCGGAATTCGTAGTTCGGCTGATTTTAGAGGAATATTTGTGCGTTTCAAAAATGGACACTTAGAAACTTTTCTGATGAAAACCACACAATGGTTCCCTATGGAAGGAGATACAAGTTACTGGCAAGTATGCTTAGAATTACCTTCCAGGGTCAGTGCTGGGCTAAAAGAAGCAGCACTGGGTTCTCTCCCGATAACAGGTGAGTAAATCAGACTTCATAGTTTGACTGATTTTAGAGGAATATTTGTACATTTCAAAAATGGACACTTAGAAACTTTTCTGTTGAAAACCACAAAATTGATTCCTATGGAATGAAATACAAGTTACCGGTAAGTACGCTTAGAATTACTTTCCAGGTTCAGTGTTGGTCTAACAGATGCAACACTGGGTTCTCTTCTGATAACAAGCGAGTAAATCGGAATTCGTAGTTCGACTGATTTTAGAGGAATATTTGTACATTTCAAAAATGGACACTTAGAAACTTTTCTGGTGAAGACCACACAATGGATTCCTATGGAAGGAAATACAAGTTACTGGTAAGTAGTCTTAGAATGACTTTCCAGGGTCAGTGCTGGGCTAAAAGATGCAGCACTGGGTTCTCTCCTGATAACAGGTGAGTAAATCGGAATTCATAGTTCGGCTGATTTTAGAGGAATATTTGTGCGTTTCAAAAATGGACACTTAGAAACTTTCTGCTGAAAACCACACAAGGGATTCCTATGGAAGGAAATACAAGTTACTGGAAAGTACACTTAGAATTACTTTCCAGGGTCAGTGCTGGGCTAAAAGATGCAGCACTGGGTTCTCTGCTGATTACAGGTGAGTAAATTGGAATTCGTATTTCGGCTGATTTTAGAGGAATATTTGTGCGTTTCAAAAATGGACACTTAGAAACTTTTCTGATGAAAACCACACAATGGTTCCCTATGGAAGGAGATACAAGTTACTGGCAATTATGCTTAGAATTACCTTCCAGGGTCAGTGCTGGGCAAAAAGAAGCAGCACTGGGTTCTCTCCCGATAACAGGTGAGTAAATCAGACTTCATAATTTGACTGATTTTAGAGGAATATTTGTACGTTTCAAAAATGGACACTTAGAAACGTTTCTGTTGAAAACCACAAAATGGATTCCTATGGAATGAAATACAAGTTACCGGTAAGTACGCTTAGAATTACTTTCCAGGTTCCATGTTGGTCTAAAAGATGCAGCACGGGGTTCTCTCCTGATAACAGGCAAGTAAATCGGAATTCGTAGTTCGACTGATTTTAGAGGAATATTTGTACAATTCAAAAATGGACACTTAGAAACTTTTCTGGTGAAGACCACACAATGGATTCCTATGGAAGGAAATACAAGTTACTGGTAAGTACTCTTAGAATTACTTTCCAGGGTCAGTGCTGGGCTAAAAGATGCAGCACTGGGTTCTCTCCTGATAACAGGTGAGTAAATCGGAATTCATAGTTCGGCTGATTTTAGAGGAATATTTGTGCGTTTCAAAAATGGACACTTAGAAACTTTTCTGCTGAAAACCACACAAGGGATTCCTGTGGAAGGAAATACAAGTTACTGGAAAGTACACTTAGAATTACTTTCCAGGGTCAGTGCTGGGCTAAAAGATGCAGCACTGGGTTCTCTTCTGATAACAGGTGAGTAAATCGGAATTCGTAGTTCGGCTGATTTTAGAGGAATATTTGTGCGTTTCAAAAATGGACACTTAGAAACTTTTCTGATGAAAACCACACAATGGTTCCCTATGGAAGGAGATACAAGTTACTGGCAAGTATGCTTAGAATTACCTTCCAGGGTCAGTGCTGGGCTAAAAGAAGCAGCACTGGGTTCTCTCCCGATAACAGGTGAGTAAATCAGACTTCATAGTTTGACTGATTTTAGAGGAATATTTGTACATTTCAAAAATGGACACTTAGAAACTTTTCTGTTGAAAACCACAAAATTGATTCCTATGGAATGAAATACAAGTTACCGGTAAGTACGCTTAGAATTACTTTCCAGGTTCAGTGTTGGTCTAACAGATGCAACACTGGGTTCTCTCCTGATAACAAGCGAGTAAATCGGAATTCGTAGTTCGACTGATTTTAGAGGAATATTTGTACATTTCAAAAATGGACACTTAGAAACTTTTCTGGTGAAGACCACACAATGGATTCCTATGGAAGGAAATACAAGTTACTGGTAAGTAGTCTTAGAATTACTTTCCAGGGTCAGTGCTGGGCTAAAAGATGCAGCACTGGGTTCTCTCCTGATAACAGGTGAGTAAATCGGAATTCATAGTTCGGCTGATTTTAGAGGAATATTTGTGCGTTTCAAAAATGGACACTTAGAAACTTTCTGCTGAAAACCACACAAGGGATTCCTATGGAAGGAAATACAAGTTACTGGAAAGTACACTTAGAATTACTTTCCAGGGTCAGTGCTGGGCTAAAAGATGCAGCACTGGGTTCTCTCCTGATAACAGGTGAGTAAATTGGAATTCGTATTTCGGCTGATTTTAGAGGAATATTTGTGCGTTTCAAAAATGGACACTTAGAAACTTTTCTGATGAAAACCACACAATGGTTCCCTATGGAAGGAGATACAAGTTACTGGCAAGTATGCTTAGAATTACCTTCCAGGGTCAGTGCTGGGCTAAAAGAAGCAGCACTGGGTTCTCTCCCGATAACAGGTGAGTAAATCAGACTTCATAGTTTGACTGATTTTAGAGGAATATTTGTACATTTCAAAAATGGACACTTAGAAACTTTTCTGTTGAAAACCACAAAATGGATTCCTATGGAATGAAATACAAGTTACCGGTAAGTACGCTTAGAATTACTTTCCAGGTTCAGTGTTGGTCTAACAGATGCAGCACTGGGTTCTCTCCTGATAACAGGCGAGTAAATCGGAATTCGTAGTTCGACAGATTTTAGAGGAATATTTGTACATTTCAAAAATGGACACTTAGAAACTTTTCTGGTGAAGACCACACAATGGATTCCTATGGAAGGAAATACAAGTTACTGGTAAGTACTCTTAGAATTACTTTCCAGGGTCAGTGCTGGGCTAAAAGATGCAGCACTGGGTTCTCTCCTGATAACAGGTGAGTAAATCGGAATTCATAGTTCGGCTGATTTTAGAGGAATATTTGTGCGTTTCAAAAATGGACACTTAGAAACTTTTCTGCTGAAAACCACACAAGGGATTCCTATGGAAGGAAATACAAGTTACTGGAAAGTACACTTAGAATTACTTTCCAGGGTCAGTGCTGGGCTAAAAGAAGCAGCACTGGGTTCTCTCCTGATAACAGGTGAGTAAATCGGAATTCATAGTTCGGCTGATTTTAGAGGAATATTTGTGCGTTTCAAAAATGGACACTTAGAAACTTTTCTGCTGAAAACCACACAAGGGATTCCTATGGAAGGAAATACAAGTTACTGGAAAGTAAACTTAGAATTACTTTCCAGGGTCAGTGCTGGGCTAAAAGATGCAGCACTGGGTTCTCTCCTGATAACAGGTGAGTAAATCGGAATTCGTATTTCGGCTGATTTTAGAGGAATATTTGTGCGTTTCAAAAATGGACACTTAGAAACTTTTCTGATGAAAACCACACAATGGTTCCCTATGGAAGGAGATACAAGTTACTGGCAAGTATGCTTAGAATTACCTTCCAGGGTCAGTGTTGGGGCAAAAAGAAGCAGCACTGGGTTCTCTCCCGATAACAGGTGAGTAAATCAGACTTCATAGTTTGACTGATTTTAGAGGAATATTTGTACGTTTCAAAAATGGACACTTAGAAACGTTTCTGTTGAAAACCACAAAATGGATTCCTATGGAATGAAATACAAGTTACCGGTAAGTACGCTTAGAATTACTTTCCAGGTTCCGTGTTGGTCTAAAAGATGCAGCACGGGGTTCTCTCCTGATAACAGGCAAGTAAATCGGAATTCGTAGTTCGACTGATTTTAGAGGAATATTTGTACATTTCAAAAATGGACACTTAGAAACTTTTCTGGTGAAGACCACACAATGGATTCCTAGGAAGGAAATACAAGTTACTGGAAAGTACACTTAGAATTACTTTCCAGGGTCAGTGCTGGGCTAAAAGATGCAGCACTGGGTTCTCTCCTGATAACAGGTGAGTAAATCGGAATTCATAGTTTGACTGATTCTAGAGGAATATTTGTACATTTCAAAAATGGACACTTAGAAACTTTTCTGTTGAAAACCACACAATGGATTCCTATGGAAGGAAATACAAGTTACTGGTAAGTATGCTTAGAATTACTTTCCAGGGTCAGTGCTGGTCTAAAAGATGCAGCACTGGGTTCTCTCCTGATAACAGGTGAGTAATTCGTAATTTGAAGTTCGACTGATTTTAGAGGAATATTTGTACATTTAAAAAAATGACACTTAGAAACTTTTCTGATGAAGACCACACAATGGATTCCTATGGAAGGAAATACAAGTTACTGGTAAGTACACTTAGAATTACTTTCCAGGGTCAGTGCTGGTCTAAAAGATGCAGCACTGGGTTATCTCCTGATAACAGGTGAGTAAATTGGAATTTGTAGTTCGACTGATTTTAGAGGAATATTTGTACATTTCAAAAATGTACACTTAGAAACTTTTCTGCTGAAAACCACACAATGGATTCCTATGGAAGGAAATACAAGTTACTGGTAAGTACGCTTAGAATTACTTTTCAAGGTCAGTGCTGGGCTAAAAGGTGCAGCACTGGGTTCTCTCCTGATAACAGGTGAGTAAATCGGAATTCATAGTTCGGTTGATTTTGGAGGAATATTTGTACGTTTCAACAATGGACACTTAGAAACTTTTCTGCTGAAAACCACACAATGGATTCCTATGGAAGGAAATATAAGTTACTGGTAAGTATGCTTAGAATTACTTTTCAGGGTTGTGCTGGGCTAAAAGATGCAGCACTGGGTTCTCTCCTGATAACAGTCGAGTAAATCGGAATTCGTAGTTCCGCTGATTTTAGAGGTATATTTGTACGTTTCAAAAATGTACACTTAGAAACTTTTCTGCTGAAAACAACACAATGGATTCCTATGGAAGGAAATACAAGTTACTGGTAAGTATGCTTAGAATTACTTTTTAGGGTCAGTGCTGGGCTAAAAGAAGCAGCACTGGGTTCTCTCCCGATAACAGGTGAGTAAATCAGACTTCATAGTTTGACTGATTTTAGAGGAATATTTGTACATTTCAAAAATGGACACTTAGAAACTTTTCTGTTGAAAACCACAAAATGGATTCCTATGGAATGAAATACAAGTTACTGGAAAGTACACTTAGAATTACTTTCCAGGGTCAGTGCTGGGCTAAAAGATGCAGCACTGGGTTCTCTCCTGATAACAGGTGAGTAAATCGGAATTCGTAGTTCGGCTGATTTTAGAGGAATATTTGTGCGTTTCAAAAATGGACACTTAGAAACTTTTCTGTTGAAAACCACAAAATGGATTCCTATGGAATGAAATACAAGTTACCGGTAAGTACGCTTAGAATTACTTTCCAGGTTCAGTGTTGGTCTAACAGATGCAGCACTGGGTTCTCTCCTGATAACAGGCGAGTAAATCGGAATTCGTAGTTCGACTGATTTTGGAGGAATATTTGTACATTTCAAAAATGGACACTTAGAAACTTTTCTGGTGAAGACCACACAATGGATTCCTATGGAAGGAAATACAAGTTACTGGTAAGTACTCTTAGAATTACTTTCCAGGGTCAGTGCTGGGCTAAAAGATGCAGCACTGGGTTCTCTCCTGATAACAGGTGAGTAAATCGGAATTCATAGTTCGGCTGATTTTAGAGGAATATTTGTGCGTTTCAAAAATGGACACTTAGAAACTTTTCTGCTGAAAACCACACAATGGATTCCTATGGAAGGAAATACAAGTTACTGGAAAGTACACTTAGAATTACTTTCCAGGGTCAGTGCTGGGCTAAAAGATGCAGCACTGGGTTTTCTCCTGATAACAGGTGAGTAAATCGGAATTCGTATTTCGGCTGATTTTAGAGGAATATTTGTGCGTTTCAAAAATGGACACTTAGAAACTTTTCTGATGAAAACCACACAATGGTTCCCTATGGAAGGAGATACAAGTTACTGGCAAGTATGCTTAGAATTACCTTCCAGGGTCAGTTCTGGGCAAAAAGAAGCAGCACTGGGTTCTCTCCCGATAACAGGTGAGTAAATCAGACTTCATAGTTTGACTGATTTTAGAGGAATATTTGTACGTTTCAAAAATGGACACTTAGAAACGTTTCTGTTGAAAACCACAAAATGGATTCCTATGGAATGAAATACAAGTTACCGGTAAGTACGCTAGGAATTACTTTCCAGGTTCAGTGTTGGTCTAAAAGATGCAGCACTGGGTTCTCTCCTGATAACAGGCAAGTAAATCGGAATTCGTAGTTCGACTGATTTTAGAGGAATATTTGTACATTTCAAAAATGGACACTTAGAAACTTTTCTGGTGAAGACCACACAATGGATTCCTAGGAAGGAAATACAAGTTACTGACAAGTATACTTAGAATTACTTTCCAGGGTCAGTGCTGGGCTAAAAGATGCAGCACTGGGTTCTCTCCCGATAACAGGTGAGTAAATCGGAATTCATAGTTTGACTGATTCTAGAGGAATATTTGTACGTTTCAAAAATGGACACTTAGAAACTTTTCTGTTGAAAACCACACAATGGATTCCTATGGAAGGAAATACAAGTTACTGGAAAGTACACTTAGAATTACTTTCCAGGGTCAGTGCTGGGCTAAAAGATGCAGCACTGGGTTCTCTCCTGATAACAGGTGAGTAAATTGGAATTCGTATTTCGGCTGATTTTAGAGGAATATTTGTGCGTTTCAAAAATGGACACTTAGAAACTTTTCTGATGAAAACCACACAATGGTTCCCTATGGAAGGAGATACAAGTTACTGGCAATTATGCTTAGAATTACCTTCCAGGGTCAGTGCTGGGCAAAAAGAAGCAGCACTGGGTTCTCTCCCGATAACAGGTGAGTAAATCAGACTTCATAGTTTGACTGATTTTAGAGGAATATTTGTACGTTTCAAAAATGGACACTTAGAAAAGTTTCTGTTGAAAACCACAAAATGGATTCCTATGGAATGAAATACAAGTTACCGGTAAGTACGCTTAGAATTACTTTCCAGGTTCCATGTTGGTCTAAAAGATGCAGCACGGGGTTCTCTCCTGATAACAGGCAAGTAAATCGGAATTCGTAGTTCGACTGATTTTAGAGGAATATTTGTACAATTCAAAAATGGACACTTAGAAACTTTTCTGGTGAAGACCACACAATGGATTCCTATGGAAGGAAATACAAGTTACTGGTAAGTACTCTTAGAATTACTTTCCAGGTTCAGTGCTGGGCTAAAAGATGCAGCACTGGGTTCTCTCCTGATAACAGGTGAGTAAATCGGAATTCATAGTTCGGCTGATTTTAGAGGAATATTTGTGCGTTTCAAAAATGGACACTTAGAAACTTTTCTGCTGAAAACCACACAAGGGATTCCTGTGGAAGGAAATACAAGTTACTGGAAAGTACACTTAGAATTACTTTCCAGGGTCAATGCTGGGCTAAAAGATGCAGCACTGGGTTCTCTTCTGATAACAGGTGAGTAAATCGGAATTCGTAGTTCGGCTGATTTTAGAGGAATATTTGTGCGTTTCAAAAATGGACACTTAGAAACTTTTCTGATGAAAACCACACAATGGTTCCCTATGGAAGGAGATACAAGTTACTGGCAAGTATGCTTAGAATTACCTTCCAGGGTCAGTGCTGGGCTAAAAGAAGCAGCACTGGGTTCTCTCCCGATAACAGGTGAGTAAATCAGACTTCATAGTTTGACTGATTTTAGAGGAATATTTGTACATTTCAAAAATGGACACTTAGAAACTTTTCTGTTGAAAACCACAAAATGGATTCCTATGGAATGAAATACAAGTTACCGGTAAGTACGCTTAGAATTACTTTCCAGGTTCAGTGTTGGTCTAACAGATGCAGCACTGGGTTCTCTCCTGATAACAGGCGAGTAAATCGGAATTCGTAGTTCGACAGATTTTAGAGGAATATTTGTACATTTCAAAAATGGACACTTAGAAACTTTTCTGGTGAAGACCACACAATGGATTCCTATGGAAGGAAATACAAGTTACTGGTAAGTACTCTTAGAATTACTTTCCAGGGTCAGTGCTGGGCTAAAAGATGCAGCACTGGGTTCTCTCCTGATAACAGGTGAGTAAATCGGAATTCATAGTTCGGCTGATTTTAGAGGAATATTTGTGCGTTTCAAAAATGGACACTTAGAAACTTTTCTGCTGAAAACCACACAAGGGATTCCTATGGAAGGAAATACAAGTTACTGGAAAGTACACTTAGAATTACTTTCCAGGGTCAGTGCTGGGCTAAAAGAAGCAGCACTGGGTTCTCTCCTGATAACAGGTGAGTAAATCGGAATTCATAGTTCGGCTGATTTTAGAGGAATATTTGTGCGTTTCAAAAATGGACACTTAGAAACTTTTCTGCTGAAAACCACACAAGGGATTCCTATGGAAGGAAATACAAGTTACTGGAAAGTAAACTTAGAATTACTTTCCAGGGTCAGTGCTGGGCTAAAAGATGCAGCACTGGGTTCTCTCCTGATAACAGGTGAGTAAATCGGAATTCGTATTTCGGCTGATTTTAGAGGAATATTTGTGCGTTTCAAAAATGGACACTTAGAAACTTTTCTGATGAAAACCACACAATGGTTCCCTATGGAAGGAGATACAAGTTACTGGCAAGTATGCTTAGAATTACCTTCCAGGGTCAGTGTTGGGGCAAAAAGAAGCAGCACTGGGTTCTCTCCCGATAACAGGTGAGTAAATCAGACTTCATAGTTTGACTGATTTTAGAGGAATATTTGTACGTTTCAAAAATGGACACTTAGAAACGTTTCTGTTGAAAACCACAAAATGGATTCCTATGGAATGAAATACAAGTTACCGGTAAGTACGCTTAGAATTACTTTCCAGGTTCCGTGTTGGTCTAAAAGATGCAGCACGGGGTTCTCTCCTGATAACAGGCAAGTAAATCGGAATTCGTAGTTCGACTGATTTTAGAGGAATATTTGTACATTTCAAAAATGGACACTTAGAAACTTTTCTGGTGAAGACCACACAATGGATTCCTAGGAAGGAAATACAAGTTACTGGAAAGTACACTTAGAATTACTTTCCAGGGTCAGTGCTGGGCTAAAAGATGCAGCACTGGGTTCTCTCCTGATAACAGGTGAGTAAATCGGAATTCATAGTTTGACTGATTCTAGAGGAATATTTGTACATTTCAAAAATGGACACTTAGAAACTTTTCTGTTGAAAACCACACAATGGATTCCTATGGAAGGAAATACAAGTTACTGGTAAGTATGCTTAGAATTACTTTCCAGGGTCAGTGCTGGTCTAAAAGATGCAGCACTGGGTTCTCTCCTGATAACAGGTGAGTAATTCGTAATTTGAAGTTCGACTGATTTTAGAGGAATATTTGTACATTTAAAAAAATGACACTTAGAAACTTTTCTGATGAAGACCACACAATGGATTCCTATGGAAGGAAATACAAGTTACTGGTAAGTACACTTAGAATGACTTTCCAGGGTCAGTGCTGGTCTAAAAGATGCAGCACTGGGTTATCTCCTGATAACAGGTGAGTAAATTGGAATTTGTAGTTCGACTGATTTTAGAGGAATATTTGTACATTTCAAAAATGTACACTTAGAAACTTTTCTGCTGAAAACCACACAATGGATTCCTATGGAAGGAAATACAAGTTACTGGTAAGTACGCTTAGAATTACTTTTCAAGGTCAGTGCTGGGCTAAAAGGTGCAGCACTGGGTTCTCTCCTGATAACAGGTGAGTAAATCGGAATTCATAGTTCGGTTGATTTTGGAGGAATATTTGTACGTTTCAACAATGGACACTTAGAAACTTTTCTGCTGAAAACCACACAATGGATTCCTATGGAAGGAAATATAAGTTACTGGTAAGTATGCTTAGAATTACTTTTCAGGGTTGTGCTGGGCTAAAAGATGCAGCACTGGGTTCTCTCCTGATAACAGGTGAGTAAATCGGAATTCGTAGTTCCGCTGATTTTAGAGGTATATTTGTACGTTTCAAAAATGTACACTTAGAAACTTTTCTGCTGAAAACCACACAATGGTTCCCTATGGAAGGAGATACAAGTTACTGGTAAGTATGCTTAGAATTACTTTCCAGGGTCAGTGCTGGTCTAAAAGATGCAGCACTGGGTTCTCTCCTGATAACAGGTGAGTAATTCGGAATTTGTAGTTCGACTGATTTTAGAGGAATATTTGTACATTTCAAAAAATGACACTTAGAAACTTTTCTGATGAAGACCACACAATGGATTCCTATGGAAGGAAATACAAGTTACTGGTAAGTACACTTAGAATTACTTTCCAGGGTCAGTGCTGGTCTAAAAGATGCAGCACTGGGTTATCTCCTGATAACAGGTGAGTAAATCGGAATTTGTAGTTCGACTGATTTTAGAGGAATATTTGTACATTTCAAAAATGTACCCTTAGAAACTTTTCTGCTGAAAACCACACAATGGATTCCTATGGAAGGAAATACAAGTTACTGGTAAGTGCGCTTAGAATTACTTTTCAGGGTCAGTGCTGGGCTTAAAGGTGCAGCACTGGGTTCTCTCCTGATAACAGGTGAGTAAATCGGAATTCATAGTTTGGTTGATTTTAGAGGAATATTTGTGCGTTTCAAAAATGGACATTTAGAAACTTTTCTCATGAAAACCACACAATGGATTCCTATGGAAGGAAATACAAGTTACTGGCAAGAATGCTTAGAATTAATTTCCAGGGTCAGTGCTGGGCTAAAAGAAGCAGCACGGGGTTCTCTCCCGATAACAGGTGAGTAAATAGGAATTCATAGTTTGACTGACTTTAGAGGAATATTTGTACATTTCAAAAATTGACACTTAGAAACTTTTCTGGTGAAGACCACACAATGGATTCCTATGGAAGGAAATACAAGTTACTGGTAAGTATGCTTAGAATTACTTTTCAGGGTCAGTGCTGGGCTAACAGATGCAGCCCTGGGATCTCTCCTGATAACAGGTGTGTAAATCGGAATTCGTAGTTCGGCTGATTTTCGAGGAATATTTGTGCGTTTCAAAAATGGACACTTAGAAACTTTTCTGATGAAGACCACACAATGGATTCCTATGGAAGGAAATACAAGTTACTGGTAAGTATGCTTAGAATTTTTTTCCAGGGTCAGTGCTGGTCTAAAAGATGCAGCACTGGGTTCTCTCCTGATAACAGGTGAGTAATTCGAAATTTGTAGTTCGACTGATTTTAGAGGAATATTTGTACATTTCAAAAAATGACACTTAGAAACTTTTCTGATGAAGACCACACAATGGATTCCTATGGAAGGAAATACAAGTTACTGGTAAGTACACTTAGAATTACTTTCCAGGGTCAGTGCTGGTCTAAATGATGCAGCACTGGGTTATCTCCTGATAACAGGTGAGTAAATCGGATATTGTAGTTTGACTGATTTTAGAGGAATATTTGTACGTTTCAAAAATGGACACTTAGAAACTATTCTGTTGAAAACCACACAATGGATTCCTATGGAAGGAAATACAAGTTACTGGTAAGTACGCTCAGAATTACTTTTCAGGGTCAGTGCTGGGCTAACAGATGCAGCCCTGGGTTCTCTCCTGATAACAGGTGAGTAAATCGGAATTCGTAGTTCGGCTGATTTTAGAGGAATATTTGTGCGTTTCAAAAATGGACACTTAGAAACTTTTCTGTTGAAAACCACAAAATTGATTCCTATGGAAGGAAATACAAGTTACTGGTAAGTACGCTTAGAATTACTTTCCAGGTTCAGTGTTGGTCTAAAAGAAGCAGCACTGGGTTCTCTCCCGATAACAGGTGAGTAAATAGAAATTTGTAGTTTGACTGATTCTATAGGAATATTTGTACATTTCAAAAATGGACACTTAGAAACTTTTCTGATGAAGACCACACAATGGATTCCTATGGAAGGAAAACCAAGTTACTGGTAAGTACGCTTAGAATTACTTTCCAGGGTCAGTGCTGGTCTAAAAGATGCAGCACTGGGTTCTCTCCTTATAACAGGTGAGTAAATCAGAATTTGTAGTTCGACTGATTTTAGAGGTATATTTGTACATTTCAAAAATGGACACTGAGAAACTCTTCTGATGAAGACTACACAATGGATTCCTATGGAAGGAAATACAAGTTACTGGTAAGTACTCTTAGTATTGCTTTCCAGGGTCAGTGCTGGGCTAAAAGATGCAGCACTGGGTTCTCCCCTGATAACAGGTGAGTAAATCCAAATTCGTAGTTCGACTGATTTTAGAGGAATATTTGTACGTTTCAAAAATGGAGACTTAGAAACTTTTCTGCTGAAAACCACACAATGGATTCCTATTGAAGGAAATACAAGTTACCGGTAAGTACGCTTAGAATTACTTTCCAGGTTCAGTGTTGGTCTAAAAGATGCAGCACGGGGTTCTCTCCTGATAACAGGCAAGTAAATCGGAATTCGTAGTTCGACTGATTTTAGAGGAATATTTGTACATTTCAAAAATGGACACTTAGAAACTTTTCTGATGAAGACCACACAATGGATTCCTAGGAAGGAAAGACAAGTTACTGGAAAGTACACTTAGAATTACTTTCCAGGGTCAGTGCTGGGCTAAAAGATGCAGCACTGGGTTCTCTCCTGATAACAGGTGAGTAAATCGGAATTCGTATTTCGGCTGATTTTAGAGGAATATTTGTACATTTCAAAAATGGACACTTAGAAACTTTTCTGGTGAAGACCACACAATGGATTCCTAGGAAGGAAATACAAGTTACTGGTAAGTACGCTTAGAATTACTTTTCAGGGTCAGTGCTGGGCTAACAGATGCAGCACTGGGTTCTCTCCTGATAACAGGTTAGTAAATCGGAATTCGAAGTTTGGCTGATTTTAGAGGAATATTTGTATGTTTCAAAAATATACACTTCGAAACTTTTCTGCTGAAAACCACACAATGGATTCCTATGGAAGGAATTCAAGTTACTGGTAAGTACGCTTAGAATTACTTTTCAGGGTCAGTGCTGGGCTAACAGATGCAGCCCTGGGTTCTCTCCTGATAACAGGTGAGTAAATCAGAATTTGTAGTTCGGCTGATTTTAGAGGAATATTTGTATGTTTCAAAAATGGACACTTAGAAACTTTTTTGCTGAAAACCACACAATGGATTCCTATGGAAGGAAACACAAGTTTCTGGTAAGTACGCTTAGAATTACTTTCCAGGGTCAGTGCTGGGCTAAAAGATGCAGCACTGGGTTCTTTCCTGATAACAGGTGAGTAAATCGGAATTCGTAGTTCGGCTGATTTTAGAGGAATATTTGTACGTTTCAAAAATGTAGACTTAGAAACTTTTCTGCTGAAAACCACACAATGGATTCCTATGGAAGGAAATACAAGTTACTGGTAAGTACGCTTAGAATTACTTTTCAGTGTCAGTGCTGGTCTAAAAGATGCAGCTCTGGGTTCTCTCCTGATAACAGGTTAGTAAATCAGAATTCGTAGTTCGACTGATTTTAGAGGAATATTTGTACGTTTCAAAAATGGACACTTAGAAACTTTTTTGCTGAAAACCACACAATGGATTCCTATGGAAGAAAATACAAGTTTCTGGTAAGTACACTTAGAATTACTTTCCAGGATCAGTGCTGGTCTAAAAGATGCAGCACTGGGTTATCTCCTGATAACAGGTGAGTAAATCGGAATTTGTAGTTCGACTGATTTTAGAGGAATATTTGTACATTTCAAAAATGTACACTTAGAAACTTTTCTGCTGAAAACCACACAATGGATTCCTATGGAAGGAAATACAAGTTACTGGTAAGTACGCTTAGAATTACTTTTCAGGGTCAGTGCTGGGCTAACAGATGCAGCCCTGGGTTCTCTCCTGATAACAGGTGAGTAAATTGGAATTCGTAGTTCGGCTGATTTTAGAGGAATATTTGTGCGTTTCAAAAATGGACACTTAGAAACTTTTCTGATGAAAACCACACTATGGATTCCTATGGAAGGAAATACAAGTTACTGGCAAGAATGCTTAGAATTACTTTCCAGGGTCAGTGCTGGGCTAAAAGAAGCAGCACTGGGTTCTCTCCCGATAACAGGTGAGTAAATAGGAATTCATAGTTTGACTGACTTTAGAGGAATATTTGTACATTTCAAAAATTGACACTTAGAAACTTTTCTGGTGAAGACCACACAATGGATTCCTATGGAAGGAAATACAAGTTACTGGTAAGTATGCTTAGAATTACTTTTCAGGGTCAGTGCTGGGCTAACAGATGCAGCCCTGGGTTCTCTCCTGATAACAGGTGAGTAAATCTGAATTCATAGTTCGGTTGATTTTAGAGGAATATTTGTACGTTTCAAAAATGGACACTTAGAAACTTTTCCGCTGAAAACCACACAATGGATTCCTATGGAAGGAAATACAAGTTACAGGTAAGTATTCTTAGAATTACTTTTCAGCGTAAGTGCTGGGCTAACACATGCAGACCTGGGTTCTCTCCTGATAACAGTTGAGTAAATTGGAATTCGTAGTTCGGCTGATTTTAGAGGAATATTTGTGCGTTTCAAAAATGGACACTTAGAAACTTTTCTGGTGAAGACCACACAATGGATTCCTATGGAAGGAAATACAAGTTATTGGTAAGTACTCTTAGAATTACTTTCCAGGGTCAGTGCTGGGCTAAAAGATGCAGCACTGGGTTCTCTCTTGATAACAGGTGAGTAAATCGGAATTCATAGTTCGGTTGATTTTGGAGGAATATTTGTACGTTTCAACAATGGACACTTAGAAACTTTTCTGCTGAAAACCACACAATGGATTCCTATGGAAGGAAATACAAGTTACTGGTAAGTATGCTTAGAATTACTTTTCAGGGTTGTGCTGGGCTAAAAGATGCAGCACTGGGTTCTCTCCTGATAACAGGTGAGTAAATCGGAATTCGTAGTTCCGCTGATTTTAGAGGTATATTTGTACATTTCAAAAATGTACACTTAGAAACTTTTCTGCTGAAAACAACACAATGGATTCCTATGGAAGGAAATACAAGTTACTGGTAAGTATGCTTAGAATTACTTTTCAGGGTCAGTGCTGGGCTAAAAGAAGCAGCACTGGGTTCTCTACCGATAACAGGTGAGTAAATCAGACTTCATAGATTGACTGATTTTAGAGGAATATTTGTACATTTCAAAAATGGACACTTAGAAACTTTTCTGTTGAAAACCACAAAATGGATTCCTATGGAATGAAATACAAGTTACTGGAAAGTACACTTAGAATTACTTTCCAGGGTCAGTGCTGGGCTAAAAGATGCAGCACTGGGTTCTCTCCTGATAACAGGTGAGTAAATCGGAATTCGTAGTTCGGCTGATTTTAGAGGAATATTTGTGCATTTCAAAAATGGACACTTAGAAACTTTTCTGATGAAAACCACACAATGGTTCCCTATGGAAGGAGATACAAGTTACTGGCAAGTATGCTTAGAATTACCTTCCAGGGTCAGTGCTGGGCTAAAAGAAGCAGCACTGGGTTCTCTCCCGATAACAGGTGAGTAAATCAGACTTCATAGTTTGACTGATTTTAGAGGAATATTTGTACATTTCAAAAATGGACACTTAGAAACTTTTCTGATGAAGACACACAATGGATTCCTATGGAAGGAAATACAAGTTACCGGTAAGTACGCTTAGAATTACTTTCCAGGTTCAGTGTTGGTCTAACAGATGCAGCACTGGGTTCTCTCCTGATAACAGGCGAGTAAATCGGAATTCGTAGTTCGACTGATTTTAGAGGAATATTTGTACATTTCAAAAATGGACACTTAGAAACTTTTCTGGTGAAGACCACACAATGGATTCCTATGGAAGGAAATACAAGTTACTGGTAAGTACTCTTAGAATTACTTTCCAGGGTCAGTGCTGGGCTAAAAGATGCAGCACTGGGTTCTCTCCTGATAACAGGTGAGTAAATCGGAATTCATAGTTCGGCTGATTTTAGAGGAATATTTGTGCGTTTCAAAAATGGACACTTAGAAACTTTTCTGCTGAAAACCACACAATGGATTCCTATGGAAGGAGATACAAGTTACTGGCAAGTATGCTTAGAATTACCTTCCAGGGTCAGTGCTGGGCAAAAAGAAGCAGCACTGGGTTCTCTCCCGATAACAGGTGAGTAAATCAGACTTCATAGTTTGACTGATTTTAGAGGAATATTTGTACGTTTCAAAAATGGACACTTAGAAACGTTTCTGTTGAAAACCACAAAATGGATTCCTATGGAATGAAATACAAGTTACCGGTAAGTACGCTAGGAATTACTTTCCAGGTTCAGTGTTGGTCTAAAAGATGCAGCACTGGGTTCTCTCCTGATAACAGGCAAGTAAATCGAAATTCGGAGTTCGACTGATTTTAGAGGAATATTTGTACATTTCAAAAATGGACACTTAGAAACTTTTCTGGTGAAGACCACACAATGGATTCCTAGGAAGGAAATACAAGTTACTGGCAAGTATACTTAGAATTACTTTCCAGGGTCAGTGCTGGGCTAAAAGATGCAGCACTGGGTTCTCTCCCGATAACAGGTGAGTAAATCGGAATTCATAGTTTGACTGATTCTAGAGGAATATTTGTACGTTTCAAAAATGGACACTTAGAAACTTTTCTGTTGAAAACCACACAATGGATTCCTATGGAAGGAAATACAAGTTACTGGTAAGTATGCTTAGAATTACTTTCCAGGGTCAGTGCTGGTCTAAAAGATGCAGCACTGGGTTCTCTCCTGATAACAGGTGAGTAATTCGGAATTTGTAGTTCGACTGATTTTAGAGGAATATTTGTACATTTCAAAAAATGACACTTAGAAACTTTTCTGATGAAGACCACACAATGGATTCCTATGGAAGGAAATACAAGTTACTGGTAAGTATGCTTAGAATTACTTTCCAGGGTCAGTGCTGGTCTAAAAGATGCAGCACTGGGTTATCTCCTGATAACAGGTGAGTAAATCGGAATTTGTAGTTCGACTGATTTTAGAGGAATATTTGTACATTTCAAAAATGTACACTTAGAAACTTTTCTGCTGAAAACCACACAATGGATTCCTATGGAAGGAAATACAAGTTACTGGTAAGTACGCTTAGAATTACTTTTCAGGGTCAGTGCTGGGCTAAAAGGTGCAGCACTGAGTTCTCTCCTGATAACAGGTGAGTAAATCGGAATTCATAGTTCGGTTGATTTTGGAGGAATATTTGTACGTTTCAACAATGGACACTTAGAAACTTTTCTGCTGAAAACCACACAATGGATTCCTATGGAAGGAAATACAAGTTACTGGTAAGTATGCTTAGAATTACTTTTCACCGTAAGCGCTGGGCTAACAGATGCAGCACTGGGTTCTCTCCTGATAACAGGTGAGTAAATAGGAATTCGTAGTTCGGCTGGCTTTAGAGGAATATTTGTACGTTTCAAAAATGGACACTTAGAAACTTTTCTGTTGAAAACCACAAAATGGATTCCTATGGAATGAAATACAAGTTACTGGAAAGTACACTTGGAATTACTTTCCAGGGTCAGTGCTGGGCTAAAAGATGCAGCACTGGGTTCTCTCCTGATAACAGGTGGGTAAATCGGAATTCGTAGTTCGGCTGATTTTAGAGGAATATTTGTGCGTTTCAAAAATGGACACTTAGAAACTTTTCTGATGAAAACCACACAATGGTTCCCTATGGAAGGAGATACAAGTTACTGGCAAGTATGCTTAGAATTACCTTCCAGGGTCAGTGCTGGGCTAAAAGAAGCAGCACTGGGTTCTCTCCTGATAACAGGTGAGTAAATCAGACTTCATAGTTTGACTGATTTTAGAGGAATATTTGTACATTTCAAAAATGGACACTTAGAAACTTTTCTGTTGAAAACCACAAAATGGATTCCTATGGAATGAAATACAAGTTACCGGTAAGTACGCTTAGAATTACTTTCCAGGTTCAGTGTTGGTCTAACAGATGCAGCACTGGGTTCTCTCCTGATAACAGGCGAGTAAATCGGAATTCGTAGTTCGACTGATTTTAGAGGAATATTTGTACATTTCAAAAATGGACACTTAGAAACTTTTCTGGTGAAGACCACACAATGGATTCCTATGGAAGGAAATACAAATTACTGGTAAGTACTCTTAGAATTACTTTTCAGATTCAGTGCTGGGCTGAAAGGTGCAGCACTGGGTTCTCTCCTGATAACAGGTGAGTAAATCGGAATTCATAGTTCGGTTGATTTTGGAGGAATATTTGTACGTTTCAACAATGGACACTTAGAAACTTTTCTGCTGAAAACCACACAATGGATTCCTATGGAAGGAAATACAAGTTACTGGTAAGTATGCTTAGAATTACTTTTCAGGGTTGTGCTGGGCTAAAAGATGCAGCACTGGGTTCTCTCCTGATAACAGGTGAGTAAATCGGAATTCGTAGTTCCGCTGATTTTAGAGGTATATTTGTACGTTTCAAAAATGTACACTTAGAAACTTTTCTGCTGAAAACAACACAATGGATTCCTATGGAAGGAAATACAAGTTACTGGTAAGTATGCTTAGAATTACTTTTCAGGGTCAGTGCTGGGCTAAAAGAAGTAGCACTGGGTTCTCTCCCGATAACAGGTGAGTAAATCAGACTTCATAGTTTGACTGATTTTAGAGGAATATTTGTACATTTCAAAAATGGACACTTAGAAACTTTTCTGTTGAAAACCACAAAATGGATTTCTATGGAATGAAATACAAGTTACTGGAAAGTACACTTAGAATTACTTTCCAGGGTCAGTGCTGGGCTAAAAGATGCAGCACTGGGTTCTCTCCTAATAACAGGTGAGTAAATTGGAATTCGTAGTTCGGCTGATTTTAGAGGAATATTTGTGCGTTTCAAAAATGGACACTTAGAAACTTTTCTGATGAAAACTACACAATGGTTCCCTATGGAAGGAGATACAAGTTACTGGCAAGTATGCTTAGAATTACCTTCCAGGGTCAGTGCTGGGCTAAAAGAAGCAGCACTGGGTTCTCTCCCGATAACAGGTGAGTAAATCAGACTTCATAGTTTGACTGATTTTGGAGGAATATTTGTACATTTCAAAAATGGACACTTAGAAACTTTTCTGTTGAAAACCACAAAATGGATTCCTATGGAATGAAATACAAGTTACCGGTAAGTACGCTTAGAATTACTTTCCAGGTTCAGTGTTGATCTAACAGATGCAGCACTGGGTTCTCTCCTAATAACAGGCGAGTAAATCGGAATTCGTAGTTCGACTGATTTTAGAGGAATATTTGTACATTTCAAAAATGGACACTTAGAAACTTTTCTGGTGAAGACCACACAATGGATTCCTATTGAAGGAAACACAAGTTACCGGTAAGTACGCTTAGAATTACTTTCCAGGTTCAGTGTTGGTCTAAAAGATGCAGCACGGGGTTCTCTCCTGATAACAGGCAAGTAAATCAGAATTCGTAGTTCGACTGATTTTAGAGGAATATTTGTACATTTCAAAAATGGACACTTAGAAACTTTTCTGGTGAAGACCACACAATGGATTCCTAGGAAGGAAATACAAGTTACTGGTAAGTACGCTTAGAATTACTTTTCAGGGTCAGTGCTGGGCTAACAGATGCAGCACTGGGTTCTCTCCTGATAACAGGTGAGTAAATCGGAATTTGTAGTTCGACTGATTTTAGAGGAATATTTGTACATTTCAAAAATGTACACTTAGAAACTTTTCTGCTGAAAACCACACAATGGATTCCTATGGAAGGAAATACAAGTTACTGGTAAGTACGCTTAGAATTACTTTTCAGGGTCAGTGCTGGGCTAACAGATGCAGCCCTGGGTTCTCTCCTGATAACAGGTGAGTAAATCAGAATTTGTAGTTCGGCTGATTTTAGAGGAATATTTGTACGTTTCAAAAATGGACACTTAGAAACTTTTTTGCTGAAAACCACACAATGGATTCCTATGGAAGGAAACACAAGTTTCTGGTAAGTACGCTTAGAATTACTTTCCAGGGTCAGTGCTGGGCTAAAAGATGCAGCACTGGGTTCTCTCCTGATAACAGGTGAGTAAATCGGAATTCGTATTTCGGCTGATTTTAGAGGAATATTTGTGCATTTCAAAAATGGACACTTAGAAACTTTTCTGATGAAAACCACACAATGGTTCCCTATGGAAGGAGATACAAGTTACTGGCAAGTATGCTTAGAATTACCTTCCAGGGTCAGTGCTGGGCAAAAAGAATCAGCACTGGGTTCTCTCCCAATAACAGGTGAGTAAATCAGACTTCATAGTTTGACTGATTTTAGAGGAATATTTGTACGATTCAAAAATGGACACTTAGAAACGTTTCTGTTGAAAACCACAAAATGGATTCCTATGGAATGAAATACAAGTTACCGGTAAGTACGCTTAGAATTACTTTCCAGGTTCAGTGTTGGTCTAAAAGATGCAGCACTGGGTTCTCTCCTGATAACAGGCAAGTAAATCGGAATTCGGAGTTCGACTGATTTTAGAGGAATATTTGTACATTTTAAAAATGGACACTTAGAAACTTTTCTGGTGAAGACCACACAATGGATTCCTAGGAAGGAAATACAAGTTACTGGCAAGTATGCTTAGAATTACTTTCCAGGGTCAGTGCTGGGCTAAAAGAAGCAGCACTGGGTTCTCTCCCGATAACAGGTGAGTAAATCGGAATTCATAGTTTGACTGATTCTAGAGGAATATTTGTACGTTTCAAAAATGGACACTTAGAAACTTTTCTGTTGAAAACCACACAATGGATTCCTATGGAAGGAAATACAAGTTACTGGTAAGTATGCTTAGAATTACTTTCCAGGGTCAGTGCTGGTCTAAAAGATGCAGCACTGGGTTCTCTCCTGATAACAGGTGAGTAATTCGGAATTTGTGGTTCGACTGATTTTAGAGAAATATTTGTACATTTCAAAAAATGACACTTAGAAACTTTTCTGATGAAGACCACACAATGGATTCCTATGGAAGGAAATACAAGTTACTGGTAAGTACACTTAGAATTACTTTCCAGGGTCAGTGCTGGGCTAAAAGATGCAGCACTGGGTTCTCTCCTGATAACAGGTGAGTAATTCGGAATTTGTAGTTCGACTGATTTTAGAGGAATATTTGTACATTTCAAAAAATGACACTTAGAAACTTTTCTGATGAAAACCACACAATGGTTCCCTATGGAAGGAGATACAAGTTACTGGCAAGTATGCTTAGAATTACCTTCCAGGGTCAGTGCTGGGCAAAAAGAATCAGCACTGGGTTCTCTCCCGATAACAGGTGAGTAAATCAGACTTCATAGTTTGACTGATTTTAGAGGAATATTTGTACGATTCAAAAATGGACACTTAGAAACGTTTCTGTTGAAAACCACAAAATGGATTCCTATGGAATGAAATACAAGTTACCGGTAAGTACGCTTAGAATTACTTTCCAGGTTCAGTGTTGGTCTAAAAGATGCAGCACTGGGTTCTCTCCTGATAACAGGCAAGTAAATCGGAATTCGGAGTTCGACTGATTTTAGAGGAATATTTGTACATTTCAAAAATGGACACTTAGAAACTTTTCTGGTGAAGACCACACAATGGATTCCTAGGAAGGAAATACAAGTTACTGGCAAGTATGCTTAGAATTACTTTCCAGGGTCAGTGCTGGGCTAAAAGAAGCAGCACTGGGTTCTCTCCCGATAACAGGTGAGTAAATCGGAATTCATAGTTTGACTGATTCTAGAGGAATATTTGTACGTTTCAAAAATGGACACTTAGAAACTTTTCTGTTGAAAACCACACAATGGATTCCTATGGAAGGAAATACAAGTTACTGGTAAGTATGCTTAGAATTACTTTCCAGGGTCAGTGCTGGTCTAAAAGATGCAGCACTGGGTTCTCTCCTGATAACAGGTGAGTAATTCGGAATTTGTAGTTCGGCTGATTTTCGAGGAATATTTGTGTGTTTCAAAAATGGACACTTAGAAACTTTTCTGATGAAGACCACACAATGGATTCCTATGGAAGGAAATACAAGTTACTGGTAAGTATGCTTAGAATTTTTTTCCAGGGTCAGTGCTGGTCTAAAAGATGCAGCACTGGGTTCTCTCCTGATAACAGGTGAGTAATTCGAAATTTGTAGTTCGACTGATTTTAGAGGAATATTTGTACATTTCAAAAAATGACACTTAGAAACTTTTCTGATGAAGACCACACAATGGATTCCTATGGAAGGAAATACAAGTTACTGGTAAGTACACTTAGAATTACTTTCCAGGGTCAGTGCTGGTCTAAAAGATGCAGCACTGGGTTATCTCCTGATAACAGGTGAGTAAATCGGATATTGTAGTTCGACTGATTTTAGAGGAATATTTGTACGTTTCAAAAATGGACACTTAGAAACTATTCTGTTGAAAACCACACAATGGATTCCTATGGAAGGAAATACAAGTTACTGGTAAGTATGCTTAGAATTACTTTCCAGGGTCAGTGCTGGTCTAAAAGATGCAGCACTGGGTTCTCTCCTGATAACAGGTGAGTAATTCGGAATTCGTAGTTCGGCTGATTTTAGAGGAATATTTGTGCGTTTCAAAAATGGACACTTAGAAACTTTTCTGTTGAAAACCACAAAATGGATTCCTATGGAAGGAAATACAAGTTACTGGTAAGTACGCTTAGAATTACTTTCCAGGTTCAGTGTTGGTCTAAAAGAAGCAGCACTGGGTTCTCTCCCGATAACAGGTGAGTAAATAGGAATTCGTAGTTTGACTGATTCTATGGGAATATTGGTACGTTTCAAAAATGGACACATAGAAACTATTCTGTTGAAAACCACACAATGGATTCCTATGGAAGGAAATACAAGTTACTGGTAAGTAGGCTTAGAATTACTTTCCAGGGTCAGTGCTGGTCTAAAAGATGCAGCACTGGGTTCTCTCCTTATAACAGGTGAGTAAATCCAAATTCGTAGTTCGACTGATTTTAGAGGAATATTTGTACATTTCAAAAATGGAGACTTAGAAACTTTTCTGCTGTAAACCACACAATGGATTCCTATTGAAGGAAATACAAGTTACCGGTAAGTACGCTTAGAATTACTTTCCAGGTTCAGTGTTGGTCTAAAAGATGCAGCACGGGGTTCTCTCCTGATAACAGGCAAGTAAATCAGAATTCGTAGTTCGACTGATTTTAGAGGAATATTTGTACATTTCAAAAATGGACACTTAGGACCTTTTCTGGTGAAGACCACACAATGGATTCCTAGGAAGGAAATACAAGTTACTGGTAAGTACGCTTAGAATTACTTTTCAGGGTCAGTGCTGGGCTAACAGATGCAGCACTGGGTTCTCTCCTGATAACAGGTTAGTAAATCGGAATTCGAAGTTTGGCTGATTTTAGAGGAATATTTGTATGTTTCAAAAATATACACTTCGAAACTTTTCTGCTGAAAACCACACAATGGATTCCTATGGAAGGAATTCAAGTTACTGGTAAGTACGCTTAGAATTACTTTTCAGGGTCAGTGCTGGGCTAACAGATGCAGCCCTGGGTTCTCTCCTGATAACAGGTGAGTAAATCAGAATTTGTAGTTCGGCTGATTTTAGAGGAATATTTGTACGTTTCAAAAATGGACACTTAGAAACTTTTTTGCTGAAAACCACACAATGGATTCCTATGGAAGGAAACACAAGTTTCTGGTAAGTACGCTTAGAATTACTTTCCAGGGTCAGTGCTGGGCTAAAAGATGCAGCACTGGGTTCTCTCCTGATAACAGGTGAGTAAATCGGAATTCGTATTTCGGCTGATTTTAGAGGAATATTTGTGCATTTCAAAAATGGACACTTAGAAACTTTTCTGATGAAAACCACACAATGGTTCCCTATGGAAGGAAATACAAGTTACTGGCAAGTATGCTTAGAATTACCTTCCAGGGTCAGTGCTGGGCAAAAAGAATCAGCACTGGGTTCTCTCCCGATAACAGGTGAGTAAATCAGACTTCATAGTTTGACTGATTTTAGAGGAATATTTGTACGATTCAAAAATGGACACTTAGAAACGTTTCTGTTGAAAACCACAAAATGGATTCCTATGGAATGAAATACAAGTTACCGGTAAGTACGCTTAGAATTACTTTCCAGGTTCAGTGTTGGTCTAAAAGATGCAGCACTGGGTTCTCTCCTGATAACAGGCAAGTAAATCGGAATTCGGAGTTCGACTGATTTTAGAGGAATATTTGTACATTTCAAAAATGGACACTTAGAAACTTTTCTGGTGAAGACCACACAATGGATTCCTAGGAAGGAAATACAAGTTACTGGCAAGTATGCTTAGAATTACTTTCCAGGGTCAGTGCTGGGCTAAAAGAAGCAGCACTGGGTTCTCTCCCGATAACAGGTGAGTAAATCGGAATTCATAGTTTGACTGATTCTAGAGGAATATTTGTACGTTTCAAAAATGGACACTTAGAAACTTTTCTGTTGAAAACCACACAATGGATTCCTATGGAAGGAAATACAAGTTACTGGTAAGTATGCTTAGAATTACTTTCCAGGGTCAGTGCTGGTCTAAAAGATGCAGCACTGGGTTCTCTCCTGATAACAGGTGAGTAATTCGGAATTTGTAGTTCAACTGATTTTAGAGGAATATTTGTACATTTCAAAAAATGACACTTAGAAACTTTTCTGATGAAGACCACACAATGGATTCCTATGGAAGGAAATACAAGTTACTGGTAAGTACACTTAGAATTACTTTCCAGGGTCAGTGCTGGGCTAAAAGATGCAGCACTGGGTTCTCTCCTGATAACAGGTGAGTAATTCGGAATTTGTAGTTCGACTGATTTTAGAGGAATATTTGTACATTTCAAAAATGACACTTAGAAACTTTTCTGATGAAAACCACACAATGGTTCCCTATGGAAGGAGATACAAGTTACTGGCAAGTATGCTTAGAATTACCTTCCAGGGTCAGTGCTGGGCAAAAAGAATCAGCACTGGGTTCTCTCCCGATAACAGGTGAGTAAATCAGACTTCATAGTTTGACTGATTTTAGAGGAATATTTGTACGATTCAAAAATGGACACTTAGAAACGTTTCTGTTGAAAACCACAAAATGGATTCCTATGGAATGAAATACAAGTTACCGGTAAGTACGCTTAGAATTACTTTCCAGGTTCAGTGTTGGTCTAAAAGATGCAGCACTGGGTTCTCTCCTGATAACAGGCAAGTAAATCGGAATTCGGAGTTCGACTGATTTTAGAGGAATATTTGTACATTTCAAAAATGGACACTTAGAAACTTTTCTGGTGAAGACCACACAATGGATTCCTAGGAAGGAAATACAAGTTACTGGCAAGTATGCTTAGAATTACTTTCCAGGGTCAGTGCTGGGCTAAAAGAAGCAGCACTGGGTTCTCTCCCGATAACAGGTGAGTAAATCGGAATTCATAGTTTGACTGATTCTAGAGGAATATTTGTACGTTTCAAAAATGGACACTTAGAAACTTTTCTGTTGAAAACCACACAATGGATTCCTATGGAAGGAAATACAAGTTACTGGTAAGTATGCTTAGAATTACTTTCCAGGGTCAGTGCTGGTCTAAAAGATGCAGCACTGGGTTCTCTCCTGATAACAGGTGAGTAATTCGGAATTTGTAGTTCGACTGATTTTAGAGGAATATTTGTACATTTCAAAAAATGACACTTAGAAACTTTTCTGATGAAGACCACACAATGGATTCCTATGGAAGGAAATACAAGTTACTGGTAAGTACACTTAGAATTACTTTCCAGGGTCAGTGCTGGGCTAAAAGATGCAGCACTGGGTTCTCTCCTGATAACAGGTGAGTAATTCGGAATTTGTAGTTCGACTGATTTTAGAGGAATATTTGTACATTTCAAAAAATGACACTTAGAAACTTTTCTGATGAAGACCACACAATGGATTCCTATGGAAGGAAATACAAGTTACTGGTAAGTACACTTAGAATTACTTTCCAGGGTCAGTGCTGGTCTAAAAGATGCAGCACTGGGTTATCTCCTGATAACAGGTGAGTAAATCGGAATTTGTAGTTCGACTGATTTTAGAGGAATATTTGTACATTTCAAAAATGTACCCTTAGAAACTTTTCTGCTGAAAACCACACAATGGATTCCTATGGAAGGAAATATAAGTTACTGGTAAGTACGCTTAGAATTACTTTTCAGAGTCAGTGCTGGGCTAAAAGGTGCAGCACTGGGTTCTCTCCTGATAACAGGTGAGTAAATCGGAATTCATAGTTCGGTTGATTTTAGAGGAATATTTGTGCGTTTCAAAAATGGACATTTAGAAACTTTTCTGATGAAAACCACACAATGGATTCCTATGGAAGGAAATACAAGTTACTGGCAAGAATGCTTAGAATAACTTTCCAGGGTCATTGCTGGGCTAAAAGAAGCAGCACGGGGTTCTCTCCCGATAACAGGTGAGTAAATAGGAATTCATAGTTTGACTGACTTTAGAGGAATATTTGTACATTTCAAAAATTGACACTTAGAAACTTTTCTGGTGAAGACCACACAATGGATTCCTATGGAAGGAAATACAAGTTACTGGTAAGTATGCTTAGAATTACTTTTCAGGGTCAGTGCTGGGCTAACAGATGCAGCCCTGGGATCTCTCCTGATAACAGGTGTGTAAATCGGAATTCGTAGTTCGGCTGATTTTCGAGGAATATTTGTGCGTTTCAAAAATGGACACTTAGAAACTTTTCTGATGAAGACCACACAATGGATTCCTATGGAAGGAAATACAAGTTACTGGTAATTATGCTTAGAATTTTTTTCCAGGGTCAGTGCTGGTCTAAAAGATGCAGCACTGGGTTCTCTCCTGATAACAGGTGAGTAATTCGAAATTTGTAGTTCGACTGATTTTAGAGGAATATTTGTACATTTCAAAAAATGACACTTAGAAACTTTTCTGATGAAGACCACACAATGGATTCCTATGGAAGGAAATACAAGTTACTGGTAAGTACACTTAGAATTACTTTCCAGGGTCAGTGCTGGTCTAAAAGATGCAGCACTGGGTTATCTCCTGATAACAGGTGAGTAAATCGGATATTGTAGTTCGACTGATTTTAGAGGAATATTTGTACGTTTCAAAAATGGACACTTAGAAACTATTCTGTTGAAAACCACACAATGGATTCCTATGGAAGGAAATACAAGTTACTGGTAAGTACGCTTAGAATTACTTTTCAGGGTCAGTGCTGGGCTAACAGATGCAGCCCTGGGTTCTCTCCTGATAACAGGTGAGTAAATCGGAATTCGTAGTTCGGCTGATTTTAGAGGAATATTTGTGCGTTTCAAAAATGGACACTTAGAAACTTTTCTGTTGAAAACCACAAAATGGATTCCTATGGAAGGAAATACAAGTTACTGGTAAGTACGCTTAGAATTACTTTCCAGGTTCAGTGTTGGTCTAAAAGAAGCAGCACTGGGTTCTCTCCCGATAACAGGTGAGTAAATAGGAATTCGTAGTTTGACTGATTCTATAGGAATATTTGTACGTTTCAAAAATGGACACTTAGAAACTATTCTGTTGAAAACCACACAATGGATTCCTATGGAAGGAAATACAAGTTACTGGTAAGTACGCTTAGAATTACTTTCCAGGGTCAGTGCTGGTCTAAAAGATGGAGCACTGGGTTCTCTCTTGATAACAGGTGAGTAAATCGGAATTTGTAGTTCGACTGATTTTAGAGGAATATTTGTACATTTCAAAAATGGACACTTAGAAACTTTTCTGATGAAGACCACACAATGGATTCCTATGGAAGGAAAACCAAGTTACTGGTAAGTACGCTAGAATTACTTTCCAGGGTCAGTGCTGGTCTAAAAGATGCAGCACTGGGTTCTCTCCTTATAACAGGTGAGTAAATCCAAATTCGTAGTTCGACTGATTTTAGAGGAATATTTGTACGTTTCAAAAATGGAGACTTAGAAACTTTTCTGCTGAAAACCACACAATGGATTCCTATTGAAGGAAATACAAGTTACCGGTAAGTACGCTTAGAATTACTTTCCAGGTTCAGTGTTGGTCTAAAAGATGCAGCACGGGGTTCTCTCCTGATAACAGGCAAGTAAATCGGAATTCGTAGTTCGACTGATTTTAGAGGAATATTTGTACATTTCAAAAATGGACACTTAAAAACTTTTCTGATGAAGACCACACAATGGATTCCTAGGAAGGAAATACAAGTTACTGGTAAGTACGCTTAGAATTACTTTTCAGGGTCAGTGCTGGGCTAACAGATGCAGCACTGGGTTCTCTCCTGATAACAGGTTAGTAAATCGGAATTCGAAGTTTGGCTGAATTTAGAGGAATATTTGTATGTTTCAAAAATATACACTTCGAAACTTTTCTGCTGAAAACCATACAATGGATTCCTATGGAAGGAATTCAAGTTACTGGTAAGTACGCTTAGAATTACTTTTCAGGGTCAGTGCTGGGCTAACAGATGCAGCCCTGGGTTCTCTCCTGATAACAGGTGAGTAAATCAGAATTTGTAGTTCGGCTGATTTTAGAGGAATATTTGTACGTTTCAAAAATGGACACTTAGAAACTTTTTTGCTGAAAACCACACAATGGATTCCTATGGAAGGAAACACAAGTTTCTGGTAAGTACGCTTAGAATTACTTTCCAGGGTCAGTGCTGGGCTAAAAGATGCAGCACTGGGTTATCTCCTGATAACAGGTGAGTAAATCGGAATTCGTAGTTCGGCTGATTTTAGAGGAATATTTGTGCGTTTCAAAAATGGACACTTAGAAACTTTTCTGATGAAAACCACACTATGGATTCCTATGGAAGGAAATACAAGTTACTGGCAAGAATGCTTAGAATTTCTTTCCAGGGTCAGTGCTGGGCTAAAAGAAGCAGCACTGGGTTCTCTCCCGATAACAGGTGAGTAAATAGGAATTCATAGTTTGACTGACTTTAGAGGAATATTTGTACATTTCAAAAATTGACACTTAGAAACTTTTCTGGTGAAGACCACACAATGGATTCCTATGGAAGGAAATACAAGTTACAGGTAAGTATTCTTAGAATTACTTTTCAGCGTAAGTGCTGGGCTAACACATGCAGACCTGGGTTCTCTCCTGATAACAGTTGAGTAAATTGGAATTCGTAGTTCGGCTGATTTTAGAGGAATATTTGTGCGTTTCAAAAATGGACACTTAGAAACTTTTCTGCTGAAAACCACACAATGCATTTCTATGGAAGGAAATACAAGTTACTGGTAAGTACGCTTAGAATTAATTTTCAGGGTCAGTGCTGGGCTAAAAGATGCAGCCCTGGGTTCTCTCCTGATAACAGGTGAGTAAATCGGAATTTGTAGTAGGGCTGATTTTAGAGGAATATTTGTATGTTTCAAAAATGGACACTTAGAAACTTTTCTGCTGAAAACCACACAATGGATTCCTATGGAAGGAAATACAAGTTACTGGTAAGTACACTTAGAATTACTTTCCAGGGTCAGTGCTGGTCTAAAAGATGCAGCACTGGGTTATCTCCTGATAACAGGTGAGTAAATCGGAATTTGTAGTTCGACTGATTTTAGAGGAATATTTGTACATTTCAAAAATGTACACTTAGAAACTTTTCTGCTGAAAACCACACAATGGATTCCTATGGAAGGAAATACAAGTTACTGGCAAGAATGCTTAGAATTACTTTCCAGGGTCAGTGCTGGGCTAAAAGAAGCAGCACTGGGTTCTCTCCCGATAACAGGTGAGTAAATAGGAATTCATAGTTTGACTGACTTTAGAGGAATATTTGTACATTTCAAAAATTGACACTTAGAAACTTTTCTGGTGAAGACCACACAATGGATTCCTATGGAAGGAAATACAAGTTACTGGTAAGTACGCTTAGAATTACATTTCAGGGTCAGTGCTGGGCTAACAGATGCAGCCCTGGGTTCTCTCCTGATAAGAGGTGAGTAAATCGGACTTCATAGTTTGACTGATTTTAGAGGAAAATTTATACGTTTCAAAAATGGACACTTTGAAACTTTTCTGCTGAAACCACACAATGGATTCCTTTGGAAGGAAATACGAGTTACTGGTAAGTATGCTTAGAATTACTTTCCAGGGTCAGTGCTGGGCTAAAAGAAACAGCACTGGGTTCTCTCCCGATAACAGGTGAGTAAATCGTTATTCATAGTTTGACTGGTTCTAGAGGAATATTTGTACGTTTCAAAAAAGGACACTTAGAAACTTTTCTGTTGAAAACCACACAATGGATTCCTATGGAAGGAAATACAAGTTACTGGTAAGTACGCTTAGAATTACTTTCCAGGGTCAGTGCTGGGCTAAAAGATGCAGCACTGGGTTCTCTCCTGATAACAGGTGAGTAAATCGGAATTCATAGTTCGACTGATTTTCGAGGAATATTTGTATGTTTCAAAATAGGACAGTTAGAAACTTTTCTGGTGAAAACCACACAATGGATTCCAAAGGCAGGAAATACAAGTTACTGGTAAGTACGCTTAGAATTACTTTTCAGGGTCAGTGCTGGGCTAAAAGATGCAGCACTGGGTTCTCTCCTGATAACAGGTGAGTAAATCGGAATTCATAGTTCGGTTGATTTTAGAGGAATATTTGTACGTTTCAACAATGAACACTTGGAAACTTTTCTGCTGAAAACCACACAATGGATTCCTATGGAAAGAAATACAAGTTACTGGTAAGTACGCTTAGAATTACTTTTCAGGGTCGTGCTGGGCTAAATGATGCAGCACTGGGTTCTCTCCTGATAACAGGTGAGTAAATCGGAATTCGTAGTTCCGCTGATTTTAGAGGTATATTTGTACGTTTCAAAATTTACACTTAGAAACTTTTCTGCTGAAAACAACACAATGGATTCCTATGGAAGGAAATACAAGTTACTGGTAAGTATGCTTAGAATTACTTTTCAGGGTCAGTGATGGGCTAACAGATGCAGCCCTGGGTTCTCTCCTGATAAAATGTGAGTAAATCGGAATTCATAGTTCGGCTGATTTTAGAGGAATATGTGTGCGTTTCAAAAATGGACACTTAGAAACTTTTCTGCTGAAAACCACACAATGCATTTCTATGGAAGGAAATACAAGTTACTGGTAAGTACGCTTAGAATTACTTTCCAGGGTCAGTGCTGGTCTAAAAGATGCAGCACTGGGTTCTCTCCTGATAACAGGTGAGTAAACCGGAATGTGTAGTTCGACTGATTTTAGAGGAATATTTGTACATTTCAAAAATGGACACTTAGAAACTTTTCTGATGAAGACCACACAATGAATTCCTATGGAAGGAAATACAAGTTACTGGTAAGTACGCTTAGAATTACTTTTCAGGGTCAGTGCTGGGCTAAAAGATGCATCACTGGGTTCTCTCCTGATAACAGGGGAGTAAATCTGAATTCATAGTTCGGTTGATTTTAGAGGAATATTTGTACATTTCAAAAATGGACACTTAGAAACTTTTCTGCTGAAAACCACACAATAGATTCCTATGGAAGGAAATACAAGTTACTGGTAAGTACGCTTAGAATTACTTTCCAGAGTCAGTGCAGGGCTAAAAGATGCAGCACTGGGTTCTCTCCTGATAACAGGTGAGTAAATCGGAATTCGAAGTTCGGCTGATTTTAGAGGTATATTTGTACGTTTCAAAAATGTACACTTAGAAACTTTTCTGCTGAAAACCACACAATGGATTCCTATGGAAGGAAATACAAGTTACTGGTAAGTACACTTCGAATTACTTTCAAGGGTCAGTGCAGGGCTAAAAGATGCAGCACTGGGTTGTCTCTTGATGACAGGTGAGTAAATCGGAATTTGTAGTTCGGCTGATTTTAGAGGTATATTTGTACGTTTCAAAAATGTACACTTAGAAACTTTTCTGCTGAAAACCACACAATGGATTCCTATGGAAGGAAATACAAGTTACTGGTAAGTATACTTAGAATTACTTTTCAGTGTAAGTGCTGGGCTAACAGATGCAGCACTGGGTTCTCTGCTGATAACAGGTGAGTAATTCCGAATTCGTAGTTCGACTGATTTTAGAGGAATATTTGTACATTTCAAAAATGGACACTTAGAAACTTTTCTGCTGAAAACCACACAATGGATTCCTATGGAAGGAAATACAAGTAACTGGTAAGTACACTTAGAATTACTTTTCGGGGTCAGTGCTGGGCTATCAGATGCAGCCCTGGGTTCTCTCCTGATAACAGGTGAGTAAATCAGAATTTGTAGTTCGGCTAATTTTAAAGGAATATTTGTATGTTTCAAAAATATGCACTTAGAAACGTTTCTGCCGAAAACCACACAATGGATTCCTATGGAAGGAAATACAAGTTACTGGTAAGTACGCTTAGAATTACTTTTCAGGGTCAGTGCTGGGCTCACAGATGCAGCCCTGGGTTCTCTCCTGATAACAGGTGAGTAAATCAGAATTCGTAGTTCGGCTGATTTTAGAGGAATATTTGTACGTTTCAAAAATGTAGACTTAGAAACTTTTCTGCTGAAAACCACACAAAGGATTCCTATGGAAGGAAATACAAGTTACTGGTAAGTACTCTTAGAATTACTTTTCAGGGTCAGTGCTGGTCTAAAAGATGCAGCACTGGGTTCTCTCCTGATAACAGATGAGTAAATCGGAATTCGTAGTTCGACTGATTTTAGAGGAATATTTGTACATTTCAAAAATTGACACTTAGAAACTTTTCAGTTGAAAACCACACAATGGATTCCTACGGAAGGAAATACAAGTTACTGGTAAGTACGCTTAGAATTACTTTCGAGGGTCAGTGCTGGTCTAAAAGATGCAGCACTGGGTTCCCTCCTAATAACAGGTGAGTAAATCGGAATTCGTAGTTCGACTGATTTTAGAGGAATATTTGTACATTTCAAAAATGGACACTTAGAAACTTTTCTGGTGAAGACCACACAATGGATTCCTTTGGAAGGAAATACAAGTTACTGGTAAGTATGCTTAGAATTACTTTCCAGGGTCAGTGCTGGGCTAAAAGAAGCAGCACTGGGTTCTCTCCCGATAACAGGTGAGTAAATCGGAATTCGTAGTTTGACTGATTCTATAGGAATATTTGTACGTTTCAAAAATGGACACTTAGAAACTATTCTGTTGAAAACCACACAATGGATTCCTATGGAAGGAAATACAAGTTACTGGTAAGTACGCTTAGAATTACTTTCCAGGGTCAGTGCTGGTCTAAAAGATGGAGCACTGGGTTCTCTCCTGATAACAGGTGAGTAAATCGGAATTTGTAGTTTGACTGATTCTATAGGAATATTTGTACGTTTCAAAAATGGACACTTAGAAACTTTTCTGATAAAGACCACACAATGGATTACTATGGAAGGAAATACAAGTTACTGGTAAGTACGCTTAGAATTACTTTCCAGGGTCAGTGCTGGTCTAAAAGATGCAGCACTGGGTTCTCTCCTGATAACAGGTGAGTAAATCGGAATTTGTAGTTTGACTGATTTTAGAGGAATATTTGTACATTTCAAAAATGGACACTAGAAACATTTCTGATGAAGACCACACAATGTATTCCTATGGAAGGAAATACAAGTTACTGGTAAGTACTCTTAGAATTGCTTTCCAGGGTCAGTGCTGGGCTAACAGATGTAGCCCTGGGTTCTCTCCTGATAACAGGTGAGTAAATCGGAATTCGTAGTTCGGCTGATTTTAGAGGAATATTTGTGCGTTTCAAAAATGGACACTTAGAAACTTTTCTGATGAAAACCACACAATGGATTCCTATGGAAGGAAATACAAGTTACTGGTAAGTATACTTAGAATTACTTTTCAGTGTAAGTGCTGGGCTAACAGATGCAGCACTGGGTTCTCTGCTGATAACAGGTGAGTAATTCCGAATTCGTAGTTCGACTGATTTTAGAGGAATATTTGTACATTTCAAAAATGGACACTTAGAAACTTTTCTGCTGAAAACCACACAATGGATTCCTATGGAAGGAAATACAAGTAACTGGTAAGTACACTTAGAATTACTTTTCGGGGTCAGTGCTGGGCTATCAGATGCAGCCCTGGGTTCTCTCCTGATAACAGGTGAGTAAATCAGAATTCGTAGTTCGGCTAATTTTAGAGGAATATTTGTATGTTTCAAAAATATGCACTTAGAAACAATTCTGCCGAAAACCACACAATGGATTCCTATGGAAGGAAATACAAGTTACTGGTAAGTACGCTTAGAATTACTTTTCAGGGTCAGTGCTGGGCTCACAGATGCAGCCCTGGGTTCTCTCCTGATAACAGGTGAGTAAATCAGAATTCGTAGTTCGGCTGATTTTAGAGGAATATTTGTACGTTTCAAAAATGTAGACTTAGAAACTTTTCTGCTGAAAACCACACAAAGGATTCCTGTGGAAGGAAATACAAGTTACTGGTAAGTACTCTTAGAATTACTTTTCAGGGTCAGTGCTGGTCTAAAAGATGCAGCACTGGGTTCTCTCCTGATAACAGATGAGTAAATCGGAATTCGTAGTTCGACTGATTTTAGAGGAATATTTGTACATTTCAAAAATGGACACTTAGAAACTTTTCTGGTGAAGACCACACAATGGATTCCTTTGGAAGGAAATACAAGTTACTGGTAAGTATGCTTAGAATTACTTTCCAGGGTCAGTGCTGGGCTAAAAGAAGCAGCACTGGGTTCTCTCCCGATAACAGGTGAGTAAATCGGAATTCGTAGTTTGACTGATTCTATAGGAATATTTGTACGTTTCAAAAATGGACACTTAGAAACTATTCTGTTGAAAACCACACAATGGATTCCTATGGAAGGAAATACAAGTTACTGGTAAGTACGCTTAGAATTACTTTCCAGGGTCAGTGCTGGTCTAAAAGATGGAGCACTGGGTTCTCTCTTGATAACAGGTGAGTAAATCAGAATTTGTAGTTCGACTGATTTTAGAGGAATATTTGTACATTTCAAAAATGGACACTTAGAAACTTTTCTGATAAAGACCACACAATGGATTCCTATGGAAGGAAATACAAGTTACTGGTAAGCACTCTTAGAATTGCTTTCCAGGGTCAGTGCTGGGCTAAAAGATGCAGCACTGGGTTCTCTCTGGATAACAGGTGAGTAAATCGGAATTCATAGTTCGACTGATTTTCGAGGAATATTTGTACGTTTCAAAAATGGAGACTTAGAAACTTTTCTGCTGAAAACCACACAATGGATTCCTATGGAAGGAAATACAAGTTACTGGTAAGTATGCTTAGAATTACTTTTTACCGTAAGCGCTGGGCTAACAGATGCAGCACTGGGTTCTCTCCTGATAACAGGTGAGTAAATCCAAATTCGTAGTTCGACTGATTTTAGAGGAATATTTGTACATTTCAAAAATGAAGACTTAGAAACTTTTCTGCTGAAAACCACACAATGGATTCCTATGGAAGGAAATACAAGTTACTGGTAAGTACGCTTAGAATTACTTTTCAGGGTCAGTGCTGGGCTAACAGATGCAGCACTGGGTTCTCTCCTGATAACAGGTTAGTAAATCGGAATTCGAAGTTCGGCTGATTTTAGAGGAATATTTGTATGTTTCAAAAATATACACTTAGAAACTTTTCTGCTGAAAACCACACAATGGATTCCTATGGAAGGAAATACAAGTTTCTGGTAAGTACGCTTAGAATTACTTTCCAGGGTCAGTGATGGGCTAAAAGATGCAGCACTGGGTTCTCTCCTGATAACAGGTGAGTAAATCGGAATTCGTAGTTCGGCTGATTTTAGAGGAATATTTGTACGTTTCAAAAATGCAGACTTAGAAACTTTTCTGCTGAAAAACACAATGCATTTCTATAGAAGGAAATACAAAATACTGGTAAGTACGCTTAGAATTTCTTTCCAGGGTCAGTGCTGGTCTAAAAGATGCAGCACTGGGTTCTCTCCTGATAACAGGTGAGTAAATCGGAATTCATAGTTCAAATGATTTTCGAGGAATATTTGTGCATTTCAAAATTGGACACTTAGAAACTTTTCTGTTGAAAACCACACAATGGATTCCCATGGAAGGAAATACAAGTTACTAGTAAGTACACTTAGAATTACTTTCCAGGGTCAGTGCTGGGCTAAAAGATGCAGCACTGGGTTCTCTCCTGATAACAGGTGAGTAAATCGGAATTCGTAGTTCGGCTGATTCTAGAGGAATATTTGTGCGTTTCAAAAATGGACACTTAGAAACTTTTCTGTTGAAAACCACAAAATGGATTCCTATGGAAGGAAATACAAGTTACTGGTAAGTAAGCTTAGAATTACTTTCCAGGGTCAGTGCTGGTCTAAAAGATGCAGCACTGGGTTCTCTCCTTATAACAGGTGAGTAAATCAGAATTTGTAGTTCGACTGATTTTAGAGGTATATTTGTACATTTCAAAAATGGACACTGAGAAACTCTTCTGATGAAGACCACACAATGGATTCCTATGGAAGGAAATACAAGTTACTGGTAAGTACTCTTAGAATTGCTTTCCAGGGTCAGTGCTGGGCTAAAATATGCAGCACCGGGTTCTCTCCGGATAACAGGTGAGTAAATCGGAATTCATAGTTCGACTGATTTTCGAGGAATATTTGTACGTTTCAAAAAAGGAGACTTAGAAACTTTTCTGCTGAAAACCACACAATGGATTCCTATGGAAGGAAATGCAAGTTACTGGTAAGTATGCTTAGAATTACTTTTCACCGTAAGTGCTGGGCTAACAGATGCAGCACTGGGTTCTCTCCTGATAACAGGTGAGTACATCCAAATGCGTAGTTCGACTGATTTTAGAGGAATATTTGTACGATTCAAAAATGGAGACTTAGAAACTTTTCTGCTGAAAACCACACAATGGATTCCTATTGAAGGAAATACAAGTTACGGGTAAGTACGTTTAGAATTACTTTTCAGGGTCAGTGCTGGGCTAACAGATGCAGCACTGGGTTCTCTCCTGATAACAGGTTAGTAAATCGGAATTCGAAGTTTGGCTGATTTTAGAGGAATATTTGTATGTTTCAAAAATATACACTTCGAAACTTTTCTGCTGAAAACCACACAATGGATTCCTATGGAAGGAATTCAAGTTACTGGTAAGTACGCTTAGAATTACTTTTCAGGGTCAGTGCTGGGCTAACAGATGCAGCCCTGGGTTCTCTCCTGATAACAGGTGAGTAAATCAGAATTTGTAGTTCGGCTGATTTTAGAGGAATATTTGTACGTTTCAAAAATGGAGACTTAGAAACTTTTCTGCTGAAAACCACACAATGGATTCCTATTGAAGGAAATACAAGTCACGGGTAAGTACGCTTAAAATTACTTTTCAGGGTCAGTGCTGGGCTAACAGATGCAGCACTGGGTTCTCTCCTGATAACAGGTTAGTAAATCGGAATTCGAAGTTTGGCTGATTTTAGAGGAATATTTGTATGTTTCAAAAATATACACTTCGAAGCTTTTCTGCTGAAAACCACACAATGGATTCCTATGGAAGGAATTCAAGTTACTGGTAAGTACGCTTAGAATTACTTTTCAGGGTCAGTGCTGGGCTAACAGATGCAGCCCTGGGTTCTCTCCTGATAACAGGTGAGTAAATCAGAATTTGTAGTTCGGCTGATTTTAGAGGAATATTTGTACGTTTCAAAAATGGAGACTTAGAAACTTTTCTGCTGAAAACCACACAATGGATTCCTATGGAAGGAAATACAAGTTACTGGTAAGTACGCTTAGAATTACTTTTCAGCTTAAGTGCTAGGCTAACACATGCAGACCTGGGTTCTCTCCTGATAACAGTTGAGTAAATTGGAATTCGTAGTTCGGCTGATTTTAGAGGAATATTTGTGCGTTTCAAAAATGGACCCTTAGAAACTTTTCTGCTGAAAACCACACTATGCATTTCTATGGAAGGAAATACAAGTTACTGGTAAGTACGCTTAGAATTACTTTTCAGGGTCAGTGCTGGGCTAACAGATGCAGCCCTGGGTTCTCTCCTGATAACAGGTGAGTAAATCGGAATTCGTAGTTCGGCTGATTTTAGAGGAATATTTGTGCGTTTCAAAAATGGACACTTAGAAACTTTTCTGATGAAAACCAAACTATGGATTCCTATGGAAGGAAATACAAGTTACTGGCAAGAATGCTTAGAATTACTTTCCAGTGTCAGTGCTGGGCTAAAAGAAGCAGCACTGGGATCTCTCCCGATAACAGGTGAGTAAATAGGAATTCATAGTTTGACTGACTTTAGAGGAATATTTGTACATTTCAAAAATTGAAAATTAGAAACTTTTCTGGTGAATACCACACAATGGATTCCTATGGAAGGAAATACAAGTTACTGGTAAGTATGCTTAGAATTACTTTTCAGGGTCAGTGCTGGGCTATCAGATGCAGCCCTGGGTTCTCTCCTGATAACAGGTGAGTAAATCAGAATTTGTAGTTCGGCTAATTTTAGAGGAATATTTGTATGTTTCAAAAATATGCACTTAGAAACGTTTCTGCCGAAAACCACACAATGGATTCCTATGGAAGGAAATACAAGTTACTGGTAAGTACGCTTAGAATTACTTTTCAGGGTCAGTGCTGGGCTCACAGATGCAGCCCTGGGTTCTCTCCTGATAACAGGTGAGTAAATCAGAATTCGTAGTTCGGCTGATTTTAGAGGAATATTTGTACGTTTCAAAAATGTAGACTTAGAAACTTTTCTGCTGAAAACCACACAAAGGATTCCTATGGAAGGAAATACAAGTTACTGGTAAGTACTCTTAGAATTACTTTTCAGGGTCAGTGCTGGTCTAAAAGATGCAGCACTGGGTTCTCTCCTGATAACAGATGAGTAAATCGGAATTCGTAGTTCGACTGATTTTAGAGGAATATTTGTACATTTCAAAAATTGACACTTAGAAACTTTTCAGTTGAAAACCACACAATGGATTCCTACGGAAGGAAATACAAGTTACTGGTAAGTACGCTTAGAATTACTTTCGAGGGTCAGTGCTGGTCTAAAAGATGCAGCACTGGGTTCCCTCCTAATAACAGGTGAGTAAATCGGAATTCGTAGTTCGACTGATTTTAGAGGAATATTTGTACATTTCAAAAATGGACACTTAGAAACTTTTCTGGTGAAGACCACACAATGGATTCCTTTGGAAGGAAATACAAGTTACTGGTAAGTATGCTTAGAATTACTTTCCAGGGTCAGAGCTGGGCTAAAAGAAGCAGCACTGGGTTCTCTCCCGATAACAGGTGAGTAAATCGGAATTCGTAGTTTGACTGATTCTATAGGAATATTTGTACGTTTCAAAAATGGACACTTAGAAACTATTCTGTTGAAAACCACACAATGGATTCCTATGGAAGGAAATACAAGTTACTGGTAAGTACGCTTAGAATTACTTTCCAGGGTCAGTGCTGGTCTAAAAGATGCAGCACTGGGTTCTCTCCTGATAACAGGTGAGTAAATCGGAATTTGTAGTTTGACTGATTTTAGAGGTATATTTGTACATTTCAAAAATGGACACTAGAAACATTTCTGATGAAGACCACACAATGTATTCCTATGGAAGGAAATACAAGTTACTGGTAAGTACTCTTAGAATTGCTTTCCAGGGTCAGTGCTGGGCTAACAGATGCAGCCCTGGGTTCTCTCCTGATAACAGGTGAGTAAATCGGAATTCGTAGTTCGGCTGATTTTAGAGGAATATTTGTGCGTTTCAAAAATGGACACTTAGAAACTTTTCTGATGAAAACCACACAATGGATTCCTATGGAAGGAAATATAAGTTACTGGTAAGTATACTTAGAATTACTTTTCAGTGTAAGTGCTGGGCTAACAGATGCAGCACTGGGTTCTCTGCTGATAACAGGGGAGTAATTCCGAATTCGTAGTTCGACTGATTTTAGAGGAATATTTGTACATTTCAAAAATGGACACTTAGAAACTTTTCTGCTGAAAACCACACAATGGATTCCTATGGAAGGAAATACAAGTAACTGGTAAGTACACTTAGAATTACTTTTCGGGGTCAGTGCTGGGCTATCAGATGCAGCCCTGGGTTCTCTCCTGATAACAGGTGAGTAAATCAGAATTCGTAGTTCGGCTAATTTTAGAGGAATATTTGTATGTTTCAAAAATATGCACTTAGAAACGTTTCTGCCGAAAACCACACAATGGATTCCTATGGAAGGAAATACAAGTTACTGGTAAGTACGCTTAGAATTACTTTTCAGGGTCAGTGCTGGGCTCACAGATGCAGCCCTGGGTTCTCTCCTGATAACAGGTGAGTAAATCAGAATTCGTAGTTCGGCTGATTTTAGAGGAATATTTGTACGTTTCAAAAATGTAGACTTAGAAACTTTTCTGCTGAAAACCACACAAAGGATTCCTATGGAAGGAAATACAAGTTACTGGTAAGTACTCTTAGAATTACTTTTCAGGGTCAGTGCTGGTCTAAAAGATGCAGCACTGGGTTCTCTCCTGATAACAGATGAGTAAATCGGAATTCGTAGTTCGACTGATTTTAGAGGAATATTTGTACATTTCAAAAATGGACACTTAGAAACTTTTCTGGTGAAGACCACACAATGGATTCCTTTGGAAGGAAATACAAGTTACTGGTAAGTATGCTTAGAATTACTTTCCAGGGTCAGTGCTGGGCTAAAAGAAGCAGCACTGGGTTCTCTCCCGATAACAGGTGAGTAAATCGGAATTCGTAGTTTGACTGATTCTATAGGAATATTTGTACGTTTCAAAAATGGACACTTAGAAACTATTCTGTTGAAAACCACACAATGGATTCCTATGGAAGGAAATACAAGTTACTGGTAAGTACGCTTAGAATTACTTTCCAGGGTCAGTGCTGGTCTAAAAGATGGAGCACTGGGTTCTCTCTTGATAACAGGTGAGTAAATCAGAATTTGTAGTTCGACTGATTTTAGAGGAATATTTGTACATTTCAAAAATGGACACTAGAAACTTTTCTGATAAAGACCACACAATGGATTCCTATGGAAGGAAATACAAGTTACTGGTAAGTACTCTTAGAATTGCTTTCCAGGGTCAGTGCTAGGCTAAAAGATGCAGCACTGGGTTCTCTCTGGATAACAGGTGAGTAAATCGGAATTCATAGTTCGACTGATTTTCGAGGAATATTTGTACGTTTCAAAAATGGAGACTTAGAAACTTTTCTGCTGAAAACCACACAATGGATTCCTATGGAAGGAAATACAAGTTACTGGTAAGTATGCTTAGAATTACTTTTTACCGTAAGCGCTGGGCTAACAGATGCAGCACTGGGTTCTCTCCTGATAACAGGTGAGTAAATCCAAATTCGTAGTTCGACTGATTTTAGAGGAATATTTGTACATTTCAAAAATGAAGACTTAGAAACTTTTCTGCTGAAAACCACACAATGGATTCCTATGGAAGGAAATACAAGTTACTGGTAAGTACGCTTAGAATTACTTTTCAGGGTCAGTGCTGGGCTAACAGATGCAGCACTGGGTTCTCTCCTGATAACAGGTTAGTAAATCGGAATTCGAAGTTCGGCTGATTTTAGAGGAATATTTGTATGTTTCAAAAATATACACTTAGAAACTTTTCTGCTGAAAACCACACAATGGATTCCTATGGAAGGAAATACAAGTTTCTGGTAAGTACGCTTAGAATTACTTTCCAGGGTCAGTGATGGGCTAAAAGATGCAGCACTGGGTTCTCTCCTGATAACAGGTGAGTAAATCGGAATTCGTAGTTCGGCTGATTTTAGAGGAATATTTGTACGTTTCAAAAATGTAGACTTAGAAACTTTTCTGCTGAAAAACACAATGCATTTCTATAGAAGGAAATACAAAATACTGGTAAGTACGCTTAGAATTTCTTTCCAGGGTCAGTGCTGGTCTAAAAGATGCAGCACTGGGTTCTCTCCTGATAACAGGTGAGTAAATCGGAATTCATAGTTCAAATGATTTTCGAGGAATATTTGTGCATTTCAAAATTGGACACTTAGAAACTTTTCTGTTGAAAACCACACAATGGATTCCCATGGAAGGAAATACAAGTTACTAGTAAGTACACTTAGAATTACTTTCCAGGGTCAGTGCTGGGCTAAAAGATGCAGCACTGGGTTCTCTCCTGATAACAGGTGAGTAAATCGGAATTCGTAGTTCGGCTGATTTTAGAGGAATATTTGTGCGTTTCAAAAATGGACACTTAGAAACTTTTCTGTTGAAAACCACAAAATGGATTCCTATGGAAGGAAATACAAGTTACTGGTAAGTAAGCTTAGAATTACTTTCCAGGGTCAGTGCTGGTCTAAAAGATGCAGCACTGGGTTCTCTCCTTATAACAGGTGAGTAAATCAGAATTTGTAGTTCGACTGATTTTAGAGGTATATTTGTACATTTCAAAAATGGACACTGAGAAACTCTTCTGATGAAGACCACACAATGGATTCCTATGGAAGGAAATACAAGTTACTGGTAAGTACTCTTAGAATTGCTTTCCAGGGTCAGTGCTGGGCTAAAATATGCAGCACCGGGTTCTCTCCGGATAACAGGTGAGTAAATCGGAATTCATAGTTCGACTGATTTTCGAGGAATATTTGTACGTTTCAAAAAAGGAGACTTAGAAACTTTTCTGCTGAAAACCACACAATGGATTCCTATGGAAGGAAATGCAAGTTACTGGTAAGTATGCTTAGAATTACTTTTCACCGTAAGTGCTGGGCTAACAGATGCAGCACTGGGTTCTCTCCTGATAACAGGTGAGTACATCCAAATGCGTAGTTCGACTGATTTTAGAGGAATATTTGTACGATTCAAAAATGGAGACTTAGAAACTTTTCTGCTGAAAACCACACAATGGATTCCTATTGAAGGAAATACAAGTTACGGGTAAGTACGTTTAGAATTACTTTTCAGGGTCAGTGCTGGGCTAACAGATGCAGCACTGGGTTCTCTCCTGATAACAGGTTAGTAAATCGGAATTCGAAGTTTGGCTGATTTTAGAGGAATATTTGTATGTTTCAAAAATATACACTTCGAAACTTTTCTGCTGAAAACCACACAATGGATTCCTATGGAAGGAATTCAAGTTACTGGTAAGTACGCTTAGAATTACTTTTCAGGGTCAGTGCTGGGCTAACAGATGCAGCCCTGGGTTCTCTCCTGATAACAGGTGAGTAAATCAGAATTTGTAGTTCGGCTGATTTTAGAGGAATATTTGTACGTTTCAAAAATGGAGACTTAGAAACTTTTCTGCTGAAAACCACACAATGGATTCCTATGGAAGGAAATACAAGTTACTGGTAAGTACGCTTAGAATTACTTTTCAGCGTAAGTGCTGGGCTAACACATGCAGACCTGGGTTCTCTCCTGATAACAGTTGAGTAAATTGGAATTCGTAGTTCGGCTGATTTTAGAGGAATATTTGTGCGTTTCAAAAATGGACCCTTAGAAACTTTTCTGCTGAAAACCACACTATGCATTTCTATGGAAGGAAATACAAGTTACTGGTAAGTACGCTTAGAATTAATTTTCAGGGTCAGTGCTGGGCTAAAAGATGCAGCCCTGGGTTCTCTCCTGATAACAGGTGAGTAAATCGGAATTTGTAGTAGGGCTGATTTTAGAGGAATATTTGTATGTTTCAAAAATGGACACTTAGAAACTTTTCTGCTGAAAACCACACAATGGATTCCTATAGAAGGAAATACAAGTTACTGGTAAGTACACTTAGAATTACTTTCCAGGATCAGTGCTGGTCTAACAGATGCAGCACTGGGTTATCTCCTGATAACAGGTGAGTAAATCGGAATTTGTAGTTCGACTGATTTTAGAGGAATATTTGTACATTTCAAAAATGTACACTTAGAAACTTTTCTGCTGAAAACCACACAATGGATTCCTATGGAAGGAAATACAAGTTACTGGTAAGTACGCTTAGAATTACTTTTCAGGGTCAGTGCTGGGCTAACAGATGCAGCCCTGGGTTCTCTCCTGATAACAGGTGAGTAAATCGGAATTCGTAGTTCGGCTGATTTTAGAGGAATATTTGTGCGTTTCAAAAATGGACACTTAGAAACTTTTCTGATGAAAACCAAACTATGGATTCCTATGGAAGGAAATACAAGTTACTGGCAAGAATGCTTAGAATTACTTTCCAGGGTCAGTGCTGGGCTAAAAGAAGCAGCACTGGGATCTCTCCCGATAACAGGTGAGTAAATAGGAATTCATAGTTTGACTGACTTTAGAGGAATATTTGTACATTTCAAAAATTGAAAATTAGAAACTTTTCTGGTGAAGACCACACAATGGATTCCTATGGAAGGAAATACAAGTTACTGGTAAGTATGCTTAGAATTACTTTTCAGGGTCAGTGCTGGGCTAACAGATGCAGCCCTGGGTTCTCTCCTGATAACAGGTGAGTAAATCTGAATTCATAGTTCGGTTGATTTTAGAGGAATATTTGTACGTTTCAAAAATGGACACTTAGAAACTTTTCCGCTGAAAACCACACAATGGATTCCTATGGAAGGAAACACAAGTTTCTGGTAAGTACGCTTAGAATTACTTTCCAGGGTCGTGCTGGTCTAAAAGATGCAGCACTGGGTTCTCTCCTGATAACAGGTGAGTAAATTGGAATTTGTAGTTCGACTGATTTTAGAGGTATATTTGTACATTTCAAAAATGGACACTTAGAAACATTTCTGATGAAGACCACACAATGTATTCCTATGGAAGGGAATACAAGTTACTGGTAAGTACTCTTAGAATTGCTTTCCAGGGTCAGTGCTGGGCTAAAAGATGCAGCACTGGGTTCTCTCCGGATAACAGGTGAGTAAATCGGAATTCATAGTTCGACTGATTTTCGAGGAATATTTGTACGTTTCAAAAATAGAGACTTAGAAACTTTTCTGCTGAAAACCACACAATGGATTCCTATGGAAGGAAATGCAAGTTACTGGTAAGTATGCTTAGAATTACTTTTCACCGTAAGTGCTGGGCTAACAGATGCAGCACTGGGTTCTCTCCTGATAACAGGTGAGTACATCCAAATTCGTAGTTCGACTGATTTTAGAGGAATATTTGTATGATTCAAAAATGGACACTTAGAAACTTTTCCGCTGAAAACCACACAATGGATTTCTATGGAAGGAAATACAAGTTACTGGTAAGTATTCTTAGAATTACTTTTCAGCGTAAGTGCTGGGCTAACACATGCAGACCTGGGTTCTCTCCTGATAACAGTTGAGTAAATTGGAATTCGTAGTTCGGCTGATTTTAGAGGAATATTTGTGCGTTTCAAAAATGGACCCTTAGAAACTTTTCTGCTGAAAACCACACTATGCATTTCTATGGAAGGAAATACAAGTTACTGGTAAGTACGCTTAGAATTAATTTTCAGGGTCAGTGCTGGGCTAAAAGATGCAGCCCTGGGTTCTCTCCTGATAACAGGTGAGTAAATCGGAATTTGTAGTATGGCTGATTTTAGAGGAATATTTGTATGTTTCAAAAATGGACACTTAGAAACTTTTCTGCTGAAAACCACACAATGGATTCCTATGGAAGGAAATACAAGTTACTGGTAAGTACACTTAGAATTACTTTCCAGGATCAGTGCTGGTCTGAAAGATGCAGCACTGGGTTATCTCCTGATAACAGGTGAGTAAATCGGAATTTGTAGTTCGACTGATTTTAGAGGAATATTTGTACATTTCAAAAATGTACACTTAGAAACTTTTCTGCTGAAAACCACACAATGGATTCCTATGGAAGGAAATACAAGTTACTGGTAAGTACGCTTAGAATTACTTTTCAGGGTCAGTGCTGGGCTAACAGATGCAGCCCTGGGTTCTCTCCTGATAACAGGTGAGTAAATCGGAATTCGTAGTTCGGCTGATTTTAGAGGAATATTTGTGCGTTTCAAAAATGGACACTTAGAAAGTTTTCTGATGAAAACCACACAATGGATTCCTATGGAAGGAAATACAAGTTACTGGCAAGAATGCTTAGAATTACTTTCCAGGGTCAGTGCTGGGCTAAAAGAAGCAACACTGGGTTCTCTCCCGATAACAGGTGAGTAAATAGGAATTCATAGTTTGACTGACTTTAGAGGAATATTTGTACATTTCAAAAATGGACACTTAGAAACTTTTCTGCTGAAAACCACACAATGGATTCCTATGGTAGGAAATACAAGTTACTGGTAAGTACGCTTAGAATTACATTTCAGGGTCAGTGCTGGGCTAACAGATGCAGCCCTGGGTTCTCTCCTGATAACAGGTGAGTAAATCGGACTTCATAGTTTGACTGATTTTAGAGGAAAATGTATACGTTTCAAAAATGGACACTTTGAAACTTTTCTGCTGAAACCACACAATGGATTCCTTTGGAAGGAAATACGAGTTACTGGTAAGTATGCTTAGAATTACTTTCCAGGGTCAGTGCTGGGCTAAAAGAAACAGCACTGGGTTCTCTCCCGATAACAGGTGAGTAAATCGTTATTCATAGTTTGACTGATTCTAGAGGAATATTTGTACATTTCAAAAAAGGACACTTAGAAACTTTTCTGTTGAAAACCACACAATGGATTCCTATGGAAGGAAATACAAGTTACTGGTAAGTACGCTTAGAATTACTTTCCAGGGTCAGTGCTGGGCTAAAAGATGCAGCACTGGGTTCTCTCCTGATAACAGGTGAGTAAATCGGAATTTGTAGTTCGACTGATTTTAGAGGAATATTTGTACGTTTCAAAAATGGACACTTAGAAACATTTCTGATGAAGACCACACAATGGATTCCTATGGAAGGAAATACAAGTTACTGGTAAGTACGCTTAGAATTACTTTCCAGTGTCAGTGCTGGTCTTAAAGATGCAGCACTGGGTTCTCTCCTGATAACAGGTGAGTAAATCGGAATTTGTAGTTCGACTGATTTTAGAGGAATATTTGTACATTTCAAAAATGGACACTTAGAAACTTTTCTGCTGAAAACCACACAATGGATTCCTATGGTAGGAAATACAAGTTACTGGTAAGTACGCTTAGAATTACATTTCAGGGTCAGTGCTGGGCTAACAGATGCAGCCCTGGGTTCTCTCCTGATAACAGGTGAGTAAATCGGACTTCATAGTTTGACTGATTTTAGAAGAAAATTTATACGTTTCAAAAATGGACACTTTGAAACTTTTCTGCTGAAACCACACAATGGATTCCTTTGGAAGGAAATGCGAGTTACTGGTAAGTATGCTTAGAATTACTTTCCAGGGTCAGTGCTGGGCTAAAAGAAACAGCACTGGGTTCTCTCCCGATAACAGGTGAGTAAATCGTTATTCATAGTTTGACTGATTCTAGAGGAATATTTGTACATTTCAAAAAAGGACACTTAGAAACTTTTCTGTTGAAAACCACACAATGGATTCATATGGAAGGAAATACAAGTTACTGGTAAGTACGCTTAGAATTACTTTCCAGGGTCAGTGCTGGGCTAAAAGATGCAGCACTGGGTTCTCTCCTGATAACAGGTGAGTAAATCGGAATTCATAGTTCGACTGATTTTCGAGGAATATTTGTACGTTTCAAAATAGGACAGTTAGAAACTTTTCTGGTGAAAACCACACAATGGATTCCTATGGAAGGAAATACAAGTTACTGGTAAGTACGCTTAGAATTACTTTCCAGGGTCAGTGCTGGGCTCACAGATGCAGCCCTGGGTTCTCTCCTGATAACAGGTGAGTAAATCAGAATTCGTAGTTCGGCTGATTTTAGAGGAATATTTGTACGTTTCAAAAATGTAGACTTAGAAACTTTTCTGCTGAAAACCACACAAAGGATTCCTATGGAAGGAAATACAAGTTACTGGTAAGTACTCTTAGAATTACTTTTCAGGGTCAGTGCTGGTCTAAAAGATGCAGCACTGGGTTCTCTCCTGATAACAGATGAGTAAATCGGAATTCGTAGTTCGACTGATTTTAGAGGAATATTTGTACATTTCAAAAATGGACACTTAGAAACATTTCTGTTGAAAACCACACAATGGATTCCTACGGAAGGAAATACAAGTTACTGGTAAGTACGCTTAGAATTACTTTCGAGGGTCAGTGCTGGTCTAAAAGATGCAGCACTGGGTTCTCTCCCGATAACAGGTGAGTAAATCGGAATTCGAAGTTTGACTGATTCTATAGGAATATTTGTACGTTTCAAAAATGGACACTTAGAAACTTTTCTACTGAAAACCACACAATGCATTTCTATGGAAGGAAAAACAAGTTACTGGTAAGTACGCTTAGAATTACTTTCCAGGGTCAGTGCTGGTCTAAAAGATGCAGCACTGGGTTCTCTCCTGATAACAGGTGAGTAAACCGGAATGTGTAGTTCGACTGATTTTAGAGGAATAATTGTACATTTCAAAAATGGACACTTAGAAACTTTTCTGATAAAGACCACACAATGAATTCCTATGGAAGGAAATACAAGTTACTGGTAAGTACGCCTAGAATTACTTTTCAGGGTCAGTGCTGGGCTAAAAGATGCATCACTGGGTTCTCTCCTGATAACAGGGGAGTAAATCTGAATTCATAGTTCGGTTGATTTTAGAGGAATATTTGTACATTTCAAAAATGGACACTTAGAAACTTTTCTGCTGAAAACCACACAATGGATTCCTATGGAAGGAAATACAAGTTACTGGTAAGTACGCTTAGAATTACTTTCCAGAGTCAGTGCAGGGCTAAAAGATGCAGCACTGGGTTCTCTCCTGATAACAGGTGAGTAAATCGGAATTCGAAGTTCGGCTGATTTTAGAGGTATATTTGTACGTTTCAAAAATGTACACTTAGAAACTTTTCTGCTGAAAACCACACAATGGATTCCTATGGAAGGAAATACAAGTTACTGGTAAGTACGCTTAGAATTACTTTCAAGGGTCAGTGCAGGGCTAAAAGATGCAGCACTGGGTTGTCTCTTGATAACAGGTGAGTAAATCGGAATTTGTAGTTCGGCTGATTTTAGAGGTATATTTCTACGTTTCAAAAATGTACACTTAGAAACTTTTCTGCTGAAAACCACACAATGGATTCCTATGGAAGGAAATACAAGTTACTGGTAAGTATACTTAGAATTACTTTTCAGTGTAAGTGCTGGGCTAACAGATGCAGCACTGGGTTCTCTGCTGATAACAGGTGAGTAATTCCAAATTCGTAGTTCGACTGATTTTAGAGGAATATTTGTACATTTCAAAAATGGACACTTAGAAACTTTTCTGCTGAAAACCACACAATGGATTCCTATGGAAGGAAATACAAGTAACTGGTAAGTACACTTAGAATTACTTTTCGGGGTCAGTGCTGGGCTATCAGATGCAGCCCTGGGTTCTCTCCTGATAACAGGTGAGTAAATCAGAATTCGTAGTTCGGCTAATTTTAGAGGAATATTTGTATGTTTCAAAAATATGCACTTAGAAACTTTTCTGCCGAAAACCACACAATGGATTCCTATGGAAGGAAATACAAGTTAACGGTAAGTACGCTTAGAATTACTTTTCACCGTAAGCGCTGGGCTAACAGATGCAGCACTGGGTTCTCTCCTGATAACAGGTGAGTAAATAGGAATTCGTAGTTCGGCTGGCTTTAGAGGAATATTTGTACGTTTCAAAAATGGACACTTAGAAACTTTTCTGTTGAAAACCACAAAATGGATTCCTATGGAATGAAATACAAGTTACTGGAAAGTACACTTGGAATTACTTTCCAGGGTCAGTGCTGGGCTAAAAGATGCAGCACTGGGTTCTCTCCTGATAACAGGTGGGTAAATCGGAATTCGTAGTTCGGCTGATTTTAGAGGAATATTTGTGCGTTTCAAAAATGGACACTTAGAAACTTTTCTGATGAAAACCACACAATGGTTCCCTATGGAAGGAGATACAAGTTACTGGCAAGTATGCTTAGAATTACCTTCCAGGGTCAGTGCTGGGCTAAAAGAAGCAGCACTGGGTTCTCTCCTGATAACAGGTGAGTAAATCAGACTTCATAGTTTGACTGATTTTAGAGGAATATTTGTACATTTCAAAAATGGACACTTAGAAACTTTTCTGTTGAAAACCACAAAATGGATTCCTATGGAATGAAATACAAGTTACCGGTAAGTACGCTTAGAATTACTTTCCAGGTTCAGTGTTGGTCTAACAGATGCAGCACTGGGTTCTCTCCTGATAACAGGCGAGTAAATCGGAATTCGTAGTTCGACTGATTTTAGAGGAATATTTGTACATTTCAAAAATGGACACTTAGAAACTTTTCTGGTGAAGACCACACAATGGATTCCTATGGAAGGAAATACAAATTACTGGTAAGTACTCTTAGAATTACTTTTCAGATTCAGTGCTGGGCTAAAAGGTGCAGCACTGGGTTCTCTCCTGATAACAGGTGAGTAAATCGGAATTCATAGTTCGGTTGATTTTGGAGGAATATTTGTACGTTTCAACAATGGACACTTAGAAACTTTTCTGCTGAAAACCACACAATGGATTCCTATGGAAGGAAATACAAGTTACTGGTAAGTATGCTTAGAATTACTTTTCAGGGTTGTGCTGGGCTAAAAGATGCAGCACTGGGTTCTCTCCTGATAACAGGTGAGTAAATCGGAATTCGTAGTTCCGCTGATTTTAGAGGTATATTTGTACGTTTCAAAAATGTACACTTAGAAACTTTTCTGCTGAAAACAACACAATGGATTCCTATGGAAGGAAATACAAGTTACTGGTAAGTATGCTTAGAATTACTTTTCAGGGTCAGTGCTGGGCTAAAAGAAGTAGCACTGGGTTCTCTCCCGATAACAGGTGAGTAAATCAGACTTCATAGTTTGACTGATTTTAGAGGAATATTTGTACATTTCAAAAATGGACACTTAGAAACTTTTCTGTTGAAAACCACAAAATGGATTTCTATGGAATGAAATACAAGTTACTGGAAAGTACACTTAGAATTACTTTCCAGGGTCAGTGCTGGGCTAAAAGATGCAGCACTGGGTTCTCTCCTAATAACAGGTGAGTAAATTGGAATTCGTAGTTCGGCTGATTTTAGAGGAATATTTGTGCGTTTCAAAAATGGACACTTAGAAACTTTTCTGATGAAAACTACACAATGGTTCCCTATGGAAGGAGATACAAGTTACTGGCAAGTATGCTTAGAATTACCTTCCAGGGTCAGTGCTGGGCTAAAAGAAGCAGCACTGGGTTCTCTCCCGATAACAGGTGAGTAAATCAGACTTCATAGTTTGACTGATTTTGGAGGAATATTTGTACATTTCAAAAATGGACACTTAGAAACTTTTCTGTTGAAAACCACAAAATGGATTCCTATGGAATGAAATACAAGTTACCGGTAAGTACGCTTAGAATTACTTTCCAGGTTCAGTGTTGATCTAACAGATGCAGCACTGGGTTCTCTCCTAATAACAGGCGAGTAAATCGGAATTCGTAGTTCGACTGATTTTAGAGGAATATTTGTACATTTCAAAAATGGACACTTAGAAACTTTTCTGGTGAAGACCACACAATGGATTCCTATTGAAGGAAACACAAGTTACCGGTAAGTACGCTTAGAATTACTTTCCAGGTTCAGTGTTGGTCTAAAAGATGCAGCACGGGGTTCTCTCCTGATAACAGGCAAGTAAATCAGAATTCGTAGTTCGACTGATTTTAGAGGAATATTTGTACATTTCAAAAATGGACACTTAGAAACTTTTCTGGTGAAGACCACACAATGGATTCCTAGGAAGGAAATACAAGTTACTGGTAAGTACGCTTAGAATTACTTTTCAGGGTCAGTGCTGGGCTAACAGATGCAGCACTGGGTTCTCTCCTGATAACAGGTGAGTAAATCGGAATTTGTAGTTCGACTGATTTTAGAGGAATATTTGTACATTTCAAAAATGTACACTTAGAAACTTTTCTGCTGAAAACCACACAATGGATTCCTATGGAAGGAAATACAAGTTACTGGTAAGTACGCTTAGAATTACTTTTCAGGGTCAGTGCTGGGCTAACAGATGCAGCCCTGGGTTCTCTCCTGATAACAGGTGAGTAAATCAGAATTTGTAGTTCGGCTGATTTTAGAGGAATATTTGTACGTTTCAAAAATGGACACTTAGAAACTTTTTTGCTGAAAACCACACAATGGATTCCTATGGAAGGAAACACAAGTTTCTGGTAAGTACGCTTAGAATTACTTTCCAGGGTCAGTGCTGGGCTAAAAGATGCAGCACTGGGTTCTCTCCTGATAACAGGTGAGTAAATCGGAATTCGTATTTCGGCTGATTTTAGAGGAATATTTGTGCATTTCAAAAATGGACACTTAGAAACTTTTCTGATGAAAACCACACAATGGTTCCCTATGGAAGGAGATACAAGTTACTGGCAAGTATGCTTAGAATTACCTTCCAGGGTCAGTGCTGGGCAAAAAGAATCAGCACTGGGTTCTCTCCCGATAACAGGTGAGTAAATCAGACTTCATAGTTTGACTGATTTTAGAGGAATATTTGTACGATTCAAAAATGGACACTTAGAAACGTTTCTGTTGAAAACCACAAAATGGATTCCTATGGAATGAAATACAAGTTACCGGTAAGTACGCTTAGAATTACTTTCCAGGTTCAGTGTTGGTCTAAAAGATGCAGCACTGGGTTCTCTCCTGATAACAGGCAAGTAAATCGGAATTCGGAGTTCGACTGATTTTAGAGGAATATTTGTACATTTCAAAAATGGACACTTAGAAACTTTTCTGGTGAAGACCACACAATGGATTCCTAGGAAGGAAATACAAGTTACTGGCAAGTATGCTTAGAATTACTTTCCAGGGTCAGTGCTGGGCTAAAAGAAGCAGCACTGGGTTCTCTCCCGATAACAGGTGAGTAAATCGGAATTCATAGTTTGACTGATTCTAGAGGAATATTTGTACGTTTCAAAAATGGACACTTAGAAACTTTTCTGTTGAAAACCACACAATGGATTCCTATGGAAGGAAATACAAGTTACTGGTAAGTATGCTTAGAATTACTTTCCAGGGTCAGTGCTGGTCTAAAAGATGCAGCACTGGGTTCTCTCCTGATAACAGGTGAGTAATTCGGAATTTGTGGTTCGACTGATTTTAGAGAAATATTTGTACATTTCAAAAAATGACACTTAGAAACTTTTCTGATGAAGACCACACAATGGATTCCTATGGAAGGAAATACAAGTTACTGGTAAGTACACTTAGAATTACTTTCCAGGGTCAGTGCTGGGCTAAAAGATGCAGCACTGGGTTCTCTCCTGATAACAGGTGAGTAATTCGGAATTTGTAGTTCGACTGATTTTAGAGGAATATTTGTACATTTCAAAAAATGACACTTAGAAACTTTTCTGATGAAAACCACACAATGGTTCCCTATGGAAGGAGATACAAGTTACTGGCAAGTATGCTTAGAATTACCTTCCAGGGTCAGTGCTGGGCAAAAAGAATCAGCACTGGGTTCTCTCCCGATAACAGGTGAGTAAATCAGACTTCATAGTTTGACTGATTTTAGAGGAATATTTGTACGATTCAAAAATGGACACTTAGAAACGTTTCTGTTGAAAACCACAAAATGGATTCCTATGGAATGAAATACAAGTTACCGGTAAGTACGCTTAGAATTACTTTCCAGGTTCAGTGTTGGTCTAAAAGATGCAGCACTGGGTTCTCTCCTGATAACAGGCAAGTAAATCGGAATTCGGAGTTCGACTGATTTTAGAGGAATATTTGTACATTTCAAAAATGGACACTTAGAAACTTTTCTGGTGAAGACCACACAATGGATTCCTAGGAAGGAAATACAAGTTACTGGCAAGTATGCTTAGAATTACTTTCCAGGGTCAGTGCTGGGCTAAAAGAAGCAGCACTGGGTTCTCTCCCGATAACAGGTGAGTAAATCGGAATTCATAGTTTGACTGATTCTAGAGGAATATTTGTACGTTTCAAAAATGGACACTTAGAAACTTTTCTGTTGAAAACCACACAATGGATTCCTATGGAAGGAAATACAAGTTACTGGTAAGTATGCTTAGAATTACTTTCCAGGGTCAGTGCTGGTCTAAAAGATGCAGCACTGGGTTCTCTCCTGATAACAGGTGAGTAATTCGGAATTTGTAGTTCGGCTGATTTTCGAGGAATATTTGTGTGTTTCAAAAATGGACACTTAGAAACTTTTCTGATGAAGACCACACAATGGATTCCTATGGAAGGAAATACAAGTTACTGGTAAGTATGCTTAGAATTTTTTTCCAGGGTCAGTGCTGGTCTAAAAGATGCAGCACTGGGTTCTCTCCTGATAACAGGTGAGTAATTCGAAATTTGTAGTTCGACTGATTTTAGAGGAATATTTGTACATTTCAAAAAATGACACTTAGAAACTTTTCTGATGAAGACCACACAATGGATTCCTATGGAAGGAAATACAAGTTACTGGTAAGTACACTTAGAATTACTTTCCAGGGTCAGTGCTGGTCTAAAAGATGCAGCACTGGGTTATCTCCTGATAACAGGTGAGTAAATCGGATATTGTAGTTCGACTGATTTTAGAGGAATATTTGTACGTTTCAAAAATGGACACTTAGAAACTATTCTGTTGAAAACCACACAATGGATTCCTATGGAAGGAAATACAAGTTACTGGTAAGTATGCTTAGAATTACTTTCCAGGGTCAGTGCTGGTCTAAAAGATGCAGCACTGGGTTCTCTCCTGATAACAGGTGAGTAATTCGGAATTCGTAGTTCGGCTGATTTTAGAGGAATATTTGTGCGTTTCAAAAATGGACACTTAGAAACTTTTCTGTTGAAAACCACAAAATGGATTCCTATGGAAGGAAATACAAGTTACTGGTAAGTACGCTTAGAATTACTTTCCAGGTTCAGTGTTGGTCTAAAAGAAGCAGCACTGGGTTCTCTCCCGATAACAGGTGAGTAAATAGGAATTCGTAGTTTGACTGATTCTATGGGAATATTGGTACGTTTCAAAAATGGACACTTAGAAACTATTCTGTTGAAAACCACACAATGGATTCCTATGGAAGGAAATACAAGTTACTGGTAAGTAGGCTTAGAATTACTTTCCAGGGTCAGTGCTGGTCTAAAAGATGCAGCACTGGGTTCTCTCCTTATAACAGGTGAGTAAATCCAAATTCGTAGTTCGACTGATTTTAGAGGAATATTTGTACATTTCAAAAATGGAGACTTAGAAACTTTTCTGCTGTAAACCACACAATGGATTCCTATTGAAGGAAATACAAGTTACCGGTAAGTACGCTTAGAATTACTTTCCAGGTTCAGTGTTGGTCTAAAAGATGCAGCACGGGGTTCTCTCCTGATAACAGGCAAGTAAATCAGAATTCGTAGTTCGACTGATTTTAGAGGAATATTTGTACATTTCAAAAATGGACACTTAGGACCTTTTCTGGTGAAGACCACACAATGGATTCCTAGGAAGGAAATACAAGTTACTGGTAAGTACGCTTAGAATTACTTTTCAGGGTCAGTGCTGGGCTAACAGATGCAGCACTGGGTTCTCTCCTGATAACAGGTTAGTAAATCGGAATTCGAAGTTTGGCTGATTTTAGAGGAATATTTGTATGTTTCAAAAATATACACTTCGAAACTTTTCTGCTGAAAACCACACAATGGATTCCTATGGAAGGAATTCAAGTTACTGGTAAGTACGCTTAGAATTACTTTTCAGGGTCAGTGCTGGGCTAACAGATGCAGCCCTGGGTTCTCTCCTGATAACAGGTGAGTAAATCAGAATTTGTAGTTCGGCTGATTTTAGAGGAATATTTGTACGTTTCAAAAATGGACACTTAGAAACTTTTTTGCTGAAAACCACACAATGGATTCCTATGGAAGGAAACACAAGTTTCTGGTAAGTACGCTTAGAATTACTTTCCAGGGTCAGTGCTGGGCTAAAAGATGCAGCACTGGGTTCTCTCCTGATAACAGGTGAGTAAATCGGAATTCGTATTTCGGCTGATTTTAGAGGAATATTTGTGCATTTCAAAAATGGACACTTAGAAACTTTTCTGATGAAAACCACACAATGGTTCCCTATGGAAGGAAATACAAGTTACTGGCAAGTATGCTTAGAATTACCTTCCAGGGTCAGTGCTGGGCAAAAAGAATCAGCACTGGGTTCTCTCCCGATAACAGGTGAGTAAATCAGACTTCATAGTTTGACTGATTTTAGAGGAATATTTGTACGATTCAAAAATGGACACTTAGAAACGTTTCTGTTGAAAACCACAAAATGGATTCCTATGGAATGAAATACAAGTTACCGGTAAGTACGCTTAGAATTACTTTCCAGGTTCAGTGTTGGTCTAAAAGATGCAGCACTGGGTTCTCTCCTGATAACAGGCAAGTAAATCGGAATTCGGAGTTCGACTGATTTTAGAGGAATATTTGTACATTTCAAAAATGGACACTTAGAAACTTTTCTGGTGAAGACCACACAATGGATTCCTAGGAAGGAAATACAAGTTACTGGCAAGTATGCTTAGAATTACTTTCCAGGGTCAGTGCTGGGCTAAAAGAAGCAGCACTGGGTTCTCTCCCGATAACAGGTGAGTAAATCGGAATTCATAGTTTGACTGATTCTAGAGGAATATTTGTACGTTTCAAAAATGGACACTTAGAAACTTTTCTGTTGAAAACCACACAATGGATTCCTATGGAAGGAAATACAAGTTACTGGTAAGTATGCTTAGAATTACTTTCCAGGGTCAGTGCTGGTCTAAAAGATGCAGCACTGGGTTCTCTCCTGATAACAGGTGAGTAATTCGGAATTTGTAGTTCAACTGATTTTAGAGGAATATTTGTACATTTCAAAAAATGACACTTAGAAACTTTTCTGATGAAGACCACACAATGGATTCCTATGGAAGGAAATACAAGTTACTGGTAAGTACACTTAGAATTACTTTCCAGGGTCAGTGCTGGGCTAAAAGATGCAGCACTGGGTTCTCTCCTGATAACAGGTGAGTAATTCGGAATTTGTAGTTCGACTGATTTTAGAGGAATATTTGTACATTTCAAAAATGACACTTAGAAACTTTTCTGATGAAAACCACACAATGGTTCCCTATGGAAGGAGATACAAGTTACTGGCAAGTATGCTTAGAATTACCTTCCAGGGTCAGTGCTGGGCAAAAAGAATCAGCACTGGGTTCTCTCCCGATAACAGGTGAGTAAATCAGACTTCATAGTTTGACTGATTTTAGAGGAATATTTGTACGATTCAAAAATGGACACTTAGAAACGTTTCTGTTGAAAACCACAAAATGGATTCCTATGGAATGAAATACAAGTTACCGGTAAGTACGCTTAGAATTACTTTCCAGGTTCAGTGTTGGTCTAAAAGATGCAGCACTGGGTTCTCTCCTGATAACAGGCAAGTAAATCGGAATTCGGAGTTCGACTGATTTTAGAGGAATATTTGTACATTTCAAAAATGGACACTTAGAAACTTTTCTGGTGAAGACCACACAATGGATTCCTAGGAAGGAAATACAAGTTACTGGCAAGTATGCTTAGAATTACTTTCCAGGGTCAGTGCTGGGCTAAAAGAAGCAGCACTGGGTTCTCTCCCGATAACAGGTGAGTAAATCGGAATTCATAGTTTGACTGATTCTAGAGGAATATTTGTACGTTTCAAAAATGGACACTTAGAAACTTTTCTGTTGAAAACCACACAATGGATTCCTATGGAAGGAAATACAAGTTACTGGTAAGTATGCTTAGAATTACTTTCCAGGGTCAGTGCTGGTCTAAAAGATGCAGCACTGGGTTCTCTCCTGATAACAGGTGAGTAATTCGGAATTTGTAGTTCGACTGATTTTAGAGGAATATTTGTACATTTCAAAAAATGACACTTAGAAACTTTTCTGATGAAGACCACACAATGGATTCCTATGGAAGGAAATACAAGTTACTGGTAAGTACACTTAGAATTACTTTCCAGGGTCAGTGCTGGGCTAAAAGATGCAGCACTGGGTTCTCTCCTGATAACAGGTGAGTAATTCGGAATTTGTAGTTCGACTGATTTTAGAGGAATATTTGTACATTTCAAAAAATGACACTTAGAAACTTTTCTGATGAAGACCACACAATGGATTCCTATGGAAGGAAATACAAGTTACTGGTAAGTACACTTAGAATTACTTTCCAGGGTCAGTGCTGGTCTAAAAGATGCAGCACTGGGTTATCTCCTGATAACAGGTGAGTAAATCGGAATTTGTAGTTCGACTGATTTTAGAGGAATATTTGTACATTTCAAAAATGTACCCTTAGAAACTTTTCTGCTGAAAACCACACAATGGATTCCTATGGAAGGAAATATAAGTTACTGGTAAGTACGCTTAGAATTACTTTTCAGAGTCAGTGCTGGGCTAAAAGGTGCAGCACTGGGTTCTCTCCTGATAACAGGTGAGTAAATCGGAATTCATAGTTCGGTTGATTTTAGAGGAATATTTGTGCGTTTCAAAAATGGACATTTAGAAACTTTTCTGATGAAAACCACACAATGGATTCCTATGGAAGGAAATACAAGTTACTGGCAAGAATGCTTAGAATAACTTTCCAGGGTCATTGCTGGGCTAAAAGAAGCAGCACGGGGTTCTCTCCCGATAACAGGTGAGTAAATAGGAATTCATAGTTTGACTGACTTTAGAGGAATATTTGTACATTTCAAAAATTGACACTTAGAAACTTTTCTGGTGAAGACCACACAATGGATTCCTATGGAAGGAAATACAAGTTACTGGTAAGTATGCTTAGAATTACTTTTCAGGGTCAGTGCTGGGCTAACAGATGCAGCCCTGGGATCTCTCCTGATAACAGGTGTGTAAATCGGAATTCGTAGTTCGGCTGATTTTCGAGGAATATTTGTGCGTTTCAAAAATGGACACTTAGAAACTTTTCTGATGAAGACCACACAATGGATTCCTATGGAAGGAAATACAAGTTACTGGTAATTATGCTTAGAATTTTTTTCCAGGGTCAGTGCTGGTCTAAAAGATGCAGCACTGGGTTCTCTCCTGATAACAGGTGAGTAATTCGAAATTTGTAGTTCGACTGATTTTAGAGGAATATTTGTACATTTCAAAAAATGACACTTAGAAACTTTTCTGATGAAGACCACACAATGGATTCCTATGGAAGGAAATACAAGTTACTGGTAAGTACACTTAGAATTACTTTCCAGGGTCAGTGCTGGTCTAAAAGATGCAGCACTGGGTTATCTCCTGATAACAGGTGAGTAAATCGGATATTGTAGTTCGACTGATTTTAGAGGAATATTTGTACGTTTCAAAAATGGACACTTAGAAACTATTCTGTTGAAAACCACACAATGGATTCCTATGGAAGGAAATACAAGTTACTGGTAAGTACGCTTAGAATTACTTTTCAGGGTCAGTGCTGGGCTAACAGATGCAGCCCTGGGTTCTCTCCTGATAACAGGTGAGTAAATCGGAATTCGTAGTTCGGCTGATTTTAGAGGAATATTTGTGCGTTTCAAAAATGGACACTTAGAAACTTTTCTGTTGAAAACCACAAAATGGATTCCTATGGAAGGAAATACAAGTTACTGGTAAGTACGCTTAGAATTACTTTCCAGGTTCAGTGTTGGTCTAAAAGAAGCAGCACTGGGTTCTCTCCCGATAACAGGTGAGTAAATAGGAATTCGTAGTTTGACTGATTCTATAGGAATATTTGTACGTTTCAAAAATGGACACTTAGAAACTATTCTGTTGAAAACCACACAATGGATTCCTATGGAAGGAAATACAAGTTACTGGTAAGTACGCTTAGAATTACTTTCCAGGGTCAGTGCTGGTCTAAAAGATGGAGCACTGGGTTCTCTCTTGATAACAGGTGAGTAAATCGGAATTTGTAGTTCGACTGATTTTAGAGGAATATTTGTACATTTCAAAAATGGACACTTAGAAACTTTTCTGATGAAGACCACACAATGGATTCCTATGGAAGGAAAACCAAGTTACTGGTAAGTACGCTTAGAATTACTTTCCAGGGTCAGTGCTGGTCTAAAAGATGCAGCACTGGGTTCTCTCCTTATAACAGGTGAGTAAATCCAAATTCGTAGTTCGACTGATTTTAGAGGAATATTTGTACGTTTCAAAAATGGAGACTTAGAAACTTTTCTGCTGAAAACCACACAATGGATTCCTATTGAAGGAAATACAAGTTACCGGTAAGTACGCTTAGAATTACTTTCCAGGTTCAGTGTTGGTCTAAAAGATGCAGCACGGGGTTCTCTCCTGATAACAGGCAAGTAAATCGGAATTCGTAGTTCGACTGATTTTAGAGGAATATTTGTACATTTCAAAAATGGACACTTAAAAACTTTTCTGATGAAGACCACACAATGGATTCCTAGGAAGGAAATACAAGTTACTGGTAAGTACGCTTAGAATTACTTTTCAGGGTCAGTGCTGGGCTAACAGATGCAGCACTGGGTTCTCTCCTGATAACAGGTTAGTAAATCGGAATTCGAAGTTTGGCTGAATTTAGAGGAATATTTGTATGTTTCAAAAATATACACTTCGAAACTTTTCTGCTGAAAACCATACAATGGATTCCTATGGAAGGAATTCAAGTTACTGGTAAGTACGCTTAGAATTACTTTTCAGGGTCAGTGCTGGGCTAACAGATGCAGCCCTGGGTTCTCTCCTGATAACAGGTGAGTAAATCAGAATTTGTAGTTCGGCTGATTTTAGAGGAATATTTGTACGTTTCAAAAATGGACACTTAGAAACTTTTTTGCTGAAAACCACACAATGGATTCCTATGGAAGGAAACACAAGTTTCTGGTAAGTACGCTTAGAATTACTTTCCAGGGTCAGTGCTGGGCTAAAAGATGCAGCACTGGGTTATCTCCTGATAACAGGTGAGTAAATCGGAATTCGTAGTTCGGCTGATTTTAGAGGAATATTTGTGCGTTTCAAAAATGGACACTTAGAAACTTTTCTGATGAAAACCACACTATGGATTCCTATGGAAGGAAATACAAGTTACTGGCAAGAATGCTTAGAATTTCTTTCCAGGGTCAGTGCTGGGCTAAAAGAAGCAGCACTGGGTTCTCTCCCGATAACAGGTGAGTAAATAGGAATTCATAGTTTGACTGACTTTAGAGGAATATTTGTACATTTCAAAAATTGACACTTAGAAACTTTTCTGGTGAAGACCACACAATGGATTCCTATGGAAGGAAATACAAGTTACAGGTAAGTATTCTTAGAATTACTTTTCAGCGTAAGTGCTGGGCTAACACATGCAGACCTGGGTTCTCTCCTGATAACAGTTGAGTAAATTGGAATTCGTAGTTCGGCTGATTTTAGAGGAATATTTGTGCGTTTCAAAAATGGACACTTAGAAACTTTTCTGCTGAAAACCACACAATGCATTTCTATGGAAGGAAATACAAGTTACTGGTAAGTACGCTTAGAATTAATTTTCAGGGTCAGTGCTGGGCTAAAAGATGCAGCCCTGGGTTCTCTCCTGATAACAGGTGAGTAAATCGGAATTTGTAGTAGGGCTGATTTTAGAGGAATATTTGTATGTTTCAAAAATGGACACTTAGAAACTTTTCTGCTGAAAACCACACAATGGATTCCTATGGAAGGAAATACAAGTTACTGGTAAGTACACTTAGAATTACTTTCCAGGGTCAGTGCTGGTCTAAAAGATGCAGCACTGGGTTATCTCCTGATAACAGGTGAGTAAATCGGAATTTGTAGTTCGACTGATTTTAGAGGAATATTTGTACATTTCAAAAATGTACACTTAGAAACTTTTCTGCTGAAAACCACACAATGGATTCCTATGGAAGGAAATACAAGTTACTGGCAAGAATGCTTAGAATTACTTTCCAGGGTCAGTGCTGGGCTAAAAGAAGCAGCACTGGGTTCTCTCCCGATAACAGGTGAGTAAATAGGAATTCATAGTTTGACTGACTTTAGAGGAATATTTGTACATTTCAAAAATTGACACTTAGAAACTTTTCTGGTGAAGACCACACAATGGATTCCTATGGAAGGAAATACAAGTTACTGGTAAGTACGCTTAGAATTACATTTCAGGGTCAGTGCTGGGCTAACAGATGCAGCCCTGGGTTCTCTCCTGATAAGAGGTGAGTAAATCGGACTTCATAGTTTGACTGATTTTAGAGGAAAATTTATACGTTTCAAAAATGGACACTTTGAAACTTTTCTGCTGAAACCACACAATGGATTCCTTTGGAAGGAAATACGAGTTACTGGTAAGTATGCTTAGAATTACTTTCCAGGGTCAGTGCTGGGCTAAAAGAAACAGCACTGGGTTCTCTCCCGATAACAGGTGAGTAAATCGTTATTCATAGTTTGACTGGTTCTAGAGGAATATTTGTACGTTTCAAAAAAGGACACTTAGAAACTTTTCTGTTGAAAACCACACAATGGATTCCTATGGAAGGAAATACAAGTTACTGGTAAGTACGCTTAGAATTACTTTCCAGGGTCAGTGCTGGGCTAAAAGATGCAGCACTGGGTTCTCTCCTGATAACAGGTGAGTAAATCGGAATTCATAGTTCGACTGATTTTCGAGGAATATTTGTATGTTTCAAAATAGGACAGTTAGAAACTTTTCTGGTGAAAACCACACAATGGATTCCAAAGGCAGGAAATACAAGTTACTGGTAAGTACGCTTAGAATTACTTTTCAGGGTCAGTGCTGGGCTAAAAGATGCAGCACTGGGTTCTCTCCTGATAACAGGTGAGTAAATCGGAATTCATAGTTCGGTTGATTTTAGAGGAATATTTGTACGTTTCAACAATGAACACTTGGAAACTTTTCTGCTGAAAACCACACAATGGATTCCTATGGAAAGAAATACAAGTTACTGGTAAGTACGCTTAGAATTACTTTTCAGGGTCGTGCTGGGCTAAATGATGCAGCACTGGGTTCTCTCCTGATAACAGGTGAGTAAATCGGAATTCGTAGTTCCGCTGATTTTAGAGGTATATTTGTACGTTTCAAAATTTACACTTAGAAACTTTTCTGCTGAAAACAACACAATGGATTCCTATGGAAGGAAATACAAGTTACTGGTAAGTATGCTTAGAATTACTTTTCAGGGTCAGTGATGGGCTAACAGATGCAGCCCTGGGTTCTCTCCTGATAAAATGTGAGTAAATCGGAATTCATAGTTCGGCTGATTTTAGAGGAATATGTGTGCGTTTCAAAAATGGACACTTAGAAACTTTTCTGCTGAAAACCACACAATGCATTTCTATGGAAGGAAATACAAGTTACTGGTAAGTACGCTTAGAATTACTTTCCAGGGTCAGTGCTGGTCTAAAAGATGCAGCACTGGGTTCTCTCCTGATAACAGGTGAGTAAACCGGAATGTGTAGTTCGACTGATTTTAGAGGAATATTTGTACATTTCAAAAATGGACACTTAGAAACTTTTCTGATGAAGACCACACAATGAATTCCTATGGAAGGAAATACAAGTTACTGGTAAGTACGCTTAGAATTACTTTCCAGAGTCAGTGCAGGGCTAAAAGATGCAGCACTGGGTTCTCTCCTGATAACAGGTGAGTAAATCGGAATTCGAAGTTCGGCTGATTTTAGAGGTATATTTGTACGTTTCAAAAATGTACACTTAGAAACTTTTCTGCTGAAAACCACACAATGGATTCCTATGGAAGGAAATACAAGTTACTGGTAAGTACGCTTCGAATTACTTTCAAGGGTCAGTGCAGGGCTAAAAGATGCAGCACTGGGTTGTCTCTTGATGACAGGTGAGTAAATCGGAATTTGTAGTTCGGCTGATTTTAGAGGTATATTTGTACGTTTCAAAAATGTACACTTAGAAACTTTTCTGCTGAAAACCACACAATGGATTCCTATGGAAGGAAATACAAGTTACTGGTAAGTATACTTAGAATTACTTTTCAGTGTAAGTGCTGGGCTAACAGATGCAGCACTGGGTTCTCTGCTGATAACAGGTGAGTAATTCCGAATTCGTAGTTCGACTGATTTTAGAGGAATATTTGTACATTTCAAAAATGGACACTTAGAAACTTTTCTGCTGAAAACCACACAATGGATTCCTATGGAAGGAAATACAAGTAACTGGTAAGTACACTTAGAATTACTTTTCGGGGTCAGTGCTGGGCTATCAGATGCAGCCCTGGGTTCTCTCCTGATAACAGGTGAGTAAATCAGAATTTGTAGTTCGGCTAATTTTAGAGGAATATTTGTATGTTTCAAAAATATGCACTTAGAAACGTTTCTGCCGAAAACCACACAATGGATTCCTATGGAAGGAAATACAAGTTACTGGTAAGTACGCTTAGAATTACTTTTCAGGGTCAGTGCTGGGCTCACAGATGCAGCCCTGGGTTCTCTCCTGATAACAGGTGAGTAAATCAGAATTCGTAGTTCGGCTGATTTTAGAGGAATATTTGTACGTTTCAAAAATGTAGACTTAGAAACTTTTCTGCTGAAAACCACACAAAGGATTCCTATGGAAGGAAATACAAGTTACTGGTAAGTACTCTTAGAATTACTTTTCAGGGTCAGTGCTGGTCTAAAAGATGCAGCACTGGGTTCTCTCCTGATAACAGATGAGTAAATCGGAATTCGTAGTTCGACTGATTTTAGAGGAATATTTGTACATTTCAAAAATTGACACTTAGAAACTTTTCAGTTGAAAACCACACAATGGATTCCTACGGAAGGAAATACAAGTTACTGGTAAGTACGCTTAGAATTACTTTCGAGGGTCAGTGCTGGTCTAAAAGATGCAGCACTGGGTTCCCTCCTAATAACAGGTGAGTAAATCGGAATTCGTAGTTCGACTGATTTTAGAGGAATATTTGTACATTTCAAAAATGGACACTTAGAAACTTTTCTGGTGAAGACCACACAATGGATTCCTTTGGAAGGAAATACAAGTTACTGGTAAGTATGCTTAGAATTACTTTCCAGGGTCAGTGCTGGGCTAAAAGAAGCAGCACTGGGTTCTCTCCCGATAACAGGTGAGTAAATCGGAATTCGTAGTTTGACTGATTCTATAGGAATATTTGTACGTTTCAAAAATGGACACTTAGAAACTATTCTGTTGAAAACCACACAATGGATTCCTATGGAAGGAAATACAAGTTACTGGTAAGTACGCTTAGAATTACTTTCCAGGGTCAGTGCTGGTCTAAAAGATGGAGCACTGGGTTCTCTCCTGATAACAGGTGAGTAAATCGGAATTTGTAGTTTGACTGATTCTATAGGAATATTTGTACGTTTCAAAAATGGACACTTAGAAACTTTTCTGATAAAGACCACACAATGGATTACTATGGAAGGAAATACAAGTTACTGGTAAGTACGCTTAGAATTACTTTCCAGGGTCAGTGCTGGTCTAAAAGATGCAGCACTGGGTTCTCTCCTGATAACAGGTGAGTAAATCGGAATTTGTAGTTTGACTGATTTTAGAGGTATATTTGTACATTTCAAAAATGGACACTAGAAACATTTCTGATGAAGACCACACAATGTATTCCTATAGAAGGAAATACAAGTTACTGGTAAGTACTCTTAGAATTGCTTTCCAGGGTCAGTGCTGGGCTAACAGATGTAGCCCTGGGTTCTCTCCTGATAACAGGTGAGTAAATCGGAATTCGTAGTTCGGCTGATTTTAGAGGAATATTTGTGCGTTTCAAAAATGGACACTTAGAAACTTTTCTGATGAAAACCACACAATGGATTCCTATGGAAGGAAATACAAGTTACTGGTAAGTATACTTAGAATTACTTTTCAGTGTAAGTGCTGGGCTAACAGATGCAGCACTGGGTTCTCTGCTGATAACAGGTGAGTAATTCCGAATTCGTAGTTCGACTGATTTTAGAGGAATATTTGTACATTTCAAAAATGGACACTTAGAAACTTTTCTGCTGAAAACCACACAATGGATTCCTATGGAAGGAAATACAAGTAACTGGTAAGTACACTTAGAATTACTTTTCGGGGTCAGTGCTGGGCTATCAGATGCAGCCCTGGGTTCTCTCCTGATAACAGGTGAGTAAATCAGAATTCGTAGTTCGGCTAATTTTAGAGGAATATTTGTATGTTTCAAAAATATGCACTTAGAAACAATTCTGCCGAAAACCACACAATGGATTCCTATGGAAGGAAATACAAGTTACTGGTAAGTACGCTTAGAATTACTTTTCAGGGTCAGTGCTGGGCTCACAGATGCAGCCCTGGGTTCTCTCCTGATAACAGGTGAGTAAATCAGAATTCGTAGTTCGGCTGATTTTAGAGGAATATTTGTACGTTTCAAAAATGTAGACTTAGAAACTTTTCTGCTGAAAACCACACAAAGGATTCCTGTGGAAGGAAATACAAGTTACTGGTAAGTACTCTTAGAATTACTTTTCAGGGTCAGTGCTGGTCTAAAAGATGCAGCACTGGGTTCTCTCCTGATAACAGATGAGTAAATCGGAATTCGTAGTTCGACTGATTTTAGAGGAATATTTGTACATTTCAAAAATGGACACTTAGAAACTTTTCTGGTGAAGACCACACAATGGATTCCTTTGGAAGGAAATACAAGTTACTGGTAAGTATGCTTAGAATTACTTTCCAGGGTCAGTGCTGGGCTAAAAGAAGCAGCACTGGGTTCTCTCCCGATAACAGGTGAGTAAATCGGAATTCGTAGTTTGACTGATTCTATAGGAATATTTGTACGTTTCAAAAATGGACACTTAGAAACTATTCTGTTGAAAACCACACAATGGATTCCTATGGAAGGAAATACAAGTTACTGGTAAGTACGCTTAGAATTACTTTCCAGGGTCAGTGCTGGTCTAAAAGATGGAGCACTGGGTTCTCTCTTGATAACAGGTGAGTAAATCAGAATTTGTAGTTCGACTGATTTTAGAGGAATATTTGTACATTTCAAAAATGGACACTTAGAAACTTTTCTGATAAAGACCACACAATGGATTCCTATGGAAGGAAATACAAGTTACTGGTAAGCACTCTTAGAATTGCTTTCCAGGGTCAGTGCTGGGCTAAAAGATGCAGCACTGGGTTCTCTCTGGATAACAGGTGAGTAAATCGGAATTCATAGTTCGACTGATTTTCGAGGAATATTTGTACGTTTCAAAAATGGAGACTTAGAAACTTTTCTGCTGAAAACCACACAATGGATTCCTATGGAAGGAAATACAAGTTACTGGTAAGTATGCTTAGAATTACTTTTTACCGTAAGCGCTGGGCTAACAGATGCAGCACTGGGTTCTCTCCTGATAACAGGTGAGTAAATCCAAATTCGTAGTTCGACTGATTTTAGAGGAATATTTGTACATTTCAAAAATGAAGACTTAGAAACTTTTCTGCTGAAAACCACACAATGGATTCCTATGGAAGGAAATACAAGTTACTGGTAAGTACGCTTAGAATTACTTTTCAGGGTCAGTGCTGGGCTAACAGATGCAGCACTGGGTTCTCTCCTGATAACAGGTTAGTAAATCGGAATTCGAAGTTCGGCTGATTTTAGAGGAATATTTGTATGTTTCAAAAATATACACTTAGAAACTTTTCTGCTGAAAACCACACAATGGATTCCTATGGAAGGAAATACAAGTTTCTGGTAAGTACGCTTAGAATTACTTTCCAGGGTCAGTGATGGGCTAAAAGATGCAGCACTGGGTTCTCTCCTGATAACAGGTGAGTAAATCGGAATTCGTAGTTCGGCTGATTTTAGAGGAATATTTGTACGTTTCAAAAATGCAGACTTAGAAACTTTTCTGCTGAAAAACACAATGCATTTCTATAGAAGGAAATACAAAATACTGGTAAGTACGCTTAGAATTTCTTTCCAGGGTCAGTGCTGGTCTAAAAGATGCAGCACTGGGTTCTCTCCTGATAACAGGTGAGTAAATCGGAATTCATAGTTCAAATGATTTTCGAGGAATATTTGTGCATTTCAAAATTGGACACTTAGAAACTTTTCTGTTGAAAACCACACAATGGATTCCCATGGAAGGAAATACAAGTTACTAGTAAGTACACTTAGAATTACTTTCCAGGGTCAGTGCTGGGCTAAAAGATGCAGCACTGGGTTCTCTCCTGATAACAGGTGAGTAAATCGGAATTCGTAGTTCGGCTGATTCTAGAGGAATATTTGTGCGTTTCAAAAATGGACACTTAGAAACTTTTCTGTTGAAAACCACAAAATGGATTCCTATGGAAGGAAATACAAGTTACTGGTAAGTAAGCTTAGAATTACTTTCCAGGGTCAGTGCTGGTCTAAAAGATGCAGCACTGGGTTCTCTCCTTATAACAGGTGAGTAAATCAGAATTTGTAGTTCGACTGATTTTAGAGGTATATTTGTACATTTCAAAAATGGACACTGAGAAACTCTTCTGATGAAGACCACACAATGGATTCCTATGGAAGGAAATACAAGTTACTGGTAAGTACTCTTAGAATTGCTTTCCAGGGTCAGTGCTGGGCTAAAATATGCAGCACCGGGTTCTCTCCGGATAACAGGTGAGTAAATCGGAATTCATAGTTCGACTGATTTTCGAGGAATATTTGTACGTTTCAAAAAAGGAGACTTAGAAACTTTTCTGCTGAAAACCACACAATGGATTCCTATGGAAGGAAATGCAAGTTACTGGTAAGTATGCTTAGAATTACTTTTCACCGTAAGTGCTGGGCTAACAGATGCAGCACTGGGTTCTCTCCTGATAACAGGTGAGTACATCCAAATGCGTAGTTCGACTGATTTTAGAGGAATATTTGTACGATTCAAAAATGGAGACTTAGAAACTTTTCTGCTGAAAACCACACAATGGATTCCTATTGAAGGAAATACAAGTTACGGGTAAGTACGTTTAGAATTACTTTTCAGGGTCAGTGCTGGGCTAACAGATGCAGCACTGGGTTCTCTCCTGATAACAGGTTAGTAAATCGGAATTCGAAGTTTGGCTGATTTTAGAGGAATATTTGTATGTTTCAAAAATATACACTTCGAAACTTTTCTGCTGAAAACCACACAATGGATTCCTATGGAAGGAATTCAAGTTACTGGTAAGTACGCTTAGAATTACTTTTCAGGGTCAGTGCTGGGCTAACAGATGCAGCCCTGGGTTCTCTCCTGATAACAGGTGAGTAAATCAGAATTTGTAGTTCGGCTGATTTTAGAGGAATATTTGTACGTTTCAAAAATGGAGACTTAGAAACTTTTCTGCTGAAAACCACACAATGGATTCCTATTGAAGGAAATACAAGTCACGGGTAAGTACGCTTAAAATTACTTTTCAGGGTCAGTGCTGGGCTAACAGATGCAGCACTGGGTTCTCTCCTGATAACAGGTTAGTAAATCGGAATTCGAAGTTTGGCTGATTTTAGAGGAATATTTGTATGTTTCAAAAATATACACTTCGAAGCTTTTCTGCTGAAAACCACACAATGGATTCCTATGGAAGGAATTCAAGTTACTGGTAAGTACGCTTAGAATTACTTTTCAGGGTCAGTGCTGGGCTAACAGATGCAGCCCTGGGTTCTCTCCTGATAACAGGTGAGTAAATCAGAATTTGTAGTTCGGCTGATTTTAGAGGAATATTTGTACGTTTCAAAAATGGAGACTTAGAAACTTTTCTGCTGAAAACCACACAATGGATTCCTATGGAAGGAAATACAAGTTACTGGTAAGTACGCTTAGAATTACTTTTCAGCTTAAGTGCTAGGCTAACACATGCAGACCTGGGTTCTCTCCTGATAACAGTTGAGTAAATTGGAATTCGTAGTTCGGCTGATTTTAGAGGAATATTTGTGCGTTTCAAAAATGGACCCTTAGAAACTTTTCTGCTGAAAACCACACTATGCATTTCTATGGAAGGAAATACAAGTTACTGGTAAGTACGCTTAGAATTACTTTTCAGGGTCAGTGCTGGGCTAACAGATGCAGCCCTGGGTTCTCTCCTGATAACAGGTGAGTAAATCGGAATTCGTAGTTCGGCTGATTTTAGAGGAATATTTGTGCGTTTCAAAAATGGACACTTAGAAACTTTTCTGATGAAAACCAAACTATGGATTCCTATGGAAGGAAATACAAGTTACTGGCAAGAATGCTTAGAATTACTTTCCAGTGTCAGTGCTGGGCTAAAAGAAGCAGCACTGGGATCTCTCCCGATAACAGGTGAGTAAATAGGAATTCATAGTTTGACTGACTTTAGAGGAATATTTGTACATTTCAAAAATTGAAAATTAGAAACTTTTCTGGTGAATACCACACAATGGATTCCTATGGAAGGAAATACAAGTTACTGGTAAGTATGCTTAGAATTACTTTTCAGGGTCAGTGCTGGGCTATCAGATGCAGCCCTGGGTTCTCTCCTGATAACAGGTGAGTAAATCAGAATTTGTAGTTCGGCTAATTTTAGAGGAATATTTGTATGTTTCAAAAATATGCACTTAGAAACGTTTCTGCCGAAAACCACACAATGGATTCCTATGGAAGGAAATACAAGTTACTGGTAAGTACGCTTAGAATTACTTTTCAGGGTCAGTGCTGGGCTCACAGATGCAGCCCTGGGTTCTCTCCTGATAACAGGTGAGTAAATCAGAATTCGTAGTTCGGCTGATTTTAGAGGAATATTTGTACGTTTCAAAAATGTAGACTTAGAAACTTTTCTGCTGAAAACCACACAAAGGATTCCTATGGAAGGAAATACAAGTTACTGGTAAGTACTCTTAGAATTACTTTTCAGGGTCAGTGCTGGTCTAAAAGATGCAGCACTGGGTTCTCTCCTGATAACAGATGAGTAAATCGGAATTCGTAGTTCGACTGATTTTAGAGGAATATTTGTACATTTCAAAAATTGACACTTAGAAACTTTTCAGTTGAAAACCACACAATGGATTCCTACGGAAGGAAATACAAGTTACTGGTAAGTACGCTTAGAATTACTTTCGAGGGTCAGTGCTGGTCTAAAAGATGCAGCACTGGGTTCCCTCCTAATAACAGGTGAGTAAATCGGAATTCGTAGTTCGACTGATTTTAGAGGAATATTTGTACATTTCAAAAATGGACACTTAGAAACTTTTCTGGTGAAGACCACACAATGGATTCCTTTGGAAGGAAATACAAGTTACTGGTAAGTATGCTTAGAATTACTTTCCAGGGTCAGAGCTGGGCTAAAAGAAGCAGCACTGGGTTCTCTCCCGATAACAGGTGAGTAAATCGGAATTCGTAGTTTGACTGATTCTATAGGAATATTTGTACGTTTCAAAAATGGACACTTAGAAACTATTCTGTTGAAAACCACACAATGGATTCCTATGGAAGGAAATACAAGTTACTGGTAAGTACGCTTAGAATTACTTTCCAGGGTCAGTGCTGGTCTAAAAGATGCAGCACTGGGTTCTCTCCTGATAACAGGTGAGTAAATCGGAATTTGTAGTTTGACTGATTTTAGAGGTATATTTGTACATTTCAAAAATGGACACTAGAAACATTTCTGATGAAGACCACACAATGTATTCCTATGGAAGGAAATACAAGTTACTGGTAAGTACTCTTAGAATTGCTTTCCAGGGTCAGTGCTGGGCTAACAGATGCAGCCCTGGGTTCTCTCCTGATAACAGGTGAGTAAATCGGAATTCGTAGTTCGGCTGATTTTAGAGGAATATTTGTGCGTTTCAAAAATGGACACTTAGAAACTTTTCTGATGAAAACCACACAATGGATTCCTATGGAAGGAAATATAAGTTACTGGTAAGTATACTTAGAATTACTTTTCAGTGTAAGTGCTGGGCTAACAGATGCAGCACTGGGTTCTCTGCTGATAACAGGGGAGTAATTCCGAATTCGTAGTTCGACTGATTTTAGAGGAATATTTGTACATTTCAAAAATGGACACTTAGAAACTTTTCTGCTGAAAACCACACAATGGATTCCTATGGAAGGAAATACAAGTAACTGGTAAGTACACTTAGAATTACTTTTCGGGGTCAGTGCTGGGCTATCAGATGCAGCCCTGGGTTCTCTCCTGATAACAGGTGAGTAAATCAGAATTCGTAGTTCGGCTAATTTTAGAGGAATATTTGTATGTTTCAAAAATATGCACTTAGAAACGTTTCTGCCGAAAACCACACAATGGATTCCTATGGAAGGAAATACAAGTTACTGGTAAGTACGCTTAGAATTACTTTTCAGGGTCAGTGCTGGGCTCACAGATGCAGCCCTGGGTTCTCTCCTGATAACAGGTGAGTAAATCAGAATTCGTAGTTCGGCTGATTTTAGAGGAATATTTGTACGTTTCAAAAATGTAGACTTAGAAACTTTTCTGCTGAAAACCACACAAAGGATTCCTATGGAAGGAAATACAAGTTACTGGTAAGTACTCTTAGAATTACTTTTCAGGGTCAGTGCTGGTCTAAAAGATGCAGCACTGGGTTCTCTCCTGATAACAGATGAGTAAATCGGAATTCGTAGTTCGACTGATTTTAGAGGAATATTTGTACATTTCAAAAATGGACACTTAGAAACTTTTCTGGTGAAGACCACACAATGGATTCCTTTGGAAGGAAATACAAGTTACTGGTAAGTATGCTTAGAATTACTTTCCAGGGTCAGTGCTGGGCTAAAAGAAGCAGCACTGGGTTCTCTCCCGATAACAGGTGAGTAAATCGGAATTCGTAGTTTGACTGATTCTATAGGAATATTTGTACGTTTCAAAAATGGACACTTAGAAACTATTCTGTTGAAAACCACACAATGGATTCCTATGGAAGGAAATACAAGTTACTGGTAAGTACGCTTAGAATTACTTTCCAGGGTCAGTGCTGGTCTAAAAGATGGAGCACTGGGTTCTCTCTTGATAACAGGTGAGTAAATCAGAATTTGTAGTTCGACTGATTTTAGAGGAATATTTGTACATTTCAAAAATGGACACTAGAAACTTTTCTGATAAAGACCACACAATGGATTCCTATGGAAGGAAATACAAGTTACTGGTAAGTACTCTTAGAATTGCTTTCCAGGGTCAGTGCTAGGCTAAAAGATGCAGCACTGGGTTCTCTCTGGATAACAGGTGAGTAAATCGGAATTCATAGTTCGACTGATTTTCGAGGAATATTTGTACGTTTCAAAAATGGAGACTTAGAAACTTTTCTGCTGAAAACCACACAATGGATTCCTATGGAAGGAAATACAAGTTACTGGTAAGTATGCTTAGAATTACTTTTTACCGTAAGCGCTGGGCTAACAGATGCAGCACTGGGTTCTCTCCTGATAACAGGTGAGTAAATCCAAATTCGTAGTTCGACTGATTTTAGAGGAATATTTGTACATTTCAAAAATGAAGACTTAGAAACTTTTCTGCTGAAAACCACACAATGGATTCCTATGGAAGGAAATACAAGTTACTGGTAAGTACGCTTAGAATTACTTTTCAGGGTCAGTGCTGGGCTAACAGATGCAGCACTGGGTTCTCTCCTGATAACAGGTTAGTAAATCGGAATTCGAAGTTCGGCTGATTTTAGAGGAATATTTGTATGTTTCAAAAATATACACTTAGAAACTTTTCTGCTGAAAACCACACAATGGATTCCTATGGAAGGAAATACAAGTTTCTGGTAAGTACGCTTAGAATTACTTTCCAGGGTCAGTGATGGGCTAAAAGATGCAGCACTGGGTTCTCTCCTGATAACAGGTGAGTAAATCGGAATTCGTAGTTCGGCTGATTTTAGAGGAATATTTGTACGTTTCAAAAATGTAGACTTAGAAACTTTTCTGCTGAAAAACACAATGCATTTCTATAGAAGGAAATACAAAATACTGGTAAGTACGCTTAGAATTTCTTTCCAGGGTCAGTGCTGGTCTAAAAGATGCAGCACTGGGTTCTCTCCTGATAACAGGTGAGTAAATCGGAATTCATAGTTCAAATGATTTTCGAGGAATATTTGTGCATTTCAAAATTGGACACTTAGAAACTTTTCTGTTGAAAACCACACAATGGATTCCCATGGAAGGAAATACAAGTTACTAGTAAGTACACTTAGAATTACTTTCCAGGGTCAGTGCTGGGCTAAAAGATGCAGCACTGGGTTCTCTCCTGATAACAGGTGAGTAAATCGGAATTCGTAGTTCGGCTGATTTTAGAGGAATATTTGTGCGTTTCAAAAATGGACACTTAGAAACTTTTCTGTTGAAAACCACAAAATGGATTCCTATGGAAGGAAATACAAGTTACTGGTAAGTAAGCTTAGAATTACTTTCCAGGGTCAGTGCTGGTCTAAAAGATGCAGCACTGGGTTCTCTCCTTATAACAGGTGAGTAAATCAGAATTTGTAGTTCGACTGATTTTAGAGGTATATTTGTACATTTCAAAAATGGACACTGAGAAACTCTTCTGATGAAGACCACACAATGGATTCCTATGGAAGGAAATACAAGTTACTGGTAAGTACTCTTAGAATTGCTTTCCAGGGTCAGTGCTGGGCTAAAATATGCAGCACCGGGTTCTCTCCGGATAACAGGTGAGTAAATCGGAATTCATAGTTTGACTGATTTTCGAGGAATATTTGTACGTTTCAAAAAAGGAGACTTAGAAACTTTTCTGCTGAAAACCACACAATGGATTCCTATGGAAGGAAATGCAAGTTACTGGTAAGTATGCTTAGAATTACTTTTCACCGTAAGTGCTGGGCTAACAGATGCAGCACTGGGTTCTCTCCTGATAACAGGTGAGTACATCCAAATGCGTAGTTCGACTGATTTTAGAGGAATATTTGTACGATTCAAAAATGGAGACTTAGAAACTTTTCTGCTGAAAACCACACAATGGATTCCTATTGAAGGAAATACAAGTTACGGGTAAGTACGTTTAGAATTACTTTTCAGGGTCAGTGCTGGGCTAACAGATGCAGCACTGGGTTCTCTCCTGATAACAGGTTAGTAAATCGGAATTCGAAGTTTGGCTGATTTTAGAGGAATATTTGTATGTTTCAAAAATATACACTTCGAAACTTTTCTGCTGAAAACCACACAATGGATTCCTATGGAAGGAATTCAAGTTACTGGTAAGTACGCTTAGAATTACTTTTCGGGGTCAGTGCTGGGCTATCAGATGCAGCCCTGGGTTCTCTCCTGATAACAGGTGAGTAAATCAGAATTCGTAGTTCGGCTAATTTTAGAGGAATATTTGTATGTTTCAAAAATATGCACTTAGAAACTTTTCTGCCGAAAACCACACAATGGATTCCTATGGAAGGAAATACAAGTTACTGGTAAGTACGCTTAGAATTACTTTTCAGGGTCAGTGCTGGGCTCACAGATGCAGCCCTGGGTTCTCTCCTGATAACAGGTGAGTAAATCAGAATTCGTAGTTCGGCTGATTTTAGAGGAATATTTGTACGTTTCAAAAATGTAGACTTAGATACTTTTCTGCTGAAAACCACACAATGGATTCCTATGGAAGGAAATACAAGTTACTGGTAAGTACTCTTAGAATTACTTTTCAGGGTCAGTGCTGGTCTAAAAGATGCAGCACTGGGTTCACTCCTGATAACAGATGAGTAAATCGGAATTCGTAGTTCGACTGATTTTAGAGGAATATTTGTACATTTCAAAAATGGACACTTAGAAACTTTTCTGCCGAAAACCACACAATGGATTCCTATGGAAGGAAATACAAGTTACTGGTAAGTACGCTTAGAATTTCTTTTCAGGATCAGTGCTGGGCTAAAAGATGCAGCACTGGGTTCTCTCCTGATAACAGGTGAGTAAATCGGAATTCATAGTTCGGTTGATTCTAGAGGAATATTTGTACGTTTCAACAATGGACACTTAGAAACTTTTCTGCTGAAAACCACACAATGGATTCCTATGGAAAGAAATACAAGTTACTGGTAAGTACGCTTAGAATTACTTTTCAGGGTCGTGCTGGGCTAAAAGATGCAGCACTGGGTTCTCTCCTGATAACAGGTGAGTAAATCGGAATTTGTAGTTCGACTGATTTTAGAGGTATATTTGTACATTTCAAAAATGGACACTTAGAAACTTTTCTGATGAAGACCACACAATGTATTCCTATGGAAGGAAATACAAGTTACTGGTAAGTACTCTTAGAATTGCTTTCCAGGGTCAGTGCTGGGCTAAAAGATGGAGCACTGGGTTCTCTCCGGATAACAGGTGAGTAAATCGGAATTCATAGTTCGGCTGATTTTCGAGGAATATTTGTACGTTTCAAAAATGGAGACTTAGAAACTTTTCTGCTGAAAACCACACAATGGATTCCTATGGAAGGAAATACAAGTTACTGGTAAGTATACTTAGAATTACTTTTCAGTGTAAGTGCTGGGCTAACAGATGCAGCACTGGGTTCTCTGCTGATAACAGGTGAGTAATTCCGAATTCGTAGTTCGACTGATTTTAGAGGAATATTTGTACATTTCAAAAATGGACACTTAGAAACTTTTCTGCTGAAAACCACACAATGGATTCCTATGGAAGGAAATACAAGTAACTGGTAAGTACACTTAGAATTACTTTTCGGGGTCAGTGCTGGGCTATCAGATGCAGCCCTGGGTTCTCTCCTGATAACAGGTGAGTAAATCAGAATTCGTAGTTCGGCTAATTTTAGAGGAATATTTGTATGTTTCAAAAATATGCACTTAGAAACTTTTCTGCCGAAAACCACACAATGGATTCCTATGGAAGGAAATACAAGTTACTGGTAAGTACGCTTAGAATTACTTTTCAGGGTCAGTGCTGGGCTCACAGATGCAGCCCTGGGTTCTCTCCTGATAACAGGTGAGTAAATCAGAATTCGTAGTTCGGCTGATTTTAGAGGAATATTTGTACGTTTCAAAAATGTAGACTTAGATACTTTTCTGCTGAAAACCACACAATGGATTCCTATGGAAGGAAATACAAGTTACTGGTAAGTACTCTTAGAATTACTTTTCAGGGTCAGTGCTGGTCTAAAAGATGCAGCACTGGGTTCACTCCTGATAACAGATGAGTAAATCGGAATTCGTAGTTCGACTGATTTTAGAGGAATATTTGTACATTTCAAAAATGGACACTTAGAAACTTTTCTGTTGAAAACCACACAATGGATTCCTACGGAAGGAAATACAAGTTACTGGTAAGTACGCTTAGAATTACTTTCGAGGGTCAGTGCTGGTCTAAAAGATGCAGCACTGGGTTCTCCTAATAACAGGTGAGTAAATCGGAATTCGTAGTTCGACTGATTTTAGAGGAATATTTGTACATTTCAAAAATGGACACTTAGAAACTTTTCTGGTGAAGACCACACAATGGATTCCTTTGGAAGGAAATACAAGTTACTGGTAAGTATGCTTAGAATTACTTTCCAGGGTCAGTGCTGGGCTAAAAGAAGCAGCACTGGGTTCTCTCCCGATAACAGGTGAGTAAATCGGAATTCGTAGTTTGACTGATTCTATAGGAATATTTGTACGTTTCAAAAATGGACACTTAGAAACTATTCTGTTGAAAAGCACACAATGGATTCCTATGGAAGGAAATACAAGTTACTGGTAAGTACGCTTAGAATTACTTTCCAGGGTCAGTGCTGGTCTAAAAGATGGAGCACTGGGTTCTCTCTTGATAACAGGTGAGTAAATCAGAATTTGTAGTTCGACTGATTTTAGAGGAATATTTGTACATTTCAAAAATGGACACTTAGAAACTTTTCTGATAAAGACCACACAATGGATTCCTATGGAAGGAAATACAAGTTACTGGTAAGTACGCTTAGAATTACTTTCCAGGGTCAGTGCTGGTCTAAAAGATGCAGCACTGGGTTCTCTCCTGATAACAGGTGAGTAAATCGGAATTTGTAGTTCGACTGATTTTAGAGGTATATTTGTACATTTCAAAAATGGACACTTAGAAACTTTTCTGATGAAGACCACACAATGTATTCCTATGGAAGGAAATACAAGTTACTGGTAAGTACTCTTAGAATTGCTTTCCAGGGTCAGTGCTGGGCTAAAAGATGCAGCACTGGGTTCTCTCCTGATAACAGGTGAGTAAATCCAAATTCGTAGTTCGACTGATTTTAGAGGAATATTTGTACGTTTCAAAAATGAAGACTTAGAAACTTTTCTGCTGAAAACCACACAATGGATTCCTATGGAAGGAAATACAAGTTACTGGTAAGTACGCTTAGAATTACTTTTCAGGGTCAGTGCTGGGCTAACAGATGCAGCACTGGGTTCTCTCCTGATAACAGGTTAGTAAATCGGAATTCGAAGTTCGGCTGATTTTAGAGGAATATTTGTATGTTTCAAAAATATACACTTAGAAACTTTTCTGCTGTAAACCACACAATGGATTCCTATGGAAGGAAATACAAGTTTCTGGTAAGTACGCTTAGAATTACTTTCCAGGGTCAGTGCTGGGCTAAAAGATGCAGCACTGGGTTCTCTCCTGATAACAGGTGAGTAAATCGGAATTCGTAGTTCGGCTGATTTTAGAGGAATATTTGTACGTTTCAAAAATGTAGACTTAGAAACTTTTCTGCTGAAAACCACACAATGGATTCCTATGGAAGGAAATACAAGTTACTGGTAAGTACGCTTAGAATTAATTTTCAGGGTCAGTGCTGGGCTAAAAGTTGCAGCCCTGGGTTCTCTCCTGATAACAGGTGAGTAAATTGGAATTCGTAGTTCGGCTGATTTTAGAGGAATATTTGTGCGTTTCAAAAATGGACACTTAGAAACTTTTCTGCTGAAAACCACACAATGGATTCCTATGGAAGGAAATACAAGTTACTGGTAAGTACGCTTAGAATTCCTTTTCAGGGTCAGTGCTGGGCTAAAAGATGCAGCACCGGGTTCTCTCCTGATAACAGGTGAGTAAATCGGAATTCATAGTTTGGCTGATTTAAGTGGAATATGTGTACGTTTCAAAAATGTACACTTAGAAACTTTTCTGCTGAAAAACACAATGCATTTCTATGGAAGGAAATACAAAATACTGGTAAGTCCGCTTAGAATTTCTTTCCAGGGTCAGTGCTGGTCTAAAAGATGCAGCACTGGGTTCTCTCCTGATAACAGGTGAGTAAATCGGAATTCATAGTTCGAATTATTTTCGAGGAATATTTGTGCATTTCAAAATTGGACACTTAGAAACTTTTCTGTTGAAAACCACACAATGGATTCCCATGGAAGGAAATACAAGTTACTAGTAAGTATACTTAGAATAACTTTCCAGGTTCAGTGTTGGTCTAAAAGATGCAGCACTTGGTTCTCTCCTGATAACAGGTGAGTAAATCGGAATTCGTAGTTCGACTGATTTTAGAGGAATATTTGTACATTTCAAAAATGGACACTTAGAAACTTTCCTGGTGAAGACCACACAATGGATTCCTTTGGAAGGAAATACAAGTTACTGGTAAGTATGCTTAGAATTACTTTCCAGGGTCAGTGCTGGGCTAAAAGAAACAGCACTGGGTTCTCTCCCGATAACAGGTGAGTAAATCGTTATTAATAGTTTGACTGATTCTAGAGGAATATTTGTACGTTTCAAAAATGGACACTTAGAAACTTTTCTGTTGAAAACCACACAATGGATTCCTATGGAAGGAAATACAAGTTACTGGTAAGTATGCTTAGAATTACTTTCTAGGGTCAGTGCTGGGCTAAAAGATGCAGCACTGGGTTTTCTCCTGATAACAGGTGAGTAAATCGGAAATCATAGTTAGACTGATTTAAGTGGAATATGTGTACATTTCAAAAATATACACTTAGAAACTTTTCTGCTGAAAAACACAATGCATTTCTATGGAAGGAAATACAAAATACTGGTAAGTACGCTTAGAATGTCTTTCCAGGGTCAGTGCTGGTCTAAAAGATGCAGCACTTGGTTCTCTCCTGATAACAGGTGAGTAAATCGGAATTCGTAGTTCGGCTGATTTTGGAGGAATATTTGTGCGTTTCAAAAATGGACACTTAGAAACTTTTCTGTTGAAAACCACAAAATGGATTCCCATGGAAGAAAATACAAGTTACCAGTAAGTACACTTAGAATTACTTTCCAGGGTCAGTGCTGGGCTAAAAGATGCAGCACTGGGTTCTCTCCTGATAACAGGTGAGTAAATCGGAATTCGTAGTTCGGCTGATTTTGGAGGAATATTTGTGCGTTTCAAAAATGGACACTTAGAAACTTTTCTGTTGAAAACCACAAAATGGATTCCTATGGAAGGAAATACAAGTTACTGGTAAGTACGCTTAGAATTACTTTCCAGGTTCAGTGTTGGTCTAAAAGATGCAGCACTGGGTTCTCTCCTGATAACAGGTGAGTAAATCGGAATTCGTAGTTCGACTGATTTTAGAGGAATATTTGTACATTTCAAAAATGGACATTTAGAAACTTTTCTGCTGAAAACCACACAATGGATTCCTATGGTAGGAAATACAAGTTACTGGTAAGTACGCTTAGAATTACATTTCAGGGTCAGTGCTGGGCTAACAGATGCAGCCCTGGGTTCTCTCCTGATAACAGGTGAGTAAATCGGACTTCATAGTTTGACTGATTTTAGAGGAATATTTATACGTTTCAAAAATGGACACTTTGAAACTTTTCTGCTGAAACCACACAATGGATTCCTTTGGAAGGAAATACGAGTTACTGGTAAGTATGCTTAGAATTACTTTCCAGGGTCAGTGCTGGGCTAAAAGAAACAGCAATGGGTTCTCTCCCGATAACAGGTGAGTAAATCGTTATTAATAGTTTGATTGATTCTAGAGGAATATTTGTACGTTTCAATAATGGACACTTAGAAACTTTTCTGTTGAAAACCACACAATGGATTCCTATGGAAGGAAATACAAGTTACTGGTAAGTATGCTTAGAATTTCTTTCTAGGGTCAGGGCTGGGCTAAAAGATGCAGCACTGGGTTCTCTCCTGATAACAGGTGAGTAAATCGGAATTCATAGTTCGACTGATTTTCGAGGAATATTTGTACGTTTCAAAATAGGACAGTTAGAAACTTTTCTGGTGAAAACCACACAATGGATTCCTATGGCAGGAAATACAAGTTACTGGTTAGTACGCTTAGAATTACTTTCTAGGGTCAGGGCTGGGCTAAAAGATGCAGCACTGGGTTCTCTCCTGATAACAGGTGAGTAAATCGAAATTCATAGTTCGACTGATTTTCGAGGAATATTTGTACGTTTCAAAATAGGACAGTTAGAAACTTTTCTGGTGAAAACCACACAATGGATTCCTATGGCAGGAAATACAAGTTACTGGTAAGTACGCTTAGAATTTCTTTTCAGGGTCAGTGCTGGGCTAAAAGATGCAGCACTGGGTTCTCTCCTGATAACAGGTGAGTAAATCGGAATTCATAGTTCGGTTGATTCTAGAGGAATATTTGTACGTTTCAACAATGGACACTTAGAAACTTTTCTGCTGAAAACCACACAATGGATTCCTATGGAAAGAAATACAAGTTACTGGTAAGTACGCTTAGAATTACTTTTCAGGGTCGTGCTGGGCTAAAAGATGCAGCACTGGGTTCTCTCCTGATAGCAGGTGAGTAAATCGGAATTTGTAGTTCGACTGATTTTAGAGGTATATTTGTACATTTCAAAAATGGACACTTAGAAACTTTTCTGATGAAGACCACACAATGTATTCCTATGGAAGGAAATACAAGTTACTGGTAAGTACTCTTAGAATTGCTTTCCAGGGTCAGTGCTGGGCTAAAAGATGGAGCACTGGGTTCTCTCCGGATAACAGGTGAGTAAATCGGAATTCATAGTTCGGCTGATTTTCGAGGAATATTTGTACGTTTCAAAAATGGAGACTTAGAAACTTTTCTGCTGAAAACCACACAATGGATTCCTATGGAAGGAAATACAAGTTACTGGTAAGTATGCTTAGAATTACTTTTCACCGTAAGTGCTGGGCTAACAGATGCAGCACTGGGTTCTCTCCTGATAACAGGTGAGTAAATCCAAATTCGTAGTTCGACTGATTTTAGAGGAATATTTGTACGTTTCAAAAATGAAGACTTAGAAACTTTTCTGCTGAAAACCACACAATGGATTCCTATGGAAGGAAATACAAGTTACTGGTAAGTACGCTTAGAATTACTTTTCAGGGTCAGTGCTGGGCTAACAGATGCAGCACTGGGTTCTCTCCTGATAACAGGTGAGTAAATCAGAATTCGAAGTTCGGCTGATTTTAGAGGAATATTTGTATGTTTCAAAAATATACACTTAGAAACTTTTCTGCTGAAAACCACACAATGGATTCCTATAGAAGGAATTCAAGTTACTGGTAAGTAAGCTTAGAATTACTTTCCAGGTTCAGTGTTGGTCTAAAAGATGCAGCACTGGGTTCTCTCCTGATAACAGGTGAGTAAATCGGAATTCGTAGTTCGACTGATTTTAGAGGAATATTTGTACATTTCAAAAATGGACACTTAGAAACTTTCCTGGTGAAGACCACACAATGGATTCCTATGGAAGGAAATACAAGTTACTGGTAAGTATGCTTAGAATTACTTTCCAGGGTCAGTGCTGGGCTAAAAGATGCAGCACTGGGTTCTCTCCTGATAACAGGTGAGTAAATCGGAATTCGTAGTTCGACTGATTTTAGAGGAATATTTGTACATTTCAAAAATGGACACTTAGAAACTTTTCTGTTGAAAACCACACAATGGATTCCTATGGCAGGAAATACAAGTTACTGGTAAGTACGCTTAGAATTACTTTCTAGGGTCAGTGCTGGGCTAAAAGATGCAGCACTGGGTTTTCTCCTGATAACAGGTGAGTAAATCGGAATTCATAGTTCGACTGATTTAAGTGGAATATGTGTACATTTCAAAAATATACACTTAGAAACTTTTCTGCTGAAAAACACAATGCATTTCTATGGAAGGAAATACAAAATACTGGTAAGTACGCTTAGAATTTCTTTCCAGGGTCAGTGCTGGTCTAAAAGATGCAGCACTTGGTTCTCTCCTGATAACAGGTGAGTAAATCGGAATTCATAGTTCGATTGATTTTTGAGGAATATTTGTGCATTTCAAAATTGGACACTTAGAAACTTTTCTGTTGAAAACCACACAATGGATTCCCATGGAAGAAAATACAAGTTAGCAGTAAGTACACTTAGAATTACTTTCCAGGGTCAGTGCTGGGCTAAAAGATGGAGCACTGGGTTCTCTCCGGATAACAGGTGAGTAAATCGGAATTCATAGTTCGGCTGATTTTCGAGGAATATTTGTACGTTTCAAAAATGGAGACTTAGAAACTTTTCTGCTGAAAACCACACAATGGATTCCTATGGAAGGAAATACAAGTTACTGGTAAGTATGCTTAGAATTACTTTTCACCGTAAGTGCTGGGCTAACAGATGCAGCACTGGGTTCTCTCCTGATAACAGGTGAGTAAATCCAAATTCGTAGTTCGACTGATTTTAGAGGAATATTTGGACGTTTCAAAAATGAAGACTTAGAAACTTTTCTGCTGAAAACCACACAATGGATTCCTATGGAAGGAAATACAAGTTACTGGTAAGTACGCTTAGAATTACTTTTCAGGGTCAGTGCTGGGCTAACAGATGCAGCACTGGGTTCTCTCCTGATAACAGGTTAGTAAATCAGAATTCGAAGTTCGGCTGATTTTAGAGGAATATTTGTATGTTTCAAAAATATACACTTAGAAACTTTTCTGCTGAAAACCACACAATGGATTCCTATGGAAGGAATTCAAGTTACTGGTAAGTGCGCTTAGAATTCCTTTTCAGGGTCAGTGCTGGGCTAAAAGATGCAGCACTGGGTTCTCTCCTGATAACAGGTGAGTAAATCGGAATTCATAGTTTGGCTGATTTAAGTGGAATATGTGTACGTTTCAAAAATGTACACTTAGAAACTTTTCTGCTGAAAAACACAATGCATTTCTATGGAAGGAAATACAAAATACTGGTAAGTCCGCTTAGAATTTCTTTCCAGGGTCAGTGCTGGTCTAAAAGATGCAGCACTGGGTTCTCTCCTGATAACAGGTGAGTAAATCGGAATTCATAGTTCGAATGATTTTCGAGGAATATTTGTGCATTTCAAAAATGGACACTTAGAAACTTTCCTGGTGAAGACCACACAATGGATTCCTTTGGAAGGAAATACGAGTTACTGGTAAGTATGCTTAGAATTACTTTCCAGGGTCAGTGCTGGGCTAAAAGAAACAGCACTGGGTTCTCTCCCGATAACAGGTGAGTAAATCGTTATTAATAGTTTGACTGATTCTAGAGGAATATTTGTACGTTTCAAAAATGGACACTTAGAAACTTTTCTGTTGAAAACCACACAATGGATTCCTATGGAAGGAAATACAAGTTACTAGTAAGTATACTTAGAATTACTTTCCAGGGTCAGTGCTGGGCTAACAGATGCAGCCCTGGGTTCTCTCCTGATAACAGGTGAGTAAATCAGAATTTGTAGTTCGGCTGATTTTAGAGGAATATTTGTACGTTTCAAAAATGGACACTTAGAAACTTTTCTGCTGAAAACCACACAATGGATTCCTATGGAAGGAAATACAAGTTTCTGGTAAGTACGCTTAGAATTACTTTCCAGGGTCAGTGCTGGGCTAAAAGATGCAGCACTGGGTTCTCACCTGATAACAGGTGAGTAAATCGGAATTCGTAGTTCGGCTGATTTTAGAGGAATATTTGTGCGTTTCAAAAATGGACACTTAGAAACTTTTCTGCTGAAAACCACACAATGCATTTCTATTGAAGGAAATACAAGTTACTGGTAAGTACGCTTAGAATTAATTTTCAGGGTCAGTGCTGGGCTAAAAGATGCAGCACTGTGTTCTCTCCTGATAACAGGTGAGTAAATCGGAATTCATAGTTCGACTGATTTTCGAGGAATATTTGTACGTTTCAAAATAGGACAGTTAGAAACTTTTCTGGTGAAAACCACACAATGGATTCCTATGGCAGGAAATACAAGTTACTGGTAAGTACGCTAAGAATTACTTTTCAGGGTCAGTGCTGGGCTAAAAGATGCAGCACTGGGTTCTCTCCTGATAACAGGTGAGTAAATCGGAATTCATAGTTCGGTTGATTTTAGAGGAATATTTGTACGTTTCAACAATGGACACTTAGAAACTTTTCTGCTGAAAACCACACAATGGATTCCTATGGAAAGAAATACAAGTTACTGGTAAGTACGCTTAGAATTGCTTTTCAGGGTTGTGCTGGGCTAAAAGATGCAGCACTGGGTTCTCTCCTGCTAACAGGTGAGTAAATCAGAATTCGTAGTTCGACTGATTTTAGAGGAATATTTGTACATTTCAAAAATGGACACTTAGAAACTTTTCTGCTGAAAACCACACAATGGATTCCTATGGAAGGAAATACAAGTAACTGGTAAGTACACTTAGAATTACTTTTCGGGGTCAGTGCTGGGCTATCAGATGCAGCCCTGGGTTCTCTCCTGATAACAGGTGAGTAAATCAGAATTCGTAGTTCGGCTAATTTTAGAGGAATATTTGTATGTTTCAAAAATATGCACTTAGAAACTTTTCTGCCGAAAACCACACAATGGATTCCTATGGAAGGAAATACAAGTTACTGGTAAGTACGCTTAGAATTACTTTTCAGGGTCAGTGCTGGGCTCACAGATGCAGCCCTGGGTTCTCTCCTGATAACAGGTGAGTAAATCAGAATTCGTAGTTCGGCTGATTTTAGAGGAATATTTGTACGTTTCAAAAATGTAGACTTAGATACTTTTCTGCTGAAAACCACACAATGGATTCCTATGGAAGGAAATACAAGTTACTGGTAAGTACTCTTAGAATTACTTTTCAGGGTCAGTGCTGGTCTAAAAGATGCAGCACTGGGTTCACTCCTGATAACAGATGAGTAAATCGGAATTCGTAGTTCGACTGATTTTAGAGGAATATTTGTACATTTCAAAAATGGACACTTAGAAACTTTTCTGTTGAAAACCACACAATGGATTCCTACGGAAGGAAATACAAGTTACTGGTAAGTACGCTTAGAATTACTTTCGAGGGTCAGTGCTGGTCTAAAAGATGCAGCACTGGGTTCTCCTAATAACAGGTGAGTAAATCGGAATTCGTAGTTCGACTGATTTTAGAGGAATATTTGTACATTTCAAAAATGGACACTTAGAAACTTTTCTGGTGAAGACCACACAATGGATTCCTTTGGAAGGAAATACAAGTTACTGGTAAGTATGCTTAGAATTACTTTCCAGGGTCAGTGCTGGGCTAAAAGAAGCAGCACTGGGTTCTCTCCCGATAACAGGTGAGTAAATCGGAATTCGTAGTTTGACTGATTCTATAGGAATATTTGTACGTTTCAAAAATGGACACTTAGAAACTATTCTGTTGAAAAGCACACAATGGATTCCTATGGAAGGAAATACAAGTTACTGGTAAGTACGCTTAGAATTACTTTCCAGGGTCAGTGCTGGTCTAAAAGATGGAGCACTGGGTTCTCTCTTGATAACAGGTGAGTAAATCAGAATTTGTAGTTCGACTGATTTTAGAGGAATATTTGTACATTTCAAAAATGGACACTTAGAAACTTTTCTGATAAAGACCACACAATGGATTCCTATGGAAGGAAATACAAGTTACTGGTAAGTACGCTTAGAATTACTTTCCAGGGTCAGTGCTGGTCTAAAAGATGCAGCACTGGGTTCTCTCCTGATAACAGGTGAGTAAATCGGAATTTGTAGTTCGACTGATTTTAGAGGTATATTTGTACATTTCAAAAATGGACACTTAGAAACTTTTCTGATGAAGACCACACAATGTATTCCTATGGAAGGAAATACAAGTTACTGGTAAGTACTCTTAGAATTGCTTTCCAGGGTCAGTGCTGGGCTAAAAGATGCAGCACTGGGTTCTCTCCTGATAACAGGTGAGTAAATCCAAATTCGTAGTTCGACTGATTTTAGAGGAATATTTGTACGTTTCAAAAATGAAGACTTAGAAACTTTTCTGCTGAAAACCACACAATGGATTCCTATGGAAGGAAATACAAGTTACTGGTAAGTACGCTTAGAATTACTTTTCAGGGTCAGTGCTGGGCTAACAGATGCAGCACTGGGTTCTCTCCTGATAACAGGTTAGTAAATCGGAATTCGAAGTTCGGCTGATTTTAGAGGAATATTTGTATGTTTCAAAAATATACACTTAGAAACTTTTCTGCTGAAAACCACACAATGGATTCCTATGGAAGGAAATACAAGTTTCTGGTAAGTACGCTTAGAATTACTTTCCAGGGTCAGTGCTGGGCTAAAAGATGCAGCACTGGGTTCTCTCCTGATAACAGGTGAGTAAATCGGAATTCGTAGTTCGGCTGATTTTAGAGGAATATTTGTACGTTTCAAAAATGTAGACTTAGAAACTTTTCTGCTGAAAACCACACAATGGATTCCTATGGAAGGAAATACAAGTTACTGGTAAGTACGCTTAGAATTAATTTTCAGGGTCAGTGCTGGGCTAAAAGATGCAGCACCGGGTTCTCTCCTGATAACAGGTGAGTAAATCGGAATTCATAGTTTGGCTGATTTAAGTGGAATATGTGTACGTTTCAAAAATGTACACTTAGAAACTTTTCTGCTGAAAAACACAATGCATTTCTATGGAAGGAAATACAAAATACTGGTAAGTCCGCTTAGAATTTCTTTCCAGGGTCAGTGCTGGTCTAAAAGATGCAGCACTGGGTTCTCTCCTGATAACAGGTGAGTAAATCGGAATTCATAGTTCGAATGATTTTCGAGGAATATTTGTGCATTTCAAAATTGGACACTTAGAAACTTTTCTGTTGAAAACCACACAATGGATTCCCATGGAAGGAAATACAAGTTACTAGTAAGTATACTTAGAATAACTTTCCAGGTTCAGTGTTGGTCTAAAAGATGCAGCACTTGGTTCTCTCCTGATAACAGGTGAGTAAATCGGAATTCGTAGTTCGACTGATTTTAGAGGAATATTTGTACATTTCAAAAATGGACACTTAGAAACTTTCCTGGTGAAGACCACACAATGGATTCCTTTGGAAGGAAATACAAGTTACTGGTAAGTATGCTTAGAATTACTTTCCAGGGTCAGTGCTGGGCTAAAAGAAACAGCACTGGGTTCTCTCCCGATAACAGGTGAGTAAATCGTTATTAATAGTTTGACTGATTCTAGAGGAATATTTGTACGTTTCAAAAATGGACACTTAGAAACTTTTCTGTTGAAAACCACACAATGGATTCCTATGGAAGGAAATACAAGTTACTGGTAAGTATGCTTAGAATTACTTTCTAGGGTCAGTGCTGGGCTAAAAGATGCAGCACTGGGTTTTCTCCTGATAACAGGTGAGTAAATCGGAAATCATAGTTAGACTGATTTAAGTGGAATATGTGTACATTTCAAAAATATACACTTAGAAACTTTTCTGCTGAAAAACACAATGCATTTCTATGGAAGGAAATACAAAATACTGGTAAGTACGCTTAGAATGTCTTTCCAGGGTCAGTGCTGGTCTAAAAGATGCAGCACTTGGTTCTCTCCTGATAACAGGTGAGTAAATCGGAATTCGTAGTTCGGCTGATTTTGGAGGAATATTTGTGCGTTTCAAAAATGGACACTTAGAAACTTTTCTGTTGAAAACCACAAAATGGATTCCCATGGAAGAAAATACAAGTTACCAGTAAGTACACTTAGAATTACTTTCCAGGGTCAGTGCTGGGCTAAAAGATGCAGCACTGGGTTCTCTCCTGATAACAGGTGAGTAAATCGGAATTCGTAGTTCGGCTGATTTTGGAGGAATATTTGTGCGTTTCAAAAATGGACACTTAGAAACTTTTCTGTTGAAAACCACAAAATGGATTCCTATGGAAGGAAATACAAGTTACTGGTAAGTACGCTTAGAATTACTTTCCAGGTTCAGTGTTGGTCTAAAAGATGCAGCACTGGGTTCTCTCCTGATAACAGGTGAGTAAATCGGAATTCGTAGTTCGACTGATTTTAGAGGAATATTTGTACATTTCAAAAATGGACATTTAGAAACTTTTCTGCTGAAAACCACACAATGGATTCCTATGGTAGGAAATACAAGTTACTGGTAAGTACGCTTAGAATTACATTTCAGGGTCAGTGCTGGGCTAACAGATGCAGCCCTGGGTTCTCTCCTGATAACAGGTGAGTAAATCGGACTTCATAGTTTGACTGATTTTAGAGGAATATTTATACGTTTCAAAAATGGACACTTTGAAACTTTTCTGCTGAAACCACACAATGGATTCCTTTGGAAGGAAATACGAGTTACTGGTAAGTATGCTTAGAATTACTTTCCAGGGTCAGTGCTGGGCTAAAAGAAACAGCAATGGGTTCTCTCCCGATAACAGGTGAGTAAATCGTTATTAATAGTTTGATTGATTCTAGAGGAATATTTGTACGTTTCAATAATGGACACTTAGAAACTTTTCTGTTGAAAACCACACAATGGATTCCTATGGAAGGAAATACAAGTTACTGGTAAGTATGCTTAGAATTTCTTTCTAGGGTCAGGGCTGGGCTAAAAGATGCAGCACTGGGTTCTCTCCTGATAACAGGTGAGTAAATCGGAATTCATAGTTCGACTGATTTTCGAGGAATATTTGTACGTTTCAAAATAGGACAGTTAGAAACTTTTCTGGTGAAAACCACACAATGGATTCCTATGGCAGGAAATACAAGTTACTGGTTAGTACGCTTAGAATTACTTTCTAGGGTCAGGGCTGGGCTAAAAGATGCAGCACTGGGTTCTCTCCTGATAACAGGTGAGTAAATCGAAATTCATAGTTCGACTGATTTTCGAGGAATATTTGTACGTTTCAAAATAGGACAGTTAGAAACTTTTCTGGTGAAAACCACACAATGGATTCCTATGGCAGGAAATACAAGTTACTGGTAAGTACGCTTAGAATTTCTTTTCAGGGTCAGTGCTGGGCTAAAAGATGCAGCACTGGGTTCTCTCCTGATAACAGGTGAGTAAATCGGAATTCATAGTTCGGTTGATTCTAGAGGAATATTTGTACGTTTCAACAATGGACACTTAGAAACTTTTCTGCTGAAAACCACACAATGGATTCCTATGGAAAGAAATACAAGTTACTGGTAAGTACGCTTAGAATTACTTTTCAGGGTCGTGCTGGGCTAAAAGATGCAGCACTGGGTTCTCTCCTGATAACAGGTGAGTAAATCGGAATTTGTAGTTCGACTGATTTTAGAGGTATATTTGTACATTTCAAAAATGGACACTTAGAAACTTTTCTGATGAAGACCACACAATGTATTCCTATGGAAGGAAATACAAGTTACTGGTAAGTACTCTTAGAATTGCTTTCCAGGGTCAGTGCTGGGCTAAAAGATGGAGCACTGGGTTCTCTCCGGATAACAGGTGAGTAAATCGGAATTCATAGTTCGGCTGATTTTCGAGGAATATTTGTACGTTTCAAAAATGGAGACTTAGAAACTTTTCTGCTGAAAACCACACAATGGATTCCTATGGAAGGAAATACAAGTTACTGGTAAGTATGCTTAGAATTACTTTTCACCGTAAGTGCTGGGCTAACAGATGCAGCACTGGGTTCTCTCCTGATAACAGGTGAGTAAATCCAAATTCGTAGTTCGACTGATTTTAGAGGAATATTTGTACGTTTCAAAAATGAAGACTTAGAAACTTTTCTGCTGAAAACCACACAATGGATTCCTATGGAAGGAAATACAAGTTACTGGTAAGTACGCTTAGAATTACTTTTCAGGGTCAGTGCTGGGCTAACAGATGCAGCACTGGGTTCTCTCCTGATAACAGGTGAGTAAATCAGAATTCGAAGTTCGGCTGATTTTAGAGGAATATTTGTATGTTTCAAAAATATACACTTAGAAACTTTTCTGCTGAAAACCACACAATGGATTCCTATAGAAGGAATTCAAGTTACTGGTAAGTAAGCTTAGAATTACTTTCCAGGTTCAGTGTTGGTCTAAAAGATGCAGCACTGGGTTCTCTCCTGATAACAGGTGAGTAAATCGGAATTCGTAGTTCGACTGATTTTAGAGGAATATTTGTACATTTCAAAAATGGACACTTAGAAACTTTCCTGGTGAAGACCACACAATGGATTCCTATGGAAGGAAATACAAGTTACTGGTAAGTATGCTTAGAATTACTTTCCAGGGTCAGTGCTGGGCTAAAAGATGCAGCACTGGGTTCTCTCCTGATAACAGGTGAGTAAATCGGAATTCGTAGTTCGACTGATTTTAGAGGAATATTTGTACATTTCAAAAATGGACACTTAGAAACTTTTCTGTTGAAAACCACACAATGGATTCCTATGGCAGGAAATACAAGTTACTGGTAAGTACGCTTAGAATTACTTTCTAGGGTCAGTGCTGGGCTAAAAGATGCAGCACTGGGTTTTCTCCTGATAACAGGTGAGTAAATCGGAATTCATAGTTCGACTGATTTAAGTGGAATATGTGTACATTTCAAAAATATACACTTAGAAACTTTTCTGCTGAAAAACACAATGCATTTCTATGGAAGGAAATACAAAATACTGGTAAGTACGCTTAGAATTTCTTTCCAGGGTCAGTGCTGGTCTAAAAGATGCAGCACTTGGTTCTCTCCTGATAACAGGTGAGTAAATCGGAATTCATAGTTCGATTGATTTTTGAGGAATATTTGTGCATTTCAAAATTGGACACTTAGAAACTTTTCTGTTGAAAACCACACAATGGATTCCCATGGAAGAAAATACAAGTTAGCAGTAAGTACACTTAGAATTACTTTCCAGGGTCAGTGCTGGGCTAAAAGATGGAGCACTGGGTTCTCTCCGGATAACAGGTGAGTAAATCGGAATTCATAGTTCGGCTGATTTTCGAGGAATATTTGTACGTTTCAAAAATGGAGACTTAGAAACTTTTCTGCTGAAAACCACACAATGGATTCCTATGGAAGGAAATACAAGTTACTGGTAAGTATGCTTAGAATTACTTTTCACCGTAAGTGCTGGGCTAACAGATGCAGCACTGGGTTCTCTCCTGATAACAGGTGAGTAAATCCAAATTCGTAGTTCGACTGATTTTAGAGGAATATTTGGACGTTTCAAAAATGAAGACTTAGAAACTTTTCTGCTGAAAACCACACAATGGATTCCTATGGAAGGAAATACAAGTTACTGGTAAGTACGCTTAGAATTACTTTTCAGGGTCAGTGCTGGGCTAACAGATGCAGCACTGGGTTCTCTCCTGATAACAGGTTAGTAAATCAGAATTCGAAGTTCGGCTGATTTTAGAGGAATATTTGTATGTTTCAAAAATATACACTTAGAAACTTTTCTGCTGAAAACCACACAATGGATTCCTATGGAAGGAATTCAAGTTACTGGTAAGTGCGCTTAGAATTCCTTTTCAGGGTCAGTGCTGGGCTAAAAGATGCAGCACTGGGTTCTCTCCTGATAACAGGTGAGTAAATCGGAATTCATAGTTTGGCTGATTTAAGTGGAATATGTGTACGTTTCAAAAATGTACACTTAGAAACTTTTCTGCTGAAAAACACAATGCATTTCTATGGAAGGAAATACAAAATACTGGTAAGTCCGCTTAGAATTTCTTTCCAGGGTCAGTGCTGGTCTAAAAGATGCAGCACTGGGTTCTCTCCTGATAACAGGTGAGTAAATCGGAATTCATAGTTCGAATGATTTTCGAGGAATATTTGTGCATTTCAAAAATGGACACTTAGAAACTTTCCTGGTGAAGACCACACAATGGATTCCTTTGGAAGGAAATACGAGTTACTGGTAAGTATGCTTAGAATTACTTTCCAGGGTCAGTGCTGGGCTAAAAGAAACAGCACTGGGTTCTCTCCCGATAACAGGTGAGTAAATCGTTATTAATAGTTTGACTGATTCTAGAGGAATATTTGTACGTTTCAAAAATGGACACTTAGAAACTTTTCTGTTGAAAACCACACAATGGATTCCTATGGAAGGAAATACAAGTTACTAGTAAGTATACTTAGAATTACTTTCCAGGGTCAGTGCTGGGCTAACAGATGCAGCCCTGGGTTCTCTCCTGATAACAGGTGAGTAAATCAGAATTTGTAGTTCGGCTGATTTTAGAGGAATATTTGTACGTTTCAAAAATGGACACTTAGAAACTTTTCTGCTGAAAACCACACAATGGATTCCTATGGAAGGAAATACAAGTTTCTGGTAAGTACGCTTAGAATTACTTTCCAGGGTCAGTGCTGGGCTAAAAGATGCAGCACTGGGTTCTCACCTGATAACAGGTGAGTAAATCGGAATTCGTAGTTCGGCTGATTTTAGAGGAATATTTGTGCGTTTCAAAAATGGACACTTAGAAACTTTTCTGCTGAAAACCACACAATGCATTTCTATTGAAGGAAATACAAGTTACTGGTAAGTACGCTTAGAATTAATTTTCAGGGTCAGTGCTGGGCTAAAAGATGCAGCACTGTGTTCTCTCCTGATAACAGGTGAGTAAATCGGAATTCATAGTTCGACTGATTTTCGAGGAATATTTGTACGTTTCAAAATAGGACAGTTAGAAACTTTTCTGGTGAAAACCACACAATGGATTCCTATGGCAGGAAATACAAGTTACTGGTAAGTACGCTAAGAATTACTTTTCAGGGTCAGTGCTGGGCTAAAAGATGCAGCACTGGGTTCTCTCCTGATAACAGGTGAGTAAATCGGAATTCATAGTTCGGTTGATTTTAGAGGAATATTTGTACGTTTCAACAATGGACACTTAGAAACTTTTCTGCTGAAAACCACACAATGGATTCCTATGGAAAGAAATACAAGTTACTGGTAAGTACGCTTAGAATTGCTTTTCAGGGTTGTGCTGGGCTAAAAGATGCAGCACTGGGTTCTCTCCTGCTAACAGGTGAGTAAATCAGAATTCGTAGTTCGACTGATTTTAGAGGAATATTTGTACATTTCAAAAATGGACACTTAGAAACTTTTCTGGTGAAGACCACACAATGGATTCCTATGGAAGGAAATACAAGTTTCTGGTAAATACGCTTAGAATTACTTTCCAGGGTCAGTGCTGGGCTAAAAGATGCAGCACTGGGTTCTCTCCTGATAACAGGTGAGTAAATCGGAATTCGTAGTTCGGCTGATTTTAGAGGAATATTTGTGCGTTTCAAAAATGGACACTTAGAAACTTTTCTGTTGAAAACCACAAAATGGATTCCTATGGAAGGAAATACAAGTTACTGGTAAGTAAGCTTAGAATTACTTTCCAGGTTCAGTGTTGGTCTAAAAGATGCAGCACTGGGTTCTCTCCTGATAACAGGTGAGTAAATCGGAATTCATAGTTCGACTGATTTTCGAGGAATATTTGTACGTTTCAAAATTGGACAGTTAGAAACTTTTCTGGTGAAAACCACACAATGGATTCCTATGGCAGGAAATACAAGTTACTGGTAAGTACGCTTAGAATTACTTTCTAGGGTCAGGGCTGGGCTAAAAGATGCAGCACTGGGTTCTCTCCTGATAACAGGTGAGTAAATCGGAATTCATAGTTCGACTGATTTTTGAGGAATATTTGTACGTTTCAAAATAGGACAGTTAGAAACTTTTCTGGTGAAAACCACACAATGGATTCCTATGGCAGGAAATACAAGTTACTGGTAAGTACGCTTAGAATTTCTTTTCAGGGTCAGTGCTGGGCTAAAAGATGCAGCACTGGGTTCTCTCCTGATAACAGGTGAGTAAATCGGAATTCATAGTTCGGTTGATTCTAGAGGAATATTTGTACGTTTCAACAATGGACACTTAGAAACTTTTCTGCTGAAAACCACACAATGGATTCCTATGGAAAGAAATACAAGTTACTGGTAAGTACGCTTAGAATTACTTTTCAGGGTCGTGCTGGGCTAAAAGATGCAGCACTGGGTTCTCTCCTGATAACAGGTGAGTAAATCGGAATTTGTAGTTCGACTGATTTTAGAGGTATATTTGTACGTTTCAAAAATGGAGACTTAGAAACTTTTCTGCTGAAAACCACACAATGGATTCCTTTGGAAGGAAATACAAGTTACTGGTAAGTACGCTTAGAATTACTTTTCAGGGTCAGTGCTGGGCTAAAAGATGCAGCACTGGGTTCTCTCCTGATAACAGGTGAGTAAATCGGAATTCATAGTTTGGCTGATTTAAGTGGAATATGTGTACGTTTCAAAAATGTACACTTAGAAACTTTTCTGCTGAAAAACACAATGCATTTCTATGGAAGGAAATACAAAATACTGGTAAGTCCGCTTAGAATTTCTTTCCAGGGTCAGTGCTGGTCTAAAAGATGCAGCACTGGGTTCTCTCCTGATAACAGGTGAGTAAATCGGAATTCATAGTTCGAATGATTTTCGAGGAATATTTGTGCATTTCAAAATTGGACACTTAGAAACTTTTCTGTTGAAAACCACACAATGGATTCCCATGGAAGGAAATACAAGTTACTAGTAAGTATACTTAGAATAACTTTCCAGGTTCAGTGTTGGTCTAAAAGATGCAGCACTTGGTTCTCTCCTGATAACAGGTGAGTAAATCGGAATTCGTAGTTCGACTGATTTTAGAGGAATATTTGTACATTTCAAAAATGGACACTTAGAAACTTTCCTGGTGAAGACCACACAATGGATTCCTTTGGAAGGAAATACAAGTTACTGGTAAGTATGCTTAGAATTACTTTCCAGGGTCAGTGCTGGGCTAAAAGAAACAGCACTGGGTTCTCTCCCGATAACAGGTGAGTAAATCTTTATTAATAGTTTGACTGATTCTAGAGGAATATTTGTACGTTTCAAAAATGGACACTTAGAAACTTTTCTGTTGAAAACCACACAATGGATTCCTATGGAAGGAAATACAAGTTACTGGTAAGTATGCTTAGAATTACTTTCTAGGGTCAGTGCTGGGCTAAAAGATGCAGCACTGGGTTTTCTCCTGATAACAGGTGAGTAAATCGGAAATCATAGTTAGACTGATTTAAGTGGAATATGTGTACATTTCAAAAATATACACTTAGAAACTTTTCTGCTGAAAAACACAATGCATTTCTATGGAAGGAAATACAAAATACTGGTAAGTACGCTTAGAATGTCTTTCCAGGGTCAGTGCTGGTCTAAAAGATGCAGCACTTGGTTCTCTCCTGATAACAGGTGAGTAAATCGGAATTCGTAGTTCGGCTGATTTTGGAGGAATATTTGTGCGTTTCAAAAATGGACACTTAGAAACTTTTCTGTTGAAAACCACAAAATGGATTCCCATGGAAGAAAATACAAGTTACCAGTAAGTACACTTAGAATTACTTTCCAGGGTCAGTGCTGGGCTAAAAGATGCAGCACTGGGTTCTCTCCTGATAACAGGTGAGTAAATCGGAATTCGTAGTTCGGCTGATTTTGGAGGAATATTTGTGCGTTTCAAAAATGGACACTTAGAAACTTTTCTGTTGAAAACCACAAAATGGATTCCTATGGAAGGAAATACAAGTTACTGGTAAGTACGCTTAGAATTACTTTCCAGGTTCAGTGTTGGTCTAAAAGATGCAGCACTGGGTTCTCTCCTGATAACAGGTGAGTAAATCGGAATTCGTAGTTCGACTGATTTTAGAGGAATATTTGTACATTTCAAAAATGGACATTTAGAAACTTTTCTGCTGAAAACCACACAATGGATTCCTATGGTAGGAAATACAAGTTACTGGTAAGTACGCTTAGAATTACATTTCAGGGTCAGTGCTGGGCTAACAGATGCAGCCCTGGGTTCTCTCCTGATAACAGGTGAGTAAATCGGACTTCATAGTTTGACTGATTTTAGAGGAATATTTATACGTTTCAAAAATGGACACTTTGAAACTTTTCTGCTGAAACCACACAATGGATTCCTTTGGAAGGAAATACGAGTTACTGGTAAGTATGCTTAGAATTACTTTCCAGGGTCAGTGCTGGGCTAAAAGAAACAGCAATGGGTTCTCTCCCGATAACAGGTGAGTAAATCGTTATTAATAGTTTGATTGATTCTAGAGGAATATTTGTACGTTTCAATAATGGACACTTAGAAACTTTTCTGTTGAAAACCACACAATGGATTCCTATGGAAGGAAATACAAGTTACTGGTAAGTATGCTTAGAATTTCTTTCTAGGGTCAGGGCTGGGCTAAAAGATGCAGCACTGGGTTCTCTCCTGATAACAGGTGAGTAAATCGGAATTCATAGTTCGACTGATTTTCGAGGAATATTTGTACGTTTCAAAATAGGACAGTTAGAAACTTTTCTGGTGAAAACCACACAATGGATTCCTATGGCAGGAAATACAAGTTACTGGTTAGTACGCTTAGAATTACTTTCTAGGGTCAGGGCTGGGCTAAAAGATGCAGCACTGGGTTCTCTCCTGATAACAGGTGAGTAAATCGAAATTCATAGTTCGACTGATTTTCGAGGAATATTTGTACGTTTCAAAATAGGACAGTTAGAAACTTTTCTGGTGAAAACCACACAATGGATTCCTATGGCAGGAAATACAAGTTACTGGTAAGTACGCTTAGAATTTCTTTTCAGGGTCAGTGCTGGGCTAAAAGATGCAGCACTGGGTTCTCTCCTGATAACAGGTGAGTAAATCGGAATTCATAGTTCGGTTGATTCTAGAGGAATATTTGTACGTTTCAACAATGGACACTTAGAAACTTTTCTGCTGAAAACCACACAATGGATTCCTATGGAAAGAAATACAAGTTACTGGTAAGTACGCTTAGAATTACTTTTCAGGGTCGTGCTGGGCTAAAAGATGCAGCACTGGGTTCTCTCCTGATAACAGGTGAGTAAATCGGAATTTGTAGTTCGACTGATTTTAGAGGTATATTTGTACATTTCAAAAATGGACACTTAGAAACTTTTCTGATGAAGACCACACAATGTATTCCTATGGAAGGAAATACAAGTTACTGGTAAGTACTCTTAGAATTGCTTTCCAGGGTCAGTGCTGGGCTAAAAGATGGAGCACTGGGTTCTCTCCGGATAACAGGTGAGTAAATCGGAATTCATAGTTCGGCTGATTTTCGAGGAATATTTGTACGTTTCAAAAATGGAGACTTAGAAACTTTTCTGCTCAAAACCACACAATGGATTCCTATGGAAGGAAATACAAGTTACTGGTAAGTATGCTTAGAATTACTTTTCACCGTAAGTGCTGGGCTAACAGATGCAGCACTGGGTTCTCTCCTGATAACAGGTGAGTAAATCCAAATTCGTAGTTCGACTGATTTTAGAGGAATATTTGTACGTTTCAAAAATGAAGACTTAGAAACTTTTCTGCTGAAAACCACACAATGGATTCCTATGGAAGGAAATACAAGTTACTGGTAAGTACGCTTAGAATTACTTTTCAGGGTCAGTGCTGGGCTAACAGATGCAGCACTGGGTTCTCTCCTGATAACAGGTGAGTAAATCAGAATTCGAAGTTCGGCTGATTTTAGAGGAATATTTGTATGTTTCAAAAATATACACTTAGAAACTTTTCTGCTGAAAACCACACAATGGATTCCTATAGAAGGAATTCAAGTTACTTGTAAGTAAGCTTAGAATTACTTTCCAGGTTCAGTGTTGGTCTAAAAGATGCAGCACTGGGTTCTCTCCTGATAACAGGTGAGTAAATCGGAATTCGTAGTTCGACTGATTTTAGAGGAATATTTGTACATTTCAAAAATGGACACTTAGAAACTTTCCTGGTGAAGACCACACAATGGATTCCTATGGAAGGAAATACAAGTTACTGGTAAGTATGCTTAGAATTACTTTCCAGGGTCAGTGCTGGGCTAAAAGATGCAGCACTGGGTTCTCTCCTGATAACAGGTGAGTAAATCGGAATTCGTAGTTCGACTGATTTTAGAGGAATATTTGTACATTTCAAAAATGGACACTTAGAAACTTTTCTGTTGAAAACCACACAATGGATTCCTATGGCAGGAAATACAAGTTACTGGTAAGTACGCTTAGAATTACTTTCTAGGGTCAGTGCTGGGCTAAAAGATGCAGCACTGGGTTTTCTCCTGATAACAGGTGAGTAAATCGGAATTCATAGTTCGACTGATTTAAGTGGAATATGTGTACATTTCAAAAATATACACTTAGAAACTTTTCTGCTGAAAAACACAATGCATTTCTATGGAAGGAAATACAAAATACTGGTAAGTACGCTTAGAATTTCTTTCCAGGGTCAGTGCTGGTCTAAAAGATGCAGCACTTGGTTCTCTCCTGATAACAGGTGAGTAAATCGGAATTCATAGTTCGATTGATTTTTGAGGAATATTTGTGCATTTCAAAATTGGACACTTAGAAACTGTTCTGTTGAAAACCACACAATGGATTCCCATGGAAGAAAATACAAGTTAGCAGTAAGTACACTTAGAATTACTTTCCAGGGTCAGTGCTGGGCTAAAAGATGGAGCACTGGGTTCTCTCCGGATAACAGGTGAGTAAATCGGAATTCATAGTTCGGCTGATTTTCGAGGAATATTTGTACGTTTCAAAAATGGAGACTTAGAAACTTTTCTGCTGAAAACCACACAATGGATTCCTATGGAAGGAAATACAAGTTACTGGTAAGTATGCTTAGAATTACTTTTCACCTTAAGTGCTGGGCTAACAGATGCAGCACTGGGTTCTCTCCTGATAACAGGTGAGTAAATCCAAATTCGTAGTTCGACTGATTTTAGAGGAATATTTGGACGTTTCAAAAATGAAGACTTAGAAACTTTTCTGCTGAAAACCACACAATGGATTCCTATGGAAGGAAATACAAGTTACTGGTAAGTACGCTTAGAATTACTTTTCAGGGTCAGTGCTGGGCTAACAGATGCAGCACTGGGTTCTCTCCTGATAACAGGTTAGTAAATCAGAATTCGAAGTTCGGCTGATTTTAGAGGAATATTTGTATGTTTCAAAAATATACACTTAGAAACTTTTCTGCTGAAAACCACACAATGGATTCCTATGGAAGGAATTCAAGTTACTGGTAAGTGCGCTTAGAATTCCTTTTCAGGGTCAGTGCTGGGCTAAAAGATGCAGCACTGGGTTCTCTCCTGATAACAGGTGAGTAAATCGGAATTCATAGTTTGGCTGATTTAAGTGGAATATGTGTACGTTTCAAAAATGTACACTTAGAAACTTTTCTGCTGAAAAACACAATGCATTTCTATGGAAGGAAATACAAAATACTGGTAAGTCCGCTTAGAATCTCTTTCCAGGGTCAGTGCTGGTCTAAAAGATGCAGCACTGGGTTCTCTCCTGATAACAGGTGAGTAAATCGGAATTCATAGTTCGAATGATTTTCGAGGAATATTTGTGCATTTCAAAAATGGACACTTAGAAACTTTCCTGGTGAAGACCACACAATGGATTCCTTTGGAAGGAAATACGATTTACTGGTAAGTATGCTTAGAATTACTTTCCAGGGTCAGTGCTGGGCTAAAAGAAACAGCACTGGGTTCTCTCCCGATAACAGGTGAGTAAATCGTTATTAATAGTTTGACTGATTCTAGAGGAATATTTGTACGTTTCAAAAATGGACACTTAGAAACTTTTCTGTTGAAAACCACACAATGGATTCCTATGGAAGGAAATACAAGTTACTAGTAAGTATACTTAGAATTACTTTCCAGGGTCAGTGCTGGGCTAACAGATGCAGCCCTGGGTTCTCTCCTGATAACAGGTGAGTAAATCAGAATTTGTAGTTCGGCTGATTTTAGAGGAATATTTGTACGTTTCAAAAATGGACACTTAGAAACTTTTCTGCTGAAAACCACACAATGGATTCCTATGGAAGGAAATACAAGTTTCTGGTAAGTACGCTTAGAATTACTTTCCAGGGTCAGTGCTGGGCTAAAAGATGCAGCACTGGGTTCTCACCTGATAACAGGTGAGTAAATCGGAATTCGTAGTTCGGCTGATTTTAGAGGAATATTTGTGCGTTTCAAAAATGGACACTTAGAAACTTTTCTGCTGAAAACCACACAATGCATTTCTATTGAAGGAAATACAAGTTACTGGTAAGTACGCTTAGAATTAATTTTCAGGGTCAGTGCTGGGCTAAAAGATGCAGCACTGTGTTCTCTCCTGATAACAGGTGAGTAAATCGGAATTCATAGTTCGACTGATTTTCGAGGAATATTTGTACGTTTCAAAATAGGACAGTTAGAAACTTTTCTGGTGAAAACCACACAATGGATTCCTATGGCAGGAAATACAAGTTACTGGTAAGTACGCTAAGAATTACTTTTCAGGGTCAGTGCTGGGCTAAAAGATGCAGCACTGGGTTCTCTCCTGATAACAGGTGAGTAAATCGGAATTCATAGTTCGGTTGATTTTAGAGGAATATTTGTACGTTTCAACAATGGACACTTAGAAACTTTTCTGCTGAAAACCACACAATGGATTCCTATGGAAAGAAATACAAGTTACTGGTAAGTACGCTTAGAATTGCTTTTCAGGGTTGTGCTGGGCTAAAAGATGCAGCACTGGGTTCTCTCCTGCTAACAGGTGAGTAAATCAGAATTCGTAGTTCGACTGATTTTAGAGGAATATTTGTACATTTCAAAAATGGACACTTAGAAACTTTTCTGGTGAAGACCACACAATGGATTCCTATGGAAGGAAATACAAGTTTCTGGTAAATACGCTTAGAATTACTTTCCAGGGTCAGTGCTGGGCTAAAAGATGCAGCACTGGGTTCTCTCCTGATAACAGGTGAGTAAATCGGAATTCGTAGTTCGGCTGATTTTAGAGGAATATTTGTGCGTTTCAAAAATGGACACTTAGAAACTTTTCTGTTGAAAACCACAAAATGGATTCCTATGGAAGGAAATACAAGTTACTGGTAAGTAAGCTTAGAATTACTTTCCAGGTTCAGTGTTGGTCTAAAAGATGCAGCACTGGGTTCTCTCCTGATAACAGGTGAGTAAATCGGAATTCATAGTTCGACTGATTTTCGAGGAATATTTGTACGTTTCAAAATTGGACAGTTAGAAACTTTTCTGGTGAAAACCACACAATGGATTCCTATGGCAGGAAATACAAGTTACTGGTAAGTACGCTTAGAATTACTTTCTAGGGTCAGGGCTGGGCTAAAAGATGCAGCACTGGGTTCTCTCCTGATAACAGGTGAGTAAATCGGAATTCATAGTTCGACTGATTTTTGAGGAATATTTGTACGTTTCAAAATAGGACAGTTAGAAACTTTTCTGGTGAAAACCACACAATGGATTCCTATGGCAGGAAATACAAGTTACTGGTAAGTACGCTTAGAATTTCTTTTCAGGGTCAGTGCTGGGCTAAAAGATGCAGCACTGGGTTCTCTCCTGATAACAGGTGAGTAAATCGGAATTCATAGTTCGGTTGATTCTAGAGGAATATTTGTACGTTTCAACAATGGACACTTAGAAACTTTTCTGCTGAAAACCACACAATGGATTCCTATGGAAAGAAATACAAGTTACTGGTAAGTACGCTTAGAATTACTTTTCAGGGTCGTGCTGGGCTAAAAGATGCAGCACTGGGTTCTCTCCTGATAACAGGTGAGTAAATCGGAATTTGTAGTTCGACTGATTTTAGAGGTATATTTGTACATTTCAAAAATGGACACTTAGAAACTTTTCTGATGAAGACCACACAATGTATTCCTATGGAAGGAAATACAAGTTACTGGTAAGTACTCTTAGAATTGCTTTCCAGGGTCAGTGCTGGGCTAAAAGATGGAGCACTGGGTTCTCTCCAGATAACAGGTGAGTAAATCGGAATTCATAGTTCGGCTGATTTTCGAGGAATATTTGTACGTTTCAAAAATGGAGACTTAGAAACTTTTCTGCTGAAAACCACACAATGGATTCCTATGGAAGGAAATACAAGTTACTGGTAAGTATGCTTAGAATTACTTTTCACCGTAAGTGCTGGGCTAACAGATGCAGCACTGGGTTCTCTCCTGATAACAGGTGAGTAAATCCAAATTCGTAGTTCGACTGATTTTAGAGGAATATTTGTACGTTTCAAAAATGAAGACTTAGAAACTTTTCTGCTGAAAACCACACAATGGATTCCTATGGAAGGAAATACAAGTTACTGGTAAGTATGCTTAGAATTACTTTTCAGGGTCAGTGCTGGGCTAACAGATGCAGCACTGGGTTCTCTCCTGATAACAGGTTAGTAAATCAGAATTCGAAGTTCGGCTGATTTTAGAGGAATATTTGTATGTTTCAAAAATATACACTTAGAAACTTTTCTGCTGAAAACCACACAATGGATTCCTATGGAAGGAATTCAAGTTACTGGTAAGTACGCTTAGAATTACTTTTCAGGGTCAGTGCTGGGCTAACAGATGCAGCCCTGGGTTCTCTCCTGATAACAGGTGAGTAAATCAGAATTTGTAGTTCGGCTGATTTTAGAGGAATATTTGTACGTTTCAAAAATGGACACTTAGAAACTTTTCTGCTGAAAACCACACAATGGATTCCTATGGAAGGAAATACAAGTTTCTGGTAAGTACGCTTAGAATTACTTTCCAGGGTCAGTGCTGGGCTAAAAGATGCAGCACTGGGTTCTCACCTGATAACAGGTGAGTAAATCGGAATTCGTAGTTCGGCTGATTTTAGAGGAATATTTGTGCGTTTCAAAAATGGACACTTAGAAACTTTTCTGCTGAAAACCACACAATGCATTTCTATTGAAGGAAATACAAGTTACTGGTAAGTACGCTTAGAATTAATTTTCAGGGTCAGTGCTGGGCTAAAAGATGCAGCACTGTGTTCTCTCCTGATAACAGGTGAGTAAATCGGAATTCATAGTTCGACTGATTTTCGAGGAATATTTGTACGTTTCAAAATAGGACAGTTAGAAACTTTTCTGGTGAAAACCACACAATGGATTCCTATAGCAGGAAATACAAGTTACTGGTAAGTACGCTAAGAATTACTTTTCAGGGTCAGTGCTGGGCTAAAAGATGCAGCACTGGGTTCTCTCCTGATAACAGGTGAGTAAATCGGAATTCATAGTTCGGTTGATTTTAGAGGAATATTTGTACGTTTCAACAATGGACACTTAGAAACTTTTCTGCTGAAAACCACACAATGGATTCCTATGGAAAGAAATACAAGTTACTGGTAAGTACGCTTAGAATTGCTTTTCAGGGTTGTGCTGGGCTAAAAGATGCAGCACTGGGTTCTCTCCTGATAACAGGTGAGTAAATCAGAATTCGTAGTTCGACTGATTTTAGAGGAATATTTGTACATTTCAAAAATGGACACTTAGAAACTTTTCTGGTGAAGACCACACAATGGATTCCTATGGAAGGAAATACAAGTTTCTGGTAAATACGCTTAGAATTACTTTCCAGGGTCAGTGCTGGGCTAAAAGATGCAGCACTGGGTTCTCTCCTGATAACAGGTGAGTAAATCGGAATTCGTAGTTCGGCTGATTTTAGAGGAATATTTGTGCGTTTCAAAAATGGACACTTAGAAACTTTTCTGTTGAAAACCACAAAATGGATTCCTATGGAAGGAAATACAAGTTACTGGTAAGTAAGCTTAGAATTACTTTCCAGGTTCAGTGTTGGTCTAAAAGATGCAGCACTGGGTTCTCTCCTGATAACAGGTGAGTAAATCGGAATTCATAGTTCGACTGATTTTCGAGGAATATTTGTACGTTTCAAAATTGGACAGTTAGAAACTTTTCTGGTGAAAACCACACAATGGATTCCTATGGCAGGAAATACAAGTTACTGGTAAGTACGCTAAGAATTACTTTTCAGGGTCAGTGCTGGGCTAAAAGATGCAGCACTGGGTTCTCTCCTGATAACAGGTGAGTAAATCGGAATTCATAGTTCGGTTGATTTTAGAGGAATATTTGTACGTTTCAACAATGGACACTTAGAAACTTTTCTGCTGAAAACCACACAATGGATTCCTATGGAAAGAAATACAAGTTACTGGTAAGTACGCTTAGAATTGCTTTTCAGGGTTGTGCTGGGCTAAAAGATGCAGCACTGGGTTCTCTCCTGATAACAGGTGAGTAAATCGGAATTCGTAGTTCGGCTGATTTTAGAGGAATATTTGTGCGTTTCAAAAATGGACACTTAGAAACTTTTCTGTTGAAAACCACAAAATGGATTCCTATGGAAGGAAATACAAGTTACTGGTAAGTAAGCTTAGAATTACTTTCCAGGTTCAGTGTTGGTCTAAAAGATGCAGCACTGGGTTCTCTCCTGATAACAGGTGAGTAAATCGGAATTCATAGTTCGACTGATTTTCGAGGAATATTTGTACGTTTCAAAATTGGACAGTTAGAAACTTTTCTGGTGAAAACCACACAATGGATTCCTATGGCAGGAAATACAAGTTACTGGTAAGTACGCTTAGAATTACTTTCTAGGGTCAGGGCTGGGCTAAAAGATGCAGCACTGGGTTCTCTCCTGATAACAGGTGAGTAAATCGGAATTCATAGTTCGACTGATTTTTGAGGAATATTTGTACGTTTCAAAATAGGACAGTTAGAAACTTTTCTGGTGAAAACCACACAATGGATTCCTATGGCAGGAAATACAAGTTACTGGTAAGTACGCTTAGAATTTCTTTTCAGGGTCAGTGCTGGGCTAAAAGATGCAGCACTGGGTTCTCTCCTGATAACAGGTGAGTAAATCGGAATTCATAGTTCGGTTGATTCTAGAGGAATATTTGTACGTTTCAACAATGGACACTTAGAAACTTTTCTGCTGAAAACCACACAATGGATTCCTATGGAAAGAAATACAAGTTACTGGTAAGTACGCTTAGAATTACTTTTCAGGGTCGTGCTGGGCTAAAAGATGCAGCACTGGGTTCTCTCCTGATAACAGGTGAGTAAATCGGAATTTGTAGTTCGACTGATTTTAGAGGTATATTTGTACATTTCAAAAATGGACACTTAGAAACTTTTCTGATGAAGACCACACAATGTATTCCTATGGAAGGAAATACAAGTTACTGGTAAGTACTCTTAGAATTGCTTTCCAGGGTCAGTGCTGGGCTAAAAGATGGAGCACTGGGTTCTCTCCAGATAACAGGTGAGTAAATCGGAATTCATAGTTCGGCTGATTTTCGAGGAATATTTGTACGTTTCAAAAATGGAGACTTAGAAACTTTTCTGCTGAAAACCACACAATGGATTCCTATGGAAGGAAATACAAGTTACTGGTAAGTATGCTTAGAATTACTTTTCACCGTAAGTGCTGGGCTAACAGATGCAGCACTGGGTTCTCTCCTGATAACAGGTGAGTAAATCCAAATTCGTAGTTCGACTGATTTTAGAGGAATATTTGTACGTTTCAAAAATGAAGACTTAGAAACTTTTCTGCTGAAAACCACACAATGGATTCCTATGGAAGGAAATACAAGTTACTGGTAAGTATGCTTAGAATTACTTTTCAGGGTCAGTGCTGGGCTAACAGATGCAGCACTGGGTTCTCTCCTGATAACAGGTTAGTAAATCAGAATTCGAAGTTCGGCTGATTTTAGAGGAATATTTGTATGTTTCAAAAATATACACTTAGAAACTTTTCTGCTGAAAACCACACAATGGATTCCTATGGAAGGAAATACAAGTTTCTGGTAAGTACGCTTAGAATTACTTTCCAGGGTCAGTGCTGGGCTAAAAGATGCAGCACTGGGTTCTCACCTGATAACAGGTGAGTAAATCGGAATTCGTAGTTCGGCTGATTTTAGAGGAATATTTGTACGTTTCAAAAATGTAGACTTAGAAACTTTTCTTCTGAAAACCACACAATGGATTCCTATGGAAGGAAATACAAGTTACTGGTAAGTACGCTTAGAATTAATTTTCAGGGTCAGTGCTGGGCTAAAAGTTGCAGCCCTGGGATCTCTCCTGATAACAGGTGAGTAAATTGGAATTCGTAGTTCGGCTGATTTTAGAGGAATATTTGTGCGTTTCAAAAATGGACACTTAGAAACTTTTCTGCTGAAAACCACACAATGCATTTCTATTGAAGGAAATACAAGTTACTGGTAAGTACGCTTAGAATTAATTTTCAGGGTCAGTGCTGGGCTAAAAGATGCAGCACTGGGTTCTCTCCTGATAACAGGTGAGTAAATCGGAATTCGTAGTTCGGCTGATTTTAGAGGAATATTTGTACGTTTCAAAAATGTAGACTTAGAAACTTTTCTTCTGAAAACCACACAATGGATTCCTATGGAAGGAAATACAAGTTACTGGTAAGTACGCTTAGAATTAATTTTCAGGGTCAGTGCTGGGCTAAAAGTTGCAGCCCTGGGATCTCTCCTGATAACAGGTGAGTAAATTGGAATTCGTAGTTCGGCTGATTTTAGAGGAATATTTGTGCGTTTCAAAAATGGACACTTAGAAACTTTTCTGCTGAAAACCACACAATGCATTTCTATGGAAGGAAATACAAGTTACTGGTAAGTACGCTTAGAATTAATTTTCAGGGTCAGTGCTGGGCTAAAAGATGCAGCACTGTGTTCTCTCCTGATAACAGGTGAGTAAATCGGAATTCATAGTTCGACTGATTTTCGAGGAATATTTGTACGTTTCAAAATAGGACAGTTAGAAACTTTTCTGGTGAAAACCACACAATGGATTCCTATGGCAGGAAATACAAGTTACTGGTAAGTACGCTAAGAATTACTTTTCAGGGTCAGTGCTGGGCTAAAAGATGCAGCACTGGGTTCTCTCCTGATAACAGGTGAGTAAATCGGAATTCATAGTTCGGTTGATTTTAGAGGAATATTTGTACGTTTCAACAATGGACACTTAGAAACTTTTCTGCTGAAAACCACACAATCGATTCCTATGGAAAGAAATACAAGTTACTGGTAAGTACGCTTAGAATTGCTTTTCAGGGTCGTGCTGGGCTAAAATATGCAGCACTGAGTTCTCTCCTGATAACAGGTGAGTAAATCAGAATTCGTAGTTTGACTGATTTTAGAGGAATATTTGTACATTTCAAAAATGGACACTTAGAAACTTTTCTGGTGAAGACCACACAATGGATTCCTATGGAAGGAAATACAAGTTTCTGGTAAGTACGCTTAGAATTACTTTCCAGGGTCAGTGCTGGGCTAAAAGATGCAGCACTGGGTTCTCTCCTGATAACAGGTGAGTAAATCGGAATTCGTAGTTCGGCTGATTTTAGAGGAATATTTGTATGTTTCAAAAATGGACACTTAGAAACTTTTCTGCTGAAAACCACACAATGGATTCCTATGGAAGGAAATACAAGTTACTGGTAAGTACGCTTAGAATTCCTTTTCAGGGTCAGTGCTGGGCTAAAAGATGCAGCACTGGGTTCTCTACTAATAACAGGTGAGTAAATCGGAATTCATAGTTTGGATGATTTAAGTGGAATATGTGTACGTTTCAAAAATGTACACTTAGAAACTTTTCTGCTGAAAAACACAATGCATTTCTATGGAAGGAAATACAAAATACTGGTAAGTCCACTTAGAATTTCTTTCCAGGGTCAGTGCTGGTCTAAAAGATGCAGCACTGGGTTCTCTCCTGATAACAGGTGAGTAAATCGGAATTCATAGTTCGAATGATTTTCTTGGAATATTTGTGCGTTTCAAAAATGGACACTTAGAAACTTTTCTGGTGAAAACCACACAATGGATTCCTATGGAAGGAAATACAAGTTACTGGCAAGTATGCTTAGAATTACTTGCCAGGGTCAGTGCTGGGCTAAAAGAAGCAGCACTGGGTTCTCTCCCGATAACAGGTGATTAAATCGGAATTCATAGTTTGACTGATTCTAGAGGAATATTTGTACGTTTCAAAAATGGACACTTAGAAACTTTTCTGTTGAAAACCACACAATGGATTCCCATGGAAGGAAATACAAGTTACTAGTAAGTACACTTAGAATTACTTTCCAGGGTCAGTGCTGGGCTAAAAGATGCAGCACTGGGTTCTCGCCTGATAACAGGTGAGTAAATCGGAATTCGTAGTTCGGCTGATTTTAGAGGAATATTTGTGCGTTTCAAAAATGGACACTTAGAAACTTTTCTGTTGAAAACCACAAAATGGATTCCTATGGAAGGAAATACAAGTTACTGGTAAGTACTCTTAGAATTACTTTCCAGGGTCAGTGCTGGGCTAAAAGATGCAGCACTGTGTTCTCTCCTGATAACAGGTGAGTAAATCGGAATTCATAGTTCGGCTAATTTTAGAGGAATATTTGTGCGTTTCAAAAATGGACATTTTGAAACTTTTCTGCTGAAAACCACACAATGGATTCCTATGGTAGGAAATACAAGTTACTGGTAGGTACGCTTAAAATTACATTTCAGGTTCAGTGCTGGGCTAACAGATGCAGCCCTGGGTTCTCTCCTGATAACAGGTGAGTAAATCGGACTTCATAGTTTGACTGATTTTAGAGGAATATTTATACGTTTCAAAAATGGACACTTTGAAACTTTTCTGCTGAAACCACACAATGGATTCCTTTGGAAGGAAATACGAGTTACTGGTAAGTATGCTTAGAATTAATTTCCAGGGTCAGTGCTGGGCTAAAAGAAACAGCACTGGGTTCTTTCCCGATAACAGGTGAGTAAATCGTTATTAATAGTTTGACTGATTCTAGAGGAATATTTGTACGTTTCAAAAATGGACACTTAGAAACTTTTCTGTTGAAAACCACACAATGGATTCCTATGGAAGGAAATACAAGTTACTGGTAAGTACGCTTAGAATTACTTTCTAGGGTCAGTGCTGGGCTAAAAGATGCAGCACTGGGTTCTCTCCTGATAACAGGTGAGTAAATCGGAATTCATAGTTCGAATGATTTTCGAGGAATATTTGTGCATTTCAAAATTGGACACTTAGAAACTTTTCTGTTGAAAACCACACAATGGATTCCCATGGAAGGAAATACAAGGTACTAGTAAGTACACTTAGAATTACTTTCCAGGGTCAGTGCTGGGCTACAGGATGCAGCACTGGGTTCTCTCCTGATAACAGGTGAGTAAATCGGACTTCATAGTTTGACTGATTTTAGAAGAATATTTATACGTTTCAAAAATGGACACTTTGAAACTTTTCTGCTGAAACCACACAATGGATTCCTTTGGAAGGAAATCCGAATTACTGGTTAGTATGCTTAGAATTACTTTCCAGGGTCAGTGCTGGGCTAAAAGAAACAGCACTGGGTTCTCTCCCGATAACAGGTGAGTAAATCGGAATTCGTAGTTCGACTGATTTTAGAAGAATATTTATACGTTTCAAAAATGGACACTTTTAAACTTTTCTGCTGAAACCACACAATGGATTCCTTTGGAAGGAAATACGAATTACTGGTAAGTATGCTTAGAATTACTTTCCAGGGTCAGTGCTGGGCTAAAAGAAACAGCACTGGGTTCTCTCCCGATAACAGGTGAGTAAATCGTTATTAATAGTTTGACTGATTCTAGAGGAATATTTGTACGTTTCAAAAATGGACACTTAGAAACTTTTCTGTTGAAAACCACACAATGGATTCCTATGGAAGGAAATACAAGTTACTGGTAAGTACGCTTAGAATTACTTTCTAGGGTCAGTGCTGGGCTAAAAGATGCAGCACTGGGTTCTCTCCTGATAACAGGTGAGTAAATCGGAATTCATAGTTCGACTGATTTAAGTGGAATATGTGTACACTTCAAAAATGTACACTTAGAAACTTTTCTGCTGAAAAACACAATGCATTTCTATGGAAGGAAATACAAAATACTGGTAAGTACGCTTAGAATTTCTTTCCAGGGTCAGTGCTGGTCTAAAAGATGCAGCACTGGGTTCTCTCCTGATAACAGGTGAGTAAATCGGAATTCATAGTTCGAATGATTTTCGAGGAATATTTGTGCATTTCAAAATTGGACACTTAGAAACTTTTCTGTTGAAAACCACACAATGGATTCCCATGGAAGGAAATACAAGTTACTAGTAAGTACACTTAAGAATTACTTTCCAGGGTCAGTGCTGGTCTAAAAGATGCAGCACTGGGTTCTCTCCTGATAACAGGTGAGTAAATCGGAATTCGTATTTCGGCTGATTTTAGAGGAATATTTGTGAGTTTCAAAAATGGACACTTAGAAACTTTTCTGTTGAAAACCACAAAATGGATTCCTATGGAAGGAAATACAAGTTACTGGTAAGTACGCTTAGAATTACTTTCCAGGTTCAGTGTTGGTCTAAAAGATGCAGCACTGGGTTCTCTCCTGATAACAGGTGAGTAAATCGGAATTCGTAGTTCGACTGATTTTAGAGGAATATTTGTACATTTCAAAAATGGACACTTAGAAACTTTTCTGGTGAAGACCACACAATGGATTCCTATGGAAGGAAATACAAGTTACTGGTAAGTACTCTTAGAATTACTTTCCAGGGTCAGTGCTGGGCTAAAAGATGCAGCACTGTGTTCTCTCCTGATAACAGGTGAGTAAATCGGAATTCATAGTTCGGCTAATTTTAAAGGAATATTTGTGCGTTTCAAAAATGGACATTTTGAAACTTTTCAGCTGAAAACCACACAATGGATTCCTATGGTAGGAAATACAAGTTACTGGTAAGTACGCTTAGAATAACATTTCAGGGTCAGTGCTGGGCTAACAGATGCAGCCCTGGGTTCTCTCCTGATAACAGGTGAGTAAATCGGACTTCATAGTTTGACTGATTTTAGAGGAATATTTGTACATTTCAAAAAAGGACACTTAGAAACGTTTCTGCTGAAACCACACAATGGATTCCTTTGGAAGGAAATACGAATTACTGGTAAGTATGCTTAGAATTACTTTCCAGGGTCAGTGCTGGGCTAAAAGAAACAGCACTGGGTTCTCTCCCGATAACAGGTGAGTAAATCGGAATTCGTAGTTCGACTGATTTTAGAAGAATATTTATACGTTTCAAAAATGGACACTTTGAAACTTTTCTGCTGAAACCACACAATGGATTCCTTTGGAAGGAAATACAAATTACTGGTAAGTATGCTTAGAATTACTTTCCAGGGCCAGTGCTGGGCTAAAAGAAACAGCACTGGGTTCTCTCCCGATAACAGGTGAGTAAATCGTTATTAATAGTTTGACTGATTCTAGAGGAATATTTGTACGTTTCAGAAATGGACACTTAGAAACTTTTCTGTTGAAAACCACACAATGGATTCCTATGGAAGGAAATACAAGTTACTGGTAAGTACGCTTAGAATTACTTTCTAGGGTCAGTGCTGGGCTAAAAGATGCAGCACTGGGTTCTCTCCTGATAACAGGTTAGTAAATCAGAATTCGAAGTTCGGCTGATTTTAGAGGAATATTTGTATGTTTCAAAAATATACACTTAGAAACTTTTCTGCTGAAAACCACACAATGGATTCCTATGGAAGGAATTCAAGTTACTGGTAAGTATGCTTAGAATTACTTTTCACCGTAAGTGCTGGGCTAACAGATGCAGCACTGGGTTCTCTCCTGATAACAGGTGAGTAAATCCAAATTCGTAGTTCGACTGATTTTAGAGGAATATTTGTACGTTTCAAAAATGAAGACTTAGAAACTTTTCTGCTGAAAACCACACAATGGATTCCTATGGAAGGAAATACAAGTTACTGGTAAGTATGCTTAGAATTACTTTTCAGGGTCAGTGCTGGGCTAACAGATGCAGCACTGGGTTCTCTCCTGATAACAGGTTAGTAAATCAGAATTCAAAGTTCGGCTGATTTTAGAGGAATATTTGTATGTTTCAAAAATATACACTTAGAAACTTTTCTGCTGAAAACCACACAATGGATTCCTATGGAAGGAATTCAAGTTACTGGTAAGTACGCTTAGAATTACTTTTCAGGGTCAGTGCTGGGCTAACAGATGCAGCCCTGGGTTCTCTCCTGATAACAGGTGAGTAAATCAGAATTTGTAGTTCGGCTGATTTTAGAGGAATATTTGTACGTTTCAAAAATGGACACTTAGAAACTTTTCTGCTGAAAACCACACAATGGATTCCTATGGAAGGAAATACAAGTTTCTGGTAAGTACGCTTAGAATTACTTTCCAGGGTCAGTGCTGGGCTAAAAGATGCAGCACTGGGTTCTCACCTGATAACAGGTGAGTAAATCGGAATTCGTAGTTCGGCTGATTTTAGAGGAATATTTGTGCGTTTCAAAAATGGACACTTAGAATCTTTTCTGCTGAAAACCACACAATGCATTTCTATTGAAGGAAATACAAGTTACTGGTAAGTACGCTTAGAATTAATTTTCAGGGTCAGTGCTGGGCTAAAAGATGCAGCACTGTGTTCTCTCCTGATAACAGGTGAGTAAATCGGAATTCATAGTTCGACTGATTTTCGAGGAATATTTGTACGTTTCAAAATAGGACAGTTAGAAACTTTTCTGGTGAAAACCACACAATGGATTCCTATGGCAGGAAATACAAGTTACTGGTAAGTACGCTAAGAATTACTTTTCAGGGTCAGTGCTGGGCTAAAAGATGCAGCACTGGGTTCTCTCCTGATAACAGGTGAGTAAATCGGAATTCGTAGTTCGGCTGATTTTAGAGGAATATTTGTGCGTTTCAAAAATGGACACTTAGAAACTTTTCTGTTGAAAACCACAAAATGGATTCCTATGGAAGGAAATACAAGTTACTGGTAAGTAAGCTTAGAATTACTTTCCAGGTTCAGTGTTGGTCTAAAAGATGCAGCACTGGGTTCTCTCCTGATAACAGGTGAGTAAATCGGAATTCATAGTTCGACTGATTTTCAAGGAATATTTGTACGTTTCAAAATTGGACAGTTAGAAACTTTTCTGGTGAAAACCACACAATGGATTCCTATGGCAGGAAATACAAGTTACTGGTAAGTACGCTTAGAATTACTTTCTAGGGTCAGGGCTGGGCTAAAAGATGCAGCACTGGGTTCTCTCCTGATAACAGGTGAGTAAATCGGAATTCATAGTTCGACTGATTTTTGAGGAATATTTGTACGTTTCAAAATAGGACAGTTAGAAACTTTTCTGGTGAAAACCACACAATGGATTCCTATGGCAGGAAATACAAGTTACTGGTAAGTACGCTTAGAATTTCTTTTCAGGGTCAGTGCTGGGCTAAAAGATGCAGCACTGGGTCCTCTCCTGATAACAGGTGAGTAAATCAGAATTCATAGTTCGGTTGATTCTAGAGGAATATTTGTACGTTTCAACAATGGACACTTAGAAACTTTTCTGCTGAAAACCACACAATGGATTCCTATGGAAAGAAATACAAGTTACTGGTAAGTACGCTTAGAATTACTTTTCAGGGTCGTGCTGGGCTAAAAGATGCAGCACTGGGTTCTCTCCTGATAACAGGTGAGTAAATCGGAATATGTAGTTCGACTGATTTTAGAGGTATATTTGTACATTTCAAAAATGGACACTTAGAAACTTTTCTGATGAAGACCACACAATGTATTCCTATGGAAGGAAATACAAGTTACTGGTAAGTACTCTTAGAATTGCTTTCCAGGGTCAGTGCTGGGCTAAAAGATGGAGCACTGGGTTCTCTCCAGATAACAGGTGAGTAAATCGGAATTCATAGTTCGGCTGATTTTCGAGGAATATTTGTACGTTTCAAAAATGGAGACTTAGAAACTTTTCTGCTGAAAACCACACAATGGATTCCTATGGAAGGAAATACAAGTTACTGGTAAGTATGCTTAGAATTACTTTTCACCGTAAGTGCTGGGCTAACAGATGCAGCACTGGGTTCTCTCCTGATAACAGGTGAGTAAATCCAAATTCGTAGTTCGACTGATTTTAGAGGAATATTTGTACGTTTCAAAAATGAAGACTTAGAAACTTTTCTGCTGAAAACCACACAATGGATTCCTATGGAAGGAAATACAAGTTACTGGTAAGTATGCTTAGAATTACTTTTCAGGGTCAGTGCTGGGCTAACAGATGCAGCACTGGGTTCTCTCCTGATAACAGGTTAGTAAATCAGAATTCGAAGTTCGGCTGATTTTAGAGGAATATTTGTATGTTTCAAAAATATACACTTAGAAACTTTTCTGCTGAAAACCACACAATGGATTCCTATGGAAGGAAATACAAGTTTCTGGTAAGTACGCTTAGAATTACTTTCCAGGGTCAGTGCTGGGCTAAAAGATGCAGCACTGGGTTCTCACCTGATAACAGGTGAGTAAATCGGAATTCGTAGTTCGGCTGATTTTAGAGGAATATTTGTACGTTTCAAAAATGGAGACTTAGAAACTTTTCTGCTGAAAACCACACAATGGATTCCTATGGAAGGAAATACAAGTTACTGGTAAGTATGCTTAGAATTACTTTTCACCGTAAGTGCTGGGCTAACAGATGCAGCACTGGGTTCTCTCCTGATAACAGGTGAGTAAATCCAAATTCGTAGTTCGACTGATTTTAGAGGAATATTTGTACGTTTCAAAAATGAAGACTTAGAAACTTTTCTGCTGAAAACCACACAATGGATTCCTATGGAAGGAAATACAAGTTACTGGTAAGTATGCTTAGAATTACTTTTCAGGGTCAGTGCTGGGCTAACAGATGCAGCACTGGGTTCTCTCCTGATAACAGGTTAGTAAATCAGAATTCGAAGTTCGGCTGATTTTAGAGGAATATTTGTATGTTTCAAAAATATACACTTAGAAACTTTTCTGCTGAAAACCACACAATGGATTCCTATGGAAGGAAATACAAGTTTCTGGTAAGTACGCTTAGAATTACTTTCCAGGGTCAGTGCTGGGCTAAAAGATGCAGCACTGGGTTCTCACCTGATAACAGGTGAGTAAATCGGAATTCGTAGTTCGGCTGATTTTAGAGGAATATTTGTACGTTTCAAAAATGTAGACTTAGAAACTTTTCTTCTGAAAACCACACAATGGATTCCTATGGAAGGAAATACAAGTTACTGGTAAGTACGCTTAGAATTAATTTTCAGGGTCAGTGCTGGGCTAAAAGTTGCAGCCCTGGGATCTCTCCTGATAACAGGTGAGTAAATTGGAATTCGTAGTTCGGCTGATTTTAGAGGAATATTTGTGCGTTTCAAAAATGGACACTTAGAAACTTTTCTGCTGAAAACCACACAATGCATTTCTATTGAAGGAAATACAAGTTACTGGTAAGTACGCTTAGAATTAATTTTCAGGGTCAGTGCTGGGCTAAAAGATGCAGCACTGGGTTCTCTCCTGATAACAGGTGAGTAAATCGGAATTCGTAGTTCGGCTGATTTTAGAGGAATATTTGTACATTTCAAAAATGTAGACTTAGAAACTTTTCTTCTGAAAACCACACAATGGATTCCTATGGAAGGAAATACAAGTTACTGGTAAGTACGCTTAGAATTAATTTTCAGGGTCAGTGCTGGGCTAAAAGTTGCAGCCCTGGGATCTCTCCTGATAACAGGTGAGTAAATTGGAATTCGTAGTTCGGCTGATTTTAGAGGAATATTTGTGCGTTTCAAAAATGGACACTTAGAAACTTTTCTGCTGAAAACCACACAATGCATTTCTATGGAAGGAAATACAAGTTACTGGTAAGTACGCTTAGAATTAATTTTCAGGGTCAGTGCTGGGCTAAAAGATGCAGCACTGTGTTCTCTCCTGATAACAGGTGAGTAAATCGGAATTCATAGTTCGACTGATTTTCGAGGAATATTTGTACGTTTCAAAATAGGACAGTTAGAAACTTTTCTGGTGAAAACCACACAATGGATTCCTATGGCAGGAAATACAAGTTACTGGTAAGTACGCTAAGAATTACTTTTCAGGGTCAGTGCTGGGCTAAAAGATGCAGCACTGGGTTCTCTCCTGATAACAGGTGAGTAAATCGGAATTCATAGTTCGGTTGATTTTAGAGGAATATTTGTACGTTTCAACAATGGACACTTAGAAACTTTTCTGCTGAAAACCACACAATCGATTCCTATGGAAAGAAATACAAGTTACTGGTAAGTACGCTTAGAATTGCTTTTCAGGGTCGTGCTGGGCTAAAATATGCAGCACTGGGTTCTCTCCTGATAACAGGTGAGTAAATCGGAATTCGTAGTTCGGCTGATTTTAGAGGAATATTTGTATGTTTCAAAAATGGACACTTAGAAACTTTTCTGCTGAAAACCACACAATGGATTCCTATGGAAGGAAATACAAGTTACTGGTAAGTACGCTTAGAATTCCTTTTCAGGGTCAGTGCTGGGCTAAAAGATGCAGCACTGGGTTCTCTACTAATAACAGGTGAGTAAATCGGAATTCATAGTTTGGCTGATTTAAGTGGAATATGTGTACGTTTCAAAAATGTACACTTAGAAACTTTTCTGCTGAAAAACACAATGCATTTCTATGGAAGGAAATACAAAATACTGGTAAGTCCACTTAGAATTTCTTTCCAGGGTCAGTGCTGGTCTAAAAGATGCAGCACTGAGTTCTCTCCTGATAACAGGTGAGTAAATCGGAATTCATAGTTCGAATGATTTTCTTGGAATATTTGTGCGTTTCAAAAATGGACACTTAGAAACTTTTCTGGTGAAAACCACACAATGGATTCCTATGGAAGGAAATACAAGTTACTGGCAAGTATGCTTAGAATTACTTGCCAGGGTCAGTGCTGGGCTAAAAGAAGCAGCACTGGGTTCTCTCCCGATAACAGGTGATTAAATCGGAATTCATAGTTTGACTGATTCTAGAGGAATATTTGTACGTTTCAAAAATGGACACTTAGAAACTTTTCTGTTGAAAACCACACAATGGATTCCCATGGAAGGAAATACAAGTTACTAGTAAGTACACTTAGAATTACTTTCCAGGGTCAGTGCTGGGCTAAAAGATGCAGCACTGGGTTCTCGCCTGATAACAGGTGAGTAAATCGGAATTCGTAGTTCGGCTGATTTTAGAGGAATATTTGTGCGTTTCAAAAATGGACACTTAGAAACTTTTCTGTTGAAAACCACAAAATGGATTCCTATGGAAGGAAATACAAGTTACTGGTAAGTAAGCTTAGAATTACTTTCCAGGTTCAGTGTTGGTCTAAAAGATGCAGCACTGGGTTCTCTCCTGATAACAGGTGAGTAAATCGCAATTTGTAGTTCGACTGATTTTAGAGGAATATTTGTACATTTCAAAAATGGACACTTAGAAACTTTTCTGGTGAAGACCACACAATGGATTCCTATGGAAGGAAATACAAGTTACTGGTAAGTACTCTTAGAATTACTTTCCAGGGTCAGTGCTGGGCTAAAAGATGCAGCACTGTGTTCTCTCCTGATAACAGGTGAGTAAATCGGAATTCATAGTTCGGCTAATTTTAGAGGAATATTTGTGCGTTTCAAAAATGGACATTTTGAAACTTTTCTGCTGAAAACCACACAATGGATTCCTATGGTAGGAAATACAAGTTACTGGTAGGTACGCTTAAAATTACATTTCAGGTTCAGTGCTGGGCTAACAGATGCAGCCCTGGGTTCTCTCCTGATAACAGGTGAGTAAATCGGACTTCATAGTTTGACTGATTTTAGAGGAATATTTATACGTTTCAAAAATGGACACTTTGAAACTTTTCTGCTGAAACCACACAATGGATTCCTTTGGAAGGAAATACGAGTTACTGGTAAGTATGCTTAGAATTAATTTCCAGGGTCAGTGCTGGGCTAAAAGAAACAGCACTGGGTTCTTTCCCGATAACAGGTGAGTAAATCGTTATTAATAGTTTGACTGATTCTAGAGGAATATTTGTACGTTTCAAAAATGGACACTTAGAAACTTTTCTGTTGAAAACCACACAATGGATTCCTATGGAAGGAAATACAAGTTACTGGTAAGTACGCTTAGAATTACTTTCTAGGGTCAGTGCTGGGCTAAAAGATGCAGCACTGGGTTCTCTCCTGATAACAGGTGAGTAAATCGGAATTCATAGTTCGAATGATTTTCGAGGAATATTTGTGCATTTCAAAATTGGACACTTAGAAACTTTTCTGTTGAAAACCACACAATGGATTCCCATGGAAGGAAATACAAGGTACTAGTAAGTACACTTAGAATTACTTTCCAGGGTCAGTGCTGGGCTACAGGATGCAGCACTGGGTTCTCTCCTGATAACAGGTGAGTAAATCGGACTTCATAGTTTGACTGATTTTAGAAGAATATTTATACGTTTCAAAAATGGACACTTTGAAACTTTTCTGCTGAAACCACACAATGGATTCCTTTGGAAGTAAATCCGAATTACTGGTTAGTATGCTTAGAATTACTTTCCAGGGTCAGTGCTGGGCTAAAAGAAACAGCACTGGGTTCTCTCCCGATAACAGGTGAGTAAATCGGAATTCGTAGTTCGACTGATTTTAGAAGAATATTTATACGTTTCAAAAATGGACACTTTGAAACTTTTCTGCTGAAACCACACAATGGATTCCTTTGGAAGGAAATACGAATTACTGGTAAGTATGCTTAGAATTACTTTCCAGGGTCAGTGCTGGGCTAAAAGAAACAGCACTGGGTTCTCTCCCGATAACAGGTGAGTAAATCGTTATTAATAGTTTGACTGATTCTAGAGGAATATTTGTACGTTTCAAATATGGACACTTAGAAACTTTTCTGTTGAAAACCACACAATGGATTCCTATGGAAGGAAATACAAGTTACTGGTAAGTACGCTTAGAATTACTTTCTAGGGTCAGTGCTGGGCTAAAAGATGCAGCACTGGGTTCTCTCCTGATAACAGGTGAGTAAATCGGAATTCATAGTTCGACTGATTTAAGTGGAATATGTGTACACTTCAAAAATGTACACTTAGAAACTTTTCTGCTGAAAAACACAATGCATTTCTATGGAAGGAAATACAAAATACTGGTAAGTACGCTTAGAATTTCTTTCCAGGGTCAGTGCTGGTCTAAAAGATGCAGCACTGGGTTCTCTCCTGATAACAGGTGAGTAAATCGGAATTCATAGTTCGAATGATTTTCGAGGAATATTTGTGCATTTCAAAATTGGACACTTAGAAACTTTTCTGTTGAAAACCACACAATGGATTCCCATGGAAGGAAATACAAGTTACTAGTAAGTACACTTAAGAATTACTTTCCAGGGTCAGTGCTGGGCTAAAAGATGCAGCACTGGGTTCTCTCCTGATAACAGGTGAGTAAATCGGAATTCGTAGTTCGGCTGATTTTAGAGGAATATTTGTGAGTTTCAAAAATGGACACTTAGAAACTTTTCTGTTGAAAACCACAAAATGGATTCCTATGGAAGGAAATACAAGTTACTGGTAAGTACGCTTAGAATTACTTTCCAGGTTCAGTGTTGGTCTAAAAGATGCAGCACTGGGTTCTCTCCTGATAACAGGTGAGTAAATCGGAATTCGTAGTTCGACTGATTTTAGAGAAATATTTGTACATTTCAAAAATGGACACTTAGAAACTTTTCTGGTGAAGACCACACAATGGATTCCTATGGAAGGAAATACAAGTTACTGGTAAGTACTCTTAGAATTACTTTCCAGGGTCAGTGCTGGGCTAAAAGATGCAGCACTGTGTTCTCTCCTGATAACAGGTGAGTAAATCGGAATTCATAGTTCGGCTAATTTTAGAGGAATATTTGTGCGTTTCAAAAATGGACATTTTGAAACTTTTCAGCTGAAAACCACACAATGGATTCCTATGGTAGGAAATACAAGTTACTGGTAAGTACGCTTAGAATAACATTTCAGGGTCAGTTCTGGGCTAACAGATGCAGCCCTGGGTTCTCTCCTGATAACAGGTGAGTAAATCGGACTTCATAGTTTGACTGATTTTATAGGAATATTTGTACATTTCAAAAAAGGACACTTAGAAACGTTTCTGCTGAAACCACACAATGGATTCCTTTGGAAGGAAATACGAATTACTGGTAAGTATGCTTAGAATTACTTTCCAGGGTCAGTGCTGGGCTAAAAGAAACAGCACTGGGTTCTCTCCCGATAACAGGTGAGTAAATCGGAATTCGTAGTTCGACTGATTTTAGAAGAATATTTATACGTTTCAAAAATGGACACTTTGAAACTTTTCTGCTGAAACCACACAATGGATTCCTTTGGAAGGAAATACAAATTACTGGTAAGTATGCTTAGAATTACTTTCCAGGGCCAGTGCTGGGCTAAAAGAAACAGCACTGGGTTCTCTCCCGATAACAGGTGAGTAAATCGTTATTAATAGTTTGACTGATTCTAGAGGAATATTTGTACGTTTCAGAAATGGACACTTAGAAACTTTTCTGTTGAAAACCACACAATGGATTCCTATGGAAGGAAATACAAGTTACTGGTAAGTACGCTTAGAATTACTTTCTAGGGTCAGTGCTGGGCTAAAAGATGCAGCACTGGGTTCTCTCCTGATAACAGGTGAGTAAATCGGAATTCATAGTTCGACTGATTTAAGTGGAATATGTGTACACTTCAAAAATGTACACTTAGAAACTTTTCTGCTGAAAAACACAATGCATTTCTATAGAAGGAAATACAAAATACTGGTAAGTACGCTTAGAATTTCTTTCCAGGGTCAGTGCTGGTCTAAAAGATGCAGCACTGGGTTCTCTCCTGATAACAGGTGAGTAAATCGGAATTCATAGTTCGAATGATTTTCGAGGAATATTTGTGCATTTCAAAATTGGACACTTAGAAACTTTTCTGTTGAAAACCACACAATGGATTCCCATGGAAGGAAATACAAGTTACTAGTAAGTACACTTAAGAATTACTTTCCAGGGTCAGTGCTGGGCTAAAAGATGCAGCACTGGGTTCTCTCCTGATAACAGGTGAGTAAATCGGAATTCGTAGTTCGGCTGATTTTAGAGGAATATTTGTGAGTTTCAAAAATGGACACTTAGAAACTTTTCTGTTGAAAACCACAAAATGGATTCCTATGGAAGGAAATACAAGTTACTGGTAAGTACGCTTAGAATTACTTTCCAGGTTCAGTGTTGGTCTAAAAGATGCAGCACTGGGTTCTCTCCTGATAACAGGTGAGTAAATCGGAATTCGTAGTTCGACTGATTTTAGAGGAATATTTGTACATTTCAAAAATGGACACTTAGAAACTTTTCTGGTGAAGACCACACAATGGATTCCTATGGAAGGAAATACAAGTTACTGGTAAGTATGCTTAGAATTACTTTTCAGGGTCAGTGATGGGCTAACACATGCAGCCCTGGGTTCTCTCCTGATAAACGGTGAGTAAATGGGAATTCATAATTCTCCTGATTTTAGAGGAATATGTGTGCGTTTATAAAATGGACACTTAGAAACTTTTCTGCTGAAAACCACACAATGCATTTCTATGGAAGGAAATACAAGTTACTGGTAAGTACGCTGAGAATTACTTTCCAGGGTCAGTGCTGGTCTAAAAGATGCAGCACTGGGTTCTCTCCTGATAACAGGTGAGTAAACCGGAATGTGTAGTTCGACTGATTTTAGAGGAATATTTGTACATTTCAAAAATGGACTCTTAGAAACTTTTCTGATGAAGACCACACAATGAATTCCTATGGAAGGAAATTCAAATTACTGGTAAGTACGCATAGAATTACTTTTCAGGGTCAGTGCTGGGCTAAAAGATGCATCACTGGGTTCTCTCCTGATAACAGGGGAGTAAATCTGAATTCATAGTTCGGTTGATTTTAGAGGAATATTTGTACATTTCAAAAATGGACACTTAGAAACTTTTCTGCTGAAAACCACACAATGGATTCCTATGGAAGGAAATACAAGTTACTGGTAAGTACGCTTAGAATTACTTTCCAGAGTCAGGGCAGGGCTAAAAGATGCAGCACTGGGTTCTCTCCTGATAACAGGTGGGTAAATCGGAATTCGTAGTTCGGCTGATTTTAGAGGTATATTTGTACATTTCAAAAATGGACACTTAGAAACTTTTCTGGTGAAGACCACACAATGGATTCCTATGGAAGGAAATACAAGTTACTGGTAAGTACGCTTAGAATTACATTTCAGGGTCAGTGCTGGGCAAACAGATGCAGCCCTGGGTTCTCTCCTGATAACAGGTGAGTAAATCGGACTTCATAGTTTGACTGATTTTAGAGGAATATTTATACGTTTCAAAAATGGACACTTTGAAACTTTTCTGCTGAAACCACACAATGGATTCCTTTGGAAGGAAATACGAGTTAGTGGTAAGTATGCTTAGAATTACTTTCCAGGGTCAGTGCTGGGCTAAAAGAAACAGCACTGGGTTCTCTCCCGATAACAGGTGAGTAAATCGTTATTAATAGTTTGACTGATTCTAGAGGAATATTTGTACGTTTCAAAAATGGACACTTAGAAACTTTTCTGTTGAAAACCACACAATGGATTCCTATGGAAGGCAATACAAGTTACTGATAAGTACGCTTAGAATTACTTTCTAGGGTCAGTGCTGGGCTAAAAGATGCAGCACTGGGTTCTCTCCTGATAACAGGTGAGTAAATCAGAATTCATAGTTCGACTGATTTAAGTGGAATATGTGTACATTTCAAAAATGTACACTTAGAAACTTTTCTGCTGAAAAACACAATGCATTTCTATGGAAGGAAATACAAAATACTGGTAAGTACGCTTAGAATTTCTTTCCAGGGTTAGTGCTGGTCTAAAAGATGCAGCACTGGGTTCTCTCCTGATAACAGGTGAGTAAATCGGAATTCATAGTTCGAATGATTTTCGAGGAATATTTGTGCATTTCAAAATTGGACACTTAGAAACTTTTCTGTTGAAAACCACACAATGGATTCCCATGGAAGGAAATACAAGTTACTAGTAAGTACGCTTAGAATTTTTTTCCAGGGTCAGTGCGGGGCTAAAAGATGCAGCACTGGGTTCTCTCCTGATAACAGGTGAGTAAATCGGAATTCGTAGTTCGGCTGATTTTAGAGGAATATTTGTGCGTTTCAAAAATGGACACTTAGAAACTTTTCTGTTGAAAACCACAAAATGGATTCCTATGGAAGGAAATACAAATTACTGGTAAGTACGCTTAGAATTACTTTCCAGGTTCAGTGTTGGTCTAAAAGATGCAGCACTGGGTTCTCTCCTGATAACAGGTGAGTAAATCGGAATTCGTAGTTCGACTGATTTTAGAGGAATATTTGTACATTTCAAAAATGGACACTTAGAAACTTTTCTGGTGAAGACCACACAATGGATTCCTATGGAAGGAAATACAAGTTACTGGTAAGTACGCTTAGAATTACTTTCCAGGGTTAGTGCAGGGCTAATAGATGCAGCACTGGGTTCTCTCCTGATAACAGGTGAGTAAATTGGAATTTGTAGTTCGACTGATTTTAGAGGTATATTTGTACATTTCAAAAATGGACACTTAGAAACTTTTCTGGTGAAGACCACACAATGGATTCCTATGGAAGGAAATACAAGTTACTGGTAAGTACTCTTAGAATTGCTTTCCAGGGTCAGTGCTGGGCTATAAGATGCAGCACTGGGTTCTCTCCTGATAACAGATGAGTAAATCCAAATTTGTAGTTCGACTGATTTTAGAGGAATATTTGTACGTTTCAAAAATGGAGACTTAGAAACTTTTCTGCTGAAAACCACACAATGGATTCCTATAGAAGGAAATACAAGTTACTGGTAAGTACGCTTAGAATTACTTTTCAGGGTCAGTGCTGGGCTAACAGATGCATGACTGGGTTCTCTCCTGATAACAGGTGAGTAAATCGGAATTCATAGTTAGGCTGATTTTAGAGGAATATTTGTGCGTTTCAAAAATGGACATTTAGAAACTTTTCTGCTGAAAACCACACAATGGATTCCAATGGTAGGAAATACAAGTTACTGGTAAGTACGCTTAGAATTACATTTCAGGGTCAGTGCTGGGCTAACAGATGCAGCCCTGGGTTCTCTCCTGATAACAGGTGAGTAAATCGGAATTCATAGTTCGACTGATTTTCGAGGAATATTTGTATGTTTCAAAATAGGACACTTAGAAACTTTTCTGCTGAAAACCACACAATGGATTCCTATGGAAGAAAATACAAGTTACTGGTAAGCACGCTTAGAATTACTTTTCAGGGACGTGCTGGGCTAAAAGATGCAGCGCTGGGTTCTCTCCTGATAACAGGTGAGTAAATCGGAATTCGTAGTTCCGCTGATTTTAGAGGTATATTTGTACGTTTCAAAAATGTACACTTAGAAACTTTTCTGCTGAAAACCACACAATGGATTCCTACGGAAGGAAATACAAGTTACTGGTAAGTACGCTTAGAATTACTTTCCAGGGTCAGTGCTGGTCTAAAAGATGCAGCACTGGGTTCTCTCCTGATAACAGGTGAGTAAACCGGAATGTGTAGTTCGACTGATTTTAGAGGAATATTTGTACATTTCAAAAATGGATACTTAGAACCTTTTCTGCTGAAGACCACACAATGAATTCCTATGGAGGGAAATACAAGTTACTGGTAAGTACGCTTAGAATTACTTTTCAGGGTCAGTGCTGGGCTAAAAGATGCAGCACTGGGTTCTCTCCTGATAACAGGGGACTAAATATGAATTCATAGTTCGGTTGATTTTAGAGGAATATTTGTACGTTTCAAAAATGGACACTTAGAAACTTTTCTGCTGAAAATCACACAATGGATTCCTATGGAAGGAAATACAAGTTACTGTTAAGTACGCTTAGAATTACTTTTCAGGGTCGTGCTGGGCTAACACATGCTGCACTGGGTTCTCTCCTGATAACAGGTGAGTAAACCGGAATGTGTAGTTCGACTGATTTTAGAGGAATATTTGTACATTTCAAAAATGGATACTTAGAAATGTTTCTGCTGAAGACCACACAATGAATTCCTATGGAGGGAAATACAAGTTACTGGTAAGTATGCTTAGAATTACTTTTCAGGGTCAGTGCTGGGCTAAAAGATGCAGCACTGGGTTCTCTCCTGATAACAGGGGACTAAATCAGAATTCATAGTTCGGTTGATTTTAGAAGAATATTTGTACGTTTCAAAAATGGACACTTAGAAACTTTTCTGCTGAAAACCACACAATGGATTCCTATGGAAGGAAATACAAGTTACTCTTAAGCACGCTTAGAATTACTTTTCAGGGATAGTGCTGGGCGAAAAGATGCAGCCATGGGTTCTCTCCTGATAACAGGTGAGTAAATCGGAATTCGTAGTTCGGCTGATTTTAGAGGAATATTTTTACGTTTCATAAATGGACACTTAGAAACTTTTCTGCTGAAAACCACACAATGGATTTCTATTGAAGGAAATACAAGTTACTTGTAAGTACGCTTAGAATTACTTTCCAGGGTCAGTGCAGGGCTAAAAGATGCAGCACTGGGTTCTCTCCTGATAACAGGTGAGTAAATCGGAATTTGTAGTTCGACTGATTTTAGAGGTATATTTGTACATTTCAAAAATGGACACTTAGAAACTTTTCTGGTGAAGACCACACAATGGATTCCTATGGAAGGAAATACAAGTTACTGGTAAGTACTCTTAGAATTGCTTTCCAAGGTCCGTGCTGGGCTAAAAGATGCAGCACTGGGTTCTCTCCTGATAACAGGTGAGTAAATCCAAATTCGTAGTTCGACTGATTTTAGAGGAATATTTGTACGTTTCAAAAATGGAGACTTAGAAACTTTTCTGCTGAAAACCACACAATGGATTCCTATGGAAGGAAATACAAGTTACTGGTAAGTACGCTTAGAATTACTTTTCAGTGTCAGTGCTGGGCTAACAGATGCATCACTGGGTTCTCTCCTGATAACAGGTGAGTAAATTGGAATTCGTAGTTCGGCTGATTTTAGAGGAATATTTGTAGGTTTCAAAAATGTAGACTTAGAAACTTTTCTGCTGAAAACCACACAATGGATTCCTATGGAAGGAAATACAAGTTACTGGTAAGTAAGCTTAGAATTACTTTTCAGGGTCAGTGCTGGGCTAAAAGATGCAGCACTGGGTTCTCTCCTAATAACAGGTGAGTAAATCGGAATTCGTAGTTCGACTGATTTTAGAGGAATATTTGTACATTTCAAAAATGGACACTTAGAAACTTTTCTGGTGAAGACCACACAATGGATTCCTTTGGAAGGAAATTCAAGTTACTGGTAAGTATGCTTCAAATTACTTTCCAGGGTCAGTGCTGGGCTAAAAGAAGCAGCACTGGGTTCTCTCCCGATAACAGGTGAGTAAATCGGAATTCGTAGTTTGACGGATTATATAGGAATATTTGTACGTTTCAAAAATGGACACTTAGAAACTTTTCTGCTGAAAACCACACAATGGATTCCTATGGAAGGAAATACAAGTTACTGGTAAGTACGCTTAGAATTACTTTTCAGTGTCAGTGCTGGGCTTACAGATGCATCACTGGGTTCTCTCCTGATAACAGGTGAGTAAATTGGAATTCGTAGTTCGGCTGATTTTAGAGGAATATTTGTAGGTTTCAAAAATGTAGACTTAGAAACTTTTCTGCTGAAAACCACACAATGGATTCCTATGGAAGGAAATACAAGTTACTGGTAAGTACGCTTAGAATTACTTTCCAGGGTCAGTGCTGGTCTAAAAGATGGAGAACTGGGTTCTCTCTTGATAACAGGTGAGTAAATCGGAATTTGTAGTTCGACTAATTTTAGAGGAATATTTGTACATTTCAAAAATGGACACTTAGAAACTTTTCTGATAAAGACCACACAATGGATTCCTATGGAAGGAAATACAAGTTACTGGTCAGTACGCTTAGAATTACTTTCCAGGGTCAGTGCTGGTCTAAAAGATGCAGCACTGGGTTCTCTCCTGATAACAGGTGAGTAAATCAGAATTTGTAGTTCGACTGATTTTAGAGGTATATTTGTACATTTCAAAAATGGACACTTAGAAACTTTTCTGATGAAGACCACACATTGTATTCCTATGGAAGGAAATACAAGTTACTGGTAAGTACTCTTAGAATTGCTTTCCAGGGTCAGTGCTGGGCTAAAAGATGCAGCACTGGGTTCTCTCCGGATAACAGGTGAGTAAATCGGAATTCATAGTTCGACTGATTTTCGAGGAATATTTGTATATTTCAAAAATGGAGACTTAGAAACTTTTCTGCTGAAAACCACACAATGGATTCCTATGGAAGGAAATACAAGTTACTGGTAAGTATGCTTAGAATTACTTTTCACCGTAAGTGCTGGGCTAACAGATGCAGCACTGGGTTCTCTCCTGATAACAGGTGAGTAAATCCAAATTCGTAGTTCGACTGATTTTAGAGGAATATTTGTACGTTTCAAAAATGAAGACTTAGAAACTTTTCTGATGAAAACCACACAATGGATTCCTATGGAAGGAAATACAAGTTACTGGTAAGTAATCTTAGAATTACTTTTCAGGGTCAGTGCTGGGCTAACAGATGCAGCACTGGGTTCTCTCCTGATAACAGGTTAGTAAAGCGGAATTCGAAGTTCGGCTGATTTTAGAGGAATATTTGTATGTTTCTAAAATATACACTTAGAAACTTTTCTGCTGAAAACCACACAATGGATTCCTATGGAAGGAATTCAAGTTACTGGTAAGTACGCTTAGAATTACTTTTCAGGGTCAGTGCTGGGCTAACAGATGCAGCCCTGGGTTCTCTCCTGATAACAGGTGAGTAAATCAGAATTTGTAGTTCGGCTGATTTTAGAGGAATATTTGTACGTTTAAAAAATGGACACTTAGAAACTTTTCTGTTGAAAACCACACAATGCATTTCTATGGAAGGAAATACAAGTTACTGGTAAGTACGCTTAGAATTACTTTCCAGGGTCAGTGCGGGTCTAAAAGATGCAGCACTGGGTTCTCTCCTGATAACAGGTGAGTAAACCGGAATGTGTAGTTCGACTGATTTTAGAGGAATATTTGTACATTTCAAAAATGGATACTTAGAAACTTTTCTGCTGAAAATCACACAATGGATTCCTATGGAAGGAAATACAAGTTACTGGTAAGTACGCTTAGAATTACTTTTCAGGGTTGTGCTGGGCTAACACATGCTGCACTGGGTTCTCTCCTGATAACAGGTGAGTAAACCGGAATGTGTAGTTCGACTGATTTTAGAGGAATATTTATACATTTCAAAAATGGATACTTAGAAACTTTTCTGCTGAAGACCACACAATGAATTCCTATGGAGGGAAATACAAGTTACTGGTAAGTACGCTTAGAATTACTTTTCAGGGTCAGTGCTGGGCTAAAAGATGCAGAACTGGGTTCTCTCCTGATAACAGGGGACTAAATCTGAATTCATAGTTCAGTTGATTTTAGAAGAATATTTGTACGTTTCAAAAATGGACACTTAGAAACTTTTTTGCTGAAAACCACACAATGGATTCCTATGGAAGGAAATACAAGTTACTCTTAAGTACGCTTAGAATTACTTTTCAGGGACAGTGCTGGGCGAAAAGATGCAGCCATGGGTTCTCTCCTGATAATAGGTGAGTAAATCGGAATTCGTAGTTCGGCTGATTTTAGAGGAATATTTTTACGTTTCATAAATGGACACTTAGAAACTTTTCTGCTGAAAACCACACAATGGATTCCTATTGAAGGAAATACAAGTTACTTGTAAGAACGCTTAGAATTACTTTCCAGGGTCAGTGCAGGGCTAAAAGATGCAGCACTGGGTTCTCTCCTGATAACAGGTGAGTAAATCGGAATTTGTAGTTCGACTGATTTTAGAGGTATATTTGTACATTTAAAAAATGGACACTTAGAAACTTTTCTGGTGAAGACCACACAATGGATTCCTATGGAAGGAAATACAAGTTACTGGTAAGTACTCTTAGAATTGCTTTCCAGGGTCAGTGCTGGGCTAAAAGATGCAGCACTGGGTTCTCTCCTGATAACAGGTGAGTAAATCCAAATTCGTAGTTCGACTGATTTTAGAGGAATATTTGTACGTTTCAAAAATGGAGACTTAGAAACTTTTCTGCTGAAAACCACACAATGGATTCCTTTGGAAGGAAATACAAGTTACTGGTAAGTACGCTTAGAATTACTTTTCAGGGTCAGTGCTGGGCTAACAGATGCATCACTGGGTTCTCTCCTGATAACAGGTGAGTAAATTGGAATTCGTAGTTCGGCTGATTTTAGAGGAATATTTGTAGGTTTCAAAAATGTAGACTTAGAAACTTTTCTGCTGAAAACCACACAATGGATTCCTATGGAAGGAAATACAAGTTACTGGTAAGTAAGCTTAGAATTACTTTTCAGGGTCAGTGCTGGGCTAAAAGATGCAGCACTGGGTTCTCTCCTGATAACAGGGGAGTAAATCTGAATTCATAGTTCGGTTGATTCTAGAGGAATATTTGTACGTTTCAAAAATGGACACTTAGAAACTTTTCTGCTGAAAACCACACAATGGATCCCTATGGAAGAAAATACAAGTTACTGGTAAGTATGCTTAGAATTACTTTTCAGCGTAAGTGCTGGGCTAACAGATGCAGCACTGGGTTCTCTCCTGATAACAGGTGAGTAACTCCAAATTCGTAATTCGACTGGTTTTAGAGGAATATTTGTACGTTTCAAAAATGGAGACTTAGAAACTTTTCTGCTGAAAACCACACAATGGATTCCTATGGAAGGAAATACAAGTTACTGGTAAGTACGCTTAGAATTACTTTTCAGGGTCAGTGCTGGGCTAACAGATGCAGCACTGGGTTCTCCCCTGATAACAGGTGAGTAATCCGGAATGTGTAGTTCGACTGATTTTAGAGGAATATTTGTACATTTCAAAAATCGACACTTAGAAACTTTTCTGCTGAAGACCACAAAATGAATTCCTATGGAAGGAAATACAAGTTACTGGTAAGTACACTTAGAATTACTTTTCAGGGTCAGTGCTGGGCTAAAAGATGCAGCACTGGGTTCTCTCCTGATAACAGGGGAGTAAATCTGAATTCATACTTCGGTTGATTCTAGAGGAATATTTGTACGTTTCGAAAATGGACACTTAGAAACTTTTCTGCTGAATATCACACAATGGATTCCTATGGAAGGAAATACAAGTTACTGGTAAGTACGCTTAGAATTACTTTTCAGGGTCGTGCTGGGCTAACACATGCTGCACTGGGTTCTCTCCTGATAACAGGTGAGTAAATCGGAATTCGTAGTTCGGCTGATTTTAGAGGAAAATTTGTATGTTTCAAAAATGGACACTTAGAAACCTTTCTGCTGAAAACCACACAATGGATTCCTATGGAAGAAAATACAAGTTACTGGTAAGTACTCTTAGAATTACTTTTCAGGGTCAGTACTGGGCTACAAGATGCAGCACTGGGTTCTCTCCTGATAACAGGTGAGTAAATCTGAATTCATAGTTCGGTTGATTTTAGAGGAATATTTGTATGTTTCAAAAATGGACACTTGGAAACTTTTCAGCTGAAAACCACACAATGGATTCCTATGGAAGGAAATACAAGTTACTGGTAAGTACGCTTAGAATTACTTTTCAGGGACAGTGCTGGACGAAAAGATGCAGCCATGGGTTCTCTCCTGATAACAGGTAAGTAAATCGGAATTCGTAGTTCGGCTGATTTTAGAGGAATATTTTTACGTTTCATAAATGGACACTTAGAAACTTTTCTGCTGAAAACCACACAATGGATTCCTATGGAAGGAAATACAAGTTACTTGTAAGTACGCTTAGAATTACTTTCCAGTTTCAGTGCAGGGCTAAAAGATGCAGCACTGGGTTCTCACCTGATAACAGGTGAGTAAATTGGAATTCGGAGTTCGGCTGATTTTAGAGGTATATTTGTACGTTTCAAAAATGTACACTTAAAAACTTTTCTGCTGAAAACCACACAATGAATTCCTATGGAAGGAAATACAAGTTACTGGTAAGTACGCTTAGAATTACTTTCCAGGGTCAGTGCAGGGCTAAAAGATGCAGCACTGGGTTGTCTCTTGATAACAGGTGAGTAAATCGGAATTTGTAGTTTGGCTGATTTTAGAGGTATATTTGTACGTTTCAAAAATGTACACTTAGAAACTTTTCTGGTGAAGACCACACAATGGATTCCTATGGAAGGAAATACAAGTTACTGGTAAGTACTCTTAGAATTACTTTCCAGGGTCAGTGCTGGGCTAAAAGATGCAGCACTGGGTTCTCTCCGGATAACAGGTGAATAAATCTGAATTCATAGTTCGACTGATTTTCGAGGAATATTTGTACGTTTCAAAAACTGGAGACTTAGAAACTTTTCTGCTGAAAACCACACAATGGATTCCTATGAAAGGAAATACAAGTTACTGGTAAGTATACTTAGAATTACTTTTCAGCGTAAGTGCTGGGCTAACAGATGCAACACTGGGTTCTCTCCTGATAACAGGTGAGTAATTCCGAATTCGTAGTTCGACTGATTTTAGAGGAATATTTGTACATTTCAAAAATGGACACTTAGAAACTTTTCTGCTGAAAACCACACAATGGATTCCTATGGAAGGAAATACAAGTTACTGGTAAGTACGCTTAGAATTACTTTTCAGGGTCGTGCTGGGCTAACACATACTGCACTGGGTTCTCTCCTGATAACAGGTGAGTAAATCGGAATTCGTAGTTCGGCTAATTTTAGAGGAATATTTGTACGTTTCAAAAATGGACACTTAGAAACCTTTCTGCTGAAAACCACACAATGGATTCCTATGGAAGGAAATACAAGTTACTGGTAAGTACTCTTAGAATTACTTTCCAGGGTCAGTACTGGGCTACAAGATGCAGAACTGGGTTCTCTCCTGATAACAGGTGACTAAATCTGAATTCATAGTTCGGTTGATTTTAGAGGAATATTTGTACATTTAAAAAATGGACACTTAGAAACTTTTCTGGTGAAGACCACACAATGGATTCCTTTGGAAGGAAATACAAGTTACTGGTAAGTATGCTTAGAATTACTTTCCAGGGTCAGTGCTGGGCTAAAAGAAGCAGCACTGGGTTCTCTCCCGATAACAGGTGAGTAAATCGGAATTCGTAGTTTGACTGATTCTATAGGAATATTTGTACATTTCAAAAATGGACACTTAGAAACTTTTCTGTTGAAAACCACACAATGGATTCCTATGGAAGGAAATACAAGTTACTGGTAAGTGCGCTTAGAATTACGTTACAGGGTCAGTGCTGGTCTAAAAGATGGAGCACTGGGTTCTCTCCTGATAACAGGTGAGTAAATCGGAATTCGTAGTTCGGCTGATTTTAGAGGAATATTTGTACATTTCAAAAATGGACACTTAGAAACTTTTCTGCTGAAAACCACACAATGGATTTCTATGGAAGGAAATACACGTTACTTGCAAGTACGCTTAGAATTACTTTCCAGGGTCAGTGCTGGTCTAAAAGATGCAGCACTGGGTTCTCTCCTGATAACAGGTGAGTAAATCGGAATTTGTAGTTCGACTGATTTTAGAGGTATATTTGTACATTTCAAAAATGGACACTTAGAAACTTTTCTGATGAAGACCACACAATGGATTCCAATGGAAGGAAATACAAATTACTGCTAAGTACGCTTAGAATTAATTTCCAGGATCAGTGCTGGTCTAAAAGATGCAGCACTGGGTTCTCTCCTGATAACAGGTGAGTAAATCGGAATTCGTAGTTTGACTGATTTTAGAGGAATATTTGTACGTTTCAAAAATGGACACTTAGAAACTTTTCCGCTGAAAACCACACAATGGATTCCTATGGAAGGAAATACAAGTTACTGGTAAGTATACTTAGAATTACTTTTCAGCGTAAGTGCTGGGCTAACAGATGCAGCACTGGGTTCTCTCCTGATAACAGGTGAGTAATTCCGAATTCGTAGTTCGACTGATTTTAGAGGAATATTTGTACATTTCAAAAATGTACACTTAGAAACTTTTCTGCTGAAAACCACACAATGGATTCCTATGGAAGGAAATACAAATTACTGCTAAGTACGCTTAGAATTAATTTCCAGGATCAGTGCTGGTCTAAAAGATGCAGCACTGGGTTCTCTCCTGATGACAGGTGAGTAAATCGGAATTCGTAGTTTGACTGATTTTAGAGGAATATTTGTACATTTCAAAAATGGACACTTAGAAACTTTTCTGGTGAAGACCACACAATGGATTCCTATGGAAGGAAATACAAGTTACTGGTAAGTACTCTTAGAATTACTTTCCAGGGTCAGTGCTGGGCTAAAAGATGCAGCACTGGGTTCTCTCCGGATAACAGGTGAATAAATCTGAATTCATAGTTCGACTGATTTTCGAGGAATTTTTGTACGTTTCAAAAACTGGAGACTTAGAAACTTTTCTGCTGAAAACCACACAATGGATTCCTATGAAAGGAAATACAAGTTACTGGTAAGTACTCTTAGAATTACTTTCCAGGGTCAGTACTGGGCTACAAGATGCAGAACTGGGTTCTCTCCTGATAACAGGTGAGTAATTCCGAATTCGTAGTTCGACTGATTTTAGAGGAATATTTGTACATTTCAAAAATGTACACTTAGAAACTTTTCTGCTGAAAACCACACAATGGATTCCTATGGAAGGAAATACAAATTACTGCTAAGTACGCTTAGAATTACTTTTCAGCGTAAGTGCTGGGCTAACAGATGCAGCACTGGGTTCTCTCCTGATAACAGGCGAGTAATTCCGAATTCGTAGTTCGACTGATTTTAGAGGAATATTTGTACATTTCAAAAATGGACACTTAGAAACTTTTCTGCTGAAAACCACACAATGGATTCCTATGGAAGGAAATACAAGTTACTGGTAAGTACGCTTAGAATTACTTTTCAGGGTCGTGCTGGGCTAACACATGCTGCACTGGGTTCTCTCCTGATAACAGGTGAGTAAATCGGAATTCGTAGTTCGGCTAATTTTAGAGGAATATTTGTACGTTTCAAAAATGGACACTTAGAAACCTTTCTGCTGAAAACCACACAATGGATTCCTATGGAAGGAAATACAAGTTACTGGTAAGTACTCTTAGAATTACTTTCCAGGGTCAGTACTGGGCTACAAGATGCAGAACTGGGTTCTCTCCTGATAACAGGTGACTAAATCTGAATTCATAGTTCGGTTGATTTTAGAGGAATATTTGTACATTTAAAAAATGGACACTTAGAAACTTTTCTGGTGAAGACCACACAATGGATTCCTTTGGAAGGAAATACAAGTTACTGGTAAGTATGCTTAGAATTACTTTCCAGGGTCAGTGCTGGGCTAAAAGAAGCAGCACTGGGTTCTCTCCCGATAACAGGTGAGTAAATCGGAATTCGTAGTTTGACTGATTCTATAGGAATATTTGTACATTTCAAAAATGGACACTTAGAAACTTTTCTGTTGAAAACCACACAATGGATTCCTATGGAAGGAAATACAAGTTACTGGTAAGTGCGCTTAGAATTACGTTACAGGGTCAGTGCTGGTCTAAAAGATGGAGCACTGGGTTCTCTCCTGATAACAGGTGAGTAAATCGGAATTCGTAGTTCGGCTGATTTTAGAGGAATATTTGTACATTTCAAAAATGGACACTTAGAAACTTTTCTGCTGAAAACCACACAATGGATTCCTATTGAAGGAAATACAAGTTACTTGTAAGAACGCTTAGAATTACTTTCCAGGGTCAGTGCAGGGCTAAAAGATGCAGCACTGGGTTCTCTCCTGATAACAGGTGAGTAAATCGGAATTTGTAGTTCGACTGATTTTAGAGGTATATTTGTACATTTAAAAAATGGACACTTAGAAACTTTTCTGGTGAAGACCACACAATGGATTCCTATGGAAGGAAATACAAGTTACTGGTAAGTACTCTTAGAATTGCTTTCCAGGGTCAGTGCTGGGCTAAAAGATGCAGCACTGGGTTCTCTCCTGATAACAGGTGAGTAAATCCAAATTCGTAGTTCGACTGATTTTAGAGGAATATTTGTACGTTTCAAAAATGGAGACTTAGAAACTTTTCTGCTGAAAACCACACAATGGATTCCTTTGGAAGGAAATACAAGTTACTGGTAAGTACGCTTAGAATTACTTTTCAGGGTCAGTGCTGGGCTAACAGATGCATCACTGGGTTCTCTCCTGATAACAGGTGAGTAAATTGGAATTCGTAGTTCGGCTGATTTTAGAGGAATATTTGTAGGTTTCAAAAATGTAGACTTAGAAACTTTTCTGCTGAAAACCACACAATGGATTCCTATGGAAGGAAATACAAGTTACTGGTAAGTAAGCTTAGAATTACTTTTCAGGGTCAGTGCTGGGCTAAAAGATGCAGCACTGGGTTCTCTCCTGATAACAGGGGAGTAAATCTGAATTCATAGTTCGGTTGATTCTAGAGGAATATTTGTACGTTTCAAAAATGGACACTTAGAAACTTTTCTGCTGAAAACCACACAATGGATCCCTATGGAAGAAAATACAAGTTACTGGTAAGTATGCTTAGAATTACTTTTCAGCGTAAGTGCTGGGCTAACAGATGCAGCACTGGGTTCTCTCCTGATAACAGGTGAGTAACTCCAAATTCGTAATTCGACTGGTTTTAGAGGAATATTTGTACGTTTCAAAAATGGAGACTTAGAAACTTTTCTGCTGAAAACCACACAATGGATTCCTATGGAAGGAAATACAAGTTACTGGTAAGTACGCTTAGAATTACTTTTCAGGGTCAGTGCTGGGCTAACAGATGCAGCACTGGGTTCTCCCCTGATAACAGGTGAGTAATCCGGAATGTGTAGTTCGACTGATTTTAGAGGAATATTTGTACATTTCAAAAATCGACACTTAGAAACTTTTCTGCTGAAGACCACAAAATGAATTCCTATGGAAGGAAATACAAGTTACTGGTAAGTACACTTAGAATTACTTTTCAGGGTCAGTGCTGGGCTAAAAGATGCAGCACTGGGTTCTCTCCTGATAACAGGGGAGTAAATCTGAATTCATACTTCGGTTGATTCTAGAGGAATATTTGTACGTTTCGAAAATGGACACTTAGAAACTTTTCTGCTGAATATCACACAATGGATTCCTATGGAAGGAAATACAAGTTACTGGTAAGTACGCTTAGAATTACTTTTCAGGGTCGTGCTGGGCTAACACATGCTGCACTGGGTTCTCTCCTGATAACAGGTGAGTAAATCGGAATTCGTAGTTCGGCTGATTTTAGAGGAAAATTTGTATGTTTCAAAAATGGACACTTAGAAACCTTTCTGCTGAAAACCACACAATGGATTCCTATGGAAGAAAATACAAGTTACTGGTAAGTACTCTTAGAATTACTTTTCAGGGTCAGTACTGGGCTACAAGATGCAGCACTGGGTTCTCTCCTGATAACAGGTGAGTAAATCTGAATTCATAGTTCGGTTGATTTTAGAGGAATATTTGTATGTTTCAAAAATGGACACTTGGAAACTTTTCAGCTGAAAACCACACAATGGATTCCTATGGAAGGAAATACAAGTTACTGGTAAGTACGCTTAGAATTACTTTTCAGGGACAGTGCTGGACGAAAAGATGCAGCCATGGGTTCTCTCCTGATAACAGGTAAGTAAATCGGAATTCGTAGTTCGGCTGATTTTAGAGGAATATTTTTACGTTTCATAAATGGACACTTAGAAACTTTTCTGCTGAAAACCACACAATGGATTCCTATGGAAGGAAATACAAGTTACTTGTAAGTACGCTTAGAATTACTTTCCAGTTTCAGTGCAGGGCTAAAAGATGCAGCACTGGGTTCTCACCTGATAACAGGTGAGTAAATTGGAATTCGGAGTTCGGCTGATTTTAGAGGTATATTTGTACGTTTCAAAAATGTACACTTAAAAACTTTTCTGCTGAAAACCACACAATGAATTCCTATGGAAGGAAATACAAGTTACTGGTAAGTACGCTTAGAATTACTTTCCAGGGTCAGTGCAGGGCTAAAAGATGCAGCACTGGGTTGTCTCTTGATAACAGGTGAGTAAATCGGAATTTGTAGTTTGGCTGATTTTAGAGGTATATTTGTACGTTTCAAAAATGTACACTTAGAAACTTTTCTGGTGAAGACCACACAATGGATTCCTATGGAAGGAAATACAAGTTACTGGTAAGTACTCTTAGAATTACTTTCCAGGGTCAGTGCTGGGCTAAAAGATGCAGCACTGGGTTCTCTCCGGATAACAGGTGAATAAATCTGAATTCATAGTTCGACTGATTTTCGAGGAATATTTGTACGTTTCAAAAACTGGAGACTTAGAAACTTTTCTGCTGAAAACCACACAATGGATTCCTATGAAAGGAAATACAAGTTACTGGTAAGTATACTTAGAATTACTTTTCAGCGTAAGTGCTGGGCTAACAGATGCAGCACTGGGTTCTCTCCTGATAACAGGTGAGTAATTCCGAATTCGTAGTTCGACTGATTTTAGAGGAATATTTGTACATTTCAAAAATGGACACTTAGAAACTTTTCTGCTGAAAACCACACAATGGATTCCTATGGAAGGAAATACAAGTTACTGGTAAGTACGCTTAGAATTACTTTTCAGGGTCGTGCTGGGCTAACACATACTGCACTGGGTTCTCTCCTGATAACAGGTGAGTAAATCGGAATTCGTAGTTCGGCTAATTTTAGAGGAATATTTGTACGTTTCAAAAATGGACACTTAGAAACCTTTCTGCTGAAAACCACACAATGGATTCCTATGGAAGGAAATACAAGTTACTGGTAAGTACTCTTAGAATTACTTTCCAGGGTCAGTACTGGGCTACAAGATGCAGAACTGGGTTCTCTCCTGATAACAGGTGACTAAATCTGAATTCATAGTTCGGTTGATTTTAGAGGAATATTTGTACATTTAAAAAATGGACACTTAGAAACTTTTCTGGTGAAGACCACACAATGGATTCCTTTGGAAGGAAATACAAGTTACTGGTAAGTATGCTTAGAATTACTTTCCAGGGTCAGTGCTGGGCTAAAAGAAGCAGCACTGGGTTCTCTCCCGATAACAGGTGAGTAAATCGGAATTCGTAGTTTGACTGATTCTATAGGAATATTTGTACATTTCAAAAATGGACACTTAGAAACTTTTCTGTTGAAAACCACACAATGGATTCCTATGGAAGGAAATACAAGTTACTGGTAAGTGCGCTTAGAATTACGTTACAGGGTCAGTGCTGGTCTAAAAGATGGAGCACTGGGTTCTCTCCTGATAACAGGTGAGTAAATCGGAATTCGTAGTTCGGCTGATTTTAGAGGAATATTTGTACATTTCAAAAATGGACACTTAGAAACTTTTCTGCTGAAAACCACACAATGGATTTCTATGGAAGGAAATACACGTTACTTGCAAGTACACTTAGAATTACTTTCCAGGGTCAGTGCTGGTCTAAAAGATGCAGCACTGGGTTCTCTCCTGATAACAGGTGAGTAAATCGGAATTTGTAGTTCGACTGATTTTAGAGGTATATTTGTACATTTCAAAAATGGACACTTAGAAACTTTTCTGATGAAGACCACACAATGGATTCCTATGGAAGGAAATACAAATTACTGCTAAGTACGCTTAGAATTAATTTCCAGGATCAGTGCTGGTCTAAAAGATGCAGCACTGGGTTCTCTCCTGATAACAGGTGAGTAAATCGGAATTCGTAGTTTGACTGATTTTAGAGGAATATTTGTACGTTTCAAAAATGGACACTTAGAAACTTTTCCGCTGAAAACCACACAATGGATTCCTATGGAAGGAAATACAAGTTACTGGTAAGTATACTTAGAATTACTTTTCAGCGTAAGTGCTGGGCTAACAGATGCAGCACTGGGTTCTCTCCTGATAACAGGTGAGTAATTCCGAATTCGTAGTTCGACTGATTTTAGAGGAATATTTGTACATTTCAAAAATGTACACTTAGAAACTTTTCTGCTGAAAACCACACAATGGATTCCTATGGAAGGAAATACAAATTACTGCTAAGTACGCTTAGAATTAATTTCCAGGATCAGTGCTGGTCTAAAAGATGCAGCACTGGGTTCTCTCCTGATGACAGGTGAGTAAATCGGAATTCGTAGTTTGACTGATTTTAGAGGAATATTTGTCCATTTCAAAAATGGACACTTAGAAACTTTTCTGGTGAAGACCACACAATGGATTCCTATGGAAGGAAATACAAGTTACTGGTAAGTACTCTTAGAATTACTTTCCAGGGTCAGTGCTGGGCTAAAAGATGCAGCACTGGGTTCTCTCCGGATAACAGGTGAATAAATCTGAATTCATAGTTCGACTGATTTTCGAGGAATTTTTGTACGTTTCAAAAACTGGAGACTTAGAAACTTTTCTGCTGAAAACCACACAATGGATTCCTATGAAAGGAAATACAAGTTACTGGTAAGTACTCTTAGAATTACTTTCCAGGGTCAGTACTGGGCTACAAGATGCAGAACTGGGTTCTCTCCTGATAACAGGTGAGTAATTCCGAATTCGTAGTTCGACTGATTTTAGAGGAATATTTGTACATTTCAAAAATGTACACTTAGAAACTTTTCTGCTGAAAACCACACAATGGATTCCTATGGAAGGAAATACAAATTACTGCTAAGTACGCTTAGAATTACTTTTCAGCGTAAGTGCTGGGCTAACAGATGCAGCACTGGGTTCTCTCCTGATAACAGGTGAGTAATTCCGAATTCGTAGTTCGACTGATTTTAGAGGAATATTTGTACATTTCAAAAATGGACACTTAGAAACTTTTCTGCTGAAAACCACACAATGGATTCCTATGGAAGGAAATACAAGTTACTGGTAAGTACGCTTAGAATTACTTTTCAGGGTCGTGCTGGGCTAACACATGCTGCACTGGGTTCTCTCCTGATAACAGGTGAGTAAATCGGAATTCGTAGTTCGGCTAATTTTAGAGGAATATTTGTACGTTTCAAAAATGGACACTTAGAAACCTTTCTGCTGAAAACCACACAATGGATTCCTATGGAAGGAAATACAAGTTACTGGTAAGTACTCTTAGAATTACTTTCCAGGGTCAGTACTGGGCTACAAGATGCAGAACTGGGTTCTCTCCTGATAACAGGTGACTAAATCTGAATTCATAGTTCGGTTGATTTTAGAGGAATATTTGTACATTTAAAAAATGGACACTTAGAAACTTTTCTGGTGAAGACCACACAATGGATTCCTTTGGAAGGAAATACAAGTTACTGGTAAGTATGCTTAGAATTACTTTCCAGGGTCAGTGCTGGGCTAAAAGAAGCAGCACTGGGTTCTCTCCCGATAACAGGTGAGTAAATCGGAATTCGTAGTTTGACTGATTCTATAGGAATATTTGTACATTTCAAAAATGGACACTTAGAAACTTTTCTGTTGAAAACCACACAATGGATTCCTATGGAAGGAAATACAAGTTACTGGTAAGTGCGCTTAGAATTACGTTACAGGGTCAGTGCTGGTCTAAAAGATGGAGCACTGGGTTCTCTCCTGATAACAGGTGAGTAAATCGGAATTCGTAGTTCGGCTGATTTTTGAGGAATATTTGTACATTTCAAAAATGGACACTTAGAAACTTTTCTGCTGAAAACCACACAATGGATTTCTATGGAAGGAAATACACGTTACTTGCAAGTACGCTTAGAATTACTTTCCAGGGTCAGTGCTGGTCTAAAAGATGCAGCACTGGGTTCTCTCCTGATAACAGGTGAGTAAATCGGAATTTGTAGTTCGACTGATTTTAGAGGTATATTTGTACATTTCAAAAATGGACACTTAGAAACTTTTCTGATGAAGACCACACAATGGATTCCTATGGAAGGAAATACAAATTACTGCTAAGTACGCTTAGAATTAATTTCCAGGATCAGTGCTGGTCTAAAAGATGCAGCACTGGGTTCTCTCCTGATAACAGGTGAGTAAATCGGAATTCGTAGTTTGACTGATTTTAGAGGAATATTTGTACGTTTCAAAAATGGACACTTAGAAACTTTTCCGCTGAAAACCACACAATGGATTCCTATGGAAGGAAATACAAGTTACTGGTAAGTATACTTAGAATTACTTTTCAGCGTAAGTGCTGGGCTAACAGATGCAGCACTGGGTTCTCTCCTGATAACAGGTGAGTAATTCCGAATTCGTAGTTCGACTGATTTTAGAGGAATATTTGTACATTTCAAAAATGTACACTTAGAAACTTTTCTGCTGAAAACCACACAATGGATTCCTATGGAAGGAAATACAAATTACTGCTAAGTACGCTTAGAATTAATTTCCAGGATCAGTGCTGGTCTAAAAGATGCAGCACTGGGTTCTCTCCTGATGACAGGTGAGTAAATCGGAATTCGTAGTTTGACTGATTTTAGAGGAATATTTGTACATTTCAAAAATGGACACTTAGAAACTTTTCTGGTGAAGACCACACAATGGATTCCTATGGAAGGAAATACAAGTTACTGGTAAGTACTCTTAGAATTACTTTCCAGGGTCAGTGCTGGGCTAAAAGATGCAGCACTGGGTTCTCTCCGGATAACAGGTGAATAAATCTGAATTCATAGTTCGACTGATTTTCGAGGAATTTTTGTACGTTTCAAAAACTGGAGACTTAGAAACTTTTCTGCTGAAAACCACACAATGGATTCCTATGAAAGGAAATACAAGTTACTGGTAAGTACTCTTAGAATTACTTTCCAGGGTCAGTACTGGGCTACAAGATGCAGAACTGGGTTCTCTCCTGATAACAGGTGAGCAATTCCGAATTCGTAGTTCGACTGATTTTAGAGGAATATTTGTACATTTCAAAAATGTACACTTAGAAACTTTTCTGCTGAAAACCACACAATGGATTCCTATGGAAGGAAATACAAATTACTGCTAAGTACGCTTAGAATTACTTTTCAGCGTAAGTGCTGGGCTAACAGATGCAGCACTGGGTTCTCTCCTGATAACAGGTGAGTAATTCCGAATTCGTAGTTCGACTGATTTTAGAGGAATATTTGTACATTTCAAAAATGGACACTTAGAAACTTTTCTGCTGAAAACCACACAATGGATTCCTATGGAAGGAAATACAAGTTACTGGTAAGTACGCTTAGAATTACTTTTCAGGGTCGTGCTGGGCTAACACATGCTGCACTGGGTTCTCTCCTGATAACAGGTGAGTAAATCGGAATTCGTAGTTCGGCTAATTTTAGAGGAATATTTGTACGTTTCAAAAATGGACACTTAGAAACCTTTCTGCTGAAAACCACACAATGGATTCCTATGGAAGGAAATACAAGTTACTGGTAAGTACTCTTAGAATTCCTTTCCAGGGTCAGTACTGGGCTACAAGATGCAGAACTGGGTTCTCTCCTGATAACAGGTGACTAAATCTGAATTCATAGTTCGGTTGATTTTAGAGGAATATTTGTACATTTAAAAAATGGACACTTAGAAACTTTTCTGGTGAAGACCACACAATGGATTCCTTTGGAAGGAAATACAAGTTACTGGTAAGTATGCTTAGAATTACTTTCCAGGGTCAGTGCTGGGCTAAAAGAAGCAGCACTGGGTTCTCTCCCGATAACAGGTGAGTAAATCGGAATTCGTAGTTTGACTGATTCTATAGGAATATTTGTACATTTCAAAAATGGACACTTAGAAACTTTTCTGTTGAAAACCACACAATGGATTCCTATGGAAGGAAATACAAGTTACTGGTAAGTGCGCTTAGAATTACGTTCCAGGGTCAGTGCTGGTCTAAAAGATGGAGCACTGGGTTCTCTCCTGATAACAGGTGAGTAAATCGGAATTCGTAGTTCGGCTGATTTTAGAGGAATATTTGTACATTTAAAAAATGGACACTTAGAAACTTTTCTGGTGAAGACCACCCAATGGATTCCTTTGGAAGGAAATACAAGTTACTGGTAAGTATGCTTAGAATTACTTTCCAGGGTCAGTGCTGGGCTAAAAGAAGCAGCACTGGGTTCTCTCCCGATAACAGGTGAGTAAATCGGAATTCGTAGTTTGACTGATTCTATAGGAATATTTGTACATTTCAAAAATGGACACTTAGAAACTTTTCTGCTGAAAACCACACAATGGATTTCTATGGACGGAAATACACGTTACTTGCAAGTACGCTTAGAATTACTTTCCAGGGTCAGTGCTGGTCTAAAAGATGCAGCACTGGGTTCTCTCCTGATAACAGGTGAGTAAATCGGAATTTGTAGTTCGACTGATTTTAGAGGTATATTTGTACATTTCAAAAATGGACACTTAGAAACTTTTCTGATGAAGACCACACAATGGATTCCTATGGAAGGAAATACAAATTACTGCTAAGTACGCTTAGAATTAATTTCCAGGATCAGTGCTGGTCTAAAAGATGCAGCACTGGGTTCTCTCCTGATAATAGGTGAGTAAATCGGAATTCGTAGTTTGACTGATTTTAGAGGAATATTTGTACGTTTCAAAAATGGACACTTAGAAACTTTTCCGCTGAAAACCACACAATGGATTCCTATGGAAGGAAATACAAGTTACTGGTAAGTGCGCTTAGAATTACTTTCCAGGTTCAGTGCTGGGCTAAAAGATGCAGCACTTGGTTCTCTCCTGATAACAGGTGAGTAAATCGGAATTCGTAGTTCGACTGATTTTAGAGGAACATTTGTGCATTTCAAAAATGGACATTTAGAAACTTTTCCGCTGAAAACCACACAATGGATTCCTATGGTAGGAAATACAAATTACTGGTGAGTACGCTTAGAATTACATTTCAGGGTCAGTGCTGGGCTAACAGATGCAGCCCTGGGTTCTCTCCTGATAACAGGTGAGTAAATCGGACTTCATAGTTTGACTGATTTTAGAGGAATATTTATACGTTTCAAAAATGGACACTTTGAAACTTTTCTGCTGAAACCACACAATGGATTCCTTTGGAAGGAAATACGAGTTACTGGTAAGTATGCTTAGAATTACTTTCCAGGGTCAGTGCTGGGCTAAAAGAAACAGCACTGGGTTCTCTCCCGATAACAGGTGAGTACATCATTATTAATAGTTTGACTGATTCTAGAGGAATATTTGTATGTTTCAAACATGGACACTTAGAAACTTTTCTGTTGAAAACCACACAATGGATTCCTATGTAAGGAAATACAAGTTACTGGTAAGTATGCTTAGAATTACTTTCTAGGATCAGTGCTGGGCTAAAAGATGCAGCACTGGGTTCTCTCCTGATAACAGGTGAGTAAATCGGAATTCATAGTTCGACTGATTTTCGAGGAATATTTGTACGTTTCAAAATAGGACACTTAGAAACTTTTCTGCTGAAAACCACACAATGGATTCCTATGGAAGAAAATACAAGTTACTGGTAAGCACGCTTAGAATTACTTTTCAGGGTCGTGCTGGGCTAAAAGATGCAGCACTGGGTTCTCTCCTGATAACAGGTGAGTAAATCGGAATTCGTAGTTCCGCTGATTTTAGAGGTATATTTGTACGTTTCAAAAATGTACACTTAGAAACTTTTCTGCTGAAAACAACACAATGGATTCCTATGGAAGGAAATACAAGTTACTGGTAAGTATGCTTAGAATTACTTTTCAGGGTCAGTGCTGGGCTAACAGCTGCAGCCCTGGGTTCTCTCCTGATAACAGGTGAGTAAATCGGAATTCATAGTTCGGCTGATTTTAGAAGTATATGTGTGCGTTTCAAAAATGGACACTTAGAAACTTTTCTGCTGAAAACCACACAATGCATTTCTATAGAAGGAAATACAAGTTACTGGTAAGTACGCTTAGAATTACTTTCCAGGGTCAGTGCTGGTCTAAAAGATGCAGCACTGGGTTCTCTCCTGATAACAGGTGAGTAAACCGGAATGTATAGTTCGACTGATTTTAGAGGAATATTTGTACATTTCAAAAATGGATACTTAGAAACTTTTCTGCTGAAGACCACACAATGAATTCCTATGGAGGGAAATACAAGTTACTGGTAAGTACGCTTAGAATTACTTTTCAGGGTCAGTGCTGGGCTAAAAGATGCAGCACTGGGTTCTCTCCTGATAACAGGGGACTAAATCTGAATTCATAGTTCGGTTGATTTTAGAGGAATATTTGTACGTTTCAAAAATGGACACTTAGAAACTTTTCTGCTGAAAATCACACAATGGATTCCTATGGAAGGAAATACAAGTTACTGGTAAGTACGCTTAGAATTACTTTTCAGGGTCGTGCTGGGCTAACACATGCTGCACTGGGTTCTCTCCTGATAACAGGTGAGTAAATCAGAATTCGTAGTTCGGCTGATTTTAGAGGAATATTTGTACGTTTCAAAAATGGACACTTAGAAACTTTTCTGCTGAAAACCACACAATGGATTCCTATGGAAGGAAATACAAGTTACTGGTAAGTATGCTTAGAATTACTTTCCAGGGTCAGTGCAGGGCTAAAAGATGCAGCTTTGGGTTGTCTCTTGATAACAGGTGAGTAAATCGGAATTTGTAGTTCGGCTGATTTTAGAGGTATATTTGTACGTTTCAAAAATGTACACTTAGAAACTTTTCTGCTGAAAACCACACAAGGGATTCCTATGGAAGGAAATACAAATTACTGCTAAGTACGCTTATAATTAATTTCCAGGATCAGTGCTGGTCTAGAACATGCAGCACTGGGTTCTCTCCTGATAACAGGTGAGTAAAACGGAATTCGTAGTTTGACTGATTTTAGAGGAATATTTGTACATTTCAAAAATGGACACTTAGAAACTTTTCTGGTGAAGACCACACACGGGATTCCTATGGAAGGAAATACAAGTTACTGGTAAGTACTCTTATAATTACTTTCCAGGGTCAGTGCTGGGCTAAAAGATGCAGCACTGGGTTCTCTCCGGATAACAGGTGAATAAATCTGAATTCATAGTTCGACTGATTTTCGAGGAATATTTGTATGTTTCAAAAACTGGAGACTTAGAAACTTTTCTGCTGAAAACCACACAATGGATTCCTATGGAAGGAAATACAAGTTACTGGTAAGTATACTTAGAATTACTTTTCAGCGTAAGTGCTGGGCTAACAGATGCAGCACTGGGTTCTCTCCTGATAACAGGTGAGTAATTCCGAATTCGTAGTTCGACTGATTTTAGAGGAATATTTGTACATTTCAAAAATGGACACTTAGAAACTTTTCTGCTGAAAACCACACAATGGATTCCTATGGAAGGAAATACAAGTAACTGGTAAGTACGCTTAGAATTACTTTTCGGGGTCAGTGCTGGGCTATCAGATGCAGCCCTGGGTTCTCTCCTGATAACAGGTGAGTAAATTGGTATTTGTAGTTCGGCTGATTTTAGAGGAATATTTGTACGTTTCAAAAATGGACACTTAGAAACTTTTCTGCTGAAAACCACACAATGGATTCCTGTGGAAGGAAATACAAGTTACTGGTAAGTATGCTTAGAATTACTTTTCAGGGTCGTGCTGGGCTAACACATGCTGCACTGGGTTCTCTCCTGAGAACAGGTCAGTAAATCGGAATTCGTAGTTCGGCTGATTTTAGAGGAATATTTGTACGTTTCAAAAATGGACACTTAGAAACCTTTCTGCTGAAAACCACACAATGGATTCCTATGGAAGGAAATACAAGTAACTGGTAAGTACTCTTAGAATTACTTTCCAGGGTCAGTACTGGGCTACAAGATGCAGCACTGGGTTCTCTCCTGATAACAGGTGACTAAATCTGAATTCATAGTTCGGTTGATTTTAGAGGAATATTTGTACATTTAAAAAATGGACACTTAGAAACTTTTCTGGTGAAGACCACACAATGGATTCCTTTGGAAGGAAATACAAGTTACTGGTAAGTATGCTTAGAATTACTTTCCAGGGTCAGTGCTGGGCTAAAAGAAGCAGCACTGGGTTCTCTCCCGATAACAGGTGAGTAAATCGGAATTCGTAGTTTGACTGATTCTATAGGAATATTTGTACGTTTCAAAAATGGACACTTAGAAACTTTTTTGTTGAAAACCACACAATGGATTCCTATGGTAGGAAATACAAGTTACTGGTAAGTACGCTTAGAATTACATTTCAGGGTCAGTGCTGGGCTAACAGATGCAGCCCTGGGTTCTCTCCTGATAACAGGTGAGTAAATCGGACTTCATAGTTTGACTGATTTTAGAGGAATATTTATACGTTTCAAAAATGGACACTTTGAAACTTTTCTGCTGAAACCACACAATGGATTCCTTTGGAAGGAAATACGAGTTATTGGTAAGTATGCTTAGAATTACTTTCCAGGGTCAGTGCTGGGCTAAAAGAAACAGCACTGGGTTCTCTCCCGATAACAGGTGAGTAAATCGTTATTATTAGTTTGACTGATTCTAGAGGAATATTGGTACGTTTCAAAAATGGACACTTAGAAACTTTTCTGTTGAAAACCACACAATGGATTCCTATGGAAGGAAATACAAGTTACTGGTAAGTACGCTTAGAATTACTTTCTAGGGTCAGTGCTGGGCTAAAAGATGCAGCACTGGGTTCTCTCCTGATAACAGGTGAGTAAATCGGAATTCATAGTTCGACTGATTTAAGTGGAATATGTGTACATTTCAAAAATGTACACTTAGAAATTTTTCTGCTGAAAAACACAATGCATTTCTATGGAAGGAAATACAAAATACTGGTAAGTACGCTTAGAATTTCTTTCCAGGGTCAGTGCTGGTCTAAAAGATGCAGCACTGGGTTCTCTCCTGATAACAGGTGAGTAAATCGGAATTCATAGTTCGAATGATTTTCGAGGAATATTTGTGCATTTCAAAATTGGACACTTAGAAACTTTTCTGTTGAAAACCACACAATGGATTCCCATGGAAGGAAATACAAGTTACTAGTAAGTACACTTAGAATTTTTTTCCAGGGTCAGTGCTGGGCTAAAAGATGCAGCACTGGGTTCGCTCCTGATAACAGGTGAGTAAATCGGAATTCGTAGTTAGGCTGATTTTAGAAGTATATGTGTGCGTTTCAAAAATGGACACTTAGAAACTTTTCTGCTGAAAACCACACAATGCATTTCTATGGAAGGAAATACAAGTTACTGGTAAGTACGCTTAGAATTACTTTCCAGGGTCAGTGCGGGTCTAAAAGATGCAGCACTGGGTTCTCTCCTGATAACAGGTGAGTAAACCGGAATGTGTAGTTCGACTGATTTTAGAGGAATATTTGTACATTTCAAAAATGGATACTTAGAAACTTTTCTGCTGAAGACCACACAATGAATTCCTATGGAGGGAAATACAAGTTACTGGTAAGTACGCTTAGAATTACTTTTCAGGGTCAGTGCTGGGCTAAAAGATGCAGCACTGGGTTCTCTCCTGATAACAGGGGACTAAATCTGAATTCATAGTTCGGTTGATTTTAGAGGAATATTTGTACGTTTCAAAAATGGACACTTAGAAACTTTTCTGCGGAAAATCACACAATGGATTCCTATGGAAGGAAATACAAGTTACTCTTAAGTACGCTTAGAATTACTTTTCAGGGACAGTGCTGGGCGAAAAGATGCAGCCATGGGTTCTCTCCTGATAATAGGTGAGTAAATCGGAATTCGTAGTTCGGCTGATTTTAGAGGAATATTTTTACGTTTCATAAATGGACACTTAGAAACTTTTCTGCTGAAAACCACACAATGGATTCCTATTGAAGGAAATACAAGTTACTTGTAAGAACGCTTAGAATTACTTTCCAGGGTCAGTGCAGGGCTAAAAGATGCAGCACTGGGTTCTCTCCTGATAACAGGTGAGTAAATCGGAATTTGTAGTTCGACTGATTTTAGAGGTATATTTGTACATTTAAAAAATGGACACTTAGAAACTTTTCTGGTGAAGACCACACAATGGATTCCTATGGAAGGAAATACAAGTTACTGGTAAGTACTCTTAGAATTGCTTTCCAGGGTCAGTGCTGGGCTAAAAGATGCAGCACTGGGTTCTCTCCTGATAACAGGTGAGTAAATCCAAATTCGTAGTTCGACTGATTTTAGAGGAATATTTGTACGTTTCAAAAATGGAGACTTAGAAACTTTTCTGCTGAAAACCACACAATGGATTCCTTTGGAAGGAAATACAAGTTACTGGTAAGTACGCTTAGAATTACTTTTCAGGGTCAGTGCTGGGCTAACAGATGCATCACTGGGTTCTCTCCTGATAACAGGTGAGTAAATTGGAATTCGTAGTTCGGCTGATTTTAGAGGAATATTTGTAGGTTTCAAAAATGTAGACTTAGAAACTTTTCTGCTGAAAACCACACAATGGATTCCTATGGAAGGAAATACAAGTTACTGGTAAGTAAGCTTAGAATTACTTTTCAGGGTCAGTGCTGGGCTAAAAGATGCAGCACTGGGTTCTCTCCTGATAACAGGGGAGTAAATCTGAATTCATAGTTCGGTTGATTCTAGAGGAATATTTGTACGTTTCAAAAATGGACACTTAGAAACTTTTCTGCTGAAAACCACACAATGGATTCCTTTGGAAGGAAATACAAGTTACTGGTAAGTATGCTTAGAATTACTTTCCAGGGTCAGTGCTGGGCTAAAAGAAGCAGCACTGGGTTCTCTCCCGATAACAGGTGAGTAAATCGGAATTCGTAGTTTGACTGATTCTATAGGAATATTTGTACGTTTCAAAAATGGACACTTAGAAACTTTTTTGTTGAAAACCACACAATGGATTCCTATGGTAGGAAATACAAGTTACTGGTAAGTACGCTTAGAATTACATTTCAGGGTCAGTGCTGGGCTAACAGATGCAGCCCTGGGTTCTCTCCTGATAACAGGTGAGTAAATCGGACTTCATAGTTTGACTGATTTTAGAGGAATATTTATACGTTTCAAAAATGGACACTTTGAAACTTTTCTGCTGAAACCACACAATGGATTCCTTTGGAAGGAAATACGAGTTATTGGTAAGTATGCTTAGAATTACTTTCCAGGGTCAGTGCTGGGCTAAAAGAAACAGCACTGGGTTCTCTCCCGATAACAGGTGAGTAAATCGTTATTATTAGTTTGACTGATTCTAGAGGAATATTGGTACGTTTCAAAAATGGACACTTAGAAACTTTTCTGTTGAAAACCACACAATGGATTCCTATGGAAGGAAATACAAGTTACTGGTAAGTACGCTTAGAATTACTTTCTAGGGTCAGTGCTGGGCTAAAAGATGCAGCACTGGGTTCTCTCCTGATAACAGGTGAGTAAATCGGAATTCATAGTTCGACTGATTTAAGTGGAATATGTGTACATTTCAAAAATGTACACTTAGAAATTTTTCTGCTGAAAAACACAATGCATTTCTATGGAAGGAAATACAAAATACTGGTAAGTACGCTTAGAATTTCTTTCCAGGGTCAGTGCTGGTCTAAAAGATGCAGCACTGGGTTCTCTCCTCATAACAGGTGAGTAAATCGGAATTCATAGTTCGAATGATTTTCGAGGAATATTTGTGCATTTCAAAATTGGACACTTAGAAACTTTTCTGTTGAAAACCACACAATGGATTCCCATGGAAGGAAATACAAGTTACTAGTAAGTACACTTAGAATTTTTTTCCAGGGTCAGTGCTGGGCTAAAAGATGCAGCACTGGGTTCGCTCCTGATAACAGGTGAGTAAATCGGAATTCGTAGTTAGGCTGATTTTAGAAGTATATGTGTGCGTTCCAAAAATGGACACTTAGAAACTTTTCTGCTGAAAACCACACAATGCATTTCTATGGAAGGAAATACAAGTTACTGGTAAGTACGCTTAGAATTACTTTCCAGGGTCAGTGCGGGTCTAAAAGATGCAGCACTGGGTTCTCTCCTGATAACAGGTGAGTAAACCGGAATGTGTAGTTCGACTGATTTTAGAGGAATATTTGTACATTTCAAAAATGGATACTTAGAAACTTTTCTGCTGAAGACCACACAATGAATTCCTATGGAGGGAAATACAAGTTACTGGTAAGTACGCTTAGAATTACTTTTCAGGGTCAGTGCTGGGCTAAAAGATGCAGCACTGGGTTCTCTCCTGATAACAGGGGACTAAATCTGAATTCATAGTTCGGTTGATTTTAGAGGAATATTTGTACGTTTCAAAAATGGACACTTAGAAACTTTTCTGCTGAAAATCACACAATGGATTCCTATGGAAGGAAATACAAGTTACTGGTAAGTACGCTTAGAATTACTTTTCAGGGTTGTGCTGGGCTAACACATGCTGCACTGGGTTCTCTCCTGATAACAGGTGAGTAAACCGGAATGTGTAGTTCGACTGATTTTAGAGGAATATTTATACATTTCAAAAATGGATACTTAGAAACTTTTCTGCTGAAGACCACACAATGAATTCCTATGGAGGGAAATACAAGTTACTGGTAAGTACGCTTAGAATTACTTTTCAGGGTCAGTGCTGGGCTAAAAGATGCAGCACTGGGTTCTCTCCTGATAACAGGGGACTAAATCTGAATTCATAGTTCAGTTGATTTTAGAAGAATATTTGTACGTTTCAAAAATGGACACTTAGAAACTTTTCTGCTGAAAACCACACAATGGATTCCTATTGAAGGAAATACAAGTTACTTGTAAGAACGCTTAGAATTACTTTCCAGGGTCAGTGCAGGGCTAAAAGATGCAGCACTGGGTTCTCTCCTGATAACAGGTGAGTAAATCGGAATTTGTAGTTCGACTGATTTTAGAGGTATATTTGTACATTTAAAAAATGGACACTTAGAAACTTTTCTGGTGAAGACCACACAATGGATTCCTATGGAAGGAAATACAAGTTACTGGTAAGTACTCTTAGAATTGCTTTCCAGGGTCAGTGCTGGGCTAAAAGATGCAGCACTGGGTTCTCTCCTGATAACAGGTGAGTAAATCCAAATTCGTAGTTCGACTGATTTTAGAGGAATATTTGTACGTTTCAAAAATGGAGACTTAGAAACTTTTCTGCTGAAAACCACACAATGGATTCCTTTGGAAGGAAATACAAGTTACTGGTAAGTACGCTTAGAATTACTTTTCAGGGTCAGTGCTGGGCTAACAGATGCATCACTGGGTTCTCTCCTGATAACAGGTGAGTAAATTGAAATTCGTAGTTCGGCTGATTTTAGAGGAATATTTGTAGGTTTCAAAAATGTAGACTTAGAAACTTTTCTGCTGAAAACCACACAATGGATTCCTATGGAAGGAAATACAAGTTACTGGTAAGTAAGCTTAGAATTACTTTTCAGGGTCAGTGCTGGGCTAAAAGATGCAGCACTGGGTTCTCTCCTGATAACAGGGGAGTAAATCTGAATTCATAGTTCGGTTGATTCTAGAGGAATATTTGTACGTTTCAAAAATGGACACTTAGAAACTTTTCTGCTGAAAACCACACAATGGATCCCTATGGAAGAAAATACAAGTTACTGGTAAGTATGCTTAGAATTACTTTTCAGCGTAAGTGCTGGGCTAACAGATGCAGCACTGGGTTCTCTCCTGATAACAGGTGAGTAACTCCAAATTCGTAATTCGACTGGTTTTAGAGGAATATTTGTACGTTTCAAAAATGGAGACTTAGAAACTTTTCTGCTGAAAACCACACAATGGATTCCTATGGAAGGAAATACAAGTTACTGGTAAGTACGCTTAGAATTACTTTTCAGGGTCAGTGCTGGGCTAACAGATGCAGCACTGGGTTCTCCCCTGATAACAGGTGAGTAAACCGGAATGTGTAGTTCGACTGATTTTAGAGGAATATTTGTACATTTCAAAAATGGACACTTAGAAACTTTTCTGCTGAAGACCACAAAATGAATTCCTATGGAAGGAAATACAAGTTACTGGTAAGTACACTTAGAATTACTTTTCAGGGTCAGTGCTGGGCTAAAAGATGCAGCACTGGGTTCTCTCCTGATAACAGGGGAGTAAATCTGAATTCATACTTCGGTTGATTCTAGAGGAATATTTGTACGTTTCGAAAATGGACACTTAGAAACTTTTCTGCTGAATATCACACAATGGATTCCTATGGAAGGAAATACAAGTTACTGGTAAGTACGCTTAGAATTACTTTTCAGGGTCGTGCTGGGCTAACACATGCTGCACTGGGTTCTCTCCTGATAACAGGTGAGTAAATCGGAATTCGTAGTTCGGCTGATTTTAGAGGAAAATTTGTATGTTTCAAAAATGGACACTTAGAAACCTTTCTGCTGAAAACCACACAATGGATTCCTATGGAAGAAAATACAAGTTACTGGTAAGTACTCTTAGAATTACTTTTCAGGGTCAGTACTGGGCTACAAGATGCAGCACTGGGTTCTCTCCTGATAACAGGTGAGTAAATCTGAATTCATAGTTCGGTTGATTTTAGAGGAATATTTGTACGTTTCAAAAATGGACACTTGGAAACTTTTCAGCTGAAAACCACACAATGGATTCCTATGGAAGGAAATACAAGTTACTGGTAAGTACGCTTAGAATTACTTTTCAGGGACAGTGCTGGACGAAAAGATGCAGCCATGGGTTCTCTCCTGATAACAGGTAAGTAAATCGGAATTCGTAGTTCGGCTGATTTTAGAGGAATATTTTTACGTTTCATAAATGGACACTTAGAAACTTTTCTGCTGAAAACCACACAATGGATTCCTATGGAAGGAAATACAAGTTACTTGTAAGTACGCTTAGAATTACTTTCCAGTTTCAGTGCAGGGCTAAAAGATGCAGCACTGGGTTCTCACCTGATAACAGGTGAGTAAATTGGAATTCGGAGTTCGGCTGATTTTAGAGGTATATTTGTACGTTTCAAAAATGTACACTTAGAAACTTTTCTGCTGAAAACCACACAATGAATTCCTATGGAAGGAAATACAAGTTACTGGTAAGTACGCTTAGAATTACTTTCCAGGGTCAGTGCAGGGCTAAAAGATGCAGCACTGGGTTGTCTCTTGATAACAGGTGAGTAAATCAGGATTTTTAGTTTGGCTGATTTTAGAGGTATATTTGTACGTTTCAAAAATGTACACTTAGAAACTTTTCTGCTGAAAACCACACAATAGATTCCTATGGAAGGAAATACAAATTACTGCTAAGTACGCTTAGAATTAATTTCCAGGATCAGTGCTGGTCTAAAAGATGCAGCACTGGGTTTTCTCCTGATGACAGGTGAGTAAATCGGAATTCGTAGTTTGACTGATTTTAGAGGAATATTTGTACATTTCAAAAATGGACACTTAGAAACTTTTCTGGTGAAGACCACACAATGGATTCCTATGGAAGGAAATACAAGTTACTGGTAAGTACTCTTAGAATTACTTTCCAGGGTCAGTGCTGGGCTAAAAGATGCAGCACTGGGTTCTCTCCGGATAACAGGTGAATAAATCTGAATTCATAGTTCGACTGATTTTCGAGGAATATTTGTACGTTTCAAAAACTGGAGACTTAGAAACTTTTCTGCTGAAAACCACACAATGGATTCCTATGAAAGGAAATACAAGTTACTGGTAAGTATACTTAGAATTACTTTTCAGCGTAAGTGCTGGGCTAACAGATGCAGCACTGGGTTCTCTCCTGATAACAGGTGAGTAATTCCGAATTCGTAGTTCGACTGATTTTAGAGGAATATTTGTACATTTCAAAAATGGACACTTAGAAACTTTTCTGCTGAAAACCACACAATGGATTCCTATGGAAGGAAATACAAGTTACTGGTAAGTACGCTTAGAATTACTTTTCAGGGTCGTGCTGGGCTAACACATGCTGCACTGGGTTCTCTCCTGATAACAGGTGAGTAAATCGGAATTCGTAGTTCGGCTACTTTTAGAGGAATATTTGTACGTTTCAAAAATGGACACTTAGAAACCTTTCTGCTGAAAACCACACAATGGATTCCTATGGAAGGAAATACAAGTTACTGGTAAGTACTCTTAGAATTACTTTCCAGGGTCAGTACTGGGCTACAAGATGCAGAACTGGGTTCTCTCCTGATAACAGGTGACTAAATCTGAATTCAAAGTTCGGTTGATTTTAGAGGAATATTTGTACATTTAAAAAATGGACACTTAGAAACTTTTCTGGTGAAGACCACACAATGGATTCCTTTGGAAGGAAATACAAGTTACTGGTAAGTATGCTTAGAATTACTTTCCAGGGTCAGTGCTGGGCTAAAAGAAGCAGCACTGGGTTCTCTCCCGATAACAGGTGAGTAAATCGGAATTCGTAGTTTGACTGATTCTATAGGAATATTTGTACATTTCAAAAATGGACACTTAGAAACTTTTCTGTTGAAAACCACACAATGGATTCCTATGGAAGGAAATACAAGTTACTGGTAAGTGCGCTTAGAATTACGTTACAGGGTCAGTGCTGGTCTAAAAGATGGAGCACTGGGTTCTCTCCTGATAACAGGTGAGTAAATCGGAATTCGTAGTTCAGCTGATTTTAGAGGAATATTTGTACATTTCAAAAATGGACACTTAGAAACTTTTCTGCTGAAAACCACACAATGGATTTCTATGGAAGGAAATACACGTTACTTGCAAGTACGCTTAGAATTACTTTCCAGGGTCAGTGCTGGTCTAAAAGATGCAGCACTGGGTTCTCTCCTGATAACAGTTGAGTAAATCGGAATTTGTAGTTCGACTGATTTTAGAGGTATATTTGTACATTTCAAAAATGGACACTTAGAAACTTTTCTGATGAAGACCACACAATGGATTCCTATGGAAGGAAATACAAATTACTGCTAAGTACGCTTAGAATTAATTTCCAGGATCAGTGCTGGTCTAAAAGATGCAGCACTGGGTTCTCTCCTGATAACAGGTGAGTAAATCGGAATTCGTAGTTTGACTGATTTTAGAGGAATATTTGTACGTTTCAAAAATGGACACTTAGAAACTTTTCCGCTGAAAACCACACAATGGATTCCTATGGAAGGAAATACAAGTTACTGGTAAGTATACTTAGAATTACTTTTCAGCGTAAGTGCTGGGCTAACAGATGCAGCACTGGGTTCTCTCCTGATAACAGGTGAGTAATTCCGAATTCGTAGTTCGACTGATTTTAGAGGAATATTTGTACATTTCAAAAATGTACACTTAGAAACTTTTCTGCTGAAAACCACACAATGGATTCCTATGGAAGGAAATACAAATTACTGCTAAGTACGCTTAGAATTAATTTCCAGGATCAGTGCTGGTCTAAAAGATGCAGCACTGGGTTCTCTCCTGATGACAGGTGAGTAAATCGGAATTCGTAGTTTGACTGATTTTAGAGGAATATTTGTACATTTCAAAAATGGACACTTAGAAACTTTTCTGGTGAAGACCACACAATGGATTCCTATGGAAGGAAATACAAGTTACTGGTAAGTACTCTTAGAATTACTTTCCAGGGTCAGTGCTGGGCTAAAAGATGCAGCACTGGGTTCTCTCCGGATAACAGGTGAATAAATCTGAATTCATAGTTCGACTGATTTTCGAGGAATTTTTGTACGTTTCAAAAACTGGAGACTTAGAAACTTTTCTACTGAAAACCACACAATGGATTCCTATGAAAGGAAATACAAGTTACTGGTAAGTACTCTTAGAATTACTTTCCAGGGTCAGTACTGGGCTACAAGATGCAGAACTGGGTTCTCTCCTGATAACAGGTGAGTAATTCCGAATTCGTAGTTCGACTGATTTTAGAGGAATATTTGTACATTTCAAAAATGTACACTTAGAAACTTTTCTGCTGAAAACCACACAATGGATTCCTATGGAAGGAAATACAAATTACTGCTAAGTACGCTTAGAATTACTTTTCAGCGTAAGTGCTGGGCTAACAGATGCAGCACTGGGTTCTCTCCTGATAACAGGTGAGTAATTCCGAATTCGTAGTTCGACTGATTTTAGAGGAATATTTGTACATTTCAAAAATGGACACTTAGAAACTTTTCTGCTGAAAACCACACAATGGATTCCTATGGAAGGAAATACAAGTTACTGGTAAGTACGCTTAGAATTACTTTTCAGGGTCGTGCTGGGCTAACACATGCTGCACTGGGTTCTCTCCTGATAACAGGTGAGTAAATCGGAATTCGTCGTTCGGCTAATTTTAGAGGAATATTTGTACGTTTCAAAAATGGACACTTAGAAACCTTTCTGCTGAAAACCACACAATGGATTCCTATGGAAGGAAATACAAGTTACTGGTAAGTACTCTTAGAATTACTTTCCAGGGTCAGTACTGGGCTACAAGATGCAGAACTGGGTTCTCTCCTGATAACAGGTGACTAAATCTGAATTCATAGTTCGGTTGATTTTAGAGGAATATTTGTACATTCAAAAAATGGACACTTAGAAACTTTTCTGGTGAAGACCACACAATGGATTCCTTTGGAAGGAAATACAAGTTACTGGTAAGTATGCTTAGAATTACTTTCCAGGGTCAGTGCTGGGCTAAAAGAAGCAGCACTGGGTTCTCTCCCGATAACAGGTGAGTAAATCGGAATTCGTAGTTTGACTGATTCTATAGGAATATTTGTACATTTCAAAAATGGACACTTAGAAACTTTTCTGCTGAAAACCACACAATGGATTTCTATGGACGGAAATACACGTTACTTGCAAGTACGCTTAGAATTACTTTCCAGGGTCAGTGCTGGTCTAAAAGATGCAGCACTGGGTTCTCTCCTGATAACAGGTGAGTAAATCGGAATTTGTAGTTCGACTGATTTTAGAGGTATATTTGTACATTTCAAAAATGGACACTTAGAAACTTTTCTGATGAAGACCACACAATGGATTCCTATGGAAGGAAATACAAATTACTGCTAAGTACGCTTAGAATTAATTTCCAGGATCAGTGCTGGTCTAAAAGATGCAGCACTGGGTTCTCTCCTGATAACAGGTGAGTAAATCGGAATTCGTAGTTTGACTGATTTTAGAGGAATATTTGTACGTTTCAAAAATGGACACTTAGAAACTTTTCCGCTGAAAACCACACAATGGATTCCTATGGAAGGAAATACAAGTTACTGGTAAGTATACTTAGAATTACTTTTCAGCGTAAGTGCTGGGCTAACAGATGCAGCACTGGGTTCTCTCCTGATAACAGGTGAGTAATTCCGAATTCGTAGTTCGACTGATTTTAGAGGAATATTTGTACATTTCAAAAATGGACACTTAGAAACTTTTCAGCTGAAAACCACACAATGGATTCCTATGGAAGGAAATACAAGTAACTGGTAAGTATGCTTAGAATTACTTTTCGGGGTCAGTGCTGGGCTATCAGATGCAGCCCTGGGTTCTCTCCTGATAACAAGTGAGTAAATCGGAATTTGTAGTTCAGCTGATTTTAGAGGAATATTTGTACGTTTCAAAAATGGACACTTAATAACTTTTCTGCTGAAAACCACACAATGGATTCCTATGGAAGGAAATACAAGTTACTGGTAAGTACGCTTATAATTACTTTCCAGGTTCAGTGTTGGTCTAAAAGATGCAGCACTGGGTTCTCTCCTGATAACAGGTGAGTAAATCGGAATTCGTAGTTCGACTGATTTTAGAGGAATATTTGTACATTTCAAAAATGGACACTTAGAAACTTTTCTGGTGAAGACCACACAATGGATTCCTATGGAAGGAAATACAAGTTACTGGTAAGTGCGCTTAGAATTACTTTCCAGGTTCAGTGCTGGGCTAAAAGATGCAGCACTGGGTTCTCTCCTGATAACAGGTGAGTAAATCGGAATTCGTAGTTCGACTGATTTTAGAGGAACATTTGTGCGTTTCAAAAATGGACATTTAGAAACTTTTCCGCTGAAAACCACACAATGGATTCCTATGGTAGGAAATACAAATTACTGGTGAGTACGCTTAGAATTACATTTCAGGGTCAGTGCTGGGCTAACAGATGCAGCCCTGGGTTCTCTCCTGATAACAGGTGAGTAAATCGGACTTCATAGTTTGACTGATTTTAGAGGAATATTTATACGTTTCAAAAATGGACACTTTGAAACTTTTCTGCTGAAACCACACAATGGATTCCTTTGGAAGGAAATACGAGTTACTGGTAAGTATGCTTAGAATTACTTTCCAGGGTCAGTGCTGGGCTAAAAGAAACAGCACTGGGTTCTCTCCCGATAACAGGTGAGTAAATCGTTATTATTAGTTTGACTGATTCTAGAGGAATATTGGTACGTTTCAAAAATGGACACTTAGAAACTTTTCTGTTGAAAACCACACAATGGATTCCTATGGAAGGAAATACAAGTTACTGGTAAGTACGCTTAGAATTACTTTCTAGGGTCAGTGCTGGGCTAAAAGATGCAGCACTGGGTTCTCTCCTGATAACAGGTGAGTAAATCGGAATTCATAGTTCGACTGATTTAAGTGGAATATGTGTACATTTCAAAAATGTACACTTAGAAATTTTTCTGCTGAAAAACACAATGCATTTCTATGGAAGGAAATACAAAATACTGGTAAGTACGCTTAGAATTTCTTTCCAGGGTCAGTGCTGGTCTAAAAGATGCAGCACTGAGTTCTCTCCTGATAACAGGTGAGTAAATCGGAATTCATAGTTCGAATGATTTTCGAGGAATATTTGTGCATTTCAAAATTGGACACTTAGAAACTTTTCTGTTGAAAACCACACAATGGATTCCCATGGAAGGAAATACAAGTTACTAGTAAGTACACTTAGAATTTTTTTCCAGGGTCAGTGCTGGGCTAAAAGATGCAGCACTGGGTTCTCTCCTGATAACAGGTGAGTAAATCGGAATTCGTAGTTCGGCTGATTTTAGAGGAATATTTGTGCGTTTCAAAAATGGACACTTAGAAACTTTTCTGGTGAAGACCACACAATGGATTCCTATGGAAGGAAATACAAGTTACTGGTAAGTACGCTTAGAATTACTTTTCAGGGTCAGTGCTGGGCTAACAGATGCAGCCCTGGGTTCTCTCCTGATAACAGGTGAGTAAATCGGAATTCATAGTTAGGCTGATTTTAGAAGTATATGTGTGCGTTTCAAAAATGGACACTTAGAAACTTTTCTGCTGAAAACCACACAATGCATTTCTATGGAAGGAAATACAAGTTACTGGTAAGTACGCTTAGAATTACTTTCCAGGGTCAGTGCTGGTCTAAAAGATGCAGCACTGGGTTCTCTCCTGATAACAGGTGAGTAAACCGGAATGTGTAGTTCGACTGATTTTAGAGGAATATTTGTACATTTCAAAAATGGATACTTAGAAACTTTTCTGCTGAAGACCACACAATGAATTCCTATGGAGGGAAATACAAGTTACTGGTAAGTACGCTTAGAATTACTTTTCAGGGTCAGTGCTGGGCTAAAAGATGCAGCACTGGGTTCTCTCCTGATAACAGGGGACTAAATCTGAATTCATAGTTCGGTTGATTTTAGAGGAATATTTGTACGTTTTAAAAATGGACACTTAGAAACTTTTCTGCTGAAAATCACACAATGGATTCCTATGGAAGGAAATACAAGTTACTGGTAAGTACGCTTAGAATTACTTTTCAGGGTTGTGCTGGGCTAACACATGCTGCACTGGGTTCTCTCCTGATAACAGGTGAGTAAACCGGAATGTGTAGTTCGACTGATTTTAGAGGAATATTTATACATTTCAAAAATGGATACTTAGAAACCTTTCTGCTGAAGACCACACAATGAATTCCTATGGAGGGAAATACAAGTTACTGGTAAGTACGCTTAGAATTACTTTTCAGGGTCAGTGCTGGGCTAAAAGATGCAGCACTGGGTTCTCTCCTGATAACAGGGGACTAAATCTGAATTCATAGTTCAGTTGATTTTAGAAGAATATTTGTACGTTTCAAAAATGGACACTTAGAAACTTTTGTGCTGAAAACCACACAATGGATTCCTATGGAAGGAAATACAAGTTACTCTTAAGTACGCTTAGAATTACTTTTCAGGGACAGTGCTGGGCGAAAAGATGCAGCCATGGGTTCTCTCCTGATAATAGGTGAGTAAATCGGAATTCGTAGTTCGGCTGATTTTAGAGGAATATTTTTACGTTTCATAAATGGACACTTAGAAACTTTTCTGCTGAAAACCACACAATGGATTCCTATTGAAGGAAATACAAGTTACTTGTAAGAACGCTTAGAATTACTTTCCAGGGTCAGTGCAGGGCTAAAAGATGCAGCACTGGGTTCTCTCCTGATAACAGGTGAGTAAATCGGAATTTGTAGTTCGACTGATTTTAGAGGTATATTTGTACATTTCAAAAATGGACACTTAGAAACTTTTCTGGTGAAGACCACACAATGGATTCCTATGGAAGGAAATACAAGTTACTGGTAAGTACTCTTAGAATTGCTTTCCAGGGTCAGTGCTGGGCTAAAAGATGCAGCACTGGGTTCTCTCCTGATAACAGGTGAGTAAATCCAAATTCGTAGTTCGACTGATTTTAGAGGAATATTTGTACGTTTCAAAAATGGAGACATAGAAACTTTTCTGCTGAAAACCACACAATGGATTCCTATGGAAGGAAATACAAGTTACTGGTAAGTACGCTTAGAATTACTTTTCAGGGTCAGTGCTGGGCTAACAGATGCATCACTGGGTTCTCTCCTGATAACAGGTGAGTAAATTGGAATTCGTAGTTCGGCTGATTTTAGAGGAATATTTGTAGGTTTCAAAAATGTAGACTTAGAAACTTTTCTGCTGAAAACCACACAATGGATTCCTATGGAAGGAAATACAAGTTACTGGTAAGTAATCTTAGAATTACTTTTCAGGGTCAGTGCTGGGCTAAAAGATGCAGCACTGGGTTCTCTCCTGATAACAGGGGAGTAAATCTGAATTCATAGTTCGGTTGATTCTAGAGGAATATTTGTACGTTTCAAAAATGGACACTTAGAAACTTTTCTGCTGAAAATCATACAATGGATTCCTATGGAAGGAAATACAAGTTACTGTTAAGTACGCTTAGAATTACTTTTCAGGGTCGTGCTGGGCTAACACATGCTGCACTGGGTTCTCTCCTGATAACAGGTGAGTAAATCGGAATTCATAGTTCGACTGATTTTCGAGGAATATTTGTATGTTTCAAAAATGGACACTTAGAAACTTTTCTGCTGAAAACCACACAATGGATCCCTATGGAAGAAAATACAAGTTACTGGTAAGTATGCTTAGAATTACTTTTCAGCGTAAGTGCTGGGCTAACAGATGCAGCACTGGGTTCTCTCCTGATAACAGGTGAGTAACTCCAAATTCGTAATTCGACTGGTTTTAGAGGAATATTTGTACGTTTCAAAAATGGAGACTTAGAAACTTTTCTGCTGAAAACCACACAATGGATTCCTATGGAAGGAAATACAAGTTACTGGTAAGTACGCTTAGAATTACTTTTCAGGGTCAGTGCTGGGCTAACAGATGCAGCACTGGGTTCTCCCCTGATAACAGGTGAGTAAACCGTAATGTGTAGTTCGACTGATTTTAGAGGAATATTTGTACATTTCAAAAATGGACACTTAGAAACTTTTCTGCTGAAGACCACAAAATGAATTCCTATGGAAGGAAATACAAGTTACTGGTAAGTACACTTAGAATTACTTTTCAGGGTCAGTGCTGGGCTAAAAGATGCAGCACTGGGTTCTCTCCTGATAACAGGGGAGTAAATCTGAATTCATACTTCGGTTGATTCTAGAGGAATATTTGTACGTTTCGAAAATGGACACTTAGAAACTTTTCTGCTGAAAATCACACAATGGATTCCTATGGAAGGAAATACAAGTTACTGGTAAGTACGCTTAGAATTACTTTTCAGGGTCGTGCTGGGCTAACACATGCTGCACTGGGTTCTCTCCTGATAACAGGTGAGTAAATCTGAATTCATACTTCGGTTGATTCTAGAGGAATATTTGTATGTTTCAAAAATGGACACTTAGAAACCTTTCTGCTGAAAACCACACAATGGATTCCTATGGAAGAAAATACAAGTTACTGGTAAGTACTCTTAGAATTACTTTTCAGGGTCAGTACTGGGCTACAAGATGCAGCACTGGGTTCTCTCCTGATAACAGGTGAGTAAATCTGAATTCATAGTTCGGTTGATTTTAGAGGAATATTTGTACGTTTCAAAAATGGACACTTGGAAACTTTTCAGCTGAAAACCACACAATGGATTCCTATGGAAGGAAATACAAGTTACTGGTAAGTACGCTTAGAATTACTTTTCAGGGACAGTGCTGGACGAAAAGATGCAGCCATGGGTTCTCTCCTGATAACAGGTAAGTAAATCGGAATTCGTAGTTCGGCTGATTTTAGAGGAATATTTTTACGTTTCATAAATGGACACTTAGAAACTTTTCTGCTGAAAACCACACAATGGATTCCTATGGAAGGAAATACAAGTTACTTGTAAGTACGCTTAGAATTACTTTCCAGTTTCAGTGCAGGGCTAAAAGATGCAGCACTGGGTTCTCACCTGATAACAGGTGAGTAAATTGGAATTCGGAGTTCGGCTGATTTTAGAGGTATATTTGTACGTTTCAAAAATGTACACTTAGAAACTTTTCTGCTGAAAACCACACAATGGATTCCTATGGAAGGAAATACAAGTTACTGGTAAGTACGCTTAGAATTACTTTCCAGGGTCAGTGCAGGGCTAAAAGATGCAGCACTGGGTTGTCTCTTGATAACAGGTGAGTAAATCGGAATTTGTAGTTTGGCTGATTTTAGAGGTATATTTGTACGTTTCAAAAATGTACACTTAGAAACTTTTCTGCTGAAAACCACACAATGGATTCCTATGGAAGGAAATACAAATTACTGCTAAGTACGCTTAGAATTAATTTCCAGGATCAGTGCTGGTCTAAAAGATGCAGCACTGGGTTCTCTCCTGATGACAGGTGAGTAAATCGGAATTCGTAGTTTGACTGATTTTAGAGGAATATTTGTACATTTCAAAAATGGACACTTAGAAACTTTTCTGGTGAAGACCACACAATGGATTCCTTTGGAAGGAAATACAAGTTACTGGTAAGTATGCTTAGAATTACTTTCCAGGGTCAGTGCTGGGCTAAAAGAAGCAGCACTGGGTTCTCTCCCGATAACAGGTGAGTAAATCGGAATTCGTAGTTTGACTGATTCTATAGGAATATTTGTACGTTTCAAAAATGGACACTTAGAAACTTTTCTGTTGAAAACCACACAATGAATTCCTATGGAAGGAAATACAAATTACTGGTAAGTACGCTTAGAATTACGTTCCAGGGTCAGTGCTGGTCTAAAAGATGGAGCACTGGGTTCTCTCTTGATAACAGGTGAGTAAATCGGAATTTGTAGTTCGACTGATTTTAGAGGAATATTTGTACATTTCAAAAATGGACACTTAGAATCTTTTCTGATAAAGACCACACAATGGATTCCTATGGAACATAATACAAGTTACTGGTAAGTACGCTTAGAATTACTTTCCAGGGTCAGTGGTGGTCTAAAAGATGCAGCACTGGGTTCTCTCCTGATAACAGGTGAGTAAATCGGAATTCGTAGTTCGACTGATTTTAGAGGAATATTTGTACATTTCAAAAATGGACACTTAGAAACTTTTCTGTTGAAAAACACACAATGGATTCCTACGGAAGGAAATACAAGTTACTGGTAAGTACGCTTAGAATTACTTTCGAGGGTCAGTGCTGGTCTAAAAGATGCAGCACTGGGTTCTCTCCTGATAACAGGTGAGTAAATCGGAATTCGTAGTTCGACTGATTTTAGAGGAATATTTGTACATTTCAAAAATGGACACTTAGAAACTTTTCTGATAAAGACCACACAACGGATTCCTATGGAAGGAAATACAAGTTACTGGTAAGTACGCTTAGAATTACTTTCCAGGGTCAGTGCTGGTCTAAAAGATGCAGCACTGGGTTCTCTCCTGATAACAGGTGAGTAAATCGGAATTTGTAGTTCGACTGATTTTAGAGGTATATTTGTACATTTCAAAAATGGAGACTTAGAAACTTTTCTGCTGAAAACCACACAATGGATTCCTATGGAAGGAAATACAAGTTACTGGTAAGTATGCTTAGAATTACTTTTCAGCGTAAGTGCTGGGCTAACAGATGCAGCACTGGGTTCTCTCCTGATAACAGATGAGTAATTCCAAATTCGTAGTTCGACTGATTTTAGAGGAATATTTGTACGTTTCAAAAATGTAGACTTAGAAACTTTTCTGCTGAAAACCACACAATGCATTTCTATGGAAGGAAATACAAGTTACTGGTAAGTACTCTTAGAATTACTTTCCAGGGTCAGTGCTGGGCTACAAGATGCAGCACTGGGTTCTCTCCCGATAACAGGTGAGTAAATCTGAATTCATAGTTCGGTTGATTTTAGAGGAATATTTGTACGTTTCAAAAATGGACACTTAGAAACTTTTCCGCTGAAAACCACACAATGGATTCCTATGGAAGGAAATACAAGTTACTGGTAAGTATGCTTAGAATTACTTTTCAGCGTAAGTGCTGGGCTAACAGATGCAGACCTGGGTTCTCTCCTGATAACAGTTGAGTAAATTGGAATTCGTAGTTCGGCTGATTTTAGAGGAATATTTGTGTGTTTCAAAAATGGACACTTAGAAACTTTCTGCTGAAAACCACACAATGCATTTCTATGGAAGGAAATACAAGTTACTGGTAAGTACGCTTAAAATTAATTTTCAGGGTCCGTGCTGGTCTAAAAGATGCAGCCCTGGGTTCTCTCCTGATAACAGGTGAGTAAATCGGAATTTGTAGTAGGGCTGATTTTAGAGGAATATTTGTATGTTTCAAAAATGGACACTTAGAAACTTTTCTGCTGAAAACCACACAATGGATTCCTATGGAAGGAAATATAGGTTACTGGTAAGCATGCTTAGAATTACTTTCCAGGGTCAGTGCTGGGCTAAAAGATGTAGCACTGAGTTCTCTCCTGATAACAGGTGAGTAAATCAGAATTCGTAGTTCGGCTGATTTTAGAGGAATATTTGTACGTTTCAAAAATGTAGACTTAGAAACTTTTCTGCTGAAAACCACACAAAGGATTCCTATGGAAGGAAATACAAGTTACTGGTAAGTACTCTTAGAATTACTTTTCAGGGTCAGTGCTGCTCTAAAAGATGCAGCACTGGGTTCTCTCCTGATAACAGATGAGTAAATCGGAATTCGTAGTTCGACTGATTTTAGAGGAATATTTGTACGTTTCAAAAATGGACACTTAGAAACTTTTCTGCTGAAAACCACACAATGCATTTCTATGGAAGGAAATACAAGTTACTGGTAAGTACGCTTTGAATTACTTTCCAGGGTCAGTGCTGGTCTAAAAGATGCAGCACTGGGTTCTCTCCTGATAACAGGTGAGTAAATCGGATTTGTAGTTCGACTGATTTTAGAGGAATATTTGTACATTTCAAAAATGGACACTTAGAAACTTTTCTGTTGAAAACCACACAATGGATTCCTACGGAAGGAAATACAAGTTACTGGTAAGTACACTTAGAATTACTTTCGAGGGTCAGTGCTGGTCTAAAAGATGCAGCACTGGGTTCTCTCCTGATAACAGGTGAATAAATCGGAATTCGTAGTTCGACTGATTTTAGAGGAATATTTGTACATTTCAAAAATGGACACTTAGAAACTTTTCTGGTGAAGACCACCCAATGGATTCCTTTGGAAGGAAATACAAGTTACTGGTAAGTATGCTTAGAATTACTTTCCAGGGTCAGTGCTGGGCTAAAAGAAGCAGCACTGGGTTCTCTCCCGATAACAGGTGAGTAAATCGGAATTTGTAGTTTGACTGATTCTATAGGAATATTTGTACGTTTCAAAAATGGACACTTAGAAACTTTTCTGTTGAAAACCACACAATGGATTCCTATGGAAGGAAATACAAGTTACTGGTAAGTACGCTTAGAATTACTTTCCAGGGTCAGTGCTGGTCTAAAAGATGGAGCACTGGGTTCTCTCTCGATAACAGGTGAGTAAATCGGAATTTGTAGTTCGACTGATTTTAGAGGAATATTTCTAAATTTCAAAAATGGACACTTAGAAACTTTTCTGATAAAGACCACACAACGGATTCCTATGGAAGGAAATACAAGTTACTGGTAAGTACGCTTAGAATTACTTTCCAGGGTCAGTGCTGGTCTAAAAGATGCAGCACTGGGTTCTCTCCTGATAACAGATGAGTAAATCGGAATGTGTAGTTCGACTGATTTTAGAGGTATATTTGTACATTTCAAAAATGGACACTTAGAAACTTTTCTGATGAAGACCACACAATGGATTCCTATGGAAGGAAATACAAGTTACTGCTAAGTACTCTTAAAATTGCTTTCCAGGGTCAGTGCTGGGCTAAAAGATGCAGCACTGGGTTCTCTCCTGATAACAGGTGAGTAAATCGGAATTCATAGTTCGACTGATTTTCGAGGAATATTTGTACGTTTCAAAAAAGGACAGTTAGAAACTTTTCTGTTGAAAACCACACAATGAATTCCTATGGAAGGAAATACAAATTACTGGTAAGTACGCTTAGAATTACGTTCCAGGGTCAGTGCTGGTCCAAAAGATGGAGCACTGGGTTCTCTCTTGATAACAGGTGAGTAAATCGGAATTTGTAGTTCGACTGATTTTAGAGGAATATTTGTACATTTCAAAAATGGACACTTAGAATCTTTTCTGATAAAGACCACACAATGGATTCCTATGGAACATAATACAAGTTACTGGTAAGTACGCTTAGAATTACTTTCCAGGGTCAGTGCTGGTCTAAAAGATGCAGCACTGGGTTCTCTCCTGATAACAGGTGAGTAAATCGGAATTCGTAGTTCGACTGATTTTAGAGGAATATTTGTACATTTCAAAAATGGACACTTAGAAACTTTTCTGTTGAAAAACACACAATGGATTCCTACGGAAGGAAATACAAGTTACTGGTAAGTACGCTTAGAATTACTTTCGAGGGTCAGTGCTGGTCTAAAAGATGCAGCACTGGGTTCTCTCCTGATAACAGGTGAGTAAATCGGAATTCGTAGTTCGACTGATTTTAGAGGAATATTTGTACATTTCAAAAATGGACACTTAGAAACTTTTCTGGTGAAGACCACACAATGGATTCCTTTGGAAGGAAATACAAGTTACTGGTAAGTATGCTTAGAATTACTTTCCAGGGTCAGTGCTGGGCTAAAAGAAGCAGCACTGGGTTCTCTCTCGATAACAGGTGAGTAAATCGGAATTCGTAGTTTTACTGATTCTATAGGAAAATTTGTACGTTTCAAAAATGGACACTTAGAAACTTTTCTGTTGAAAACCACACAATGGATTCCTATGGAAGGAAATACAAGTTACTGGTAAGTACGCTTAGAATTACTTTCCAGGGTCAGTGCTGGTCTAAAAGATGGAGCACTGGGTTCTCTCTTGATAACAGGTGAGTAAATCGGAATTTGTAGTTCGACTGATTTTAGAGGAATATTTGTACATTTCAAAAATGGACACTTAGAAACTTTTCTGATAAAGACCACACAACGGATTCCTATGGAAGGAAATACAAGTTACTGGTAAGTACGCTTAGAATTACTTTCCAGTGTCAGTGCTGGTCTAAAAGATTCAGCACTGGGTTCTCTCCTGATAACAGGTGAGTAAATCGGAATTTGTAGTTCGACTGATTTTAGAGGTATATTTGTACATTTCAAAAATGGAGACTTATAAACTTTTCTGCTGAAAACCACACAATGGATTCCTATGGAAGGAAATACAAGTTACTGGTAAGTATGCTTAGAATTACTTTTCAGCGTAAGTGCTGGGCTAACAGATGCAGCACTGGGTTCTCTCCTGATAACAGGTGAGTAATTCCAAATTCGTAGTTCGACTGATTTTAGAGGAATATTTGTACGTTTCAAAAATGTAGACTTAGAAACTTTTCTGCTGAAAACCACACAATGGATTCCTACGGAAGGAAATACAAGTTACTGGTAAGTACTCTTAGAATTACTTTCCAGTGTCAGTGCTGGTCTAAAAGATGCAGCACTGGGTTCTCTCCTGATAACAGTGAGTAAATCAGAATTCGTAGTTCGACTGATTTTAGAGGAATATTTGTATGTTTCAAAAATGGACACTTAGAATCTTTTCTGCTGAAAACCACACAATGCATTTCTATGGAAGGAAATACAAGTTACTGGTAAGTACTCTTAGAATTACTTTCCAGGGTCAGTACTGGGCTACAAGATGCAGAACTGGGTTCTCTCCTGATAACAGGTGACTAAATCTGAATTCATAGTTCGGTTGATTTTAGAGGAATATTTGTACATTTAAAAAATGGACACTTAGAAACTTTTCTGGTGAAGACCACACAATGGATTCCTTTGGAAGGAAATACAAGTTACTGGTAAGTATGCTTAGAATTACTTTCCAGGGTCAGTGCTGGGCTAAAAGAAGCAGCACTGGGTTCTCTCCCGATAACAGGTGAGTAAATCGGAATTCGTAGTTTGACTGATTCTATAGGAATATTTGTACGTTTCAAAAATGGACACTTAGAAACTTTTCTGTTGAAAACCACACAATGAATTCCTATGGAAGGAAATACAAATTACTGGTAAGTACGCTTAGAATTACGTTCCAGGGTCAGTGCTGGTCCAAAAGATGGAGCACTGGGTTCTCTCTTGATAACAGGTGAGTAAATCGGAATTTGTAGTTCGACTGATTTTAGAGGAATATTTGTACATTTCAAAAATGGACACTTAGAATCTTTTCTGATAAAGACCACACAATGGATTCCTATGGAACATAATACAAGTTACTGGTAAGTACGCTTAGAATTACTTTCCAGGGTCAGTGCTGGTCTAAAAGATGCAGCACTGGGTTCTCTCCTGATAACAGGTGAGTAAATCGGAATTCGTAGTTCGACTGATTTTAGAGGAATATTTGTACATTTCAAAAATGGACACTTAGAAACTTTTCTGTTGAAAAACACACAATGGATTCCTACGGAAGGAAATACAAGTTACTGGTAAGTACGCTTAGAATTACTTTCGAGGGTCAGTGTTGGTCTAAAAGATGCAGCACTGGGTTCTCTCCTGATAACAGGTGAGTAAATTGGAATTCGTAGTTCGACTGATTTTAGAGGAATATTTGTACATTTCAAAAATGGACACTTAGAAACTTTTCTGGTGAAGACCACACAATGGATTCCTTTGGAAGGAAATACAAGTTACTGGTAAGTATGCTTAGAATTACTTTCCAGGGTCAGTGCTGGGCTAAAAGAAGCAGCACTGGGTTCTCTCTCGATAACAGGTGAGTAAATCGGAATTCGTAGTTTTACTGATTCTATAGGAAAATTTGTACGTTTCAAAAATGGACACTTAGAAACTTTTCTGTTGAAAACCACACAATGGATTCCTATGGAAGGAAATACAAGTTACTGGTAAGTACGCTTAGAATTACTTTCCAGGGTCAGTGCTGGTCTAAAAGATGGAGCACTGGGTTCTCTCTTGATAACAGGTGAGTAAATCGGAATTTGTAGTTCGACTGATTTTAGAGGAATATTTGTACATTTCAAAAATGGACACTTAGAAACTTTTCTGATAAAGACCACACAACGGATTCCTATGGAAGGAAATACAAGTTACTGGTAAGTACGCTTAGAATTACTTTCCAGTGTCAGTGCTGGTCTAAAAGATTCAGCACTGGGTTCTCTCCTGATAACAGGTGAGTAAATCGGAATTTGTAGTTCGACTGATTTTAGAGGTATATTTGTATATTTCAAAAATGGAGACTTAGAAACTTTTCTGCTGAAAACCACACAATGGATTCCTATGGAAGGAAATACAAGTTACTGGTAAGTATGCTTAGAATTACTTTTCAGCGTAAGTGCTGGGCTAACAGATGCAGCACTGGGTTCTCTCCTGATAACAGGTGAGTAATTCCAAATTCGTAGTTCGACTGATTTTAGAGGAATATTTGTACGTTTCAAAAATGTAGACTTAGAAACTTTTCTGCTGAAAACCACACAATGGATTCCTACGGAAGGAAATACAAGTTACTGGTAAGTACGCTTAGAATTACTTTTCAGGGTCAGTGCTGGTCTAAAAGATGCAGCACTGGGTTCTCTCCTGATAACAGGTGAGTAAATCAGAATTCGTAGTAAGACTGATTTTAGAGGAATATTTGTATGTTTCAAAAATGGACACTTAGAATCTTTTCTGCTGAAAACCACACAATGCATTTCTATGGAAGGAAATACAAGTTACTGGTAAGTACTCTTAGAATTACTTTCCAGGGTCAGTACTGGGCTACAAGATGCAGAACTGGGTTCTCTCCTGATAACAGGTGACTAAATCTGAATTCATAGTTCGGTTGATTTTAGAGGAATATTTGTACATTTAAAAAATGGACACTTAGAAACTTTTCTTGTGAAGACCACACAATGGATTCCTTTGGAAGGAAATACAAGTTACTGGTAAGTATGCTTAGAATTACTTTCCAGGGTCAGTGCTGGGCTAAAAGAAGCAGCACTGGGTTCTCTCCCGATAACAGGTGAGTAAATCGGAATTCGTAGTTTGACTGATTCTATAGGAATATTTGTACGTTTCAAAAATGGACACTTAGAAACTTTTCTGTTGAAAACCACACAATGAATTCCTATGGAAGGAAATACAAATTACTGGTAAGTACGCTTAGAATTACGTTCCAGGGTCAGTGCTGGTCTAAAAGATGGAGCACTGGGTTCTCTCTTGATAACAGGTGAGTAAATCGGAATTTGTAGTTCGACTGATTTTAGAGGAATATTTGTACATTTCAAAAATGGACACTTAGAATCTTTTCTGATAAAGACCACACAATGGATTCCTATGGAACATAATACAAGTTACTGGTAAGTACGCTTAGAATTACTTTCCAGGGTCAGTGCTGGTCTAAAAGATGCAGCACTGGGTTCTCTCCTGATAACAGGTGAGTAAATCGGAATTCGTAGTTCGACTGATTTTAGAGGAATATTTGTACATTTCAAAAATGGACACTTAGAAACTTTTCTGATAAAGACCACACAACGGATTCCTATGGAAGGAAATACAAGTTACTGGTAAGTACGCTTAGAATTACTTTCCAGTGTCAGTGCTGGTCTAAAAGATTCAGCACTGGGTTCTCTCCTGATAACAGGTGAGTAAATCGGAATTTGTAGTTCGACTGATTTTAGAGGTATATTTGTATATTTCAAAAATGGAGACTTAGAAACTTTTCTGCTGAAAACCACACAATGGATTCCTATGGAAGGAAATACAAGTTACTGGTAAGTATGCTTAGAATTACTTTTCAGCGTAAGTGCTGGGCTAACAGATGCAGCACTGGGTTCTCTCCTGATAACAGGTGAGTAATTCCAAATTCGTAGTTCGACTGATTTTAGAGGAATATTTGTACGTTTCAAAAATGTAGACTTAGAAACTTTTCTGCTGAAAACCACACAATGGATTCCTACGGAAGGAAATACAAGTTACTGGTAAGTACGCTTAGAATTACTTTTCAGGGTCAGTGCTGGTCTAAAAGATGCAGCACTGGGTTCTCTCCTGATAACAGGTGAGTAAATCAGAATTCGTAGTAAGACTGATTTTAGAGGAATATTTGTATGTTTCAAAAATGGACACTTAGAATCTTTTCTGCTGAAAACCACACAATGCATTTCTATGGAAGGAAATACAAGTTACTGGTAAGTACTCTTAGAATTACTTTCCAGGGTCAGTACTGGGCTACAAGATGCAGAACTGGGTTCTCTCCTGATAACAGGTGACTAAATCTGAATTCATAGTTCGGTTGATTTTAGAGGAATATTTGTACATTTAAAAAATGGACACTTAGAAACTTTTCTTGTGAAGACCACACAATGGATTCCTTTGGAAGGAAATACAAGTTACTGGTAAGTATGCTTAGAATTACTTTCCAGGGTCAGTGCTGGGCTAAAAGAAGCAGCACTGGGTTCTCTCCCGATAACAGGTGAGTAAATCGGAATTCGTAGTTTGACTGATTCTATAGGAATATTTGTACGTTTCAAAAATGGACACTTAGAAACTTTTCTGTTGAAAACCACACAATGAATTCCTATGGAAGGAAATACAAATTACTGGTAAGTACGCTTAGAATTACGTTCCAGGGTCAGTGCTGGTCTAAAAGATGGAGCACTGGGTTCTCTCTTGATAACAGGTGAGTAAATCGGAATTTGTAGTTCGACTGATTTTAGAGGAATATTTGTACATTTCAAAAATGGACACTTAGAATCTTTTCTGATAAAGACCACACAATGGATTCCTATGGAACATAATACAAGTTATTGGTAAGTACGCTTAGAATTACTTTCCAGGGTCAGTGCTGGTCTAAAAGATGCAGCACTGGGTTCTCTCCTGATAACAGGTGAGTAAATCGGAATTCGTAGTTCGACTGATTTTAGAGGAATATTTGTACATTTCAAAAATGGACACTTAGAATCTTTTCTGATAAAGACCACACAATGGATTCCTATGGAACATAATACAAGTTACTGGTAAGTACGCTTAGAATTACTTTCCAGGGTCAGTGCTGGTCTAAAAGATGCAGCACTGGGTTCTCTCCTGATAACAGGTGAGTAAATCAGAATTCGTAGTTCGACTGATTTTAGAGGAATATTTGTACATTTCAAAAATGGACACTTAGAAACTTTTCTGTTGAAAAACACACAATGGATTCCTACGGAAGGAAATACAAGTTACTGGTAAGTACGCTTAGAATTACTTTCGAGGGTCAGTGCTGGTCTAAAAGATGCAGCACTGGGTTCTCTCCTGATAACAGGTGAGTAAATCGGAATTCATAGTTCGACTGATTTTAGAGGAATATTTGTACATTTCAAAAATGGACACTTAGAAACTTTTCTGGTGAAGACCACAAAATGGATTCCTTTGGAAGGAAATACAAGTTACTGGTAAGTATGCTTAGAATTACTTTCCAGGGTCAGTGCTGGGCTAAAAGAAGCAGCACTGGGTTCTCTCCCGATAACAGGTGAGTAAATCGGAATTCGTAGTTTGACTGATTCTATAGGAAAATTTGTACGTTTCAAAAATGGACACTTAGAAACTTTTCTGTTGAAAACCACACAATGGATTCCTATGGAAGGAAATACAAGTTACTGGTAAGTACGCTTAGAATTACTTTCCAGGGTCAGTGCTGGTCTAAAAGATGGAGCACTGGGTTCTCTCTTGATAACAGGTGAGTAAATCGGAATTTGTAGTTCGACTGATTTTAGAGGAATATTTGTACATTTCAAAAATGGACACTTAGAAACTTTTCTGATAAAGACCACACAACGGATTCCTATGGAAGGAAATACAAGTTACTGGTAAGTACGCTTAGAATTACTTTCCAGGGTCAGTGCTGGTCTAAAAGATGCAGCACTGGGTTCTCTCCTGATAACAGGTGAGTAAATCGGAATTTGTAGTTCGACTGATTTTAGAGGTATATTTGTACATTTCAAAAATGGAGACTTAGAAACTTTTCTGCTGAAAACCACACAATGGATTCCTATGGAAGGAAATACAAGTTACTGGTAAGTATGCTTAGAATTACTTTTCAGCGTAAGTGCTGGGCTAACAGATGCAGCACTGGGTTCTCTCCTGATAACAGATGAGTAATTCCAAATTCGTAGTTCGACTGATTTTAGAGGAATATTTGTACGTTTCAAAAATGTAGACTTAGAAACTTTTATGCTGAAAACCACACAATGGATTCCTACGGAAGGAAATACAAGTTACTGGTAAGTACGCTTAGAATTACTTTTCAGGGTCAGTGCTGGTCTAAAAGATGCAGCACTGGGTTCTCTCCTGATAACAGGTGAGTAAATCAGAATTCGTAGTTCGACTGATTTTAGAGGAATATTTGTATGTTTCAAAAATGGACACTTAGAAACTTTTCTGCTGAAAACCACACAATGCATTTCTATGGAAGGAAATACAAGTTACTGGTAAGTACTCTTAGAATTACTTTCCAGGGTCAGTGCTGGGCTACAAGATGCAGCACTGGGTTCTCTCCCGATAACAGGTGAGTAAATCTGAATTCATAGTTCGGTTGATTTTAGAGGAATATTTGTACGTTTCAAAAATGGACACTTAGAAACTTTTCCGCTGAAAACCACACAATGGATTCCTATGGAAGGAAATACAAGTTACTAGTAAGTATGCTTAGAATTACTTTTCAGCGTAAGTGCTGGGCTAACAGATGCAGACCTGGGTTCTCTCCTGATAACAGTTGAGTAAATTGGAATTCGTAGTTCGGCTGATTTTAGAGGAATATTTGTGTGTTTCAAAAATGGACACTTAGAAACTTTCTGCTGAAAACCACACAATGCATTTCTATGGAAGGAAATACAAGTTACTGGTAAGTACGCTTAAAATTAATTTTCAGGGTCCGTGCTGGTCTAAAAGATGCAGCCCTGGGTTCTCTCCTGATAACAGGTGAGTAAATCGGAATTTGTAGTAGGGCTGATTTTAGAGGAATATTTGTATGTTTTAAAAATGGACACTTAGAAACTTTTCTGCTGAAAACCACACAATGGATTCCTATGGAAGGAAATATAAGTTACTGGTAAGCACGCTTAGAATTACTTTCCAGGGTCAGTGCTGGGCTAAAAGATGTAGCACTGAGTTCTCTCCTGATAACAGGTGAGTAAATCAGAATTCGTAGTTCGGCTGATTTTAGAGGAATATTTGTACGTTTCAAAAATGTAGACTTAGAAACTTTTCTGCTGAAAACCACACAAAGGATTCCTATGGAAGGAAATACAAGTTACTGGTAAGTACTCTTAGAATTACTTTTCAGGGTCAGTGCTGCTCTAAAAGATGCAGCACTGGGTTCTCTCCTGATAACAGATGAGTAAATCGGAATTCGTAGTTCGACTGATTTTAGAGGAATATTTGTACGTTTCAAAAATGGACACTTAGAAACTTTTCTGCTGAAAACCACACAATGCATTTCTATGGAAGGAAATACAAGTTACTGGTAAGTACGCTTTGAATTACTTTCCAGGGTCAGTGCTGGTCTAAAAGATGCAGCACTGGGTTCTCTCCTGATAACAGGTGAGTAAATCGGAATTTGTAGTTCGACTGATTTTAGAGGAATATTTGTACATTTCAAAAATGGACACTTAGAAACTTTTCTGTTGAAAACCACACAATGGATTCCTACGGAAGGAAATACAAGTTACTGGTAAGTACACTTAGAATTACTTTCGAGGGTCAGTGCTGGTCTAAAAGATGCAGCACTGGGTTCTCTCCTGATAACAGGTGAGTAAATCGGAATTCGTAGTTCGACTGATTTTAGAGGAATATTTGTACATTTCAAAAATGGACACTTAGAAACTTTTCTGGTGAAGACCACCCAATGGATTCCTTTGGAAGGAAATACAAGTTACTGGTAAGTATGCTTAGAATTACTTTCCAGGGTCAGTGCTGGGCTAAAAGAAGCAGCACTGGGTTCTCTCCCGATAACAGGTGAGTAAATCGGAATTTGTAGTTTGACTGATTCTATAGGAATATTTGTACGTTTCAAAAATGGACACTTAGAAACTTTTCTGTTGAAAACCACACAATGGATTCCTATGGAAGGAAATACAAGTTACTGGTAAGTACGCTTAGAATTACTTTCCAGGGTCAGTGCTGGTCTAAAAGATGGAGCTCTGGGTTCTCTCTCGATAACAGGTGAGTAAATCGGAATTTGTAGTTCGACTGATTTTAGAGGAATATTTCTACATTTCAAAAATGGACACTTAGAAACTTTTCTGATAAAGACCACACAACGGATTCCTATGGAAGGAAATACAAGTTACTGGTAAGTACGCTTAGAATTACTTTCCAGGGTCAGTGCTGGTCTAAAAGATGCAGCACTGGGTTCTCTCCTGATAACAGATGAGTAAATCGGAATGTGTAGTTCGACTGATTTTAGAGGTATATTTGTACATTTCAAAAATGGACACTTAGAAACTTTTCTGCTGAAAACGACACAATGCATTTCTATGGAAGGAAATACAAGTTACTGGTAAGTACGCTTTGAATTACTTTCCAGGGTCAGTGCTGGTCTAAAAGATGCAGCACTGGGTTCTCTCCTGATAACAGGTGAGTAAATCGGAATTTGTAGTTCAACTGATTTTAGAGGAATATTTGTACATTTCAAAAATGGACACTTAGAAACTTTTCTGTTGAAAACCACACAATGGATTCCTACGGAAGGAAATACAAGTTACTGGTAAGTACACTTAGAATTACTTTCGAGGGTCAGTGCTGGTCTAAAAGATGCAGCACTGGGTTCTCTCCTGATAACAGGTGAGTAAATCGGAATTCGTAGTTCGACTGATTTTAGAGGAATATTTGTACATTTCAAAAATGGACACTTAGAAACTTTTCTGGTGAAGACCACCCAATGGATTCCTTTGGAAGGAAATACAAGTTACTGGTAAGTATGCTTAGAATTACTTTCCAGGGTCAGTGCTGGGCTAAAAGAAGCAGCACTGGGTTCTCTCCCGATAACAGGTGAGTAAATCGGAATTTGTAGTTTGACTGATTCTATAGGAATATTTGTACGTTTCAAAAATGGACACTTAGAAACTTTTCTTCTGAAAACCACCCAATGGATTCCTTTGGAAGGAAATACAAGTTACTGGTAAGTATGCTTAGAATTACTTTCCAGGGTCAGTGCTGGGCTAAAAGAAGCAGCACTGGGTTCTCTCCCGATAACAGGTGAGTAAATCGGAATTTGTAGTTTGACTGATTCTATAGGAATATTTGTACGTTTCAAAAATGGACACTTAGAAACTTTTCTGATAAAGACCACACAACGGATTCCTATGGAAGGAAATACAAGTTACTGGTAAGTATGCTTAGAATTACTTTCCAGGGTCAGTGCTGGTCTAAAAGATGCAGCACTGGGTTCTCTCCTGATAACAGATGAGTAAATCGGAATGTGTAGTTCGACTGATTTTAGAGGTATATTTGTACATTTCAAAAATGGACACTTAGAAACTTTTCTGATGAAGACCACACAATGGATTCCTATGGAAGGAAATACAAGTTACTGCTAAGTACTCTTAAAATTGCTTTCCAGGGTCAGTGCTGGGCTAAAAGATGCAGCACTGGGTTCTCTCCTGATAACAGGTGAGTAAATCGGAATTCATAGTTCGACTGATTTTCGAGGAATATTTGTACATTTCAAAAAAGGACAGTTAGAAACTTTTCTGCTGAAAACCACACAATAGATTCCTATGGAAGGAAATACAAGTTACTGGTAAGTATGCTTAGAATTACTTTTCAGGGTCAGTGCTGGTCTAAAAGATGCAGCACTGGGTTCTCTCCTGATAACAGGTGAGTAAAGCGGAATTCGTAGTTCGACTGATTTTAGAGGAATATTTGTACATTTCAAAAATGGACACTTAGAAACTTTTCTGGTGAAGACCACACAATGGATTCCTTTGGAAGGAAATACAAGTTACTGGTAAGTATGCTTAGAATTACTTTCCAGGGTCAGTGCTGGGCTAAAAGAAGCAGCACTGGGTTCTCTCCCGATAACAGGTGAGTAAATCGGAATTCGTAGTTTGACTGATTCTATAGGAATATTTGTACGTTTCAAAAATGGACACTTAGAAACTTTTCTGTTGAAAACCACACAATGAATTCCTATGGAAGGAAATACAAATTACTGGTAAGTACGCTTAGAATTACGTTCCAGGGTCAGTGCTGGTCCAAAAGATGGAGCACTGGGTTCTCTCTTGATAACAGGTGAGTAAATCGGAATTTGTAGTTCGACTGATTTTAGAGGAATATTTGTACATTTCAAAAATGGACACTTAGAATCTTTTCTGATAAAGACCACACAATGGATTCCTATGGAACATAATACAAGTTACTGGTAAGTACGCTTAGAATTACTTTCCAGGGTCAGTGCTGGTCTAAAAGATGCAGCACTGGGTTCTCTCCTGATAACAGGTGAGTAAATCGGAATTCGTAGTTCGACTGATTTTAGAGGAATATTTGAACATTTCAAAAATGGACACTTAGAAACTTTTCTGTTGAAAAACACACAATGGATTCCTACGGAAGGAAATACAAGTTACTGGTAAGTACGCTTAGAATTACTTTCGAGGGTCAGTGCTGGTCTAAAAGATGCAGCACTGGGTTCTCTCCTGATAACAGGTGAGTAAATCGGAATTCGTAGTTCGACTGATTTTAGAGGAATATTTGTACATTTCAAAAATGGACACTTAGAAACTTTTCTGGTGAAGACCACACAATGGATTCCTTTGGAAGGAAATACAAGTTACTGGTAAGTATGCTTAGAATTACTTTCCAGGGTCAGTGCTGGGCTAAAAGAAGCAGCACTGGGTTCTCTCTCGATAACAGGTGAGTAAATCGGAATTTGTAGTTCGACTGATTTTAGAGGAATATTTGTACATTTCAAAAATGGACACTTAGAAACTTTTCTGATAAAGACCACACAACGGATTCCTATGGAAGGAAATACAAGTTACTGGTAAGTACGCTTAGAATTACTTTCCAGTGTCAGTGCTGGTCTAAAAGATTCAGCACTGGGTTCTCTCCTGATAACAGGTGAGTAAATCGGAATTTGTAGTTCGACTGATTTTAGAGGTATATTTGTACATTTCAAAAATGGAGACTTAGAAACTTTTCTGCTGAAAACCACACAATGGATTCCTATGGAAGGAAATACAAGTTACTGGTAAGTATGCTTAGAATTACTTTTCAGCGTAAGTGCTGGGCTAACAGATGCAGCACTGGGTTCTCTCCTGATAACAGGTGAGTAATTCCAAATTCGTAGTTCGACTGATTTTAGAGGAATATTTGTACGTTTCAAAAATGTAGACTTAGAAACTTTTCTGCTGAAAACCACACAATGGATTCCTACGGAAGGAAATACAAGTTACTGGTAAGTACGCTTAGAATTACTTTTCAGGGTCAGTGCTGGTCTAAAAGATGCAGCACTGGGTTCTCTCCTGATAACAGGTGAGTAAATCAGAATTCGTAGTTCGACTGATTTTAGAGGAATATTTGTATGTTTCAAAAATGGACACTTAGAATCTTTTCTGCTGAAAACCACACAATGCATTTCTATGGAAGGAAATACAAGTTACTGGTAAGTACTCTTAGAATTACTTTCCAGGGTCAGTGCTGGGCTACAAGATGCAGCACTGGGTTCTCTCCCGATAACAGGTGAGTAAATCTGAATTCATAGTTCGGTTGATTTTAGAGGAATATTTGTACGTTTCAAAAATGGACACTTAGAAACTTTTCCGCTGAAAACCACACAATGGATTCCTATGGAAGGAAATACAAGTTACTGGTAAGTATGCTTAGAATTACTTTTCAGCGTAAGTGCTGGGCTAACAGATGCAGACCTGGGTTCTCTCCTGATAACAGTTGAGTAAATTGGAATTCGTAGTTCGGCTGATTTTAGAGGAATATTTGTGTGTTTCAAAAATGGACACTTAGAAACTTTCTGCTGAAAACCACACAATGCATTTCTATGGAAGGAAATACAAGTTACTGGTAAGTACGCTTAAAATTAATTTTCAGGGTCCGTGCTGGTCTAAAAGATGCAGCCCTGGGTTCTCTCCTGATAACAGGTGAGTAAATCGGAATTTGTAGTAGGGCTGATTTTAGAGGAATATTTGTATGTTTCAAAAATGGACACTTAGAAACTTTTCTGCTGAAAACCACACAATGGATTCCTATGGAAGGAAATATAAGTTACTGGTAAGCACCCTTAGAATTACTTTCCAGGGTCAGTGCTGGGCTAAAAGATGCAGCACTGGGTTCTCTCCTGATAACAGGTGAGTAAATCAGAATTCGTAGTTCGGCTGATTTTAGAGGAATATTTGTACGTTTCAAAAATGTAGACTTAGAAACTTTTCTGCTGAAAACCACACAAAGGATTCCTATGGAAGGAAATACAAGTTACTGGTAAGTACTCTTAGAATTACTTTTCAGGGTCAGTGCTGCTCTAAAAGATGCAGCACTGGGTTCTCTCCTGATAACAGATGAGTAAATCGGAATTCGTAGTTCGACTGATTTTAGAGGAATATTTGTACGTTTCAAAAATTGACACTTAGAAACTTTTCTGCTGAAAACCACACAATGCATTTCTATGGAAGGAAATACAATTTACTGGTAAGTACGCTTTGAATTACTTTCCAGGGTCAGTGCTGGTCTAAAAGATGCAGCACTGGGTTCTCTCCTGATAACAGGTGAGTAAATCGGAATTTGTAGTTCGACTGATTTTAGAGGAATATTTGTACGTTTCAAAAAAGGACAGTTAGAAACTTTTCTGCTGAAAACCACACAATGGATTCCTATGGAAGGAAATACAAGTTACTGGTAAGTATGCTTAGAATTACTTTTCAGGGTCAGTGCTGGTCTAAAAGATGCAGCACTGGGTTCTCTCCTGATAACAGGTGAGTAAATCAGAATTCGTAGTTCGACTGATTTTAGAGGAATATTTGTACGTTTCAAAAATGGACACTTAGAAACTTTTCTGGTGAAGACCACACAATGGATTCCTTTGGAAGGAAATACAAGTTACTGGTAAGTATGCTTAGAATTACTTTCCAGGGTCAGTGCTGGGCTAAAAGAAGCAGCACTGGGTTCTCTCCCGATAACAGGTGAGTAAATTGGAATTCGTAGTTTGACTGATTCTATAGGAATATTTGTACGTTTCAAAAATGGACACTTAGAAACTTTTCTGTTGAAAACCACACAATGAATTCCTATGGAAGGAAATACAAATTACTGGTAAGTACGCTTAGAATTACGTTCCAGGGTCAGTGCTGGTCTAAAAGATGGAGCACTGGGTTCTCTCTTGATAACAGGTGAGTAAATCGGAATTTGTAGTTCGACTGATTTTAGAGGAATATTTGTACATTTCAAAAATGGACACTTAGAATCTTTTCTGATAAAGACCACACAATGGATTCCTATGGAACATAATACAAGTTACTGGTAAGTACGCTTAGAATTACTTTCCAGGGTCAGTGCTGGTCTAAAAGATGCAGCACTGGGTTCTCTCCTGATAACAGGTGAGTAAATCGGAATATGTAGTTCGACTGATTTTAGAGGAATATTTGTACATTTCAAAAATGGACACTTAGAAACTTTTCTGTTGAAAAACACTTAATGGATTCCTACGGAAGGAAATACAAGTTACTGGTAAGTACGCTTAGAATTACTTTCGAGGGTCAGTGCTGGTCTAAAAGATGCAGCACTGGGTTCTCTCCTGATAACAGGTGAGTAAATCGGAATTCGTAGTTCGACTGATTTTAGAGGAATATTTGTACATTTCAAAAATGGACACTTAGAAACTTTTCTGGTGAAGACCACACAATGGATTCCTTTGAAAGGAAATACAAGTTACTGGTAAGTATGCTTAGAATTACTTTCCAGGGTCAGTGCTGGGCTAAAAGAAGCAGCACTGGGTTCTCTCCCGATAACAGGTGAGTAAATCGGAATTCGTAGTTTTACTGATTCTATAGGAAAATTTGTACGTTTCAAAAATGGACACTTAGAAACTTTTCTGTTGAAAACCACACAATGGATTCCTATGGAAGGAAATACAAGTTACTGGTAAGTACGCTTAGAATTACTTTCCAGGGTCAGTGCTGGTCTAAAAGATGGAGCACTGAGTTCTCTCTTGATAACAGGTGAGTAAATCGGAATTTGTAGTTCGACTGATTTTAGAGGAATATTTGTACATTTCAAAAATGGACACTTAGAAACTTTTCTGATAAAGACCACACAACGGATTCCTATGGAAGGAAATACAAGTTACTGGTAAGTACGCTTAGAATTACTTTCCAGTGTCAGTGCTGGTCTAAAAGATGCAGCACTGGGTTCTCTCCTGATAACAGGTGAGTAAATCGGAATTTGTAGTTCGACTGATTTTAGAGGTATATTTGTACATTTCAAAAATGGACACTTAGAAACTTTTCTGATAAAGACCACACAACGGATTCCTATGGAAGGAAATACAAGTTACTGGTAAGTACGCTTAGAATTACTTTCCAGTGTCAGTGCTGGTCTAAAAGATGCAGCACTGGGTTCTCTCCTGATAACAGGTGAGTAAATCGGAATTTGTAGTTCGACTGATTTTAGAGGTATATTTGTACATTTCAAAAATGGAGACTTAGAAACTTTTCTGCTGAAAACCACACAATGGATTCCTATGGAAGGAAATACAAGTTACTGGTAAGTATGCTTAGAATTACTTTTCAGCGTAAGTGCTGGGCTAACAGATGCAGCACTGGGTTCTCTCCTGATAACAGGTGAGTAATTCCAAATTCGTAGTTCGACTGATTTTAGAGGAATATTTGTACGTTTCAAAAATGTAGACTTAGAAACTTTTCTGCTGAAAACCACACAATGGATTCCTACGGAAGGAAATACAAGTTACTGGTAAGTACGCTTAGAATTACTTTTCAGGGTCAGTGCTGGTCTAAAAGATGCAGCACTGGGTTCTCTCCTGATAACAGGTGAGTAAATCAGAATTCGTAGTTCGACTGATTTTAGAGGAATATTTGTATGTTTCAAAAATGGACACTTAGAAACTTTTCTGCTGAAAACCACACAATGCATTTCTATGGAAGGAAATACAAGTTACTGGTAAGTACTCTTAGAATTACTTTCCAGGGTCAGTGCTGGGCTACAAGATGCAGCACTGGGTTCTCTCCCGATAACAGGTGAGTAAATCTGAATTCATAGTTTGGTTGATTTTAGAGGAATATTTGTACGTTTCAAAAATGGACACTTAGAAACTTTTCCGCTGAAAACCACACAATGGATTCCTATGGAAGGAAATACAAGTTACTGGTAAGTATGCTTAGAATTACTTTTCAGCGTAAGTGCTGGGCTAACAGATGCAGACCTGGGTTCTCTCCTGATAACAGTTGAGTAAATTGGAATTCGTAGTTCGGCTGATTTTAGAGGAATATTTGTGTGTTTCAAAAATGGACACTTAGAAACTTTCTGCTGAAAACCACACAATGCATTTCTATGGAAGGAAATACAAGTTACTGGTAAGTACGCTTAAAATTAATTTTCAGGGTCCGTGCTGGTCTAAAAGATGCAGCCCTGGGTTCTCTCCTGATAACAGGTGAGTAAATCGGAATTTGTAGTAGGGCTGATTTTAGAGGAATATTTGTATGTTTCAAAAATGGACACTTAGAAACTTTTCTGCTGAAAACCACACAATGGATTCCTATGGAAGGAAATATAAGTTACTGGTAAGCACGCTTAGAATTACTTTCCAGGGTCAGTGCTGGGCTAAAAGATGTAGCACTGAGTTCTCTCCTGATAACAGGTGAGTAAATCAGAATTCGTAGTTCGGCTGATTTTAGAGGAATATTTGTACGTTTCAAAAATGTAGACTTAGAAACTTTTCTGCTGAAAACCACACAAAGGATTCCTATGGAAGGAAATACAAGTTACTGGTAAGTACTCTTAGAATTACTTTTCAGGGTCAGTGCTGCTCTAAAAGATGCAGCACTGGGTTCTCTCCTGATAACAGATGAGTAAATCGGAATTCGTAGTTCGACTGATTTTAGAGGAATATTTGTACGTTTCAAAAATGGACACTTAGAAACTTTTCTGCTGAAAACCACACAATGCATTTCTATGGAAGGAAATACAAGTTACTGGTAAGTACGCTTTGAATTACTTTCCAGGGTCAGTGCTGGTCTAAAAGATGCAGCACTGGGTTCTCTCCTGATAACAGGTGAGTAAATCGGAATTTGTAGTTCGACTGATTTTAGAGGAATATTTGTACATTTCAAAAATGGACACTTAGAAACTTTTCTGTTGAAAACCACACAATGGATTCCTACGGAAGGAAATACAAGTTACTGGTAAGTACACTTAGAATTACTTTCGAGGGTCAGTGCTGGTCTAAAAGATGCAGCACTGGGTTCTCTCCTGATAACAGGTGAGTAAATCGGAATTCGTAGTTCGACTGATTTTAGAGGAATATTTGTACATTTCAAAAATGGACACTTAGAAACTTTTCTGGTGAAGACCACCCAATGGATTCCTTTGGAAGGAAATACAAGTTACTGGTAAGTATGCTTAGAATTACTTTCCAGGGTCAGTGCTGGGCTAAAAGAAGCAGCACTGGGTTCTCTCCCGATAACAGGTGAGTAAATCGGAATTTGTAGTTTGACTGATTCTATAGGAATATTTGTACGTTTCAAAAATGGACACTTAGAAACTTTTCTGTTGAAAACCACACAATGGATTCCTATGGAAGGAAATACAAGTTACTGGTAAGTACGCTTAGAATTACTTTCCAGGGTCAGTGCTGGTCTAAAAGATGGAGCACTGGGTTCTCTCTCGATAACAGGTGAGTAAATCGGAATTTGTAGTTCGACTGATTTTAGAGGAATATTTCTACATTTCAAAAATGGACACTTAGAAACTTTTCTGATAAAGACCACACAACGGATTCCTATGGAAGGAAATACAAGTTACTGGTAAGTACGCTTAGAATTACTTTCCAGGGTCAGTGCTGGTCTAAAAGATGCAGCACTGGGTTCTCTCCTGATAACAGATGAGTAAATCGGAATGTGTAGTTCGACTGATTTTAGAGGTATATTTGTACATTTCAAAAATGGACACTTAGAAACTTTTCTGATGAAGACCACACAATGGATTCCTATGGAAGGAAATACAAGTTACTGCTAAGTACTCTTAAAATTGCTTTCCAGGGTCAGTGCTGGGCTAAAAGATGCAGCACTGGGTTCTCTCCTGATAACAGGTGAGTAAATCGGAATTCATAGTTCGACTGATTTTCAAGGAATATTTGTACATTTCAAAAAAGGACAGTTAGAAACTTTTCTGCTGAAAACCACACAATGGATTCCTATGGAAGGAAATACAAGTTACTGGTAAGTATGCTTAGAATTACTTTTCAGGGTCAGTGCTGGTCTAAAAGATGCAGCACTGGGTTCTCTCCTGATAACAGGTGAGTAAATCAGAATTCGTAGTTCGACTGATTTTAGAGGAATATTTGTACGTTTCAAAAATGGACACTTAGAAACTTTTCTGCTGAAAACCACACAATGGATTCCTACGGAAGGAAATACAAGTTACTGGTAAGTACGCTTAGAATTACATTCGAGGGTCAGTGCTGGTCTAAAAGATGCAGCACTGGGTTCTCTCCTGATAACAGGTGAGTAAAGCGGAATTCGTAGTTCGACTGATTTTAGAGGAATATTTGTACATTTCAAAAATGGACACTTAGAAACTTTTCTGGTGAAGACCACACAATGGATTCCTTTGGAAGGAAATACAAGTTACTGGTAAGTATGCTTAGAATTACTTTCCAGGGTCAGTGCTGGGCTAAAAGAAGCAGCACTGGGTTCTCTCCCGATAACAGGTGAGTAAATCGGAATTCGTAGTTTGACTGATTCTATAGGAATATTTGTACGTTTCAAAAATGGACACTTAGAAACTTTTCTGTTGAAAACCACACAATGAATTCCTATGGAAGGAAATACAAATTACTGGTAAGTACGCTTAGAATTACGTTCCAGGGTCAGTGCTGGTCCAAAAGATGGAGCACTGGGTTCTCTCTTGATAACAGGTGAGTAAATCGGAATTTGTAGTTCGACTGATTTTAGAGGAATATTTGTACATTTCAAAAATGGACACTTAGAATCTTTTCTGATAAAGACCACACAATGGATTCCTATGGAACATAATACAAGTTACTGGTAAGTACGCTTAGAATTACTTTCCAGGGTCAGTGCTGGTCTAAAAGATGCAGCACTGGGTTCTCTCCTGATAACAGGTGAGTAAATCGGAATTCGTAGTTCGACTGATTTTAGAGGAATATTTGTACATTTCAAAAATGGACACTTAGAAACTTTTCTGTTGAAAAACACACAATGGATTCCTACGGAAGGAAATACAAGTTACTGGTAAGTACGCTTAGAATTACTTTCGAGGGTCAGTGCTGGTCTAAAAGATGCAGCACTGGGTTCTCTCCTGATAACAGGTGAGTAAATCGGAATTCGTAGTTCGACTGATTTTAGAGGAATATTTGTACATTTCAAAAATGGACACTTAGAAACTTTTCTGGTGAAGACCACACAATGGATTCCTTTGGAAGGAAATACAAGTTACTGGTAAGTATGCTTAGAATTACTTTCCAGGGTCAGTGCTGGGCTAAAAGAAGCAGCACTGGGTTCTCTCTCGATAACAGGTGAGTAAATCGGAATTCGTAGTTTTACTGATTCTATAGGAAAATTTGTACGTTTCAAAAATGGACACTTAGAAACTTTTCTGTTGAAAACCACACAATGGATTCCTATGGAAGGAAATACAAGTTACTGGTAAGTACGCTTAGAATTACTTTCCAGGGTCAGTGCTGGTCTAAAAGATGGAGCACTGGGTTCTCTCTTGATAACAGGTGAGTAAATCAGAATTTGTAGTTCGACTGATTTTAGAGGAATATTTGTACATTTCAAAAATGGACACTTAGAAACTTTTCTGATAAAGACCACACAACGGATTCCTATGGAAGGAAATACAAGTTACTGGTAAGTACGCTTAGAATTACTTTCCAGTGTCAGTGCTGGTCTAAAAGATTCAGCACTGGGTTCTCTCCTGATAACAGGTGAGTAAATCGGAATTTGTAGTTCGACTGATTTTAGAGGTATATTTGTACATTTCAAAAATGGAGACTTAGAAACTTTTCTGCTGAAAACCACACAATGGATTCCTATGGAAGGAAATACAAGTTACTGGTAAGTATGCTTAGAATTACTTTTCAGCGTAAGTGCTGGGCTAACAGATGCAGCACTGGGTTCTCTCCTGATAACAGGTGAGTAATTCCAAATTCGTAGTTCGACTGATTTTAGAGGAATATTTGTACGTTTCAAAAATGTAGACTTAGAAACTTTTCTGCTGAAAACCACACAATGGATTCCTACGGAAGGAAATACAAGTTACTGGTAAGTACGCTTAGAATTACTTTTCAGGGTCAGTGCTGGTCTAAAAGATGCAGCACTGGGTTCTCTCCTGATAACAGGTGAGTAAATCAGAATTCGTAGTTCGACTGATTTTAGAGGAATATTTGTATGTTTCAAAAATGGACACTTAGAATCTTTTCTGCTGAAAACCACACAATGCATTTCTATGGAAGGAAATACAAGTTACTGGTAAGTACTCTTAGAATTACTTTCCAGGGTCAGTGCTGGGCCACAAGATGCAGCACTGGGTTCTCTCCCGATAACAGGTGAGTAAATCTGAATTCATAGTTCGGTTGATTTTAGAGGAATATTTGTACGTTTCAAAAATGGACACTTAGAAACTTTTCCGCTGAAAACCACACAATGGATTCCTATGGAAGGAAATACAAGTTACTGGTAAGTATGCTTAGAATTACTTTTCAGCGTAAGTGCTGGGCTAACAGATGCAGACCTGGGTTCTCTCCTGATAACAGTTGAGTAAATTGGAATTCGTAGTTCGGCTGATTTTAGAGGAATATTTGTGTGTTTCAAAAATGGACACTTAGAAACTTTCTGCTGAAAACCACACAATGCATTTCTATGGAAGGAAATACAAGTTACTGGTAAGTACGCTTAAAATTAATTTTCAGGGTCCGTGCTGGTCTAAAAGATGCAGCCCTGGGTTCTCTCCTGATAACAGGTGAGTAAATCGGAATTTGTAGTAGGGCTGATTTTAGAGGAATATTTGTATGTTTCAAAAATGGACACTTAGAAACTTTTCTGCTGAAAACCACACAATGGATTCCTATGGAAGGAAATATAAGTTACTGGTAAGCACCCTTAGAATTACTTTCCAGGGTCAGTGCTGGGCTAAAAGATGCAGCACTGGGTTCTCTCCTGATAACAGGTGAGTAAATCAGAATTCGTAGTTCGGCTGATTTTAGAGGAATATTTGTACGTTTCAAAAATGTAGACTTAGAAACTTTTCTGCTGAAAACCACACAAAGGATTCCTATGGAAGGAAATACAAGTTACTGGTAAGTACTCTTAGAATTACTTTTCAGGGTCAGTGCTGCTCTAAAAGATGCAGCACTGGGTTCTCTCCTGATAACAGATGAGTAAATCGGAATTCGTAGTTCGACTGATTTTAGAGGAATATTTGTACGTTTCAAAAATTGACACTTAGAAACTTTTCTGCTGAAAACCACACAATGCATTTCTATGGAAGGAAATACAATTTACTGGTAAGTACGCTTTGAATTACTTTCCAGGGTCAGTGCTGGTCTAAAAGATGCAGCACTGGGTTCTCTCCTGATAACAGGTGAGTAAATCGGAATTTGTAGTTCGACTGATTTTAGAGGAATATTTGTACGTTTCAAAAAAGGACAGTTAGAAACTTTTCTGCTGAAAACCACACAATGGGTTCCTATGGAAGGAAATACAAGTTACTGGTAAGTATGCTTAGAATTACTTTTCAGGGTCAGTGCTGGTCTAAAAGATGCAGCACTGGGTTCTCTCCTGATAACAGGTGAGTAAATCAGAATTCGTAGTTCGACTGATTTTAGAGGAATATTTGTACGTTTCAAAAATGGACACTTAGAAACTTTTCTGGTGAAGACCACACAATGGATTCCTTTGGAAGGAAATACAAGTTACTGGTAAGTATGCTTAGAATTACTTTCCAGGGTCAGTGCTGGGCTAAAAGAAGCAGCACTGGGTTCTCTCCCGATAACAGGTGAGTAAATTGGAATTTGTAGTTTGACTGATTCTATAGGAATATTTGTACGTTTCAAAAATGGACACTTAGAAACTTTTCTGTTGAAAACCACACAATGAATTCCTATGGAAGGAAATACAAATTACTGGTAAGTACGCTTAGAATTACGTTCCAGGGTCAGTGCTGGTCTAAAAGATGGAGCACTGGGTTCTCTCTTGATAACAGGTGAGTAAATCGGAATTTGTAGTTCGACTGATTTTAGAGGAATATTTGTACATTTCAAAAATGGACACTTAGAATCTTTTCTGATAAAGACCACACAATGGATTCCTATGGAACATAATACAAGTTACTGGTAAGTACGCTTAGAATTACTTTCCAGGGTCAGTGCTGGTCTAAAAGATGCAGCACTGGGTTCTCTCCTGATAACAGGTGAGTAAATCGGAATTTGTAGTTCGACTGATTTTAGAGGTATATTTGTACATTTCAAAAATGGAGACTTAGAAACTTTTCTGCTGAAAACCACACAATGGATTCCTATGGAAGGAAATACAAGTTACTGGTAAGTATGCTTAGAATTACTTTTCAGCGTAAGTGCTGGGCTAACAGATGCAGCACTGGGTTCTCTCCTGATAACAGGTGAGTAATTCCAAATTCGTAGTTCGACTGATTTTAGAGGAATATTTGTACGTTTCAAAAATGTAGACTTAGAAACTTTTCTGCTGAAAACCACACAATGGATTCCTACGGAAGGAAATACAAGTTACTGGTAAGTACGCTTAGAATTACTTTTCAGGGTCAGTGCTGGTCTAAAAGATGCAGCACTGGGTTCTCTCCTGATAACAGGTGAGTAAATCAGAATTCGTAGTTCGACTGATTTTAGAGGAATATTTGTATGTTTCAAAAATGGACACTTAGAAACTTTTCTGCTGAAAACCACACACTGCATTTCTATGGAAGGAAATACAAGTTACTGGTAAGTACTCTTAGAATTACTTTCCAGGGTCAGTGCTGGGCTACAAGATGCAGCACTGGGTTCTCTCCCGATAACAGGTGAGTAAATCCGAATTCATAGTTCGGTTGATTTTAGAGGAATATTTGTACGTTTCAAAAATGGACACTTAGAAACTTTTCCGCTGAAAACCACACAATGGATTCCTATGGAAGGAAATACAAGTTACTGGTAAGTATGCTTAGAATTACTTTTCAGCGTAAGTGCTGGGCTAACAGATGCAGACCTGGGTTCTCTCCTGATAACAGTTGAGTAAATTGGAATTCGTAGTTCGGCTGATTTTAGAGGAATATTTGTGTGTTTCAAAAATGGACACTTAGAAACTTTCTGCTGAAAACCACACAATGCATTTCTATGGAAGGAAATACAAGTTACTGGTAAGTACGCTTAAAATTAATTTTCAGGGTCCGTGCTGGTCTAAAAGATGCAGCCCTGGGTTCTCTCCTGATAACAGGTGAGTAAATCGGAATTTGTAGTAGGGCTGATTTTAGAGGAATATTTGTATGTTTCAAAAATGGACACTTAGAAACTTTTCTGCTGAAAACCACACAATGGATTCCTATGGAAGGAAATATAAGTTACTGGTAAGCACCCTTAGAATTACTTTCCAGGGTCAGTGCTGGGCTAAAAGATGCAGCACTGGGTTCTCTCCTGATAACAGGTGAGTAAATCAGAATTCGTAGTTCGGCTGATTTTAGAGGAATATTTGTACGTTTCAAAAATGTAGACTTAGAAACTTTTCTGCTGAAAACCACACAAAGGATTCCTATGGAAGGAAATACAAGTTACTGGTAAGTACTCTTAGAATTACTTTTCAGGGTCAGTGCTGCTCTAAAAGATGCAGCACTGGGTTCTCTCCTGATAACAGATGAGTAAATCGGAATTCGTAGTTCGACTGATTTTAGAGGAATATTTGTACGTTTCAAAAATGTAGACTTAGAAACTTTTCTGCTGAAAACCACACAATGCATTTCTATGGAAGGAAATACAAGTTACTGGTAAGTATGCTAATAATTACTTTTCAGCGTAAGTGCTGGGCTAACAGATGCAGAACTGGGTTCTCTCCTGATAACAGTTGAGTAAATTGGAATTCGTAGTTCGGCTGATTTTAGAGGAATATTTGTGTGTTTCAAAAATGGTCACTTAGAAACTTTTCTGCTGAAAACCACACAATGCATTTCTATGGAAGGAAATACAAGTTACTGGTAAGTATGCTTAGAATTAATTTTCAGGGTCAGTGCTGGGCTAAAAGATGCAGCCCTGGGTTCTCTCCTGATAACAGGTGAGTAAATCGGAATTTGTAGTAGGGCTGATTTTAGAGGAATATTTGTATGTTTCAAAAATGGAAACTTAGAAACTTTTCTGCTGAAAACCACACAATGGATTCCTATGGAAGGAAATACAAGTTACTGGTAAGTATGCTTAGAATTACTTTTCAGCGTAAGTGCTGGGCTAACAGATGCAGACCTTGGTTCTCTCCTGATAACAGTTGAGTAAATTGGAATTCGTAGTTCGGCTGATTTTAGAGGAATATTTGTGTGTTTCAAAAATGGTCACTTAGAAACTTTTCTGCTGAAAACCACACAATGGATTCCTATGGAAGGAAATACAAGTTACTGGTAAGTACGCTTAGAATTACTTTCCAGGGTCAGTGCTGGTCTAAAAGATGCAGCACTGGGTTCTCTCCTGATAACAGGTGAGTAAATCAGAATTTGTAGTTCGACTGATTTTAGAGGAATTTTTGTACGTTTCAAAAATGGACACTTAGAAACTTTTCTGGTGAAGAGCACACAATGGATTCCTGTGGAAGGATATACAAGTTACTGGTAAGTACTCTTAGAATTACTTTCCAGGGTCAGTGCTGGTCTAAAAGATGCAGCCCTGCGTTATCTCCTGATAACAGGTGTGTAAATCGCAATTCGTAGTTTGGCTGATTTTAGAGGATTATTTGTGCATTTCAAAAATGGACACTTAGAAACTTTTCTGCTGAAAACCACCCAATGGATTCCTATGGAAGGAAATACAAGTTACTGGTAAGTACGCTTAGAATTACTTTCCAGGGTCAGTGCTGGGCTAAAAGATGCAGCACTGGGTTCTATCCTGATAACAGGTGAGTAAATCGGAATTCGTAGTTCGGCTGATTTTATAGGAATATTTGTACGTGTCAAAAATGTACACTTAGAAACTTTTCCGGTGAAAACCACACAATGGATTCCTAAGGAAGGAAATACAAGTTACTGGTAGGTATGCTTAGAATTACTTTTCGGGGACAGTGCTGGGTTAAAAGATGCAGCACTGGGTTCTCTCCTGATAACAGGTGAGTAAATCGGAATTCATAGTTCGGTTGATTTTAGAGGAATATTTGTACGTTTCAAAAATGGACACTTAGAAACTTTTCTGCTGAAAACCACACAATGGATTCCTACGGAAGGAAATACAAGTTACTGGTAAGTATGCTTAGAATTACTTTTCAGCGTAAGTGTTGGGCTAACAGATGCAGCCCTGGGTTCTCTCCTGATAACAGGTGAGTAAATTGGAATTCGTAGTTCGGCTGATTTTAGAGGAATATTTGGGCGTTTCAAAAATGGACACTTAGAAACTTTTCTGCTGAAAACCACACAATGCATTTCTATGGAAGGAAATACAAGTTACTGGTAAGTACGCTTAGAATTACTTTCCAGGGTCAGTGCTGGTCTAAAAGATGCAGCACTGGGTTCTCTCCTGATAACAGGTGAGTAAATCAGAATTCGTAGTTCGGCTGATTTTAGAGGAATATTTGTATGTTTCAAAAATGTACACTTAGAAACGTTTCTGCTGAAAACCACACAATGGATTCCTATGGAAGGAAATACAAGTTACTGGTAAATACGCTTAGAATTACATTTCAAGGTCAGTGCTGGGCTAACAGATGCAGCCCTGGGTTCTCTCCTGATAACAGGTGAGTAAAGCGGACTTCATAGTTTGACTGATTTTAGAGGAATATTTATACGTTTCAAAAATGGACACTTTGAAACTTTTCTGCTGAAACCACACAATGGATTCCTTTGGAAGGAAATACAAGTTACTGGTAAGTATGCTTAGAATTACTTTCCAGGGTCAGTGCTGGACTAAAAGAAACAGCACTGGGTTCTCTCCCGATAACAGGTGAGTAAATCGGAATTCATGGTTTGACTGATTCTAGAGGAATATTTGTACGTTTCAAAAATGGACACTTAGAAACTTTTCTGTTGAAAAACACACAATGGATTCCTATGGAAGGAAATACAAGTTACTGGTAAGTACGCTTAGAATTACTTTCCAGGGTCAGTGCTGGGCTAAAAGATGCAGCACTGGGTTCTCTCCTGATAACAGGTGAGTAAATCGGAATTCATAGTTCGACTGATTTTCGAGGAATATTTGTACGTTTCAAAAAAGGACAGTTAGAAACTTTTCTGGTGAAAACCACACAATGGATTCCTATGGCAGGAAATACAAGTTACTGGTAAGTACGCTTAGAATTACTTTTCAGGGTCAGTGCCGGGCTAAAAGATGCAGCACTGGGTTCTCTCCTGATAACAGGTGAGTAAATCGGAATTCATAGTTCGGTTGATTTTAGAGCAAAATTTGTACGTTTCAACAATGGATACTTAGAAACTTTTCTGCTGAAAACCATACAATGGATTCCCATGGAAGGAAATACAAGTTACTGGTAAGTACTCTTAGAATTACTTTCCAGGGTCAGTGCTGGGCTAAAAAATGCAGCACTGGGTTCTCTCCTGATAACAGGTGAGTAAATCGGAATTCATAGTTCGACTGACTTTCGAGGAATATTTGTGCGTTTCAAAAATGGACACTGGAAACTTTTCTGGTGAAAACCACACAATGGATTCCTATGGAAGGAAATACAAATTACTGGTAAGTATGCTTAGAATTATGTTTCAGGGTCAGTGCTGGGCTAACAGATGCAGCCCTGGGTTCTCTCCTGATAACAGGTGTGTAAATCGCAATTCGTAGTTTGGCTGATTTTAGAGGAATATTCGTACGTTTCGAAAATGTACACTTAGAAACTTTTCTGTTGAAAACCACACAATGGATTCCTAAGGAATGAAATACAAGTTACTGGTAGGTACGCTTAGAATTACTTTTCGGGGACAGTGCTGGGCTAAAAGATGCAGCACTGGGTTCCCTCCTGATAACAGGTGAGTAAATCGGAATTCATAGTTCGGTTGATTTTATAGGAATATTTGTACGTTTCAAAAATGGGGACTTAGAAACTTTTCTGCTGAAAACCACACAATGGATTCCTACGGAAGGAAATACAAGTTACTGGTAAGTACGCTTAGAATTACTTTTCAGGGTCAGTGCTGGTCTAAAAGATGCAGCACTGGGTTCTCTCCTGATAACAGGTGAGTAAATCAGAATTCGTAGTTCGACTGATTTTAGAGGAATATTTGTATGTTTCAAAAATGGACACTTAGAATCTTTTCTGCTGAAAACCACACAATGCATTTCTATGGAAGGAAATACAAGTTACTGGTAAGTACTCTTAGAATTACTTTCCAGGATCAGTGCTGGGCTACAAGATGCAGCACTGGGTTCTCTCCCGATAACAGGTGAGTAAATCTGAATTCATAGTTCGGTTGATTTTAGAGGAATATTTGTACGTTTCAAAAATGGACACTTAGAAACTTTTCCGCTGAAAACCACACAATGGATTCCTATGGAAGGAAATACAAGTTACTGGTAAGTATGCTTAGAATTACTTTTCAGCGTAAGTGCTGGGCTAACAGATGCAGACCTGGGTTCTCTCCTGATAACAGTTGAGTAAATTGGAATTCGTAGTTCGGCTGATTTTAGAGGAATATTTGTGTGTTTCAAAAATGGACACTTAGAAACTTTCTGCTGAAAACCACACAATGCATTTCTATGGAAGGAAATACAAGTTACTGGTAAGTACGCTTAAAATTAATTTTCAGGGTCCGTGCTGGTCTAAAAGATGCAGCCCGGGGTTCTCTCCTGATAACAGGTGAGTAAATCGGAATTTGTAGTAGGGCTGATTTTAGAGGAATATTTGTATGTTTCAAAAATGGACACTTAGAAACTTTTCTGCTGAAAACCACACAATGGATTCCTATGGAAGGAAATATAAGTTACTGGTAAGCACCCTTAGAATTACTTTCCAGGGTCAGTGCTGGGCTAAAAGATGCAGCACTGGGTTCTCTCCTGATAACAGGTGAGTAAATCAGAATTCGTAGTTCGGCTGATTTTAGAGGAATATTTGTACGTTTCAAAAATTGACACTTAGAAACTTTTCTGCTGAAAACCACACAATGCATTTCTATGGAAGGAAATACAATTTACTGGTAAGTACGCTTTGAATTACTTTCCAGGGTCAGTGTTGGTCTAAAAGATGCAGCACTGGGTTCTCTCCTGATAACAGGTGAGTAAATCGGAATTTGTAGTTCGACTGATTTTAGAGGAATATTTGTACGTTTCAAAAAAGGACAGTTAGAAACTTTTCTGCTGAAAACCACACAATGGATTCCTATGGAAGGAAATACAAGTTACTGGTAAGTATGCTTAGAATTACTTTTCAGGGTCAGTGCTGGTCTAAAAGATGCAGCACTGGGTTCTCTCCTGATAACAGGTGAGTAAATCAGAATTCGTAGTTCGACTGATTTTAGAGGAATATTTGTACGTTTCAAAAATGGACACTTAGAAACTTTTCTGGTGAAGACCACACAATGGATTCCTTTGGAAGGAAATACAAGTTACTGGTAAGTATGCTTAGAATTACTTTCCAGGGTCAGTGCTGGGCTAAAAGAAGCAGCACTGGGTTCTCTCCCGATAACAGGTGAGTATATTGGAATTCGTAGTTTGACTGATTCTATAGGAATATTTGTACGTTTCAAAAATGGACACTTAGAAACTTTTCTGTTGAAAACCACACAATGAATTCCTATGGAAGGAAATACAAATTACTGGTAAGTACGCTTAGAATTACGTTCCAGGGTCAGTGCTGGTCTAAAAGATGGAGCACTGGGTTCTCTCTTGATAACAGGTGAGTAAATCGGAATTTGTAGTTCGACTGATTTTAGAGGAATATTTGTACATTTCAAAAATGGACACTTAGAATCTTTTCTGATAAAGACCACACAATGGATTCCTATGGAACATAATACAAGTTACTGGTAAGTACGCTTAGAATTACTTTCCAGGGTCAGTGCTGGTCTAAAAGATGCAGCACTGGGTTCTCTCCTGATAACAGGTGAGTAAATCGGAATTCGTAGTTCGACTGATTTTAGAGGAATATTTGTACATTTCAAAAATGGACACTTAGAAACTTTTCTGTTGAAAAACACTTAATGGATTCCTACGGAAGGAAATACAAGTTACTGGTAAGTACGCTTAGAATTACTTTCGAGGGTCAGTGCTGGTCTAAAAGATGCAGCACTGGGTTCTCTCCTGATAACAGGTGAGTAAATCGGAATTCGTAGTTCGACTGATTTTAGAGGAATATTTGTACATTTCAAAAATGGACACTTAGAAACTTTTCTGGTGAAGACCACACAATGGATTCCTTTGAAAGGAAATACAAGTTACTGGTAAGTATGCTTAGAATTACTTTCCAGGGTCAGTGCTGGGCTAAAAGAAGCAGCACTGGGTTCTCTCCCGATAACAGGTGAGTAAATCGGAATTCGTAGTTTTACTGATTCTATAGGAAAATTTGTACGTTTCAAAAATGGACACTTAGAAACTTTTCTGTTGAAAACCACACAATGGATTCCTATGGAAGGAAATACAAGTTACTGGTAAGTACGCTTAGAATTACTTTCCAGGGTCAGTGCTGGTCTAAAAGATGGAGCACTGGGTTCTCTCTTGATAACAGGTGAGTAAATCGGAATTTGTAGTTCGACTGATTTTAGAGGAATATTTGTACATTTCAAAAATGGACACTTAGAAACTTTTCTGATAAAGACCACACAACGGATTCCTATGGAAGGAAATACAAGTTACTGGTAAGTACGCTTAGAATTACTTTCCAGTGTCAGTGCTGGTCTAAAAGATGCAGCACTGGGTTCTCTCCTGATAACAGGTGAGTAAATCGGAATTTGTAGTTCGACTGATTTTAGAGGTATATTTGTACATTTCAAAAATGGAGACTTAGAAACTTTTCTGCTGAAAACCACACAATGGATTCCTATGGAAGGAAATACAAGTTACTGGTAAGTATGCTTAGAATTACTTTTCAGCGTAAGTGCTGGGCTAACAGACGCAGCACTGGGTTCTCTCCTGATAACAGGTGAGTAATTCCAAATTCGTAGTTCGACTGATTTTAGAGGAATATTTGTACGTTTCAAAAATGTAGACTTAGAAACTTTTCTGCTGAAAACCACACAATGGATTCCTACGGAAGGAAATACAAGTTACTGGTAAGTATGCTTAGAATTACTTTTCAGGGTCAGTGCTGGTCTAAAAGATGCAGCACTGGGTTCTCTCCTGATAACAGGTGAGTAAATCAGAATTCGTAGTTCGACTGATTTTAGAGGAATATTTGTATGTTTCAAAAATGGACACTTAGAAACTTTTCTGCTGAAAACCACACAATGCATTTCTATGGAAGGAAATACAAGTTACTGGTAAGTACTCTTAGAATTACTTTCCAGGGTCAGTGCTGGGCTACAAGTTGCAGCACTGGGTTCTCTCCCGATAACAGGTGAGTAAATCTGAATTCATAGTTCGGTTGATTTTAGAGGAATATTTGTACGTTTCAAAAATGGACACTTAGAAACTTTTCCGCTGAAAACCACACAATGGATTCCTATGGAAGGAAATACAAGTTACTGGTAAGTATGCTTAGAATTACTTTTCAGCGTAAGTGCTGGGCTAACAGATGCAGACCTGGGTTCTCTCCTGATAACAGTTGAGTAAATTGGAATTCGTAGTTCGGCTGATTTTAGAGGAATATTTGTGTGTTTCAAAAATGGACACTTAGAAACTTTCTGCTGAAAACCACACAATGCATTTCTATGGAAGGAAATACAAGTTACTGGTAAGTACGCTTAAAATTAATTTTCAGGGTCCGTGCTGGTCTAAAAGATGCAGCCATGGGTTCTCTCCTGATAACAGGTGAGTAAATCGGAATTTGTAGTAGGGCTGATTTTAGAGGAATATTTGTATGTTTCAAAAATGGACACTTAGAAACTTTTCTGCTGAAAACCACACAATGGATTCCTATGGAAGGAAATATAAGTTACTGGTAAGCACCCTTAGAATTACTTTCCAGGGTCAGTGCTGGGCTAAAAGATGCAGCACTGGGTTCTCTCCTGATAACAGGTGAGTAAATCAGAATTCGTAGTTCGGCTGATTTTAGAGGAATATTTGTACGTTTCAAAAATGTAGACTTAGAAACTTTTCTGCTGAAAACCACACAAAGGATTCCTATGGAAGGAAATACAAGTTACTGGTAAGTACTCTTAGAATTACTTTTCAGGGTCAGTGCTGCTCTAAAAGATGCAGCACTGGGTTCTCTCCTGATAACAGATGAGTAAATCGGAATTCGTAGTTCGACTGATTTTAGAGGAATATTTGTACGTTTCAAAAATGTAGACTTAGAAACTTTTCTGCTGAAAACCACACAATGCATTTCTATGGAAGGAAATACAAGTTACTGGTAAGTATGCTTATAATTACTTTTCAGCGTAAGTGCTGGGCTAACAGATGCAGAACTGGGTTCTCTCCTGATAACAGTTGAGTAAATTGGAATTCGTAGTTCGGCTGATTTTAGAGGAATATTTGTGTGTTTCAAAAATGGTCACTTAGAAACTTTTCTGCTGAAAACCACACAATGCATTTCTATGGAAGGAAATACAAGTTACTGGTAAGTATGCTTAGAATTAATTTTCAGGGTCAGTGCTGGGCTAAAAGATGCAGCCCTGGGTTCTCTCCTGATAACAGGTGAGTAAATCGGAATTTGTAGTAGGGCTGATTTTAGAGGAATATTTGTATGTTTCAAAAATGGAAACTTAGAAACTTTTCTGCTGAAAACCACACAATGGATTCCTATGGAAGGAAATACAAGTTACTGGTAAGTATGCTTAGAATTACTTTTCAGCGTAAGTGCTGGGCTAACAGATGCAGACCTTGGTTCTCTCCTGATAACAGTTGAGTAAATTGGAATTCGTAGTTCGGCTGATTTTAGAGGAATATTTGTGTGTTTCAAAAATGGTCACTTAGAAACTTTTCTGCTGAAAACCACACAATGGATTCCTATGGAAGGAAATACAAGTTACTGGTAAGTACGCTTAGAATTACTTTCCAGGGTCAGTGCTGGTCTAAAAGATGCAGCACTGGGTTCTCTCCTGATAACAGGTGAGTAAATCGGAATTTGTAGTTCGACTGATTTTAGAGGAATTTTTGTACGTTTCAAAAATGGACACTTAGAAACTTTTCTGGTGAAGAGCACACAATGGATTCCTGTGGAAGGATATACAAGTTACTGGTAAGTACTCTTAGAATTACTTTCCAGGGTCAGTGCTGGGCTAAAAGATGCAGCACTGTGTTCTCTCCTGATAACAGGTGAGTAAATCGGAATTCATAGTTCGACTGACTTTCGAGGAATATTTGTGCGTTTCAAAAATGGACACTTAGAAACTTTTCTGGTGAAAACCACACAATGGATTCCTATGGAAGGAAATACAAATTACTGGTAAGTAGGCTTAGAATTATGTTTCAGGGTCAGTGCTGGGCTGACAGATGCAGCCCTGCGTTCTCTCCTGATAACAGGTGTGTAAATCGCAATTCGTAGTTTGGCTGATTTTAGAGGATTATTTGTGCATTTCAAAAATGGACACTTAGAAACTTTTCTGCTGAAAACCACACAATGGATTCCTATGGAAGGAAATACAAGTTACTGGTAAGTACGCTTAGAATTACTTTCCAGGGTCAGTGCTGGGCTAAAAGATGCAGCACTGGGTTCTATCCTGATAACAGGTGAGTAAATCGGAATTCGTAGTTCGGCTGATTTTATAGGAATATTTGTACGTGTCAAAAATGTACACTTAGAAACTTTTCCGGTGAAAACCACACAATGGATTCCTAAGGAAGGAAATACAAGTTACTGGTAGGTATGCTTAGAATTACTTTTTGGGGACAGTGCTGGGTTAAAAGATGCAGCACTGGGTTCTCTCCTGATAACAGGTGAGTAAATCGGAATTCATAGTTCGGTTGATTTTAGAGGAATATTTGTACGTTTCAAAAATGGACACTTAGAAACTTTTCTGCTGAAAACCACACAATGGATTCCTACGGAAGGAAATACAAGTTACTGGTAAGTATGCTTAGAATTACTTTTCAGCGTAAGTGTTGGGCTAACAGATGCAGCCCTGGGTTCTCTCATGATAACAGGTGAGTAAATTGGAATTCGTAGTTCGGCTGATTTTAGAGGAATATTTGGGCGTTTCAAAAATGGACACTTAGAAACTTTTCTGCTGAAAACCACACAATGCATTTCTATGGAAGCAAATACAAGTTACTGGTAAGTACGCTTAGAATTACTTTCCAGGGTCAGTGCTGGTCTAAAAGATGCAGCACTGGGTTCTCTCCTGATAACAGTTGAGTAAATCAGAATTCGTAGTTCGGCTGATTTTAGAGGAATATTTGTATGTTTCAAAAATGTACACTTAGAAACGTTTCTGCTGAAAACCACACAATGGATTCCTATGGAAGGAAATACAAGTTACTGGTAAATACGCTTAGACTTACTTTTCAGGGTCAGTGCTGGTCTAAAAGATGCAGCACTGGGTTCTCTCCTGATAACAGGTGAGTAAATCAGAATTCGTAGTTCGACTGATTTTAGAGGAATATTTGTACATTTCAAAAATGGACACTTAGAAACTTTTCTGGTGAAGACCACACAATGGATTCCTATGGAAGGAAATACAAGTTACTGGTAAGTACTCTTAGAATTACTTTCCAGGGTCAGTGCTGGGCTAAAAGATGCAGCACTGGGTTCTCTCCTGATAACAGGTGAGTAAATCGGAATTCATAGTTCGACTGATTTTCGAGGAATATTTGTGCGTTTCAAAAATGGACACTTAGAAACTTTTCTGGTGAAAACCACACAATGGATTCCTATGGAAGGAAATACAAGTTACTGGTAAGTACGCTTAGAATTACATTTCAAGGTCAGTGCTGGGCTAACAGATGCAGCCCTGGGTTCTCTCCTGATAACAGGTGAGTAAAGCGGACTTCATAGTTTGACTGATTTTAGAGGAATATTTATACGTTTCAAAAATGGACACTTTGAAACTTTTCTGCTGAAACCACACAATGGATTCCTTTGGAAGGAAATACAAGTTACTGGTAAGTATGCTTAGAATTACTTTCCAGGGTCAGTGCTGGACTAAAAGAAACAGCACTGGGTTCTCTCCCGATAACAGGTGAGTAAATCGGAATTCATAGTTTGACTGATTCTAGAGGAATATTTGTACGTTTCAAAAATGGACACTTAGAAACTTTTCTGTTGAAAAACACACAATGGATTCCTATGGAAGGAAATACAAGTTACTGGTAAGTACGCTTAGAATTACTTTCCAGGGTCAGTGCTGGTCTAAAAGATGCAGCACTGGGTTCTCTCCTGATAACAGGTGAGTAAACCGGAATGTGTAGTTCGACTGATTTTAGAGGAATAATTGTACATTTCAAAAATGGACACTTAGAAACTTTTCTGATGAAGACCACACAATGAATTCCTATGGAAGGAAATACAAGTTACTGGTAAGTACGCTTAGAATTACTTTTCAGGGTCAGTGCTGGTCTAAAAGATGCAGCACTGGGTTCTCTCCTGATAACAGGTGAGTAAATCAGAATTCGTAGTTCGACTGATTTTAGAGGAATATTTGTATGTTTCAAAAATGGACACTTAGAATCTTTTCTGCTGAAAACCACACAATGCATTTCTATGGAAGGAAATACAAGTTACTGGTAAGTACTCTTAGAATTACTTTCCAGGATCAGTGCTGGGCTACAAGATGCAGCACTGGGTTCTCTCCCGATAACAGGTGAGTAAATCTGAATTCATAGTTCGGTTGATTTTAGAGGAATATTTGTACGTTTCAAAAATGGACACTTAGAAACTTTTCCGCTGAAAACCACACAATGGATTCCTATGGAAGGAAATACAAGTTACTGGTAAGTATGCTTAGAATTACTTTTCAGCGTAAGTGCTGGGCTAACAGATGCAGACCTGGGTTCTCTCCTGATAACAGTTGAGTAAATTGGAATTCGTAGTTCGGCTGATTTTAGAGGAATATTTGTGTGTTTCAAAAATGGACACTTAGAAACTTTCTGCTGAAAACCACACAATGCATTTCTATGGAAGGAAATACAAGTTACTGGTAAGTACGCTTAAAATTAATTTTCAGGGTCCGTGCTGGTCTAAAAGATGCAGCCCGGGGTTCTCTCCTGATAACAGGTGAGTAAATCGGAATTTGTAGTAGGGCTGATTTTAGAGGAATATTTGTATGTTTCAAAAATGGACACTTAGAAACTTTTCTGCTGAAAACCACACAATGGATTCCTATGGAAGGAAATATAAGTTACTGGTAAGCACCCTTAGAATTACTTTCCAGGGTCAGTGCTGGGCTAAAAGATGCAGCACTGGGTTCTCTCCTGATAACAGGTGAGTAAATCAGAATTCGTAGTTCGGCTGATTTTAGAGGAATATTTGTACGTTTCAAAAATGTAGACTTAGAAACTTTTCTGCTGAAAACCACACAAAGGATTCCTATGGAAGGAAATACAAGTTACTGGTAAGTACTCTTAGAATTACTTTTCAGGGTCAGTGCTGCTCTAAAAGATGCAGCACTGGGTTCTCTCCTGATAACAGATGAGTAAATCGGAATTCGTAGTTCGACTGATTTTAGAGGAATATTTGTACGTTTCAAAAATTGACACTTAGAAACTTTTCTGCTGAAAACCACACAATGCATTTCTATGGAAGGAAATACAATTTACTGGTAAGTACGCTTTGAATTACTTTCCAGGGTCAGTGTTGGTCTAAAAGATGCAGCACTGGGTTCTCTCCTGATAACAGGTGAGTAAATCGGAATTTGTAGTTCGACTGATTTTAGAGGAATATTTGTACGTTTCAAAAAAGGACAGTTAGAAACTTTTCTGCTGAAAACCACACAATGGATTCCTATGGAAGGAAATACAAGTTACTGGTAAGTATGCTTAGAATTACTTTTCAGGGTCAGTGCTGGTCTAAAAGATGCAGCACTGGGTTCTCTCCTGATAACAGGTGAGTAAATCAGAATTCGTAGTTCGACTGATTTTAGAGGAATATTTGTACGTTTCAAAAATGGACACTTAGAAACTTTTCTGGTGAAGACCACACAATGGATTCCTTTGGAAGGAAATACAAGTTACTGGTAAGTATGCTTAGAATTACTTTCCAGGGTCAGTGCTGGGCTAAAAGAAGCAGCACTGGGTTCTCTCCCGATAACAGGTGAGTATATTGGAATTCGTAGTTTGACTGATTCTATAGGAATATTTGTACGTTTCAAAAATGGACACTTAGAAACTTTTCTGTTGAAAACCACACAATGAATTCCTATGGAAGGAAATACAAATTACTGGTAAGTACGCTTAGAATTACGTTCCAGGGTCAGTGCTGGTCTAAAAGATGGAGCACTGGGTTCTCTCTTGATAACAGGTGAGTAAATCCGAATTTGTAGTTCGACTGATTTTAGAGGAATATTTGTACATTTCAAAAATGGACACTTAGAATCTTTTCTGATAAAGACCACACAATGGATTCCTATGGAACATAATACAAGTTACTGGTAAGTACGCTTAGAATTACTTTCCAGGGTCAGTGCTGGTCTAAAAGATGCAGCACTGGGTTCTCTCCTGATAACAGGTGAGTAAATCGGAATTCGTAGTTCGACTGATTTTAGAGGAATATTTGTACATTTCAAAAATGGACACTTAGAAACTTTTCTGTTGAAAAACACTTAATGGATTCCTACGGAAGGAAATACAAGTTACTGGTAAGTACGCTTAGAATTACTTTCGAGGGTCAGTGCTGGTCTAAAAGATGCAGCACTGGGTTCTCTCCTGATAACAGGTGAGTAAATCGGAATTCGTAGTTCGACTGATTTTAGAGGAATATTTGTACATTTCAAAAATGGACACTTAGAAACTTTTCTGGTGAAGACCACACAATGGATTCCTTTGAAAGGAAATACAAGTTACTGGTAAGTATGCTTAGAATTACTTTCCAGGGTCAGTGCTGGGCTAAAAGAAGCAGCACTGGGTTCTCTCCCGATAACAGGTGAGTAAATCGGAATTCGTAGTTTTACTGATTCTATAGGAAAATTTGTACGTTTCAAAAATGGACACTTAGAAACTTTTCTGTTGAAAACCACACAATGGATTCCTATGGAAGGAAATACAAGTTACTGGTAAGTACGCTTAGAATTACTTTCCAGGGTCAGTGCTGGTCTAAAAGATGGAGCACTGGGTTCTCTCTTGATAACAGGTGAGTAAATCGGAATTTGTAGTTCGACTGATTTTAGAGGAATATTTGTACATTTCAAAAATGGACACTTAGAAACTTTTCTGATAAAGACCACACAACGGATTCCTATGGAAGGAAATACAAGTTACTGGTAAGTACGCTTAGAATTACTTTCCAGTGTCAGTGCTGGTCTAAAAGATGCAGCACTGGGTTCTCTCCTGATAACAGGTGAGTAAATCGGAATTTGTAGTTCGACTGATTTTAGAGGTATATTTGTACATTTCAAAAATGGAGACTTAGAAACTTTTCTGCTGAAAACCACACAATGGATTCCTATGGAAGGAAATACAAGTTACTGGTAAGTATGCTTAGAATTACTTTTCAGCGTAAGTGCTGGGCTAACAGACGCAGCACTGGGTTCTCTCCTGATAACAGGTGAGTAATTCCAAATTCGTAGTTCGACTGATTTTAGAGGAATATTTGTACGTTTCAAAAATGTAGACTTAGAAACTTTTCTGCTGAAAACCACACAATGGATTCCTACGGAAGGAAATACAAGTTACTGGTAAGTATGCTTAGAATTACTTTTCAGGGTCAGTGCTGGTCTAAAAGATGCAGCACTGGGTTCTCTCCTGATAACAGGTGAGTAAATCAGAATTCGTAGTTCGACTGATTTTAGAGGAATATTTGTATGTTTCAAAAATGGACACTTAGAAACTTTTCTGCTGAAAACCACACAATGCATTTCTATGGAAGGAAATACAAGTTACTGGTAAGTACTCTTAGAATTACTTTCCAGGGTCAGTGCTGGGCTACAAGTTGCAGCACTGGGTTCTCTCCCGATAACAGGTGAGTAAATCTGAATTCATAGTTCGGTTGATTTTAGAGGAATATTTGTACGTTTCAAAAATGGACACTTAGAAACTTTTCCGCTGAAAACCACACAATGGATTCCTATGGAAGGAAATACAAGTTACTGGTAAGTATGCTTAGAATTACTTTTCAGCGTAAGTGCTGGGCTAACAGATGCAGACCTGGGTTCTCTCCTGATAACAGTTGAGTAAATTGGAATTCGTAGTTCGGCTGATTTTAGAGGAATATTTGTGTGTTTCAAAAATGGACACTTAGAAACTTTCTGCTGAAAACCACACAATGCATTTCTATGGAAGGAAATACAAGTTACTGGTAAGTACGCTTAAAATTAATTTTCAGGGTCCGTGCTGGTCTAAAAGATGCAGCCATGGGTTCTCTCCTGATAACAGGTGAGTAAATCGGAATTTGTAGTAGGGCTGATTTTAGAGGAATATTTGTATGTTTCAAAAATGGACACTTAGAAACTTTTCTGCTGAAAACCACACAATGGATTCCTATGGAAGGAAATATAAGTTACTGGTAAGCACCCTTAGAATTACTTTCCAGGGTCAGTGCTGGGCTAAAAGATGCAGCACTGGGTTCTCTCCTGATAACAGGTGAGTAAATCAGAATTCGTAGTTCGGCTGATTTTAGAGGAATATTTGTACGTTTCAAAAATGTAGACTTAGAAACTTTTCTGCTGAAAACCACACAAAGGATTCCTATGGAAGGAAATACAAGTTACTGGTAAGTACTCTTAGAATTACTTTTCAGGGTCAGTGCTGCTCTAAAAGATGCAGCACTGGGTTCTCTCCTGATAACAGATGAGTAAATCGGAATTCGTAGTTCGACTGATTTTAGAGGAATATTTGTACGTTTCAAAAATATAGACTTAGAAACTTTTCTGCTGAAAACCACACAATGCATTTCTATGGAAGGAAATACAAGTTACTGGTAAGTATGCTTATAATTACTTTTCAGCGTAAGTGCTGGGCTAACAGATGCAGAACTGGGTTCTCTCCTGATAACAGTTGAGTAAATTGGAATTCGTAGTTCGGCTGATTTTAGAGGAATATTTGTGTGTTTCAAAAATGGTCACTTAGAAACTTTTCTGCTGAAAACCACACAATGCATTTCTATGGAAGGAAATACAAGTTACTGGTAAGTATGCTTAGAATTAATTTTCAGGGTCAGTGCTGGGCTAAAAGATGCAGCCCTGGGTTCTCTCCTGATAACAGGTGAGTAAATCGGAATTTGTAGTAGGGCTGATTTTAGAGGAATATTTGTATGTTTCAAAAATGGAAACTTAGAAACTTTTCTGCTGAAAACCACACAATGGATTCCTATGGAAGGAAATACAAGTTACTGGTAAGTATGCTTAGAATTACTTTTCAGCGTAAGTGCTGGGCTAACAGATGCAGACCTTGGTTCTCTCCTGATAACAGTTGAGTAAATTGGAATTCGTAGTTCGGCTGATTTTAGAGGAATATTTGTGTGTTTCAAAAATGGTCACTTAGAAACTTTTCTGCTGAAAACCACACAATGGATTCCTATGGAAGGAAATACAAGTTACTGGTAAGTACGCTTAGAATTACTTTCCAGGGTCAGTGCTGGTCTAAAAGATGCAGCACTGGGTTCTCTCCTGATAACAGGTGAGTAAATCGGAATTTGTAGTTCGACTGATTTTAGAGGAATTTTTGTACGTTTCAAAAATGGACACTTAGAAACTTTTCTGGTGAAGAGCACACAATGGATTCCTGTGGAAGGATATACAAGTTACTGGTAAGTACTCTTAGAATTACTTTCCAGGGTCAGTGCTGGGCTAAAAGATGCAGCACTGTGTTCTCTCCTGATAACAGGTGAGTAAATCGGAATTCATAGTTCGACTGACTTTCGAGGAATATTTGTGCGTTTCAAAAATGGACACTTAGAAACTTTTCTGGTGAAAACCACACAATGGATTCCTATGGAAGGAAATACAAATTACTGGTAAGTAGGCTTAGAATTATGTTTCAGGGTCAGTGCTGGGCTGACAGATGCAGCCCTGCGTTCTCTCCTGATAACAGGTGTGTAAATCGCAATTCGTAGTTTGGCTGATTTTAGAGGATTATTTGTGCATTTCAAAAATGGACACTTAGAAACTTTTCTGCTGAAAACCACACAATGGATTCCTATGGAAGGAAATACAAGTTACTGGTAAGTACGCTTAGAATTACTTTCCAGGGTCAGTGCTGGGCTAAAAGATGCAGCACTGGGTTCTATCCTGATAACAGGTGAGTAAATCGGAATTCGTAGTTCGGCTGATTTTATAGGAATATTTGTACGTGTCAAAAATGTACACTTAGAAACTTTTCCGGTGAAAACCACACAATGGATTCCTAAGGAAGGAAATACAAGTTACTGGTAGGTATGCTTAGAATTACTTTTTGGGGACAGTGCTGGGTTAAAAGATGCAGCACTGGGTTCTCTCCTGATAACAGGTGAGTAAATCGGAATTCATAGTTCGGTTGATTTTAGAGGAATATTTGTACGTTTCAAAAATGGACACTTAGAAACTTTTCTGCTGAAAACCACACAATGGATTCCTACGGAAGGAAATACAAGTTACTGGTAAGTATGCTTAGAATTACTTTTCAGCGTAAGTGTTGGGCTAACAGATGCAGCCCTGGGTTCTCTCATGATAACAGGTGAGTAAATTGGAATTCGTAGTTCGGCTGATTTTAGAGGAATATTTGGGCGTTTCAAAAATGGACACTTAGAAACTTTTCTGCTGAAAACCACACAATGCATTTCTATGGAAGGAAATACAAGTTACTGGTAAGTACGCTTAGAATTACTTTCCAGGGTCAGTGCTGGTCTAAAAGATGCAGCACTGGGTTCTCTCCTGATAACAGGTGAGTAAATCAGAATTCGTAGTTCGGCTGATTTTAGAGGAATATTTGTATGTTTCAAAAATGTACACTTAGAAACGTTTCTGCTGAAAACCACACAATGGATTCCTATGGAAGGAAATACAAGTTACTGGTAAATACGCTTAGACTTACTTTTCAGGGTCAGTGCTGGTCTAAAAGATGCAGCACTGGGTTCTCTCCTGATAACAGGTGAGTAAATCAGAATTCGTAGTTCGACTGATTTTAGAGGAATATTTGTACATTTCAAAAATGGACACTTAGAAACTTTTCTGGTGAAGACCACACAATGGATTCCTATGGAAGGAAATACAAGTTACTGGTAAGTACTCTTAGAATTACTTTCCAGGGTCAGTGCTGGGCTAAAAGATGCAGCACTGGGTTCTCTCCTGATAACAGGTGAGTAAATCGGAATTCATAGTTCGACTGATTTTCGAGGAATATTTGTGCGTTTCAAAAATGGACACTTAGAAACTTTTCTGGTGAAAACCACACAATGGATTCCTATGGAAGGAAATACAAGTTACTGGTAAGTACGCTTAGAATTACATTTCAAGGTCAGTGCTGGGCTAACAGATGCAGCCCTGGGTTCTCTCCTGATAACAGGTGAGTAAAGCGGACTTCATAGTTTGACTGATTTTAGAGGAATATTTATACGTTTCAAAAATGGACACTTTGAAACTTTTCTGCTGAAACCACACAATGGATTCCTTTGGAAGGAAATACAAGTTACTGGTAAGTATGCTTAGAATTACTTTCCAGGGTCAGTGCTGGACTAAAAGAAACAGCACTGGGTTCTCTCCCGATAACAGGTGAGTAAATCGGAATTCATAGTTTGACTGATTCTAGAGGAATATTTGTACGTTTCAAAAATGTACACTTAGAAACTTTTCTGTTGAAAAACACACAATGGATTCCTATGGAAGGAAATACAAGTTACTGGTAAGTACGCTTAGAATTACTTTCCAGGGTCAGTGCTGGGCTAAAAGATGCAGCACTGGGTTCTCTCCTGATAACAGGTGAGTAAATCGGAATTCATAGTTCGACTGATTTTCGAGGAATATTTGTACGTTTCAAAAAAGGACAGTTAGAAACTTTTCTGGTGAAAACCACACAATGGATTCCTATGGCAGGAAATACAAGTTACTGGTAAGTACGCTTAGAATTACTTTTCAGGGTCAGTGCCGGGCTAAAAGATGCAGCACTGGGTTCTCTCCTGATAACAGGTGAGTAAATCGGAATTCATAGTTCGGTTGATTTTAGAGCAAAATTTGTACGTTTCAACAATGGATACTTAGAAACTTTTCTGCTGAAAACCATACAATGGATTCCCATGGAAGGAAATACAAGTTACTGGTAAGTACTCTTAGAATTACTTTCCAGGGTCAGTGCTGGGCTAAAAAATGCAGCACTGGGTTCTCTCCTGATAACAGGTGAGTAAATCGGAATTCATAGTTCGACTGACTTTCGAGGAATATTTGTGCGTTTCAAAAATGGACACTGTAAACTTTTCTGGTGAAAACCACACAATGGATTCCTATGGAAGGAAATACAAATTACTGGTAAGTATGCTTAGAATTATGTTTCAGGGTCAGTGCTGGGCTAACAGATGCAGCCCTGGGTTCTCTCCTGATAACAGGTGTGTAAATCGCAATTCGTAGTTTGGCTGATCTTAGAGGAATATTCGTACGTTTCAAAAATGTACACTTGGAAACTTTTCTGTTGAAAACCACACAATGGATTCCTAAGGAATGAAATACAAGTTACTGGTAGGTACGCTTAGAATTACTTTTCGGGGACAGTGCTGGGCTAAAAGATGCAGCACTGGGTTCCCTCCTGATAACAGGTGAGTAAATCGGAATTCATAGTTCGGTTGATTTTATAGGAATATTTGTACGTTTCAAAAATGGGGACTTAGAAACTTTTCTGCTGAAAACCACACAATGGATTCCTATGGAAGTAAATACAAGTTACTGGTAAGTATACTTAGAATTACTTTTCAGCGTAAGTGCTGGGCTAACAGATGCAGCCCTGGGTTCTCTCCTGATAACAGGTGAGTAAATTGGAATTCGTAGTTCGGCTGATTTTAGAGGAATATTTGTGCGTTTCAAAAATGGACACTTAGAAACTTTTCTGCTGAAAACCACACAATGCATTTCTATGGAAGGAAATACAAGTTACTGGTAAGTACGCTTAGAATTACTTTCCAGGGTCAGTGCTGGTCTAAAAGATGCAGCACTGGGTTTTCTCCTGATAACAGGTGAGTAAATCAGAATTCGTAGTTCGGCTGATTTTAGAGGAATATTTGTATGTTTCAAAAATGGGGACTTAGAAACTTTTCTGCTGAAAACCACACAATGGATTCCTAAGGAAGGAAATACAAGTTACTGGTAAGTACGCTTAGAATTACTTTTCAGGGTCAGTGCTGGGCTAAAAGATGCAGCACTGGGTTCTCTACTGATAATAGGTGAGTAAATCGGAATTCATAGTTCGGCTGATTTAAGTGGAATATGTGTACGTTTCAAAAATGGACACTTAGAAACTTTTCTGCTGAAAACCACACAATGGATTCCTATGGAAGGAAATACAAGTTACTGGTAAGTACGCTTAGAATTACTTTTCAGGGTCAGTGCTGGGCTAAAAGATGCAGCCCTGGGTTCTCTCCTGATAACAGGTGAGTAAATCTGAATTTGTAGTTTTGCTGATTTTAGAGGAAAATGTTTACGTTTCATAAATGGACACTTATAAACTTTTCTGCTGAAAACCACACAATGGATTCCTATGGAAGGAAATACAAGTTACTGGTAAGTACGCTTAGACTTACTTTTCAGGGTCAGTGCTGGGCTAAAAGATGCAGCCCTGGGTTCTCTCCTGATAATAGGTGAGCAAATCGGAATTCGTAGTTCGGCTGATTTTAGAAGAATATTTGTATGTTTCAAAAATGGACACTTAGAAACTTTTCTGGTGAAGACCACACAATGGATTCCTATAAAAGGAAATACAAGTTACTGGTAAGTACTCTTAGAATTACTTTCCAGGGTCAGTGCTGGGCTAAAAGATGCAGCACTGGGTTCTCTCCTGATAACAGGTGAGTAAATCGGAATTCATAGTTCGACTGATTTTCGAGGAATATTTGTGCGTTTCAAAAATGGACACTTAGAAACTTTTCTGGTGAAAACCACATAATGGATTCCTATGGAAGGAAATACAAGTTACTGGTAAGTACGCTTAGAATTACATTTCAAGGTCAGTGCTGGGCTAACAGATGCAGCCCTGGGTTCTCTCCTGATAACAGGTGAGTAAAGCGGACTTCATAGTTTGACTGATTTTAGAGGAATATTTATACGTTTCAAAAATGTACACTTTGAAACTTTTCTGCTGAAACCACACAATGGATTCCTTTGGAAGGAAATACAAATTACTGGTAAGTATGCTTAGAATTACTTTCCAGGGTCAGTGCTGGGCTTAAAGATGCAGCACTGGGTTCTCTCCTGATAACAGGTGAGTAAATCGGAATTTATAGTTCGACTGATTTTTGAGGAATATTTGTACGCTTCAAAAAAAGGACACTTAGAAACTTTTCTGGTGAAGACCACACAATGGATTCCTATGGAAGGAAATACAAGTTTCTGGTAAGTACGCTTAGAATTACTTTCCAGGGTCAGTGCTGGGCTAAAAGATGCAGCACTGGGTTCTCTCCTGATAACAGGTGAGTAAATCGGAATTTATAGTTCGACTGATTTTCGAGGAATATTTGTACGTTTCAAAAAAGGACACTTAGAAACTTTTCTGGTGAAGACCACACAATGGATTCCTATGGAAGGAAATACAAGTTACTGGTAAGTACTCTTAAAATTACTTTCCAGGGTCAGTGCTGGGCTAAAAGATGCAGCACTGGGTTCTCTCCTGATAACAGGTGAGTAAATCGGAATTCATAGTTCGACTGATTTTCGAGGAATATTTGTGCGTTTCAAAAATGGACACTTAGAAACTTTTCTGGTGAAAACCACACAATGGATTCCTATGGAAGGAAATACAATTTACTGGTAAGTACGCTTAGAATTACATTTCAAGGTCAGTGCTGGGCTAACAGATGCAGCCCTGGGTTCTCTCCTGATAACAGGTGAGTAAAGCGGACTTCATAGTTTGACTGATTTTAGAGGAATATTTATACGTTTCAAAAATGGACACTTTGAAACTTTTCTGCTGAAACCACAAAATGGATTCCTTTGGAAGGAAATACAAGTTACTGGTAAGTATGCTTAGAATTACTTTCCAGGGTCAGTGCTGGACTAAAAGAAACAGCACTGGGTTCTCTCCCGATAACAGGTGAGTAAATCGGAATTCATAGTTTGACTGACTCTAGAGGAATATTTGTACGTTTCAAAAATGGACACTTAGAAACTTTTCTGTTGAAAAACACACAATGGATTCCTATGGAAGTAAATACAAGTTACTGGTAAGTACGCTTAGAATTACTTTCCAGGGTCAGTGCTGGGCGAAAAGATGCAGCACTGGGTTCTCTCCTGATAACAGGTGAGTAAATCGGAATTTATAGTTCGACTGATTTTCGAGGAATATTTGTACGTTTCAAAAAAGGACAGTTAGAAACTTTTCTGGTGAAAACCACACAATTGATTCCTATGGCAGGAAATACAAGTTACTGGTAAGTACGCTTAGAATTACTTTTCAGGGTCAGTGCCGGGCTAAAAGATGCAGCACTGGGTTCTCTCCTGATAACAGGTGAGTACATCGGAGTTCATAGTTCGATTGATTTTAGAGCAAAATTTGTACGTTTCAACAATGGATACTTAGAAACTTTTCTGCTGAAAACCATACAATGGATTCCTATGGAAGGAAATACAAGTTACTGGTAAGTATGCTTAGAATTACTTTTCAGGGTCGTGCTGGGCTAAAAGATGCAGCACTGGGTTCTCTCCTGATAACAGGTGAGTGAATCGGAATTTGTAGTTCCGCTGATTTTAGAGGTATATTTGTACGTTTCAAAAATGTACACTTAGAAACTTTTCTGCTGAAAACAACACAATGGATTCCTATGGAAGGAAATACAAGTTATTGGTAAGTATGCTTAGAATTACTTTTCAGGGTCAGTGCTGGGCTAACAGATGCAGCCCTGGGTTCTCCCCTGATAACAGGTGAGTAAATCGGAATTCATAGTTCGGCTGATTTTAGAGGAATATTTTTGTGCGTTTCAAAAATGGACAATTAGAAACTTTTCTGCGGAAAACCACACAATGCATTTCTATGGAAGGAAATACAAGTTACTGGTAAGTACGCTTAGAATTACTTTCCAGGGTCAGTGCTGGTCTAAAAGATGCAGCACTGGGTTCTCTCCTGATAACAGGTGAGTAAATCGGAATTTGTAGTTCGACTGATTTTAGAGGAATATTTTTACATTTCAAAAATGGACACTTAGAAACTTTTCTGATGAAGACCACACAATGGATTCCTATGGAAGGAAATACAAGTTACTGGTAAGTACGCTTAGAATTACTTTCCAGGGTCAGTGCTGGTCTTAAAGATGCAGCACTGGGTTCTCTCCTGATAACAGGTGAGTAAATCGGAATGTGTAGTTCGACTGATTTTAGAGGAATATTTGTACATTTAAAAAATGGACACTTAGAAACTTTTCTGATGAAGACCACACAATGGATTCCTATGGAAGGAAATACAAGTTACTGGTAAGTACTCTTAGAATTACTTTCCAGGGTCAGTGCTGGGCTAAAAAATGCAGCACTGGGTTCTCTCCTGATAACAGGTGAGTAAATCGGAATTCAGAGTTCGACTGACTTTCGAGGAATATTTGTGCGTTTCAAAAATGGACACTTGGAAACTTTTCTGGTGAAAACCACACAATGGATTCCTATGGAAGGAAATACAAGTTACTGGTAAGTACGCTTAGAATTACTTTCCAGGGTCAGTGCTGGGCTAAAAGATGCAGCACTGGGTTCTATCCTGATAACAGGTAAGTAAATCGGAATTCGTAGTTCGGCTGATTTTATAGGAATATTCGTACGTTTCAAAAATGTACACTTAGAAACTTTTCTGGTGAAAACCACACAATGGATTCCTAAGGAAGGAAATACAAGTTACTGGTAGGTACGCTTAGAATTACTTTTCGGGGACAGTGCTGGGCTAAAAGATGCAGCACTGGGTTCCCTCCTGATAACAGGTGAGTAAATCGGAATTCATAGTTCGGTTGATTTTATAGGAATATTTGTACGTTTCAAAAATGGGGACTTAGAAACTTTTCTGCTGAAAACCACACAATGGATTCCTATGGAAGGAAATACAAGTTACTGGTAAGTATGCTTAGAATTACTTTCCAGGGTCAGTGCTGGTCTAAAAGATGCAGCACTGGGTTCTCTCCTGATAACAGGTGAGTAAATCAGAATTCGTAGTTCGGCTGATTTTAGAGGAATATTTGTATGTTTCAAAAATGTACACTTAGAAACTTTTCAGCTGAAAACCACACAATGGATTCCTATGGAAGGAAATACAAGTTACTGGTAAGTACACTTAGAATTACATTTCAGGGTCAGTGCTGGGCTAACAGATGCAGCCCTGGGTTCTCTCCTGATAACAGGTGAGTAAAGCGGACTTCATAGTTTGACTGATTTTAGAGGAATATTTATACGTTTCAAAAATGGACACTTTGAAACTTTTCTGCTGAAACCACACATTGGATTCCTTTGGAAGGAAATACAAGTTACTGGTAAGTATGCTTAGAATTACTTTCCAGGGTCAGTGCTGGACTAAAAGAAACAGCACTGGGTTCTCTCCCGATAACAGGTGAGTAAATTGGAATTCATAGTTTGACTGATTCTAGAGGAATATTTGTACGTTTCAAAAATGGACACTTTGAAACTTTTCTGCTGAAACCACACAATGGATTCCTATGGAAGGAAATACAAGTTACTGGTAAGTACGCTTAGAATTACTTTCCAGGGTCAGTGCTGGGCTAAAAGATGCAGCACTGGGTTCTCTCCTGATAACAGGTGAGTAAATTGGAATTCATAGTTCAACTGACTTTCGAGGAAAATTTGTGTGTTTCAAAAATGGACACTTGGAAACTTTTCTGGTGAAAACCACACAATGGATTCCTATGGAAGGAAATACAAATTACTGGTAAGTACGCTTAGAATTATGTTTCAGGGTCAGTGCTGGGCTAACAGATGCAGCCCTGGGTTCTCTCCTGATAACAGGTGTGTAAATCGCAATTCGTAGTTTGGCTGATTTTAGAGGAATATTTGTGCATTTCAAAAATGGACACTTAGAAACTTTTCTGCTGAAAACCACACAATGGATCCTATGGAAGGAAATACAAGTTACTGGTAAGTACGCTTAGAATTACTTTCCAGGGTCAGTGCTGGGCTAAAAGATGCAGCACTGGGTTCTATCCTGATAACAGGTGAGTAAATCGGAATTCGTAGTTCGGCTGATTTTATAGGAATATTCGTACGTTTCAAAAATGTACACTTAGAAACTTTTCTGCTGAAAACCACACAATGGATTCCTATGGAAGGAAATACAAGTTACTAGTAAGTATGCTTAGAATTACTTTACAGCGTAAGTGCTGGGCTAACAGATGCAGCCCTGGGTTCTCTCCTGATAACAGGTGAGTAAATTGGAATTCGTAGTTCAGCTGATTTTAGAGGAATATTTGTGCGTTTCAAAAATGGACACTTAGAAACTTTTCTGCTGAAAACCACACAATGGATCCTATGGAAGGAAATACAAGTTACTGGTAAGTATGCTTAGAATTACTTTCCAGGGTCAGTGCTGGGCTAAAAGATGCAGCACTGGGTTCTATCCTGATAGGTGAGTAAATCGGAATTCGTAGTTCGGCTGATTTTATAGGAATATTCGTACGTTTCGAAAATGTACACTTAGAAACTTTTCTGCTGAAAACCACACAATGGATTCCTATGGAAGGAAATACAAGTTACTGGTAAGTATGCTTAGAATTACTTTTCAGCGTAAGTGCTGGGCTAACAGATGCAGCCCTGGGTTCTCTCCTGATAACAGGTGAGTAAATTGGAATTCGTAGTTCGGTTGATTTTAGAGGAATATTTGTGCGTTTCAAAAATGGACACTTAGAAACTTTTCTGCTGAAAAACACACAATGCATTTCTATGGAAGGAAATACAAGTTACTGGTAAGTACGCTTAGAATTACTTTCCAGGGTCAGTGCTGGTCTAAAAGATGCAGCACTGGGTTCTCTCCTGATAACAGGTGAGTAAATCAGAATTTGTAGTTCGGCTGATTTTAGAGGAATATTTGTATGTTTCAAAAATGTACACTTAGAAACTTTTCTGGTGAAAACCACACAATGGATTCCTAAGGAAGGAAATACAAGTTACTGGTAGGTACGCTTAGAATTACTTTTCAGGGTCAGTGCTGGTCTAAAAGATGCAGCACTGGGTTCTCTCCTGATAACAGGTGAGTAAATCAGAATTCGTAGTTCGACTGATTTTAGAGGAATATTTGTATGTTTCAAAAATGGACACTTAGAATCTTTTCTGCTGAAAACCACACAATGCATTTCTATAGAAGGAAATACAAGTTACTGGTAAGTACTCTTAGAATTACTTTCCAGGGTCAGTGCTGGGCTACAAGATGCAGCACTGGGTTCTCTCCCGATAACAGGTGAGTAAATCTGAATTCATAGTTCGGTTGATTTTAGAGGAATATTTGTACGTTTCAAAAATGGACACTTAGAAACTTTTCCGCTGAAAACCACACAATGGATTCCTATGGAAGGAAATACAAGTTACTGGTAAGTATGCTTAGAATTACTTTTCAGCGTAAGTGCTGGGCTAACAGATGCAGACCTGGGTTCTCTCCTGATAACAGTTGAGTAAATTGGAATTCGTAGTTCGGCTGATTTTAGAGGAATATTTGTGTGTTTCAAAAATGGACACTTAGAAACTTTCTGCTGAAAACCACACAATGCATTTCTATGGAAGGAAATACAAGTTACTGGTAAGTACGCTTAAAATTAATTTTCAGGGTCCGTGCTGGTCTAAAAGATGCAGCCCTGGGTTCTCTCCTGATAACAGGTGAGTAAATCGGAATTTGTAGTAGGGCTGATTTTAGAGGGATATTTGTACGTTTCAAAAATGTAGACTTAGAAACTTTTCTGCTGAAAACCACACAAAGGATTCCTATGGAAGGAAATACAAGTTACTGGTAAGTACTCTTAGAATTACTTTTCAGGGTCAGTGCTGCTCTAAAAGATGCAGCACTGGGTTCTCTCCTGATAACAGATGAGTAAATCGGAATTCGTAGTTCGACTGATTTTAGAGGAATATTTGTACGTTTCAAAAATTGACACTTAGAAACTTTTCTGCTGAAAACCACACAATGCATTTCTATGGAAGGAAATACAATTTACTGGTAAGTACGCTTTGAATTACTTTCCAGGGTCAGTGCTGGTCTAAAAGATGCAGCACTGGGTTCTCTCCTGATAACAGGTGAGTAAATCGGAATTTGTAGTTCGACTGATTTTAGAGGAATATTTGTACGTTTCAAAAAAGGACAGTTAGAAACTTTTCTGCTGAAAACCACACAATGGATTCCTATGGAAGGAAATACAAGTTACTGGTAAGTATGCTTAGAATTACTTTTCAGGGTCAGTGCTGGTCTAAAAGATGCAGCACTGGGTTCTCTCCTGATAACAGGTGAGTAAATCAGAATTCGTAGTTCGACTGATTTTAGAGGAATATTTGTACGTTTCAAAAATGGACACTTAGAAACTTTTCTGGTGAAGACCACACAATGGATTCCTTTGGAAGGAAATACAAGTTACTGGTAAGTATGCTTAGAATTACTTTCCAGGGTCAGTGCTGGGCTAAAAGAAGCAGCACTGGGTTCTCTCCCGATAACAGGTGAGTAAATTGGAATTCGTAGTTTGACTGATTCTATAGGAATATTTGTACGTTTCAAAAATGGACACTTAGAAACTTTTCTGTTGAAAACCACACAATGAATTCCTATGGAAGGAAATACAAATTACTGGTAAGTACGCTTAGAATTACGTTCCAGGGTCAGTGCTGGTCTAAAAGATGGAGCACTGGGTTCTCTCTTGATAACAGGTGAGTAAATCGGAATTTGTAGTTCGACTGATTTTAGAGGAATATTTGTACATTTCAAAAATGGACACTTAGAATCTTTTCTGATAAAGACCACACAATGGATTCCTATGGAACATAATACAAGTTACTGGTAAGTACGCTTAGAATTACTTTCCAGGGTCAGTGCTGGTCTAAAAGATGCAGCACTGGGTTCTCTCCTGATAACAGGTGAGTAAATCGGAATTCGTAGTTCGACTGATTTTAGAGGAATATTTGTACATTTCAAAAATGGACACTTAGAAACTTTTCTGTTGAAAAACACTTAATGGATTCCTACGGAAGGAAATACAAGTTACTGGTAAGTACGCTTAGAATTACTTTCGAGGGTCAGTGCTGGTCTAAAAGATGCAGCACTGGGTTCTCTCCTGATAACAGGTGAGTAAATCGGAATTCGTAGTTCGACTGATTTTAGAGGAATATTTTTACGTTTCATAAATGGACACTTAGAAACTTTTCTGCTGAAAACCACACAATGGATTCCTATGAAAGGAAATAAAAGTTACTGGTAAGTACGCTTAGAATTACTTTCCAGGGTCAGTGCAGGGCTAAAAGATGCAGCACTGGGTTCTCTCCTGATAACAGGTGAGTAAATCGGAATTCGTAGTACGGCTGATTTTAAAGGTATATATGTACGTTTCAAAAATGGACACTTAGAAACGTTTCTGCTGATACCACACAATGGATTCCTATGGAAGGAAATACAAGTTACTGGTAAGCACGATTAGAATTACTTTTCAGGGTCAGTGCTGGGCTAACAGATGCAGCCCTGGGTTCTCTCCTGATAATAGGTGAGCAAATCGGAATTCGTAGTTCGGCTGATTTTAGAGGAATATTTGTGCATTTCAAAATTGGACACTTAGAAACTTTTCTGTTGAAAACCACAAAATGGATTCCTAAGGAAGGAAATACAAGTTACTGGTAAGTACGCTTAGAATTACTTTCCAGGGTCAGTGCTAGTCTAAAAGATGCAGCACTGGGATCTCTCCTGATAACAGGTGAGTAAATTGGAATTCGTAGTTCGGCTGATTTTATTGGAATATTCGTACTTTTCAAAAATGTATACTTAGAAACTTTTCTGGTGAAAACCACACAATGGATTCCTAAGGAAGGAAATACAAGTTACTGGTAGGTACGCTTAGAATTACTTTTCGGGGATAGTGCTGGGCTAAAAGATGCAGCACTGGGTTCCCTCCTGATAACAGGTGAATAAATCGGAATTCATAGTTCGGTTGATTTTATAGGAATATTTGTACGTTTCAAAAATGGACACTTAGAAACTTTTCTGCTGAAAACCACACAATGGATTCCTATGGAAGGAAATACAAGTTACTGGTAAGTATGCTTAGAATTACTTTTCAGCGTAAGTGCTGGGCTAACAGATGCAGCCCTCGGTTCTCTCCTGATAACAGGTGAGTAAATTGGAATTCGTAGTTCGGCTGATTTTAGAGGAATATTTGGGCCTTTCAAAAATGGACACTTAGAAACTTTTCTGCTGAAAACCACACAATGCATTTCTATGGAAGGAAATACAAGTTACTGGTAAGTACGCTTAGAATTACTTTCCAGGGTCAGTGCTGGTCTAAAAGATGCAGCACTGGGTTCTCTCCTAATAACAGGTGAGTAAATCAGAATTCGTAGTTCGGCTGATTTTAGAGGAATATTTCTATGTTTCACAAATGTACACTTAGAAACGTTTCTGCTGAAAACCACACAATGGATTCCTATGGAAGGAAATACAAGTTACTGGTAAGTACGCTTAGACTTACTTTTCAGGGTCAGTGCTGGGCTAAAAGATGCAGCCCTGGGTTCTCTCCTGATAATAGGTGAGCAAATCGGAATTCGTAGTTCGGCTGATTTTAGAGGAATATTTGTATGTTTCAAAAATGGACACTTAGAAACTTTTCTGCTGAAAACCACGCAATGGATTCCTATAGAAGGAAATATTAGTTACTTGTAAGTACGCTTAGAATTACTTTTCAGGGTCAGTGCTGGGCTAAAAGATGCAGCACTGGGTTCTCTACTGATAACAGGTGAGTAAATCGGAATTCATAGTTCGGCTGATTTAAGTGGAATATGTGTACGTTTCAAAAATGGACACTTAGAAACTTTTCTGCTGAAGACCACACAATGGATTCCTATGGAATGAAATACAAGTTACTCGTAAGTACTCTTAGAATTACTTTCCAGGGTCAGTGCTGGCCTAAAATATACAGCACTGGGTTCTCTCCTGATAACAGGTGAGTAAATCGGAATTCATAGTTTGACTGATTTTCGAGGAGTATTTGTGCATTTCAAAATTGGACACTTAGAAACTTTTCTGTTGAAAACCACAAAATGGATTCCTAAGGAAGGAAATACAAGTTACTGGTAAGTACACTTAGAATTACTTTCCAGGGTCAGTGCTGGTCTAAAAGATGCAGAACTGGGTTCTCTCCTGATAACAGGTGAGTAAATCAGAATTTGTAGTTCGACTGATTTTAGAGGAATATTTGTACATTTCAAAAATGGACACTTAGAAACTTTTCTGGTGAAGACCACACAATGGATTCCTATGGAAGGAAATACAAGTTACTGGTAAGTACTCTTAGAATTACTTTCCAGGGTCAGTGCTGGGCTAAAAGATGCAGCACTGGGTTCTCTCCTGATAACAGGTGAGTGAATCGGAATTCATAGTTCGACTGATTTTCGAGGAATATTTGTGCGTTTCAAAAATGGACACTTAGAAACTTTTCTGGTGAAATCCACACAATGGATTCCTATGAAATGAAATACAGGTTACTGGTAAGTACGCTTAGAATTACATTTCAGGCTCAGTGCTGGACTAAAAGAAACAGCACTGGGTTCTCTCCCGATAACAGGTGAGTAAATCGGAATTCATAGTTTGACTGATTTTAGAGGAATATTTGTACGTTTCAAAAATGGACACTTAGAAACTTTTCTGCTGAAAACCACACAATGGATCCTATGGAAGGAAATACAAGTTACTGGTAAGTACGCTTAGAATTACTTTCCAGGGTCAGTGCTGGGCTAAAAGATGCAGCACTGGGTTCTATCCTGATAACAGGTGAGTAAATCGGAATTCGTAGTTCGGCTGATTTTATAGGAATATTCGTACGTTTCAAAAATGTACACTTAGAAACTTTTCTGCTGAAAACCACACAATGGATTCCTATGGAAGGAAATACAAGTTACTAGTAAGTATGCTTAGAATTACTTTACAGCTTAAGTGCTGGGCTAACAGATGCAGCCCTGGGTTCTCTCCTGATAACAGGTGAGTAAATTGGAATTCGTAGTTCAGCTGATTTTAGAGGAATATTTGTGCGTTTCAAAAATGGACACTTAGAAACTTTTCTGCTGAAAACCACACAATGGATCCTATGGAAGGAAATACAAGTTACTGGTAAGTATGCTTAGAATTACTTTCCAGGGTCAGTGCTGGGCTAAAAGATGCAGCACTGGGTTCTATCCTGATAACAGGTGAGTAAATCGGAATTCGTAGTTCGGCTGATTTTATAGGAATATTCGTACGTTTCGAAAATGTACACTTAGAAACTTTTCTGCTGAAAACCACACAATGGATTCCTATGGAAGGAAATACAAGTTACTGGTAAGTATGCTTAGAATTACTTTTCAGCGTAAGTGCTGGGCTAACAGATGCAGCCCTGGGTTCTCTCCTGATAACAGGTGAGTAAATTGGAATTCGTAGTTCGGCTGATTTTAGAGGAATATTTGTGCGTTTCAAAAATGGACACTTAGAAACTTTTCTGCTGAAAAACACACAATGCATTTCTATGGAAGGAAATACAAGTTACTGGTAAGTACGCTTAGAATTACTTTCCAGGGTCAGTGCTGGTCTAAAAGATGCAGCACTGGGTTCTCTCCTGATAACAGGTGAGTAAATCAGAATTTGTAGTTCGGCTGATTTTAGAGGAATATTTGTATGTTTCAAAAATGTACACTTAGAAACTTTTCTGGTGAAAACCACACAATGGATTCCTAAGGAAGGAAATACAAGTTACTGGTAGGTACGCTTAGAATTACTTTTCAGGGTCAGTGCTGGTCTAAAAGATGCAGCACTGGGTTCTCTCCTGATAACAGGTGAGTAAATCAGAATTCGTAGTTTGACTGATTTTAGAGGAATATTTGTATGTTTCAAAAATGGACACTTAGAATCTTTTCTGCTGAAAACCACACAATGCATTTCTATGGAAGGAAATACAAGTTACTGGTAAGTACTCTTAGAATTACTTTCCAGGGTCAGTGCTGGGCTACAAGATGCAGCACTGGGTTCTCTCCCGATAACAGGTGAGTAAATCTGAATTCATAGTTCGGTTGATTTTAGAGGAATATTTGTACGTTTCAAAAATGGACACTTAGAAACTTTTCCGCTGAAAACCACACAATGGATTCCTATGGAAGGAAATACAAGTTACTGGTAAGTATGCTTAGAATTACTTTTCAGCGTAAGTGCTGGGCTAACAGATGCAGACCTGGGTTCTCTCCTGATAACAGTTGAGTAAATTGGAATTCGTAGTTCGGCTGATTTTAGAGGAATATTTGTGTGTTTCAAAAATGGACACTTAGAAACTTTCTGCTGAAAACCACACAATGCATTGCTATGGAAGGAAATACAAGTTACTGGTAAGTACGCTTAAAATTAATTTTCAGGGTCCGTGCTGGTCTAAAAGATGCAGCCCTGGGTTCTCTCCTGATAACAGGTGAGTAAATCGGAATTTGTAGTAGGGCTGATTTTAGAGGGATATTTGTACGTTTCAAAAATGTAGACTTAGAAACTTTTCTGCTGAAAACCACACAAAGGATTCCTATGGAAGGAAATACAAGTTACTGGTAAGTACTCTTAGAATTACTTTTCAGGGTCAGTGCTGCTCTAAAAGATGCAGCACTGGGTTCTCTCCTGATAACAGATGAGTAAATCGGAATTCGTAGTTCGACTGATTTTAGAGGAATATTTGTACGTTTCAAAAATTGACACTTAGAAACTTTTCTGCTGAAAACCACACAATGCATTTCTATGGAAGGAAATACAATTTACTGGTAAGTACGCTTTGAATTACTTTCCAGGGTCAGTGCTGGTCTAAAAGATGCAGCACTGGGTTCTCTCCTGATAACAGGTGAGTAAATCGGAATTTGTAGTTCGACTGATTTTAGAGGAATATTTGTACGTTTCAAAAAAGGACAGTTAGAAACTTTTCTGCTGAAAACCACACAATGGATTCCTATGGAAGGAAATACAAGTTACTGGTAAGTATGCTTAGAATTACTTTTCAGGGTCAGTGCTGGTCTAAAAGATGCAGCACTGGGTTCTCTCCTGATAACAGGTGAGTAAATCAGAATTCGTAGTTCGACTGATTTTAGAGGAATATTTGTACGTTTCAAAAATGGACACTTAGAAACTTTTCTGGTGAAGACCACACAATGGATTCCTTTGGAAGGAAATACAAGTTACTGGTAAGTATGCTTAGAATTACTTTCCAGGGTCAGTGCTGGGCTAAAAGAAGCAGCACTGGGTTCTCTCCCGATAACAGGTGAGTAAATTGGAATTCGTAGTTTGACTGATTCTATAGGAATATTTGTACGTTTCAAAAATGGACACTTAGAAACTTTTCTGTTGAAAACCACACAATGAATTCCTATGGAAGGAAATACAAATTACTGGTAAGTACGCTTAGAATTACGTTCCAGGGTCAGTGCTGGTCTAAAAGATGGAGCACTGGGTTCTCTCTTGATAACAGGTGAGTAAATCGGAATTTGTAGTTCGACTGATTTTAGAGGAATATTTGTACATTTCAAAAATGGACACTTAGAATCTTTTCTGATAAAGACCACACAATGGATTCCTATGGAACATAATACAAGTTACTGGTAAGTACGCTTAGAATTACTTTCCAGGGTCAGTGCTGGTCTAAAAGATGCAGCACTGGGTTCTCTCCTGATAACAGGTGAGTAAATCGGAATTCGTAGTTCGACTGATTTTAGAGGAATATTTGTACATTTCAAAAATGGACACTTAGAAACTTTTCTGTTGAAAAACACTTAATGGATTCCTACGGAAGGAAATACAAGTTACTGGTAAGTACGCTTAGAATTACTTTCGAGGGTCAGTGCTGGTCTAAAAGATGCAGCACTGGGTTCTCTCCTGATAACAGGTGAGTAAATCGGAATTCGTAGTTCGACTGATTTTAGAGGAATATTTTTACGTTTCATAAATGGACACTTAGAAACTTTTCTGCTGAAAACCACACAATGGATTCCTATGAAAGGAAATAAAAGTTACTGGTAAGTACGCTTAGAATTACTTTCCAGGGTCAGTGCAGGGCTAAAAGATGCAGCACTGGGTTCTCTCCTGATAACAGGTGAGTAAATCGGAATTCGTAGTACGGCTGATTTTAAAGGTATATATGTACGTTTCAAAAATGGACACTTAGAAACGTTTCTGCTGATACCACACAATGGATTCCTATGGAAGGAAATACAAGTTACTGGTAAGCACGATTAGAATTACTTTTCAGGGTCAGTGCTGGGCTAACAGATGCAGCCCTGGGTTCTCTCCTGATAATAGGTGAGCAAATCGGAATTCGTAGTTCGGCTGATTTTAGAGGAATATTTGTGCATTTCAAAATTGGACACTTAGAAACTTTTCTGTTGAAAACCACAAAATGGATTCCTAAGGAAGGAAATACAAGTTACTGGTAAGTACGCTTAGAATTACATTCCAGGGTCAGTGCTAGTCTAAAAGATGCAGCACTGGGATCTCTCCTGATAACAGGTGAGTAAATCGGAATTCGTAGTTCGGCTGATTTTATTGGAATATTCGTACTTTTCAAAAATGTATACTTAGAAACTTTTCTGGTGAAAACCACACAATGGATTCCTAAGGAAGGAAATACAAGTTACTGGTAGGTACGCTTAGAATTACTTTTCGGGGATAGTGCTGGGCTAAAAGATGCAGCACTGGGTTCCCTCCTGATAACAGGTGAATAAATCGGAATTCATAGTTCGGTTGATTTTATAGGAATATTTGTACGTTTCAAAAATGGACACTTAGAAACTTTTCTGCTGAAAACCACACAATGGATTCCTATGGAAGGAAATACAAGTTACTGGTAAGTATGCTTAGAATTACTTTTCAGCGTAAGTGCTGGGCTAACAGATGCAGCCCTCGGTTCTCTCCTGATAACAGGTGAGTAAATTGGAATTCGTAGTTCGGCTGATTTTAGAGGAATATTTGGGCCTTTCAAAAATGGACACTTAGAAACTTTTCTGCTGAAAACCACACAATGCATTTCTATGGAAGGAAATACAAGTTACTGGTAAGTACGCTTAGAATTACTTTCCAGGGTCAGTGCTGGTCTAAAAGATGCAGCACTGGGTTCTCTCCTAATAACAGGTGAGTAAATCAGAATTCGTAGTTCGGCTGATTTTAGAGGAATATTTCTATGTTTCACAAATGTACACTTAGAAACGTTTCTGCTGAAAACCACACAATGGATTCCTATGGAAGGAAATACAAGTTACTGGTAAGTACGCTTAGACTTACTTTTCAGGGTCAGTGCTGGGCTAAAAGATGCAGCCCTGGGTTCTCTCCTGATAATAGGTGAGCAAATCGGAATTCGTAGTTCGGCTGATTTTAGAGGAATATTTGTATGTTTCAAAAATGGACACTTAGAAACTTTTCTGCTGAAAACCACGCAATGGATTCCTATAGAAGGAAATATTAGTTACTTGTAAGTACGCTTAGAATTACTTTTCAGGGTCAGTGCTGGGCTAAAAGATGCAGCACTGGGTTCTCTACTGATAACAGGTGAGTAAATCGGAATTCATAGTTCGGCTGATTTAAGTGGAATATGTGTACGTTTCAAAAATGGACACTTAGAAACTTTTCTGCTGAAGACCACACAATGGATTCCTATGGAATGAAATACAAGTTACTCGTAAGTACTCTTAGAATTACTTTCCAGGGTCAGTGCTGGCCTAAAATATACAGCACTGGGTTCTCTCCTGATAACAGGTGAGTAAATCGGAATTCATAGTTTGACTGATTTTCGAGGAGTATTTGTGCATTTCAAAATTGGACACTTAGAAACTTTTCTGTTGAAAACCACAAAATGGATTCCTAAGGAAGGAAATACAAGTTACTGGTAAGTACACTTAGAATTACTTTCCAGGGTCAGTGCTGGTCTAAAAGATGCAGAACTGGGTTCTCTCCTGATAACAGGTGAGTAAATCAGAATTTGTAGTTCGACTGATTTTAGAGGAATATTTGTACATTTCAAAAATGGACACTTAGAAACTTTTCTGGTGAAGACCACACAATGGATTCCTATGGAAGGAAATACAAGTTACTGGTAAGTACTCTTAGAATTACTTTCCAGGGTCAGTGCTGGGCTAAAAGATGCAGCACTGGGTTCTCTCCTGATAACAGGTGAGTGAATCGGAATTCATAGTTCGACTGATTTTCGAGGAATATTTGTGCGTTTCAAAAATGGACACTTAGAAACTTTTCTGGTGAAATCCACACAATGGATTCCTATGAAATGAAATACAGGTTACTGGTAAGTACGCTTAGAATTACATTTCAGGCTCAGTGCTGGACTAAAAGAAACAGCACTGGGTTCTCTCCCGATAACAGGTGAGTAAATCGGAATTCATAGTTTGACTGATTTTAGAGGAATATTTGTACGTTTCAAAAATGGACACTTAGAAACTTTTCTGTTGAAAACCACACAATGGATTCCTATGGAAGGAAATACTAGTTACTGGTAAGTACGCTTAGAATTACTTTCCAGGGTCAGTGCTGGTCTTAAAGATGCAGCACTGGGTTCTCTCCTGATAACAGGTGAGTAAATCGGAATGTGTAGTTCGACTGATTTTAGAGGAATATTTGTACATTTAAAAAATGGACACTTAGAAACTTTTCTGATGAAGACCACACAATGGATTCCTATGGAAGGAAATACAAGTTACTGGTAAGTACTCTTAGAATTACTTTCCAGGGTCAGTGCTGGGCTAAAAGATGCAGCACTGGGTTCTCTCCTGATAACAGGTGAGTAAATCGGAATTCATAGTTCAACTGATTTTCGAGGAATATTTGTGCGTTTCAAAAATGTACACTTTGAAACTTTTCTGCTGAAACCACACAATGGATTCCTTTGGAAGGAAATACAAGTTACTGGTAAGTATGCTTAGAATTACTTTCCAGGGTCAGTGCTGGACTAAAAGAAACAGCACTGGGTTCTCTCCCGATAACAGGTGAGTAAATTGGAATTCATAGTTTGACTGATTCTAGAGGAATATTTGTACGTTTCAAAAATGGACACTTAGAAACTTTTCTGTTGAAAAACACACAAAGGATTCCTATGGAAGGAAATACAAGTTACTGGTAAGTACACTTAGAATTACTTTCCAGGGTCAGTGCTGGGCTAAAAGATGCAGCACTGGGTTCTCTCCTGATAACAGGTGAGTAAATCGGAATTCATAGTTCGACTGATTTTCGAGGAATATTTGTACGTTTCAAAAAAGGACAGTTAGAAACTTTTTTGGTGAAAACCACACAATGGATTCCTATGGCAGGAAATACAAGTTACTGGTAAGTACGCTTAGAATTACTTTTCAGGGTCAGTGCTGGGCTAAAAGATGCAGCACTGGGTTCTCTCCTGATAACAGGTGAGTAAATCGGAATTCATAGTTCGGTTGATTTTAGAGGAAAATTTGTACGTTTCAACAATGGATACTTAGAAACTTTTCTGCTGAAAACCATACAATGGATTCCTATGGAAGGAAATACAAGTTACTGGTAAGTACGCTTAGAATTACTTTTCAGGGTCGTGCTGGGCTAAAAGATGCAGCACTGGGTTCTCTCCTGATAACAGGTGAGTAAATCGGAATTCGTAGTTCCGCTGATTTTAGAGGTATATTTGTACGTTTCAAAAATGTACACTTAGAAACTTTTCTGCTGAAAACAACACAATGGATTCCTATGGAAGGAAATACAAGTTATTGGTAAGTATGCTTAGAATTACTTTTCAGGGTCAGTGCTGGGCTAACAGATGCAGCCCTGGGTTCTCCCCTGATAACAGGTGAGTAAATCGGAATTCACAGTTCGGCTGATTTTAGAGGAATATTTTTGTGCGTTTCAAAAATGGACAATTAGAAACTTTTCTGCTGAAAAACACACAATGCATTTCTATGGAATGAAATACAAGTTACTGGTAAGTACGCTTAGAATTACTTTCCAGGGTCAGTGCTGGTCTAAAAGATGCAGCACTGGGTTCTCTCCTGATAACAGATGAGTAAATCGGAATTTGTAGTTCGACTGATTTTAGAGGAATATTTTTACATTTCAAAAATGGACACTTAGAAACTTTTCTGATGAAGACCACACAATGGATTCCTATTGAAGGAAATACAAGTTACTGGTAAGTACGCTTAGAATTACTTTCCAGGGTCAGTGCTGGTCTTAAAGATGCAGCACTGGGTTCTCTCCTGATAACAGGTGAGTAAATCAGAATGTGTAGTTCGACTGATTTTAGAGGAATATTTGTACATTTAAAAAATGGACACTTAGAAACTTTTCTGATGAAGACCACACAATGGATTCCTATGGAAGGAAATACAAGTTACTGGTAAGTACTCTTAGAATTACTTTCCAGGGTCAGTGCTGGGCTAAAAAATGCAGCACTGGGTTCTCTCCTGATAACAGGTGAGTAAATCGGAATTCATAGTTCGACTGACTTTCGAGGAATATTTGTGCGTTTCAAAAATGGACACTTGGAAACTTCTCTGGTGAAAACCACACAATGGATTCCTATGGAAGGAAATACAAATTACTGGTAAGTACGCTTAGAATTACTTTCCAGGGTCAGTGCTGGGCTAAAAGATGCAGCACTGGGTTCTCTCCTGATAACAGGTGAGTAAATCGGAATTCATAGTTCAACTGATTTTCGAGGAATATTTGTACGTTTCAAAAAAGGACAGTTAGAAACTTTTCTGGTGAAAACCACACAATGGATTCCTATGGAAGGAAATACAAGTTATTGGTAAGTATGCTTAGAATTACTTTTCAGGGTCAGTGCTGGGCTAACAGATGCAGCCCTGGGTTCTCCCCTGATAACAGGTGAGTAAATCGGAATTCACAGTTCGGCTGATTTTAGAGGAATATTTTTGTGCGTTTCAAAAATGGACAATTAGAAACTTATCTGCTGAAAAACACACAATGCATTTCTATGGAAGGAAAAACAAGTTACTGGTAAGTACGCTTAGAATTACTTTCCAGGGTCAGTGCTGGTCTAAAAGATGCAGCACTGGGTTCTCTCCAGATAACAGGTGAGTAAATCGGAATTCATAGTTCGGCTGATTTTAGAGGAATATTTTTGTGCGTTTCAAAAATGGACAATTAGAAACTTTTCTGCTGAAAACCACACAATGCATTTCTATGGAAGGAAATACAAGTTACTGGTAAGTACGCTTAGAATTACTTTCCAGGGTCAGTGCTGGTCTAAAAGATGCAGCACTGGGTTCTCTCCTGATAACAGGTGAGTAAATCGGAATTTGTAGTTCGACTGATTTTAGAGGAATATTTTTACATTTCAAAAATGGACACTTAGAAACTTTTCTGATGAAGACCACACAATGGATTCCTATTGAAGGAAATACAAATTACTGGTAAGTACGCTTAGAATTACTTTCCAGGGTCAGTGCTGGTCTTAAAGATGCAGCACTGGGTTCTCTCCTGATAACAGGTGAGTAAATCAGAATGTGTAGTTCGACTGATTTTAGAGGAATATTTATACGTTTCAAAAATGGACACTTTGAAACTTTTCTGCTGAAACCACACAATGGATTCCTTTGGAAGGAAATACAAGTTACTGGTAAGTATGCTTAGAATTACTTTCCAGGGTCAGTGCTGGACCAAAAGAAACAGCACTGGGTTCTCTCCCGATAACAGGTGCGTAAATCGGAATTCATAGTTTGACTGATTCTAGAGGAATATTTGTACGTTTCAAAAATGGACACTTAGAACTTTTCTATTGAAAAACACACAATGGATTCCTATGGAAGGAAATACAAGTTACTGGTAAGTACGCTTAGAATTACTTTCCAGGGTCAGTGCTGGGCTAAAAGATGCAGCACTGGGTTCTCTCCTGATAACAGGTGAGTAAATCGGAATTCATAGTTCGACTGATTTTCGAGGAATATTTGTACGTTTCAAAAAAGGACAGTTAGAAACTTTTCTGGTGAAAACCACACAATGGATTCTTATGGCAGGAAATACAAGTTACTGGTAAGTACGCTTAGAATTACTTTTCAGGGTCAGTGCTGGGCTAAAAGATGCAGCACTGGGTTCTCTCCTGATAACAGGTGAGTAAATCGGAATTCATAGTTCGGTTGATTTTAGAGGAAAGTTTGTACGTTTCAACAATGGATACTTAGAAACTTTTCTGCTGAAAACCATACAATGGATTCCTATGGAAGGAAATACAAGTTACTGGTAAGTACGCTTAGAATTTGTTTTCAGGGTCGTGCTGGGCTAAAAGATGCAGCACTGGGTTCTCTCCTGATAACAGGTGAGTAAATCGGAATTCGTAGTTCCGCTGATTTTAGAGGTATATTTGTACGTTTCAAAAATGTACACTTAGAAACTTTTCTGCTGAAAACAACACAATGGATTCCTATGGAAGGAAATACAAGTTATTGGTAAGTATGCTTAGAATTACTTTTCAGGGTCAGTGCTGGGCTAACAGATGCAGCCCTGGGTTCTCCCCTGATAACAGGTGAGTAAATCGGAATTCATAGTTCGGCTGATTTTAGAGGAATATTTTTGTGCGTTTCAAAAATGGACAATTAGAAACTTTTCTGCTGAAAACCACACAATGCATTTCTATGGAAGGAAATACAAGTTACTGGTAAGTACACTTAGAATTACTTTCCAGGTTCAGTGCTGGTCTAAAAGATGCAGCACTGGGTTCTCTCCTGATAACAGGTGAGTAAATCGGAATTTGTAGTTCGACTGATTTTAGAGGAATATTTGTGCGGTTCAAAAATGGACACGTAGAAACTTTTCTGATGAAGACCACACAATGGATTCCTATGGAAGGAAATACAAGTTACTGGTAAGTACGCTTAGAATTACTTTCCAGGGTCAGTGCTGGTCTTAAAGATGCAGCACTGGGTTCTCTCCTGATAACAGGTGAGTAAATCAGAATGTATAGTTCGACTGACTTTCGAGGAATATTTGTGCGTTTCAAAAATGGACACTTGGAAACTTCTCTGGTGAAAACCACACAATGGATTCCTATGGAAGGAAATACATATTACTGGTAAGTACGCTTAGAATTATGTTTCAGGGTCAGTGCTGGGCTAACAGATGCAGCCCTGGGTTCTCTCCTGATAACAGGTGTGTAAATCGCAATTCGTAGTTTGGCTGATTTTAGAGGAATATTTGTGCATTTCAAAAATGGACACTTAGAAACTTTTCTGCTGAAAACCACACAATGGATTCCTATGGAAGGAAATACAAGTTACTGGTAAGTACGCTTAGAATTACTTTCCAGGGTCAGTGCTGGGCTAAAAGATGCAGCACTGGGTGCTATCCTGATAACAGGTGAGTAAATCGGAATTCGTAGTTCGGCTGATTTTATAGGAATATTCGTACGTTTCAAAAATGTACACTTAGAAACTTTTCTGGTGAAAACCACATAATGGATTCCTAAGGAAGGAAATACAAGTTACTGGTAGGTACGCTTAGAATTACTTTTCGGGGAGAGTGCTGGGCTAAAAGATGCAGCACTGGGTTCCCTCCTGATAACAGGTGAGTAAATCGAAATTCATAGTTCGGTTGATTTTAGAGGAAAATATGTACGTTTCAACAATGGATACTTAGAAACTTTTCTGATGAAGACCACACAATGGATTCCTATGGAAGGAAATACAAGTTACTGGTAAGTACGCTTAGAATTACTTTCCAGGGTCAGTGCTGGTCTTAAAGATGCAGCACTGGGTTCTCTCCTGATAACAGGTGAGTAAATCGGAATGTGTAGTTCAACTGATTTTAGAGGAATATTTGTACATTTAAAAAATGGACACTTAGAAACTTTTCTGATGAAGACCACACAATGGATTCCTATGGAAGGAAATACAAGTTACTGGTAAGTACTCTTAGAATTACTTTCCAGGGTCAGTGCTGGGCTAAAAGATGCAGCACTGGGTTCTCTCCTGATAACAGGTGAGTAAATCGGAATTCATAGTTCGACTGATTTTCGAGGAATATTTGTGCGTTTCAAAAATGGACATTTAGAAACTTTTCTGGTGAAATCCACACAATGGATTCCTATGGAAGGAAATACAAGTTACTGGTAAGTACGCTTAGAATTACATTTCAGGGTCAGTGCTGGGCTAACAGATGCAGCCCTGGGTTCTCTCCTGATAACAGGTGAGTAAAGCGGACATCATAGTTTGACTGATTTTAGAGGAATATTTTTACGTTTCATAAATGGACACTTAGAAACTTTTCTGCTGAAAACCACACAATGGATTCCTATGAAAGGAAATAAAAGTTACTGGTAAGTACGCTTAGAATTACTTTCCAGGGTCAGTGCAGGGCTAAAAGATGCAGCACTGGGTTCTCTCCTGATAACAGGTGAGTAAATCGGAATTCGTAGTACGGCTGATTTTAAAGGTATATATGTACGTTTCAAAAATGGACACTTAGAAACGTTTCTGCTGATACCACACAATGGATTCCTATGGAAGGAAATACAAGTTACTGGTAAGCACGATTAGAATTACTTTTCAGGGTCAGTGCTGGGCTAACAGATGCAGCCCTGGGTTCTCTCCTGATAATAGGTGAGCAAATCGGAATTCGTAGTTCGGCTGATTTTAGAGGAATATTTGTGCATTTCAAAATTGGACACTTAGAAACTTTTCTGTTGAAAACCACAAAATGGATTCCTAAGGAAGGAAATACAAGTTACTGGTAAGTACGCTTAGAATTACTTTCCAGGGTCAGTGCTGGTCTAAAAGATGCAGCACTGGGATCTCTCCTGATAACAGGTGAGTAAATCGGAATTCGTAGTTCGGCTGATTTTATTGGAATATTCGTACTTTTCAAAAATGTATACTTAGAAACTTTTCTGGTGAAAACCACACAATGGATTCCTAAGGAAGGAAATACAAGTTACTGGTAGGTACGCTTAGAATTACTTTTCGGGGATAGTGCTGGGCTAAAAGATGCAGCACTGGGTTCCCTCCTGATAACAGGTGAATAAATCGGAATTCATAGTTCGGTTGATTTTATAGGAATATTTGTACGTTTCAAAAATGGACACTTAGAAACTTTTCTGCTGAAAACCACACAATGGATTCCTATGGAAGGAAATACAAGTTACTGGTAAGTATGCTTAGAATTACTTTTCAGCGTAAGTGCTGGGCTAACAGATGCAGCCCTCGGTTCTCTCCTGATAACAGGTGAGTAAATTGGAATTCGTAGTTCGGCTGATTTTAGAGGAATATTTGGGCCTTTCAAAAATGGACACTTAGAAACTTTTCTGCTGAAAACCACACAATGCATTTCTATGGAAGGAAATACAAGTTACTGGTAAGTACGCTTAGAATTACTTTCCAGGGTCAGTGCTGGTCTAAAAGATGCAGCACTGGGTTCTCTCCTGATAACAGGTGAGTAAATCAGAATTCGTAGTTCGGCTGATTTTAGAGGAATATTTCTATGTTTCACAAATGTACACTTAGAAACGTTTCTGCTGAAAACCACACAATGGATTCCTATGGAAGGAAATACAAGTTACTGGTAAGTACGCTTAGACTTACTTTTCAGGGTCAGTGCTGGGCTAAAAGATGCAGCCCTGGGTTCTCTCCTGATAATAGGTGAGCAAATCGGAATTCGTAGTTCGGCTGATTTTAGAGGAATATTTGTATGTTTCAAAAATGGACACTTAGAAACTTTTCTGCTGAAAACCACGCAATGGATTCCTATAGAAGGAAATATTAGTTACTTGTAAGTACGCTTAGAATTACTGTTCAGGGTCAGTGCTGGGCTAAAAGATGCAGCACTGGGTTCTCTACTGATAACAGGTGAGTAAATCGGAATTCATAGTTCGGCTGATTTAAGTGGAATATGTGTACGTTTCAAAAATGGACACTTAGAAACTTTTCTGTTGAAAACCACAAAATGGATTCCTAAGGAAGGAAATACAAGTTACTGGTAAGTACACTTAGAATTACTTTCCAGGGTCAGTGCTGGTCTAAAAGATGCAGAACTGGGTTCTCTCCTGATAACAGGTGAGTAAATCAGAATTTGTAGTTCGACTGATTTTAGAGGAATATATGTACATTTCAAAAATGGACACTTAGAAACTTTTCTGGTGAAGACCACACAATGGATTCCTATGGAAGGAAATACAAGTTACTGGTAAGTACGCTTAGAATTACTTTCCAGGGTCAGTGCTGGTCTTAAAGATGCAGCACTGGGTTCTCTCCTGATAACAGGTGAGTAAATCAGAATGTGTAGTTCGACTGATTTTAGAGGAATATTTGTACATTTAAAAAATGGACACTTACAAACTTTTCTGATGAAGACCACACAATGGATTCCTATGGAAGGAAATACAAGTTACTGGTAAGTACTCTTAGAATTACTTTCCAGGGTCAGTGCTGGGCTAAAAAATGCAGCACTGGGTTCTCTCCTGATAACAGGTGAGTAAATCGGAATTCATAGTTCGACTGATTTTAGAGGAATATTTTTGTGCATTTCAAAAATGGACAATTAGAAACTTTTCTGCTGAAAAACACACAATGCATTTCTATGGAATGAAATACAAGTTACTGGTAAGTACGCTTAGAATTACTTTCCAGGGTCAGTGCTGGTCTAAAAGATGCAGCACTGGGTTCTCTCCTGATAACAGATGAGTAAATCGGAATTTGTAGTTCGACTGATTTTAGAGGAATATTTTTACATTTCAAAAATGGACACTTAGAAACTTTTCTGATGAAGACCACACAATGGATTCCTATTGAAGGAAATACAAGTTACTGGTAAGTACGCTTAGAATTACTTTCCAGGGTCAGTGCTGGTCTTAAAGATGCAGCACTGGGTTCTCTCCTGATAACAGGTGAGTAAATCAGAATGTGTAGTTCGACTGATTTTAGAGGAATATTTGTACATTTAAAAAATGGACACTTAGAAACTTTTCTGATGAAGACCACACAATGGATTCCTATGGAAGGAAATACAAGATACTGGTAAGTACTCTTAGAATTACTTTCCAGGGTCAGTGCTGGGCTAAAAAATGCAGCACTGGGTTCTCTCCTGATAACAGGTGAGTAAATCGGAATTCATAGTTCGACTGACTTTCGAGGAATATTTGTGCGTTTCAAAAATGGACACTTGGAAACTTCTCTGGTGAAAACCACACAATGGATTCCTATGGAAGGAAATACAAATTACTGGTAAGTACGCTTAGAATTACTTTCCAGGGTCAGTGCTGGGCTAAAAGATGCAGCACTGGGTTCTCTCCTGATAACAGGTGAGTAAATCGGAATTCATAGTTCGACTGATTTTCGAGGAATATTTGTACGTTTCAAAAAAGGACAGTTAGAAACTTTTCTGGTGAAAACCACACAATGGATTCCTATGGAAGGAAATACAAGTTATTGGTAAGTATGCTTAGAATTACTTTTCAGGGTCAGTGCTGGGCTAACAGATGCAGCCCTGGGTTCTCCCCTGATAACAGGTGAGTAAATCGGAATTCACAGTTCGGCTGATTTTAGAGGAATATTTTTGTGCGTTTCAAAAATGGACAATTAGAAACTTATCTGCTGAAAAACACACAATGCATTTCTATGGAAGGAAAAACAAGTTACTGGTAAGTACGCTTAGAATTACTTTCCAGGGTCAGTGCTGGTCTAAAAGATGCAGCACTGGGTTCTCTCCAGATAACAGGTGAGTAAATCGGAATTCATAGTTCGGCTGATTTTAGAGGAATATTTTTGTGCGTTTCAAAAATGGACAATTAGAAACTTTTCTGCTGAAAACCACACAATGCATTTCTATGGAAGGAAATACAAGTTACTGGTAAGTACGCTTAGAATTACTTTCCAGGGTCAGTGCTGGTCTAAAAGATGCAGCACTGGGTTCTCTCCTGATAACAGGTGAGTAAATCGGAATTTGTAGTTCGACTGATTTTAGAGGAATATTTTTACATTTCAAAAATGGACACTTAGAAACTTTTCTGATGAAGACCACACAATGGATTCCTATTGAAGGAAATACAAATTACTGGTAAGTACGCTTAGAATTACTTTCCAGGGTCAGTGCTGGTCTTAAAGATGCAGCACTGGGTTCTCTCCTGATAACAGGTGAGTAAATCAGAATGTGTAGTTCGACTGATTTTAGAGGAATATTTATACGTTTCAAAAATGGACACTTTGAAACTTTTCTGCTGAAACCACACAATGGATTCCTTTGGAAGGAAATACAAGTTACTGGTAAGTATGCTTAGAATTACTTTCCAGGGTCAGTGCTGGACCAAAAGAAACAGCACTGGGTTCTCTCCCGATAACAGGTGCGTAAATCGGAATTCATAGTTTGACTGATTCTAGAGGAATATTTGTACGTTTCAAAAATGGACACTTAGAACTTTTCTATTGAAAAACACACAATGGATTCCTATGGAAGGAAATACAAGTTACTGGTAAGTACGCTTAGAATTACTTTCCAGGGTCAGTGCTGGGCTAAAAGATGCAGCACTGGGTTCTCTCCTGATAACAGGTGAGTAAATCGGAATTCATAGTTCGACTGATTTTCGAGGAATATTTGTACGTTTCAAAAAAGGACAGTTAGAAACTTTTCTGGTGAAAACCACACAATGGATTCTTATGGCAGGAAATACAAGTTACTGGTAAGTACGCTTAGAATTACTTTTCAGGGTCAGTGCTGGGCTAAAAGATGCAGCACTGGGTTCTCTCCTGATAACAGGTGAGTAAATCGGAATTCATAGTTCGGTTGATTTTAGAGGAAAGTTTGTACGTTTCAACAATGGATACTTAGAAACTTTTCTGCTGAAAACCATACAATGGATTCCTATGGAAGGAAATACAAGTTACTGGTAAGTACGCTTAGAATTTGTTTTCAGGGTCGTGCTGGGCTAAAAGATGCAGCACTGGGTTCTCTCCTGATAACAGGTGAGTAAATCGGAATTCGTAGTTCCGCTGATTTTAGAGGTATATTTGTACGTTTCAAAAATGTACACTTAGAAACTTTTCTGCTGAAAACAACACAATGGATTCCTATGGAAGGAAATACAAGTTATTGGTAAGTATGCTCAGAATTACTTTTCAGGGTCAGTGCTGGGCTAACAGATGCAGCCCTGGGTTCTCCCCTGATAACAGGTGAGTAAATCGGAATTCATAGTTCGGCTGATTTTAGAGGAATATTTTTGTGCGTTTCAAAAATGGACAATTAGAAACTTTTCTGCTGAAAACCACACAATGCATTTCTATGGAAGGAAATACAAGTTACTGGTAAGTACACTTAGAATTACTTTCCAGGGTCAGTGCTGGTCTAAAAGATGCAGCACTGGGTTCTCTCCTGATAACAGGTGAGTAAATCGGAATTTGTAGTTCGACTGATTTTAGAGGAATATTTGTGCGGTTCAAAAATGGACACGTAGAAACTTTTCTGATGAAGACCACACAATGGATTCCTATGGAAGGAAATACAAGTTACTGGAAAGTACGCTTAGAATTACTTTCCAGGGTCAGTGCTGGTCTTAAAGATGCAGCACTGGGTTCTCTCCTGATAACAGGTGAGTAAATCAGAATGTATAGTTCGACTGACTTTCGAGGAATATTTGTGCGTTTCAAAAATGGACACTTGGAAACTTCTCTGGTGAAAACCAAACAATGGATTCCTATGGAAGGAAATACATATTACTGGTAAGTACGCTTAGAATTATGTTTCAGGGTCAGTGCTGGGCTAACAGATGCAGCCCTGGGTTCTCTCCTGATAACAGGTGTGTAAATCGCAATTCGTAGTTTGGCTGATTTTAGAGGAATATTTGTGCATTTCAAAAATGGACACTTAGAAACTTTTCTGCTGAAAACCACACAATGGATTCCTATGGAAGGAAATACAAGTTACTGGTAAGTACGCTTAGAATTACTTTCCAGGGTCAGTGCTGGGCTAAAAGATGCAGCACTGGGTGCTATCCTGATAACAGGTGAGTAAATCGGAATTCGTAGTTCGGCTGATTTTATAGGAATATTCGTACGTTTCAAAAATGTACACTTAAAAACTTTTCTGGTGAAAACCACATAATGGATTCCTAAGGAAGGAAATACAAGTTACTGGTAGGTACGCTTAGAATTACTTTTCGGGGAGAGTGCTGCGCTAAAAGATGCAGCACTGGGTTCCCTCCTGATAACAGGTGAGTAAATCGAAATTCTTAGTTCGGTTGATTTTAGAGGAAAATATGTACGTTTCAACAATGGATACTTAGAAACTTTTCTGATGAAGACCACACAATGGATTCCTATGGAAGGAAATACAAGTTACTGGTAAGTACGCTTAGAATTACTTTCCAGGGTCAGTGCTGGTCTTAAAGATGCAGCACTGGGTTCTCTCCTGATAACAGGTGAGTAAATCGGAATGTGTAGTTCAACTGATTTTAGAGGAATATTTGTACATTTAAAAAATGGACACTTAGAAACTTTTCTGATGAAGACCACACAATGGATTCCTATGGAAGGAAATACAAGTTACTGGTAAGTACTCTTAGAATTACTTTCCAGGGTCAGTGCTGGGCTAAAAGATGCAGCACTGGGTTCTCTCCTGATAACAGGTGAGTAAATCGGAATTCATAGTTCGACTGATTTTCGAGGAATATTTGTGCGTTTCAAAAATGGACATTTAGAAACTTTTCTGGTGAAATCCACACAATGGATTCCTATGGAAGGAAATACAAGTTACTGGTAAGTACGCTTAGAATTACATTTCAGGGTCAGTGCTGGGCTAACAGATGCAGCCCTGGGTTCTCTCCTGATAACAGGTGAGTAAAGCGGATATCATAGTTTGACTGATTTTAGAGGAATATTTATACGTTTCAAAAATGGACACTTTGAAACTTTTCTGCTGAAACCACACAATGGATTCCTTTGGAAGGAAATACAAGTTACTGGTAAGTATGCTTAGAATTACTTTCCAGGGTCAGTGCTGGACTAAAAGAAACAGCACTGGGTTCTCTCCCAATAACAGGTGAGTAAATTGGAATTCATAGTTTGACTGATTCTAGAGGAATATTTGTACGTTTCAAAAATGGACACTTAGAAACTTTTCTGTTGAAAAACACACAATAGATTCCTATGGAAGGAAATACAAGTTACTGGTAAGTACACTTAGAATTACTTTCCAGGGTCAGTGCTGGGCTAAAAGATGCAGCACTGGGTTCTCTCCTGATAACAGGTGAGTAAATCGGAATTCATAGTTCGACTGATTTTCGAGGAATATTTGTACGTTTCAAAAAAGGACAGTTAGAAACTTTTCTGGTGAAAACCACACAATGGATTCCTATGGCAGGAAATACAAGTTACTGGTAAGTACGCTTAGAATTACTTTTCAGGGTCAGTGCTGGGCTAAAAGATGCAGCACTGGGTTCTCTCCTGATAACAGGTGAGTAAATTGGAATTCATAGTTCGGTTGATTTTAGAGGAAAATTTGTACGTTTCAACAATGGAAACTTAGAAACTTTTCTGCTGAAAACCATACAATGGATTCCTATGGAAGGAAATACAAGTTACTGGTAAGTACGCTTAGAATTACTTTTCAGGGTCGTGCTGGGCTAAAAGATGCAGCACTGGGTTCTCTCCTGATAACAGGTGAGTAAATCGAAATTCGTAGTTCCGCTGATTTTAGAGGTATATTTGTACGTTTCAAAAATGTACACTTAGAAACTTTTCTGCTGAAAACAACACAATGGATTCCTATGGAAGGAAATACAAGTTATTGGTAAGTATGCTTAGAATTACTTTTCAGGGTCAGTGCTGGGCTAACAGATGCAGCCCTGGGTTCTCTCCTGATAACAGGTGAGTAAATTGGAATTCATAGTTCGACTGATTTTCGAGGAATATTTGTGTGTTTCAAAAATGGACACTTAGAAACTTTTCTGGTGAAATCCACACAATGGATTCCTATGGAAGGAAATACAAGTTACTGGTAAGTACGCTTAGAATTACATTTCAGGGTCAGTGCTGGGCTAACAGATGCAGCCCTGGGTTCCCTCCTGATAACAGGTGAGTAAAGCGGACTTCATAGTTTGACTGATTTTAGAGGAATATTTATACGTTTCAAAAATGGACACTTTGAAACTTTTCTGCTGAAACCACACAATGGATTCCTTTGGAAGGAAATACAAGTTACTGGTAAGTACACTTAGAATTACTTTCCAGGGTCAGTGCTGGGCTAAAAAATGCAGCACTGGGTTCTCTCCTGATAACAGGTGAGTAAATCGGAATTCATAGTTCGACTGACTTTCGAGGAATATTTGTGCGTTTCAAAAATGGACACTTGGAAACTTCTCTGGTGAAAACCACACAATGGATTCCTATGGAAGGAAATACAAATTACTGGTAAGTACGATTAGAATTATGTTTCAGGGTCAGTGCTGGGCTAACAGATGCAGCCCTGGGTTCTCTCCTGATAACAGGTGTGTAAATCGCAATTCGTAGTTTGGCTAATTTTAGAGGAATATTTGTGCATTTCAAAAATGGACACTTAGAAACTTTTCTGCTGAAAACCACACAATGGATTCCTATGGAAGGAAATACAAGTTACTGGTAAGTACGCTTAAAATTACTTTCCAGGGTCAGTGCTGGGCTATAAGATGCAGCACTGGGTTCTATCCTGATAACAGGTGAGTAAATCGGAATTCGTAGTTCGGCTGATTTTATAGGAATATTCGTACGTTTCAAAAATGTACATTTAGAAACTTTTCTGGTGAAAACCACATAATGGATTCCTAAGGAAGGAAATACAAGTTACTGGTAGGTACGCTTAGAATTACTTTTCGGGGACAGTGCTGGGCTAAAAGATGCAGCACTGGGTTCCCTCCTAATAACAGGTGAGTAAATCGGAATTCATAGTTCGGTTGATTTTAGAGGAAAATATGTACGTTTCAACAATGGATACTAAGAAACTTTTCTGCTGAAAACCATACAATGGATTTCTATGGAAGGAAATACAAGTTACTGGTAAGTAGGCTTAGAATTACTTTCCAGGGCCAGTGCTGGTCTAAAAAATGCAGCACTGGGTTCTCTCCCGATAACAGGTGAGTAAATCGGAATTTGTAGTTCAACTGATTTTAGAGGAATATTTTTACATTTCAAAAATGGACACTTAGAAACTTTTCTGATGAAGACCACACAATGGATTCCTATGGAATGAAATACAAGTTACTGGTAAGTACGCTTAGAATTACTTTCCAGGGTCAGTGCTGGTCTTAAAGATGCAGCACTGGGTTCTCTCCTGATAACAGGTGAGTAAATCAGAATGTGTAGTTCGACTGATTTTAGAGGAATATTTGTACATTTAAAAAATGGACACTTAGAAACTTTTCTGATGAAGACCACACAATGGATTCCTATGGAAGGACATACAAGTTACTGGTAAGTACTCTTAGAATTACTTTCCAGGGTCAGTGCTGGGCTAAAAAATGCAGCACTGGGTTCTCTCCTGATAACAGGTGAGTAAATCGGAATTCATAGTTCGACTGACTTTCGAGGAATATTTGTGCGTTTCAAAAATGGACACTTGGAAACTTCTCTGGTGAAAACCACACAATGGATTCCTATGGAAGGAAATACAAATTACTGGTAAGTACGCTTAGAATTATGTTTCAGGGTCAGTGCTGGGCTAACAGATGCAGCCCTGGGTTCTCTCCTGATAACAGGTGTGTAAATCGCAATTCGTAGTTTGGCTGATTTTAGAGAAATATTTGTGCATTTCAAAAATGGACACTTAGAAACTTTTCTGCTGAAAACCACACAATGGATTCCTATGGAAGGAAATACAAGTTACTGGTAAGTACGCTTAGAATTACTTTCCAGGGTCAGTGCTGGGCTAAAAGATGCAGCACTGGGTGCTATCCTGATAACAGGTGAGTAAATCGGAATTCGTAGTTCGGCTGATTTTATAGGAATATTCGTACGTTTCAAAAATGTACACTTAGAAACTTTTCTGGTGAAAACCACATAATGGATTCCTAAGGAAGGAAATACAAGTTACTGGTAGGTACGCTTAGAATTACTTTTCGGGGACAGTGCTGGGCTAAAAGATGCAGCACTGGGTTCCCTCCTGATAACAGGTGAGTAAATCGGAATTCCTAGTTCGGTTGATTTTAGAGGAAAATATGCACGTTTCAACAATGGATACTTAGAAACTTTTCTGATGAAGACCACACAATGGATTCCTATGGAAGGAAATACAAGTTACTGGTAAGTACGCTTAGAATTACTTTCCAGGGTCAGTGCTGGTCTTAAATATGCAGCACTGGGTTCTCTCCTGATAACAGGTGAGTAAATCGGAATGTGTAGTTCGACTGATTTTAGAGGAATATTTGTACATTTAAAAAATGGACACTTAGAAACTTTTCTGATGAAGACCACACAATGGATTCCTATGGAAGGAAATACAAGTTACTGGTAAGTACTCTTAGAATTACTTTCCAGGGTCAGTGCTGGGCTAAAAGATGCAGCACTGGGTTCTCTCCTGATAACAGGTGAGTAAATCGGAATTCATAGTTCGACTGATTTTCGAGGAATATTTGTGTGTTTCAAAAATGGACACTTAGAAACTTTCTGGTGAAATCCATACAATGGATTCCTATGGAAGGAAATACAAGTTACTGGTAAGTACGCTTAGAATTACTTTTCAGGGTCGTGCTGGGCTAAAAGATGCAGCACTGGGTTCTCTCCTGATAACAGGTGAGTAAATCGGAATTCGTAGTTCCGCTGATTTTAGAGGTATATTTGTACGTTTCAAAAATGTACACTTAGAAACTTTTCTGCTGAAAACAACACAATGGATTCCTATGGAAGGAAATACAAGTTATTGGTAAGTATGCTTAGAATTACTTTTCAGGGTCAGTGCTGGGCTAACAGATGCAGCCCTGGGTTCTCCCCTGATAACATGTGAGTAAATCGGAATTCACAGTTCGGCTGATTTTAGAGGAATATTTTTGTGCGTTTCAAAAATGGACAATTAGAAACTTTTCTGCTGAAAAACACACAATTTATTTCTATGGAAGGAAATACAAGTTACTGGTAAGTACGCTTAGAATTACTTTCCAGGGTCAGTGCTGGTCTAAAAGATGCAGCACTGGGTTCTCTCCTGATAACAGATGAGTAAATCGGAATTTGTAGTTCGACTGATTTTAGAGGAATATTTTTACATTTCAAAAATGGACACTTAGAAACTTTTCTGATGAAGACCACACAATGGATTCCTATTGAAGGAAATACAAGTTACTGGTAAGTACGCTTAGAATTACTTTCCAGGGTCAGTGCTGGTCTTAAAGATGCAGCACTGGGTTCTCTCCTGATAACAGGTGAGTAAATCAGAATGTGTAGTTCGACTGATTTTAGAGGAATATTTGTACATTTAAAAAATGGACACTTAGAAACTTTTCTGATGAAGTCCACACAATGGATTCCTATGGAAGGAAATACAAGTTACTGGTAAGTACTCTTAGAATTACTTTCCAGGGTCAGTGCTGGGCTAAAAAATGCAGCACTGGGTTCTCTCCTGATAACAGGTGAGTAAATCGGAATTCATAGTTCGACTGAGTTTCGAGGAATATTTGTGCGTTTCAAAAATGGACACTTGGAAACTTCTCTGGTGAAAACCACACAATGGATTCCTATGGAAGGAAATACAAATTACTGGTAAGTACGCTTAGAATTATGTTTCAGGGTCAGTGCTGGGCTAACAGATGCAGCCCTGGGTTCTCTCCTGATAACAGGTGTGTAAATCGCAATTCGTAGTTTGGCTGATTTTAGAGGAATATTTGTGCATTTCAAAAATGGACACTTAGAAACTTTTCTGCTGAAAACCACACAATGGATTCCTATGGAAGGAAATACAAGTTACTGGTAAGTACGCTTAGAATTACTTTCCAGGGTTAGTGCTGGGCTAAAAGATGCAGCACTGGGTTCTATCCTGATAACAGGTGAGTAAATCGGAATTCGTAGTTCGGCTGATTTTATAGGAATATTCGTACGTTTCAAAAATGTACACTTAGAAACTTTTCTGGTGAAAACCACATAATGGATTCCTAAGGAAGGAAATACAAGTTACTGGTATGTACGCTTAGAATTACTTTTCGGGGACAGTGCTGGGCTAAAAGATGCAGCACTGGGTTCCCTCCTAATAACAGGTGAGTAAATCGGAATTCATAGTTCGGTTGATTTTAGAGGAAAATATGTACGTTTCAACAATGGATACTTAGAAACTTTTCTGCTGAAAACCATACAATGGATTTCTATGGAAGGAAATACAAGTTACTGGTAAGTACGCTTAGAATTACTTTCCAGGGACAGTGCTGGTCTAAAAAATGCAGCACTGGGTTCTCTCCCGATAACAGGTGAGTAAATCGGAATTTGTAGTTCGACTGATTTTAGAGGAATATTTTTACATTTCAAAAATGGACACTTAGAAACTTTTCTGATGAAGACCACACAATGGATTCCTATGGAAGGAAATACAAGTTACTGGTAAGTACGCTTAGAATTACTTTCCAGGGTCAGTGCTGGTCTTAAAGATGCAGCACTGGGTTCTCTCCTGATAACAGGTGAGTAAATCGGAATATGTAGTTCGACTGATTTTAGAGGAATATTTGTACATTTAAAAAATGGACACTTAGAAACTTTTCTGATGAAGACCACACAATGGATTCCTATGGAAGGAAATACAAGTTACTGGTAAGTACTCTTAGAATTACTTTCCAGGGTCAGTGCTGGGCTAAAAGATGCAGCACTGGATTCTCTCCTGATAACAGGTGAGTAAATCGGAATTCATAGTTCGACTGATTTTCGAGGAATATTTGTGCATTTCAAAAATGGACACTTAGAAACTTTTCTGGTGAAATCCACACAATGGATTCCTATGGAAGGAAATACAAGTTACTGGTAAGTACGCTTAGAATTACATTTCAGGGTCAGTGCTGGGCTAACAGATGCAGCCCTGGGTTCTCTCCTGATAACAGGTGAGTAAAGCGGACTTCATAGTTTGACTGATTTTAGAGGAATATTTATACGTTTCAAAAATGGACACTTTGAAACTTTTCTGCTGAAACCACACAATGGATTCCTTTGGAAGGAAATACAAGTTACTGGTAAGTACACTTAGAATTACTTTCCAGGGTCAGTGCTCGGCTAAAAGATGCAGCACTGGGTTCTCTCCTGATAACAGGTGAGTAAATCGGAATTCATAGTTCGACTGATTTTCGAGGAATATTTGTACGTTTCAAAAAAGGACAGTTAGAAACTTTTCTGGTGAAAACCACACAATGGATTCCTATGGCAGGAAATACAAGTTACTGGTAAGTACGCTTAGAATTACTTTTCAGGGTCAGTGCTGGGCTAAAAGATGCAGCACTGGGTTCTCTCCTGATAACAGGTGAGTAAATCGGAATTCATAGTTCGGTTGATTTTAGAGGAAAATTTGTACGTTTCAACAATGGATACTTAGAAACTTTTCTGCTGAAAACCATACAATGGATTCCTATGGAAGGAAATACAAGTTACTGGTAAGTACGCTTAGAATTACTTTTCAGGGTCGTGCTGGGCTAAAAGATGCAGCACTGGGTTCTCTCCTGATAACAGGTGAGTAAATCGGAATTCGTAGTTCCGCTGATTTTAGAGGTATATTTGTACGTTTCAAAAATGTACACTTAGAAACTTTTCTGCTGAAAACAACACAATGGATTCCTATGGAAGGAAATACAAGTTATTGGTAAGTATGCTTAGAATTACTTTTCAGGGTCAGTGCTGGGCTAACAGATGCAGCCCTGGGTTCTCTCCTGATAACAGGTGAGTAAATCGGAATTCATAGTTCGACTGATTTTCGAGGAATATTTGTGTGTTTCAAAAATGGACACTTAGAAACTTTTCTGGTGAAATCCACACAATGGATTCCTATGGAAGGAAATACAAGTTACTGGTAAGTACGCTTAGAATTACATTTCAGGGTCAGTGCTGGGCTAACAGATGCAGCCCTGGGTTCCCTCCTGATAACAGGTGAGTAAAGCGGACTTCATAGTTTGACTGATTTTAGAGGAATATTTATACGTTTCAAAAATGGACACTTTGAAACGTTTCTGCTGAAACCACACAATGGATTCCTTTGGAAGGAAATACAAGTTACTGGTAAGTACACTTAGAATTACTTTCCAGGGTCAGTGCTGGGCTAAAAGATGCAGCACTGGGTTCTCTCCTGATAACAGGTGAGTAAATCGGAATTCATAGTTCGACTGATTTTCGAGGAATATTTGTACGTTTCATAAAAGGACAGTTAGAAACTTTTCTGGTGAAAACCACACAATGGATTCCTATGGCAGGAAATACAAGTTACTGGTAAGTATGCTTAGAATTACTTTTCAGGGTCAGTGCTGGGCTAAAAGATGCAGCACTGGGTTCTCTCCTGATAACAGGTGAGTAAATCGGAATTCATAGTTCGGTTCATTTTAGAGGAATATTTGTACGTTTCAAAAATGGACACTTATAAACTTTTCTGCTGAAAACCACACAATGGATTCCTATGGAAGGAAATACAAGTTACTGGTAAGTACACTTAGAATTACTTTCCAGGGTCAGTGCTGGGCTAAAAGATGCAGCACTGGGTTCTCTCCGGATAACAGGTGAGTAAATCGGAATTCATAGTTCGACTGATTTTCGAGGAATATTTGTACGTTTCAATAATGGAGACTTAGAAACTTTTTTGCTGAAAACCACACAATGGATTCCTATGGAAGGAAATACAAGTTACTGGTAAGTATGCTTAGAATTACTTTTCAGCGTAAGTGCTGGGCTAACAGATGCAGCACTGGGTTCTCTCCTGATAACAGGTGAGTAAATCCAAATTCGTAGTTCGACTGATTTTAGAGGAATATTTGTACGTTTCAAAAATGGAGACTTAGAAACTTTTCTGGTGAAAACCACATAATGGATTCCTAAGGAAGGAAATACAAGTTACTGGTAGGTACGCTTAGAATTACTTTTCGGGGACAGTGCTGGGCTAAAAGATGCAGCACTGGGTTCCCTCCTGATAACAGGTGAGTAAATCGGAATTCATAGTTCGGTTGATTTTAGAGGAAAATATGTACGTTTCAACAATGGATACTTAGAAACTTTTCTGCTGAAAACCATACAATGGATTTCTATGAAAGGAAATACAAGTTACTGGTAATTACGCTTAGAATTACTTTCCAGGGCCAGTGCTGGTCTAAAAAATGCAGCACTGGGTTCTCTCCCAATAACAGGTGAGTAAATCGGAATTTGTAGTTCGACTGATTTTAGAGGAATATTTTTACATTTCAAAAATGGACACTTAGAAACTTTTCTGATGAAGACCACACAATGGATTCCTATGGAAGGAAATACAAGTTACTGGTAAGTACGCTTAGAATTACTTTCCAGGGTCAGTGCTGGGCTAAAAGATGCAGCACTGGGTTCCCTCCTGATAACAGGTGAGTAAATCGGAATTCATAGTTCGGTTGATTTTAGAGGAAAATATGTACGTTTCAACAATGGATACTTAGAAACTTTTCTGCTGAAAACCATACAATGGATTTCTATGAAAGGAAATACAAGTTACTGGTAAGTACGCTTAGAATTACTTTCCAGGGTCAGTGCTGGGCTAAAAGATGCAGCACTGGATTCTCTCCTGATAACAGGTGAGTAAATCGGAATTCATAGTTCGACTGATTTTCGAGGAATATTTGTGCATTTCAAAAATGGACACTTAGAAACTTTTCTGGTGAAATCCACACAATGGATTCCTATGGAAGGAAATACAAGTTACTGGTAAGTACGCTTAGAATTACATTTCAGGGTCAGTGCTGGGCTAACAGATGCAGCCCTGGGTTCTCTCCTGATAACAGGTGAGTAAAGCGGACTTCATAGTTTGACTGATTTTAGAGGAATATTTATACGTTTCAAAAATGGACACTTTGAAACTTTTCTGCTGAAACCACACAATGGATTCCTTTGGAAGGAAATACAAGTTACTGGTAAGTACACTTAGAATTACTTTCCAGGGTCAGTGCTCGGCTAAAAGATGCAGCACTGGGTTCTCTCCTGATAACAGGTGAGTAAATCGGAATTCATAGTTCGACTGATTTTCGAGGAATATTTGTACGTTTCAAAAAAGGACAGTTAGAAACTTTTCTGGTGAAAACCACACAATGGATTCCTATGGCAGGAAATACAAGTTACTGGTAAGTACGCTTAGAATTACTTTTCAGGGTCATTGCTGGGCTAAAAGATGCAGCACTGGGTTCTCTCCTGATAACAGGTGAGTAAATCGGAATTCATAGTTCGGTTGATTTTAGAGGAAAATTTGTACGTTTCAACAATGGATACTTAGAAACTTTTCTGCTGAAAACCATACAATGGATTCCTATGGAAGGAAATACAAGTTACTGGTAAGTACGCTTAGAATTACTTTTCAGGGTCGTGCTGGGCTAAAAGATGCAGCACTGGGTTCTCTCCTGATAACAGGTGAGTAAATCGGAATTCGTAGTTCCGCTGATTTTAGAGGTATATTTGTACGTTTCAAAAATGTACACTTAGAAACTTTTCTGCTGAAAACAACACAATGGATTCCTATGGAAGGAAATACAAGTTATTGGTAAGTATGCTTAGAATTACTTTTCAGGGTCAGTGCTGGGCTAACAGATGCAGCCCTGGGTTCTCTCCTGATAACAGGTGAGTAAATCGGAATTCATAGTTCGACTGATTTTCGAGGAATATTTGTGTGTTTCAAAAATGGACACTTAGAAACTTTTCTGGTGAAATCCACACAATGGATTCCTATGGAAGGAAATACAAGTTACTGGTAAGTACGCTTAGAATTACATTTCAGGGTCAGTGCTGGGCTAACAGATGCAGCCCTGGGTTCCCTCCTGATAACAGGTGAGTAAAGCGGACTTCATAGTTTGACTGATTTTAGAGGAATATTTATACGTTTCAAAAATGGACACTTTGAAACGTTTCTGCTGAAACCACACAATGGATTCCTTTGGAAGGAAATACAAGTTACTGGTAAGTACACTTAGAATTACTTTCCAGGGTCAGTGCTGGGCTAAAAGATGCAGCACTGGGTTCTCTCCTGATAACAGGTGAGTAAATCGGAATTCATAGTTCGACTGATTTTCGAGGAATATTTGTACGTTTCATAAAAGGACAGTTAGAAACTTTTCTGGTGAAAACCACACAATGGATTCCTATGGCAGGAAATACAAGTTACTGGTAAGTACGCTTAGAATTACTTTTCAGGGTCAGTGCTGGGCTAAAAGATGCAGCACTGGGTTCTCTCCTGATAACAGGTGAGTAAATCGGAATTCATAGTTCGGTTCATTTTAGAGGAATATTTGTACGTTTCAAAAATGGACACTTATAAACTTTTCTGCTGAAAACCACACAATGGATTCCTATGGAAGGAAATACAAGTTACTGGTAAGTACACTTAGAATTACTTTCCAGGGTCAGTGCTGGGCTAAAAGATGCAGCACTGGGTTCTCTCCGGATAACAGGTGAGTAAATCGGAATTCATAGTTCGACTGATTTTCGAGGAATATTTGTACGTTTCAATAATGGAGACTTAGAAACTTTTTTGCTGAAAACCACACAATGGATTCCTATGGAAGGAAATACAAGTTACTGGTAAGTATGCTTAGAATTACTTTTCAGCGTAAGTGCTGGGCTAACAGATTCAGCACTGGGTTCTCTCCTGATAACAGGTGAGTAAATCCAAATTCGTAGTTCGACTGATTTTAGAGGAATATTTTTACGTTTCAAAAATGGAGACTTAGAAACTTTTCTGGTGAAAACCACATAATGGATTCCTAAGGAAGGAAATACAAGTTACTGGTAGGTACGCTTAGAATTACTTTTCGGGGACAGTGCTGGGCTAAAAGATGCAGCACTGGGTTCCCTCCTGATAACAGGTGTGTAAATCGGAATTCATAGTTCGGTTGATTTTAGAGGAAAATATGTACGTTTCAACAATGGATACTTAGAAACTTTTCTGCTGAAAACCATACAATGGATTTCTATGAAAGGAAATACAAGTTACTGGTAAGTACGCTTAGAATTACTTTCCAGGGCCAGTGCTGGTCTAAAAAATGCAGCACTGGGTTCTCTCCCGATAACAGGTGAGTAAATCGGAATTTGTAGTTCGACTGATTTTAGAGGAATATTTTTACATTTCAAAAATGGACACTTAGAAACTTTTCCGATGAAGACCACACAATGGATTCCTATGGAAGGAAATACAAGTTACTGGTAAGTACGCTTAGAATTACTTTCCAGGGTCAGTGCTGGTCTTAAAGATGCAGCACTGGGTTCTCTCCTGATAACAGGTGAGTAAATCGGAATGTGTAGTTCGACTGATTTTAGAGGAATATTTGTACATTTAAAAAATGGACACTTAGAAACTTTTCTGATGAAGACCACACAATGGATTCCTATGGAAGGAAATACAAGTTACTGGTAAGTACTCTTAGAATTACTTTCCAGGATCAGGGCTGGGCTAAAAGATGCAGCACTGGGTTCTCTCCTGATAACAGGTGAGTAAATCGGAATTCATAGTTCGGCTGATTTTAGAGGAATATTTATAAGTTTTAAAAATGGACACTTAGAACTTTTCTGCTGAAAACAAATCAATGGATTCCTATGGAAGGAAATACAAGTTACTGGTAAGTACGCTTAGAATTACATTTCAGGGTCAGTGCTGGGCTAACAGATGCAGCCCTGGGTTCTCTCCTGATAACAGGTGAGTAAAGCGGACATCATAGTTTGACTGATTTTAGAGGAATATTTATACGTTTCAAAAATGGACACTTTGAAACTTTTCTGCTGAAACCACACAATGGATTCCTTTGGAAGGAAATACAAGTTACTGGTAAGTATGCTTAGAATTACTTTCCAGGGTCAGTGCTGGACTAAAAGAAACAGCACTGGGTTCTCTCCCGATAACAGGTGAGTAAATTGGAATTCATAGTTTGACTGATTCTAGAGGAATATTTGTACGTTTCAAAAATGGACACTTAGAAACTTTTCTGTTGAAAAACACACAAAGGATTCCTATGGAAGGAAATACAAGTTACTGGTAAGTACACTTAGAATTACTTTCCAGGGTCAGTGCTGGGCTAAAAGATGCAGCACTGGGTTCTCTCCTGATTACAGGTGAGTAAATCGGAATTCATAGTTCGACTGATTTTCGAGGAATATTTGTACGTTTCAAAAAAGGACAGTTAGAAACTTTTTTGGTGAAAACCACACAATGGATTCCTATGGCAGGAAATACAAGTTACTGGTAAGTACGCTTAGAATTACTTTTCAGGGTCAGTGCTGGGCTAAAAGATGCAGCACTGGGTTCTCTCCTGATAACAGGTGAGTAAATCGGAATTCATAGTTCGGTTGATTTTAGAGGAAAATTTGTACGTTTCAACAATGGATACTTAGAAACTTTTCTGCTGAAAACCATACAATGGATTCCTATGGAAGGAAATACAAGTTACTGGTAAGTACGCTTAGAATTACTTTTCAGGGTCGTGCTGGGCTAAAAGATGCAGCACTGGGTTCTCTCCTGATAACAGGTGAGTAAATCGGAATTCGTAGTTCCGCTGATTTTAGAGGTATATTTGTACGTTTCAAAAATGTACACTTAGAAACTTTTCTGCTGAAAACAACACAATGGATTCCTATGGAAGGAAATACAAGTTATTGGTAAGTATGCTTAGAATTACTTTTCAGGGTCAGTGCTGGGCTAACAGATGCAGCCCTGGGTTCTCCCCTGATAACAGGTGAGTAAATCGGAATTCACAGTTCGGCTGATTTTAGAGGAATATTTTTGTGCGTTTCAAAAATGGACAATTAGAAACTTTTCTGCTGAAAAACACACAATGCATTTCTATGGAATGAAATACAAGTTACTGGTAAGTACGCTTAGAATTACTTTCCAGGGTCAGTGCTGGTCTAAAAGATGCAGCACTGGGTTCTCTCCTGATAACAGATGAGTAAATCGGAATTTGTAGTTCGACTGTTTTTAGAGGAATATTTTTACATTTCAAAAATGGACACTTAGAAACTTTTCTGATGAAGAACACACAATGGATTCCTATTGAAGGAAATACAAGTTACTGGTAAGTACGCTTAGAATTACTTTCCAGGGTCAGTGCTGGTCTTAAAGATGCAGCACTGGGTTCTCTCCTGATAACAGGTGAGTAAATCAGAATGTGTAGTTCGACTGATTTTAGAGGAATATTTGTACATTTAAAAAATGGACACTTAGAAACTTTTCTGATGAAGACCACACAATGGATTCCTATGGAAGGAAATACAAGTTATTGGTAAGTACTCTTAGAATTACTTTCCAGGGTCAGTGCTGGGCTAAAAAATGCAGCACTGGGTTCTCTCCTGATAACAGGTGAGTAAATCGGAATTCGTAGTTCCGCTGATTTTAGAGGTATATTTGTACGTTTCAAAAATGTACACTTAGAAACTTTTCTGCTGAAAACAACACAATGGATTCCTATGGAAGGAAATACAAGTTATTGGTAAGTACTCTTAGAATTACTTTCCAGGGTCAGTGCTGGGCTAAAAAATGCAGCACTGGGTTCTCTCCTGATAACAGGTGAGTAAATCGGAATTCATAGTTCGACTGACTTTCGAGGAATATTTGTGCGTTTCAAAAATGGACACTTGGAAACTTCTCTGGTGAAAACCACACAATGGATTCCTATGGAAGGAAATACAAATTACTGGTAAGTACGCTTAGAATTACTTTCCAGGGTCAGTGCTGGGCTAAAAGATGCAGCACTGGGTTCTCTCCTGATAACAGGTGAGTAAATCGGAATTCATAGTTCGACTGATTTTCGAGGAATATTTGTACGTTTCAAAAAAGGACAGTTAGAAACTTTTCTGGTGAAAACCACACAATGGATTCCTATGGAAGGAAATACAAGTTATTGGTAAGTATGCTTAGAATTACTTTTCAGGGTCAGTGCTGGGCTAACAGATGCAGCCCTGGGTTCTCCCCTGATAACAGGTGAGTAAATCGTAATTCACAGTTCGGCTGATTTTAGAGGAATATTTTTGTGCGTTTCAAAAATGGACAATTAGAAACTTTTCTGCTGAAAAACACACAATGCATTTCTATGGAAGGAAAAACAAGTTACTGGTAAGTACGCTTAGAATTACTTTCCAGGGTCAGTGCTGGTCTAAAAGATGCAGCACTGGGTTCTCTCCAGATAACAGGTGAGTAAATCGGAATTCATAGTTCGGCTGATTTTAGAGGAATATTTTTGTGCGTTTCAAAAATGGACAATTAGAAACTTTTCTGCTGAAAACCACACAATGCATTTCTATGGAAGGAAATACAAGTTACTGGTAAGTACGCTTAGAATTACTTTCCAGGGTCAGTGCTAGTCTAAAAGATGCAGCACTGGGTTCTCTCCTGATAACAGGTGAGTAAATCGGAATTTGTAGTTCGACTGATTTTAGAGGAATATTTTTACATTTCAAAAATGGACACTTAGAAACTTTTCTGATGAAGACCACACAATGGATTCCTATTGAAGGAAATACAAATTACTGGTAAGTACGCTTAGAATTACTTTCCAGGGTCAGTGCTGGTCTTAAAGATGCAGCACTGGGTTCTCTCCTGATAACAGGTGAGTAAATCAGAATGTGTAGTTCGACTGATTTTAGAGGAATATTTGTACATTTAAAAAATGGACACTTAGAAACTTTTCTGATGAAGACCACACAATGGATTCCTATGGAAGGAAATACAAGTTACTGGTAAGTACTTTTAGAATTACTTTCCAGGGTCAGTGCTGGGCTAAAAAAATGCAGCACTGGGTTCTCTCCTGATACCAGGTGAGTAAATCGGAATTCATAGTTCGACTGACTTTCGAGGAATATTTGTGCGTTTCAAAAATGGACACTTGGAAACTTCTCTGGTGAAAACCACACAATGGATTCCTATGGAAGGAAATACAAATTACTGGTAAGTACGCTTAGAATTACTTTCCAGGGTCAGTGCTGGTCTTAAAGATGCAGCACTGGGTTCTCTCCTGATAACAGGTGAGTAAATCGGAATGTGTAGTTCGACTGATTTTAGAGGAATATTTGTACATTTAAAAAATGGACACTTAGAAACTTTTCTGATGAAGACCACACAATGGATTCCTATGGAAGGAAATACAAGTTACTGGTAAGTACTCTTAGAATTACTTTCCAGGGTCAGTGCTGGGCTAAAAGATGCAGCACTGGGTTCTCTCCTGATAACAGGTGAGTAAATCAGAATTCATAGTTCGACTGATTTTCGAGGAATATTTGTGCGTTTCAAAAATGGACACTTAGAAACTTTTCTGGTGAAATCCACACAATGGATTCCTATGGAAGGAAATACAAGTTACTGGTAAGTACGCTTAGAATTACATTTCAGGGTCAGTGCTGGGCTAACAGATGCAGCCCTGGGTTCTCTCCTGATAACAGGTGAGTAAAGCAGACATCATAGTTTGACTGATTTTAGAGGAATATTTATACGTTTCAAAAATGGACACTTTGAAACTTTTCTGCTGAAACCACACAATGGATTCCTTTGGAAGGAAATACAAGTTACTGGTAAGTATGCTTAGAATTACTTTCCAGGGTCAGTGCTGGACTAAAAGAAACAGCACTGGGTTCTCTCCCGATAACAGGTGAGTAAATTGGAATTCATAGTTTGACTGATTCTAGAGGAATATTTGTACGTTTCAAAAATGGACACTTAGAAACTTTTCTGTTGAAAAACACACAATGGATTCCTATGGAAGGAAATACAAGTTACTGGTAAGTACACTTAGAATTACTTTCCAGGGTCAGTGCTGGGCTAAAAGATGCAGCACTGGGTTCTCTCCTGATAACAGGTGAGTAAATCGGAATTCATAGTTCGACTGATTTTCGATGAATATTTGTACGTTTCAAAAAAGGACAGTTAGAAACTTTTCTGGTGAAAACCACACAATGGATTCCTATGGCAGGAAATACAAGTTACTGGTAAGTACGCTTAGAATTACTTTTCAGGGTCAGTGCTGGGCTAAAAGATGCAGCACTGGGTTCTCTCCTGATAACAGGTGAGTAAATCGGAATTCATAGTTCGGTTGATTTTAGAGGAAAATTTGTACGTTTCAACAATGGATACTTAGAAACTTTTCTGCTGAAAACCATACAATGGATTCCTATGGAAGGAAATACAAGTTACTGGTAAGTACGCTTAGAATTACTTTTCAGGGTCGTGCTGGGCTAAAAGATGCAGCACTGGGTTCTCTCCTGATAACAGGTGAGTAAATCGGAATTCGTAGTTCCGCTGATTTTAGAGGTATATTTGTACGTTTCAAAAATGTACACTTAGAAACTTTTCTGCTGAAAACAACACAATGGATTCCTATGGAAGGAAATACAAGTTATTGGTAAGTATGCTTAGAATTACTTTTCAGGGTCAGTGCTGGGCTAACAGATGCAGCCCTGGGTTCTCCCCTGATAACAGGTGAGTAAATCGGAATTCACAGTTCGGCTGATTTTAGAGGAATATTTTTGTGCGTTTCAAAAATGGACAATTAGAAACTTTTCTGCTGAAAAACACACAATGCATTTCTATGGAAGGAAATACAAGTTACTGGTAAGTACGCTTAGAATTACTTTCCAGGGTCAGTGCTGGTCTAAAAGATGCAGCACTGGGTTCTCTCCAGATAACAGGTGAGTAAATCGGAATTCATAGTTCGGCTGATTTTAGAGGAATATTTTTGTGCGTTTCAAAAATGGACAATTAGAAACTTTTCTGCTGAAAACCACACAATGCATTTCTATGGAAGGAAATACAAGTTACTGGTAAGTACGCTTAGAATTACTTTCCAGGGTCAGTGCTGGTCTAAAAGATGCAGCACTGGGTTCTCTCCTGATAACAGGTGAGTAAATCGGAATTTGTAGTTCGACTGATTTTAGAGGAATATTTTTACATTTCAAAAATGGACACTTAGAAACTTTTCTGATGAAGACCACACAATGGATTCCTATTGAAGGAAATACAAGTTACTGGTAAGTACGCTTAGAATTACTTTCCAGGGTCAGTGCTGGTCTTAAAGATGCAGCACTGGGTTCTCTCCTGATAACAGGTGAGTAAACCAGAATGTGTAGTTCGACTGATTTTAGAGGAATATTTGTACATTTAAAAAATGGACACTTAGAAACTTTTCTGATGAAGACCACACAATGGATTCCTATGGAAGGAAATACAAGTTACTGGTAAGTACTCTTAGAATTACTTTCCAGGGTCAGTGCTGGGCTAAAAAAGGCAGCACTGGGTTCTCTCCTGATAACAGGTGAGTAAATCGGAATTCATAGTTCGACTGACTTTCGAGGAATATTTGTGCGTTTCAAAAATGGACACTTGGAAACTTCTCTGGTGAAAACCACACAATGGATTCCTATGGAAGGAAATACAAATTACTGGTAAGTACGCTTAGAATTATGTTTCAGGGTCAGTGCTGGGCTAACAGATGCAGCCCTGGGTTCTCTCCTGATAACAGGTGTGTAAATCGCAATTCGTAGTTTGGCTGATTTTAGAGGAATATTTGTGCATTTCAAAAATGGACACTTAGAAACTTTTCTGCTGAAAACCACACAATGGATTCCTATGGAAGGAAATACAAGTTACTGGTAAGTACGCTTAGAATTACTTTCCAGGGTCAGTGCTGGGCTAATAGATGCAGCACTGGGTTCTATCCTGATAACAGGTGAGTAAATCGGAATTCGTGGTTCGGCTGATTTTATAGGAATATTCGTACATTTCAAAAATGTACACTTAGAAACTTTTCTGGTGAAAACCACACAATGGATTCCTAAGGAAGGAAATACAAGTTACTGGTAGGTACGCTTAGAATTACTTTTCGGGGACAGTGCTGGGCTAAAAGATGCAGCACTGGGTTCCCTCCTGAAAACAGGTGAGTAAATCGGAATTCATAGTTCGGTTGATTTTAGAGGAAAATTTGTACGTTTCAACAATGGATACTTAGAAACTTTTCTGCTGAAAACCATACAATGGATTTCAATGGAAGGAAATACAAGTTACTGGTAAGTACGCTTAGAATTACTTTCCAGGGCCAGTGCTGGTCTAAAAGATGCAGCACTGGGTTCTCTCCCGATAACAGGTGAGTAAATCGGAATTTGTAGTTCGACTGATTTTAGAGGAATATTTTTACATTTCAAAAATGGACACTTAGAAACTTTTCTGATGAAGACCACACAATGGATTCCTATGGAAGGAAATACAAGTTACTGGTAAGTACGCTTAGAATTACTTTCCAGGGTCAGTGCTGGTCTTAAAGATGCAGCACTGGGTTCTCTCCTGATAACAGGTGAGTAAATCGGAATGTGTAGTTCGACTGATTTTAGAGGAATATTTGTACATTTAAAAAATGGACACTTGGAAACTTTTCTGATGAAGACCACACAATGGATTCCTATGGAAGGAAATACAAGTTACTGGTAAGTACTCTTAGAATTACTTTCCAGGGTCAGTGCTGGGCTAAAAGATGCAGCACTGGGTTCTCTCCTGATAACAGGTGAGTAAATCGGAATTCATAGTTCGACTGATTTTCGAGGAATATTTGTGCGTTTCAAAAATGGACACTTAGAAACTTTTCTGGTGAAATCCACACAATGGATTCCTATGGAAGGAAATACAAGTTACTGGTAAGTACGCTTAGAATTACATTTCAGGGTCAGTGCTGGGCTAACAGATGCAGCCCTGGGTTCTCTCCTGATAACAGGTGAGTAAAGCGGACTTCATAGTTTGACTGATTTTAGAGGAATATTTATACGTTTCAAAAATGGACACTTTGAAACTTTTCTGCTGAAACCACACAATGGATTCCTTTGGAAGGAAATACAAGTTACTGGTAAGTATGCTTAGAATTACTTTCCAGGGTCAGTGCTAGACTAAAAGAAACAGCACTGGGTTCTCTCCCGATAACAGGTGAGTAAATCGGAATTCATAGTTTGACTGATTCTAGAGGAATATTTGTACGTTTCAAAAATGGACACTTAGAAACTTTTCTGTTGAAAAACACACAATGGATTCCTATGGAAGGAAATACAAGTTACTGGTAAGTACGCTTAGAATTACTTTCCAGGGTCAGTGCTGGGCTAAAAGATGCCGCACTGGGTTCTCTCCTGATAACAGGTGAGTAAATCGGAATTCATAGTTCGGTTGATTTTAGAGGAAAATTTGTACGTTTCAACAATGGATACTTAGAAACTTTTCTGCTGAAAACCATACAATGGATTCCTATGGAAGGAAATACAAGTTACTGGTAAGTACGCTTAGAATTACTTTTCAGGGTCGTGCTGGGCTAAAAGATGCAGCACTGGGTTCTCTCCTGATAACAGGTGAGTAAATCGGAATTCGTAGTTCCGCTGATTTTAGAGGTATATTTGTACGTTTCAAAAATGTACACTTAGAAACTTTTCTGCTGAAAACAACACAATAGATTCCTATGGAAGGAAATACAAGTTATTGGTAAGTATGCTTAGAATTACTTTTCAGGGTCAGTGCTGGGCTAACAGATGCAGCCCTGGGTTCTCCCCTGATAACAGGTGAGTAAATCGGAATTCATAGTTCGGCTGATTTTAGAGGAATATTTTTGTGCGTTTCAAAAATGGACAATTAGAAACTTTTCTGCTGAAAACCACACAATGCATTTCTATGGAAGGAAATACAAGTTACTGGTAAGTACGCTTAGAATTACTTTCCAGGGTCAGTGCTGGTCTAAAAGATGCAGCACTGGGTTCTCTCCTGATAACAGGTGAGTAAATCGGAATTCGTAGTTCCGCTGATTTTAGAGGTATATTTGTACGTTTCAAAAATGTACACTTAGAAACTTTTCTGCTGAAAACAACACAATGGATTCCTATGGAAGGAAATACAAGTTATTGGTAAGTATGCTTAGAATTACTTTTCAGGGTCAGTGCTGGGCTAACAGATGCAGCCCTGGGTTCTCCCCTGATAACAGGTGAGTAAATCGGAATTCACAGTTCGGCTGATTTTAGAGGAATATTTTTGTGCGTTTCAAAAATGGACACTGAGAAACTTTTCTGGTGAAATCCACACAATGGATTCCTATGGAAGGAAATACAAGTTACTGGTAAGTACGCTTAGAATTACATTTCAGGGTCAGTGCTGGGCTAACAGATGCAGCCCTGGGTTCTCTCCTGATAACAGGTGAGTAAAGCGGACTTCATAGTTTGACTGATTTTAGAGGAATATTTATACGTTTCAAAAATGGACACTTTGAAACTTTTCTGCTGAAACCACACAATGGATTCCTTTGGAAGGAAATACAAGTTACTGGTAAGTATGCTTAGAATTACTTTCCAGGGTCAGTGCTGGACTAAAAGAAACAGCACTGGGTTCTCTCCCGATAACAGGTGAGTAAATCGGAATTCATAGTTTGACTGATTCTAGAGGAATATTTGTACGTTTCAAAAATGGACACTTAGAAACTTTTCTGTTGAAAAACACACAATGGATTCCTATGGAAGGAAATACAAGTTACTGGTAAGTACGCTTAGAATTACTTTCCAGGGTCAGTGCTGGGCTAAAAGAGGCAGCACTGGGTTCTCTCCTGATAACAGGTGAGTAAATCGGAATTCATAGTTCGGTTGATTTTAGAGGAAAATTTGTACGTTTCAACAATGGATACTTAGAAACTTTTCTGCTGAAAACCATACAATGGATTCCTATGGAAGGAAATACAAGTTACTGGTAAGTACGCTTAGAATTACTTTTCAGGGTCGTGCTGGGCTAAAAGATGCAGCACTGGGTTCTCTCCTGATAACAGGTGAGTAAATCGGAATTCGTAGTTCCGCTGATTTTAGAGGTATATTTGTACGTTTCAAAAATGTACACTTAGAAACTTTTCTGCTGAAAACAACACAATGGATTCCTATGGAAGGAAATACAAGTTATTGGTAAGTATGCTTAGAATTACTTTTCAGGGTCAGTGCTGGGCTAACAGATGCAGCCCTGGGTTCTCCCCTGATAACAGGTGAGTAAATCGGAATTCATAGTTCGGCTGATTTTAGAGGAATATTTTTGTGCGTTTCAAAAATGGACAATTAGAAACTTTTCTGCTGAAAACCACACAATGCATTTCTATGGAAGGAAATACAAGTTACTGGTAAGTACGCTTAGAATTACTTTCCAGGGTCAGTGCTGGTCTAAAAGATGCAGCACTGGGTTCTCTCCTGATAACAGGTGAGTAAATTGGAATTTGTAGTTTGACTGATTTTAGAGGAATATTTTTACATTTCAAAAATGGACACTTAGAAACTTTTCTGATGAAGACCACACAATGGATTCCTATGGAAGGAAATACAAGTTACTGGTAAGTACGCTTAGAATTACTTTCCAGGGTCAGTGCTGGTCTTAAAGATGCAGCACTGGGTTCTCTCCTGATAACAGGTGAGTAAATCGGAATGTGTAGTTAGACTGATTTTAGAGGAATATTTGTACATTTAAAAAATGGACATTTAGAAACTTTTCTGATGAAGACCACACAATGGATTCCTATGGAAGGAAATACAAGTTACTGGTAAGTACTCTTAGAATTACTTTCCAGGGTCAGTGCTGGGCTAAAAAATGCAGCACTGGGTTCTCTCCTGATAACAGGTGAGTAAATCGGAATTCATAGTTCGACTGACTTTCGAGGAATATTTGTGCGTTTCAAAAATGGACACTTGGAAACTTTTCTGGTGAAAACCACACAATGGATTCCTATGGAAGGAAATACAAGTTACTGGTAAGTACGCTTAGAATTACTTTCCAGGGTCAGTGCTGGGCTAAAAGATGCAGCACTGGGTTCTATCCTGATAACAGGTGAGTAAATCGGAATTCGTAGTTCGGCTGATTTTATAGGAATATTCGTACGTTTCAAAAATGTACACTTAGAAACTTTTCTGGTGAAAACCACACAATGGATTCCTAAGGAAGGAAATACAAGTTACTGGTAAGTACGCTTAGAATTACTTTCCAGGGTCAGTGCTGGTCTAAAAGATGCAGCACTGGGTTCTCTCCTGATAACAGGTGAGTAAATCGCAATTTGTAGTTCGACTGATTTTAGAGGAATATTTTTACATTTCAAAAATGGACACTTAGAAACTTTTCTGATGAAGACCACCCAATGGATTCCTATGGAAGGAAATACAAGTTACTGGTAAGTACGCTTAGAATTACTTTCCAGGGTCAGTGCTGGTCTTAAAGATGCAGCACTGGGTTCTCTCCTGATAACAGGTGAGTAAATCGGAATGTGTAGTTCGACTGATTTTAGAGGAATATTTGTACATTTAAAAAATGGACACTTAGAAACTTTTCTGATGAAGACCACACAATGGATTCCTATGGAAGGAAATACAAGTTACTGGTAAGTACTCTTAGAATTACTTTCCAGGGTCAGTGCTGGGCTAAAAAATGCAGCACTGGGTTCTCTCCTGATAACAGGTGAGTAAATCGGAATTCATAGTTCAACTGACTTTCGAGGAATATTTGTGCGTTTCAAAAATGGACACTTGGAAACTTTTCTGGTGAAAACCACACAATGGATTCCTATGGAAGGAAATACAAGTTACTGGTAAGTACGCTTAGAATTACTTTCCAGGGTCAGTGCTGGGCTAAAAGATGCAGCACTGGGTTCTATCCTGATAACAGGTGAGTAAATCGGAATTCGTAGTTCGGCTGATTTTATAGGAATATTCGTACGTTTCAAAAATGTACACTTAGAAACTTTTCTGGTGAAAACCACACAATGGATTCCTAAGGAAGGAAATACAAGTTACTGGTAGGTACGCTTAGAATTACTTTTCGGGGACTGTGCTGGGCTAAAAGTTGCAGCACTGGGTTCCCTCCTGATAACAGGTGAGTAAATTGGAATTCGTAGTTCCGCTGATTTTAGAGGAATATTTGTGCGTTTCAAAAATGGACACTTAGAAACTTTTCTGCTGAAAACCACACAATGGATTCCTATGGAAGGAAATACAAGTTACTGGTAAGCACGATTAGAATTACTTTTCAGGGTCAGTGCTGGGCTAACAGATGCAGCCCTGGGTTCTCTCCTGATAATAGGTGAGCAAATCGGAATTCGTAGTTCGGCTGATTTTAGAGGAATATTTGTATGTTTCAAAAATGGACACTTAGAAACTTTTCTGCTGAAAACCACACAATGGATTCCTAAGGAAGGAAATACAAGTTAATGGCAAGTACGCTTAGAATTACTTTTCAGGGTCAGTGCTGGGCTAAAAGATGCAGCACTGGGTTCTCTACTGATAACAGGTGAGTAAATCGGAATTCATAGTTCGGCTGATTTAAGTGGAATATGTGTACGTTTCAAAAATGAACACTTAGAAACTTTTCTGCTGAAGACCACACAATGGATTCCTATGGAATGAAATACAAGTTACTCGTAAGTACTCATAGAATTACTTTCCAGGGTCAGTGCTGGGCTAAAAGATACAGCACTGGGTTCTCTCCTGATCACAGGTGAGTAAATCGGAATTCATAGTTCGACTGATTTTCGAGGAATATTTGTGCATTTCAAAATTGGACACTTAGAAACTTTTCTGTTGAAAACCACAAAATGGATTCCTAAGGAAGGAAATACAAGTTACTGGTAAGTACGCTTAGAATTACTTTCCAGGGTCAGTGCTGGTCTAAAAGATGCAGCACTGGGATCTCTCCTGATAACAGGTGAGTAAGTCAGAATTCGTAGTTAGACTTATTTTACAGGAATATTTGTACATTTCAAAAATGGACACTTAGAAACTTTTCTGGTGAAGACCACACAATGGATTCCTATGGAAGGAAATACAAGTTACTGGTAAGTATGCTTAGAATTACATTTCAGGGTCAGTGCTAGGCTAACAGATGCAGCCCTGGGTTCTCTCCTGATAACAGGTGAGTAAAGCGGACTTCATAGTTTGACTGATTTTAGAGGAATATTTATACGTTTCAAAAATGGACACTTAGAAACTTTTCTGTTGAAAAACACACAATGGATTCCTATGGAAGAAAATACAAGTTACTGGTAAGTACGCTTAGAATTACTTTCCAGGGTCAGTGCTGGGCTAAAAGATGCAGCACTGGGTTCTCTCCTGATAACAGGTGAGTAAATCGGAATTCATAGTTCGACTGATTTTCGAGGAATATTTGTACGTTTCAAAAATGGACACTTAGAAACTTTTCTGCTGAAAACCACACAATGGATTCCTAAGGAAGGAAATACAAGTTACTGGTAAGTACGCTTAGAATTACTTTTCAGGGTCAGTGCTGGGCTAAAAGATACAGCACTGGGTTCTCTACTGATAACAGGTGAGTAAATCGGAATTCATAGTTCGGCTAATTTAAGTGGAATATGTGTACGTTTCAAAAATGGACACTTAGAAACTTTTCTGCTGAAGACCACACAATGGATTCCTATGGAAGGAAATACAAGTTACTGGTAAGTACACTTAGAATTACTTTTCAGGGTCAGTGCTGGGCTAAAAGATGCAGCCCTGGGTTCTCTCCTGATAACAGGTGAGTAAATCGGAATTTGTAGTTTTGCTGATTTTAGAGGAAAAATTTTACGTTTCATAAATGGACACTTAGAAACTTTTCTGCTGAAAACCACACAATGGATTCCTATGGAAGGAAATACAAGTTACTGGTAAGTATGCTTAGAATTACTTTTCAGCGTAAGTGCTGGGCTAACAGATGCAGCCCTGGGTTCTCTCCTGCTAACAGGTGAGTAAATTGGAATTCGTAGTTCGGCTGATTTTAGAGGAATATTTGTGAGTTTCAAAAATGGACACTTAGAAACTTTTCTGCTGAAAACCACACAATGGATTCCTATGGAAGGAAATACAAATTACTGGTAAGTACGCTTAGAATTATGTTTCAGGGTCAGTGCTGGGCTAACAGATGCAGCCCTGGGTTCTCTCCTGATAACAGGTGTGTAAATCGCAATTCGTAGTTTGGCTGATTTTAGAGGAATATTTGTGCATTTCAAAAATGGACACTTAGAAACTTTTCTGCTGAAAACCACACAATGGATTCCTATGGAAGGAAATACAAGTTACTGGTAAGTACGCTTAGAATTACTTTCCAGGGTCAGTGCTGGGCTAAAAGATGCAGCACTGGGTTCTATCCTGATAACAGGTGAGAAAATTGGAATTCATAGTTTGACTGATTCTAGAGGAATATTTGTACGTTTCAAAAATGGACACTTAGAAACTTTTCTGTTGAAAAACACACAATGGATTCCTATGGAAGAAAATACAAGTTACTGGTAAGTACGCTTAGAATTACTTTCCAGGGTCAGTGCTGGGCTAAAAGATGCAGCACTGGGTTCTCTCCTGATAACAGGTGAGTAAATCGGAATTCATAGTTCGACTGATTTTCGAGGAATATTTGTACGTTTCAAAAATGGACACTTAGAAACTTTTCTGCTGAAAACCACACAATGGATTCCTAAGGAAGGAAATACAAGTTACTGGTAAGTATGCTTAGAATTACTTTTCAGGGTCAGTGCTGGGCTAAAAGATGCAGCACTGGGTTCTCTACTGATAACAGGTGAGTAAATCGGAATTCATAGTTCGGCTAATTTAAGTGGAATATGTGTACGTTTCAAAAATGGACACTTAGAAACTTTTCTGCTGAAGACCACACAATGGATTCCTATGGAAGGAAATACAAGTTACTGGTAAGTACGCTTAGAATTACTTTTCAGGGTCAGTGCTGGGCTAAAAGATGCAGCCCTGGGTTCTCTCCTGATAACAGGTGAGTAAATCAGAATTTGTAGTTTTGCTGATTTTAGAGGAAAAATTTTACGTTTCATAAATGGACACTTAGAAACTTTTCTGCTGAAAACCAAACAATGGATTCCTATGGAAGGAAATACAAGTTACTGGTAAGTATGCTTAGAATTACTTTTCAGCGTAAGTGCTGGGCTAACAGATGCAGCCCTGGGTTCTCTCCTTATAACAGGTGAGTAAATTGGAATTCGTAGTTCGGCTGATTTTAGAGGAATATTTGTGCGTTTCATAAATGGACACTTAGAAACTTTTCTGCTGAAAAACACACAATGGATTCCTACGGAAGGAAATACAAATTACTGGTAAGTACGCTTAGAATTATGTTTCAGGGTCAGTGCTGGGCTAACAGATGCAGCCCTGGGTTCTCTCCTGATAACAGGTGTGTAAATCGCAATTCGTAGTTTGGCTGATTTTAGAGGAATATTTGTGCATTTCAAAAATGGACACTTAGAAACTTTTCTGCTGAAAACCACACAATGGATTCCTATGGAAGGAAATACAAGTTACTGGTAAGTACGCTTAGAATTACTTTCCAGGGTCAGTGCTGGGCTAAAAGATGCAGCACTGGGTTCTATCCTGATAACAGGTGAGTAAATCGGAATTCGTAGTTCGGCTGATTTTATCGGAATATTCGTACGTTTCAAAAATGTACACTTAGAAACTTTTCTGGTAAAAACCACATAATGGATTCCTAAGGAAGGAAATACAAGTTACTGGTAGGTATGCTTAGAATTACTTTTCGGGGAAAGTGCTGGGCTAAAAGATGCAGCACTGGGTTCCCTCCTGATAACAGGTGAGTAAATCGGAATTCATAGTTCGGTTGATTTTAGAGGAAAATATGTACGTTTCAACAATGGATACTTAGAAACTTTTCTGCTGAAAACCATACAATGGATTTCTATGGAAGGAAATACAAGTTACTGGTAAGTACGCTTAGAATTACTTTCCAGGGCCAGTGCTGGTCTAAAAAATGCAGCACTGGGTTCTCTCCCGATAACAGGTGAGTAAATCGGAATTTGTAGTTCGACTGATTTTAGAGGAATATTTTTACATTTCAAAAATGGACACTTAGAAACTTTTCTGATGAAGACCACACAATGGATTCCTATGGAAGGAAATACAAGTTACTGGTAAGTACGCTTAGAATTACTTTCCAGGGTCAGTGCTGGTCTTAAAGATGCAGCACTGGGTTCTCTCCTGATAACAGGTGAGTAAATCGGAATGTGTAGTTCGACTGATTTTAGAGGAATATTTGTACATTTAAAAAATGGACACTTAGAAACTTTTCTGATGAAGACCACACAATGGATTCCTATGGAAGGAAATACAAGTTACTGGTAAGTACTCTTAGAATTACTTTCCAGGGTCAGTGCTGGGCTAAAAGATGCAGCACTGGGTTCTCTCCTGATAACAGGTGAGTAAATCGGAATTCATAGTTCGACTGATTTTCGAGGAATATTTGTGCGTTTCAAAAATGGACACTTAGAAACTTTTCTGGTGAAATCCACACAATGGATTCCTATGGAAGGAAATACAAGTTACTGGTAAGTACGCTTAGAATTACATTTCAGGTCAGTGCTGGGCTAACAGATGCAGCCCTGGGTTCTCTCTTGATAACAGGTGAGTAAAGCGGACTTCATAGTTTGACTCATTTTAGAGGAATATTTATACGTTTCAAAAATGGACACTTTGAAACTTTTCTGCTGAAACCACACAATGGATTCCTTTGGAAGGAAATACAAGTTACTGGTAAGTATGCTTACAATTACTTTCCAGGGTCAGTGCTGGACTAAAAGAAACAGCACTGGGTTCTCTCCCGATAACAGGTAAGTAAATTGGAATTCATAGTTTGACTGATTCTAGAGGAATATTTGTACATTTCAAAAATGGACACTTAGAAACTTTTCTGTTGAAAAACACACAATGGATTCCTATGGAAGGAAATACAAGTTACTGGTAAGTACACTTAGAATTACTTTCCAGGGTCAGTGCTGGGCTAAAAGATGCAGCACTGGGTTCTCTCCTGATAACAGGTGAGTAAATCGGAATTCATAGTTCGACTGATTTTCGAGGAATATTTGTACGTTTCAAAAAAGGACAGTTAAAAACTTTTCTGGTGTAAACCACACAATGGATTCCTAGGGCAGGAAATAAAAGTTACTGGTAAGTACGCTTAGAATTACTTTTCAGGGTCAGTGCTGGGCTAAAAGATGCAGCACTGGGTTCTCTCCTGATAACAGGTGAGTAAATCGGAATTCATAGTTCGGTTGATTTTAGAGGAAAATTTGTACGTTTCAACAATGGATACTTAGAAACTTTTCTGCTGAAAACCATACAATGGATTCCTATGGAAGGAAATACAAGTTACTGGTAAGTACGCTTAGAATTACTTTTCAGGGTCATGCTGGGCTAAAAGATGCAGCACTGGGTTCTCTCCTGATAACAGGTGAGTAAATCGGAATTCATAGTTCGACTGATTTTCGAGGAATATTTGTACGTTTCAAAAAAGGACAGTTAAAAACTTTTCTGGTGTAAACCACACAATGGATTCCTAGGGCAGGAAATAAAAGTTACTGGTAAGTACGCTTAGAATTACTTTTCAGGGTCAGTGCTGGGCTAAAAGATGCAGCACTGGGTTCTCTCCTGATAACAGGTGAGTAAATCGGAATTCATAGTTCGGTTGATTTTAGAGGTATATTTGTACGTTTCAAAAATGTACACTTAGAAACTTTTCTGCTGAAAACAACACAATGGATTCCTATGGAAGGAAATACAAGTTATTGGTAAGTATGCTTAGAATTACTTTTCAGGGTCAGTGCTGGGCTAACAGATGCAGCCCTGGGTTCTCCCCTGATAACAGGTGAGTAAATCGGAATTCACAGTTCGGCTGATTTTATAGGAATATTTTTGTGCGTTTCAAAAATGGACAATTAGAAACTTTTCTGCTGAAAAACACACAATGCATTTCTATGGAAGGAAATACAAGTTACTGGTAAGTATGCTTAGAATTACTTTCCAGGGTCAGTACTGGTCTAAAAGATGCAGCACTGGGTTCTCTCCAGATAACAGGTGAGTAAATCGGAATTCATAGTTCGGCTGATTTTAGAGGAATATTTTTGTGCGTTTCAAAAATGGACAATTAGAAACTTTTCTGCTGAAAACCACACAATGCATTTCTATGGAAGGAAATACAAGTTACAGGTAAGTACGCTTAGAATTACTTTCCAGGGTCAGTGCTGGTCTAAAAGATGCAGCACTGGGTTCTCTCCTGATAACAGGTGAGTAAATCGGAATTTGTAGTTCGACTGATTTTAGAGGAATATTTTTACATTTCAAAAATGGACACTTAGAAACTTTTCTGATGAAGACCACACAATGGATTCCTATTGAAGGAAATACAAGTTACTGGTAAGTACGCTTAGAATTACTTTCCAGGGTCAGTGCTGGTCTTAAAGATGCAGCACTGGGTTCTCTCCTGATAACAGGTGAGTAAATCAGAATGTGTAGTTCGACTGATTTTAGAGGAATATTTGTACATTTAAAAAATGGACACTTAGAAACTTTTCTGATGAAGACCACACAATGGATTCCTATGGAAGGAAATACAAGTTACTGGTAAGTACTTTTAGAATTACTTTCCAGGGTCAGTGCTGGGCTAAAAAAATGCAGCACTGGGTTCTCTCCTGATACCAGGTGAGTAAATCGGAATTCATAGTTCGACTGACTTTCGAGGAATATTTGTGCGTTTCAAAAATGGACACTTGGAAACTTCTCTGGTGAAAACCACACAATGGATTCCTATGGAAGGAAATACAAATTACTGGTAAGTACGCTTAGAATTATGTTTCAGGGTCAGTGCTGGGCTAACAGATGCAGCCCTGGGTTCTCTCCTGATAACAGGAGTGTAAATCGCAATTCGTAGTTTGGCTGATTTTAGAGGAATATTTGTGCATTTCAAAAATGGACACTTAGAAACTTTTCTGCTGAAAACCACACAATGGATTCCTATGGAAGGAAATACAAGTTACTGGTAAGTACGCTTAGAATTACTTTCCAGGGTCAGTGCTGGGCTAAAAGATGCATCACTGGGTTCTATCCTGATAACAGGTGAGTAAATCGGAATTCGTAGTTCGGCTGATTTTATAGGAATATTCGTACGTTTCAAAAATGTACACTTAGAAACTTTTCTGGTGAAAACCACATAATGGATTCCTAAGGAAGGAAATACAAGTTACTGGTAGGTACGCTTAGAATTACTTTTCGGGGACAGTGCTGGGCTAAAAGATGCAGCACTGGGTTCCCTCCTGATAACAGGTGAGTAAATCGGAATTCATAGTTCGGTTGATTTTAGAGGAAAATATGTACGTTTCAACAATGGATACTTAGAAACTTTTCTGCTGAAAACCATACAATGGATTTCTATGGAAGGAAATACAAGTTACTGGTAAGTACGCTTAGAATTACTTTCCAGGGTCAGTGCTGGTCTTAAAGATGCAGCACTGGGTTCTCTCCTGATAACAGGTGAGTAAATCGGAAGGTGTAGTTCGACTGATTTTAGAGGAATATTTGTACATTTAAAAAATGGACACTTAGAAACTTTTCTGATGAAGACCACACAATGGATTCCTATGGAAGGAAATACAAGTTACTGGTAAGTACTCTTAGAATTACTTTCCAGGGTCAGTGCTGGGCTAAAAGATGCAGCACTGGGTTCTCTCCTGATAACAGGTGAGTAAATCGGAATTCATAGTTCGACTGATTTTCGAGGAATATTTGTGCGTTTCAAAAATGGACACTTAGAAACTTTTCTGGTGAAATCCACACAATGGATTCCTATAGAAGGAAATACAAGTTACTGGTAAGTACGCTTAGAATTACATTTCAGGGTCAGTGCTGGGCTAACAGATGCAGCCCTGGGTTCTCTCCTGATAACAGGTGAGTAAAGCGGACATCATAGTTTGACTGATTTTAGAGGAATATTTATACGTTTCAAAAATGGACACTTTGAAACTTTTCTGCTGAAACCACACAATGGATTCCTTTGGAAGGAAATACAAGTTACTGGTAAGTATGCTTAGAATTACTTTCCAGGGTCAGTGGTGGACTAAAAGAAACAGCACTGGGTTCTGTCCCGATAACAGGTGAGTAAATTGGAATTCATAGTTTGACTGATTCTAGAGGAATATTTGTACGTTTCAAAAATGGACACTTAGAAACTTTTCTGTTGAAAAACACACAATGGATTCCTATGGAAGGAAATACAAGTTACTGGTAAGTACACTTAGAATTACTTTCCAGGGTCTGTGCTGGGCTAAAAGATGCAGCACTGGGTTCTATCCTGATAACAGGTGAGTAAATCGGAATTCGTAGTTCGGCTGATTTTATCGGAATATTCGTACGTTTCAAAAATGTACACTTAGAAACTTTTCTGGTGAAAACCACATAATGGATTCCTAAGGAAGGAAATACAAGTTACTGGTAGGTATGCTTAGAATTACTTTTCGGGGAAAGTGCTGGGCTAAAAGATGCAGCACTGGGTTCCCTCCTGATAACAGGTGAGTAAATCGGAATTCATAGTTCGGTTGATTTTAGAGGAAAATATGTACGTTTCAACAATGGATACTTAGAAACTTTTCTGCTGAAAACCATACAATGGATTTCTATGGAAGGAAATACAAGTTACTGGTAAGTACGCTTAGAATTACTTTCCAGGGCCAGTGCTGGTCTAAAAAATGCAGCACTGGGTTCTCTCCCGATAACAGGTGAGTAAATCGGAATTTGTAGTTCGACTGATTTTAGAGGAATATTTTTACATTTCAAAAATGGACACTTAGAAACTTTTCTGATGAAGACCACACAATGGATTCCTATGGAAGGAAATACAAGTTACTGGTAAGTACGCTTAGAATTACTTTCCAGGGTCAGTGCTGGTCTTAAAGATGCAGCACTGGGTTCTCTCCTGATAACAGGTGAGTAAATCGGAATGTGTAGTTCGACTGATTTTAGAGGAATATTTGTACATTTAAAAAATGGACACTTAGAAACTTTTCTGATGAAGACCACACAATGGATTCCTATGGAAGGAAATACAAGTTACTGGTAAGTACTCTTAGAATTACTTTCCAGGGTCAGTGCTGGGCTAAAAGATGCAGCACTGGGTTCTCTCCTGATAACAGGTGAGTAAATCGGAATTCATAGTTCGACTGATTTTCGAGGAATATTTGTGCGTTTCAAAAATGGACACTTAGAAACTTTTCTGGTGAAATCCACACAATGGATTCCTATGGAAGGAAATACAAGTTACTGGTAAGTACGCTTAGAATTACATTTCAGGGTCAGTGCTGGGCTAACAGATGCAGCCCTGGGTTCTCTCCTGATAACAGGTGAGTAAAGCGGACTTCATAGTTTGACTCATTTTAGAGGAATATTTATACGTTTCAAAAATGGACACTTTGAAACTTTTCTGCTGAAACCACACAATGGATTCCTTTGGAAGGAAATACAAGTTACTGGTAAGTATGCTTACAATTACTTTCCAGGGTCAGTGCTGGACTAAAAGAAACAGCACTGGGTTCTCTCCCGATAACAGGTAAGTAAATTGGAATTCATAGTTTGACTGATTCTAGAGGAATATTTGTACATTTCAAAAATGGACACTTAGAAACTTTTCTGTTGAAAAACACACAATGGATTCCTATGGAAGGAAATACAAGTTACTGGTAAGTACACTTAGAATTACTTTCCAGGGTCAGTGCTGGGCTAAAAGATGCAGCACTGGGTTCTCTCCTGATAACAGGTGAGTAAATCGGAATTCATAGTTCGACTGATTTTCGAGGAATATTTGTACGTTTCAAAAAAGGACAGTTAAAAACTTTTCTGGTGTAAACCACACAATGGATTCCTAGGGCAGGAAATAAAAGTTACTGGTAAGTACGCTTAGAATTACTTTTCAGGGTCAGTGCTGGGCTAAAAGATGCAGCACTGGGTTCTCTCCTGATAACAGGTGAGTAAATCGGAATTCATAGTTCGGTTGATTTTAGAGGAAAATTTGTACGTTTCAACAATGGATACTTAGAAACTTTTCTGCTGAAAACCATACAATGGATTCCTATGGAAGGAAATACAAGTTACTGGTAAGTACGCTTAAAATTACTTTTCAGGGTCATGCTGGGCTAAAAGATGCAGCACTGGGTTCTCTCCTGATAACAGGTGAGTAAATCGGAATTCGTAGTTCCGCTGATTTTAGAGGTATATTTGTACGTTTCAAAAATGTACACTTAGAAACTTTTCTGCTGAAAACAACACAATGGATTCCTATGGAAGGAAATACAAGTTATTTGTAAGTATGCTTAGAATTACTTTTCAGGGTCAGTGCTGGGCTAACAGATGCAGCCCTGGGTTCTCCCCTGATAACAGGTGAGTAAATCGGAATTCACAGTTCGGCTGATTTTATAGGAATATTTTTGTGCGTTTCAAAAATGGACAATTAGAAACTTTTCTGCTGAAAAACACACAATGCATTTCTATGGAAGGAAATACAAGTTACTGGTAAGTATGCTTAGAATTACTTTCCAGGGTCAGTGCTGGTCTAAAAGATGCAGCACTGGGTTCTCTCCAGATAACAGGTGAGTAAATCGGAATTCATAGTTCGGCTGATTTTAGAGGAATATTTTTGTGCGTTTCAAAAATGGACAATTAGAAACTTTTCTGATGAAAACCACACAATGCATTTCTATGGAAGGAAATACAAGTTACAGGTAAGTACGCTTAGAATTACTTTCCAGGGTCAGTGCTGGTCTAAAAGATGCAGCACTGGGTTCTCTCCTGATAACAGGTGAGTAAATCGGAATTTGTAGTTCGACTGATTTTAGAGGAATATTTTTACATTTCAAAAATGGACACTTAGAAACTTTTCTGATGAAGACCACACAATGGATTCCTATTGAAGGAAATACAAGTTACTGGTAAGTACGCTTAGAATTACTTTCCAGGGTCAGTGCTGGTCTTAAAGATGCAGCACTGGGTTCTCTCCTGATAACAGGTGAGTAAATCAGAATGTGTAGTTCGACTGATTTTAGAGGAATATTTGTACATTTAAAAAATGGACACTTAGAAACTTTTCTGATGAAGACCACACAATGGATTCCTATGGAAGGAAATACAAGTTACTGGTAAGTACTTTTAGAATTACTTTCCAGGGTCAGTGCTGGGCTAAAAAAATGCAGCACTGGGTTCTCTCCTGATACCAGGTGAGTAAATCGGAATTCATAGTTCGACTGACTTTCGAGGAATATTTGTGCGTTTCAAAAATGGACACTTGGAAACTTCTCTGGTGAAAACCACACAATGGATTCCTATGGAAGGAAATACAAATTACTGGTAAGTACGCTTAGAATTATGTTTCAGGGTCAGTGCTGGGCTAACAGATGCAGCCCTGGGTTCTCTCCTGATAACAGGAGTGTAAATCGCAATTCGTAGTTTGGCTGATTTTAGAGGAATATTTGTGCATTTCAAAAATGGACACTTAGAATCTTTTCTGCTGAAAACCACACAATGGATTCCTATGGAAGGAAATACAAGTTACTGGTAAGTACGCTTAGAATTACTTTCCAGGGTCAGTGCTGGGCTAAAAGATGCATCACTGGGTTCTATCCTGATAACAGGTGAGTAAATCGGAATTCGTAGTTCGGCTGATTTTATAGGAATATTCGTACGTTTCAAAAATGTACACTTAGAAACTTTTCTGGTGAAAACCACATAATGGATTCCTAAGGAAGGAAATACAAGTTACTGGTAGGTACGCTTAGAATTACTTTTCGGGGACAGTGCTGGGCTAAAAGATGCAGCACTGGGTTCCCTCCTGATAACAGGTGAGTAAATCGGAATTCATAGTTCGGTTGATTTTAGAGGAAAATATGTACGTTTCAACAATGGATACTTAGAAACTTTTCTGCTGAAAACCATACAATGGATTTCTATGGAAGGAAATACAAGTTACTGGTAAGTACGCTTAGAATTACTTTCCAGGGTCAGTGCTGGTCTTAAAGATGCAGCACTGGGTTCTCTCCTGATAACAGGTGAGTAAATCGGAATGTGTAGTTCGACTGATTTTAGAGGAATATTTGTACATTTAAAAAATGGACACTTAGAAACTTTTCTGATGAAGACCACACAATGGATTCCTATGGAAGGAAATACAAGTTACTGGTAAGTACTCTTAGAATTACTTTCCAGGGTCAGTGCTGGGCTAAAAGATGCAGCACTGGGTTCTCTCCTGATAACAGGTGAGTAAATCGGAATTCATAGTTCGACTGATTTTCGAGGAATATTTGTGCGTTTCAAAAATGGACACTTAGAAACTTTTCTGGTGAAATCCACACAATGGATTCCTATGGAAGGAAATACAAGTTACTGGTAAGTACGCTTAGAATTACATTTCAGGGTCAGTGCTGGGCTAACAGATGCAGCCCTGGGTTCTCTCCTGATAACAGGTGAGTAAAGCGGACATCATAGTTTGACTGATTTTAGAGGAATATTTATACGTTTCAAAAATGGACACTTTGAAACTTTTCTGCTGAAACCACACAATGGATTCCTTTGGAAGGAAATACAAGTTACTGGTAAGTATGCTTAGAATTACTTTCCAGGGTCAGTGCTGGACTAAAAGAAACAGCACTGGGTTCTGTCCCGATAACAGGTGAGTAAATTGGAATTCATAGTTTGACTGATTCTAGAGGAATATTTGTACGTTTCAAAAATGGACACTTAGAAACTTTTCTGTTGAAAAACACACAATGGATTCCTATGGAAGGAAATACAAGTTACTGGTAAGTACACTTAGAATTACTTTCCAGGGTCTGTGCTGGGCTAAAAGATGCAGCACTGGGTTCTATCCTGATAACAGGTGAGTAAATCGGAATTCGTAGTTCGGCTGATTTTATCGGAATATTCGTACATTTCAAAAATGTACACTTAGAAACTTTTCTGGTGAAAACCACATAATGGATTCCTAAGGAAGGAAATACAAGTTACTGGTAGGTATGCTTAGAATTACTTTTCGGGGAAAGTGCTGGGCTAAAAGATGCAGCACTGGGTTCCCTCCTGATAACAGGTGAGTAAATCGGAATTCATAGTTCGGTTGATTTTAGAGGAAAATATGTACGTTTCAACAATGGATACTTAGAAACTTTTCTGCTGAAAACCATACAATGGATTTCTATGGAAGGAAATACAAGTTACTGGTAAGTACGCTTAGAATTACTTTCCAGGGCCAGTGCTGGTCTAAAAAATGCAGCACTGGGTTCTCTCCCGATAACAGGTGAGTAAATCGGAATTTGTAGTTCGACTGATTTTAGAGGAATATTTTTACATTTCAAAAATGGACACTTAGAAACTTTTCTGATGAAGACCACACAATGGATTCCTATGGAAGGAAATACAAGTTACTGGTAAGTACGCTTAGAATTACTTTCCAGGGTCAGTGCTGGTCTTAAAGATGCAGCACTGGGTTCTCTCCTGATAACAGGTGAGTAAATCGGAATGTGTAGTTCGACTGATTTTAGAGGAATATTTGTACATTTAAAAAATGGACACTTAGAAACTTTTCTGATGAAGACCACACAATGGATTCCTATGGAAGGAAATACAAGTTACTGGTAAGTACTCTTAGAATTACTTTCCAGGGTCAGTGCTGGGCTAAAAGATGCAGCACTGGGTTCTCTCCTGATAACAGGTGAGTAAATCGGAATTCATAGTTCGACTGATTTTCGAGGAATATTTGTGCGTTTCAAAAATGGACACTTAGAAACTTTTCAGGTGAAATCCACACAATGGATTCCTATGGAAGGAAATACAAGTTACTGGTAAGTACGCTTAGAATTACATTTCAGGGTCAGTGCTGGGCTAACAGATGCAGCCCTGGGTTCTCTCCTGATAACAGGTGAGTAAAGCGGACTTCATAGTTTGACTCATTTTAGAGGAATATTTATACGTTTCAAAAATGGACACTTTGAAACTTTTCTGCTGAAACCACACAATGGATTCCTTTGGAAGGAAATACAAGTTACTGGTAAGTATGCTTACAATTACTTTCCAGGGTCAGTGCTGGACTAAAAGAAACAGCACTGGGTTCTCTCCCGATAACAGGTAAGTAAATTGGAATTCATAGTTTGACTGATTCTAGAGGAATATTTGTACATTTCAAAAATGGACACTTAGAAACTTTTCTGTTGAAAAACACACAATGGATTCCTATGGAAGGAAATACAAGTTACTGGTAAGTACACTTAGAATTACTTTCCAGGGTCAGTGCTGGGCTAAAAGATGCAGCACTGGGTTCTCTCCTGATAACAGGTGAGTAAATCGGAATTCATAGTTCGACTGATTTTCGAGGAATATTTGTACGTTTCAAAAAAGGACAGTTAAAAACTTTTCTGGTGTAAACCACACAATGGATTCCTAGGGCAGGAAATAAAAGTTACTGGTAAGTACGCTTAGAATTACTTTTCAGGGTCAGTGCTGGGCTAAAAGATGCAGCACTGGGTTCTCTCCTGATAACAGGTGAGTAAATCGGAATTCATAGTTCGGTTGATTTTAGAGGAAAATTTGTACGTTTCAACAATGGATACTTAGAAACTTTTCTGCTGAAAACCATACAATGGATTCCTATGGAAGGAAATACAAGTTACTGGTAAGTACGCTTAAAATTACTTTTCAGGGTCATGCTGGGCTAAAAGATGCAGCACTGGGTTCTCTCCTGATAACAGGTGAGTAAATCGGAATTCGTAGTTCCGCTGATTTTAGAGGTATATTTGTACGTTTCAAAAATGTACACTTAGAAACTTTTCTGCTGAAAACAACACAATGGATTCCTATGGAAGGAAATACAAGTTATTGGTAAGTATGCTTAGAATTACTTTTCAGGGTCAGTGCTGGGCTAACAGATGCAGCCCTGGGTTCTCCCCTGATAACAGGTGAGTAAATCGGAATTCACAGTTCGGCTGATTTTATAGGAATATTTTTGTGCGTTTCAAAAATGGACAATTAGAAACTTTTCTGCTGAAAAACACACAATGCATTTCTATGGAAGGAAATACAAGTTACTGGTAAGTATGCTTAGAATTACTTTCCAGGGTCAGTGCTGGTCTAAAAGATGCAGCACTGGGTTCTCTCCAGATAACAGGTGAGTAAATCGGAATTCATAGTTCGGCTGATTTTAGAGGAATATTTTTGTGCGTTTCAAAAATGGACAATTAGAAACTTTTCTGCTGAAAACCACACAATGCATTTCTATGGAAGGAAATACAAGTTACAGGTAAGTACGCTTAGAATTACTTTCCAGGGTCAGTGCTGGTCTAAAAGATGCAGCACTGGGTTCTCTCCTGATAACAGGTGAGTAAATCGGAATTTGTAGTTCGACTGATTTTAGAGGAATATTTTTACATTTCAAAAATGGACACTTAGAAACTTTTCTGATGAAGACCACACAATGGATTCCTATTGAAGGAAATACAAGTTACTGGTAAGTACGCTTAGAATTACTTTCCAGGGTCAGTGCTGGTCTTAAAGATGCAGCACTGGGTTCTCTCCTGATAACAGGTGAGTAAATCAGAATGTGTAGTTCGACTGATTTTAGAGGAATATTTGTACATTTAAAAAATGGACACTTAGAAACTTTTCTGATGAAGACCACACAATGGATTCCTATGGAAGGAAATACAAGTTACTGGTAAGTACTTTTAGAATTACTTTCCAGGGTCAGTGCTGGGCTAAAAAAATGCAGCACTGGGTTCTCTCCTGATACCAGGTGAGTAAATCGGAATTCATAGTTCGACTGACTTTCGAGGAATATTTGTGCGTTTCAAAAATGGACACTTGGAAACTTCTCTGGTGAAAACCACACAATGGATTCCTATGGAAGGAAATACAAATTACTGGTAAGTACGCTTAGAATTATGTTTCAGGGTCAGTGCTGGGCTAACAGATGCAGCCCTGGGTTCTCTCCTGATAACAGGAGTGTAAATCGCAATTCGTAGTTTGGCTGATTTTAGAGGAATATTTGTGCATTTCAAAAATGGACACTTAGAAACTTTTCTGCTGAAAACCACACAATGGATTCCTATGGAAGGAAATACAAGTTACTGGTAAGTACGCTTAGAATTACTTTCCAGGGTCAGTGCTGGGCTAAAAGATGCATCACTGGGTTCTATCCTGATAACAGGTGAGTAAATCGGAATTCGTAGTTCGGCTGATTTTATAGGAATATTCGTACGTTTCAAAAATGTACACTTAGAAACTTTTCTGGTGAAAACCACATAATGGATTCCTAAGGAAGGAAATACAAGTTACTGGTAGGTACGCTTAGAATTACTTTTCGGGGACAGTGCTGGGCTAAAAGATGCAGCACTGGGTTCCCTCCTGATAACAGGTGAGTAAATCGGAATTCATAGTTCGGTTGATTTTAGAGGAAAATATGTACGTTTCAACAATGGATACTTAGAAACTTTTCTGCTGAAAACCATACAATGGATTTCTATGGAAGGAAATACAAGTTACTGGTAAGTACGCTTAGAATTACTTTCCAGGGTCAGTGCTGGTCTTAAAGATGCAGCACTGGGTTCTCTCCTGATAACAGGTGAGTAAATCGGAATGTGTAGTTCGACTGATTTTAGAGGAATATTTGTACATTTAAAAAATGGACACTTAGAAACTTTTCTGATGAAGACCACACAATGGATTCCTATGGAAGGAAATACAAGTTACTGGTAAGTACTCTTAGAATTACTTTCCAGGGTCAGTGCTGGGCTAAAAGATGCAGCACTGGGTTCTCTCCTGATAACAGGTGAGTAAATCGGAATTCATAGTTCGACTGATTTTCGAGGAATATTTGTGCGTTTCAAAAATGGACACTTAGAAACTTTTCTGGTGAAATCCACACAATGGATTCCTATGGAAGGAAATACAAGTTACTGGTAAGTACGCTTAGAATTACATTTCAGGGTCAGTGCTGGGCTAACAGATGCAGCCCTGGGTTCTCTCCTGATAACAGGTGAGTAAAGCGGACATCATAGTTTGACTGATTTTAGAGGAATATTTATACGTTTCAAAAATGGACACTTTGAAACTTTTCTGCTGAAACCACACAATGGATTCCTTTGGAAGGAAATACAAGTTACTGGTAAGTATGCTTAGAATTACTTTCCAGGGTCAGTGCTGGACTAAAAGAAACAGCACTGGGTTCTGTCCCGATAACAGGTGAGTAAATTGGAATTCATAGTTTGACTGATTCTAGAGGAATATTTGTACGTTTCAAAAATGGACACTTAGAAACTTTTCTGTTGAAAAACACACAATGGATTCCTATGGAAGGAAATACAAGTTACTGGTAAGTACACTTAGAATTACTTTCCAGGGTCAGTGCTGGGCTAAAAGATGCAGCACTGGGTTCTCTCCTGATAACAGGTGAGTAAATCAGAATTCATAGTTCGACTGATTTTCGATGAATATTTGTACGTTTCAAAAAAGGACAGTTAGAAACTTTTCTGGTGAAAACCACACAATGGATTCCTATGGCAGGAAATACAAGTTACTGGTAAGTACGCTTAGAATTACTTTTCAGGGTCAGTGCTGGGCTAAAAGATGCAGCACTGGGTTCTCTCCTGATAACAGGTGAGTAAATCGGAATTCATAGTTCGGTTGATTTTAGAGGAAAATGTGTACGTTTCAACAATGGATACTTAGAAACTTTTCTGCTGAAAACCATACAATGGATTCCTATGGAAGGAAATACAAGTTACTGGTAAGTACGCTTAGAATTACTTTTCAGGGTCGTGCTGGGCTAAAAGATGCAGCACTGGGTTCTCTCCTGATAACAGGTGAGTAAATCGGAATTCGTAGTTCCGCTGATTTTAGAGGTATATTTGTACGTTTCAAAAATGTACACTTAGAAACTTTTCTGCTGAAAACAACAGAATGGATTCCTATGGAAGGAAATACAAGTTATTGGTAAGTATGCTTAGAATTACTTTTCAGGGTCAGTGCTGGGCTAACAGATGCAGCCCTGGGTTCTCCCCTGATAACAGGTGAGTAAATCGGAATTCACAGTTCGGCTGATTTTAGAGGAATATTTTTGTGCGTTTCAAAAATGGACAATTAGAAACTTTTCTGCTGAAAAACACACAATGCATTTCTATGGAAGGAAATACAAGTTACTGGTAAGTACGCTTAGAATTACTTTCCAGGGTCAGTGCTGGTCTAAAAGATGCAGCACTGGGTTCTCTCCAGATAACAGGTGAGTAAATCGGAATTCATAGTTCGGCTGATTTTAGAGGAATATTTTTGTGCGTTTCAAAAATGGACAATTAGAAACTTTTCTGCTGAAAACCACACAATGCATTTCTATGGAAGGAAATACAAGTTACTGGTAAGTACGCTTAGAATTACTTTCCAGGGTCAGTGCTGGTCTAAAAGATGCAGCACTGGGTTCTCTCCTGATAACAGGTGAGTAAATCGGAATTTGTAGTTCGACTGATTTTAGAGGAATATTTTTACATTTCAAAAATGGACACTTAGAAACTTTTCTGATGAAGACCACACAATGGATTCCTATTGAAGGAAATACAAGTTACTGGTAAGTACGCTTAGAATTACTTTCCAGGGTCAGTGCTGGTCTTAAAGATGCAGCACTGGGTTCTCTCCTGATAACAGGTGAGTAAACCAGAATGTGTAGTTCGACTGATTTTAGAGGAATATTTGTACATTGAAAAAATGGACACTTAGAAACTTTTCTGATGAAGACCACACAATGGATTCCTATGGAAGGAAATACAAGTTACTGGTAAGTACTCTTAGAATTACTTTCCAGGGTCAGTGCTGGGCTAAAAAATGCAGCACTGGGTTCTCTCCTGATAACAGGTGAGTAAATCGGAATTCATAGTTCGACTGACTTTCGAGGAATATTTGTGCGTTTCAAAAATGGACACTTGGAAACTTCTCTGGTGAAAACCACACAATGGATTCCTATGGAAGGAAATACAAATTACTGGTAAGTACGCTTAGAATTATGTTTCAGGGTCAGTGCTGGGCTAACAGATGCAGCCCTGGGTTCTCTCCTGATAACAGGTGTGTAAATCGCAATTCGTAGTTTGGCTGATTTTAGAGGAATATTTGTGCATTTCAAAAATGGACACTTAGAAACTTTTCTGCTGAAAACCACACAATGGATTCCTATGGAAGGAAATACAAGTTACTGGTAAGTACGCTTAGAATTACTTTCCAGGGTCAGTGCTGGGCTAATAGATGCAGCACTGGGTTCTATCCTGATAACAGGTGAGTAAATCGGAATTCGTAGTTCGGCTGATTTTATAGGAATATTCGTACATTTCAAAAATGTACACTTAGAAACTTTTCTGGTGAAAACCACACAATGGATTCCTAAGGAAGGAAATACAAGTTACTGGTAGGTACGCTTAGAATTACTTTTCGGGGACAGTGCTGGGCTAAAAGATGCAGCACTGGGTTCCCTCCTGATAACAGGTGAGTAAATCGGAATTCATAGTTCGGTTGATTTTAGAGGAAAATTTGTACGTTTCAACAATGGATACTTAGAAACTTTTCTGCTGAAAACCATACAATGGATTTCTATGGAAGGAAATACAAGTTACTGGTAAGTACGCTTAGAATTACTTTCCAGGGCCAGTGCTGGTCTAAAAGATGCAGCACTGGGTTCTCTCCCGATAACAGGTGAGTAAATCGGAATTTGTAGTTCGACTGATTTTAGAGGAATATTTTTACATTTCAAAAATGGACACTTGGAAACTTTTCTGATGAAGACCACACAATGGATTCCTATGGAAGGAAATACAAGTTACTGGTAAGTACTCTTAGAATTACTTTCCAGGGTCAGTGCTGGGCTAAAAGATGCAGCACTGGGTTCTCTCCTGATAACAGGTGAGTAAATCAGAATTCATAGTTCGACTGATTTTCGAGGAATATTTGTGCGTTTCAAAAATGGACACTTAGAAACTTTTCTGGTGAAATCCACACAATGGATTCCTATGGAAGGAAATACAAGTTACTGGTAAGTATGCTTAGAATTACTTTCCAGGGTCAGTGCTGGACTAAAAGAAACAGCACTGGGTTCTCTCCCGATAACAGGTGAGTAAATCGGAATTCATAGTTTGACTGATTCTAGAGGAATATTTGTACGTTTCAAAAATGGACACTTAGAAACTTTTCTGTTGAAAAACACACAATGGATTCCTATGGAAGGAAATACAAGTTACTGGTAAGTACGCTTAGAATTACTTTCCAGGGTCAGTGCTGGGCTAAAAGATGCAGCACTGGGTTCTCTCCTGATAACAGGTGAGTAAATCGGAATTCATAGTTCGGTTGATTTTAGAGGAAAATTTGTACGTTTCAACAATGGATACTTAGAAACTTTTCTGCTGAAAACCATACAATGGATTCCTATGGAAGGAAATACAAGTTACTGGTAAGTACGCTTAGAATTACTTTTCAGGGTCGTGCTGGGCTAAAAGATGCAGCACTGGGTTCTCTCCTGATAACAGGTGAGTAAATCGGAATTCGTAGTTCCGCTGATTTTAGAGGTATATTTGTACGTTTCAAAAATGTACACTTAGAAACTTTTCTGCTGAAAACAACACAATAGATTCCTATGGAAGGAAATACAAGTTATTGGTAAGTATGCTTAGAATTACTTTTCAGGGTCAGTGCTGGGCTAACAGATGCAGCCCTGGGTTCTCCCCTGATAACAGGTGAGTAAATCGGAATTCATAGTTCGGCTGATTTTAGAGGAATATTTTTGTGCGTTTCAAAAATGGACAATTAGAAACTTTTCTGCTGAAAACCACACAATGCATTTCTATGGAAGGAAATACAGGTTACTGGTAAGTACGCTTAGAATTACTTTCCAGGGTCAGTGCTGGTCTAAAAGATGCAGCACTGGGTTCTCTCCTGATAACAGGTGAGTAAATCGGAATTCACAGTTCGGCTGATTTTAGAGGAATATTTTTGTGCGTTTCAAAAATGGACACTTAGAAACTTTTCTGGTGAAATCCACACAATGGGTTCCTATGGAAGGAAATACAAGTTACTGGTAAGTACGCTTAGAATTACATTTCAGGGTCAGTGCTGGGCTAACAGATGCAGCCCTGGGTTCTCTCCTGATAACAGGTGAGTAAAGCGGACTTCATAGTTTGACTGATTTTAGAGGAATATTTATACGTTTCAAAAATGGACACTTTGAAACTTTTCTGCTGAAACCACACAATGGATTCCTTTAGAAGGAAATACAAGTTACTGGTAAGTATGCTTAGAATTACTTTCCAGGGTCAGTGCTGGACTAAAAGAAACAGCACTGGGTTCTCTCCCGATAACAGGTGAGTAAATCGGAATTCATAGTTTGACTGATTCTAGAGGAATATTTGTACGTTTCAAAAATGGATACTTAGAAACTTTTCTGTTGAAAAACACACAATGGATTCCTATGGAAGGAAATACAAGTTACTGGTAAGTACGCTTAGAATTACTTTCCAGGGTCAGTGCTGGGCTAAAAGATGCAGCACTGGGTTCTCTCCTGATAACAGGTGAGTAAATCGGAATTCATAGTTCGGCTAATTTAAGTGGAATATGTGTACGTTTCAAAAATGGACACTTAGAAACTTTTCTGCTGAAGACCATACAATGGATTCCTATGGAAGGAAATACAAGTTACTGGTAAGTACGCTTAGAATTACTTTTCAGGGTCGTGCTGGGCTAAAAGATGCAGCACTGGGTTCTCTCCTGATAACAGGTGAGTAAATCGGAATTCGTAGTTCCGCTGATTTTAGAGGTATATTTGTACGTTTCAAAAATGTACACTTAGAAACTTTTCTGCTGAAAACAACACAATGGATTCCTATGGAAGGAAATACAAGTTATTGGTAAGTATGCTTAGAATTACTTTTCAGGGTCAGTGCTGGGCTAACAGATGCAGCCCTGGGTTCTCCCCTGATAACAGGTGAGTAAATCGGAATTCATAGTTCGGCTGATTTTAGAGGAATATTTTTGTGCGTTTCAAAAATGGACAATTAGAAACTTTTCTGCTGAAAACCACACAATGCATTTCTATGGAAGGAAATACAAGTTACTGGTAAGTACGCTTAGAATTACTTTCCAGGGTCAGTGCTGGTCTAAAAGATGCAGCACTGGGTTCTCTCCTGATAACAGGTGAGTAAATTAGGAATTTGTAGTTCGACTGATTTTAGAGGAATATTTTTACATTTCAAAAATGGACACTTAGAAACTTTTCTGATGAAGACCACACAATGGATTCCTATGGAAGGAAATACAAGTTACTGGTAAGTACGCTTAGAATTACTTTCCAGGGTCAGTGCTGGTCTTAAAGATGCAGCACTGGGTTCTCTCCTGATAACAGGTGAGTAAATCGGAATGTGTAGTTAGACTGATTTTAGAGGAATATTTGTACATTTAAAAAATGGACACTTAGAAACTTTTCTGATGAAGACCACACAATGGATTCCTATGGAAGGAAATACAAGTTACTGGTAAGTACTCTTAGAATTACTTTCCAGGGTCAGTGCTGGGCTAAAAAATGCAGCACTGGGTTCTCTCCTGATAACAGGTGAGTAAATCGGAATTCATAGTTCGACTGACTTTCGAGGAATATTTGTGCGTTTCAAAAATGGACACTTGGAAACTTTTCTGGTGAAAACCACACAATGGATTCCTATGGAAGGAAATACAAGTTACTGGTAAGTACGCTTAGAATTACTTTCCAGGGTCAGTGCTGGGCTAAAAGATGCAGCACTGGGTTCTATCCTGATAACAGGTGAGTAAATCGGAATTCGTAGTTCGGCTGATTTTATAGGAATATTCGTACGTTTCAAAAATGTACACTTAGAAACTTTTCTGGTGAAAACCACACAATGGATTCCTAAGGAAGGAAATACAAGTTACTGGTAAGTACGCTTAGAATTACTTTCCAGGGTCAGTGCTGGTCTAAAAGATGCAGCACTGGGTTCTCTCCTGATAACAGGTGAGTAAATCGCAATTTGTAGTTCGACTGATTTTAGAGGAATATTTTTACATTTCAAAAATGGACACTTAGAAACTTTTCTGATGAAGACCACCCAATGGATTCCTATGGAAGGAAATACAAGTTACTGGTAAGTACGCTTAGAATTACTTTCCAGGGTCAGTGCTGGTCTTAAAGATGCAGCACTGGGTTCTCTCCTGATAACAGGTGAGTAAATCGGAATGTGTAGTTCGACTGATTTTAGAGGAATATTTGTACATTTAAAAAATGGACACTTAGAAACTTTTCTGATGAAGACCACACAATGGATTCCTATGGAAGGAAATACAAGTTACTGGTAAGTACTCTTAGAATTACTTTCCAGGGTCAGTGCTGGGCTAAAAAATGCAGCACTGGGTTCTCTCCTGATAACAGGTGAGTAAATCGGAATTCATAGTTCGACTGACTTTCGAGGAATATTTGTGCGTTTCAAAAATGGACACTTGGAAACTTTTCTGGTGAAAACCACACAATGGATTCCTATGGAAGGAAATACAAGTTACTGGTAACTACGCTTAGAATTACTTTCCAGGGTCAGTGCTGGGCTAAAAGATGCAGCACTGGGTTCTATCCTGATAACAGGTGAGTAAATCGGAATTCGTAGTTCGGCTGATTTTATAGGAATATTCGTACGTTTCAAAAATGTACACTTAGAAACTTTTCTGGTGAAAACCACACAATGGATTCCTAAGGAAGGAAATACAAGTTACTGGTAGATACGCTTAGAATTACTTTTCGGGGACTGTGCTGGGCTAAAAGATGCAGCACTGGGTTCCCTCCTGATAACAGGTGAGTAAATCGGAATTCATAGTTCGGTTGATTTTATAGGAATATTTGTACGTTTCAAAAATGGGGACTTAGAAACTTTTCTGCTGAAAACCACACAATGGATTCCTATGGAAGGAAATACAAGTTACTGGTAAGTATGCTTAAAATTACTTTTCAGCGTAAGTGCTGGGCTAACAGATGCAGCCCTGGGTTCTCTCCTGATAACAGGTGAGTAAATTGGAATTCGTAGTTCGGCTGATTTTAGAGGAATATTTGTGCGTTTCAAAAATGGACACTTAGAAACTTTTCTGCTGAAAACCACACAATGGATTCCTATGGAAGGAAATACAAGTTACTGGTAAGCACGATTAGAATTACTTTTCAGAGTCAGTGCTGGGCTAACAGATGCAGCCCTGGGTTCTCTCCTGATAATAGGTGAGCAAATCGGAATTCGTAGTTCGGCTGATTTTAGAGGAATATTTGTATGTTTCAAAAATGGACACTTAGAAACTTTTCTGCTGAAAACCACACAATGGATTCCTAAGGAAGGAAATACAAGTTAATGGCAAGTACGCTTAGAATTACTTTCCAGGGTCAGTGCTGGGCTAAAAGATACAGCACTGGGTTCTCTCCTGATCACAGGTGAGTAAATCGGAATTCATAGTTGGGCTGATTTTAGAGGAATATTTTTGTGCGTTTCAAAAATGGACAATTAGAAACTTTTCTGCTGAAAACCACACAATGCATTTCTATGGAAGGAAATTCAAGTTACTGGTAAGTACGCTTAGAATTACTTTCCAGGGTCAGTGCTGGTCTAAAAGATGCAGCACTGGGTTCTCTCCTGATAACAGGTGAGTAAATCGGAATTTGTAGTTCGACTGATTTTAGAGGAATATTTTTACATTTCAAAAATGGACACTTAGAAACTTTTCTGATGAAGACCACACAATGGATTCCTATTGAAGGAAATACAAGTTACTGGTAAGTACGCTTAGACTTACTTTCCAGGGTCAGTGCTGGTCTTAAAGATGCAGCACTGGGTTCTCTCCTGATAACAGGTGAGTAAACCAGAATGTGTAGTTCGACTGATTTTAGAGGAATATTTGTACATTTAAAAAATGGACACTTAGAAACTTTTCTGATGAAGACCACACAATGGATTCCTATGGAAGGAAATACAAGTTACTGGTAAGTACTCTTAGAATTACTTTCCAGGGTCAGTGCTGGGCTAAAAAATGCAGCACTGGGTTCTCTCCTGATAACAGGTGAGTAAATCGGAATTCATAGTTCGACTGACTTTCGAGGAATATTTGTGCGTTTCAAAAATGGACACTTGGAAACTTCTCTGGTGAAAACCACACAATGGATTCCTATGGAAGGAAATACAAATTACTGGTAAGTACGCTTAGAATTATGTTTCAGGGTCAGTGCTGGGCTAACAGATGCAGCCCTGGGTTCTCTCCTGATAACAGGTGTGTAAATCGCAATTCGTAGTTTGGCTGATTTTAGAGGAATATTTGTGCATTTCAAAAATGGACACTTAGAAACTTTTCTGCAGAAAACCACACAATGGATTCCTATGGAAGGAAATACAAGTTACTGGTAAGTACGCTTAGAATTACTTTCCAGGGTCAGTGCTGGGCTAATAGATGCAGCACTGGGTTCTATCCTGATAACAGGTGAGTAAATCGGAATTCGTAGTTCGGCTGATTTTATAGGAATATTCGTACATTTCAAAAATGTACACTTAGAAACTTTTCTGGTGAAAACCACACAATGGATTCCTAAGGAAGGAAATACAAGTTACTGGTAGGTACGCTTAGAATTACTTTTCGGGGACAGTGCTGGGCTAAAAGATGCAGCACTGGGTTCCCTCCTGATAACAGGTGAGTAAATCGGAATTCATAGTTCGGTTGATTTTAGAGGAAAATTTGTACGTTTCAACAATGGATACTTAGAAACTTTTCTGCTGAAAACCATACAATGGATTTCTATGGAAGGAAATACAAGTTACTGGTAAGTACGCTTAGAATTACTTTCCAGGGCCAGTGCTGGTCTAAAAGATGCAGCACTGGGTTCTCTCCCGATAACAGGTGAGTAAATCGGAATTTGTAGTTCGACTGATTTTAGAGGAATATTTTTACATTTCAAAAATGGACACTTGGAAACTTTTCTGATGAAGACCACACAATGGATTCCTATGGAAGGAAATACAAGTTACTGGTAAGTACTCTTAGAATTACTTTCCAGGGTCAGTGCTGGGCTAAAAGATGCAGCACTGGGTTCTCTCCTGATAACAGGTGAGTAAATCGGAATTCATAGTTCGACTGATTTTCGAGGAATATTTGTGCGTTTCAAAAATGGACACTTAGAAACTTTTCTGGTGAATTCCACACAATGGATTCCTATGGAAGGAAATACAAGTTACTGGTAAGTACGCTTAGAATTACATTTCAGGGTCAGTGCTGGGCTAACAGATGCAGCCCTGGGTTCTCTCCTGATAACAGGTGAGTAAAGCGGACTTCATAGTTTGACTGATTTTAGAGGAATATTTATACGTTTCAAAAATGGACACTTTGAAACTTTTCTGCTGAAACCACACAATGGATTCCTTTGGAAGGAAATACAAGTTACTGGTAAGTATGCTTAGAATTACTTTCCAGGGTCAGTGCTGGACTAAAAGAAACAGCACTGGGTTCTCTCCCGATAACAGGTGAGTAAATCGGAATTCATAGTTTGACTGATTCTAGAGGAATATTTGTACGTTTCAAAAATGGACACTTAGAAACTTTTCTGTTGAAAAACACACAATGGATTCCTATGGAAGGAAATACAAGTTACTGGTAAGTACGCTTAGAATTACTTTCCAGGGTCAGTGCTGGGCTAAAAGATGCAGCACTGGGTTCTCTCCTGATAACAGGTGAGTAAATCGGAATTCATAGTTCGGTTGATTTTAGAGGAAAATTTGTACGTTTCAACAATGGATACTTAGAAACTTTTCTGCTGAAAACCATACAATGGATTCCTATGGAAGGAAATACAAGTTACTGGTAAGTACGCTTAGAATTACTTTTCAGGGTCGTGCTGGGCTAAAAGATGCAGCACTGGGTTCTCTCCTGATGACAGGTGAGTAAATCGGAATTCGTAGTTTGACTGATTTTAGAGGAATATTTGTACATTTCAAAAATGGACACTTAGAAACTTTTCTGGTGAAGAACACACAATGGATTCCTATGGAAGGAAATACAAGTTACTGGTAAGTACGCTTAGAATTACTTTCCAGGGTCAGTGCTGGGCTAAAAGATGCAGCACTGGGTTCTCTCCTGATAACAGGTGAGTAAATCGGAATTCATAGTTCGGTTGATTTTATAGGAATATTTGTACGTTTCAAAAATGGACACTTAGAAACTTTTCTGCTGAAAACCACACAATGGATTCCTAAGGAAGGAAATACAAGTTACTGGTAAGTACGCTTAGAATTACTTTTCAGGGTCAGTGCTGGGCTAAAAGATACAGCACTGGGTTCTCTACTGACAACAGGTGAGTAAATCGGAATTCATAGTTCGGCTAATTTAAGTGGAATATGTGTACGTTTCAAAAATGGACACTTAGAAACTTTTCTGCTGAAGACCACACAATGGATTCCTATGGAAGGAAATCCAAGTTACTGGTAAGTACACTTAGAATTACTTTTCAGGGTCAGTGCTGGGCTAAAAGATGCAGCCCTGGGTTCTCTCCTGATAACAGGTGAGTAAATCGGAATTTGTAGTTTTGCTGATTTTAGAGGAAAAATTTTACGTTTCATAAATGGACACTTAGAAACTTTTCTGCTGAAACCCACACAATGGATTCCTATGGAAGGAAATACAAGTTACTGGTAAGTATGCTTAGAATTACTTTTCAGCGTAAGTGCTGGGCTAACAGATGCAGCCCTGGGTTCTCTCCTGATAACAGGTGAGTAAATCGGAATTCGTAGTTCCGCTGATTTTAGAGGTATATTTGTACGTTTCAAAAATGTACACTTAGAAACTTTTCTGCTGAAAACAACACAATAGATTCCTATGGAAGGAAATACAAGTTATTGGTAAGTATGCTTAGAATTACTTTTCAGGGTCAGTGCTGGGCTAACAGATGCAGCCCTGGGTTCTCCCCTGATAACAGGTGAGTAAATCGGAATTCATAGTTCGGCTGATTTTAGAGGAATATTTTTGTGCGTTTCAAAAATGGACAATTAGAAACTTTTCTGCTGAAAACCACACAATGCATTTCTATGGAAGGAAATACAAGTTACTGGTAAGTACGCTTAGAATTACTTTCCAGGGTCAGTGCTGGTCTAAAAGATGCAGCACTGGGTTCTCTCCTGATAACAGGTGAGTAAATCGGAATTCGTAGTTCCGCTGATTTTAGAGGTATATTTGTACGTTTCAAAAATGTACACTTAGAAACTTTTCTGCTGAAAACAACACAATGGATTCCTATGGAAGGAAATACAAGTTATTGGTAAGTATGCTTAGAATTACTTTTCAGGGTCAGTGCTGGGCTAACAGATGCAGCCCTGGGTTCTCCCCTGATAACAGGTGAGTAAATCGGAATTCACAGTTCGGCTGATTTTAGAGGAATATTTTTGTGCGTTTCAAAAATGGACACTTAGAAACTTTTCTGGTGAAATCCACACAATGGATTCCTATGGAAGGAAATACAAGTTACTGGTAAGTACGCTTAGAATTACTTTCCAGGGTCAGTGCTGGTCTAAAAGATGCAGCACTGGGTTCTCTCCTGATAACAGGTGAGTAAATCGGAATTTGTAGTTCGACTGATTTTAGAGGAATATTTTTACATTTCAAAAATGGACACTTAGAAACTTTTCTGATGAAGACCACACAATGGATTCCTATGGAAGGAAATACAAGTTACTGGTAAGTACGCTTAGAATTACTTTCCAGGGTCAGTGCTGGTCTTAAAGATGCAGCACTGGGTTCTCTCCTGATAACAGGTGAGTAAATCGGAATGTGTAGTTAGACTGATTTTAGAGGAATATTTGTACATTTAAAAAATGGACACTTAGAAACTTTTCTGATGAAGACCACACAATGGATTCCTATGGAAGGAAATACAAGTTACTGGTAAGTACTCTTAGAATTACTTTCCAGGGTCAGTGCTGGGCTAAAAAATGCAGCACTGGGTTCTCTCCTGATAACAGGTGAGTAAATCGGAATTCATAGTTCGACTGACTTTCGAGGAATATTTGTGCGTTTCAAAAATGGACACTTGGAAACTTTTCTGGTGAAAACCACACAATGGATTCCTATGGAAGGAAATACAAGTTACTGGTAAGTACGCTTAGAATTACTTTCCAGGGTCAGTGCTGGGCTAAAAGATGCAGCACTGGGTTCTATCCTGATAACAGGTGAGTAAATCGGAATTCGTAGTTCGGCTGATTTTATAGGAATATTCGTACGTTTCAAAAATGTACACTTAGAAACTTTTCTGGTGAAAACCACACAATGGATTCCTAAGGAAGGAAATACAAGTTACTGGTAAGTACGCTTAGAATTACTTTCCAGGGTCAGTGCTGGTCTAAAAGATGCAGCACTGGGTTCTCTCCTGATAACAGGTGAGTAAATCGCAATTTGTAGTTCGACTGATTTTAGAGGAATATTTTTACATTTCAAAAATGGACACTTAGAAACTTTTCTGATGAAGACCACCCAATGGATTCCTATGGAAGGAAATACAAGTTACTGGTAAGTACGCTTAGAATTACTTTCCAGGGTCAGTGCTGGTCTTAAAGATGCAGCACTGGGTTCTCTCCTGATAACAGGTGAGTAAATCGGAATGTGTAGTTCGACTGATTTTAGAGGAATATTTGTACATTTAACAAACTGGACACTTAGAAACTTTTCTGATGAAGACCACACAATGGATTCCTATGGAAGGAAATACAAGTTACTGGTAAGTACTCTTAGAATTACTTTCCAGGGTCAGTGCTGGGCTAAAAAATGCAGCACTGGGTTCTCTCCTGATAACAGGTGAGTAAATCGGAATTCATAGTTCGACTGACTTTCGAGGAATATTTGTGCGTTTCAAAAATGGACACTTGGAAACTTTTCTGGTGAAAACCACACAATGGATTCCTATGGAAGGAAATACAAGTTACTGGTAAGTACGCTTAGAATTACTTTCCAGGGTCAGTGCTGGGCTAAAAGATGCAGCACTGGGTTCTATCCTGATAACAGGTGAGTAAATCGGAATTCGTAGTTCGGCTGATTTTATAGGAATATTCGTACGTTTCAAAAATGTACACTTAGAAACTTTTCTGGTGAAAACCACACAATGGATTCCTAAGGAAGGAAATACAAGTTACTGGTAGGTACGCTTAGAATTACTTTTCGGGGACTGTGCTGGGCTAAAAGATGCAGCACTGGGTTCCCTCCTGATAACAGGTGAGTAAATCGGAATTCATAGTTCGGTTGATTTTATAGGAATATTTGTACGTTTCAAAAATGGGGACTTAGAAACTTTTCTGCTGAAAACCACACAATGGATTCCTATGGAAGGAAATACAAGTTACTGGTAAGTATGCTTAAAATTACTTTTCAGCGTAAGTGCTGGGCTAACAGATGCAGCCCTGGGTTCTCTCCTGATAACAGGTGAGTAAATTGGAATTCGTAGTTCGGCTGATTTTAGAGGAATATTTGTGCGTTTCAAAAATGGACACTTAGAAACTTTTCTGCTGAAAACCACACAATGGATTCCTATGGAAGGAAATACAAGTTACTGGTAAGCACGATTAGAATTACTTTTCAGGGTCAGTGCTGGGCTAACAGATGCAGCCCTGGGTTCTCTCCTGATAATAGGTGAGCAAATCGGAATTCGTAGTTCGGCTGATTTTAGAGGAATATTTGTATGTTTCAAAAATGGACACTTAGAAACTTTTCTGCTGAAAACCACACAATGGATTCCTAAGGAAGGAAATACAAGTTAATGGCAAGTACGCTTAGAATTACTTTTCAGGGTCAGTGCTGGGCTAAAAGATGCAGCACTGGGTTCTCTACTGATAACAGGTGAGTAAATCGGAATTCGTAGTTTGGCTGATTTTAGAGGAATATTTGTATGTTTCAAAAATGGGGACTTAGAAACTTTTCTGTTGAAAACCACACAATGGATTCCTATGGAATGAAATACAAGTTACTCGTAAGTACTCATAGAATTACTTTCCAGGGTCAGTGCTGGGCTAAAAGATACAGCACTGGGTTCTCTCCTGATCACAGGTGAGTAAATCGGAATTCATAGTTCGACTGATTTTCGAGGAATATTTGTGCATTTCAAAATTGGACACTTAGAAACTTTTCTGTTGAAAACCACAAAATGGATTCCTAAGGAAGGAAATACAAGTTACTGGTAAGTACGCTTAAAATTACTTTCCAGGGTCAGTGCTGGTCTAAAAGATGCAGCACTGGGATCTCTCCTGATAACAGGTGAGTAAATCAGAATTCGTAGTTCGACTTATTTTACAGGAATATTTGTACATTTCAAAAATGGACACTTAGAAACTTTTCTGGTGAAGACCACACAATGGATTCCTATGGAAGGAAATACAAGTTACTGGTAAGTATGCTTAGAATTACATTTCAGGGTCAGTGCTAGGCTAACAGATGCAGCCCTGGGTTCTCTCCTGATAACAGGTGAGTAAAGCGGACTTCATAGTTTGACTGATTTTAGAGGAATATTTATACGTTTCAAAAATGGACACTTTGAAACTTTTCTGCTGAAACCACACAATGGATTCCTTTGGAAGGAAATACAAGTTACTGGTAAGTATGCTTAGAATTACTTTCCAGGGTCAGTGCTGGACTAAAAGAAACAGCACTGGGTTCTCTCCCGATAACAGGTGAGTAAATTGGAATTCATAGTTTGACTGATTCTAGAGGAATATTTGTACGTTTCAAAAATGGACACTTAGAAACTTTTCTGTTGAAAAACACACAATGGATTCCTATGGAAGAAAAATACAAGTTACTGGTAAGTACGCTTAGAATTACTTTCCAGGGTCAGTGCTGGGCTAAAAGATGCAGCACTGGGTTCTCTCCTGATAACAGGTGAGTAAATCGGAATTCATAGTTCGACTGATTTTCGAGGAATATTTGTACGTTTCAAAAATGGACACTTAGAAACTTTTCTGCTGAAAACCACACAATGGATTCCTAAGGAAGGAAATACAAGTTACTGGTAAGTACGCTTAGAATTACTTTTCAGGGTCAGTGCTGGGCTAAAAGATACAGCACTGGGTTCTCTACTGATAACAGGTGAGTAAATCGGAATTCATAGTTCGGCTAATTTAAGTGGAATATGTGTACGTTTCAAAAATGGACACTTAGAAACTTTTCTGCTGAAGACCACACAATGGATTCCTATGGAAGGAAATCCAAGTTACTGGTAAGTACACTTAGAATTACTTTTCAGGGTCAGTGCTGGGCTAAAAGATGCAGCCCTGGGTTCTCTCCTGATAACAGGTGAGTAAATCGGAATTTGTAGTTTTGCTGATTTTAGAGGAAAAATTTTACGTTTCATAAATGGACACTTAGAAACTTTTCTGCTGAAAACCACACAATGGATTCCTATGGAAGGAAATACAAGTTACTGGTAAGTATGCTTAGAATTACTTTTCAGCGTAAGTGCTGGGCTAACAGATGCAGCCCTGGGTTCTCTCCTGATAACAGGTGAGTAAATCGGAATTCGTAGTTCCGCTGATTTTAGAGGTATATTTGTACGTTTCAAAAATGTACACTTAGAAACTTTTCTGCTGAAAACAACACAATAGATTCCTATGGAAGGAAATACAAGTTATTGGTAAGTATGCTTAGAATTACTTTTCAGGGTCAGTGCTGGGCTAACAGATGCAGCCCTGGGTTCTCCCCTGATAACAGGTGAGTAAATCGGAATTCATAGTTCGGCTGATTTTAGAGGAATATTTTTGTGCGTTTCAAAAATGGACAATTAGAAACTTTTCTGCTGAAAACCACACAATGCATTTCTATGGAAGGAAATACAAGTTACTGGTAAGTACGCTTAGAATTACTTTCCAGGGTCAGTGCTGGTCTAAAAGATGCAGCACTGGGTTCTCTCCTGATAACAGGTGAGTAAATCGGAATTCGTAGTTCCGCTGATTTTAGAGGTATATTTGTACGTTTCAAAAATGTACACTTAGAAACTTTTCTGCTGAAAACAACACAATGGATTCCTATGGAAGGAAATACAAGTTATTGGTAAGTATTCTTAGAATTACTTTTCAGGGTCAGTGCTGGGCTAACAGATGCAGCCCTGGGTTCTCCCCTGATAACAGGTGAGTAAATCGGAATTCACAGTTCGGCTGATTTTAGAGGAATATTTTTGTGCGTTTCAAAAATGGACACTTAGAAACTTTTCTGGTGAAATCCACACAATGGATTCCTATGGAAGGAAATACAAGTTACTGGTAAGTACGCTTAGAATTACTTTCCAGGGTCAGTGCTGTCTAAAAGATGCAGCACTGGGTTCTCTCCTGATAACAGGTGAGTAAATCGGAATTTGTAGTTCGACTGATTTTAGAGGAATATTTTTACATTTCAAAAATGGACACTTAGAAACTTTTCTGATGAAGACCACACAATGGATTCCTATGGAAGGAAATACAAGTTACTGGTAAGTACGCTTAGAATTACTTTCCAGGGTCAGTGCTGGTCTTAAAGATGCAGCACTGGGTTCTCTCCTGATAACAGGTGAGTAAATCGGAATGTGTAGTTAGACTGATTTTAGAGGAATATTTGTACATTTAAAAAATGGACACTTAGAAACTTTTCTGATGAAGACCACACAATGGATTCCTATGGAAGGAAATACAAGTTACTGGTAAGTACTCTTAGAATTACTTTCCAGGGTCAGTGCTGGGCTAAAAAATGCAGCACTGGGTTCTCTCCTGATAACAGGTGAGTAAATCGGAATTCATAGTTCGACTGACTTTCGAGGAATATTTGTGCGTTTCAAAAATGGACACTTGGAAACTTTTCTGGTGAAAACCACACAATGGATTCCTATGGAAGGAAATACAAGTTACTGGTAAGTACGCTTAGAATTACTTTCCAGGGTCAGTGCTGGGCTAAAAGATGCAGCACTGGGTTCTATCCTGATAACAGGTGAGTAAATCGGAATTCGTAGTTCGGCTGATTTTATAGGAATATTCGTACGTTTCAAAAATGTACACTTAGAAACTTTTCTGGTGAAAACCACACAATGGATTCCTAAGGAAGGAAATACAAGTTACTGGTAAGTACGCTTAGAATTACTTTCCAGGGTCAGTGCTGGTCTAAAAGATGCAGCACTGGGTTCTCTCCTGATAACAGGTGAGTAAATCGCAATTTGTAGTTCGACTGATTTTAGAGGAATATTTTTACATTTCAAAAATGGACACTTAGAAACTTTTCTGATGAAGACCACCCAATGGATTCCTATGGAAGGAAATACAAGTTACTGGTAAGTACGCTTAGAATTACTTTCCAGGGTCAGTGCTGGTCTTAAAGATGCAGCACTGGGTTCTCTCCTGATAACAGGTGAGTAAATCGGAATGTGTAGTTCGACTGATTTTAGAGGAATATTTGTACATTTAACAAACTGGACACTTAGAAACTTTTCTGATGAAGACCACACAATGGATTCCTATGGAAGGAAATACAAGTTACTGGTAAGTACTCTTAGAATTACTTTCCAGGGTCAGTGCTGGGCTAAAAAATGCAGCACTGGGTTCTCTCCTGATAACAGGTGAGTAAATCGGAATTCATAGTTCGACTGACTTTCGAGGAATATTTGTGCGTTTCAAAAATGGACACTTGGAAACTTTTCTGGTGAAAACCACACAATGGATTCCTATGGAAGGAAATACAAGTTACTGGTAAGTACGCTTAGAATTACTTTCCAGGGTCAGTGCTGGGCTAAAAGATGCAGCACTGGGTTCTATCCTGATAACAGGTGAGTAAATCGGAATTCGTAGTTCGGCTGATTTTATAGGAATATTCGTACGTTTCAAAAATGTACACTTAGAAACTTTTCTGGTGAAAACCACACAATGGATTCCTAAGGAAGGAAATACAAGTTACTGGTAGGTACGCTTAGAATTACTTTTCGGGGACTGTGCTGGGCTAAAAGATGCAGCACTGGGTTCCCTCCTGATAACAGGTGAGTAAATCGGAATTCATAGTTCGGTTGATTTTATAGGAATATTTGTACGTTTCAAAAATGGGGACTTAGAAACTTTTCTGCTGAAAACCACACAATGGATTCCTATGGAAGGAAATACAAGTTACTGGTAAGTATGCTTAAAATTACTTTTCAGCGTAAGTGCTGGGCTAACAGATGCAGCCCTGGGTTCTCTCCTGATAACAGGTGAGTAAATTGGAATTCGTAGTTCGGCTGATTTTAGAGGAATATTTGTGCGTTTCAAAAATGGACACTTAGAAACTTTTCTGCTGAAAACCACACAATGGATTCCTATGGAAGGAAATACAAGTTACTGGTAAGCACGGTTAGAATTACTTTTCAGGGTCAGTGCTGGGCTAACAGATGCAGCCCTGGGTTCTCTCCTGATAATAGGTGAGCAAATCGGAATTCGTAGTTCGGCTGATTTTAGAGGAATATTTGTATGTTTCAAAAATGGACACTTAGAAACTTTTCTGCTGAAAACCACACAATGGATTCCTAAGGAAGGAAATACAAGTTAATGGCAAGTACGCTTAGAATTACTTTTCAGGGTCAGTGCTGGGCTAAAAGATGCAGCACTGGGTTCTCTACTGATAACAGGTGAGTAAATCGGAATTCGTAGTTTGGCTGATTTTAGAGGAATATTTGTATGTTTCAAAAATGGGGACTTAGAAACTTTTCTGTTGAAAACCACACAATGGATTCCTATGGAATGAAATACAAGTTACTCGTAAGTACTCATAGAATTACTTTCCAGGGTCAGTGCTGGGCTAAAAGATACAGCACTGGGTTCTCTCCTGATCACAGGTGAGTAAATCGGAATTCATAGTTCGACTGATTTTCGAGGAATATTTGTGCATTTCAAAATTGGACACTTAGAAACTTTTCTGTTGAAAACCACAAAATGGATTCCTAAGGAAGGAAATACAAGTTACTGGTAAGTACGCTTAAAATTACTTTCCAGGGTCAGTGCTGGTCTAAAAGATGCAGCACTGGGATCTCTCCTGATAACAGGTGAGTAAATCAGAATTCGTAGTTCGACTTATTTTACAGGAATATTTGTACATTTCAAAAATGGACACTTAGAAACTTTTCTGGTGAAGACCACACAATGGATTCCTATGGAAGGAAATACAAGTTACTGGTAAGTATGCTTAGAATTACATTTCAGGGTCAGTGCTAGGCTAACAGATGCAGCCCTGGGTTCTCTCCTGATAACAGGTGAGTAAAGCGGACTTCATAGTTTGACTGATTTTAGAGGAATATTTATACGTTTCAAAAATGGACACTTTGAAACTTTTCTGCTGAAACCACACAATGGATTCCTTTGGAAGGAAATACAAGTTACTGGTAAGTATGCTTAGAATTACTTTCCAGGGTCAGTGCTGGACTAAAAGAAACAGCACTGGGTTCTCTCCCGATAACAGGTGAGTAAATTGGAATTCATAGTTTGACTGATTCTAGAGGAATATTTGTACGTTTCAAAAATGGACACTTAGAAACTTTTCTGTTGAAAAACACACAATGGATTCCTATGGAAGAAAATACAAGTTACTGGTAAGTACGCTTAGAATTACTTTCCAGGGTCAGTGCTGGGCTAAAAGATGCAGCACTGGGTTCTCTCCTGATAACAGGTGAGTAAATCGGAATTCATAGTTCGACTGATTTTCGAGGAATATTTGTACGTTTCAAAAATGGACACTTAGAAACTTTTCTGCTGAAAACCACACAATGGATTCCTAAGGAAGGAAATACAAGTTACTGGTAAGTACGCTTAGAATTACTTTTCAGGGTCAGTGCTGGGCTAAAAGATACAGCACTGGGTTCTCTACTGATAACAGGTGAGTAAATCGGAATTCATAGTTCGGCTAATTTAAGTGGAATATGTGTACGTTTCAAAAATGGACACTTAGAAACTTTTCTGCTGAAGACCACACAATGGATTCCTATGGAAGGAAATCCAAGTTACTGGTAAGTACACTTAGAATTACTTTTCAGGGTCAGTGCTGGGCTAAAAGATGCAGCCCTGGGTTCTCTCCTGATAACAGGTGAGTAAATCGGAATTTGTAGTTTTGCTGATTTTAGAGGAAAAATTTTACGTTTCATAAATGGACACTTAGAAACTTTTCTGCTGAAAACCACACAATGGATTCCTATGGAAGGAAATACAAGTTACTGGTAATTATGCTTAGAATTACTTTTCAGCGTAAGTGCTGGGCTAACAGATGCAGCCCTGGGTTCTCTCCTGATAACAGGTGAGTAAATTGGAATTCGTAGTTCAGCTGATTTTAGAGGAATATTTGTGCGTTTCAAAAATGGACACTTAGAAACTTTTCTGCTGAAAACCACACAATGGATTCCTATGGAAGGAAATACAAATTACTGGTAAGTACGCTTAGAATTATGTTTCAGGGTCAGTGCTGGGCTAACAGATGCAGCCCTGGGTTCTCTCCTGATAACAGGTGTGTAAATCGCAATTCGTAGTTTGGCTGATTTTAGAGGAATATTTGTGCATTTCAAAAATGGACACTTAGAAACTTTTCTGCTGAAAACCACACAATGGATTCCTATGGAAGGAAATACAAGTTACTGGTAAGTACGCTTAGAATTACTTTCCAGGGTCAGTGCTGGGCTAAAAGATGCAGCACTGGGTTCTATCCTGATAACAGGTGAGTAAATCGGAATTCGTAGTTCGGCTGATTTTATCGGAATATTCGTACGTTTCAAAAATGTACACTTAGAAACTTTTCTGGTGAAAACCACATAATGGATTCCTAAGGAAGGAAATACAAGTTACTGGTAAGTACGCTTAGAATTACTTTCCAGGGTCAGTGCTGGTCTTAAAGATGCAGCACTTGGGTTCTCTCCTGATAACAGGTGAGTAAATCGGAATGTGTAGTTAGACTGATTTTAGAGGAATATTTGTACATTTAAAAAATGGACACTTAGAAACTTTTCTGATGAAGACCACACAATGGATTCCTATGGAAGGAAATACAAGTTACTGGTAAGTACTCTTAGAATTACTTTCCAGGGTCAGTGCTGGGCTAAAAAATGCAGCACTGGGTTCTCTCCTGATAACAGGTGAGTAAATCGGAATTCATAGTTCGACTGACTTTCGAGGAATATTTGTGCGTTTCAAAAATGGACACTTGGAAACTTTTCTGGTGAAAACCACACAATGGATTCCTATGGAAGGAAATACAAGTTACTGGTAAGTACGCTTAGAATTACTTTCCAGGGTCAGTGCTGGGCTAAAAGATGCAGCACTGGGTTCTATCCTGATAACAGGTGAGTAAATCGGAATTCGTAGTTCGGCTGATTTTATAGGAATATTCGTACGTTTCAAAAATGTACACTTAGAAACTTTTCTGGTGAAAACCACACAATGGATTCCTAAGGAAGGAAATACAAGTTACTGGTAAGTACGCTTAGAATTACTTTCCAGGGTCAGTGCTGGTCTAAAAGATGCAGCACTGGGTTCTCTCCTGATAACAGGTGAGTAAATCGCAATTTGTAGTTCGACTGATTTTAGAGGAATATTTTTACATTTCAAAAATGGACACTTAGAAACTTTTCTGATGAAGACCACCCAATGGATTCCTATGGAAGGAAATACAAGTTACTGGTAAGTACGCTTAGAATTACTTTCCAGGGTCAGTGCTGGTCTTAAAGATGCAGCACTGGGTTCTCTCCTGATAACAGGTGAGTAAATCGGAATGTGTAGTTCGACTGATTTTAGAGGAATATTTGTACATTTAACAAACTGGACACTTAGAAACTTTTCTGATGAAGACCACACAATGGATTCCTATGGAAGGAAATACAAGTTACTGGTAAGTACTCTTAGAATTACTTTCCAGGGTCAGTGCTGGGCTAAAAAATGCAGCACTGGGTTCTCTCCTGATAACAGGTGAGTAAATCGGAATTCATAGTTCGACTGACTTTCGAGGAATATTTGTGCGTTTCAAAAATGGACACTTGGAAACTTTTCTGGTGAAAACCACACAATGGATTCCTATGGAAGGAAATACAAGTTACTGGTAAGTACGCTTAGAATTACTTTCCAGGGTCAGTGCTGGGCTAAAAGATGCAGCACTGGGTTCTATCCTGATAACAGGTGAGTAAATCGGAATTCGTAGTTCGGCTGATTTTATAGGAATATTCGTACGTTTCAAAAATGTACACTTAGAAACTTTTCTGGTGAAAACCACACAATGGATTCCTAAGGAAGGAAATACAAGTTACTGGTAGGTACGCTTAGAATTACTTTTCGGGGACTGTGCTGGGCTAAAAGATGCAGCACTGGGTTCCCTCCTGATAACAGGTGAGTAAATCGGAATTCATAGTTCGGTTGATTTTATAGGAATATTTGTACGTTTCAAAAATGGGGACTTAGAAACTTTTCTGCTGAAAACCACACAATGGATTCCTATGGAAGGAAATACAAGTTACTGGTAAGTATGCTTAAAATTACTTTTCAGCGTAAGTGCTGGGCTAACAGATGCAGCCCTGGGTTCTCTCCTGATAACAGGTGAGTAAATTGGAATTCGTAGTTCGGCTGATTTTAGAGGAATATTTGTGCGTTTCAAAAATGGACACTTAGAAACTTTTCTGCTGAAAACCACACAATGGATTCCTATGGAAGGAAATACAAGTTACTGGTAAGCACGATTAGAATTACTTTTCAGGGTCAGTGCTGGGCTAACAGATGCAGCCCTGGGTTCTCTCCTGATAATAGGTGAGCAAATCGGAATTCGTAGTTCGGCTGATTTTAGAGGAATATTTGTATGTTTCAAAAATGGACACTTAGAAACTTTTCTGCTGAAAACCACACAATGGATTCCTAAGGAAGGAAATACAAGTTAATGGCAAGTACGCTTAGAATTACTTTTCAGGGTCAGTGCTGGGCTAAAAGATGCAGCACTGGGTTCTCTACTGATAACAGGTGAGTAAATCGGAATTCGTAGTTTGGCTGATTTTAGAGGAATATTTGTATGTTTCAAAAATGGGGACTTAGAAACTTTTCTGTTGAAAACCACACAATGGATTCCTATGGAATGAAATACAAGTTACTCGTAAGTACTCATAGAATTACTTTCCAGGGTCAGTGCTGGGCTAAAAGATACAGCACTGGGTTCTCTCCTGATCACAGGTGAGTAAATCGGAATTCATAGTTCGACTGATTTTCGAGGAATATTTGTGCATTTCAAAATTGGACACTTAGAAACTTTTCTGTTGAAAACCACAAAATGGATTCCTAAGGAAGGAAATACAAGTTACTGGTAAGTACGCTTAAAATTACTTTCCAGGGTCAGTGCTGGTCTAAAAGATGCAGCACTGGGATCTCTCCTGATAACAGGTGAGTAAATCAGAATTCGTAGTTCGACTTATTTTACAGGAATATTTGTACTTTTCAAAAATGGACACTTAGAAACTTTTCTGGTGAAGACCACACAATGGATTCCTATGGAAGGAAATACAAGTTACTGGTAAGTATGCTTAGAATTACATTTCAGGGTCAGTGCTAGGCTAACAGATGCAGCCCTGGGTTCTCTCCTGATAACAGGTGAGTAAAGCGGACTTCATAGTTTGACTGATTTTAGAGGAATATTTATACGTTTCAAAAATGGACACTTTGAAACTTTTCTGCTGAAACCACACAATGGATTCCTTTGGAAGGAAATACAAGTTACTGGTAAGTATGCTTAGAATTACTTTCCAGGGTCAGTGCTGGACTAAAAGAAACAGCACTGGGTTCTCTCCCGATAACAGGTGAGTAAATTGGAATTCATAGTTTGACTGATTCTAGAGGAATATTTGTACGTTTCAAAAATGGACACTTAGAAACTTTTCTGTTGAAAAACACACAATGGATTCCTATGGAAGAAAATACAAGTTACTGGTAAGTACGCTTAGAATTACTTTCCAGGGTCAGTGCTGGGCTAAAAGATGCAGCACTGGGTTCTCTCCTGATAACAGGTGAGTAAATCGGAATTCATAGTTCGACTGATTTTCGAGGAATATTTGTACGTTTCAAAAATGGACACTTAGAAACTTTTCTGCTGAAAACCACACAATGGATTCCTAAGGAAGGAAATACAAGTTACTGGTAAGTACGCTTAGAATTACTTTTCAGGGTCAGTGCTGGGCTAAAAGATACAGCACTGGGTTCTCTACTGATAACAGGTGAGTAAATCGGAATTCATAGTTCGGCTAATTTAAGTGGAATATGTGTACGTTTCAAAAATGGACACTTAGAAACTTTTCTGCTGAAGACCACACAATGGATTCCTATGGAAGGAAATCCAAGTTACTGGTAAGTACACTTAGAATTACTTTTCAGGGTCAGTGCTGGGCTAAAAGATGCAGCCCTGGGTTCTCTCCTGATAACAGGTGAGTAAATCGGAATTTGTAGTTTTGCTGATTTTAGAGGAAAAATTTTACGTTTCATAAATGGACACTTAGAAACTTTTCTGCTGAAAACCACACAATGGATTCCTATGGAAGGAAATACAAGTTACTGGTAAGTATGCTTAGAATTACTTTTCAGCGTAAGTGCTGGGCTAACAGATGCAGCCCTGGGTTCTCTCCTGATAACAGGTGAGTAAATCGGAATTCGTAGTTCCGCTGATTTTAGAGGTATATTTGTACGTTTCAAAAATGTACACTTAGAAACTTTTCTGCTGAAAACAACACAATAGATTCCTATGGAAGGAAATACAAGTTATTGGTAAGTATGCTTAGAATTACTTTTCAGGGTCAGTGCTGGGCTAACAGATGCAGCCCTGGGTTCTCCCCTGATAACAGGTGAGTAAATCGGAATTCATAGTTCGGCTGATTTTAGAGGAATATTTTTGTGCGTTTCAAAAATGGACAATTAGAAACTTTTCTGCTGAAAACCACACAATGCATTTCTATGGAAGGAAATACAAGTTACTGGTAAGTACGCTTAGAATTACTTTCCAGGGTCAGTGCTGGTCTAAAAGATGCAGCACTGGGTTCTCTCCTGATAACAGGTGAGTAAATCGGAATTCGTAGTTCCGCTGATTTTAGAGGTATATTTGTACGTTTCAAAAATGTACACTTAGAAACTTTTCTGCTGAAAACAACACAATGGATTCCTATGGAAGGAAATACAAGTTATTGGTAAGTATGCTTAGAATTACTTTTCAGGGTCAGTGCTGGGCTAACAGATGCAGCCCTGGGTTCTCCCCTGATAACAGGTGAGTAAATCGGAATTCACAGTTCGGCTGATTTTAGAGGAATATTTTTGTGCGTTTCAAAAATGGACACTTAGAAACTTTTCTGGTGAAATCCACACAATGGATTCCTATGGAAGGAAATACAAGTTACTGGTAAGTACGCTTAGAATTACTTTCCAGGGTCAGTGCTGGTCTAAAAGATGCAGCACTGGGTTCTCTCCTGATAACAGGTGAGTAAATCGGAATTTGTAGTTCGACTGATTTTAGAGGAATATTTTTACATTTCAAAAATGGACACTTAGAAACTTTTCTGATGAAGACCACACAATGGATTCCTATGGAAGGAAATACAAGTTACTGGTAAGTACGCTTAGAATTACTTTCCAGGGTCAGTGCTGGTCTTAAAGATGCAGCACTGGGTTCTCTCCTGATAACAGGTGAGTAAATCGGAATGTGTAGTTAGACTGATTTTAGAGGAATATTTGTACATTTAAAAAATGGACACTTAGAAACTTTTCTGATGAAGACCACACAATGGATTCCTATGGAAGGAAATACAAGTTACTGGTAAGTACTCTTAGAATTACTTTCCAGGGTCAGTGCTGGGCTAAAAAATGCAGCACTGGGTTCTCTCCTGATAACAGGTGAGTAAATCGGAATTCATAGTTCGACTGACTTTCGAGGAATATTTGTGCGTTTCAAAAATGGACACTTGGAAACTTTTCTGGTGAAAACCACACAATGGATTCCTATGGAAGGAAATACAAGTTACTGGTAAGTACGCTTAGAATTATTTTCCAGGGTCAGTGCTGGGCTAAAAGATGCAGCACTGGGTTCTATCCTGATAACAGGTGAGTAAATTGGAATTCGTAGTTCGGCTGATTTTATAGGAATATTCGTACGTTTCAAAAATGTACACTTAGAAACTTTTCTGGTGAAAACCACACAATGGATTCCTAAGGAAGGAAATACAAGTTACTGGTAAGTACGCTTAGAATTACTTTCCAGGGTCAGTGCTGGTCTAAAAGATGCAGCACTGGGTTCTCTCCTGATAACAGGTGAGTAAATCGCAATTTGTAGTTCGACTGATTTTAGAGGAATATTTTTACATTTCAAAAATGGACACTTAGAAACTTTTCTGATGAAGACCACCCAATGGATTCCTATGGAAGGAAATACAAGTTACTGGTAAGTACGCTTAGAATTACTTTCCAGGGTCAGTGCTGGTCTTAAAGATGCAGCACTGGGTTCTCTCCTGATAACAGGTGAGTAAATCGGAATGTGTAGTTCGACTGATTTTAGAGGAATATTTGTACATTTAACAAACTGGACACTTAGAAACTTTTCTGATGAAGACCACACAATGGATTCCTATGGAAGGAAATACAAGTTACTGGTAAGTACTCTTAGAATTACTTTCCAGGGTCAGTGCTGGGCTAAAAAATGCAGCACTGGGTTCTCTCCTGATAACAGGTGAGTAAATCGGAATTCATAGTTCGACTGACTTTCGAGGAATATTTGTGCGTTTCAAAAATGGACACTTGGAAACTTTTCTGGTGAAAACCACACAATGGATTCCTATGGAAGGAAATACAAGTTACTGGTAAGTACGCTTAGAATTACTTTCCAGGGTCAGTGCTGGGCTAAAAGATGCAGCACTGGGTTCTATCCTGATAACAGGTGAGTAAATCGGAATTCATAGTTCGGTTGATTTTATAGGAATATTTGTACGTTTCAAAAATGGGGACTTAGAAACTTTTCTGCTGAAAACCACACAATGGATTCCTATGGAAGGAAATACAAGTTACTGGTAAGTATGCTTAAAATTACTTTTCAGCGTAAGTGCTGGGCTAACAGATGCAGCCCTGGGTTCTCTCCTGATAACAGGTGAGTAAATTGGAATTCGTAGTTCGGCTGATTTTAGAGGAATATTTGTGCGTTTCAAAAATGGACACTTAGAAACTTTTCTGCTGAAAACCACACAATGGATTCCTATGGAAGGAAATACAAGTTACTGGTAAGCACGATTAGAATTACTTTTCAGGGTCAGTGCTGGGCTAACAGATGCAGCCCTGGGTTCTCTCCTGATAATAGGTGAGCAAATCGGAATTCGTAGTTCGGCTGATTTTAGAGGAATATTTGTATGTTTCAAAAATGGACACTTAGAAACTTTTCTGCTGAAAACCACACAATGGATTCCTAAGGAAGGAAATACAAGTTAATGGCAAGTACGCTTAGAATTACTTTTCAGGGTCAGTGCTGGGCTAAAAGATGCAGCACTGGGTTCTCTACTGATAACAGGTGAGTAAATCGGAATTCGTAGTTTGGCTGATTTTAGAGGAATATTTGTATGTTTCAAAAATGGGGACTTAGAAACTTTTCTGTTGAAAACCACACAATGGATTCCTATGGAATGAAATACAAGTTACTCGTAAGTACTCATAGAATTACTTTCCAGGGTCAGTGCTGGGCTAAAAGATACAGCACTGGGTTCTCTCCTGATCACAGGTGAGTAAATCGGAATTCATAGTTCGACTGATTTTCGAGGAATATTTGTGCATTTCAAAATTGGACACTTAGAAACTTTTCTGTTGAAAACCACAAAATGGATTCCTAAGGAAGGAAATACAAGTTACTGGTAAGTACGCTTAAAATTACTTTCCAGGGTCAGTGCTGGTCTAAAAGATGCAGCACTGGGATCTCTCCTGATAACAGGTGAGTAAATCAGAATTCGTAGTTCGACTTATTTTACAGGAATATTTGTACATTTCAAAAATGGACACTTAGAAACTTTTCTGGTGAAGACCACACAATGGATTCCTATGGAAGGAAATACAAGTTACTGGTAAGTATGCTTAGAATTACATTTCAGGGTCAGTGCTAGGCTAACAGATGCAGCCCTGGGTTCTCTCCTGATAACAGGTGAGTAAAGCGGACTTCATAGTTTGACTGATTTTAGAGGAATATTTATACGTTTCAAAAATGGACACTTTGAAACTTTTCTGCTGAAACCACACAATGGATTCCTTTGGAAGGAAATACAAGTTACTGGTAAGTATGCTTAGAATTACTTTCCAGGGTCAGTGCTGGACTAAAAGAAACAGCACTGGGTTCTCTCCCGATAACAGGTGAGTAAATTGGAATTCATAGTTTGACTGATACTAGAGGAATATTTGTACGTTTCAAAAATGGACACTTAGAAACTTTTCTGTTGAAAAACACACAATGGATTCCTATGGAAGAAAATACAAGTTACTGGTAAGTACGCTTAGAATTACTTTCCAGGGTCAGTGCTGGGCTAAAAGATGCAGCACTGGGTTCTCTCCTGATAACAGGTGAGTAAATCGGAATTCATAGTTCGACTGATTTTCGAGGAATATTTGTACGTTTCAAAAATGGACACTTAGAAACTTTTCTGCTGAAAACCACACAATGGATTCCTAAGGAAGGAAATACAAGTTACTGGTAAGTACGCTTAGAATTACTTTTCAGGGTCAGTGCTGGGCTAAAAGATACAGCACTGGGTTCTCTACTGATAACAGGTGAGTAAATCGGAATTCATAGTTCGGCTAATTTAAGTGGAATATGTGTACGTTTCAAAAATGGACACTTAGAAACTTTTCTGCTGAAGACCACACAATGGATTCCTATGGAAGGAAATCCAAGTTACTGGTAAGTACACTTAGAATTACTTTTCAGGGTCAGTGCTGGGCTAAAAGATGCAGCCCTGGGTTCTCTCCTGATAACAGGTGAGTAAATCGGAATTTGTAGTTTTGCTGATTTTAGAGGAAAAATTTTACGTTTCATAAATGGACACTTAGAAACTTTTCTGCTGAAAACCACACAATGGATTCCTATGGAAGGAAATACAAGTTACTGGTAAGTATGCTTAGAATTACTTTTCAGCGTAAGTGCTGGGCTAACATATGCAGCCCTGGGTTCTCTCCTGATAACAGGTGAGTAAATCGGAATTCGTAGTTCCGCTGATTTTAGAGGTATATTTGTACGTTTCAAAAATGTACACTTAGAAACTTTTCTGCTGAAAACAACACAATAGATTCCTATGGAAGGAAATACAAGTTATTGGTAAGTATGCTTAGAATTACTTTTCAGGGTCAGTGCTGGGCTAACAGATGCAGCCCTGGGTTCTCCCCTGATAACAGGTGAGTAAATCGGAATTCATAGTTCGGCTGATTTTAGAGGAATATTTTTGTGCGTTTCAAAAATGGACAATTAGAAACTTTTCTGCTGAAAACCACACAATGCATTTCTATGGAAGGAAATACAAGTTACTGGTAAGTACGCTTAGAATTACTTTCCAGGGTCAGTACTGGTCTAAAAGATGCAGCACTGGGTTCTCTCCTGATAACAGGTGAGTAAATCGGAATTCGTAGTTTCGCTGATTTTAGAGGTATATTTGTACGTTTCAAAAATGTACACTTAGAAACTTTTCTGCTGAAAACAACACAATGGATTCCTATGGAAGGAAATACAAGTTATTGGTAAGTATGCTTAGAATTACTTTTCAGGGTCAGTGCTGGGCTAACAGATGCAGCCCTGGGTTCTCCCCTGATAACAGGTGAGTAAATCGGAATTCACAGTTCGGCTGATTTTAGAGGAATATTTTTGTGCGTTTCAAAAATGGACACTTAGAAACTTTTCTGGTGAAATCCACACAATGGATTCCTATGGAAGGAAATACAAGTTACTGGTAAGTACGCTTAGAATTACTTTCCAGGGTCAGTGCTGGTCTAAAAGATGCAGCACTGGGTTCTCTCCTGATAACAGGTGAGTAAATCGGAATTTGTAGTTCGACTGATTTTAGAGGAATATTTTTACATTTCAAAAATGGACACTTAGAAACTTTTCTGATGAAGACCACACAATGGATTCCTATGGAAGGAAATACAAGTTACTGGTAAGTACGCTTAGAATTACTTTCCAGGGTCAGTGCTGGTCTTAAAGATGCAGCACTGGGTTCTCTCCTGATAACAGGTGAGTAAATCGGAATGTGTAGTTAGACTGATTTTAGAGGAATATTTGTACATTTAAAAAATGGACACTTAGAAACTTTTCTGATGAAGACCACACAATGGATTCCTATGGAAGGAAATACAAGTTACTGGTAAGTACTCTTAGAATTACTTTCCAGGGTCAGTGCTGGGCTAAAAAATGCAGCACTGGGTTCTCTCCTGATAACAGGTGAGTAAATCGGAATTCATAGTTCGACTGACTTTCGAGGAATATTTGTGCGTTTCAAAAATGGACACTTGGAAACTTTTCTGGTGAAAACCACACAATGGATTCCTATGGAAGGAAATACAAGTTACTGGTAAGTACGCTTAGAATTACTTTCCAGGGTCAGTGCTGGGCTAAAAGATGCAGCACTGGGTTCTATCCTGATAACAGGTGAGTAAATCGGAATTCGTAGTTCGGCTGATTTTATAGGAATATTCGTACGTTTCAAAAATGTACACTTAGAAACTTTTCTGGTGAAAACCACACAATGGATTCCTAAGGAAGGAAATACAAGTTACTGGTAAGTACGCTTAGAAATACTTTCCAGGGTCAGTGCTGGTCTAAAAGATGCAGCACTGGGTTCTCTCCTGATAACAGGTGAGTAAATCGCAATTTGTAGTTCGACTGATTTTAGAGGAATATTTTTACATTTCAAAAATGGACACTTAGAAACTTTTCTGATGAAGACCACCCAATGGATTCCTATGGAAGGAAATACAAGTTACTGGTAAGTACGCTTAGAATTACTTTCCAGGGTCAGTGCTGGTCTTAAAGATGCAGCACTGGGTTCTCTCCTGATAACAGGTGAGTAAATCGGAATGTGTAGTTCGACTGATTTTAGAGGAATATTTGTACATTTAACAAACTGGACACTTAGAAACTTTTCTGATGAAGACCACACAATGGATTCCTATGGAAGGAAATACAAGTTACTGGTAAGTACTCTTAGAATTACTTTCCAGGGTCAGTGCTGGGCTAAAAAATGCAGCACTGGGTTCTCTCCTGATAACAGGTGAGTAAATCGGAATTCATAGTTCGACTGACTTTCGAGGAATATTTGTGCGTTTCAAAAATGGACACTTGGAAACTTTTCTGGTGAAAACCACACAATGGATTCCTATGGAAGGAAATACAAGTTACTGGTAAGTACGCTTAGAATTACTTTCCAGGGTCAGTGCTGGGCTAAAAGATGCAGCACTGGGTTCTATCCTGATAACAGGTGAGTAAATCGGAATTTGTAGTTCGGCTGATTTTATAGGAATATTCGTACGTTTCAAAAATGTACACTTAGAAACTTTTCTGGTGAAAACCACACAATGGATTCCTAAGGAAGGAAATACAAGTTACTGGTAGGTACGCTTAGAATTACTTTTCGGGGACTGTGCTGGGCTAAAAGATGCAGCACTGGGTTCCCTCCTGATAACAGGTGAGTAAATCGGAATTCATAGTTCGGTTGATTTTATAGGAATATTTGTACGTTTCAAAAATGGGGACTTTGAAACTTTTCTGCTGAAAACCACACAATGGATTCCTATGGAAGGAAATACAAGTTACTGGTAAGTATGCTTAAAATTACTTTTCAGCGTAAGTGCTGGGCTAACAGATGCAGCCCTGGGTTCTCTCCTGATAACAGGTGAGTAAATTGGAATTCGTAGTTCGGCTGATTTTAGAGGAATATTTGTGCGTTTCAAAAATGGACACTTAGAAACTTTTCTGCTGAAAACCACACAATGGATTCCTATGGAAGGAAATACAAGTTACTGGTAAGCACGATTAGAATTACTTTTCAGGGTCAGTGCTGGGCTAACAGATGCAGCCCTGGGTTCTCTCCTGATAATAGGTGAGCAAATCGGAATTCGTAGTTCGGCTGATTTTAGAGGAATATTTGTATGTTTCAAAAATGGACACTTAGAAACTTTTCTGCTGAAAACCACACAATGGATTCCTAAGGAAGGAAATACAAGTTAATGGCAAGTACGCTTAGAATTACTTTTCAGGGTCAGTGCTGGGCTAAAAGATGCAGCACTGGGTTCTCTACTGATAACAGGTTAGTAAATCGGAATTCGTAGTTTCGCTGATTTTAGAGGAATATTTGTATGTTTCAAAAATGGGGACTTAGAAACTTTTCTGTTGAAAACCACACAATGGATTCCTATGGAATGAAATACAAGTTACTCGTAAGTACTCATAGAATTACTTTCCAGGGTCAGTGCTGGGCTAAAAGATACAGCACTGGGTTCTCTCCTGATCACAGGTGAGTAAATCGGAATTCATAGTTCGACTGATTTTCGAGGAATATTTGTGCATTTCAAAATTGGACACTTAGAAACTTTTCTGTTGAAAACCACAAAATGGATTCCTAAGGAAGGAAATACAAGTTACTGGTAAGTACGCTTAAAATTACTTTCCAGGGTCAGTGCTGGTCTAAAAGATGCAGCACTGGGATCTCTCCTGATAACAGGTGAGTAAATCAGAATTCGTAGTTCGACTTATTTTACAGGAATATTTGTACATTTCAAAAATGGACACTTAGAAACTTTTCTGGTGAAGACCACACAATGGATTCCTATGGAAGGAAATACAAGTTACTGGTAAGTATGCTTAGAATTACATTTCAGGGTCAGTGCTAGGCTAACAGATGCAGCCCTGGGTTCTCTCCTGATAACAGGTGAGTAAAGCGGACTTCATAGTTTGACTGATTTTAGAGGAATATTTATACGTTTCAAAAATGGACACTTTGAAACTTTTCTGCTGAAACCACACAATGGATTCCTTTGGAAGGAAATACAAGTTACTGGTAAGTATGCTTAGAATTACTTTCCAGGGTCAGTGCTGGACTAAAAGAAACAGCACTGGGTTCTCTCCCGATAACAGGTGAGTAAATTGGAATTCATAGTTTGACTGATTCTAGAGGAATATTTGTACGTTTCAAAAATGGACACTTAGAAACTTTTCTGTTGAAAAACACACAATGGATTCCTATGGAAGAAAATACAAGTTACTGGTAAGTACGCTTAGAATTACTTTCCAGGGTCAGTGCTGGGCTAAAAGATGCAGCACTGGGTTCTCTCCTGATAACAGGTGAGTAAATCGGAATTCATAGTTCGACTGATTTTCGAGGAATATTTGTACGTTTCAAAAATGGACACTTAGAAACTTTTCTGCTGAAAACCACACAATGGATTCCTAAGGAAGGAAATACAAGTTACTGGTAAGTACGCTTAGAATTACTTTTCAGGGTCAGTGCTGGGCTAAAAGATACAGCACTGGGTTCTCTACTGATAACAGGTGAGTAAATCGGAATTCATAGTTCGGCTAATTTAAGTGGAATATGTGTACGTTTCAAAAATGGACACTTAGAAACTTTTCTGCTGAAGACCACACAATGGATTCCTATGGAAGGAAATCCAAGTTACTGGTAAGTACACTTAGAATTACTTTTCAGGGTCAGTGCTGGGCTAAAAGATGCAGCCCTGGGTTCTCTCCTGATAACAGGTGAGTAAATCGGAATTTGTAGTTTTGCTGATTTTAGAGGAAAAATTTTACGTTTCATAAATGGACACTTAGAAACTTTTCTGCTGAAAACCACACAATGGATTCCTATGGAAGGAAATACAAGTTACTGGTAAGTATGCTTAGAATTACTTTTCAGCGTAAGTGCTGGGCTAACAGATGCAGCCCTGGGTTCTCTCCTGATAACAGGTGAGTAAATTGGAATTCGTAGTTCGGCTGATTTTAGAGGAATATTTGTGCGTTTCAAAAATGGACACTTAGAAACTTTTCTGCTGAAAACCACACAATGGATTCCTATGGAAGGAAATACAAATTACTGGTAAGTACGCTTAGAATTATGTTTCAGGGTCAGTGCTGGGCTAACAGATGCAGCCCTGGGTTCTCTCCTGATAACAGGTGTGTAAATCGCAATTCGTAGTTTGGCTGATTTTAGAGGAATATTTGTGCATTTCAAAAATGGACACTTAGAAACTTTTCTGCTGAAAACCACACAATGGATTCCTATGGAAGGAAATACAAGTTACTGGTAAGTACGCTTAGAATTACTTTCCAGGGTCAGTGCTGGGCTAAAAGATGCAGCACTGGGTTCTATCCTGATAACAGGTGAGTAAATCGGAATTCGTAGTTCGGCTGATTTTATCGGAATATTCGTACGTTTCAAAAATGTACACTTAGAAACTTTTCTGGTGAAAACCACATAATGGATTCCTAAGGAAGGAAATACAAGTTACTGGTAAGTACGCTTAGAATTACTTTCCAGGGTCAGTGCTGGTCTTAAAGATGCAGCACTTGGGTTCTCTCCTGATAACAGGTGAGTAAATCGGAATGTGTAGTTAGACTGATTTTAGAGGAATATTTGTACATTTAAAAAATGGACACTTAGAAACTTTTCTGATGAAGACCACACAATGGATTCCTATGGAAGGAAATACAAGTTACTGGTAAGTACTCTTAGAATTACTTTCCAGGGTCAGTGCTGGGCTAAAAAATGCAGCACTGGGTTCTCTCCTGATAACAGGTGAGTAAATCGGAATTCATAGTTCGACTGACTTTCGAGGAATATTTGTGCGTTTCAAAAATGGACACTTGGAAACTTTTCTGGTGAAAACCACACAATGGATTCCTATGGAAGGAAATACAAGTTACTGGTAAGTACGCTTAGAATTACTTTCCAGGGTCAGTGCTGGGCTAAAAGATGCAGCACTGGGTTCTATCCTGATAACAGGTGAGTAAATCGGAATTCGTAGTTCGGCTGATTTTATAGGAATATTCGTACGTTTCAAAAATGTACACTTAGAAACTTTTCTGGTGAAAACCACACAATGGATTCCTAAGGAAGGAAATACAAGTTACTGGTAAGTACGCTTAGAATTACTTTCCAGGGTCAGTGCTGGTCTAAAAGATGCAGCACTGGGTTCTCTCCTGATAACAGGTGAGTAAATCGCAATTTGTAGTTCGACTGATTTTAGAGGAATATTTTTACATTTCAAAAATGGACACTTAGAAACTTTTCTGATGAAGACCACCCAATGGATTCCTATGGAAGGAAATACAAGTTACTGGTAAGTACGCTTAGAATTACTTTCCAGGGTCAGTGCTGGTCTTAAAGATGCAGCACTGGGTTCTCTCCTGATAACAGGTGAGTAAATCGGAATGTGTAGTTCGACTGATTTTAGAGGAATATTTGTACATTTAACAAACTGGACACTTAGAAACTTTTCTGATGAAGACCACACAATGGATTCCTATGGAAGGAAATACAAGTTACTGGTAAGTACTCTTAGAATTACTTTCCAGGGTCAGTGCTGGGCTAAAAAATGCAGCACTGGGTTCTCTCCTGATAACAGGTGAGTAAATCGGAATTCATAGTTCGACTGACTTTCGAGGAATATTTGTGCGTTTCAAAAATGGACACTTGGAAACTTTTCTGGTGAAAACCACACAATGGATTCCTATGGAAGGAAATACAAGTTACTGGTAAGTACGCTTAGAATTACTTTCCAGGGTCAGTGCTGGGCTAAAAGATGCAGCACTGGGTTCTATCCTGATAACAGGTGAGTAAATCGGAATTCGTAGTTCGGCTGATTTTATAGGAATATTCGTACGTTTCAAAAATGTACACTTAGAAACTTTTCTGGTGAAAACCACACAATGGATTCCTAAGGAAGGAAATACAAGTTACTGGTAGGTACGCTTAGAATTACTTTTCGGGGACTGTGCTGGGCTAAAAGATGCAGCACTGGGTTCCCTCCTGATAACAGGTGAGTAAATCGGAATTCATAGTTCGGTTGATTTTATAGGAATATTTGTACGTTTCAAAAATGGGGACTTAGAAACTTTTCTGCTGAAAACCACACAATGGATTCCTATGGAAGGAAATACAAGTTACTGGTAAGTATGCTTAAAATTACTTTTCAGCGTAAGTGCTGGGCTAACAGATGCAGCCCTGGGTTCTCTCCTGATAACAGGTGAGTAAATTGGAATTCGTAGTTCGGCTGATTTTAGAGGAATATTTGTGCGTTTCAAAAATGGACACTTAGAAACTTTTCTGCTGAAAACCACACAATGGATTCCTATGGAAGGAAATACAAGTTACTGGTAAGCACGATTAGAATTACTTTTCAGGGTCAGTGCTGGGCTAACAGATGCAGCCCTGGGTTCTCTCCTGATAATAGGTGAGCAAATCGGAATTCGTAGTTCGGCTGATTTTAGAGGAATATTTGTATGTTTCAAAAATGGACACTTAGAAACTTTTCTGCTGAAAACCACACAATGGATTCCTAAGGAAGGAAATACAAGTTAATGGCAAGTACGCTTAGAATTACTTTTCAGGGTCAGTGCTGGGCTAAAAGATGCAGCACTGGGTTCTCTACTGATAACAGGTGAGTAAATCGGAATTCGTAGTTTGGCTGATTTTAGAGGAATATTTGTATGTTTCAAAAATGGGGACTTAGAAACTTTTCTGTTGAAAACCACACAATGGATTCCTATGGAATGAAATACAAGTTACTCGTAAGTACTCATAGAATTACTTTCCAGGGTCAGTGCTGGGCTAAAAGATACAGCACTGGGTTCTCTCCTGATCACAGGTGAGTAAATCGGAATTCATAGTTCGACTGATTTTCGAGGAATATTTGTGCATTTCAAAATTGGACACTTAGAAACTTTTCTGTTGAAAACCACAAAATGGATTCCTAAGGAAGGAAATACAAGTTACTGGTAAGTACGCTTAAAATTACTTTCCAGGGTCAGTGCTGGTCTAAAAGATGCAGCACTGGGATCTCTCCTGATAACAGGTGAGTAAATCAGAATTCGTAGTTCGACTTATTTTACAGGAATATTTGTACATTTCAAAAATGGACACTTAGAAACTTTTCTGGTGAAGACCACACAATGGATTCCTATGGAAGGAAATACAAGTTACTGGTAAGTATGCTTAGAATTACATTTCAGGGTCAGTGCTAGGCTAACAGATGCAGCCCTGGGTTCTCTCCTGATAACAGGTGAGTAAAGCGGACTTCATAGTTTGACTGATTTTAGAGGAATATTTATACGTTTCAAAAATGGACACTTTGAAACTTTTCTGCTGAAACCACACAATGGATTCCTTTGGAAGGAAATACAAGTTACTGGTAAGTATGCTTAGAATTACTTTCCGGGGTCAGTGCTGGACTAAAAGAAACAGCACTGGGTTCTCTCCCGATAACAGGTGAGTAAATTGGAATTCATAGTTTGACTGATTCTAGAGGAATATTTGTACGTTTCAAAAATGGACACTTAGAAACTTTTCTGTTGAAAAACACACAATGGATTCCTATGGAAGAAAATACAAGTTACTGGTAAGTACGCTTAGAATTACTTTCCAGGGTCAGTGCTGGGCTAAAAGATGCAGCACTGGGTTCTCTCCTGATAACAGGTGAGTAAATCGGAATTCATAGTTCGACTGATTTTCGAGGAATATTTGTACGTTTCAAAAATGGACACTTAGAAACTTTTCTGCTGAAAACCACACAATGGATTCCTAAGGAAGGAAATACAAGTTACTGGTAAGTACGCTTAGAATTACTTTTCAGGGTCAGTGCTGGGCTAAAAGATACAGCACTGGGTTCTCTACTGATAACAGGTGAGTAAATCGGAATTCATAGTTCGGCTAATTTAAGTGGAATATGTGTACGTTTCAAAAATGGACACTTAGAAACTTTTCTGCTGAAGACCACACAATGGATTCCTATGGAAGGAAATCCAAGTTACTGGTAAGTACACTTAGAATTACTTTTCAGGGTCAGTGCTGGGCTAAAAGATGCAGCCCTGGGTTCTCTCCTGATAACAGGTGAGTAAATCGGAATTTGTAGTTTTGCTGATTTTAGAGGAAAAATTTTACGTTTCATAAATGGACACTTAGAAACTTTTCTGCTGAAAACCACACAATGGATTCCTATGGAAGGAAATACAAGTTACTGGTAAGTATGCTTAGAATTACTTTTCAGCGTAAGTGCTGGGCTAACAGATGCAGCCCTGGGTTCTCTCCTGATAACAGGTGAGTAAATTGGAATTCGTAGTTCGGCTGATTTTAGAGGAATATTTGTGCGTTTCAAAAATGGACACTTAGAAACTTTTCTGCTGAAAACCACACAATGGATTCCTATGGAAGGAAATACAAATTACTGGTAAGTACGCTTAGAATTATGTTTCAGGGTCAGTGCTGGGCTAACAGATGCAGCCCTGGGTTCTCTCCTGATAACAGGTGTGTAAATCGCAATTCGTAGTTTGGCTGATTTTAGAGGAATATTTGTGCATTTCAAAAATGGACACTTAGAAACTTTTCTGCTGAAAACCACACAATGGATTCCTATGGAAGGAAATACAAGTTACTGGTAAGTACGCTTAGAATTACTTTCCAGGGTCAGTGCTGGGCTAAAAGATGCAGCACTGGGTTCTATCCTGATAACAGGTGAGTAAATCGGAATTCGTAGTTCGGCTGATTTTATCGGAATATTCGTACGTTTCAAAAATGTACACTTAGAAACTTTTCTGGTGAAAACCACATAATGGATTCCTAAGGAAGGAAATACAAGTTACTGGTAGGTATGCTTAGAATTACTTTTCGGGGAAAGTGCTGGGCTAAAAGATGCAGCACTGGGTTCCCTCCTGATAACAGGTGAGTAAATCGGAATTCATAGTTCGGTTGATTTTGGAGGAAAATATGTACGTTTCAACAATGGATACTTAGAAACTTTTCTGCTGAAAACCATACAATGGATTTCTATGGAAGGAAATACAAGTTACTGGTAAGTACGCTTAGAATTACTTTCCAGGGCCAGTGCTGGTCTAAAAAATGCAGCACTGGGTTCTCTCCCGATAACAGGTGAGTAAATCGGAATTTGTAGTTCGACTGATTTTAGAGGAATATTTTTACATTTCAAAAATGGACACTTAGAAACTTTTCTGATGAAGACCACACAATGGATTCCTATGGAAGGAAATACAAGTTACTGGTAAGTACGCTTAGAATTACTTTCCAGGGTCAGTGCTGGTCTTAAAGATGCAGCACTGGGTTCTCTCCTGATAACAGGTGAGTAAATCGGAATGTGTAGTTCGACTGATTTTAGAGGAATATTTGTACATTTAAAAAATGGACACTTAGAAACTTTTCTGATGAAGACCACACAATGGATTCCTATGGAAGGAAATACAAGTTACTGGTAAGTACTCTTAGAATTACTTTCCAGGGTCAGTGCTGGGCTAAAAGATGCAGCACTGGGTTCTCTCCTGATAACAGGTGAGTAAATCGGAATTCATAGTTCGACTGACTTTCGAGGAATATTTGTGCGTTTCAAAAATGGACACTTGGAAACTTTTCTGGTGAAATCCACACAATGGATTCCTATGGAAGGAAATACAAGTTACTGGTAAGTACGCTTAGAATTACATTTCAGGGTCAGTGCTGGGCTAACAGATGCAGCCCTGGGTTCTCTCCTGATAACAGGTGAGTAAAGCGGACTTCATAGTTTGACTCATTTTAGAGGAATATTTATACGTTTCAAAAATGGACACTTTGAAACTTTTCTGCTGAAACCACACAATGGATTCCTTTGGAAGGAAATACAAGTTACTGGTAAGTATGCTTACAATTACTTTCCAGGGTCAGTGCTGGACTAAAAGAAACAGCACTGGGTTCTCTCCCGATAACAGGTAAGTAAATTGGAATTCATAGTTTGACTGATTCTAGAGGAATATTTGTACGTTTCAAAAATGGACACTTAGAAACTTTTCTGTTGAAAAACACACAATGGATTCCTATGGAAGGAAATACAAGTTACTGGTAAGTACACTTAGAATTACTTTCCAGGGTCAGTGCTGGGCTAAAAGATGCAGCACTGGGTTCTCTCCTGATAACAGGTGAGTAAATCGGAATTCATAGTTCGACTGATTTTCGAGGAATATTTGTACGTTTCAAAACAGGACAGTTAAAAACTTTTCTGGTGAAAACCACACAATGGATTCCTAGGGCAGGAAATACAAGTTACTGGTAAGTACGCTTAGAATTACTTTTCAGGGTCAGTGCTGGGCTAAAAGATGCAGCACTGGGTTCTCTCCTGATAACAGGTGAGTAAATCGGAATTCATAGTTCGGTTGATTTTAGAGGAAAATTTGTATGTTTCAACTATGGATACTTAGAAACTTTTCTGCTGAAAACCATACAATGGATTCCTATGGAAGGAAATACAAGTTACTGGTAAGTACGCTTAGAATTACTTTTCAGGGTCATGCTGGGCTAAAAGATGCAGCACTGGGTTCTCTCCTGATAACAGGTGAGTAAATCGGAATTCGTAGTTCCGCTGATTTTAGAGGTATATTTGTACGTTTCAAAAATGTACACTTAGAAACTTTTCTGCTGAAAACAACACAATGGATTCCTATGGAAGGAAATACAAGTTATTGGTAAGTATGCTTAGAATTACTTTTCAGGGTCAGTGCTGGGCTAACAGATGCAGCCCTGGGTTCTCCCCTGATAACAGGTGAGTAAATCGGAATTCACAGTTCGGCTGATTTTATAGGAATATTTTTGTGCGTTTCAAAAATGGACAATTAGAAACTTTTCTGCTGAAAAACACACAATGCATTTCTATGGAAGGAAATACAAGTTACTGGTAAGTATGCTTAGAATTACTTTCCAGGGTCAGTGCTGGTCTAAAAGATGCAGCACTGGGTTCTCTCCAGATAACAGGTGAGTAAATCGGAATTCATAGTTCGGCTGATTTTAGAGGAATATTTTTGTGCGTTTCAAAAATGGACAATTAGAAACTTTTCTGCTGAAAACCACACAATGCATTTCTATGGAAGGAAATACAAGTTACAGGTAAGTACGCTTAGAATTACTTTCCAGGGTCAGTGCTGGTCTAAAAGATGCAGCACTGGGTTCTCTCCTGATAACAGGTGAGTAAATTGGAATTTGTAGTTCGACTGATTTTAGAGGAATATTTTTACATTTCAAAAATGGACAATTAGAAACTTTTCTGATGAAGACCACACAATGGATTCCTATTGAAGGAAATACAAGTTACTGGTAAGTACGCTTAGAATTACTTTCCAGGGTCAGTGCTGGTCTTAAAGATGCAGCACTGGGTTCTCTCCTGATAACAGGTGAGTAAATCAGAATGTGTAGTTCGACTGATTTTAGAGGAATATTTGTACATTTAAAAAATGGACACTTAGAAACTTTTCTGATGAAGACCACACAATGGACTCCTATGGAAGGAAATACAAGTTACTGGTAAGTACTCTTAGAATTACTTTCCAGGGTCAGTGCTGGGCTAAAAAATGCAGCACTGGGTTCTCTCCTGATAACAGGTGAGTAAATCGGAATTCATAGTTCGACTGACTTCCGAGGAATATTTGTGCGTTTCAAAAATGGACACTTGGAAACTTCTCTGGTGAAAACCACACAATGGATTCCTATGGAAGGAAATACAAATTACTGGTAAGTACGCTTAGAATTATGTTTCAGGGTCAGTGCTGGGCTAACTTATGCAGCCCTGGGTTCTCTCCTGATAACAGGTGTGTAAATCGCAATCCGTAGTTTGGCTGATTTTAGAGGAATATTTGTGCATTTCAAAAATGGACACTTAGAAACTTTTCTGCTGAAAACCACACAATGGATTCCTATGGAAGGAAATACAAGTTACTGGTAAGTACGCTTAGAATTACTTTCCAGGGTCAGTGCTGGGCTAAAAGATGCAGCACTGGGTTCTATCCTGATAACAGGTGAGTAAATCGGAATTCGTAGTTCGGCTGATTTTATAGGAATATTCGTACATTTCAAAAATGTACACTTAGAAACGTTTCTGGTGAAAACCACACAATGGATTCCTAAGGAAGGAAATACAAGTTACTGGTAGGTACGCTTAGAATTACTTTTCGGGGACAGTGCTGGGCTAAAAGATGCAGCACTGGGTTCCCTCCTGATAACAGGTGAGTAAATCGGAATTCATAGTTCGACTGATTTTCGAGGAATATTTGTACGTTTCAAAAATGGACACTTAGAAACTTTTCTGCTGAAAACCACACAATGGATTCCTAAGGAAGGAAATACAAGTTACTGGTAAGTACGCTTAGAATTACTTTTCAGGGTCAGTGCTGGGCTAAAAGATGCAGCACTGGCTTCTCTACTGATAACAGGTGAGTAAATCGGAATTCATAGTTCGGCTAATTTAAGTGGAATATGTGTACGTTTCAAAAATGGACACTTAGAAACTTTTCTGCTGAAGACCACACAATGGATTCCTATGGAAGGAAATACAAGTTACTGGTAAGTACGCTTAGAATTACTTTTCAGGGTCAGTGCTGGGCTAAAAGATGCAGCCCTGGGTTCTCTCCTGATAACAGGTGAGTAAATCGGAATTTGTAGTTTTGCTGATTTTAGAGGAAAAATTTTACGTTTCATAAATGGACACTTAGAAACTTTTCTGCTGAAAACCACACAATGGATTCCTATGGAAGGAAATACAAGTTACTGGTAAGTATGCTTAGAATTACTTTTCAGCGTAAGTGCTGGGCTAACAGATGCAGCCCTGGGTTCTCTCCTGATAACAGGTGAGTAAATTGGAATTCGTAGTTCGGCTGATTTTAGAGGAATATTTGTGCGTTTCAAAAATGGACACTTAGAAACTTTTCTGCTGAAAACCACACAATGGATTCCTAAGGAAGGAAATACAAGTTACTGGCAAGTACGCTTAGAATTACTTTTCAGGGTCAGTGCTGGGCTAAAAGATGCAGCACTGGGTTCTCTACTGATAACAGGTGAGTAAATCGGAATTCATAGTTCGGCTGATTTAAGTGGAATATGTGTACGTTTCAAAAATGGACACTTAGAAACTTTTCTGCTGAAGACCACAGAATGGATTCCTATGGAATGAAATACAAGTTACTCGTAAGTACTCTTAGAATTACTTTCCAGGGTCAGTGCTGGGCTAAAAGATACAGCACTGGGTTCTCTCCTGATCACAGGTGAGTAAATCGGAATTCATAGTTCGACTGATTTTCGAGGAATATTTGTGCATTTCAAAATTGGACACTTAGAAACTTTTCTGTTGAAAACCACAAAATGGATTCCTAAGGAAGGAAATACAAGTTACTGGTAAGTACGCTTAGAATTACTTTCCAGGGTCAGTGCTGGTCTAAAAGATGCAGCACTGGGATCTCTCCTGATAACAGGTGAGTAAATCAGAATTCGTAGTTCGACTTATTTTACAGGAATATTTGTACATTTCAAAAATGGACACTTAGAAACTTTTCTGGTGAAGACCACACAATGGATTCCTATGGAAGGAAATACAAGTTACTGGTAAGTATGCTTAGAATTACTTTCCAGGGTCAGTGCTGGACTAAAAGAAACAGCACTGGGTTCTCTCCCGATAACAGGTGAGTAAATTGGAATTCATAGTTTGACTGATTCTAGAGGAATATTTGTACGTTTCAAAAATGGACACTTAGAAACTTTTCTGTTGAAAAACACACAATGGATTCCTATGGAAGAAAATACAAGTTACTGGTAAGTACGCTTAGAATTACTTTCCAGGGTCAGTGCTGGGCTAAAAGATGCAGCACTGGGTTCTCTCCTGATAACAGGTGAGTAAATCGGAATTCATAGTTCGACTGATTTTCGAGGAATATTTGTACGTTTCAAAAATGGACACTTAGAAACTTTTCTGCTGAAAACCACACAATGGATTCCTAAGGAAGGAAATACAAGTTACTGGTAAGTACGCTTAGAATTACTTTTCAGGGTCAGTGCTGGGCTAAAAGATACAGCACTGGGTTCTCTACTGATAACAGGTGAGTAAATCGGAATTCATAGTTCGGCTAATTTAAGTGGAATATGTGTACGTTTCAAAAATGGACACTTAGAAACTTTTCTGCTGAAGACCACACAATGGATTCCTATGGAAGGAAATCCAAGTTACTGGTAAGTACACTTAGAATTACTTTTCAGGGTCAGTGCTGGGCTAAAAGATGCAGCCCTGGGTTCTCTCCTGATAACAGGTGAGTAAATCAGAATTTGTAGTTTTGCTGATTTTAGAGGAAAAATTTTACGTTTCATAAATGGACACTTAGAAACTTTTCTGCTGAAAACCACACAATGGATTCCTATGGAAGGAAATACAAGTTACTGGTAAGTATGCTTAGAATTACTTTTCAGCGTAAGTGCTGGGCTAACAGATGCAGCCCTGGGTTCTCTCCTGATAACAGGTGAGTAAATTGGAATTCGTAGTTCGGCTGATTTTAGAGGAATATTTGTGCGTTTCAAAAATGGACACTTAGAAACTTTTCTGCTGAAAACCACACAATGGATTCCTATGGAAGGAAATACAAATTACTGGTAAGTACGCTTAGAATTATGTTTCAGGGTCAGTGCTGGGCTAACAGATGCAGCCCTGGGTTCTCTCCTGATAACAGGTGTGTAAATCGCAATTCGTAGTTTGGCTGATTTTAGAGGAATATTTGTGCATTTCAAAAATGGACACTTAGAAACTTTTCTGCTGAAAACCACACAATGGATTCCTATGGAAGGAAATACAAGTTACTGGTAAGTACGCTTAGAATTACTTTCCAGGGTCAGTGCTGGGCTAAAAGATGCAGCACTGGGTTCTATCCTGATAACAGGTGAGTAAATCGGAATTCGTAGTTCGGCTGATTTTATCGGAATATTCGTACGTTTCAAAAATGTACACTTAGAAACTTTTCTGGTGAAAACCACATAATGGATTCCTAAGGAAGGAAATACAAGTTACTGGTAGGTATGCTTAGAATTACTTTTCGGGGAAAGTGCTGGGCTAAAAGATGCAGCACTGGGTTCCCTCCTGATAACAGGTGAGTAAATCGGAATTCATAGTTCGGTTGATTTTGGAGGAAAATATGTACGTTTCAACAATGGATACTTAGAAACTTTTCTGCTGAAAACCATACAATGGATTTCTATGGAAGGAAATACAAGTTACTGGTAAGTACGCTTAGAATTACTTTCCAGGGCCAGTGCTGGTCTAAAAAGTGCAGCACTGGGTTCTCTCCCGATAACAGGTGAGTAAATCGGAATTTGTAGTTCGACTGATTTTAGAGGAATATTTTTACATTTCAAAAATGGACACTTAGAAACTTTTCTGATGAAGACCACACAATGGATTCCTATGGAAGGAAATACAAGTTACTGGTAAGTACGCTTAGAATTACTTTCCAGGGTCAGTGCTGGTCTTAAAGATGCAGCACTGGGTTCTCTCCTGATAACAGGTGAGTAAATCGGAATGTGTAGTTCGACTGATTTTAGAGGAATATTTGTACATTTAAAAAATGGACACTTAGAAACTTTTCTGATGAAGACCACACAATGGATTCCTATGGAAGGAAATACAAGTTACTGGTAAGTACTCTTAGAATTACTTTCCAGGGTCAGTGCTGGGCTAAAAGATGCAGCACTGGGTTCTCTCCTGATAACAGGTGAGTAAATCGGAATTCATAGTTCGACTGATTTTCGAGGAATATTTGTGCGTTTCAAAAATGGACACTTAGAAACTTTTCTGGTGAAATCCACACAATGGATTCCTATGGAAGGAAATACAAGTTACTGGTAAGTACGCTTAGAATTACATTTCAGGGTCAGTGCTGGGCTAACAGATGCAGCCCTGGGTTCTCTCCTGATAACAGGTGAGTAAAGCGGACTTCATAGTTTGACTCATTTTAGAGGAATATTTATACGTTTCAAAAATGGACACTTTGAAACTTTTCTGCTGAAACCACACAATGGATTCCTTTGGAAGGAAATACAAGTTACTGGTAAGTATGCTTACAATTACTTTCCAGGGTCAGTGCTGGACTAAAAGAAACAGCACTGGGTTCTCTCCCGATAACAGGTAAGTAAATTGGAATTCATAGTTTGACTGATTCTAGAGGAATATTTGTACGTTTCAAAAATGGACACTTAGAAACTTTTCTGTTGAAAAACACACAATGGATTCCTATGGAAGGAAATACAAGTTACTGGTAAGTACACTTAGAATTACTTTCCAGGGTCAGTGCTGGGCTAAAAGATGCAGCACTGGGTTCTCTCCTGATAACAGGTGAGTAAATCGGAATTCATAGTTCGACTGATTTTCGAGGAATATTTGTACGTTTCAAAAAAGGACAGTTAAAAACTTTTCTGGTGAAAACCACACAATGGATTCCTAGGGCAGGAAATACAAGTTACTGGTAAGTACGCTTAGAATTACTTTTCAGGGTCAGTGCTGGGCTAAAAGATGCAGCACTGGGTTCTCTCCTGATAACAGGTGAGTAAATCGGAATTCATAGTTCGGTTGATTTTAGAGGAAAATTTGTATGTTTCAACTATGGATACTTAGAAACTTTTCTGCTGAAAACCATACAATGGATTCCTATGGAAGGAAATACAAGTTACTGGTAAGTACGCTTAGAATTACTTTTCAGGGTCATGCTGGGCTAAAAGATGCAGCACTGGGTTCTCTCCTGATAACAGGTGAGTAAATCGGAATTCGTAGTTCCGCTGATTTTAGAGGTATATTTGTACGTTTCAAAAATGTACACTTAGAAACTTTTCTGCTGAAAACAACACAATGGATTCCTATGGAAGGAAATACAAGTTATTGGTAAGTATGCTTAGAATTACTTTTCAGGGTCAGTGCTGGGCTAACAGATGCAGCCCTGGGTTCTCCCCTGATAACAGGTGAGTAAATCGGAATTCACAGTTCGGCTGATTTTATAGGAATATTTTTGTGCGTTTCAAAAATGGACAATTAGAAACTTTTCTGCTGAAAAACACACAATGCATTTCTATGGAAGGAAATACAAGTTACTGGTAAGTATGCTTAGAATTACTTTCCAGGGTCAGTGCTGGTCTAAAAGATGCAGCACTGGGTTCTCTCCAGATAACAGGTGAGTAAATCGGAATTCATAGTTCGGCTGATTTTAGAGGAATATTTTTGTGCGTTTCAAAAATGGACAATTAGAAACTTTTCTGCTGAAAACCACACAATGCATTTCTATGGAAGGAAATACAAGTTACAGGTAAGTACGCTTAGAATTACTTTCCAGGGTCAGTGCTGGTCTAAAAGATGCAGCACTGGGTTCTCTCCTGATAACAGGTGAGTAAATTGGAATTTGTAGTTCGACTGATTTTAGAGGAATATTTTTACATTTCAAAAATGGACAATTAGAAACTTTTCTGATGAAGACCACACAATGGATTCCTATTGAAGGAAATACAAGTTACTGGTAAGTACGCTTAGAATTACTTTCCAGGGTCAGTGCTGGTCTTAAAGATGCAGCACTGGGTTCTCTCCTGATAACAGGTGAGTAAATCAGAATGTGTAGTTCGACTGATTTTAGAGGAATATTTGTACATTTAAAAAATGGACACTTAGAAACTTTTCTGATGAAGACCACAGAATGGATTCCTATGGAAGGAAATACAAGTTACTGGTAAGTACTCTTAGAATTACTTTCCAGGGTCAGTGCTGGGCTAAAAAATGCAGCACTGGGTTCTCTCCTGATAACAGGTGAGTAAATCGGAATTCATAGTTCGACTGACTTCCGAGGAATATTTGTGCGTTTCAAAAATGGACACTTGGAAACTTCTCTGGTGAAAACCACACAATGGATTCCTATGGAAGGAAATACAAATTACTGGTAAGTACGCTTAGAATTATGTTTCAGGGTCAGTGCTGGGCTAACTTATGCAGCCCTGGGTTCTCTCCTGATAACAGGTGTGTAAATCGCAATCCGTAGTTTGGCTGATTTTAGAGGAATATTTGTGCATTTCAAAAATGGACACTTAGAAACTTTTCTGCTGAAAACCACACAATGGATTCCTATGGAAGGAAATACAAGTTACTGGTAAGTACGCTTAGAATTACTTTCCAGGGTCAGTGCTGGGCTAAAAGATGCAGCACTGGGTTCTATCCTGATAACAGGTGAGTAAATCGGAATTCGTAGTTCGGCTGATTTTATAGGAATATTCGTACATTTCAAAAATGTACACTTAGAAACGTTTCTGGTGAAAACCACACAATGGATTCCTAAGGAAGGAAATACAAGTTACTGGTAGGTACGCTTAGAATTACTTTTCGGGGACAGTGCTGGGCTAAAAGATGCAGCACTGGGTTCCCTCCTGATAACAGGTGAGTAAATCGGAATTCATAGTTCGACTGATTTTCGAGGAATATTTGTACGTTTCAAAAATGGACACTTAGAAACTTTTCTGCTGAAAACCACACAATGGATTCCTAAGGAAGGAAATACAAGTTACTGGTAAGTACGCTTAGAATTACTTTTCAGGGTCAGTGCTGGGCTAAAAGATGCAGCACTGGCTTCTCTACTGATAACAGGTGAGTAAATCGAAATTCATAGTTCGGCTAATTTAAGTGGAATATGTGTACGTTTCAAAAATGGACACTTAGAAACTTTTCTGCTGAAGACCACACAATGGATTCCTATGGAAGGAAATACAAGTTACTGGTAAGTACGCTTAGAATTACTTTTCAGGGTCAGTGCTGGGCTAAAAGATGCATCCCTGGGTTCTCTCCTGATAACGGGTGAGTAAATCGGAATTTGTAGTTTTGCTGATTTTAGAGGAAAAATTTTACGTTTCATAAATGGACACTTAGAAACTTTTCTGCTGAAAACCACACAATGGATTCCTATGGAAGGAAATACAAGTTACTGGTAAGTATGCTTAGAATTACTTTTCAGCGTAAGTGCTGGGCTAACAGATGCAGCCCTGGGTTCTCTCCTGATAACAGGTGAGTAAATTGGAATTCGTAGTTCGGCTGATTTTAGAGGAATATTTGTGCGTTTCAAAAATGGACACTTAGAAACTTTTCTGCTGAAAACCACACAATGGATTCCTAAGGAAGGAAATACAAGTTACTGGCAAGTACGCTTAGAATTACTTTTCAGGGTCAGTGCTGGGCTAAAAGATGCAGCACTGGGTTCTCTACTGATAACAGGTGAGTAAATCGGAATTCATAGTTCGGCTGATTTAAGTGGAATATGTGTACGTTTCAAAAATGGACACTTAGAAACTTTTCTGCTGAAGACCACAGAATGGATTCCTATGGAATGAAATACAAGTTACTCGTAAGTACTCTTAGAATTACTTTCCAGGGTCAGTGCTGGGCTAAAAGATACAGCACTGGGTTCTCTCCTGATCACAGGTGAGTAAATCGGAATTCATAGTTCGACTGATTTTCGAGGAATATTTGTGCATTTCAAAATTGGACACTTAGAAACTTTTCTGTTGAAAACCACAAAATGGATTCCTAAGGAAGGAAATACAAGTTACTGGTAAGTACGCTTAGAATTACTTTCCAGGGTCAGTGCTGGTCTAAAAGATGCAGCACTGGGATCTCTCCTGATAACAGGTGAGTAAATCAGAATTCGTAGTTCGAATTATTTTACAGGAATATTTGTACATTTCAAAAATGGACACTTAGAAACTTATCTGGTGAAGACCACACAATGGATTCCTATGGAAGGAAATACAAGTTACTGGTAAGTATGCTTAGAATTACATTTCAGGGTCAGTGCTAGGCTAACAGATGCAGCCCTGGGTTCTCTCCTGATAACAGGTGAGTAAAGCGGACTTCATAGTTTGACTGATTTTAGAGGAATATTTATACGTTTCAAAAATGGACACTTTGAAACTTTTCTGCTGAAACCACACAATGGATTCCTTTGGAAGGAAATACAAGTTACTGGTAAGTATGCTTAGAATTACTTTCCAGGGTCAGTGCTGGACTAAAAGAAACAGCACCGGGTTCTCTCCCGATAACAGGTGAGTAAATTGGAATTCATAGTTTGACTGATTCTAGAGGAATATTTGTACGTTTCAAAAATGGACACTTAGAAACTTTTCTGTTGAAAAACACACAATGGATTCCTATGGAAGAAAATACAAGTTACTGGTAAGTACGCTTAGAATTACTTTCCAGGGTCAGTGCTGGGCTAAAAGATGCAGCACTGGGTTCTCTCCTGATAACAGGTGAGTAAATCGGAATTCATAGTTCTACTGATTTTCGAGGAATATTTGTACGTTTCAAAAATGGACACTTAGAAACTTTTCTGCTGAAAACCACACAATGGATTCCTAAGGAAGGAAATACAAGTTACTGGTAAGTACGCTTAGAATTACTTTTCAGGGTCAGTGCTGGGCTAAAAGATGCAGCACTGTGTTCTCTACTGATAACAGGTGAGTAAATCGGAATTCATAGTTCGGCTAATTTAAGTGGAATATGTGTACGTTTCAAAAATGGACACTTAGAAACTTTTCTGCTGAAGACCACACAATGGATTCCTATGGAAGGAAATACAAGTTACTGGTAAGTATGCTTAGAATTACTTTCCAGGGTCAGTGCTGGACTAAAAGAAACAGCACTGGGTTCTCTCCCGATAACAGGTGAGTAAATCGGAATTCATAGTTTGACTGATTCTAGAGGAATATTTGGACGTTTCAGAAATGGACACTTAGAAACTTTTCTGTTGAAAAACACACAATGGATTCCTATGGAAGGACATACAAGTTACTGGTAAGTACGCTTAGAATTACTTTCCAGGGTCAGTGCTGGGCTAAAAGATGCAGCACTGGGTTCTCTTCTGATAACAGGTGAGTAAATCGGAATTCATAGTTCGACTGATTTTCGAGGAATATTTGTACGTTTCAAAAAAGGACAGTTAGAAACTTTTCTGGTGAAAACCACACAATGGATTCCTATGGCAGGAAATACAAGTTACTGGTAAGTACGCTTAGAACTACTTTTCAGGGTCAGTGCTGGGCTAAAAGATGCAGCACTGGGTTCTCTCCTGATAACAGGTGAGTAAATCGGAATTCATAGTTCGGTTGATTTTAGAGGAAAATTTGTACGTTTCAACAATGGATACTTAGAAACTTTTCTACTGAAAACCATACAATGGATTCCTATGGAAGGAAATACAAGTTACTGGTAAGTACGCTTAGAATTTCTTTTCAGGGTCGTGCTGGGCTAAAAGATGCAGCACTGGGTTCTCTCCTGATAACAGGTGAGTAAATCGGAATTCGTAGTTCCGCTGATTTTAGAGGTATATTTGTACGTTTCAAAAATGTACACTTAGAAACTTTTCTGCTGAAAACAACACAATGGATTCCTATGGAAGGAAATACAAGTTATTGGTAAGTATGCTGAGAATTACTTTTCAGGATCAGTGCTGGGCTAACAGATGCAGCCCTGGGTTCTCCCCTGATAACAGGTGAGTAAATCGGAATTCATAGTTCGGCTGATTTTAGAGGAATATTTTTGTGCGTTTCAAAAATGGACAATTAGAAACTTTTCTGCTGAAAACCACACAATGCATTTCTATGGAAGGAAATACAAGTTACTGGTAAGTACGCTTAGAATTACTTTCCAGGGTCAGTGCTGGTCTAAAAGATGCAGCACTGGGTTCTCTCCTGATAACAGGTGAGTAAATCGGAATTTGTAGTTCGACTGATTTTAGAGGAATATTTTTACATTTCAAAAATGGACACTTAGAAACTTTTCTGATGAAGACCACACAATGGATTCCTATGGAAGGAAATACAAGTTACTGGTAAGTACGCTTAGAATTACTTTCCAGGGTCAGTGCTGGTCTTAAAGATGCAGCACTGGGTTCTCTCCTGATAACAGGTGAGTAAATCGGAATGTGTAGTTCGACTGATTTTAGAGGAATATTTGTACATTTAAAAAATGGACACTTAGAAACTTTTCTGATGAAGACCACACAATGGATTCCTATGGAAGGAAATACAAGTTACTGGTAAGTACTCTTAGAATTACTTTCCAGGGTCACTGCTGGGCTAAAAAATGCAGCACTGGGTTCTCTCCTGATAACAGGTGAGTAAATCGGAATTCATAGTTCGACTGACTTTCGAGGAATATTTGTGCGTTTCAAAAATGGACACTTGGAAACTTTTCTGGTGAAAACCACACAATGGATTCTTATGGAAGGAAATACAAGTTACTGGTAAGTACGCTTAGAATTTCTTTCCAGGGTCAGTGCTGGGCTAAAAGATGCAGCACTGGGTTCTATCCTGATAACAGGTGAGTAAATCGGAATTCGTAGTTCGGCTGATTTTATAGGAATATTCGTACGTTTCAAAAATGTACACTTAGAAACTTTTCTGGTGAAAACCACACAATGGATTCCTAAGGAAGGAAATACAAGTTACTGGTAGGTACGCTTAGAATTAATTTTCGGGGCCAGTGCTGGGCTAAAAGATGCAGCACTGGGTTCCCTCCTGATAACAGGTGAGTAAATCGGAATTCATAGTTCGGTTGATTTTATAGGAATATTTGTACGTTTCAAAAATGGAGACTTAGAAACTTTTCTGCTGAAAACCACACAATGGATTCCTATGGAAGGAAATACAAGTTACTGGTAAGTATGCTTAGAATTACTTTTCAGCGTAAGTGCTGGGCTAACAGATGCAGCCCTGGGTTCTCTCCTGATAACAGGTGAGTAAATTGGAATTCGTAGTTCGGCTGATTTTAGAGGAATATTTGTGCGTTTCAAAAATGGACACTTAGAAACTTTTCTGCTGAAAACCACACAATGCATTTCTATGGAAGGAAATACAAGTTACTGGTAAGTACGCTTAGAATTACTTTCCAGGGTCAGTGCTGGTCTAAAAGATGCAGCACTGGGTTCTCTCCTGATAACAGGTGAGTAAATCAGAATTCGTAGTTCGGCTGATTTTAGAGGAATATTTGTATGTTTCAAAAATGTACACTTAGAAACTTTTCTGCTGAAAACCACACAATGGATTCCTATGGAAGGAAATACAAGTTACTGGTAAGTACACTTAGAATTACATTTCAGGGTCAGTGCTGGGCTAACAGATGAAGCCCTGGGTTCTCTCCTGATAACAGGTGAGTAAAGCGGACTTCATAGTTTGACTGATTTTAGAGGCATATTTATACGTTTCAAAAATGGACACTTTGAAACTTTTCTGCTGAAACCACACAATGGATTCCTTTGGAAGGAAATACAAGTTACTGGTAAGTATGCTTAGAATTACTTTCCTGGGTCAGTGCTGGACTAAAAGAAACAGCACTGGGTTCTCTCCCGATAACAGGTGAGTAAATTGGAATTCATAGTTTGACTGACTCTAGAGGAATATTTGTACGTTTCAAAAATGGACACTTAGAAACTTTTCTGTTGAAAAACACACAATGGATTCCTATGGAAGGAAATACAAGTTACTGGTAAGTACGCTTAGAATTGCTTTCCAGGGTCAGTGCTGGTCTAAAAGATGCAGCACTGGGATCTTTCCTGATAACAGGTGAGTAAATCAGAATTAGTAGTTTGACTTATTTTAGAGGAATATTTGTACATTTCAAAAATGGACACTTGGAAACTTTTCTGGTGAAGACGACACAATGGATTCCTATGGAAGGAAATACAAGTTACTGGTAAGTATGCTTAGAATTACATTTCAGGGTCAGTGTTAGGCTAACAGATGCAGCCCTGGGTTCTCTCCTGATAACAGGTGAGTAAATCGGACTTCATAGTTTGACTGATTTTAGAGGAATATTTATACGTTTCAAAAATGGACACTTTGAATCTTTTCTGCTGAAACCACACAATGGATTCCTTTGGAAGGAAATACAAGTTACTGGTAAGTATGCTTAGAATTACTTTCCAGGGTCAGTGCTGGACTAAAAGAAACAGCACTGGGTTCTCTCCCGATAACAGGTGAGTAAATTGGAATTCATAGTTTGACTGATTCTAGAGGAATATTTGGACGTTTCAAAAATGGACACTTAGAAACTTTTCTGTTGAAAAACACACAATGGATTCCTATGGAAGGAAATACAAGTTACTGGTAAGTACGCTTAGAATTACTTTCCAGGGTCAGTGCTGGGCTAAAAGATGCAGCACTGGGTTCTCTTCTGATAACAGGTGAGTAAATCGGAATTCATAGTTCGACTGATTTTCGAGGAATATTTGTACGTTTCAAAAAAGGACAGTTAGAAACTTTTCTGGTGAAAACCACACAATGGATTCCTATGGCAGGAAATACAAGTTACTGGTAAGTACGCTTAGAACTACTTTTCAGGGTCAGTGCTGGGCTAAAAGATGCAGCACTGGGTTCTCTCCTGATAACAGGTGAGTAAATCGGAATTCATAGTTCGGTTGATTTTAGAGGAAAATTTGTACATTTCAACAATGGATACTTAGAAACTTTTCTGCTGAAAACCATACAATGGATTCCTATGGAAGGAAATACAAGTTACTGGTAAGTACTCTTAGAATTACTTTCCAGGGTCAGTGCTGGGCTAAAAAATGCAGCACTGGGTTCTCTCCTGATAACAGGTGAGTAAATCGGAATTCATAGTTCGACTGACTTTCGAGGAATATTTGTGCGTTTCAAAAATGGACACTTGGAAACTTTTCTGGTGAAAACCACACAATGGATTCCTATTGAAGGAAATACAAGTTACTGGTAAGTACGCTTAGAATTACTTTCCAGGGTCAGTGCTGGTCTTAAAGATGCAGCACTGGGTTCTCTCCTGATAACAGGTGAGTAAATCGGAATTCGTAGTTCGGCTGATTTTATAGGAATATTCGTACGTTTCAAAAATGTACACTTAGAAACTTTTCTGGTGAAAACCACACAATGGATTCCTAAGGAAGGAAATACAAGTTACTGGTAGGTACGCTTAGAATTACTTTTCGGGGACAGTGCTGGGCTAAAAGATGCAGCACTGGGTTCCCTCCTGATAACAGGTGAGTAAATCGGAATTCATAGTTCGGTTGATTTTATAGGAATATTTGTACGTTTCAAAAATGGGGACTTAGAAACTTTTCTGCTGAAAACCACACAATGGATTCCTATGGAAGGAAATACAAGTTACTGGTAAGTATGCTTAGAATTACTTTTCAGCGTAAGTGCTGGGCTAACAGATGCAGCCCTGGGTTCTCTCCTGATAACAGGTGAGTAAATTGGAATTCGTAGTTCGGCTGATTTTAGAGGAATATTTGTGCGTTTCAAAAATGGACACTTAGAAACTTTTCCTGCTGAAAACCACACAATGCATTTCTATGGAAGGAAATACAAGTTACTGGTAAGTACGCTTAGAATTACTTTCCAGGGTCAGTGCTGGTCTAAAAGATGCAGCACTGGGTTCTCTCCTGATAACAGGTGAGTAAATCAGAATTCGTAGTTCGGCTGATTTTAGAGGAATATTTGTATGTTTCAAAAATGTACACTTAGAAACTTTTCTGCTGAAAACCACACAATGGATTCCTATGGAAGGAAATACAAGTTACTGGTAAGTACACTTAGAATTACATTTCAGGGTCAGTGCTGGGCTAACAGATGCAGCCCTGGGTTCTCTCCTGATAACAGGTGAGTAAAGCGGACTTCGTAGTTTGACTGATTTTAGAGGAATATTTATACGTTTCAAAAATGGACACTTTGAAACTTTTCTGCTGAAACCACACAATGGATTCCTTTGGAAGGAAATACAAGTTACTGGTAATTATGCTTAGAATTACTTTCCAGGGTCAGTGCTGGACTAAAAGAAACAGCACTGGGTTCTCTCCCGATAACAGGTGAGTAAATCGGAATTCATAGTTTGACTGATTCTAGAGGAATATTTGGACGTTTCAGAAATGGACACTTAGAAACTTTTCTGTTGAAAAACACACAATGGATTCCTATGGAAGGACATACAAGTTACTCGTAAGTACGCTTAGAATTACTTTCCAGGGTCAGTGCTGGGCTAAAAGATGCAGCACTGGGTTCTCTTCTGATAACAGGTGAGTAAATCGGAATTCATAATTCGACTGATTTTCGAGGAATATTTGTACGTTTCAAAAAAGGACAGTTAGAAACTTTTCTGGTGAAAACAACACAATGGATTCCTATGGAAGGAAATACAAGTTATTGGTAAGTATGCTGAGAATTACTTTTCAGGGTCAGTGCTGGGCTAACAGATGCAGCCCTGGGTTCTCCCCTGATAACAGGTGAGTAAATCGGAATTCATAGTTCGGCTGATTTTAGAGGAATATTTTTGTGCGTTTCAAAAATGGACAATTAGAAACTTTTCTGATGAAGACCACACAATGGATTCCTATGGAAGGAAATACAAGTTACTGGTAAGTACGCTTAGAATTACTTTCCAGGGTCAGTGCTGGTCTTAAAGATGCAGCACTGGGTTCTCTCCTGATAACAGGTGAGTAAATCGGAATGTGTAGTTCGACTGATTTTAGAGGAATATTTGTACATTTAAAAAATGGACACTTAGAAACTTTTTCTGATGAAGACCACACAATGGATTCCTATGGAAGGAAATACAAGTTACTGGTAAGTACTCTTAGAATTACTTTCCAGGGTCACTGCTGGGCTAAAAAATGCAGCACTGGGTGCTCTCCTGATAACAGGTGAGTAAATCGGAATTCATAGTTCGACTGACTTTCGAGGAATATTTGTGCGTTTCAAAAATGGACACTTGGAAACTTTTCTGGTGAAAACCACACAATGGATTCCTATGGAAGGAAATACAAGTTACTGGTAAGTACGCTTAGAATGTCTTTCCAGGGTCAGTGCTGGGCTAAAAGATGCAGCACTGGGTTCTATCCTGATAACAGGTGAGTAAATCGGAATTCATAGTTCGGTTGATTTAATAGGAATATTTGTACGTTTCAAAAATGGGGACTTAGAAACTTTTCTGCTGAAAACCACACAATGGATTCCTATGGAAGGAAATACAAGTTACTGGTAAGTATGCTTAGAATTACTTTTCAGCGTAAGTGCTGGGCTAACAGATGCAGCCCTGGGTTCTCTCCTGATAACAGGTGAGTAAATTGGAATTCGTAGTTCGGCTGATTTTAGAGGAATATTTGTGCGTTTCAAAAATGGACACTTAGAAACTTTTCTGCTGAAAACCACACAATGCATTTCTATGGAAGGAAATACAAGTTACTGGTAAGTACGCTTAGAATTACTTTCCAGGGTCAGTGCTGGTCTAAAAGATGCAGCACTGGGTTCTCTCCTGATAACAGGTGAGTAAATCAGAATTCGTAGTTCGGCTGATTTTAGAGGAATATTTGTATGTTTCAAAAATGTACACTTAGAAACTTTTCTGCTGAAAACCACACAATGGATTCCTATGGAAGGAAATACAAGTTACTGGTAAGTACACTTAGAATTACATTTCAGGGTCAGTGCTGGGCTAACAGATGCAGCCCTGGGTTCTCTCCTGATAACAGGTGAGTAAAGCGGACTTCATAGTTTGACTGATTTTAGAGGAATATTTATACGTTTCAAAAATGGACACTTTGAAACTTTTCTGCTGAAACCACACAATGGATTCCTTTGGAAGGAAATACAAGTTACTGGTAAGTATGCTTAGAATTACTTTCCAGGGTCAGTGCTGGACTAAAAGAAACAGCACTGGGTTCTCTCCCGATAACAGGTGAGTAAATTGGAATTCATAGTTTGACTGACTCTAGAGGAATATTTGTACGTTTCAAAAATGGACACTTAGAAACTTTTCTGTTGAAAAACACACAATGGATTCCTATGGAAGGAAATACAAGTTACTGGTAAGTACGCTTAGAATTACTTTCCAGGGTCAGTGCTGGTCTAAAAGATGCAGCACTGGGATCTTTCCTGATAACAGGTGAGTAAATCAGAATTAGTAGTTTGACTTATTTTAGAGGAATATTTGTACATTTCAAAAATGGACACTTGGAAACTTTTCTGGTGAAGACGACACAATGGATTCCTATGGAAGGAAATACAAGTTACTGGTAAGTATGCTTAGAATTACATTTCAGGGTCAGTGTTAGGCTAACAGATGCAGCCCTGGGTTCTCTCCTGATAACAGGTGAGTAAATCGGACTTCATAGTTTGACTGATTTTAGAGGAATATTTATACGTTTCAAAAATGGACACTTTGAAACTTTTCTGCTGAAACCACACAATGGATTCCTTTGGAAGGAAATACAAGTTACTGGTAAGTATGCTTAGAATTACTTTCCAGGGTCAGTGCTGGACTAAAAGAAACAGCACTGGGTTCTCTCCCGATAACAGGTGAGTAAATCGGAATTCATAGTTTGACTGATTCTAGAGGAATATTTGGACGTTTCAGAAATGGACACTTAGAAACTTTTCTGTTGAAAAACACACAATGGATTCCTATGGAAGGACATACAAGTTACTGGTAAGTACGCTTAGAATTACTTTCCAGGGTCAGTGCTAGGCTAAAAGATGCAGCACTGGGTTCTCTTCTGATAACAGGTGAGTAAATCGGAATTCATAGTTCGACTGATTTTCGAGGAATATTTGTACGTTTCAAAAAAGGACAGTTAGAAACTTTTCTGGTGAAAACCACACAATGGATTCCTATGGCAGGAAATACAAGTTACTGGTAAGTACGCTTAGAACTACTTTTCAGGGTCAGTGCTGGGCTAAAAGATGCAGCACTGGGTTCTCTCCTGATAACAGGTGAGTAAATCGGAATTCATAGTTCGGTTGATTTTAGAGGAAAATTTGTACGTTTCAACAATGGATACTTAGAAACTTTTCTGCTGAAAACCATACAATGGATTCCTATGGAAGGAAATACAAGTTACTGGTAAGTACGCTTGGAATTTCTTTTCAGGGTCGTGCTGGGCTAAAAGATGCAGCACTGGGTTCTCTCCTGATAACAGGTGAGTAAATCGGAATTCGTAGTTCCGCTGATTTTAGAGGTATATTTGTACGTTTCAAAAATGTACACTTAGAAACTTTTCTGCTGAAAACAACACAATGGATTCCTATGGAAGGAAATACAAGTTATTGGTAAGTATGCTGAGAATTACTTTTCAGGATCAGTGCTGGGCTAACAGATGCAGCCCTGGGTTCTCCCCTGATAACAGGTGAGTAAATCGGAATTCATAGTTCGGCTGATTTTAGAGGAATATTTTTGTGCGTTTCAAAAATGGACAATTAGAAACTTTTCTGCTGAAAACCACACAATGCATTTCTATGGAAGGAAATACAAGTTACTGGTAAGTACGCTTAGAATTACTTTCCAGGGTCAGTGCTGGTCTAAAAGATGCAGCACTGGGTTCTCTCCTGATAACAGGTGAGTAAATCGGAATTTGTAGTTCGACTGATTTTAGAGGAATATTTTTACATTTCAAAAATGGACACTTAGAAACTTTTCTGATGAAGACCACACAATGGATTCCTATGGAAGGAAATACAAGTTACTGGTAAGTACGCTTAGAATTACTTTCCAGGGTCAGTGCTGGTCTTAAAGATGCAGCACTGGGTTCTCTCCTGATAACAGGTGAGTAAATCGGAATGTGTAGTTCGACTGATTTTAGAGGAATATTTGTACATTTAAAAAATGGACACTTAGAAACTTTTCTGATGAAGACCACACAATGGATTCCTATGGAAGGAAATACAAGTTACTGGTAAGTACTCTTAGAATTACTTTCCAGGGTCACTGCTGGGCTAAAAAATGCAGCACTGGGTTCTCTCCTGATAACAGGTGAGTAAATCGGAATTCATAGTTCGACTGACTTTCGAGGAATATTTGTGCGTTTCAAAAATGGACACTTGGAAACTTTTCTGGTGAAAACCCCACAATGGATTCTTATGGAAGGAAATACAAGTTACTGGTAAGTACGCTTAGAATTTCTTTCCAGGGTCAGTGCTGGGCTAAAAGATGCAGCACTGGGTTCTATCCTGATAACAGGTGAGTAAATCGGAATTCGTACTTCGGCTGATTTTATAGGAATATTCGTACGTTTCAAAAATGTACACTTAGAAACTTTTCTGGTGAAAACCACACAATGGATTCCTAAGGAAGGAAATACAAGTTACTGGTAGGTACGCTTAGAATTAATTTTCGGGGACAGTGCTGGGCTAAAAGATGCAGCACTGGGTTCCCTCCTGATAACAGGTGAGTAAATCGGAATTCATAGTTCGGTTGATTTTATAGGAATATTTGTACGTTTCAAAAATGGGGACTTAGAAACTTTTCTGCTGAAAACCACACAATGGATTCCTATGGAAGGAAATACAAGTTACTGGTAAGTATGCTTAGAATTACTTTTCAGCGTAAGTGCTGGGCTAACAGATGCAGCCCTGGGTTCTCTCCTGATAACAGGTGAGTAAATTGGAATTCGTAGTTCGGCTGATTTTAGAGGAATATTTGTGCGTTTCAAAAATGGACACTTAGAAACTTTTCTGCTGAAAACCACACAATGCATTTCTATGGAAGGAAATACAAGTTACTGGTAAGTACGCTTAGAATTACTTTCCAGGGTCAGTGCTGGTCTAAAAGATGCAGCACTGGGTTCTCTCCTGATAACAGGTGAGTAAATCAGAATTCGTAGTTCGGCTGATTTTAGAGGAATATTTGTATGTTTCAAAAATGTACACTTAGAAACTTTTCTGCTGAAAACCACACAATGGATTCCTATGGAAGGAAATACAAGTTACTGGTAAGTACACTTAGAATTACATTTCAGGGTCAGTGCTGGGCTAACAGATGAAGCCCTGGGTTCTCTCCTGATAACAGGTGAGTAAAGCGGACTTCATAGTTTGACTGATTTTAGAGGCATATTTATACGTTTCAAAAATGGACACTTTGAAACTTTTCTGCTGAAACCACACAATGGATTCCTTTGGAAGGAAATACAAGTTACTGGTAAGTATGCTTAGAATTACTTTCCAGGGTCAGTGCTGGACTAAAAGAAACAGCACTGGGTTCTCTCCCGATAACAGGTGAGTAAATTGGAATTCATAGTTTGACTGACTCTAGAGGAATATTTGTACGTTTCAAAAATGGACACTTAGAAACTTTTCTGTTGAAAAACACACAATGGATTCCTATGGAAGGAAATACAAGTTACTGGTAAGTACGCTTAGAATTGCTTTCCAGGGTCAGTGCTGGTCTAAAAGATGCAGCACTGGGATCTTTCCTGATAACAGGTGAGTAAATCAGAATTAGTAGTTTGACTTATTTTAGAGGAATATTTGTACATTTCAAAAATGGACACTTGGAAACTTTTCTGGTGAAGACGACACAATGGATTCCTATGGAAGGAAATACAAATTACTGGTAAGTATGCTTAGAATTACATTTCAGGGTCAGTGTTAGGCTAACAGATGCAGCCCTGGGTTCTCTCCTGATAACAGGTGAGTAAATCGGACTTCATAGTTTGACTGATTTTAGAGGAATATTTATACGTTTCAAAAATGGACACTTTGAATCTTTTCTGCTGAAACCACACAATGGATTCCTTTGGAAGGAAATACAAGTTACTGGTAAGTATGCTTAGAATTACTTTCCAGGGTCAGTGCTGGACTAAAAGAAACAGCACTGGGTTCTCTCCCGATAACAGGTGAGTAAATCGGAATTCATAGTTTGACTGATTCTAGAGGAATATTTGGACGTTTCAAAAATGGACACTTAGAAACTTTTCTGTTGAAAAACACACAATGGATTCCTATGGAAGGAAATACAAGTTACTGGTAAGTACGCTTAGAATTACTTTCCAGGGTCAGTGCTGGGCTAAAAGATGCAGCACTGGGTTCTCTTCTGATAACAGGTGAGTAAATCGGAATTCATAGTTCGACTGATTTTCGAGGAATATTTGTAAGTTTCAAAAAAGGACAGTTAGAAACTTTTCTGGTGAAAACCACACAATGGATTCCTATGGCAGGAAATACAAGTTACTGGTAAGTACGCTTAGAACTACTTTTCAGGGTCAGTGCTGGGCTAAAAGATGCAGCACTGGGTTCTCTCCTGATAACAGGTGAGTAAATCGGAATTCATAGTTCGGTTGATTTTAGAGGAAAATTTGTACGTTTCAACAATGGATACTTAGAAACTTTTCTGCTGAAAACCATACAATGGATTCCTATGGAAGGAAATACAAGTTACTGGTAAGTACTCTTAGAATTACTTTCCAGGGTCAGTGCTGGGCTAAAAAATGCAGCACTGGGTTCTCTCCTGATAACAGGTGAGTAAATCGGAATTCATAGTTCGACTGACTTTCGAGGAATATTTGTGCGTTTCAAAAATGGACACTTGGAAACTTTTCTGGTGAAAACCACACAATGGATTCCTATTGAAGGAAATACAAGTTACTGGTAAGTACGCTTAGAATTACTTTCCAGGGTCAGTGCTGGTCTTAAAGATGCAGCACTGGGTTCTCTCCTGATAACAGGTGAGTAAATCGGAATTCGTAGTTCGGCTGATTTTATAGGAATATTCGTACGTTTCAAAAATGTACACTTAGAAACTTTTCTGGTGAAAACCACACAATGGATTCCTAAGGAAGGAAATACAAGTTACTGGTAGGTACGCTTAGAATTACTTTTCGGGGACAGTGCTGGGCTAAAAGATGCAGCACTGGGTTCCCTCCTGATAACAGGTGAGTAAATCGGAATTCATAGTTCGGTTGATTTTATAGGAATATTTGTACGTTTCAAAAATGGGGACTTAGAAACTTTTCTGCTGAAAACCACACAATGGATTCCTATGGAAGGAAATACAAGTTACTGGTAAGTATGCTTAGAATTACTTTTCAGCGTAAGTGCTGGGCTAACAGATGCAGCCCTGGGTTCTCTCCTGATAACAGGTGAGTAAATTGGAATTCGTAGTTCGGCTGATTTTAGAGGAATATTTGTGCGTTTCAAAAATGGACACTTAGAAACTTTTCCTGCTGAAAACCACACAATGCATTTCTATGGAAGGAAATACAAGTTACTGGTAAGTACGCTTAGAATTACTTTCCAGGGTCAGTGCTGGTCTAAAAGATGCAGCACTGGGTTCTCTCCTGATAACAGGTGAGTAAATCAGAATTCGTAGTTCGGCTGATTTTAGAGGAATATTTGTATGTTTCAAAAATGTACACTTAGAAACTTTTCTGCTGAAAACCACACAATGGATTCCTATGGAAGGAAATACAAGTTACTGGTAAGTACACTTAGAATTACATTTCAGGGTCAGTGCTGGGCTAACAGATGCAGCCCTGGGTTCTCTCCTGATAACAGGTGAGTAAAGCGGACTTCGTAGTTTGACTGATTTTAGAGGAATATTTATACGTTTCAAAAATGGACACTTTGAAACTTTTCTGCTGAAACCACACAATGGATTCCTTTGGAAGGAAATACAAGTTACTGGTAATTATGCTTAGAATTACTTTCCAGGGTCAGTGCTGGACTAAAAGAAACAGCACTGGGTTCTCTCCCGATAACAGGTGAGTAAATTGGAATTCATAGTTTGACTGACTCTAGAGGAATATTTGTACGTTTCAAAAATGGACACTTAGAAACTTTTCTGTTGAAAAACACACAATGGATTCCTATGGAAGGAAATACAAGTTACTGGTAAGTACGCTTAGAATTACTTTCCAGGGTCAGTGCTGGGCTAAAAGATGCAGCACTGGGTTCTCTCCTGATAACAGGTGAGTAAATCGGAATTCGTAGTACGGCTGATTTTAAAGGTATATATGTACGTTTCAAAAATGGACACTTAGAAACTTTTCTGCTGAAAACCACACAATGGATTCCTATGGAAGGAAATACAAGTTACTGGTAAGCACGATTAGAATTACTTTTCAGGGTCAGTGCTGGGCTAACAGATGCAGCCCTGGGTTCTCTCCTGATAATAGGTGAGCAAATCGGAATTCGTAGTTCGGCTGATTTTAGAGGAATATTTGCATGTTTCAAAAATGGACACTTAGAAACTTTTCTGCTGAAAACCACACAATGGATTCCTAAGGAAGGAAATACAAGTTACTGGCAAGTACGCTTAGAATTACTTTTCAGGGTCAGTGCTGGGCTAAAAGATGCAGCACTGGGTTCTCTACTGATAACAGGTGAGTAAATCGGAATTCATAGTTCGGCTGATTTAAGTGGAATATGTGTACCTTTCAAAAATGGACACTTAGAAACTTTTCTGCTGAAGACCACACAATGGATTCCTATGGAATGAAATACAAGTTACTCGTAAGTACTCATTGAATTACTTTCCAGGGTCAGTGCTGGGCTAAAAGATACAGCACTGGGTTCTCTCCTGATCACAGGTGAGTAAATCGGAATTCATAGTTCGACTGATTTTCGAGGAATATTTGTGCATTTCAAAATTGGACACTTAGAAACTTTTCTGTTGAAAACCACAAAATGGATTCCTAAGGAAGGAAATACAAGTTACTGGTAAGTACGCTTAGAATTACTTTCCAGGGTCAGTGCTGGTCTAAAAGATGCAGCACTGGGATCTCTCCTGATAACAGGTGAGTAAATCAGAATTCGTAGTTCGACTTATTTTACAGGAATATTTGTACATTTCAAAAATGGACACTTAGAAACTTTTCTGGTGAAGACCACACAATGGATTCCTATGGAAGGAAATACAAGTTACTGGTAAGTATGCTTAGAATTACATTTCAGGGTCAGTGCTGGGCTAACAGATGAAGCCCTGGGTTCTCTCCTGATAACAGGTGAGTAAAGCGGACTTCATAGTTCGACTGATTTTAGAGGCATATTTATACGTTTCAAAAATGGAAACTTTGAAACTTTTCTGCTGAAACCACACAATGGATTCCTTTGGAAGGAAATACAAGTTACTGGTAAGTATGCTTAGAATTACTTTCCAGGGTCAGTGCTGGACTAAAAGAAACAGCACTGGGTTCTCTCCCGATAACAGGTGAGTAAATTGGAATTCATAGTTTGACTGACTCTAGAGGAATATTTGTACGTTTCAAAAATGGACACTTAGAAACTTTTCTGTTGAAAAACACACAATGGATTCCTATGGAAGGAAATACAAGTTACTGGTAAGTACGCTTAGAATTGCTTTCCAGGGTCAGTGCTGGTCTAAAAGATGCAGCACTGGGATCTTTCCTGATAACAGGTGAGTAAATCAGAATTAGTAGTTTGACTTATTTTAGAGGAATATTTGTACATTTCAAAAATGGACACTTGGAAACTTTTCTGGTGAAGACGACACAATGGATTCCTATGGAAGGAAATACAAGTTACTGGTAAGTATGCTTAGAATTACATTTCAGGGTCAGTGTTAGGCTAACAGATGCAGCCCTGGGTTCTCTCCTGATAACAGGTGAGTAAATCGGACTTCATAGTTTGACTGATTTTAGAGGAATATTTATACGTTTCAAAAATGGACACTTTGAATCTTTTCTGCTGAAACCACACAATGGATTCCTTTGGAAGGAAATACAAGTTACTGGTAAGTATGCTTAGAATTACTTTCCAGGGTCAGTGCTGGACTAAAAGAAACAGCACTGGGTTCTCTCCCGATAACAGGTGAGTAAATCGGAATTCATAGTTTGACTGATTCTAGAGGAATATTTGGACGTTTCAAAAATGGACACTTAGAAACTTTTCTGTTGAAAAACACACAATGGATTCCTATGGAAGGAAATACAAGTTACTGGTAAGTACGCTTAGAATTACTTTCCAGGGTCAGTGCTGGGCTAAAAGATGCAGCACTGGGTTCTCTTCTGATAACAGGTGAGTAAATCGGAATTCATAGTTCGACTGATTTTCGAGGAATATTTGTACGTTTCAAAAAAGGACAGTTAGAAACTTTTCTGGTGAAAACCACACAATGGATTCCTATGGCAGGAAATACAAGTTACTGGTAAGTACGCTTAGAACTACTTTTCAGGGTCAGTGCTGGGCTAAAAGATGCAGCACTGGGTTCTCTCCTGATAACAGGTGAGTAAATCGGAATTCATAGTTCGGTTGATTTTAGAGGAAAATTTGTACGTTTCAACAATGGATACTTAGAAACTTTTCTGCTGAAAACCATACAATGGATTCCTATGGAAGGAAATACAAGTTACTGGTAAGTACTCTTAGAATTACTTTCCAGGGTCAGTGCTGGGCTAAAAAATGCAGCACTGGGTTCTCTCCTGATAACAGGTGAGTAAATCGGAATTCATAGTTCGACTGACTTTCGAGGAATATTTGTGCGTTTCAAAAATGGACACTTGGAAACTTTTCTGGTGAAAACCACACAATGGATTCCTATTGAAGGAAATACAAGTTACTGGTAAGTACGCTTAGAATTACTTTCCAGGGTCAGTGCTGGTCTTAAAGATGCAGCACTGGGTTCTCTCCTGATAACAGGTGAGTAAATCGGAATTCGTAGTTCGGCTGATTTTATAGGAATATTCGTACGTTTCAAAAATGTACACTTAGAAACTTTTCTGGTGAAAACCACACAATGGATTCCTAAGGAAGGAAATACAAGTTACTGGTAGGTACGCTTAGAATTACTTTTCGGGGACAGTGCTGGGCTAAAAGATGCAGCACTGGGTTCCCTCCTGATAACAGGTGAGTAAATCGGAATTCATAGTTCGGTTGATTTTATAGGAATATTTGTACGTTTCAAAAATGGGGACTTAGAAACTTTTCTGCTGAAAACCACACAATGGATTCCTATGGAAGGAAATACAAGTTACTGGTAAGTATGCTTAGAATTACTTTTCAGCGTAAGTGCTGGGCTAACAGATGCAGCCCTGGGTTCTCTCCTGATAACAGGTGAGTAAATTGGAATTCGTAGTTCGGCTGATTTTAGAGGAATATTTGTGCGTTTCAAAAATGGACACTTAGAAACTTTTCCTGCTGAAAACCACACAATGCATTTCTATGGAAGGAAATACAAGTTACTGGTAAGTACGCTTAGAATTACTTTCCAGGGTCAGTGCTGGTCTAAAAGATGCAGCACTGGGTTCTCTCCTGATAACAGGTGAGTAAATCAGAATTCGTAGTTCGGCTGATTTTAGAGGAATATTTGTATGTTTCAAAAATGTACACTTAGAAACTTTTCTGCTGAAAACCACACAATGGATTCCTATGGAAGGAAATACAAGTTACTGGTAAGTACACTTAGAATTACATTTCAGGGTCAGTGCTGGGCTAACAGATGCAGCCCTGGGTTCTCTCCTGATAACAGGTGAGTAAAGCGGACTTCGTAGTTTGACTGATTTTAGAGGAATATTTATACGTTTCAAAAATGGACACTTTGAAACTTTTCTGCTGAAACCACACAATGGATTCCTTTGGAAGGAAATACAAGTTACTGGTAATTATGCTTAGAATTACTTTCCAGGGTCAGTGCTGGACTAAAAGAAACAGCACTGGGTTCTCTCCCGATAACAGGTGAGTAAATTGGAATTCATAGTTTGACTGACTCTAGAGGAATATTTGTACGTTTCAAAAATGGACACTTAGAAACTTTTCTGTTGAAAAACACACAATGGATTCCTATGGAAGGAAATACAAGTTACTGGTAAGTACGCTTAGAATTACTTTCCAGGGTCAGTGCTGGGCTAAAAGATGCAGCACTGGGTTCTCTCCTGATAACAGGTGAGTAAATCGGAATTCGTAGTACGGCTGATTTTAAAGGTATATATGTACGTTTCAAAAATGGACACTTAGAAACTTTTCTGCTGAAAACCACACAATGGATTCCTATGGAAGGAAATACAAGTTACTGGTAAGCACGATTAGAATTACTTTTCAGGGTCAGTGCTGGGCTAACAGATGCAGCCCTGGGTTCTCTCCTGATAATAGGTGAGCAAATCGGAATTCGTAGTTCGGCTGATTTTAGAGGAATATTTGCATGTTTCAAAAATGGACACTTAGAAACTTTTCTGCTGAAAACCACACAATGGATTCCTAAGGAAGGAAATACAAGTTACTGGCAAGTACGCTTAGAATTACTTTTCAGGGTAAGTGCTGGGCTAAAAGATGCAGCACTGGGTTCTCTACTGATAACAGGTGAGTAAATCGGAATTCATAGTTCGGCTGATTTAAGTGGAATATGTGTACCTTTCAAAAATGGACACTTAGAAACTTTTCTGCTGAAGACCACACAATGGATTCCTATGGAATGAAATACAAGTTACTCGTAAGTACTCATTGAATTACTTTCCAGGGTCAGTGCTGGGCTAAAAGATACAGCACTGGGTTCTCTCCTGATCACAGGTGAGTAAATCGGAATTCATAGTTCGACTGATTTTCGAGGAATATTTGTGCATTTCAAAATTGGACACTTAGAAACTTTTCTGTTGAAAACCACAAAATGGATTCCTAAGGAAGGAAATACAAGTTACTGGTAAGTACGCTTAGAATTACTTTCCAGGGTCAGTGCTGGTCTAAAAGATGCAGCACTGGGATCTCTCCTGATAACAGGTGAGTAAATCAGAATTCGTAGTTCGACTTATTTTACAGGAATATTTGTACATTTCAAAAATGGACACTTAGAAACTTTTCTGGTGAAGACCACACAATGGATTCCTATGGAAGGAAATACAAGTTACTGGTAAGTATGCTTAGAATTACATTTCAGGGTCAGTGCTAGGCTAACAGATGCAGCCCTGGGTTCTCTCCTGATAACAGGTGAGTAAAGCGGACTTCATAGTTTGACTGATTTTAGAGGAATATTTATACGTTTCAAAAATGGACACTTTGAAACTTTTCTGCTGAAACCACACAATGGATTCCTTTGGAAGGAAATACAAGTTACTGGTAAGTATGCTTAGAATTACTTTCCAGGGTCAGTGCTGGACTAAAAGAAACAGCACCGGGTTCTCTCCCGATAACAGGTGAGTAAATTGGAATTCATAGTTTGACTGATTCTAGAGGAATATTTGTACGTTTCAAAAATGGACACTTAGAAACTTTTCTGTTGAAAAACACACAATGGATTCCTATGGAAGAAAATACAAGTTACTGGTAAGTACGCTTAGAATTACTTTCCAGGGTCAGTGCTGGGCTAAAAGATGCAGCACTGGGTTCTCTCCTGATAACAGGTGAGTAAATCGGAATTCATAGTTCGACTGATTTTCGAGGAATATTTGTACGTTTCAAAAATGGACACTTAGAAACTTTTCTGCTGAAAACCACACAATGGATTCCTAAGGAAGGAAATACAAGTTACTGGTAAGTACGCTTAGAATTACTTTTCAGGGTCAGTGCGGGGCTAAAAGATGCAGCACTGGCTTCTCTACTGATAACAGGTGAGTAAATCAGAATTCATAGTTCGGCTAATTTAAGTGGAATATGTGTACGTTTCAAAAATGGACACTTAGAAACTTTTCTGCTGAAGACCACACAATGGATTCCTATGGAAGGAAATACAAGTTACTGGTAAGTACGCTTAGAATTACTTTTCAGGGTCAGTGCTGGGCTAAAAGATGCAGCCCTGGGTTCTCTCCTGATAACAGGTGAGTAAATCGGAATTTGTAGTTTTGCTGATTTTAGAGGAAAAATTTTACGTTTCATAAATGGACACTTAGAAACTTTTCTGCTGAAAACCACACAATGGATTCCTATGGAAGGAAATACAAGTTACTGGTAAGTATGCTTAGAATTACTTTTCAGCGTAAGTGCTGGGCTAACAGATGCAGCCCTGGGTTCTCTCCTGATAACAGGTGAGTAAATTGGAATTCGTAGTTCGGCTGATTTTAGAGGAATATTTGTGCGTTTCAAAAATGGACACTTAGAAACTTTTCTGCTGAAAACCACACAATGGATTCCTAAGGAAGGAAATACAAGTTACTGGCAAGTACGCTTAGAATTACTTTTCAGGGTCAGTGCTGGGCTAAAAGATGCAGCACTGGGTTCTCTACTGATAACAGGTGAGTAAATCGGAATTCATAGTTCGGCTGATTTAAGTGGAATATGTGTACGTTTCAAAAATGGACACTTAGAAACTTTTCTGCTGAAGACCACAGAATGGATTCCTATGGAATGAAATACAAGTTACTCGTAAGTACTCTTAGAATTACTTTCCAGGGTCAGTGCTGGGCTAAAAGATACAGCACTGGGTTCTCTCCTGATCACAGGTGAGTAAATCGGAATTCATAGTTCGACTGATTTTCGAGGAATATTTGTGCATTTCAAAATTGGACACTTAGAAACTTTTCTGTTGAAAACCACAAAATGGATTCCTAAGGAAGGAAATACAAGTTACTGGTAAGTACGCTTAGAATTACTTTCCAGGGTCAGTGCTGGTCTAAAAGATGCAGCACTGGGATCTCTCCTGATAACAGGTGAGTAAATCAGAATTCGTAGTTCGACTTATTTTACAGGAATATTTGTACATTTCAAAAATGGACACTTAGAAACTTTTCTGGTGAAGACCACACAATGGATTCCTATGGAAGGAAATACAAGTTACTGGTAAGTATGCTTAGAATTACATTTCAGGGTCAGTGCTAGGCTAACAGATGCAGCCCTGGGTTCTCTCCTGATAACAGGTGAGTAAAGCGGACTTCATAGTTTGACTGATTTTAGAGGAATATTTATACGTTTCAAAAATGGACACTTTGAAACTTTTCTGCTGAAACCACACAATGGATTCCTTTGGAAGGAAATACAAGTTACTGGTAAGTATGCTTAGAATTACTTTCCAGGGTCAGTGCTGGACTAAAAGAAACAGCACCGGGTTCTCTCCCGATAACAGGTGAGTAAATTGGAATTCATAGTTTGACTGATTCTAGAGGAATATTTGTGCGTTTCAAAAATGGACACTTAGAAACTTTTCTGTTGAAAACCACACAATGGATTCCTAAGGAAGGAAATACAAGTTACTGGCAAGTACGCTTAGAATTACTTTTCAGGGTCAGTGCTGGGCTAAAAGATGCAGCACTGGGTTCTCTACTGATAACAGGTAAGTAAATCGGAATTCATAGTTCTACTGATTTTCGAGGAATATTTGTACGTTTCAAAAATGGACACTTAGAAACTTTTCTGCTGAAAACCACACAATGGATTCCTAAGGAAGGAAATACAAGTTACTGGTAAGTACGCTTAGAATTACTTTTCAGGGTCAGTGCTGGGCTAAAAGATGCAGCACTGGGTTCTCTACTGATAACAGGTGAGTAAATCGGAATTCATAGTTCGGCTAATTTAAGTGGAATATGTGTACGTTTCAAAAATGGACACTTAGAAACTTTTCTGCTGAAGACCACACAATGGATTCCTATGGAAGGAAATACAAGTTACTGGTAAGTATGCTTAGAATTACTTTCCAGGGTCAGTGCTGGACTAAAAGAAACAGCACTGGGTTCTCTCCCGATAACAGGTGAGTAAATCGGAATTCATAGTTTGACTGATTCTAGAGGAATATTTGGACGTTTCAGAAATGGACACTTAGAAACTTTTCTGTTGAAAAACACACAATGGATTCCTATGGAAGGACATACAAGTTACTGGTAAGTACGCTTAGAATTACTTTCCAGGGTCAGTGCTGGGCTAAAAGATGCAGCACTGGGTTCTCTTCTGATAACAGGTGAGTAAATCGGAATTCATAGTTCGACTGATTTTCGAGGAATATTTGTACGTTTCAAAAAAGGACAGTTAGAAACTTTTCTGGTGAAAACCACACAATGGATTCCTATGGCAGGAAATACAAGTTACTGGTAAGTACGCTTAGAACTACTTTTCAGGGTCAGTGCTGGGCTAAAAGATGCAGCACTGGGTTCTCTCCTGATAACAGGTGAGTAAATCGGAATTCGTAGTTCCGCTGATTTTAGAGGTATATTTGTACGTTTCAAAAATGTACACTTAGAAACTTTTCTGCTGAAAACAACACAATGGATTCCTATGGAAGGAAATACAAGTTATTGGTAAGTATGCTGAGAATTACTTTTCAGGATCAGTGCTGGGCTAACAGATGCAGCCCTGGGTTCTCTCCTGATAACAGGTGAGTAAATCGGAATTCATAGTTCTACTGATTTTCGAGGAATATTTGTACGTTTCAAAAATGGACACTTAGAAACTTTTCTGCTGAAAACCACACAATGGATTCCTAAGGAAGGAAATACAAGTTACTGGTAAGTACGCTTAGAATTACTTTTCAGGGTCAGTGCTGGGCTAAAAGATGCAGCACTGGGTTCTCTACTGATAACAGGTGAGTAAATCGGAATTCATAGTTCGGCTAATTTAAGTGGAATATGTGTACGTTTCAAAAATGGACACTTAGAAACTTTTCTGCTGAAGAGCACACAATGGATTCCTATGGAAGGAAATACAAGTTACTGGTAAGTATGCTTAGAATTACTTTCCAGGGTCAGTGCTGGACTAAAAGAAACAGCACTGGGTTCTCTCCCGATAACAGGTGAGTAAATCGGAATTCATAGTTTGACTGATTCTAGAGGAATATTTGGACGTTTCAGAAATGGACACTTAGAAACTTTTCTGTTGAAAAACACACAATGGATTCCTATGGAAGGACATACAAGTTACTGGTAAGTACGCTTAGAATTACTTTCCAGGGTCAGTGCTGGGCTAAAAGATGCAGCACTGGGTTCTCTTCTGATAACAGGTGAGTAAATCGGAATTCATAGTTCGACTGATTTTCGAGGAATATTTGTACGTTTCAAAAAAGGACAGTTAGAAACTTTTCTGGTGAAAACCACACAATGGATTCCTATGGCAGGAAATACAAGTTACTGGTAAGTACGCTTAGAACTACTTTTCAGGGTCAGTGCTGGGCTAAAAGATGCAGCACTGGGTTCTCTCCTGATAACAGGTGAGTAAATCGGAATTCATAGTTCGGTTGATTTTAGAGGAAAATTTGTACGTTTCAACAATGGATACTTAGAAACTTTTCTGCTGAAAACCATACAATGGATTCCTATGGAAGGAAATACAAGTTACTGGTAAGTACGCTTAGAATTTCTTTTCAGGGTCGTGCTGGGCTAAAAGATGCAGCACTGGGTTCTCTCCTGATAACAGGTGAGTAAATCGGAATTCGTAGTTCCGCTGATTTTAGAGGTATATTTGTACGTTTCAAAAATGTACACTTAGAAACTTTTCTGCTGAAAACAACACAATGGATTCCTATGGAAGGAAATACAAGTTATTGGTAAGTATGCTGAGAATTACTTTTCAGGATCAGTGCTGGGCTAACAGATGCAGCCCTGGGTTCTCCCCTGATAACAGGTGAGTAAATCGGAATTCATAGTTCGGCTGATTTTAGAGGAATATTTTTGTGCGTTTCAAAAATGGACAATTAGAAACTTTTCTGCTGAAAACCACACAATGCATTTCTATGGAAGGAAATACAAGTTACTGGTAAGTACGCTTAGAATTACTTTCCAGGGTCAGTGCTGGTCTAAAAGATGCAGCACTGGGTTCTCTCCTGATAACAGGTGAGTAAATCGGAATTTGTAGTTCGACTGATTTTAGAGGAATATTTTTACATTTCAAAAATGGACACTTAGAAACTTTTCTGATGAAGACCACACAATGGATTCCTATGGAAGGAAATACAAGTTACTGGTAAGTACGCTTAGAATTACTTTCCAGGGTCAGTGCTGGTCTTAAAGATGCAGCACTGGGTTCTCTCCTGATAACAGGTGAGTAAATCGGAATGTGTAGTTCGACTGATTTTAGAGGAATATTTGTACATTTAAAAAATGGACACTTAGAAACTTTTCTGATGAAGACCACACAATGGATTCCTATGGAAGGAAATACAAGTTACTGGTAAGTACTCTTAGAATTACTTTCCAGGGTCACTGCTGGGCTAAAAAATGCAGCACTGGGTTCTCTCCTGATAACAGGTGAGTAAATCGGAATTCATAGTTCGACTGACTTTCGAGGAATATTTGTGCGTTTCAAAAATGGACACTTGGAAACTTTTCTGGTGAAAACCACACAATGGATTCTTATGGAAGGAAATACAAGTTACTGGTAAGTACGCTTAGAATTTCTTTCCAGGGTCAGTGCTGGGCTAAAAGATGCAGCACTGGGTTCTATCCTGATAACAGGTGAGTAAATCGGAATTCGTAGTTCGGCTGATTTTATAGGAATATTCGTACGTTTCAAAAATGTACACTTAGAAACTTTTCTGGTGAAAACCACACAATGGATTCCTAAGGAAGGAAATACAAGTTACTGGTAGGTACGCTTAGAATTAATTTTCGGGGACAGTGCTGGGCTAAAAGATGCAGCACTGGGTTCCCTCCTGATAACAGGTGAGTAAATCGGAATTCATAGTTCGGTTGATTTTATAGGAATATTTGTACGTTTCAAAAATGGGGACTTAGAAACTTTTCTGCTGAAAACCACACAATGGATTCCTATGGAAGGAAATACAAGTTACTGGTAAGTATGCTTAGAATTACTTTTCAGCGTAAGTGCTGGGCTAACAGATGCAGCCCTGGGTTCTCTCCTGATAACAGGTGAGTAAATTGGAATTCGTAGTTCGGCTGATTTTAGAGGAATATTTGTGCGTTTCAAAAATGGTCACTTAGAAACTTTTCTGCTGAAAACCACACAATGCATTTCTATGGAAGGAAATACAAGTTACTGGTAAGTACGCTTAGAATTACTTTCCAGGGTCAGTGCTGGTCTAAAAGATGCAGCACTGGGTTCTCTCCTGATAACAGGTGAGTAAATCAGAATTCGTAGTTCGGCTGATTTTAGAGGAATATTTGTATGTTTCAAAAATGTACACTTAGAAACTTTTCTGCTGAAAACCACACAATGGATTCCTATGGAAGGAAATACAAGTTACTGGTAAGTACACTTAGAATTACATTTCAGGGTCAGTGCTGGGCTAACAGATGAAGCCCTGGGTTCTCTCCTGATAACAGGTGAGTAAAGCGGACTTCATAGTTTGACTGATTTTAGAGGCATATTTATACGTTTCAAAAATGGACACTTTGAAACTTTTCTGCTGAAACCACACAATGGATTCCTTTGGAAGGAAATACAAGTTACTGGTAAGTATGCTTAGAATTACTTTCCAGGGTCAGTGCTGGACTAAAAGAAACAGCACTGGGTTCTCTCCCGATAACAGGTGAGTAAATTGGAATTCATAGTTTGACTGACTCTAGAGGAATATTTGTACGTTTCAAAAATGGACACTTAGAAACTTTTCTGTTGAAAAACACACAATGGATTCCTATGGAAGGAAATACAAGTTACTGGTAAGTACGCTTAGAATTGCTTTCCAGGGTCAGTGCTGGTCTAAAAGATGCAGCACTGGGATCTTTCCTGATAACAGGTGAGTAAATCAGAATTAGTAGTTTGACTTATTTTAGAGGAATATTTGTACATTTCAAAAATGGACACTTGGAAACTTTTCTGGTGAAGACGACACAATGGATTCCTATGGAAGGAAATACAAGTTACTGGTAAGTATGCTTAGAATTACATTTCAGGGTCAGTGTTAGGCTAACAGATGCAGCCCTGGGTTCTCTCCTGATAACAGGTGAGTAAATCGGAATTCATAGTTCGGTTGATTTTAGAGGAAAATTTGTACGTTTCAACAATGGATACTTAGAAACTTTTCTGCTGAAAACCATACAATGGATTCCTATGGAAGGAAATACAAGTTACTGGTAAGTACTCTTAGAATTACTTTCCAGGGTCAGTGCTGGGCTAAAAAATGCAGCACTGGGTTCTCTCCTGATAACAGGTGAGTAAATCGGAATTCATAGTTCGACTGACTTTCGAGGAATATTTGTGCGTTTCAAAAATGGACACTTGGAAACTTTTCTGGTGAAAACCACACAATGGATTCCTATTGAAGGAAATACAAGTTACTGGTAAGTACGCTTAGAATTACTTTCCAGGGTCAGTGCTGGTCTTAAAGATGCAGCACTGGGTTCTCTCCTGATAACAGGTGAGTAAATCGGAATTCGTAGTTCGGCTGATTTTATAGGAATATTCGTACGTTTCAAAAATGTACACTTAGAAACTTTTCTGGTGAAAACCACACAATGGATTCCTAAGGAAGGAAATACAAGTTACTGGTAGGTACGCTTAGAATTACTTTTCGGGGACAGTGCTGGGCTAAAAGATGCAGCACTGGGTTCCCTCCTGATAACAGGTGAGTAAATCGGAATTCATAGTTCGGTTGATTTTATAGGAATATTTGTACGTTTCAAAAATGGGGACTTAGAAACTTTTCTGCTGAAAACCACACAATGGATTCCTATGGAAGGAAATACAAGTTACTGGTAAGTATGCTTAGAATTACTTTTCAGCGTAAGTGCTGGGCTAACAGATGCAGCCCTGGGTTCTCTCCTGATAACAGGTGAGTAAATTGGAATTCGTAGTTCGGCTGATTTTAGAGGAATATTTGTGCGTTTCAAAAATGGACACTTAGAAACTTTTCCTGCTGAAAACCACACAATGCATTTCTATGGAAGGAAATACAAGTTACTGGTAAGTACGCTTAGAATTACTTTCCAGGGTCAGTGCTGGTCTAAAAGATGCAGCACTGGGTTCTCTCCTGATAACAGGTGAGTAAATCAGAATTCGTAGTTCGGCTGATTTTAGAGGAATATTTGTATGTTTCAAAAATGTACACTTAGAAACTTTTCTGCTGAAAACCACACAATGGATTCCTATGGAAGGAAATACAAGTTACTGGTAAGTACACTTAGAATTACATTTCAGGGTCAGTGCTGGGCTAACAGATGCAGCCCTGGGTTCTCTCCTGATAACAGGTGAGTAAAGCGGACTTCGTAGTTTGACTGATTTTAGAGGAATATTTATACGTTTCAAAAATGGACACTTTGAAACTTTTCTGCTGAAACCACACAATGGATTCCTTTGGAAGGAAATACAAGTTACTGGTAATTATGCTTAGAATTACTTTCCAGGGTCAGTGCTGGACTAAAAGAAACAGCACTGGGTTCTCTCCCGATAACAGGTGAGTAAATTGGAATTCATATTTTGACTGACTCTAGAGGAATATTTGTACGTTTCAAAAATGGACACTTAGAAACTTTTCTGTTGAAAAACACACAATGGATTCCTATGGAAGGAAATACAAGTTACTGGTAAGTACGCTTAGAATTACTTTCCAGGGTCAGTGCTGGGCTAAAAGATGCAGCACTGGGTTCTCTCCTGATAACAGGTGAGTAAATCGGAATTCGTAGTACGGCTGATTTTAAAGGTATATATGTACGTTTCAAAAATGGACACTTAGAAACTTTTCTGCTGAAAACCACACAATGGATTCCTATGGAAGGAAATACAAGTTACTGGTAAGCACGATTAGAATTACTTTTCAGGGTCAGTGCTGGGCTAACAGATGCAGCCCTGGGTTCTCTCCTGATAATAGGTGAGCAAATCGGAATTCGTAGTTCGGCTGATTTTAGAGGAATATTTGCATGTTTCAAAAATGGACACTTAGAAACTTTTCTGCTGAAAACCACACAATGGATTCCTAAGGAAGGAAATACAAGTTACTGGCAAGTACGCTTAGAATTACTTTTCAGGGTCAGTGCTGGGCTAAAAGATGCAGCACTGGGTTCTCTACTGATAACAGGTGAGTAAATCGGAATTCATAGTTCGGCTGATTTAAGTGGAATATGTGTACCTTTCAAAAATGGACACTTAGAAACTTTTCTGCTGAAGACCACACAATGGATTCCTATGGAATGAAATACAAGTTACTCGTAAGTACTCATTGAATTACTTTCCAGGGTAAGTGCTGGGCTAAAAGATACAGCACTGGGTTCTCTCCTGATCACAGGTGAGTAAATCGGAATTCATAGTTCGACTGATTTTCGAGGAATATTTGTGCATTTCAAAATTGGACACTTAGAAACTTTTCTGCTGAAGACCACACAATGGATTCCTATGGAAGGAAATACAAGTTACTGGTAAGTACGCTTAGAATTACTTTTCAGGGTCAGTGCTGGGCTAAAAGATGCAGCCCTGGGTTCTCTCCTGATAACAGGTGAGTAAATCGGAATTTGTAGTTTTGCTGATTTTAGAGGAAAAATTTTACGTTTCATAAATGGACACTTAGAAACTTTTCTGCTGAAAACCACACAATGGATTCCTATGGAAGGAAATACAAGTTACTGGTAAGTATGCTTAGAATTACTTTTCAGCGTAAGTGCTGGGCTAACAGATGCAGCCCTGGGTTCTCTCCTGATAACAGGTGAGTAAATTGGAATTCGTAGTTCGGCTGATTTTAGAGGAATATTTGTGCGTTTCAAAAATGGACACTTAGAAACTTTTCTGCTGAAAATCACACAATGGATTCCTAAGGAAGGAAATACAAGTTACTGGCAAGTACGCTTAGAATTACTTTTCAGGGTCAGTGCTGGGCTAAAAGATGCAGCACTGGGTTCTCTACTGATAACAGGTGAGTAAATCGGAATTCATAGTTCGACTGATTTTCGAGGAATATTTGTGCATTTCAAAATTGGACACTTAGAAACTTTTCTGTTGAAAACCACAAAATGGATTCCTAAGGAAGGAAATACAAGTTACTGGTAAGTACGCTTAGAATTACTTTCCAGGGTCAGTGCTGGTCTAAAAGATGCAGCACTGGGATCTCTCCTGATAACAGGTGAGTAAATCAGAATTCGTAGTTCGACTTATTTTACAGGAATATTTGTACATTTCAAAAATGGACACTTAGAAACTTTTCTGGTGAAGACCACACAATGGATTCCTATGGAAGGAAATACAAGTTACTGGTAAGTATGCTTAGAATTACATTTCAGGGTCAGTGCTAGGCTAACAGATGCAGCCCTGGGTTCTCTCCTGATAACAGGTGAGTAAAGCGGACTTCATAGTTTGACTGATTTTAGAGGAATATTTATACGTTTCAAAAATGGACACTTTGAAACTTTTCTGCTGAAACCACACAATGGATTCCTTTGGAAGGAAATACAAGTTACTGGTAAGTATGCTTAGAATTACTTTCCAGGGTCAGTGCTGGACTAAAAGAAACAGCACCGGGTTCTCTCCCGATAACAGGTGAGTAAATTGGAATTCATAGTTTGACTGATTCTAGAGGAATATTTGTACGTTTCAAAAATGGACACTTAGAAACTTTTCTGTTGAAAAACACACAATGGATTCCTATGGAAGAAAATACAAGTTACTGGTAAGTACGCTTAGAATTACTTTCCAGGGTCAGTGCTGGGCTAAAAGATGCAGCACTGGGTTCTCTCCTGATAACAGGTGAGTAAATCGGAATTCATAGTTCGACTGATTTTCGAGGAATATTTGTACGTTTCAAAAATGGACACTTAGAAACTTTTCTGCTGAAAACCACACAATGGATTCCTAAGGAAGGAAATAAAAGTTACTGGTAAGTACGCTTAGAATTACTTTTCAGGGTCAGTGCTGGGATAAAAGATGCAGCACTGGCTTCTCTACTGATAACAGGTGAGTAAATCGGAATTCATAGTTCGGCTAATTTAAGTGGAATATGTGTACGTTTCAAAAATGGACACTTAGAAACTTTTCTGCTGAAGACCACACAATGGATTCCTATGGAAGGAAATACAAGTTACTGGTAAGTACGCTTAGAATTACTTTTCAGGGTCAGTGCTGGGCTAAAAGATGCAGCCCTGGGTTCTCTCCTGATAACAGGTGAGTAAATCGGAATTTGTAGTTTTGCTGATTTTAGAGGAAAAATTTTACGTTTCATAAATGGACACTTAGAAACTTTTCTGCTGAAAACCACACAATGGATTCCTATGGAAGGAAATACAAGTTACTGGTAAGTATGCTTAGAATTACTTTTCAGCGTAAGTGCTGGGCTAACAGATGCAGCCCTGGGTTCTCTCCTGATAACAGGTGAGTAAATTGGAATTCGTAGTTCGGCTGATTTTAGAGGAATATTTGTGCGTTTCAAAAATGGACACTTAGAAACTTTTCTGCTGAAAACCACACAATGGATTCCTAAGGAAGGAAATACAAGTTACTGGCAAGTACGCTTAGAATTACTTTTCAGGGTCAGTGCTGGGCTAAAAGATGCAGCACTGGGTTCTCTACTGATAACAGGTGAGTAAATCGGAATTCATAGTTCGACTGATTTTCGAGGAATATTTGTGCATTTCAAAATTGGACACTTAGAAACTTTTCTGTTGAAAACCACAAAATGGATTCCTAAGGAAGGAAATACAAGTTACTGGTAAGTACGCTTAGAATTACTTTCCAGGGTCAGTGCTGGTCTAAAAGATGCAGCACTGGGATCTCTCCTGATAACAGGTGAGTAAATCAGAATTCGTAGTTCGACTTATTTTACAGGAATATTTGTACATTTCAAAAATGGACACTTAGAAACTTTTCTGGTGAAGACCACACAATGGATTCCTATGGAAGGAAATACAAGTTACTGGTAAGTATGCTTAGAATTACATTTCAGGGTCAGTGCTAGGCTAACAGATGCAGCCCTGGGTTCTCTCCTGATAACAGGTGAGTAAAGCGGACTTCATAGTTTGACTGATTTTAGAGGAATATTTATACGTTTCAAAAATGGACACTTTGAAACTTTTCTGCTGAAACCACACAATGGATTCCTTTGGAAGGAAATACAAGTTACTGGTAAGTATGCTTAGAATTACTTTCCAGGGTCAGTGCTGGACTAAAAGAAACAGCACCGGGTTCTCTCCCGATAACAGGTGAGTAAATTGGAATTCATAGTTTGACTGATTCTAGAGGAATATTTGTACGTTTCAAAAATGGACACTTAGAAACTTTTCTGTTGAAAAACACACAATGGATTCCTATGGAAGAAAATACAAGTTACTGGTAAGTACGCTTAGAATTACTTTCCAGGGTCAGTGCTGGGCTAAAAGATGCAGCACTGGGTTCTCTCCTGATAACAGGTGAGTAAATCGGAATTCATAGTTCTACTGATTTTCGAGGAATATTTGTACGTTTCAAAAATGGACACTTAGAAACTTTTCTGCTGAAAACCACACAATGGATTCCTAAGGAAGGAAATACAAGTTACTGGTAAGTACGCTTAGAATTACTTTTCAGGGTTAGTGCTGGGCTAAAAGATGCAGCACTGGGTTCTCTACTGATAACAGGTGAGTAAATCGGAATTCATAGTTCGGCTAATTTAAGTGGAATATGTGTACGTTTCAAAAATGGACACTTAGAAACTTTTCTGCTGAAGACCACACAATGGATTCCTATGGAAGGAAATACAAGTTACTGGTAAGTACGCTTAGAATTACTTTTCAGGGTCAGTACTGGGCTAAAAGATGCAGCCCTGGGTTCTCTCCTGATAACAGGTGAGTAAATCGGAATTTGTAGTTTTGCTGATTTTAGAGGAAAAATTTTACGTTTCATAAATGGACACTTAGAAACTTTTCTGCTGAAAACCACACAATGGATTCCTATGGAAGGAAATACAAGTTACTGGTAAGTATGCTTAGAATTACTTTTCAGCGTAAGTGCTGGGCTAACAGATGCAGCCCTGGGTTCTCTCCTGATAACAGGTGAGTAAATTGGAATTCGTAGTTCGGCTGATTTTAGAGGAATATTTGTGCGTTTCAAAAAGGGACACTTAGAAACTTTTCTGCTGAAAACCACACAATGGATTCCTAAGGAAGGAAATACAAGTTACTGGCAAGTACGCTTAGAATTACTTTTCAGGGTCAGTGCTGGGCTAAAAGATGCAGCACTGGGTTCTCTACTAATAACAGGTGAGTAAATCGGAATTCATAGTTCGGCTGATTTAAGTGGAATATGTGTACGTTTCAAAAATGGACACTTAGAAACTTTTCTGCTGAAGACCACAGAATGGATTCCTATGGAATGAAATACAAGTTACTCGTAAGTACTCTTAGAATTACTTTCCAGGGTCAGTGCTGGGCTAAAAGATACAGCACTGGGTTCTCTCCTGATCACAGGTGAGTAAATCGGAATTCATAGTTCGACTGATTTTCGAGGAATATTTGTGCATTTCAAAATTGGACACTTAGAAACTTTTCTGTTGAAAACCACAAAATGGATTCCTAAGGAAGGAAATACAAGTTACTGGTAAGTACGCTTAGAATTACTTTCCAGGGTCAGTGCTGGTCTAAAAGATGCAGCACTGGGATCTTTCCTGATAACAGGTGAGTAAATCAGAATTAGTGGTTTGACTTATTTTAGAGGAATATTTGTACATTTCAAAAATGGACACTTGGAAACTTTTCTGGTGAAGACGACACAATGGATTCCTATGGAAGAAAATACAAGTTACTGGTAAGTATGCTTAGAATTACATTTCAGGGTCAGTGTTAGGCTAACAGAGGCAGCCCTGGGTTCTCTCCTGATAACAGGTGAGTAAATCGGACTTCATAGTTTGACTGATTTTAGAGGAATATTTATACGTTTCAAAAATGGACACTTTGAAACTTTTCTGCTGAAACCACACAATGGATTCCTTTGGAAGGAAATACAAGTTACTGGTAAGTATGCTTAGAATTACTTTCCAGGGTCAGTGCTGGACTAAAAGAAACAGCACTGGATTCTCTCCTGATAACAGGTGAGTAAATCGGAATTCATAGTTTGACTGATTCTAGAGGAATATTTGGACGTTTCAAAAATGGACACTTAGAAACTTTTCTGTTGAAAAACACACAATGGATTCCTATGGAAGGAAATACAAGTTACTGGTAAGTACGCTTAGAATTACTTTCCAGGGTCAGTGCTGGGCTAAAAGATGCAGCACTGGGTTCTCTCCTGATAACAGGTGAGTAAATCGGAATTCATAGTTCGACTGATTTTCGAGGAATATTTGTACGTTTCAAAAAAGTACAGTTAGAAACTTTTCTGGTGAAAACCACACAATGGATTCCTATGGCAGGAAATACAAGTTACTGGTAAGTACGCTTAGAACTACTTTTCAGGGTCAGTGCTGGGCTAAAAGATGCAGCACTGGGTTCTCTCCTGATAACAGGTGAGTAAATCGGAATTCATAGTTCAGTTGATTTTAGAGGAAAATTTGTACGTTTTAACAATGGATACTTAGAAACTTTTCTGCTGAAAACCATACAATGGATTCCTATGGAAGGAAATACAAGTTACTGGTAAGTACGCTTAGAATTTCTTTTCAGGGTCGTGCTGGGCTAAAAGATGCAGCACTGGGTTCTCTCCTGATAACAGGTGAGTAAATCGGAATTCGTAGTTCCGCTGATTTTAGAGGTATATTTGTACGTTTCAAAAATGTACACTTAGAAACTTTTCTGCTGAAAACAACACAATGGATTCCTATGGAAGGAAATACAAGTTATTGGTAAGTATGCTGAGAATTACTTTTCAGGGTCAGTGCTGGGCTAACAGATGCAGCCCTGGGTTCTCCCCTGATAACAGGTGAGTAAATCGGAATTCATAGTTCGGCTGATTTTAGAGGAATATTTTTGTGCGTTTCAAAAATGGACAATTAGAAACTTTTCTGATGAAGACCACACAATGGATTCCTATGGAAGGAAATACAAGTTACTGGTAAGTACGCTTAGAATTACTTTCCAGGGTCAGTGCTGGTCTTAAAGATGCAGCACTGGGTTCTCTCCTGATAACAGGTGAGTAAATCGGAATGTGTAGTTCGACTGATTTTAGAGGAATATTTGTACATTTAAAAAATGGACACTTAGAAACTTTTCTGATGAAGACCACACAATGGATTCCTATGGAAGGAAATACAAGTTACTGGTAAGTACTCTTAGAATTACTTTCCAGGGTCACTGCTGGGCTAAAAAATGCAGCACTGGGTTCTCTCCTGATAACAGGTGAGTAAATCGGAATTCATAGTTCGACTGACTTTCGAGGAATATTTGTGCGTTTCAAAAATGGACACTTGGAAACTTTTCTGGTGAAAACCACACAATGGATTCCTATGGAAGGAAATACAAGTTACTGGTAAGTACGCTTAGAATGTCTTTCCAGGGTCAGTGCTGGGCTAAAAGATGCAGCACTGGGTTCTATCCTGATAACAGGTGAGTAAATCGGAATTCATAGTTCGGTTGATTTTATAGGAATATTTGTACGTTTCAAAAATGGGGACTTAGAAACTTTTCTGCTGAAAACCACACAATGGATTCCTATGGAAGGAAATACAAGTTACTGGTAAGTATGCTTAGAATTACTTTTCAGCGTAAGTGCTGGGCTAACAGATGCAGCCCTGGGTTCTCTCCTGATAACAGGTGAGTAAATTGGAATTCGTAGTTCGGCTGATTTTAGAGGAATATTTGTGCGTTTCAAAAATGGACACTTAGAAACTTTTCTGCTGAAAACCACACAATGCATTTCTATGGAAGGAAATACAAGTTACCGGTAAGTACGCTTAGAATTACTTTCCAGGGTCAGTGCTGGTCTAAAAGATGCAGCACTGGGTTCTCTCCTGATAACAGGTGAGTAAATCAGAATTCGTAGTTCGGCTGATTTTAGAGGAATATTTGTATGTTTCAAAAATGTACACTTAGAAACTTTTCTGCTGAAAACCACACAATGGATTCCTATGGAAGGAAATACAAGTTACTGGTAAGTACACTTAGAATTACATTTCAGGGTCAGTGCTGGGCTAACAGATGCAGCCCTGGGTTCTCTCCTGATAACAGGTGAGTAAAGCGGACTTCATAGTTTGACTGATTTTAGAGGAATATTTATACGTTTCAAAAATGGACACTTAGAAACTTTTCTGCTGAAAACCACACAATGGATTCCTAAGGAAGGAAATACAAGTTACTGGCAAGTACGCTTAGAATTACTTTTCAGGGTCAGTGCTGGGCTAAAAGATGCAGCACTGGGTTCTCTACTGATAACAGGTGAGTACATCGGAATTCATAGTTCGGCTGATTTAAGTGGAATATGTGTATGTTTCAAAAATGGACACTTAGAAACTTTTCTGCTGAAGACCACACAATGGATTCCTATGGAATGAAATACAAGTTACTCGTAAGTACTTATTGAATTACTTTCCAGGGTCAGTGCTGGGCTAAAAGATACAGCACTGGGTTCTCTCCTGATCACAGGTGAGTAAATCGGAATTCATAGTTCGACTGATTTTCGAGGAATATTTGTGCATTTCAAAATTGGACACTTAGAAACTTTTCTGCTGAAAACCACACAATGGATTCCTATGGAAGGAAATACAAGTTACTGGTAAGTACACTTAGAATTACATTTCAGGGTCAGTGCTGGGCTAACAGATGCAGCCCTGGGTTCTCTCCTGATAACAGGTGAGTAAAGCGGACTTCATAGTTTGACTGATTTTAGAGGAATATTTATACGTTTCAAAAATGGACACTTTGAAACTTTTCTGCTGAAACCACACAATGGATTCCTTTGGAAGGAAATACAAGTTACTGGTAAGTATGCTTAGAATTACTTTCCAGGGTCAGTGCTGGACTAAAAGAAACAGCACTGGGTTCTCTCCCGATAACAGGTGAGTAAATTGGAATTCATAGTTTGACTGACTCTAGAGGAATATTTGTACGTTTCAAAAATGGACACTTAGAAACTTTTCTGTTGAAAAACACACAATGGATTCCTATGGAAGGAAATACAAGTTACTGGTAAGTACGCTTAGAATTACTTTCCAGGGTCAGTGCTGGTCTAAAAGATGCAGCACTGGGATCTTTCCTGATAACAGGTGAGTAAATCAGAATTAGTAGTTTGACTTATTTTAGAGGAATATTTGTACATTTCAAAAATGGACACTTGGAAACTTTTCTGGTGAAGACGACACAATGGATTCATATGGAAGGAAATACAAGTTACTGGTAAGTATGCTTAGAATTACATTTCAGGGTCAGTGTTAGGCTAACAGATGCAGCCCTGGGTTCTCTCCTGATAACAGGTGAGTAAATCGGACTTCATAGTTTGACTGATTTTAGAGGAATATTTATACGTTTCAAAAATGGACACTTTGAAACTTTTCTGCTGAAACCACACAATGGATTCCTTTGGAAGGAAATACAAGTTACTGGTAAGTATGCTTAGAATTACTTTCCAGGGTCAGTGCTGGACTAAAAGAAACAGCACTGGGTTCTCTCCCGATAACAGGTGAGTAAATCGGAATTCATAGTTTGACTGATTCTAGAGGAATATTTGGACGTTTCAGAAATGGACACTTAGAAACTTTTCTGTTGAAAAACACACAATGGATTCCTATGGAAGGACATACAAGTTACTGGTAAGTACGCTTAGAATTACTTTCCAGGGTCAGTGCTGGGCTAAAGATGCAGCACTGGGTTCTCTTCTGATAACAGGTGAGTAAATCGGAATTCATAGTTCGACTGATTTTCGAGGAATATTTGTACGTTTCAAAAAAGGACAGTTAGAAACTTTTCTGGTGAAAACCACACAATGGATTCCTATGGCAGGAAATACAAGTTACTGGTAAGTACGCTTAGAACTACTTTTCAGGGTCAGTGCTGGGCTAAAAGATGCAGCACTGGGTTCTCTCCTGATAACAGGTGAGTAAATCGGAATTCATAGTTCGGTTGATTTTAGAGGAAAATTTGTACGTTTCAACAATGGATACTTAGAAACTTTTCTGCTGAAAACCATACAATGGATTCCTATGGAAGGAAATACAAGTTACTGGTAAGTACGCTTAGAATTTCTTTTCAGGGTCGTGCTGGGCTAAAAGATGCAGCACTGGGTTCTCTCCTGATAACAGGTGAGTAAATCGGAATTCGTAGTTCCGCTGATTTTAGAGGTATATTTGTACGTTTCAAAAATGTACACTTAGAAACTTTTCTGCTGAAAACAACACAATGGATTCCTATGGAAGGAAATACAAGTTATTGGTAAGTATGCTGAGAATTACTTTTCAGGATCAGTGCTGGGCTAACAGATGCAGCCCTGGGTTCTCCCCTGATAACAGGTGAGTAAATCGGAATTCATAGTTCGGCTGATTTTAGAGGAATATTTTTGTGCGTTTCAAAAATGGACAATTAGAAACTTTTCTGCTGAAAACCACACAATGCATTTCTATGGAAGGAAATACAAGTTACTGGTAAGTACGCTTAGAATTACTTTCCTGGGTCAGTGCTGGTCTAAAAGATGCAGCACTGGGTTCTCTCCTGATAACAGGTGAGTAAATCGGAATTTGTAGTTCGACTGATTTTAGAGGAATATTTTTACATTTCAAAAATGGACACTTAGAAACTTTTCTGATGAAGACCACACAATGGATTCCTATGGAAGGTAAAACAAGTTACTGGTAAGTACGCTTAGAATTACTTTCCAGGGTCACTGCTGGGCTAAAAAATGCAGCACTGGGTTCTCTCCTGATAACAGGTGAGTAAATCGGAATTCATAGTTCGACTGACTTTCGAGGAATATTTGTGCGTTTCAAAAATGGACACTTGGAAACTTTTCTGGTGAAAACCACACAATGGATTCTTATGGAAGGAAATACAAGTTACTGGTAAGTACGCTTAGAATTTCTTTCCAGGGTCAGTGCTGGGCTAAAAGATGCAGCACTGGGTTCTATCCTGATAACAGGTGAGTAAATCGGAATTCGTAGTTCGGCTGATTTTATAGGAATATTCGTACGTTTCAAAAATGTACACTTAGAAACTTTTCTGGTGAAAACCACACAATGGATTCCTAAGGAAGGAAATACAAGTTACTGGTAGGTACGCTTAGAATTAATTTTCGGGGACAGTGCTGGGCTAAAAGATGCAGCACTGGGTTCCCTCCTGATAACAGGTGAGTAAATCGGAATTCATAGTTCGGTTGATTTTATAGGAATATTTGTACGTTTCAAAAATGGGGACTTAGAAACTTTTCTGCTGAAAACCACACAATGGATTCCTATGGAAGGAAATACAAGTTACTGGTAAGTATGCTTAGAATTACTTTTCAGCGTAAGTGCTGGGCTAACAGATGCAGCCCTGGGTTCTCTCCTGATAACAGGTGAGTAAATTGGAATTCGTAGTTCGGCTGATTTTAGAGGAATATTTGTGCGTTTCAAAAATGGACACTTAGAAACTTTTCTGCTGAAAACCACACAATGCATTTCTATGGAAGGAAATACAAGTTACTGGTAAGTACGCTTAGAATTACTTTCCAGGGTCAGTGCTGGGCTAAAAGATGCAGCACTGGGTTCTCTCCTGATAACAGGTGAGTAAATCGGAATTCATAGTTCGACTGATTTTCGAGGAATATTTGTACGTTTCAAAAAAGTACAGTTAGAAACTTTTCTGGTGAAAACCACACAATGGATTCCTATGGCAGGAAATACAAGTTACTGGTAAGTACGCTTAGAACTACTTTTCAGGGTCAGTGCTGGGCTAAAAGATGCAGCACTGGGTTCTCTCCTGATAACAGGTGAGTAAATCGGAATTCATAGTTCAGTTGATTTTAGAGGAAAATTTGTACGTTTTAACAATGGATACTTAGAAACTTTTCTGCTGAAAACCATACAATGGATTCCTATGGAAGGAAATACAAGTTACTGGTAAGTACGCTTAGAATTTCTTTTCAGGGTCGTGCTGGGCTAAAAGATGCAGCACTGGGTTCTCTCCTGATAACAGGAGAGTAAATCGGAATTCGTAGTTCCGCTGATTTTAGAGGTATATTTGTACGTTTCAAAAATGTACACTTAGAAACTTTTCTGCTGAAAACAACACAATGGATTCCTATGGAAGGAAATACAAGTTATTGGTAAGTATGCTGAGAATTACTTTTCAGGGTCAGTGCTGGGCTAACAGATGCAGCCCTGGGTTCTCCCCTGATAACAGGTGAGTAAATCGGAATTCATAGTTCGGCTGATTTTAGAGGAATATTTTTGTGCGTTTCAAAAATGGACAATTAGAAACTTTTCTGATGAAGACCACACAATGGATTCCTATGGAAGGAAATACAAGTTACTGGTAAGTACGCTTAGAATTACTTTCCAGGGTCAGTGCTGGTCTTAAAGATGCAGCACTGGGTTCTCTCCTGATAACAGGTGAGTAAATCGGAATGTGTAGTTCGACTGATTTTAGAGGAATATTTGTACATTTAAAAAATGGACACTTAGAAACTTTTCTGATGAAGACCACACAATGGATTCCTATGGAAGGAAATACAAGTTACTGGTAAGTACTCTTAGAATTACTTTCCAGGGTCACTGCTGGGCTAAAAAATGCAGCACTGGGTTCTCTCCTGATAACAGGTGAGTAAATCGGAATTCATAGTTCGACTGACTTTCGAGGAATATTTGTGCGTTTCAAAAATGGACACTTGGAAACTTTTCTGGTGAAAACCACACAATGGATTCCTATGGAAGGAAATACAAGTTACTGGTAAGTACGCTTAGAATGTCTTTCCAGGGTCAGTGCTGGGCTAAAAGATGCAGCACTGGGTTCTATCCTGATAACAGGTGAGTAAATCGGAATTCATAGTTCGGTTGATTTTATAGGAATATTTGTACGTTTCAAAAATGGGGACTTAGAAACTTTTCTGCTGAAAACCACACAATGGATTCCTATGGAAGGAAATACAAGTTACTGGTAAGTATGCTTAGAATTACTTTTCAGCGTAAGTGCTGGGCTAACAGATGCAGCCCTGGGTTCTCTCCTGATAACAGGTGAGTAAATTGGAATTCGTAGTTCGGCTGATTTTAGAGGAATATTTGTGCGTTTCAAAAATGGACACTTAGAAACTTTTCTGCTGAAAACCACACAATGCATTTCTATGGAAGGAAATACAAGTTACCGGTAAGTACGCTTAGAATTACTTTCCAGGGTCAGTGCTGGTCTAAAAGATGCAGCACTGGGTTCTCTCCTGATAACAGGTGAGTAAATCAGAATTCGTAGTTCGGCTGATTTTAGAGGAATATTTGTATGTTTCAAAAATGTACACTTAGAAACTTTTCTGCTGAAAACCACACAATGGATTCCTATGGAAGGAAATACAAGTTACTGGTAAGTACACTTAGAATTACATTTCAGGGTCAGTGCTGGGCTAACAGATGCAGCCCTGGGTTCTCTCCTGATAACAGGTGAGTAAAGCGGACTTCATAGTTTGACTGATTTTAGAGGAATATTTATACGTTTCAAAAATGGACACTTAGAAACTTTTCTGCTGAAAACCACACAATGGATTCCTAAGGAAGGAAATACAAGTTACTGGCAAGTACGCTTAGAATTACTTTTCAGGGTCAGTGCTGGGCTAAAAGATGCAGCACTGGGTTCTCTACTGATAACAGGTGAGTACATCGGAATTCATAGTTCGGCTGATTTAAGTGGAATATGTGTATGTTTCAAAAATGGACACTTAGAAACTTTTCTGCTGAAGACCACACAATGGATTCCTATGGAATGAAATACAAGTTACTCGTAAGTACTTATTGAATTACTTTCCAGGGTCAGTGCTGGGCTAAAAGATACAGCACTGGGTTCTCTCCTGATCACAGGTGAGTAAATCGGAATTCATAGTTCGACTGATTTTCGAGGAATATTTGTGCATTTCAAAATTGGACACTTAGAAACTTTTCTGCTGAAAACCACACAATGGATTCCTATGGAAGGAAATACAAGTTACTGGTAAGTACACTTAGAATTACATTTCAGGGTCAGTGCTGGGCTAACAGATGCAGCCCTGGGTTCTCTCCTGATAACAGGTGAGTAAAGCGGACTTCATAGTTTGACTGATTTTAGAGGAATATTTATACGTTTCAAAAATGGACACTTTGAAACTTTTCTGCTGAAACCACACAATGGATTCCTTTGGAAGGAAATACAAGTTACTGGTAAGTATGCTTAGAATTACTTTCCAGGGTCAGTGCTGGACTAAAAGAAACAGCACTGGGTTCTCTCCCGATAACAGGTGAGTAAATTGGAATTCATAGTTTGACTGACTCTAGAGGAATATTTGTATGTTTCAAAAATGGACACTTAGAAACTTTTCTGTTGAAAAACACACAATGGATTCCTATGGAAGGAAATACAAGTTACTGGTAAGTACGCTTAGAATTACTTTCCAGGGTCAGTGCTGGTCTAAAAGATGCAGCACTGGGATCTTTCCTGATAACAGGTGAGTAAATCAGAATTAGTAGTTTGACTTATTTTAGAGGAATATTTGTACATTTCAAAAATGGACACTTGGAAACTTTTCTGGTGAAGACGACACAATGGATTCATATGGAAGGAAATACAAGTTACTGGTAAGTATGCTTAGAATTACATTTCAGGGTCAGTGTTAGGCTAACAGATGCAGCCCTGGGTTCTCTCCTGATAACAGGTGAGTAAATCGGACTTCATAGTTTGACTGATTTTAGAGGAATATTTATACGTTTCAAAAATGGACACTTTGAAACTTTTCTGCTGAAACCACACAATGGATTCCTTTGGAAGGAAATACAAGTTACTGGTAAGTATGCTTAGAATTACTTTCCAGGGTCAGTGCTGGACTAAAAGAAACAGCACTGGGTTCTCTCCCGATAACAGGTGAGTAAATCGGAATTCATAGTTTGACTGATTCTAGAGGAATATTTGGACGTTTCAGAAATGGACACTTAGAAACTTTTCTGTTGAAAAACACACAATGGATTCCTATGGAAGGACATACAAGTTACTGGTAAGTACGCTTAGAATTACTTTCCAGGGTCAGTGCTGGGCTAAAGATGCAGCACTGGGTTCTCTTCTGATAACAGGTGAGTAAATCGGAATTCATAGTTCGACTGATTTTCGAGGAATATTTGTACGTTTCAAAAAAGGACAGTTAGAAACTTTTCTGGTGAAAACCACACAATGGATTCCTATGGCAGGAAATACAATTTACTGGTAAGTACGCTTAGAACTACTTTTCAGGGTCAGTGCTGGGCTAAAAGATGCAGCACTGGGTTCTCTCCTGATAACAGGTGAGTAAATCGGAATTCATAGTTCGGTTGATTTTAGAGGAAAATTTGTACGTTTCAACAATGGATACTTAGAAACTTTTCTGCTGAAAACCATACAATGGATTCCTATGGAAGGAAATACAAGTTACTGGTAAGTACGCTTAGAATTTCTTTTCAGGGTCGTGCTGGGCTAAAAGATGCAGCACTGGGTTCTCTCCTGATAACAGGTGAGTAAATCGGAATTCGTAGTTCCGCTGATTTTAGAGGTATATTTGTACGTTTCAAAAATGTACACTTAGAAACTTTTCTGCTGAAAACAACACAATGGATTCCTATGGAAGGAAATACAAGTTATTGGTAAGTATGCTGAGAATTACTTTTCAGGATCAGTGCTGGGCTAACAGATGCAGCCCTGGGTTCTCCCCTGATAACAGGTGAGTAAATCGGAATTCATAGTTCGGCTGATTTTAGAGGAATATTTTTGTGCGTTTCAAAAATGGACAATTAGAAACTTTTCTGCTGAAAACCACACAATGCATTTCTATGGAAGGAAATACAAGTTACTGGTAAGTACGCTTAGAATTACTTTCCTGGGTCAGTGCTGGTCTAAAAGATGCAGCACTGGGTTCTCTCCTGATAACAGGTGAGTAAATCGGAATTTGTAGTTCGACTGATTTTAGAGGAATATTTTTACATTTCAAAAATGGACACTTAGAAACTTTTCTGATGAAGACCACACAATGGATTCCTATGGAAGGTAAAACAAGTTACTGGTAAGTACGCTTAGAATTACTTTCCAGGGTCACTGCTGGGCTAAAAAATGCAGCACTGGGTTCTCTCCTGATAACAGGTGAGTAAATCGGAATTCATAGTTCGACTGACTTTCGAGGAATATTTGTGCGTTTCAAAAATGGACACTTGGAAACTTTTCTGGTGAAAACCACACAATGGATTCTTATGGAAGGAAATACAAGTTACTGGTAAGTACGCTTAGAATTTCTTTCCAGGGTCAGTGCTGGGCTAAAAGATGCAGCACTGGGTTCTATCCTGATAACAGGTGAGTAAATCGGAATTCATAGTTCGGCTGATTTTATAGGAATATTCGTACGTTTCAAAAATGTACACTTAGAAACTTTTCTGGTGAAAACCACACAATGGATTCCTAAGGAAGGAAATACAAGTTACTGGTAGGTACGCTTAGAATTAATTTTCGGGGACAGTGCTGGGCTAAAAGATGCAGCACTGGGTTCCCTCCTGATAACAGGTGAGTAAATCGGAATTCATAGTTCGGTTGATTTTATAGGAATATTTGTACGTTTCAAAAATGGGGACTTAGAAACTTTTCTGCTGAAAACCACACAATGGATTCCTATGGAAGGAAATACAAGTTACTGGTAAGTATGCTTAGAATTACTTTTCAGCGTAAGTGCTGGGCTAACAGATGCAGCCCTGGGTTCTCTCCTGATAACAGGTGAGTAAATTGGAATTCGTAGTTCGGCTGATTTTAGAGGAATATTTGTGCGTTTCAAAAATGGACACTTAGAAACTTTTCTGCTGAAAACCACACAATGCATTTCTATGGAAGGAAATACAAGTTACTGGTAAGTACGCTTAGAATTACTTTCCAGGGTCAGTGCTGGTCTAAAAGATGCAGCACTGGGTTCTCTCCTGATAACAGGTGAGTAAATCAGAATTCGTAGTTCGGCTGATTTTAGAGGAATATTTGTATGTTTCAAAAATGTACACTTAGAAACTTTTCTGCTGAAAACCACACAATGGATTCCTATGGAAGGAAATACAAGTTACTGGTAAGTACACTTAGAATTACATTTCAGGGTCAGTGCTGGGCTAACAGATGAAGCCCTGGGTTCTCTCCTGATAACAGGTGAGTAAAGCGGACTTCATAGTTTGACTGATTTTAGAGGCATATTTATACGTTTCAAAAATGGACACTTTGAAACTTTTCTGCTGAAACCACACAATGGATTCCTTTGGAAGGAAATACAAGTTACTGGTAAGTATGCTTAGAATTACTTTCCAGGGTCAGTGCTGGACTAAAAGAAACAGCACTGGGTTCTCTCCCGATAACAGGTGAGTAAATTGGAATTCATAGTTTGACTGACTCTAGAGGAATATTTGTACGTTTCAAAAATGGACACTTAGAAACTTTTCTGTTGAAAAACACACAATGGATTCCTATGGAAGGAAATACAAGTTACTGGTAAGTACGCTTAGAATTGCTTTCCAGGGTCAGTGCTGGTCTAAAAGATGCAGCACTGGGACCTTTCCTGATAACAGGTGAGTAAATCAGAATTAGTAGTTTGACTTATTTTAGAGGAATATTTGTACATTTCAAAAATGGACACTTGGAAACTTTTCTGGTGAAGACGACACAATGGATTCCTATGGAAGGAAATACAAGTTACTGGTAAGTATGCTTAGAATTACATTTCAGGGTCAGTGTTAGGCTAACAGATGCAGCCCTGGGTTCTCTCCTGATAACAGGTGAGTAAATCGGACTTCATAGTTTGACTGATTTTAGAGGAATATTTATACGTTTCAAAAATGGACACTTTGAATCTTTTCTGCTGAAACCACACAATGGATTCCTTTGGAAGGAAATACAAGTTACTGGTAAGTATGCTTAGAATTACTTTCCAGGGTCAGTGCTGGACTAAAAGAAACAGCACTGGGTTCTCTCCCGATAACAGGTGAGTAAATCGGAATTCATAGTTTGACTGATTCTAGAGGAATATTTGGACGTTTCAAAAATGGACACTTAGAAACTTTTCTGTTGAAAAACACACAATGGATTCCTATGGAAGGAAATACAAGTTACTGGTAAGTACGCTTAGAATTACTTTCCAGGGTCAGTGCTGGGCTAAAAGATGCAGCACTGGGTTCTCTTCTGATAACAGGTGAGTAAATCGGAATTCATAGTTCGACTGATTTTCGAGGAATATTTGTACGTTTCAAAAAAGGACAGTTAGAAACTTTTCTGGTGAAAACCACACAATGGATTCCTATGGCAGGAAATACAAGTTACTGGTAAGTACGCTTAGAACTACTTTTCAGGGTCAGTGCTGGGCTAAAAGATGCAGCACTGGGTTCTCTCCTGATAACAGGTGAGTAAATCGGAATTCATAGTTCGGTTGATTTTAGAGGAAAATTTGTACGTTTCAACAATGGATACTTAGAAACTTTTCTGCTGAAAACCATACAATGGATTCCTATGGAAGGAAATACAAGTTACTGGTAAGTACGCTTAGAATTTCTTTTCAGGGTCGTGCTGGGCTAAAAGATGCAGCACTGGGTTCTCTCCTGATAACAGGTGAGTAAATCGGAATTCGTAGTTCCGCTGATTTTAGAGGTATATTTGTACGTTTCAAAAATGTACACTTAGAAACTTTTCTGCTGAAAACAACACAATGGATTCCTATGGAAGGAAATACAAGTTATTGGTAAGTATGCTTAGAATTACTTTTCAGGGTCAGTGCTGGGCTAACAGATGCAGCCCTGGGTTCTCCCCTGATAACAGGTGAGTAAATCGGAATTCATAGTTCGGCTGATTTTAGAGGAATATTTTTGTGCGTTTCAAAAATGGACAATTAGAAACTTTTCTGCTGAAAACCACACAATGCATTTCTATGGAAGGAAATACAAGTTACTGGTAAGTACGCTTAGAATTACTTTCCAGGGTCAGTGCTGGTGTAAAGATGCAGCACTGGGTTCTCTCCTGATAACAGGTGAGTAAATCGGAATTTGTAGTTCGACTGATTTTAGAGGAATATTTTTACATTTCAAAAATGGACACTTAGAAACTTTTCTGATGAAGACCACACAATGGATTCCTATGGAAGGAAATACAAGTTACTGGTAAGTACGCTTAGAATTACTTTTCAGGGTCACTGCTGGGCTAAACAATGCAGCACTGGGTTCTCTCCTGATAACAGGTGAGTAAATCGGAATTCATAGTTCGACTGACTTTCGAGGAATATTTGTGCGTTTCAAAAATGGACACTTGGAAACTTTTCTGGTGAAAACCACACAATGGATTCCTATGGAAGGAAATACAAGTTACTGGTAAGTACGCTTAGAATTTCTTTCCAGGGTCAGTGCTGGGCTAAAAGATGCAGCACTGGGTTCTATCCTGATAACAGGTGAGTAAATCGGAATTCATAGTTCGACTGATTTTCGAGGAATATTTGTGCATTTCAAAATTGGACACTTAGAAACTTTTCTGTTGAAAACCACAAAATGGATTCCTAAGGAAGGAAATACAAGTTACTGGTAAGTACGCTTAGAATTACTTTCCAGGGTCAGTGCTGGTCTAAAAGATGCAGCACTGGGATCTCTCCTGATAACAGGTGAGTAAATCAGAATTCGTAGTTCGACTTATTTTAGAGGAATATTTGTACATTTCAAAAATGGACACTTAGAAACCTTTCTGGTGAAGACCACACAATGGATTCCTATGGAAGGAAATACAAGTTACTGGTAAGTATGCTTAGAATTACATTTCAGGGTCAGTGCTGGGCTAACAGATGCAGCCCTGGGTTCTCTCCTGATAACAGGTGAGTAAAGCGGACTTCATAGTTTGACTGATTTTAGAGGAATTTTTATACGTTTCAAAAATGGACACTTTGAAACTTTTCTGCTGAAACCACACAATGGATTCCTTTGGAAGGAAATACAAGTTACTGGTAAGTATGCTTAGAATTACTTTCCAGGGTCTGTGCTGGACTAAAAGAAACAGCACTGGGTTCTCTCCCGATAACAGGTGAGTAAATTGGAATTCATAGTTTGACTGATTCTAGAGGAATATTTGTACGTTTCAAAAATGGACACTTAGAAACTTTTCTGTTGAAAAACACACAATGGATTCCTATGGAAGAAAATACAAGTTACTGGTAAGTACGCTTAGAATTACTTTCCAGGGTCAGTGCTGGGCTAAAAGATGCAGCACTGGGTTCTCTCCTGATAACAGGTGAGTAAATCGGAATTCATAGTTCGACTGATTTTTGAGGAATATTTGTACGTTTCAAAAATGGACACTTAGAAACTTTTCTGCTGAAAACCACACAATGGATTCCTAAGGAAGGAAATACAAGTTACTGGTAAGTACGCTTAGAATTACTTTTCAGGGTCAGTGCTGGGCTAAAAGATGCAGCACTGGGTTCTCTACTGATAACAGGTGAGTAAATCGGAATTCATAGTTCAGCTGATTTATGTAGAATATGTGTACGTTTAAAAAATGGACACTTAGAAACTTTTCTGCTGAAGACCACACAATGGATTCCTATGGAAGGAAATACAAGTTACTGGTAAGTACGCTTAGAATTACTTTTCAGGGTCAGTGCTGGGCTAAAAGATGCAGCCCTGGGTTCTCTCCTGATAACAGGTGAGTAAATCGGAATTTGTAGTTTTGCTGATTTTAGAGGAACATTTTTACGTTTCATAAATGGACACTTAGAAACTTTTCTGCTGAAAACCACACAATGGATTCCTATGGAAGGAAATACAAGTTACTGGTAAGTATGCTTAGAATTACTTTTCAGCGTAAGTGCTGGGCTAACAGATGCAGCCCTGGGTTCTCTCCTGATAACAGGTGAGTAAATTGGAATTCGTAGTTCGGCTGATTTTAGAGGAATATTTGTGCGTTTCAAAAATGGACACTCAGAAACTTTTCTGCTGAAAACCACATAATGCATTTCTATGGAAGGAAATACAAGTTACTGGTAAGTACGCTTAGAATTACTTTCCAGGGTCAGTGCTGGTCTAAAAGATGCAGCACTGGGTTCTCTCCTGATAACAGGTGAGTAAATCAGAATTCGTAGTTCGGCTGATTTTAGAGGAATATTTGTATGTTTCAAAAATGTACACTTAGAAACTTTTCTGCTGAAAACCACACAATGGATTCCTATGGAAGGAAATACAAGTTACTGGTAAGTACGCTTAGAATTACATTTCAGGGTCACTGCTGGGCTAACAGATGCAGCCCTGGGTTCTCCCCTGATAACAGGTGAGTAAAGCAGACTTCATAGTTTGATTTTAGAGGAATATTTATACGTTTGAAAAATGGACACTTTGAAACTTTTCTGCTGAAACCACACAATGGATTCCTTTGGAAGGAAATACAAGTTACTGGTAAGTATGCTTAGAATTACTTTCCAGGGTCAGTGCTGGACTAAACGAAACAGCACTGGGTTCTCTCCCGATAACAGGTGAGTAAATTGGAATTCATAGTTTGACTGATTCTAGAGGAATATTTGTACGTTTCAAAAATGGACACTTAGAAACGTTTCTGTTGAAAAACACACAATGGATTCCTATGGAAGGAAATACAAGTTACTGGTAAGTACGCTTAGAATTACTTTCCAGGGTCAGTGCTGGGCTAAAAGATGCAGCACTGGGTTCTCTACTGATAACAGGTGAGTAAATCGGAATTCATAGTTCGGCTGATTTAAGTGGAATATGTGTACGATTCAAAAATGGACACTTAGAAACTTTTCTGCTGAAGACCACACAATGGATTCCTCTGGAAGGAAATACAAGTTACTGGTAAGTATGCTTAGAATTACTTTTCAGGGTCAGTGCTGGGCTAAAAGATGCAGCCCTGGGTTCTCTCCTGATAACAGGTGAGTAAATCGGAATTTGTAGTTTTGCTGATTTTAGAGGAAAATTTTTACGTTTCATGAATGGACACTTAGAAACTTTTCTACTGAAAACCACACAATGGATCCTAAGGAAGGAAATACAAGTTACTGGCAAGTACGCTTAGAATTACTTTTCAGGGTCAGTGCTGGGCTAAAAGATGCAGCACTGGGTTCTCTCCTGATAACAGGTGAGTAAATCGGAATTCGTAGTACGGCTGATTTTAAAGGTATATATGTACGTTTCAAAAATGGACACTTAGATACTTTTCTGCTGAAAACCACACAATGGATTCTATGGAAGGAAATACAAGTTACTGGTAAGCACGATTAGAATTACTTTTCAGGGTCAGTGCTGGGCTAACAGATGCAGCCCTGGGTTCTCTCCTGATAATAGGTGAGCAAATCGGAATTTCTAGTTTGGCTGATTTTAGAGGAATATTTGTATGTTTCAAAAATGGACACTTAGAAACTTTTCTGCTGAAAACCACACAATGGATTCCTAAGGAAGGAAATACAAGTTACTGGCAAGTACGCTTAGAATTACTTTTCAGGGTCAGTGCTGGGCTAAAAGATGCAGCACTGGGTTCTCTACTGATAACAGGTAAGTAAATCGGAATTCATAGTTCGGCTGATTTAAGTGGAATATGTGTACGTTTCAAAAATGGACACTTAGAAACTTTTCTGCTGAAGACCACAGAATGGATTCCTATGGAATGAAATACAAGTTACTCGTAAGTACTCTTAGAATTACTTTCCAGGGTCAGTGCTGGGCTAAAAGATACAGCACTGGGTTCTCTCCTGATCACAGGTGAGTAAATCGGAATTCATAGTTCGACTGATTTTCGAGGAATATTTGTGCATTTCAAAATTGGACACTTAGAAACTTTTCTGTTGAAAACCACAAAATGGATTCCTAAGGAAGGAAATACAAGTTACTGGTAAGTACGCTTAGAATTACTTTCCAGGGTCAGTGCTGGTCTAAAAGATGCAGCACTGGGATCTCTCCTGATAACAGGTGAGTAAATCAGAATTCGTAGTTCGACTTATTTTACAGGAATATTTGTACATTTCAAAAATGGACACTTAGAAACTTTTCTGGTGAAGACCACACAATGGATTCCTATGGAAGGAAATACAAATTACTGGTAAGTATGCTTAGAATTACATTTCAGGGTCAGTGCTAGGCTAACAGATGCAGCCCTGGGTTCTCTCCTGATAACAGGTGAGTAAAGCGGACTTCATAGTTTGACTGATTTTAGAGGAATATTTATACGTTTCAAAAATGGACACTTTGAAACTTTTCTGCTGAAACCACACAATGGATTCCTTTGGAAGGAAATACAAGTTACTGGTAAGTATGCTTAGAATTACTTTCCAGGGTCAGTGCTGGACTAAAAGAAACAGCACTGGGTTCTCTCTCGATTACAGGTGAGTAAATTGGAATTCATAGTTTGACTGACTCTAGAGGAATATTTGTACGTTTCAAAAATGGACACTTAGAAACTTTTCTGTTGAAAAACACACAATGGATTCCTATGGAAGGAAATACAAGTTACTGGTAAGTACGCTTAGAATTACTTTCCAGGGTCAGTGCTGGGCTAAAAGATGCAGCACTGGGTTCTCTCCTGATAACAGGTGAGTAAATCGGAATTCGTAGTACGGCTGATTTTAAAGGTATATATGTACGTTTCAAAAATGGACACTTAGAAACTTTTCTGCTGAAAACCACACAATGGATTCCTATGGAAGGAAATACAAGTTACTGGTAAGCACGATTAGAATTACTTTTCAGGGTCAGTGATGGGCTAACAGATGCAGCCCTGGGTTCTCTCCTGATAATAGGTGAGCAAATCGGAATTCGTAGTTCGGCTGATTTTAGAGGAATATTTGTATGTTTCAAAAATGGACACTTAGAAACTTTTCTGCTGAAAACCACACAATGGATTCCTAAGGAAGGAAATACAAGTTACTGGCAAGTACGCTTAGAATTACTTTTCAGGGTCAGTGCTGGGCTAAAAGATGCAGCACTGGGTTCTCTACTGATAACAGGTGAGTACATCGGAATTCATAGTTCGGCTGATTTAAGTGGAATATGTGTATGTTTCAAAAATGGACACTTAGAAACTTTTCTGCTGAAGACCACACAATGGATTCCTATGGAATGAAATACAAGTTACTCGTAAGTACTTATTGAATTACTTTCCAGGGTCAGTGCTGGGCTAAAAGATACAGCACTGGGTTCTCTCCTGATCACAGGTGAGTAAATCGGAATTCATAGTTCGACTGATTTTCGAGGAATATTTGTGCATTTCAAAATTGGACACTTAGAAACTTTTCTGTTGAAAACCACAAAATGGATTCCTAAGGAAGGAAATACAAGTTACTGGTAAGTACGCTTAGAATTACTTTCCAGGGTCAGTGCTGGTCTAAAAGATGCAGCACTGGGATCTCTCCTGATAACAGGTGAGTAAATCAGAATTCGTAGTTCGACTTATTTTACAGGAATATTTGTACATTTCAAAAATGGACACTTAGAAACTTTTCTGGTGAAGACCACACAATGGATTCCTATGGAAGGAAATACAAGTTACTGGTAAGTATGCTTAGAATTACATTTCAGGGTCAGTGCTAGGCTAACAGATGCAGCCCTGGGTTCTCTCCTGATAACAGGTGAGTAAAGCGGACTTCATAGTTTGACTGATTTTAGAGGAATATTTATACGTTTCAAAAATGGACACTTTGAAACTTTTCTGCTGAAACCACACAATGGATTCCTTTGGAAGGAAATACAAGTTACTGGTAAGTATGCTTAGAATTACTTTCCAGGGTCAGTGCTGGACTAAAAGAAACAGCACTGGGTTCTCTCCCGATAACAGGTGAGTAAATTGGAATTCATAGTTTGACTGATTCTAGAGGAATATTTGTACGTTTCAAAAATGGACACTTAGAAACTTTTCTGTTGAAAAACACACAATGGATTCCTATGGAAGAAAATACAAGTTACTGGTAAGTACGCTTAGAATTACTTTCCAGGGTCAGTGCTGGGCTAAAAGATGCAGCACTGGGTTCTCTCCTGATAACAGGTGAGTAAATCGGAATTCATAGTTCGACTGATTTAAGTGGAATATGTGTACGTTTCAAAAATGGACACTTAGAGAAACTTTTCTGCTGAAGACCACACAATGGATTCCTATGGAATGAAATACAAGTTACTCGTAAGTACTCATAGAATTACTTTCCAGGGTCAGTGCTGGGCTAAAAGATACAGCACTGGGTTCTCTCCTGATCACAGGTGAGTAAATCGGAATTCATAGTTCGACTGATTTTCGAGGAATATTTGTGCATTTCAAAATTGGACACTTAGAAACTTTTCTGTTGAAAACCACAAAATGGATTCCTAAGGAAGGAAATACAAGTTACTGGTAAGTACGCTTAGAATTACTTTCCAGGGTCAGTGCTGGTCTAAAAGATGCAGCACTGGGTTCTCTCCTGATAACAGGTGAGTAAATCGGAATTCATAGTTCGACTGATTTTTGAGGAATATTTGTACGTTTCAAAAATGGACACTTAGAAACTTTTCTGCTGAAAACCACACAATGGATTCCTAAGGAAGGAAATACAAGTTACTGGTAAGTACGCTTAGAATTACTTTTCAGGGTCAGTGCTGGGCTAAAAGATGCAGCACTGGGTTCTCTACTGATAACAGGTGAGTAAATCGGAATTCATAGTTCAGCTGATTTATGTAGAATATGTGTACGTTTAAAAAATGGACACTTAGAAACTTTTCTGCTGAAGACCACACAATGGATTCCTATGGAAGGAAATACAAGTTACTGGTAAGTACGCTTAGAATTACTTTTCAGGGTCAGTGCTGGGCTAAAAGATGCAGCCCTGGGTTCTCTCCTGATAACAGGTGAGTAAATCGGAATTTGTAGTTTTGCTGATTTTAGAGGAACATTTTTACGTTTCATAAATGGACACTTAGAAACTTTTCTGCTGAAAACCACACAATGGATTCCTATGGAAGGAAATACAAGTTACTGGTAAGTATGCTTAGAATTACTTTTCAGCGTAAGTGCTGGGCTAACAGATGCAGCCCTGGGTTCTCTCCTGATAACAGGTGAGTAAATTGGAATTCGTAGTTCGGCTGATTTTAGAGGAATATTTGTGCGTTTCAAAAATGGACACTCAGAAACTTTTCTGCTGAAAACCACATAATGCATTTCTATGGAAGGAAATACAAGTTACTGGTAAGTACGCTTAGAATTACTTTCCAGGGTCAGTGCTGGTCTAAAAGATGCAGCACTGGGTTCTCTCCTGATAACAGGTGAGTAAATCAGAATTCGTAGTTCGGCTGATTTTAGAGGAATATTTGTATGTTTCAAAAATGTACACTTAGAAACTTTTCTGCTGAAAACCACACAATGGATTCCTATGGAAGGAAATACAAGTTACTGGTAAGTACGCTTAGAATTACATTTCAGGGTCACTGCTGGGCTAACAGATGCAGCCCTGGGTTCTCCCCTGATAACAGGTGAGTAAAGCAGACTTCATAGTTTGATTTTAGAGGAATATTTATACGTTTGAAAAATGGACACTTTGAAACTTTTCTGCTGAAACCACACAATGGATTCCTTTGGAAGGAAATACAAGTTACTGGTAAGTATGCTTAGAATTACTTTCCAGGGTCAGTGCTGGACTAAACGAAACAGCACTGGGTTCTCTCCCGATAACAGGTGAGTAAATTGGAATTCATAGTTTGACTGATTCTAGAGGAATATTTGTACGTTTCAAAAATGGACACTTAGAAACGTTTCTGTTGAAAAACACACAATGGATTCCTATGGAAGGAAATACAAGTTACTGGTAAGTACGCTTAGAATTACTTTCCAGGGTCAGTGCTGGGCTAAAAGATGCAGCACTGGGTTCTCTACTGATAACAGGTGAGTAAATCGGAATTCATAGTTCGGCTGATTTAAGTGGAATATGTGTACGATTCAAAAATGGACACTTAGAAACTTTTCTGCTGAAGACCACACAATGGATTCCTCTGGAAGGAAATACAAGTTACTGGTAAGTATGCTTAGAATTACTTTTCAGGGTCAGTGCTGGGCTAAAAGATGCAGCCCTGGGTTCTCTCCTGATAACAGGTGAGTAAATCGGAATTTGTAGTTTTGCTGATTTTAGAGGAAAATTTTTACGTTTCATGAATGGACACTTAGAAACTTTTCTACTGAAAACCACACAATGGATCCTAAGGAAGGAAATACAAGTTACTGGCAAGTACGCTTAGAATTACTTTTCAGGGTCAGTGCTGGGCTAAAAGATGCAGCACTGGGTTCTCTCCTGATAACAGGTGAGTAAATCGGAATTCGTAGTACGGCTGATTTTAAAGGTATATATGTACGTTTCAAAAATGGACACTTAGATACTTTTCTGCTGAAAACCACACAATGGATTCTATGGAAGGAAATACAAGTTACTGGTAAGCACGATTAGAATTACTTTTCAGGGTCAGTGCTGGGCTAACAGATGCAGCCCTGGGTTCTCTCCTGATAATAGGTGAGCAAATCGGAATTTCTAGTTTGGCTGATTTTAGAGGAATATTTGTATGTTTCAAAAATGGACACTTAGAAACTTTTCTGCTGAAAACCACACAATGGATTCCTAAGGAAGGAAATACAAGTTACTGGCAAGTACGCTTAGAATTACTTTTCAGGGTCAGTGCTGGGCTAAAAGATGCAGCACTGGGTTCTCTACTGATAACAGGTAAGTAAATCGGAATTCATAGTTCGGCTGATTTAAGTGGAATATGTGTACGTTTCAAAAATGGACACTTAGAAACTTTTCTGCTGAAGACCACAGAATGGATTCCTATGGAATGAAATACAAGTTACTCGTAAGTACTCTTAGAATTACTTTCCAGGGTCAGTGCTGGGCTAAAAGATACAGCACTGGGTTCTCTCCTGATCACAGGTGAGTAAATCGGAATTCATAGTTCGACTGATTTTCGAGGAATATTTGTGCATTTCAAAATTGGACACTTAGAAACTTTTCTGTTGAAAACCACAAAATGGATTCCTAAGGAAGGAAATACAAGTTACTGGTAAGTACGCTTAGAATTACTTTCCAGGGTCAGTGCTGGTCTAAAAGATGCAGCACTGGGATCTCTCCTGATAACAGGTGAGTAAATCAGAATTCGTAGTTCGACTTATTTTACAGGAATATTTGTACATTTCAAAAATGGACACTTAGAAACTTTTCTGGTGAAGACCACACAATGGATTCCTATGGAAGGAAATACAAATTACTGGTAAGTATGCTTAGAATTACATTTCAGGGTCAGTGCTAGGCTAACAGATGCAGCCCTGGGTTCTCTCCTGATAACAGGTGAGTAAAGCGGACTTCATAGTTTGACTGATTTTAGAGGAATATTTATACGTTTCAAAAATGGACACTTTGAAACTTTTCTGCTGAAACCACACAATGGATTCCTTTGGAAGGAAATACAAGTTACTGGTAAGTATGCTTAGAATTACTTTCCAGGGTCAGTGCTGGACTAAAAGAAACAGCACTGGGTTCTCTCCCGATTACAGGTGAGTAAATTGGAATTCATAGTTTGACTGACTCTAGAGGAATATTTGTACGTTTCAAAAATGGACACTTAGAAACTTTTCTGTTGAAAAACACACAATGGATTCCTATGGAAGGAAATACAAGTTACTGGTAAGTACGCTTAGAATTACTTTCCAGGGTCAGTGCTGGGCTAAAAGATGCAGCACTGGGTTCTCTCCTGATAACAGGTGAGTAAATCGGAATTCGTAGTACGGCTGATTTTAAAGGTATATATGTACGTTTCAAAAATGGACACTTAGAAACTTTTCTGCTGAAAACCACACAATGGATTCCTATGGAAGGAAATACAAGTTACTGGTAAGCACGATTAGAATTACTTTTCAGGGTCAGTGATGGGCTAACAGATGCAGCCCTGGGTTCTCTCCTGATAATAGGTGAGCAAATCGGAATTCGTAGTTCGGCTGATTTTAGAGGAATATTTGTATGTTTCAAAAATGGACACTTAGAAACTTTTCTGCTGAAAACCACACAATGGATTCCTAAGGAAGGAAATACAAGTTACTGGCAAGTACGCTTAGAATTACTTTTCAGGGTCAGTGCTGGGCTAAAAGATGCAGCACTGGGTTCTCTACTGATAACAGGTGAGTACATCGGAATTCATAGTTCGGCTGATTTAAGTGGAATATGTGTATGTTTCAAAAATGGACACTTAGAAACTTTTCTGCTGAAGACCACACAATGGATTCCTATGGAATGAAATACAAGTTACTCGTAAGTACTTATTGAATTACTTTCCAGGGTCAGTGCTGGGCTAAAAGATACAGCACTGGGTTCTCTCCTGATCACAGGTGAGTAAATCGGAATTCATAGTTCGACTGATTTTCGAGGAATATTTGTGCATTTCAAAATTGGACACTTAGAAACTTTTCTGTTGAAAACCACAAAATGGATTCCTAAGGAAGGAAATACAAGTTACTGGTAAGTACGCTTAGAATTACTTTCCAGGGTCAGTGCTGGTCTAAAAGATGCAGCACTGGGATCTCTCCTGATAACAGGTGAGTAAATCAGAATTCGTAGTTCGACTTATTTTACAGGAATATTTGTACATTTCAAAAATGGACACTTAGAAACTTTTCTGGTGAAGACCACACAATGGATTCCTATGGAAGGAAATACAAGTTACTGGTAAGTATGCTTAGAATTACATTTCAGGGTCAGTGCTAGGCTAACAGATGCAGCCCTGGGTTCTCTCCTGATAACAGGTGAGTAAAGCGGACTTCATAGTTTGACTGATTTTAGAGGAATATTTATACGTTTCAAAAATGGACACTTTGAAACTTTTCTGCTGAAACCACACAATGGATTCCTTTGGAAGGAAATACAAGTTACTGGTAAGTATGCTTAGAATTACTTTCCAGGGTCAGTGCTGGACTAAAAGAAACAGCACTGGGTTCTCTCCCGATAACAGGTGAGTAAATTGGAATTCATAGTTTGACTGATTCTAGAGGAATATTTGTACGTTTCAAAAATGGACACTTAGAAACTTTTCTGTTGAAAAACACACAATGGATTCCTATGGAAGAAAATACAAGTTACTGGTAAGTACGCTTAGAATTACTTTCCAGGGTCAGTGCTGGGCTAAAAGATGCAGCACTGGGTTCTCTCCTGATAACAGGTGAGTAAATCGGAATTCATAGTTCGACTGATTTAAGTGGAATATGTGTACGTTTCAAAAATGGACACTTAGAGAAACTTTTCTGCTGAAGACCACACAATGGATTCCTATGGAATGAAATACAAGTTACTCGTAAGTACTCATAGAATTACTTTCCAGGGTCAGTGCTGGGCTAAAAGATACAGCACTGGGTTCTCTCCTGATCACAGGTGAGTAAATCGGAATTTATAGTTCGACTGATTTTCGAGGAATATTTGTGCATTTCAAAATTGGACACTTAGAAACTTTTCTGTTGAAAACCACAAAATGGATTCCTAAGGAAGGAAATACAAGTTACTGGTAAGTACGCTTAGAATTACTTTCCAGGGTCAGTGCTGGTCTAAAAGATGCAGCACTGGGATCTCTCCTGATAACAGGTGAGTAAATCAGAATTCGTAGTTCGACTTATTTTAGAGGAATATTTGTACATTTCAAAAATGGACACTTAGAAACTTTTCTGGTGAAGACCACACAATGGATTCCTATGGAAGGAAATACAAGTTACTGGTAAGTATGCTTAGAATTACATTTCAGGGTCAGTGCTAGGCTAACAGATGCAGCCCTGGGTTCTCTCCTGATAACAGGTGAGTAAAGCGGACTTCATAGTTTGACTGATTTTAGAGGAATTTTTATACGTTTCAAAAATGGACACTTTGAAACTTTTCTGCTGAAACCACACAATGGATTCCTTTGGAAGGAAATACAAGTTACTGGTAAGTATGCTTAGAATTACTTTCCAGGGTCTGTGCTGGACTAAAAGAAACAGCACTGGGTTCTCTCCCGATAACAGGTGAGTAAATTGGAATTCATAGTTTGACTGATTCTAGAGGAATATTTGTACGTTTCAAAAATGGACACTTAGAAACTTTTCTGTTGAAAAACACACAATGGATTCCTATGGAAGAAAATACAAGTTACTGGTAAGTACGCTTAGAATTACTTTCCAGGGTCAGTGCTGGGCTAAAAGATGCAGCACTGGGTTCTCTCCTGATAACAGGTGAGTAAATCGGAATTCATAGTTCGACTGATTTTTGAGGAATATTTGTACGTTTCAAAAATGGACACTTAGAAACTTTTCTGCTGAAAACCACACAATGGATTCCTAAGGAAGGAAATACAAGTTACTGGTAAGTACGCTTAGAATTACTTTTCAGGGTCAGTGCTGGGCTAAAAGATGCAGCACTGGGTTCTCTACTGATAACAGGTGAGTAAATCGGAATTCATAGTTCAGCTGATTTATGTAGAATATGTGTACGTTTAAAAAATGGACACTTAGAAACTTTTCTGCTGAAGACCACACAATGGATTCCTATGGAAGGAAATACAAGTTACTGGTAAGTACGCTTAGAATTACTTTTCAGGGTCAGTGCTGGGCTAAAAGATGCAGCCCTGGGTTCTCTCCTGATAACAGGTGAGTAAATCGGAATTTGTAGTTTTGCTGATTTTAGAGGAACATTTTTACGTTTCATAAATGGACACTTAGAAACTTTTCTGCTGAAAACCACACAATGGATTCCTATGGAAGGAAATACAAGTTACTGGTAAGTATGCTTAGAATTACTTTTCAGCGTAAGTGCTGGGCTAACAGATGCAGCCCTGGGTTCTCTCCTGATAACAGGTGAGTAAATTGGAATTCGTAGTTCGGCTGATTTTAGAGGAATATTTGTGCGTTTCAAAAATGGACACTCAGAAACTTTTCTGCTGAAAACCACATAATGCATTTCTATGGAAGGAAATACAAGTTACTGGTAAGTACGCTTAGAATTACTTTCCAGGGTCAGTGCTGGTCTAAAAGATGCAGCACTGGGTTCTCTCCTGATAACAGGTGAGTAAATCAGAATTCGTAGTTCGGCTGATTTTAGTGGAATATTTGTATGTTTCAAAAATGTACACTTAGAAACTTTTCTGCTGAAAACCACACAATGGATTCCTATGGAAGGAAATACAAGTTACTGGTAAGTACGCTTAGAATTACATTTCAGGGTCACTGCTGGGCTAACAGATGCAGCCCTGGGTTCTCCCCTGATAACAGGTGAGTAAAGCAGACTTCATAGTTTGATTTTAGAGGAATATTTATACGTTTGAAAAATGGACACTTTGAAACTTTTCTGCTGAAACCACACAATGGATTCCTTTGGAAGGAAATACAAGTTACTGGTAAGTATGCTTAGAATTACTTTCCAGGGTCAGTGCTGGACTAAACGAAACAGCACTGGGTTCTCTCCCGATAACAGGTGAGTAAATTGGAATTCATAGTTTGACTGATTCTAGAGGAATATTTGTACGTTTCAAAAATGGACACTTAGAAACGTTTCTGTTGAAAAACACACAATGGATTCCTATGGAAGGAAATACAAGTTACTGGTAAGTACGCTTAGAATTACTTTCCAGGGTCAGTGTTGGGCTAAAAGATGCAGCACTGGGTTCTCTACTGATAACAGGTGAGTAAATCGGAATTCATAGTTCGGCTGATTTAAGTGGAATATGTGTACGATTCAAAAATGGACACTTAGAAACTTTTCTGCTGAAGACCACACAATGGATTCCTCTGGAAGGAAATACAAGTTACTGGTAAGTATGCTTAGAATTACTTTTCAGGGTCAGTGCTGGGCTAAAAGATGCAGCCCTGGGTTCTCTCCTGATAACAGGTGAGTAAATCGGAATTTGTAGTTTTGCTGATTTTAGAGGAAAATTTTTACGTTTCATGAATGGACACTTAGACACTTTTCTACTGAAAACCACACAATGGATCCTAAGGAAGGAAATACAAGTTACTGGCAAGTACGCTTAGAATTACTTTTCAGGGTCAGTGCTGGGCTAAAAGATGCAGCACTGGGTTCTCTCCTGATAACAGGTGAGTAAATCGGAATTCGTAGTACGGCTGATTTTAAAGGTATATATGTACGTTTCAAAAATGGACACTTAGATACTTTTCTGCTGAAAACCACACAATGGATTCTATGGAAGGAAATACAAGTTACTGGTAAGCACGATTAGAATTACTTTTCAGGGTCAGTGCTGGGCTAACAGATGCAGCCCTGGGTTCTCTCCTGATAATAGGTGAGCAAATCGGAATTTCTAGTTTGGCTGATTTTAGAGGAATATTTGTATGTTTCAAAAATGGACACTTAGAAACTTTTCTGCTGAAAACCACACAATGGATTCCTAAGGAAGGAAATACAAGTTACTGGCAAGTACGCTTAGAATTACTTTTCAGGGTCAGTGCTGGGCTAAAAGATGCAGCACTGGGTTCTCTACTGATAACAGGTAAGTAAATCGGAATTCATAGTTCGGCTGATTTAAGTGGAATATGTGTACGTTTCAAAAATGGACACTTAGAAACTTTTCTGCTGAAGACCACAGAATGGATTCCTATGGAATGAAATACAAGTTACTCGTAAGTACTCTTAGAATTACTTTCCAGGGTCAGTGCTGGGCTAAAAGATACAGCACTGGGTTCTCTCCTGATCACAGGTGAGTAAATCGGAATTCATAGTTCGACTGATTTTCGAGGAATATTTGTGCATTTCAAAATTGGACACTTAGAAACTTTTCTGTTGAAAACCACAAAATGGATTCCTAAGGAAGGAAATACAAGTTACTGGTAAGTACGCTTAGAATTACTTTCCAGGGTCAGTGCTGGTCTAAAAGATGCAGCACTGGGATCTCTCCTGATAACAGGTGAGTAAATCAGAATTCGTAGTTCGACTTATTTTACAGGAATATTTGTACATTTCAAAAATGGACACTTAGAAACTTTTCTGGTGAAGACCACACAATGGATTCCTATGGAAGGAAATACAAATTACTGGTAAGTATGCTTAGAATTACATTTCAGGGTCAGTGCTAGGCTAACAGATGCAGCCCTGGGTTCTCTCCTGATAACAGGTGAGTAAAGCGGACTTCATAGTTTGACTGATTTTAGAGGAATATTTATACGTTTCAAAAATGGACACTTTGAAACTTTTCTGCTGAAACCACACAATGGATTCCTTTGGAAGGAAATACAAGTTACTGGTAAGTATGCTTAGAATTACTTTCCAGGGTCAGTGCTGGACTAAAAGAAACAGCACTGGGTTCTCTCCCGATAACAGGTGAGTAAATTGGAATTCATAGTTTGACTGATTCTAGAGGAATATTTGTACGTTTCAAAAATGAACACTTAGAAACTTTTCTGTTGAAAAACACACAATGGATTCCTATGGAAGAAAATACAAGTTACTGGTAAGTACGCTTAGAATTACTTTCCAGGGTCAGTGCTGGGCTAAAAGATGCAGCACTGGGTTCTCTCCTGACAACAGGTGAGTAAATCGGAATTCATAGTTCGACTGATTTAAGTGGAATATGTGTATGTTTCAAAAATGGACACTTAGAGAAACTTTTCTGCTGAAGACCACACAATGGATTCCTATGGAATGAAATACAAGTTACTCGTAAGTACTCATAGAATTACTTTCCAGGGTCAGTGCTGGGCTAAAAGATACAGCACTGGGTTCTCTCCTGATCACAGGTGAGTAAATCGGAATTCATAGTTCGACTGATTTTCGAGGAATATTTGTGCATTTCAAAATTGGACACTTAGAAACTTTTCTGTTGAAAACCACAAAATGGATTCCTAAGGAAGGAAATACAAGTTACTGGTAAGTACGCTTAGAATTACTTTCCAGGGTCAGTGCTGGTCTAAAAGATGCAGCACTGGGATCTCTCCTGATAACAGGTGAGTAAATCAGAATTCGTAGTTCGACTTATTTTAGAGGAATATTTGTACATTTCAAAAATGGACACTTAGAAACTTTTCTGGTGAAGACCACACAATGGATTCCTATGGAAGGAAATACAAGTTACTGGTAAGTATGCTTAGAATTACATTTCAGGGTCAGTGCTAGGTTAACAGATGCAGCCCTGGGTTCTCTCCTGATAACAGGTGAGTAAAGCGGACTTCATAGTTTGACTGATTTTAGAGGAATTTTTATACGTTTCAAAAATGGACACTTTGAAACTTTTCTGCTGAAACCACACAATGGATTCCTTTAGAAGGAAATACAAGTTACTGGTAAGTATGCTTAGAATTACTTTCCAGGGTCTGTGCTGGACTAAAAGAAACAGCACTGGGTTCTCTCCCGATAACAGGTGAGTAAATTGGAATTCATAGTTTGACTGATTCTAGAGGAATATTTGTACATTTCAAAAATGGACACTTAGAAACTTTTCTGTTGAAAAACACACAATGGATTCCTATGGAAGAAAATACAAGTTACTGGTAAGTACGCTTAGAATTACTTTCCAGGGTCAGTGCTGGGCTAAAAGATGCAGCACTGGGTTCTCTCCTGATAACAGGTGAGTAAATCGGAATTCATAGTTCGACTGATTTTCGAGGAATATTTGTACGTTTCAAAAATGGACACTTAGAAACTTTTCTGCTGAAAACCACACAATGGATTCCTAAGGAAGGAAATACAAGTTACTGGTAAGTACGCTTAGAATTACTTTTCAGGGTCAGTGCTGGGCTAAAAGATGCAGCACTGGGTTCTCTACTGATAACAGGTGAGTAAATCGGAATTCATAGTTCGGCTGATTTATGTGGAATATGTGTACGTTTAAAAAATGGACACTTAGAAACTTTTCTGCTGAAGACCACACAATGGATTCCTATGGAAGGAAATACAAGTTACTGGTAAGTACGCTTAGAATTACTTTTCAGGGTCAGTGCTGGGCTAAAAGATGCAGCCCTGGGTTCTCTCCTGATAACAGGTGAGTAAATCGGAATTTGTAGTTTTGCTGATTTTAGAGGAACATTTTTACGTTTCATAAATGGACACTTAGAAACTTTTCTGCTGAAAACCACACAATGGATTCCTATGGAAGGAAATACAAGTTACTGGTAAGTATGCTTAGAATTACTTTTCAGCGTAAGTGCTGGGCTAACAGATGCAGCCCTGGGTTCTCTCCTGATAACAGGTGAGTAAATTGGAATTCGTAGTTCGGCTGATTTTAGAGGAATATTTGTGCGTTTCAAAAATGGACACTCAGAAACTTTTCTGCTGAAAACCACATAATGCATTTCTATGGAAGGAAATACAAGTTACTGGTAAGTACGCTTAGAATTACTTTCCAGGGTCAGTGCTGGTCTAACAGATGCAGCATTGGGTTCTCTCCTGATAACAGGTGAGTAAATCGGAATTCGTAGTACGGCTGATTTTAAAGGTATATATGTACGTTTCAAAAATGGACACTTAGATACTTTTCTGCTGAAAACCACACAATGGATTCTATGGAAGGAAATACAAGTTACTGGTAAGCACGATTAGAATTACTTTTCAGGGTCAGTGCTGGGCTAACAGATGCAGCCCTGGGTTCTCTCCTGATAATAGGTGAGCAAATCGGAATTTCTAGTTTGGCTGATTTTAGAGGAATATTTGTATGTTTCAAAAATGGACACTTAGAAACTTTTCTGATGAAGACCACACAATGGATTCCTATGGAAGGAAATACAAGTTACTGGTAAGTACTCTTAGAATTACTTTCCAGGGTCAGTGCTGGGCTAAAAAATGCAGCACTGGGTTCTCTCCTGATAACAGGTGAGTAAATCGGAATTCATAGTTCGACTGACTTTCGAGGAATATTTGTGCGATTCAAAAATGGACACTTGGAAACTTCTCTGGTGAAAACCACACAATGGATTCCTATGGAAGGAAATACAAATTACTGGTAAGTACTCTTAGAATTATGTTTCAGGGTCAGTGCTGGGCTAACAGATGCAGCCCTGGGTTCTCTCCTGATAACAGGTGTGTAAATCGCAATTCATAGTTTGGCTGATTTTAGAGGAATATTTGTGCATTTCAAAAATGGACACTTAGAAACTTTTCTGCTGAAAACCACACAATGGATTCCTATGGAAGGAAATACAAGTTATTGGTAAGTACTCTTAGAATTACTTTCCAGGGTCAGTGCTGGGCTAAAAGATGCAGCACTGGGTTCTATCCTGATAACAGGTGAGTAAATCGGAATTCGTAGTTCGGCTGATTTTATAGGAATATTCGTACGTTTCAAAAATGTACACTTAGAAACTTTTCTGGTGAAAACCACACAATGGATTCCTAAGGAAGGAAATACAAGTTACTGGTAGGTACGCTTAGAAATACTTTTCGGGGACAGTACTGGGCTAAAAGATGCAGCACTGGGTTCTCTCCTGATAACAGGTGAGTAAAGCGGACTTCATAGTTTGACTGATTTTAGAGGAATTTTTATACGTTTCAAAAATGGACACTTTGAAACTTTTCTGCTGAAACCACACAATGGATTCCTTTGGAAGGAAATACAAGTTACTGGTAAGTATGCTTAGAATTACTTTCCAGGGTCTGTGCTGGACTAAAAGAAACAGCACTGGGTTCTCTCCCGATAACAGGTGAGTAAATTGGAATTCATAGTTTGACTGATTCTAGAGGAATATTTGTACGTTTCAAAAATGGACACTTAGAAACTTTTCTGTTGAAAAACACACAATGGATTCCTATGGAAGAAAATACAAGTTACTGGTAAGTACGCTTAGAATTACTTTCCAGGGTCAGTGCTGGGCTAAAAGATGCAGCCCTGGGTTCTCTCCTGATAACAGGTGAGTAAATCGGAATTTGTAGTTTTGCTGATTTTAGAGGAACATTTTTACGTTTCATAAATGGACACTTAGAAACTTTTCTGCTGAAAACCACACAATGGATTCCTATGGAAGGAAATACAAGTTACTGGTAAGTATGCTTAGAATTACTTTTCAGCGTAAGTGCTGGGCTAACAGATGCAGCCCTGGGTTCTCTCCTGATAACAGGTGAGTAAATTGGAATTCGTAGTTCGGCTGATTTTAGAGGAATATTTGTGCGTTTCAAAAATGGACACTCAGAAACTTTTCTGCTGAAAACCACATAATGCATTTCTATGGAAGGAAATACAAGTTACTGGTAAGTACGCTTAGAATTACTTTCCAGGGTCAGTGCTGGTCTAAAAGATGCAGCACTGGGTTCTCTCCTGATAACAGGTGAGTAAATCAGAATTCGTAGTTCGGCTGATTTTAGAGGAATATTTGTATGTTTCAAAAATGTACACTTAGAAACTTTTCTGCTGAAAACCACACAATGGATTCCTATGGAAGGAAATACAAGTTACTGGTAAGTACGCTTAGAATTACATTTCAGGGTCACTGCTGGGCTAACAGATGCAGCCCTGGGTTCTCCCCTGATAACAGGTGAGTAAAGCAGACTTCATAGTTTGATTTTAGAGGAATATTTATACGTTTGAAAAATGGACACTTTGAAACTTTTCTGCTGAAACCACACAATGGATTCCTTTGGAAGGAAATACAAGTTACTGGTAAGTATGCTTAGAATTACTTTCCAGGGTCAGTGCTGGACTAAACGAAACAGCACTGGGTTCTCTCCTGATAACAGGTGAGTAAATCGGAATTCATAGTTCGGCTGATTTAAGTGGAATATGTGTACGATTCAAAAATGGACACTTAGAAACTTTTCTGCTGAAGACCACACAATGGATTCCTCTGGAAGGAAATACAAGTTACTGGTAAGTATGCTTAGAATTACTTTTCAGGGTCAGTGCTGGGCTAAAAGATGCAGCCCTGGGTTCTCTCCTGATAACAGGTGAGTAAATCGGAATTTGTAGTTTTGCTGATTTTAGAGGAAAATTTTTACGTTTCATAAATGGACACTTAGAAACTTTTCTACTGAAAACCACACAATGGATTCCTAAGGAAGGAAATACAAGTTACTGGCAAGTACGCTTAGAATTACTTTTCAGGGTCAGTGCTGGGCTAAAAGATGCAGCACTGGGTTCTCTCCTGATAACAGGTGAGTAAATCGGAATTCGTAGTACGGCTGATTTTAAAGGTATATATGTACGTTTCAAAAATGGACACTTAGATACTTTTCTGCTGAAAACCACACAATGGATTCCTATGGAAGGAAATACAAGTTACTGGTAAGCACGATTAGAATTACTTTTCAGGGTCAGTGCTGGGCTAACAGATGCAGCCCTGGGTTCTCTCCTGATAATAGGTGAGCAAATCGGAATTTCTAGTTTGGCTGATTTTAGAGGAATATTTGTATGTTTCAAAAATGGACACTTAGAGACTTTTCTGCTGAAAACCACACAATGGATTCCTAAGGAAGGAAATACAAGTTACTGGCAAGTACGCTTAGAATTACTTTTCAGGGTCAGTGCTGGGCTAAAAGATGCAGCACTGGGTTCTCTACTGATAACAGGTGAGTAAATGGGAATTCATAGTTCGGCTGATTTAAGTGGAATATGTGTACGTTTCAAAAATGGACACTTAGAAACTTTTCTGCTGAAGACCACAGAATGGACTCCTATGGAATGAAATACAAGTTACTCGTAAGTACTCATAGAATTACTTTCCAGGGTCAGTGCTGGGCTAAAAGATACAGCACTGGGTTCTCTCCTGATCACAGGTGAGTAAATCGGAATTCATAGTTCGACTGATTTTCGAGGAATATTTGTGCATTTCAAAATTGGACACTTAGAAACTTTTCTGTTGAAAACCACAAAATGGATTCCTAAGGAAGGAAATACAAGTTACTGGTAAGTACGCTTAGAATTACTTTCCAGGGTCAGTGCTGGTCTAAAAGATGCAGCACTGGGATCTCTCCTGATAACAGGTGAGTAAATCAGAATTCGTAGTTCGACTTATTTTAGAGGAATATTTGTACATTTCAAAAATGGACACTTAGAAACTTTTCTGGTGAAGACCACACAATGGATTCCTATGGAAGGAAATACAAGTTACTGGTAAGTATGCTTAGAATTACTTTTCAGGGTCAGTGCTGGGCTAAAAGATGCAGCACTGGGTTCTCTACTGATAACAGGTGAGTAAATCGGAATTCATAGTTCGGCTGATTTATGTGGAATATGTGTACGTTTAAAAAATGGACACTTAGAAACTTTTCTGCTGAAGACCACACAATGGATTCCTTTGGAAGGAAATACAAGTTACTGGTAAGTATGCTTAGAATTACTTTCCAGGGTCTGTGCTGGACTAAAAGAAACAGCACTGGGTTCTCTCCCGATAACAGGTGAGTAAATTGGAATTCATAGTTTGACTGATTCTAGAGGAATATTTGTACATTTCAAAAATGGACACTTAGAAACTTTTCTGTTGAAAAACACACAATGGATTCCTATGGAAGAAAATACAAGTTACTGGTAAGTACGCTTAGAATTACTTTCCAGGGTCAGTGCTGGGCTAAAAGATGCAGCACTGGGTTCTCTCCTGATAACAGGTGAGTAAATCGGAATTCATAGTTCGACTGATTTTCGAGGAATATTTGTACGTTTCAAAAATGGACACTTAGAAACTTTTCTGCTGAAAACCACACAATGGATTCCTAAGGAAGGAAATACAAGTTACTGGTAAGTACGCTTAGAATTACTTTTCAGGGTCAGTGCTGGGCTAAAAGATGCAGCACTGGGTTCTCTACTGATAACAGGTGAGTAAATCGGAATTCATAGTTCGGCTGATTTATGTGGAATATGTGTACGTTTAAAAAATGGACACTTAGAAACTTTTCTGCTGAAGACCACACAATGGATTCCTATGGAAGGAAATACAAGTTACTGGTAAGTACGCTTAGAATTACTTTTCAGGGTCAGTGCTGGGCTAAAAGATGCAGCCCTGGGTTCTCTCCTGATAACAGGTGAGTAAATCGGAATTTGTAGTTTTGCTGATTTTAGAGGAACATTTTTACGTTTCATAAATGGACACTTAGAAACTTTTCTGCTGAAAACCACACAATGGATTCCTATGGAAGGAAATACAAGTTACTGGTAAGTATGCTTAGAATTACTTTTCAGCGTAAGTGCTGGGCTAACAGATGCAGCCCTGGGTTCTCTCCTGATAACAGGTGAGTAAATTGGAATTCGTAGTTCGGCTGATTTTAGAGGAATATTTGTGCGTTTCAAAAATGGACACTCAGAAACTTTTCTGCTGAAAACCACATAATGCATTTCTATGGAAGGAAATACAAGTTACTGGTAAGTACGCTTAGAATTACTTTCCAGGGTCAGTGCTGGTCTAAAAGATGCAGCACTGGGTTCTCTCCTGATAACAGGTGAGTAAATCAGAATTCGTAGTTCGGCTGATTTTAGAGTAATATTTGTATGTTTCAAAAATGTACACTTAGAAACTTTTCTGCTGAAAACCACACAATGGATTCCTATGGAAGGAAATACAAGTTACTGGTAAGTACGCTTAGAATTACATTTCAGGGTCACTGCTGGGCTAACAGATGCAGCCCTGGGTTCTCCCCTGATAACAGGTGAGTAAAGCAGACTTCATAGTTTGATTTTAGAGTTATATTTATACGTTTGAAAAATGGACACTTTGAAACTTTTCTGCTGAAACCACACAATGGATTCCTTTGGAAGGAAATACAAGTTACTGGTAAGTATGCTTAGAATTACTTTCCAGGGTCAGTGCTGGACTAAACGAAACAGCACTGGGTTCTCTCCCGATAACAGGTGAGTAAATTGGAATTCATAGTTTGACTGATTCTAGAGGAATATTTGTACGTTTCAAAAATGGACACTTAGAAACGTTTCTGTTGAAAAACACACAATGGATTCCTATGGAAGGAAATACAAGTTACTGGTAAGTACGCTTAGAATTACTTTCCAGGGTCAGTGCTGGGCTAAAAGATGCAGCACTGGGTTCTCTACTGATAACAGGTGAGTAAATCGGAATTCATAGTTCGGCTGATTTAAGTGGAATATGTGTACGATTCAAAAATGGACACTTAGAAACTTTTCTGCTGAAGACCACACAATGGATTCCTCTGGAAGGAAATACAAGTTACTGGTAAGTATGCTTAGAATTACTTTTCAGGGTCAGTGCTGGGCTAAAAGATGCAGCCCTGGGTTCTCTCCTGATAACAGGTGAGTAAATCGGAATTTGTAGTTTTGCTGATTTTAGAGGAAAATTTTTACGTTTCATAAATGGACACTTAGAAACTTTTCTACTGAAAACCACACAATGGATTCCTAAGGAAGGAAATACAAGTTAACGGCAAGTACGCTTAGAATTACTTTTCAGGGTCAGTGCTGGGCTAAAAGATGCAGCACTGGGTTCTCTCCTGATAACAGGTGAGTAAATCGGAATTCGTAGTACGGCTGATTTTAAAGGTATATATGTACGTTTCAAAAATGGACACTTAGATACTTTTCTGCTGAAAACCACACAATGGATTCCTATGGAAGGAAATACAAGTTACTGGTAAGCACGATTAGAATTACTTTTCAGGGTCAGTGCTGGGCTAACAGATGCAGCCCTGGGTTCTCTCCTGATAATAGGTGAGCAAATCGGAATTTCTAGTTTGGCTGATTTTAGAGGAATATTTGTATGTTTCAAAAATGGACACTTAGAAACTTTTCTGCTGAAAACCACACAATGGATTCCTAAGGAAGGAAATACAAGTTACTGGCAAGTACGCTTAGAATTACTTTTTAGGGTCAGTGCTGGGCTAAAAGATGCAGCACTGGGTCCTCTACTGATAACAGGTGAGTAAATCGGAATTCATAGTTCGGCTGATTTAAGTGTAATATGTGTACTTTTCAAAAATGGACACTTAGAAACTTTTCTGCTGAAGACCACAGAATGGATTCCTATGGAATGAAATACAAGTTACTCGTAAGTACTCTTAGAATTACTTTCCAGGGTCAGTGCTGGGCTAAAAGATACAGCACTGGGTTCTCTCCTGATCACAGGTGAGTAAATCGGAATTCATAGTTCGACTGATTTTCGAGGAATATTTGTGCATTTCAAAATTGGACACTTAGAAACTTTTCTGTTGAAAACCACAAAATGGATTCCTATGGAAGGAAATACAAGTTACTGGTAAGTATGCTTAGAATTACATTTCAGGGTCAGTGTTAGGCTAACAGATGCAGCCCTGGGTTCTCTCCTGATAACAGGTGAGTAAATCGGACTTCATAGTTTGACTGATTTTAGAGGAATATTTATACGTTTCAAAAATGGACACTTTGAAACTTTTCTGCTGAAACCACACAATGGATTCCTTTGGAAGGAAATACAAGTTACTGGTAAGTATGCTTAGAATTTTTTCCAGGGTTAGTGCTGGACTAAAAGAAACAGCACTGGGTTCTCTCCAGATAACAGGTGAGTAAATCGGAATTCATAGTTTGACTGATTCTAGAGGAATATTTGTACGTTTCAAAAATGAACACTTAGAACTTTTCTGTTGAAAAACACACAATGGATTCCTATGGAAGGAAATACAAGTTACTGGTAAGTACGCTTAGAATTACTTTCCAGGGTCAGTGCTGGGCTAAAAGATGCAGCACTGGGTTCTCTCCTGATAACAGGTGATTAAATCGGAATTCATAGTTCGACTGATTTTCGAGGAATATTTGTACGTTTCAAAAAAGGACAGTTAGAAACTTTTCTGGTGAAAACCACACAATGGATTCCTATGGCAGGAAATACAAGTTACTGGTAAGTACGCTTAGAATTACTTTTCAGGGTCAGTGCTGGGCTAAAAGATGCAGCACTGGGTTCTCTCCTGATAACAGGTGAGTAAATCGGAATTCATAGTTCGGTTGATTTTAGAGGAAAATTTGTACGTTTCAACAATGGATACTTAGAAACTTTTCTGCTGAAAACCATACAATGTATTCCTATGGAAGGAAATACAAGTTACTGGTAAGTACGCTTAGAATTTCTTTTCACGGTCATGCTGGGCTAAAAGATGCAGCACTGGGTTCTCTCCTGATAACAGGTGAGTAAATCAGAATTCGTAGTTCCGCTGATTTTAGAGGTATATTTGTACGTTTCAAAAATGTACACTTAGAAACTTTTCTGCTGAATACAACACAATGGATTCCTATGGAAGGAAATACAAGTTACTGGTAAGTACTCTTAGAATTACTTTCCAGGGTCAGTGCTGGGCTAAAAAATGCAGCACTGGGTTCTCTCCTGATAACAGGTGTGTAAATCGCAATTCATAGTTTGGCTGATTTTAGAGGAATATTTGTGCATTTCAAAAATGGACACTTAGAAACTTTTCTGCTGAAAACCACACAATGGATTCCTATGGAAGGAAATACAAGTTATTGGTAAGTACTCTTAGAATTACTTTCCAGGGTCAGTGCTGGGCTAAAAGATGCAGCACTGGGTTCTATCCTGATAACAGGTGAGTAAATCGGAATTCGTAGTTCGGCTGATTTTATAGGAATATTCGTACGTTTCAAAAATGTACACTTAGAAACTTTTCTGGTGAAAACCACACAATGGATTCCTAAGGAAGGAAATACAAGTTACTGGTAGGTACGCTTAGAAATACTTTTCGGGGACAGTACTGGGCTAAAAGATGCAGCACTGGGTTCCCTCCTGATAACAGGTGAGTAAATCGGAATTCATAGTTCGGTTGATTTTAGAGGAAAATTTGTACGTTTCAACAATGGATACTTAGAAACTTTTCTGCTGAAAACCATACAATGGATTTCTATGGAAGGAAATACAAGTTACTGGTAAGTACGCTTAGAATTACTTTCCAGGGCCAGTGCTGGTCTAAAAGATGCAGCACTGGGTTCACTCCCGATAACAGGTGAGTAAATCGGAATTTGTAGTTCGACTGATTTTAGAGGAATATTTTTACATTTCAAAAATGGACACTTAGAAACTTTTCTGATGAAGACCACACAATGGATTCCTATAGAAGGAAATACAAGTTACTGGTAAGTACTCTTAGAATTACTTTCCAGGGTCAGTGCTGGGCTAAAAAATGCAGCACTGGGTTCTCTCCTGATAACAGGTGATTAAATCGGAATTCATAGTTCGACTGACTTTCGAGGAATATTTGTGCGTTTCAAAAATGGACACTTAGAAACTTTTCTGGTGAAAACCACACAATGGATTCCTATGGAAGGAAATACAAGTTACTGGTAAGTACACTTAGAATTACATTTCAGGGTCAGTGCTGTGCTAACAGATGCAGCCCTGGGTTCTCTCCTGATAACAGGTGAGTAAAGCGGACTTCATAGTTTGACTGATTTTAGAGGAATATTTATACGTTTCAAAAATGGACACTTTGAAACTTTTCTGTTGAAAAACACACAATGGATTCCTATGGAAGGAAATACAAGTTACTGGTAAGTATGCTTAGAATTACTTTCCAGGGTCAGTGCTGGGCTAAAAGATGCAGCACTGGGTTCTCTCCTGATAACAGGTGAGTAAATCGGAATTCATAGTTCGACTGATTTTCGAGGAATATTTGTACGTTTCAAAAGTGGACACTTAGAAACTTTTCTGCTGAAAACCACACAATGGATTCCTAAGGAAGGAAATACAAGTTACTGGTAAGTACGCTTAGAATTACTTTTCAGGGTCAGTGCTGGGCTAAAAGATGCAGCACTGGGTTCTCTACTGATAACAGGTGAGTAAATCGGAATTCATAGTTCGGCTGATTTAAGTGGAATATGTGTACGTTTCAAAAATGGACACTTAGAAACTTTTCTGCTGAAGACCACACAATGGATTCCTATGGAAGGAAATACAAGTTACTGGTAAGTACGCTTAGAATTACTTTTCAGGGTCAGTGCTGGGCTAAAAGATGCAGCCCTGGGTTCTCTCCTGATAACAGGTGAGTAAATCGGAATTTGTAGTTTTACTGATTTTAGAGGAAAATTTTTACGTTTCATAAATGGACACTTAGAAACTTTTCTGCTGAAAACCACACAATGGATTCCTATGGAAGGAAATACAAGTTACTGGTAAGTATGCTTAGAATTACTTTTCAGCGTAAGTGCTTGGCTAACAGATGCAGCCCTGGGTTCTCTCCTGATAACAGGTGAGTAAATTGGAATTCGTAGTTCGGCTGATTTTAGAGGAATATTTGTGCGTTTCAAAAATGGACACTTAGAAACTTTTCTGCTGAAAACCACATAATGCATTTCTATGGAAGGAAATACAAGTTACTGGTAAGTATGCTTAGAATTACTTTCCAGGGTCAGTGCTGGTCTAAAAGATGCAGCACTGGGTTCTCTCCTGATAACAGGAGAGTAAATCAGAATTCGTAGTTCGGCTGATTTTAGAGGAATATTTGTATGTTTCAAAAATGTACACTTGGAAACTTTTCTGCTGAAAACCACACAATGGATTCCTATGGAAGGAAATACAAGTTACTGGTAAGTACGCTTAGAATTACATTTCAGGGTCAGTGCTGGGCTAACAGATGCAGCCCTGGGTTCTCTCCTGATAACAGGTGAGTAAAGCGGACTTCATAGTTTGACTGATTTTAGAGGAATATTTATACGTTTCAAAAATGGACACTTTGAAACTTTTCTACTGAAACCACACAATGGATTCCTTTGGAAGGAAATACAAGTTACTGGTAAGTATGCTTAGAATTACTTTCCAGGGTCAGTGCTGGACTAAAAGAAACAGCCCTGGGTTCTCTCCCGAGAACAGGTGAGTAAATTGGAATTCATAGTTTGACTGATTCTAGAGGAATATTTGTACGTTTCAAAAATGGACACTTAGAAACTTTTCTGTTAAAAAACACACAATGGATTCCTATGGAAGGAAATACAAGTTACTGGTAAGTACTCTTAGAATTACTTTCCAGGGTCAGTGCTGGGCTAAATGATGCAGCCCTGGGTTCTCTCCTGATAACAGGTGAGTAAATCGGAATTTGTAGTTTTGCTGATTTTAGAGGAAAATTTTTACGTTTCATAAATGGACACTTAGAAACTTTTCTGCTGAAAACCACACAATGGATTCCTATGGAAGGAAATAAAAGTTACTGGTAAGTACGCTTAGAATTACTTTCCAGGGTCAGTGCAGGGCTAAAAGATGCAGCACTGGGTTCTCTCCTGATAACAGGTGAGTAAATCGGAATTCGTAGTACGGCTGATTTTAAAGGTATATATGTACGTTTCAAAAATAGACACTTAGAAACTTTTCTGCTGAAAACCACACAATAGATTCCTAAGGAAGGAAATACAAGTTACTGGTAAGTACTCTTAGAATTACTTTCCAGGGTCAGTGCTGGACTAAAAGAAACAGCACTGGGTTCTCTCCCGATAACAGGTGAGTAAATCGGAATCCATAGATTGACTGATTCTAGAGGAATATTTGTACGTTTCAAAAATGGACACTTAGAACTTTTCTGTTGAAAAACACACAATGGATTCCTATGGAAGGAAATACAAGTTACTGGTAAGTACGCTTAGAATTACTTTCCAGGGTCAGTGCTGGGCTAAAAGATGCAGCACTGGGTTCTCTCCTGATAACAGGTGAGTAAATCGGAATTCATAGTTCGACTGATTCTAGAGGAATATTTGTACGTTTCAAAAAAGGACAGTTAGAAACTTTTCTGGTGAAAACCACACAATGGATTCCTATGGCAGGAAATATAAGTTACTGGTAAGTACGCTTAGAATTACTTTTCAGGGTCAGTGCTGGGATAAAAGATGCAGCACTGGGTTCTCTCCTGATAACAGGTGAGTAAATCGGAATTCATAGTTCGACTGATTTTCGAGGAATATTTGTACGTTTCAAAAATGGACACTTAGAAACTTTTCTGATGAAGACCACACAATGGATTCCTATGGAAGGAAATACAAGTTACTGGTAAGTACGCTTAGAATTACTTTCCAGGGTCAGTGCTGGTCTTAAAGATGCAGCACTGGGTTCTATCCTGATAACAGGTGAGTAAATCAGAATGTGTAGTTCGACTGATTTTAGAGGAATATTTGTACATTCAAAAAATGGACACTTAGAAACTTTTCTGATGAAGACCACACAATGGATTCCTATGGAAGGAAATACAAGTTACTGGTAAGTACTCTTAGAATTACTTTCCAGGGTCAGTGCTGGGCTAAAAAATGCAGCACTGGGTTCTCTCCTGATAACAGGTGAGTAAATTGGAATTTGTAGTTTGGCTGATTTTAGAGGAATATTTGTGCATTTCAAAAATGGACACTTAGAAACTTTTCTGCTGAAAACCACACAATGGATTCCTATGGAAGGAAATACAAGTTATTGGTAAGTACGCTTAGAATTATTTTCCAGGGTCAGTGCTGGGCTAAAAGATGCAGCACTGGGTTCTATCCTGATAACAGGTGAGTAAATCGGAATTCGTAGTTCGGCTGATTTTATAGGAATATTCGTACGTTTCAAAAATGTACACTTAGAAACTTTTCTGGTGAAAACCACACAATGGATTCCTAAGGAAGGAAATACAAGTTACTGGTAGGTACGCTTAGAAATACTTTTCGGGGACAGTACTGGGCTAAAAGATGCAGCACTGGGTTCCCTCCTGATAACAGGTGAGTAAATCGGAATTCATAGTTCGGTTGATTTTAGAGGAAAATTTGTACGTTTCAACAATGGATACTTAGAAACTTTTCTGCTGAAAACCATACTATGGATTTCTATGGAAGGAAATACAAGTTACTGGTAAGTACGCTTAGAATTACTTTCCAGGGCCAGTGCTGGTCTAAAAGATGCAGCACTGGGTTCTCTGCCGATAACAGGTGAGTAAATCGGAATTTGTAGTTCGACTGATTTTAGAGGAATATTTTTACATTTCAAAAATTGACACTTAGAAACTTTTCTGATGAAGACCACACAATGGATTCCTATGGAAGGAAATACAAGTTACTGGTAAGTACTCTTAGAATTACTTTCCAGGGTCAGTGCTGGGCTAAAAAATGCAGCACTGGGTTCTCTCCTGATAACAGGTGATTAAATCGGAATTCATAGTTCGACTGACTTTTGAGGAATATTTGTGCGTTTCAAAAATGGACACTTAGAAACTTTTCTGGTGAAAACCACACAATGGATTCCTATGGAAGGAAATACAAGTTACTGGTAAGTACACTTAGAATTACATTTCAGGGTCAGTGCTGTGCTAACAGATGCAGCCCTGGGTTCTCTCCTGATAACAGGTGAGTAAAGCGGACTTCATAGTTTGACTGATTTTAGAGGAATATTTATACGTTTCAAAAATGGACACTTTGAAACTTTTCTGTTGAAAAACACACAATGGATTCCTATGGAAGGAAATACAAGTTACTGGTAAGTACGCTTAGAATTACTTTCCAGGGTCAGTGCTGGGCTAAAAGATGCAGCACTGGGTTCTCTCCTGATAACAGGTGAGTAAATCGGAATTCATAGTTCGACTGATTTTCGAGGAATATTTGTACGTTTCAAAAATGGACACTTAGAAACTTTTCTGCTGAAAACCACACAATGGATTCCTAAGGAAGGAAATACAAGTTACTGGTAAGTACGCTTAGAATTACTTTTCAGGGTCAGTGCTGGGCTAAAAGATGCAGCACTGGGTTCTCTACTGATAACAGGTGAGTAAATCGGAATTCATAGTTCGGCTGATTTAAGTGGAATATGTGTACGTTTCAAAAATGGACACTTAGAAACTTTTCTGCTGAAGACCACACAATGGATTCCTATGGAAGGAAATACAAGTTACTGGTAAGTACGCTTAGAATTACTTTTCAGGGTCAGTGCTGGGCTAAAAGATGCAGCCCTGGGTTCTCTCCTGATAACAGGTGAGTAAATCGGAATTTGTAGTTTTGCTGATTTTAGAGGAAAATTTTTACATTTCATAAATGGACACTTAGAAACTTTTCTGCTGAAAACCACACAATGGATTCCTATGGAAGGAAATACAAGTTACTGGTAAGTATGCTTAGAATTACTTTTCAGCGTAAGTGCTTGGCTAACAGATGCAGCCCTGGGTTCTCTCCTGATAACAGGTGAGTAAATTGGAATTCGTAGTTCGGCTGATTTTAGAGGAATATTTGTGCGTTTCAAAAATGGAGACTTAGAAACTTTTCTGCTGAAAACCACATAATGCATTTCTATGGAAGGAAATACAAGTTACTGGTAAGTATGCTTAGAATTACTTTCCAGGGTCAGTGCTGGTCTAAAAGATGCAGCACTGGGTTCTCTCCTGATAACAGGTGAGTAAATCAGAATTCGTAGTTCGGCTGATTTTAGAGGAATATTTGTATGTTTCAAAAATGTACACTTAGAAACTTTTCTGCTGAAAACCACACAATGGATTCCTATGGAAGGAAATACAAGTTACTGGTAAGTACGCTTAGAATTACATTTCAGGGTCAGTGCTGGGCTAACAGATGCAGCCCTGGGTTCTCTCCTGATAACAGGTGAGTAAAGCGGACTTCATAGTTTGACTGATTTTAGAGGAATATTTATACGTTTCAAAAATGGACACTTTGAAACTTTTCTGCTGAAACCACACAATGGATTCCTTTGGAAGGAAATACAAGTTACTGGTAAGTATGCTTAGAATTACTTTCCAGGGTCAGTGCTGGACTAAAAGAAACAGCCCTGGGTTCTCTCCAGAGAACAGGTGAGTAAATTGGAATTCATAGTTTGACTGATTCTAGAGGAATATTTGAACGTTTCAAAAATGGACACTTAGAACTTTTCTGTTGAAAAACACACAATGGATTCCTATGGAAGGAAATACAAGTTACTGGTAAGTACGCTTAGAATTACTTTCCAGGGTCAGTGCTGGTCTTAAAGATGCAGCACTGGGTTCTATCCTGATAACAGGTGAGTAAATCAGAATGTGTAGTTCGACTGATTTTAGAGGAATATTTGTACATTCAAAAAATGGACACTTAGAAACTTTTCTGATGAAGACCACACAATGGATTCCTATGGAAGGAAGTACAAGTTACTGGTAAGTACTCTTAGAATTACTTTCCAGGGTCAGTGCTGTGCTAAAAAATGCAGCACTGGGTTCTCTCCTGATAACAGGTGAGTTAATAGGAATTCATAGTTCGACTGACTTTCGAGGAATATTTGTGCGTTTCAAATATGGACACTTGGAAACTTCTCTGGTGAAAACCACACAATGGATTCCTATGGAAGGAAATACAAATTACTGGTAAGTACGCTTAGAATTATGTTTCAGGGTCAGTGCTGGGCTAACAGATGCAGCCCTGGGTTCTCTCCTGATAACAGGTGTGTAAATCGCAATTCGTAGTTTGGCTGATTTTAGAGGAATATTTGTGCATTTCAAAAATGGACACTTAGAAACTTTTCTGCTGAAAACCACACAATGGATTCCTATGGAAGGAAATACAAGTTATTGGTAAGTACGCTTAGAATTATTTTCCAGGGTAAGTGCTGGGCTAAAAGATGCAGCACTGGGTTCTATCCTGATAACAGGTGAGTAAATCGGAATTCGTAGTTCGGCTGATTTTATAGGAATATTCGTACGTTTCAAAAATGTACACTTAGAAACTTTTCTGGTGAAAACCACTCAATGGATTCCTAAGGAAGGAAATACAAGTTACTGGTAGGTACGCTTAGAAATACTTTTCGGGGACAGTACTGGGCTAAAAGATGCAGCACTGGGTTCCCTCCTGATAACAGGTGAGTAAATCGGAATTCATAGTTCGGTTGATTTTAGAGGAAAATTTGTACGTTTCAACAATGGATACTTAGAAACTTTTCTGCTGAAAACCATACAATGGATTTCTATGGAAGGAAATACAAGTTACTGGTAAGTACGCTTAGAATTACTTTCCAGGGCCAGTGCTGGTCTAAAAGATGCAGCACTGGGTTCTCTCCCGATAACAGGTGAGTAAATCGGAATTTGTAGTTCGACTGATTTTAGAGGAATATTTTTACATTTCAAAAATTGACACTTAGAAACTTTTCTGATGAAGACCACACAATGGATTCCTATGGAAGGAAATACAAGTTACTGGTAAGTACTCTTAGAATTACTTTCCAGGGTCAGTGCTGGGCTAAAAAATGCAGCACTGGGTTCTCTCCTGATAACAGGTGATTAAATCGGAATTCATAGTTCGACTGACTTTTGAGGAATATTTGTGCGTTTCAAAAATGGACACTTAGAAACTTTTCTGGTGAAAACCACACAATGGATTCCTATGGAAGGAAATACAAGTTACTGGTAAGTACACTTAGAATTACATTTCAGGGTCAGTGCTGTGCTAACAGATGCAGCCCTGGGTTCTCTCCTGATAACAGGTGAGTAAAGCGGACTTCATAGTTTGACTGATTTTAGAGGAATATTTATACGTTTCAAAAATGGACACTTTGAAACTTTTCTGTTGAAAAACACACAATGGATTCCTATGGAAGGAAATACAAGTTACTGGTAAGTACGCTTAGAATTACTTTCCAGGGTCAGTGCTGGGCTAAAAGATGCAGCACTGGGTTCTCTCCTGATAACAGGTGAGTAAATCGGAATTCATAGTTCGACTGATTTTCGAGGAATATTTGTACGTTTCAAAAATGGACACTTAGAAACTTTTCTGCTGAAAACCACACAATGGATTCCTAAGGAAGGAAATACAAGTTACTGGTAAGTACGCTTAGAATTACTTTTCAGGGTCAGTGCTGGGCTAAAAGATGCAGCACTGGGTTCTCTACTGATAACAGGTGAGTAAATCGGAATTCATAGTTCGGCTGATTTAAGTGGAATATGTGTACGTTTCAAAAATGGACACTTAGAAACTTTTCTGCTGAAGACCACACAATGGATTCCTATGGAAGGAAATACAAGTTACTGGTAAGTACGCTTAGAATTACTTTTCAGGGTCAGTGCTGGGCTAAAAGATGCAGCCCTGGGTTCTCTCCTGATAACAGGTGAGTAAATTGGAATTCGTAGTTCGGCTGATTTTATAGGAATATTTGTGCGTTTCAAAAATGGACACTTGGAAACTTTTCTGCTGAAAACCACATAATGCATTTCTATGGAAGGAAATACAAGTTACTGGTAACTATGCTTAGAATTACTTTCCAGGGTCAGTGCTGGTCTAAAAGATGCAGCACTGAGTTCTCTCCTGATAACAGGTGAGTAAATCAGAATTCGTAGTTCGGCTGATTTTAGAGGAATATTTGTATGTTTCAAAAATGTACACTTAGAAACTTTTCTGCTGAAAACCACACAATGGATTCCTATGGAAGGAAATACAAGTTACTGGTAAGTACGCTTAGAATTACATTTCAGAGTCAGTGCTGGGCTAACAGATGCAGCCCTGGGTTCTCTCCTGATAACAGGTGAGTAAAGCGGACTTCATAGTTTGACTGATTTTAGAGGAATATTTATACGTTTCAAAAATGGACACTTTGAAACTTTTCTGCTGAAACCACACAATGGATTCCTTTGGAAGGAAATACAAGTTACTGGTAAGTATGCTTAGAATTACTTTCCAGGGTCAGTGCTGGACTAAAAGAAACAGCCCTGGGTTCTCTTCAGAGAACAGGTGAGTAAATTGGAATTCATAGTTTGACTGATTCTAGAGGAATATTTGAACGTTTCAAAAATGGACACTTAGAACTTTTCTGTTGAAAAACACACAATGGATTCCTATGGCAGGAAATATAAGTCACTGGTAAGTACGCTTAGAATTACTTTTCAGGGTCAGTGCTGGGATAAAAGATGCAGCACTGGGTTCTCTCCTGAAAACAGGTGAGTAAATCGGAATTTGTAGTTCGACTGATTTTAGAGGAATATTTTTACATTTCAAAAATGGACACTTAGAAACTTTTCTGATGAAGACCACACAATGGATTCCTATGGAAGGAAATACAAGTTACTGGTAAGTACGCTTAGAATTACTTTCCAGGGTCAGTGCTGGTCTTAAAGATGCAGCACTGGGTTCTATCCTGATAACAGGTGAGTAAATCAGAATGTGTAGTTCGACTGATTTTAGAGGAATATTTGTACATTCAAAAAATGGACACTTAGAAACTTTTTTGCTGAAAACCACACAATGGATTCCTATGGAAGGAAATACAAGTTATTGGTAAGTACGCTTAGAATTATTTTCCAGGGTCAGTGCTGGGCTAAAAGATGCAGCACTGGGTTCTATCCTGATAACAGGTGAGTAAATCGGAATTCGTAGTTCGGCTGATTTTATAGGAATATTCGTACGTTTCAAAAATGTACACTTAGAAACTTTTCTGGTGAAAACCACACAATGGATTCCTAAGGAAGGAAATACAAGTTACTGGTAGGTACGCTTAGAAATACTTTTCGGGGACAGTACTGGGCTAAAAGATGCAGCACTGGGTTCCCTCCTGATAACAGGTGAGTAAATCGGAATTCATAGTTCGGTTGATTTTAGAGGAAAATTTGTACGTTTCAACAATGGATACTTAGAAACTTTTCTGCTGAAAACCATACAATGGATTTCTATGGAAGGAAATACAAGTTACTGGTAAGTACGCTTAGAATTACTTTCCAGGGCCAGTGCTGGTCTAAAAGATGCAGCACTGGGTTCTCTCCCGATAACAGGTGAGTAAATCGGAATTTGTAGTTCGACTGATTTTAGAGGAATATTTTTACATTTCAAAAATTGACACTTAGAAACTTTTCTGATGAAGACCACAAAATGGATTCCTATGGAAGGAAATACAAGTTACTGGTAAGTACTCTTAGAATTACTTTCCAGGGTCAGTGCTGGGCTAAAAAATGCAGCACTGGGTTCTCTCCTGATAACAGGTGATTAAATCGGAATTCATAGTTCGACTGACTTTCGAGGAATATTTGTGCGTTTCAAAAATGGACACTTAGAAACTTTTCTGGTGAAAACCACACAATGGATTCCTATGGAAGGAAATACAAGTTACTGGTAAGTACACTTAGAATTACATTTCAGGGTCAGTGCTGTGCTAACAGATGCAGCCCTGGGTTCTCTCCTGATAACAGGTGAGTAAAGCGGACTTCATAGTTTGACTGATTTTAGAGGAATATTTATACGTTTCAAAAATGGACACTTTGAAACTTTTCTGTTGAAAAACACACAATGGATTCCTATGGAAGGAAATACAAGTTACTGGTAAGTACGCTTAGAATTACTTTCCAGGGTCAGTGCTGGGCTAAAAGATGCAGCACTGGGTTCTCTCCTGATAACAGGTGAGTAAATCTGAATTCATAGTTCGACTGATTTTCGAGGAATATTTGTACGTTTCAAAAATGGACACTTAGAAACTTTTCTGCTGAAAACCACACAATGGATTCCTAAGGAAGGAAATACAAGTTACTGGTAAGTACGCTTAGAATTACTTTTCAGGGTCAGTGCTGGGCTAAAAGATGCAGCACTGGGTTCTCTACTGATAACAGGTGAGTAAATCGGAATTCGTAGTACGGCTGATTTTAAAGGTATATATGTACGTTTCAAAAATAGACACTTAGAAACTTTTCTGCTGAAAACCACACAATGGATTCCTATGGAAGGAAATACAAGTTACTGGTAAGTACTCTTAGAATTACTTTCCAGGGTCAGTGCTGGACTAAAAGTAACAGCACTGGGTTCTCTCCCGATAACAGGTGAGTAAATCGGAATCCATAGATTGACTGATTCTAGAGGAATATTTGTACGTTTCAAAAATGGACACTTAGAACTTTTCTGTTGAAAAACACACAATGGATTCCTATGGAAGGAAATACAAGTTACTGGTAAGTACGCTTAGAATTACTTTCCAGGGTCAGTGCTGGGCTAAAAGATGCAGCACTGGGTTCTCTCCTGATAACAGGTGAGTAAATCGGAATTCATAGTTCGACTGATTTTCGAGGAATATTTGTACGTTTCAAAAAAGGACAGTTAGAAACTTTTCTGGTGAAAACCACACAATGGATTCCTATGGCAGGAAATATAAGTTACTGGTAAGTACGCTTAGAATTACTTTTCAGGGTCAGTGCTGGGATAAAAGATGCAGCACTGGCTTCTCTCCTGAAAACAGGTGAGTAAATCGGAATTTGTAGTTCGACTGATTTTAGAGGAATATTTTTACATTTCAAAAATGGACACTTAGAAACTTTTCTGATGAAGACCACACAATGGATTCCTATGGAAGGAAATACAAGTTACTGGTAAGTACGCTTAGAATTACTTTCCAGGGTCAGTGCTGGTCTTAAAGATGCAGCACTGGGTTCTATCCTGATAACAGGTGAGTAAATCAGAATGTGTAGTTCAACTGATTTTAGAGGAATTTTTGTACATTCAAAAAATGGACACTTAGAAACTTTTCTGATGAAGACCACACAATGGATTCCTATGGAAGGACATACAAGTTACTGGTAAGTACTCTTAGAATTACTTTCCAGGGTCAGTGCTGGGCTAAAAAATGCAGCACTGGGTTCTCTCCTGATAACAGGTGAGTAAATCGGAATTCATAGTTCGACTGACTTTCGAGGAATATTTGTGCGTTTCAAAAATGGACACTTGGAAACTTCTCTGGTGAAAACCACACAATGGATTCCTATGGAAGGAAATACAAATTACTGGTAAGTACGCTTAGAATTATGTTTCAGGGTCAGTGCTGGGCTAACAGATGCAGCCCTGGGTTCTCTCGTGATAACAGGTGTGTAAATCGCAATTCGTAGTTTGGCTGATTTTAGAGGAATATTTGTGCATTTCAAAAATGGACACTTAGAAACTTTTCTGCTGAAAACCACACAATGGATTCCTATGGAAGGAAATACAAGTTATTGGTAAGTACGCTTAGAATTATTTTCCAGGGTCAGTGCTGGGCTAAAAGATGCAGCACTGGGTTCTATCCTGATAACAGGTGAGTAAATCGGAATTCGTAGTTCGGCTGATTTTATAGGAATATTCGTACGTTTCAAAAATGTACACTTAGAAACTTTTCTGGTGAAAACCACACAATGGATTCCTAAGAAAGGAAATACAAGTTACTGGTAGGTACGCTTAGAAATACTTTTCGGGGACAGTACTGGGCTAAAAGATGCAGCACTGGGTTCCCTCCTGATAACAGGTGAGTAAATCGGAATTCATAGTTCGGTTGATTTTAGAGGAAAATTTGTACGTTTCAACAATGGATACTTAGAAACTTTTCTGCTGAAAACCATACAATGGATTTCTATGGAAGGAAATACAAGTTACTGGTAAGTACGCTTAGAATTACTTTCCAGGGCCAGTGCTGGTCTAAAAGATGCAGCACTGGGTTCTCTCCCGATAACAGGTGAGTAAATCGGAATTTGTAGTTCGACTGATTTTAGAGGAATATTTTTACATTTCAAAAATGGACACTTAGAAACTTTTCTGATGAAGACCACACAATGGATTCCTATGGAAGGAAATACAAGTTACTGGTAAGTACTCTTAGAATTACTTTCCAGGGTCAGTGCTGGGCTAAAAAATGCAGCACTGGGTTCTCTCCTGATAACAGGTGATTAAATCGGAATTCATAGTTCGACTGACTTTCGAGGAATATTTGTGCGTTTCAAAAATGGACACTTAGAAACTTTTCTGGTGAAAACCACACAATGGATTCCTATGAAAGGAAATACAAGTTACTGGTAAGTACACTTAGAATTACATTTCAGGGTCAGTGCTGTGCTAACAGATGCAGCCCTGGGTTCTCTCCTGATAACAGGTGAGTAAAGCGGACTTCATAGTTTGACTGATTTTAGAGGAATATTTATACGTTTCAAAAATGGACACTTTGAAACTTTTCTGTTGAAAAACACACAATGGATTCCTATGGAAGGAAATACAAGTTACTGGTAAGTACGCTTAGAATTACTTTCCAGGGTCAGTGCTGGGCTAAAAGATGCAGCACTGGGTTCTCTCCTGATAACAGGTGAGTAAATCGGAATTCATAGTTCGACTGATTTTCGAGGAATATTTGTACGTTTCAAAAATGGACACTTAGAAACGTTTCTGCTGAAAACCACACAATGGATTCCTAAGGAAGGAAATACAAGTTACTGGTAAGTACGCTTAGAATTACTTTTCAGGGTCAGTGCTGGGCTAAAAGATGCAGCACTTGGTTCTCTACTGATAACAGGTGAGTAAATCGGAATTCATAGTTCGGCTGATTTAAGTGGAATATGTGTACGTTTCAAAAATGGACACTTAGAAACTTTTCTGCTGAAGACCACACAATGGATTCCTCTGGAAGGATATACAAGTTACTGGTAAGTACGCTTAGAATTACTTTTCAGGGTCAGTGCTGGGCTAAAAGATGCAGCCCTGGGTTCTCTCCTGATAACAGGTGAGTAAATCGGAATTTGTAGTTTTGCTGATTTTAGAGGAAAATTTTTACGTTTCATAAATGGACACTTAGAAACTTTTCTGCTGAAAACCACACAATGGATTCCTATGGAAGGAAATAAAAGTTACTGGTAAGTACGCTTAGAATTACTTTCCAGGGTCAGTGCAGGGCTAAAAGATGCAGCACTGGGTTCTCTCCTGATAACAAGTGAGTAAATCGGAATTCGTAGTACGGCTGATTTTAAAGGTATATATGTACGTTTCAAAAATAGACACTTAGAAACTTTTCTGCTGAAAACCACACAATGGATTCCTATGGAAGGAAATACAAGTTACTGGTAAGTACTCTTAGAATTACTTTCCAGGGTCAGTGCTGGACTAAAAGTAACAGCACTGGGTTCTCTCCCGATAACAGGTGAGTAAATCGGAATCCATAGATTGACTGATTCTAGAGGAATATTTGTACGTTTCAAAAATGGACACTTAGAACTTTTCTGTTGAAAAACACACAATGGATTCCTATGGAAGTAAATACAAGTTACTGGTAAGTACGCTTAGAATTACTTTCCAGGGTCAGTGCTGGGCTAAAAGATGCAGCACTGGGTTCTCTCCTGATAACAGGTGAGTAAATCGGAATTCATAGTTCGACTGATTTTCGAGGAATATTTGTACGTTTCAAAAAAGGACAGTTAGAAACTTTTCTGGTGAAAACCACACAATGGATTCCTATGGCAGGAAATATAAGTTACTGGTAAGTATACTTAGAATTACTTTTCAGGGTCAGTGCTGGGAGAAAAGTTGCAGCACTGGGTTCTCTCCTGAAAACAGGTGAGTAAATCGGAATTTGTAGTTCGACTGATTTTAGAGGAATATTTTTACATTTCAAAAATGGACACTTAGAAACTTTTCTGATGAAGACCACACAATGGATTCCTATGGAAGGAAATACAAGTTACTGGTAAGTACGCTTAGAATTACTTTCCAGGATCAGTGCTGGTCTTAAAGATGCAGCACTGGGTTCTATCCTGATAACAGGTGAGTAAATCAGAATGTGTAGTTCGACTGATTTTAGAGAAATATTTGTACATTCAAAAAATGGACACTTTGAAACTTTTCTGATGAAGACCACACAATGGATTCCTATGGAAGGAAATACAAGTTACTGGTAAGTACTCTTAGAATTACTTTCCAGGGTCAGTGCTGGGCTAAAAAATGCAGCACTGGGTTCTCTCCTGATAACAGGTGAGTAAATCGGAATTCATAGTTCGACTGACTTTCGAGGAATATTTGTGCGTTTCAAAAATGGACACTTGGAAACTTTTCTGGTGAAAACCACACAATGGATTCCTATGGAAGCAAATACAAATTACTGGTAAGTACGCTTAGAATTATGTTTCAGGGTCAGTGCTGGGCTACCAGATGCAGCCCTGGGTTCTCTCCTGATAACAGGTGTGTAAATCGCAATTCGTAGTTTGGCTGATTTTAGAGGAATATTTTTGCATTTCAAAAATGGACACTTAGAAACTTTTCTGCTGAAAACCACATAATGCATTTCTATGGAAGGAAATACAAGTTACTGGTAAGTACGCTTAGAATTACTTTCCAGGGTCAGTGCTGGTCTAAAAGATGCAGCACTGGGTTCTCTCCTGATAACAGGTGAGTAAATCAGAATTCGTAGTTCGGCTGATTTTAGAGGAATATTTGTATGTTTCAAAAATGTACACTTAGAAACTTTTCTTCTGAAAACCACACAATGGATTCCTATGGAAGGAAATACAAGTTACTCGTAAGTACGCTTAGAATTACATTTCAGGGTCAGTGCTGGGCTAACAGATGCAGCCCTGGGTTCTCTCCTGATAACAGGTGAGTAAAGCGGACTTCATAGTTTGACTGATTTTAGAGGAATATTTATACGTTTCAAAAATGGACACTTTGAAACTTTTCTGCTGAAACCACACAATGGATTCCTTTGGAAGGAAATACAAGTTACTGGTAAGTATGCTTAGAATTACTTTCCAGGGTCAGTGCTGGACTAAAAGAAACAGCACTGGGTTCTCTCCCGATAACAGGTGAGTAAATTGGAATTCATAGTTTGACTGATTCTAGAGGAATATTTGTACGTTTCAAAAATGGACACTTAGAAACTTTTCTGTCGAAAAACACACAATGGATTCCTATGGAAGGAAATACAAGTTACTGGTAAGTACTCTTAGAATTACTTTCCAGGGTCAGTGCTGGGCTAAAAGATGCAGCACTGGGTTCTCTACTGATAACAGGTGAGTAAATCGGAATTCATAGTTCGGCTGATTTAAGTGGAATATGTGTACGTTTCAAAAATGGACACTTAGAAACTTTTCTGCTGAAGACCACACAATGGATTCCTCTGGAAGGAAATACAAGTTACTGGTAAGTACGCTTAGAATTACTTTTCAGGGTCAGTGCTGGGCTAAAAGATGCAGCCCTGGGTTCTCTCCTGATAACAGGTGAGTAAATCGGAAATTGTAGTTTTGCTGATTTTAGAGGAAAATTTTTACGTTTCATAAATGGACACTTAGAAACTTTTCTGCTGAAAACCACACAATGGATTCCTATGGAAGGAAATAAAAGTTACTGGTAAGTACGCTTAGAATTACTTTCCAGGGTCAGTGCTGGGCTAAAAAATGCAGCACTGGGTTCTCTCCTGATAACAGGTGATTAAATCGGAATTCATAGTTCGACTGACTTTCGAGGAATATTTGTGCGTTTCAAAAATGGACACTTAGAAACTTTTCTGGTGAAAACCACACAATGGATTCCTATGGAAGGAAATACAAGTTACTGGTAAGTACACTTAGAATTACATTTCAGGGTCAGTGCTGTGCTAACAGATGCAGCCCTGGGTTCTCTCCTGATAACAGGTGAGTAAAGCGGACTTCATAGTTTGACTGGTTTTAGAGGAATATTTATACGTTTCAAAAATGGACACTTTGAAACTTTTCTGTTGAAAAACACACAATGGATTCCTATGGAAGGAAATACAAGTTACTGGTAAGTACGCTTAGAATTACTTTCCAGGGTCAGTGCTGGGCTAAAAGATGCAGCACTGGGTTCTCTCCTGATAACAGGTGAGTAAATCTGAATTCATAGTTCGACTGATTTTCGAGGAATATTTGTACGTTTCAAAAATGGACACTTAGAAACTTTTCTGCTGAAAACCACACAATGGATTCCTAAGGAAGGAAATACAAGTTACTGGTAAGTACGCTTAGAATTACTTTTCAGGGTCAGTGCTGGGCTAAAAGATGCAGCACTGGGTTCTCTACTGATAACAGGTGAGTAAATCGGAATTCGTAGTACGGCTGATTTTAAAGGTATATATGTACGTTTTAAAAATAGACACTTAGAAACTTTTCTGCTGAAAACCACACAATGGATTCCTATGGAAGGAAATACAAGTTACTGGTAAGTACTCTTAGAATTACTTTCCAGGGTCAGTGCTGGACTAAAAGAAACAGCACTGGGTTCTCTCCCGATAACAGGTGAGTAAATCGGAATCCATAGATTGACTGATTCTAGAGGAATATTTGTACGTTTCAAAAATGGACACTTAGAACTTTTCTGTTGAAAAACACACAATGGATTCCTATGGAAGGAAATACAAGTTACTGGTAAGTACGCTTAGAATTACTTTCCAGGGTCAGTGCTGGGCTAAAAGATGCAGCACTGGGTTCTCTCCTGATAACAGGTGAGTAAATCGGAATTCATAGTTCGACTGATTTTCGAGGAATATTTGTATGTTTCAAAAAAGGACAGTTAGAAACTTTTCTGGTGAAAACCACACAATGGATTCCTATGGCAGGAAATATAAGTTACTGGTAAGTACGCTTAGAATTACTTTTCAGGGTCAGTGCTGGGATAAAAGATGCAGCACTGGGTTCTCTCCTGAAAACAGGTGAGTAAATCGGAATTTGTAGTTCGACTGATTTTAGAGGAATATTTTTACATTTCAAAAATGGACACTTAGAAACTTTTCTGATGAAGACCACACAATGGATTCCTATGGAAGGAAATACAAGTTACTGGTAAGTACGCTTAGAATTACTTTCCAGGGTCAGTGCTGGTCTTAAAGATGCAGCACTGGGTTCTATCCTGATAACAGGTGAGTAAATCAGAATGTGTAGTTCGACTGATTTTAGAGGAATATTTGTACATTCAAAAAATGGACACTTAGAAACTTTTCTGATGAAGACCACACAATGGATTCCTATGGAAGGAAATACAAGTTACTGGTAAGTACTCTTAGAATTACTTTCCAGGGTCAGTGCTGGGCTAAAAAATGCAGCACTGGGTTCTCTCCTGATAACAGGTGAGTAAATCGGAATTCATAGTTCGACTGACTTTCGAGGAATATTTGTGCGTTTCAAAAATGGACACTTGGAAACTTCTCTGGTGAAAACCACACAATGGATTCCTATGGAAGGAAATACAAATTACTGGTAAGTACGCTTAGAATTATGTTTCAGGGTCAGTGCTGGGCTAACAGATGCAGCCCTGGGTTCTCTCCTGATAACAGGTGTGTAAATCGCAATTCGTAGTTTGGCTGATTTTAGAGGAATATTTGTGCATTTCAAAAATGGACACTTAGAAACTTTTCTGCTGAAAACCACACAATGGATTCCTATGGAAGGAAATACAAGTTATTGGTAAGTACGCTTAGAATTATTTTCCAGGGTCAGTGCTGGGCTAAAAGATGCAGCACTGGGTTCTATCCTGATAACAGGTGAGTAAATCGGAATTCGTAGTTCGGCTGATTTTATAGGAATATTCGTACGTTTCAAAAATGTACACTTAGAAACTTTTCTGGTGAAAACCACACAATGGATTCCTAAGAAAGGAAATACAAGTTACTGGTAGGTACGCTTAGAAATACTTTTCGGGGACAGTACTGGGCTAAAAGATGCAGCACTGGGTTCCCTCCTGATAACAGGTGAGTAAATCGGAATTCATAGTTCGGTTGATTTTAGAGGAAAATTTGTACGTTTCAACAATGGATACTTAGAAACTTTTCTGCTGAAAACCATACAATGGATTTCTATGGAAGGAAATACAAGTTACTGGTAAGTACGCTTAGAATTACTTTCCAGGGAGACAGAGGGGCAAGATGGCCGCCGTGAGGTTGTGGTGAGAAGACGCTCCAGCTCTCTCCCCCCCGATACACCTAATGGCCAGTGGATGAAGATTGTATAATCTAACCTATGGATTTCGTTGTTTGGATACAAGCAGGACTAACCAGCCTTAGGTCAAAATATCCCAAGTCTAAAACTCAGCTCGTGCAGTTTGCTCTAAGACTAAGTGACTGGGAAACTTCGGTGCGGGCCCTATTGACGAGAATGCCAGCGCGATTGGTAAAAGCCCTTAAAGATAAAGAGAAAACAAATCCTTCAAACTTCGATTCAGCGAAGATTCAGCGAGAAGATGAGAAATGCAGTGGCGATCCACCCTCGGGAGTACAGCAGCGAGGGTCAGGTGCAATACGGAAAACGATATTACCCCAAAGGATGAAGAAAAATGAAAAGGTGTACAAACCTCGGGCAACGGAGAAAACGGAGTGTGCCGAGGAGCAGCGGAAAACGGATTCAACGGGGTCAAATAGCCTCGATCAAACCCGCTCCAGACGAGTCCCGGAGGATTTCAAAGATACGTCTGCAAGTGAAGCCCAGGGTGAGAACAAGGGGAAAGACGCAACATTGAGGCAGTCTACCTTGACGGAAGCCTTCACAGCCAGGAAAAGCCCTCTTCTGCAGCCTGAGTCAGACACCGAGCAAAGCGAGCGAACCGTGACTACGAGCGTCCTCGAGGACGCACCGGAGGCGTCCGTTGCTAAGCAACCACACACTTCGACGGCAGCACTCGCCGGCAGCTACGGAGACGGCGGAGAAGGCAATGCAGGCACTACAGAACCTAAGGTAATACAATCTATATCCCCCAATGACTGTCAGGAGGAAGCAACAAGGGGGCTTAAAAACAACTTGATGCCGGATTCTAGTAAGCGTTTATCTGTATCTGTACCTGGGTTATCTGGAAGTATGGACATGTTAGAGGCACTTACACAATTGGAAGCTGAAATGAGCGGGAAAAGGGGCAAGGAAGGAAGGGGCAAGGAAGCAAATAATGACTGTATCCCAACAGGAAAAGACCCTATGTTGGTTATTGATGTTAAAAATATGGGCCCAGAGAAAAAAGAGGGAGCCTCAGCCGATGGCGAATGTTTCTTTTCGCTGAATGAGGACACAGACATCTCCCAGTCAACCGATGACACATCAGAAGAGGGGGAATCGGACGAAGAAATAAGTTCTGATTCAAACTTCTCTATGAAAGAGGCTACACAGAAAAAGAGAAAGGCAAGGGGTAAGAGGTACGGCGGCAAATTGGAATCACCTACAGTAGAGGGGAAGAAGTTGGACTGGGATTATTCCGCAACGTCACAGTCTTATGCGGAGGAGGGCAAGACCCTAGATAGTACTCCCATTCCTGCACAGTTCCTTGCCCCTTTTGACACGATTTGTGCTACACTTAAACAGATGCAAGGGGAGGCAAGATCGGAAAGTCGGAGGGCCAGGCAAGCCACAAAGAAAATCCACAATACCCTTAAGAAGGTCAATAAACTCTATGAAGGGCTTGCCCAGCGAGTGACTGAGGTAGAGGAGCGGACTGGAAAAATAGAGGATGACCTTGGGAGTCTGCAGGATTTCAAACAGGAACAAGAAAAACTGTCTAGCGATTTGCAATGGAAACTGGAAGACTTCGAAAACCGTCAGAGGCGGAATAACATTCGCATTTTGGGGGTGGCAGAAGGGAAAGAGGGAGACAACATTATGCAGTTCGTGGTTAATTTGTTTAGGGGAGCTTTCCCTGAATCACAGTGGGAATGGGAAAGAGAGATCCAACGTGTCCACAGATTCCCCTTCACGGTTAGGAAAAACCAAGGGACCAAGAGCCAGGCAGGTCTACCCCCACTTCCAAGAGCCATTTTGGTATATGTGGGGAACTTCTTGCTCAGGGAGGAAATTATAAATAAGGCTAGACCTGACAAGAGAAGAACATTTGAGGGAACCACATTCTTTACTAGACCGGATTTTTGCCATGTAACGGTAGAAAGAAGATGGAAACTCAGACAGCTCATCAAACCGTTCCAGGCTCTAGGGTCCGAGGCATTCCTCTTATTTCCGGCAAGACTAAAGGTGGTCTTTAGGGGCAGAACGAGTGTTTTTTTCTCTGAGATTAAGGCCCAACAGTTTTTAGAGGAAATTAAATCGCAGAAAGGGGGCTGAGAATTGTAAGATAAAAATGTCAAATGTTAAGTACTAAAGCCCCGAAAGTTATTAAAAAAACACATAGGTGGGGTTTAGGATGAAATAGGATAAAATAGGGGTTAGGTGTCGGGGGGCGAGTGAGGAGCGGTCGCCGCAAGCTAGAGCGGCTGCACATAGGTCTCTGGACCTATTTGCCAGTAAGTGTAGGGAGGGGGGGAGGGGGGTGGTGGACAGAGGACAGAGGGTGGGGAGGGGGGGGAGGGTGGAGGACGGAGGTAAAAAGAGGGGAAAAAAAGAAAAAAAAGGGGAGGTAGTGGTTAAGAAGCAACACAGGAGAGCACAATGTTTCACGCACGGAACTCATAGAGCACAGCATAGATTAGTTATAAGGTGGAGTTTAAATGATAATCAAAATCAGCAAAATCATAAGATATGCTTTACAAGTCACAACAGAACATTAGATAGAATAAGGTATGCAATGCTGGGTCGAACCTATGATGGGTCCTAATGAGTTGTAGGATTGCTACCATTAATATCTGTGGTCTCAATGATTCAGGGAAGAGGATTAGGGCGGCGGCATTACTTAGGACACTTAAGCTGGACTTGGTTTGTCTTCAAGAAACTCATGTCGAAGCATCCAAGAGTTATCTATTGGATCACCTAGGTTTTGCGGTATTAGCAAACACAAAACAAGGGACTAAGCATAGGGGGGTGGCGATACTAGGAAGATCCACTGATGTGGAGGTGATAAAGAAAAAGGAAGATCAATGGGGGAGGTGGGTAATCGTTGAAATAAAATTTAAAGGGGAAAAATGCACTATAGTCTCTGTGTATGGCTCAACAGAGGATGATCCCGAACTCTTTCAATTTCTGGACATTGAGTTGGCTTTATGGCCCGAACCAATTATATGCTGTGGTGATTTTAATATCCATGATCCCAGTAGTTCATTTTTATATCCAGGAGGGACATACGCAGGGAGAAAAAAGAGAACTCATAAGGCACTCATGGATATGGTGTCAAACAACTCATTAAGGGATCCATGGATTAAGCTAAACTTAGGTAGTGATGGTAGTACTTATTACTCAGCCCCTCACAAGGTTCTGGTCAGATTAGATTATTTCTTGATTTCATCTTCCCTGATGTCAGAGGCACAGATAGAAAAGCAGCCACGTATTATCTCGGATCATAATCCATTGATACTGACGATTAGAGTAGGCCAGGCAATGCGAAAGGATACGCAATGGACATTTGACAGAGCCCTGCTGAGGGATGAGGGATATAGGGTTTACATGTCTAATTGGATTAAGGAGTATTGGGAAATCAATAAAGGCACGGCTCCATCACGAATAATATGGGATGCCTTTAAGGCCGGAGTAAGGGGCGAGACGATGAGCTATGTGTTTTCATCACAAAAAAAGACACGGCTGGAAATTAGGGAGGTTTACCAAAAGTTACTAAGAGTAGAGGAGGAATTGGTTAGGGATATAAGAGATAAGGTATCAATAGAAGCACACTTATTAAAACTAGCCGTTCTCAGAGCAGAGGCGACAGAATGTACTTCAAAAAAAGCAGTAGAGAACTATCTAACTAAAAGGGAAGCTGCTTACGAGTTAAGTGATAAGGTAGGCCATCTATTAGCAGTACGCACGAGACAGAAATTAGCAGCATCAGATATTCAGGAGATTAGGGATAGGAATGGAACTAGCGTCACTGCATCAATCGGGGTGAGGGAAGTGTTTAGAGAATTCTACGAAGAGCTATACACGAGAGGCAGGGGAGCGTCTATAAGGGAGATTCAAAATTATCTTAGTAAGATTATTCCTCCGGTCTTATCTATGGAAGAAAAGGACAGACTGGATTCTCCCTTTAGCTGGGAGGAATTCTATACGGCACTAAATACATTGCCATCAGGCAAAGCAGCCGGTCCTGACCAGCTCCCGGTCGAGTTTTATAAAGTATTTTACGAAATTCTTGGAATAGACATGTTTCAGGTTATGTTGGAAGCACAGACAGGGGATATGATCCCCGAATCATGGGGGGAAGCAGACATTATCGTTATTTTAAAAAAAGGAAAGAACTTGCTGCTCCCAGGATCATATAGGCCTATCACATTGATGAACGCTGACACGAAAGTCTATTCTAAGATATTAGCAATAAGATTGGCAGAAGTAATAGAGGGTTTAGTAAGCCATACTCAGCACGGGTTTATTCCCGGTAAAGGGACCACACAACATATTAGACAGGTAATTACAGCTTTTGATGCGGCGGCTGGCCTCGGGGACCCTATGGCGGCGCTCTTCTTAGATGCTGAGAAGGCGTTCGATAGGGTCTCCTGGGAATATCTATGGCAAATACTTAAGTGGAATGGTTTCGGGAATAGCTTTACGACCGCAATGCAGACCTTGTACAAAAACCCGTCAGGAAGGATAAGAGTCAACAGGGGTAAATCAACAGCAGTTAGTATTGGAAGAGGGACCAGACAGGGGTGTCCATCTTCCCCATTATTATTTGCACTTTATCTGGACCCTTTGATAAGGAATTTAGATAATAACGTAAGGATCCCTCCAATAAGATTGAATGGAAGTATAATGAAGACCCTTGCCTATGCTGATGATGTGGCCATCTTGACCCCCAACCCTAGCATGGCCATAGGAGAAATTGAGGCTGAAGCACAAAGGTTTGGGCAGGTATCGGGGTATAGCCTAAATAGCTCTAAAACACAAATAATATGTAACCAGTATATCGTCTTCAACGATCAAAGAGTCACTGACTCAGCGGTATATCTGGGGGTTGCAATTACAGCAGATTTGGGGTCACTAGTACAGAAGAACTTGGCACCCCTAATGTTAAAAGTTAAGGCGGATTTGGGTCGAATGAATAATTTGCATCTGACTTTAATGGGCTGTATCAATGTCATAAAAATGTTAATACTGCCAAAATTTTTATATTTTTTTAGGACAATTCCGCTATGGCTTGAATTGAAATGGTTTAATGAGCTTGAAAATATGTTAAACAGATTTATCTGGGCCCAGGGAAAGACTCGCAGGGCATACCGCTTCATGTCTCTGCCTAGAGAGAGAGGAGGCTGGGGAGCCCCTGATTTCAGATTGTATTATTGGGCAGCTGCATTACAATATATGCGTGGGTTAGTAGGCGGGGGCGACCTCGATGACAGAACACGTAATGATTCATCTAGAATATACGCTATAGTGTTGGGACCTGAGGTGGAGAATTCCTTTCTTAAATGTATTGATTTTGCATACTATAAAAGAACCAGGTTCAAGACGGTACAAGCAGCAATTAAGATTTGGAATGCAGTGCGGAAAAAATTTGGCTTGGGCAGATATAATAGATATACCAGACTGTATAAAAATGTCTCCCTCCCAAAGCAGATATTTTGGGACAGTACAATGGCGGTTTGGACGGAGAAGGGGGTGGTCCAGCTTGGAGACCTGAGGAACTCGGAGGTGATGATTCAATTTAAGGATTTAGCAAATACTTTTGGGTTAGACAGAAGGGATTTTTTCAAATTTCTGCAGTTAAGAAGTTTTTTGGGTGATAAACAGGGTGGAAAGAATGGGTTTGAAAAGGTAGATATACTGGAGGAAATAAGGTTAGGGGGGGATTGCTCCATTAGGAGCTTTTATGCGAATCTCCTAGCAGGTAAACCAGACGACTTGGATAAGCAGATGATGAAGTGGGCAGATAAGCTGACAGGGGAGCCCAGTTGGTTTAACGATTCACTGGATCGAGGGCGTACTCTCCTCTGTTCAGCGCCGCTGCAATCGCAGCATTATAAAACTCTTTATTCGTTATATTTTACTCCGGCAAAAATAGCAAAGTGGGGGGGCACCGCCGGCACTACATGCCCAAGGTGTAGTTCCCCTGAGGCAGATCAAATCCATATTTTTGCGGTTTGTCCACAATTACAAACAGTGTTAAAAGATATAGAAAAATTTCTTGATGCCTCCCTGGATATTCAAGTTATCTTAAACCCCCCGGAAATACTGCTAGGAATTGCAACTGATACTAACATTATCCAGAGGGATTTTATTTTTGTTGCAATGGCAGTGTTTAGACTCTGCATAGCCAGGGCCTGGCTGGATAAAAACCCTCCTACAATGCAAGTTTGGCTTTCTAATTTATTGTCCACTTATAATATGGAGAAAAATATATATGCACGGAAAGGTAAAACAGGAAGGAAATTGGGGCTAAGGATATGGGACCCTATAATAAAATGGAAGGAGGGTATTGGTTAAAAGGGTTAAGCCGGAAAAGTCAGGATAATTCTGTTTGTATGTGGCATTGGAATTCTGTATTGATGTTATCTTATTGTATGAAAAATCTTTTTTGTATGAGAATCTAATCTACTATTGGAGATTATGTGATATATTGTGCTAACTGTGTAATGGTGAAACTAATAAATATATTTAAAAAAAAAAAATAGAATTACTTTCCAGGGCCAGTGCTGGTCTAAAAGATGCAGCACTGGGTTCTCTCCCGATAACAGGTGAGTAAATCGGAATTTGTAGTTCGACTGATTTTAGAGGAATATTTTTACATTTCAAAAATGGACACTTAGAAACTTTTCTGCTGAAAACCACACAATGGATTCCTATGGAAGGAAATACAAATTACTGGTAAGTACGCTTAGAATTATGTTTCAGGGTCAGTGCTGGGCTAACAGATGCAGCCCTGGGTTCTCTCCTGATAACAGGTGTGTAAATCGCAATTCGTAGTTTGGCTGATTTTAGAGGAATATTTGTGCATTTCAAAAATGGACACTTAGAAACTTTTCTGCTGAAAACCACACAATGGATTCCTATGGAAGGAAATACAAGTTATTGGTAAGTACGCTTAGAATTATTTTCCAGGGTCAGTGCTGGGCTAAAAGATGCAGCACTGGGTTCTATCCTGATAACAGGTGAGTAAATCGGAATTCGTAGTTCGGCTGATTTTATAGGAATATTCGTACGTTTCAAAAATGTACACTTAGAAACTTTTCTGGTGAAAACCACACAATGGATTCCTAAGAAAGGAAATACAAGTTACTGGTAGGTACGCTTAGAAATACTTTTCGGGGACAGTACTGGGCTAAAAGATGCAGCACTGGGTTCCCTCCTGATAACAGGTGAGTAAATCGGAATTCATAGTTCGGTTGATTTTAGAGGAAAATTTGTACGTTTCAACAATGGATACTTAGAAACTTTTCTGATGAAGACCACACAATGGATTCCTATGGAAGGAAATACAAGTTACTGGTAAGTACTCTTAGAATTACTTTCCAGGGTCAGTGCTGGGCTAAAAAATGCAGCACTGGGTTCTCTCCTGATAACAGGTGATTAAATCGGAATTCATAGTTCGACTGACTTTCGAGGAATATTTGTGCGTTTCAAAAATGGACACTTAGAAACTTTTCTGGTGAAAACCACACAATGGATTCCTATGGAAGGAAATACAAGTTACTGGTAAGTACACTTAGAATTACATTTCAGGGTCAGTGCTGTGCTAACAGATGCAGCCCTGGGTTCTCTCCTGATAACAGGTGAGTAAAGCGGACTTCATAGTTTGACTGATTTTAGAGGAATATTTATACGTTTCAAAAATGGACACTTTGAAACTTTTCTGTTGAAAAACACACAATGGATTCCTATGGAAGGAAATACAAGTTACTGGTAAGTACGCTTAGAATTACTTTCCAGGGTCAGTGCTGGGCTAAAAGATGCAGCACTGGGTTCTCTCCTGATAACAGGTGAGTAAATCGGAATTCATAGTTCGACTGATTTTCGAGGAATATTTGTACGTTTCAAAAATGGACACTTAGAAACTTTTCTGCTGAAAACCACACAATGGATTCCTAAGGAAGGAAATACAAGTTACTGTTAAGTACGCTTAGAATTACTTTTCAGGGTCAGTGCTGGGCTAAAAGATGCAGCTATTGGTTCTCTACTGATAACAGGTGAGTAAATCGGAATTCATAGTTCGGCTGATTTAAGTGGAATATGTGTACGTTTCAAAAATGGACACTTAGAAACTTTTCTGCTGAAGACCACACAATGGATTCCTATGGAAGGAAATACAAGTTACTGGTAAGTACGCTTAGAATTACTTTTCAGGGTCAGTGCTGGGCTAAAAGATGCAGCCCTGGGTTCTCTCCTGATAACAGGTGAGTAAATCGGAATTTGTAGTTTTGCTGATTTTAGAGGAAAATTTTTACGTTTCATAAATGGACACTTAGAAACTTTTCTGCTGAAAACCACACAATGGATTCCTATGGAAGCAAATACAAGTTACTGGTAAGTATGCTTAGAATTACTTTTCAGCGTAAGTGCTTGGCTAACAGATGCAGCCCTGGGTTCTCTCCTGATAACAGGTGAGTAAATTGGAATTCGTAGTTCGGCAGATTTTAGAGGAATATTTGTGCGTTTCAAAAATGGACACTTAGAAACTTTTCTGCTGAAAACCACATAATGCATTTCTATGGAAGGAAATACAAGTTACTGGTAAGTATGCTTAGAATTACTTTCCAGGGTCAGTGCTGGTCTAAAAGATGCAGCACTGGGTTCTCTCCTGATAACAGGTGAGTAAATCAGAATTCGTAGTTCGGCTGATTTTAGAGGAATATTTGTATGTTTCAAAAATGTACACTTAGAAACTTTTCTGCTGAACACCACACAATGGATTCCTATGGAAGGAAATACAAGTTACTGGTAAGTACGCTTAGAATTACATTTCAGGGTCAGTGCTGGGCTAACAGATGCAGCCCTGGGTTCTCTCCTGATAACAGGTGAGTAAAGCGGACTTCATAGTTTGACTGATTTTAGAGGAATATTTATACGTTTCAAAAATGGACACTTTGAAACTTTTCTGCTGAAACCACACAATGGATTCCTTTGGAAGGAAATACAAGTTACTGGTAAGTATGCTTAGAATTACTTTCCAGGGTCAGTGCTGGACTAAAAGAAACAGCCCTGGGTTCTCTCCCGAGAACAGGTGAGTAAATTGGAATTCATAGTTTGACTGATTCTAGAGGAATATTTGTACGTTTCAAAAATGGACACTTAGAAACTTTTCTGTTGAAAAACACACAATGGATTCCTATGGAAGGAAATACAAGTTACTGGTAAGTACTCTTAGAATTACTTTCCAGGGTCAGTGCTGGGCTAAAAGATGCAGCACTGGGTTCTCTACTGATAACAGGTGAGTAAATCGGAATTCATAGTTCGGCTGATTTAAGTGGAATATGTGTACGTTTCAAAAATGGACACTTAGAAACTTTTCTGCTGAAGACCACACAATGGATTCCTCTGGAAGGATATACAAGTTACTGGTAAGTACGCTTAGAATTACTTTTCAGGGTCAGTGCTGGGCTAAAAGATGCAGCCCTGGGTTCTCTCCTGATAACAGGTGAGTAAATCGGAATTTGTAGTTTTGCTGATTTTAGAGGAAAATTTTTACGTTTCATAAATGGACACTTAGAAACTTTTCTGCTGAAAACCACACAATGGATTCCTATGGAAGGAAATAAAAGTTACTGGTAAGTACGCTTAGAATTACTTTCCAGGGTCAGTGCAGGGCTAAAAGATGCAGCACTGGGTTCTCTTCTGATAACAGGTGAGTAAATCGGAATTCGTAGTACGGCTGATTTTAAAGGTATATATGTACGTTTCAAAAATAGACACTTAGAAACTTTTCTGCTGAAAACCACACAATGGATTCCTATGGAAGGAAATACAAGTTACTGGTAAGTACTCTTAGAATTACTTTCCAGGGTCAGTGCTGGACTAAAAGTAACAGCACTGGGTTCTCTCCCGATAACAGGTGAGTAAATCGGAATCCATAGATTGACTGATTCTAGAGGAATATTTGTACGTTTCAAAAATGGACACTTAGAACTTTTCTGTTGAAAAACACACAATGGATTCCTATGGAAGGAAATACAAGTTACTGGTAAGTACGCTTAGAATTACTTTCCAGGGTCAGTGCTGGGCTAAAAGATGCAGCACTGGGTTCTCTCCTGATAACAGGTGAGTAAATCGGAATTCATAGTTCGACTGATTTTCGAGGAATATTTGTACGTTTCAAAAAAGGACAGTTAGAAACTTTTCTGGTGAAAACCACACAATGGATTCCTATGGCAGGAAATATAAGTTACTGGTAAGTATACTTAGAATTACTTTTCAGGGTCAGTGCTGGGATAAAAGATGCAGCACTGGGTTCTCTCCTGAAAACAGGTGAGTAAATCGGAATTTGTAGTTCGACTGATTTTAGAGGAATATTTTTACATTTCAAAAATGGACACTTAGAAACTTTTCTGATGAAGACCACACAATGGATTCCTATGGAAGGAAATACAAGTTACTGGTAAGTACGCTTAGAATTACTTTCCAGGGTCAGTGCTGGTCTTAAAGATGCAGCACTGGGTTCTATCCTGATAACAGGTGAGTAAATCAGAATGTGTAGTTCGACTGATTTTAGAGGAATATTTGTACATTCAAAAAATGGACACTTTGAAACTTTTCTGATGAAGACCACACAATGGATTCCTATGGAAGGAAATACAAGTTACTGGTAAGTACTCTTAGAATTACTTTCCAGGGTCAGTGCTGGGCTAAAAAATGCAGCACTGGGTTCTCTCCTGATAACAGGTGAGTAAATCAGAATTCGTAGTTCGGCTGATTTTAGAGGAATATTTGTATGTTTCAAAAATGTACACTTAGAAACTTTTCTTCTGAAAAACACACAATGGATTCCTATGGAAGCAAATACAAATTACTTTTAAGTACGCTTAGAATTATGTTTCAGGGTCAGTGCTGGGCTACCAGATGCAGCCCTGGGTTCTCTCCTGATAACAGGTGTGTAAATCGCAATTCGTAGTTTGGCTGATTTTAGAGGAATATTTGTGCATTTCAAAAATGGACACTTAGAAACTTTTCTGCTGAAAACCACATAATGCATTTCTATGGAAGGAAATACAAGTTACTGGTAAGTACGCTTAGAATTACTTTCCAGGGTCAGTGCTGGTCTAAAAGATGCAGCACTGGGTTCTCTCCTGATAACAGGTGAGTAAATCAGAATTCGTAGTTCGGCTGATTTTAGAGGAATATTTGTATGTTTCAAAAATGTACACTTAGAAACTTTTCTTCTGAAAACCACACAATGGATTCCTATGGAAGGAAATACAAGTTACTGGTAAGTACGCTTAGAATTACATTTCAGGGTCAGTGCTGGGCTAACAGATGCAGCCCTGGGTTCTCTCCTGATAACAGGTGAGTAAAGCGGACTTCATAGTTTGACTGATTTTAGAGGAATATTTATACGTTTCAAAAATGGACACTTTGAAACTTTTCTGCTGAAACCACACAATGGATTCCTTTGGAAGGAAATACAAGTTACTGGTAAGTATGCTTAGAATTACTTTCCAGGGTCAGTGCTGGACTAAAAGAAACAGCACTGGGTTCTCTCCCGATAACAGGTGAGTAAATTGGAATTCATAGTTTGACTGATTCTAGAGGAATATTTGTACGTTTCAAAAATGGACACTTAGAAACTTTTCTGTTGAAAAACACACAATGGATTCCTATGGAAGGAAATACAAGTTACTGGTAAGTACTCTTAGAATTACTTTCCAGGGTCAGTGCTGGGCTAAAAGATGCAGCACTGGGTTCTCTACTGATAACAGGTGAGTAAATCGGAATTCATAGTTCGGCTGATTTAAGTGGAATATGTGTACGTTTCAAAAATGGACACTTAGAAACTTTTCTGCTGAAGACCACACAATAGATTCCTCTGGAAGGAAATACAAGTTACTGGTAAGTACGCTTAGAATTACTTTTCAGGGTCAGTGCTGGGCTAAAAGATGCAGCCCTGGGTTCTCTCCTGATAACAGGTGAGTAAATCGGAAATTGTAGTTTTGCTGATTTTAGAGGAAAATTTTTACGTTTCATAAATGGACACTTAGAAACTTTTCTGCTGAAAACCACACAATGGATTCCTATGGAAGGAAATAAAAGTTACTGGTAAGTACGCTTAGAATTACTTTCCAGGGTCAGTGCAGGGCTAAAAGATGCAGCACTGGGTTCTCTCCTGATAACAGGTGAGTAAATCGGAATTCGTAGTACGGCTGATTTTAAAGGTATATATGTACGTTTCAAAAATGGACACTTAGAAACTTTTCTGCTGAAAACCACACAATGGATTCCTATGGAAGGAAATACAAGCTACTGGTAAGCACGATTAGAATTACTTTTCAGGGTCAGTGCTGGGCTAACAGATGCAGCCCTGGGTTCTCCCCTGATAATAGGTGAGCAAATCGGAATTCGTAGTTCGGCTGATTTTAGAGGAATATTTGTATGTTTCAAAAATGGAAACTTAGAAACTTTTCTGCTGAAAACCACACAATGGATTCCTAAGGAAGGAAATACAAGTTACTGGTAAGTACGCTTAGAATTACTTTTCAGGGTCAGTGCTGGGCTAAAAGATGCAGCACTGGGTTCTCTACTGATAACAGGTGAGTAAATCGGAATTCATAGTTCGGCTGATTTAAGTGGAATATGAGTACGTTTCAAAAATGGACACTTAGAAACTTTTCTGCTGAAAACCACACAATGGATTCCTCTGGAAGGAAATACAAGTTACTTGTAAGTACGCTTAGAATTACTTTTCAGGGTCAGTGCTGGGCTAAAAGATGCAGCCCTGGGTTCTCTCCTGATCACAGGTGAGTAAATCGGAATTTGTAGTTTTGCTGATTTTAGAGGAAAATTTTTACGTTTCATAAATGGACACTTAGAAACTTTTCTGCTGAAAACCACACAATGGATTCCTATGGAAGGAAATAAAAGTTACTGGTAAGTACGCTTAGAATTACTTTCCAGGGTCAGTGCAGGGCTAAAAGATGCAGCACTGGGTTCTCTCCTGATAACAGGTGAGTAAATCGGAATTCGTAGTACGGCTGATTTTAAAGGTATATATGTACGTTTCAAAAATGGACACTTAGAAACTTTTCTGCTGAAAACCACACAATGGATTCCTATGGAAGGAAATACAAGTTATAGGTAAGTATGCTTAGAATTACTTTTCAGGGTCAGTGCTGGGCTAACAGATGCAGCCCTGGGTTCTCCCCTGATAACAGGTGAGTAAATCGGAATTCATAGTTCGGCTGATTTTAGAGGAATATTTTTGTGCGTTTCAAAAATGGACAATTAGAAACTTTTCTGCTGAAAACCACACAATGCATTTCTATGGAAGGAAATACAAGTTACTGGTAAGTATGCTTAGAATTACTTTCCAGGGTCAGTGCTGGTCTAAAAGATGCAGCACTGGGTTCTCTCCTGATAACAGGTGAGTAAATCAGAATTCGTAGTTCGGCTGATTTTAGAGGAATATTTGTATGTTTCAAAAATGTACACTTAGAAACTTTTCTGCTGAAAACCACACAATGGATTCCTATGGAAGGAAATACAAGTTACTGGTAAGTACGCTTAGAATTACATTTCAGGGTCAGTGCTGGGCTAACAGATGCAGCCCTGGGTTCTCTCCTGATAACAGGTGAGTAAAGCGGACTTCATTGTTTGACTGATTTTAGAGGAATATTTATACGTTTCAAAAATGGACACTTTGAAACTTTTCTGCTGAAACCACACAATGGATTCCTTTGGAAGGAAATACAAGTTACTGGTAAGTATGCTTAGAATTACTTTCCAGGGTCAGTGCTGGACTAAAAGAAACAGCCCTGGGTTCTCTCCCGAGAACAGGTGAGTAAATTGGAATTCATAGTTTGACTGATTCTAGAGGAATATTTGTACGTTTCAAAAATGGACACTTAGAAACTTTTCTGTTGAAAAACACACAATGGATTCCTATGGAAGGAAATACAAGTTACTGGTAAGTACTCTTAGAATTACTTTCCAGGGTCAGTGCTGGGCTAAAAGATGCAGCACTGGGTTCTCTACTGATAACAGGTGAGTAAATCGGAATTCATAGTTCGGCTGATTTAAGTGGAATATGTGTACGTTTCAAAAATGGACACTTAGAAACTTTTCTGCTGAAGACCACACAATGGATTCCTCTGGAAGGATATACAAGTTACTGGTAAGTACGCTTAGAATTACTTTTCAGGGTCAGTGCTGGGCTAAAAGATGCAGCCCTGGGTTCTCTCCTGATAACAGGTGAGTAAATCGGAATTTGTAGTTTTGCTGATTTTAGAGGAAAATTTTTACGTTTCATAAATGGACACTTAGAAACTTTTCTGCTGAAAACCACACAATGGATTCCTATGGAAGGAAATAAAAGTTACTGGTAAGTACGCTTAGAATTACTTTCCAGGGTCAGTGCAGGGCTAAAAGATGCAGCACTGGGTTCTCTTCTGATAACAGGTGAGTAAATCGGAATTCGTAGTACGGCTGATTTTAAAGGTATATATGTACGTTTCAAAAATAGACACTTAGAAACTTTTCTGCTGAAAACCACACAATGGATTCCTATGGAAGGAAATACAAGTTACTGGTAAGTACTCTTAGAATTACTTTCCAGGGTCAGTGCTGGACTAAAAGTAACAGCACTGGGTTCTCTCCCGATAACAGGTGAGTAAATCGGAATCCATAGATTGACTGATTCTAGAGGAATATTTGTACGTTTCAAAAATGGACACTTAGAACTTTTCTGTTGAAAAACACACAATGGATTCCTATGGAAGGAAATACAAGTTACTGGTAAGTACGCTTAGAATTACTTTCCAGGGTCAGTGCTGGGCTAAAAGATGCAGCACTGGGTTCTCTCCTGATAACAGGTGAGTAAATCGGAATTCATAGTTCGACTGATTTTCGAGGAATATTTGTACGTTTCAAAAAAGGACAGTTAGAAACTTTTCTGGTGAAAACCACACAATGGATTCCTATGGCAGGAAATATAAGTTACTGGTAAGTATACTTAGAATTACTTTTCAGGGTCAGTGCTGGGATAAAAGATGCAGCACTGGGTTCTCTCCTGAAAACAGGTGAGTAAATCGGAATTTGTAGTTCGACTGATTTTAGAGGAATATTTTTACATTTCAAAAATGGACACTTAGAAACTTTTCTGATGAAGACCACACAATGGATTCCTATGGAAGGAAATACAAGTTACTGGTAAGTACGCTTAGAATTACTTTCCAGGGTCAGTGCTGGTCTTAAAGATGCAGCACTGGGTTCTATCCTGATAACAGGTGAGTAAATCAGAATGTGTAGTTCGACTGATTTTAGAGGAATATTTGTACATTCAAAAAATGGACACTTAGAAACTTTTCTGATGAAGACCACACAATGGATTCCTATGGAAGGAAATACAAGTTACTGGTAAGTACTCTTAGAATTACTTTCCAGGGTCAGTGCTGGGCTAAAAAATGCAGCACTGGGTTCTCTCCTGATAACAGGTGAGTAAATCGGAATTCATAGTTCGACTGACTTTCGAGGAATATTTGTGCGTTTCAAAAATGGACACTTGGAAACTTCTCTGGTGAAAACCACACAATGGATTCCTATGGAAGGAAATACAAATTACTGGTAAGTACGCTTAGAATTATGTTTCAGGGTCAGTGCTGGGCTAACAGATGCAGCCCTGGGTTCTCTCCTGATAACAGGTGTGTAAATCGCAATTCGTAGTTTGGCTGATTTTAGAGGAATATTTGTGCATTTCAAAAATGGACACTTAGAAACTTTTCTGCTGAAAACCACACAATGGATTCCTATGGAAGGAAATACAAGTTATTGGTAAGTACGCTTAGAATTATTTTCCAGGGTCAGTGCTGGGCTAAAAGATGCAGCACTGGGTTCTATCCTGATAACAGGTGAGTAAATCGGAATTCGTAGTTCGGCTGATTTTATAGGAATATTCGTACGTTTCAAAAATGTACACTTAGAAACTTTTCTGGTGAAAACCACACAATGGATTCCTAAGAAAGGAAATACAAGTTACTGGTAGGTACGCTTAGAAATACTTTTCGGGGACAGTACTGGGCTAAAAGATGCAGCACTGGGTTCCCTCCTGATAACAGGTGAGTAAATCGGAATTCATAGTTCGGTTGATTTTAGAGGAAAATTTGTACGTTTCAACAATGGATACTTAGAAACTTTTCTGATGAAGACCACACAATGGATTCCTATGGAAGGAAATACAAGTTACTGGTAAGTACTCTTAGAATTACTTTCCAGGGTCAGTGCTGGGCTAAAAAATGCAGCACTGGGTTCTCTCCTGATAACAGGTGATTAAATCGGAATTCGTAGTTCGACTGACTTTCGAGGAATATTTGTGCGTTTCAAAAATGGACACTTAGAAACTTTTCTGGTGAAAACCACACAATGGATTCCTATGGAAGGAAATACAAGTTACTGGTAAGTACACTTAGAATTACATTTCAGGGTCAGTGCTGTGCTAACAGATGCAGCCCTGGGTTCTCTCCTGATAACAGGTGAGTAAAGCGGACTTCATAGTTTGACTGATTTTAGAGGAATATTTATACGTTTCAAAAATGGACACTTTGAAACTTTTCTGTTGAAAAACACACAATGGATTCCTATGGAAGGAAATACAAGTTACTGGTAAGTACGCTTAGAATTACTTTCCAGGGTCAGTGCTGGGCTAAAAGATGCAGCACTGGGTTCTCTCCTGATAACAGGTGAGTAAATCGGAATTCATAGTTCGACTGATTTTCGAGGAATATTTGTACGTTTCAAAAATGGACACTTAGAAACTTTTCTGCTGAAAACCACACAATGGATTCCTAAGGAAGGAAATACAAGTTACTGGTAAGTACGCTTAGAATTACTTTTCAGGGTCAGTGCTGGGCTAAAAGATGCAGCACTTGGTTCTCTACTGATAACAGGTGAGTAAATCGGAATTCATAGTTCGGCTGATTTAAGTGGAATATGTGTACATTTCAAAAATGGACACTTAGAAACTTTTCTGCTGAAGACCACACAATGGATTCCTATGGAAGGAAATACAAGTTACTGGTAAGTACGCTTAGAATTACTTTTCAGGGTCAGTGCTGGGCTAAAAGATGCAGCCCTGGGTTCTCTCCTGATAACAGGTGAGTAAATCGGAATTTGTAGTTTTGCTGATTTTAGAGGAAAATTTTTACGTTTCATAAATGGACACTTAGAAACTTTTCTGCTGAAAACCACACAATGGATTCCTATGGAAGGAAATACAAGTTACTGGTAAGTATGCTTAGAATTACTTTTCAGCGTAAGTGCTTGGCTAACAGATGCAGCCCTGGGTTCTCTCCTGATAACAGGTGAGTAAATTGGAATTCGTAGTTCGGCAGATTTTAGAGGAATATTTGTGCGTTTCAAAAATGGACACTTAGAAACTTTTCTGCTGAAAACCACATAATGCATTTCTATGGAAGGAAATACAAGTTACTGGTAAGTATGCTTAGAATTACTTTCCAGGGTCAGTGCTGGTCTAAAAGATGCAGCACTGGGTTCTCTCCTGATAACAGGTGAGTAAATCAGAATTCGTAGTTCGGCTGATTTTAGAGGAATATTTGTATGTTTCAAAAATGTACACTTAGAAACTTTTCTGCTGAAAACCACACAATGGATTCCTATGGAAGGAAATACAAGTTACTGGTAAGTACGCTTAGAATTACATTTCAGGGTCAGTGCTGGGCTAACAGATGCAGCCCTGGGTTCTCTCCTGATAACAGGTGAGTAAAGCGGACTTCATAGTTTGACTGATTTTAGAGGAATATTTATACGTTTCAAAAATGGACACTTTGAAACTTTTCTGCTGAAACCACACAATGGATTCCTTTGGAAGGAAATACAAGTTACTGGTAAGTATGCTTAGAATTACTTTCCAGGGTCAGTGCTGGACTAAAAGAAACAGCCCTGGGTTCTCTCCCGAGAACAGGTGAGTAAATTGGAATTCATATTTTGACTGATTCTAGAGGAATATTTGTACGTTTCAAAAATGGACACTTAGAAACTTTTCTGTTGAAAAACACACAATGGATTCCTATGGAAGGAAATACAAGTTACTGGTAAGTACTCTTAGAATTACTTTCCAGGGTCAGTGCTGGGCTAAAAGATGCAGCACTGGGTTCTCTACTGATAACAGGTGAGTAAATCGGAATTCATAGTTCGGCTGATTTAAGTGGAATATGTGTACGTTTCAAAAATGGACACTTAGAAACTTTTCTGCTGAAGACCACACAATGGATTCCTCTGGAAGGAAATACAAGTTACTGGTAAGTACTCTTAGAATTACTTTCCAGGGTCAGTGCTGGACTAAAAGTAACAGCACTGGGTTCTCTCCCGATAACAGGTGAGTAAATCGGAATCCATAGATTGACTGATTCTAGAGGAATATTTGTACGTTTCAAAAATGGACACTTAGAACTTTTCTGTTGAAAAACACACAATGGATTCCTATGGAAGGAAATACAAGTTACTGGTAAGTACGCTTAGAATTACTTTCCAGGGTCAGTGCTGGGCTAAAAGATGCAGAACTGGGTTCTCTCCTGATAACAGGTGAGTAAATCGGAATTCATAGTTCGACTGATTTTCGAGGAATATTTGTACGTTTCAAAAAAGGACAGTTAGAAACTTTTCTGGTGAAAACCACACAATGGATTCCTATGGCAGGAAATATAAGTTACTGGTAAGTATACTTAGAATTACTTTTCAGGGTCAGTGCTGGGATAAAAGATGCAGCACTGGGTTCTCTCCTGAAAACAGGTGAGTAAATCGGAATTTGTAGTTCGACTGATTTTAGAGGAATATTTTTACATTTCAAAAATGGACACTTAGAAACTTTTCTGATGAAGACCACACAATGGATTCCTATGGAAGGAAATACAAGTTACTGGTAAGTACGCTTAGAATTACTTTCCAGGGTCAGTGCTGGTCTTAAAGATGCAGCACTGGGTTCTATCCTGATAACAGGTGAGTAAATCAGAATGTGTAGTTCGACTGATTTTAGAGGAATATTTGTACATTCAAAAAATGGACACTTTGAAACTTTTCTGATGAAGACCACACAATGGATTCCTATGGAAGGAAATACAAGTTACTGGTAAGTACTCTTAGAATTACTTTCCAGGGTCAGTGCTGGGCTAAAAAATGCAGCACTGGGTTCTCTCCTGATAACAGGTGAGTAAATCGGAATTCATAGTTCGACTGACTTTCGAGGAATATTTGTGCGTTTCAAAAATGGACACTTGGAAACTTTTCTGGTGAAAACCACACAATGGATTCCTATGGAAGCAAATACAAATTACTGGTAAGTACGCTTAGAATTATGTTTCAGGGTCAGTGCTGGGCTACCAGATGCAGCCCTGGGTTCTCTCCTGATAACAGGTGTGTAAATCGCAATTCGTAGTTTGGCTGATTTTAGAGGAATATTTGTGCATTTCAAAAATGGACACTTAGAAACTTTTCTGCTGAAAACCACATAATGCATTTCTATGGAAGGAAATACAAGTTACTGGTAAGTACGCTTAGAATTACTTTCCAGGGTCAGTGCTGGTCTAAAAGATGCAGCACTGGGTTCTCTCCTGATAACAGGTGAGTAAATCAGAATTCGTAGTTCGGCTGATTTTAGAGGAATATTTGTATGTTTCAAAAATGTACACTTAGAAACTTTTCTTCTGAAAACCACACAATGGATTCCTATTGAAGGAAATACAAGTTACTGGTAAGTACGCTTAGAATTACATTTCAGGGTCAGTGCTGGGCTAACAGATGCAGCCCTGGGTTCTCTCCTGATAACAGGTGAGTAAAGCGGACTTCATAGTTTGACTGATTTTAGAGGAATATTTATACGTTTCAAAAATGGACACTTTGAAACTTTTCTGCTGAAACCACACAATGGATTCCTTTGGAAGGAAATACAAGTTACTGGTAAGTATGCTTAGAATTACTTTCCAGGGTCAGTGCTGGACTAAAAGAAACAGCACTGGGTTCTCTCCCGATAACAGGTGAGTAAATTGGAATTCATAGTTTGACTGATTCTAGAGGAATATTTGTACGTTTCAAAAATGGACACTTAGAAACTTTTCTGTTGAAAAACACACAATGGATTCCTATGGAAGGAAATACAAGTTACTGGTAAGTACTCTTAGAATTACTTTCCAGGGTCAGTGCTGGGCTAAAAGATGCAGCACTGGGTTCTCTACTGATAACAGGTGAGTAAATCGGAATTCATAGTTCGGCTGATTTAAGTGGAATATGTGTACGTTTCAAAAATGGACACTTAGAAACTTTTCTGCTGAAGACCACACAATAGATTCCTCTGGAAGGAAATACAAGTTACTGGTAAGTACGCTTAGAATTACTTTTCAGGGTCAGTGCTGGGCTAAAAGATGCAGCCCTGGGTTCTCTCCTGATAACAGGTGAGTAAATCGGAAATTGTAGTTTTGCTGATTTTAGAGGAAAATTTTTACGTTTCATAAATGGACACTTAGAAACTTTTCTGCTGAAAACCACACAATGGATTCCTATGGAAGGAAATAAAAGTTACTGGTAAGTACGCTTAGAATTACTTTCCAGGGTCAGTGCAGGGCTAAAAGATGCAGCACTGGGTTCTCTCCTGATAACAGGTGAGTAAATCGGAATTCATAGTACGGCTGATTTTAAAGGTATATATGTACGTTTCAAAAATGGACACTTAGAAACTTTTCTGCTGAAAACCACACAATGGATTCCTATGGAAGGAAATACAAGCTACTGGTAAGCACGATTAGAATTACTTTTCAGGGTCAGTGCTGGGCTAACAGATGCAGCCCTGGGTTCTCCCCTGATAATAGGTGAGCAAATCGGAATTCGTAGTTCGGCTGATTTTAGAGGAATATTTGTATGTTTCAAAAATGGAAACTTAGAAACTTTTCTGCTGAAAACCACACATTGGATTCCTAAGGAAGGAAATACAAGTTACTGGTAAGTACGCTTAGAATTACTTTTCAGGGTCAGTGCTGGGCTAAAAGATGCAGCACTGGGTTCTCTACTGATAACAGGTGAGTAAATCGGAATTCATAGTTCGGCTGATTTAAGTGGAATATGAGTACGTTTCAAAAATGGACACTTAGAAACTTTTCTGCTGAAAACCACACAATGGATTCCTCTGGAAGGAAATACAAGTTACTCGTAAGTACGCTTAGAATTACTTTTCAGGGTCAGTGCTGGGCTAAAAGATGCAGCCCTGGGTTCTCTCCTGATCACAGGTGAGTAAATCGGAATTTGTAGTTTTGCTGATTTTAGAGGAAAATTTTTACGTTTCATAAATGGACACTTAGAAACTTTTCTGCTGAAAACCACACAATGGATTCCTATGGAAGGAAATAAAAGTTACTGGTAAGTACGCTTAGAATTACTTTCCAGGGTCAGTGCTGGGCTAAAAGATGCAGCACTGGGTTCTCTACTGATAACAGGTGAGTACATCGGAATTCGTAGTACGGCTGATTTTAAAGGTATATATGTACGTTTCAAAAATAGACACTTAGAAACTTTTCTGCTGAAAACCACACAATGGATTCCTATGGAAGGAAATACAAGTTACTGGTAAGTACTCTTAGAATTACTTTCCAGGGTCAGTGCTGGACTAAAAGAAACAGCACTGGGTTCTCTCCCGATAACAGGTGAGTAAATCGGAATCCATAGATTGACTGATTCTAGAGGAATATTTGTACGTTTCAAAAATGGACACTTAGAACTTTTCTGTTGAAAAACACACAATGGATTCCTATGGAAGGAAATACAAGTTACTGGTAAGTACGCTTAGAATTACTTTCCAGGGTCAGTGCTGGGCTAAAAGATGCAGCACTGGGTTCTCTCCTGATAACAGGTGAGTAAATCGGAATTCATAGTTCGACTGATTTTCGAGGAATATTTGTACGTTTCAAAAAAGGACAGTTAGAAACTTTTCTGGTGAAAACCACACAATGGATTCCTATGGCAGGAAATATAAGTTACTGGTAAGTACGCTTAGAATTACTTTTCAGGGTCAGTGCTGGGATAAAAGATGCAGCACTGGGTTCTCTCCTGAAAACAGGTGAGTAAATCGGAATTTGTAGTTCGACTGATTTTAGAGGAATATTTTTACATTTCAAAAATGGACACTTAGAAACTTTTCTGATGAAGACCACACAATGGATTCCTATGGAAGGAAATACAAGTTACTGGTAAGTACGCTTAGAATTACTTTCCAGGGTCAGTGCTGGTCTTAAAGATGCAGCACTGGGTTCTATCCTGATAACAGGTGAATAAATCAGAATGTGTAGTTCGACTGATTTTAGAGGAATATTTGTACATTCAAAAAATGGACACTTAGAAACTTTTCTGATGAAGACCACACAATGGATTCCTATGGAAGGAAATACAAGTTACTGGTAAGTACTCTTAGAATTACTTTCCAGGGTCAGTGCTGGGCTAAAAAATGCAGCACTGGGTTCTCTCCTGATAACAGGTGAGTAAATCGGAATTCATAGTTCGACTGACTTTCGAGGAATATTTGTGCGTTTCAAAAATGGACACTTGGAAACTTCTCTGGTGAAAACCACACAATGGATTCCTATGGAAGGAAATACAAATTACTGGTAAGTACGCTTAGAATTATGTTTCAGGGTCAGTGCTGGGCTAACAGATGCAGCCCTGGGTTCTCTCCTGATAACAGGTGTGTAAATCGCAATTCGTAGTTTGGCTGATTTTATAGGAATATTCGTACGTTTCAAAAATGTACACTTAGAAACTTTTCTGGTGAAAACCACACAATGGATTCCTAAGAAAGGAAATACAAGTTACTGGTAGGTACGCTTAGAAATACTTTTCGGGGACAGTACTGGGCTAAAAGATGCAGCACTGGGTTCCCTCCTGATAACAGGTGAGTAAATCGGAATTCATAGTTCGGTTGATTTTAGAGGAAAATTTGTACGTGTCAACAATGGATACTTAGAAACTTTTCTGCTGAAAACCATACAATGGATTTCTATGGAAGGAAATACAAGTTACTGGTAAGTACGCTTAGAATTACTTTCCAGGGCCAGTGCTGGTCTAAAAGATGCAGCACTGGGTTCTCTCCCGATAACAGGTGAGTAAATCGGAATTTGTAGTTCGACTGATTTTAGAGGAATATTTTTACATTTCAAAAATGGACACTTAAAAACTTTTCTGATGAAGACCACACAATGGATTCCTATGGAAGGAAATACAAGTTACTGGTAAGTACTCTTAGAATTACTTTCCAGGGTCAGTGCTGGGCTAAAAAATGCAGCACTGGGTTCTCTCCTGATAACAGGTGATTAAATCGGAATTCATAGTTCGACTGACTTTCGAGGAATATTTGTGCGTTTCAAAAATGGACACTTAGAAACTTTTCTGGTGAAAACCACACAATGGATTCCTATGGAAGGAAATACAAGTTACTGGTAAGTACACTTAGAATTACATTTCAGGGTCAGTGCTGTGCTAACAGATGCAGCCCTGGGTTCTCTCCTGATAACAGGTGAGTAAAGCGGACTTCATAGTTTGACTGATTTTAGAGGAATATTTATACGTTTCAAAAATGGACACTTTGAAACTTTTCTGTTGAAAAACACACAATGGATTCCTATGGAAGGAAATACAAGTTACTGGTAAGTACGCTTAGAATTACTTTCCAGGGTCAGTGCTGGGCTAAAAGATGCAGCACTGGGTTCTCTCCTGATAACAGGTGAGTAAATCGGAATTCATAGTTCGACTGATTTTCGAGGAATATTTGTACGTTTCAAAAATGGACACTTAGAAACTTTTCTGCTGAAAACCACACAATGGATTCCTAAGGAAGGAAATACAAGTTACTGGTAAGTACGCTTAGAATTACTTTTCAGGGTCAGTGCTGGGCTAAAAGATGCAGCACTTGGTTCTCTACTGATAACAGGTGAGTAAATCGGAATTCATAGTTCGGCTGATTTAAGTGGAATATGTGTACGTTTCAAAAATGGACACTTAGAAACTTTTCTGCTGAAGACCACACAATGGATTCCTATGGAAGGAAATACAAGTTACTGGTAAGTACGCTTAGAATTACTTTTCAGGGTCAGTGCTGGGCTAAAAGATGCAGCCCTGGGTTCTCTCCTGATAACAGGTGAGTAAATCGGAATTTGTAGTTTTGCTGATTTTAGAGGAAAATTTTTACGTTTCATAAATGGACACTTAGAAACTTTTCTGCTGAAAACCACACAATGGATTCCTATGGAAGCAAATACAAGTTACTGGTAAGTATGCTTAGAATTACTTTTCAGCGTAAGTGCTTGGCTAACAGATGCAGCCCTGGGTTCTCTCCTGATAACAGGTGAGTAAATTGGAATTCGTAGTTCGGCAGATTTTAGAGGAATATTTGTGCGTTTCAAAAATGGACACTTAGAAACTTTTCTGCTGAAAACCACATAATGCATTTCTATGGAAGGAAATACAAGTTACTGGTAAGTATGCTTAGAATTACTTTCCAGGGTCAGTGCTGGTCTAAAAGATGCAGCACTGGGTTCTCTCCTGATAACAGGTGAGTAAATCAGAATTCGTAGTTCGGCTGATTTTAGAGGAATATTTGTATGTTTCAAAAATGTACACTTAGAAACTTTTCTGCTGAAAACCACACAATGGATTCCTATGGAAGGAAATACAAGTTACTGGTAAGTACGCTTAGAATTACATTTCAGGGTCAGTGCTGGGCTAACAGATGCAGCCCTGGGTTCTCTCCTGATAACAGGTGAGTAAAGCGGACTTCATAGTTTGACTGATTTTAGAGGAATATTTATACGTTTCAAAAATGGACACTTTGAAACTTTTCTGCTGAAACCACACAATGGATTCCTTTGGAAGGAAATACAAGTTACTGGTAAGTATGCTTAGAATTACTTTCCAGGGTCAGTGCTGGACTAAAAGAAACAGCCCTGGGTTCTCTCCCGAGAACAGGTGAGTAAATTGGAATTCGTAGTTTGACTGATTCTAGAGGAATATTTGTACGTTTCAAAAATGGACACTTAGAAACTTTTCTGTTGAAAAACACACAATGGATTCCTATGGAAGGAAATACAAGTTACTGGTAAGTACTCTTAGAATTACTTTCCAGGGTCAGTGCTGGGCTAAAAGATGCAGCACTGGGTTCTCTACTGATAACAGGTGAGTAAATCGGAATTCATAGTTCGGCTGATTTAAGTGGAATATGTGTACGTTTCAAAAATGGACACTTAGAAACTTTTCTGCTGAAGACCACACAATGGATTCCTCTGGAAGGATATACAAGTTACTGGTAAGTACGCTTAGAATTACTTTTCAGGGTCAGTGCTGGGCTAAAAGATGCAGCCCTGGGTTCTCTCCTGATAACAGGTGAGTAAATCGGAATTTGTAGTTTTGCTGATTTTAGAGGAAAATTTTTACGTTTCATAAATGGACACTTAGAAACTTTTCTGCTGAAACCACACAATGGATTCCTTTGGAAGGAAATACAAGTTACTGGTAAGTATGCTTAGAATTACTTTCCAGGGTCAGTGCTGGGCTAAAAAATGCAGCACTGGGTTCTCTTCTGATAACAGGTGAGTAAATCGGAATTCGTAGTACGGCTGATTTTAAAGGTATATATGTACGTTTCAAAAATAGACACTTAGAAACTTTTCTGCTGAAAACCACACAATGGATTCCTATGGAAGGAAATACAAGTTACTGGTAAGTACTCTTAGAATTACTTTCCAGGGTCAGTGCTGGACTAAAAGTAACAGCACTGGGTTCTCTCCCGATAACAGGTGAGTAAATCGGAATCCATAGATTGACTGATTCTAGAGGAATATTTGTATGTTTCAAAAATGGACACTTAGAACTTTTCTGTTGAAAAACACACAATGGATTCCTATGGAAGGAAATACAAGTTACTGGTAAGTACGCTTAGAATTACTTTCCAGGGTCAGTGCTGGGCTAAAAGATGCAGCACTGGGTTCTCTCCTGATAACAGGTGAGTAAATCGGAATTCATAGTTCGACTGATTTTCGAGGAATATTTGTACGTTTCAAAAAAGGACAGTTAGAAACTTTTCTGGTGAAAACCACACAATGGATTCCTATGGCAGGAAATATAAGTTACTGGTAAGTATACTTAGAATTACTTTTCAGGGTCAGTGCTGGGATAAAAGATGCAGCACTGGGTTCTCTCCTGAAAACAGGTGAGTAAATCGGAATTTGTAGTTCGACTGATTTTAGAGGAATATTTTTACATTTCAAAAATGGACACTTAGAAACTTTTCTGATGAAGACCACACAATGGATTCCTATGGAAGGAAATACAAGTTACTGGTAAGTACGCTTAGAATTACTTTCCAGGGTCAGTGCTGGTCTTAAAGATGCAGCACTGGGTTCTATCCTGATAACAGGTGAGTAAATCAGAATGTGTAGTTCGACTGATTTTAGAGGAATATTTGTACATTCAAAAAATGGACACTTTGAAACTTTTCTGATGAAGACCACACAATGGATTCCTATGGAAGGAAATACAAGTTACTGGTAAGTACTCTTAGAATTACTTTCCAGGGTCAGTGCTGGGCTAAAAAATGCAGCACTGGGTTCTCTCCTGATAACAGGTGAGTAAATCGGAATTCATAGTTCGACTGACTTTCGAGGAATATTTGTGCGTTTCAAAAATGGACACTTGGAAACTTTTCTGGTGAAAACCACACAATGGATTCCTATGGAAGCAAATACAAATTACTTTTAAGTACGCTTAGAATTATGTTTCAGGGTCAGTGCTGGGCTACCAGATGCAGCCCTGGGTTCTCTCCTGATAACAGGTGTGTAAATCGCAATTCGTAGTTTGGCTGATTTTAGAGGAATATTTGTGCATTTCAAAAATGGACACTTAGAAACTTTTCTGCTGAAAACCACATAATGCATTTCTATGGAAGGAAATACAAGTTACTGGTAAGTACGCTTAGAATTACTTTCCAGGGTCAGTGCTGGTCTAAAAGATGCAGCACTGGGTTCTCTCCTGATAACAGGTGAGTAAATCAGAATTCGTAGTTCGGCTGATTTTAGAGGAATATTTGTATGTTTCAAAAATGTACACTTAGAAACTTTTCTTCTGAAAACCACACAATGGATTCCTATGGAAGGAAATACAAGTTACTGGTAAGTACGCTTAGAATTACATTTCAGGGTCAGTGCTGGGCTAACAGATGCAGCCCTGGGTTCTCTCCTGATAACAGGTGAGTAAAGCGGACTTCATAGTTTGACTGATTTTAGAGGAATATTTATACGTTTCAAAAATGGACACTTTGAAACTTTTCTGCTGAAACCACACAATGGATTCCTTTGGAAGGAAATACAAGTTACTGGTAAGTATGCTTAGAATTACTTTCCAGGGTCAGTGCTGGACTAAAAGAAACAGCACTGGGTTCTCTCCCGATAACAGGTGAGTAAATTGGAATTCATAGTTTGACTGATTCTAGAGGAATATTTGTACGTTTCAAAAATGGACACTTAGAAACTTTTCTGTTGAAAAACACACAATGGATTCCTATGGAAGGAAATACAAGTTACTGGTAAGTACTCTTAGAATTACTTTCCAGGGTCAGTGCTGGGCTAAAAGATGCAGCACTGGGTTCTCTACTGATAACAGGTGAGTAAATCGGAATTCATAGTTCGGCTGATTTAAGTGGAATATGTGTACGTTTCAAAAATGGACACTTAGAAACTTTTCTGCTGAAGACCACACAATAGATTCCTCTGGAAGGAAATACAAGTTACTGGTAAGTACGCTTAGAATTACTTTTCAGGGTCAGTGCTGGGCTAAAAGATGCAGCCCTGGGTTCTCTCCTGATAACAGGTGAGTAAATCGGAAATTGTAGTTTTGCTGATTTTAGAGGAAAATTTTTACGTTTCATAAATGGACACTTAGAAACTTTTCTGCTGAAAACCACACAATGGATTCCTATGGAAGGAAATAAAAGTTACTGGTAAGTACGCTTAGAATTACTTTCCAGGGTCAGTGCAGGGCTAAAAGATGCAGCACTGGGTTCTCTCCTGATAACAGGTGAGTAAATCGGAATTCGTAGTACGGCTGATTTTAAAGGTATATATGTACGTTTCAAAAATGGACACTTAGAAACTTTTCTGCTGAAAACCACACAATGGATTCCTATGGAAGGAAATACAAGCTACTGGTAAGCACGATTAGAATTACTTTTCAGGGTCAGTGCTGGGCTAACAGATGCAGCCCTGGGTTCTCCCCTGATAATAGGTGAGCAAATCGGAATTCGTAGTTCGGCTGATTTTAGAGGAATATTTGTATGTTTCAAAAATGGAAACTTAGAAACTTTTCTGCTGAAAACCACACAATGGATTCCTAAGGAAGGAAATACAAGTTACTGGTAAGTACGCTTAGAATTACTTTTCAGGGTCAGTGCTGGGCTAAAAGATGCAGCACTGGGTTCTCTACTGATAACAGGTGAGTAAATCGGAATTCATAGTTCGGCTGATTTAAGTGGAATATGAGTACGTTTCAAAAATGGACACTTAGAAACTTTTCTGCTGAAAACCACACAATGGATTCCTCTGGAAGGAAATACAAGTTACTCGTAAGTACGCTTAGAATTACTTTTCAGGGTCAGTGCTGGGCTAAAAGATGCAGCCCTGGGTTCTCTCCTGATCACAGGTGAGTAAATCGGAATTTGTAGTTTTGCTGATTTTAGAGGAAAATTTTTACGTTTCATAAATGGACACTTAGAAACTTTTCTGCTGAAAACCACACAATGGATTCCTATGGAAGGAAATAAAAGTTACTGGTAAGTACGCTTAGAATTACTTTCCAGGGTCAGTGCAGGGCTAAAAGATGCAGCACTGGGTTCTCTCCTGATAACAGGTGAGTAAATCGGAATTCGTAGTACGGCTGATTTTAAAGGTATATATGTACGTTTCAAAAATGGACACTTAGAAACTTTTCTGCTGAAAACCACACAATGGATTCCTATGGAAGGAAATACAAGTTATAGGTAAGTATGCTTAGAATTACTTTTCAGGGTCAGTGCTGGGCTAACAGATGCAGCCCTGGGTTCTCCCCTGATAACAGGTGAGTAAATCGGAATTCATAGTTCGGCTGATTTTAGAGGAATATTTTTGTGCGTTTCAAAAATGGACAATTAGAAACTTTTCTGCTGAAAACCACACAATGCATTTCTATGGAAGGAAATACAAGTTACTGGTAAGTATGCTTAGAATTACTTTCCAGGGTCAGTGCTGGTCTAAAAGATGCAGCACTGGGTTCTCTCCTGATAACAGGTGAGTAAATCAGAATTCGTAGTTCGGCTGATTTTAGAGGAATATTTGTATGTTTCAAAAATGTACACTTAGAAACTTTTCTGCTGAAAACCACACAATGGATTCCTATGGAAGGAAATACAAGTTACTGGTAAGTACGCTTAGAATTACATTTCAGGGTCAGTGCTGGGCTAACAGATGCAGCCCTGGGTTCTCTCCTGATAACAGGTGAGTAAAGCGGACTTCATAGTTTGACTGATTTTAGAGGAATATTTATACGTTTCAAAAATGGACACTTTGAAACTTTTCTGCTGAAACCACACAATAGATTAATTTGGAAGGAAATACAAGTTACTGGTAAGTATGCTTAGAATTACTTTCCAGGGTCAGTGCTGGACTAAAAGAAACAGCCCTGGGTTCTCTCCCGAGAACAGGTGAGTAAATTGGAATTCATAGTTTGACTGATTCTAGAGGAATATTTGTACGTTTCAAAAATGGACACTTAGAAACTTTTCTGTTGAAAAACACACAATGGATTCCTATGGAAGGAAATACAAGTTACTGGTAAGTACTCTTAGAATTACTTTCCAGGGTCAGTGCTGGGCTAAAAGATGCAGCACTGGGTTCTCTACTGATAACAGGTGAGTAAATCGGAATTCATAGTTCGGCTGATTTAAGTGGAATATGTGTACGTTTCAAAAATGGACACTTAGAAACTTTTCTGCTGAAGACCACACAATGGATTCCTCTGGAAGGATATACAAGTTACTGGTAAGTACGCTTAGAATTACTTTTCAGGGTCAGTGCTGGGCTAAAAGATGCAGCCCTGGGTTCTCTCCTGATAACAGGTGAGTAAATCGGAATTTGTAGTTTTGCTGATTTTAGAGGAAAATTTTTACGTTTCATAAATGGACACTTAGAAACTTTTCTGCTGAAAACCACACAATGGATTCCTATGGAAGGAAATAAAAGTTACTGGTAAGTACGCTTAGAATTACTTTCCAGGGTCAGTGCAGGGCTAAAAGATGCAGCACTGGGTTCTCTTCTGATAACAGGTGAGTAAATCGGAATTCGTAGTACGGCTGATTTTAAAGGTATATATGTACGTTTCAAAAATAGACACTTAGAAACTTTTCTGCTGAAAACCACACAATGGATTCCTATGGAAGGAAATACAAGTTACTGGTAAGTACTCTTAGAATTACTTTCCAGGGTCAGTGCTGGACTAAAAGTAACAGCACTGGGTTCTCTCCCGATAACAGGTGAGTAAATCGGAATCCATAGATTGACTGATTCTAGAGGAATATTTGTACGTTTCAAAAATGGACACTTAGAACTTTTCTGTTGAAAAACACACAATGGATTCCTATGGAAGGAAATACAAGTTACTGGTAAGTACGCTTAGAATTACTTTCCAGGGTCAGTGCTGGGCTAAAAGATGCAGCACTGGGTTCTCTCCTGATAACAGGTGAGTAAATCGGAATTCATAGTTCGACTGATTTTCGAGGAATATTTGTACGTTTCAAAAAAGGACAGTTAGAAACTTTTCTGGTGAAAACCACACAATGGATTCCTATGGCAGGAAATATAAGTTACTGGTAAGTATACTTAGAATTACTTTTCAGGGTCAGTGCTGGGATAAAAGATGCAGCACTGGGTTCTCTCCTGAAAACAGGTGAGTAAATCGGAATTTGTAGTTCGACTGATTTTAGAGGAATATTTTTACATTTCAAAAATGGACACTTAGAAACTTTTCTGATGAAGACCACACAATGGATTCCTATGGAAGGAAATACAAGTTACTGGTAAGTACGCTTAGAATTACTTTCCAGGGTCAGTGCTGGTCTTAAAGATGCAGCACTGGGTTCTATCCTGATAACAGGTGAGTAAATCAGAATGTGTAGTTCGACTGATTTTAGAGGAATATTTGTACATTCAAAAAATGGACACTTTGAAACTTTTCTGATGAAGACCACACAATGGATTCCTATGGAAGGAAATACAAGTTACTGGTAAGTACTCTTAGAATTACTTTCCAGGGTCAGTGCTGGGCTAAAAAATGCAGCACTGGGTTCTCTCCGGATAACAGGTGAGTAAATCGGAATTCATAGTTCGACTGACTTTCGAGGAATATTTGTGCGTTTCAAAAATGGACACTTGGAAACTTTTCTGGTGAAAACCACACAATGGATTCCTATGGAAGCAAATACAAATTACTGGTAAGTACGCTTAGAATTATGTTTCAGGGTCAGTGCTGGGCTACCAGATGCAGCCCTGGGTTCTCTCCTGATAACAGGTGTGTAAATCGCAATTCGTAGTTTGGCTGATTTTAGAGGAATATTTGTGCATTTCAAAAATGGACACTTAGAAACTTTTCTGCTGAAAACCACATAATGCATTTCTATGGAAGGAAATACAAGTTACTGGTAAGTACGCTTAGAATTACTTTCCAGGGTCAGTGCTGGTCTAAAAGATGCAGCACTGGGTTCTCTCCTGATAACAGGTGAGTAAATCAGAATTCGTAGTTCGGCTGATTTTAGAGGAATATTTGTATGTTTCAAAAATGTACACTTAGAAACTTTTCTTCTGAAAACCACACAATGGATTCCTATGGAAGGAAATACAAGTTACTGGTAAGTATGCTTAGAATTACATTTCAGGGTCAGTGCTGGGCTAACAGATGCAGCCCTGGGTTCTCTCCTGATAACAGGTGAGTAAAGCGGACTTCATAGTTTGACTGATTTTAGAGGAATATTTATACGTTTCAAAAATGGACACTTTGAAACTTTTCTGCTGAAACCACACAATGGATTCCTTTGGAAGGAAATACAAGTTACTGGTAAGTATGCTTAGAATTACTTTCCAGGGTCAGTGCTGGACTAAAAGAAACAGCACTGGGTTCTCTCCCGATAACAGGTGAGTAAATTGGAATTCATAGTTTGACTGATTCTAGAGGAATATTTGTACGTTTCAAAAATGGACACTTAGAAACTTTTCTGTTGAAAAACACACAATGGATTCCTATGGAAGGAAATACAAGTTACTGGTAAGTACTCTTAGAATTACTTTCCAGGGTCAGTGCTGGGCTAAAAGATGCAGCACTGGGTTCTCTACTGATAACAGGTGAGTAAATCGGAATTCATAGTTCGGCTGATTTAAGTGGAATATGTGTACGTTTCAAAAATGGACACTTAGAAACTTTTCTGCTGAAGACCACACAATAGATTCCTCTGGAAGGAAATACAAGTTACTGGTAAGTACGCTTAGAATTACTTTTCAGGGTCAGTGCTGGGCTAAAAGATGCAGCCCTGGGTTCTCTCCTGATAACAGGTGAGTAAATCGGAAATTGTAGTTTTGCTGATTTTAGAGGAAAGTTTTTACGTTTCATAAATGGACACTTAGAAACTTTTCTGCTGAAAACCACACAATGGATTCCTATGGAAGGAAATAAAAGTTACTGGTAAGTACGCTTAGAATTACTTTCCAGGGTCAGTGCAGGGCTAAAAGATGCAGCACTGGGTTCTCTCCTGATAACAGGTGAGTAAATCGGAATTCGTAGTACGGCTGATTTTAAAGGTATATATGTACGTTTCAAAAATGGACACTTAGAAACTTTTCTGCTGAAAACCACACAATGGATTCCTATGGAAGGAAATACAAGCTACTGGTAAGCACGATTAGAATTACTTTTCAGGGTCAGTGCTGGGCTAACAGATGCAGCCCTGGGTTCTCCCCTGATAATAGGTGAGCAAATCGGAATTCGTAGTTCGGCTGATTTTAGAGGAATATTTGTATGTTTCAAAAATGGAAACTTAGAAACTTTTCTGCTGAAAACCACACAATGGATTCCTAAGGAAGGAAATACAAGTTACTGGTAAGTACGCTTAGAATTACTTTTCAGGGTCAGTGCTGGGCTAAAAGATGCAGCACTGGGTTCTCTACTGATAACAGGTGAGTAAATCGGAATTCATAGTTCGGCTGATTTAAGTGGAATATGAGTACGTTTCAAAAATGGACACTTAGAAACTTTTCTGCTGAAAACCACACAATGGATTCCTCTGGAAGGAAATACAAGTTACTCGTAAGTACGCTTAGAATTACTTTTCAGGGTCAGTGCTGGGCTAAAAGATGCAGCCCTGGGTTCTCTCCTGATCACAGGTGAGTAAATCGGAATTTGTAGTTTTGCTGATTTTAGAGGAAAATTTTTACGTTTCATAAATGGACACTTAGAAACTTTTCTGCTGAAAACCACACAATGGATTCCTATGGAAGGAAATAAAAGTTACTGGTAAGTACGCTTAGAATTACTTTCCAGTGTCAGTGCAGGGCTAAAAGATGCAGCACTGGGTTCTCTCCTGATAACAGGTGAGTAAATCGGAATTCGTAGTACGGCTGATTTTAAAGGTATATATGTACGTTTCAAAAATGGACACTTAGAAACTTTTCTGCTGAAAACCACACAATGGATTCCTATGGAAGGAAATACAAGTTATAGGTAAGTATGCTTAGAATTACTTTTCAGGGTCAGTGCTGGGCTAACAGATGCAGCCCTGGGTTCTCCCCTGATAACAGGTGAGTAAATCGGAATTCATAGTTCGGCTGATTTTAGAGGAATATTTTTGTGCATTTCAAAAATGGACAATTAGAAACTTTTCTGCTGAAAACCACACAATGCATTTCTATGGAAGGAAATACAAGTTACTGGTAAGTACGCTTAGAATTACTTTCCAGGGTCAGTGCTGGTCTAAAAGATGCAGCACTGGGTTCTCTCCTGATAACAGGTGAGTAAATCGGAATTTGTAGTTCGACTGATTTTCAAGGAATATTTGTGCATTTCAAAATTGGACACTTAGAAACTGTTCTGTTGAAAACCACAAAATGGATTCCTAAGGAAGGAAATACAAGTTACTGGTAAGTACGCTTAGAATTACTTTCCAGGGTCAGTGCTGGTCTAAAAGATGCAGCACTGGGATCTCTCCTGATAACAGATGAGTAAATCAGAATTCGTAGTTCGACTTATTTTAGAGGAATATTTGTACATTTCAAAAATGGACACTTAGAAACTTTTCTGGTGAAGACCACACGATGGATTCCTATGGAAGGAAATACAAGTTACTGGTAAGTATGCTTAGAATTACATTTCAGGGTCATTGCTAGGCTAACAGATGCAGCCCTGGGTTCTCTCCTGATAACAGGTGAGTAAATCGGACTTCATAGTTTAACTGATTCTAGAGGAATATTTGTACGTTTCAAAAATGGACACTTAGAACTTTTCTGTTGAAAAACACACAATGGATTCCTATGGAAGGAAATACAAGTTACTGGTAAGTATGCTTAGAATTACTTTCCAGGGTCAGTGCTGGACTAAAAGAAACAGCACTGGGTTCTCTCCCGATAACAGGTGAGTAAATCGGAATCCATAGATTGACTGATTCTAGAGGAATATTTGTACGTTTCAAAAATGGACACTTAGAACTTTTCTGTTGAAAACCACACAATGGATTCCTATGGCAGGAAATATAAGTTACTGGTAAGTATACTTAGAATTACTTTTCAGGGTCAGTGCTGGGATAAAAGATGCAGCACTGGGTTCTCTCCTGAAAACAGGTGAGTAAATCGGAATTTGTAGTTCGACTGATTTTAGAGTAATATTTTTACATTTCAAAAATGGACACTTAGAAACTTTTCTGATGAAGACCACACAATGGATTCCTATGGAAGGAAATACAAGTTACTGGTAAGTACGCTTAGAATTACTTTCCAGGGTCAGTGCTGGTCTTAAAGATGCAGCACTGGGTTCTATCCTGATAACAGGTGAGTAAATCAGAATGTGTAGTTCGACTGATTTTAGAGGAATATTTGTACATTCAAAAAATGGACACTTTGAAACTTTTCTGATGAAGACCACACAATGGATTCCTATGGAAGGAAATACAAGTTACTGGTAAGTACTCTTAGAATTACTTTCCAGGGTCAGTGCTGGGCTAAAAAATGCAGCACTGGGTTCTCTCCGGATAACAGGTGAGTAAATCGGAATTCATAGTTCGACTGACTTTCGAGGAATATTTGTGCGTTTCAAAAATGGACACTTGGAAACTTTTCTGGTGAAAACCACACAATGGATTCCTATGGAAGCAAATACAAATTACTGGTAAGTACGCTTAGAATTATGTTTCAGGGTCAGTGCTGGGCTACCAGATGCAGCCCTGGGTTCTCTCCTGATAACAGGTGTGTAAATCGCAATTCGTAGTTTGGCTGATTTTAGAGGAATATTTGTGCATTTCAAAAATGGACACTTAGAAACTTTTCTGCTGAAAACCACATAATGCATTTCTATGGAAGGAAATACAAGTTACTGGTAAGTACGCTTAGAATTACTTTCCAGGGTCAGTGCTGGTCTAAAAGATGCAGCACTGGGTTCTCTCCTGATAACAGGTGAGTAAATCAGAATTCGTAGTTCGGCTGATTTTAGAGGAATATTTGTATGTTTCAAAAATGTACACTTAGAAACTTTTCTTCTGAAAACCACACAATGGATTCCTATGGAAGGAAATACAAGTTACTGGTAAGTACGCTTAGAATTACATTTCAGGGTCAGTGCTGGGCTAACAGATGCAGCCCTGGGTTCTCTCCTGATAACAGGTGAGTAAAGCGGACTTCATAGTTTGACTGATTTTAGAGGAATATTTATACGTTTCAAAAATGGACACTTTGAAACTTTTCTGCTGAAACCACACAATGGATTCCTTTGGAAGGAAATACAAGTTACTGGTAAGTATGCTTAGAATTACTTTCCAGGGTCAGTGCTGGACTAAAAGAAACAGCACTGGGTTCTCTCCCGATAACAGGTGAGTAAATTGGAATTCATAGTTTGACTGATTCTAGAGGAATATTTGTACGTTTCAAAAATGGACACTTAGAAACTTTTCTGTTGAAAAACACACAATGGATTCCTATGGAAGGAAATACAAGTTACTGGTAAGTACTCTTAGAATTACTTTCCAGGGTCAGTGCTGGGCTAAAAGATGCAGCACTGGGTTCTCTACTGATAACAGGTGAGTAAATCGGAATTCATAGTTCGGCTGATTTAAGTGGAATATGTGTACGTTTCAAAAATGGACACTTAGAAACTTTTCTGCTGAAGACCACACAATAGATTCCTCTGGAAGGAAATACAAGTTACTGGTAAGTACGCTTAGAATTACTTTTCAGGGTCAGTGCTGGGCTAAAAGATGCAGCCCTGGGTTCTCTCCTGATAACAGGTGAGTAAATCGGAAATTGTAGTTTTGCTGATTTTAGAGGAAAATTTTTACGTTTCATAAATGGACACTTAGAAACTTTTCTGCTGAAAACCACACAATGGATTCCTATGGAAGGAAATAAAAGTTACTGGTAAGTACGCTTAGAATTACTTTCCAGGGTCAGTGCAGGGCTAAAAGATGCAGCACTGGGTTCTCTCCTGATAACAGGTGAGTAAATCGGAATTCGTAGTACGGCTGATTTTAAAGGTATATATGTACGTTTCAAAAATGGACACTTAGAAACTTTTCTGCTGAAAACCACACAATGGATTCCTATGGAAGGAAATACAAGCTACTGGTAAGCACGATTAGAATTACTTTTCAGGGTCAGTGCTGGGCTAACAGATGCAGCCCTGGGTTCTCCCCTGATAATAGGTGAGCAAATCGGAATTCGTAGTTCGGCTGATTTTAGAGGAATATTTGTATGTTTCAAAAATGGAAACTTAGAAACTTTTCTGCTGAAAACCACACAATGGATTCCTAAGGAAGGAAATACAAGTTACTGGTAAGTACGCTTAGAATTACTTTTCAGGGTCAGTGCTGGGCTAAAAGATGCAGCACTGGGTTCTCTACTGATAACAGGTGAGTAAATCGGAATTCATAGTTCGGCTGATTTAAGTGGAATATGAGTACGTTTCAAAAATGGACACTTAGAAACTTTTCTGCTGAAAACCACACAATGGATTCCTCTGGAAGGAAATACAAGTTACTCGTAAGTACGCTTAGAATTACTTTTCAGGGTCAGTGCTGGGCTAAAAGATGCAGCCCTGGGTTCTCTCCTGATCACAGGTGAGTAAATCGGAATTTGTAGTTTTGCTGATTTTAGAGGAAAATTTTTACGTTTCATAAATGGACACTTAGAAACTTTTCTGCTGAAAACCACACAATGGATTCCTATGGAAGGAAATAAAAGTTACTGGTAAGTACGCTTAGAATTACTTTCCAGTGTCAGTGCAGGGCTAAAAGATGCAGCACTGGGTTCTCTCCTGATAACAGGTGAGTAAATCGGAATTCGTAGTACGGCTGATTTTAAAGGTATATATGTACGTTTCAAAAATGGACACTTAGAAACTTTTCTGCTGAAAACCACACAATGGATTCCTATGGAAGGAAATACAAGTTATAGGTAAGTATGCTTAGAATTACTTTTCAGGGTCAGTGCTGGGCTAACAGATGCAGCCCTGGGTTCTCCCCTGATAACAGGTGAGTAAATCGGAATTCATAGTTCGGCTGATTTTAGAGGAATATTTTTGTGCATTTCAAAAATGGACAATTAGAAACTTTTCTGCTGAAAACCACACAATGCATTTCTATGGAAGGAAATACAAGTTACTTGTAAGTACGCTTAGAATTACTTTCCAGGGTCAGTGCTGGTCTAAAAGATGCAGCACTGGGTTCTCTCCTGATAACAGGTGAGTAAATCGGAATTTGTAGTTCGACTGATTTTCAAGGAATATTTGTGCATTTCAAAATTGGACACTTAGAAACTGTTCTGTTGAAAACCACAAAATGGATTCCTAAGGAAGGAAATACAAGTTACTGGTAAGTACGCTTAGAATTACTTTCCAGGGTCAGTGCTGGTCTAAAAGATGCAGCACTGGGATCTCTCCTGATAACAGATGAGTAAATCAGAATTCGTTGTTCGACTTATTTTAGAGGAATATTTGTACATTTAAAAAATGGACACTTAGAAACTTTTCTGGTGAAGACCACACGATGGATTCCTATGGAAGGAAATACAAGTTACTGGTAAGTATGCTTAGAATTACATTTCAGGGTCATTGCTAGGCTAACAGATGCAGCCCTGGGTTCTCTCCTGATAACAGGTGAGTAAATCGGACTTCATAGTTTAACTGATTCTAGAGGAATATTTGTACGTTTCAAAAATGGACACTTAGAACTTTTCTGTTGAAAAACACACAATGGATTCCTATGGAAGGAAATACAAGTTACTGGTAAGTATGCTTAGAATTACTTTCCAGGGTCAGTGCTGGACTAAAAGAAACAGCACTGGGTTCTCTCCCGATAACAGGTGAGTAAATCGGAATCCATAGATTGACTGATTCTAGAGGAATATTTGTACGTTTCAAAAATGGACACTTAGAACTTTTCTGTTGAAAAACACGCAATGGATTCCTATGGAAGGAAATACAAGTTACTGGTAAGTACGCTTAGAATTACTTTCCAGGGTCAGTGCTGGGCTAAAAGATGCAGCACTGGGTTCTCTCCTGAAAACAGGTGAGTAAATCGGAATTTGTAGTTCGACTGATTTTAGAGGAATATTTTTACATTTCAAAAATGGACACTTAGAAACTTTTCTGATGAAGACCACACAATGGATTCCTATGGAAGGAAATACAAGTTACTGGTAAGTACGCTTAGAATTACTTTCCAGGGTCAGTGCTGGTCTTAAAGATGCAGCACTGGGTTCTATCCTGATAACAGGTGAGTAAATCAGAATGTGTAGTTCGACTGATTTTAGAGGAATATTTGTACATTCAAAAAATGGACACTTAAAAACTTTTCTGATGAAGACCAAACAATGGATTCCTATGGAAGGAAATACAAGTTACTGGTAAGTACGCTTAGAATTACTTTCCAGGGTCAGTGCTGGGCTAAAAAATGCAGCACTGGGTTCTCTCCTGATAACAGGTGAGTAAATCGGAATTCATAGTTCGACTGACTTTCGAGGAATATTTGTGCGTTTCAAAAATGGACACTTGGAAACTTTTCTGGTGAAAACCACACAATGGATTCCTATGGAAGCAAATACAAATTACTGGTAAGTACGCTTAGAATTATGTTTCAGGGTCAGTGCTGGGCTACCAGATGCAGCCCTGGGTTCTCTCCTGATAACAGGTGTGTAAATCGCAATTCGTAGTTTGGCTGATTTTAGAGGAATATTTGTGCATTTCAAAAATGGACACTTAGAAACTTTTCTGCTGAAAACCACATAATGCATTTCTATGGAAGGAAATACAAGTTACTGGTAAGTATGCTTAGAATTACTTTCCAGGGTCAGTGCTGGTCTAAAAGATGCAGCACTGGGTTCTCTCCTGATAACAGGTGAGTAAATCAGAATTCGTAGTTCGGCTGATTTTAGAGGAATATTTGTATGTTTCAGAAATGTACACTTAGAAACTTTTCTGCTGAAAACCACACAATGGATTCCTATGGAAGGAAATACAAGTTACTGGTAAGTATGCTTAGAATTACATTTCAGGGTCAGTGCTGGGCTAACAGATGCAGCCCTGGGTTCTCTCCTGATAACAGGTGAGTAAAGCGGACTTCATAGTTTGACTGATTTTAGAGGAATATTTATACGTTTCAAAAATGGACACTTTGAAACTTTTCTGCTGAAACCACACAATGGATTCCTTTGGAAGGAAATACAAGTTACTGGTAAGTATGCTTAGAATTACTTTCCAGGGTCAGTGCTGGACTAAAAGAAACAGCACTGGGTTCTCTCCCGATAACGGGTGAGTAAATTGGAATTCATAGTTTGACTGATTCTAGAGGAATATTTGTACGTTTCAAAAATGGACACTTAGAAACTTTTCTGTTGAAAAACACACAATGGATTCCTATGGAAGGAAATACAAGTTACTGGTAAGTACGCTTAGAATTACTTTCCAGGGTCAGTGCTGGGCTAAAAGATGCAGCACTGGGTTCTCTACTGATAACAGTTGAGTAAATCGGAATTCATAGTTCGGCTGATTTAAGTGGAATATGTGTACGTTTCAAAAATGGACACTTAGAAACTTTTCTGCTGAAGACCACACAATGGATTCCTATGGAAGGAAATAAAAGTTACTGGTAAGTACGCTTAGAATTACTTTCCAGGGTCAGTGAAGGGCTAAAAGATGCAGCACTGGGTTCTCTCCTGATAACAGGTGAGTAAATCGGAATTCGTAGTACGGCTGATTTTAAAGGTATATATGTACGTTTCAAAAATGGACACTTAGAAACTTTTCTGCTGAAAACCACACAATGGATTCCTATGGAAGGAAATACAAGTTACTGGTAAGCACGATTAGAATTACTTTTCAGGGTCAGTGCTGGGCTAACAGATGCAGGCCTGGGTTCTCTCCTGATAATAGGTGAGCAAATCGGAATTCGTAGTTCGGCTGATTTTAGAGGAATATTTGTATGTTTCAAAAATGGAAACTTAGAAACTTTTCTGCTGAAGACCACACAATGGATTCCTCTGGAAGGAAATACAAGTTACTGGTAAGTACGCTTAGAATTACTTTTCAGGGTCAGTGCTGGGCTAAAAGATGCAGCCCTGGGTTCTCTCCTGATCACAGGTGAGTAAATCGGAATTTGTAGTTTTGCTGATTTTAGAGGAAAATTTTTACGTTTCATAAATGGACACTTAGAAACTTTTCTGCTGAAAACCACACAATGGATTCCTATGGAAGGAAATAAAAGTTACTGGTAAGTACGCTTAGAATTACTTTCCAGGGTCAGTGCAGGGCTAAAAGATGCAGCACTGGGTTCTCTCCTGATAACAGGTGAGTAAATCGGAATTCGTAGTACGGCTGATTTTAAAGGTATATATGTACGTTTCAAAAATGGACACTTAGAAACTTTTCTGCTGAAAACCACACAATGGATTCCTTTGGAAGGAAATACAAGTTACTGGTAAGTATGCTTAGAATTACTTTCCAGGGTCAGTGCTGGACTAAAAGAAACAGCACTGGGTTCTCTCCCGATAACAGGTGAGTAAATCGGAATTCGTAGTACGGCTGATTTTAAAGGTATATATGTACGTTTCAAAAATGGACACTTAGAAACTTTTCTGCTGAAAACCACACAATGGATTCCTATGGAAGGAAATACAAGTTACTGGTAAGTACGCTTAGAATTACTTTCCAGGGTCAGTGCTGGGCTAAAAGATGCAGCACTGGGTTCTCTACTGATAACAGGTGAGTAAATCGGAATTCATAGTTCGGCTGATTTAAGTGGAATATGTGTACATTTCAAAAATGGACACTTAGAAACTTTTCTGCTGAAGACCACACAATGGATTCCTCTGGAAGGAAATACAAGTTACTGGTAAGTACGCTTAGAATTACTTTTCAGGGTCAGTGCTGGGCTAAAAGATGCAGCCCTGGGTTCTCTCCTGATAACAGGTGAGTAAATCGGAATTTGTAGTTTTGCTGATTTTAGAGGAAAATTTTTACGTTTCATAAATGGACACTTAGAAACTTTTCTGCTGAAAACCACACAATGGATTCCTATGGAAGGAAATAAAAGTTACTGGTAAGTACGCTTAGAATTACTTTCCAGGGTCAGTGCAGGGCTAAAAGATGCAGCACTGGGTTCTCTCCTGATAACAGGTGAGTAAATCGGAATTCGTAGTACGGCTGATTTTAAAGGTATATATGTACGTTTCAAAAATGGACACTTAGAAACTTTTCTGCTGAAAACCACACAATGGATTCCTATGGAAGGAAATACAAGCTACTGGTAAGCACGATTAGAATTACTTTTCAGGGTCAGTGCTGGGCTAACAGATGCAGCCCTGGGTTCTCCCCTGATAATAGGTGAGCAAATCGGAATTCGTAGTTCGGCTGATTTTAGAGGAATATTTGTATGTTTCAAAAATGGAAACTTAGAAACTTTTCTGCTGAAAACCACACAATGGATTCCTAAGGAAGGAAATACAAGTTACTGGTAAGCACGCTTAGAATTACTTTTCAGGGTCAGTGCTGGGCTAAAAGATGCAGCACTGGGTTCTCTACTGATAACAGGTGAGTAAATCGGAATTCATAGTTCGGCTGATTTAAGTGGAATATGTGTACGTTTCAAAAAATGGACACTTAGAAACTTTTCTGCTGAAGACCACACAATGGATTCCTATGGAAGGAAATAAAAGTTACTGGTAAGTACGCTTAGAATTACTTTCCAGGGTCAGTGCAGGGCTAAAAGATGCAGCACTGGGTTCTCTCCTGATAACAGGTGAGTAAATCGGAATTCGTAGTACGGCTGATTTTAAAGGTATATATGTACGTTTCAAAAATGGACACTTAGAAACTTTTCTGCTGAAAACCACACAATGGATTCCTATGGAAGGAAATACAAGTTACTGGTAAGCACGATTAGAATTACTTTTCAGGGTCAGTGCTGGGCTAACAGATGCAGGCCTGGGTTCTCTCCTGATAATAGGTGAGCAAATCGGAATTCGTAGTTCGGCTGATTTTAGAGGAATATTTGTATGTTTCAAAAATGGAAACTTAGAAACTTTTCTGCTGAAGACCACACAATGGATTCCTCTGGAAGGAAATACAAGTTACTGGTAAGTACGCTTAGAATTACTTTTCAGGGTCAGTGCTGGGCTAAAAGATGCAGCCCTGGGTTCTCTCCTGATCACAGGTGAGTAAATCGGAATTTGTAGTTTTGCTGATTTTAGAGGAAAATTTTTACGTTTCATAAATGGACACTTAGAAACTTTTCTGCTGAAAACCACACAATGGATTCCTATGGAAGGAAATAAAAGTTACTGGTAAGTACGCTTAGAATTACTTTCCAGGGTCAGTGCAGGGCTAAAAGATGCAGCACTGGGTTCTCTCCTGATAACAGGTGAGTAAATCGGAATTCGTAGTACGGCTGATTTTAAAGGTATATATGTACGTTTCAAAAATGGACACTTAGAAACTTTTCTGCTGAAAACCACACAATGGATTCCTTTGGAAGGAAATACAAGTTACTGGTAAGTATACTTAGAATTACTTTCCAGGGTCAGTGCTGGACTAAAAGAAACAGCACTGGGTTCTCTCCCGATAACAGGTGAGTAAATCGGAATTCGTAGTACGGCTGATTTTAAAGGTATATATGTACGTTTCAAAAATGGACACTTAGAAACTTTTCTGCTGAAAACCACACAATGGATTCCTATGGAAGGAAATACAAGTTACTGGTAAGTACGCTTAGAATTACTTTCCAGGGTCAGTGCTGGGCTAAAAGATGCAGCACTGGGTTCTCTACTGATAACAGGTGAGTAAATCGGAATTCATAGTTCGGCTGATTTAAGTGGAATATGTGTACATTTCAAAAATGGACACTTAGAAACTTTTCTGCTGAAGACCACACAATGGATTCCTCTGGAAGGAAATACAAGTTACTGGTAAGTACGCTTAGAATTACTTTTCAGGGTCAGTGCTGGGCTAAAAGATGCAGCCCTGGGTTCTCTCCTGATAACAGGTGAGTAAATCGGAATTTGTAGTTTTGCTGATTTTAGAGGAAAATTTTTACGTTTCATAAATGGACACTTAGAAACTTTTCTGCTGAAAACCACACAATGGATTCCTATGGAAGGAAATAAAAGTTACTGGTAAGTACGCTTAGAATTACTTTCCAGGGTCAGTGCAGGGCTAAAAGATGCAGCACTGGGTTCTCTCCTGATAACAGGTGAGTAAATCGGAATTCGTAGTACGGCTGATTTTAAAGGTATATATGTACGTTTCAAAAATAGACACTTAGAAACTTTTCTGCTGAAAACCACACAATGGATTCCTATGGAAGGAAATACAAGCTACTGGTAAGCACGATTAGAATTACTTTTCAGGGTCAGTGCTGGGCTAACAGATGCAGCCCTGGGTTCTCCCCTGATAATAGGTGAGCAAATCGGAATTCGTAGTTCGGCTGATTTTAGAGGAATATTTGTATGTTTCAAAAATGGAAACTTAGAAACTTTTCTGCTGAAAACCACACAATGGATTACTAAGGAAGGAAATACAAGTTACTGGTAAGTACGCTTAGAATTACTTTTCAGGGTCAGTGCTGGGCTAAAAGATGCAGCACTGGGTTCTCTACTGATAACAGGTGAGTAAATCGGAATTCATAGTTCGGCTGATTTAAGTGGAATATGAGTACGTTTCAAAAATGGACACTTAGAAACTTTTCTGCTGAAAACCACACAATGGATTCCTCTGGAAGGAAATACAAGTTACTCGTAAGTACGCTTAGAATTACTTTTCAGGGTCAGTGCTGGGCTAAAAGATGCAGCCCTGGGTTCTCTCCTGATCACAGGTGAGTAAATCGGAATTTGTAGTTTTGCTGATTTTAGAGGAAAATTTTTACGTTTCATAAATGGACACTTAGAAACTTTTCTGCTGAAAACCACACAATGGATTCCTATGGAAGGAAATAAAAGTTACTGGTAAGTACGCTTAGAATTACTTTCCAGGGTCAGTGCAGGGCTAAAAGATGCAGCACTGGGTTCTCTCCTGATAACAGGTGAGTAAATCGGAATTCGTAGTACGGCTGATTTTAAAGGTATATATGTACGTTTCAAAAATGGACACTTAGAAACTTTTCTGCTGAAAACCACACAATGGATTCCTATGGAAGGAAATACAAGTTATAGGTAAGTATGCTTAGAATTACTTTTCAGGGTCAGTGCTGGGCTAACAGATGCAGCCCTGGGTTCTCCCCTGATAACAGGTGAGTAAATCGGAATTCATAGTTCGGCTGATTTTAGAGGAATATTTTTGTGCGTTTCAAAAATGGACAATTAGAAACTTTTCTGCTGAAAACCACACAATGCATTTCTATGGAAGGAAATACAAGTTACTGGTAAGTACGCTTAGAATTACTTTCCAGGGTCAGTGCTGGTCTAAAAGATGCAGCACTGGGTTCTCTCCTGATAACAGGTGAGTAAATCGGAATTTGTAGTTCGACTGATTTTCAAGGAATATTTGTGCATTTCAAAATTGGACACTTAGAAACTGTTCTGTTGAAAACCACAAAATGGATTCCTAAGGAAGGAAATACAAGTTACTGGTAAGTACGCTTAGAATTACTTTCCAGGGTCAGTGCTGGTCTAAAAGATGCAGCACTGGGATCTCTCCTGATAACAGATGAGTAAATCAGAATTCGTAGTTCGACTTATTTTAGAGGAATATTTGTACATTTCAAAAATGGACACTTAGAAACTTTTCTGGTGAAGACCACACGATGGATTCCTATGGAAGGAAATACAAGTTACTGGTAAGTATGCTTAGAATTACATTTCAGGGTCATTGCTAGGCTAACAGATGCAGCCCTGGGTTCTCTCCTGATAACAGGTGAGTAAATCGGACTTCATAGTTTAACTGATTCTAGAGGAATATTTGTACGTTTCAAAAATGGACACTTAGAACTTTTCTGTTGAAAAACACACAATGGATTCCTATGGAAGGAAATACAAGTTACTGGTAAGTATGCTTAGAATTACTTTCCAGGGTCAGTGCTGGACTAAAAGAAACAGCACTGGGTTCTCTCCCGATAACAGGTGAGTAAATCGGAATCCATAGATTGACTGATTCTAGAGGAATATTTGTACGTTTCAAAAATGGACACTTAGAACTTTTCTGTTGAAAAACACGCAATGGATTCCTATGGAAGGAAATACAAGTTACTGGTAAGTACGCTTAGAATTACTTTCCAGGGTCAGTGCTGGGCTAAAAGATGCAGCACTGGGTTCTCTCCTGAAAACAGGTGAGTAAATCGGAATTTGTAGTTCGACTGATTTTAGAGGAATATTTTTACATTTCAAAAATGGACACTTAGAAACTTTTCTGATGAAGACCACACAATGGATTCCTATGGAAGGAAATACAAGTTACTGGTAAGTACGCTTAGAATTACTTTCCAGGGTCAGTGCTGGTCTTAAAGATGCAGCACTGGGTTCTATCCTGATAACAGGTGAGTAAATCAGAATGTGTAGTTCGACTGATTTTAGAGGAATATTTGTACATTCAAAAAATGGACACTTAAAAACTTTTCTGATGAAGACCAAACAATGGATTCCTATGGAAGGAAATACAAGTTACTGGTAAGTACGCTTAGAATTACTTTCCAGGGTCAGTGCTGGGCTAAAAAATGCAGCACTGGGTTCTCTCCTGATAACAGGTGAGTAAATCGGAATTCATAGTTCGACTGACTTTCGAGGAATATTTGTGCGTTTCAAAAATGGACACTTGGAAACTTTTCTGGTGAAAACCACACAATGGATTCCTATGGAAGCAAATACAAATTACTGGTAAGTACGCTTAGAATTATGTTTCAGGGTCAGTGCTGGGCTACCAGATGCAGCCCTGGGTTCTCTCCTGATAACAGGTGTGTAAATCGCAATTCGTAGTTTGGCTGATTTTAGAGGAATATTTGTGCATTTCAAAAATGGACACTTAGAAACTTTTCTGCTGAAAACCACATAATGCATTTCTATGGAAGGAAATACAAGTTACTGGTAAGTATGCTTAGAATTACTTTCCAGGGTCAGTGCTGGTCTAAAAGATGCAGCACTGGGTTCTCTCCTGATAACAGGTGAGTAAATCAGAATTCGTAGTTCGGCTGATTTTAGAGGAATATTTGTATGTTTCAAAAATGTACACTTAGAAACTTTTCTGCTGAAAACCACACAATGGATTCCTATGGAAGGAAATACAAGTTACTGGTAAGTATGCTTAGAATTACATTTCAGGGTCAGTGCTGGGCTAACAGATGCAGCCCTGGGTTCTCTCCTGATAACAGGTGAGTAAAGCGGACTTCATAGTTTGACTGATTTTAGAGGAATATTTATACGTTTCAAAAATGGACACTTTGAAACTTTTCTGCTGAAACCACACAATGGATTCCTTTGGAAGGAAATACAAGTTACTGGTAAGTATGCTTAGAATTACTTTCCAGGGTCAGTGCTGGACTAAAAGAAACAGCACTGGGTTCTCTCCCGATAACAGGTGAGTAAATTGGAATTCATAGTTTGACTGATTCTAGAGGAATATTTGTACGTTTCAAAAATGGACACTTAGAAACTTTTCTGTTGAAAAACACACAATGGATTCCTATGGAAGGAAATACAAGTTACTGGTAAGTACGCTTAGAATTACTTTCCAGGGTCAGTGCTGGGCTAAAAGATGCAGCACTGGGTTCTCTACTGATAACAGTTGAGTAAATCGGAATTCATAGTTCGGCTGATTTAAGTGGAATATGTGTACGTTTCAAAAATGGACACTTAGAAACTTTTCTGCTGAAGACCACACAATGGATTCCTATGGAAGGAAATAAAAGTTACTGGTAAGTACGCTTAGAATTACTTTCCAGGGTCAGTGCAGGGCTAAAAGATGCAGCACTGGGTTCTCTCCTGATAACAGGTGAGTAAATCGGAATTCGTAGTACGGCTGATTTTAAAGGTATATATGTACGTTTCAAAAATGGACACTTAGAAACTTTTCTGCTGAAAACCACACAATGGATTCCTATGAAAGGAAATACAAGTTACTGGTAAGCACGATTAGAATTACTTTTCAGGGTCAGTGCTGGGCTAACAGATGCAGGCCTGGGTTCTCTCCTGATAATAGGTGAGCAAATCGGAATTCGTAGTTCGGCTGATTTTAGAGGAATATTTGTATGTTTCAAAAATGGAAACTTAGAAACTTTTCTGCTGAAGACCACACAATGGATTCCTCTGGAAGGAAATACAAGTTACTGGTAAGTACGCTTAGAATTACTTTTCAGGGTCAGTGCTGGGCTAAAAGATGCAGCCCTGGGTTCTCTCCTGATCACAGGTGAGTAAATCGGAATTTGTAGTTTTGCTGATTTTAGAGGAAAATTTTTACGTTTCATAAATGGACACTTAGAAACTTTTCTGCTGAAAACCACACAATGGATTCCTATGGAAGGAAATAAAAGTTACTGGTAAGTACGCTTAGAATTACTTTCCAGGGTCAGTGCAGGGCTAAAAGATGCAGCACTGGGTTCTCTCCTGATAACAGGTGAGTAAATCGGAATTCGTAGTACGGCTGATTTTAAAGGTATATATGTACGTTTCAAAAATGGACACTTAGAAACTTTTCTGCTGAAAACCACACAATGGATTCCTTTGGAAGGAAATACAAGTTACTGGTAAGTATGCTTAGAATTACTTTCCAGGGTCAGTGCTGGACTAAAAGAAACAGCACTGGGTTCTCTCCCGATAACAGGTGAGTAAATCGGAATTCGTAGTACGGCTGATTTTAAAGGTATATATGTACGTTTCAAAAATGGACACTTAGAAACTTTTCTGCTGAAAACCACACAATGGATTCCTATGGAAGGAAATACAAGTTACTGGTAAGTACGCTTAGAATTACTTTCCAGGGTCAGTGCTGGGCTAAAAGATGCAGCACTGGGTTCTCTACTGATAACAGGTGAGTAAATCGGAATTCATAGTTCGGCTGATTTAAGTGGAATATGTGTACATTTCAAAAATGGACACTTAGAAACTTTTCTGCTGAAGACCACACAATGGATTCCTCTGGAAGGAACTACAAGTTACTGGTAAGTACGCTTAGAATTACTTTTCAGGGTCAGTGCTGGGCTAAAAGATGCAGCCCTGGGTTCTCTCCTGATAACAGGTGAGTAAATCGGAATTTGTAGTTTTGCTGATTTTAGAGGAAAATTTTTACGTTTCATAAATGGACACTTAGAAACTTTTCTGCTGAAAACCACACAATGGATTCCTATGGAAGGAAATAAAAGTTACTGGTAAGTACGCTTAGAATTACTTTCCAGGGTCAGTGCAGGGCTAAAAGATGCAGCACTGGGTTCTCTCCTGATAACAGGTGAGTAAATCGGAATTCGTAGTACGGCTGATTTTAAAGGTATATATGTACGTTTCAAAAATGGACACTTAGAAACTTTTCTGCTGAAAACCACACAATGGATTCCTATGGAAGGAAATACAAGTTACTGGTAAGCACGATTAGAATTACTTTTCAGGGTCAGTGCTGGGCTAACAGATGCAGCCCTGGGTTCTCTCCTGATAATAGGTGAGCAAATCGGAATTCGTAGTTCGGCTGATTTTAGAGGAATATTTGTATGTTTCAAAAATGGAAACTTAGAAACTTTTCTGCTGAAAACCACACAATGGATTCCTAAGGAAGGAAATACAAGTTACTGGTAAGTACGCTTAGAATTACTTTTCAGGGTCAGTGCTGGGCTAAAAGATGCAGCACTGGGTTCTCTACTGATAACAGGTGAGTAAATCGGAATTCATAGTTCGGCTGATTTAAGTGGAATATGTGTACGTTTCAAAAATGGACACTTAGAAACTTTTCTGCTGAAGACCACACAATGGATTCCTCTGGAAGGAAATACAAGTTACTCGTAAGTACGCTTAGAATTACTTTTCAGGGTCAGTGCTGGGCTAAAAGATGCAGCCCTGGGTTCTCTCCTGATCAGAGGTGAGTAAATCGGAATTTGTAGTTTTGCTGATTTTAGAGGAAAATTTTTACGTTTCATAAATGGACACTTAGAAACTTTTCTGCTGAAAACCACACAATGGATTCCTTTGGAAGGAAATACAAGTTACTGGTAAGTATGCTTAGAATTACTTTCCAGGGTCAGTGCTGGACTAAAAGAAACAGCACTGGGTTCTCTCCCGATAACAGGTGAGTAAATTGGAATTCATAGTTTGACTGATTCTAGAGGAATATTTGTACGTTTCAAAAATGGACACTTAGAACTTTTCTGTTGAAAAACACACAATGGATTCCTATGGAAGGAAATACAAGTTACTGGTAAGTATGCTTAGAATTACTTTCCAGGGTCAGTGCTGGACTAAAAGAAACAGCACTGGGTTCTCTCCCGATAACAGGTGAGTAAATCGGAATCCATAGATTGACTGATTCTAGAGGAATATTTGTACGTTTCAAAAATGGACACTTAGAACTTTTCTGTTGAAAAACACACAATGGATTCCTATGGAAGGAAATACAAGTTACTGGTAAGTACGCTTAGAATTACTTTCCAGGGTCAGTGCTGGGCTAAAAGATGCAGCACTGGGTTCTCTCCTGATAACAGGTGAGTAAATCGGAATTCATAGTTCGACTGATTTTCGAGGAATATTTGTACGTTTCAAAAAAGGACAGTTACAAACTTTTCTGGTGAAAACCACACAATGGATTCCTATGGCAGGAAATATAAGTTACTGGTAAGTACGCTTAGAATTACTTTTCAGGGTCAGTGCTGGGATAAAAGATGCAGCACTGGGTTCTCTCCTGAAAACAGGTGAGTAAATCGGAATTTGTAGTTCGACTGATTTTAGAGGAATATTTTTACATTTCAAAAATGGACACTTAGAAACTTTTCTGATGAAGACCACACAATGGATTCCTATGGAAGGAAATACAAGTTACTGGTAAGTACGCTTAGAATTACTTTCCAGGGTCAGTGCTGGTCTTAAAGATGCAGCACTGGGTTCTATCCTGATAACAGGTGAGTAAATCAGAATGTGTAGTTCGACTGATTTTAGAGGAATATTTGTACATTCAAAAAATGGACACTTAGAAACTTTTCTGATGAAGACCACACAATGGATTCCTATGGAAGGAAATACAAGTTACTGGTAAGTACTCTTAGAATTACTTTCCAGGGTCAGTGCTGGGCTAAAAAATGCAGCACTGGGTTCTCTCCTGATAACAGGTGAGTAAATCGGAATTCATAGTTCGACTGACTTTCGAGGAATATTTGTTCGTTTCAAAAATGGACACTTGGAAACTTTTCTGGTGAAAACCACACGATGGATTCCTATGGAAGCAAATACAAATTACTGGTAAGTACGCTTAGAATTATGTTTCAGGGTCAGTGCTGGGCTACCAGATGCAGCCCTGGGTTCTCTCCTGATAACAGGTGTGTAAATCGCAATTCGTAGTTTGGCTGATTTTAGAGGAATATTTGTGCATTTCAAAAATGGACACTTAGAAACTTTTCTGCTGAAAACCACATAATGCATTTCTATGGAAGGAAATACAAGTTACTGGTAAGTATGCTTAGAATTACTTTCCAGGGTCAGTGCTGGTCTAAAAGATGCAGCACTGGGTTCTCTCCTGATAACAGGTGAGTAAATCAGAATTCGTAGTTCGGCTGATTTTAGAGGAATATTTGTATGTTTCAAAAATGTACACTTAGAAACTTTTCTGCTGAAAACCACACAATGGATTCCTATGGAAGGAAATACAAGTTACTGGTAAGTATGCTTAGAATTACATTTCAGGGTCAGTGCTGGGCTAACAGATGCAGCCCTGGGTTCTCTCCTGATAACAGGTGAGTAAAGCGGACTTCATAGTTTGACTGATTTTAGAGGAATATTTATACGTTTCAAAAATGGACACTTTGAAACTTTTCTGCTGAAACCACACAATGGATTCCTTTGGAAGGAAATACAAGTTACTGGTAAGTATGCTTAGAATTACTTTCCAGGGTCAGTGCTGGACTAAAAGAAACAGCACTGGGTTCTCTCCCGATAACAGGTGAGTAAATTGGAATTCATAGTTTGACTGATTCTAGAGGAATATTTGTACGTTTCAAAAATGGACACTTAGAAACTTTTCTGTTGAAAAACACACAATGGATTCCTATGGAAGGAAATACAAGTTACTGGTAAGTACGCTTAGAATTACTTTCCAGGGTCAGTGCTGGGCTAAAAGATGCAGCACTGGGTTCTCTACTGATAACAGTTGAGTAAATCGGAATTCATAGTTCGGCTGATTTAAGTGGAATATGTGTACGTTTCAAAAATGGACACTTAGAAACTTTTCTGCTGAAGACCACACAATGGATTCCTATGGAAGGAAATAAAAGTTACTGGTAAGTACGCTTAGAATTACTTTCCAGGGTCAGTGCAGGGCTAAAAGATGCAGCACTGGGTTCTCTCCTGATAACAGGTGAGTAAATCGGAATTCGTAGTACGGCTGATTTTAAAGGTATATATGTACGTTTCAAAAATGGACACTTAGAAACTTTTCTGCTGAAAACCACACAATGGATTCCTATGAAAGGAAATACAAGTTACTGGTAAGCACGATTAGAATTACTTTTCAGGGTCAGTGCTGGGCTAACAGATGCAGGCCTGGGTTCTCTCCTGATAATAGGTGAGCAAATCGGAATTCGTAGTTCGGCTGATTTTAGAGGAATATTTGTATGTTTCAAAAATGGAAACTTAGAAACTTTTCTGCTGAAGACCACACAATGGATTCCTCTGGAAGGAAATACAAGTTACTGGTAAGTACGCTTAGAATTACTTTTCAGGGTCAGTGCTGGGCTAAAAGATGCAGCCCTGGGTTCTCTCCTGATCACAGGTGAGTAAATCGGAATTTGTAGTTTTGCTGATTTTAGAGGAAAATTTTTACGTTTCATAAATGGACACTTAGAAACTTTTCTGCTGAAAACCACACAATGGATTCCTATGGAAGGAAATAAAAGTTACTGGTAAGTACGCTTAGAATTACTTTCCAGGGTCAGTGCAGGGCTAAAAGATGCAGCACTGGGTTCTCTCCTGATAACAGGTGAGTAAATCGGAATTCGTAGTACGGCTGATTTTAAAGGTATATATGTACGTTTCAAAAATGGACACTTAGAAACTTTTCTGCTGAAAACCACACAATGGATTCCTTTGGAAGGAAATACAAGTTACTGGTAAGTATGCTTAGAATTACTTTCCAGGGTCAGTGCTGGACTAAAAGAAACAGCACTGGGTTCTCTCCCGATAACAGGTGAGTAAATCGGAATTCGTAGTACGGCTGATTTTAAAGGTATATATGTACGTTTCAAAAATGGACACTTAGAAACTTTTCTGCTGAAAACCACACAATGGATTCCTATGGAAGGAAATACAAGTTACTGGTAAGTACGCTTAGAATTACTTTCCAGGGTCAGTGCTGGGCTAAAAGATGCAGCACTGGGTTCTCTACTGATAACAGGTGAGTAAATCGGAATTCATAGTTCGGCTGATTTAAGTGGAATATGTGTACATTTCAAAAATGGACACTTAGAAACTTTTCTGCTGAAGACCACACAATGGATTCCTCTGGAAGGAACTACAAGTTACTGGTAAGTACGCTTAGAATTACTTTTCAGGGTCAGTGCTGGGCTAAAAGATGCAGCCCTGGGTTCTCTCCTGATAACAGGTGAGTAAATCGGAATTTGTAGTTTTGCTGATTTTAGAGGAAAATTTTTACGTTTCATAAATGGACACTTAGAAACTTTTCTGCTGAAAACCACACAATGGATTCCTATGGAAGGAAATAAAAGTTACTGGTAAGTACGCTTAGAATTACTTTCCAGGGTCAGTGCAGGGCTAAAAGATGCAGCACTGGGTTCTCTCCTGATAACAGGTGAGTAAATCGGAATTCGTAGTACGGCTGATTTTAAAGGTATATATGTACGTTTCAAAAATGGACACTTAGAAACTTTTCTGCTGAAAACCACACAATGGATTCCTATGGAAGGAAATACAAGTTACTGGTAAGCACGATTAGAATTACTTTTCAGGGTCAGTGCTGGGCTAACAGATGCAGCCCTGGGTTCTCTCCTGATAATAGGTGAGCAAATCGGAATTCGTAGTTCGGCTGATTTTAGAGGAATATTTGTATGTTTCAAAAATGGAAACTTAGAAACTTTTCTGCTGAAAACCACACAATGGATTCCTAAGGAAGGAAATACAAGTTACTGGTAAGTACGCTTAGAATTACTTTTCAGGGTCAGTGCTGGGCTAAAAGATGCAGCACTGGGTTCTCTACTGATAACAGGTGAGTAAATCGGAATTCATAGTTCGGCTGATTTAAGTGGAATATGTGTACGTTTCAAAAATGGACACTTAGAAACTTTTCTGCTGAAGACCACACAATGGATTCCTCTGGAAGGAAATACAAGTTACTCGTAAGTACGCTTAGAATTACTTTTCAGGGTCAGTGCTGGGCTAAAAGATGCAGCCCTGGGTTCTCTCCTGATCAGAGGTGAGTAAATCGGAATTTGTAGTTTTGCTGATTTTAGAGGAAAATTTTTACGTTTCATAAATGGACACTTAGAAACTTTTCTGCTGAAAACCACACAATGGATTCCTTTGGAAGGAAATACAAGTTACTGGTAAGTATGCTTAGAATTACTTTCCAGGGTCAGTGCTGGACTAAAAGAAACAGCACTGGGTTCTCTCCCGATAACAGGTGAGTAAATTGGAATTCATAGTTTGACTGATTCTAGAGGAATATTTGTACGTTTCAAAAATGGACACTTAGAACTTTTCTGTTGAAAAACACACAATGGATTCCTATGGAAGGAAATACAAGTTACTGGTAAGTATGCTTAGAATTACTTTCCAGGGTCAGTGCTGGACTAAAAGAAACAGCACTGGGTTCTCTCCCGATAACAGGTGAGTAAATCGGAATCCATAGATTGACTGATTCTAGAGGAATATTTGTACGTTTCAAAAATGGACACTTAGAACTTTTCTGTTGAAAAACACACAATGGATTCCTATGGAAGGAAATACAAGTTACTGGTAAGTACGCTTAGAATTACTTTCCAGGGTCAGTGCTGGGCTAAAAGATGCAGCACTGGGTTCTCTCCTGATAACAGGTGAGTAAATCGGAATTCATAGTTCGACTGATTTTCGAGGAATATTTGTACGTTTCAAAAAAGGACAGTTACAAACTTTTCTGGTGAAAACCACACAATGGATTCCTATGGCAGGAAATATAAGTTACTGGTAAGTACGCTTAGAATTACTTTTCAGGGTCAGTGCTGGGATAAAAGATGCAGCACTGGGTTCTCTCCTGAAAACAGGTGAGTAAATCGGAATTTGTAGTTCGACTGATTTTAGAGGAATATTTTTACATTTCAAAAATGGACACTTAGAAACTTTTCTGATGAAGACCACACAATGGATTCCTATGGAAGGAAATACAAGTTACTGGTAAGTACGCTTAGAATTACTTTCCAGGGTCAGTGCTGGTCTTAAAGATGCAGCACTGGGTTCTATCCTGATAACAGGTGAGTAAATCAGAATGTGTAGTTCGACTGATTTTAGAGGAATATTTGTACATTCAAAAAATGGACACTTAGAAACTTTTCTGATGAAGACCACACAATGGATTCCTATGGAAGGAAATACAAGTTACTGGTAAGTACTCTTAGAATTACTTTCCAGGGTCAGTGCTGGGCTAAAAAATGCAGCACTGGGTTCTCTCCTGATAACAGGTGAGTAAATCGGAATTCATAGTTCGACTGACTTTCGAGGAATATTTGTTCGTTTCAAAAATGGACACTTGGAAACTTTTCTGGTGAAAACCACACGATGGATTCCTATGGAAGCAAATACAAATTACTGGTAAGTACGCTTAGAATTATGTTTCAGGGTCAGTGCTGGGCTACCAGATGCAGCCCTGGGTTCTCTCCTGATAACAGGTGTGTAAATCGCAATTCGTAGTTTGGCTGATTTTAGAGGAATATTTGTGCATTTCAAAAATGGACACTTAGAAACTTTTCTGCTGAAAACCACATAATGCATTTCTATGGAAGGAAATACAAGTTACTGGTAAGTATGCTTAGAATTACTTTCCAGGGTCAGTGCTGGTCTAAAAGATGCAGCACTGGGTTCTCTCCTGATAACAGGTGAGTAAATCAGAATTCGTAGTTCGGCTGATTTTAGAGGAATATTTGTATGTTTCAAAATGTACACTTAGAAACTTTTCTGCTGAAAACCACACAATGGATTCCTATGGAAGGAAATACAAGTTACTGGTAAGTACGCTTAGAATTACATTTCAGGGTCAGTGCTGGGCTAACAGATGCAGCCCTGGGTTCTCTCCTGATAACAGGTGAGTAAAGCGGACTTCATAGTTTGACTGATTTTAGAGGAATATTTATACGTTTCAAAAATGGACACTTTGAAACTTTTCTGCTGAAACCACACAATGGATTCCTTTGGAAGGAAATACAAGTTACTGGTAAGTATGCTTAGAATTACTTTCCAGGGTCAGTGCTGGACTAAAAGAAACAGCACTGGGTTCTCTCCCGATAACAGGTGAGTAAATTGGAATTCATAGTTTGACTGATTCTAGAGGAATATTTGTACGTTTCAAAAATGGACACTTAGAAACTTTTCTGTTGAAAAACACACAATGGATTCCTATGGAAGGAAATACAAGTTACTGGTAAGTACGCTTAGAATTACTTTCCAGGGTCAGTGCTGGGCTAAAAGATGCAGCACTGGGTTCTCTACTGATAACAGGTGAGTAAATTGGAATTCATAGTTCGGCTGATTTAAGTGGAATATGTGTACGTTTCAAAAATAGACACTTAGAAACTTTTCTGCTGAAGACCACACAATGGATTCCTCTGGAAGGAAATACAAGTTACTGGTAAGTACGCTTAGAATTACTTTTCAGGGTCAGTGCTGGGCTAAAAGATGCAGCCCTGGGTTCTCTCCTGATCACAGGTGAGTAAATTGGAATTTGTAGTTTTGCTGATTTTAGAGGAAAATTTTTACGTTTCATAAATGGACACTTAGAAACTTTTCTGCTGAAAACCACACAATGGATTCCTATGGAATGAAATACAAGTTACTCGTAAGTACTCTTAGAATTACTTTCCAGGGTCAGTGCTGGGCTAAAAGATACAGCACTGGGTTCTCTCCTGATCACAGGTGAGTAAATCGGAATTCATAGTTCGACTGATTTTCAAGGAATATTTGTGCATTTCAAAATTGGACACTTAGAAACTGTTCTGTTGAAAACCACAAAATGGATTCCTAAGGAAGGAAATACAAGTTACTGGTAAGTACGCTTAGAATTACTTTCCAGGGTCAGTGCTGGTCTAAAAGATGCAGCACTGGGATCTCTCCTGATAACAGATGAGTAAATCAGAATTCGTAGTTCGACTTATTTTAGAGGAATATTTGTACATTTCAAAAATGGACACTTAGAAACTTTTCTGGTGAAGACCACACGATGGATTCCTATGGAAGGAAATACAAGTTACTGGTAAGTATGCTTAGAATTACATTTCAGGGTCAGTGCTAGGCTAACAGATGCAGCCCTGGGTTCTCTCCTGATAACAGGTGAGTAAATCGGACTTCATAGTTTGACTGATTCTAGAGGAATATTTGTACGTTTCAAAAACGGACACTTAGAACTTTTCTGTTGAAAAACACACAATGGATTCCTATGGAAGGAAATACAAGTTACTGGTAAGTATGCTTAGAATTACTTTCCAGGGTCAGTGCTGGACTAAAAGAAACAGCACTGGGTTCTCTCCCGATAACAGGTGAGTAAATCGGAATCCATAGATTCACTGATTCTAGAGGAATATTTGTACGTTTCAAAAATGGACACTTAGAACTTTTCTGTTGAAAAACACACAATGGATTCCTATGGAAGGAAATACAAGTTACTGGTAAGTACGCTTAGAATTACTTTCCAGGGTCAGTGCTGGGCTAAAAGATGCAGCACTGGGTTCTCTACTGATAACAGGTGAGTAAATCGGAATTCATAGTTCGACTGATTTTCGAGGAATATTTGTACGTTTCAAAAAAGGACAGTTAGAAACTTTTCTGGTGAAAACCACACAATGGATTCCTATGGCAGGAAATATAAGTTACTGGTAAGTACGCTTAGAATTACTTTTCAGGGTCAGTGCTGGGATAAAAGATGCAGCACTGGGTTCTCTCCTGATAACAGGTGAGTAAATCGGAATTCATAGTTCGGTTGATTTTAGAGGAAAATTTGTACGTTTCAACAATGGATACTTAGAAACTTTTCTGCTGCAAACCATACAATGGATTCCTATGGAAGGAAATACAAGTTACTGGTAAGTACGCTTAGAATTTCTTTTCAGGGTCGTGCTGGGCTAAAAGATGCAGCACTGGGTTCTCTCCTGATAACAGGTGAGTAAATCGGAATTCGTAGTTCCGCTGATTTTAGAGGTATATTTGTACGTTTCAAAAATGTACACTTAGAAACTTTTCTGCTGAAAACAACACAATGGATTCCTATGGAAGGAAATACAAGTTATAGGTAAGTATGCTTAGAATTACTTTTCAGGGTCAGTGCTGGGCTAACAGATGCAGCCCTGGGTTCTCCCCTGATAACAGGTGAGTAAATCGGAATTCATAGTTCGGCTGATTTTAGAGGAATATTTTTGTGCGTTTCAAAAATGGACAATTAGAAACTTTTCTGCTGAAAACCACACAATGCATTTCTATGGAAGGAAATACAAGTTACTGGTAAGTACGCTTAGAATTACTTTCCAGGGTCAGTGCTGGTCTAAAAGATGCAGCACTGGGTTCTCTCCTGATAACAGGTGAGTAAATCGGAATTTGTAGTTCGACTGATTTTAGAGGAATATTTTTACATTTCAAAAATGGACACTTAGAAACTTTTCTGTTGAAAAACACACAATGGATTCCTATGGAAGGAAATACAAGTTACTGGTAAGTACGCTTAGAATTACTTTCCAGGGTCAGTGCTGGGCTAAAAGATGCAGCACTGGGTTCTCTACTGATAACAGGTGAGTAAATCGGAATTCATAGTTCGGCTGATTTAAGTGGAATATGTGTACGTTTCAAAAATGGACACTTAGAAACTTTTCTGCTGAAGACCACACAATGGATTCCTCTGGAAGGAAATACAAGTTACTGGTAAGTACGCTTAGAATTACTTTTCAGGGTCAGTGCTGGGCTAAAAGATGCAGCCCTGGGTTCTCTCCTGATAACAGGTGAGTAAATCGGAATTTGTAGTTTTGCTGATTTTAGAGGAAAATTTTTACGTTTCAGAAATGGACACTTAGAAACTTTTCTGCTGAAAACCACACAATGGATTCCTATGGAAGGAAATAAAAGTTACTGGTAATTACGCTTAGAATTACTTTCCAGGGTCAGTGCAGGGCTAAAAGATGCAGCACTGGGTTCTCTCCTGATAACAGGTGAGTAAATCGGAATTCATAGTTCGACTGATTTTCGAGGAATATTTGTGCATTTCAAAATTGGACACTTAGAAACTGTTCTGTTGAAAACCACAAAATGGATTCCTAAGGAAGGAAATACAAGTTACTGGTAAGTACGCTTAGAATTACTTTCCAGTGTCAGTGCTGGTCTAAAAGATGCAGCACTGGGATCTCTCCTGATAACAGGTGAGTAAATCAGAATTCGTAGTTCGACTTATTTCAGAGGAATATTTGTACATTTCAAAAATGGACACTTAGAAACTTTTCTGGTGAAGACCACACAATGGATTCCTATGGAAGGAAATACAAGTTACTGGTAAGTATGCTTAGAATTACATTTCAGGGTCAGTGCTAGGCTAACAGATGCAGCCCTGGGTTCTCTCCTGATAACAGGTGAGTAAATCGGACTTCATAGTTTGACTGATTCTAGAGGAATATTTGTAAGTTTCAAAAATGGACACTTAGAACTTTTATGTTGAAAAACACACAATGGATTCCTATGGAAGGAAATACAAGTTACTGGTAAGTATGCTTAGAATTACTTTCCAGGGTCAGTGCTGGACTAAAAGAAACAGCACTGGGTTCTCTCCCGATAACAGGTGAGTAAATCGGAATTCATAGATTGACTGATTCTAGAGGAATATTTGTACGTTTCAAAAATGGACACTTAGAACTTTTCTGTTGAAAAACACACAATGGATTCCTATGGAAGGAAATACAAGTTACTGGTAAGTACGCTTAGAATTACTTTCCAGGGTCAGTGCTGGGCTAAAAGATGCAGCACTGGGTTCTCTCCTGATAACAGGTGAGTAAATCGGACTTCATAGTTCGACTGATTTTCAAGAATATTTGTACGTTTCAAAAAAGGACAGTTAGAAACTTTTCTGGTGAAAACCACACAATGGATTCCTATGGCAGGAAATACAAGTTACTGGTAAGTACGCTTAGAATTACTTTTCAGGGTCAGTGCTGGGCTAAAAGATGCAGCACTGGGTTCTCTCCTGATAACAGGTGAGTAAATCGGAATTCATAGTTCGGTTGATTTTAGAGGAAAATTTGTACGTTTCAACAATGGATACTTAGAAACTTTTCTGCTGAAAACCATACAATGGATTCCTATGGAAGGAAATACAAGTTACTGGTAAGTACGCTTAGAATTTCTTTTCAGGGTCGTGCTGGGCTAAAAGATGCAGCACTGTGTTCTCTCCTGATAACAGGTGAGTAATTCGGAATTCGTAGTTCCGCTGATTTTAGAGGTATATTTGTACGTTTCAAAAATGTACACTTAGAAACTTTTCTGCTGAAAACAACACAATGGATTCCTATGGAAGGAAATACAAGTTATTAGTAAGTATGCTTAGAATTACTTTTCAGGGTCAGTGCTGGGCTAACAGATGCAGCCCTGGGTTCTCCCCTGATAACAGGTGAGTAAATCGGAATTCATAGTTCGGCTGATATTAGAGGAATATTTTTGTGCGTTTCAAAAATGGACAATTAGAAACTTTTCTGCTGAAAACCACACAATGCATTTCTATGGAAGGAAATACAAGTTACTGGTAAGTACGCTTAGAATTACTTTCCAGGGTCAGTGCTGGTCTAAAAGATGCAGCACTGGGTTCTCTCCTGATAACAGGTGAGTAAATCGGAATTTGTAGTTCGACTGATTTTAGAGGAATATTTTTACTTTTCAAAAATGGACACTTAGAAACTTTTCTGTTGAAAAACACACAATGGATTCCTATGGAAGGAAATACAAGTTACTGGTAAGTACGCTTAGAATTACTTTCCAGGGTCAGTGCTGGGCTAAAAGATGCAGCACTGGGTTCTCGACAGATAACAGGTGAGTAAATCGGAATTCATAGTTCGGCTGATTTAAGTGGAATATGTGTACGTTTCAAAAATGGACACTTAGAAACTTTTCTGCTGAAGACCACACAATGGATTCCTCTGGAAGGAAATACAAGTTACTGGTAAGTACGCTTAGAATTACTTTTCAGGGTCAGTGCTGGGCTAAAAGATGCAGCCCTGGGTTCTCTCCTGATAACAGGTGAGTAAATCGGAATTTGTAGTTTTGCTGATTTTAGAGGAAAATTTTTACGTTTCAGAAATGGACACTTAGAAACTTTTCTGCTGAAAACCACACAATGGATTCCTATGGAAGGAAATAAAAGTTACTGGTAATTACGCTTAGAATTACTTTCCAGGGTCAGTGCAGGGCTAAAAGATGCAGCACTGGGTTCTCTCCTGATAACAGGTGAGTAAATCGGAATTCATAGTTCGACTGATTTTTGAGGAATATTTGTGCATTTCAAAATTGGACACTTAGAAACTGTTCTGTTGAAAACCACAAAATGGATTCCTAAGGAAGGAAATACAAGTTACTGGTAAGTACGCTTAGAATTACTTTCCAGTGTCAGTGCTGGTCTAAAAGATGCAGCACTGGGATCTCTCCTGATAACAGGTGAGTAAATCAGAATTCGTAGTTCGACTTATTTCAGAGGAATATTTGTACATTTCAAAAATGGACACTTAGAAACTTTTCTGGTGAAGACCACACAATGGATTCCTATGGAAGGAAATACAAGTTACTGGTAAGTATGCTTAGAATTACATTTCAGGGTCAGTGCTAGGCTAACAGATGCAGCCCTGGGTTCTCTCCTGATAACAGGTGAGTAAATCGGACTTCATAGTTTGACTGATTCTAGAGGAATATTTGTAAGTTTCAAAAATGGACACTTAGAACTTTTATGTTGAAAAACACACAATGGATTCCTATGGAAGGAAATACAAGTTACTGGTAAGTATGCTTAGAATTACTTTCCAGGGTCAGTGCTGGACTAAAAGAAACAGCACTGGGTTCTCTCCTGATAACAGGTGAGTAAATCGGAATTCATAGATTGACTGATTCTAGAGGAATATTTGTACGTTTCAAAAATGGACACTTAGAACTTTTCTGTTGAAAAACACACAATGGATTCCTATGGAAGGAAATACAAGTTACTGGTAAGTATGCTTAGAATTACTTTCCAGGGTCAGTGCTGGACTAAAAGAAACAGCACTGGGTTCTCTCCCGATAACAGGTGAGTACATCGGAATTCATAGATTGACTGATTCTAGAGGAATATTTGTACGTTTCAAAAATGGACACTTAGAACTTTTCTGTTGAAAAACACACAATGGATTCCTATGGAAGGAAATACAAGTTACTGGTAAGTACGCTTAGAATTACTTTCCAGGGTCAGTGCTGGGCTAAAAAATGCAGCACTGGGTTCTCTCCTGATAACAGGTGAGTAAATCGGAATTCATAGTTCGACTGACTTTCGAGGAATATTTGTGCGTTTCAAAAATGGACACTTGGAAACTTTTCTGGTGAAAACCACACAATGGATTCCTATGGAAGGAAATACAAATTACTGGTAAGTACGCTTAGAATTATGTTTCAGGGTCAGTGCTGGGCTACCAGATGCAGCCCTGGGTTCTCTCCTGATAACAGGTGTGTAAATCGCAATTCGTAGTTTGGCTGATTTTAGAGGAATATTTGTGCATTTCAAAAATGGACACTTAGAAACTTTTCTGCTGAAAACCACACAATGGATTCCTATGGAAGGAAATACAAGTTACTGGTAAGTACGCTTAGAATTACTTTCCAGGGTCAGTGCTGGGCTAAAAGATGCAGCACTGGGTTCTATCCTGATAACAGGTGAGTAAATCGGAATTCGTAGTTCGGCTGATTTTATAGGAATATTCGTACGTTTCAAAAACGTACACTTAGAAACTTTTCTGGTGAAAACCACACAATGGATTCCTAAGGAAGGAAATACAAGTTACTGGTAGGTACGCTTAGAATTACTTTTCGGGGACAGTGCTGGGCTAAAAGATGCAGCACTGGGTTCCCTCCTGATAACAGGTGAGTAAATCGGAATTCATAGTTCGGTTGATTTTAGAGGAAAATTTGTACGTTTCAACAATGGACACTTAGAAACTTTTCTGGTGAAAACCACACAATGGATTCCTAAGGAAGGAAATACAAGTTACTGGTAGGTACGCTTAGAATTACTTTTCAGGGTCAGTGCTGGGCTAAAAGATGCAGCACTGGGTTCTCTCCTGATAACAGGTGAGTAAATCGGAATTCAAAGTTCGACTGATTTTCGAGGAATATCTGTGCGTTTAAAAAATGGACACTTAGAAACTTTTCTGGTGAAAACCACACAATGGATTCCTAGGGAAGGAAATACAAGTTACAGGTAAGTACGCTTAGAATTACTTTCCAGGGTCAGTGCTGGGCTAACAGATGCAGCCCTGGGTTCTCTCCTGATAACAGGTGAGTAAATCGGAATTCGTAGTCCGGTTGTTTTAGAGGAAAATTTGTACGTTTCAACAATGGATACTTAGAAACTTTTCTGCTGAAAACCATACAATGGATTCCTATGGAAGGAAATACAAGTTAAGTAAGTATGCTTAGAATTACTTTCCAGGGTCAGTGCTTGTCTTAAAGATGCAGCACTGGGTTCTCTCCTGATAACAGGTGAGTAAATCGGAATGTGTAGTTCGACTGATTTTAGAGGAATATTTGTACATTTAAAAAATGGACACTTAGAAACTTTTCTGATGAAGACCACACAATGGATTCCTATGGAAGGAAATACAAGTTACTGGTAAGTACTCTTAGAATTACTTTCCAAGGTCAGTGCTGGGCTAAAAAATGCAGCACTGGGTTCTCTCCTGATAACAGGTGAGTAAATCGGAATTCATAGTTCGACTGACTTTCGAGGAATAATTGTGCGTTTCAAAAATGGACACTTGGAAACTTTTCTGGTGAAAACCACACAATGGATTCCTATGGAAGGAAATACAAATGACTGGTAAGTACGCTTAGAATTATGTTTCAGGGTCAGTGCTGGGCTAAAAGATGCAGCATTGGGTTCTATCCTGATAACAGGTGAGTAAATCGAAATTCGTAGTTCGGCTGATTTTATAGGAATATTCGTACGTTTCAAAAATGTACACTTCGAAACTTTTCTGGTGAAAACCACACAATGGATTCCTAAGGAAGGAAATACAAGTTACTGGTAGGTACGCTTAGAATTACTTTTCGGGGACAGTGCTGGGCTAACAGATGCAGCACTGGGTTCCCTCCTGATAACAGGTGAGTAAATCGGAATTCATAGTTCGGTTGATTTTAGAGGAATATTTTTACGTTTAAAAAATGGGGACTTAGAAACTTTTCTGCTGAAAACCACACAATGGATTCCTATGGAAGGAAATACAAGTTACTGGTAAGTATGCTTAGAATTACTTTTCAGCGTAAGTGCTGGGCTAACAGATGCAGCCCTGGATTCTCTCCTGATAACAGGTGAGTAAATTGGAATTCGTTAGTTCGGCTGATTTTAGAGGAATATTTGTGCGCTTCAAAAATTGACACTTAGAAACTTTTCTGCTGAAAACCACACAATGCATTTCTATGGAAGGAAATACAAGTTACTGGTAAGTACGCTTAGAATTACTTTCCAGGGTCATGCTGGGCTAAAAGATGCAGCACTGGGTTCTATCCTGATAACAGGTGAGTAAATCGAAATTCGTAGTTCGGCTGATTTTATAGGAATATTCGTACGTTTCAAAAATGTACACTTCGAAACTTTTCTGGTGAAAACCACACAATGGATTCCTAAGGAAGGAAATACAAGTTACTGGTAGGTACGCTTAGAATTACTTTTCGGGGACAGTGCTGGGCTAACAGATGCAGCACTGGGTTCCCTCCTGATAACAGGTGAGTAAATCGGAATTCATAGTTCGGTTGATTTTAGAGGAATATTCTTACGTTTAAAAAATGGGGACTTAGAAACTTTTCTGCTGAAAACCACACAATGGATTCCTATGGAAGGAAATACAAGTTACTGGTAAGTATGCTTAGAATTACTTTTCAGCGTAAGTGCTGGGCTAACAGATGCAGCCCTGGATTCTCTCCTGATAACAGGTGAGTAAATTGGAATTCGTTAGTTCGGCTGATTTTAGAGGAATATTTGTGCGCTTCAAAAATTGACACTTAGAAACTTTTCTGCTGAAAACCACACAATGCATTTCTATGGAAGGAAATACAAGTTACTGGTAAGTACGCTTAGAATTACTTTCCAGGGTCAGTGCTGGTCTAAAAGATGCAGCACTGGGTTCTCTCCTAATAACAGGTGAGTAAATCAGAATTCGTAGTTCGGCTGATTTTAGAGGAATATTTGTATGTTTCAAAAATGTACACTTAGAAACTATTCTGCTGAAAACCACACAATGGATTCCTATGGAAGGAAATACAAGTTACTGGTAAGTACGCTTAGAATTACTTTTCAGGGTCAGTGCTGGGCTAAAAGATGCAGCCCTGGGTTCTCTCCTGAAAACAGGTGAGTAAATCGGAATTTGTAGTTTTGCTGATTTTAGAGGAAAATTTTTACGTTTCATAAATGGACACTTAGAAACTTTTCTGCTGAAAACCACACAATGGATTCCTATGGAAGGAAATAAAAGTTACTGGTAAGTACGCTTAGAATTACTTTCCAGGGTCAGTGCAGGGCTAAAAGATGCAGCACTGGGTTCTCTCCTGATAACAGGTGAGTAAATCGGAATTCGTAGTACGGCTGATTTTAAAGGTATATATGTACGTTTAAAAAATGGACACTTAGAAACTTTTCTGCTGAAAACCACACAATGGATTCCTATGGAAGGAAATACAAGTTACTGGTAAGCACGATTAGAATTACTTTTCAGGGTCAGTGCTGGGCTAACAGATGCAGCCCTGGGTTCTCTCCTTATAATAGGTGAGCAAATCGGAATTCGTAGTTCGGCTGATTTTAGAGGAATATTTTTATGTTTCAAAAATGGACACTTAGAAACATTTCTGCTGAAAACCACACAGTGGATTCCTAAGGAAGGAAATACAAGTTACTGGTAAGTACGCTTAGAATTACTTTTCAGGGTCAGTGCTGGGCTAAAAGATGCAGCACTGGGTTCTCTACTGATAACAGGTGAGTAAATCGGAATTCATAGTTCGGCTGATTTAAGTGGAATATGTGTGCGTTTCAAAAATGGACACTTAGAAACTTTTCTGCTGAAGACCACACAATGGATTCCTATGGAATGAAATACAAGTTACTCGTAAGTAATCTTAGAATTACTTTCCAGGGTCAGTGCTGGGCTAAAAGATACAGCACTGGGTTCTCTCCTGATCACAGGTGAGTAAATCGGAATTCATAGTTCGACTGATTTTCGAGGAATATTTGTGCATTTTAAAATTGGACACTTAGAAACTTTTCTGTTGAAAACCACAAAATGGATTCCTAAGGAAGGAAATACAAGTTACTGGTAAGTACGCTTAGAATTACTTTCCAGGGTCAGTGCTGGTCTAAAAGATGCAGCACTGGGATCTCTCCTGATAACAGGTGAATAAATCAGAATTCGTAGTTCGACTTATTTTAGAGGAATATTTGTACATTTCAAAAATGGACACTTAGAAACTTTTCTGGTGAAGACCACACAATGGATTCCTATGGAAGGAAATACAAGTTACTGGTAAGTATGCTTAGAATTACATTTCAGGGTCAGTGCTAGGCTAACAGATGCAGCCCTGGGTTCTCTCCTGATAACAGGTGAGTAAATCGGACTTCATAGTTTGACTGATTTTAGAGGAATATTTATACGTTTCAAAAATTGACACTTTGAAACTTTTCTGCTGAAACCACACAATGGATTCCTTTGGAAGGAAATACAAGTTACTGGTAAGTATGCTTAGAATTACTTTCCAGGGTCAGTGCTGGACCAAAAGAAACAGCACTGGGTTCTCTCCCAATAACAGGTGAGTAAATCGGAATTCATAGTTTGACTGATTCTAGAGGAATATTTGTACGTTTCAAAAATGGACACTTAGAACTTTTCTGTTGAAAAACACACAATGGATTCCTATGGAAGGAAATACAAGTTACTGGTAAGTACGCTTAGAATTACTTTCCAGGGTCAGTGCTGGGCTAAAATATGCAGCACTGGGTTCTCTCCTGATAACAGGTGAGTAAATCGGAATTCATAGTTCGACTGATTTTCGAGGAATATTTGTACGTTTCAAAAAAGGACAGTTAGAAACTTTTCTGCTGAAAACCACACAATGGATTCCTATGGAAGGAAATACAAGTTACTGGTAAGCACGATTAGAATTACTTTTCAGGGTCAGTGCTGGGCTAACAGATGCAGCCCTGGGTTCTCTCCTGATAACAGGTGTGTAAATCGCAATTCGTAGTTTGGCTGATTTTAGAGGAATATTTGTGCATTTCAAAAATGGACACTTAGAAACTTTTCTGCTGAAAACCACACAATGGATTCCTATGGAAGGAAATACAAGTTACTGGTAAGTACGCTTAGAAATACTTTCCAGGGTCAGTGCTGGGCTAAAAGATGCAGCACTGGGTTCTATCCTGATAACAGGTGAGTAAATCGGAATTCGTAGTTCGGCTGATTTTATAGGAATATTCGTACGTTTCAAAAATGTACTCTTAGAAACTTTTCTGCTGAAAACCACACAATGGATTCCTATGGAAGGAAATACAAGTTACTGGTAAGTACGCTTAGAATTACTTTCCAGGGTCAGTGCTGGTCTGAAAGATGCAGCACTGGGTTCTCTCCTAATAACAGGTGAGTAAATCAGAATTCGTAGTTCGGCTGATTTTAGAGGAATATTTGTATGTTTCAAAAATGTACACTTAGAAACTATTCTGCTGAAAACCACACAATGGATTCCTATGGAAGGAAATACAAGTTACTGGTAAGTACGCTTAGAATTACTTTTCAGGGTCAGTGCTGGGCTAAAAGATGCAGCCCTGGGTTCTCTCCTGATAACAGGTGAGTAAATCGGAATTTGTAGTTTTGCTGATTTTAGAGGAAAGTTTTTACGTTTCATAAATGGACACTTAGAAACTTTTCTGCTGAAAACCACACAAAGGATTCCTATGGAAGGAAATAAAAGTTACTGGTAAGTACGCTTAGAATTACTTTCCAGGGTCAGTGCAGGGCTAAAAGATGCAGCACTGGGTTCTCTCCTGATAACAGGTGAGTAAATCGGAATTCGTAGTACGGCTGATTTTAAAGGTATATATGTACGTTTAAAAAATGGACACTTAGAAACTTTTCTGCTGAAAACCACACAATGGATTCCTATGGAAGGAAATACAAGTTACTGGTAAGCACGATTAGAATTACTTTTCAGGGTCAGTGCTGGGCTAACAGATGCAGCCCTGGGTTCTCTCCTGATAATAGGTGAGCAAATCGGAATTCGTAGTTCGGCTGATTTTAGAGGAATATTTGTATGTTTCAAAAATGGACACTTAGAAACATTTCTGCTGAAAACCACACAGTGGATTCCTAAGGAAGGAAATACAAGTTACTGGTAAGTACGCTTAGAATTACTTTTCAGGGTCAGTGCTGGGCTAAAAGATGCAGCACTGGGTTCTCTACTGATAACAGGTGAGTAAATCGGAATTCATAGTTCGGCTGATTTAAGTGGAATATGTGTACGTTTCAAAAATGGACACTTAGAAACTTTTTTGCTGAAGACCACACAATGGATTCCTATGGAATGAAATACAAGTTACTCGTAAGTAATCTTAGAATTACTTTCCAGGGTCAGTGCTGGGCTAAAAGATACAGCACTGGGTTCTCTCCTGATCACAGGTGAGTAAATCGGAATTCATAGTTCGACTGATTTTCGAGGAATATTTGTGCATTTTAAAATTGGACACTTAGAAACTTTTCTGTTGAAAACCACAAAATGGATTCCTAAGGAAGGAAATACAAGTTACTGGTAAGTACGCTTAGAATTACTTTCCAGGGTCAGTGCTGGTCTAAAAGATGCAGCACTGGGATCTCTCCTGATAACAGGTGAGTAAATCAGAATTCGTAGTTCGACTTATTTTAGAGGAATATTTGTACATTTCAAAAATGGACACTTAGAAACTTTTCTGGTGAAGACCACACAATGGATTCCTATGGAAGGAAATACAAGTTACTGGTAAGTATGCTTAGAATTACATTTCAGGGTCAGTGCTAGGCTAACAGATGCAGCCCTGGGTTCTCTTCTGATAACAGGTGAGTAAATCGGACTTCATAGTTTGACTGATTTTAGAGGAATATTTATACGTTTCAAAAATGGACACTTTGAAACTTTTCTGCTGAAACCACACAATGGATTCCTTTGGAAGGAAATACAAGTTACTGGTAAGTATGCTTAGAATTACTTTCCAGGGTCAGTGCTGGACTAAAAGAAACAGCACTGGGTTCTCTCCCGATAACAGGTAAGTAAATCGGAATTCATAGTTTGACTGATTCTAGAGGAATATTTGTACGTTTCAAAAATGGACACTTAGAACTTTTCTGTTGAAAAACACACAATGGATTCCTATGGAAGGAAATACAAGTTACTGGTAAGTACGCTTAGAATTACTTTCCAGGGTCAGTGCTGGGCTAAAATATGCAGCACTGGGTTCTCTCCTGATAACAGGTGAGTAAATCGGAATTCATAGTTCGACTGATTTTCGAGGAATATTTGTACGTTTCAAAAAAGGACAGTTAGAAACTTTTCTGCTGAAAACCACACAATGGATTCCTATGGAAGGAAATACAAATTACTGGTAAGCACGATTAGAATTACTTTTCAGGGTCAGTGCTGGGCTAACAGATGCAGCCCTAGGTTCTCTCCTGATAATAGGTGAGCAAATCGGAATTCGTAGTTCGGCTGATTTTAGAGGAATATTTGTATGCTTCAAAAATGGACACTTAGAAACATTTCTGCTGAAAACCACACAATGGATTCCTAAGGAAGGAAATACAAGTTACTGGTAAGTACGCTTAGAATTACTTTTCAGGGTCAGTGCTGGGCTAAAATATGCAGCACTGGGTTCTCTACTGATAACAGGTGAGTAAATCGGAATTCATAGTTCGGCTGATTTAAGTGGAATATGTGTACGTTTCAAAAATGGACACTTAGAAACTTTTCTGCTGAAGACCACACACTGGATTCCTATGGAATGAAATACAAGTTACTCGTAAGTAATCTTAGAATTACTTTCCAGGGTCAGTGCTGGGCTAAAAGATACAGCACTGGGTTCTCTCCTGATCACAGGTGAGTAAATCGGAATTCATAGTTCGACTGATTTTCGAGGAATATTTGTGCATTTCAAAATTGGACACTTAGAAACTTTTCTGTTGAAAACCACAAAATGGATTCCTAAGGAAGGAAATACAAGTTACTGGTAAGTACGCTTAGAATTACTTTCCAGGGTCAGTGCTGGTCTAAAAGATGCAGCACTGGGATCTCTCCTGATAACAGGTGAGTAAATCAGAATTCGTAGTTCGACTTATTTTAGAGGAATATTTGCACATTTCAAAAATGGACACTTAGAAACTTTTCTGGTGAAGACCACACAATGGATTCCTATGGAAGGAAATACAAGTTACTGGTAAGTATGCTTAGAATTACATTTCAGGGTCAGTGCTAGGCTAACAGATGCAGCCCTGGGTTCTCTCCTGATAACAGGTGAGTAAATCGGACTTCATAGTTTGACTGATTTTAGAGGAATATTTATACGTTTCAAAAATGGACACTTTGAAACTTTTCTGCTGAAACCACACAATGGATTCCTTTGGAAGGAAATACAAGTTACTGGTAAGTATGCTTAGAATTACTTTCCAGGGTCAGTGCTGGACTAAAAGAAACAGCACTGGGTTCTCTCCCGATAACAGGTGAGTAAATCGGAATTCATAGTTTGACTGATTCTAGAGGAATATTTGTGCATTTCAAAATTGGACACTTAGAAACTTTTCTGTTGAAAAACACACAATGGATTCCTATGGAAGGAAATACAAGTTACTGGTAAGTACGCTTAGAATTACTTTCCAGGGTCAGTGCTGGGCTAAAATATGCAGCACTGGGTTCTCTCCTGATAACAGGTGAGTAAATCGGAATTCATAGTTCGACTGATTTTCGAGGAATATTTGTACGTTTCAAAAAAGGACAGTTAGAAACTTTTTTGGTGAAAACCACACAATGGATTCCTATGGCAGGAAATACAAGTTACTGGTAAGTACGCTTAGAATTACTTTTCAGGGTCGTGCTGGGCTAAAAGATGCAGCACTGGGTTCTCTCCTGATAACAGGTGAGTAAATCGGAATTCGTAGTTCCGCTGATTTTAGAGGTATATTTGTACGTTTCAAAAATGTACACTTAGAAACTTTTCTGCTGAAAACAACACAATGGATTCCTATGGAAGGAAATACAAGTTATTGGTAAGTATGCTTAGAATTACTTTTCAGGGTCAGTGCTGGGCTAACAGATGCAGCCCTGGGTTCTCCCCTGATAACAGGTGAGTAAATCGGAATTCATAGTTCGGCTGATTTTAGAGGAATATTTTTGTGCGTTTCAAAAATGGACAATTAGAAACTTTTCTGCTGAAAACCACACAATGCATTTCTATGGAAGGAAATACAAGTTACTGGTAAGTACGCTTAGAATTACTTTCCAGGGTCAGTGCTGGTCTAAAAGATGCAGCACTGGGTTCTCTCCTGATAACAGGTGAGTAAATCGGAATTTGTAGTTCGACTGATTTTAGAGGAATATTTTTACATTTCAAAAATGGACACTTAGAAACTTTTCTGATGAAGACCACACAATGGATTCCTATGGAAGGAAATACAAGTTACTGGTAAGTACGCTTAGAATTACTTGCCAGGGTCAGCGCTGGTCTTAAAGATGCAGCACTGGGTTCTCTCCTGATAACAGGTGAGTAAATCGGAATTCAAAGTTCGACTGATTTTCGAGGAATATCTGTGCGTTTAAAAAATGGACACTTAGAAACTTTTCTGGTGAAAACCCCACAATGGATTCCTACGGAAGGAAATACAAGTTACAGGTAAGTACGCTTAGAATTACTTTCCAGGGTCAGTGCTGGGCTAAAAGATGCAGCACTGGGTTCTCTCCTGATAACAGGTGAGTAAATTGGAATTCGTAGTCCGGCTGATTTTAGAGGAATATTTGTGCGTTTCAAAAATGGACACTTAGAAACTTTTCTGATGAAGACCACACAATGGATTCCTATGGAAGGAAATACAAGTTACTGGTAAGTACGCTTAGAATTACTTTTCAGGGTCAGTGCTGGGCTAAAAGATACAAAACTGGGTTCTCTCCTGATAACAGGTGTGTAAATCGCAATTCGTAGTTTGGCTGATTTTAGAGGAATATTTGTGCATTTCAAAACTGGACACTTAGAAACTTTTCTGGTGAAAACCACACAATGGATTCCTATGGCAGGAAATACAAGTTACTGGTAAGTACGCTTAGAATTACTTTTCAGGGTCAGTGCTGGGCTAAAAGATGCAGCACTGGGTTCTCTCCTGATAACAGGTGAGTAAATCGGAATTCATAGTTCGGTTGATTTTAGAGGAAAATTTGTACGTTTCAACAATGGATGCTTAGAAACTTTTCTGCTGAAAACCATACAATGGATTCCTATGGAAGGAAATATAAGTTACTGGTAAGTACGCTTAGAATTACTTTTCAGGGTCGTGCTGGGCTAAAAGATGCAGCACTGGGTTCTCTCCTGATAACAGGTGAGTAAATCGGAATTCGTAGTTCGGCTGATTTTAGAGGAATATTTGTACGTTTCAAAAATGGACACTTAGAAACTTTTCTGATGAAAACCACACAATGGATCCCTATGGAAGGAGATACAAGTTACTGGCAAGTATGCTTAGAATTACTTTTCAGGGTCAGTGCTGGGCTAACAGATGCAGCCCTGGGTTCTCTTCTGATAACAGGTGAGTAAATCGGACTTCATAGTTTGACTGATTTTAGAGGAATATTTATACGTTTCAAAAATGGACACTTTGAAACTTTTCTGCTGAAACCACACAATGGATTCCTTTGGAAGGAAATACAAGTTACTGGTAAGTATGCTTAGAATTACTTTCCAGGGTCAGTGCTGGACTAAAAGAAACAGCACTGGGTTCTCTCCCGATAACAGGTGAGTAAATCGGAATTCATAGTTTGACTGATTCTAGAGGAATATTTGTACGTTTCAAAAATGGACACTTAGAACTTTTCTGTTGAAAAACACACAATGGATTCCTATGGAAGGAAATACAAGTTACTGGTAAGTACGCTTAGAATTACTTTCCAGGGTCAGTGCTGGGCTAAAATATGCAGCACTGGGTTCTCTCCTGATAACAGGTGAGTAAATCGGAATTCATAGTTCGACTGATTTTCGAGGAATATTTGTACGTTTCAAAAAAGGACAGTTAGAAACTTTTCTGCTGAAAACCACACAATGGATTCCTATGGAAGGAAATACAAATTACTGGTAAGCACGATTAGAATTACTTTTCAGGGTCAGTGCTGGGCTAACAGATGCAGCCCTAGGTTCTCTCCTGATAATAGGTGAGCAAATCGGAATTCGTAGTTCGGCTGATTTTAGAGGAATATTTGTATGCTTCAAAAATGGACACTTAGAAACATTTCTGCTGAAAACCACACAATGGATTCCTAAGGAAGGAAATACAAGTTACTGGTAAGTACGCTTAGAATTACTTTTCAGGGTCAGTGCTGGGCTAAAATATGCAGCACTGGGTTCTCTACTGATAACAGGTGAGTAAATCGGAATTCATAGTTCGGCTGATTTAAGTGGAATATGTGTACGTTTCAAAAATGGACACTTAGAAACTTTTCTGCTGAAGACCACACACTGGATTCCTATGGAATGAAATACAAGTTACTCGTAAGTAATCTTAGAATTACTTTCCAGGGTCAGTGCTGGGCTAAAAGATACAGCACTGGGTTCTCTCCTGATCACAGGTGAGTAAATCGGAATTCATAGTTCGACTGATTTTCGAGGAATATTTGTGCATTTCAAAATTGGACACTTAGAAACTTTTCTGTTGAAAACCACAAAATGGATTCCTAAGGAAGGAAATACAAGTTACTGGTAAGTACGCTTAGAATTACTTTCCAGGGTCAGTGCTGGTCTAAAAGATGCAGCACTGGGATCTCTCCTGATAACAGGTGAGTAAATCAGAATTCGTAGTTCGACTTATTTTAGAGGAATATTTGCACATTTCAAAAATGGACACTTAGAAACTTTTCTGGTGAAGACCACACAATGGATTCCTATGGAAGGAAATACAAGTTACTGGTAAGTATGCTTAGAATTACATTTCAGGGTCAGTGCTAGGCTAACAGATGCAGCCCTGGGTTCTCTCCTGATAACAGGTGAGTAAATCGGACTTCATAGTTTGACTGATTTTAGAGGAATATTTATACGTTTCAAAAATGGACACTTTGAAACTTTTCTGCTGAAACCACACAATGGATTCCTTTGGAAGGAAATACAAGTTACTGGTAAGTATGCTTAGAATTACTTTCCAGGGTCAGTGCTGGACTAAAAGAAACAGCACTGGGTTCTCTCCCGATAACAGGTGAGTAAATCGGAATTCATAGTTTGACTGATTCTAGAGGAATATTTGTGCATTTCAAAATTGGACACTTAGAAACTTTTCTGTTGAAAAACACACAATGGATTCCTATGGAAGGAAATACAAGTTACTGGTAAGTACGCTTAGAATTACTTTCCAGGGTCAGTGCTGGGCTAAAATATGCAGCACTGGGTTCTCTCCTGATAACAGGTGAGTAAATCGGAATTCATAGTTCGACTGATTTTCGAGGAATATTTGTACGTTTCAAAAAAGGACAGTTAGAAACTTTTTTGGTGAAAACCACACAATGGATTCCTATGGCAGGAAATACAAGTTACTGGTAAGTACGCTTAGAATTACTTTTCAGGGTCGTGCTGGGCTAAAAGATGCAGCACTGGGTTCTCTCCTGATAACAGGTGAGTAAATCGGAATTCGTAGTTCCGCTGATTTTAGAGGTATATTTGTACGTTTCAAAAATGTACACTTAGAAACTTTTCTGCTGAAAACAACACAATGGATTCCTATGGAAGGAAATACAAGTTATTGGTAAGTATGCTTAGAATTACTTTTCAGGGTCAGTGCTGGGCTAACAGATGCAGCCCTGGGTTCTCCCCTGATAACAGGTGAGTAAATCGGAATTCATAGTTCGGCTGATTTTAGAGGAATATTTTTGTGCGTTTCAAAAATGGACAATTAGAAACTTTTCTGCTGAAAACCACACAATGCATTTCTATGGAAGGAAATACAAGTTACTGGTAAGTACGCTTAGAATTACTTTCCAGGGTCAGTGCTGGTCTAAAAGATGCAGCACTGGGTTCTCTCCTGATAACAGGTGAGTAAATCGGAATTTGTAGTTCGACTGATTTTAGAGGAATATTTTTACATTTCAAAAATGGACACTTAGAAACTTTTCTGATGAAGACCACACAATGGATTCCTATGGAAGGAAATACAAGTTACTGGTAAGTACGCTTAGAATTACTTGCCAGGGTCAGCGCTGGTCTTAAAGATGCAGCACTGGGTTCTCTCCTGATAACAGGTGAGTAAATCGGAATTCAAAGTTCGACTGATTTTCGAGGAATATCTGTGCGTTTAAAAAATGGACACTTAGAAACTTTTCTGGTGAAAACCCCACAATGGATTCCTACGGAAGGAAATACAAGTTACAGGTAAGTACGCTTAGAATTACTTTCCAGGGTCAGTGCTGGGCTAAAAGATGCAGCACTGGGTTCTCTCCTGATAACAGGTGAGTAAATTGGAATTCGTAGTCCGGCTGATTTTAGAGGAATATTTGTGCGTTTCAAAAATGGACACTTAGAAACTTTTCTGATGAAGACCACACAATGGATTCCTATGGAAGGAAATACAAGTTACTGGTAAGTACGCTTAGAATTACTTTTCAGGGTCAGTGCTGGGCTAAAAGATACAAAACTGGGTTCTCTCCTGATAACAGGTGTGTAAATCGCAATTCGTAGTTTGGCTGATTTTAGAGGAATATTTGTGCATTTCAAAACTGGACACTTAGAAACTTTTCTGGTGAAAACCACACAATGGATTCCTATGGCAGGAAATACAAGTTACTGGTAAGTACGCTTAGAATTACTTTTCAGGGTCAGTGCTGGGCTAAAAGATGCAGCACTGGGTTCTCTCCTGATAACAGGTGAGTAAATCGGAATTCATAGTTCGGTTGATTTTAGAGGAAAATTTGTACGTTTCAACAATGGATGCTTAGAAACTTTTCTGCTGAAAACCATACAATGGATTCCTATGGAAGGAAATATAAGTTACTGGTAAGTACGCTTAGAATTACTTTTCAGGGTCGTGCTGGGCTAAAAGATGCAGCACTGGGTTCTCTCCTGATAACAGGTGAGTAAATCGGAATTCGTAGTTCGGCTGATTTTAGAGGAATATTTGTACGTTTCAAAAATGGACACTTAGAAACTTTTCTGATGAAAACCACACAATGGATCCCTATGGAAGGAGATACAAGTTACTGGCAAGTATGCTTAGAATTACTTTTCAGGGTCAGTGCTGGGCTAAAAGATGCAGCACTGGGTTCCCTCCTGATAATAGGTGAGTAAATCGGAATTCATAGTTCGGTTGATTTTAGAGGAATATTTGTACGTTTCAAAAATGGGGACTTAGAAACTTTTCTGCTGAAAACCACACAATGGATTCCTATGGAAGGAAATACAAGTTACTGGTAAGTATGCTTAGAATTACTTTTCAGCGTAAGTGCTGGGCTAACAGATGCAGCCCTGGATTCTCTCCTGATAACAGGTGAGTAAATTGGAATTCGTAGTTCGGCTGATTTTAGAGGAATATTTGTGTGCTTCAAAAATGGACACTTAGAATCTTTTCTGCTGAAAACCACACAATGCATTTCTATGGAAGGAAATACAAATTACTGGTAAGTACGCTTAGAATTACTTTCCAGGGTCAGTGCTGGTCTAAAAGATGCAGCACTGGGTTCTCTCCTGATAACAGGTGAGTAAATCAGAATTCGTAGTTCGGCTGATTTTAGAGGAATATTTGTATGTTTCAAAAATGTACACTTAGAAACTATTCTGCTGAAAACCACACAATGGATTCCTATGGAAGGAAATACAAGTTACTGGTAAGTACGCTTAGAATTACTTTTCAGGGTCAGTGCTGGGCTAAAAGATGCAGCCCTGGGTTCTCTCCTGATAACAGGTGAGTAAATCGGAATTTGTAGTTTTGCTGATTTTAGAGGAAAATTTTACGTTTCATAAATGGACACTTAGAAACTTTTCTGCTGAAAACCACACAATGGATTCCTATGGAATGAAATAAAAGTTACTGGTAAGTACGCTTAGAATTACTTTCCAGGGTCAGTGCAGGGCTAAAAGATGCAGCACTGGGTTCTCTCCTGATAACAGGTGAGTAAATCGGAATTCGTAGTACGGCTGATTTTAAAGGTATATATGTACGTTTAAAAAATGGACACTTAGAAACTTTTCTGCTGAAAACCACACAATGGATTCCTATGGAAGGAAATACAAGTTACTGGTAAGTACGTTTAGAATTACTTTTCTTGGTCAGTGCTGGGCTAAAAGATGCAGCCCTTGGTTCTCTCCTGATAACAGGTGAGTAAATTGGAATTCGAGGTTCGGCTGATTTTAGAGGAATATTTATAAGTTTAAAAAATGGACACTTAGAAACTTTTCTGATGGAAACCACACACTGGATTCCTATGGAAGGAAATACAAGTTACTGGTAAGCACGATTAGAATTACTTTTCAGGGTCAGTGCTGGGCTAAAAGATGCAGCACTGGGTTCTCTACTGATAACAGGTGAGTAAATCGGAATTCATAGTTCGGGTGATTTAAGTGGAATATGTGTACGTTTCAAAAATGGACACTTAGAAACTTTTCTGCTGAAGACCACACAATGGATTCCTATGGAATGAAATACCAGTTACTCGTAAGTACTCTTAGAATTACTTTCCAGGGTCAGTGCTGGGCTAAAAGATACAGCACTGGGTTCTCTCCTGATAACAGGTGAGTAAATCGGAATTCATAGTTCGACTGATTTTCGAGGAATATTTGTGCATTTCAAAATTGGACACTTAGAAACTTTTCTGTTGAAAACCACAAAATGGATTCCTAAGGAAGGAAATACAAGTTACTGGTAAGTACGCTTAGAATTACTTTCCAGGGTCAGTGCTGGTCTAAAAGATGCAGCACTGGGATCTCTCCTGATAACAGGTGAGTAAATCGGAATTCGTAGTTCGACTTGTTTTAGAGGAATATTTGTACATTTCAAAAATGGACACTTAGAAACTTTTCTGGTGAAGACCACACAATGGATTCCTATGGAAGGAAATACAAGTTACTGGTAAGTATGCTTAGAATTACATTTCAGGGTCAGTGCTGGGCTAACAGATGCAGCCCTGGGTTCTCTCCTGATAACAGGTGAGTAAATCGGACTTCATAGTTTGACTGATTTTAGAGGAATATTTATACGTTTCAAAAATGGACACTTTGAAACTTTTCTGCTGAAACCACACAATGGATTCCTTTGGAAGGAAATACAAGTTACTGGTAAGTATGCTTAGAATTACTTTCCAGGGTCAGTGCTGGACTAAAAGAAACAGCACTGGGTTCTCTCCCGATAACAGGTGAGTAAATCGGAATTCATAGTTTGACTGATTCTCGAGGAATATTTGTACATTTCAAAAATGGACAGTTAGAAACTTTTCTGGTGAAAACCACACAATGGATTCCTATGGCAGGAAATACAAGTTACTGGTAAGTACGCTTAGAATTACTTTTCAGGGTCAGTGCTGGGCTAAAAGATGCAGCACTGGGTTCTCTCCTGATAACAGGTGAAGAAAATTGGAATTCATAGTTCGGTTGATTTTAGAGGAAAATGTGTACGTTTCAACAATGGATACTTAGAAACTTTTCTGCTGAAAACCATACAATGGATTCCTATGGAAGGAAATACAAGTTACTGGTAAGTACGCTTAGAATTTCTTTTCAGGGTCGTGCTGGGCTAAAAGATGCAGCACTGGGTTCTCTCCTGATAACAGGTGAGTAAATCGGAATTCGTAGTTCCGCTGATTTTAGAGGTATATTTGTACGTTTCAAAAATGTACACTAAGAAACTTTTCTGCTGAAAACAACACAATGGATTCCTATGGAAGGAAATACAAGTTATTGGTAAGTACGCTTAGAATTACTTTTCAGGGTCAGTGCTGGGCTAACAGATGCAGTCCTGGGTTCTCCCCTGATAACAGGTGAGTAAATCGGAATTCATAGTTCGGCTGATTTTAGAGGAATATTTTTGTGCGTTTCAAAAATGGACAATTAGAAACTTTTCTGCTGAAAACCACACAATGCATTTCTATGGAAGGAAATACAAGTTACTGGTAAGTACGCTTAGAATTACTTTCCAGGGTCTGTGCTGGTCTAAAAGATGCAGCACTGGGTTCTCTCCTGATAACAGGTGAGTAAATCGGAATGTGTAGTTCGACTGATTTTAGAGGAATATTTGTACATTTAAAAAATGGACACTTAGAAACTTTTCTGATGAAGACCACACAATGGATTCCTATGGAAGGAAATACAAGTTACTGGTAAGTACTCTTAGAATTTTTTTCCAGGGTCAGTGCTGGGCTAAAAAATGCAGCACTGGGTTCTCTCCTGATAACAGGTGAGTAAATCGGAATTCATAGTTCGACTGACTTTCGAGGAATATTTGTGCGTTTCAAAAATGGACACTTGGAAACTTTTCTGGTGAAAACCACACAATGGATTCCTATGGAAGGAAATACAAATTACTGGTAAGTACGCTTAGAAATATGTTTCAGGGTCAGTGCTGGGCTAACAGATGCAGCCCTGGGTTCTCTCCTGATAACAGGTGTGTAAATCGCAATTCGTAGTTTGGCTGATTTTAGAGGAATATTTGTGCATTTCAAAAATGGACACTTAGAAACTTTTCTGCTGAAAACCACACAATGGATTCCTATGGAAGGAAATACAAGTTACTAGTAAGTACGCTTAGAATTACTTTCCAGGGTCAGTGCTGGGCTAAAAGATGCAGCACTGGGTTCTATCCTGATAATAGGTGAGTAAATCGGAATTCGTAGTTCGGCTGATTTTATAGGAATATTCGTACGTTTCAAAAATGTACACTTAGAAACTTTTCTGGTGAAAACCACACAATGGATTCCTAAGGAAGGAAATACAAGTTACTGGTAGGTACGCTTATAATTACTTTTCGGGGACAGTGCTGGGCTAAAAGATGCAGCACTGGGTTCCCTCCTGATAACAGGTGAGTAAATCGGAATTCATAGTTCGGTTGATTTTAGAGGAAAATTTGTACGTTTCAACAATGGATACTTAGAAACTTTTCTGCTGAAAACCATACAATGGATTTCTATGGAAGGAAATACAAGTTACTGGTAAGTACGCTTAGAATTACTTTCCAGGGTCAGTGCTGGTCTAAAAGATGCAGTACTGGGTTCTCTCCCGATAACAGGTGAGTAAATCGGAATTTGTAGTTCGCCTGATTTTAGAGGAATATTTTTACATTTCAAAAATGGACACTTAGAAACTTTTCTGATGAAGACCACACAATGGATTCCTATGGAAGGAAATACAAGTTACTGGTAAGTACGCTTAGAATTACTTTCCAGGGTCAGTGCTGGTCTTAAAGATGCAGCACTGGGTTCTCTCCTGATAACAGGTGAGTAAATCGGAATTCAAAGTTCGACTGATTTTCGAGGAATATCTGTGCGTTTAAAAAATGGACACTTAGAAACTTTTCTGGTGAAACCACACAATGGATTCCTATGGAAGGAAATACAAGTTACAGGTAAGTACGCTTAGAATTACTTTCCAGGGTCAGTGCTGGGCTAAAAGATGCAGCACTGGGTTCTCTCCTGATAACAGGTGAGTAAATCGGAATTCTTAGTCCGGCTGATTTTAGAGGAAAATTTGTACGTTTCAACAATGGATACTTAGAAACTTTTCTGCTGAAAACCATACAATGGATTCCTATGGAAGGAAATACAAGTTACTGGTAAGTACGCTTAGAATTACTTTTCAGGGTCGTGCTGGGCTAAAAGATGCAGCACTGGGTTCTCTCCTGATAACAGGTGAGTAAATCGGAATTCATAGTTCGGCTGATTTAAGTGGAATATGTGTACGTTTCAAAAATGGACACTTAGAAACTTTTCTGCTGAAGACCACACAATGGATTCCTATGGAATGAAATACAAGTTACTCGTAAATACTCTTAGAATTACTTTCCAGGGTCAGTGCTGGGCTAAAAGATACAGCACTGGATTCTCTCCTGATAACAGGTGAGTAAATCGGAATTCGTAGTTCGACAGATTTTAGAGGAATATTTGTACATTTCAAAAATGGACACTTGGAAACTTTTCTGGTGAAGACCACACAATGGATTCCTATGGAAGGAAATACAAGTTACTGGTAAGTATGCTTAGAATTACATTTCAGGGTCAGTGCTGGGCTAACAGATGCAGCCCTGGGTTCTCTCCTGATAACAGGTGAGTAAAGCGGACTTCATAGTTTGACTGATTTTAGAGGAATATTTATACGTTTCAAAAATGGACACTTTGAAACTTTTCTGCTGAAACCACACAATGGATTCCTTTGGAAGGAAATACAAGTTACTGGTAAGTATGCTTAGAATTACTTTCCAGGGTCAGTGCTGGACTAAAAGAAACAGCACTGGGTTCTCTCCCGATAACAGGTGAGTAAATTGGAATTCATAGTTTGACTGATTCTAGAGGAATATTTGTACGTTTCAAAAATGGACACTTAGAAACTTTTCTGTTGAAAAACACACAATGGATTCCTATGGAAGGAAATACAAGTTACTGGTAAGTACACTTAGAATTACTTTCCAGGGTCAGTGCTGGGCTAAAAGATGCAGCACTGGGTTCTCTCCTGATAACAGGTGAGTAAATCGGAATTCATAGTTCGACTGATTTTCGAGGAATATTTGTACGTTTCAAAAAAGGACAGTTAGAAACTTTTCTGGTGAAAACCACACAATGGATTCCTATGGCAGGAAATACAAGTTACTGGTAAGTACGCTTAGAATTACTTTTCAGGGTCAGTGCTGGGCTAAAAGATGCAGCACTGGGTTCTCTCCTGATAACAGGTGAGTAAATCGGAATTCATAGTTCGGTTGATTTTAGAGGAAAATTTGTACGTTTCAACAATGGATACTTAGAAACTTTTCTGCTGAAAACCATACAATGGATTCCTATGGAAGGAAATACAAGTTACTGGTAAGTATGCTTAGAATTACTTTTCAGGGTCGTGCTGGGCTAAAAGATGCAGCACTGGGTTCTCTCCTGATAACAGGTGAGTAAATCGGAATTCGTAGTTCCGCGGATTTTAGAGGTATATTTGTACGTTTCAAAAATGTACACTTAGAAACTTTTCTGCTGAAAACAACACAATGGATTCCTATGGAAGGAAATACAAGTTACAGGTAAGTACGCTTAGAATTACTTTCCAGGGTCAGTGCTGGGCTAAAAGATGCAGCACTGGGTTCTCTCCTGATAACAGGTGAGTAAATCGGAATTCTTAGTCCGGCTGATTTTAGAGGAAAATTTGTACGTTTCAACAATGGATACTTAGAAACTTTTCTGCTGAAAACCATACAATGGATTCCTATGGAAGGAAATACAAGTTACTGGTAAGTACGCTTAGAATTACTTTTCAGGGTCGTGCTGGGCTAAAAGATGCAGCACTGGGTTCTCTCCTGATAACAGGTGAGTAAATCGGAATTCATAGTTCGGCTGATTTAAGTGGAATATGTGTACGTTTCAAAAATGGACACTTAGAAACTTTTCTGCTGAAGACCACACAATGGATTCCTATGGAATGAAATACAAGTTACTCGTAAATACTCTTAGAATTACTTTCCAGGGTCAGTGCTGGGCTAAAAGATACAGCACTGGATTCTCTCCTGATAACAGGTGAGTAAATCGGAATTCGTAGTTCGACAGATTTTAGAGGAATATTTGTACATTTCAAAAATGGACACTTGGAAACTTTTCTGGTGAAGACCACACAATGGATTCCTATGGAAGGAAATACAAGTTACTGGTAAGTATGCTTAGAATTACATTTCAGGGTCAGTGCTGGGCTAACAGATGCAGCCCTGGGTTCTCTCCTGATAACAGGTGAGTAAAGCGGACTTCATAGTTTGACTGATTTTAGAGGAATATTTATACGTTTCAAAAATGGACACTTTGAAACTTTTCTGCTGAAACCACACAATGGATTCCTTTGGAAGGAAATACAAGTTACTGGTAAGTATGCTTAGAATTACTTTCCAGGGTCAGTGCTGGACTAAAAGAAACAGCACTGGGTTCTCTCCCGATAACAGGTGAGTAAATTGGAATTCATAGTTTGACTGATTCTAGAGGAATATTTGTACGTTTCAAAAATGGACACTTAGAAACTTTTCTGTTGAAAAACACACAATGGATTCCTATGGAAGGAAATACAAGTTACTGGTAAGTACACTTAGAATTACTTTCCAGGGTCAGTGCTGGGCTAAAAGATGCAGCACTGGGTTCTCTCCTGATAACAGGTGAGTAAATCGGAATTCATAGTTCGACTGATTTTCGAGGAATATTTGTACGTTTCAAAAAAGGACAGTTAGAAACTTTTCTGGTGAAAACCACACAATGGATTCCTATGGCAGGAAATATAAGTTACTGGTAAGTACGCTTAGAATTACTTTTCAGGGTCAGTGCTGGGCTAAAAGATGCAGCACTGGGTTCTCTCCTGATAACAGGTGAGTAAATCGGAATTCATAGTTCGGTTGATTTTAGAGGAAAATTTGTACGTTTCAACAATGGATACTTAGAAACTTTTCTGCTGAAAACCATACAATGGATTCCTATGGAAGGAAATACAAGTTACTGGTAAGTATGCTTAGAATTACTTTTCAGGGTCGTGCTGGGCTAAAAGATGCAGCACTGGGTTCTCTCCTGATAACAGGTGAGTAAATCGGAATTCGTAGTTCCGCTGATTTTAGAGGTATATTTGTACGTTTCAAAAATGTACACTTAGAAACTTTTCTGCTGAAAACAACACAATGGATTCCTATGGAAGGAAATACAAGTTATTGGTAAGTATGCTTAGAATTACTTTTCAGGGTCAGTGCTGGGCTAACAGATGCAGCCCTGGCTTCTCCCCTGATAACAGGTGAGTAAATCGGAATTCATAGTTCGGCTGATTTTAGAGGAATATGTTTGTGCGTTTCAAAAATGGACAATTAGAAACTTTTCTGCTGAAAACCACATAATGCATTTCTATGAAAGGAAATACAAGTTACTGGTAAGTACGCTTAGAATTACTTTCCAGGGTCAGTGCTGGTCTAAAAGATGCAGCACTGGGTTCTCTCCTGATAACAGGTGAGTAAATCGGAATTCGTAGTTCCGCTGATTTTAGAGGTATATTTGTACGTTTCAAAAATGTACACTTAGAAACTTTTCTGCTGAAAACAACACAATGGATTCCTAAGGAAGGAAATACAAGTTACTGGTAAGTACGCTTAGAATTACTTTTCAGGGTCAGTGCTGGGCTAAAAGATTCAGCACTGGGTTCTCTACTGATAACAGGTGTGTAAATCGCAATTCGTAGTTTGGCTGATTTGAGAGGAATATTTGTGCATTTCAAAAATGGACACTTAGAAACTTTTCTGGTGAAAACCACACAATGGATTCCTATGGCAGGAAATACAAGTTACTGGTAAGTACGCTTAGAATTACTTTTCAGGGTCAGTGCTGGGCTAAAAGATGCAGCACTGGGTTCTCTCCTGATAACAGGTGAGTAAATCGGAATTCATAGTTCGGTTGATTTTAGAGGAAAATTTGTACGTTTCAACAATGGATGCTTAGAAACTTTTCTGCTGAAAACCATACAATGGATTCCTATGGAAGGAAATAAAAGTTACTGGTAAGTACGCTTAGAATTTCTTTTCAGGGTCGTGCTGGGCTAAAAGATGCAGCACTGGGTTCTCTCCTGATAACAGGTGAGTAAATCAGAATTCGTAGTTCGGCTGATTTTATAGGAATATTCGTACGTTTCAAAAATGTACACTTAGAAACTTTTCTGGTGAAAACCACACAATGGATTCCTAAGGAAGGAAATACAAGTTACTGGATAGTACGCTTAGAATTACTTTCCAGCGTAAGTGCTGGGCTAACAGATGCAGCCCTGGGTTCTCTCCTGATAACAGGTGAGTAAATCAGAATTCGTAGTTCGGCTGATTTTAGAGGAATATTTGTATGTTTCAAAAATGTACACTTAGAAACTATTCTGCTGAAAACCACACAATGGATTCCTATGGAAGGAAATACAAGTTACTGGTAAGTACGCTTAGAATTACTTTTCAGGGTCAGTGCTGGGCTAAAAGATGCAGCCCTGGGTTCTCTCCTGATAACAGGTGAGTAAATCGGAATTTGTAGTTTTGCTGATTTTAGAGGAAAATTTTTACGTTTCATAAATGGACACTTAGAAACTTTTCTGCTGAAAACCACACAATGGATTCCTATGGAAGGAAATACAAGTTACTGGTAAGCACGATTAGAATTACTTTTCAGGGTCAGTGCTGGGCTAACAGATGCAGCCCTGGGTTCTCTCCTGATAATAGGTGAGCAAATCGGAATTCGTAGTTCGGCTGATTTTAGAGGAATATTTGTATGTTTCAAAAATGGACACTTAGAAACATTTCTGCTGAAAACCCCACAATGGATTCCTAAGGAAGGAAATACAAGTTACTGGTAAGTACGCTTAGAATTACTTTTCAGGGTCAGTGCTGGGCTAAAAGATGCAGCACTGGGTTCTCTACTGATAACAGGTGAGTAAATCGGAATTCATAGTTCGGCTGATTTAAGTGGAATATGTGTACGTTTCAAAAATGGACACTTAGAAACTTTTCTGCTGAAGACCACACAATGGATTCCTATGGAATGAAATACCAGTTACTCGTAAGTACTCTTAGAATTACTTTCCAGGGTCAGTGCTGGGCTAAAAGATACAGCACTGGGTTCTCTCCTGATAACAGGTGAGTAAATCGGAATTCATAGTTCGACTGATTTTCGAGGAATATTTGTACATTTCAAAAATGGACACTTAGAAACTTTTCTGGTGAAGACCACACAATGGATTCCTATGGAAGGAAATACAAGTTACTGGTAAGTATGCTTAGAATTACATTTCAGGGTCAGTGCTAGGCTAACAGATGCAGCCTTGGGTTCTCTCCTGATAACAGGTGAGTAAATCGGACTTCATAGTTTGACTGATTTTAGAGGAATATTTATACGTTTCAAAAATGGACACTTTGAAACTTTTCTGCTGAAACCACACAATGGATTCCTTTGGAAGGAAATACAAGTTACTGGTAAGTATGCTTAGAATTACTTTCCAGGGTCAGTGCTGGACTAAAAGAAACAGCACTGGGTTCTCTCCCGATAACAGGTGAGTAAATCGGAATTCATAGTTTGACTGATTCTCGAGGAATATTTGTACGTTTCAAAAATGGACAGTTAGAAACTTTTCTGGTGAAAACCACACAATGGATTCCTATGGCAGGAAATACAAGTTACTGGTAAGTACGCTTAGAATTACTTTTCAGGGTCAGTGCTGGGCTAAAAGATGCAGCACTGGGTTCTCTCCTGATAACAGGTGAGTAAATTGGAATTCATAGTTCGGTTGATTTTAGAGGAAAATTTGTACGTTTCAACAATGGATACTTAGAAACTTTTCTGCTGAAAACCATACAATGGATTCCTATGGAAGGAAATACAAGTTACTGGTAAGTACGCTTAGAATTTCTTTTCAGGGTCGTGCTGGGCTAAAAGATGCAGCACTGGGTTCTCTCCTGATAACAGGTGAGTAAATCGGAATTCGTAGTTCCGCTGATTTTAGAGGTATATTTGTACGTTTCAAAAATGTACACTAAGAAACTTTTCTGCTGAAAACAACACAATGGATTCCTATGGAAGGAAATACAAGTTATTGGTAAGTACGCTTAGAATTACTTTTCATGGTCAGTGCTGGGCTAACAGATGCAGCCCTGGGTTCTCCCCTGATAACAGGTGAGTAAATCGGAATTCATAGTTCGGCTGATTTTAGAGGAATATTTTTGTGCGTTTCAAAAATGGACAATTAGAAACTTTTCTGCTGAAAACCACACAATGCATTTCTATGGAAGGAAATACAAGTTACTGGTAAGTACGCTTAGAATTACTTTCCAGGGTCTGTGCTGGTCTAAAAGATGCAGCACTGGGTTCTCTCCTGATAACAGGTGAGTAAATCGGAATGTGTAGTTCGACTGATTTTAGAGGAATATTTGTACATTTAAAAAATGGACACTTAGAAACTTTTCTGATGAAGACCACACAATGGATTCCTATGGAAGGAAATACAAGTTACTGGTAAGTACTCTTAGAATTACTTTCCAGGGTCAGTGCTGTGCTAAAAAATGCAGCACTGGGTTCTCTCCTGATAACAGGTGAGTAAATCGGAATTCATAGTTCGACTGACTTTCGAGGAATATTTGTGCGTTTCAAAAATGGACACTTGGAAACTTTTCTGGTGAAAACCACACAATGGATTCCTATGGAAGGAAATACAAATTACTGGTAAGTACGCTTAGAATTATGTTTCAGGGTCAGTGCTGGGCTAACAGATGCAGCCCTGGGTTCTCTCCTGATAACAGGTGTGTAAATCGCAATTCGTAGTTTGGCTGATTTTAGAGGAATATTTGTGCATTTCAAAAATGGACACTTAGAAACTTTTCTGCTGAAAACCACACAATGGATTCCTATGGAAGGAAATACAAGTTACTAGTAAGTACGCTTAGAATTACTTTCCAGTGTCAGTGCTGGGCTAAAAGATGCAGCACTGGGTTCTATCCTGATAACAGGTGAGTAAATCCGAATTCGTAGTTCGGCTGATTTTATAGGAATATTCGTACGTTTCAAAAATGTACACTTAGAAACTTTTCTGGTGAAAACCACACAATGGATTCCTAAGGAAGGAAATACAAGTTACTGGTAGGTACGCTTAGAATTACTTTTCGGGGACAGTGCTGGGCTAAAAGATGCAGCACTGGGTTCCCTCCTGATAACAGGTGAGTAAATCGGAATTCATAGTTCGGTTGATTTTAGAGGAAAATTTGTACGTTTCAACAATGGATACTTAGAAACTTTTCTGCTGAAAACCATACAATGGATTTCTATGGAAGGAAATACAAGTTACTGGTAAGTACGCTTAGAATTACTTTCCAGGGTCAGTGCTGGTCTAAAAGATGCAGTACTGGGTTCTCTCCCGATAACAGGTGAGTAAATCGGAATTTGTAGTTCGACTGATTTTAGAGGAATATTTTTACATTTCAAAAATGGACACTTAGAAACTTTTCTGATGAAGACCACACAATGGATTCCTATGGAAGGAAATACAAGTTACTGTTAAGCACGCTTAGAATTACTTTCCAGGGTCAGTGCTGGTCTTAAAGATGCAGCACTGGGTTCTCTCCTGATAACAGGTGAGTAAATCGGAATTCAAAATTCAAAATTCGACTGATTTTCGAGGAATATCTGTGCATTTAAAAAATGGACACTTAGAAACTTTTCTGGTGAAAACCACACAATGGATTCCTACGGAAGGAAATACAAGTTACAGGTAAGCACGCTTTGAATTACTTTCCAGAGTCAGTGCTGGGCTAAAAGATGCAGCACTGGGTTCTATCCTGATAACAGGTGAGTAAATCGGAATTCTTAGTCCGGCTGATTTTAGAGGAAAATTTGTACGTTTCAACAATGGATACTTAGAAACTTTTCTGCTGAAAACCATACAATGGATTCCTATGGAAGGAAATACAAGTTACTGGTAAGTACGCTTAGAATTACTTTTCAGGGTCGTGCTGGGCTAAAAGATGCAGCACTGGGTTCTCTCCTGATAACAGGTGAGTAAATCGGAATTCATAGTTCGGCTGATTTAAGTGGAATATGTGTACGTTTCAAAAATGGACACTTAGAAACTTTTCTGCTGAAGACCAAACAATGGATTCCTATGGAATGAAATACAAGTTACTCGTAAGTACTCTTAGAATTACTTTCCAGGGTCAGTGCTGGGCTAAAAGATACAGCACTGGATTCTCTCCTGATAACATGTGAGTAAATCGGAATTCATAGTTCGACTGATTTTCGAGGAATATTTGTGCATTTCAAAATTGGACACTTAGAAACTTTTCTGTTGAAAGCCACAAAATGGATTCCTAAGGAAGGAAATACAAGTTACTGGTAAGTATGCTTAGAATTACTTTCCAGGGTCAGTGCTGGTCTAAAAGATGCAGCACTGGGTTCTCTCCTGATAACAGGTGAGTAAATCGGAATTTGTAGTTTTGCTGATTTTAGAGGAAAATTTTTACGTTTCATAAATGGACACTTAGAAACTTTTCTGCTGAAAACCACACAATGGATTCCTATGGAAGGAAATAAAAGTTACTGGTAAGTACGCTTAGAATTACTTTCCAGGGTCAGTGCAGGGCTAAAAGATGCAGCACTGGGTTCTCTCCTGATAACAGGTGAGTAAATCGGAATTCGTAGTACGGCTGATTTTAAAGGTATATATGTACGTTTAAAAAATGGACACTTAGAAACTTTTCTGCCGAAAACCACACAATGGATTCCTAAGGAAGGAAATACAAGTTACTGGTAAGTAGGTTTAGAATTACTTTTCTTGGTCAGTGCTGGGCTAAAAGATGCAGCCCTTGGTTCTCTCCTGATAACAGGTGAGTAAATTGGAATTCGAGGTTCTGCTGATTTTAGAGGAATATTTATAAGTTTAAAAAATGGACACTTAGAAACTTTTCTGATGGAAACCACACACTGGATTCCTATGGAAGGAAATACAAGTTACTGGTAAGTACGCTTAGAATTACTTTTCAGGGTCAGTGCTGGGCTACAAGATGCAGCACTGGGTTCTCTACTGATAACAGGTGAGTAAATCGGAATTCATAGTTCGGCTGATTTAAGTGGAATATGTGTACGTTTCAAAAATGGACACTTAGAAACTTTTCTGCTGAAGACCACACAATGGATTCCTATGGAATGAAATACCAGTTACTCGTAAGTACTCTTAGAATTACTTTCCAGGGTCAGTGCTGGGCTAAAAGATACAGCACTGGGTTCTCTCCTGATAACAGGTGAGTAAATCGGAATTCATAGTTCGACTGATTTTCGAGGAATATTTGTACATTTCAAAAATGGACACTTAGAAACTTTTCTGGTGAAGACCACACAATGGATTCCTATGGAAGGAAATACAAGTTACTGGTAAGTATGCTTAGAATTACATTTCAGGGTCAGTGCTAGGCTAACAGATGCAGCCTTGGGTTCTCTCCTGATAACAGGTGAGTAAATCGGACTTCATAGTTTGACTGATTTTAGAGGAATATTTATACGTTTCAAAAATGGACACTTTGAAACTTTTCTGCTGAAACCACACAATGGATTCCTTTGGAAGGAAATACAAGTTACTGGTAAGTATGCTTAGAATTACTTTCCAGGGTCAGTGCTGGACTAAAAGAAACAGCACTGGGTTCTCTCCAGATAACAGGTGAGTAAATCGGAATTCATAGTTTGACTGATTCTCGAGGAATAGTTGTACGTTTCAAAAATGGACAGTTAGAAACTTTTCTGGTGAAAACCACACAATGGATTCCTATGGCAGGAAATACAAGTTACTGGTAAGTACGCTTAGAATTACTTTTCAGGGTCAGTGCTGGGCTAAAAGATGCAGCACTGGGTTCTCTCCTGATAACAGGTGAGTAAATTGGAATTCATAGTTCGGTTGATTTTAGAGGAAAATTTGTACGTTTCAACAATGGATACTTAGAAACTTTTCTGCTGAAAACCATACAATGGATTCCTATGGAAGGAAATACAAGTTACTGGTAAGTACGCTTAGAATTTCTTTTCAGGGTCGTGCTGGGCTAAAAGATGCAGCACTGGATTCTCTCCTGATAACAGGTGAGTAAATCGGAATTCGTAGTTCCGCTGATTTTAGAGGTATATTTGTACGTTTCAAAAATGTACACTAAGAAACTTTTCTGCTGAAAACAACACAATGGATTCCTATGGAAGGAAATACAGGTTATTGGTAAGTACGCTTAGAATTACTTTTCAGGGTCAGTGCTGGGCTAACAGATGCAGCCCTGGGTTCTCCCCTGATAACAGGTGAGTAAATCGGAATTCATAGTTCGGCTGATTTTAGAGGAATATTTTTGTGCATTTTAAAAATGGACAATTAGAAACTTTTCTGCTGAAAACCACACAATGCATTTCTATGGAAGGAAATACAAGTTACTGGTAAGTACGCTTAGAATTACTTTCCAGGGTCTGTGCTGGTCTAAAAGATGCAGCACTGGGTTCTCTCCTGATAACAGGTGAGTAAATCGGAATGTGTAGTTCGACTGATTTTAGAGGAATATTTGTACATTTAAAAAATGGACACTTAGAAACTTTTCTGATGAATACCACACAATGGATTCCTATGGAAGGAAATACAAGTTACTGGTAAGTACTCTTAGAATTACTTTCCAGGGTCAGTGCTGGGCTAAAAAATGCAGCCCTGGGTTCTCTCCTGATAACAGGTGAGTAAATCGGAATTCATAGTTCGACTGACTTTCGAGGAATATTTGTGCGTTTCAAAAATGGACACTTGGAAACTTTTCTGGTGAAAACCACACAATGGATTCCTATGGAAGGAAATACAAATTACTGGTAAGTACGCTTAGAATTATGTTTCAGGGTCAGTGCTGGGCTAACAGATGCAGCCCTGGGTTCTCTCCTGATAACAGGTGTGTAAATCGCAATTCGTAGTTTGGCTGATTTTAGAGGAATATTTGTGCATTTCAAAAATGGACACTTAGAAACTTTTCTGCTGAAAACCACACAATGGATTCCTATGGAAGGAAATACAAGTTACTAGTAAGTACGCTTAGAATTACTTTCCAGGGTCAGTGCTGGGCTAAAAGATGCAGCACTGGGTTCTATCCTGATAACAGGTGAGTAAATCCGAATTCGTAGTTCGGCTGATTTTATAGGAATATTCGTACGTTTCAAAAATGTACACTTAGAAACTTTTCTGGTGAAAACCACACAATGGATTCCTAAGGAAGGAAATACAAGTTACTGGTAGGTACGCTTAGAATTACTTTTCGGGGACAGTGCTGGGCTAAAAGATGCAGCACTGGGTTCCCTCCTGATAACAGGTGAGTAAATCGGAATTCATAGTTCGGTTGATTTTAGAGGAAAATTTGTACGTTTCAACAATGGATACTTAGAAACTTTTCTGCTGAAAACCATACAATGGATTTCTATGGAAGGAAATACAAGTTACTGGTAAGTACGCTTAGAATTACTTTCCAGGGTCAGTGCTGGTCTAAAAGATGCAGTACTGGGTTCTCTCCCGATAACAGGTGAGTAAATCGGAATTTGTAGTTCGACTGATTTTAGAGGAATATTTTTACATTTCAAAAATGGACACTTAGAAACTTTTCTGATGAAGACCACACAATGGATTCCTATGGAAGGAAATACAAGTTACTGTTAAGCACGCTTAGAATTACTTTCCAGGGTCAGTGCTGGTCTTAAAGATGCAGCACTGGGTTCTCTCCTGATAACAGGTGAGTAAATCGGAATTCAAAGTTCGACTGATTTTCGAGGAATATCTGTGCGTTTAAAAAATGGACACTTAGAAACTTTTCTGGTGAAAACCACACAATGGATTCCTACGGAAGGAAATACAAGTTACAGGTAAGCACGCTTTGAATTACTTTCCAGAGTCAGTGCTGGGCTAAAAGATGCAGCACTGGGTTCTATCCTGATAACAGGTGAGTAAATCGGAATTCTTAGTCCGGCTGATTTTAGAGGAAAATTTGTACGTTTCAACAATGGATACTTAGAAACTTTTCTGCTGAAAACCATACAATGGATTCCTATGGAAGGAAATACAAGTTACTGGTAAGTACGCTTAGAATTACTTTTCAGGGTCGTGCTGGGCTAAAAGATGCAGCACTGGGTTCTCTCCTGATAACAGGTGAGTAAATCGGAATTCATAGTTCGGCTGATTTAAGTGGAATATGTGTACGTTTCAAAAATGGACACTTAGAAACTTTTCTGCTGAAGACCACACAATGGATTCCTATGGAATGAAATACAAGTTACTCGTAAGTACTCTTAGAATTACTTTCCAGGGTCAGTGCTGGGCTAAAAGATACAGCACTGGATTCTCTCCTGATAACATGTGAGTAAATCGGAATTCATAGTTCGACTGATTTTCGAGGAATATTTGTGCATTTCAAAATTGGACACTTAGAAACTTTTCTGTTGAAAGCCACAAAATGGATTCCTAAGGAAGGAAATACAAGTTACTGGTAAGTATGCTTAGAATTACTTTCCAGGGTCAGTGCTGGTCTAAAAGATGCAGCACTGGGTTCTCTCCTGATAACAGGTGAGTAAATCGGAATTTGTAGTTTTGCTGATTTTAGAGGAAAATTTTTACGTTTCATAAATGGACACTTAGAAACTTTTCTGCTGAAAACCACACAATGGATTCCTATGGAAGGAAATAAAAGTTACTGGTAAGTACGCTTAGAATTACTTTCCAGGGTCAGTGCAGGGCTAAAAGATGCAGCACTGGGTTCTCTCCTGATAACAGGTGAGTAAATCGGAATTCGTAGTACGGCTGATTTTAAAGGTATATATGTACGTTTAAAAAATGGACACTTAGAAACTTTTCTGCTGAAAACCACACAATGGATTCCTATGGAAGGAAATACAAGTTACTGGTAAGTACGTTTAGAATTACTTTTCTTGGTCAGTGCTGGGCTAAAAGATGCAGCCCTTGGTTCTCTCCTGATAACAGGTGAGTAAATTGGAATTCGAGGTTCGGCTGATTTTAGAGGAATATTTATAAGTTTAAAAAATGGACACTTAGAAACTTTTCTGATGGAAACCACACACTGGATTCCTATGGAAGGAAATACAAGTTACTGGTAAGCACGATTAGAATTACTTTTCAGGGTCAGTGCTGGGCTAAAAGATGCAGCACTGGGTTCTCTACTGATAACAGGTGAGTAAATCGGAATTCATAGTTCGGGTGATTTAAGTGGAATATGTGTACGTTTCAAAAATGGACACTTAGAAACTTTTCTGCTGAAGACCACACAATGGATTCCTATGGAATGAAATACCAGTTACTCGTAAGTACTCTTAGAATTACTTTCCAGGGTCAGTGCTGGGCTAAAAGATACAGCACTGGGTTCTCTCCTGATAACAGGTGAGTAAATCGGAATTCATAGTTCGACTGATTTTCGAGGAATATTTGTGCATTTCAAAATTGGACACTTAGAAACTTTTCTGTTGAAAACCACAAAATGGATTCCTAAGGAAGGAAATACAAGTTACTGGTAAGTACGCTTAGAATTACTTTCCAGGGTCAGTGCTGGTCTAAAAGATGCAGCACTGGGATCTCTCCTGATAACAGGTGAGTAAATCGGAATTCGTAGTTCGACTTGTTTTAGAGGAATATTTGTACATTTCAAAAATGGACACTTAGAAACTTTTCTGGTGAAGACCACACAATGGATTCCTATGGAAGGAAATACAAGTTACTGGTAAGTATGCTTAGAATTACATTTCAGGGTCAGTGCTGGGCTAACAGATGCAGCCCTGGGTTCTCTCCTGATAACAGGTGAGTAAATCGGACTTCATAGTTTGACTGATTTTAGAGGAATATTTATACGTTTCAAAAATGGACACTTTGAAACTTTTCTGCTGAAACCACACAATGGATTCCTTTGGAAGGAAATACAAGTTACTGGTAAGTATGCTTAGAATTACTTTCCAGGGTCAGTGCTGGACTAAAAGAAACAGCACTGGGTTCTCTCCCGATAACAGGTGAGTAAATCGGAATTCATAGTTTGACTGATTCTCGAGGAATATTTGTACGTTTCAACAATGGATACTTAGAAACTTTTCTGCTGAAAACCATACAATGGATTCCTATGGAAGGAAATACAAGTTACTGGTAAGTACGCTTAGAATTTCTTTTCAGGGTCGTGCTGGGCTAAAAGATGCAGCACTGGGTTCTCTCCTGATAACAGGTGAGTAAATCGGAATTCGTAGTTCCGCTGATTTTAGAGGTATATTTGTACGTTTCAAAAATGGACACTTAGAAACTTTTCTGATGGAAACCACACACTGGATTCCTATGGAAGGAAATACAAGTTACTGGTAAGCATGATTAGAATTACTTTTCAGGGTCAGTGCTGGGCTAACAGATGCAGCCCTGGGTTCTCTCCTGATAATAGGTGAGCAAATCGGAATTCGTAGTTCGGCTGATTTTAGAGGAATATTTGTATGTTTCAAAAATGGACACTTAGAAACATTTCTGCTGAAAACCCCACAATGGATTCCTAAGGAAGGAAATACAAGTTACTGGTAAGTACGCTTAGAATTACTTTTCAGGGTCAGTGCTGGGCTAAAAGATGCAGCACTGGGTTCTCTACTGATAACAGGTGAGTAAATCGGAATTCATAGTTCGGCTGATTTAAGTGGAATATGTGTACGTTTCAAAAATGGACACTTAGAAACTTTTCTGCTGAAGACCACACAATGGATTCCTATGGAATGAAATACCAGTTACTCGTAAGTACTCTTAGAATTACTTTCCAGGGTCAGTGCTGGGCTAAAAGATACAGCACTGGGTTCTCTCCTGATAACAGGTGAGTAAATCGGAATTCATAGTTCGACTGATTTTCGAGGAATATTTGTACATTTCAAAAATGGACACTTAGAAACTTTTCTGGTGAAGACCACACAATGGATTCCTATGGAAGGAAATACAAGTTACTGGTAAGTATGCTTAGAATTACATTTCAGGGTCAGTGCTAGGCTAACAGATGCAGCCTTGGGTTCTCTCCTGATAACAGGTAAGTAAATCGGACTTCATAGTTTGACTGATTTTAGGGGAATATTTATACGATTCAAAAATGGACACTTTGAAACTTTTCTGCTGAAACCACACAATGGATTCCTTTGGAAGGAAATACAAGTTACTGGTAAGTATGCTTAGAATTACTTTCCAGGGTCAGTGCTGGACTAAAAGAAACAGCACTGGGTTCTCTCCCGATAACAGGTGAGTAAATCGGAATTCATAGTTTGACTGATTCTCGAGGAATATTTGTACGTTTCAAAAATGGACAGTTAGAAACTTTTCTGGTGAAAACCACACAATGGATTCCTATGGCAGGAAATACAAGTTACTGGTAAGTACGCTTAGAATTACTTTTCAGGGTCAGTGCTGGGCTAAAAGATGCAGCACTGGGTTCTCTCCTGATAACAGGTGAGTAAATTGGAATTCATAGTTCGGTTGATTTTAGAGGAAAATTTGTATGTTTCAACAATGGATACTTAGAAACTTTTCTGCTGAAAACCATACAATGGATTCCTATGGAAGGAAATACAAGTTACTGGTAAGTACGCTTAGAATTTCTCTTCAGGGTCGTGCTGGGCTAAAAGATGCAGCACTGGGTTCTCTCCTGATAACAGGTGAGTAAATCGGAATTCGTAGTTCCGCTGATTTTAGAGGTATATTTGTACGTTTCAAAAATGGACACTTAGAAACGTTTCTGTTGAAAAACACACAATGGATTCCTATGGAAGGAAATACAAGTTATTGGTAAGTACGCTTAGAATTACTTTTCAGGGTCAGTGCTGGGCTAACAGATGCAGCCCTGGGTTCTCCCCTGATAACAGGTGAGTAAATCGGAATTCATAGTTCGGCTGATTTTAGAGGAATATTTTTGTGCGTTTCAAAAATGGACAATTAGAAACTTTTCTGCTGAAAACCACACAATGCATTTCTATGGAAGGAAATACAAGTTACTGGTAAGTACGCTTAGAATTACTTTCCAGGGTCTGTGCTGGTCTAAAAGATGCAGCACTGGGTTCTCTCCTGATAACAGGTGAGTAAATCGGAATGTGTAGTTCGACTGATTTTAGAGGAATATTTGTACATTTAAAAAATGGACACTTAGAAACTTTTCTGATGAAGACCACACAATGGATTCCTATGGAAGGAAATACAAGTTACTGGTAAGTACTCTTAGAATTACTTTCCAGGGTCAGTGCTGGGCTAAAAAATGCAGCACTGGGTTCTCTCCTGATAACAGGTGAGTAAATCGGAATTCATAGTTCGACTGACTTTCGAGGAATATTTGTGCGTTTCAAAAATGGACACTTGGAAACTTTTCTGGTGAAAACCACACAATGGATTCCTATGGAAGGAAATACAAATTACTGGTAAGTACGCTTAGAATTATGTTTCAGGGTCAGTGCTGGGCTAACAGATGCAGCCCTGGGTTCTCTCCTGATAACAGGTGTGTAAATCGCAATTCGTAGTTTGGCTGATTTTAGAGGAATATTTGTGCATTTCAAAAATGGACACTTAGAAACTTTTCTGCTGAAAACCACACAATGGATTCCTATGGAAGGAAATACAAGTTACTAGTAAGTACGCTTAGAATTACTTTCCAGGGTCAGTGCTGGGCTAAAAGATGCAGCACTGGGTTCTATCCTGATAACAGGTGAGTAAATCCGAATTCGTAGTTCGGCTGATTTTATAGGAATATTCGTACGTTTCAAAAATGTACACTTAAAAACTTTTCTGGTGAAAACCACACAATGGATTCCTAAGGAAGGAAATACAAGTTACTGGTAGGTACGCTTAGAATTACTTTTCGGGGACAGTGCTGGGCTAAAAGATGCAGCACTGGGTTCCCTCCTGATAACAGGTGAGTAAATCGGAATTCATAGTTCGGTTGATTTTAGAGGAAAATTTGTACGTTTCAACAATGGATACTTAGAAACTTTTCTGCTGAAAACCATACAATGGATTTCTATGGAAGGAAATACAAGTTACTGGTAAGTACGCTTAGAATTACTTTCCAGGGTCAGTGCTGGTCTAAAAGATGCAGTACTGGGTTCTCTCCCGATAACAGGTGAGTAAATCGGAATTTGTAGTTCGACTGATTTTAGAGGAATATTTTTACATTTCAAAAATGGACACTTAGAAACTTTTCTGATGAAGACCACACAATGGATTCCTATGGAAGGAAATACAAGTTACTGTTAAGCACGCTTAGAATTACTTTCCAGGGTCAGTGCTGGTCTTAAAGATGCAGCACTGGGTTCTCTCCTGATAACAGGTGAGTAAATCGGAATTCAAAGTTCGACTGATTTTCGAGGAATATCTGTGCGTTTAAAAAATGGACACTTAGAAACTTTTCTGGTGAAAACCACACAATGGATTCCTACGGAAGGAAATACAAGTTACAGGTAAGCACGCTTTGAATTACTTTCCAGAGTCAGTGCTGGGCTAAAAGATGCAGCACTGGGTTCTATCCTGATAACAGGTGAGTAAATCGGAATTCTTAGTCCGGCTGATTTTAGAGGAAAATTTGCACGTTTCAACAATGGACACTTAGAAACTTTTCTGCTGAAAACCATACAATGGATTCCTATGGAAGGAAATACAAGTTACTGGTAAGTACGCTTAGAATTACTTTTCAGGGTCGTGCTGGGCTAAAAGATGCAGCACTGGATTCTCTCCTGATAACAGGTGAGTAAATCGGAATTCATAGTTCGGCTGATTTAAGTGGAATATGTGTACGTTTCAAAAATGGACACTTAGAAACTTTTCTGCTGAAGACCACACAATGGATTCCTATGGAATGAAATACAAGTTACTCGTAAGTACTCTTAGAATTACTTTCCAGGGTCAGTGCTGGGCTAAAAGATACAGCACTGGATTCTCTCCTGATAACATGTGAGTAAATCGGAATTCATAGTTCGACTGATTTTCGAGGAATATTTGTGCATTTCAAAATTGGACACTTAGAAACTTTTCTGTTGAAAGCCACAAAATGGATTCCTAAGGAAGGAAATACAAGTTACTGGTAAGTATGCTTAGAATTACTTTCCAGGGTCAGTGCTGGTCTAAAAGATGCAGCACTGGGATCTCTCCTGATAACAGGTGAGTAAATCAGAATTCGTAGTTCGACTTATTTTAGAGGAATATTTGTACATTTCAAAAATGGACACTTAGAAACTTTTCTGGTGAAGACCACACAATGGATTCCTATGGAAGGAAATACAAGTTACTGGTAAGTAGTCTTAGAATTACTTTCCAGGGTCTGTGCTGGGCTAAAAGATGCAGCACTGGGTTCTCTCCTGATAACAGGTGAGTAAATCGGAATTCATAGTTCGACTGATTTTTAAGGAATATTTGTGCGTTCAAAAATGGACACTTAGAAACTTTTCTGGTGAAAACCACACAATGGATTCCTATGGAAGGAAATACAAGTTACTGGTAAGTATGCTTAGAATTACATGTCAGTGCTAGGCTAACAGATGCAGCCCTGGGTTCTCTCCTGATAACAGGTGAGTAAATCAGACTTCATAGTTTGACTGATTTTAGAGGAATATTTATACGTTTCAAAAATGGACACTTTGAAACTTTTCTGCTGAAACCACACAATGGATTCCTTTGGAAGGAAATACAAGTTACTGGTAAGTATGCTTAGAATTACTTTCCAGGGTCAGTGCTGGACTAAAAGAAACAGCACTGGGTTCTCTCCCGATAACAGGTGAGTAAATCGGAATTCATAGTTTGACTGATTCTAGAGGAATATTTGTACGTTTCAAAAATGGACACTTAGAACTTTTCTGTTGAAAAACACACAATGGATTCCTATGGTAGGAAATACAAGTTACTGGTAAGTACGCTTAGAATTACTTTTCAGGGTCAGTGCTGGGCTAACAGATGCAACCCTGGGTATTCCCCTGATAACAGGTGAGTAAATCGGAATTCATAGTTCGGTTGATTTTAGAGGAAAATTTGTACGTTTCAACAATGGATACTTAGAAACTTTTCTGCTGAAAACCATACAATGGATTTCTATGGAAGGAAATACAAGTTACTGGTAAGTACGTTTAGAATTACTTTCCAGGGTCAGTGCTGGTCTAAAAGATGCAGCACTGGGTTCTCTCCCGATAACAGGTGAGTAAATCGGAATTTGTATGTTCGACTGATTTTAGAGGAATATTTTTACATTTCAAAAATGGACACTTTGAAACTTTTCTGATGAAGACCACACAATGGATTCCTATGGAAGGAAATACAAGTTACTGGTAAGTACGCTTAGAATTACTTTCCAGGGTCAGTGCTGGTCTTAAAGATGCAGCACTGGGTTCTCTCCTGATAACAGGTGAGTAAATCGGAATTCAAAGTTCGACTGATTTTCGAGGAATATCTGTGCGTTTCAAAAATGGACACTTAGAAACTTTTCTGGTGAAAACCACACAATGGATTCCTACGGAAGGAAATACAAGTTACAGGTAAGTACGCTTAGAATTACTTTCCAGGGTCAGTGCTGGGCTAAAAGATGCAGCACTGGGTTCTCTCCTGATAACAGGTGAGTAAATCGGAGTTCATAGTTCGGTTGATTTTAGAGGAAAATTTGTACGTTTCAACAATGGATACTTAGAAACTTTTCTGCTGAAAACCATACAATGGATTCCTATGGAAGGAAATACAAGTTACTGGTAAGTACGCTTAGAATTACTTTTCAGGGTCGTGCTGGGCTAAAAGATGCAGCAGGGGGTTCTCTCCTGATAACAGGTGAGTAAATCGGAATTCGTAGTTCCGCTGATTTTAGAGGTATATTTGTACGTTTCAAAATTGTACACTTAGAAACTTTTCTGCTGAAAACAACACAATGGATTCCTATGGAAGGAAATACAAGTTACTGGTGAGCACGCTTAGAATTACTTTCCAGGGTCAGTGCTGGTCTTAAAGATGCAGCACTGGGTTCTCTCCTGATAACAGGTGAGTAAATCGGAATGTGTAGTTCGACTGATTTTAGAGGAATATTTGTACATTTAAAAAATGGACACTTAGAAACTTTTCTGATGAAGACCACACAATGGATTCCTATGGAAGGAAATACAAGTTACTGGTAAGTACTCTTAGAATTACTTTCCAGGGTCAGTGCTGGGCTAAAAGATGCAGCACTGGGTTCTCTCCTGATAACGGATGAGTAAATCAGAATTCATAGTTCGACTGATTTTAGAGGAATATTTGTGCATTTCAAAAATGGACACTTAGAAACTTTTCTGCTGAAAACCACACAATGGATTCCTATGGAAGGAAATACAAGTTACTAGTAAGTACGCTTAGAATTACTTTCCAGGGTCAGTGCTGGGCTAAAAGATGCAGCACTGGGTTCTATCCTGATAACAGGTGAGTAAATCCGAATTCGTAGTTCGGCTGATTTTATAGGAATATTCGTACGTTTCAAAAATGTACACTTAGAAACTTTTCTGGTGAAAACCACACAATGGATTCCTAAGGAAGGAAATACAAGTTACTGGTAGGTACGCTTAGAATTACTTTTCGGGGACAGTGCTGGGCTAAAAGATGCAGCACTGGGTTCCCTCCTGATAACAGGTGAGTAAATCGGAATTCATAGTTCGGTTGATTTTAGAGGAAAATTTGTACGTTTCAACAATGGATACTTAGAAACTTTTCTGCTGAAAACCATACAATGGATTTCTATGGAAGGAAATACAAGTTACTGGTAAGTACGCTTAGAATTACTTTCCAGGGTCAGTGCTGGTCTAAAAGATGCAGTACTGGGTTCTCTCCCGATAACAGGTGAGTAAATCGGAATTTGTAGTTCGACTGATTTTAGAGGAATATTTTTACATTTCAAAAATGGACACTTAGAAACTTTTCTGATGAAGACCACACAATGGATTCCTATGGAAGGAAATACAAGTTACTGTTAAGCACGCTTAGAATTACTTTCCAGGGTCAGTGCTGGTCTTAAAGATGCAGCACTGGGTTCTCTCCTGATAACAGGTGAGTAAATCGGAATTCAAAGTTCGACTGATTTTCGAGGAATATCTGTGCGTTTAAAAAATGGACACTTAGAAACTTTTCTGGTGAAAACCACACAATGGATTCCTACGGAAGGAAATACAAGTTACAGGTAAGCACGCTTTGAATTACTTTCCAGAGTCAGTGCTGGGCTAAAAGATGCAGCACTGGGTTCTATCCTGATAACAGGTGAGTAAATCGGAATTCTTAGTCCGGCTGATTTTAGAGGAAAATTTGTACGTTTCAACAATGGATACTTAGAAACTTTTCTGCTGAAAACCATACAATGGATTCCTATGGAAGGAAATACAAGTTACTGGTAAGTACGCTTAGAATTACTTTTCAGGGTCGTGCTGGGCTAAAAGATGCAGCACTGGGTTCTCTCCTGATAACAGGTGAGTAAATCGGAATTCATAGTTCGGCTGATTTAAGTGGAATATGTGTACGTTTCAAAAATGGACACTTAGAAACTTTTCTGCTGAAGACCACACAATGGATTCCTATGGAATGAAATACAAGTTACTCGTAAGTACTCTTAGAATTACTTTCCAGGGTCAGTGCTGGGCTAAAAGATACAGCACTGGATTCTCTCCTGATAACATGTGAGTAAATCGGAATTCATAGTTCGACTGATTTTCGAGGAATATTTGTGCATTTCAAAATTGGACACTTAGAAACTTTTCTGTTGAAAGCCACAAAATGGATTCCTAAGGAAGGAAATACAAGTTACTGGTAAGTATGCTTAGAATTACTTTCCAGGGTCAGTGCTGGTCTAAAAGATGCAGCACTGGGTTCTCTCCTGATAACAGGTGAGTAAATCGGAATTTGTAGTTTTGCTGATTTTAGAGGAAAATTTTTACGTTTCATAAATGGACACTTAGAAACTTTTCTGCTGAAAACCACACAATGGATTCCTATGGAAGGAAATAAAAGTTACTGGTAAGTACGCTTAGAATTACTTTCCAGGGTCAGTGCAGGGCTAAAAGATGCAGCACTGGGTTCTCTCCTGATAACAGGTGAGTAAATCGGAATTCGTAGTACGGCTGATTTTAAAGGTATATATGTACGTTTAAAAAATGGACACTTAGAAACTTTTCTGCTGAAAACCACACAATGGATTCCTATGGAAGGAAATACAAGTTACTGGTAAGTACGTTTAGAATTACTTTTCTTGGTCAGTGCTGGGCTAAAAGATGCAGCCCTTGGTTCTCTCCTGATAACAGGTGAGTAAATTGGAATTCGAGGTTCGGCTGATTTTAGAGGAATATTTATAAGTTTAAAAAATGGACACTTAGAAACTTTTCTGATGGAAACCACACACTGGATTCCTATGGAAGGAAATACAAGTTACTGGTAAGCACGATTAGAATTACTTTTCAGGGTCAGTGCTGGGCTAAAAGATGCAGCACTGGGTTCTCTACTGATAACAGGTGAGTAAATCGGAATTCATAGTTCGGGTGATTTAAGTGGAATATGTGTACGTTTCAAAAATGGACACTTAGAAACTTTTCTGCTGAAGACCACACAATGGATTCCTATGGAATGAAATACCAGTTACTTGTAAGTACTCTTAGAATTACTTTCCAGGGTCAGTGCTGGGCTAAAAGATACAGCACTGGGTTCTCTCCTGATAACAGGTGAGTAAATCGGAATTCATAGTTCGACTGATTTTCGAGGAATATTTGTGCATTTCAAAATTGGACACTTAGAAACTTTTCTGTTGAAAACCACAAAATGGATTCCTAAGGAAGGAAATACAAGTTACTGGTAAGTACGCTTAGAATTACTTTCCAGGGTCAGTGCTGGTCTAAAAGATGCAGCACTGGGATCTCTCCTGATAACAGGTGAGTAAATCGGAATTCGTAGTTCGACTTGTTTTAGAGGAATATTTGTACATTTCAAAAATGGACACTTAGAAACTTTTCTGGTGAAGACCACACAATGGATTCCTATGGAAGGAAATACAAGTTACTGGTAAGTATGCTTAGAATTACATTTCAGGGTCAGTGCTGGGCTAACAGATGCAGCCCTGGGTTCTCTCCTGATAACAGGTGAGTAAATCGGACTTCATAGTTTGACTGATTTTAGAGGAATATTTATACGTTTCAAAAATGGACACTTTGAAACTTTTCTGCTGAAACCACACAATGGATTCCTTTGGAAGGAAATACAAGTTACTGGTAAGTATGCTTAGAATTACTTTCCAGGGTCAGTGCTGGACTAAAAGAAACAGCACTGGGTTCTCTCCCGATAACAGGTGAGTAAATCGGAATTCATAGTTTGACTGATTCTCGAGGAATATTTGTACGTTTCAACAATGGATACTTAGAAACTTTTCTGCTGAAAACCATACAATGGATTCCTATGGAAGGAAATACAAGTTACTGGTAAGTACGCTTAGAATTTCTTTTCAGGGTCGTGCTGGGCTAAAAGATGCAGCACTGGGTTCTCTCCTGATAACAGGTGAGTAAATCGGAATTCGTAGTTCCGCTGATTTTAGAGGTATATTTGTACGTTTCAAAAATGGACACTTAGAAACTTTTCTGATGGAAACCACACACTGGATTCCTATGGAAGGAAATACAAGTTACTGGTAAGCATGATTAGAATTACTTTTCAGGGTCAGTGCTGGGCTAACAGATGCAGCCCTGGGTTCTCTCCTGATAATAGGTGAGCAAATCGGAATTCGTAGTTCGGCTGATTTTAGAGGAATATTTGTATGTTTCAAAAATGGACACTTAGAAACATTTCTGCTGAAAACCCCACAATGGATTCCTAAGGAAGGAAATACAAGTTACTGGTAAGTACGCTTAGAATTACTTTTCAGGGTCAGTGCTGGGCTAAAAGATGCAGCACTGGGTTCTCTACTGATAACAGGTGAGTAAATCGGAATTCATAGTTCGGCTGATTTAAGTGGAATATGTGTACGTTTCAAAAATGGACACTTAGAAACTTTTCTGCTGAAGACCACACAATGGATTCCTATGGAATGAAATACCAGTTACTCGTAAGTACTCTTAGAATTACTTTCCAGGGTCAGTGCTGGGCTAAAAGATACAGCACTGGGTTCTCTCCTGATAACAGGTGAGTAAATCGGAATTCATAGTTCGACTGATTTTCGAGGAATATTTGTACATTTCAAAAATGGACACTTAGAAACTTTTCTGGTGAAGACCACACAATGGATTCCTATGGAAGGAAATACAAGTTACTGGTAAGTATGCTTAGAATTACATTTCAGGGTCAGTGCTAGGCTAACAGATGCAGCCTTGGGTTCTCTCCTGATAACAGGTGAGTAAATCGGACTTCATAGTTTGACTGATTTTAGGGGAATATTTATACGATTCAAAAATGGACACTTTGAAACTTTTCTGCTGAAACCACACAATGGATTCCTTTGGAAGGAAATACAAGTTACTGGTAAGTATGCTTAGAATTACTTTCCAGGGTCAGTGCTGGACTAAAAGAAACAGCACTGGGTTCTCTCCCGATAACAGGTGAGTAAATCGGAATTCATAGTTTGACTGATTCTCGAGGAATATTTGTACGTTTCAAAAATGGACAGTTAGAAACTTTTCTGGTGAAAACCACACAATGGATTCCTATGGCAGGAAATACAAGTTACTGGTAAGTACGCTTAGAATTACTTTTCAGGGTCAGTGCTGGGCTAAAAGATGCAGCACTGGGTTCTCTCCTGATAACAGGTGAGTAAATTGGAATTCATAGTTCGGTTGATTTTAGAGGAAAATTTGTATGTTTCAACAATGGATACTTAGAAACTTTTCTGCTGAAAACCATACAATGGATTCCTATGGAAGGAAATACAAGTTACTGGTAAGTACGCTTAGAATTTCTTTTCAGGGTCGTGCTGGGCTAAAAGATGCAGCACTGGGTTCTCTCCTGATAACAGGTGAGTAAATCGGAATTCGTAGTTCCGCTGATTTTAGAGGTATATTTGTACGTTTCAAAAATGGACACTTAGAAACGTTTCTGTTGAAAAACACACAATGGATTCCTATGGAAGGAAATACAAGTTATTGGTAAGTACGCTTAGAATTACTTTTCAGGGTCAGTGCTGGGCTAACAGATGCAGCCCTGGGTTCTCCCCTGATAACAGGTGAGTAAATCGGAATTCATAGTTCGGCTGATTTTAGAGGAATATTTTTGTGCGTTTCAAAAATGGACAATTAGAAACTTTTCTGCTGAAAACCACACAATGCATTTCTATGGAAGGAAATACAAGTTACTGGTAAGTACGCTTAGAATTACTTTCCAGGGTCTGTGCTGGTCTAAAAGATGCAGCACTGGGTTCTCTCCTGATAACAGGTGAGTAAATCGGAATGTGTAGTTCGACTGATTTTAGAGGAATATTTGTACATTTAAAAAATGGACACTTAGAAACTTTTCTGATGAAGACCACACAATGGATTCCTATGGAAGGAAATACAAGTTACTGGTAAGTACTCTTAGAATTACTTTCCAGGGTCAGTGCTGGGCTAAAAAATGCAGCACTGGGTTCTCTCCTGATAACAGGTGAGTAAATCGGAATTCATAGTTCGACTGACTTTCGAGGAATATTTGTGCGTTTCAAAAATGGACACTTGGAAACTTTTCTGGTGAAAACCACACAATGGATTCCTATGGAAGGAAATACAAATTACTGGTAAGTACGCTTAGAATTATGTTTCAGGGTCAGTGCTGGGCTAACAGATGCAGCCCTGGGTTCTCTCCTGATAACAGGTGTGTAAATCGCAATTCGTAGTTTGGCTGATTTTAGAGGAATATTTGTGCATTTCAAAAATGGACACTTAGAAACTTTTCTGCTGAAAACCACACAATGGATTCCTATGGAAGGAAATACAAGTTACTAGTAAGTACGCTTAGAATTACTTTCCAGGGTCAGTGCTGGGCTAAAAGATGCAGCACTGGGTTCTATCCTGATAACAGGTGAGTAAATCCGAATTCGTAGTTCGGCTGATTTTATAGGAATATTCGTACGTTTCAAAAATGTACACTTAAAAACTTTTCTGGTGAAAACCACACAATGGATTCCTAAGGAAGGAAATACAAGTTACTGGTAGGTACGCTTAGAATTACTTTTCGGGGACAGTGCTGGGCTAAAAGATGCAGCACTGGGTTCCCTCCTGATAACAGGTGAGTAAATCGGAATTCATAGTTCGGTTGATTTTAGAGGAAAATTTGTACGTTTCAACAATGGATACTTAGAAACTTTTCTGCTGAAAACCATACAATGGATTTCTATGGAAGGAAATACAAGTTACTGGTAAGTACGCTTAGAATTACTTTCCAGGGTCAGTGCTGGTCTAAAAGATGCAGTACTGGGTTCTCTCCCGATAACAGGTGAGTAAATCGGAATTTGTAGTTCGACTGATTTTAGAGGAATATTTTTACATTTCAAAAATGGACACTTAGAAACTTTTCTGATGAAGACCACACAATGGATTCCTATGGAAGGAAATACAAGTTACTGTTAAGCACGCTTAGAATTACTTTCCAGGGTCAGTGCTGGTCTTAAAGATGCAGCACTGGGTTCTCTCCTGATAACAGGTGAGTAAATCGGAATTCAAAGTTCGACTGATTTTCGAGGAATATCTGTGCGTTTAAAAAATGGACACTTAGAAACTTTTCTGGTGAAAACCACACAATGGATTCCTACGGAAGGAAATACAAGTTACAGGTAAGCACGCTTTGAATTACTTTCCAGAGTCAGTGCTGGGCTAAAAGATGCAGCACTGGGTTCTATCCTGATAACAGGTGAGTAAATCGGAATTCTTAGTCCGGCTGATTTTAGAGGAAAATTTGCACGTTTCAACAATGGACACTTAGAAACTTTTCTGCTGAAAACCATACAATGGATTCCTATGGAAGGAAATACAAGTTACTGGTAAGTACGCTTAGAATTACTTTTCAGGGTCGTGCTGGGCTAAAAGATGCAGCACTGGATTCTCTCCTGATAACAGGTGAGTAAATCGGAATTCATAGTTCGGCTGATTTAAGTGGAATATGTGTACGTTTCAAAAATGGACACTTAGAAACTTTTCTGCTGAAGACCACACAATGGATTCCTATGGAATGAAATACAAGTTACTCGTAAGTACTCTTAGAATTACTTTCCAGGGTCAGTGCTGGGCTAAAAGATACAGCACTGGATTCTCTCCTGATAACATGTGAGTAAATCGGAATTCATAGTTCGACTGATTTTCGAGGAATATTTGTGCATTTCAAAATTGGACACTTAGAAACTTTTCTGTTGAAAGCCACAAAATGGATTCCTAAGGAAGGAAATACAAGTTACTGGTAAGTATGCTTAGAATTACTTTCCAGGGTCAGTGCTGGTCTAAAAGATGCAGCACTGGGATCTCTCCTGATAACAGGTGAGTAAATCAGAATTCGTAGTTCGACTTATTTTAGAGGAATATTTGTACATTTCAAAAATGGACACTTAGAAACTTTTCTGGTGAAGACCACACAATGGATTCCTATGGAAGGAAATACAAGTTACTGGTAAGTAGTCTTAGAATTACTTTCCAGGGTCTGTGCTGGGCTAAAAGATGCAGCACTGGGTTCTCTCCTGATAACAGGTGAGTAAATCGGAATTCATAGTTCGACTGATTTTTAAGGAATATTTGTGCGTTTCAAAAATGGACACTTAGAAACTTTTCTGGTGAAAACCACACAATGGATTCCTATGGAAGGAAATACAAGTTACTGGTAAGTATGCTTAGAATTACATGTCAGTGCTAGGCTAACAGATGCAGCCCTGGGTTCTCTCCTGATAACAGGTGAGTAAATCAGACTTCATAGTTTGACTGATTTTAGAGGAATATTTATACGTTTCAAAAATGGACACTTTGAAACTTTTCTGCTGAAACCACACAATGGATTCCTTTGGAAGGAAATACAAGTTACTGGTAAGTATGCTTAGAATTACTTTCCAGGGTCAGTGCTGGACTAAAAGAAACAGCACTGGGTTCTCTCCCGATAACAGGTGAGTAAATCGGAATTCATAGTTTGACTGATTCTAGAGGAATATTTGTACGTTTCAAAAATGGACACTTAGAACTTTTCTGTTGAAAAACACACAATGGATTCCTATGGTAGGAAATACAAGTTACTGGTAAGTACGCTTAGAATTACTTTTCAGGGTCAGTGCTGGGCTAACAGATGCAACCCTGGGTATTCCCCTGATAACAGGTGAGTAAATCGGAATTCATAGTTCGGTTGATTTTAGAGGAAAATTTGTACGTTTCAACAATGGATACTTAGAAACTTTTCTGCTGAAAACCATACAATGGATTTCTATGGAAGGAAATACAAGTTACTGGTAAGTACGTTTAGAATTACTTTCCAGGGTCAGTGCTGGTCTAAAAGATGCAGCACTGGGTTCTCTCCCGATAACAGGTGAGTAAATCGGAATTTGTATGTTCGACTGATTTTAGAGGAATATTTTTACATTTCAAAAATGGACACTTTGAAACTTTTCTGATGAAGACCACACAATGGATTCCTATGGAAGGAAATACAAGTTACTGGTAAGTACGCTTAGAATTACTTTCCAGGGTCAGTGCTGGTCTTAAAGATGCAGCACTGGGTTCTCTCCTGATAACAGGTGAGTAAATCGGAATTCAAAGTTCGACTGATTTTCGAGGAATATCTGTGCGTTTCAAAAATGGACACTTAGAAACTTTTCTGGTGAAAACCACACAATGGATTCCTACGGAAGGAAATACAAGTTACAGGTAAGTACGCTTAGAATTACTTTCCAGGGTCAGTGCTGGGCTAAAAGATGCAGCACTGGGTTCTCTCCTGATAACAGGTGAGTAAATCGGAATTCATAGTTCGGTTGATTTTAGAGGAAAATTTGTACGTTTCAACAATGGATACTTAGAAACTTTTCTGCTGAAAACCATACAATGGATTCCTATGGAAGGAAATACAAGTTACTGGTAAGTACGCTTAGAATTACTTTTCAGGGTCGTGCTGGGCTAAAAGATGCAGCAGGGGGTTCTCTCCTGATAACAGGTGAGTAAATCGGAATTCGTAGTTCCGCTGATTTTAGAGGTATATTTGTACGTTTCAAAAATGTACACTTAGAAACTTTTCTGCTGAAAACAACACAATGGATTCCTATGGAAGGAAATACAAGTTACTGGTGAGCACGCTTAGAATTACTTTCCAGGGTCAGTGCTGGTCTTAAAGATGCAGCACTGGGTTCTCTCCTGATAACAGGTGAGTAAATCGGAATGTGTAGTTCGACTGATTTTAGAGGAATATTTGTACATTTAAAAAATGGACACTTAGAAACTTTTCTGATGAAGACCACACAATGGATTCCTATGGAAGGAAATACAAGTTACTGGTAAGTACTCTTAGAATTACTTTCCAGGGTCAGTGCTGGGCTAAAAGATGCAGCACTGGGTTCTCTCCTGATAACGGATGAGTAAATCAGAATTCATAGTTCGACTGATTTTCGAGGAATATTTGTACGTTTCAAAAATGGACAGTTAGAAACTTTTCTGGTGAAAACCACACAATGGATTCCTATGGAAGGAAATACAAGTTACTGGTAAGTACGCTTAGAATTACTTTTCAGGGTCGTGCTGGGCTAACAGATGCAGCACTGGGTTCTATCCTGATAACAGGTGAGTAAATCGGAATTCGTAGTTCGGCTGATTTTAGAGGAATATTTGTACGTTTCAAAAATGGACACTTAGAAACTTTTCTGCTGAAAACCACACAATGAATTCCTATGGAAGGAAGTACAAGTTACTGGTAAGTACGCTTAGAATTACTTTACAGGGTCAGTGCTGGGCTAAAAGATGCAGCACTGGGTTCTCTCCCGAAAACTGGTGAGTAAATCGAACTTCATAGTTTGACTGATTTTAGAGGAATATTTGTACGTTTGAAAAATGAACACTTTGAAACTTTTCTGCTGAAAACCACACAATAGATTCCTTTGGAAGGAAATACAAGTTACTGGTAAGTACGCTTAGAATTACTTACCAGGGTCAGTGCTGGGCTAAAAGATGCAGCACTGGGTTCTCTCCTGATAACAGGTGAGTAAATCGGAATTCATAGTTCGACTGATTTTCGAGGAATATTTGTACGTTTCAAAAAAGGACAGTTAGAAACACTTATGGTGAAAACCACACAATGGATTCCTATGGCAGGAAATACAAGTTACTGGTAAGTACGCTTAGAATTACTTTTCAGGGTCAGTGCTGGGCTAAATGATGCAGCACTGGGTTCTCTCCTGATAACAGGTGAGTAAATCGGAATTCAAAGTTCGACTGATTTTCGAGGAATATCTGTGCGTTTAAAAAATGGACACTTAGAAACTTTTCTGGTGAAAACCACACAATGGATTCCTACAGAAGGAAATACAAGTTACAGGTAAGTACGCTTAGAATTACTTTCCAGGGTCAGTGCTGGGCTAAAAGAAGCAGGACTGGGTTCTCTCCCGATAACAGGTGAGTAAATTGGAATTCATAGTTTGACTGATTTTAGAGGAATATTTGTACGTTTAAAAAATGGACACTTAGAAACTTTTCTGTTGAAAACCACACAATGGATTCCTAAGGAAGGAAATACAAGTTACTGGTAAGTACGCTTAGAATTACTTACCAGGGTCTGTGCTGGGCTAAAAGATGCAGCACTGGGTTCTCTCCTGATAACAGGTGAGTAAATCGGAATTCATAGTTCGACTGATTTTCGAGGAATATTTGTACGTTTCAAAAAAGGACAGTTAGAAACACTTATGGTGAAAACCACACAATGGATTCCTATGGCAGGAAATACAAGTTACTGGTAAGTACGCTTAGAATTACTTTTCAGGGTCAGTGCTGGGCTAAATGATGCAGCACTGGGTTCTCTCCTGATAACAGGTGAGTAAATCGGAATTCAAAGTTCGACTGATTTTCGAGGAATATCTGTGCGTTTAAAAAATGGACACTTAGAAACTTTTCTGGTGAAAACCACACAATGGATTCCTACAGAAGGAAATACAAGTTACAGGTAAGTATGCTTAGAATTACTTTCCAGGGTCAGTGCTGGGCTAAAAGATGCAGCACTGGGTTCTCTCCTGATAACAGGTGAGTAAATCGGAATTCTTAGTCCGGCTGATTTTAGAGGAAAATTTGTACGTTTCTACAATGGATACTTAGAAACTTTTCTGCTGAAAACCATACAATGGATTCCTATGGAAGGAAATACAAGTTACTGGTAAGTACGCTTAGAATTACTTTTCAGGGTCGTGCTGGGCTAAAAGATGCAGCACTGGGTTCTCTCCTGATAACAGGTGAGTAAATCGGAATTCATAGTTCGGCTGATTTAAGTGGAATATGTGTACGTTTCAAAAATGGACACTTAGAAACTTTTCTGCTGAAGACCACACAATGGATTTCTATGGAATGAAATACAAGTTACTCGTAAGTACTCTTAGAATTACTTTCCAGGGTCAGTGCTGGGCTAAAAGATACAGCACTGGATTCTCTCCTGATAACAGGTGAGTAAATCGGAATTCATAGTTCGACTGATTTTCGAGGAATATTTGTGCATTTCAAAATTGGACACTTAGAAACTTTTCTGTTGAAAGCCACAAAATGGATTCCTAAGGAAGGAAATACAAGTTACTGGTAAGTATGCTTAGAATTACTTTCCAGGGTCAGTGCTGGTCTAAAAGATGCAGCACTGGGATCTCTCCTGATAACAGGTGAGTAAATCAGAATTCGTAAATCGACTTATTTTAGAGGAATATTTGTACATTTCAAAAATGGACACTTAGAAACTTTTCTGGTGAAGACCACACAATGGATTCCTATGGAAGGAAATACAAGTTACTGGTAAGTACTCTTAGAATTACTTTCCAGGGTCAGTGCTGGGCTAAAAGATGCAGCACTGGGTTCTCTCCTGATAACAGGTAAGTAAATCGGAATTCATAGTTCGACTGATTTTTAAGGAATATTTGTGCGTTTCAAAAATGGACACTTTGAAACTTTTCTGCTGAAACCACACAATGGATTCCTATGGAAGGAAATACAAGTTACTGGTAAGTACGCTTAGAATTACTTTTCAGGGTCAGTGCTGGGCTAACAGATGCAGCCCTGGGTTCTCTCCTGATAACAGGTGAGTAAATCGGAATTCGTAGTCCGGCTGATTTTAGAGGAATATTTGTGCGTTTCAAAAATGGACACTTAGAAACTTTTCTGATGAAGACCACACAATGGATTCCTATGGAAGGAAATACAAGTTACTGGTAAGTACGCTTAGAATTACTTTTTTGAGGGTCAGTGCTGGGCTAAAAGATGCAGCACTGGGTTCTCTCCTGATAACAGGTGAGTAAATCGGAATTCATAGTTCGACTGATTTTTAAGGAATATTTGTGCGTTTCAAAAATGGACACTTTGAAACTTTTCTGCTGAAACCACACAATGGATTCCTATGGAAGGAAATACAAGTTACTGGTAAGTACGCTTAGAATTACTTTTCAGGGTCAGTGCTGGGCTAACAGATGCAGCCCTGGGTTCTCTCCTGATAACAGGTGAGTAAATCGGAATTCGTAGTCCGGCTGATTTTAGAGGAATATTTGTGCGTTTCAAAAATGGACACTTAGAAACTTTTCTGATGAAGACCACACAATGGATTCCTATGGAAGGAAATACAAGTTACTGGTAAGTACGCTTAGAATTACTTTTTTGAGGGTCAGTGCTGGGCTAAAAGATGCAGCACTGGGTTCTCTCCTGATAACAGGTGAGTAAATCGGAATTCATAGTTCGGTTGATTTTAGAGGAAAATTTGTACGTTTCAACAATGGATACTTAGAAACTTTTCTGCTGAAAACCATACAATGGATTCCTATGGAAGGAAATACAAGTTACTGGTAAGTACGCTTAGAATTACTTTTCAGGGTCGTGCTGGGCTAAAAGATGCAGCAGTGGGTTCTCTCCTGATAACAGGTGAGTAAATCGGAATTCGTAGTTCCGCTGATTTTAGAGGTATATTTGTACGTTTCAAAAATGTACACTTAGAAACTTTTCTGCTGAAAACAACACAATGGATTCCTATGGAAGGAAATACAAGTTATTGGTAAGTATGCTTAGAATTACTTTTCAGGGTCAGTGCTGGGCTAGCAGATGCAGCCCTGGGTTCTCCCCTGATAACAGGTGAGTAAATCGGAATTCATAGTTCGGCTGATTTTAGAGGAATATTTTTGTGCGTTTCAAAAATGGACAATTAGAACCTTTTCTGCTGAAAACCACAGAATGCATTTCTATGGAAGGAAATACAAGTTACTGGTGAGCACGCTTAGAATTACTTTCCAGGGTCAGTGCTGGTCTTAAAGATGCAGCACTGGGTTCTCTCCTTATAACAGGTGAGTAAATCGGAATGTGTAGTTCGACTGATTTTAGAGGAATATTTGTACATTTAAAAAATGGACACTTAGAAACTTTTCTGATGAAGACCACACAATGGATTCCTATGGAAGGAAATACAAGTTACTGGTAAGTACTCTTAGAATTACTTTCCAGGGTCAGTGCTGGGCTAAAAGATGCAGCACTGGGTTCTCTCCTGATAACGGATGAGTAAATCAGAATTCATAGTTCGACTAATTTTCGAGGAATATTTGTACGTTTCAAAAATGGACAGTTAGAAACTTTTCTGGTGAAAACCACACAATGGATTCCTATGGAAGGAAATACAAGTTACTGGGAAGTACGCTTAGAATTACTTTTCAGGGTCGTGCTGGGCTAACAGATGCAGCACTGGGTTCTATCCTGATAACAGGTGAGTAAATCGGAATTCGTAGTTCGTCTGATTTTAGAGGAATATTTGTACGTTTCAAAAATGGACACTTAGAAACTTTTCTGCTGAAAACCACACAATGAATTCCTATGGAAGGAAATACAAGTTACTGGTAAGTACGCTTAGAATTACTTTACAGGGTCAGTGCTGGGCTAAAAGATGCAGCACTGGGTTCTCTCCCGAAAACTGGTGAGTAAATTGGACTTCATAGTTTGACTGATTTTAGAGGAATATTTGTACGTTTGAAAAATGAACACTTTGAAACTTTTCTGCTGAAAACCACACAATGGATTCCTTTGGAAGGAAATACAAGTTACTGGTAAGTATGCTTAGAATTACTTTCCAGGGTCAGTGCTGGGCTAAAAGAAGCAGGACTGGGTTCTCTCCCGATAACAGGTGAGTAAATTGGAATTCATAGTTTGACTGATTTTAGAGGAATATTTGTACGTTTCAAAAATGGACACTTAGAAACTTTTCTGTTGAAAACCACACAATGGATTCCTATGGAAGGAAATACAAGTTACTGGTAAGTACGCTTAGAATTACTTACCAGGGTCAGTGCTGGGCTAAAAGATGCAGCACTGGGTTCTCTCCTGATAACAGGTGAGTAAATCGGAATGCATAGTTTGACTGATTTTCGAGGAATATTTGTACGTTTCAAAAAAGGACAGTTAGAAACTTTTATGGTGAAAACCACACAATGGATTCCTATGGCAGGAAATACAAGTTACTGGTAAGTACGCTTAGAATTACTTTTCAGGGTCAGTGCTGGGCTAAAAGATGCAGCACTGGGTTCTCTCCTGATAACAGGTGAGTAAATCGGAATTTAAAGTTCGACTGATTTTCGAGGAATATCTGTGCATTTAAAAAATGGACACTTAGAAACTTTTCTGGTGAAAACCACACAATGGATTCCTACGGAAGGAAATACAAGTTACAGGTAAGTATGCTTAGAATTACTTTCCAGGGTCAGTGCTGGGCTAAAAGATGCAGCACTGGGTTCTCTCCTGATAACAGGTGAGTAAATCGGAAATCTTAGTCCGGCTGATTTTAGAGGAAAATTTGTACGTTTCAACAATGGATACTTAGAAACTTTTCTGCTGAAAACCATACAATGGATTCCTATAGAAGGAAATACAAGTTACTGGTAAGTACGCTTAGAATTACTTTTCAGGGTCGTGCTGGGCTAAAAGATGCAGCACTGGGTTCTCTCCTGATAACAGGTGAGTAAATCGGAATTCATAGTTCGGCTGATTTAAGTGGAATATGTGTACGTTTCAAAAATGTACACTTAGAAACTTTTCTGCTGAAAACAACACAATGGATTCCTATGGAAGGAAATACAAGTTATTGGTAAGTATGCTTAGAATTACTTTTCAGGGTCAGTGCTGGGCTAGCAGATGCAGCCCTGGGTTCTCCCCTGATAACAGGTGAGTAAATCGGAATTCATAGTTCGGCTGATTTTAGAGGAATATTTTTGTGCGTTTCAAAAATGGACAATTAGAACCTTTTCTGCTGAAAACCACAGAATGCATTTCTATGGAAGGAAATACAAGTTACTGGTGAGCACGCTTAGAATTACTTTCCAGGGTCAGTGCTGGTCTTAAAGATGCAGCACTGGGTTCTCTCCTTATAACAGGTGAGTAAATCGGAATGTGTAGTTCGACTGATTTTAGAGGAATATTTGTACATTTAAAAAATGGACACTTAGAAACTTTTCTGATGAAGACCACACAATGGATTCCTATGGAAGGAAATACAAGTTACTGGTAAGTACTCTTAGAATTACTTTCCAGGGTCAGTGCTGGGCTAAAAGATGCAGCACTGGGTTCTCTCCTGATAACGGATGAGTAAATCAGAATTCATAGTTCGACTAATTTTCGAGGAATATTTGTACGTTTCAAAAATGGACAGTTAGAAACTTTTCTGGTGAAAACCACACAATGGATTCCTATGGAAGGAAATACAAGTTACTGGTAAGTACACTTAGAATTACTTTTCAGGGTCGTGCTGGGCTAACAGATGCAGCACTGGGTTCTATCCTGATAACAGGTGAGTAAATCGGAATTCGTAGTTCGTCTGATTTTAGAGGAATATTTGTACGTTTCAAAAATGGACACTTAGAAACTTTTCTGCTGAAAACCACACAATGAATTCCTATGGAAGGAAATACAAGTTACTGGTAAGTACGCTTAGAATTACTTTACAGGGTCAGTGCTGGGCTAAAAGATGCAGCACTGGGTTCTCTCCCGAAAACTGGTGAGTAAATTGGACTTCATAGTTTGACTGATTTTAGAGGAATATTTGTACGTTTGAAAAATGAACACTTTGAAACTTTTCTGCTGAAAACCACACAATGGATTCCTTTGGAAGGAAATACAAGTTACTGGTAAGTATGCTTAGAATTACTTTCCAGGGTCAGTGCTGGGCTAAAAGAAGCAGGACTGGGTTCTCTCCCGATAACAGGTGAGTAAATTGGAATTCATAGTTTGACTGATTTTAGAGGAATATTTGTACGTTTCAAAAATGGACACTTAGAAACTTTTCTGTTGAAAACCACACAATGGATTCCTATGGAAGGAAATACAAGTTACTGGTAAGTACGCTTAGAATTACTTACCAGGGTCAGTGCTGGGCTAAAAGATGCAGCACTGGGTTCTCTCCTGATAACAGGTGAGTAAATCGGAATTCATAGTTTGACTGATTTTCGAGGAATATTTGTACGTTTCAAAAAAGGACAGTTAGAAACTTTTATGGTGAAAACCACACAATGGATTCCTATGGCAGGAAATACAAGTTACTGGTAAGTACGCTTAGAATTACTTTTCAGGGTCAGTGCTGGGCTAAAAGATGCAGCACTGGGTTCTCTCCTGATAACAGGTGAGTAAATCGGAATTTAAAGTTCGACTGATTTTCGAGGAATATCTGTGCATTTAAAAAATGGACACTTAGAAACTTTTCTGGTGAAAACCACACAATGGATTCCTACGGAAGGAAATACAAGTTACAGGTAAGTATGCTTAGAATTACTTTCCAGGGTCAGTGCTGGGCTAAAAGATGCAGCACTGGGTTCTCTCCTGATAACAGGTGAGTAAATCGGAAATCTTAGTCCGGCTGATTTTAGAGGAAAATTTGTACGTTTCAACAATGGATACTTAGAAACTTTTCTGCTGAAAACCATACAATGGATTCCTATAGAAGGAAATACAAGTTACTGGTAAGTACGCTTAGAATTACTTTTCAGGGTCGTGCTGGGCTAAAAGATGCAGCACTGGGTTCTCTCCTGATAACAGGTGAGTAAATCGGAATTCATAGTTCGGCTGATTTAAGTGGAATATGTGTACGTTTCAAAAATGGACACTTAGAAACTTTTCTGCTGAAGACCACACAATGGATTCCTATGGAATGAAATACAAGTTACTCGTAAGTACTCTTAGAATTACTTTCCAGGGTCAGTGCTGGGCTAAAAGATACAGCACTGGATTCTCTCCTGATAACAGGTGAGTAAATCGGAATTCATAGTTCGACTGATTTTCGAGGAATATTTGTGCATTTCAAAATTGGACACTTAGAAACTTTTCTGTTGAAAGCCACAAAATGGATTCCTAAGGAAGGAAATACAAGTTACTGGTAAGTATGCTTAGAATTACTTTCCAGGGTCAGTGCTGGTCTAAAAGATGCAGCACTGGGATCTCTCCTGATAACAGGTGAGTAAATCAGAATTCGTAGTTCGACTTATTTTAGAGGAATATTTGTACATTTCAAAAATGGACACTTAGAAACTTTTCTGGTGAAGACCACACAATGGATTCCTATGGAAGGAAATACAAGTTACTGGTAAGTACTCTTAGAATTACTTTCCAGGGTCAGTGCTGGGCTAAAAGATGCAGCACTGGGTTCTCTCCTGATAACAGGTGAGTAAATCGGAATTCATAGTTCGACTGATTTTTAAGGAATATTTGTGCGTTTCAAAAATGGACACTTAGAAACTTTTCTGGTGAAAACCACACAATGGATTCCTATGGAAGGAAATACAAGTTACTGGTAAGTATGCTTAGAATTACATTTCAGGGTCAGTGCTAGGCTAACAGATGCAGCCCTGGGTTCTCTCCTGATAACAGGTGAGTAAATCAGACTTCATAGTTTGACTGATTTTAGAGGAATATTTAAACGTTTCAAAAATGGACACTTTGAAACTTTTCTGCTGAAACCACACAATGGATTCCTTTGGAAGGAAATACAAGTTACTGGTAAGTATGCTTAGAATTACTTTCCAGGGTCAGTGCTGGACTAAAAGAAACAGCACTGGGTTCTCTCCCGATAACAGGTGAGTAAATCGGAATTCATAGTTTAACTGATTCTAGAGGAATATTTGTACGTTTCAAAAATGGACACTTAGAACTTTTCTGTTGAAAAAAAAACACACAATGGATTCCTATGGAAGGAAATACAAGTTACTGGTAAGTACGCTTAGAATTACTTTCCAGGGTCAGTGCTGGGCTAAAAGATGCAGCACTGGGTTCTCTCCTGGTAACAGGTGAGTAAATCGGAATTCATAGTTCGACTGATTTTCGAGGAATATTTGTACGTTTCAAAAAAAGGACAGTTAGAAACTTTTATGGTGAAAACCACACAATGGATTCCTATGGTAGGAAATACAAGTTACTGGTAAGTACGCTTAGAATTACTTTTCAGGGTCAGTGCTGGGCTAAAAGATGCAGCACTGGGTTCTCTCCTGATAACAGGTGAGTAAATCGGAATTCATAGTTCGGTTGATTTTAGAGGAAAATTTGTACGTTTCAACAATGGATACTTAGAAGCTTTTCTGCTGAAAACCATACAATGGATTCCTATGGAAGGAAATACAAGTTACTGGTAAGTACGCTTAGAATTTCTTTTCAGGGTCGTGCTGGGCTAAAAGATGCAGCAGTGGGTTCTCTCTTGATAACAGGTGAGTAAATTGGAATTTGTAGTTCGACTGATTTTAGAGGAATATTTTTACATTTCAAAAATGGACACTTAGAAACTTTTCTGATGAAGACCACACAATGGATTCCTATGGAAGGAAATACAAGTTACTGGTAAGTACGCTTAGAATTACTTTCCAGGGTCAGTGCTGGTCTTAAAGATGCAGCACTGGGTTCTCTCCTGATAACAGGTGAGTAAATCGGAATTCAAAGTTCGACTGATTTTCGAGGAATATCTGTGCGTTTCAAAAATGGACACTTAGAAACTTTTCTGTTGAAAACCACACAATGGATTCCTATGGAAGGAAATACAAGTTACTGGAAAGTACGCTTAGAATTACTTACCAGGGTCAGTGCTGGGCTAAAAGATGCAGCACTAGGTTCTCTCCTGATAACAGGTGAGTAAATCGGAATTCATAGTTCGACTGATTTTCGAGGAATATTTGTACGTTTCAAAAAAGGACAGTTAGAAACGTTTATGGTGAAAACCGCACAATGGATTCCTATGGCAGGAAATACAAGTTACTGGTAAGTACGCTTAGAATTACTTTTCAGGGTCAGTGCTGGGCTAAAAGATGCAGCACTGGGTTCTCTCCCGTTAACAGGTGAGTAAATTGGAATTCATAGTTTGACTGATTTTAGAGGAATATTTGTACGTTTAAAAAATGGACACTTAGAAACTTTTCTGTTGAAAACCACACAATGGATTCCTAAGGAAGGAAATACAAGTTACTGGTAAGTACGCTTAGAATTACTTACCAGGGTCTGTGCTGGGCTAAAAGATGCAGCACTGGGTTCTCTCCTGATAACAGGTGAGTAAATCGGAATTCATAGTTCGACTGATTTTCGAGGAATATTTGTACGTTTCAAAAAAGGACAGTTAGAAACACTTATGGTGAAAACCACACAATGGATTCCTATGGCAGGAAATACAAGTTACTGGTAAGTACGCTTAGAATTACTTTTCAGGGTCAGTGCTGGGCTAAATGATGCAGCACTGGGTTCTCTCCTGATAACAGGTGAGTAAATCGGAATTCAAAGTTCGACTGATTTTCGAGGAATATCTGTGCGTTTAAAAAATGGACACTTAGAAACTTTTCTGGTGAAAACCACACAATGGATTCCTACAGAAGGAAATACAAGTTACAGGTAAGTATGCTTAGAATTACTTTCCAGGGTCAGTGCTGGGCTAAAAGATGCAGCACTGGGTTCTCTCCTGATAACAGGTGAGTAAATCGGAATTCTTAGTCCGGCTGATTTTAGAGGAAAATTTGTACGTTTCTACAATGGATACTTAGAAACTTTTCTGCTGAAAACCATACAATGGATTCCTATGGAAGGAAATACAAGTTACTGGTAAGTACGCTTAGAATTACTTTTCAGGGTCGTGCTGGGCTAAAAGATGCAGCACTGGGTTCTCTCCTGATAACAGGTGAGTAAATCGGAATTCATAGTTCGGCTGATTTAAGTGGAATATGTGTACGTTTCAAAAATGGACACTTAGAAACTTTTCTGCTGAAGACCACACAATGGATTTCTATGGAATGAAATACAAGTTACTCGTAAGTACTCTTAGAATTACTTTCCAGGGTCAGTGCTGGGCTAAAAGATACAGCACTGGATTCTCTCCTGATAACAGGTGAGTAAATCGGAATTCATAGTTCGACTGATTTTCGAGGAATATTTGTGCATTTCAAAATTGGACACTTAGAAACTTTTCTGTTGAAAGCCACAAAATGGATTCCTAAGGAAGGAAATACAAGTTACTGGTAAGTATGCTTAGAATTACTTTCCAGGGTCAGTGCTGGTCTAAAAGATGCAGCACTGGGATCTCTCCTGATAACAGGTGAGTAAATCAGAATTCGTAAATCGACTTATTTTAGAGGAATATTTGTACATTTCAAAAATGGACACTTAGAAACTTTTCTGGTGAAGACCACACAATGGATTCCTATGGAAGGAAATACAAGTTACTGGTAAGTACTCTTAGAATTACTTTCCAGGGTCAGTGCTGGGCTAAAAGATGCAGCACTGGGTTCTCTCCTGATAACAGGTAAGTAAATCGGAATTCATAGTTCGACTGATTTTTAAGGAATATTTGTGCGTTTCAAAAATGGACACTTTGAAACTTTTCTGCTGAAACCACACAATGGATTCCTATGGAAGGAAATACAAGTTACTGGTAAGTACGCTTAGAATTACTTTTCAGGGTCAGTGCTGGGCTAACAGATGCAGCCCTGGGTTCTCTCCTGATAACAGGTGAGTAAATCGGAATTCGTAGTCCGGCTGATTTTAGAGGAATATTTGTGCGTTTCAAAAATGGACACTTAGAAACTTTTCTGATGAAGACCACACAATGGATTCCTATGGAAGGAAATACAAGTTACTGGTAAGTACGCTTAGAATTACTTTTTTGAGGGTCAGTGCTGGGCTAAAAGATGCAGCACTGGGTTCTCTCCTGATAACAGGTGAGTAAATCGGAATTCATAGTTCGACTGATTTTTAAGGAATATTTGTGCGTTTCAAAAATGGACACTTTGAAACTTTTCTGCTGAAACCACACAATGGATTCCTATGGAAGGAAATACAAGTTACTGGTAAGTACGCTTAGAATTACTTTTCAGGGTCAGTGCTGGGCTAACAGATGCAGCCCTGGGTTCTCTCCTGATAACAGGTGAGTAAATCGGAATTCGTAGTCCGGCTGATTTTAGAGGAATATTTGTGCGTTTCAAAAATGGACACTTAGAAACTTTTCTGATGAAGACCACACAATGGATTCCTATGGAAGGAAATACAAGTTACTGGTAAGTACGCTTAGAATTACTTTTTTGAGGGTCAGTGCTGGGCTAAAAGATGCAGCACTGGGTTCTCTCCTGATAACAGGTGAGTAAATCGGAATTCATAGTTCGGTTGATTTTAGAGGAAAATTTGTACGTTTCAACAATGGATACTTAGAAACTTTTCTGCTGAAAACCATACAATGGATTCCTATGGAAGGAAATACAAGTTACTGGTAAGTACGCTTAGAATTACTTTTCAGGGTCGTGCTGGGCTAAAAGATGCAGCAGTGGGTTCTCTCCTGATAACAGGTGAGTAAATCGGAATTCGTAGTTCCGCTGATTTTAGAGGTATATTTGTACGTTTCAAAAATGTACACTTAGAAACTTTTCTGCTGAAAACAACACAATGGATTCCTATGGAAGGAAATACAAGTTATTGGTAAGTATGCTTAGAATTACTTTTCAGGGTCAGTGCTGGGCTAGCAGATGCAGCCCTGGGTTCTCCCCTGATAACAGGTGAGTAAATCGGAATTCATAGTTCGGCTGATTTTAGAGGAATATTTTTGTGCGTTTCAAAAATGGACAATTAGAACCTTTTCTGCTGAAAACCACAGAATGCATTTCTATGGAAGGAAATACAAGTTACTGGTGAGCACGCTTAGAATTACTTTCCAGGGTCAGTGCTGGTCTTAAAGATGCAGCACTGGGTTCTCTCCTTATAACAGGTGAGTAAATCGGAATGTGTAGTTCGACTGATTTTAGAGGAATATTTGTACATTTAAAAAATGGACACTTAGAAACTTTTCTGATGAAGACCACACAATGGATTCCTATGGAAGGAAATACAAGTTACTGGTAAGTACTCTTAGAATTACTTTCCAGGGTCAGTGCTGGGCTAAAAGATGCAGCACTGGGTTCTCTCCTGATAACGGATGAGTAAATCAGAATTCATAGTTCGACTAATTTTCGAGGAATATTTGTACGTTTCAAAAATGGACAGTTAGAAACTTTTCTGGTGAAAACCACACAATGGATTCCTATGGAAGGAAATACAAGTTACTGGGAAGTACGCTTAGAATTACTTTTCAGGGTCGTGCTGGGCTAACAGATGCAGCACTGGGTTCTATCCTGATAACAGGTGAGTAAATCGGAATTCGTAGTTCGTCTGATTTTAGAGGAATATTTGTACGTTTCAAAAATGGACACTTAGAAACTTTTCTGCTGAAAACCACACAATGAATTCCTATGGAAGGAAATACAAGTTACTGGTAAGTACGCTTAGAATTACTTTACAGGGTCAGTGCTGGGCTAAAAGATGCAGCACTGGGTTCTCTCCCGAAAACTGGTGAGTAAATTGGACTTCATAGTTTGACTGATTTTAGAGGAATATTTGTACGTTTGAAAAATGAACACTTTGAAACTTTTCTGCTGAAAACCACACAATGGATTCCTTTGGAAGGAAATACAAGTTACTGGTAAGTATGCTTAGAATTACTTTCCAGGGTCAGTGCTGGGCTAAAAGAAGCAGGACTGGGTTCTCTCCCGATAACAGGTGAGTAAATTGGAATTCATAGTTTGACTGATTTTAGAGGAATATTTGTACGTTTCAAAAATGGACACTTAGAAACTTTTCTGTTGAAAACCACACAATGGATTCCTATGGAAGGAAATACAAGTTACTGGTAAGTACGCTTAGAATTACTTACCAGGGTCAGTGCTGGGCTAAAAGATGCAGCACTGGGTTCTCTCCTGATAACAGGTGAGTAAATCGGAATTCATAGTTTGACTGATTTTCGAGGAATATTTGTACGTTTCAAAAAAGGACAGTTAGAAACTTTTATGGTGAAAACCACACAATGGATTCCTATGGCAGGAAATACAAGTTACTGGTAAGTACGCTTAGAATTACTTTTCAGGGTCAGTGCTGGGCTAAAAGATGCAGCACTGGGTTCTCTCCTGATAACAGGTGAGTAAATCGGAATTTAAAGTTCGACTGATTTTCGAGGAATATCTGTGCATTTAAAAAATGGACACTTAGAAACTTTTCTGGTGAAAACCACACAATGGATTCCTACGGAAGGAAATACAAGTTACAGGTAAGTATGCTTAGAATTACTTTCCAGGGTCAGTGCTGGGCTAAAAGATGCAGCACTGGGTTCTCTCCTGATAACAGGTGAGTAAATCGGAAATCTTAGTCCGGCTGATTTTAGAGGAAAATTTGTACGTTTCAACAATGGATACTTAGAAACTTTTCTGCTGAAAACCATACAATGGATTCCTATAGAAGGAAATACAAGTTACTGGTAAGTACGCTTAGAATTACTTTTCAGGGTCGTGCTGGGCTAAAAGATGCAGCACTGGGTTCTCTCCTGATAACAGGTGAGTAAATCGGAATTCATAGTTCGGCTGATTTAAGTGGAATATGTGTACGTTTCAAAAATGTACACTTAGAAACTTTTCTGCTGAAAACAACACAATGGATTCCTATGGAAGGAAATACAAGTTATTGGTAAGTATGCTTAGAATTACTTTTCAGGGTCAGTGCTGGGCTAGCAGATGCAGCCCTGGGTTCTCCCCTGATAACAGGTGAGTAAATCGGAATTCATAGTTCGGCTGATTTTAGAGGAATATTTTTGTGCGTTTCAAAAATGGACAATTAGAACCTTTTCTGCTGAAAACCACAGAATGCATTTCTATGGAAGGAAATACAAGTTACTGGTGAGCACGCTTAGAATTACTTTCCAGGGTCAGTGCTGGTCTTAAAGATGCAGCACTGGGTTCTCTCCTTATAACAGGTGAGTAAATCGGAATGTGTAGTTCGACTGATTTTAGAGGAATATTTGTACATTTAAAAAATGGACACTTAGAAACTTTTCTGATGAAGACCACACAATGGATTCCTATGGAAGGAAATACAAGTTACTGGTAAGTACTCTTAGAATTACTTTCCAGGGTCAGTGCTGGGCTAAAAGATGCAGCACTGGGTTCTCTCCTGATAACGGATGAGTAAATCAGAATTCATAGTTCGACTAATTTTCGAGGAATATTTGTACGTTTCAAAAATGGACAGTTAGAAACTTTTCTGGTGAAAACCACACAATGGATTCCTATGGAAGGAAATACAAGTTACTGGTAAGTACACTTAGAATTACTTTTCAGGGTCGTGCTGGGCTAACAGATGCAGCACTGGGTTCTATCCTGATAACAGGTGAGTAAATCGGAATTCGTAGTTCGTCTGATTTTAGAGGAATATTTGTACGTTTCAAAAATGGACACTTAGAAACTTTTCTGCTGAAAACCACACAATGAATTCCTATGGAAGGAAATACAAGTTACTGGTAAGTACGCTTAGAATTACTTTACAGGGTCAGTGCTGGGCTAAAAGATGCAGCACTGGGTTCTCTCCCGAAAACTGGTGAGTAAATTGGACTTCATAGTTTGACTGATTTTAGAGGAATATTTGTACGTTTGAAAAATGAACACTTTGAAACTTTTCTGCTGAAAACCACACAATGGATTCCTTTGGAAGGAAATACAAGTTACTGGTAAGTATGCTTAGAATTACTTTCCAGGGTCAGTGCTGGGCTAAAAGAAGCAGGACTGGGTTCTCTCCCGATAACAGGTGAGTAAATTGGAATTCATAGTTTGACTGATTTTAGAGGAATATTTGTACGTTTCAAAAATGGACACTTAGAAACTTTTCTGTTGAAAACCACACAATGGATTCCTATGGAAGGAAATACAAGTTACTGGTAAGTACGCTTAGAATTACTTACCAGGGTCAGTGCTGGGCTAAAAGATGCAGCACTGGGTTCTCTCCTGATAACAGGTGAGTAAATCGGAATTCATAGTTTGACTGATTTTCGAGGAATATTTGTACGTTTCAAAAAAGGACAGTTAGAAACTTTTATGGTGAAAACCACACAATGGATTCCTATGGCAGGAAATACAAGTTACTGGTAAGTACGCTTAGAATTACTTTTCAGGGTCAGTGCTGGGCTAAAAGATGCAGCACTGGGTTCTCTCCTGATAACAGGTGAGTAAATCGGAATTTAAAGTTCGACTGATTTTCGAGGAATATCTGTGCATTTAAAAAATGGACACTTAGAAACTTTTCTGGTGAAAACCACACAATGGATTCCTACGGAAGGAAATACAAGTTACAGGTAAGTATGCTTAGAATTACTTTCCAGGGTCAGTGCTGGGCTAAAAGATGCAGCACTGGGTTCTCTCCTGATAACAGGTGAGTAAATCGGAAATCTTAGTCCGGCTGATTTTAGAGGAAAATTTGTACGTTTCAACAATGGATACTTAGAAACTTTTCTGCTGAAAACCATACAATGGATTCCTATAGAAGGAAATACAAGTTACTGGTAAGTACGCTTAGAATTACTTTTCAGGGTCGTGCTGGGCTAAAAGATGCAGCACTGGGTTCTCTCCTGATAACAGGTGAGTAAATCGGAATTCATAGTTCGGCTGATTTAAGTGGAATATGTGTACGTTTCAAAAATGGACACTTAGAAACTTTTCTGCTGAAGACCACACAATGGATTCCTATGGAATGAAATACAAGTTACTCGTAAGTACTCTTAGAATTACTTTCCAGGGTCAGTGCTGGGCTAAAAGATACAGCACTGGATTCTCTCCTGATAACAGGTGAGTAAATCGGAATTCATAGTTCGACTGATTTTCGAGGAATATTTGTGCATTTCAAAATTGGACACTTAGAAACTTTTCTGTTGAAAGCCACAAAATGGATTCCTAAGGAAGGAAATACAAGTTACTGGTAAGTATGCTTAGAATTACTTTCCAGGGTCAGTGCTGGTCTAAAAGATGCAGCACTGGGATCTCTCCTGATAACAGGTGAGTAAATCAGAATTCGTAGTTCGACTTATTTTAGAGGAATATTTGTACATTTCAAAAATGGACACTTAGAAACTTTTCTGGTGAAGACCACACAATGGATTCCTATGGAAGGAAATACAAGTTACTGGTAAGTACTCTTAGAATTACTTTCCAGGGTCAGTGCTGGGCTAAAAGATGCAGCACTGGGTTCTCTCCTGATAACAGGTGAGTAAATCGGAATTCATAGTTCGACTGATTTTTAAGGAATATTTGTGCGTTTCAAAAATGGACACTTAGAAACTTTTCTGGTGAAAACCACACAATGGATTCCTATGGAAGGAAATACAAGTTACTGGTAAGTATGCTTAGAATTACATTTCAGGGTCAGTGCTAGGCTAACAGATGCAGCCCTGGGTTCTCTCCTGATAACAGGTGAGTAAATCAGACTTCATAGTTTGACTGATTTTAGAGGAATATTTAAACGTTTCAAAAATGGACACTTTGAAACTTTTCTGCTGAAACCACACAATGGATTCCTTTGGAAGGAAATACAAGTTACTGGTAAGTATGCTTAGAATTACTTTCCAGGGTCAGTGCTGGACTAAAAGAAACAGCACTGGGTTCTCTCCCGATAACAGGTGAGTAAATCGGAATTCATAGTTTAACTGATTCTAGAGGAATATTTGTACGTTTCAAAAATGGACACTTAGAACTTTTCTGTTGAAAAAAAAACACACAATGGATTCCTATGGAAGGAAATACAAGTTACTGGTAAGTACGCTTAGAATTACTTTCCAGGGTCAGTGCTGGGCTAAAAGATGCAGCACTGGGTTCTCTCCTGGTAACAGGTGAGTAAATCGGAATTCATAGTTCGACTGATTTTCGAGGAATATTTGTACGTTTCAAAAAAAGGACAGTTAGAAACTTTTATGGTGAAAACCACACAATGGATTCCTATGGTAGGAAATACAAGTTACTGGTAAGTACGCTTAGAATTACTTTTCAGGGTCAGTGCTGGGCTAAAAGATGCAGCACTGGGTTCTCTCCTGATAACAGGTGAGTAAATCGGAATTCATAGTTCGGTTGATTTTAGAGGAAAATTTGTACGTTTCAACAATGGATACTTAGAAGCTTTTCTGCTGAAAACCATACAATGGATTCCTATGGAAGGAAATACAAGTTACTGGTAAGTACGCTTAGAATTTCTTTTCAGGGTCGTGCTGGGCTAAAAGATGCAGCAGTGGGTTCTCTCTTGATAACAGGTGAGTAAATTGGAATTTGTAGTTCGACTGATTTTAGAGGAATATTTTTACATTTCAAAAATGGACACTTAGAAACTTTTCTGATGAAGACCACACAATGGATTCCTATGGAAGGAAATACAAGTTACTGGTAAGTACGCTTAGAATTACTTTCCAGGGTCAGTGCTGGTCTTAAAGATGCAGCACTGGGTTCTCTCCTGATAACAGGTGAGTAAATCGGAATTCAAAGTTCGACTGATTTTCGAGGAATATCTGTGCGTTTCAAAAATGGACACTTAGAAACTTTTCTGTTGAAAACCACACAATGGATTCCTATGGAAGGAAATACAAGTTACTGGAAAGTACGCTTAGAATTACTTACCAGGGTCAGTGCTGGGCTAAAAGATGCAGCACTAGGTTCTCTCCTGATAACAGGTGAGTAAATCGGAATTCATAGTTCGACTGATTTTCGAGGAATATTTGTACGTTTCAAAAAAGGACAGTTAGAAACGTTTATGGTGAAAACCGCACAATGGATTCCTATGGCAGGAAATACAAGTTACTGGTAAGTACGCTTAGAATTACTTTTCAGGGTCAGTGCTGGGCTAAAAGATGCAGCACTGGGTTCTCTCCTGATAACAGGTGAGTAAATCGGAATTTAAAGTTCGACTGATTTTCGAGGAATATCTGTGCGTTTAAAAAATGGACACTTAGAAACTTTTCTGGTGAAAACCACACAATGGATTCCTACGGAAGGAAATACAAGTTACAGGTAAGTATGTTTAGAATTACTTTCCAGGGTCAGTGCTGGGCTAAAAGATGCAGCACTGGGTTCTCTCCTGATAACAGGTGAGTAAATCGGAATTCATAGTTCGGCTGATTTAAGTGGAATATGTGTACGTTTCAAAAATGGACACTTAGAAACTTTTCTGCTGAAGACCACACAATGGATTCCTATGGAATGAAATACAAGTTACTGGTAAGTACTCTTAGAATTACTTTCCAGGGTCAGTGCTGGGCTAAAAGATGCAGCACTGGGTTCTCTCCTGATAACAGGTGAGTAAATCGGAATTCATAGTTTGACTGATTTTAGAGGAATATTTATACGTTTCAAAAATGGACACTTTGAAACTTTTCTGCTGAAACCACACAATGGATTCCTTTGGAAGGAAATACAAGTTACTGGTAAGTATGCTTAGAATTACTTTCCAGGGTCAGTGCTGGACTAAAAGAAACAGCACTGGGTTCTCTCCCGATAACAGGTGAGTAAATCGGAATTCATAGTTTGACTGATTCTAGAGGAATATTTGTACGTTTCAAAAATGGACACTTAGAACTTTTCTGTTGAAAAACACACAATGGATTCCTATGGAAGGAAATACAAGTTACTGGTAAGTACGCTTAAAATTACTTTCCAGGGTCAGTGCTGGGCTAAAAGATGCAGCATTGATCTCTCCTGGTAACAGGTGAGTAAATCGGAATTCATAGTTCGACTGATTTTCGAGGAATATTTGTACGTTTCAAAAAAAGGACAGTTAGAAACTTTTATGGTGAAAACCACACAATGGATTCCTATGGTAGGAAATACAAGTTACTGGTAAGTACGCTTAGAAATATTTTTCAGGGTCAGTGCTGGGCTAAAAGATGCAGCACTGGGTTCTCTCCTAATAACAGGTGAGTAAATCGGAATTCATAGTTCGGTTGATTTTAGAGGAAAATTTGTACGTTTCAACAATGGATACTTAGAAACGTTTCTGCTGAAAACCATACAATGGATTCCTATGGAAGGAAATACAAGTTACTGGTAAGTACGCTTAGAATTTCTTTTCAGGGTCGTGCTGGGCTAAAAGATGCAGCAGTGGGTTCTCTCTTGATAACAGGTGAGTAAATCGGAATTCGTAGTTCCGCTGATTTTAGAGGTATATTTGTACGTTTCAGAAATGTACACTTAGAAACTTTTCTGCTGAAAACAACACAATGGATTCCTATGGAAGGAAATACAAGTTATTGGTAAGTATGCTTAGAATTACTTTTCAGGGTCAGTGCTGGGCTAACAGATGCAGCCCTGGGTACTCCCCTGATAACAGGTGAGTAAATCGGAATTCATAGTTCGGTTGATTTTAGAGGAAAATTTGTATGTTTCAACAATGGATACTAAGAAACTTTTCTGCTGAAAACCATACAATGGATTTCTATGGAAGGAAATACAAGTTACTGGTAAGTACGTTTAGAATTACTTTCCAGGGTCAGTGCTGGTCTAAAAGATGCAGCACTGGGTTCTCTCCCGATAACAGGTGAGTAAATCGGAATTTGTAGTTCGACTGATTTTAGAGGAATATTTTTACATTTCAAAAATGGACACTTAGAATCTTTTCTGATGAAGACCACACAATGGATTCCTATGGAAGGAAATACAAGTTACTGGTAAGTACGCTTAGAATTACTTTCCAGGGTCAGTGCTGGTCTTAAAGATGCAGCACTGGGTTCTCTCCTGATAACAGGTGAGTAAACTGGAATTCAAAGTTCGACTGATTTTCGAGGAATATCTGTGCGTTTCAAAAATGGACACTTCGAAACTTTTCTGGTGAAAACCACACAATGGATTCCTACGGAAGGAAATACAAGTTACAGGTAAGTACGCTTAGAATTACTTTCCAGGGTCAGTGCTGGGCTAAAAGATGCAGCACTGGGTTCTCTCCTGATAACAGGTGAGTAAATCGGAATTCGTAGTTCGGCTGATTTTATAGGAATATTTGTACGTTTCAAAAATGTACACTTATAAACTTTTCTGCTGAAAACCACACAATGGATTCCTATGGAAGGAAATACAAGTTACTGGTAAGTACGCTTAGAATTACTTTTCAGGGTCAGTGCTGGGCTAACAGATGCAGCCCTGGGTTCTCTCCTGATAACAGGTGAGTAAATCGGAATTCGTAGTCCGGCTGATTTTAGAGGAATATTTGTGCGTTTCAAAAATGGACACTTAGAAACTTTTCTGATGAAGACCACACAATGGATTCCTATGGAAGGAAATACAAGTTACTGGTAAGTACGCTTAGAATTACTTTTTTGAGGGTCAGTGCTGGGCTAAAAGATGCAGCACTGGGTTCTCTCCTGATAACAGGTGAGTAAATCGGAATTCATAGTTCGGTTGATTTTAGAGGAAAATTTGTACGTTTCAACAATGGATACTTAGAAACTTTTCTGCTGAAAACCATACAATGGATTCCTATGGAAGGAAATACAAGTTACTGGTAAGTACGCTTAGAATTACTTTTCAGGGTCGTGCTGGGCTAAAAGATGCAGCAGTGGGTTCTCTCCTGATAACAGGTGAGTAAATCGGAATTCGTAGTTCCGCTGATTTTAGAGGTATATTTGTACGTTTCAAAAATGTACACTTAGAAACTTTTCTGCTGAAAACAACACAATGGATTCCTATGGAAGGAAAAACAAGTTATTGGTAAGAATGCTTAGAATTACTTTTCAGGGTCAGTGCTGGGCTAGCAGATGCAGCCCTGGGTTCTCCCCTGATAACAGGTGAGTAAATCGGAATTCATAGTTCGGCTGATTTTAGAGGAATATTTTTGTGCGTTTCAAAAATGGACAATTAGAACCTTTTCTGCTGAAAACCACAGAATGCATTTCTATGGAAGGAAATACAAGTTACTGGTGAGCACGCTTAGAATTACTTTCCAGGGTCAGTGCTGGTCTTAAAGATGCAGCACTGGGTTCTCTCCTTATAACAGGTGAGTAAATCGGAATGTGTAGTTCGACTGATTTTAGAGGAATATTTGTACATTTAAAAAATGGACACTTAGAAACTTTTCTGATGAAGACCACACAATGGATTCCTATGGAAGGAAATACAAGTTACTGGTAAGTACTCTTAGAATTACTTTCCAGGGTCAGTGCTGGGCTAAAAGATGCAGCACTGGGTTCTCTCCTGATAACGGATGAGTAAATCAGAATTCATAGTTCGACTAATTTTCGAGGAATATTTGTACGTTTCAAAAATGGACAGTTAGAAACTTTTCTGGTGAAAACCACACAATGGATTCCTATGGAAGGAAATACAAGTTACTGGTAAGTACGCTTAGAATTACTTTTCAGGGTCGTGCTGGGCTAACAGATGCAGCACTGGGTTCTATCCTGATAACAGGTGAGTAAATCGGAATTCGTAGTTCGTCTGATTTTAGAGGAATATTTGTACGTTTCAAAAATGGACACTTAGAAACTTTTCTGCTGAAAACCACACAATGAATTCCTATGGAAGGAAATACAAGTTACTGGTAAGTACGCTTAGAATTACTTTACAGGGTCAGTGCTGGGCTAAAAGATGCAGCACTGGGTTCTCGCCCGAAAACTGGTGAGTAAATTGGACTTCATAGTTTGACTGATTTTAGAGGAATATTTGTACGTTTGAAAAATGAACACTTTGAAACTTTTCTGCTGAAAACCACACAATGGATTCCTTTGGAAGGAAATACAAGTTACTGGTAAGTATGCTTAGAATTACTTTCCAGGGTCAGTGCTGGGCTAAAAGAAGCAGGACTGGGTTCTCTCCCGATAACAGGTGAGTAAATTGGAATTCATAGTTTGACTGATTTTAGAGGAATATTTGTACGTTTCAAAAATGGACACTTAGAAACTTTTCTGTTGAAAACCACACAATGGATTCCTATGGAAGGAAATACAAGTTACTGGTAAGTACGCTTAGAATTACTTACCAGGGTCAGTGCTGGGCTAAAAGATGCAGCACTGGGTTCTCTCCTGATAACAGGTGAGTAAATCGGAATTCATAGTTTGACTGATTTTCGAGGAATATTTGTACGTTTCAAAAAAGGACAGTTAGAAACTTTTATGGTGAAAACCACACAATGGATTCCTATGGCAGGAAATACAAGTTACTGGTAAGTATGCTTAGAATTACTTTTCAGGGTCAGTGCTGGGCTAAAAGATGCAGCACTGGGTTCTCTCCTGATAACAGGTGAGTAAATCGGAATTTAAAGTTCGACTGATTTTCGAGGAATATCTGTGCATTTAAAAAATGGACACTTAGAAACTTTTCTGGTGAAAACCACACAATGGATTCCTACGGAAGGAAATACAAGTTACAGGTAAGTATGCTTAGAATTACTTTCCAGGGTCAGTGCTGGGCTAAAAGATGCAGCACTGGGTTCTCTCCTGATAACAGGTGAGTAAATCGGAAATCTTAGTCCGGCTGATTTTAGAGGAAAATTTGTACGTTTCAACAATGGATACTTAGAAACTTTTCTGCTGAAAACCATACAATGGATTCCTATAGAAGGAAATACAAGTTACTGGTAAGTACGCTTAGAATTACTTTTCAGGGTCGTGCTGGGCTAAAAGATGCAGCACTGGGTTCTCTCCTGATAACAGGTGAGTAAATCGGAATTCATAGTTCGGCTGATTTAAGTGGAATATGTGTACGTTTCAAAAATGGACACTTAGAAACTTTTCTGCTGAAGACCACACAATGGATTCCTATGGAATGAAATACAAGTTACTCGTAAGTACTCTTAGAATTACTTTCCAGGGTCAGTGCTGGGCTAAAAGATACAGCACTGGATTCTCTCCTGATAACAGGTGAGTAAATCGGAATTCATAGTTCGACTGATTTTCGAGGAATATTTGTGCATTTCAAAATTGGACACTTAGAAACTTTTCTGTTGAAAGCCACAAATTGGATTCCTAAGGAAGGAAATACAAGTTACTGGTAAGTATGCTTAGAATTACTTTCCAGGGTCAGTGCTGGTCTAAAAGATGCAGCACTGGGATCTCTCCTGATAACAGGTGAGTAAATCAGAATTCGTAATTCGACTTATTTTAGAGGAATATTTGTACATTTCAAAAATGGACACTTAGAAACTTTTCTGGTGAAGACCACACAATGGATTCCTATGGAAGGAAATACAAGTTACTGGTAAGTACTCTTAGAATTACTTTCCAGGGTCAGTGCTGGGCTAAAAGATGCAGCACTGGGTTCTCTCCTGATAACAGGTGAGTAAATCGGGATTCATAGTTCGACTGATTTTTAAGGAATATTTGTGCGTTTCAAAAATGGACACTTAGAAACTTTTCTGGTGAAAACCACACAATGGATTCCTATGGAAGGAAATACAAGTTACTGGTAAGTATGCTTAGAATTACATTTCAGGGTCAGTGCTAGGCTAACAGATGCAGCCCTGGGTTCTCTCCTGATGACAGGTGAGTAAATCAGACTTCATAGTTTGACTGATTTTAGAGGAATATTTAAACGTTTCAAAAATGGACACTTTGAAACTTTTCTGCTGAAACCACACAATGGATTCCTTTGGAAGGAAATACAAGTTACTGGTAAGTATGCTTAGAATTACTTTCCAGGGTCAGTGCTGGACTAAAAGAAACAGCACTGGGTTCTCTCCCGATAACAGGTGAGTAAATCGGAATTCATAGTTTAACTGATTCTAGAGGAATATTTGTACGTTTCAAAAATGGACACTTAGAACTTTTCTGTTGAAAAAAAAACACACAATGGATTCCTATGGAAGGAAATACAAGTTACTGGTAAGTACGCTTAGAATTACTTTCCAGGGTCAGTGCTGGGCTAAAAGATGCAGCACTGGGTTCTCTCCTGGTAACAGGTGAGTAAATCGGAATTCATAGTTCGACTGATTTTCGAGGAATATTTGTACGTTTCAAAAAAAGGACAGTTAGAAACTTTTATGGTGAAAACCACACAATGGATTCCTATGGTAGGAAATACAAGTTACTGGTAAGTACGCTTAGAATTACTTTTCAGGGTCAGTGCTGGGCTAAAAGATGCAGCACTGGGTTCTCTCCTGATAACAGGTGAGTAAATCGGAATTCATAGTTCGGTTGATTTTAGAGGAAAATTTGTACGTTTCAACAATGGATACTTAGAAGCTTTTCTGCTGAAAACCATACAATGGATTCCTATGGAAGGAAATACAAGTTACTGGTAAGTACGCTTAGAATTTCTTTTCAGGGTCGTGCTGGGCTAAAAGATGCAGCAGTGGGTTCTCTCTTGATAACAGGTGAGTAAATTGGAATTTGTAGTTCGACTGATTTTAGAGGAATATTTTTACATTTCAAAAATGGACACTTAGAAACTTTTCTGATGAAGACCACACAATGGATTCCTATGGAAGGAAATACAAGTTACTGGTAAGTACGCTTAGAATTACTTTCCAGGGTCAGTGCTGGTCTTAAAGATGCAGCACTGGGTTCTCTCCTGATAACAGGTGAGTAAATCGGAATTCAAAGTTCGACTGATTTTCGAGGAATATCTGTGCGTTTCAAAAATGGACACTTAGAAACTTTTCTGGTGAAAACCACACAATGGATTCCTACGGAAGGAAATACAAGTTACAGGTAAGTACGCTTAGAATTACTTTCCAGGGTCAGTGCTGGGCTAAAAGATGCAGCACTGGGTTCTCTCCTGATAACAGGTGAGTAAATCGGAATTCGTAGTTCGGCTGATTTTATAGGAATATTTGTATGTTTCAAAAATGTACACTTAGAAACTTTTCTGCTGAAAACCACACAATGGATTCCTATGGAAGGAAATACAAGTTACTGGTAAGTACACTTAGAATTACTTTTCAGGGTCAGTGCTGGGCTAAAAGATGCAGCACTGGGTTCTCTCCTGGTAACAGGTGAGTAAATCGGAATTCATAGTTCGACTGATTTTCGAGGAATATTTGTACGTTTCAAAAAAAGGACAGTTAGAAACTTTTATGGTGAAAACCACACAATGGATTCCTATGGTAGGAAATACAAGTTACTGGTAAGTACGCTTAGAATTACATTTCAGGGTCAGTGCTGGGCTAAAAGATGCAGCACTGGGTTCTCTCTTGATAACAGGTGAGTAAATCGGAATTTGTAGTTCGACTGATTTTAGAGGAATATTTTTACATTTCAAAAATGGACACTTAGAAACTTTTCTGATGAAGACCACACAATGGATTCCTATGGAAGGAAATACAAGTTACTGGTAAGTACGCTTAGAATTACTTTCCAGGGTCAGTGCTGGTCTTAAAGATGCAGCACTGGGTTCTCTCCTGATAACAGGTGAGTAAATCGGAATTCAAAGTTCGACTGATTTTCGAGGAATATCTGTGCGTTTCAAAAATGGACACTTAGAAACTTTTCTGGTGAAAACCACACAATGGATTCCTACGGAAGGAAATACAAGTTACAGGTAAGTACGCTTAGAATTACTTTCCAGGGTCAGTGCTGGGCTAAAAGATGCAGCACTGGGTTCTCTCCTGATAACAGGTGAGTAAATCGGAATTCGTAGTTCGGCTGATTTTATAGGAATTTTTGTATGTTTCAAAAATGTACACTTAGAAACTTTTCTGCTGAAAACCACACAATGGATTCCTATGGAAGGAAATACAAGTTACTGGTAAGTACACTTAGAATTACTTTTCAGGGTCAGTGCTGGGCTAACAGATGCAGCCCTGGGTTCTCTCCTGATAACAGGTGAGTAAATCGGAATTCGTAGTCCGGCTGATTTTAGAGGAATATTTGTGCGTTTCAAAAATGGACACTTAGAAACTTTTCTGATGAAGACCACACAATGGATTCCTATGGAAGGAAATACAAGTTACTGGTAAGTACGCTTAGAATTACTTTTCAGGGTCAGTGCTGGGCTAAAAGATGCAGCACTGGGTTCTCTCCTGATAACAGGTGAGTAAATCGGAATTCATAGTTCGGTTGATTTTAGAGGAAAATTTGTACGTTTCAACAATGGATACTTAGAAACTTTTCTGCTGAAAACCATACAATGGATTCCTATGGAAGGAAATACAAGTTACTGGTAAGTACGCTTAGAATTACTTTTCAGGGTCGTGCTGGGCTAAAAGATGCAGCAGTGGGTTCTCTCCTGATAACAGGTGAGTAAATCGGAATTCGTAGTTCCGCTGATTTTAGAGGTATATTTGTACGTTTCAAAAATGTACACTTAGAAACTTTTCTTCTGAAAACAACACAATGGATTCCTATGGAAGAAAATACAAGTTATTGGTAAGTATGCTTAGAATTACTTTTCAGGGTCAGTGCTGGGCTAGCAGATGCAGCCCTGGGTTCTCCCCTGATAACAGGTGAGTAAATCGGAATTCATAGTTCGGCTGATTTTAGAGGAATATTTTTGTGCGTTTCAAAAATGGACAATTAGAACCTTTTCTGCTGAAAACCACAGAATGCATTTCCATGGAAGGAAATACAAGTTACTGGTGAGCACGCTTAGAATTACTTTCCAGGGTCAGTGCTGGTCTTAAAGATGCAGCACTGGGTTCTCTCCTGATAACTGTTGAGTAAATCGGAATGTGTAGTTCGACTGATTTTAGAGGAATATTTGTACATTTAAAAAATGGACACTTAGAAACTTTTCTGATGAAGACCACACAATGGATTCCTATGGAAGGAAATACAAGTTACTGGTAAGTACTCTTAGAATTACTTTCCAGGGTCAGTGCTGGGCTAAAAGATGCAGCACTGGGTTCTCTCCTGATAACGGATGAGTAAATCAGAATTCATAGTTCGACTGATTTTCGAGGAATATTTGTACGTTTCAAAAATGGACAGTTAGAAACTTTTCTGGTGAAAACCACACAATGGATTCCTATGGAAGGAAATACAAGTTATTGGTAAGTACGCTTAGAATTACTTTTCAGGGTCGTGCTGGGCTAACAGATGCAGCACTGGGTTCTATCCTGATAACAGGTGAGTAAATCGGAATTCGTAGTTCGGCTGATTTTAGAGGAATATTTGTACGTTTCAAAAATGGACACTTAGAAACTTTTCTGCTGAAAACCACACAATGAATTCCTATGGAAGGAAATACAAGTTACTGGTAAGTATGCTTAGAATTACTTTACAGGGTCAGTGCTGGGCTAAAAGATGCAGCACTGGGTTCTCTCCCGAAAACTGGTGAGTAAATCGGACTTCATAGTTTGACTAATTTTAGAGGAATATTTGTACGTTTGAAAAATGAACACTTTGAAACTTTTCTGCTGAAAACCACACAATGGATTCCTTTGGAAGGAAATACAAGTTACTGGTAAGTATGCTTAGAATTACTTTCCAGGGTCAGTGCTGGGCTAAAAGAAGCAGGACTGGGTTCTCTCCCGATAACAGGTGAGTAAATTGGAATTCATAGTTTGACTGATTTTAGAGGAATATTTGTACGTTTCAAAAATGGACACTTAGAAACTTTTCTGTTGAAAACAACACAATGGATTCCTATGGAAGGAAATACAAGTTATTGGTAAGTATGCTTAGAATTACTTTTCAGGGTCAGTGCTGGGCTAACAGATGCAGCCCTGGGTACTCCCCTGATAACAGGTGAGTAAATCGGAATTCATAGTTCGGTTGATTTTAGAGGAAAATTAGTACGTTTCAACAATGGATACTAAGAAACTTTTCTGCTGAAAACCATACAATGGATTTCTATGGAAGGAAATACAAGTTACTGGTAAGTATGTTTAGAATTACTTTCCAGGGTCAGTGCTGGTCTAAAAGATGCAGCACTGGGTTCTCTCCCGATAACAGGTGAGTAAATCGGAATTTGTAGTTCGACTGATTTTAGAGGAATATTTTTACATTTCAAAAATGGACACTTAGAAACTTTTCTGATGAAGACCACACAATGGATTCCTATGGAAGGAAATACAAGTTACTGGTAAGTACGCTTAGAATTACTTTCCAGGGTCAGTGCTAGTCTTAAAGATGCAGCACTGGGTTCTCTCCTGATAACAGGTGAGTAAATCGGAATTCAAAGTTCGACTGATTTTCGAGGAATATCTGTGCGTTTCAAAAATGGACACTTAGAAACTTTTCTGGTGAAAACCACACAATGGATTCCTACGGAAGGAAATACAAGTTACAGGTAAGTACGCTTAGAATTACTTTCCAGGGTCAGTGCTGGGCTAGAAGATGCAGCACTGGGTTCTCTCCTGATAACAGGTGAGTAAATCGGAATTCGTAGTTCGGCTGATTTTATAGGAATATTTGTATGTTTCAAAAATGTACACTTAGAAACTTTTCTGCTGAAGACCACACAATGGATTCCTATGGAAGGAAATACAAGTTACTGGTAAGTACGCTTAGAATTACTTTTCAGGGTCAGTGCTGGGCTAAAAGATGCAGCACTGGGTTCTCTCCTCATAACAGGTGAGTAAATCGGAATTCATAGTTCGGTTGATTTTAGAGGAAAATTTGTACGTTTCAACAATGGATACTTAGAAACTTTTCTGCTGAAGACCATACAATGGATTCCTATGGAAGGAAATACAAGTTACTGGTAAGTACACTTAGAATTACATTCCAGGGTCAGTGCTGGGCTAAAAGATGCAGCACTGGGTTCTCTCCTGATAACAGGTGAGTAAATCGGAATTCGTAGTTCGGCTGATTTTATAGGAATATTTGTATGTTTCAAAAATGTACACTTAGAAACTTTTCTGCTGAAGACCACACAATAGATTCCTATGGAAGGAAATACAAGTTACTGGTAAGTACGCTTAGAATTACTTTTCAGGGTCAGTGCTGGGCTAAAAGATGCAGCACTGGGTTCTCTCCTGATAACAGGTGAGTAAATCGGAATTCGTAGTTCCGCTGATTTTAGAGGTATATTTGTACGTTTCAAAAATGTACACTTAGAAACTTTTCTGCTGAAAACAACACAATGGATTCCTATGGAAGAAAATACAAGTTATTGGGAAGTATGCTTAGAATTACTTTTCAGGTTCAGTGCTGGGCTAGCAGATGCAGCCCTGGGTTCTCCCCTGATAACAGGTGAGTAAATTGGAATTCATAGTTCGGCTGATTTTAGAGGAATAATTTTGTGCGTTTCAAAAATGGACAATTAGAACCTTTTCTGCTGAAAACCACAGAATGCATTTCTATGGAAGGAAATACAAGTTACTGGTGAGCACGCTTAGAATTACTTTCCAGGGTCAGTGCTGGTCTTAAAGATGCAGCACTGGGTTCTCTCCTGATAACAGGTGAGTAAATCGGAATGTGTAGTTCGACTGATTTTAGAGGAATATTTGTACATTTAAAAAATGGACACTTAGAAACTTTTCTGATGAAGACCACACAATGGATTCCTATGGAAGGAAATACAAGTTACTGGTAAGTACTCTTAGAATTACTTTCCAGGGTCAGTGCTGGGCTAAACGATGCAGCACTGGGTTCTCTCCTGATAACGGATGAGTAAATCAGAATTCATAGTTCGACTGATTTTCGAGGAATATTTTTACGTTTCAAAAATGGACAGTTAGAAACTTTTCTGGTGAAAACCACACAATGGATTCCTATGGAAGGAAATACAAGTTACTGGTAAGTACGCTTAGAATTACTTTTCAGGGTCGTGCTGGGCTAACAGATGCAGCACTGGGTTCTATCCTGATAACAGGTGAGTAAATCGGAATTCGTAGTTCAGCTGATTTTAGAGGAATATTTGTACGTTTCAAAAATGGACACTTACAAACTTTTCTGCTGAAAACCACACAATGAATTCCTATGGAAGGAAATACAAGTTACTGGTAAGTACGCTTAGAATTACTTTACAGGGTCAGTGCTGGGCTAAAAGATGCAGCACTGGGTTCTCTCCCGAAAACTGGTGAATAAATCGGACTTCATAGTTTGACTGATTTTAGAGGAATATTTGTACGTTTGAAAAATGAACACTTTGAAACTTTTCTGCTGAAAACCACACAATGGATTCCTTTGGAAGGAAATACAAGTTACTGGTAAGTATGCTTAGAATTACTTTCCAGGGTCAGTGCTGGGCTAAAAGAAGCAGGACTGGGTTCTCTCCCGATAACAGGTGAGTAAATTGGAATTCATAGTTTGACTGATTTTAGAGGAATATTTGTACGTTTCAAAAATGGACACTTAGAAACTTTTCTGTTGAAAACCACACAATGGATTCCTATGGAAGGAAATACAAGTTACTGGTAAGTACGCTTAGAATTACTTACCAGGGTCAGTGCTGGGCTAAAAGATGCAGCACTGGGTTCTCTCCTGATAACAGGTGAGTAAATCGGAATTCATAGTTCGACTGATTTTCGAGGAATATTTGTACGTTTCAAAAAAGGACAGTTAGAAACTTTTATGGTGAAAACCACACAATGGATTCCTATGGCAGGAAATACAAGTTACTGGTAAGTACGCTTAGAATTACTTTTCAGGGTCAGTGCTGGGCTAAAAGATGCAACACTGGGTTCTCTCCTGATAACAGGTGAGTAAATCGGAATTCAAAGTTCGACTGATTTTCGAGGAATATCTGTGCGTTTAAAAAATGGACACTTAGAAACTTTTCTGGTGAAAACCACACAATGGATAACTACGGAAGGAAATACAAGTTACAGGTAAGTATGCTTAGAATTACTTTCCAGGGTCAGTGCTGGGCTAAAAGATGCAGCACTGGGTTCTCTCCTGATAACAGGTGAGTAAATCGGAATTCTTAGTCCGGCTGATTTTAGAGGAAAATGTGTACGTTTCAACAATGGATACTTAGAAACTTTTCTGCTGAAAACCATACAATGGATTCCTATGGAAGGAAATACAAGTTACTGGTAAGTACGCTTAGAATTACTTTTCAGGGTCGTGCTGGGCTAAAAGATGCAGCACATGGTTCTCTCCTGATAACAGGTGAGTAAATCAGAATTTATAGTTCGACTGATTTTCGAGGAATATTTGTACGTTTCAAAAATGGACAGTTAGAAACTTTTCTGGTGAAAACCACACAATGGATTCCTATGGAAGGAAATACAAGTTACTGGTAAGTACGCTTAGAATTACTTTTCAGGGTCGTGCTGGGCTAACAGATGCAGCACTGGGTTCTATCCTGATAACAGGTGAGTAAATCGGAATTCGTAGTTCGGCTGATTTTAGAGGAATATTTGTACGTTTCAAAAATGGACACTTAGAAACTTTTCTGCTGAAAACCACACAATGAATTCCTATGGAAGGAAATACAAGTTACTGGTAAGTACGCTTAGAATTACTTTACAGGGTCAGTGCTGGGCTAAAAGATGCAGCACTGGGTTCTCTCCCGAAAACTGGTGAGTAAATCGGACTTCATAGTTTGACTAATTTTAGAGGAATATTTGTACGTTTGAAAAATGAACACTTTGAAACTTTTCTGCTGAAAACCACACAATGGATTCCTTTGGAAGGAAATACAAGTTACTGGTAAGTATGCTTAGAATTACTTTCCAGGGTCAGTGCTGGGCTAAAAGAAGCAGGACTGGGTTCTCTCCCGATAACAGGTGAGTAAATTGGAATTCATAGTTTGACTGATTTTAGAGGAATATTTGTACGTTTCAAAATTGGACACTTAGAAACTTTTCTGTTGAAAACCACACAATGGATTCCTATGGAAGGAAATACAAGTTACTGGTAAGTACGCTTAGAATTACTTACCAGGGTCAGTGCTGGGCTAAAAGATGCAGCACTGGGTTCTCTCCTGATAACAGGTGAGTAAATCGGAATTCATAGTTCGACTGATTTTCGAGGAATATTTATACGTTTCAAAAAAGGACAGTTAGAAACTTTTATGGTGAAAACCACACAATGGATTCCTATGGCAGGAAATACAAGTTACTGGTAAGTACGCTTAGAATTACTTTTCAGGGTCAGTGCTGGGCTAAAAGATGCAGCACTGGGTTCTCTCCTGATAACAGGTGAGTAAATCGGAATTCTTAGTCCGGCTGATTTTAGAGGTATATTTGTACGTTTCAGAAATGTACACTTAGAAACTTTTCTGCTGAAAACAACACAATGGATTCCTATGGAAGGAAATACAAGTTATTGGTAAGTATGCTTAGAATTACTTTTCAGGGTCAGTGCTGGGCTAACAGATGCAGCCCTGGGTACTCCCCTGATAACAGGTGAGTAAATCGGAATTCATAGTTCGGTTGATTTTAGAGGAAAATTTGTACGTTTCAACAATGGATACTAAGAAACTTTTCTGCTGAAAACCATACAATGGATTTCTATAGAAGGAAATACAAGTTACTGGTAAGTACGTTTAGAATTAATTTCCAGGGTCAGTGCTGGTCTAAAAGATGCAGCACTGGGTTCTCTCCCGATAAGAGGTGAGTAAATCGAAATTTGTAGTTCGACTGATTTTAGAGGAATATTTTTACATTTCAAAAATGGACACTTAGAAACTTTTCTGATGAAGACCACACAATGGATTCCTATGGAAGGAAATACAAGTTACTGGTAAGTACGCTTAGAATTACTTTCCAAGGTCAGTGCTGGTCTTAAAGATGCAGCACTGGGTTCTCTCCTGATAACAGGTGAGTAAATCGGAATTCAAAGTTCGACTGATTTTCGAGGAATATCTGTGCGTTTCAAAAATGGACACTTAGAAACTTTTCTGGTGAAAACCACACAATGGATTCCTACGGAAGGAAATACAAGTTACAGGTAAGTACGCTTAGAATTACTTTCCAGGGTCAGTGCTGGGCTAAAAGATGCAGCACTGGGTTCTCTCCTGATAACAGGTGAGTAAATCGGAATTCGTAGTTTGGCTGATTTTATAGGAATATTTGTATGTTTCAAAAATGTACACTTAGAAACTTTTCTGCTGAAAACCACACAATGGATTCCTATGGAAGGAAATACAAGTTACTGGTAAGTACACTTAGAATTACTTTTCAGGGTCAGTGCTGGGCTAACAGATGCAGCCCTGGGTTCTCTCCTGATAACAGGTGAGTAAATCGGAATTCGTAGTCCGGCTGATTTTAGAGGAATATTTGTGCGTTTCAAAAATGGACACTTAGAAACTTTTCTGATGAAGACCACACAATGGATTCCTATGGAAGGAAATACAAGTCACTGGTAAGTACGCTTAGAATTACTTTTCAGGGTCAGTGCTGGGCTAAAAGATGCAGCACTGGGTTCTCTCCTGATAACAGGTGAGTAAATCGGAATTCATAGTTCGGTTGATTTTAGAGGAAAATTTGTACGTTTCAACAATGGATACTTAGAAACTTTTCTGCTGAACACCATACAATGGATTCCTATGGAAGGAAATACAAGTTACTGGTAAGTACGCTTAGAATTACTTTTCAGGGTCGTGCTGGGCTAAAAGATGCAGCAGTGGGTTCTCTCCTGATAACAGGTGAGTAAATCGGAATTCGTAGTTCCGCTGATTTTAGAGGTATATTTGTACGTTTCAAAAATGTACACTTAGAAACTTTTCTGCTGAAAACAACACAATGGATTCCTATGGAAGAAAATACAAGTTATTGGTAAGTATGCTTAGAATTACTTTTCAGGTTCAGTGCTGGGCTAGCAGATGCAGCCCTGGGTTCTCCCCTGATAACAGGTGAGTAAATCGGAATTCATAGTTCGGCTGATTTTAGAGGAATAATTTTGTGCGTTTCAAAAATGGTCAATTAGAACCTTTTCTGCTGAAAACCACAGAATGCATTTCTATGGAAGGAAATACAAGTTACTGGTGAGCACGCTTAGAATTACTTTCCAGGGTCAGTGCTGGTCTTAAAGATGTTCTGAATAGAGGCTTGTCTTTTGTTCCAACCAGCCATGCAAACCAATTGGAAATCGAAGTTGCATTGTACAAGTTTATGCGGACATTACGCTTACGTCACTACTTTTCCAACGTTGTAGCCACAGATGCAACTTCAGAATCTGGTAAACTAACAAAATTTAAGCCACGCAGTACTTTCCAAGCCCCAGTGTCCCACAAGATGCTGGACACATTTGAGATTATGGTTAAAAAGGATTTACTAAACTTGACTCTTCGTTCTAATAAACACCAGAACTTAACACATTGAGAACCCTTGCAACTAATCCAGACATTACTATCCAACCCGCTGACAAGGGAGGAGCTATTGTCATAATGGACACAGAGTTCTACTTACAACAAGTTAACACCCACGTGAGTGACCAAACAATACATTTACCATTACAAACTGATCCAACATCACAACTTGACACCATCCTACAAGATATTCTGAAAAAAGCGTACGATTTAGGGTGGATCGACGAACAGACCAGACAGTTCCTCACCACATCTGATCCGCGCAGACCTCATCTCTACATGCTACCCAAAATACATAAAAACTTACATCAACCTCCTTTCAGACCTATCGTTTCAGGATGTGGCTCAATTTTTGACACTGTGGGTACATTTTTGGATCATTATTTGCAGAAGTTTGTGCAGAACTGGTGGTCATACACCAAGGATACCACAGACTTTCTCAAGAAACTCGAGTTGATTCAACCCAACATCCAATCCACCTGGCTATTGTGTACCATCGATGTGGTGGCTCTTTACACTTCTATTCCTCACTCCACAGGCATGGAGGCAGTTGAATGGGCTCTCCTTCAACGCGAAGACATTGACACAGAAAAAGTTTTTATTCTACAACTACTTCACTTTTGCCTTCATCACAGCTACTTTAAATGGAACGAACGATTTTATGCTCAACTCTCGGGAACCTCTATGGGGTTTCCGGGGGCTCCATCGTACGCCAACATCTTCATGGCCATGTTCGAACAGGAGCATATCATGGACATTCCCCAATGGTGGTCAAACATCTACACATACTGCCGATATATTGACGATATCTTCTTGGTTTGGACCAACACACAGCAACTACTTGAACAAATGATAACAACTTTAAATTCCCACGATCCCAGGATCCAATTCACCTACAAAATTGACACACAAACTATCCAATATCTTGACGTTACCATCAACAAAAATTCAGATGGACACGGACTAACCACCACAGTTTATACCAAACCCACAGATCGCAACAATGCGTTACAATTCTCCAGCTTCCACCCCAATAACCTCATTTACAATCTACCTTACTCTCAATTCATCCGGATTAAACGTATCTGTTCAGACACATCTGACAGCATAGCTAAGATTAATGAACACAAAGAGAAATACCAACAACGGGGGTACCCTCCAACTATTATTGATTCATGTGCAGAAAGAGCTTTGGCAAAATCACGTGGAGAATTACTGACATCTGTCAGAAAAACAAACAAATCAAACATAGTGTTTATATCCAAATACTCGACCAGTTCCACTGCTATAAAAAGAATCATCAACAAACGCTGGGAACTACTTTCCAACGAAACAGATTTCAACAATATTTTCCGTGAACTACCTTTACATGCCTACACTAGGGGTCAAAACCTCCGTGAACTAATATCCTCTACAAAAAAACCTCACACCATTTGCACCAACAAAGGAACTTTGAAATGTCTAAACTGTTCACACTGCAATAACGTCATTCCAGGAAATATTTTGAAACATCCCACCACAGGCAAGGATGTTTTGCTCCGACACACCAGTGACTGTAACACCTCTAATGTAATCTACGGGATCAAATGCCCGTGCGGCAAACTATACATCGGAAAAACTCAACGGAAAATGAAAATACGACTTACAGAACACAAAAGTCGCATCAGAACTCAGAGCAAAAATTCACCTCTAGCGTCACATTGGCACGAAGCATGCCACTCTATATCACAACTCAGATTTCAAATAATTGAACATGTGGAGCAACGACAAGGAGTCAATACTCACCTGAGACTCCTACAAAGGGAGGTCTTTTGGATCAAATTTCTGGACACCATGGCACCAATTGGTCTTAATGACAGGTTAGATATGTCATGTTTCATTTAATCACGAGATCACCGAACAATTCGAGTAGCCCTAGGCCTCTTTATATACCTTAGGCAAAAGATAAGCACTGTAGTCTAACTACAAACACCTACACCTTCTCGTACACTCTTTACCAACCGGTGTAACTATGTCTACAGCTACAGGTAAAGTCTCCTTTCCCATTAGATGCATTGTTTTTTACCCATACACTCCAATGTCTACCTTATACCTATACTCCTCTAAATGTTCGGACTGCATAACTAGAGGCGTAGCACCCTCCACATAGGGTAAAATCACAGTCTCCCTCACACGGAAGGTTCTTTTTTGTATCACGCATGTGTAACCCATGTACTAAATCCAGGCTGAAATGCGAGTTTCTTAGTCCTTTTGTTCCTCTTACTGCGCTTTTGAACGTTCATGTAGCACACTTTTGGGAGAATTCTTTTTTTCCTCATTAACCCAAATTCACAGCATCCCATCATCCCAGATGTATTTTTCTTACTCTCCAGCTAGTCTTTTCACTCCGTTTCTAGATGGCGCTTCCACGCGCCTTTTGAGCTAGTATCTATTCGATGATTGAATCTGTTTCCTATCGTCCGCCTTCCATGTAGAACTTTTATGAAGCACACTTTGCTCCGAGAATTTGGCCCTTTTTATTTTTTCCTTCCCTTATTCCCATATCTATAGCATCCCATTATCCTCTATATATTTCCTTACTCTCCTGCTAGTCTTTTTACTCCGTTCCAAGATGGCGCTTTCGCGCGCCTTTTGAGTTAACATCTCTTTACTGATAGCATCTGTCCCCTAATGTCCGCCTTCTATGTTGAGTACTTCCGATTCGCGTTCCGTTTTTTTCTTTATATAGCATCCTTACACTTGACGTTTTTGACACTCGATCATCCAGTGAGGCGTTCCGTTGGTTTCTCTTGCTCTGAAACAACTCTCAGGTAAGAATTTTCCCACTGGTAGCTTCGGTGGACGAACATCCCGTAAGCTTTGGTCACGCGTTGATCTTAACTCCTGGCTTTCTTTACTTTTTTCTACAGCTCACTACATACTTATCTAGAGGTAAGAGCTTTACCTGTTTTTGAAACGCTCGTAACATGTTTACATTGTACAGTTCGCACTTCCCGTAAGCTCCTCTGATTACTTACGGCACTTTCCGTTGATATTTCCCATTTTTCCATATAGCTCCGTAAAAGCATCTCGCTAGAGGTAAGATCTTTAACTCATCGGGACACCGTACTAAGTTGCACACTTTTTTCATTCAAGGTCCTGGTAGCTTGATTAACCCGACATGGTTCGCTCTTTTACACTTACAGAATCACGAGGTTCCTCATAAACAGAGAACAATATTACACACTTACAGGTAACCCTTTTGAGACGCGCTTGATATGCATTAGAGTTTCAGAGATTGAGTCCCCAAAAACATTTTTTAACCAGTGAAACGGTTTATTCTTTATTTTTCAGACTGGCCCCTGACGAAGGAACCGGCTGGTTCCGAAATGCATTGGGCATTCACTTTTCTGTTGTGTTGTAATTACGTTGCATTACGAAATGTTCATAACATGTAAATCGAATTTATGTTATACATGATTGCTGTATGTAAACGAGTTTTTTATGCATATATCACATGAACTTGTCCTGGTACAAACCGCAATATCTTTATTTGTTGTTTTATATCCAAATATTGCGAAATGTTTCAGAGAATATTTTGTTTCCATGGTGAAAATTAAATACATTATGATCTCACAAATTGGTTAGTGTCAGTTCAGACACTTTGTGAACAGTGCTCAGTTACAAACAGATCCGCATCCTGTCACTATCTGGTCTTAAAGATGCAGCACTGGGTTCTCTCCTGATAACAGGTGAGTAAATCAGAATGTGTAGTTCGACTGATTTTAGAGGAATATTTGTACATTTAAAAAATGGACACTTAGAAACTTTTCTGATGAAGACCACACAATGGATTCCTATGGAAGGAAATACAAGTTACTGGTAAGTACTCTTAGAATTACTTTCCAGGGTCAGTGCTGGGCTAAAAGATGCAGCACTGGGTTCTCTCCTGATAACGGATGAGTAAATCAGAATTCATAGTTCGACTGATTTTCGAGGAATATTTGTACGTTTCAAAAATGGACAGTTAGAAACTTTTCTGGTGAAAACCACACAATGGATTCCTATGGAAGGAAATACAAGTTACTGGTAAGTACGCTTAGAATTACTTTTCAGGGTCGTGCTGGGCTAACAGATGCAGCACTGGGTTCTATCCTGATAACAGGTGAGTAAATCGGAATTCGTAGTTCGGCTGATTTTAGAGGAATATTTGTACGTTTCAAAAATGGACACTTAGAAACTTTTCTGCTGAAAACCACACAATGAATTCCTATGGAAGGAAATACAAGTTACTGGTAAGTACGCTTAGAATTACTTTACAGGGTCAGTGCTGGGCTAAAAGATGCAGCACTGGGTTCTCTCCCGAAAACTGGTGAGTAAATCGGACTTCATAGTTTGACTAATTTTAGAGGAATATTTGTACGTTTGAAAAATGAACACTTTGAAACTTTTCTGCTGAAAACCACACAGTGGATTCCTTTGGAAGGAAATACAAGTTACTGGTAAGTATGCTTAGAATTACTTTCCAGGGTCAGTGCTGGGCTAAAAGAAGCAGGACTGTGTTCTCTCCCGATAACAGGTGAGTAAATTGGAATTCATAGTTTGACTGATTTTAGAGGAATATTTGTACGTTTCAAAAATGGACACTTAGAAACTTTTCTGTTGAAAACCACACAATGGATTCCTATGGAAGGAAATACAAGTTACTGGTAAGTACGCTTAGAATTACTTACCAGGGTCAGTGCTGGGCTAAAAGATGCAGCACTGGGTTCTCTCCTGATAACAGGTGAGTAAATCGGAATTCATAGTTCGACTGATTTTCGAGGAATATTTGTACGTTTCAAAAAAGGACAGTTAGAAACTTTTATGGTGAAAACCACACAATGGATTCCTATGGCAGGAAATACAAGTTACTGGTAAGTACGCTTAGAATTACTTTTCAGGGTCAGTGCTGGGCTAAAAGATGCAGCACTGGGTTCTCTCCTGATAACAGGTGAGTAAATCGGAATTCAAAGTTCGACTGATTTTCGAGGAATATCTGTGCGTTTAAAAAATGGACAGTTAGAAACTTTTCTGGTGAAAACCACACAATGGATTCCTATGGAAGGAAATACAAGTTACTGGTAAGTACGCTTAGAATTACTTTTCAGGGTCGTGCTGGGCTAACAGATGCAGCACTGGGTTCTATCCTGATAACAGGTGAGTAAATCGGAATTCTTAGTCCGGCTGATTTTAGAGGAAAATTTGTACGTTTCAACAATGGATACTTAGAAACTTTTCTGCTGAAAACCATACAATGGATTCCTATGGAAGGAAATACAAGTTACTGGTAAGTACGCTTAGAATTACTTTTCAGGGTCGTGCTGGGCTAAAAGATGCAGCACTGGGTTCTCTCCTGATAACAGGTGAGTAAATCGGAATTCATAGTTCGGCTGATTTAAGTGGAATATGTGTACGTTTCAAAAATGGACACTTAGAAACTTTTCTGCTGAAGACCACTCAATGGATTCCTATGGAATGAAATACAAGTTACTCGTGAGTACTCTTAGAATTACTTTCCAGGGTCAGTGCTGGGCTAAAAGATACAGCACTGGATTCTCTCCTGATAACAGGTGAGTAAATCGGAATTCATAGTTCGACTGATTTTCGAGGAATATTTGTGCATTTCAAAATTGGACACTTAGAAACTTTTCTGTTGAAAGCCACAAAATGGAATCCTAAGGAAGGAAATACAAGTTACTGGTAAGTATGCTTAGAATTACTTTCCAGGGTCAGTGCTGGTCTAAAAGATGCAGCACTGGGTTCTCTCCTGATAACAGGTGAGTAAATCGGAATGTGTAGTTCGACTGATTTTAGAGGAATATTTGTACATTTAAAAAATGGACACTTAGAAACTTTTCTGATGAAGACCACACAATGGATTCCTATGGAAGGAAATACAAGTTACTGGTAAGTACTCTTAGAATTACTTTCCAGGGTCAGTGCTGAGCTAAAAGATGCAGCACTGGGTTCTCTCCTGATAACGGATGAGTAAATCAGAATTCATAGTTCGACTGATTTTCGAGGAATATTTGTATGTTTCAAAAATGGACAGTTAGAAACTTTTCTGGTGAAAACCACACAATGGATTCCTATGGAAGGAAATACAAGTTACTGGTAAGTACGCTTAGAATTACTTTTCAGGGTCGTGCTGGGCTAACAGATGCAGCACTGGGTTCTATCCTGATAACAGGTGAGTAAATCGGAATTCGTAGTTCGGCTGATTTTAGAGGAATATTTGTACGTTTCAAAAATGGACACTTAGAAACTTTTCTGCTGAAAACCACACAATGAATTCCTATGGAAGGAAATACAAGTTACTGGTAAGTACGCTTAGAATTACTTTACAGGGTCAGTGCTGGGCTAAAAGATGCAGCACTGGGTTCTCTCCCGAAAACTGTTGAGTAAATCGGACTTCATAGTTTGACTAATTTTAGAGGAATATTTGTACGTTTGAAAAATGAACACTTTGAAACTTTTCTGCTGAAAACCACACAATGGATTCCTTTGGAAGGAAATACAAGTTACTGGTAAGTATGCTTAGAATTACTTTCCAGGGTCAGTGCTGGGCTAAAAGAAGCAGGACTGTGTTCTCTCCCGATAACAGGTGAGTAAATTGGAATTCATAGTTTGACTGATTTTAGAGGAATATTTGTACGTTTCAAAAATGGACACTTAGAAACTTTTCTGTTGAAAACCACACAATGGATTCCTATGGAAGGAAATACAAGTTACTGGTAAGTACGCTTAGAATTACTTACCAGGGTCAGTGCTGGGCTAAAAGATGCAGCACTGGGTTCTCTCCTGATAACAGGTGAGTAAATCGGAATTCATAGTTCGACTGATTTTCGAGGAATATTTGTACGTTTCAAAAAAGGACAGTTAGAAACTTTTATGGTGAAAACCACACAATGGATTCCTATGGCAGGAAATACAAGTTACTGGTAAGTACGCTTAGAATTACTTTTCAGGGTCAGTGCTGGGCTAAAAGATGCAGCACTGGGTTCTCTCCTGATAACAGGTGAGTAAATCGGAATTCAAAGTTCGACTGATTTTCGAGGAATATCTGTGCGTTTAAAAAATGGACAGTTAAAAACTTTTCTGGTGAAAACCACACAATGGATTCCTATGGAAGGAAATACAAGTTACTGGTAAGTACGCTTAGAATTACTTTTCAGGGTCGTGCTGGGCTAACAGATGCAGCACTGGGTTCTATCCTGATAACAGGTGAGTAAATCGGAATTCTTAGTCCGGCTGATTTTAGAGGAAAATTTGTACGTTTCAACAATGGATACTTAGAAACTTTTCTGCTGAAAACCATACAATGGATTCCTATGGAAGGAAATACAAGTTACTGGTAAGTACGCTTAGAATTACTTTTCAGGGTCGTGCTGGGCTAAAAGATGCAACACTGGGTTCTCTCCTGATAACAGGTGAGTAAATCGGAATTCATAGTTCGGCTGATTTAAGTGGAATATGTGTACGTTTCAAAAATGGACACTTAGAAACTTTTCTGCTGAAGACCACACAATGGATTCCTATGGAATGAAATACAAGTTACTCGTAAGTACTCTTAGAATTACTTTCCAGGGTCAGTGCTGGGCTAAAAGATACAGCACTGGATTCTCTCCTGATAACAGGTGAGTAAATCGGAATTCATAGTTCGACTGATTTTCGAGGAATATTTGTGCATTTCAAAATTGGACACTTAGAAACTTTTCTGTTGAAAGCCACAAAATGGAATCCTAAGGAAGGAAATACAAGTTACTGGTAAGTATGCTTAGAATTACTTTCCAGGGTCAGTGCTGGTCTAAAAGATGCAGCACTGGGATCTCTCCTGATAACAGGTGAGTAAATCAGAATTCGTAGTTCGACTTATTTTAGAGGAATATTTGTACATTTAAAAAATGGACACTTTGAAACTTTTCTGGTGAAGACCACACAATGGATTCCTATGGAAGGAAATACAAGTTACTGGTAAGTACTCTTAGAATTACTTTCCAGGGTCAGTGCTGGGCTAAAAGATGCAGCACTGGGTTCTCTCCTGATAACAGGTGAGTAAATCGGAATTCATAGTTTGACTGATTTTTAAGGAATATTTGTGCGTTTCAAAAATGGACACTTAGAAACTTTTCTGATGAAAACCACACAATGGATTCCTATGGAAGGAAATACAAGTTACTGGTAAGTATGCTTAGAATTACATTTCAGGGTCAGTGCTAGGCTAACAGATGCAGCCCTGGGTTCTCTCCTGATAACAGGTGAGTAAATCAGACTTCATAGTTTGACTGATTTCAGAGGAATATTTATACGTTTCAAAAATGGACACTTTGAAACTTTTCTGCTGAAACCACACAATGGATTCCTTTGGAAGGAAATACAAGTTACTGGTAAGTATGCTTAGAATTAATTTCCAGGGTCAGTGCTGGACTAAAAGAAACAGCACTGGGTTCTCTCCCGATAACAGGTGAGTAAATCGGAATTCATAGTTTGACTGATTCTAGAGGAATATTCGTACGTTTCAAAAATGGACACTTAGAACTTTTCTGTTGAAAAACACACAATGGATTCCTATGGAAGGAAATACAAGTTACTGGTAAGTACGCTTAGAATTACTTTCCAGGGTCAGTGCTGGGCTAAAAGATGCAGCACTGGGTTCTCTCCTGGTAACAGGTGAGTAAATCGGAATTCATAGTTCGACTGATTTTCGAGGAATATTTGTACGTTTCAAAAAAGGACAGTTAGAAACTTTTATGGTGAAAACCATACAATGGATTCCTATGGAAGGAAATACAAGTTACTAGTAAGTACGCTTAGAATTTCTTTTCAGGGTCGTGCTGGGCTAAAAGATGCAGCAGTGGGTTCTCTCTTGATAACAGGTGAGTAAATCGGAATTTGTAGTTCCGCTGATTTTAGAGGTATATTTGTACGTTTCAGAAATGTACACTTAGAAACTTTTCTGCTGAAAACAACACAATGGATTCCTATGGAAGGAAATACAAGTTATTGGTAAGTATGCTTAGAATTACTTTTCAGGGTCAGTGCTGGGCTAACAGATGCAGCCCTGGGTACTCCCCGGATAACAGGTGAGTAAATCGGAATTCATAGTTCGGTTGATTTTAGAGGAAAATTTGTACGTTTCAACAATGGATACTTAGAAACTTTTCTGCTGAAAACCATACAATGGATTTCTATGGAAGGAAATACAAGTTACTGGTAAGTACGTTTAGAATTACTTTCCAGGGTCAGTGCTGGTCTAAAAGATGCAGCACTGGGTTCTCTCCCGATAACAGGTGAGTAAATCGGAATTTGTAGTTCGACTGATTTTAGAGGAATATTTTTACATTTCAAAAATGGACACTTAGAAACTTTTCTGATGAAGACCACACAATGGATTCCTATGGAAGGAAATACAAGTTACTGGTAAGTACGCTTAGAATTACTTTCCAGGGTCAGTGCTGGTCTTAAAGATGCAGCACTGGGTTCTCTCCTGATAACAGGTGAGTAAATCGGAATTCAAAGTTCGACTGATTTTCGAGGAATATCTGTGCGTTTCAAAAATGGACACTTAGAAACTTTTCTGGTGAAAACCACACAATGGATTCCTACGGAAGGAAATACAAGTTACAGGTAAGTACGCTTAGAATTACTTTCCAGGGTCAGTGCTGGGCTAAAAGATTCAGCACTGGGTTCTCTCCTGATAACAGGTGAGTAAATCGGAATTCGTAGTTCGGCTGATTTTATAGGAATATTTGTACGTTTCAAAAATGTACACTTAGAAACTTTTCTGCTGAAAACCACACAATGGATTCCTATGGAAGGAAATACAAGTTACTGGTAAGTACACTTAGAATTACTTTTCAGGGTCAGTGCTGGGCTAACAGATGCAGCCCTGGGTTCTCTCCTGATAACAGGTGAGTAAATCTGGATTCGTAGTCCGGCTGATTTTAGAGGAATATTTGTGCGTTTCAAAAATGGACACTTAGAAACTTTTCTGATGAAGACCACACAATGGATTCCTATGGAAGGAAATACAAGTTACTGGTAAGTACGCTTAGAATTACTTTTCAGGGTCAGTGCTGGGCTAAAAGATGCAGCACTGGGTTCTCTCCTGATAACAGGTGAGTAAATTGGAATTCATAGTTCGGTTGATTTTAGAGGAAACTTTGTACGTTTCAACAATGGATACTTAGAAACTTTTCTGCTGAAAACCATACAATGGATTCCTATAGAAGGAAATACAAGTTACTGGTAAGTACGCTTAGAATTACTTTTCAGGGTCGTGCTGGGCTAAAAGATGCAGCAGTGGGTTCTCTCCTGATAACAGGTGAGTAAATCGGAATTCGTAGTTCCGCTGATTTTAGAGGTATATTTGTACGTTTCAAAAATGTACACTTAGAAACTTTTCTGCTGAAAACAACACAATGGATTCCTATGGAAGGAAATACAAGTTATTGGTAAGTATGCTTAGAATTACTTTTCAGGGTCAGTGCTGGGCTAGCAGATGCAGCCCTGGGTTCTCCCCTGATAACAGGTGAGTAAATCGGAATTCATAGTTCGGCTGATTTTAGACGAATATTTTTGTGCGTTTCAAAAATGGACAATTAGAACCTTTTCTGCTGAAAACCACAGAATGCATTTCTATGGAAGGAAATACAAGTTACTGGTGAGCACGCTTAGAATTACTTTCCAGGGTCAGTGCTGGTCTTAAAGATGCAGCACTGGGTTCTCTCCTGATAACAGGTGAGTAAATCGGAATGTGTAGTTCGACTGATTTTAGAGGAATATTTGTACATTTAAAAAATGGACACTTAGAAACTTTTCTGATGAAGACCACACAATGGATTCCTATGGAAGGAAATACAAGTTACTGGTAAGTACTCTTAGAATTACTTTCCAGGGTCAGTGCTGGGCTAAAAGATGCAGCACTGGGTTCTCTCCTGATAACGGATGAGTAAATCAGAATTCATAGTTCGACTGATTTTCGAGGAATATTTGTACGTTTCAAAAATGGACAGTTAGAAACTTTTCTGGTGAAAACCACACAATGGATTCCTATGGAAGGAAATACAAGTTACTGGTAAGTACGCTTAGAATTACTTTTCAGGGTCGTGCTGGGCTAACAGATGCAGCACTGGGTTCTATCCTGATAACAGGTGAGTAAATCGGAATTCGTAGTTCGGCTGATTTTAGAGGAATATTTGTACGTTTCAAAAATGGACACTTAGAAACTTTTCTGCTGAAAACCACACAATGAATTCCTATGGAAGGAAATACAAGTTACTGGTAAGTACGCTTAGAATTACTTTACAGGGTCAGTGCTGGGCTAAAAGATGCAGCACTGGGTTCTCTCCCGAAAACTGGTGAGTAAATCGGACTTCATAGTTTGACTGATTTTAGAGGAATATTTGTACGTTTGAAAAATGAACACTTTGAAACTTTTCTGCTGAAAACCACACAATGGATTCCTTTGGAAGGAAATACAAGTTACTGGTAAGTATGCTTAGAATTACTTTCCAGGGTCAGTGCTGGGCTAAAAGAAGCAGCACTGGGTTCTCTCCCGATAACAGGTGAGTAAATTGGAATTCATAGTTTGACTGATTTTAGAGGAATATATGTACATTTCAAAAATGGACACTTAGAAACTTTTCTGTTGAAAACCACTCAATGGATTCCTATGGAAGGAAATACAAGTTACTGGTAAGTACGCTTAGAATTACTTACCAGGGTCAGTGTTGGGCTAAAAGATGCAGCACTGGGTTCTCTCCTGATAACAGGTGAGTAAATCGGAATTCATAGTTCGACTGATTTTCGAGGAATATTTGTACGTTTCAAAAAAGGACAGTTAGAAACTTTTATGGTGAAAACCACTCAATGGATTCCTATGGCAGGAAATACAAGTTACTGGTAAGTACGCTTAGAATTACTTTTCAGGGTCAGTGCTGGGCTAAAAGATGCAGCACTGGGTTCTCTTCTGATAACAGGTGAGTAAATCGGAATTCATAGTTTGGTTGATTTTAGAGGAAAATTTGTACGTTTCAACAATGGATACTTAGAAACTTTTCTGCTGAAAACCATACAATGGATTCCTATGGAAGGAAATACAAGTTACTGGTAAGTACGCTTAGAATTTCTTTTCAGGGTCGTGCTGGGCTAAAAGATGCAGCAGTGGGTTCTCTCCTGATAACAGGTGAGTAAATCGGAATTCGTAGTTCCGCTGATTTTAGAGGTATATTTGTACTTGTCAGAAATGTACACTTAGAAACTTTTCTGCTGAAAACAACACAATGGATTCCTATGGAAGGAAATACAAGTTACTGGTAAGTACGCTTAGAATTACTTTCCAGGGTCAGTGCTGGTCTTAAAGATGCAGCACTGGGTTCTCTCCTGATAACAGGTGAGTAAATCGGAATTCAAAGTTCGACTGATTTTCGAGGAATATCTGTGCGTTTCAAAAATGGACACTTAGAAACTTTTCTGGTGAAAACCACACAAAGGATTCCTACGGAAGGAAATACAAGTTACAGGTAAGTACGCTTAGAATTACTTTCCAGGGTCAGTGCTGGGCTAAAAGATGCAGCACTGGGTTCCCTCCTGATAACAGGTGAGTAAATCGGAATTCGTAGTTCGGCTGATTTTATAGGAATATTTGTACGTTTCAAAAATGTACACTTAGAAACTTTTCTGATGAAGACCACACAATGGATTCCTATGGAAGGAAATACAAGTTACTGGTAAGTACGCTTAGAATCACTTTTCAGGGTCAGTGCTGGGCTAAAAGATGCAGCACTGGGTTCTCTCCTGATAACAGGTGAGTAAATCGGAATTCATAGTTCGGTTGATTTTAGAGGAAAATTTGTACGTTTCAACAATGGATACTTAGAAACTTTTCTGCTGAAAACCATACAATGGATTCCTATGGAAGGAAATACAAGTTACTGGTAAGTACGCTTAGAATTACTTTTCAGGGTCGTGCTGGGCTAAAAGATGCAGCACTGCGTTCTCTCCTGATAACAGGTGAGTAAATCGGAATTCGTAGTTCCGCTGATTTTAGAGGTATATTTGTACGTTTCAAAAATGTACACTTGGAAACTTTTCTGCTGAAAACAACACAATGCATTCCTATGGAAGGAAATACAAGTTATTGGTAAGTATGCTTAGAATTACTTTTCAGGGGGGCTAACAGATGCAGCCCTGGGTTCTCCCCTGATAACAGGTGAGTAAATCGGAATTCATAGTTCGGCTGATTTTAGAGGAATATTTTTGTGCGTTTCAAAAATGGACAATTAGAACCTTTTCTGCTGAAAACCACAGAATGCATTTCTATGGAAGGAAATACAAGTTACTGGTGAGCACGCTTAGAATTACTTTCCAGGGTCAGTGCTGGTCTTAAAGATGCAGCACTGGGTTCTCTCCTGATAACAGGTGAGTAAATCGGAATGTGTAGTTCGACTGATTTTAGAGGAATATTTGTACATTTAAAAAATGGACACTTAGAAACTTTTCTGATGAAGACCACACAATGGATTCCTATGGAAGGAAATACAAGTTACTGGTAAGTACTCTTAGAATTACTTTCCAGGGTCAGTGCTGGGCTAAAAGATGCAGCACTGGGTTCTCTCCTGATAACGGATGAGTAAATCAGAATTCATAGTTCGACTGATTTTCGAGGAATATTTGTACGTTTCAAAAATGGACAGTTAGAAACTTTTCTGGTGAAAACCACACAATGGATTCCTATGGAAGGAAATACAAGTTACTGGTAAGTACGCTTAGAATTACTTTTCAGGGTCGTGCTGGGCTAACAGATGCAGCACTGGGTTCTATCCTGATAACAGGTGAGTAAATCGGAATTCGTAGTTCGGCTGATTTTAGAGGAATATTTGTACGTTTCAAAAATGGACACTTAGAAACTTTTCTGCTGAAAACCACACAAAGAATTCCTATGGAAGGAAATACAAGTTACTGGTAAGTACGCTTAGAATTACTTTTCAGGGTCAGTGCTGGGCTAAAAGATGCAGCACTGGGTTCTCTCCCGAAAACTGGTGAGTAAATCAGACTTCATAGTTTGACTGATTTTAGAGGAATATTTGTACGTTTGAAAAATGAACACTTTGAAACTTTTCTGCTGAAAACCACACAATGGATTCCTTTGGAAGGAAATACAAGTTACTGGTAAGTATGCTTAGAATTACTTTCCAGGGTCAGTGCTGGGCTAAAAGAAGCAGCACTGGGTTCTCTCCCGATAACAGGTGAGTAAATCAGAATTCGTAGTTCGGCTGATTTTAGAGGAATATTTGTATGTTTCAAAAATGTACACTTAGAAACTATTCTGCTGAAAACCACACAATGGATTCCTATGGAAGGAAATACAAGTTACTGGTAAGTACGCTTAGAATTACTTTTCAGGGTCAGTGCTGGGCTAAAAGATGCAGCCCTGGGTTCTCTCCTGATAACAGGTGAGTAAATCGGAATTTGTAGTTTTGCTGATTTTAGAGGAAAATTTTTACGTTTCATAAATGGACACTTAGAAACTTTTCTGCTGAAAACCACACAATGGATTCCTATGGAAGGAAATAAAAGTTACTGGTAAGTACGCTTAGAATTACTTTCCAGGGTCAGTGCAGGGCTAAAAGATGCAGCACTGGGTTCTCTCCTGATAACAGGTGAGTAAATCGGAATTCATAGTACGGCTGATCTTAAAGGTAGATATGTACGTTTAAAAAATGGACACTTAGAAACTTTTCTGCTGAAAACCACACAATGGATTCCTATGGAAGAAAATACAAGTTACTGGTAAGTAGGTTTAGAATTACTTTTCTTGGTCAGTGCTGGGCTAAAAGATGCAGCCCTTGGTTCTCTCCTGATAACAGGTGGGTAAATTGGAATTCGAGGTTCGGCTGATTTTAGAGGAATATTTATAAGTTTAAAAAATGGACACTTAGAAACTTTTCTGATGGAAACCACACTCTGGATTCCTATGGAAGGAAATACAAGTTACTGGAAAGCATGATTAGAATTACTTTTCAGGGTCAGTGCTGGGCTAACAGATGCAGCCCTGGGTTCTCTCCTGATAATAGGTGAGCAAATCAGAATTCGTAGTTCGGCTGATTTTAGAGGAATATTTGTATGTTTCAAAAATGGACACTTAGAAACATTTCTGCTGAAAACCCCACAATGGATTCCTAAGGAAGGAAATACAAGTTACTGGTAAGTACGCTTAGAATTACTTTTCAGGGTCAGTGCTGGGCTAAAAGATGCAGCACTGGGTTCTCTACTGATAACAGGTGAGTAAATCGGAATTCATAGTTCGGCTGATTTAAGTGGAATATGTGTACGTTTCAAAAATGGACACTTAGAAACTTTTCTGCTGAAGACCACACAATGGATTCCTATGGAATGAAATACCAGTTACTCGTAAGTACTCTTAGAATTACTTTCCAGGGTCAGTGCTGGGCTAAAAGATACAGCACTGGGTTCTCTCCTGATAACAGGTGAGTAAATCGGAATTCGTAGTTCCGCTGATTTTAGAGGTATATTTGTACGTTTCAAAAATGTACACTTAGAAACTTTTCTGCTGAAAACAACACAATGGATTCCTATGGAAGGAAATACAAGTTATTGGTAAGTATGCTTAGAATTACTTTTCAGGGTCAGTGCTGGGCTAGCAGATGCAGCCCTGGGTTCTCCCCTGATAACAGGTGAGTAAATCGGAATTCATAGTTCGGCTGATTTTAGACGAATATTTTTGTGCGTTTCAAAAATGGACAATTAGAACCTTTTCTGCTGAAAACCACAGAATGCATTCCTATGGAAGGAAATACAAGTTACTGGTGAGCACGCTTAGAATTACTTTCCAGGGTCAGTGCTGGTCTTAAAGATGCAGCACTGGGTTCTCTCCTGATAACAGGTGAGTAAATCGGAATGTGTAGTTCGACTGATTTTAGAGGAATATTTGTACATTTAAAAAATGGACACTTAGAAACTTTTCTGATGAAGACCACACAATGGATTCCTATGGAAGGAAATACAAGTTACTGGTAAGTACTCTTAGAATTACTTTCCAGGGTCAGTGCTGGGCTAAAAGATGCATCACTGGGTTCTCTCCTGATAACGGATGAGTAAATCAGAATTCATAGTTCGACTGATTTTAGAGGAATATTTGTACGTTTCAAAAATGGACAGTTAGAAACTTTTCTGGTGAAAACCACACAATGGATTCCTATGGAAGGAAATACAAGTTACTGGTAAGTACGCTTAGAATTACTTTTCAGGGTCGTGCTGGGCTAACAGATGCAGCACTGGGTTCTATCCTGATAACAGGTGAGTAAATCGGAATTCGTAGTTCGGCTGATTTTAGAGGAATATTTGTACGTTTCAAAAATGGACACTTAGAAACTTTTCTGCTGAACACCACACAATGAATTCCTATGGAAGGAAATACAAGTTACTGGTAAGTACGCTTAGAATTACTTTACAGGGTCAGTGCTGGGCTAAAAGATGCAGCACTGGGTTCTCTCCCGAAAACTGGTGAGTAAATCGGACTTCATAGTTTGACTGATTTTAGAGGAATATTTGTACGTTTGAAAAATGAACACTTTGAAACTTTTCTGCTGAAAACCACACAATGGATTCCTATGGAAGGAAATACAAGTTACTGTTAAGTACGCTTAGAATTACTTTTCAGGGTCAGTGCTGGGCTAAAAGATGCAGCACTGGGTTCTCTCCTGATAACAGGTGAGTAAATTGGAATTCATAGTTCGTTTGATTTTAGAGGAAAATTTGTACGTTTTAACAATGGATACTTAGAAACTTTTCTGCTGAAAACCATACAATGGATTCCTATGGAAGGAAATACAAGTTACTGGTAAGTACGCTTAGAATTTCTTTTCAGGGTCGTGCTGGGCTAAAAGATGCAGCACTGGGTTCTCTCCTGATAACAGGTGAGTAAATCGGAATTCGTAGTTCCGCTGATTTTAGAGGTATATTTGTACGTTTCAAAAATGTACACTTAGAAACTTTTCTGCTGAAAACAACACAATGGATTCCTATGGAAGGAAATACAAGTTATTGGTAAGTACGCTTAGAATTACTTTTCAGGGTCAGTGCTGGGCTAACAGATGCAGCCCTGGGTTCTCCCCTGATAACAGGTGAGTAAATCGGAATTCATAGTTCGGCTGATTTTAGAGGAATATTTTTGTGCGTTTCAAAAATGGACAATTAGAAACTTTTCTGCTGAAAACCACACAATGCATTTCTATGGAAGGAAATACAAGTTACTGGTAAGTACGCTTAGAATTACTTTCCAGGGTCTGTGCTGGTCTAAAAGATGCAGCACTGGGTTGTCTCCTGATAACAGGTGAGTAAATCGGAATGTGTAGTTCGACTGATTTTAGAGGAATATTTGTGCGTTTCAAAAATGGACACTTGGAAACTTTTCTGGTGAAAACCACACAATGGATTCCTATGGAAGGAAATACAAATTACTGGTAAGTACGCTTAGAATTATGTTTCAGGGTCAGTGCTGGGCTAACAGATGCAGCCCTAGGTTCTCTCCTGATAACAGGTGTGTAAATCGCAATTCGTAGTTTGGCTGATTTTAGAGGAATATTTGTGCATTTCAAAAATGGACACTTAAAAACTTTTCTGTTGAAAACCATACAATGGATTCCTATGGAAGGAGATACAAGTTACTGGTAAGTACGCTTAGAATTTCTTTTCAGGGTCATGCTGGGCTAAAAGATGCAGCACTGGGTTCTCTCCTGATAACAGGTGAGTAAATCGGAATTCGTAGTTCCGCTGATTTTAGAGGTATATTTGTACGTTTCAAAAATGTACACTTAGAAACTTTTCTGCTGAAAACAACACAATGGATTCCTGTGGAAGGAAATACAAGTTATTGGTAAGTACGCTTAGAATTACTTTTCAGGGTCAGTGCTGGGCTAACAGATGCAGCCCTGGGTTCTCCCCTGATAACAGGTGAGTAAATCGGAATTCATAGTTCGGCTGATTTTAGAGGAATATTTTTGTGCGTTTCAAAAATGGACAATTAGAAACTTTTCTGCTGAAAACCACACAATGCATTTCTATGGAAGGAAATACAAGTTACTGGTAAGTACGCTTAGAATTACTTTCCAGGGTCTGTGCTGGTCTAAAAGATGCAGCACTGGGTTCTCTCCTGATAACAGGTGAGTAAATCGGAATGTGTAGTTCGACTGATTTTAGAGGAGTATTTGTACATTTAAAAAATGGACACTTAGAAACTTTTCTGATGAAGACCACACAATGGATTCCTATGGAAGGAAATACAAGTTACTGGTAAGTACTCTTAGAATTACTTTCCAGGGTCAGTGCTGGGCTAAAAAATGCAGCACTGGGTTCTCTCCTGATAACAGGTGAGTAAATCGGAATTCATAGTTCGACTGACTTTCGAGGAATATTTGTGCGTTTCAAAAATGGACACTTGGAAACTTTTCTGGTGAAAACCACACAATTGATTCCTATGGAAGGAAATACAAATTACTGGTAAGTACGCTTAGAATTATGTTTCAGGGTCAGTGCTGGGCTAACAGATGCAGCCCTGGGTTCTCTCCTGATAACAGGTGTGTAAATCGCAATTCGTAGTTTGGCTGATTTTAGAGGAATATTTGTGCATTTCAAAAATGGACACTTAAAAACTTTTCTGTTGAAAGCCACAAAATGGATTCCTAAGGAAGGAAATACAAGTTATTGGTAAGTATGCTTAGAATTACTTTTTAGGGTCAGTGCAGGGCTAACAGATGCAGCCCTGGGTACTCCCCTGATAACAGGTGAGTAAATCGGAATTCATAGTTCGGTTGATTTTAGAGGAAAATTTGTACGTTTCAACAATGGATACTTAGAAACTTTTCTGCTGAAAACCATACAATGGATTTCTATGGAAGGAAATACAAGTTACTGGTAAGTACGTTTAGAATTACTTTCCAGGGTCAGTGCTGGTCTAAAAGATGCAGCACTGGGTTCTCTCCCGATAACAGGTGAGTAAATCGGAATTTGTAGTTCGACTGATTTTAGAGGAATATTTTTACATTTCAAAAATGGACACTTAGAAACTTTTCTGATGAAGACCACACAATGGATTCCTATGGAAGGAAATACAAGTTACTGGTAAGTACGCTTAGAATTACTTTCCAGGGTCAGTGCTGGTCTTAAAGATGCAGCACTGGGTTCTCTCCTGATAACAGGTGAGTAAATCGGAATTCAAAGTTCGACTGATTTTCGAGGAATATCTGTGCGTTTCAAAAATGGACACTTAGAAACTTTTCTGGTGAAAACCACACAATGGATTCCTACGGAAGGAAATACAAGTTACAGGTAAGTACGCTTAGAATTACTTTCCAGGGTCAGTGCTGGGCTAAAAGATGCAGCACTGGGTTCTCTCCTGATAACAGGTGAGTAAATCGGAATTCGTAGTTCGCCTGATTTTATAGGAATATTTGTACGTTTCAAAAATCTACACTTAGAAACTTTTCTGCTGAAAACCACACAATGGATTCCTATGGAAGGAAATACAAGTTACTGGTAAGTACACTTAGAATTACTTTTCAGGGTCAGTGCTGGGCTAACAGATGCAGCCCTGGGATCTCTCCTGATAACAGGTGAGTAAATCGGAATTCGTAGTCCGGCTGATTTTAGAGGAATATTTGTGCGTTTCAAAAATGGACACTTAGAAACTTTTCTGATGAAGACCACACAATGGATTCCTATGGAAGGAAATACAAGTTACTGGTAAGTACGCTTAGAATTACTTTTCAGGGTCAGTGCTGGGCTAAAAGATGCAGCACTGGGTTCTCTCCTGATAACAGGTGAGTAAATTGGAATTCATAGTTCGGTTGATTTTAGAGGAAAATTTGTACGTTTCAACAATGGATACTTAGAAACTTTTCTGCTGAAAACCATACAATGGATTCCTATGGAAGGAAATACAAGTTACTGGTAAGTACGCTTAGAATTACTTTTCAGGGTCGTGCTGGGCTAAAAGATGCAGCAGTGGGTTCTCTCCTGATAACAGGTGAGTAAATCGGAATGTGTAGTTCGACTGATTTTAGAGGAATATTTGTACATTTAAAAAATGGACACTTAGAAACTTTTCTGATGAAGACCACACAATGGATTCCTATGGAAGGAAATACAAGTTACTGGTAAGTACTCTTAGAATTACTTTCCAGGGTCAGTGCTGGGCTAAAAGATGCATCACTGGGTTCTCTCCTGATAACGGATGAGTAAATCAGAATTCATAGTTCGACTGATTTTAGAGGAATATTTGTACGTTTCAAAAATGGACAGTTAGAAACTTTTCTGGTGAAAACCACACAATGGATTCCTATGGAAGGAAATACAAGTTACTGGTAAGTACGCTTAGAATTACTTTTCAGGGTCGTGCTGGGCTAACAGATGCAGCACTGGGTTCTATCCTGATAACAGGTGAGTAAATCGGAATTCGTAGTTCGGCTGATTTTAGAGGAATATTTGTACGTTTCAAAAATGGACACTTAGAAACTTTTCTGCTGAACACCACACAATGAATTCCTATGGAAGGAAATACAAGTTACTGGTAAGTACGCTTAGAATTACTTTACAGGGTCAGTGCTGGGCTAGCAGATGCAGCCCTGGGTTCTCCCCTGATAACAGGTGAGTAAATCGGAATTCATAGTTCGGCTGATTTTAGACGAATATTTTTGTGCGTTTCAAAAATGGACAATTAGAACCTTTTCTGCTGAAAACCACAGAATGCATTCCTATGGAAGGAAATACAAGTTACTGGTGAGCACGCTTAGAATTACTTTCCAGGGTCAGTGCTGGTCTTAAAGATGCAGCACTGGGTTCTCTCCTGATAACAGGTGAGTAAATCGGAATGTGTAGTTCGACTGATTTTAGAGGAATATTTGTACATTTAAAAAATGGACACTTAGAAACTTTTCTGATGAAGACCACACAATGGATTCCTATGGAAGGAAATACAAGTTACTGGTAAGTACTCTTAGAATTACTTTCCAGGGTCAGTGCTGGGCTAAAAGATGCATCACTGGGTTCTCTCCTGATAACGGATGAGTAAATCAGAATTCATAGTTCGACTGATTTTCGAGGAATATTTGTACGTTTCAAAAATGGACAGTTAGAAACTTTTCTGGTGAAAACCACACAATGGATTCCTATGGAAGGAAATACAAGTTACTGGTAAGTACGCTTAGAATTACTTTTCAGGGTCGTGCTGGGCTAACAGATGCAGCACTGGGTTCTATCCTGATAACAGGTGAGTAAATCGGAATTCATAGTTCGGCTGATTTTAGACGAATATTTTTGTGCGTTTCAAAAATGGACAATTAGAACCTTTTCTGCTGAAAACCACAGAATGCATTCCTATGGAAGGAAATACAAGTTACTGGTGAGCACGCTTAGAATTACTTTCCAGGGTCAGTGCTGGTCTTAAAGATGCAGCACTGGGTTCTCTCCTGATAACAGGTGAGTAAATCGGAATGTGTAGTTCGACTGATTTTAGAGGAATATTTGTACATTTAAAAAATGGACACTTAGAAACTTTTCTGATGAAGACCACACAATGGATTCCTATGGAAGGAAATACAAGTTACTGGTAAGTACTCTTAGAATTACTTTCCAGGGTCAGTGCTGGGCTAAAAGATGCATCACTGGGTTCTCTCCTGATAACGGATGAGTAAATCAGAATTCATAGTTCGACTGATTTTAGAGGAATATTTGTACGTTTCAAAAATGGACAGTTAGAAACTTTTCTGGTGAAAACCACACAATGGATTCCTATGGAAGGAAATACAAGTTACTGGTAAGTACGCTTAGAATTACTTTTCAGGGTCGTGCTGGGCTAACAGATGCAGCACTGGGTTCTATCCTGATAACAGGTGAGTAAATCGGAATTCGTAGTTCGGCTGATTTTAGAGGAATATTTGTACGTTTCAAAAATGGACACTTAGAAACTTTTCTGCTGAACACCACACAATGAATTCCTATGGAAGGAAATACAAGTTACTGGTAAGTACGCTTAGAATTACTTTACAGGGTCAGTGCTGGGCTAAAAGATGCAGCACTGGGTTCTCTCCCGAAAACTGGTGAGTAAATCGGACTTCATAGTTTGACTGATTTTAGAGGAATATTTGTACGTTTGAAAAATGAACACTTTGAAACTTTTCTGCTGAAAACCACACAATGGATTCCTATGGAAGGAAATACAAGTTACTGGTAAGTACGCTTAGAATTACTTTTCAGGGTCAGTGCTGGGCTAAAAGATGCAGCACTGGGTTCTCTCCTGATAACAGGTGAGTAAATTGGAATTCATAGTTCGTTTGATTTTAGAGGAAAATTTGTACGTTTCAACAATGGATACTTAGAAACTTTTCTGCTGAAAACCATACAATGGATTCCTATGGAAGGAAATACAAGTTACTGGTAAGTACGCTTAGAATTTCTTTTCAGGGTCGTGCTGGGCTAAAAGATGCAGCACTGGGTTCTCTCCTGATAACAGGTGAGTAAATCGGAATTCGTAGTTCCGCTGATTTTAGAGGTATATTTGTACGTTTCAAAAATGTACACTTAGAAACTTTTCTGCTGAAAACAACACAATGGATTCCTATGGAAGGAAATACAAGTTATTGGTAAGTACGCTTAGAATTACTTTTCAGGGTCAGTGCTGGGCTAACAGATGCAGCCCTGGGTTCTCCCCTGATAACAGGTGAGTAAATCGGAATTCATAGTTCGGCTGATTTTAGAGGAATATTTTTGTGCGTTTCAAAAATGGACAATTAGAAACTTTTCTGCTGAAAACCACACAATGCATTTCTATGGAAGGAAATACAAGTTACTGGTAAGTACGCTTAGAATTACTTTCCAGGCTCTGTGCTGGTCTAAAAGATGCAGCACTGGGTTGTCTCCTGATAACAGGTGAGTAAATCGGAATGTGTAGTTCGACTGATTTTAGAGGAATATTTGTGCGTTTCAAAAATGGACACTTGGAAACTTTTCTGGTGAAAACCACACAATGGATTCCTATGGAAGGAAATACAAATTACTGGTAAGTACGCTTAGAATTATGTTTCAGGGTCAGTGCTGGGCTAACAGATGCAGCCCTAGGTTCTCTCCTGATAACAGGTGTGTAAATCGCAATTCGTAGTTTGGCTGATTTTAGAGGAATATTTGTGCATTTCAAAAATGGACACTTAAAAACTTTTCTGTTGAAAACCATACAATGGATTCCTATGGAAGGAGATACAAGTTACTGGTAAGTACGCTTAGAATTTCTTTTCAGGGTCATGCTGGGCTAAAAGATGCAGCACTGGGTTCTCTCCTGATAACAGGTGAGTAAATCGGAATTCGTAGTTCCGCTGATTTTAGAGGTATATTTGTACGTTTCAAAATTGTACACTTAGAAACTTTTCTGCTGAAAACAACACAATGGATTCCTGTGGAAGGAAATACAAGTTATTGGTAAGTACGCTTAGAATTACTTTTCAGGGTCAGTGCTGGGCTAACAGATGCAGCCCTGGGTTCTCCCCTGATAACAGGTGAGTAAATCGGAATTCATAGTTCGGCTGATTTTAGAGGAATATTTTTGTGCGTTTCAAAAATGGACAATTAGAAACTTTTCTGCTGAAAACCACACAATGCATTTCTATGGAAGGAAATACAAGTTACTGGTAAGTACGCTTAGAATTACTTTCCAGGGTCTGTGCTGGTCTAAAAGATGCAGCACTGGGTTCTCTCCTGATAACAGGTGAGTAAATCGGAATGTGTAGTTCGACTGATTTTAGAGGAGTATTTGTACATTTAAAAAATGGACACTTAGAAACTTTACTGATGAAGACCACACAATGGATTCCTATGGAAGGAAATACAAGTTACTGGTAAGTACTCTTAGAATTACTTTCCAGGGTCAGTGCTGGGCTAAAAAATGCAGCACTGGGTTCTCTCCTGATAACAGGTGAGTAAATCGGAATTCATAGTTCGACTGACTTTCGAGGAATATTTGTGCGTTTCAAAAATGGACACTTGGAAACTTTTCTGGTGAAAACCACACAATGGATTCCTATGGAAGGAAATTCAAATTACTGGTAAGTACGCTTAGAATTATGTTTCAGGGTCAGTGCTGGGCTAACAGATGCAGCCCTGGGTTCTCTCCTGATAACAGGTGTGTAAATCGCAATTCGTAGTTTGGCTGATTTTAGAGGAATATTTGTGCATTTCAAAAATGGACACTTAAAAACTTTTCTGTTGAAAGCCACAAAATGGATTCCTAAGGAAGGAAATACAAGTTATTGGTAAGTATGCTTAGAATTACTTTTTAGGGTCAGTGCAGGGCTAACAGATGCAGCCCTGGGTACTCCCCTGATAACAGGTGAGTAAATCGGAATTCATAGTTCGGTTGATTTTAGAGGAAAATTTGTACGTTTCAACAATGGATACTTAGAAACTTTTCTGCTGAAAACCATACAATGGATTTCTATGGAAGGAAATACAAGTTACTGGTAAGTACGTTTAGAATTACTTTCCAGGGTCAGTGCTGGTCTAAAAGATGCAGCACTGGGTTCTCTCCCGATAACAGGTGAGTAAATCGGAATTTGTAGTTCGACTGATTTTAGAGGAATATTTTTACATTTCAAAAATGGACACTTAGAAACTTTTCTGATGAAGACCACACAATGGATTCCTATGGAAGGAAATACAAGTTACTGGTAAGTACGCTTAGAATTACTTTCCAGGGTCAGTGCTGGTCTTAAAGATGCAGCACTGGGTTCTCTCCTGATAACAGGTGAGTAAATCGGAATTCAAAGTTCGACTGATTTTCGAGGAATATCTGTGCGTTTCAAAAATGGACACTTAGAAACTTTTCTGGTGAAAACCACACAATGGATTCCTACGGAAGGAAATACAAGTTACAGGTAAGTACGCTTAGAATTACTTTCCAGGGTCAGTGCTGGGCTAAAAGATGCAGCACTGGGTTCTCTCCTGATAACAGGTGAGTAAATCGGAATTCGTAGTTCGCCTGATTTTATAGGAATATTTGTACGTTTCAAAAATCTACACTTAGAAACTTTTCTGCTGAAAACCACACAATGGATTCCTATGGAAGGAAATACAAGTTACTGGTAAGTACACTTAGAATTACTTTTCAGGGTCAGTGCTGGGCTAACAGATGCAGCCCTGGGATCTCTCCTGATAACAGGTGAGTAAATCGGAATTCGTAGTCCGGCTGATTTTAGAGGAATATTTGTGCGTTTCAAAAATGGACACTTAGAAACTTTTCTGATGAAGACCACACAATGGATTCCTATGGAAGGAAATACAAGTTACTGGTAAGTACGCTTAGAATTACTTTTCAGGGTCAGTGCTGGGCTAAAAGATGCAGCACTGGGTTCTCTCCTGATAACAGGTGAGTAAATCGGAATTCATAGTTCGGTTGATTTTAGAGGAAAATTTGTACGTTTCAACAATGGATACTTAGAAACTTTTCCGCTGAAAACCATACAATGGATTCCTATGGAAGGAAATACAAGTTACTGGTAAGTACGCTTAGAATTACTTTTCAGGGTCGTGCTGGGCTAAAAGATGCAGCAGTGGGTTCTCTCCTGATAACAGGTGAGTAAATCGGAATTCGTAGTTCCGCTGATTTTAGAGGTATATTTGTACGTTTCAAAAATGTACACTTAGAAACTTTTCTGCTGAAAACAACACAATGGATTCCTATGGAAGGAAATACAAGTTATTGGTAAGTATGCTTAGAATTACTTTTCAGGGTCAGTGCTGGGCTAGCAGATGCAGCCCTGGGTTCTCCCCTGATAACAGGTGAGTAAATCGGAATTCATAGTTCGGCTGATTTTAGACGAATATTTTTGTGCGTTTCAAAAATGGACAATTAGAACCTTTTCTGCTGAAAACCACAGAATGCATTCCTATGGAAGGAAATACAAGTTACTGGTGAGCACGCTTAGAATTACTTTCCAGGGTCAGTGCTGGTCTTAAAGATGCAGCACTGGGTTCTCTCCTGATAACAGGTGAGTAAATCGGAATGTGTAGTTCGACTGATTTTAGAGGAATATTTGTACATTTAAAAAATGGACACTTAGAAACTTTTCTGATGAAGACCACACAATGGATTCCTATGGAAGGAAATACAAGTTACTGGTAAGTACTCTTAGAATTACTTTCCAGGGTCAGTGCTGGGCTAAAAGATGCATCACTGGGTTCTCTCCTGATAACGGATGAGTAAATCAGAATTCATAGTTCGACTGATTTTCGAGGAATATTTGTACGTTTCAAAAATGGACAGTTAGAAACTTTTCTGGTGAAAACCACACAATGGATTCCTATGGAAGGAAATACAAGTTACTGGTAAGTACGCTTAGAATTACTTTTCAGGGTCGTGCTGGGCTAACAGATGCAGCACTGGGTTCTATCCTGATAACAGGTGAGTAAATCGGAATTCGTAGTTCGGCTGATTTTAGAGGAATATTTGTACGTTTCAAAAATGGACACTTAGAAACTTTTCTGCTGAAAAAGGAAATACAAGTTACTGGTAAGTACGCTTAGAATTACTTTACAGGGTCAGTGCTGGGCTAAAAGATGCAGCACTGGGTTCTCTCCCGAAAACTGGTGAGTAAATCGGACTTCATAGTTTGACTGATTTTAGAGGAATATTTGTACGTTTGAAAAATGAACACTTTGAAACTTTTCTGCTGAAAACCACACAATGGATTCCTTTGGAAGGAAATACAAGTTACTGGTAAGTATGCTTAGAATTACTTTCCAGGGTCAGTGCTGGGCTAAAAGAAGCAGCACTGGGTTCTCTCCCGATATCAGGTGTGTAAATTGGAATTCATAGTTTGACTGATTTTAGAGGAATATTTGTACGTTTCAAAAATGGACAGTTAGAAACTTTTATGGTGAAAACCACACAATGGATTCCTATGGCAGGAAATACAAGTTACTGGTAAGTACGCTTAGAATTACTTTTCAGGGTCAGTGCTGGGTTAAAGATGCAGCACTGGGTTCTCTCCTGATAACAGGTGAGTAAATCGGAATTCATAGTTTGGTTGATTTTAGAGGAAAATTTGTACGTTTCAACAATGGATACTTAGAAACTTTTCTGCTGAAAACCATACAATGGATTCCTATGGAAGGAAATACAAGTTACTGGTAAGTACGCTTAGAATTTCTTTTCAGGGTCGTGCTGGGCTAAAAGATGCAGCAGTGGGTTCTCTCCTGATAACAGGTGAGTAAATCGGAATTCGTAGTTCCGCTGATTTTAGAGGTATATTTGTACGTTTCAGAAATGTACACTTAGAAACTTTTCTGCTGAAAACAACACAATGGATTCCTATGGAAGGAAATACAAGTTACTGGTAAGTACGCTTAGAATTACTTTCCAGGGTCAGTGCTGGTCTTAAAGATGCAGCACTGGGTTCTCTCCTGATAACAGGTGAGTAAATCGGAATTCAAAGTTCGACTGATTTTCGAGGAATATCTGTGCGTTTCAAAAATGGACACTTAGAAACTTTTCTGGTGAAAACCACACAATGGATTCCTACGGAAGGAAATACAAGTTACAGGTAAGTACGCTTAGAATTACTTTCCAGGGTCAGTGCTGGGCTAAAAGATGCAGCACTGGGTTCTCTCCTGATAACAGGTGAGTAAATCGGAATTCGTAGTTCGGCTGATTTTATAGGAATATTTGTACGTTTCAAAAATGTACACTTAGAAACTTTTCTGATGAAGACCACACAATGGATTCCTATAGAAGGAAATACAAGTTACTGGTAAGTACGCTTAGAATTACTTTTCAGGGTCAGTGCTGGGCTAAAAGATGCAGCACTGGGTTCTCTTCTGATAACAGGTGAGTAAATCGGAATTCATAGTTCGGTTGATTTTAGAGGAAAATTTGTCCGTTTCAACAATGGATACTTAGAAACTTTTCTGCTGAAAACCACAGAATGCATTTCTATGGAAGGAAATACAAGTTACTGGTGAGCACGCTTAGAATTACTTTCCAGGGTCAGTGCTGGTCTTAAAGATGCAGCACTGGGTTCTCTCCTGATAACAGGTGAGTAAATCGGAATGTGTAGTTCGACTGATTTTAGAGGAATATTTGTACATTTAAAAAATGGACACTTAGAAACTTTTCTGATGAAGACCACACAATGGATACCTATGGAAGGAAATACAAGTTACTGGGAATTACTCCTACAATTACTTTCCAGGGTCAGTGCTGGGCTAAAAGATGCAGCACTGGGTTCTCTCCTGATAACGGATGAGTAAATCAGAATTCATAGTTCGACTGATTTTCGAGGAATATTTGTACGTTTCAAAAATGGACAGTTAGAAACTTTTCTGGTGAAAACCACACAATGGATTCCTATGGAAGGAAATACAAGTTACTGGTAAGTATGCTTAGAATTACTTTCCAGGGTCAGTGCTGGGCTAAAAGAAGCAGCACTGGGTTCTCTCCCGATAACAGGTGTGTAAATTGAAATTCATAGTTTGACTGATTTTAGAGGAATATTTGTACGTTTCAAAAATGGACAGTTAGAAACTTTTATGGTGAAAACCACACAATGGATTCCTATGGCAGGAAATACAAGTTACTGGTAAGTACGCTTAGAATTACTTTTCAGGGTCAGTGCTGGGTTAAAGATGCAGCACTGGGTTCTCTCCTGATAACAGGTGAGTAAATCGGAATTCATAGTTTGGTTGATTTTAGAGGAAAATTTGTACGTTTCAACAATGGATACTTAGAAACTTTTCTGCTGAAAACCATACAATGGATTCCTATGGAAGGAAATACAAGTTACTGGTAAGTACGCTTAGAATTTCTTTTCAGGGTCGTGCTGGGCTAAAAGATGCAGCAGTGGGTTCTCTCCTGATAACAGGTGAGTAAATCGGAATTCGTAGTTCCGCTGATTTTAGAGGTATATTTGTACGTTTCAGAAATGTACACTTAGAAACTTTTCTGCTGAAAACAACACAATGGATTCCTATGGAAGGAAATACAAGTTACTGGTAAGTACGCTTAGAATTACTTTCCAGGGTCAGTGCTGGTCTTAAAGATGCAGCACTGGGTTCTCTCCTGATAACAGGTGAGTAAATCGGAATTCAAAGTTCGACTGATTTTCGAGGAATATCTGTGCGTTTCAAAAATGGACACTTAGAAACTTTTCTGGTGAAAACCACACAATGGATTCCTACGGAAGGAAATACAAGTTACAGGTAAGTACGCTTAGAACTACTTTCCAGGGTCAGTGCTGGGCTAAAAGATGCAGCACTGGGTTCTCTCCTGATAACAGGTGAGTAAATCGGAATTCGTAGTTCGGCTGATTTTATAGGAATATTTGTACGTTTCAAAAATGTACACTTAGAAACTTTTCTGATGAAGACCACACAATGGATTCCTATAGAAGGAAATACAAGTTACTGGTAAGTACGCTTAGAATTACTTTCCAGGGTCAGTGCTGGTCTTAAAGATGCAGCACTGGGTTCTCTCCTGATAACAGGTGAGTAAATCGGAATGTGTAGTTCGACTGATTTTAGAGGAATATTTGTACATTTAAAAAATGGACACTTAGAAACTTTTCTGATGAAGACCACACAATGGATACCTATGGAAGGAAATACAAGTTACTGGGAATTACTCCTACAATTACTTTCCAGGGTCAGTGCTGGGCTAAAAGATGCAGCACTGGGTTCTCTCCTGATAACGGATGAGTAAATCAGAATTCATAGTTCGACTGATTTTCGAGGAATATTTGTACGTTTCAAAAATGGACAGTTAGAAACTTTTCTGGTGAAAACCACACAATGGATTCCTATGGAAGGAAATACAAGTTACTGGTAAGTGCGCTTAGAATTACTTTTCAGGGTCGTGCTGGGCTAACAGATGCAGCACTGGGTTCTATCCTGATAACAGGTGAGTAAATCGGAATTCGTAGTTCGGCTGATTTTAGAGGAATATTTGTACGTTTCAAAAATGGACACTTAGAAACTTTTCTGCTGAAAACCACACAATTAATTCCTATGGAAGGAAATACAAGTTACTGGTAAGTACGCTTAGAATTACTTTTCAGGGTCAGTGCTGGGCTAAAAGATGCAGCACTGGGTTCTCTCCCGAAAACTGGTGAGTAAATCGGACTTCATAGTTTGACTGATTTTAGAGGAATATTTGTACGTTTGAAAAATGAACACTTTGAAACTTTTCTACTGAAAACCACACAATGCATTCCTTTGGAAGGAAATACAAGTTACTGGTAAGTATGCTTAGAATTACTTTCCAGGGTCAGTGCTGGGCTAAATGAAGCAGCACTGGGTTCTCTCCCGATAACAGGTGAGTAAATCAGAATTCGTAGTTCGGCTGATTTTAGAGGAATATTTGTATGTTTAAAAAATGTACACTTAGAAACTATTCTGCTGAAAACCACACAATGGATTCCTATGGAAGGAAATACAAGTTACTGGTAAGTACGCTTAGAATTACTTTTCAGGGTCAGTGCTGGGCTAAAAGATGCAGCCCTGGGTTCTCTCTTGATAACAGGTGAGTAAATTGGAATTCGAAGTTCGGCTGATTTTAGAGGAATATTTATAAGTTTAAAAAATGGACACTTAGAAACTTTTCTGATGGAAATCACACACTGGATTCCTATGGAAGGAAATACAAGTTACTGGTAAGCACGATTAGAATTACTTTTCAGGGTCAGTGCTGGGCTAACAGATGCAGCCCTGGGTTCTCTCCTGATAATAGGTGAGCAAATCAGAATTCGTAGTTCGGCTGATTTTAGAGGAATATTTGTATGTTTCAAAAATGGACACTTAGAAACATTTCTGCTGAAAACCCCACAATGGATTCCTAAGGAAGGAAATACAAGTTACTGGTAAGTACGCTTAGAATTACTTTTCAGGGTCAGTGCTGGGCTAAAAGATGCAGCACTGGATTCTCTACTGATAACAGGTGAGTAAATCGGAATTCATAGTTCGGCTGATTTAAGTGGAATATGTGTACGTTTCAAAAATGGACACTTAGAAACTTTTCTGCTGAAGACCACACAATGGATTCCTATGGAATGAAATACCAGTTACTCGTAAGTACTCTTAGAATTACTTTCCAGGGTCAGTGCTGGGCTAAAAGATACAGCACTGGGTTCTCTCCTGATAACAGGTGAGTAAATCGGAATTCATAGTTCGACTGATTTTCGAGGAATATTTGTGCATTTCAAAATTGGACACTTAGAAACTTTTCTGTTGAAAACCACAAAATGGATTCCTAAGGAAGGAAATACAAGTTACTGGTAAGTACGCTTAGAATTACTTTCCAGGGTCAGTGCTGGTCTAAAAGATGCAGCACTGGGATCTCTCCTGATAACAGGTGAGTAAATCAGAATTCGTAGTTCGACTTATTTTAGAGGAAAATTTGTACATTTCAAGAATGGACACTTAGAAACTTTTCTGGTGAAGACCACACAATGGATTCCTATGGAAGGAAATACAAGTTACTGGTAAGTATGCTTAGAATAACATTTCAGGGTCAGTGCTAGGCTAACAGATGCAGCCCTGGGTTCTCTCCTGATAACAGGTGAGTAAATCGGACTTCATAGTTTGACTGATTTTAGAGGAATATTTGTACGTTTAAAAAATGGACACTTTGAAACTTTTCTGCTGAAACCACACAATGGATTCCTTTGGAAGGAAATACAAGTTACTGGTAAGTATGCTTAGAATTACTTTCCAGGGTCAGTGCTGGACTAAAAGAAACAGCACTGGGTTCTCTCCCGATAACAGGTGAGTAAATCGGAATTCATAGTTTGACTGATTCTCGAGGAATATTTGTACGTTTCAAAAATAGACACTTAGAACTTTTCTGTTGAAAAACACACAATGGATTCCTATGGAAGGAAATACAAGTTACTGGTAAGTACGCTTAGAATTACTTTCCAGGGTCAGTGCTGGGCTAAAAGATGCAGCACTGGGTTCTCTCCTGATAACAGGTGAGTAAATCGGAATTCATAGTTTGACTGATTTTCGAGGAATATTTGTACGTTTCAAAAAAGGACAGTTAGAAACTTTTCTGTTGAAAAACACACAATGGATTCCTATGGAAGGAAATACAAGTTACTGGTAAGTACGCTTAGAATTACTTTTCAGGGTCAGTGCTGGGCTAAATGATGCAGCACTGGGTTCTCTCCTGATAACAGGTGAGTAAATTGGAATTCATAGTTCGGTTGATTTTAGAGGAAAATTTGTACGTTTCAACAATGGATACTTAGAAACTTTTCTGCTGAAAACCATACAATGGATTCCTATGGAAGGAAATACAAGTTACTGGTAAGTACGCTTAGAATTTCTTTTCAGGTTCGTGCTGGGCTAAAAGATGCAGCACTGGGTTCTCTCCTGATAACAGGTGAGTAAATCGGAATTCGTAGTTCCGCTGATTTTAGAGGTATATTTGTACGTTTCAAAAATGTACACTTAGAAACTTTTCTGCTGAAAACAACACAATGGATTCCTATGGAAGGAAATACAAGTTATTGGTAAGTACGCTTAGAATTACTTTTCAGGGTCAGTGCTGGGCTAACAGATGCAGCCCTGGGTTCTCCCCTGATAACAGGTGAGTAAATCGGAATTCATAGTTCGGCTGATTTTAGAGGAATATTTTTGTGCGTTTCAAAAATGGACAATTAGAAACTTTTCTGCTGAAAACCACACAATGCATTTCTATGGAAGGAAATACAAGTTACTGGTAAGTACGCTTAGAATTACTTTCCAGGGTCTGTGCTGGTCTAAAAGATGCAGCACTGGGTTCTCTCCTGATAACAGGTGAGTAAATCGGAATGTGTAGTTCGACTGATTTTAGAGGAATATTTGTACATTTAAAAAATGGACACTTAGAAACTTTTCTGATGAAGACCACACAATGGATTCCCATGGAAGGAAATACAAGTTACTGGTAAGTACTCTTAGAATTACTTTCCAGGGTCAGTGCTGGGCTAAAAAATGCAGCACTGGGTTCTCTCCTGATAACAGGTGAGTAAATCGGAATTCATAGTTCGACTGACTTTCGAGGAATATTTGTGCGTTTCAAAAATGGACACTTGGAAACTTTTCTGGTGAAAACCACACAATGGATTCCTATGGAAGGAAATACAAATTACTGGTAAGTACGCTTAGAATTATGTTTCAGGGTCAGTGCTGGGCTAACAGATGCAGCCCTGGGTTCTCTCCTGATAACAGGTGTGTAAATCGCAATTCGTAGTTTGGCTGATTTTAGAGGAATATTTGTGCATTTCAAAAATGGACACTTAAAAACTTTTCTGTTGAAAACCATACAATGGATTCCTATGGAAGGAAATACAAGTTACTGGTAAGTACGCTTAGAATTTCTTTTCAGGGTCGTGCTGGGCTAAAAGATGCAGCACTGGGTTCTCTCCTGATAACAGGTGAGTAAATCGGAATTCGTAGTTCCGCTGATTTTAGAGGTATATTTGTACGTTTCAAAAATGTACACTTAGAAACTTTTCTGCTGAAACAACACAATGGATTCCTATGGAAGGAAATACAAGTTATTGGTAAGTACGCTTAGAATTACTTTTCAGGGTCAGTGCTGGGCTAACAGATGCAGCTCTGGGTTCTCTCCTGATAACAGGTGAGTAAATCGGAATTCATAGTTCGGCTGATTTTAGAGGAATATTTTTGTGCGTTTCAAAAATGGACAATTAGAAACTTTTCTGCTGAAAACCACACAATGCATTTCTATGGAAGGAAATACAAGTTACTGGTAAGTACGCTTAGAATTACTTTCCAGGGTCTGTGCTGGTCTAAAAGATGCAGCACTGGGTTCTCTCCTGATAACAGGTGAGTAAATCGGAATGTGTAGTTCGACTGATTTTAGAGGAATATTTGTACATTTAAAAAATGGACACTTAGAAACTTTTCTGATGAAGACCACACAATGGATTCCTATGGAAGGAAATACAAGTTACTGGTAAGTACTCTTAGAATTACTTTCCAGGGTCAGTGCTGGGCTAAAAAATGCAGCACTGGGTTCTCTCCTGATAACAGGTGAGTAAATCGGAATTCATAGTTCGACTGACTTTCGAGGAATATTTGTGCGTTTCAAAAATGGACACTTGGAAACTTTTCTGGTGAAAACCACACAATGGATTCCTATGGAAGGAAATACAAATTACTGGTAAGTACGCTTAGAATTATGTTTCAGGGTCAGTGCTGGGCTAACAGATGCAGCCCTGGGTTCTCTCCTGATAACAGGTGTGTAAATCGCAATTCGTAGTTTGGCTGATTTTAGAGGAATATTTGTGCATTTCAAAAATAGACACTTAAAAACTTTTCTGTTGAAAGCCACAAAATGGATTCCTAAGGAAGGAAATACAAGTTATTGGTAAGTATGCTTAGAATTACTTTTTAGGGTCAGTGCAGGGCTAACAGATGCAGCCCTGGGTACTCCCCTGATAACAGGTGAGTAAATCAGAATTCATAGTTCGGTTGATTTTAGAGGAAAATTTGTACGTTTCAACAATGGATACTTAGAAACTTTTCTGCTGAAAACCATACAATGGATTTCTATGGAAGGAAATACAAGTTACTGGTAAGTACGTTTAGAATTACTTTCCAGGGTCAGTGCTGGTCTAAAAGATGCAGCACTGGGTTCTCTCCCGATAACAGGTGAGTAAATCGGAATTTGTAGTTCGACTGATTTTAGAGGAATACTTTTACATTTCAAAAATGGACACTTAGAAACTTTTCTGATGAAGACCACACAATGGAGTCCTATGGAAGGAAATACAAGTTACTGGTAAGTACGCTTAGAATTACTTTCCAGGGTCAGTGCTGGTCTTAAAGATGCAGCACTGGGTTCTCTCCTGATAACAGGTGAGTAAATCGGAATTCAAAGTTCGACTGATTTTCGAGGAATATCTGTGCGTTTCAAAAATAGACACTTAGAAACTTTTCTGGTGAAAACCACACAATGGATTCCTACGGAAGGAAATACAAGTTACAGGTAAGTACGCTTAGAATTACTTTCCAGGGTCAGTGCTGGGCTAAAAGATGCAGCACTGGGTTCTCTCCTGATAACAGGTGAGTAAATCGGAATTCGTAGTTCGGCTGATTTTATAGGAATATTTGTACGTTTCAAAAATGTACACTTAGAAACTTTTCTGCTGAAAACCACACAATGGATTCCTATGGAAGGAAATACAAGTTACTGGTAAGTACACTTAGAATTACTTTTCAGGGTCAGTGCTGGGCTAACAGATGCAGCCCTGGGTTCTCTCCTGATAACAGGTGAGTAAATCGGAATTCGTAGTCCGGCTGATTTTAGAGGAATATTTGTGCGTTTCAAAAATGGACACTTAGAAACTTTTCTGATGAAGACCACACAATGGATTCCTATGGAAGGAAATACAAGTTACTGGTAAGTACGCTTAGAATTACTTTTCAGGGTCAGTGCTGGGCTAAAAGATGCAGCACTGGGTTCTCTCCTGATAACAGGTGAGTAAATCGGAATTCATAGTTCGGTTGATTTTAGAGGAAAATTTGTACGTTTCAACAATGGATACTTAGAAACTTTTCTGCTGAAAACCATACAATGGATTCCTATGGAAGGAAATACAAGTTACTGGTAAGTACGCTTAGAATTACTTTTCAGGGTCGTGCTGGGCTAAAAGATGCAGCAGAGGGTTCTCTCCTGATAACAGGTGAGTAAATCGGAATTCGTAGTTCCGCTGATTTTAGAGGTATATTTGTACGTTTCAAAAATGTACACTTAGAAACTTTTCTGCTGTAAACAACACAATGGATTCCTATGGAAAGAAATACAAGTTATTGGTAAGTATGCTTAGCATTACTTTTCAGGGTCAGTGCTGGGCTAGCAGATGCAGCCCTGGGTTCTCCCCTGATAACAGGTGAGTAAATCGGAATTCATAGTTCGGCTGATTTTAGACGAATATTTTTGTGCGTTTCAAAAATGGACAATTAGAACCTTTTCTGCTGAAAACCACAGAATGCATTTCTATGGAAGGAAATACAAGTTACTGGTGAGCACGCTGAGAATTACTTTCCAGGGTCAGTGCTGGTCTTAAAGATGCAGCACTGGGTTCTCTCCTGATAACAGGTGAGTAAATCGGAATGTGTAGATCGACTGATTTTAGAGGAATATTTGTACATTTAAAAAATGGACACTTAGAAACTTTTCTGATGAAGACCACACAATGGATTCCTATGGAAGGAAATACAAGTTACTGGTAAGTACTCTTAGAATTACTTTCCAGGGTCAGTGCTGGGCTAAAAGATGCATCACTGGGTTCTCTCCTGATAACGGATGAGTAAATCAGAATTCATAGTTCGACTGATTTTCGAGGAATATTTGTACGTTTCAAAAATGAACACTTTGAAACTTTATTGCTGAAAACCACACAATGGATTCCTTTGGAAGGAAATACAAGTTACTGGTAAGTATGCTTAGAATTACTTTCCAGGGTCAGTGCTGGGCTAAAAGAAGCAGCACTGGGTTCTCTCCCGATAACAGGTGAGTAAATTGGAATTCATAGTTTGACTGATTTTAGAGGAATATTTGTACGTTTCAAAAATGGACACTTAGAAACTTTTCTGTTGAAAACAACACAATGGATTTCTATGGAAGGAAATACAAGTTACTGGTAAGTACGCTTAGAATTACTTACCAGGGTCAGTGCTGGGCTAAAAGATGCAGCACTGGGTTCTCTCCTGATAACAGGTGAGTAAATAGGAATTCATAGTTCGACTGATTTTCGAGGAATATTTGTACGTTTCAAAAAAGGACAGTTAGAAACTTTTATGGTGAAAACCACACAATGGATTCCTATGGCAGGAAATACAAGTTACTGGTAAGTACGCTTAGAATTACTTTTCAGGGTCAGTGCTGGGCTAAAAGATGCAGCACTGGGTTCTCTCCTGATAACAGGTGAGTAAATCGGAATTCATAGTTTGGTTGATTTTAGAGGAAAATTTGTACGTTTCAACAATGGATACTTAGAAACTTTTCTGCTGAAAACCATACAATGGATTCCTATGGAAGGAAATACAAGTTACTGGTAAGTACGCTTAGAATTTCTTTTCAGGGTCGTGCTGGGCTAAAAGATGCAGCAGTGGGTTCTCTCCTGATAACAGGTGAGTAAATCGGAATTCGTAGTTCCGCTGATTTTAGAGGTATATTTGTACGTTTCAGAAATGTACACTTAGAAACTTTTCTGCTGAAAACAACACAATGGATTCCTATGGAAGGAAATACAAGTTACTGGTAAGTACGCTTAGAATTACTTTCCAGGGTCAGTGCTGGTCTTAAAGATGCACCACTGGGTTCTCTCCTGTTAACAGGTGAGTAAATCGGAATTCAAAGTTCGACTGATTTTCGAGGAATATCTGTGCGTTTCAAAAATGGACACTTAGAAACTTTTCTGGTGAAAACCACACAATGGATTCCTACGGAAGGAAATACAAGTTACAGGTAAGTACGCTTAAAATTACTTTCCAGGGTCAGTGCTGGGCTAAAAGATGCAGCACTGGGTTCTCTCCTGATAACAGGTGAGTAAATCGGAATTCGTAGTTCGGCTGATTTTATAGGAATATTTGTACGTTTCAAAAATGTACACTTAGAAACTTTTCTGATGAAGACCACACAATGGATTCCTATGGAAGGAAATACAAGTTACTGGTAAGTACGCTTAGAATTACTTTTCAGGGTCAGTGCTGGGCTAAAAGATGCAGCACTGGGTTCTCTCCTGATAACAGGTGAGTAAATCGGAATTCGTAGTTCCGCTGATTTTAGAGGTATATTTGTACGTTTCAAAAATGTACACTTAGAAACTTTTCTGCTGAAAACAACACAATGGATTCCTATGGAAGGAAATACAAGTTATTGGTAAGTATGCTTAGAATTACTTTTCAGGGTCAGTGCTGGGCTAACAGATGCAGCCCTGGGTTCTCCCCTGATAACAGGTGAGTAAATCGGAATTCATAGTTCGGCTGATTTTAGAGGAATATTTTTGTGCGTTTCAAAAATGGACAATTAGAACCTTTTCTGCTGAAAACCACAGAATCCATTTCTATGGAAGGAAATACAAGTTACTGGTGAGCACGCTTAGAATTACTTTCCAGGGTCAGTGCTGGTCTTAAAGATGCAGCACTGGGTTCTCTCCTGATAACAGGTGAGTAAATCGGAATGTGTAGTTCGACTGATTTTAGAGGAATATTTGTACATTTAAAAAATGGACACTTAGAAACTTTTCTGATGAAGACCACACAATGGATTCCTATGGAAGGAAATACAAGTTACTGGTAAGTACTCTTAGAATTACTTTCCAGGGTCAGTGCTGTGCTAAAAGATGCAGCACTGGGTTCTCTCCTGATAACGGATGAGTATATCAGAATTCATAGTTCGACTGATTTTCGAGGAATATTTGTACGTTTCAAAAATGGACAGTTAGAAACTTTTCTGGTGAAAACCACACAATGGATTCCTATGGAAGGAAATACAAGTTACTGGTAAGTACGCTTAGAATTACTTTTCAGGGTCGTGCTGGGCTAACAGATGCAGCACTGGGTTCTATCCTGATAACAGGTGAGTAAATCGGAATTCGTAGTTCGGCTGATTTTAGAGGAATATTTGTACGTTTCAAAAATGGACACTTAGAAACTTTTCTGCTGAAAACCACACAATTAATTCCTATGGAAGGAAATACAAGTTACTGGTAAGTACGCTTAGAATTACTTTTCAGGGTCAGTGCTGGGCTAAAAGATGCAGCACTGGGTTCTCTCCCGAAAACTGGTGAGTAAATCGGACTTCATAGTTTGACTGATTTTAGAGGAATATTTGTACGTTTGAAAAATGAACACTTTGAAACTTTTCTGCTGAAAACCACACAATGCATTCCTTTGGAAGGAAATACAAGTTACTGGTAAGTATGCTTAGAATTACTTTCCAGGGTCAGTGCTGGGCTAAAAGAAGCAGCACTGGGTTCTCTCCCGATAACAGGTGAGTAAATCAGAATTCGTAGTTCGGCTGATTTTAGAGGAATATTTGTATGTTTCAAAAATGTACACTTAGAAACTATTCTGCTGAAAACCACACAATGGATTCCTATGGAAGGAAATACAAGTTACTGGTAAGTACGCTTAGAATTACTTTTCAGGGTCAGTGCTGGGCTAAAAGATGCAGCCCTGGGTTCTCTCCTGATAACAGGTGCGTAAATCGGAATTTGTAGTTTTGCTGATTTTAGAGGAAAATTTTTACGTTTCATAAATGGACACTTAGAAACTTTTCTGCTGAAAACCACACAATGGATTCCTATGAAAGGAAATAAAAGTTACTGGTAAGTACGCTTAGAAATACTTTCCAGGGTCAGTGCAGGGCTAAAAGATGCAGCACTGGGTTCTCTCCTGATAACAGGTGAGTAAATCGGAATTCGTAGTACGGCTGATTTTAAAGGTATATATGTACGTTTAAAAAATGGACACTTAGAAACTTTTCTGCTGAAAACCACACAATGGATTCCTATGGAAGGAAATACAAGTTACTGGTAAGTACGTTTAGAATTACTTTTCTTGGTCAGTGCTGGGCTAAAAGATGCAGCCCTTGGTTCTCTCCTGATAACAGGTGAGTAAATTGGAATTCGAAGTTCGGCTGATTTTAGAGGAATATTTATAAGTTTAAAAAATGGACACTTAGAAACTTTTCTGATGGAAACCACACACTGGATTCCTATGGAAGGAAATACAAGTTACTGGTAAGCACGATTAGAATTACTTTTCAGGGTCAGTGCTGGGCTAACAGATGCAGCCCTGGGTTCTCTCCTGATAATAGGTGAGCAAATCAGAATTCGTAGTTCGGCTGATTTTAGAGGAATATTTGTATGTTTCAAAAATGGACACTTAGAAACATTTCTGCTGAAAACCCCACAATGGATTCCTAAGGAAGGAAATACAAGTTACTGGTAAGTACGCTTAGAATTACTTTTCAGGGTCAGTGCTGGGCTAAAAGATGCAGCACTGGGTTCTCTACTGATAACAGGTGAGTAAATCGGAATTCATAGTTCGGCTGATTTAAGTGGAATATGTGTACGTTTCAAAAATGGACACTTAGAAACTTTTCTGCTGAAGACCACACAATGGATTCCTATGGAATGAAATACCAGTTACTCGTAAGTACTCTTAGAATTACTTTCCAGGGTCAGTGCTGGGCTAAAAGATACAGCACTGGGTTCTCTCCTGATAACAGGTGAGTAAATCGGAATTCATAGTTCGACTGATTTTCGAGGAATATTTGTGCATTTCAAAATTGGACACTTAGAAACTTTTCTGTTGAAAACCACAAAATGGATTCCTAAGGAAGGAAATACAAGTTACTGGTAAGTACGCTTAGAATTACTTTCCAGGGTCAGTGCTGGTCTAAAAGATGCAGCACTGGGATCTCTCCTGATAACAGGTGAGTAAATCAGAATTCGTAGTTTGACTTATTTTAGAGGAATATTTGTACATTTCAAGAATGGACACTTAGAAACTTTTCTGGTGAAGACCACACAATGGATTCCTATGGAAGGAAATACAAGTTACTGGTAAGTATGCTTAGAATTACATTTCAGGGTCAGTGCTAGGCTAACAGATGCAGCCCTGGGTTCTCTCCTGATAACAGGTGAGTAAATCGGACTTCATAGTTTGACTGATTTTAGAGGAATATTTATACGTTTCAAAAATGGACACTTTGAAACTTTTCTGCTGAAACCACACAATGGATTCCTTTGGAAGGAAATACAAGTTACTGGTAAGTATGCTTAGAATTACTTTCCAGGGTCAGTGCTGGACTAAAAGAAACAGCACTGGGTTCTCTCCCGATAACAGGTGAGTAAATCGGAATTCATAGTTTGACTGATTCTCGAGGAATATTTGTACGTTTCAAAAATGGACACTTAGAACTTTTCTGTTGAAAAACACACAATGGATTCCTATGGAAGGAAATACAAGTTACTGGTAAGTACGCTTAGAATTACTTTCCAGGGTCAGTGCTGGGCTAAAAGATGCAGCACTGGGTTCTCTCCTGATAACAGGTGAGTAAATCGGAATTCATAGTTTGACTGATTCTCGAGGAATATTTGTACGTTTCAAAAATGGACACTTAGAACTTTTCTGTTGAAAAACACACAATGGATTCCTATGGAAGGAAATACAAGTTACTGGTAAGTACGCTTAGAATTACTTTCCAGGGTCAGTGCTGGGCTAAAAGATGCAGCACTGGGTTCTCTCCTGATAACAGGTGAGTAAATCGGAATTCATAGTTCGACTGATTTTCGAGGAATATTTGTACGTTTCAAAAAAGGACACTTAGAAACTTTTCTGCTGAAAACCATACAATGGATTCCTATGGAAGGAAATACAAGTTACTGGTAAGTACGCTTAGAATTACTTTCCAGGGTCAGTGCTGGGCTAAAAGATGCAGCACTGGGTTCTCTCCTGATAACAGGTGAGTAAATCGGAATTCATAGTTCGACTGATTTTCGAGGAATATTTGTACGTTTCAAAAAAGGACACTTAGAAACTTTTCTGCTGAAAACCATACAATGGATTCCTATGGAAGGAAATACAAGTTACTGGTAAGTACGCTTAAAATTTCTTTTCAGGGTCGTGCTGGGCTAAAAGATGCAGCACTGGGTTCTCTCCTGATAACAGGTGAGTAAATCGGAATTCGTAGTTCCGCTGATTTTAGAGGTATATTTGTACGTTTCAAAAATGTACACTTAGAAACTTTTCTGCTGAAAACAACACAATGGATTCCTATGGAAGGAAATACAAGTTATTGGTAAGTACGCTTAGAATTACTTTTCAGGGTCAGTGCTGGGCTAACAGATGCAGCCCTGGGTTCTCCCCTGATAACAGGTGAGTAAATCGGAATTCATAGTTCGGCTGATTTTAGAGGAATATTTGTACATTTAAAAAATGGACACTTAGAAACTTTTCTGATGAAGACCACACAATGGATTCCTATGGAAGGAAATACAAGTTACTGGTAAGTACTCTTAGAATTACTTTCCAGGGTCAGTGCTGGGCTAAAAAATGCAGCACTGGGTTCTCTCCTGATAACAGGTGAGTAAATCGGAATTCATAGTTCGACTGACTTTCGAGGAATATTTGTGCGTTTCAAAAATGGACACTTGGAAACTTTTCTGGTGAAAACCACACAATGGATTCCTATGGAAGGAAATACAAATTACTGGTAAGTACGCTTAGAATCATGTTTCAGGGTCAGTGCTGGGCTAAAAGATGCAGCACTGGGTTCTATTCTGATAACAGGTGAGTAAATCGGAATTCGTAGTTCGGCTGATTTTATAGGAATATTCGTACGTTTCAAAAATGTACACTTAGAAACTTTTCTGGTGAAAACCACACAATGGATTCCTAAGGAAGGAAATACAAGTTACTGGTAGGTACGCTTAGAATTACTTTTCGGGGACAGTGCTGGGCTAAAAGATGCAGCACTGGGTTCCCTCCTGATAACAGGTGAGTAAATCGGAATTCATAGTTCGGTTGATTTTAGAGGAAAATTTGTACGTTTCAACAATGGATACTTAGAAACTTTTCTGCTGAAAACCATACAATGGATTTCTATGGAAGGAAATACAAGTTACTGGTAAGTACGCTTAGAATTACTTTCCAGGGTCAGTGCTGGTATAAAAGATGCAGTACCGGGTTCTCTCCCGATAACAGGTGAGTAAATCAGAATTTGTAGTTCGACTGATTTTAGAGGAATATTTTTACATTTCAAAAATGGACACTTAGAAACTTTCCTGATGAAGACCACACAATGGATTCCTATGGAAGGAAATACAAGTTACTGGTAAGTACGCTTAGAATTACTTTCCAGGGTCAGTGCTGGTCTTAAAGATGCAGCACTGGGTTCTCTCCTGATAACAGGTGAGTAAATCGGAATTCAAAGTTCGACTGATTTTCGAGGAATATCTGTGCGTTTAAAAAATGGACACTTAGAAACTTTTCTGGTGAAAACCACACAATGGATTCCTACGGAAGGAAATACAAGTTACAGGTAAGTACGCTTAGAATTACTTTCCAGGGTCAGTGCTGGGCTAAAAGATGCAGCACTGGGTTCTCTCCTGATAACAGGTGAGTAAATCGGAATTCTTAGTCCGGCTGATTTTAGAGGAAAATTTGTACGTTTCAACAATGGATACTTAGAAACTTTTCTGCTGAAAACCATACAATGGATTCCTATGGAAGGAAATACAAGTTACTGGTAAGTACGCTTAGAATTACTTTTCAGGGTCGTGCTGGGCTAAAAGATGCAGCACTGGGTTCTCTCCTGATAACAGGTGAGTAAATCGGAATTCATAGTTCGGCTGATTTAAGTGGAATATGTGTACGTTTCAAAAATGGACACTTAGAAAGTTTTCTGCTGAAGACCACACAATGGATTCCTATGGAATGAAATACAAGTTACTCGTAAGTACTCTTAGAATTACTTTCCAGGGTCAGTGCTGGGCTAAAAGATACAGCACTGGATTCTCTCCTGATAACAGGTGAGTAAATCGGAATTCATAGTTCGACTGATTTTCGAGGAATATTTGTGCATTTCAAAATTGGACACTTAGAAACTTTTCTGATGAAAGCCACAAAATGGATTCCTAAGGAAGGAAATACAAGTTACTGGTAAGTATGCTTAGAATTACTTTCCAGGGTCAGTGCTGGTCTAAAAGATGCAGCACTGGGATCTCTCCTGATAACAGGTGAGTAAATCAGAATTCGTAGTTCGACTTATTTTAGAGGAATATTTGTACATTTCAAAAATGGACACTTAGAAACTTTTCTGGTGAAGACCACACAATGGATTCCTATGGAAGGAAATACAAGTTACTGGTAAGTACTCTTAGAATTACTTTACAGGGTCAGTGCTGGGCTAAAAGATGCAGCACTGGGTTCTCTCCTGATAACAGGTGAGTAAATCGGAATTCATAGTTCGACTGATTTTTAAGGAATATTTGTGCGTTTCAAAAATGGACACTTAGAAACTTTTCTGTTGAAAGCCACAAAATGGATTCCTAAGGAAGGAAATACAAGTTATTGGTAAGTATGCTCAGAATTACTTTTCAGGGTCAGTGCTGGGCTAACAGATGCAGCCCTGGGTACTCCCCTGATAACAGGTGAGTAATCGGAATTCATAGTTTGGTTGATTTTAGAGGAAAATTTGTACGTTTCAACAATGGATACTTAGAAACTTTTCTGCTGAAAACCATACAATGGATTTCTATGGAAGGAAATACAAGTTACTGGTAAGTACGTTTAGAATTACTTTCCAGGGTCAGTGCTGGTCTAAAAGATGCAGCACTGGGTTCTCTCCCGATAACAGGTGAGTAAATCGGAATTTGTAGTTCGACTGATTTTAGAGGAATATTTTTACATTTCAAAAATGGACACTTAGAAACTTTTCTGATGAAGACCACACAATGGATTCCTATGGAAGGAAATACAAGTTACTGGTAAGTACGCTTAGAATCACTTTCCAGGGTCAGTGCTGGTCTTAAAGATGCAGCACTGGGTTCTCTCCTGATAACAGGTGAGTAAATCGGAATTCAAAGTTCGACTGATTTTCGAGGAATATCTGTGCGTTTCAAAAATGGACACTTAGAAACTTTTCTGGTGAAAACCACACAATGGATTCCTACGGAAGGAAATACAAGTTACAGGTAAGTACGCTTATAATTACTTTCCAGGGTCAGTGCTGGGCTAAAAGATGCAGCACTGGGTTCTCTCCTGATAACAGGTGAGTAAATCGGAATTCGTAGTTCGGCTGATTTTATAGGAATACTTGTACGTTTCAAAAATGTACACTTAGAAACTTTTCTGATGAAGACCACACAATGGATTCCTATGGAAGGAAATACAAGTTACTGGTAAGTACGCTTAGAATTACTTTTCAGGGTCAGTGCTGGGCTAAAAGATGCAGCACTGGGTTCTCTCCTGATAACAGGTGAGTAAAACGGAATTCATAGTTCGGTTGATTTTAGAGGAAAATTTGTACGTTTCAAGAATGGATACTTAGAAACTTTTCTGCTGAAAACCATACAATGGATTCCTATGGAAGGAAATACAAGTTACTGGTAAGTACGCTTAGAATTAATTTTCAGGGTCGTGCTGGGCTAAAAGATGCAGCACTGGGTTCTCTCCTGATAACAGGTGAGTAAATCGGAATTCGTAGTTCCGCTGATTTTAGAGGTATATTTGTACGTTTCAAAAATGTACACTTAGAAACTTTTCTGCTGAAAACAACACAATGGATTCCTATGGAAGGAAATACAAGTTATTGGTAAGTATGCTTAGAATTACTTTTCAGGGTCAGTGCTGGGCTAACAGATGCAGCCCTGGGTTCTCCCCTGATAACAGGTGAGTAAATCGGAATTCATAGTTCGGCTGATTTTAGAGGAAAATTTTTGTGCGTTTCAAAAATGGACAATTAGAACCTTTTCTGCTGAAAACCACAGAATGCATTTCTATGGAAGGAAATACAAGTTACTGGTGAGCACGCTTAGAATTACATTCCAGGGTCTGTGCTGGTCTAAAAGATGCAGCACTGGGTTCTCTCCTGATAACAGGTGAGTAAATCGGAATGTGTAGTTCGACTGATTTTAGAGGAATATTTGTACATTTAAAAAATGGACACTTAGAAACTTTTCTGATGAAGACCACACAATGGATTCCTATGGAAGGAAATACAAGTTACTGGTAAGTACTCTTAGAATTACTTTCCAGGGTCAGTGCTGGGCTAAAAAATGCAGCACTGGGTTCTCTCCTGATAACAGGTGAGTAAATCGGAATTCATAGTTCGACTGACTTTCGAGGAATATTTGTGCGTTTCAAAAATGGACACTTGGAAACTTTTCTGGTGAAAACCACACAATGGATTCCTATGGAAGGAAATACAAATTACTGGTAAGTACGCTTAGAATCATGTTTCAGGGTCAGTGCTGGGCTAAAAGATGCAGCACTGGGTTCTATCCTGATAACAGGTGAGTAAATCGGAATTCGTAGTTCGGCTGATTTTATAGGAATATTCGTACGTTTCAAAAATGTACACTTAGAAACTTTTCTGGTGAAAACCACACAATGGATTCCTAAGGAAGGAAATACAAGTTACTAGTAGGTACGCTTAGAATTACTTTTCGGGGACAGTGCTGGGCTAACAGATGCAGCACTGGGTTCCCTCCTGATAACAGGTGAGTAAATCGGAATTCATAGTTCGGTTGATTTTAGAGGAAAATTTGTACGTTTCAACAATGGATACTTAGAAACTTTTCTGCTGAAAACCATACAATGGATTTCTATGGAAGGAAATACAAGTTACTGGTAAGTACGCTTAGAATTACTTTCCAGGGTCAGTGCTGGTATAAAAGATGCAGTACTGGGTTCTCTCCCGATAACAGGTGAGTAAATCGGAATTTGTAGTTCGACTGATTTTAGAGGAATATTTTTACATTTCAAAAATGGACACTTAGAAACTTTTCTGATGAAGACCACACAATGGATTCCTATGGAAGGAAATACAAGTTACTGGTAAGTACGCTTAGAATTACTTTCCAGGGTCAGTGCTGGTCTTAAAGATGCAGCACTGGGTTCTCTCCTGATAACAGGTGAGTAAATCGGAATTCAAAGTTCGACTGATTTTCGAGGAATATCTGTGCGTTTAAAAAATGGACACTTAGAAACTTTTCTGGTGAAAACCACACAATAGATTCCTACGGAAGGAAATACAAGTTACAGGTAAGTACGCTTAGAATTACTTTCCAGGGTCAGTGCTGGGCTAAAAGATGCAGCACTGGGTTCTCTCCTGATAACAGGTGAGTAAATCGGAATTCTTAGTCCGGCTGATTTTAGAGGAAAATTTGTACGTTTCAACAATGGATACTTAGAAACTTTTCTGCTGAAAACCATACAATGGATTCCTATGGAAGGAAATACAAGTTACTGGTAAGTACGCTTAGAATTACTTTTCAGGGTCGTGCTGGGCTAAAAGATGCAGCACTGGGTTCTCTCCTGATAACAGGTGAGTAAATCGGAATTCATAGTTCGGCTGATTTAAGTGGAATATGTGTACGTTTCAAAAATGGACACTTAGAAAGTTTTCTGCTGAAGACCACACAATGGATTCCTATGGAATGAAATACAAGTTACTCGTAAGTACTCTTAGAATTACTTTCCAGGGTCAGTGCTGGGCTAAAAAAAACAGCACTGGATTCTCTCCTGATAACAGGTGAGTAAATCGGAATTCATAGTTCGACTGATTTTCGAGGAATATTTGTGCATTTCAAAATTGGACACTTAGAAACTTTTCTGATGAAAGCCACAAAATGGATTCCTAAGGAAGGAAATACAAGTTACTGGTAAGTATGCTTAGAATTACTTTCCAGGGTCAGTGCTGGTCTAAAAGATGCAGCACTGGGATCTCTCCTGATAACAGGTGAGTAAATCAGAATTCGTAGTTCGACTTATTTTAGAGGAATATTTGAACATTTCAAAAATGGACACTTAGAAACTTTTCTGGTGAAGACCACACAATGGATTCCTATGGAAGGAAATACAAGTTACTGGTAAGTACTCTTAGAATTACTTTCCAGGGTCAGTGCTGGGCTAAAAGATGCAGCACTGGGTTCTCTCCTGATAACAGGTGAGTAAATCGGAATTCATAGTTCGACTGATTTTTAAGGAATATTTGTGCGTTTCAAAAATGGACACTTAGAAACTTTTCTGTTGAAAGCCACAAAATGGATTCCTAAGGAAGGAAATACAAGTTATTGGTAAGTATGCTTAGAATTACTTTTCAGGGTCAGTGCTGGGCTAACAGATGCAGCCCTGGGTACTCCCCTGATAACAGGTGAGTAAATCGGAATTCATAGTTCGGTTGATTTTAGAGGAAAATTTGTACGTTTCAACAATGGATACTTAGAAACTTTTCTGCTGAAAACCATACAATGGATTTCTATGGAAGGAAATACAAGTTACTGGTAAGTACGTTTAGAATTACTTTCCAGGGTCAGTGCTGGTCTAAAAGATGCAGCACTGGGTTCTCTCCCGATAACAGGTGAGTAAATCGGAATTTGTAGTTCGACTGATTTTAGAGGAATATTTTTACATTTCAAAAATGGACACTTAGAAACTTTTCTGATGAAGACCACACAATGGATTCCTATGGAAGGAAATACAAGTTACTGGTAAGTACGCTTAGAATTACTTTCCAGGGTCAGTGCTGGTCTTAAAGATGGAGCACTGGGTTCTCTCCTGATAACAGGTGAGTAAATCGGAATTCAAAGTTCGACTGATTTTCGAGGAATATCTGTGCGTTTCAAAAATGGACACTTAGAAACTTTTCTGGTGAAAACCACACAATGGATTCCTACGGAAGGAAATACAAGTTACAGGTAAGTACGCTTAGAATTACTTTCCAGGGTCAGTGCTGGGCTAAAAGATGCAGCACTGGGTTCTCTCCTGATAACAGGTGAGTAAATCGGAATTCGTAGTTCGGCTGATTTTATAGGAATATTTGTACGTTTCAAAAATGTACACTTAGAAACTTTTCTGATGAAGACCACACAATGGATTCCTATGGAAGGAAATACAAGTTACTGGTAAGTACGCTTAGAATTACTTTTCAGGGTCAGTGCTGGGCTAAAAGATGCAGCACTGGGTTCTCTCCTGATAACAGGTGAGTAAATCGGAATTCATAGTTCGGTTGATTTTAGAGGAAAATTTGTACGTTTCAAGAATGGATACTTAGAAACTTTTCTGCTGAAAACCATACAATGGATTCCTATGGAAGGAAATACAAGTTACTGGTAAGTACGCTTAGAATTACTTTTCAGGGTCGTGCTGGGCTAAAAGATGCAGCACTGGGTTCTCTCCTGATAACAGGTGAGTAAATCGGAATTCATAGTTCGGTTGATTTTAGAGGAAAATTTGTACGTTTCAAGAATGGATACTTAGAAACTTTTCTGCTGAAAACAACACAATGGATTCCTATGGAAGGAAATACAAGTTATTGGTAAGTATGCTTAGAATTACTTTTCAGGGTCAGTGCTGGGCTAACAGATGCAGCCCTGGGTTCTCCCCTGATAACAGGTGAGTAAATCGGAATTCATAGTTCGGCTGATTTTAGAGGAATATTTTTGTGCGTTTCAAAAATGGACAATTAGAACCTTTTCTGCTGAAAACCACAGAATGCATTTCTATGGAAGGAAATACAAGTTACTGGTGAGCACGCTTAGAATTACTTTCCAGGGTCAGTGCTGGTCTTAAAGATGCAGCAGTGGGTTCTCTCCTGATAACAGGTGAGTAAATCGGAATGTGTAGTTCGACTGATTTTAGAGGAATATTTGTACATTTAAAAAATGGACACTTAGAAACTTTTCTGATGAAGACCACACAATGGATTCCTATGGAAGGAAATACAAGTTACTGGTAAGTACTCTTAGAATTACTTTCCAGAGTCAGTGCTGGGCTAAAAGATGCAGCACTGGGTTCTCTCCTGATAACGGATGAGTAAATCAGAATTCATAGTTCGACTGATTTTCGAGGAATATTTGTACGTTTCAAAAATGGACAGTTAGAAACTTTTCTGGTGAAAACCACACAATGGATTCCTATGGAAGGAAATACAAGTTACTGGTAAGTACGCTTAGAATTACTTTTCAGGGTCGTGCTGGGCTAACAGATGCAGCACTGGGTTCTATCCTGATAACAGGTGAGTAAATCGGAATTCGTAGTTCGGCTGATTTTAGAGGAATATTTGTACTTTCCAAAAATGGACACTTAGAAACTTTTCTGCTGAAAACCACACAATGAATTCCTATGGAAGGAAATACAAGTTACTGGTAAGTACGCTTAGAATTACTTTACAGGGTCAGTGCTGGGCTAAAAGATGCAGCACTGGGTTCTCTCCCGAAAACTGGTGAGTAAATCGGACTTTATAGTTTGACTGATTTTAGAGGAATATTTGTACGTTTGAAAAATGAACACTTTGAAACTTTTCTGCTGAAAACCACACAATGGATTCCTTTGGAAGGAAATACAAGTTACTGGTAAGTATGCTTAGAATTACTTTTCAGGGTCAGTGCTGGGCTAACAGATGCAGCCCTGGGTTCTCTCCTGATAACAGGTGAGTAAATCGGAATTCAAAGTTCGACTGATTTTCGAGGAATATCTGTGCGTTTCAAAAATGGACACTTAGAAACTTTTCTGGTGAAAACCACACAATGGATTCCTACGGAAGGAAATACAAGTTACAGGTAAGTACGCTTAGAATTACTTTCCAGGGTCAGTGCTGGGCTAAAAGATGCAGCACTGGGTTCTCTCCTGATAACAGGTGAGTAAATCGGAATTCGTAGTTCGGCTGATTTTATAGGAATATTTGTACGTTTCAAAAATGTACACTTAGAAACTTTTCTGCTGAAAACCACACAATGGATTCCTATGGAAGGAAATACAAGTTACAGGTAAGTACGCTTAGAATTACTTTTCAGGGTCAGTGCTGGGCTAACAGATGCAGCCCTGGGTTCTCTCCTGATAACAGGTGAGTAAATCGGAATTCGTAGTCCGGCTGATTTTAGAGGAATATTTGTGCGTTTCAAAAATGGACACTTAGAAACTTTTCTGATGAAGACCACACAATGGATTCCTATGGAAGGAAATACAAGTTACTGGTAAGTACGCTTAGAATTACTTTTCAGGGTCAGTGCTGGGCTAAAAGATGCAGCACTGGGTTCTCTCCTGATAACAGGTGAGTAAATCGGAATTCATAGTTCGGTTGATTTTAGAGGAAAATTTGTACGTTTCAACAATGGATACTTAGAAACTTTTCTGCTGAAAACCACACAATGGATTCCTATGGAAGGAAATACAAGTTACTGGTAAGTACGCTTAGAATTACTTTTCAGGGTCGTGCTGGGCTAAAAGATGCAGCACTGGGTTCTCTCCTGATAACAGGTGAGTAAATCGGTATTCGTAGTTCCGCTGATTTTAGAGGAATATTTGTACGTTTCAAAAATGGACACTTAGAAACTTTTCTGCTGAAAACAACACAATGGATTCCTATGGAAGGAAATACAAGTTATTGGTAAGTATGCTTAGAATTACTTTTCAGGGTCAGTGCTGGGCTAACAGAAGCAGCCCTGGGTTCTCCCCTGATAACAGGTGAGTAAATCGGAATTCATAGTTCGGCTGATTTTAGAGGAATATTTTTGTGCGTTTCAAAAATGGACAATTAGAACCTTTTCTGCTGAAAACCACACAATGCATTTCTTTGGAAGGAAATACAAGTTACTGGTGAGCACGCTTAGAATTACTTTCTAGGGTCAGTGCTGGTCTTAAAGATGCAGCACTGGGTTCTCTCCTGATAACAGGTGAGTAAATCGGAATGTGTAGTTCGACTGATTTTAGAGGAATATTTGTACATTTAAAAAATGGACACTTAGAAACTTTTCTGATGAAGACCACACAATGGATTCCTATGGAAGGAAATACAAGTTACTGGTAAGTACTCTTAGAATTTCTTTCCAGGGTCAGTGCTGGGCTAAAAGATGCAGCACTGGGTTCTCTCCTGATAACGGATGAGTAAATCAGAATTCATAGTTCGACTGATTTTCGAGGAATATATGTACGTTTCAAAAATGGACAGTTAGAAACTTTTCTGGTGAAAACCACACAATGGATTCCTATGGAAGGAAATACAAGTTACTGGTAAGCACGCTTAGAATTACTTTTCAGGGTCGTGCTGGGCTAACAGATGCAGCACTGGGTTCTATCCTGATAACAGGTGAGTAAATCGGAATTCGTAGTTCGGCTGATTTTAGAGGAATATTTGTACGTTTCAAAAATGGACACTTAGAAACTTTTCTGCTGAAAACCACACTATTAATTCCTATGGAAGGAAATACAAGTTACCGGTAAGTACGCTTAGAATTACTTTTCAGGGTCAGTGCTGGGCTAAAAGATGCAGCACTGGGTTCTCTCCCGAAAACTGGTGAGTAAATCGGACTTCATAGTTTGACTGATTTTAGAGGAATATTTGTACGTTTGAAAAATGAACACTTTGAAACTTTTCTGCTGAAAACCACACAATGGATTCCTTTGGAAGGAAATACAAGTTACTGGTAAGTATGCTTAGAATTACTTTCCAGGGTCAGTGCTGGGCTAAAAGAAGCAGCACTGGGTTCTCTCCCGATAACAGGTGAGTAAATTGGAATTCATAGTTTGACTGATTTTAGAGGAATATTTGTACGTTTCAAAAATGGACACTTAGAAACTTTTCTGTTGAAAACCACACAATGGATTCCTATGGAAGGAAATACAAGTTACTGGTAAGTACGCTTAGAATTACTTTTCAGGGTCAGTGCTGGGCTAAAAGATGCAGCACTGGGTTCTCTCCTGATAACAGGTGAATAAATCGGAATTCATAGTTCGGTTGATTTTAGAGGAAAATTTGTACGTTTCAAGAATGGATACTTAGAAACTTTTCTGCTGAAAACCATACAATGGATTCCTATGGAAGGAAATACAAGTTACTGGTAAGTACGCTTAGAATTACTTTTCAGGGTCGTGCTGGGCTAAAAGATGCAGCACTGGGTTCTCTCCTGATAACAGGTGAGTAAATCGGAATTCGTAGTTCGGCTGATTTTATAGGAATATTTGTACGTTTCAAAAATGTACACTTAGAAACTTTTCTGATGAAGACCACACAATGGATTCCTATGGAAGGAAATACAAGTTACTGGTAAGTACGCTTAGAATTACTTTTCAGGGTCAGTGCTGGGCTAAAAGATGCAGCACTGGGTTCTCTCCTGATAACAGGTGAGTAAATCGGAATTCGTAGTTCCGCTGATTTTAGAGGTATATTTGTACGTTTCAAAATTGTACACTTAGAAACTTTTCTGCTGAAAACAACACAATGGATTCCTTTGGAAGGAAATACAAGTTATTGGTAAGTATGCTTAGAATTACTTTTCAGGGTCAGTGCTGGGCTAACAGATGCAGCCCTGGGTTCTCTCCTGATAACAGGTGAGTAAATCGGAATTCGTAGTTCCGCTGATTTTAGAGGTATATTTGTACGTTTCAAAATTGTACACTTAGAAACTTTTCTGCTAAAAACAACACAATGGATTCCTATGGAAGGAAATACAAGTTATTGGTAAGTATGCTTAGAATTACTTTCCAGGGTCAGTGCTGGTCTTAAAGATGCAGCACTGGGTTCTCTCCTGATAACAGGTGAGTAAATCGGAATGTGTAGTTCGACTGATTTTAGAGGAATATTTGTACATTTAAAAAATGGACACTTAGAAACTTTTCTGATGAAGACCACACAATGGATTCCTATGGAAGGAAATACAAGTTACTGGTAAGTACTCTTAGAATTACTTTCCAGGGTCAGTGCTGTGCTAAAAGATGCAGCACTGGGTTCTCTCCTGATAACGGATGAGTAAATCAGAATTCATAGTTCGACTGATTTTCGAGGAATATTTGTACGTTTCAAAAATGGACAGTTAGAAACTTTTCTGGTGAAAACCACACAATGGATTCCTATGGAAGGAAATACAAGTTACTGGTAAGTACGCTTAGAATTACTTTTCAGGGTCGTGCTGGGCTAACAGATGCAGCACTGGGTTCTATCCTGATAACAGGTGAGTAAATCGGAATTCGTAGTTCGGCTGATTTTAGAGGAATATTTGTACGTTTCAAAAATGGACACTTAGAAACTTTTCTGCTGAAAACCACACAATTAATTCCTATGGAAGGAAATAAAAGTTACTGGTAGGTACGCTTAGAATTACTTTTCAGGGTCAGTGCTGGGCTAAAAGATGCAGCACTGGGTTCTCTCCCGAAAACTGGTGAGTAAATCGGACTTCATAGTTTGACTGATTTTAGAGGAATATTTGTACGTTTGAAAAATGAACACTTTGAAACTTTTCTGCTGAAAACCACACAATGCATTCCTTTGGAAGGAAATACAAGTTACTGGTAAGTATGCTTAGAATTACTTTCCAGGGTCAGTGCTGGGCTAAAAGAAGCAGCACCGGGTTCTCTCCCGATAACAGGTGAGTAAATCAGAATTCGTAGTTCGGCTGATTTTAGAGGAATATTTGTATGTTTCAAAAATGTACACTTAGAAACTATTCTGCTGAAAACCACACAATGGATTCCTATGGAAGGAAATACAAGTTACTGGTAAGTACGCTTAGAATTACTTTTCAGGGTCGTGCTGGGCTAAAAGATGCAGCACTGGGTTCTCTCCTGATAACAGGTGAGTAAATCGGAATTCATAGTTCGGTTGATTTTAGAGGAAAATCTGTACGTTTCAAGAATGGATACTTAGAAACTTTTCTGCTGAAAACAACACAATGGATTCCTATGGAAGGAAATACAAGTTATTGGTAAGTATGCTTAGAATTACTTTTCAGGGTCAGTGCTGGGCTAACAGATGCAGCCCTGGGTTCTCCCCTGATAACAGGTGAGTAAATCGGAATTCATAGTTCGGCTGATTTTAGAGGAATATTTTTGTGCGTTTCAAAAATGGACAATTAGAACCTTTTCTGCTGAAAACCACAGAATGCATTTCTATGGAAGGAAATACAAGTTACTGGTGAGCACGCTTAGAATTACTTTCCAGGGTCAGTGCTGGTCTTAAAGATGCAGCAGTGGGTTCTCTCCTGATAACAGGTGAGTAAATCGGAATGTGTAGTTCGACTGATTTTAGAGGAATATTTGTACATTTAAAAAATGGACACTTAGAAACTTTTCTGATGAAGACCACACAATGGATTCCTATGGAAGGAAATACAAGTTACTGGTAAGTACTCTTAGAATTACTTTCCAGGGTCAGTGCTGGGCTAAAAGATGCAGCACTGGGTTCTCTCCTGATAACGGATGAGTAAATCAGAATTCATAGTTCGACTGATTTTCGAGGAATATTTGTACGTTTCAAAAATGGACAGTTAGAAACTTTTCTGGTGAAAACCACACAATGGATTCCTATGGAAGGAAATACAAGTTACTGGTAAGTACGCTTAGAATTACTTTTCAGGGTCGTGCTGGGCTAACAGATGCAGCACTGGGTTCTATCCTGATAACAGGTGAGTAAATCGGAATTCGTAGTTCGGCTGATTTTAGAGGAATATTTGTACTTTCCAAAAATGGACACTTAGAAACTTTTCTGCTGAAAACCACACAATGAATTCCTATGGAAGGAAATACAAGTTACTGGTAAGTACGCTTAGAATTACTTTACAGGGTCAGTGCTGGGCTAAAAGATGCAGCACTGGGTTCTCTCCCGAAAACTGGTGAGTAAATCGGACTTCATAGTTTGACTGATTTTGGAGGAATATTTGTACGTTTGAAAAATGAACACTTTGAAACTTTTCTGCTGAAAACCACACAATGGATTCCTTTGGAAGGAAATACAAGTTACTGGTAAGTATGCTTAGAATTACTTTTCAGGGTCAGTGCTGGGCTAACAGATGCAGCCCTGGGTTCTCTCCTGATAACAGGTGAGTAAATCGGAATTCAAAGTTCGACTGATTTTCGAGGAATATCTGTGCGTTTCAAAAATGGACACTTAGAAACTTTTCTGGTGAAAACCACACAATGGATTCCTACGGAAGGAAATACAAGTTACAGGTAAGTACGCTTAGAATTACTTTCCAGGGTCAGTGCTGGGCTAAAAGATGCAGCACTGGGTTCTCTCCTGATAACAGGTGAGTAAATCGGAATTCGTAGTTCGGCTGATTTTATAGGAATATTTGTACGTTTCAAAAATGTACACTTAGAAACTTTTCTGCTGAAAACCACACAATGGATTCCTATGGAAGGAAATACAAGTTACAGGTAAGTACGCTTAGAATTACTTTTCAGGGTCAGTGCTGGGCTAACAGATGCAGCCCTGGGTTCTCTCCTGATAACAGGTGAGTAAATCGGAATTCGTAGTCCGGCTGATTTTAGAGGAATATTTGTGCGTTTCAAAAATGGACACTTAGAAACTTTTCTGATGAAGACCACACAATGGATTCCTATGGAAGGAAATACAAGTTACTGGTAAGTACGCTTAGAATTACTTTTCAGGGTCACTGCTGGGCTAAAAGATGCAGCACTGGGTTCTCTCCTGATAACAGGTGAGTAAATCGGAATTCATAGTTCGGTTGATTTTAGAGGAAAATTTGTACGTTTCAACAATGGATACTTAGAAACTTTTCTGCTGAAAACCACACAATGGATTCCTATGGAAGGAAATACAAGTTACTGGTAAGTACGCTTAGAATTACTTTTCAGGGTCGTGCTGGGCTAAAAGATGCAGCACTGGGTTCTCTCCTGATAACAGGTGAGTAAATCGGAATTCGTAGTTCCGCTGATTTTAGAGGAATATTTGTACGTTTCAAAAATGGACACTTAGAAACTTTTCTGCTGAAAACAACACAATGGATTCCTATGGAAGGAAATACAAGTTATTGGTAAGTATGCTTAGAATTACTTTTCAGGGTCAGTGCTGGGCTAACAGATGCAGCCCTGGGTTCTCCCCTGATAACAGGTGAGTAAATCGGAATTCATAGTTCGGCTGATTTTAGAGGAATATTTTTGTGCGTTTCAAAAATGGACAATTAGAACCTTTTCTGCTGAAAACCACACAATGCATTTCTTTGGAAGGAAATACAAGTTACTGGTGAGCACGCTTAGAATTACTTTCTAGGGTCAGTGCTGGTCTTAAAGATGCAGCACTGGGTTCTCTCCTGATAACAGGTGAGTAAATCGGAATGTGTAGTTCGACTGATTTTAGAGGAATATTTGTACATTTAAAAAATGGACACTTAGAAACTTTTCTGATGAAGACCACACAATGGATTCCTATGGAAGGAAATACAAGTTACTGGTAAGTACTCTTAGAATTTCTTTCCAGGGTCAGTGCTGGGCTAAAAGATGCAGCACTGGGTTCTCTCCTGATAACGGATGAGTAAATCAGAATTCATAGTTCGACTGATTTTCGAGGAATATATGTACGTTTCAAAAATGGACAGTTAGAAACTTTTCTGGTGAAAACCACACAATGGATTCCTATGGAAGGAAATACAAGTTACTGGTAAGTACGCTTAGAATTACTTTTCAGGGTCGTGCTGGGCTAACAGATGCAGCACTGGGTTCTATCCTGATAACAGGTGAGTAAATCGGAATTCGTAGTTCGGCTGATTTTAGAGGAATATTTGTACGTTTCAAAAATGGACACTTAGAAACTTTTCTGCTGAAAACCACACTATTAATTCCTATGGAAGGAAATACAAGTTACCGGTAAGTACGCTTAGAATTACTTTTCAGGGTCAGTGCTGGGCTAAAAGATGCAGCACTGGGTTCTCTCCCGAAAACTGGTGAGTAAATCGGACTTCATAGTTTGACTGATTTTAGAGGAATATTTGTACGTTTGAAAAATGAACACTTTGAAACTTTTCTGCTGAAAACCACACAATGGATTCCTTTGGAAGGAAATACAAGTTACTGGTAAGTATGCTTAGAATTACTTTCCAGGGTCAGTGCTGGGCTAAAAGAAGCAGCACTGGGTTCTCTCCCGATAACAGGTGAGTAAATTGGAATTCATAGTTTGACTGATTTTAGAGGAATATTTGTACGTTTCAAAAATGGACACTTAGAAACTTTTCTGTTGAAAACCACACAATGGATTCCTATGGAAGGAAATACAAGTTACTGGTAAGTACGCTTAGAATTACTTTTCAGGGTCAGTGCTGGGCTAAAAGATGCAGCACTGGGTTCTCTCCTGATAACAGGTGAATAAATCGGAATTCATAGTTCGGTTGATTTTAGAGGAAAATTTGTACGTTTCAAGAATGGATACTTAGAAACTTTTCTGCTGAAAACCATACAATGGATTCCTATGGAAGGAAATACAAGTTACTGGTAAGTACGCTTAGAATTACTTTTCAGGGTCGTGCTGGGCTAAAAGATGCAGCACTGGGTTCTCTCCTGATAACAGGTGAGTAAATCGGAATTCGTAGTTCGGCTGATTTTATAGGAATATTTGTACGTTTCAAAAATGTACACTTAGAAACTTTTCTGATGAAGACCACACAATGGATTCCTATGGAAGGAAATACAAGTTACTGGTAAGTACGCTTAGAATTACTTTTCAGGGTCAGTGCTGGGCTAAAAGATGCAGCACTGGGTTCTCTCCTGATAACAGGTGAGTAAATCGGAATTCGTAGTTCCGCTGATTTTAGAGGTATATTTGTACGTTTCAAAATTGTACACTTAGAAACTTTTCTGCTGAAAACAACACAATGGATTCCTATGGAAGGAAATACAAGTTATTGGTAAGTATGCTTAGAATTACTTTTCAGGGTCAGTGCTGGGCTAACAGATGCAGCCCTGGGTTCTCTCCTGATAACAGGTGAGTAAATCGGAATTCGTAGTTCCGCTGATTTTAGAGGTATATTTGTACGTTTCAAAATTGTACACTTAGAAACTTTTCTGCTGAAAACAACACAATGGATTCCTATGGAAGGAAATACAAGTTATTGGTAAGTATGCTTAGAATTACTTTCCAGGGTCAGTGCTGGTCTTAAAGATGCAGCACTGGGTTCTCTCCTGATAACAGGTGAGTAAATCGGAATGTGTAGTTCGACTGATTTTAGAGGAATATTTGTACATTTAAAAAATGGACACTTAGAAACTTTTCTGATGAAGACCACACAATGGATTCCTATGGAAGGAAATACAAGTTACTGGTAAGTACGCTTAGAATTACTTTTCAGGGTCAGTGCTGGGCTAAAAGATGCAGCCCTTGGTTCTCTCCTGATAACAGGTGAGTAAATTGGAATTCGAAGTTCGGCTGATTTTAGAGGAATATTTATAAGTTTAAAAAATGGACACTTAGAAACTTTTCTGCTGAAAACAACACAATGGATTCCTATGGAAGGAAATACAAGTTATTGGTAAGTATGCTTAGAATTACTTTTCAGGGTCAGTGCTGGGCTAACAGATGCAGCCCTGGGTTCTCCCCTGATAACAGGTGAGTAAATCGGAATTCATAGTTCGGCTGATTTTAGAGGAATATTTTTGTGCGTTTCAAAAATGGACAATTAGAACCTTTTCTGCTGAAAACCACAGAATGCATTTCTATGGAAGGAAATACAAGTTACTGGTGAGCACGCTTAGAATTACTTTCCAGGGTCAGTGCTGGTCTTAAAGATGCAGCACTGGGTTCTCTCCTGATAACAGGTGAGTAAATCGGAATGTGTAGTTCGACTGATTTTAGAGGAATATTTGTACATTTAAAAAATGGACACTTAGAAACTTTTCTGATGAAGACCACACAATGGATTCCTATGGAAGGAAATACAAGTTACTGGTAAGTACTCTTAGAATTACTTTCCAGGGTCAGTGCTGTGCTAAAAGATGCAGCACTGGGTTCTCTCCTGATAACGGATGAGTAAATCAGAATTCATAGTTCGACTGATTTTCGAGGAATATTTGTACGTTTCAAAAATGGACAGTTAGAAACTTTTCTGGGGAAAACCACACAATGGATTCCTATGGAAGGAAATATAAGTTACTGGTAAGTACGCTTAGAATTACTTTTCAGGGTCGTGCTGGGCTAACAGATGCAGCACTGGGTTCTATCCTGATAACAGGTGAGTAAATCGGAATTCGTAGTTCGGCTGATTTTAGAGGAATATTTGTACGTTTCAAAAATGGACACTTAGAAACTTTTCTGCTGAAAACCACACAATTAATTCCTATGGAAGGAAATACAAGTTACTGGTAAGTACGCTTAGAATTACTTTTCAGGGTCAGTGCTGGGCTAAAAGATGCAGCACTGGGTTCTCTCCCGAAAACTGGTGAGTAAATCGGACTTCATAGTTTGACTGATTTTAGAGGAATATTTGTACGTTTGAAAAATGAACACTTTGAAACTTTTCTGCTGAAAACCACACAATGCATTCCTTTGGAAGGAAATACAAGTTACTGGTAAGTATGCTTAGAATTACTTTCCAGGGTCAGTGCTGGGCTAAAAGAAGCAGCACCGGGTTCTCTCCCGATAACAGGTGAGTAAATCAGAATTCGTAGTTCGGCTGATTTTAGAGGAATATTTGTATGTTTCAAAAATGTACACTTAGAAACTATTCTGCTGAAAACCACACAATGGATTCCTATGGAAGGAAATACAAGTTACTGGTAAGTACGCTTAGAATTACTTTTCAGGGTCAGTGCTGGGCTAAAAGATGCAGCCCTTGGTTCTCTCCTGATAACAGGTGAGTAAATTGGAATTCGAAGTTCGGCTGATTTTAGAGGAATATTTATAAGTTTAAAAAATGGACACTTAGAAACTTTTCTGATGGAAACCACACACTGGATTCCTATGGAAGGAAATACAAGTTACTGGTAAGCACGATTAGAATTACTTTTCAGGGTCAGTGCTGGGCTAACAGATGCAGCCCTGGGTTCTCTCCTGATAATAGGTGAGCAAATCAGAATTCGTAGTTCGGCTGATTTTAGAGGAATATTTGTATGTTTCAAAAATGGACACTTAGAAACATTTCTGCTGAAAACCCCACAATGGATTCCTAAGGAAGGAAATACAAGTTACTGGTAAGTACGCTTAGAATTACTTTTCAGGGTCAGTGCTGGGCTAAAAGATGCAGCACTGGGTTCTCTACTGATAACAGGTGAGTAAATCGGAATTCATAGTTCGGCTGATTTAAGTGGAATATGTGTACGTTTCAAAAATGGACACTTAGAAACTTTTCTGCTGAAGACCACACAATGGATTCCTATGGAATGAAATACCAGTTACTCGTAAGTACTCTTAGAATTACTTTCCAGGGTCAGTGCTGGGCTAAAAGATACAGCACTGGGTTCTCTCCTGATAACAGGTGAGTAAATCGGAATTCATAGTTCGACTGATTTTCGAGGAATATTTGTGCATTTCAAAATTGGACACTTAGAAACTTTTCTGTTGAAAACCACAAAATGGATTCCTAAGGAAGGAAATACAAGTTATTGGTAAGTACGCTTAGAATTACTTTCCAGGGTCAGTGCTGGTCTAAAAGATGCAGCACTGGGATCTCTCCTGATAACAGGTGAGTAAATCAGAATTCGTAGTTTGACTTATTTTAGAGGAATATTTGTACATTTCAAGAATGGACACTTAGAAACTTTTCTGGTGAAGACCACACAATGGATTCCTATGGAAGGAAATACAAGTTACTGGTAAGTATGCTTAGAATTACATTTCAGGGTCAGTGCTAGGCTTACAGATGCAGCCCTGGGTTCTCTCCTGATAACAGGTGAGTAAATCGGACTTCATAGTTTGACTGATTTTAGAGGAATATTTATACGTTTCAAAAATGGACACTTTGAAACTTTTCTGCTGAAACCACACAATGGATTCCTTTGGAAGGAAATACAAGTTACTGGTAAGTATGCTTAGAATTACTTTCCAGGGTCAGTGCTGGACTAAAAGAAACAGCACTGGGTTCTCTCCCGATAACAGGTGAGTAAATCGGAATTCATAGTTTGACTGATTCTCGAGGAATATTTGTACGTTTCAAAAATGGACACTTAGAACTTTTCTGTTGAAAAACACACAATGGATTCCTATGGAAGGAAATACAAGTTACTGGTAAGTACGCTTAGAATTACTTTCCAGGGTCAGTGCTGGGCTAAAAGATGCAGCACTGGGTTCTCTCCTGATAACAGGTGAGTAAATCGGAATTCATAGTTTGACTGATTCTCGAGGAATATTTGTACGTTTCAAAAATGGACACTTAGAACTTTTCTGTTGAAAAACACACAATGGATTCCTATGGAAGGAAATACAAGTTACTGGTAAGTACGCTTAGAATTACTTTCCAGGGTCAGTGCTGGGCTAAAAGATGCAGCACTGGGTTCTCTCCTGATAACAGGTGAGTAAATCGGAATTCATAGTTCGACTGATTTTCGAGGAATATTTGTACGTTTCAAAAAAGGACACTTAGAAACTTTTCTGCTGAAAACCATACAATGGATTCCTATGGAAGGAAATACAAGTTACTGGTAAGTACGCTTATTATTTCTTTTCAGGGTCGTGCTGGGCTAAAAGATGCAGCACTGGGTTCTCTCCTGATAACAGGTGAGTAAATCGGAATTTGTAGTTCGACTGATTTTAGAGGAATATTTTTACATTTCAAAAATGGACACTTAGAAACTTTTCTGGTGAAGACCACACAACGGATTCCTATGGAAGGAAATACAAGTTACTGGTAAGTACTCTTAGAATTACTTTCCAGGGTCAGTGCTGGGCTAAAAGATGCAGCACTGGGTTCTCTCCTGATAACAGGTGAGTAAATCGGAATTCATAGTTCGACTGATTTTTAAGGAATATTTGTGCGTTTCAAAAATGGACACTTAGAAACTTTTCTGTTGAAAGCCACAAAATGGATTCCTAAGGAAGGAAATACAAGTTATTGGTAAGTATGCTTAGAATTACTTTTCAGGGTCAGTGCTGGGCTAACAGATGCAGCCCTGGGTACTCCCCTGATAACAGGTGAGTAAATCGGAATTCATAGTTCGGTTGATTTTAGAGGAAAATTTGTACGTTTCAACAATGGATACTTAGAAACTTTTCTGCTGAAAACCATACAATGGATTTCTATGGAAGGAAATACAAGTTACTGGTAAGTACGTTTAGAATTACTTTCCAGGGTCAGTGCTGGTCTAAAAGATGCAGCACTGGGTTCTCTCCAGATAACAGGTGAGTAAATCGGAATTTGTAGTTCGACTGATTTTAGAGGAATATTTTTACATTTCAAAAATGGACACTTAGAAACTTTTCTGATGAAGACCACACAATGGATTCCTATGGAAGGAAATACAAGTTACTGGTAAGTACGCTTAGAATTACTTTCCAGGGTCAGTGCTGGTCTTAAAGATGCAGCACTGGGTTCTCTCCTGATAACAGGTGAGTAAATCGGAATTCAAAGTTCGACTGATTTTCGAGGAATATCAGTGCGTTTCAAAAATGGACACTTAGAAACTTTTCTGGTGAAAACCACACAATGGATTCCTACGGAAGGAAATACAAGTTACAGGTAAGTACGCTTAGAATTACTTTCCAGGGTCAGTGCTGGGCTAAAAGATGCAGCACTGGGTTCTCTCCTGATAACAGGTGAGTAAATCGGAATTCGTAGTTCGGTTGATTTTAGAGGAAAATTTGTACGTTTCAAGAATGGATACTTAGAAACTTTTCTGCTGAAAACCATACAATGGATTCCTATGGAAGGAAATACAAGTTACTGGTAAGTACGCTTAGAATTACTTTTCAGGGTCGTGCTGGGCTAAAAGATGCAGCACTGGGTTCTCTCCTGATAACAGGTGAGTAAATCGGAATTCATAGTTCGGTTGATTTTAGAGGAAAATTTGTACGTTTCAACAATGGATACTTAGAAACTTTTCTGCTGAAAACCATACAATGGATTCCTATGGAAGGAAATACAAGTTACTGGTAAGTACGCTTAGAATTACTTTTCAGGGTCGTGCTGGGCTAAAAGATGCAGCACTGTGTTCTCTCCTGATAACAGGTGAGTAAATCGGAATTCGTAGGTCCGCTGATTTTAGAGGAATATTTGTACGTTTCAAAAATGGACACTTAGAAACTTTTCTGCTGAAAACAACACAATGGATTCCTATGGAAGGAAATACAAGTGATTGGTAAGTATGCTTAGAATTACTTTTCAGGGTCAGTGCTGGGCTAACAGATGCAGCGCTGGGTTCTCCCCTGATAACAGGTGAGTAAATCGGAATTCATAGTTCGGCTGATTTTAGAGGAATATTTTTGTGCGTTTCAAAAATGGACAATTAGAACCTTTTCTGCTGAAAACCACAGAATGCATTTCTATGGAAGGAAATACAAGTTACTGGTGAGCACGCTTAGAATTACCTTCCAGGGTCAGTGCTGTTCTTAAAGATGCAGCACTGGGTTCTCTCCTGATAACAGGTGAGTAAATCGGAATGTGTAGTTCGACTGATTTTAGAGGAATATTTGTACATTTAAAAAATGGACACTTAGAAACTTTTCTGATGAAGACCACACAATGGATTCCTATGGAAGGAAATACAAGTTACTGGTAAGTACTCTTAGAATTACTTTCCATGGTCAGTGCTGGGCTAAAAGATGCAGCACTGGGTTCTCTCCTGATAACGGATGAGTAAATCAGAATTCATAGTTCGACTGATTATCGAGGAATATTTGTACGTTTCAAAAATGGACAGTTAGAAACTTTTCTGGTGAAAACCACACAATGGATTCCTATGGAAGGAAATACAAGTTACTGGTAAGTACGCTTAGAATTACTTTTCAGGGTCGTGCTGGGCTAACAGATGCAGCACTGGGTTCTATCCTGATAACAGGTGAGTAAATCGGAATTCGTAGTTCGGCTGATTTTAGAGGAATATTTGTACGTTTCAAAAATGGACACTTAGAAACTTTTCTGCTGAAAACCACACAATTAATTCCTATGGAAGGAAATACAAGTTACTGGTAAGTACGCTTAGAATTACTTTTCAGGGTCAGTGCTGGGCTAAAAGATGCAGCACTGGGTTCTCTCCCGAAAACTGGTGAGTAAATCGGACTTCATAGTTTGACTGATTTTAGAGGAATATTTGTACGTTTGAAAAATGAACACTTTGAAACTTTTCTGCTGAAAACCACACAATGGATTCCTTTGGAAGGAAATACAAGTTACTGGTAAGTATGCTTAGAATTACTTTCCAGGGTCAGTGCTGGGCTAAAAGAAGCAGCACTGGGTTCTCTCCTGATAACAGGTGAGTAAATCGAAATTCGTAGTTCCGCTGATTTTAGAGGTATATTTGTACGTTTCAGAAATGTACACTTAGAAACTTTTCTGCTGAAAACAACACAATGGATTCCTATGGAAGGAAATACAAGTTATTGGTAAGTATGCTTAGAATTACTTTTCAGGGTCAGTGCTGGGCTAACAGATGCAGCCCTGGGTTCTCCCCTGATAACAGGTGAGTAAATCGGAATTCATAGTTCGGTTGATTTTAGAGGAAAATTTGTACGTTTCAACAATGGATACTCAGAAACCTTTTTGCTGAAAACCATACAATGGATTTCTATGGAAGGAAATACAAGTTACTGGTAAGTACGCTTAGAATTACTTTCCAGGGTCAGTGCTGGTCTAAAAGATGCAGCACTGGGTTCTCTCTCGATAACAGGTGAGTAAATCGGAATTTGTAGTTCGACTGATTTTAGAGGAATATTTTTACATTTCAAAAATGGACACTTAGAAACTTTTCTGATGAAGACCACACAATGGATTCTTATGGAAGGAAATACAAGTTACTGGTAAGTACGCTTAGAATTACTTTCCAGGGTCAGTGCTGGTCTTAAAGATGCAGCACTGGGTTCTCTCCCGATAACAGGTGAGTAAATCGGAATTTGTAGTTCAACTGATTTTAGAGGAATATTTTTACATTTCAAAAATGGACACTTAGAAACTTTTCTGATGAAGACCACACAATGGATTCTTATGGAAGGAAATACAAGTTACTGGTAAGTACGCTTAGAATTACTTTCCAGGGTCAGTGCTGGTCTTAAAGATGCAGCACTGGGTTCTCTCCTGATAACAGGTGAGTAAATCGGAATTCAAAGTTCGACTGATTTTCGAGGAATATCTGTGTGTTTCGAAAATGGACACTTAGAAACTTTTCTGGTGAAAACCACACAATGGATTCCTACGGAAGGAAATACAAGTTACAGGTAAGTACGCTTAGAATTACTTTCCAGGGTCAGTGCTGGGTTAAAAGATGCAGCACTGGGTTCTCTCCTGATAACAGGTGAGTAAATCGGAATTCGTAGTTCGGCTGATTTTATAGGAATATATTTGTACGTTTCAAAAATGTACACTTAGAAACTTTTCTGCTGAAAACCACACAATGGATTCCTATGGAAGGACATACAAGTTACTGGTAAGTATGCTTAGAATTACTTTTCAGGGTCAGTGCTGGGCTAACAGATGCAGCCCTGGGTTCTCTCCTGATAACAGGTGAGTAAATCGGAATTCGTAGTCCGGCTGATTTTAGAGGAATATTTGTGCGTTTCAAAAATGGACACTTAGAAACTTTTCTGATGAAGACCACACAATGGATTCCTATGGAAGGAAATACAAGTTACAGGTAAGTACGCTTAGAATTTCTTTTCAGGGTCGTGCTGGGCTAAAAGATGCAGCAGTGGGTTCTCTCCTGATAACAGGTGAGTATATCGGAATTCGTAGTTCCGCTGATTTTAGAGGTATATTTGTACCTTTCAGAAATGTACACTTAGAAACTTTTCTGCTGAAAACAACACAATGGATTCCTATGGAAGGAAATACAAGTTATTGGTAAGTATGCTTAGAATTACTTTTCAGGGTCAGTGCTGGGCTAACAGATGCAGCCCTGGGTTCTCCTCTGATAACAGGTGAGTAAATCGGAATTCATAGTTCGGTTGATTTTAGAGGAAAATTTGTACGTTTCAACAATGGATACTCAGAAACTTTTCTGCTGAAAACCATACAATGGATTTCTATGGAAGGAAATACAAGTTACTGGTAAGTACGCTTAGAATTACTTTCCAGGGTCAGTGCTGGTCTAAAAGATGCAGCACTGGGTTCTCTCCCGATAACAGGTGAGTAAATCGGAATTTGTAGTTCGACTGATTTTAGAGGAATATTTTTACATTTCAAAAATGGACACTTAGAAACTTTTCTGATGAAGACCACACAATGGATTCTTATGGAAGGAAATACAAGTTACTGGTAAGTACGCTTAGAATTACTTTCCAGGGTCAGTGCTGGTCTTAAAGATGCAGCACTGGGTTCTCTCCCGATAACAGGTGAGTAAATCGGAATTTGTAGTTCGACTGATTTTAGAGGAATATTTTTACATTTCAAAAATGGACACTTAGAAACTTTTCTGATGAAGACCACACAATGGATTCTTATGGAAGGAAATACAAGTTACTGGTAAGTACGCTTAGAATTACTTTCCAGGGTCAGTGCTGGTCTTAAAGATGCAGCACTGGGTTCTCTCCTGATAACAGGTGAGTAAATCGGAATTCAAAGTTCGACTGATTTTCGAGGAATATCTGTGCGTTTCAAAAATGGACACTTAGAAACTTTTCTGGTGAAAACCACACAATGGATTCCTACGGAAGGAAATACAAGTTACAGGTAAGTACGCTTAGAATTACTTTTCAGGGTCAGTGCTGGGCTAAAAGATGCAGCACTGGGTTCTCTCCCGAAAACTGGTGAGTAAATCGGACTTCATAGTTTGACTGATTTTAGAGGAATATTTGTACGTTTGAAAAATGAACACTTTAAAACTTTTCTGCTGAAAACCACACAATGGATTCCTTTGGAAGGAAATACAAGTTACTGGTAAGTATGCTTAGAATTACTTTTCAGGGTCAGTGCTGGGCTAAAAGATGCAGCACTGGGTTCTCTCCCGAAAACTGGTGAGTAAATCGGACTTCATAGTTTGACTGATTTTAGAGGAATATTTGTACGTTTGAAAAATGAACACTTTGAAACTTTTCTGCTGAAAACCACACAATGGATTCCTTTGGAAGGAAATACAAGTTACTGGTAAGTATGCTTAGAATTACTTTCCAGGGTCAGTGCTGGGCTAAAAGAAGCAGCACTGGGTTCTCTCCTGATAACAGGTGAGTAAATCGGAATTCGTAGTTCCGCTGATTTTAGAGGTATATTTGTACGTTTCAGAAATGTACACTTAGAAACTTTTCTGCTGAAAACAACACAATGGATTCCTATGGAAGGAAATACAAGTTATTGGTAAGTATGCTTAGAATTACTTTTCAGGGTCAGTGCTGGGCTAACAGATGCAGCCCTGGGTTCTCCCCTGATGACAGGTGAGTAAATCGGAATTCATAGTTCGGTTGATTTTAGAGGAAAATTTGTACGTTTCAACAATGGATACTCAGAAACCTTTTTGCTGAAAACCATACAATGGATTTCTATGGAAGGAAATACAAGTTACTGGTAAGTACGCTTAGAATTACTTTCCAGGGTCAGTGCTGGTCTAAAAGATGCAGCACTGGGTTCTCTCTCGATAACAGGTGAGTAAATCGGAATTTGTAGTTCGACTGATTTTAGAGGAATATTTTTACATTTCAAAAATGGACACTTAGAAACTTTTCTGATGAAGACCACACAATGGATTCTTATGGAAGGAAATACAAGTTACTGGTAAGTACGCTTAGAATTACTTTCCAGGGTCAGTGCTGGTCTTAAAGATGCAGCACTGGGTTCTCTCCCGATAACAGGTGAGTAAATCGGAATTTGTAGTTCGACTGATTTTAGAGGAATATTTTTACATTTCAAAAATGGACACTTAGAAACTTTTCTGATGAAGACCACACAATGGATTCTTATGGAAGGAAATACAAGTTACTGGTAAGTACGCTTAGAATTACTTTCCAGGGTCAGTGCTGGTCTTAAAGATGCAGCACTGGGTTCTCTCCTGATAACAGGTGAGTAAATCGGAATTCAAAGTTCGACTGATTTTCGAGGAATATCTGTGCGTTTCAAAAATGGACACTTAGAAACTTTTCTGGTGAAAACCACACAATGGATTCCTACGGAAGGAAATACAAGTTACAGGTAAGTACGCTTAGAATTACTTTCCAGGGTCAGTGCTGGGTTAAAAGATGCAGCACTGGGTTCTCTCCTGATAACAGGTGAGTAAATCGGAATTCGTAGTTCGGCTGATTTTATAGGAATATTTGTACGTTTCAAAAATGTACACTTAGAAACTTTTCTGCTGAAAACCACACAATGGATTCCTATGGAAGGACATACAAGTTACTGGTAAGTACGCTTAGAATTACTTTTCAGGGTCAGTGCTGGGCTAACAGATGCAGCCCTGGGTTCTCTCCTGATAACAGGTGAGTAAATCGGAATTCGTAGTCCGGCTGATTTTAGAGGAATATTTGTGCGTTTCAAAAATGGACACTTAGAAACTTTTCTGATGAAGACCACACAATGGATTCCTATGGAAGGAAATACAAGTTACAGGTAAGTACGCTTAGAATTTCTTTTCAGGGTCGTGCTGGGCTAAAAGATGCAGCAGTGGGTTCTCTCCTGATAACAGGTGAGTATATCGGAATTCGTAGTTCCGCTGATTTTAGAGGTATATTTGTACCTTTCAGAAATGTACACTTAGAAACTTTTCTGCTGAAAACAACACAATGGATTCCTATGGAAGGAAATACAAGTTATTGGTAAGTATGCTTAGAATTACTTTTCAGGGTCAGTGCTGGGCTAACAGATGCAGCCCTGGGTTCTCCTCTGATAACAGGTGAGTAAATCGGAATTCATAGTTCGGTTGATTTTAGAGGAAAATTTGTACGTTTCAACAATGGATACTCAGAAACTTTTCTGCTGAAAACCATACAATGGATTTCTATGGAAGGAAATACAAGTTACTGGTAAGTACGCTTAGAATTACTTTCCAGGGTCAGTGCTGGTCTAAACGATGCAGCACTGGGTTCTCTCCCGATAACAGGTGAGTAAATCGGAATTTGTAGTTCGACTGATTTTAGAGGAATATTTTTACATTTCAAAAATGGACACTTAGAAACTTTTCTGATGAAGACCACACAATGGATTCTTATGGAAGGAAATACAAGTTACTGGTAAGTACGCTTAGAATTACTTTCCAGGGTCAGTGCTGGTCTTAAAGATGCAGCACTGGGTTCTCTCCCGATAACAGGTGAGTAAATCGGTATTTGTAGTTCGACTGATTTTAGAGGAATATTTTTACATTTCAAAAATGGACACTTAGAAACTTTTCTGATGAAGACCACACAATGGATTCTTATGGAAGGAAATACAAGTTACTGGTAAGTACGCTTAGAATTACTTTCCAGGGTCAGTGCTGGTCTTAAAGATGCAGCACTGGGTTCTCTCCTGATAACAGGTGAGTAAATCGGAATTCAAAGTTCGACTGATTTTCGAGGAATATCTGTGCGTTTCAAAAATGGACACTTAGAAACTTTTCTGGTGAAAACCACACAATGGATTCCTACGGAAGGAAATACAAGTTACAGGTAAGTACGCTTAGAATTACTTTCCAGGGTCAGTGCTGGGTTAAAAGATGCAGCACTGGGTTCTCTCCTGATAACAGGTGAGTAAATCGGAATTCAAAGTTCGACTGATTTTCGAGGAATATCTGTGCGTTTCAAAAATGGACACTTAGAAACTTTTCTGGTGAAAACCACACAATGGATTCCTACGGAAGGAAATACAAGTTACAGGTAAGTACGCTTAGAATTACTTTCCAGGGTCAGTGCTGGGTTAAAAGATGCAGCCCTGGGTTCTCTCCTGATAACAGGTGAGTAAATCGGAATTCGTAGTCCGGCTGATTTTAGAGGAATATTTGTGCGTTTCAAAAATGGACACTTTGAAACTTTTCTGATGAAGACCACACAATGGATTCCTATGGAAGGAAATACAAGTTACTGGTAAGTACGCTTAGAATTACTTTTCAGGGTCGTGCTGGGCTAAAAGATGCAGCACTGGGTTCTCTCCTGATAACAGGTGAGTAAATCGGAATTCGTAGTTCCGCTGATTTTAGAGGTATATTTGTACGTTTCAAAAATGTACACTTAGAAACTTTTCTGCTGAAAACAACACAATGGATTCCTATGGAAGGAAATACAAGTTATTGGTAAGTATGCTTAGAATTACTTTTCAGGGTCAGTGCTGGGCTAACAGATGCAGCCCTGGGTTCTCCCCTGATAACAGGTGAGTAGATCGGACTTCATAGTTCAGCTGATTTTAGAGGAATATTTTTGTACGTATAAAAAATGGACAATAAGAACCTTTTCTGCTGAAAACCACAGAATGCATTTCTATGGAAGGAAATACAAGTTACTGGTGAGCACGCTTAGAATTACTTTCCAGGGTCAGTGCTGGTCTTAAAGATGCAGCACTGGGTTCTCTCCTGATAACAGGTGAGTAAATCGGAATGTGTAGTTCGACTTATTTTAGAGGAATATTTGTACATTTAAAAAATGGACACTTAGAAACTTTTCTGATGAAGACCACACAATGGATTCCTATGGAAGGAAATACAAGTTACTGGTAAGTACTCTTAGAATTACTTTCCAGTGTCAGTGCTGGGCTAAAAGATGCAGCACTGGGTTCTCTCCTGATAACGGATGAGTAAATCAGAATTCATAGTTCGACTGATTTTCGAGGAATATTTGTACGTTTCAAAAATGGACAGTTAGAAACTTTTCTGGTGAAAACCACACAATGGATTCCTATGGAAGGAAATACAAGTTACTGGTAAGTACGCTTAGAATTACTTTTCAGGGTCGTGCTGGGCTAACAGATGCAGCACTGGGTTCTATCCTGATAACAGGTGAGTAAATCGGAATTCGTAGTTCGGCTGATTTTAGAGGAATATTTGTACATTTTAAAAATGGACACTTAGAATCTTTTCTGCTGAAAACCACACAATGAATTCCTATGGAAGGAAATACAAGTTACTGGTAAGTACGCTTAGAATTACTTTACAGGGTCAGTGCTGGGCTAAAAGATGCAGCACTGGGTTCTCTCCCGAAAACTGGTGAGTAAATCGGACTTCATAGTTTGACTGATTTTAGAGGAATATTTGTACGTTTGAAAAATGAACACTTTGAAACTTTTCTGCTGAAAACCACACAATGGATTCCTTTGGAAGGAAATACAAGTTACTGGTAAGTATGCTTAGAATTACTTTCCAGGGTCAGTGCTGGGCTAAAAGAAGCAGCACTGGGTTCTCTCCCGATAACAGGTGAGTAAATTGGAATTCATAGTTTGACTGATTTTAGAGGAATATTTGTACGTTTCAAAAATGGACACTTAGAAACTTTTCTGTTGAAAACCACAAAATGGATTCCTATGAAGGAAATACAAGTTACTGGTAAGTACGCTTAGAATTACTTTCCAGGGTCAGTGCTGGGCTAAAAGATGCAGCACTGGGTTCTCTCCTGATAACAGGTGAGTAAATCGGAATTCATAGTTCGACTGATTTTCGAGGAATATTTGTACGTTTCAAAAAAGGACAGTTAGAAACTTTTATGGTGAAAACCACACAATGGATTCCTATGGCAGGAAATACAAGTTACTGGTAAGTACGCTTAGAATTACTTTTCAGGGTCAGTGCTGGGCTAAAAGATGCAGCACTGGGTTCTCTCCTGATAACAGGTGAGTAAATCGGAATTCATAGTTTGGTTGATTTTAGAGGAAAATTTGTACGTTTCAACAATGGATACTTGAAACTTTTCTGCTGAAAACCATACAATGGATTCCTATGGAAGGAAATACAAGTTACTGGTAAGTACGCTTAGAATTTCTTTTCAGGGTCGTGCTGGGCTAAAAGATGCAGCAGTGGGTTCTCTCCTGATAACAGGTGAGTAAATCGGAATTCGTAGTTCCGCTGATTTTAGTGGTATATTTGTACGTTTTAGAAATGTACACTTAGAAACTTTTCTGCTGAAACCAACACAATGGATTCCTATGGAAGGAAATACAAGTTACTGGTAAGTACACTTAGAATTACTTTCCAGGGTCAGTGCTGGTCTTAAAGATGCAGCACTGGGTTCTCTCCTGATAACAGGTGAGTAAATCGGAATTCAAAGTTCGACTGATTTTCGAGGAATATCTGTGCGTTTAAAAAATGGACACTTAGAAACTTTTCTGGTGAAAACCACACAATGGATTCCTACGGAAGGAAATACAAGTTACAGGTAAGTACGCTTAGAATTGCTTTCCAGGGTCAGTGCTGGGCTAAAAGATGCAGCACTGGGTTCTCTCCTGATAACAGGTGAGTAAATCGGAATTCGTAGTTCGGCTGATTTTATAGGAATATTTGTACGGTTCAAAAATGTACACTTAGAAACTTTTCTGCTGAAAACCACACAATGGATTCCTATGGAAGGAAATACAAGTTACTGGTAAGTACGCTTAGAATTACTTTTCAGGGTCAGTGCTGGGCTAACAGATGCAGCCCTGGGTTCTCTCCTGATAACAGGTGAGTAAATCGGAATTCGTAGTCCGGCTGATTTTAGAGGAATATTTGTGCATTTCAAAAATGGACACTTAGAAACTTTTCTGATGAAGACAACACAATGGATTCCTATGGAAGGAAATACAAGTTACTGGTAAGTACGCTTAGAATTACTTTTCAGGGTCAGTGCTGGGCTAAAAGATGCAGCACTGGGTTCTCTCCTGATAACAGGTGAGTAAATCGGAATTCGTAGTTCGGTTGATTTTAGAGGAAAATTTGTACGTTTCAACAATGGATACTTAGAAACTTTTCTGCTGAAAACCATACAATGGATTCCTATGGAAGGAAATACAAGTTACTGGTAAGTACGCTTAGAATTACTTTTCAGGGTCGTGCAGGGCTAAAAGATGCAGCACTGGGTTCTCTCCTGATAACAGGTGAGTAAATCGGAATTCGTAGTTCCGCTGATTTTAGAGGTATATTTGTACGTTTCAAAAATGTACACTAGAAACTTTTCTGCTAAAAACAACACAATGGATTCCTATGGAAGGAAATACAAGTTATTGGTAAGTATGCTTAGAATTACTTTTCAGGGTCAGTGCTGGGCTAACAGATGCAGCCCTGGGTTCTCCCCTGATAACAGGTGAGTAAATCGGAATTCATAGTTCAGCTGATTTTAGAGGAATATTTTTGTGCGTTTCAAAAATGGACAATTAGAACCTTTTCTGCTGAAAACCACAGAATGCATTTCTATGGAAGGAAATACAAGTTACTGGTGAGCACGCTTAGAATTACTTTCCAGGGTCAGTGCTGGTCTTAAAGATGCAGCACTGGGTTCTCTCCTGATAACAGGTGAGTAAATCGGAATGTGTAGTTCGACTGATTTTAGAGGAATATTTGTACATTTAAAAAATGGACACTTAGAAACTTTTCTGATGAAGACCACACAATGGATTCCTATGGAAGGAAATACAAGTTACTGGTAAGTACTCTTAGAATTACTTTCCAGGGTCAGTGCTGGGCTAAAAGATGCAGCACTGGGTTCTCTCCTGATAACGGATGAGTAAATCAGAATTCATAGTTCGACTGATTTTCGAGGAATATTTGTACGTTTCAAAAATGGACTGTTAGAAACTTTTCTGGTGAAAACCACACAATGGATTCCTATGGAAGGAAATACAAGTTACTGGTAAGTACGCTTAGAATTACTTTTCAGGGTCATGCTGGGCTAACAGATGCAGCACTGGGTTCTATCCTGATAACAGGTGAGTAAATCGAAATTCGTAGTTCGGCTGATTTTAGAGGAATATTTGTACGTTTCAAAAATGGACACTTAGAAACTTTTCTGCTGAAAACCACACAATTAATTCCTATGGAAGGAAATACAAGTTACTGGTAAGTACGCTTAGAATTACTTTCCAGGGTCAGTGCTGGGCTAAAAGATGCAGCACTGGGTTCTCTCCTGATAACAGGTGAGTAAATCGGAATTAATAGTTCGGCTGATTTTAGAGGAATATTTATACGTTTCAAAAATGGACACAGAAACTTTTCTGGTGAAAACCACACAATGGATTCCTATGGAAGGAAATACAAGTTACTGGTAAGTACGCTTAGAATTACTTTTCAGGGTCATGCTGGGCTAACAGATGCAGCACTGGGTTCTATCCTGATAACAGGTGAGTAAATCGAAATTCGTAGTTCGGCTGATTTTAGAGGAATATTTGTACGTTTCAAAAATGGACACTTAGAAACTTTTCTGCTGAAAACCACACAATTAATTCCTATGGAAGGAAATACAAGTTACTGGTAAGTACGCTTAGAATTACTTTCCAGGGTCAGTGCTGGGCTAAAAGATGCAGCACTGGGTTCTCTCCTGATAACAGGTGAGTAAATCGGAATTCATAGTTCGACTGATTTTCGAGAAATATTTGTACGTTTCAAAAAAGGACAGTTAGAAACTTTTATGGTGAAAACCACACAATGGATTCCTATGGCAGGAAATACAAGTTACTGGTAAGTACGCTTAGAATTACTTTTCAGGGTCAGTGCTGGGCTAAAAGATGCAGCACTGGGTTCTCTCCTGATAACAGGTGAGTAAATCGGAATTCATAGTTTGGTTGATTTTAGAGGAAAATTTGTACGTTTCAACAATGGATACTTGAAACTTTTCTGCTGAAAACCATACAATGGATTCCTATGGAAGGAAATACAAGTTACTGGTAAGTACGCTTATAATTTCTTTTCAGGGTCGTGCTGGGCTAAAAGATGCAGCAGTGGGTTCTCTCCTGATAACAGGTGAGTAAATCGGAATTCGTAGTTCCGCTGATTTTAGAGGTATATTTGTACGTTTCAGAAATGTACACTTAGAAACTTTTCTGCTGAAAACAACACAATGGATTCCTATGGAAGGAAATACAAGTTACTGGTAAGTACGCTTAGAATTACTTTCCAGGGTCAGTGCTGGTCTTAAAGATGCAGCACTGGGTTCTCTCCTGATAACAGGTGAGTAAATCGGAATTCAAAGTTCGACTGATTTTCGAGGAATATCTGTGCGTTTCAAAAATGGACACTTAGAAACTTTTCTGGTGAAAACCACACAATGGATTCCTACGGAAGGAAATACAAGTTACAGGTAAGTACGCTTAGAATTACTTTCCAGGGTCAGTGCTGGGCTAAAAGATGCAGCACTGGGTTCTCTCCTGATAACAGGTGAGTAAATCGGAATTCGTAGTTCGGCTGATTTTATAGGAATATTTGTACGTTTCAAAAATGTACACTTAGAAACTTTTCTGCTGAAAACCACACAATGGATTCCTATGGAAGGAAATACAAGTTACTGGTAAGTACGCTTAGAATTACTTTTCAGGGTCAGTGCTGGGCTAACAGATGCAGCCCTGGGTTCTCTCCTGATAACAGGTGAGTAAATCGGAATTCGTAGTCCGGCTGATTTTAGAGGAATATTTGTGCATTTCAAAAATGGACACTTAGAAACTTTTCTGATGAAGACCACACAATGGATTCCTATGGAAGGAAATACAAGTTACTGGTAAGTACGCTTAGAATTACTTTTCAGGGTCAGTGCTGGGCTAAAAGATGCAGCACTGGGTTCTCTCCTGATAACAGGTGAGTAAATCGGAATTCATAGTTCGGTTGATTTTAGAGGAAAATTTGTACGTTTCAACAATGGATACTTAGAAACTTTTCTGCTGAAAACCATACAATGGATTCCTATGGAAAGAAATACAAGTTACTGGTAAGTACGCTTAGAATTACTTTTCAGGGTCGTGCTGGGCTAAAAGATGCAGCACTGGGTTCTCTCCTGATAACAGGTGAGTAAATCGGAATTCGTAGTTCCGCTGATTTTAGAGGTATATTTGTACGTTTCAAAAATGTACACTAGAAACTTTTTTGCTAAAAACAACACAATGGATTCCTATGGAGGTAAATACAAGTTATTGGTAAGTATGCTTAGAATTACTTTTCAGGGTCAGTGCTGGGCTAACAGATGCAGCCCTGGGTTCTCCCCTGATAACAGGTGAGTAAATCGGAATTCATAGTTCGGCTGATTTTAGAGGAATATTTTTGTGCGTTTCAAAAATGGACAATTAGAACCTTTTCTGCTGAAAACCACAGAATGCATTTCTATGGAAGGAAATACAAGTTACTGGTGAGCACGCTTAGAATTACTTTCCAGGGTCAGTGCTGGTCTTAAAGATGCAGCACTGGGTTCTCTCCTGATAACAGGTGAGTAAATCGGAATGTGTAGTTCGACTGATTTTAGAGGAATATTTGTACATTTAAAAAATGGACACTTAGAAACTTTTCTGATGAAGACCACACAATGGATTCCTATGGAAGGAAATACAAGTTACTGGTAAGTACTCTTAGAATTACTTTCCAGGGTCAGTGCTGGGCTAAAAGATGCAGCACTGGGTTCTCTCCTGATAACGGATGAGTAAATCAGAATTCATAGTTCGACTGATTTTCGAGGAATATTTGTACGTTTCAAAAATGGACTGTTAGAAACTTTTCTGGTGAAAACCACACAATGGATTCCTATGGAAGGAAATACAAGTTACTGGTAAGTATGCTTAGAATTACTTTTCAGGGTCGTGCTAGGCTAACAGATGCAGCACTGGGTTCTATCCTGATAACAGGTGAGTAAATCGAAATTCGTAGTTCGGCTGATTTTAGAGGAATATTTGTACGTTTCAAAAATGTACACTAGAAACTTTTCTGCTAAAAACAACACAATGGATTCCTATGGAAGGAAATACAAGTTATTGGTAAGTATGCTTAGAATTACTTTTCAGGGTCAGTGCTGGGCTAACAGATGCAGCCCTGGGTTCTCCCCTGATAACAGGTGAGTAAATCGGAATTCATAGTTCGGCTGATTTTAGAGGAATATTTTTGTGCGTTTCAAAAATGGACAATTAGAACCTTTTCTGCTGAAAACCACAGAATGCATTTCTATGGAAGGAAATACAAGTTACTGGTGAGCACGCTTAGAATTACTTTCCAGGGTCAGTGCTGGTCTTAAAGATGCAGCACTGGGTTCTCTCCTGATAACAGGTGAGTAAATCAGAATGTGTAGTTCGACTGATTTTAGAGGAATATTTGTACATTTAAAAAATGGACACTTAGAAACTTTTCTGATGAAGACCACACAATGGATTCCTATGGAAGGAAATACAAGTTACTGGTAAGTACTCTTAGAATTACTTTCCAGGGTCAGTGCTGGGCTAAAAGATGCAGCACTGGGTTCTCTCCTGATAACGGATGAGTAAATCAGAATTCATAGTTCGACTGATTTTCGAGGAATATTTGTACGTTTCAAAAATGGACTGTTAGAAACTTTTCTGGTGAAAACCACACAATGGATTCCTACGGAAGGAAATACAAGTTACTGGTAAGTACGCTTAGAATTACTTTTCAGGGTCGTGCTGGGCTAACAGATGCAGCACTGGGTTCTATCCTGATAACAGGTGAGCAAATCGAAATTCGTAGTTCGGCTGATTTTAGAGGAATATTTGTACGTTTCAAAAATGGACACTTAGAAACTTTTCTGCTGAAAACCACACAATTAATTCCTATGGAAGGAAATACAAGTTACTGGTAAGTACGCTTAGAATTACTTTTCAGGGTCAGTGCTGGGCTAAAAGATGCAGCACTGGGTTCTCTCCCGAAAACTGGTGAGTAAATCGGAATTCATAGTTCGACTGATTTTCGAGGAATATTTGTACGTTTCAAAAAAGGACAGTTAGAAACTTTTATGGTGAAAACCACACAATGGATTCCTATGGCAGGAAATACAAGTTACTGGTAAGTACGCTTAGAATTACTTTTCAGGGTCAGTGCTGGGCTAAAAGATGCAGCACTGGGTTCTCTCCTGATAACAGGTGAGTAAATCGGAATTCATAGTTTGGTTGATTTTAGAGGAAAATTTGTACGTTTCAACAATGGATACTTGAAACTTTTCTGCTGAAAACCATACAATGGATTCCTATGGAAGGAAATACAAGTTACTGGTAAGTACGCTTAGAATTTCTTTTCAGGGTCGTGCTGGGCTAAAAGATGCAGCAGTGGGTTCTCTCCTGATAACAGGTGAGTAAATCGGAATTCGTAGTTCCGCTGATTTTAGAGGTATATTTGTACGTTTCAGAAATGTACACTTAGAAACTTTTCTGCTGAAAACAACACAATGGATTCCTATGGAAGGAAATACAAGTTACTGGTAAGTACGCTTAGAATTACTTTCCAGGGTCAGTGCTGGTCTTAAAGATGCAGCACTGGGTTCTCTCCTGATAACAGGTGAGTAAATCGGAATTCAAAGTTCGACTGATTTTCGAGGAATATCTGTGCGTTTCAAAAATGGACACTTAGAAACTTTTCTGGTGAAAACCACACAATGGATTCCTACGGAAGGAAATACAAGTTACAGGTAAGTACGCTTAGAATTACTTTCCAGGGTCAGTGCTGGGCTAAAAGATGCAGCACTGGGTTCTCTCCTGATAACAGGTGAGTAAATCGGAATTCGTAGTTCGGCTGATTTTATAGGAATATTTGTACGTTTCAAAAATGTACACTTAGAAACTTTTCTGCTGAAAACCACACAATGGATTCCTATGGAAGGAAATACAAGTTACTGGTAAGTACGCTTAGAATTACTTTTCAGGGTCAGTGCTGGGCTAACAGATGCAGCCCTGGGTTCTCTCCTGATAACAGGTGAGTAAATCGGAATTCGTAGTCCGGCTGATTTTAGAGGAATATTTGTGCATTTCAAAAATGGACACTTAGAAACTTTTCTGATGAAGACCACACAATGGATTCCTATGGAAGGAAATACAAGTTACTGGTAAGTACGCTTAGAATTACTTTTCAGGGTCAGTGCTGGGCTAAAAGATGCAGCACTGGGTTCTCTCCTGATAACAGGTGAGTAAATCGGAATTCATAGTTCGGTTGATTTTAGAGGAAAATTTGTACGTTTCAACAATGGATACTTAGAAACTTTTCTGCTGAAAACCATGCAATGGATTCCTATGGAAGGAAATACAAGTTACTGGTAAGTACGCTTAGAATTACTTTTCAGGGTCGTGCTGGGCTAAAAGAGGCAGCACTGGGTTCTCTCCTGATAACAGGTGAGTAAATCGGAATTCGTAGTTCCGCTGATTTTAGAGGTATATTTGTACGTTTCAAAAATGTACACTAGAAACTTTTTTGCTAAAAACAACACAATGGATTCCTATGGAAGGAAATACAAGTTATTGGTAAGTATGCTTAGAATTACTTTTCAGGGTCAGTGCTGGGCTAACAGATGCAGCCCTGGGTTCTCCCCTGATAACAGGTGAGTAAATCGGAATTCATAGTTCGGCTGATTTTAGAGGAATATTTTTGTGCGTTTCAAAAATGGACAATTAGAACCTTTTCTGCTGAAAACCACAGAATGCATTTCTATGGAAGGAAATACAAGTTACTGGTGAGCACGCTTAGAATTACTTTCCAGGGTCAGTGCTGGTCTTAAAGATGCAGCACTGGGTTCTCTCCTGATAACAGGTGAGTAAATCGGAATGTGTAGTTCGACTGATTTTAGAGGAATATTTGTACATTTAAAAAATGGACACTTAGAAACTTTTCTGATGAAGACCACACAATGGATTCCTATGGAAGGAAATACAAGTTACTGGTAAGTACTCTTAGAATTACTTTCCAGGGTCAGTGCTGGGCTAAAAGATGCAGCACTGGGTTCTCTCCTGATAACGGATGAGTAAATCAGAATTCATAGTTCGACTGATTTTCGAGGAATATTTGTACGTTTCAAAAATGGACTGTTAGAAACTTTTCTGGTGAAAACCACACAATGGATTCCTATGGAAGGAAATACAAGTTACTGGTAAGTATGCTTAGAATTACTTTTCTGGGTCGTGCTAGGCTAACAGATGCAGCACTGGGTTCTATCCTGATAACAGGTGAGTAAATCGAAATTCGTAGTTCGGCTGATTTTAGAGGAATATTTGTACGTTTCAAAAATGTACACTAGAAACTTTTCTGCTAAAAACAACACAATGGATTCCTATGGAAGGAAATACAAGTTATTGGTAAGTATGCTTAGAATTACTTTTCAGGGTCAGTGCTGGGCTAACAGATGCAGCCCTGGGTTCTCCCCTGATAACAGGTGAGTAAATCGGAATTCATAGTTCGGCTGATTTTAGAGGAATATTTTTGTGCGTTTCAAAAATGGACAATTAGAACCTTTTCTGCTGAAAACCACAGAATGCATTTCTATGGAAGGAAATACAAGTTACTGGTGAGCACGCTTAGAATTACTTTCCAGGGTCAGTGCTGGTCTTAAAGATGCAGCACTGGGTTCTCTCCTGATAACAGGTGAGTAAATTAGAATGTGTAGTTCGACTGATTTTAGAGGAATATTTGTACATTTAAAAAATGGACACTTAGAAACTTTTCTGATGAAGACCACACAATGGATTCCTATGGAAGGAAATACAAGTTACTGGTAAGTACTCTTAGAATTACTTTCCAGGGTCAGTGCTGGGCTAAAAGATGCAGCACTGGGTTCTCTCCTGATAACGGATGAGTAAATCAGAATTCATAGTTCGACTGATTTTAGAGGAATATTTGAACGTTTGAAAAATGAACACTTTGAAACTTTTCTGCTGAAAACCACACAATGGATTCCTTTGGAAGGAAATACAAGTTACTGGTAAGTATGCTTAGAATTACTTTCCAGGGTCAGTGCTGGGCTAAAAGAAGCAGCACTGGGTTCTCTCCCGATAACAGGTGAGTAAATTGGAATTCATAGTTTGACTGATTTTAGAGGAATATTTGTACGTTTCAAAAATGGACACTTAGAAACTTTTCTGTTGAAAACGACACAATGAATTCCTATGGGAGGAAATACAAGTTACTGGTAAGTACGCTTAGAATTACTTTACAGGGTCAATGCTGGGCTAAAAGATGCAGCACTGGGTTCTCTCCCGAAAACTGGTGAGTAAATCGGACTTCATAGTTTGACTGATTTTAGAGGAATATTTGTACGTTTGAAAAATGAACACTTTGAAACTTTTCTGCTGAAAACCACACAATGGATTCCTTTGGAAGGAAATACAAGTTACTGGTAAGTATGCTTAGAATTACTTTCCAGGGTCAGTGCTGGGCTAAAAGAAGCAGCACTGGGTTCTCTCCCGATAACAGGTGAGTAAATTGGAATTCATAGTTTGACTGATTTTAGAGGAATATTTGTACGTTTCAAAAATGGACACTTAGAAACTTTTCTGTTGAAAACCACAAAATGGATTCCTATGGAAGGAAATACAAGTTACTGGTAAGTACGCTTAGAATTACTTTCCAGGGTCAGTGCTGGGCTAAAAGATGCAGCACTGGGTTCTCTCCTGATAACAGGTGAGTAAATCGGAATTCATAGTTCGACTGATTTTCGAGGAATATTTGTACGTTTCAAAAAAGGACAGTTAGAAACTTTTATGGTGAAAACCACACAATGGATTCCTATGGCAGGAAATACAAGTTACTGGTATGTACGCTTAGAATTACTTTTCAGGGTCAGTACTGGGCTAAAAGATGCAGCACTGGGTTCTCTCCTGATAACAGGTGAGTAAATCGGAATTCATAGTTTGGTTGATTTTAGAGGAAAATTTGTACGTTTCAACAATGGATACTTGAAACTTTTCTGCTGAAAACCATACAATGGATTCCTATGGAAGGAAATACAAGTTACTGGTAAGTACGCTTAGAATTTCTTTTCAGGGTCGTGCTGGGCTAAAAGATGCAGCAGTGGGTTCTCTCCTGATAACAGGTGAGTAAATCGGAATTCGTAGTTCCGCTGATTTTAGAGGTATATTTGTACGTTTCAGAAATGTACACTTAGAAACTTTTCTGCTGAAAACAACACAATGGATTCCTATGGAAGGAAATACAAGTTACTGGTAAGTACGCTTAGAATTACTTTCCAGGGTCAGTGCTGGTCTTAAAGATGCAGCACTGGGTTCTCTCCTGATAACAGGTGAGTAAATCGGAATTCAAAGTTCGACTGATTTTCGAGGAATATCTGTGCGTTTCAAAAATGGACACTTAGAAACTTTTCTGGTGAAAACCACACAATGGATTCCTACGGAAGGAAATACAAGTTACAGGTAAGTACGCTTAGAATTACTTTCCAGGGTCAGTGCTGGGCTAAAAGATGCAGCACCGGGTTCTCTCCTGATAACAGGTGAGTAAATCGGAATTCGTAGTTCGGCTGATTTTATAGGAATATTTGTACGTTTCAAAAATGTACACTTAGAAACTTTTCTGCTGAAAACCACACAATGGATTCCTATGGAAGGAAATACAAGTTACTGGTAAGTACGCTTAGAATTACTTTTCAGGGTCAGTGCTGGGCTAAAAGATGCAGCACTGGGTTCTCTCCTGATAACAGGTGAGTAAATCGGAATTCATAGTTCGGTTGATTTTAGAGGAAAATTTGTACGTTTCAACAATGGATACTTAGAAACTTTTCTGCTGAAAACCATACAATGGATTCCTATGGAAGGAAATACAAGTTACTGGTAAGTACGCTTAGAATTACTTTTCAGGGTCGTGCTGGGCTAAAAGATGCAGCACTGGGTTCTCTCCTGATAACAGGTGAGTAAATCGGAATTCATAGTTCCGCTGATTTTAGAGGTATATTTGTACGTTTCAAAAATGTACACTAGAAACTTTTCTGCTAAAAACAACACAATGGATTCCTAAGGAAGGAAATACAAGTTATTGGTAAGTATGCTCAGAATTACTTTTCAGGGTCAGTGCTGGGCTAACAGATGCAGCCTGGGTTCTCCCCTGATAACAGGTGAGTAAATCGGAATTCATAGTTCGGCTGATTTTAGAGGAATATTTTTGTGCGTTTCAAAAATGGACAATTAGAACCTTTTCTGCTGAAAACCACAGAATGCATTTCTATGGAAGGAAATACAAGTTACTGGTGAGCACGCTTAGAATTACTTTCCAGGGTCAGTGCTGGTCTTAAAGATGCAGCACTGGGTTCTCTCCTGATAACAGGTGAGTAAATCGGAATGTGTAGTTCGACTGATTTTAGAGGAATATTTGTACATTTAAAAAATGGACACTTAGAAACTTTTCTGATGAAGACCACACAATGGATTCCTATGGAAGGAAATACAAGTTACTGGTAAGTACTCTTAGAATTACTTTCCAGGGTCAGTGCTGGGCTAAAAGATGCAGCACTGGGTTCTCTCCTGATAACGGATGAGTAAATCAGAATTCATAGTTCGACTGATTTTCGAGGAATATTTGTACGTTTCAAAAATGGACTGTTAGAAACTTTTCTGGTGAAAACCACACAATGGATTCCTATGGAAGGAAATACAAGTTACTGGTAAGTACGCTTAGAATTACTTTTCAGGGTCGTGCTGGGCTAACAGATGCAGCACTGGGTTCTATCCTGATAACAGGTGAGTAAATCGAAATTCGTAGTTCGACTGATTTTAGAGGAATATTTGTACGTTTCAAAAATGGACACTTAGAAACTTTTCTGCTGAAAACCACACAATTAATTCCCATGGAAGGAAATACAAGTTACTGGTAAGTACGCTTAGAATTACTTTTCAGGGTCAGTGCTGGGCTAAAAGATGCAGCACTGGGTTCTCTCCCGAAAACTGGTGAGTAAATCGGACTTCATAGTTTGACTGATTTTAGAGGAATATTTGTACGTTTGAAAAATGAACACTTTGAAACTTTTCTGCTGAAAACCACACAATGGATTCCTTTGGAAGGAAATACAAGTTACTGGTAAGTATGCTTAGAATTACTTTCCAGGGTCAGTGCTGGGCTAAAAGAAGCAGCACTGGGTTCTCTCCCGATAACAGGTGAGTAAATTGGAATTCATAGTTTGACTGATTTTAAAGGAATATTTGTACGTTTCAAAAATGGACACTTAGAAACTTTTCTGTTGAAAACCACACAATGGATTCCTATGGAAGGAAATACAAGTTACTGGTAAGTACGCTTAGAATTACTTTCCAGGGTCAGTGCTGGGCTAAAAGATGCAGCACTGGGTTCTCTCCTGATAACAGGTGAGTAAATCGGAATTCATAGTTCGACTGATTTTCGAGGAATATTTGTACCTTTCAAAAAAGGACAGTTAGAAACTTTTATGGTGAAAACCACACAATGGATTCCTATGGCAGGAAATACAAGTTACTGGTAAGTACGCTTAGAATTACTTTTCAGGGTCAGTGCTGGGCTAAAAGATGCAGCACTGGGTTCTCTCCTGATAACAGGTGAGTAAATCGGAATTCAAAGTTCGACTGATTTTCGAGGAATATCTGTGCGTTTCAAAAATGGACACTTAGAAACTTTTCTGGTGAAAACCACACAATGGATTCCTACGGAAGGAAATACAAGTTACAGGTAAGTACGCTTAGAATTACTTTCCAGGGTCAGTGCTGGGCTAAAAGATGCAGCACTGGGTTCTCTCCTGATAACAGGTGAGTAAATCGGATTTCGTAGTTCGGCTGATTTTATAGGAATATTTGTACGTTTCAAAAATGTACACTTAGAAACTTTTCTGCTGAAAACCACACAATGGATTCCTATGGAAGGAAATACAAGTTACTGGTAAGTACGCTTAGAATTACTTTTCAGGGTCAGTGCTGGGCTAACAGATGCAGCCCTGGGTTCTCTCCTGATAACAGGTGAGTAAATCGGAATTCGTAGTCCGGCTGATTTTAGAGGAATATTTGTGCGTTTCAAAAATGGACACTAAGAAACTTTTCTGATGAAGACCACACAATGGATTCCTATGGAAGAAAATACAAGTTACTTGTAAGTACGCTTAGAATTACTTTTCAGGGTCAGTGCTGGGCTAAAAGATGCAGCACTGGGTTCTCTCCTGATAACAGGTGAGTAAATCGGAATTCATAGTTCGGTTGATTTTAGAGGAAAATTTGTACGTTTCAACAATGGATACTTAGAAACTTTTCTGCTGAAAACCATACAATGGATTCCTATGGAAGGGAATACAAGTTACTGGTAAGTACGCTTAGAATTACTTTTCAGGGTCGTGCTGGGCTAAAAGATGCAGCACTGCGTTCTCTCCTGATAACAGGTGAGTAAATCAGAATTCGTAGTTCCGCTGATTTTAGAGGTATATTTGTACGTTTCAAAAATGTACACTTAGAAACTTTTCTGCTGAAAACAACACAATGGATTCCTATGGAAGGAAATACAAGTTATTGGTAAGTATGCTCAGAATTACTTTTCAGGGTCAGTGCTGGGCTAACAGATGCAGCCCTGGGTTCTCCCCTGATAACAGGTGAGTAAATCGGAATTCATAGTTCGGCTGATTTTAGAGGAATATTTTTGTGCGTTTCAAAAATGGACAATTAGAACCTTTTCTGCTGAAAACCACAGAATGCATTTCTATGGAAGGAAATACAAGTTACTGGTGAGCACGCTTAGAATTACTTTCCAGGGTCAGTGCTGGTCTTAAAGATGCAGCACTGGGTTCTCTCCTGATAACAGGTGAGTAAATCGGAATGTGTAGTTCGACTGATTTTAGAGGAATATTTGTACATTTAAAAAATGGACACTTAGAAACTTTTCTGATGAAGACCACACAATGGATTCCTATGGAAGGAAATACAAGTTACTGGTAAGTACTCTTAGAATTACTTTCCAGGGTCAGTGCTGGGCTAAAAGAAGCAGCACTGGGTTTTCTCCTGATAACAGATGAGTAAATCAGAATTCATAGTTCGACTGATTTTCGAGGAATATTTGTACGTTTCAAAAATGGACAGTTAGAAACTTTTCTGGTGAAAACCACACAATGGATTCCTATGGAAGGAAATACAAGTTACTGGTAAGTACGCTTAGAATTACTTTTCAGGGTCGTGCTGGGCTAACAGATGCAGCACTGGGTTCTATCCTGATAACAGGTGAGTAAATCGGAATTCGCAGTTCGGCTGATTTTAGAGGAATATTTGTACGTTTCAAAAATGGACACTTAGAAACTTTTCTGCTGAAAACCACACAATGAATTCCTATGGAAGGAAATACAAGTTACTGGTGAGCACGCTTAGAATTACTTTACAGGGTCAGTGCTGGGCTAAAAGATGCAGCACTGGGTTCTCTCCCGAAAACTGGTGAGTAAATCGGACTTCATAGTTTGACTGATTTTAGAGGAATATTTGTACGTTTGAAAAATGAACACTTTGAAACTTTTCTGCTGAAAACCACACAATGGATTCCTTTGGAAGGAAATACAAGTTACTGGTAAGTATGCTTAGAATTACTTTCCAGGGTCAGTGCTGGGCTAAAAGAAGCAGCACTGGGTTCTCTCCCGATAACAGGTGAGTAAATTGGAATTCATAGTTTGACTGATTTTAGAGGAATATTTGTACGTTTCAAAACTGGACACTTAGAAACTTTTCTGTTGAAAACCACACAATGGATTCCTATGGAAGGAAATACAAGTTACTGGTAAGTACTCTTAGAATTACTTTCCAGGGTCAGTGCTGGGCTAAAAGATGCAGCACTGGGTTCTCTCCTGATAACGGATGAGTAAATCAGAATTCATAGTTCGACTGATTTTCGAGGAATATTTGTACGTTTCAAAAATGGACAGTTAGAAACTTTTCTGGTGAAAACCACACAATGGATTCCTATGGCAGGAAATACAAGTTACTGGTAAGTACGCTTAGAATTACTTTTCAGGGTCAGTGCTGGGCTAAAAGATGCAGCAGTGGGTTCTCTCCTGATAACAGGTGAGTAAATCGGAATTCGTAGTTCCGCTGATTTTAGAGGTATATTTGTACGTTTCAGAAATGTACACTTAGAAACTTTTCTGCTGAAAACAACACAATGGATTCCTATGGAAGGAAATACAAGTTATTGGTAAGTATGCTTAGAATTACTTTTCAGGGTCAGTGCTGGGCTAACAGATGCAGCCCTGGGTTCTCCCCTGATAACAGGTGAGTAAATCGGAATTCATAGTTCGGTTGATTTTAGAGGAAAATTTGTACGTTTCAACAATGGATACTCAGAAACTTTTCTGCTGAAAACCATACAATGGATTTCTATGGAAGGAAATACAAGTTACTGGTAAGTACGCTTAGAATTACTTTCCAGGGTCAGTGCTAGTCTAAAAGATGCAGCACTGGGTTCTCTCCCGATAACAGGTGAGTAAATCGGAATTTGTAGTTCGACTGATTTTAGAGGAATATTTTTACATTTCAAAAATGGACACTTAGAAACTTTTCTGATGAAGACCACACAATGGATTCTTATGGAAGGAAATACAAGTAACTGGTAAGTATGCTTAGAATTACTTTCCAGGGTCAGTGCTGGTCTTAAAGATGCAGCACTGGGTTCTCTCCTGATAACAGGTGAGTAAATCGGAATTCAAAGTTCGACTGATTTTCGAGGAATATCTGTGCGTTTCAAAAATGGACACTTAGAAACTTTTCTGGTGAAAACCACACAATGGATTCCTACGGAAGGAAATACAAGTTACAGGTAAGTACGCTTAGAATTACTTTCCAGGGTCAGTGCTGGGCTAAAAGATGCAGCACTGGGTTCTCTCCTGATAACAGGTGAGTAAATCGGAATTCGTAGTTCGGCTGATTTTATAGGAATATTTGTACGTTTCAAAAATGTACACTTAGAAACTTTTCTGCTGAAAACCACACAATGGATTCCTAAGGAAGGAAATACAAGTTACTGGTAAGTACGCTTAGAATTACTTTTCAGGGTCAGTGCTGGGCTAACAGATGCAGCCCTGGGTTCTCTCCTGATAACAGGTGAGTAAATCGGAATTTGTAGTCCGGCTGATTTTAGAGGAATATTTGTGCGTTTCAAAAATGGACACTTAGAAACTTTTCTGATGAAGACCACACAATGGATTCCTATGGAAGGAAATACAAGTTACTTGTAAGTACGCTTAGAATTACTTTTCAGGGTCAGTGCTGGGCTAAAAGATGCAGCACTGGGTTCTCTCCTGATAACAGGTGAGTAAATCGGAATTCATAGTTCGGTTGATTTTAGAGGAAAATTTGTACGTTTCAACAATGGATACTTAGAAACTTTTCTGCTGAAAACCATACAATGGATTCCTATGGAAGGAAATACAAGTTACTGGTAAGTACGCTTAGAATTACTTTTCAGGGTCGTGCTGGGCTAAAAGATGCAGCACTGGGTTCTCTCCTGATAACAGGTGAGTAAATCGGAATTCGTAGTTCTGCTGATTTTAGAGGTATATTTGTACGTTTCAAAAATGTACACTTAGAAACTTTTCTGCTGAAAACAACACAATGGATTCCTTTGGAAGGAAATACAAGTTATTGGTAAGTATGCTTAGAATTACTTTTCAGGGTCAGTGCTGGGCTAACAGATGCAGCCCTGGGTTCTCCCCTGATAACAGGTGAGTAAATCGGAATTCATAGTTCGGCTGATTTTAGAGGAATATTTTTGTGCGTTTCAAAAATGGACAATTAGAACCTTTTCTGCTGAAAACCACAGAATGCATTTCTATGGAAGGAAATACAAGTTACTGGTGAGCACGCTTAGAACTACTTTCCAGGGTCAGTGCTGGTCTTAAAGATGCAGCACTGGGTTCTCTCCTGATAACAGGTGAGTAAATCGGAATGTGTAGTTCGGCTGATTTTAGAGGAATATTTGTACATTTAAAAAATGGACACTTAGAAACTTTTCTGATGAAGACCACACAATGGATTCCTATGGAAGGAAATACAAGTTACTGGTAAGTACTCTTAGAATTACTTTCCAGGGTCAGTGCTGGGCTAAAAGATGCAGCACTGGGTTCTCTCCTGATAACAGATGAGTAAATCAGAATTTATAGTTCGACTGATTTTCGAGGAATATTTGTACGTTTCAAAAATGGACAGTTAGAAACTTTTCTGGTGAAAACCACACAATGGATTCCTATGGAAGGAAATACAAGTTACTGGTAAGTACGCTTAGAATTACTTTTCAGGGTCGTGCTGGGCTAACAGATGCAGCACTGGGTTCTCTCCTGATAACAGGTGAGTAAATCGGAATTCGTAGTTCCGCTGATTTTAGAGGTATATTTGTACGTTTCAGAAATGTACACTTAGAAACTTTTCTGCTGAAAACAACACAATGGATTCCTATGGAAGGAAATACAAGTTACTGGTAAGTACGCTTAGAATTACTTTCCAGGGTCAGTGCTGGTCTTAAAGATGCAGCACTGGGTTCTCTCCTGATAACAGGTGAGTAAATCGGAATTCAAAGTTCGACTGATTTTCGAGGAATATCTGTGCGTTTCAAAAATGGACACTTAGAAACTTTTCTGGTGAAAACCACACAATGGATTCCTACGGAAGGAAATACAAGTTACAGGTAAGTACGCTTAGAATTACTTTCCAGGGTCAGTGCTGGGCTAAAAGATGCAGCACCGGGTTCTCTCCTGATAACAGGTGAGTAAATCGGAATTCGTAGTTCGGCTGATTTTATAGGAATATTTGTACGTTTCAAAAATGTACACTTAGAAACTTTTCTGCTGAAAACCACACAATGGATTCCTATGGAAGGAAATACAAGTTACTGGTAAGTACGCTTAGAATTACTTTTCAGGGTCAGTGCTGGGCTAAAAGATGCAGCACTGGGTTCTCTCCTGATAACAGGTGAGTAAATCGGAATTCATAGTTCGGTTGATTTTAGAGGAAAATTTGTACGTTTCAACAATGGATACTTAGAAACTTTTCTGCTGAAAACCATACAATGGATTCCTATGGAAGGAAATACAAGTTACTGGTAAGTACGCTTAGAATTACTTTTCAGGGTCGTGCTGGGCTAAAAGATGCAGCACTGGGTTCTCTCCTGATAACAGGTGAGTAAATCGGAATTCATAGTTCCGCTGATTTTAGAGGTATATTTGTACGTTTCAAAAATATACACTAGAAACTTTTCTGCTAAAAACAACACAATGGATTCCTAAGGAAGGAAATACAAGTTATTGGTAAGTATGCTCAGAATTACTTTTCAGGGTCAGTGCTGGGCTAACAGATGCAGCCTGGGTTCTCCCCTGATAACAGGTGAGTAAATCGGAATTCATAGTTCGGCTGATTTTAGAGGAATATTTTTGTGCGTTTCAAAAATGGACAATTAGAACCTTTTCTGCTGAAAACCACAGAATGCATTTCTATGGAAGGAAATACAAGTTACTGGTGAGCACGCTTAGAATTACTTTCCAGGGTCAGTGCTGGTCTTAAAGATGCAGCACTGGGTTCTCTCCTGATAACAGGTGAGTAAATCGGAATGTGTAGTTCGACTGATTTTAGAGGAATATTTGTACATTTAAAAAATGGACACTTAGAAACTTTTCTGATGAAGACCACACAATGGATTCCTATGGAAGGAAATACAAGTTACTGGTAAGTACTCTTAGAATTACTTTCCAGGGTCAGTGCTGGGCTAAAAGATGCAGCACTGGGTTCTCTCCTGATAACGGATGAGTAAATCAGAATTCATAGTTCGACTGATTTTCGAGGAATATTTGTACGTTTCAAAAATGGACTGTTAGAAACTTTTCTGGTGAAAACCACACAATGGATTCCTATGGAAGGAAATACAAGTTACTGGTAAGTACGCTTAGAATTACTTTTCAGGGTCGTGCTGGGCTAACAGATGCAGCACTGGGTCCTATCCTGATAACAGGTGAGTAAATCGAAATTCGTAGTTCGACTGATTTTAGAGGAATATTTGTACGTTTCAAAAATGGACACTTAGAAACTTTTCTGCTGAAAACCACACAATTAATTCCCATGGAAGGAAATACAAGTTACTGGTAAGTACGCTTAGAATTACTTTTCAGGGTCAGTGCTGGGCTAAAAGATGCAGCACTGGGTTCTCTCCCGAAAACTGGTGAGTAAATCGGACTTCATAGTTTGACTGATTTTAGAGGAATATTTGTACGTTTGAAAAATGAACACTTTGAAACTTTTCTGCTGAAAACCACACAATGGATTCCTTTGGAAGGAAATACAAGTTACTGGTAAGTATGCTTAGAATTACTTTCCAGGGTCAGTGCTGGGCTAAAAGAAGCAGCACTGGGTTCTCTCCCGATAACAGGTGAGTAAATTGGAATTCATAGTTTGACTGATTTTAAAGGAATATTTGTACGTTTCAAAAATGGACACTTAGAAACTTTTCTGTTGAAAACCACACAATGGATTCCTATGGAAGGAAATACAAGTTACTGGTAAGTACGCTTAGAATTACTTTCCAGGGTCAGTGCTGGGCTAAAAGATGCAGCACTGGGTTCTCTCCTGATAACAGGTGAGTAAATCGGAATTCATAGTTCGACTGATTTTCGAGGAATATTTGTACCTTTCAAAAAAGGACAGTTAGAAACTTTTATGGTGAAAACCACACAATGGATTCCTATGGCAGGAAATACAAGTTACTGGTAAGTACGCTTAGAATTACTTTTCAGGGTCAGTGCTGGGCTAAAAGATGCAGCACTGGGTTCTCTCCTGATAACAGGTGAGTAAATCGGAATTCAAAGTTCGACTGATTTTCGAGGAATATCTGTGCGTTTCAAAAATGGACACTTAGAAACTTTTCTGGTGAAAACCACACAATGGATTCCTACGGAAGGAAATACAAGTTACAGGTAAGTACGCTTAGAATTACTTTCCAGGGTCAGTGCTGGGCTAAAAGATGCAGCACTGGGTTCTCTCCTGATAACAGGTGAGTAAATCGGAATTCGTAGTTCGGCTGATTTTATAGGAATATTTGTACGTTTCAAAAATGTACACTTAGAAACTTTTCTGCTGAAAACCACACAATGGATTCCTATGGAAGGAAATACAAGTTACTGGTAAGTACGCTTAGAATTACTTTTCAGGGTCAGTGCTGGGCTAACAGATGCAGCCCTGGGTTCTCTCCTGATAACAGGTGAGTAAATCGGAATTCGTAGTCCGGCTGATTTTAGAGGAATATTTGTGCGTTTCAAAAATGGACACTTAGAAACTTTTCTGATGAAGACCACACAATGGATTCCTATGGAAGAAAATACAAGTTACTTGTAAGTACGCTTAGAATTACTTTTCAGGGTCAGTGCTGGGCTAAAAGATGCAGCACTGGGTTCTCTCCTGATAACAGGTGAGTAAATCGGAATTCATAGTTCGGTTGATTTTAGAGGAAAATTTGTACGTTTCAACAATGGATACTTAGAAACTTTTCTGCTGAAAACCATACAATGGATTCCTATGGAAGGGAATACAAGTTACTGGTAAGTACGCTTAGAATTACTTTTCAGGGTCGTGCTGGGCTAAAAGATGCAGCACTGCGTTCTCTCCTGATAACAGGTGAGTAAATCAGAATTCGTAGTTCCGCTGATTTTAGAGGTATATTTGTACGTTTCAAAAATGTACACTTAGAAACTTTTCTGCTGAAAACAACACAATGGATTCCTATGGAAGGAAATACAAGTTATTGGTAAGTATGCTCAGAATTACTTTTCAGGGTCAGTGCTGGGCTAACAGATGCAGCCCTGGGTTCTCCCCTGATAACAGGTGAGTAAATCGGAATTCATAGTTCGGCTGATTTTAGAGGAATATTTTTGTGCGTTTCAAAAATGGACAATTAGAACCTTTTCTGCTGAAAACCACAGAATGCATTTCTATGGAAGGAAATACAAGTTACTGGTGAGCACGCTTAGAATTACTTTCCAGGGTCAGTGCTGGTCTTAAAGATGCAGCACTGGGTTCTCTCCTGATAACAGGTGAGTAAATCGGAATGTGTAGTTCGACTGATTTTAGAGGAATATTTGTACATTTAAAAAATGGACACTTAGAAACTTTTCTGATGAAGACCACACAATGGATTCCTATGGAAGGAAATACAAGTTACTGGTAAGTACTCTTAGAATTACTTTCCAGGGTCAGTGCTGGGCTAAAAGAAGCAGCACTGGGTTTTCTCCTGATAACAGATGAGTAAATCAGAATTCATAGTTCGACTGATTTTCGAGGAATATTTGTACGTTTCAAAAATGGACAGTTAGAAACTTTTCTGGTGAAAACCACACAATGGATTCCTATGGAAGGAAATACAAGTTACTGGTAAGTACGCTTAGAATTACTTTTCAGGGTCGTGCTGGGCTAACAGATGCAGCACTGGGTTCTATCCTGATAACAGGTGAGTAAATCGGAATTCGCAGTTCGGCTGATTTTAGAGGAATATTTGTACGTTTCAAAAATGGACACTTAGAAACTTTTCTGCTGAAAACCACACAATGAATTCCTATGGAAGGAAATACAAGTTACTGGTGAGCACGCTTAGAATTACTTTACAGGGTCAGTGCTGGGCTAAAAGATGCAGCACTGGGTTCTCTCCCGAAAACTGGTGAGTAAATCGGACTTCATAGTTTGACTGATTTTAGAGGAATATTTGTACGTTTGAAAAATGAACACTTTGAAACTTTTCTGCTGAAAACCACACAATGGATTCCTTTGGAAGGAAATACAAGTTACTGGTAAGTATGCTTAGAATTACTTTCCAGGGTCAGTGCTGGGCTAAAAGAAGCAGCACTGGGTTCTCTCCCAATAACAGGTGAGTAAATTGGAATTCATAGTTTGACTGATTTTAGAGGAATATTTGTACGTTTCAAAACTGGACACTTAGAAACTTTTCTGTTGAAAACCACACAATGGATTCCTATGGAAGGAAATACAAGTTACTGGTAAGTACTCTTAGAATTACTTTCCAGGGTCAGTGCTGGGCTAAAAGATGCAGCACTGGGTTCTCTCCTGATAACGGATGAGTAAATCAGAATTCATAGTTCGACTGATTTTCGAGGAATATTTGTACGTTTCAAAAATGGACAGTTAGAAACTTTTCTGGTGAAAACCACACAATGGATTCCTATGGCAGGAAATACAAGTTACTGGTAAGTACGCTTAGAATTACTTTTCAGGGTCAGTGCTGGGCTAAAAGATGCAGCAGTGGGTTCTCTCCTGATAACAGGTGAGTAAATCGGAATTCGTAGTTCCGCTGATTTTAGAGGTATATTTGTACGTTTCAGAAATGTACACTTAGAAACTTTTCTGCTGAAAACAACACAATGGATTCCTATGGAAGGAAATACAAGTTATTGGTAAGTATGCTTAGAATTACTTTTCAGGGTCAGTGCTGGGCTAACAGATGCAGCCCTGGGTTCTCCCCTGATAACAGGTGAGTAAATCGGAATTCATAGTTCGGTTGATTTTAGAGGAAAATTTGTACGTTTCAACAATGGATACTCAGAAACTTTTCTGCTGAAAACCATACAATGGATTTCTATGGAAGGAAATACAAGTTACTGGTAAGTACGCTTAGAATTACTTTCCAGGGTCAGTGCTAGTCTAAAAGATGCAGCACTGGGTTCTCTCCCGATAACAGGTGAGTAAATCGGAATTTGTAGTTCGACTGATTTTAGAGGAATATTTTTACATTTCAAAAATGGACACTTAGAAACTTTTCTGATGAAGACCACACAATGGATTCTTATGGAAGGAAATACAAGTAACTGGTAAGTATGCTTAGAATTACTTTCCAGGGTCAGTGCTGGTCTTAAAGATGCAGCACTGGGTTCTCTCCTGATAACAGGTGAGTAAATCGGAATTCAAAGTTCGACTGATTTTCGAGGAATATCTGTGCGTTTCAAAAATGGACACTTAGAAACTTTTCTGGTGAAAACCACACAATGGATTCCTACGGAAGGAAATACAAGTTACAGGTAAGTACGCTTAGAATTACTTTCCAGGGTCAGTGCTGGGCTAAAAGATGCAGCACTGGGTTCTCTCCTGATAACAGGTGAGTAAATCGGAATTCGTAGTTCGGCTGATTTTATAGGAATATTTGTACATTTCAAAAATGTACACTTAGAAACTTTTCTGCTGAAAACCACACAATGGATTCCTAAGGAAGGAAATACAAGTTACTGGTAAGTACGCTTAGAATTACTTTTCAGGGTCAGTGCTGGGCTAACAGATGCAGCCCTGGGTTCTCTCCTGATAACAGGTGAGTAAATCGGAATTTGTAGTCCGGCTGATTTTAGAGGAATATTTGTGCGTTTCAAAAATGGACACTTAGAAACTTTTCTGATGAAGACCACACAATGGATTCCTATGGAAGGAAATACAAGTTACTTGTAAGTACGCTTAGAATTACTTTTCAGGGTCAGTGCTGGGCTAAAAGATGCAGCACTGGGTTCTCTCCTGATAACAGGTGAGTAAATCGGAATTCATAGTTCGGTTGATTTTAGAGGAAAATTTGTACGTTTCAACAATGGATACTTAGAAACTTTTCTGCTGAAAACCATACAATGGATTCCTATGGAAGGAAATACAAGTTACTGGTAAGTACGCTTAGAATTACTTTTCAGGGTCGTGCTGGGCTAAAAGATGCAGCACTGGGTTCTCTCCTGATAACAGGTGAGTAAATCGGAATTCGTAGTTCTGCTGATTTTAGAGGTATATTTGTACGTTTCAAAAATGTACACTTAGAAACTTTTCTGCTGAAAACAACACAATGGATTCCTTTGGAAGGAAATACAAGTTATTGGTAAGTATGCTTAGAATTACTTTTCAGGGTCAGTGCTGGGCTAACAGATGCAGCCCTGGGTTCTCCCCTGATAACAGGTGAGTAAATCGGAATTCATAGTTCGGCTGATTTTAGAGGAATATTTTTGTGCGTTTCAAAAATGGACAATTAGAACCTTTTCTGCTGAAAACCACAGAATGCATTTCTATGGAAGGAAATACAAGTTACTGGTGAGCACGCTTAGAATTACTTTCCAGGGTCAGTGCTGGTCTTAAAGATGCAGCACTGGGTTCTCTCCTGATAACAGGTGAGTAAATCGGAATGTGTAGTTCGGCTGATTTTAGAGGAATATTTGTACATTTAAAAAATGGACACTTAGAAACTTTTCTGATGAAGACCACACAATGGATTCCTATGGAAGGAAATACAAGTTACTGGTAAGTACTCTTAGAATTACTTTCCAGGGTCAGTGCTGGGCTAAAAGATGCAGCACTGGGTTCTCTCCTGATAACAGATGAGTAAATCAGAATTTATAGTTCGACTGATTTTCGAGGAATATTTGTACGTTTCAAAAATGGACAGTTAGAAACTTTTCTGGTGAAAACCACACAATGGATTCCTATGGAAGGAAATACAAGTTACTGGTAAGTACGCTTAGAATTACTTTTCAGGGTCGTGCTGGGCTAACAGATGCAGCACTGGGTTCTATCCTGATAACAGGTGAGTAAATCGGAATTCGCAGTTCGGCTGATTTTAGAGGAATATTTGTACGTTTCAAAAATGGACACTTAGAAACTTTTCTGCTGAAAACCACACAATGAATTCCTATGGAAGGAAATACAAGTTACTGGTGAGCACGCTTAGAATTACTTTCCAGGGTCAGTGCTGGTCTTAAAGATGCAGCACTGGGTTCTCTCCTGATAACAGGTGAGTAAATCGGAATGTGTAGTTCGACTGATTTTAGAGGAATATTTGTACATTTAAAAAATGGACACTTAGAAACTTTTCTGATGAAGACCACACAATGGATTCCTATGGAAGGAAATACAAGTTTCTGGTAAGTACTCTTAGAATTACTTTCCAGGGTCAGTGCTGGGCTAAAAGATGCAGCACTGGGTTCTCTCCTGATAACAGATGAGTAAATCAGAATTCATAGTTCGACTGATTTTCGAGGAATATTTGTACGTTTCAAAAATGGACAGTTAGAAACTTTTCTGGTGAAAACCACACAATGGATTCCTATGGAAGGAAATACAAGTTACTGGTAAGTACGCTTAGAATTACTTTTCAGGGTCATGCTGGGCTAACAGATGCAGCACTGGGTTCTATCCTGATAACAGGTGATTAAATCGGAATTCGTAGTTCGGCTGATTTTAGAGGAATATTTGTACGTTTCAAAAATGGACACTTAGAAACTTTTCTGCTGAAAACCACACAATGAATTCCTATGGAAGGAAATACAAGTTACTGGTAAGTACGCTTAGAATTACTTTTCAGGGTCAGTGCTGGGCTAAAAGATGCAGCACTGGGTTCTCTCCCGAAAACTGGTGAGTAAATCGGACTTCATAGTTTGACTGATTTTAGAGGAATATTTGTACGTTTGAAAAATGAACACTTTGAAACTTTTCTGCTGAAAACCACACAATGGATTCCTTTGGAAGGAAATTCAAGTTACTGGTAAGTATGCTTAGAATTACTTTCCAGGGTCAGTGCTGGGCTAAAAGAAGCAGCACTGGGTTCTCTCCCGATAACAGGTGAGTAAATTGGAATTCATAGTTTGACTGATTTTAGAGGAATATTTGTACGTTTCAAAAATGGACACTTAGAAACTTTTCTGTTGAAAACCACACAATGGATTCCTATGGAAGGAAATATAAGTTACTGGTAAGTACGCTTAGAATTACTTTCCAGGGTCAGTGCTGGTCTAAATGATGCAGCACTGGGTTCTCTCTTGATAACAGGTGAGTAAATCAGAATTCATAGTTCAACTGATTTTAGAGGAAGATTTGTACGTTTCAAAAATGGACACTTAGAAACTTTTCTGCTGAAATGTCAAAAACCCTCTTTGGGATTAAATTTGCCCAAAGTCATGCACTACACCGAAGCCATATTGACTATCGGTTATCACAGTCACTCTCACATTCTTTCCCAACTTGCATGCTCATGTTAACGCAAAAAGTTCAGCAACCTGGGCTGATTTTTCTCCTTTTAGGCATGATGCTTCCAATACAGCTGCTACTGTACATACTGCATATGCTGCACTCAGAATTCCCTCATCCGTTCTCAAGAATGATCCATCCACGAACATCACATAGTCACTTTCTGTCAAGGGTACATCTTTTATATCAGGACGTGGTTTGGTACAGAAATCAAGCACTTCCAAACAGTCATGATCCACATCGTTTCTGACTTCCACATTCTCAGCGTCAGGCAATACCGTTGAAGGATTCACATTCAGACATCTTACAAGGCTCACATTCGTTGCACCTAGGATGACTTTCTCATATTTAGTCAGACGACTATGCGTCATGAACTGAGTGCGGCTCCTTGTTAAAAGGATTGCCACATAATGAGTTACAAACAATCGCACAGGATATTCCATCACAATTCCTTCACTCTGTTCCAGACTCTTACAGGTGGCTGCTACAGCTTTCAAACAACCAGGCAATGCTACAGCTACAGGGTCTAATATAGCTGACAAATATGCAATGGGTCTCCTCAGTTTTCCATGTTTCTGTATTATTACAGAAAGTGCACATCCATTTCTTTCGCTGCAGTAGAGTTCAAACTCTTTCTCATAGTCAGGCCTGCCAAGTGCTGGTGCTTCACACAAACTGTCTCTCAATTGTTTAAAGGCTATTAACTCTTCTTTATTTAATTCAATGGGGTCTTTTACATCACTTCTCGTCAAGCGTACCAAAGGTTTTGCAATCAGGGAAAAGTTACTTATCCACTGACGACAATATCCAACCATTCCAAGAAACATTCTCACTTCTCTTTGCGTCATTGGGGCTCTCATTCCTTTTATTATCTTGATTCTATCTGCAGTTACTTTTCTCAGTCCTTTTTCAATTTTGTGGCCTAAATATTGTACTTCTTTCTGACAGAATTGCAATTTTGATGGGGATACTTTAAGTCCTCCATCTGCCAAATGAATCAGCAATGCAATGGTATCCACTACACATGCTTCTCGAGTTCTTGATGCCACGAGCAAGTCATCTATATATTGGACCAGAACTGAACTTTCAGGCATTTTTAAATCTTCTAAGGACTTTTTCAATGTCTGATTGAATATTGAGGGACTCTCTGTATACCCCTGTGGAATTCGGCACCATGCCAAAATACGTTCGCCAAACCGGAATGCAAAAATCTGTTGGCTGTCAGGGTGCAATGGAATGGAAAAGAAAGCATGACACAAATCAATCACTGTATACCATTCCGCATCGTAAGGAATCTGATACAAAATCACAGATGGATTTGGTACAATGGGACAACATGATACAACGATTTTATTTATTTTTCTCAGGTCTTGCACTATTCTTAAATGTTTTGTTAGGCTTTTATCAGGCCCATAATTGGTGAATTACATGGACTGCTCATTATTTCTCTCAAAATACCTTCCTTAACCATCCTGTCTATTATGGGAGTAACTCCTGTAATTATCTCGGGTGTCAATTTGTACTGTGGAATATTTGGGTAACTTACTCCTTCTTTTACAGCAATTTTTAAGGGATCTACATTTTTCATTAATCTCACATCTTCTCCTGTGAAATCCCATACCTCTGTCTTTACTGTCTTTTTCAATTCTTGAGGCAGCTCCTCTGGATTAAAAACAGCAAATGCCTCAGTAATCTCGGGTTCCATATTAGTCATAGTCATTTTATACAGTACATCCTCATCTGGAGTCTCAAATGATATACCATCTGGAGTACAAAAGATTGTGCAATTCATCTTGCACAGTAAATCTCTCCCTAACAAATTTACAGGGCTTGAATCGCACACGACAAAACTGTGCATTTCGGAAAATTTCCCTATGTTAACTTTAACTGGTTCAGTGACGTACGTTTTTATCTCTCTATTGGATACTCCAACTACTTGGATTGTTTCGTCCGAGAGAGGAAGATTTTTAACATCAGCTGACCCAACAGTTGAACGAGTAGCACCAGTATCTTCTAGGAAAGTAATGTTTTCATCATTTACCTTTCCATCCACAAATGGGCCTGTCTGGTCTACTTCTGGCGTTGCGCCAAGTACGCACTCCTCTTCCTCCCCTCGGCAGCGTCAATAACTTTCTTCTGACTCACTCTTATCGCGTTATAGCCAATACTGCGAAACAGCACTAGCGCGCGGCCGTTTAGTTACCTGTTCTTCGTTGTAGAATTCTGTCTCATTACTGTATTTCTGAGGAATTACGCTATGTGGAATAGGCGGTTTTGGCGCCTGATAATGTTGGGCAACAACCTGCTGCTGTCGCTGCGGTTGACAACTCACCTCATTCTGCACCTGTGGATTCAATGATGCATTATCACCATTAGCACTTGGGGGAAATTTACACTCGGTTTTCCAATGCCCTATCCTTCCGCAATTATGACATGGCCATTTCTTTTTGGCTTCATCTAAATTAATTTGTCCTTTCCCTTTTCCCATGCTACGTTTTTGTCTCATGCCCGTATTATTTGCTTGTTCAATCAATTGAGCTTCCTGTCTCTCTGCCACTTTTGCTTGAGCCCACATAGCTTTTTCTTTTAACTTACGCTGTTTGGCTTCAATCTCATCACTAAAATATTTTGCATGTCTCAGTACTTCATCTATCTTTTTATTTTGCCAATCTACTGAATGTTGTTTAATCATTTCACTTACTTCAGGTCGTAACTAATACACAAATCAATATATACAAAATGACTCAGATCTTTCTCACTCAAATTTTCATCACCACTAAACTGTTTAAAGGCAAGAATCAACCTTTCATAATAAGCATGCACGGATTCCTTCGCTTCTTGGTGAGTTCTATCAATCTTTACCCAATCAGTTTCTTTAGGAGGTACTTTATTTTTCAAAAAGGTAATCACTTGTTCATATTTTTTCATTACTTCTGGTTCTAGGGCACCTGTTTTTGGATCTCTGGGGTATTCTTGTGTAGGCCAGCTTATCGTTATTTTACATTCTGTCCATAAATCTGCTGGTACAATTATGTCAAATAGGCTATTCAAATCAATCCAGAGAACTTTTGATAATTTTACAAACCTATCTACCTGCCTATACCACTGGACTGGCTTCTCGCGCAGCCGTGGAAAATCATTGGTAAATGACAAAATATCTTGCCTGGTCCAGGGGACATGTACATAGCCTCCACCTGGAATCTCTCTCATGGGACACTCAGTTACTACCTTTTCCTCTTACCGGGTAAGCTGTAAACGTTTTATCTGTTGCATCCTCTCGTTTTCGAAACCATCTACTTTTCCATTTGTCTACATCGCCCCATTTTCTCAGTAAAATAATTAAATCTTTAATCCGAGTTGTTCGTCCTGTAGTATTCAAATTTTCAATGTCCTTTTCAGAAAAATCCACTCTGTATGGTTTTTGCAATGACTTTACCTTTTCGAAGTCGATACTGTGAGAAGTCGGCCTGGTACATGCTGGTTACAAGTTAAAGTGGCCACCTTGCACCAGTACAATTCGACTCTTATGGTAGATAGGTTTAAGACAACCTTTTAAAGAAAGCTATCCTAGTGGTAGCTGTGGAGAGCAGCCTTCAGGCTAAGTCTTAGGAGGAATGTAAAGCAGCTTGTTTTACCTTATAATCTCTTGAATCACTAAATGACACCACACAGGTATATATATGTAAAATATATTTGTATTTATTACTAGACACACTCTACTAATCTCTTTATGAGATTAGAAGTCAGGAACATATGCACAAATCAACATTTCACAACAAGTTAAGCACAAATATGGCTGGGGCCCTAGGGCCGTACCAGACCATATACTAAAAAAGAGACTTAGGAATATCGACTTGCAAGGGGACAAGGCCTAGGGCCTTCAGAAGCGCTGGGGCCTCACTAATCCACCCAAGGCAGGTAAGTAAAGGACCCACGGGAGACGCATGCAGTTTGAGAACACAGCCGCGGATCCCAATTGACTTCAATGGAGCAAGTCGCGGTTGGAATTTTAAAGTTTTAGGCTACTTCGGGAGAGTCTACAAGCAAGTCCCTTACAGGGTAAGTAGTTCTAGAGCCAACACACACAGGAGCACCATAGTGCTGGAGTTACCTCACCCAGGGAAGCCGGGTGCATAAGTGTCTTTTGGTGTCGGGTCGCAGCATCGTTTTCAATGGGAGCCAAAGAAGACTTGCTGCTTGTGAAGACAGAAGTGGTGTCCGGTGAAATCCAAGGCTGAATTCAGAAGAAGGAAGACCTGAAAGCAGAGGGGACAGTGTTCAAAGTCACTTGGCAGTGACCCGGGGCAAGGAAGATGGATGCCCACTGTCGTCGGGTGATTTCAGGTGATCGTGGGTGTCTTGACTCTTCAGCCACTAGGTCCAGGAGGCGTCAACGATGACCAGGAGCTGGATTTGGCGTGTCCCACGATGTCTGCAGCTTACTGCGGTGTCGGCGACCAGATTGGAGCCAACAAGCCTTGGCAACAGCAAGTCTTGTGGAAAGTGTTAAAAGTCAGCGGTGCAGACCAGCAAGGTCTGAGGGACGCACCCAGCGAGGGTAAGTCAGGGCAGGCCTGGAGCAACCAGGGGAGCCCTTTGGTTTTGTAGAAAAGTCTTCTGGGGACCCACAAGCCAACCGGCAAGGGATCGCAAAGATGCCTCAGTAGGATTCACTCAACAGGGGCCCACGGTCACTCGGGACAGGGTAGGCCTCTGATCTTCGGTGGAAATCCTGCTGGAGGCTTGGGCCACACGTGGTACAAAGCACACGTTTGTAGAACATCGTGAAGGGGTTAGGAAAATAGTGCATGGTACCCATGGATTGCGGTTCCTCGTCACTCGTGGGGTCCACTTGCCTCAGCATCGCTGGGACTGACGATGGCCTTGGAGAAGTCAGGAAATCCTCTTCCTAGGATGTAGGGACTTCGAACTCCAGCGGGAGCAGGAACGTTTGCGACCGTTGATTCTAAGTTTTGGTGCCTGCCAAGCAGGGGAGTCACTCCTTGACTCCAAGGGAGATTCTTCAGTCTTCCAGAGGTAGTGGAACGTCGAAGGTCCAGGATTCTTCTTCAGAGTGTCATCCAGGGATATCTAGTTTGCATTGGCAAGGGTTCCCTAACTTATACTACAAGGAAGGGAGGGACTAGCTCTATGACCTCACCTATGGGAGGGTCAGGGGAGCGGGTGGCTACACCCACTTCCCTTTGTTCAGTTTCGCGTCAGAGCAGGGGCTGGTAACCCCTGAACCGGTTTGAGCTGGCATATGCACAGAGGAGCCTACTGCTCCCCCAGTGCAGGACTTCAAAGCACTCCAGGAGGGCACCCACAGAGCCCCAATACACTAAACCCTGTCTAGGAGGTGACCACACCTCCCTGTGACAGGATGCCTATTGTTGGGCCTCCTCCACTGCGAGTTTCGGTCAGCAGCAGGAGGGCAGCCCAGTGTCTGTGACTGGTGGCATCCATTTTGTGATGCCAGGGCTCTTCAGGATTCTAGCGTATTTCCACAGTGGGTACATGTCTATCCCTCTAGAAGGGTGGGATCATACTCCCACACCAGTTACTGGTGTTGGGGTATGATTCCAAAACGTTTGACACCAGACACAACATGTTTTGATGCAGCCATTCCAAAGTTAGCATTTACCGCTAGGTTATAATGCACTTAAGAGTATATGGTTTAACCGCATCCACAAACAGCCACAGAGAATGGACCCTGAGAGCTGCAGAGGGGCCCTGCTCAGGCAGAGGCACCCCCTCACGTGGAAACCAAGCACTCTGCCCTCAGGACTGTTAGGGCCTGCCTTAGGGGTGACTGATAGGTTTATATGTATGTGTAAGGAGAGATATAGGGAACCTATATCTCAGTGAGGAGTGCTAACACTACCTCACCAAGGCTGCAGTAGCAAGCCTGTGGTGTCAGATTTAGTCTGCTTCCCCGGGGTGGCATATTACATGCTTCAGCCCCTGTTAGACCTGTGAAGTACCTATGCCCTTGGTACCTAAGGTACCATATACTAGGGGCTCATAAGGTACCAAAGTATCCAATCACTAGTGCATCTAATATGCACTCCAAGTTGTTTAGAGAGAACAGAGAGGCTGGGGCCCTGATTAGCAGGGTCCCAGCCAGACTATAGCCAGAAACCAGTGTTGACATCAGAAAGTGGGGGCAACATAAGTACAGATCCTACTCTCCTACACAACCCCCCCCCCCAAATGCAGGGACACTAAACTAACCTTGACCAGTTGAGTCTTCGTGTTCTAAGTGGAAATACCTTGAGAGTCCATCTACATTGGCATGTTGGGTCCCAGGTCTATTTTCCACTGTATAGTCCATCCCCTGTAGGGAAATGGACCACCTTAAAAGTTTTGGGTTTTCACCTTTCATCTGTTTGAGCCATAGGAGGGGCTTGTGGTCAGTCTGAACTATGAAGTGAGTGCCGAACAAGTATGGCCTCAGCTTCTTCAGGGCTCACACCACAGCAAAGGCCTCCCTCTCTATAGCTGACCAACGTTTGTCTCTAGGGGTCAGCCTTCTGCTTATAAAAGCTACTGGCTGGTCTTGACCTTCATCATTCAGTTGAGACAGTACAGCTCCCACACCCAGCTCAGAAGCATCTGTTTGGACAATGAACTTTTTGGTGTAGTCTTGACTCTGTAAGATGGGGGCAGTGCACATGGCCTGCTTTAGGTCTTAAAATGCCTTCTGATAGCTAGCAGTCCACTGAACCTTTTTTGGCATTTTCTTTGAGGTAAGATCATTTAAGGGGGGTCACTATAGATCCATATACCTTTACAAACATCCTATAGTACCCAGTCAAGCCTAAGAAGGCTTTCACCTGTGTCTGGGTGGTTGGAGCAACCCATTTCATGATGGTTTGGATTTTGCTCTGTAAAGGCTGAACCTGGCCTCCACCTACAAGGTGGCCCAGGTACACAACCTGACTCTGCCCTATCTGGCACTTAGTGGTCTTGATAGTGAGGCCTGCTTTTTGCAGGGCCTCCAAAAAATTTCTGAGGTGGACCAGGTGATCCTGCCAGGAGGAACTAAAGACAGCAATATCATCAAGATAAGCTGAGCAATAAGTTTCCATCCCAGTCAGAACTTTGTTCACCAACCTCTGAAAAGTGGCAGGTGCATTTTTCAATCCAAAAGGCATCACCACAAAGTGGTAGTGCCCACCAGGGTTCGAAAATGCTGTTTTGGCTTTTGCATCATCAGCTAACCTGATCTGCCAGTAGCCAGCTGTTAGGTCAAATGTACTAAGATACTTGGCTGAGGCCAAAGTATCAATCAGCTCATCTGCCCTTGGTATGGGATAGGCATCAGTCCTGGTGAATGCATTGAGGCCTCTGTAGTCTACACAAAACCTCATTTCTTTCTTAGCACCTTGGGTATGAGGTTTGGGTACTAGGACTACTGGACTAGCCCAAGGGCTATCTGAAGGCTCAATCACACCTAACTCCAACATTTTCTGGACTTCAGTCCTGATACAGTCCCTGACATGGTCATGTTGCCTGTAGATTTTACTCTTGACAGGCAGACTGTCTCCAGTGTCCACCTCATGGGTGCACCAGGAAGTCTGACTAGGGGTCAGGCTAAACATATGTCTATACTGTTGCAGAACTTGTCTGCATTCAGTTTGCTGATGGTCAGTGAGGCTGCTTACCAAAGCAACACCATCTACTGACACATCATCAGGGTTCTGTGAGAGCAGGTCAGGGAGAGGGTCACTCTCCTCCTCCTGTTCCTCATCAGTTGCCATGAGCAAGCCCATGTCAGCCCTGTCAACATATGGTTTCAATGTGTTGACATGGAGCACCCTAAGTGGGCACCTGGGAGTTCCAAGATTCACCAGATAGGTGACTTCTCCCTTTTGTCTTGGAGAGCTGCTGGGGCCACAGACTCCAACACCCACACTTTCTGTCTTGGCTGGTACACAGTCAGCACAGCCTTTTGGTCATGCCATGTTTTTTGTAGTTTGTGGCTGGCCTCCAGGTTTTTAGTTGCCTTCTTCATGTATTCGGCCATCCTGGAGCGGAGACCAAGTACATAGTCCATCACATCCTGTTCAGGGGGTTTGAGAGGTAACTCCCAGCCCTCCTTCACCAAACATAATGGACCTCTTACAGGATGCCCAAACAGAAGTTCGAATGGGCTGTAGTCAACCCCCTTCTGTGGAACATCTCTGTATGCAAACAGAAGGCAGGGAAGTAAAAGGTCCCATTTTCGCCTAAGCTTTTCTGGGAGGCCTTTAATCATTCCCTTTAGGGTTTTGCTGAAACGTTCAACTAACCCATTGCATTGTGGGTGATAAGGAGTAGTGAATTTATAAGTTACACCACACTCCTTCAACATTGCTTTAAGATATCCTGACATGAAGTTGGTACCTCTGTCAGATATAACTTCCTTTGGGAAACCCACTCTGGAGAAAACTCCAATGAGGGCTCTTGCCACCAAAGGGGCTGTGGTGGTCCTCAGGGGAATTGCCTCTGGGTACCTGGTGGCATGATACACTACCACCAGGATAAATCTGTGCCCAGATGCAGTTGGAGGGTCAAGGGGACCAACAATGTCAATCCCTACCCTTTCAAAGGGAACCCCCACCACCGGTAGCGGTATCAGGGGGGCCTTTGTTGTGCCACCTGACTTGCCACTGGCTTGGCAAGTGACACAGGAGCGACAAAACTCCTTGGTGTCCTCTGACATATGTGGCTAATGAACATGTGGAACAAGCCTGTCCCAGGTCTTGTTTTGGCCCAAGTGTCCTGCTAAAGGGATGTCATATGGTAGGGTCAAGAGGAACCCCCTAAACTTCTGAGGTATTACCAACCTCCTGGTGAATCCAGGGGTTGGATCTCTAGCCTCAGAATATAGGAGTCCCTCATCCCAATAAACTTTATGGGACCCACTAGCACTTCCAGCAGCCTCAGCAGCAGCCTGCTGTCTGAGGGGTTCAAGAGAGGGGCAGCACTGTTGTTCCTTACTCAGATCTTCCCTGGAAGGTCCCCCTGCCCCAAGAACTCAACCTGATTAGGCTCAAGTCCCTCTGGGGCAGTTCCTTCTTCAGGATCTGCTTCTCCTCCCTCAAGAGATGAATCTGTGATCTGAGACAGAGGGGAAGGCACTGCCTTACCCCTACTCCTCATCTTCTTGGGAAGCACCTGGTCCATAGTTTCAGGATCCAGAGCTGGTTCAGTTTGATGCATTTTGGCCTGTGACCTGGTAACAGCAAATACCTCTGCAGGGATGCCCAACATCTCAGGATGAGTCCATAACTCTGCTTCAGACCAGGCTGAAGTCTCTAGATCATTGCCCAATAGACATTCGACAGGGAGGTCTGCACTGACTACTACTTTCTTGAGGCCAGTTACCCCTCCCCAGGAGAAATTCACAACTGCCAGATTATGGTTGGTCCTGACATTGCTTGCATTGGTAACCTGGTACATTTCACCCAGGATGATCTGCACAGGGTCCACAAGATCCTCTGTCACCATGGTGACACTAGCACCTGTGTCCCTGAATGCCAAAGCCTGTTTGCCGTTTATTACAGGCTGCTGTTTGTATTTGCCCAGAATACTGGGGCTAACTAGGAAGGACATATCAATGTCTCTATCACAAATCATCAATGCCTGAGTGGGTACTCTGAATAGGCCAGAGTCCACTTCAGAACCCAGGGTCAACCCTACTACACCCTTATTCTGAGTACCACCTCCACCAGTAGCTGTACTAGGGGGAAACGTTGCCTTAGGGGCAGGAGTGGTGGTGGTTTGGTCTTTGGACTTGTTACAATCAGAAGTCCAGTGCCCTTTCTGTTTACAGAATTTGCACCAGGGCTTCTTTTGGCCTTTTCCTTTGTTGGACTGTGAATCCCCACCCGATGCAGATTTTTGGGGCCCTTGTGAAGACTTCTGGTCTTTTGACTTATCCCCACCTTTCCCAGAGCCCTTAGAATCCTGCTTCTTAGTGTCACCCCCTTAGTTCTGGGTTTTCTGCCTCACCCTGGTTCTGACCCATTTGTCTGCCTTCTTTCCCAATTCTTGGGGAGAGGTCAGATCAGAGTCCACCAGGTACTGATGCAACAACTGGTATTGGCAATTATTAAGGATTTGTTCTCTCATCATAAGATTATACAATCCCTTAAAATCAGTAACTCTACTACCAACCAGCCAACCCTCCAGAGCCTTGGTTGTACAATCTTCAAAGTCAGTCCAGGCCTGAGTCTGTGCTTTCTGGGTGTCTCTGAACTTCAACCTGTACTGCTCAGTGGTTAAGCCAAACCCATCTATCAATGCACTCTTCAGGACATCATAATCATCAGCATCCTCTTCTCTAACAGTGAGGAGCTTGTCTCTGCCTTTATCTGAAAAGGAGAGCCACAAGATTGCTGCCCACTGCTTTTGGGGGACCTGTTGTACTCTACAGGCCCTTTCCATAGCAGTTCTCCATTTGCGGATATCATCCCCACTCTGGTAGGGCGGAACAACCTTGGACAGGTTCCTATGGTCTGGAATATATTCTCTAACTCTAGGGACACTGTTGCTGCCACCAGGGGTTTCGAACCCCTCTCTTCAAGAATCTCTCTGGAGCTCAAAGGCTTCTCTATCTAATGCCAACTGCTTGGCCTTGAGGGCAAATCTTGCTTCCTCATACTGCAGCAGTTTGTACATTCTGTCAGAGGAGGTCTCCCTTCTAGGAAGGTAGGAGTTCCTCTGTTGGACAGATTCTCTGCCAGAGTGATAGGAGTGGTCAGATTCCCTAGAAAGGGACCGAGACCACTACTCTACTCTGTCAGTTCTCTTAGGGAGAATTCCTCTGTCCTTTTCAGACCCTTGTGGGTCTGGCCCTTCAACCACAGAGTCCAGGTCATCTTGATTTTCATCATCTGACCCAGACACTGTAATTGACCTACCCCGATTCAGACCCCTTAGCTCCTAGAGCTAATCTAAGATCATCTGCCCACCATTGCGAGAAGTTGGCCTGGTATATGCTGGTCACTAGTTAAAGTGGCCACCTTGCACCAGTACAATTCGACTCTTATGGTAGATAGGTTTAAGACAACCTTTTAAAGAAAGCTATCCTAGTGGTAGCTGTGGAGAGCAGCCTTCAGGCTAAGTCTTAGGAGGAATGTAAAGCAGCTTGTTTTACCTTATAATCTCTTGAATCGCTAAATGAAAGGACACCACACAGGTATATATATAAAATATATATGTATTTATTACTAGACACACTCTACTAATCTCTTTATGAGATTAGAAGTCAGCAACATATGCACAAATCAAAGTTTTACAACAAGTTAAGCATAAATATGGCTGGGGCCCTAGGGGCATACCAGACCATATACTAAAAAAGTGACTTAGAATATCGACTTGCGAGGGGACAAGGCCAAGGGCCTTCAGAAGCGCTGGGGCCTCACTAATCCACCAAAGGCAGGTAAGTAAAGGACCCACGGGAGACGCATACAGTGTGAGAACACAGCCGCGGATCCCCATTGACTTCAATGGAGAAAGTCGCAGTTGGAATTTTAAAGTTTTAACATACTTCGGGAGAGTCTACAAGCAAGTCACTTACAGGGTAAGTAGTTCTAGAGCCAACACACACAGGAGCACCGTAGTGTTGGAGATACCTCACCCAGGGAAGCCGGGTGCATAGGTGTCTTTTGGTGTCGGGTCGCGGCGTCGTTTTCAATGGGAGCCAAAGAAGACTTGCTGCTTGTGAAGACAGAAGTGGTGTCCGGTGGAATCCAAGGCTGGATTCAGAAGAAGGAAGACCTTAAAGCAGAGGGGACAGTGTTCAAAGTCACTTGGCAGTGACCCGGGGTAAGGAAGATGGATGCCCACTGTCATTGGGTGATTTCAGGTGATCAAGGGTATCTTGACTCTTCAGCCACGAGGTCCAGGAGGCGTCAACGATGACCAGGAGCTGGATTCGGCGTGGCCCACGATGTCTGCAGCTTACTGCGGTGTTGGCAACCAGATTGGAGCCAACAAGCCTTGGCAACAGCAAGTCTTGTGGAAAGTGTAAAAAGTCAGCGGTACAGACCAGTAAGGTCTGAGGGACTCACCCAGCGAGGGTAAGTCAGGGCAGGCCTGGAGCAACCAGGGGAGACTTTTGGTTTTGTAGAAAAGTCTTCTGGGGACCCACAAGCCAACCAGCAAGGGATCGCGAAGACGCCTCGGGAGGATTCACTCAACAGGGGCCCACAGTCACTCGGGATGGGGTAGGCCTCTGATCTTCGGTGGAAATCCTACTGGAGGCTTGGGCCACATGTGGTCCAAAGCACAGGTTCGTAGAACATCGTGAAGGGGTTGCAATCGAACATAGTGCACGGTACCCAGGGATTGCGGTTCCTCGTCACTCGTGGGGTCCACTTGCCTCAGCGTCGCTGGGGACTCACGATGGCCTTGGAGAAGTCAGGAAATCCTCTTCCTAGGATGCAGGGACTTCGAACTCCGGCGGGAGCGGGCAAGGTTGCGACCATTGATTCTAAGTTTTGGTGCCTGCCAAGCAGGGGAGTCACTCCTGGACGCCAAGGGAGATTCTTCAGTCTTCCAGGGGTAGTGGAACGTCAAAGGTCCAGGATTCTTTTTCCGAACATTGTCCAGGGATATCTAGTTTGCAATGGTAAGGGTTCCCTAACATATACTACAAGGAAGGGAGGGACGTGCTCTATGACCTCACCTATGGGAGGGTCAGGGGAGTGGGTGGCTACACCTACTTCCCTTTTTCCAGTTTTGCGCCAGAGCAGGGGGTGGTAGCCCCTGAACCAGTTTGAGCTGGCATATGCACAGAGGAGCCTACTGCTCCCCCAGTGCAGGACTTCAAAGCACTCTAGGAGTGCACCCACCCAGCCCCAATACACTAAACCCTGTCTAGGAGGTGACCACACCTCCCTGTGACAGGATACCTATTGTTGGGCCTCCTCCACTGCGAGTTTCGGTCAGCAGCAGGAGGGCAGCCCAGTGTCTGTGACTGGTGGCATCCATTTTGTGATGCCAGGGCTCTTCAGGATTCTAGCGTGTTTCTACAGTGGGTACATGTCTATCCCTCTAGAAGGGTGGGATCATACTCCCACACCAGTTACTGGTGTTGGGGTATGATTCCAAAACGTTTGACACCAAACACGACATGTTTTGATGCAGCCATTCCAAAGTTAGCATTTACCGCTAGGTTATAATGCACTTAAGAGTATATGGTTTAACCGCATCCACAAACAGTCACAGAGAATGGACCCTGAGAGCTACAGAGGGGCCCTGCTCAGGCAGAGGCACCGCCTCACATGGAAACCAAGCACCCTGCCCTCAGGATTGTTAGGGCCTGCTTTAGGGGTGACTGATAGGTTTATATGTGTGTGTAAGGAGAGATATAGGGAAACTATATCTCAGTGAGGAGTGCTAACACTACCTCACCAAGGCTGCAGTAGCAAGCCTGTGGTGTCAGATTTAGTCTGCTTCCCAGGGGTGGCATAATACATGCTTCAGCCCCTGGTAGACCTGTGAAGTACCTATGCCCTTGGTACCTAAGGTACCATATACTAAGAGCTCATAAGGTACCACAGTATCCAATCACTAGTGCATCTAATATGCACTCCAAGTTGTTTAGAGAGAACAGAGAGGCTGGGGGCCTGATTAGCAGGGTCCCAGCCAGACTATAGCCAGAAACCAGTGTTAACATCAGAATAAAAGTGGGGGCAACAGAAGTGCAAATCCTACTCTCCTACACAACCCTCCCCCCTGCCAAATGCAGGGACACTAAACTAACCATGACCAGTTAAGTCTTCGTGTTCTATGTGGAAATACCTTGAGAGTCCATCTGCATTGGCATGTTGGGTCCCAGGTCTATGTTCCACTGTATAGTCCATCCCCTGTAGGGACATGGACCACCTTAAAAGTTTTGGGTTTTCACCTTTCATCTGTTTGAGCCATAGGAGGGGCTTGTGGTCAGTCTGAACTATGAAGTGAGTGCCAAACAAGTATGGCCTCAGCTTCTTCAGGGCCCACACCACAGCAAAGGCCTCCCTCTCTATAGCTGACCAACGTTTCTCTCTAGGGGTCAGCCTTCTGCTTATAAAAGCTACTGGCTGGTCTTGACCTTCATCATTCAATTGAGACAGTACAGCTCCCACACCCAGCTCAGAAGCATCTGTTTGGACAATGAACTTTTTGGGGTAGTCTTGACTCTGTAAGATGGGGGTAGTGCACATGGCCTGCTTTAGGTCTTCAAATGCCTTCTGACAGCGAGCTGTCCACTGAACCTTTTTTGGCATTTTCCTTGAGGTAAGATCATTTAAGGGGGTCACTATAGATCCATATCCCTTTACAAACCTCCTATAGTACCCAGTCAGGCCTAAGAAGGCTTTCACCTGTGTCTGGGTGGTTGGAGCAACCCATTCCATGATGGTTTGGATTTTGCTCTGTAGAGGCTGAACCTGGCCTCCGCCTACAAGGTGGCCCAGGTACACAACCGGACTCTGCCCTATCAGGCACTTAGTGGCCTTGATAGTGAGGCCTGCTTTTTGCAGGGCCTCCAAAACATGTCTGAGGTGGACCAGGTGATCCTGCCAGGAGGAACTAAAGACAGCAATATCATCAAGATAAGCTGAGCAATAAGTTTCCATCCCTCTCAGAACTTTGTTCACCAACCTCTAAAAAGTGGCAGGTGCATTTTTCAATCCAAAGGGCATCACAACAAAGTGGTAGTGCCCACCAGGGGTCGAAAATGCTGTTTTGGCTTTTGCATCATCAGCTAACCTGATCTGCCAGTAGCCAGCTATTAGGTCAAATGTACTAAGATACTTGGCTCAGGCCAAAGTATCAATCAGCTCATCTGCCCTTGGTATGGGATAGGCATCAGTACTGGTGACTGCATTGAGGCCTCTGTAGTCTACACAAAACCTCATTTCTTTCTTAGCACCCTGGGTATGAGGTTTGGGCACTAGGACTACTGGACTAGCCCAAGGGTTATCTGAAGGCTCAATCACACCTAACTCCAACATTTTCTGGACTTCAGTCCTGATACAGTCCCTGACATGGTCAGGTTGCCTGTAGATTTTACTCTTGACAGGCAGACTGTCTCCAGTGTCCACCTCATGGGTGCACCAGGAAGTCTAACTAGGGGTCAGGCTAAACATATGTCTATACTGTTGCAGAACTTGTCTGCATTCAGTTTGCTGATGGTCAGTGAGGCTGCTTGCCAAAGCAACACCATCTACTGACCCATCATCAGGGTTCTGTGAGAGCAGGTCAGGGAGAGGGTCACTCTCCTCCTCCTGTTCCTCATCAGCTGCCACGAGCAAGCCCATGTCAGCCCTGTCAACATATGGTTTCAATGTGTTGACATGGAGCACCCTAAGGGGGCTCCTGGGAGTTCCCAGATTCACCAGATAGGTGACTTCTCCCTTTGCTCAACAATGGTATGGGGGCCACTCCACTTGTCTTGGAGAGCTGCTGGGGCCACAGGCTCCAACACCCACACTTTCTGTCTTGGCTGGTACACAGTCAGCACACCCTTTTGGTCATGCCATGTTTTTTGTAGTTTTGGCTGGCCTCCAGGTTTTTAGTTGCCTTCTTCATGTATTCGGCCATCCTGGAGCGGAGACCAAGTACATAGTCCATCACATCCTGTTTAGGGGGTTTGAGAGGTAACTCCCAGCCCTCCTTCACCAAACATAATGGACCTCTAACAGGATGCCCAAACAGAAGTTCAAATGGGCTGTAGCCAACCCCCCTTCTGTGGAACCTCTCTGTATGCAAACAGAAGGCAGGGAAGTAAAAGGTCCCATTTTCTCCTAAGCTTTTCTGGGAGGCCTTTAATCATTCCCTTTAGGGTTTTGTTGAAACGTTCAACTAACCCATTGCCTTGTGGGTGATAAGGAGTAGTGAATTTATAAGTTACATCACACTCCTTCCACATTGCTTTAAGATATCCTGACATGAAGTTGGTACCTCTGTCAGATATAACCTCCTTTGGGAAACCCACTCTGGAGAAAACTCCAATGAGGGCTCTTGCCACCACAGGGGCTGTGGTGGTCCTCAGGGGAATTGCCTCTGGGTACCTGGTGGCATGATACACTACCACCAGGATATATATGTGCCCAGATGCAGTTGGAGGGTCAAGGGGACCAACAATGTCAATCCCTACCCTTTCAAAGGGTACCCCCACCACCGGTAGTGGTATCAGGGGGGCCTTTGTTGTGCCACCTGACTTGCCACTGGTTTGGCAAGTGACACAGGAGCGACAAAACTCCTTGGTGTCCTCTGACATATGTGGTCAATGAAAATGTGGAACAAGCATGTCCCAGGTCTTATTTTGGCCCAAGTGTCCTGCTAAAGGGATGTCATGTGGTAGGGTCAAGAGGAACCCCCTAAACGTCTAAGCTATTACCAACCTCCTGGTGAATCCAAGGGTTGGATCTCTAGCCTCAGAATATAGGAGTCCCTCATCCCAATAAACTTTATGGGACCCACTAGCACTCCCAGCAGCCTCAGCAGCAGCCTGCTGTCTGAGGGGTTCAAGAGAGGGGCAGCACTGTTGCTCCTTACTCAGATCTTCCCTGGAAGGTCCCCCTGCCCCAAAGAACTCAACCTGATTAGGCTCAAGTCCCTCTGGGGCAGTTCCTTCTTCAGGATCTGCTTCTCCTCCCACAAGAGATAAATCTGTGATCTGAGACAGAGGGGAAGGCACTGCCTTAACCCTACTGCTCCTCTTCTTGGGAAGCACCTGGTCCATAGTTTCAGGATCCAGAGCTGGTTCAGTTTGATGCATTTGGGCCTGTGACCTGGTCACAGCAAATACCTCTGCAGGGATGCCCAACATCTCAGCATGAGTCCATAACTCTACTTCAGACCAGGCTGAAGTCTCTAGATCATTGCCCAATAGACATTCGACAGGGAGGTCTGCACTGACTACTACTTTCTTGAGGCCAGTTACCCCTCCCCAGGAGACATTCACAACTGCCAGACTATGGTTGGTCCTGACATTGCTTGCATTGGTAACCTGGTACATTTCACCCAGGATGATCTGCACAGGGTCCACAAGATCCTCTGCCACCATGGTGACACTAGCACCTGTGTCCCTGAATGTCAAAGCCTGTTTGCCATTTATTACAGGCTGCTGTTTGTATTTGCACAGAATACTGGGGCTCACTAGGAAGGACATATCAATGTCTCTATCACAAATCATCAATGCCTGAGTTGGTACTCTGACTAGGCCAGAGTCCACTTCAGAACCCAGGGTCAACCCTACTACACCCTTATTCTGAGTACCACCTCCACCAGTAGCTGTACTAGGGGGAACAGTTGCCTTAGGGCAGGAGTGGTGGTGGTTTGTTCTTTGGACTTGTTACAATCAGAGGTCCAGTGCCCTTTCTGTTTACAGAATTTGCACCAGGGTTTCTTTTTGCCTTTTCCCTTGTTGGACTGTGAATCCCCACCCAATGCAGATTTTTGGGGCACTTGTGAAGACTTCTGGTCTTTTGACTTATCCCCACCTTTCTCAGAGCCCTTAGAATCCTGCTTCTTAGTGTCACCCCCTTAGTTCTGGGTTTTCTGCCTCGCCCTGGTTCTGACCTATTTGTCTGCCTTTTTCCCAATTCTTGGGGAGAGGTCAGATCAGAGTCCACCAGGTACTGATGCAACAACTGGTTCTGGCAATTATTAAGGATCTGTTCTCTCATCATAAGATTATACAATCCCTTAAAATCAGTAACTCTACTACCAACCAGCCAACCCTCCAGAGCCTTGGTTGTACAATCTTCAAAGTCAGTCCAGTCCTGAGTCTGTGCTTTCTAGGTGTCTCTGAACTTCAACCTGTACTGCTCAGTGGTTAAGCCAAACCCATCTATCAATGCACTCTTCAGGACTTCATAATCATCAGCATCCTCTTCTCTAACAGTGAGGAGCTTGTCTCTGCCTTTATCTGAAAAGGAGAGCCACAAGATTGCTGCCCACTGCTTTTGGGGGACCTGTTGTACTCTACAGGCCCTTTCCATAGCAGTTATCCATTTGCAGATATCATCCCCACTCTGGTAGGGAGGAACAACCTTGGACAGGTTCCTATGGTCTGGAATATATTCTCTAACTCTAGGGACACTGTTGCTGCCACCAGGGGTTTCTAACCCCTCTCTTCTAGAAGCTCTCTGGAGCTCAAAGGCTTCTCTATCTAATGCCAACTGCTTGGCCTTGAGGGCAAATCTTGCTTCCTCATACTGCAGCAGTTTGTACATTCTGTCAGAGGAGGTCTCCCTTCTAGGAAGGTAGGAGTTCCTCTGCTGGACAGATTTTCTGCCAGAGTGATAGGAGTGGTCAGATTCCCTAGAAAGGGAACTAGGCCACTACTCCACTCTGTCAGTTCTCTTAGGGAGAATTCCTCTGTCCTTTTCAGACCCTTGTGGGTCTGGCCCTTCAACCACAGAGTCCAGGTCATCTTGATTTTCATCATCTGACCCAGACACTGTAATTGACCCACCCCGATTCAGACCCCTTAGCTCCTAGAGCTAATCTAAGATCATCTGCTGTCAGCAGATCTATCAGGTGTAGTGTGGAGGGACTCTGTCCTATCCTCAGGTGCCTTGCAGCACACATGGCTTTCAAGTCAAAGAAAGTCATGTCCTTATACTGAGGCTGGGTGGACCCACTGGCTCCAACCCTTGACACACAGCTCTAAGTTCAGTAGAACTTATTGATACTAAGCTTGACTTTATATGTACCCTGAGTACCTATAGTGGTTTTCAGTTAGTAATTCAAATAGAGATTTTCTGGTAAAACAATGGCAAGCTGTAATCCCACACGCTGCCCACCAATGTGAGAAGTTGGCCTGGTATATGCTGGTCACTAGTTAAAGTGGCCACCTTGCACCAGTACAATTTGACTCTTATGGTAGATAGGTTTAAGACAATCTTTTAAAGAAAGCTATCCTAGTGGTAGCTGTGGAGAGCAGCCTTCAGGCTAAGTCTTAGGAGGAATGTAAAGCAGCTTGTTTTACCTTATAATCTCTTGATTCGCTAAATGAAAGGACACCACACAGGTATATATATTAAATATATATGTATTTATTACTAGACACACTCTACTAATCTCTTTATGAGATTAGAAGTCAGGAACATATGCACAAATCAACATTTCACAACAAGTTAAGCACAAATATGGCTGGGGCCCTAGGGGCATACCAGACCATATACTAAAAAAGAGATTTAGGAATATCGACTTGCGAGGGGACAAGGCCAAGGGCCTTCAGAAGCGCTGGGGCCTCACTAATCCACCCAAGGCAGGTAAGTAAAGGACCCACGGGAGACGCATACAGTGTGAGAACACAGCCGCGGATCCCATTTGACTTCAATGGAGCAAGTCACGGTTGGAATTTTAAAGTTTTAGGATACTTCGGGAAAGTCTACAAGCAAGTCACTTACAGGGTAAGTAGTTCTAGAGCCAACACACACAGGAGCACCGTAGTGTTGGAGTTACCTCACCCAGGGAAGCCGGGTGCATAGGTGACTTTTGGTGTCGGGTCGCGGCGTCGTTTTCAATGGGAGCCAAAGAAGACTTGCTGCTTGTGAAGACAGAAGTGGTGTCCGGTGGAATCCAAGGCTGGATTCAGAAGAAGGAAGACCTGAAAGCAGAGGGGACAGTGTTCAAAGTCACTTGGCAGTGACCCGGGGCAAGGAAGATGGATGGCCACTGTCGTTGGGTGATTTCAGGTGATCGTGGGTGTCTTGACTCTTCAGCCACGAGGTCCAGGAGGCATCAACGATGACCAGGAGCTGGATTCGGCGTGGCCCACGATGTCTGCAGCTTACTGCGGTGTCGGTGACCAGATTGGAGCCAACAAGCCTTAGCAACAGCAAGTCTCGTGGAAAGTGTAAAAAGTCAGCGGTGCAGACCAGCAAGGTCTGAGGGACTCACCCAGCGAGGGTAAGTCAAGGCAGGCCTGGAGCCACCAGGGGAACCCTTTGGTTTTGTAGAAAATTCCTCTGGGGACCCACAAGCCAACCAGCAAGGGATCGCGAAGACGCCTCGGAAGGATTCACTCAACAGGGGCCCACGGTCACTCGGGTTGGGGTAGGCCTCTGATCTTCGGTGGAAATCCTCCTGGAGGCTTGGGCCATATGTGGGCCAAAGCACAGGTTCGTAGAACGTCGTGAAGGGGTTGCACTTGAAAATAGTGCACGGTACCCAGGGATTGCGGTTCCTCGTCACTCGTGGGGTTCACTTGCCTCAGCGTCGCTGGGGACTCACGATGGCCTTGGAGAATTCAGGAAATCCTCTTCCTAGGATGCAGGGACTTCGAACTCCGGCGGGAGCGGGAAAGTTTGCGACCATTGATTCTAAGTTTTGGTGCCTGCCAAGCAGGGGAGTCACTACTTGACTCCAAGGGAGATTCTTCAGTCTTCCAGGGGTAGTGGAACATCAAAGGTCCAGGATTCTTTTTCCGAGCGTCTTCCAGGGATATCTAGTTTGCAATGGAAAGGGTTCCCTAACTTATACTACAAGGAAGGGAGGGACTAGCTCTATGACCCCACCTATGGGAGGGTCAGGGGAGTGGGTGGTTACACCCACTTCCCTTTGTCCAGTTTTATGCCAGAGCAGGGGCAGGTAGCCCCTGAACCGGTTTGAGCTGGCATATGCACAGAGGAGCCTACTGCTCCCCCAGTGCAGGACTTCAAAGCACTCTAGGAGTGCACCCACCCAGCCCCAATACACTAAACCCTGTCTGGGAGGTGACCACACCTCCCTGTGACAGGATGCATATTGTTGGGCCTCCTCCACTGCAAGTTTCGGTCAGCAGCAGGAGGGCAGCCCAGTGTCTGTGACTGGTGATGCCAGGGCACTTCAGGATTCTACCGTTTTTCCACAGTGGGTACATGTCTATCCCTCTAGAAGGGTGGGATCATACTCTCTCGCCAGTTACTGGTGTGGGGGTATGATTCCAAAGCGTTTGACACCAAACACTACATGTTTTGATGCAGCCATTCCAAAGTTAGCATTTACCGCTAGGTTATAATGCACTTAAGAGTATATGGTTTAACCGCATCCACAAACAGTCACAGAGAATGGACCCTGAGAGCTACAGAGGGGCCCTGCTCAGGCAGAGGCACCGCCTCACATGGAAACCAAGCACCCTGCCCTCAGGATTGTTAGGGCCTGCTTTAGGGGTGACTGATAGGTTTATATGTGTGTGTAAGGAGAGATATAGGGAAACTATATCTCAGTGAGGAGTGCTAACACTACCTCACCAAGGCTGCAGTAGCAAGCCTGTGGTGTCAGATTTAGTCTGCTTCCCAGGGGTGGCATAATACATGCTTCAGCCCCTGGTAGACCTGTGAAGTACCTATGCCCTTGGTACCTAAGGTACCATATACTAAGAGCTCATAAGGTACCACAGTATCCAATCACTAGTGCATCTAATATGCACTCCAAGTTGTTTAGAGAGAACAGAGAGGCTGGGGGCCTGATTAGCAGGGTCCCAGCCAGACTATAGCCAGAAACCAGTGTTAACATCAGAATAAAAGTGGGGGCAACAGAAGTGCAAATCCTACTCTCCTACACAACCCTCCCCCCTGCCAAATGCAGGGACACTAAACTAACCATGACCAGTTAAGTCTTCGTGTTCTATGTGGAAATACCTTGAGAGTCCATCTGCATTGGCATGTTGGGTCCCAGGTCTATGTTCCACTGTATAGTCCATCCCCTGTAGGGACATGGACCACCTTAAAAGTTTTGGGTTTTCACCTTTCATCTGTTTGAGCCATAGGAGGGGCTTGTGGTCAGTCTGAACTATGAAGTGAGTGCCAAACAAGTATGGCCTCAGCTTCTTCAGGGCCCACACCACAGCAAAGGCCTCCCTCTCTATAGCTGACCAACGTTTCTCTCTAGGGGTCAGCCTTCTGCTTATAAAAGCTACTGGCTGGTCTTGACCTTCATCATTCAATTGAGACAGTACAGCTCCCACACCCAGCTCAGAAGCATCTGTTTGGACAATGAACTTTTTGGTGTAGTCTTGACTCTGTAAGATGGGGGTAGTGCACATGGCCTGCTTTAGGTCTTCAAATGCCTTCTGACAGCGAGCTGTCCACTGAACCTTTTTTGGCATTTTCCTTGAGGTAAGATCATTTAAGGGGGTCACTATAGATCCATATCCCTTTACAAACCTCCTATAGTACCCAGTCAGGCCTAAGAAGGCTTTCACATGTGTCTGGGTGGTTGGAGCAACCCATTCCATGATGGTTTGGATTTTGCTCTGTAGAGGCTGAACCTGGCCTCCGCCTACAAGGTGGCCCAGGTACACAACCGGACTCTGCCCTATCAGGCACTTAGTGGCCTTGATAGTGAGGCCTGCTTTTTGCAGGGCCTCCAAAACATGTCTGAGGTGGACCAGGTGATCCTGCCAGGAGGAACTAAAGACAGCAATATCATCAAGATAAGCTGAGCAATAAGTTTCCATCCCTGTCAGAACTTTGTTCACCAACCTCTGAAAAGTGGCAGGTGCATTTGTCAATCCAAAGGGCATCACAACAAAGTGGTAGTGCCCACCAGGGGTCGAAAATGCTGTTTTGGCTTTTGCATCATCAGCTAACCTGATCTGCCAGTAGCCAGCTGTTAGGTCAAATGTACTAAGATACTTGGCTCAGGCCAAAGTATCAATCAGCTCATCTGCCCTTGGTATGGGATAGGCATCAGTACTGGTGACTGCATTGAGGCCTCTGTAGTCTACACAAAACCTCATTTCTTTCTTAGCACCCTGGGTATGAGGTTTGGGCACTAGGACTACTGGACTAGCCCAAGGGTTATCTGAAGGCTCAATCACACCTAACTCCAACATTTTCTGGACTTCAGTCCTGATACAGTCCCTGACATGGTCAGGTTGCCTGTAGATTTTGCTCTTGACAGGCAGACTGTCTCCAGTGTCCACCTCATGGGTGCACCAGGAAGTCTAACTAGGGGTCAGGCTAAACATATGTCTACACTGTTGCAGAACTTGTCTGCATTCAGTTTGCTGATGGTCAGTGAGGCTGCTTGCCAAAGCAACACCATCTACTGACCCATCATCAGGGTTCTGTGAGAGCAGGTCAGGGAGAGGGTCACTCTCCTCCTCCTGTTCCTCATCAGCTGCCATGAGCAAGCCCATGTCAGCCCTGTCAACATATGGTTTCAATGTGTTGACATGGAGCACCCTAAGGGGGCTCCTGGGAGTTCCCAGATTCACCAGATAGGTGACTTCTCCCTTTGCTCAACAATGGTATGGGGGCCACTCCACTTGTCTTGGAGAGCTGCTGGGGCCACAGGCTCCAACACCCACACTTTCTGTCTTGGCTGGTACACAGTCAGCACACTCTTTTGGTCATGCCATGTTTTTTGTAGTTTTGGCTGGCCTCCAGGTTTTTAGTTGCCTTCTTCATGTATTCGGCCATCCTGGAGCGGAGACCAAGTACATAGTCCATCACATCCTGTTTAGGGGGTTTGAGAGGTAACTCCCAGCCCTCCTTCACCAAACATAATGGACCTCTAACAGGATGCCCAAACAGAAGTTCAAATGGGCTGTAGCCAACCCCCTTCTGTGGAACCTCTCTGTATGCAAACAGAAGGCAGGGAAGTAAAAGGTCCCATTTTCTCCTAAGCTTTTCTGGGAGGCCTTTAATCATTCCCTTTAGGGTTTTGTTGAAACGTTCAACTAACCCATTGCCTTGTGGGTGATAAGGAGTAGTGAATTTATAAGTTACATCACACTCCTTCCACATTGCTTTAAGATATCCTGACATGAAGTTGGTACCTCTGTCAGATATAACCTCCTTTGGGAAACCCACTCTGGAGAAAACTCCAATGAGGGCTCTTGCCACCACAGGGGCTGTGGTGGTCCTCAGGGGAATTGCCTCTGGGTACCTGGTGGCATGATACACTACCACCAGGATATATATGTGCCCAGATGCAGTTGGAGGGTCAAGGGGACCAACAATGTCAATCCCTACCCTTTCAAAGGGTACCCCCACCACCGCTAGTGGTATCAGGGGGGCCTTTGTTGTGCCACCTGACTTGCCACTGGTTTGGCAAGTGACACAGGAGCGACAAAACTCCTTGGTGTCCTCTGACATATGTGGTCAATGAAAATGTGGAACAAGCATGTCCCAGGTCTTATTTTGGCCCAAGTGTCCTGCTAAAGGGATGTCATGTGGTAGGGTCAAGAGGAACCCCCTAAACGTCTAAGCTATTACCAACCTCCTGGTGAATCCAAGGGTTGGATCTCTAGCCTCAGAATATAGGAGTCCCTCATCCCAATAAACTTTATGGGACCCACTAGCACTCCCAGCAGCCTCAGCAGCAGCCTGCTGTCTGAGGGGTTCAAGAGAGGGGCAGCACTGTTGCTCCTTACTCAGATCTTCCCTGGAAGGTCCCCCTGCCCCAAAGAACTCAACCTGATTAGGCTCAAGTCCCTCTGGGGCAGTTCCTTCTTCGGGATCTGCTTCTCCTCCCACAAGAGATAAATCTGTGATCTGAGACAGAGGGGAAGGCACTGCCTTAACCCTACTGCTCCTCTTCTTGGGAAGCACCTGGTCCATAGTTTCAGGATCCAGAGCTGGTTCAGTTTGATGCATTTGGGCCTGTGACCTGGTCACAGCAAATACCTCTGCAGGGATGCCCAACATCTCAGCATGAGTCCATAACTCTACTTCAGACCAGGCTGAAGTCTCTAGATCATTGCCCAATAGACATTCGACAGGGAGGTCTGCACTGACTACTACTTTCTTGAGGCCAGTTACCCCTCCCCAGGAGACATTCACAACTGCCAGACTATGGTTGGTCCTGACATTGCTTGCATTGGTAACCTGGTACATTTCACCCAGGATGATCTGCACAGGGTCCACAAGATCCTCTGCCACCATGGTGACACTAGCACCTGTGTCCCTGAATGTCAAAGCCTGTTTGCCATTTATTACAGGCTGCTGTTTGTATTTGCACAGAATACTGGGGCTCACTAGGAAGGACATATCAATGTCTCTATCACAAATCATCAATGCCTGAGTTGGTACTCTGACTAGGCCAGAGTCCACTTCAGAACCCAGGGTCAACCCTACTACACCCTTATTCTGAGTACCACCTCCACCAGTAGCTGTACTAGGGGGAACAGTTGCCTTAGGGCAGGAGTGGTGGTGGTTTGTTCTTTGGACTTGTTACAATCAGAAGTCCAGTGCCCTTTCTGTTTACAGAATTTGCACCAGGGTTTCTTTTGGCCTTTTCCCTTGTTGGACTGTGAATCCCCACCCAATGCAGATTTTTGGGGCACTTGTGAAGACTTCTGGTCTTTTGACTTATCCTCACCTTTCTCAGAGCCCTTAGAATCCTGCTTCTTAGTGTCACCCCCTTAGTTCTGGGTTTTCTGCCTCGCCCTGGTTCTGACCTATTTGTCTGCCTTTTTCCCAATTCTTGGGGAGAGGTCAGATCAGAGTCCACCAGGTACTGATGCAACAACTGGTTCTGGCAATTTTAAGGATCTGTTCTCTCATCATAAGATTATACAATCCCTTAAAATCAGTAACTCTACTACCAACCAGCCAACCCTCCAGAGCCTTGGTTGTACAATCTTCAAAGTCAGTCCAGTCCTGAGTCTGTGCTTTCTGGGTGTCTCTGAACTTCAACCTGTACTGCTCAGTGGTTAAGCCAAACCCATCTATCAATGCACTCTTCAGGACTTCATAATCATCAGCGTCCTCTTCTCTAACAGTGAGGAGCTTGTCTCTGCCTTTATCTGAAAAGGAGAGCCACAAGATTGCTGCCCACTGCTTTTGGGGGACCTGTTGTACTCTACAGGCCCTTTCCATAGCAGTTATCCATTTGCAGATATCATCCCCACTCTGGTAGGGAGGAACAACCTTGGACAGGTTCCTATGGTCTGGAATATATTCTCTAACTCTAGGGACACTGTTGCTGCCACCAGGGGTTTCTAACCCCTCTCTTCTAGAAGCTCTCTGGAGCTCAAAGGCTTCTCTATCTAATGCCAACTGCTTGGCCTTGAGGGCAAATCTTGCTTCCTCATACTGCAGCAGTTTGTACATTCTGTCAGAGGAGGTCTCCCTTCTAGGAAGGTAGGAGTTCCTCTGCTGGACAGATTTTCTGCCAGAGTGATAGGAGTGGTCAGATTCCCTAGAAAGGGAACTAGGCCACTACTCCACTCTGTCAGTTCTCTTAGGGAGAATTCCTCTGTCCTTTTCAGACCCTTGTGGGTCTGGCCCTTCAACCACAGAGTCCAGGTCATCTTGATTTTCATCATCTGACCCAGACACTGTAATTGACCCACCCCGATTCAGACCCCTTAGCTCCTAGAGCTAATCTAAGATCATCTGCTGTCAGCAGATCTATCAGGTGTAGTGTGGAGGGACTCTGTCCTATCCTCAGGTGCCTTGCAGCACACATGGCTTTCAAGTCAAAGAAAGTCATGTCCTTATACTGAGGCTGGGTGGACCCACTGGCTCCAACCCTTGACACACAGCTCTAAGTTCAGTAGAACTTATTGATACTAAGCTTGACTTTATATGTACCCTGAGTACCTATAGTGGTTTTCAGTTAGTAATTCAAATAGAGATTTTCTGGTAAAACAATGGCAAGCTGTAATCCCACACGCTGCCCACCAATGTGAGAAGTTGGCCTGGTATATGCTGGTCACTAGTTAAAGTGGCCACCTTGCACCAGTACAATTTGACTCTTATGGTAGATAGGTTTAAGACAATCTTTTAAAGAAAGCTATCCTAGTGGTAGCTGTGGAGAGCAGCCTTCAGGCTAAGTCTTAGGAGGAATGTAAAGCAGCTTGTTTTACCTTATAATCTCTTGATTCGCTAAATGAAAGGACACCACACAGGTATATATATTAAATATATATGTATTTATTACTAGACACACTCTACTAATCTCTTTATGAGATTAGAAGTCAGGAACATATGCCCAAATCAACATTTCACAACAAGTTAAGCACAAATATGGCTGGGGCCCTAGGGGCATACCAGACCATATACTAAAAAAGAGATTTAGGAATATCGACTTGCGAGGGGACAAGGCCAAGGGCCTTCAGAAGCGCTGGGGCCTCACTAATCCACCCAAGGCAGGTAAGTAAAGGACCCACGGGAGACGCATACAATGTGAGAACACAGCCGCGGATCCCATTTGACTTCAATGGAGCAAGTCACGGTTGGAATTTTAAAGTTTTAGGATACTTCGGGAGAGTCTACAAGCAAGTCACTTACAGGGTAAGTAGTTCTAGAGCCAACACACACAGGAGCACCGTAGTGTTGGAGTTACCTCACCCAGGGAAGCCGGGTGCATAGGTGACTTTTGGTGTCGGGTCGCGGCGTCGTTTTCAATGGGAGCCAAAGAAGACTTGCTCCTTGTGAAGACAGAAGTGGTGTCCGGTGGAATCCAAGGCTGGATTCAGAAGAAGGAAGACCTGAAAGCAGAGGGGACAGTGTTCAAAGTCACTTGGCAGTGACCCGGGGCAAGGAAGATGGATGCCCACTGTCGTTGGGTGATTTCAGGTGATCGTGGGTGTCTTGACTCTTCAGCCACGAGGTCCAGGAGGCATCAACGATGACCAGGAGCTGGATTCGGTGTGTCCCACGATGTCTGCAGCTTACTGCGGTGTCGGTGACCAGATTGGAGCCAACAAGCCTTAGCAACAGCAAGTCTCGTGGAAAGTGTAAAAAGTCAGCGGTGCAGACCAGCAAGGTCTGAGGGACTCACCCAGCGAGGGTAAGTCAAGGCAGGCCTGGAGCCACCAGGGGAACCCTTTGGTTTTGTAGAAAAGTCCTCTGGGGACCCACAAGCCAACCAGCAAGGGATCGCGAAGACGCCTCGGAAGGATTCACTCAACAGGGGCCCACGGTCACTCGGGTTGGGGTAGGCCTCTGATCTTCGGTGGAAATCTTACTGGAGGCTTGGGCCATATGTGGTCCAAAGCACAGGTTCGTAGAACGTCGTGAAGGGGTTGCACTTGAAAATAGTGCACGGTACCCAGGGATTGCGGTTCCTCGTCACTCGTGGGGTTCACTTGCCTCAGCGTCGCTGGGGACTCACGATGGCCTTGGAGAATTCAGGAAATCCTCTTCCTAGGATGCAGGGACTTCGAACTCCGGCGGGAGCGGGAAAGTTTGCGACCGTTGATTCTAAGTTTTGGTGCCTGCCAAGCAGGGGAGTCACTCCTTGACTCCAAGGGAGTTTCTTCAGTCTTCCAGGGGTAGTGGAACATCAAAGGTCCAGGATTCTTCTTCCGAGCGTCTTCCAGGGATATCTAGTTTGCAATGGAAAGGGTTCCCTAACTTATACTACAAGGAAGGGAGGGACTAGCTCTATGACCCCACCTATGGGAGGGTCAGGGGAGTGGGTGGTTACACCCACTTCCCTTTGTCCAGTTTCATGCCAGAGCAGGGGCAGGTAGCCCCTGAACCGGTTTGAGCTGGCATATGCACAGAGGAGCCTACTGCTCCCCCAGTGCAGGACTTCAAAGCACTCTAGGAGTGCACCCACCCAGCCCCAATACACTAAACCCTGTCTGGGAGGTGACCACACCTCCCTGTGACAGGATGCATATTGTTGGGCCTCCTCCACTGCAAGTTTCGGTCAGCAGCAGGAGGGCAGCCCAGTGTCTGTGACTGGTGATGCCAGGGCACTTCAGGATTCTACCGTTTTTCCACAGTGGGTACATGTCTATCCCTCTAGAAGGGTGGGATCATACTCTCTCGCCAGTTACTGGTGTGGGGGTATGATTCCAAAGCGTTTGACACCAAACACTACATGTTTTGATGCAGCCATTCCAAAGTTAGCATTTACCGCTAGGTTATAATGCACTTAAGAGTATATGGTTTAACCGCATCCACAAACAGCCACAGAGAATGGGCCCTGAGAGGTGGAGAGGGGCCCTGCAAAGGCAGAGGCACCCCCTTACATGGAAACCAAGCACCCTGCCCTCAGGATTGTTAGGGCCTGCCTTAGGGGTGACTGATAGGTTTATATGTGTGTGTAAGGAGCGATATAGGGAACCTATATCTCAGTGAGGAGTGCTAACACTACCTCACCCAGGCTGCAGTAGCAAGCCTGTGGTGTCAGATTTAGTTTGCTTCCCAGGGGTGGCATAATACATGCTTCAGCCCCTGGTAGGCCTGTGAAGTACCTATGCCCTGGTACCTAAGGTACCATATACTAGGGGCTCATAAGGTACCACAGTATCCAATCACTAGTGCATCTAATATGCACTCCAAGTTGTTTAGAGAGAACAGAGAGGCTGGGGCCCTGATAAGCAGGGTCCCAGCCAGACTATAGCCAGAAACCAGTGTTAACATCAGAAAAAAAGTGGGGGGAAAAAAGTGCAGATCCTACTCTCCTACAAATACCCATTTCATTTACTACTTGTTCTAATCTTTCATGCAAATTTCTCGCTCTCCACGTTATACTTTTGCATAAGAACATTAATTCTTCATCCTGATAGGTTTTTAACTTCTCCGTAGGAATAGTCCCTACTATTAATTCTTCTAACACTATTTTTAATTTGGACACATCTAAAGGTCTGGGCTCAGCATCCTTTTGCTGTAAACTTCTTAGCCATTCACTTAATTCATCAGAAGTAGGACCTACGGGAATCAATTCATTTCGTGTCTGTTCTAAACCTTTTGGTGATCCTGGTATTGACTCTGTTGTCATTATTGCTCTATTTGTTAGACTTTGATTTACTGTCAGATTATTCAGTACTTTGTTCAGAATTTCCTATCGTTTGTCCCCATGAATTTTCTCTTGTATCTCTTCTTTGTATTTCATTTTCTCTGTTACCGTTATAAGGAATCGTCAGACAATGCTCACTATCCTTCTGTTTGTCAAAATCGGCATTACAGGTCCTATTGTTACAGGAACAGTTACAGCTTCCATATTTTTAGTCAATTCCCTAATCTTCTCAGTTAACTCTAAAGTGGTTCTGGCTAATTCTGCTGAATTTTCATTTGCCATTTTACAGGGTTGAGTATTGTCTGTTTCTCTAAAAGGATCATTTCTTCCGACCTCATGTGGTACTGTTTCAAATTTTATATTCTGTGGTGATTCTTTTACCGGGGCACTTGGTGTCAATAATGTGGAATTAGTGTGATACGGGGGTGGATTTTTATCAAACATGTCCTCAAGAACATCATCCTCCGACTCATGCACACCATACTTATAACCTTCTGATCCTGTATTATTTCTTTTTTCTGTACATTTTCTACTAGTAGTCTCTTCAACATTTCTCAAAGGAAACAACCCATCAGTCATATTTGCACTTCGCCATCTCTTCATTCTATCATCATGATTCTCTTGTCCATATGATCTGCCAAACATATATCTGTACCTTCTGCCACTTTGTTGCCGTTCTCTGTCATACATCTCATCTTCCCATTCTGTTAATGCTTCAAACTGTGTAGGTCTAGGTCTCGGTTCTAATTTCATCATTCTTTCTCTCAAATTTCTCAAAACCGCTAAATTAAATGAACCATGTTCTGGAAATGCTAAAACTCCATCATCTTTTGTATACTTCGCCCAATTGTCTAAGCATATACATGTATGATATCCATATTTCGCAACCATAAAGGATGCAGGTGATTTCGCTGGAGGAAGCAACTGTCCCTCTCTAGTCACAATCAGTTTTTCCCTTTTAAATAAGTTCTTGATTTTACCGAACCAGGACTTTTTCTCTTTTTCTGGTGGATCGTAATACATAATTTTCTCTTTTCTGTATCGCTAGATTTCTTCTACGACTATTTTGTTTGTTTTATCCAATCGAAGTGCGACTCACACTAACGCACCAATCCGGGGCGTCTAAGTCACTTTTGCAATTCTCCAATCCCAGCACGACTCTCCCTGCTCCCGTTCCCGGCGAAGGTCATCGAGAAAATTGTCAACATGCAACTGACCCGCCACCTGGAAGACAACAACCTCCTGGACCCATCCCAATCCGGATTCAGACAAAACCACAGCACCGAGACAGCCCTCATCGCCGCCACAGACGACATCAGGCGCCAATTAGACAACGGCGAAACATCAGCCCTCATCCTCCTGGACCTTTTGGCCGCCTTCGACACGGTCTGCCACCGCACACTAAAGACTCGCCTCCATGAAGCCAATATCAAAGAGAAGGCCCTCGACTGGACCACATCCTTCCTCTCCGGCAGATCCCAGAGCGTCCGCCTCCCGCCATACCGATCCGAAGCCACCGACATCATCGGCGGCGTCCCCCGGGGCTCCTCCCTCAGCCCGACGCTATTCAACATCTACATGGCCCCCCTCGCACAAGTGGCCCGCCACCACAACCTCAACATCATCTCCTACGCCGACGACACTCAACTTATCCTCTCCCTCACCAAGGACCCACGCACCGCCAAATCCAACATCCACGACGGAATGAAGACCATCCCCGACTGGATGAGGAGCAGCCGCCTGAAACTGAACTCGGACAAGACGGAGGTCCTCATCCTCGGACCCACCCACTCAGCCTGGGATGCCTCCTGGTGGCCGACTACTCTGGGGACAGCACCGACACCGACCGACCACGAACACAACCTAGGATTCATCCTCGACTCCACCCTCTCCATGTCCAAACAGGTAAACTCCGTCTCCTCCTCCTGCTACAACACCCTCTGCACACTTCGCAGACTCTACAAATGGATCCTAGCCAAAACAAGAAGAACGGTAACACAAGCCCTCGTCAGCAGCAGATTAGACTACGGCAACGCACTCTACGCTGGAATCCCAGCCAAACACCTACGACGACTCCAGCGCATCCAAAATGCCTCCGCCCGACTGATTGTCAACGTACCCCGCCACTGCCACATCACCCCCCACCTGTAAGACCTACACTGGCTCCCCGTCGAAAAGAGGATCACCTTCAAACTCCTCACCCACGCACACAAAGCACTCCACAACGCCGGACCAGCCTACCTGAACAACAGACTCAGCTTCCACACCCCCACCCGCCAGCTCCGCTCTGCCAGCCTCGCACTCGCCACCGTCCCCCGCATCCAACGAACCACCTCCGGCGGCAGATCCTTCTCCTACCTCGCCGCCAAGACCTGGAACACCCTACCTACCCACCTACATCAGACAGAAAACGCCTCAAGACCTGGCTCTTCGGGCAGTAGCGGCGCCCCCCTCTCCCCCCTCAGCGCCTTGAGACCCTCACAGGTATGTAGTGCGCTTTACAAATCCCCTGATTGATTGATTGATTGATTGATTGATTGACTAACGCACTAATCCGGGGCGTCTACGTCACCCTGTAATTCTCCACTCCTAGCGCAGCATACACCAACTCATCAATCAGGAGCGTCTACGTCCTTTACTGACTAACCAATCCCAGCGCGGTCTTTCTGACGTTAGCTTTTGTCACTGCTTCTGCTGACCCCTCCTTTACAAAATTTATCGGCAAACTTTTTACATTCACTTTTTACTAAAATTCTGTTAGTAAAAACATAAAAAACGCCACTATTATCTGTTTCGCTAACAAAAGAGATAGTCTTGACCTTTTTCACAAGAATTTCATCTTTCCCGAGAGCAGCGAACAGTCTGCCCTACTACGGAATCATTACATCCGTCGATAAAGTAGCACTTCCCTCTACCTTACCCTTCTAGCAAGCACTAGCTAACCGTTTCTCTAGAAATAAAACACCTGTTGGAGACCCAATGCTCCTGAGTATTAAAACCAGTTTCACAATTAACCTGAATGCTATTTCATTTACACACATTCATACGGAAAATGTAGTTCATTCACACAGAATCCTGTCTTTCCCGAGAGCAGCGGACAATCTGCCCTACTACAGAATTATTGCACTCGTTAATAAAGTATCACTTCCCTCTACTTTATCCTTCCAACAAGCTTAGGGAACACCTATTACCCTTCCAGTGATAAGCGTAATCAGAGTGCCTTCTGGACTCCTGGTACTTAAGACCAAAATTTCACAGGTGGCCTTCACTACCCATACACTTCTTTCATACAGAAAATATCCCTAACGGCAACACACGACGATGTTACCAAATCAAACCCAGACAATGCGTCGTGCAACTTCAATCGTCACATGTTTTCCCCGTGTACCTACAGGGCACAATAATTCCGTCTTTCCAGAGAGCAGCGGACAATCTGCCCAACTACGGAATCATTACAAACTTCTGACTTCCTACATTCCAGAAGTCGTCAAACAACATAGAACGCAAAGCGACTCAACATAAAGTGTTAATACATAAACCAATACTTATCCAACATCCACACTCAATAATCAATATTCTAAATAGAAAAATCAATAAGTAATAATCAATCTATCAGCAATAATCACCAAACCAATGCAATAAAACCATCATCCTACCAGAAAAACTGATCCAGCGCGAGACCGGAGAGAGAAAAAGAAGGAAATCATATAACTATCCTCCCTGCGTCGCAGACCCAACTTCTCACTAGCTCATTCACACATGCAGTCATTGGTGGGGCCCATAACACCAACACTCACACGTCTCTGACTCACGAGTCTGCACACAGGAGGGATGATGATATTGCGCTGGATATGTGAGGGGGTACCTTATAACCGATAGGGAAGGAAAAGTTATTTTACAGAGTATACATTATCGTTCGTCACCTATAGATTCCTAATCCCAAACATCAAGGCACTCCACTCACTCGGGTCGACGGACCAATTAGTTGGATTGGTTGATGGTGATTTAGAACCAGCTAAAACACATTTAAAAACTCAGAATCCTTTATTCTCTTTAACGAAAAACCACAAACTCATAATTTCCGTTAATTAATATTTGTTTATCTAAAATTTCATTTCAATTAATATTAGTATTTGTTTCATCAAAGTTTTAGAATTTTCTAAATCAAATAATTAAATCGCCGGACATTATATTTACCTATTCTTGCTATCTGGATTTTCTCTAATTAATTGGCTCTGCTTAACCGAATTAGCCATTAAATTGTCCAAATAAAGCAAGTCAAAGCTCAAAGTCCGAAAGTTCTTGGCTCAGCACGTTACAGTCCCAAAGATCTCCATAGGATCAGAAATCGTGCAAGCATAAGTCATTGCCAGCATAGACAGCATCGACCGCAACAACCCCTCCCTATACTACTACTCTTTTTATAATAAATTTCAGGATAATGTGAAACAATTTAAGGCGGAGAAAGTCTGTGATTGGCTGATAGAAAACGTCCGATTTTTGTTCATCATGGTTTCTCATGGATTTTGCTGTTTCACTCCCGGAGATGACATAGTCCTTATGTTACAAAGTCTTGGTTTTACTTGTATGATTCGATTGTTCATTTTAAACCGGTTTTTACTATCCATGCCTTTGGCAGCCCACCAAGATCCTATCCTTGACCGAGGCCATGGTGTACGCATGGCTACTCACAAACTTTCTCTCGGGGGCCAAATTTACAGTGTGGTTTGTGGCCGAGGGCCGCACCGGTGGGGGCGGGGTCAGAGGGGGTGGGGCAGGGCTAAAGCAAAAAAAAATTGTGACCATGAGGTTGAACACAGGTCCCTGCAGCAGACGCCTTCGTCAACTGAGCCACCAGACCCGGCATACACACATCTCTCTCTCTCTCCCTCCCTGTCTCCCTCCCCTCTCCCACCCCCTCCCCCTCCCTCCCCCTCTCACTCCCTCTCTCTCTCCCCCTGTCTCTCTCTCCCTGTCTCTCTCTCCCTGTCTCTCTCTCCCTGTCTCTCTCCCTGTCTCTCTCCCCGTGTCCCTGCCTCCGTCGCCCTACCTCCGTCGCCCTCCTCCCTCCGTCTCCCTCTATCTCCCTCCTCCCTCTCTGTCTCCCTCTCTGTCTCCCTCTCTGTCTCCCTCTCTGTCTCCCTCTCTGTCTCCCCCTCTGTCGCCCTCCCTCTGTCGCCCTCCTCCCTCTGTCTCCCTCTCTGTCTCCCTCCCTCTGTCTCCCTCCCTCTGTCTCCCTCCCTGTCTCTCTCCCTCCCTCTGTCTCCCTCCCTGTCTCCCTCCCTGTCTCTGTCTCCCTCCCTCTGTCTCCCTCGCTGTCTCTCTCCCTCCCTGTCTCCCTCCCTCTCCCTCTCTCCCCCTCTCTCCCCCTCTATCTCCCTCCCTGTCTCCCTCCCTCTCCCTCTGTCTCTCTCCCTCTGTCTCCCTTTTCCTCCGTCTCCCTCCCTCCATTTCCCTCCCTCTGTCTCCCTCCCTCCCTGTCTCCCTCCGTCTCCCTCCCTCCGTCTTTCTCCCTCCATCTCTCTCCCTCCCTGTGTCTCCCTCCCTCCGTCAGTCGCCCTCCGTCAGTCGCCCTCCCTCCGTCTCCCTCCCTCTGTCTCCCTCCCTCTGTCTCTCTCTCTGTCTCGCTCCCTCTTTCTCTCCCTGTCGCTCTCCCTGTCTCTCTCCCTCCCTCTCTGTCTCTCTCCCTCTGTCTCCCTCCCTGTCTCCCTCCCTCTGTCACCCTCCGTCTCCCTCTCTCTCCCTCTGTCTCTCTCCCTCCCTCTCCCTCTGTCTCTCTCCTTCCCTCTTCCTCCATCTCCCTCCGTCTCCCTCTGTCTCCCTCCCTCTGTCTCCCTCCCTCCGTCTCTCTCCCTCCATCTCCCTCCCTCTGGCACCCTCCCTTTGTCTCCCTCCCTCTGTCTCTCTCTCTGTCTCCCTCCCTCTATCTCTCCCTGTCTCTCTCCCTCCCTCTGTCTCCCTCCCTCTCCCGCTCTCTCTCTGTCTCCCTCCCTGTTTCCCTCTCCCTCCCTCTTTCTCCCTCCCGCCCTCTGTCACCCTCCGTCTCCCTCCCTGTCTCCCTCCCTCTCCCTCCGTCTCTCACCGTCTCCCTCCCTCCCTCTGTCTCCCTCCCTCCGTCTCTCTCTCTCTGTCTCCCTCCCTCTATCTCTCCCTGTGTTGGAGGGAAGATTTAATAAGGGCCAAGAGGGCAGAGGGCTGTGCACAGAGCCCCGGGAGCCTTCACGGAGTGAGCGAGGGAGTGAGTTAGGGACAAAAGGGGCACCTTAATTTGAGCCGGGGTGTCTGGGAACACTCACTCTAAAAATTAAGGAAACAGATATGTGAGCCATGGAATCCGAGGCTGAAAGTTTAACAGATTTATTTGGAAGGTGCAACATCAAGAAACTGCAAGACAAAGGCATAAAAATACAAAATACAGAATCCAGATAGTCACATGGATTGGTTGGTATTCTCTGTGTCTAAATTATTGTACTGTTAGAGAGAGAGAGACTAAACCTCAAAGACACATTTATAAATGCATTATGAGAAACATAAGTTACATCAAGGAAAATGTTCTCAGAATGTAAAATACCTAGGAATACTCACGTTTACCCAAGAGTGAGCAATCCTGTAATTACAATACAAAACATTTTAAATGCAAAAGTGAAGAGAACAATAGTTAACATAACATGACATTTCATATAGGTAAAATAGAACAAGATACTTTAAGCAAAGCAGAGCAAGACAAGACAAGAGCTTTTAGCTCTTGGGAAAAACCTGCACAGTCTGTTACCTACATACAGACATCAAGGTAGTCCACCGAGGATTGTGTGAGCTCCCTTTTTATTAGATTTTTAGGCTATGAGAAGCGCCTACAATAACGTCATCTCACGCCACTTCTACCTCGTCACTTACGGTATGGTTCTAATATTTTACCATACATGGTGACGCCCTTTCCAGTAACTGTGGTATGTGAGCTAGGTGAAGTTCATATCTCAGGCAAAGCGCTTGCCGTAAATTGCATGTGCAAACAGAAAAATGGTATTGTATGGGAATTCTATATATACATGTATAAATCTCCTGTGTTCTTTAGCTTGACACATCTGCGGTGGCCACTTCCTTAAAATATGCACCAGCCCAGGATGCAGCCCATTGTATGTCGAAAGACCAGGGGGATGTTGAACTTTGAGATAGTGAACTTAGCACACAGGTAGGGTGGGGGCTCTTAGTTTGGAGCTGGAAGCCTCACAGAAAGAGGAGCTGGATATGATTTGGGTCAGACCTGCCTTCAGCCTGCTACACAGTAAAATGGCAGAACTATGGTCACTTTAACAAAGAGGCCTACATATGGAACAGAAGGGCCTACACAGGGGTTTTATGCTGGATGAGTGGTAAGGATGTCCCAGGGTATTTGTCATATAGTAACACAGGACCCTCTGGTCAATTTAACATGGCCTACAAATTAGGCTGGCAGGGCAAGGACAAGGGTCCCATACTTCAGGTGTGGACAGAACGGGCCTGGGGCACCCTACGATACAAAATCTACCCTCTCTCATTCCCTCCTCTTGTTCATTTTATTAACAAAATCCTCACAGCATACCTTTCAGGTCTTCTAGGTATTTGGTAATGGTTGCAGGTTGCATTTAGTGTAGTCCTATTGTTACCTCTACAACTTCTATAAGTGCTAAGTTATTCACATTCCCTGTTCTATCCTTGTTCTCCCTTTGCTAATTATGCATTTCTCAGGAGGTGCAACTGCTACGTACTCAGTTTGTTTACTGAAGAGCATACTGTACATTAGGACACAGCCCACGTATTTAGTGACAGGTATGACAGTGTAACACATGCTCTGCCAACTGTCCCCCTGTCCCGTCTTTATCAATGACAATTTATTCAATGTGGTAAAAAAAGTCATTATAATAGCAGCAATGGGGGGTCAATGCTGCGAGTAGCACCCATGATCATTTTCTCTAATTGTTCTGAAAGTCTTGAGCAAGTCTTGAGGCATTGTTCCAATCGTTGGTACGTGTGGCTAGTGTGACTAGTTGGAAGAATGTCTTATTTTCTGCTGCGTCTGTACTATGTTCAAAATAGTCTGCAGAATAATAATGTAGAGCCTCAGAGATGATACCTTTAAACAGAAAAAGTAACCGTTGGTGCCTGTCTTCAAGTAATTTCAGAGGCTTGCAAGCACTTCTTATTACTTAGGCACATTCGATATGAAGAAAACAAAGTGAAGAAAGGGTAAAGATGTCTCGTTGTCACAACTTGTAGACTGAGGGGTTGGGGCGTCGATGTTTCCAGACGTTCTTTAGGTGATGTATCCTAGGGGCCCGCTTACACACTCGTCCTTTTTTCCTCTGTGTAGCAGGTGCAGCCCTTCAGGATGTACTTGGGATACCATTCCCATTTGGTAGTTTCCGTGGAACACATGTAGTTTCTGTGTGGCTCCTTGCCCCTTGCACAACCCCTCAATCACATGTGAGATGAACGCCGGTCCATTTTCAGAACCCAAAAGCATAGGTTCTCAAAAGCGCGGTATGAACTCTTTCAGGAGGCATTTGACAATAGTTTGTGCATTGCTATTCTTGAATTGGCATGCCTCAGTCCATTTGCTGATCATGCACACAATAACCAACACGTACTTGTAGTTTTAGTAGGGGGTATGTTGATGAAGTCCATTTCATGTGGGGAAATGAAGTCGCCCGAGGCAGTGGAAATACAGCAGTCTGGTCTTCCTATCACATCGTACAAGTGATGAACCATGAACCATGAAAAAAGATGGGCCATGAGGGCAAGCATTATGGTTGGTAAACATTCCTTTCCATTTGGGCCTATTCATATCCCTTTTCTGTTTGCATACATCCTCCCCTGTTCCCTTCTTCCTTTTCTTCCACCCACCCCTTTTAATAATATATTTAGTGGCATAGTACATATCATCATATATCATGTGGGAACTCCAAATGAAGAAAAGAACCCACAAATTATATTGGCATCCCTGTACAAGACTTTAAAACGAAATTCATTATCTCCAAAGCAAAAGAGGAATTAAAACATTGTACTATAGCTTGAACCAACAGAAAACACAGATGAAAATCTCTGTCACAGTAACACATTTAGTAATCAAAACACTCATAGTTGTCAAACTGTGCCCAGGGATGTGTAATTACCATAGCCCCACGCCCAGGACATATTTTTATGAGGTCAAGGGCAACATGTTTTCATGCATATTTCGTCTCTGGGGACAAGTAGGCCCAACCCTCTACAGCTCAAACCCCTTGGCTGTCAGTTTACAGTACCACACTATGGATCAGGAAAAGGCATTGTCTGCAATAAAGGTAATATTTGTGTCCATGTGTTAATGCTGTTCAAACTTGCATTTATTGTTCATTAATGCAAAGGCTTTATTATTAGGGTGAGCGCTCTAAGTAAATGTTGTAAGCTCAAACTGCACTACTGACAGTGGTTAGAGTATGAAAATGTGTACACACTTTTTCAATATTTAGCAATGTGAGGCTAGGTATACTGCTCTCAGAATGCTCTTCAATTAGATGCAAATATTTGCAGAAGCTTGAAAGCAATACTGATAATTCTTTGCTTTTAAAATAAAATGTTCACAAAAAGAATGCAAAACATTTAGCTAAACTACTAGACTAAGGTAGGTACCATTTCTTTGCTTTTTTTTTTTTTTTTTTTTTTTTTTAGATTTTTTTATTCAATTCAGTGCGGCAATAGTGTTACATAGATTTCATAATATACAAAAGAAAAAACAGCCTTAAATTAAGCACGTATACAAACATACAATCAGATACAACAAAAATAATCCTTGACTTTACAAACAGACCCAAAGCGGATCATCAAGGATGCCTTTCTAAAGCCAATTTGCGATCGGCTCCCATATTGCTACCCCGAGCTTCTTTCTTGCCCTGCCTTTTAATTTATACAGGGCCATTTCCAAATTATACAATGAAATAAGCTTAGCCCTCCAAATATCAAATGAGGGGGGTTCTGAATCTAACCACTGAGATGTTATACATAACCTCAACACCGACATACATATGAACTTAAATCCTCTGTATGAAACCGTTTTACTCCCCGCCTCCGTACCATGTTCCATCCCAAACAGAACCAAATGTGCAGTCACCGTAATCGAGATACCCAAGATCCTGAGATAAAGCGTTCGATATCCAATAATAGTTGGGAGAGCGATGGACAGGAAAAGAACATATGTATTGAGTCTGCAGCATGCAACCCACACCTAGCACAGCTCGTCCCCCTACCCGCCTTCCACTTTGAAATCTTTGCCGGCGTATAATATAAATTAAACGCGGCCATATATGCTTGGCTTCTTAGACTGCCAGAGAGCAGAATAGCATTAGCAGTCCTCCAAGCCAGCTGAATATCAATATTAGTCAAGGTTAATTTCCCCTCCCACATTACCTCAAATTTGTGGATATCATCAGACTCCTTCAGCATAAATTCTTCATATATTTGTCCGATTTTAGATTTACACTTTATCAACTCCAAGATCCGAATCTGGGACACTTGACAATTCCCCCTCGCAATTTCAGCTTGAAGATAACTTCTAAGTTGCAGATATTTAAAAAAATCCACCCTACCAACCCCAAATTTCTCTTGTAGCGATAGGAAAGTAAGAATATTGCCAGTTTCAAAAAGATCCCCAATTACTCTTATACCTTGCTGTGACCACCTCCTCATAACTGAATCTTGACATATAGTAGAAGACAACACATACGAGTCAAAAGGTGTACACCATAAAATAGTGGGCATATCCAATTGCTTCCTGACCCTCCTCCATACTGCATATGCTGCCTGTAAAATCTTAAACCTAGTCTTTTTATAGTAGCTAGGCTCTAGTACTTTGACCAACAATCCTCGAGCCGATTCGCCAAGACACCATTCATATATTGAAGGAGAAAAGGCAGCCTCCAATACCTCGGTGTTTCCACATAATAAAACCCCCATATATTGAAACAATGAAACACAATAATAAGCATAAAAATTAGGAATAGCGAGACCTCCCCGCTCTACCGGCAAATATAGCCATTTCATCGCTCTTCTAGAGCGCCTATACCCCCAAACAAACCGTGAGCACATACGCTCCATTCTCCTAAACAAGATGTTAGGAAACATAATTGGAATCGCCCGAAACAAATATAAAAACTTCGGGAAGATTGACATCTTTAATACATTCCCCCTTCCATATATAGATAGATGGAGCCTATTTATACGCTCCAAGGTATTAGTAACCGATGTGATCAGTGGATCAACATTGATCCTTGGTATCTCTTGGATCTTAACAGAGATAAGCACCCCTAAATACATTGCCTCCTTAGATATATCGATCCCTATTGGTAGCCCAACCTCCGTGTGTAACACCTGCGTCTTGTCCAGGTTTAATTTATAGCCTGATACTACACCGAAATCTCTGGTAACTACCACAATTCTTTCCATGGCTTTCCCCATATCCGCAGTCAATACCGCTAAATCATCTGCATAAGCCAGCACTTTCACTGAATACAGGTGTGCTTTAACCGGACAGATTTCAGAATCAGCCTCCAATCTGTTTATAAGAGGATCTATATATAGAGCGAACAGAAGTGGAGAACAGGGGCACCCCTGCCTCGTGCCCCTGCTAACCATAAACCTCTGAGACTCTTCTCCCTCTAATCGTACTACCGCATTCGGCATGCAATACATAGACTGTATTGCTCTTATAAAGTTCTCGGGAAAAGACTTCCACCTCATCACTGCCCACAGAAACTCCCAGGAGACCCTGTCGAATGCCTTTTCGGCATCCAACAGGGCCGCCCCCACAGAAGCCCCCGTTGCCTGTGCCCAATCAAAAACCGAGATAAGCCGCCTAATGTGATCCGTAGTGCCTCTCCCAGCAATAAAACCATGTTGACGCAGTGAGACTAAGGGGGTAATAACCGACCCCAGTCTTCTTGCTAGGCATTTAGAATATATTTTATTATCGGCATTTATGAGGGAAATTGGACGATATGAAGAGTGCTCACAAGGATCCTTTCCCTTCTTCTTGAAAACTATTATTACTGTTTCTGACCATGAGGCTGGGGGGAACCCCCTAAATGCAGCCTCAACCACCAGAGTAAATAACCCAGCTAACCTCTTCCTAAACTTAATATAAAACTCCAACGGGATTGAATCCGACCCCATCGCCTTCCCTGAGGCTAATGACAGCATAGCAATCTCAATCTCCTCCCAGGATATCCCATCTACCAATTCCTCTTTATCTCCCTGTTCTAACTCAAGGGGGCTCATTTCCTCCAAATATTGCTGTATTCCTCTAACCGGTTCTGCTGTATATAAGTTCTCATAATACTTTTTAAACGAGTCAAGAATTAGGGAGGGAGTCTCTAGCACATTCCCGTCTCTATCCTTAATCTTTAATATCCTGGAATAGACCTCCTTTTGCCTAAGCCTTTTGGCCAAGACACTCCCAACCTTTTCCCCATATTCGTAAAACTCCCTTCTGTGAACTTGGTATTTAGCAGCTGCCTCATCAGCATATCCTTGATATACAATTGAGCGAAACGCAGCTACTTCCGCTTGAGCCTCGGTTACTCTCCCAGCTAGTTTTATCTCAGCAGCTAGTTTCTGCTCCAGCAGCGAAAGGACCGCCAAGTCATTTAAACATTTCACACGGTCCTCCCTCCGCTTCCTTGCTGCGAATCTTATTGTCTCGCCTCTTATACCCGCTTTAAAAGCATCCCACAATATCTCGGGCCTAGCGGATCCAGTATTCAGCTGAATAAAATCCGGGATCCACTGTTCCATCCAGCTACAATAATCATGATTCATCAATAACTTCCTATCAAAAGTCCATTTCCTTCCTTTAGCCTTTAACCTGCCACATTCAAACTCCATTACCACTGGGCTATGATCTGAAATTATCTTGGGGAGAACATTTATAGAGGCACTCCTTAATATAACATCTGAAACCAAAAATAAATCAAGTCTTGCCATCATCTTGTGTGGGGCAGAAAAATACGTAAACCCATCTTGCCCTGTTTTTAGTTCCTCCCACACATCATATAAACCTTGGTCTTGAACCAGAGCTTGCAGGCTCTTAAAAGCTCTATGCTTCCTGCCCTTAAAGGCTTTGGCTGTCCTTATATTCAATTGTGAATACATATGTATATTTAAATCCCCACAAACCAGCATGGGCTGAGGATAACTAGACAGCTCCGTATTAATTACCTGAAAAAAGTCTGGGTCATCTTCATTTGGTGCATATATTGAACACAGCGTCATTACTTGCCGTGAAATTACTACCTCCATTAGCACCCACCTCCCAAATTTATCCGCTTTAGATTTTTTAACCTCCAACAGTCCCCTTTTGGCCAAGATTGCGACCCCCTTTTGGTTAACTGCCTGCGATGTGCACACCAACACCTCGAGCCCCAAAGAGCCAAGCCAGGCCCTATTAGACCATGCTATATGTGTTTCCTGTAAAAAGAGCAAATCCCACGAGCTTTTATAGACTATTCTGGCCAATACTCGTCTTTTCTTAACATCATTTAGACCACAGATATTTAATGAGCAGCAAGTTAATTTCATCATTCAAACAAAAGAAGAAATTCTTACAAGAAAAGAGAGACACACTTATATCAGATAGCTTGCTCTGCTTGTATTTGATACTATCACCATTTTCCAAAGACATTGTACTGCTATTTAACTCTAGCCCCACTGAATTGATTTCCACCCAGCCCCAACCCCCCTTACCACACCCCCCACCACCATCACCCTCCCCCCCCCACCCAGAACCTCCCGCAACAGGCGTTGGGAACAAGTCCCTGTTGATGGTAAGCCCGTGCTTGACCCCACCTCTTTCACCCCCCCGTACTCAAATAACAAAAAAAAGAATAATAAGGCAAACTATACATAAACATTTGGCATAGTTAGACACATACCCTTAACTACATGGCTGCCTCGCTTCATACTACATCGCTATGAGCATCGATACCAATAATCCTCAAATTGCCTAACTCATCACATTGACTGAAGATATTCATTTGCCTTAACTTCTGACGTAAAGAACTGACTATGACCACCCTTTATGACTTTAAGTTTAGCTGGGTTCTGTAAAAACGCCTGAGCCCCCTTTGCTTGAAAACCCGATATCAACTGCCTTAGCCTCCAACGACGCTCCACCGTGTCATGACAATAATCTGGCTGAACAAAAAACTCACACCCCCCAGCATTTCTTCTCTTGTTCGGGCGGGCCAGATCATATAACTCCTCTCTCGCCCTGAAGTTATTCAGACATATCAGAATGGCCCTAGGGAATTCCACCTGGCCCTTCTTCTGGACAAAAGGAAATCTGTGAGCCCTTTGAACCTCTTTTTGCCACTCCCAATGCCCCAGCTCCGGGAAAGCCTCTGTTAATAACCCCACCATAAACTTTAGTGCGTCTGAACCCTCCTTTCCCTCTGGTATCCCCAGCACCCTCAAGTTATTACGCCTAGCCCTATTTTCAAGGTCAGAGATCTTCCAGCGTACATCCTCTCGCTGTGCCTTAAGAGACTCCGTTAGTTCTTTCTGGGCTAATAGTTCATCCTCAAGTGTAGAGATCCTTGCCTCTGCCTCAGTCACCCTTGTAGATACATCCACACATGTCTTTGCAATTCGTCTTACAGCGTTTTGCAGCTTTTTACACGCACTCTGAGTGCGTAGCAAACCGGTACCATTTCTTTGCAACATAAAAATAAACAAGCATTGGTAAAGCCAATGAAATTGTTGTTCAGCCTTTTGGCTTTGTCAATGCACAACTTGTTTTGGCAATATTTTTGTGAAACCTCATTGGTGTGGGAGCTGCTGGGCCCTCACTATCATAACAAACATTATCAAAAGCAGAAAATGTTGTGGTCTCAAAAATCACACCTTGCACAATAGTTCCTGGCACTGGATAAAACAATTGTGTGTGGATATGCTCCTTGGAAAAGAACAGAATAAAGTCACTCACAGTGAAGCTAGCCAAGAGAGGGCGGGAGAGACAACATTTTAATAAACATAAAAGGTCATTGTTAATGCCAGACCTAATTAGGGGCCAAATCATGAAATAAAGTGCACCCATGTATTTGTATTAAGTGCAGATATACAACTGTTATAAATTCACAAGACTAGAGAAGTAGGCCAAGAAATAGTACTCGTAGAAGATATTTGTGAACTGTATTTAAGCATGAGCAAATATGCAGGTGTACTATATTGCTTCAAGCAAAAATCTGAGCTATTGCAAGTTCACTTTTCCTTCCGCCACCTTTTCTTTTGTGAGCCAGAACTGTTGCTTACCATTACCTTCAGCCCCAGTATGTAGATCTGCGGAAAAGTGGCAACATAAGTGAATTATTAGTATTCAAAGCCTACTATGGAAGGAGTCCTAACATAATCAGAGGGGCTACTTCAGAGCTCTTATATAATGACATTGCTGCCATAATGTTGTTGCTGCATTACATGCCACAAAAGGGAAAAGTGTATTTTGTTATAGGACAAGTATATTTAAGAAGCAACCTGCCCCATGAACAAGTAGATATTTCATTAAATTCCACACACCCCTTTGTGCCAATCCCTACACCTTGAAACCTATTTTCAAACACCCTGAAATATTGCACCTATATATCAAAACACACATTAAATCTGTACACATTGTATCCTTGAAACATTATAATACGATGCACATGATTACAAATGATCAATACCTAAACATAATAAACACAACATTACTACTTTTCTTTACTCCTATCCTCTGTGTCTCTGGCGAATGTACTGCATTTAGACTGCATTTTAGCACATTTCACCCTGCACTGTAATCTCTTGTTTTTTAGTTTTCCCTAGTGTTATCAGCTAACCCTGGTGGTATAGAAAGCCTAGGGGGCATCAAATAGTTGGGAGGGGTATCAAAATGGGTCTCATTTATCATGGGACAGTGTGTCTCCAGTGTATTCACCCCTATTTGTTGGTGTATCCCTTTGATAGAACTATCAACTTGCTCAGGGATCAAAGCGGGGACGGGGGGTCTACAATCACCCCCCTCTATTCTTAGGACATTCCTTTCCTTCCGTGTTATCACACCGTCGTTCTGTGGGGAGACCTGACCCTGCGGGGCTACCTGCCAGCTCACCCAGGCAGGGGCCTCCCCCTGCGTGGCATTACAGGTTCTAGCATCAGCAGCTGGGTACAGTCAGTCAACGCATTCATCGAACTATACCTATTGTAGCATGGTATAGTAAAACATAGGTCGTGGTGATGAGCCTCTGAGGATCCATAAGATCCCATACCCTTCCCCCCTAAGGCCCCATAAAATTTCTCTGGGCCCATCCTATGGTTAAATACTTCCAGGGATAAAAGTATGGGAGAAAGGAAGTTTGGATTCCGTCAACTGTTCTGGTCCACCTCCTATCCCCCAGATACTTAACCACCATTTTGTCCCTAAAGTTAACAACAATACAGTCTCCCCTTATGCTTTTCGCACCCCGGCCTACCCACGTCACTCTACTTACCATCATAATCTCCCCATCTAATTGGGGCGGAAGAGGTCTATTTAAATTCAACCAGTGGATTACCTTGTGCTTCAGGGACAGGTATGGTTCAACTCTATCAGGAGGGAGTTCTGGAACGCCTGTTAGGACCACAACATAGGGGCTACACTCTGGGGGCAGATCAATTCTCTGTATATCCTTTTGTCTTGTGGGTGTGTTTTTGCTGGAATGGGTGGGGGGTGGTAAATTAGGATGTTGTGAAGACCGCCCTGATCGACTCGTATCTCCAGAAACCTGCGCGACTTGGGGGATAGGTGGGAGAGCAGTATTTCCATCTTGATTGGGTACTATGTCCCTTTCGGTTAAAGGTGGATTACTAAGGGGATTGGCCCGACTCACTTGGTTTATCAACACATGGTAAAACAATTTGTTGGCAAAGAGCCCTCTGACTCAACTGGGCCGTTGCTGCGCAATTCAAATTAATAGCATTGGCAATCGACGTTATTTTTTCTGCAAGTGTGGATAGATGCTTAATTAAAGGGGCTAGACTCCCAGCAATTACAGTTTCCATTTTTGCCCAAAAAGCATCATTAATTGAGCACCGTGAATCCTCTTCCCCTATTGATAAAAGTGAAGTGGGGACCACGGAATCCAGCATAGGGCCTCTAGGCAGACCATTTTCCTGGTTTAAGGAGCTGGGACCAAAATTTATACTAGGTGTGCTTTTTTGTTTTTTTCTAGTAGAGTTCCTCGTAGGGCCCCCTTCTCGCTTCTTCCCTTTTGTAACCAATGAGTTCGCGCCTGGGCCCTTACTTCTTACAGTCGGATCCGTCATAGACCTTGTTGTTGCAACGTTTGAAAAAATTGGAGCAGATGGTAGAGGCTCGGGACCTAATGCATTAGACTCTATAGACTTTGCATCGGTGGGTTTAGATGGCATAGAACCAACTGTGGAGGCTAAATCTGATAACAGTGACTCGTCTAATAGTCCTTCAGCATGCGAGATCATAGACTTTTCAGGGGAAGGTACGGACACAATACTTCCCAATGAAGAACGTTTACCTGAGAGAGGGTCTAAAGATAAGCGACGTTCTGTAGCAGCTATCTCATAGGCGAGAACATTACTAGCTCGGGTGATAAAATTACCCAAAGTCCCTGCCACATTACAACCCTTAGAGGCCAACCTCGTGGATCCTGTGGCCAGAATACGTTTACGGAGGGTAAAATGCACAAGCTGCGTGTATCACATCCAAATCACAACCGAGGAGAAGGCTCATATACTACTGGCAATGTTCACAGGCCGTGGGGCAACTAGTCATCCAGAAAAAGAATGAAAGAGAGTATGCCCAGCCCAGCCTGACACAGCCTCTAACAGGCTCAGACAGGCCCGCCCTTGGCCCGCCCTTGGCCCGGGCTTCGCCCGGCGCGCGCCCGGGCGCGTTCCGCGGGCCTGGTACAGTGGTGTGGTTTTATGTCCTACCGCTGGTCACTCAGGTGCGGCGAGTGTTCAATCCCGCTTGGCCCCCTGGACAATGGAGTCCTCAAGGTGAGAAAGGCAGCAATCTGGGTCTCTGGACGGCGAAGCGGCTCCCGCGCAGTGGGAGCGGCGAGCTGTATTTCAATCCCTTCTCACAGGTGCGGCAAGTGTTCAATCCCGCTTGGCCCCCTGGACAATGGAGTCCTCAAGGTGAGAAAGGCAGCAATCTGGGTCTCTGGACGGCGAAGCGGCTCCCGCACAGCGGGAGCGGCGAGCTGTATTTCAATCCCTTCTCACAGGTGCGGCGAGTGTTCAATCCCGCTTGGCCCCCTGGACAATGGAGTCCTCAAGGTGAGAAAGGCAGCAATCTGGGTCTCTGGACGGCGAGCTGTATTTCAATCCCTTCTCACAGGTGCGGCAAGTGTTCAATCCCGCTTGGCCCCCTGGACAATGGAGTCCTCAAGGTGAGAAAGGCAGCAATCTGGGTCTCTGGATGGCGAAGCGGCTCCCGCACAGCGGGAGCGGCGAGCTGTATTTCAATCCCTTCTCACAGGTGCGGCGAGTGTTCAATCCCGCTTGGCCCCCTGGACAATGGAGTCCTCAAGGTGAGAAAGGCAGCAATCTGGGTCTCTGGACGGCGAGCTGTATTTCAATCCCTTCTCACAGGTGCGGCGAGTGTTCAATCCCGCTTGGACCCCTGGACAATGGAGTCCTCAAGGTGAGAAAGGCAGCAATCTGGGTCTCTGGACGGCGAAGCACTGTAATCTATTACTCCAATATACTTGTGAAGATGGCGTTGTTCCTGTTGTGGCTGATCACCTGTCCTCTTCTTTGGACTCAGCGATGATGGGGCGGACCCTTCTCCTTCTGCCTGAATACCTTAGTAGAAAGAAACTTCGCAGCGGGTGTTAATTTCATACAAATATATGCCTTCTTACATAATTTCAATGCCACTGTGATGCCTAGTTGATGTGACCTATACATATATTAATTGATCAGGCAGAAGTATATGGGGCGTTAAGTTGTTGTCAGAATATTGTGATATTTGTGAGTGAAAACAGAGTAATCCATGGGCAATAAACTATATTTGCTTTCTCTCAATTTATTACCTTTAAACAGTTCGTTCAGGCATTGCTGAAAGTTGTTGCTGCTTTTATATCATAATGGACACATGGTCTAGCTGTCATCCAAACGGGTGGGAAAATGTGGTAGGCTTGAGCCTGTGGTATGATAAATTTTCCTATTTGTATTTTATTTCGAACCAGACACGAGGTGATGAAAACAATAACATTGAGCCCATGTAAGCAAAGTTCCCGAAGACAGGAAATCCAATACACTTCTTGGAGACACAGGGAAGAATCTAATAATAATAACCTCTAATCATTCATTAACTAAGAAAGCGAAAGAAGAACCCAAACAGAAAATAAAAACTTTTAAGAGAGATAAAAACTGGTAGTGGTCGAACTGCGAAATATATGCAACCACCTCTAAAATCTGCAACTCTACTTTTTAAAAGGCCTCTTTAAATTCACACCTATTATTCTGACAACACTGCGATACTGAGCAATGCTTACTCTATGCATACCGTCCTTAAACATTGAGATCAACGTTATATCTGCATGGACTATTTATTCTTTTGTATTTTCCTAGTACTGGGGCATGTGGTGGCTACCTGTGGTAATCTTATTCCTACGAATCTCTGGTTGTCTCATATTTTGAAGGCTGCACACAGCTGTGCATATCCGAAAACGTATTCCTTACTTCCTCTCACCCATCTGCACATAAACACATACATATTCCTTCACTGAACTGCACCACGTGAAGCCTGAAACACTGTATTCAATTTCGGCTTCCACCATTATCAAATTGTGTGATTCTAGGCAACTATTCCTTCTGCTCATTTCACTTCCACAGACACAAATATATTTCTACACATACATTTTTCTTTCTACTAAATCCTATGTCTGCTGCCAATCACAGGATGCCCATTTCCTGCCTGGCTCAACGCCCAGAATCTGTGGTCGGCCAGGACTGCTACTTCTGAAGGCAACCTCAAAAATCCGTTAACCCTTCCACACCATGTAATATCCAGACACGTGTTGTCTTTAATTGTATGTAAAATATAGCTTATTTTAAAATAATATGGCTTTTTTTGTAAAGCGCACGTTTACTCAGAATGGTATTGTGGTGCAAAATAGATTATTCCAATCTTCTGTCTAATGTTCACCATCTGCTCCGACATTTACTTTGCTCTAAGTCTAGTGTCACTAACTTTCTTGGCCGTGAGACACAATTTCAAAATTATCCCTATTAACTAACCCCAACTGTGTGCTCTTTGTGGCAGCACCTACTGGATCTGCCCTAGCATGATGGGCTGCTGCTTGTGCCTGCTTCAGTCGCAGCTGACTTTGGACGCAGGTAGGAGTAAATTATTCTGTACTTTGTTGCTCAGTACTACAGCATTTGGTGCAATCTTCAGTGTGAATTATAATTGGCCATTCAAATAGAGAGATATCAATATGCACTTGAAACTGAAAGTATCTCCTTATCTGCCGGGAAACTATATTACTTATAATGATGGCATTTTTAGTCTTTTTAATATTGTGGGCCATGATCCAAAAACATCAAAAGGAACAGCTCCATTTTACCTGGTATTACAACTTCTATCATTGTGCTCTGGACGGTAAGGGACGGCAGTCCTTGACCTCACCTTATTATGTCACTCCTCTTTTGTGTGGCTGGTCTATCATTTGACGCTGGGCCAAGTCTAGGGTGTAATAGCAACCAGAAAACGCAAAAAGGTGCTGTGTGGTGTGGTGAGAAATGCATGCAAAAGCCTTCCTCCCCCTCTTACTACCACTTTACTGAATATTCTAGTGGGAGGAACCTTTACTATGGGTGCAAGCACGCCAGAAAGGTGAGATGAGAAGCGTGAGGTGTCACTGTCAAGGAACAGAATGTACTTAATTTAGTGTGTAATGACTTAAAATAGGGGAGCCCATTTAAAACCGTGCACAAAAAGACGTAATTAAGAGTCGTGAAGGCAGCTGCTTGGAAGCTAGACACAGTATTCACTGGATGCACCGCGCACCAGTTGCGTGGTCTCTAGTTGAACCTGTCTCAGTTAAAGTGGGCGTGCTTGGCACGTTCCCAGATGTTCCTGCTTCTCACTTCTCACTGCAATGCACAAGAGACATACACCTATATATAACATCTCCTGTGGTACCACTGTGAGAGAAAGAGATGAGGAGGGCCCATAAGCAAAATAAGAGATGAATGGTAAGTATTTCCCTTCTAAAAACAAAGGTCTTACGTTGAAGTGCCACTTTTATTCATCAAATCATTAACACAGCAGAGAATATATTTATCAATTTGTTAGCTCCAGAAAGACTATTCAAAACGATAATTGTAATCAGCCAAAAATAGTAGCACAAGAATAGATGTTTATGACGCTCAAGTATCTAGAAGGCAAACCCTCTAATGAGAAGATGAATCGTGCATTAATTTACAATTTCAAAATACATTTAAAGGCAATGAAAGGGTGAAATTTCATGGTCCTGGGGCACTGCACCAAGGCAGCTTAATTTAAGGGGGTGTTTCTGCAAAAGTATGACAAAATAGATGTGTAAATGATAGGGAAAAATAGCTGTCTTATCTGTATGAAAGAAGAACCCCTTTGTTTAAAGAAAATTCAATATATAGCCTGGAAGTCTTAACACAGTCTTGGCATTTAAAGACACATTTCTGGAGCGAAGAACAAACTCATGTAATGTAAATATATTTTAAGTCAATGAAAATACTTTCAAAATGCAACATACACTTTACTGCAATGCTAGGAATGCACATATTAAGTTAGGAGGGACAACCATTAGTGCTCTGCAATAATGATTTAGAATAAGAGCAATGCAGAGGAGAGAGAAAAATACCATTTCAAAGTACAATAGGAAATTAGAGCTTCAGCCAAAGAGGCTTAGATAGAGGGCTGAAGGAGACCACACAGGCGTCAGTGACCCAAGGGGTCACTGCAGCGGGGTAGTCCGTTGAATGGACTAAGGAGCAGATTTTTATACTCTTTTAATGATGAACTATTGACCACAAAAGGACAACATTATCAAGTGCCTCTTACCTATAGGACATGAACATGACGCATTTGTGGTCACTTCTGGGAAAAAGGCCTATAAGCCAGGTAAGAGAGGGAGAGACGCTAAATTGCAAATCGAGAGAAGGTGACAGACATTATATCTATCAAAGTACACCGCATGTAGCTGAAAAAGGAGAAGAACAGAGGACACCCATTACAATATGGAGAGAGAAGTCGAAAGGTGTTGGCTAGTGCCAGGCCTAAGATAGGAAACCACAATGCAATGTGATGAAGAAAAGTAGCTCCCCTTTTGGAAGCACGCAGTTTGAAAGAAAGGATACTGTTAAACTCAATGCGATAAGATGCCTCCCATTCATTGCAGAATTAAACATTTAACCAATACAATTTACACCAAATAAGTCATCAAAATACAAAAACAAATGTGAGCTGCCAGACACAGTTCCATAAACACGTATTTGTGGCACAAAGTGAGAGATGCCAGACACAACCTCCTGTCACCAAGTACATGCTTCAAAATATAAATGTGAGGAAATAGTTAAACAATTCGGGGTATATTGTTGTGCACTACGTGGTCAGTTATCTGAAAGTGACCTGTGCTAATTAAATGTGGTGCTGCGCCACATGGGTCAGACAGGGGCTGGGGGGGGCAAGGGGTAACTATATAATACTATTTATTCACAAAAAGGCAACAACTTTGATATAAAAAACAATAACAATCCTGGCACAGATGCTTAAAAAAATAAATAAATAAATAAATAAATAAAAGACAACCACAATGCATGCTAAAAAAGGCCAAAATAAAAAGACATTTGACCCTAAAATATTCGCACTTCAATTATACAAAATGTGAAGCATATTATGTACACGTCTATCTATATTTATATATGAACCCACAGCGCTATTTGCACATTCTCCTCTTCTGGCCTAAATGCATACAGAAGGGTGTCTCAAAATAACACAGCAAAAAATAAACGACTTTACATTTCACTTTATCATTTCAACACAGGAAGAGAACAGGAAGGTGTTCTGTTCACAAACCATAATCACACAATACTCATGTTGACTGTCTTTGGAAAAAAAATATATACTGACAGTCCCTCGCAAAAGCCGAGGAAATCGGATAACTGCTTATCATAAATCCTCATGTGCCAGTCACAAGACGTAGAATGGCACATCTTATCCGGGACTCGGAACCGCTCCTGAGCCCGCAAAAAGCTGAGATTTGCAGCATGCAAACTCCTTGCCTTCCTGCACAGGCGTTAACTCTGTCTCCGTTACACAAAATACATCTCCATAATAGTAAAAAAAAACATAATGTAAGTCCTAAAAAAAAAAACAATGCTTAAGCTAGCGAAAACATAATAGCTAATAAATCATCACGGGGAAACCACTTGTAATCCACACTAAACAGGAGATACCCCTAAGCTCGGTAGCTAAGCGAGCCGGGACAATCAGCCTCTTCCCTATGGGTACTGAAATAGGGGTCTCCACTGAATTATCAGAGGAAGACTAGAAATAAAAACATAAATAATTGCTGAAAGATTGTAAATCCACCCCTTCCTTCCATGTCAGGCGGTCCCTTGACCCCCTGGTACAGAGCCCCTCTCTATTCCACTATATTCCGAGAGGTACCATAGCAAGCTATACCAAATAATAATAAAATGAGCACCACTGAAAGATGCCAGACGCAGTCTTTCCCTTGGCTATTTTTGTCTATTTTCTTTAAAAAAAAGTTATAACATCAATGAAGCAAAGTGAGCCCTTGAAAGACGCCAGACGCAGTCTTTCCCTTGGCCGTACGAGAAGCACAACAATAGCAAGTCTATTTATAGCAAGAAAAACACATAAATCACCTAACTTCCTAACTTTACTCTCTAGCTCAGAATTCGATGTCGCACACAAGCTTCCTCAGCTTCAGAATGTCCTTTAGAGAGACCAGCCAGACAGAAAAAATGAAAGGGAGAAGAAACGCAGAGGTCTCACAAGCGCTCCTCTCAAAAACTGTCACCCGACACATTCACGTCAGGCAGCACACATAGTCTTACCCGAGTGTTGTTCTCTGAGGTTTCAGTCAGAAAGGAGTCACAATTGTTTAGTCCGCGTCCTCTCGGTCCCAGCTGTCTGCTGGTACTGCCAATCCGAGTCACGGTACCAAAATGTTGGAGGGAAGATTTATTAAGGGCCAAGAGGGCAGGGGGCTGTGCACAGAGCCCCAGGAGCCTTCACGGAGTGTGCAAGGGAGTGAGTTAGGGACAAAAGGGGCACCTTAATTTGAGCCGGGGTGTTTGGGAACGCTCGCTCTAAAAATGAAGGAAACAGATATGTGAGCCATGGAAACCGAGGCTGAAAGTTTAACAGATTTATTTAGAAGGTGCAACATTAAGAAACTGCAAGACAAAGGCATAAAAATACAAAATACAGAATCCAGATAGTCACATGGATTGGTTGGTATTCTCTGTATCTAAATTATTGTACTGTTAGAGAGAGAGAGAGACTAAACCTCAAAGACACATTTATAAATGCATTATGAGAAACATAAGTTACATCAAGGAAAATGTTCTCAGAATGTAAAATACCTAGGAACACTCACGTTTACCCAAGAGTGAGCAATCCTGTAATTACAATACAAAACATTTTAAATGCAAAAGTGAAGAGAACAATAGTTAACATAACATGACATTTCATATAGGTAAAATAGAACAAGATACTTTAAGCAAAGCAGAGCAAGACACTTTAAGCAAGACAAGACAAGAGCTCTTAGCTCTTGGGAAAAAACCTGCACAGTCTGTTACCTACATACAGACAGCAAGGTAGTCCACCGAGGATTGTGTGAGCTCCCCTTTTATTTGATTTTTAGGCTATGAGAAGCAACTACAATAACGTACTCTCACACCACTTCTACCTCGTCACTTACGGTATGGTTCTAATATTTTACCATACATGGTGACGCCCTTTGCAGTAACTGCGGTACGTGAGCTAGGTGAAGTTCATATCTCAGGCAAGGCGCTTGCCGTAAATTGCATGTGCAAGCAGAAAAATGGGTATTGTATGGGAATTCTATATATACATGTATAAATCTCCTGTGTTCTTTAGCTTGACACATCTGCGGTGGCCACTTCCTTAAAATATGTACCAGCCCAGGATGCAGCCCATTGTATTTCGAAAGACCAGGGGGATGTTGAACTTTGAGATAGTGAACTTAGCACACAGGTAGGGTGGGGGCTCTTAGTTTGGAGCTGGAGGCCTCACAGAAAGAGGAGCTGGATATGATTTGGGTCAGACCTGCCTTCAGCCTGCTATACAGTAAAATGGCAGAACTATGGTCAATTTAACAAAGAGGCCTACATATCGAACAGAAGGGCCTACACAGGGGTTTTATGCTGGCTGAGTTGTAAGGATGTCCCAGGGTATTTGTCATATGGTAACACAGGACCCTCTGGTCAATTTAACACGGCATACAAATTAGGCTGGCAGGGCAAGGACAAGGGTCCCATACTTCAGGTGTGGACAGAACGGGCCTGGGGCACCCTATGATACAAAATCTACCCTCTCTCACCTGTCTCTCTGTGGCATTCTACACTGAGTTGTTGCCAAGCAACATGTAACATGACCATGTCACATTGGAATCCCTGAGGTTATAGATTGTTGTAAATGGGAAAGTTCTGAAAAGTCAGTTGTCTGGAGTTATGCTAGCTGATGGATGGGATCTTCTTTCATGGAATAAACTCACTACAACTTTATACCTGAATATGTGATTCTTTGGATATTAAGAATACTTCACTGGCGTAGTCGGCTCAGGAACAGGCGAAAGTGATATATAAAGAAGATAAAGAAGAAGATCTCAACAATAATTTTGCTGCATTCAATAATTAAAGGAGAAATTCAACTTTAAAACTCCTGTTGAAAATGTATCCTGTTGGGAAAATGTATTTTTAAATACAGCTCTTGCTTTTGGAGAAAGATTCTGCAACGTTTTAATTTCTTTCAGCACAACGGATGGTTATTCATCATTTGCAGAACTCAATTCAATTCAATCTGATGTTTGGATTATCGTTACGTTTGGATTCGTTACCTCGTTGAGGGTTGCGAGCAGCGTGGGAAATCAATGCAGGTTGGAACAGAGTCCCTTCATCACGTGTTTCTCAGAGGACATATGCTAAGAATCGGTGCTTAAGCAGTTGCGGTAATACATGTGTATATGCGTATTTATACATGTGTGGACTGTGCCTGTCGGTGATCTCAGTGTTGTCCAGCATCCACGGCACGAATGGTTATTTGTAACTTTGTTGTGGTGGTTCCCCGGCGTGCGATGACATTTGAAATTCAAAAGTAAACCCTAGATGACGTCGCATCTTCCTACCTGGAACTTGATTTTGCTCGTTCCATATTCGGCTTCTTCATCGTCAGGGGATAGACTCAGCGCAGTTCCAGCGTCAGCGTCAGCAGTTCTTCGTACGCTCTGAAGTGTGTCATCACGCACCACGCTACTGTCTGCGCGTGCGTGGCGGCCATTATTTACCGTTTCCTGGCAACAGCACAGATTAGCGTCAGCAGTTCTTTGTACGCTCTGAAGCGTGTCATCACGCACCACGCTACTGTATGCGCGTGCGTGGCGGCCATCGTATTTACTGTTTCCTGGCAACAGCAGATTTTATCGGCGGGCTACGATCTGGACACATGGAAGTGTCAATTTCATTTTAAAGCAGGCGTAAGAAGTCACAACAAGAACAGAGACTGTGTGGCATATAAAAGCGTCCAGTAAAACATTTTATTTCTAATTAGCATGTGGTAAATTCATAGGGTATTTTGTTTCCTCAACAGTTTTGTTATAATTGCTTACCCAGTATATCATATACTGTATCACACACTTAATAGCGCATAAGTTTTTGGTCATTATGTCTTGGAAACAAGGTAGTTAATTGCATGCAACTCTCTGTGTTTCAACACTGAGGTTTATATTGGTTGAAGTTATACCACGTAATCATGCAGAACGTTACTGCTGCTCCATTTTTCTTGTCATGTCCTGGGTCACCTCCTATTAAGTGGAAAAAATGGAAGGTGGTTTTTGAGAGATATGCCAGAGTGTGCGGACCATCTTTGAGCGCGGAAAGGAAGTCAGCTCTGCTTCTGCATTGTTTAGGTTTTGAAGGTCAGGACGTATTTGACCATTTGCCGGAACTTTCAGATTCAGAGGTGGGGAGATTGAACGATTATGAAATATGTATTAAGAAACTTGATAACCATTATCTTCCTAAAGTGAGCACAATTTTAGAAAGATATCAATTTGCAAAGAGGATGCAATCAACTGAGGAAACTATTGAGGATTATATAACCCAATTAAGAAAATTAGCGTCATCATGTAAATTTGACAATTTAACGGATGAACGCATTAGGGATCAATTTATGTTTGGGTGCTCTATTGAGAAAATTAGGGAGGAATTGTGGTTAAAGGATGAACCAACACTGGATGAGGTGTTAACAATTGCCAAATGTTGGAAGGCGGACCCCGAGGAGTCGGTGCGACCACCAAGGGGGGCCCTCACACTGCACGAAGTAGCCGAGCGCTGCCGAGAAGTCTCCTGAGAGATCCTTCTCCTATCACGTCCTAGCACAGTAACACCACCACACAGGACTCAAGGAGGTTGTCTTGTGACAAGCAATTCTTTATCAGCAATAAAAAGGTTACGAGGTCAATATTTACACGAAGGGATCGAGGGATCCACCAAAAGTCTCAGTGTCTCTTTGGAAGGGTCGGGGTAGCGGGACAGTCTTTGGCAGGAATGCGGTACGAGGGTACCTGGGGCCCAGTTCTTATCCTCAAGCTGGAGGACCTCCGGATCTCGGAGGGGTTGAGCCGCGACGGCGTCAGCAGGGCTCTGGCGTACAGTTCGTGGAGAGCCGCGATCCAATCAGCAGGGCTCTCAAGATGGTTTCTGCTCAGCTCGAGCCGCGACGTCATCAGCAGGGCTCCGAGGGAGGTTTCAGCGAGGTTGGGCCGCGACGGCGTCAGCAGGGCTCCGATGTTCCAGGTGGTTCAGAAAGGGTTCACAGGAAGGAGCCGCGACGCAGTCAGCAGGGCTCGTGATGGTTCCGACAAGAGTTCTTCTCCGTAGGGTCAGCCGCGATTCAATCAGCAGGGCTCTCGACTCCGGGATACAACTGCCGAGCTGTGGGGGGGTCGCCCCAGATATAGGTCTGGAGCCCTTTGATGTCCGGACCTATGCGCCCGAGGGGGCGGAGTGGCCGGGTGGAGGTGGCCAGACGCCCAGCAGGAGAGGCGCCAGGCCCATGGGAGTTGCAGGGCGATCACACCTCGAGAGGGGAGGACAGTTGGGGGTCCCATCGATACTGTCCTCCGCCGGGGGCGATGAATGGTTCCTGCGGCACCCCCTGGCTAGTTCGTGGTGCCTCGATGTCGGGGCTTCGCTGGGGTCGAGGCCGGGTTGAGCGGGGTCGCGCCGGCTGGTGCACGGTGTGACGTGGATGCCAACAAGATGGCGGAGCCACGAGGAGTATGCGTCCACGTGCAGCTCCGGGTGAAGGGCCTTGGTGCAGTTCAGACGGGTGGCCCGTGACGGCCGGGGCGGGGAACGGGCACAATCCAGGGAGTTAAGGACCACGCCACGAGGCCGGGTCCAACAGGCGTCCCCCCCAGCCGAAGGCATGGAGAGTCACCCATCTCCTTGGGGATTCTCCTCGTCAAGGCGGAAGAAGCGGGACAGGCCGTCGGCGTTGGCGTGGTCATTGCCGGGCCGGTGTTCGACGTCAAAGTCCATCCCTTGTAGCGAGATGGACCACCGCAGCAGCTTGGGGTTCTCGCCCCGCATTTGCATTAGCCATTGCAAGGGCCGGTGGTCGGTCTGGACCCGGAAGTGGGTGCCAAAGAGGTAGGGCCGGAGCTTCTTGAGGGCCCACACCACAGCGAAGGCCTCACACTCAATAGTGCTCCAGCGTTGCTCTCGGGGCAGTAGTCGTCGGCTGATGAAGGCCACTGGTCGGTCGAGCCCCTTTTCGTCGGCTTGGGATAGGACGGCCCCGATCCCATACTCGGAGGCGTCCGTCTGTACCACGAACTCCTTCTGGTAGTCCGGGGCCTGCAGCACCGGAGCAGTACACATGGCTGTCTTTAGGGTGTCGAAGGCTGTTTGGCAGCGGGGTGTCCAGTGTACCTTCTTGGGCTGCTTTTTGGACGTTAACTCTGTGAGGGGGCCAACAATGCTCCCATAGTCCCGGATAAACCGCCGGTAGTATCCGGTGAGGCCCAGGAAGGCCCGGACAGCGGTCTGGGTAGTGGGGGGTTCCCAGGTCTGGATGGCATCTATCTTTGCTTGGAGGGGGGCCACCTGCCCGCTCCCCACTTGATGGCCCAGGTAGGTCAAGGATCCGTGGCCGATTTGGCATTTGCTGGCCTTGATTGTGAGCCCGGCCCGCTGAAGGGCGGCCAGGACGGCCTTCAGGTGGAGAAGGTGCTCGGCCCAGTGGTTGCTGTACACGGCAATGTCATCTAAGTAGGCCGCGCTGAAGGCCTCAAGCCCGGCCAAAACCTTGTTCACCAGTCTTTGGAAGGTGGCCGGGGCGTTCTTCATTCCGAAGGGCATCACCCGAAAGTGGTAATGCCCATCCGGGGTCGAAAAGGCGGATCTTTCTTGGGCGCCGGGGGTGAGCTGGATTTGCCAGTACCCGGCGGTGAGGTCCAGCGTGCTCAAGTAGCGAGCGGCCCCTAGGCGGTCGATGAGTTCGTCGGCCCGGGGTATCGGGTGTGCGTCTGTCTTGGTTACTGCATTCAGGGCTCGGTAGTCCACGCAGAATCGCAACTCCGGGGGGTGACCGGGAGCTGCGGCCTTGGGCACCAGGACGACAGGGCTGGCCCACGGGCTGTCGGAAGGCTCGATGACCCCCAGGGCCAGCATCTTCGCTACTTCGGCCTGGATGCAGGCCCGCACTCGGTCAGGCACCCGGTATGCCCTGTGTCGTATGGGGGGGCTCTCCCCGGTGTCGACATCGTGGACGCACCAGTGGGTCACCCCCGGGGTGAGAGAGAAGAGGGCTGCGTAGTCCCGCAGTAATTGCTGGCAGTCGTTGCGCTGTTCCGGGGTCAGGGACGAGGCGAGTTGGACCCCTTCGATCGATCCATCGTGAATGTCGGATTGCAAGAGGTCGGGCAAGGGCTCGGAGTCGTCCTCGCCACCTTCGTCAGTCGCCAGCAGCAGGCTCAGTTCGGTCCGGGCGAAGTGGGGTTTTAGCCTGTTAGCATGTAGGACCCGGAGGGGGTTCCGGGGGGACTCCAGATCGACCAGGTAGGTGACGGGACTTTTCTTCTCCACCACCTTGAAGGGCCCGGTCCACTTGTCCTGGAGGGCGCCGGGTTCGACCGGGGCCATGACCCATACTTTCTGTCCTGGCTCGAATTCTATAGTAGAGGTGTTGCGATCGTACCACCGCTTCATGTCCTCCTGGCTGGCCTCGAGGTTGGCTTCGGCCATGGCTCGGAACCTGCGGGTCTGGTTTCGGAGGGTCAGGAGGTATCGGTAGACGTCAGGAGGGGCTCCTCGGGGCTTCATCTCCCAGCCCTCCTTGACCAGGCTGAGCGGTCCGCGGACCGGGTGTCCATACAATAGTTCAAACGGGCTGAACCCCAGGGACTTCTGCGGGACCTCCCGATAGGCAAACAGGAGGCAGGGCAGCAGGACATCCCATTTCCGCCGGAGGGGTTCTTCCAGGCCCTGGATCATCCCTTTTAATGTTCGGTTGAACCGCTCAACCAGTCCGTTCCCCTGAGGGTGATAGGGGGTCGTGAACTTGTATGTGACCCCGCACTGTTGCCACAGAGACCGCATGTACCTGGAGATAAAGTTCGTGCCGCGGTCGCTCACCACTTCGCTGGGGAATCCCACTCGGGAGAAGATCCCCATCAAGGCCCGGCCTACCACAGGGGCCGTTATATTTCTTAGCGGGACCGCCTCCGGGTACCTGGTGGCGTGGTCCACGAGGACCAGGATGAAGCGGTGGCCCAGGGCGGTTTGGGGGTCCAGGGGTCCCACAATATCGATCCCGACCCGTTCGAACGGGGTGCTGACGGCTGGAAAGGGCTGGAGGGGGGCCTTGACCCGACCCCCCGTCTTTCCGCTGGCTTGGCAGGTCTGGCAGGACCGGCAGTGGTTGTCCACATCTCTCCGCATCCGGGGCCAGTAGAAGTGGGTCACCAGACGACTGTACGTTTTGTCTTGCCCCAAGTGTCCGGCGAGGGGCACATCATGGGCCAGGTGGAGAAGGAACTCCCGGAAGCGGAGGGGGACCACCAACACGCGGCTGGCCCCGAGTTCTGCTACTTTCTGTTCACTGTACAACAGGCCCTCGGTCCAGTAGATCCAGTGGGTGCCGGTCTGGTCACCGTTGGCTTGCGCGGTCGCCTGTTGTCGGACCCCTTCGAGAGAGGGACAGGACTGTTGTTCTTGCTGGAACTGCTCTCGGGTGGGGCCCCCTTCGTGTCGCCATTGTGTCAGCTCTGGGAGGGCGCTCGGAGAAGCCATCTCTTCGGGGGAGGATTCGCTGGGTCCAGGGTCGGTGTCCGCCTCCTCCTCGCTGCTGGTGGGAGGGGGTGTGAGCCCCTCGGGCTGGGCGGTCCCGGAGGTCGAGGATGAGCGGGGGGCCTGGGCGGTCATGGACCGGGTGATGGCGCAGGCCCAATCAGCCAGTCCCAACATCCGGAGGTGCTCTCGTCGCTCTACTTGAGCCCAGGGGGAACTTTCCAAGTCGTTCCCCAGGAGGCAGTCGACCGGGGCGTCGTCGCGCACTGTCACCTTCAGCAGGCCCGTCACCCCTCCCCACTCGAAGGGGACCAGGGCCATCTGGCATAGGCTTTCACTGTTGTCGGCCGTCCGTACGGGGCACAGCACATTCGGTAGAATCTGCCCAGGGGTCACCAGGTGGCAGCGGACAGCGGTGATACTGGCGCCTGTGTCACGAAGGGCTTCGGCCCGTTGTCCATTGACCGTGACCTGCTGCCGGTACTTCTGGGTGTTGGTTGGGATGGGGGTGCAGGGTACCATCTCTCGGCTACCCAGGCAGACCAGGGACATGGCTGCCGGCTCCCACTCAGTGTTCTCTCGGTCGAGGGCCTCCTCTTCCTCTTCTCCTCCCCCCAAGGCGGCGGCTGTCAGCTGCCGGGGCGGGTGCCCGCCGGCCCCGTTTCTTCGGTTCAGAGGGCAGGCCGGATCGCTGGCAAAGTGTCCTGTTTGTTGGCAGCCGTAGCAGGTCACTGGCGGCCGTGGTCCGGGTCGGGCCGGGCCCACCTTCCGGGCTAGGCTCGGGGAGAGATGTGGCTGCGGTGGCCCTCGAGGGGGGCTCCTGGGGGCCCCGGCGGGAGGGTCTCGGTTCCTGTTCGGCCCTCCCCCCCCACCGCGCTGGCGGGGGGGTCCGTTGGGGTTCCTCTGGTACTCCCCCATTGAGTTCCGGGGGACCCGGGAGTTGACCCATCGATCGGCCTCGACGGCAAGTTTTCGCGGGTCGGTCATTTTGCTGTCGAGGAGGTGCTGTCTCAGTTCCACGAAGCAATTGTTGGAAAGGTGTTCCCACACGATGAGGTCGACCAGCTGCCCGTAGGTGGTTACTTTGCTCCCTTTGATCCACCCTTCTAGGGCCCGACTGAAAAAGTCCACATATTCCACCCATGTGGTACCCGGGATTTTCTTGCAGTCTCTGAACCGCTGGCGGTACATTTCCGCTGTTAGCCCGTAGCGGGTGAGCAGGGCCTCCTTCATGTGATCGTAGGAGGTCATCACCTCCTCCGGTAGCTGGAGCAGCGTGTCCCGCCCCTCACTCAGGAACCGCCCCCACAGGCCCGCGCCCCAGTCCTTTCGGGGCACCCGATGAGAGGTCATGGCCACCTCGTAGGCCTTGAACCATTGTTGGATGTCGTCATTCTTGTAATACTCCTTGACGACTTCTTTCGGGATATGTACCTTGGCCTCGGAAGGCGGTAGAGTGTCTCTAGTACTGGGGGTGTCAGTCCCTCCGTTCTTGGCCTTGATCTCTTGCTCCTTGAGACTGCGCTCGTGCTCAAGAGTTAGTTTCTTTTCCTCCAACTCCCGGTGTCGTCTCTTCTCCTCTATCTCTTCTTGAAGGCGCAGCTGCTCTAGGGCCAGTTTCTTTTCTGCCAGCTGGAGTTCACCGTCCAGCCGCAGTCGGGCGAGCTCTAGCTCGTGGCTCCGGACCTTTTCCCGCTCTCGTATTTCTTCTTCGGAGAGGCCGGTTTCTAGGCTCTTTCTTCCTCCGGTTGCCGGAGTCCGTGCGGTTGCTGCGGTCTCAGTCAGGGGCAAGGGCCCTTCTTCCTGGGAGGGGCCTGCCCCGGCCTCGAACCATGCCCTCAGAGCTTTCTGCATCTCCTCTTTGGTACCTAGGCTGGTGGTTGCAATGCCTTTGTCTTTGCAGAACTGTTTCAATTCTTTGTGCGTATATTCTTCCAGCCGTTCGGGCTGGAACTCCATTGTCGCGTTGTTTTCCTGGCTGCTCATGATGCTGTTCGTTTGGATGGGTAGCTAGTGGGTACTGGCTGGTACGTACTGCGTTCGGCTCGGATCCCGTCGCTGGCCACCAAATGTTGGAAGGCGGACCCCGAGGAGTCGGTGCGACCACCAAGGGGGGCCCTCACACTGCACGAAGTAGCCGAGCGCTGCCGAGAAGTCTCCTGAGAGATCCTTCTCCTATCACGTCCTAGCACAGTAACACCACCACACAGGACTCAAGGAGGTTGTCTTGTGACAAGCAATTCTTTATCAGCAATAAAAAGGTTACGAGGTCAATATTTACACGAAGGGATCGAGGGATCCACCAAAAGTCTCAGTGTCTCTTTGGAAGGGTCGGGGTAGCGGGACAGTCTTTGGCAGGAATGCGGTACGAGGGTACCTGGGGCCCAGTTCTTATCCTCAAGCTGGAGGACCTCCGGATCTCGGAGGGGTTGAGCCGCGACGGCGTCAGCAGGGCTCTGGCGTACAGTTCGTGGAGAGCCGCGATCCAATCAGCAGGGCTCTCAAGATGGTTTCTGCTCAGCTCGAGCCGCGACGTCGTCAGCAGGGCTCCGAGGGAGGTTTCAGCGAGGTTGGGCCGCGACGGCGTCAGCAGGGCTCCGATGTTCCAGGTGGTTCAGAAAGGGTTCACAGGAAGGAGCCGCGACGCAGTCAGCAGGGCTCGTGATGGTTCCGACAAGAGTTCTTCTCCGTAGGGTCAGCCGCGATTCAATCAGCAGGGCTCTCGACTCCGGGATACAACTGCCGAGCTGTGGGGGGGTCGCCCCAGATATAGGTCTGGAGCCCTTTGATGTCCGGACCTATGCGCCCGAGGGGGCGGAGTGGCCGGGTGGAGGTGGCCAGACGCCCAGCAGGAGAGGCGCCAGGCCCATGGGAGTTGCAGGGCGATCACACCTCGAGAGGGGAGGACAGTTGGGGGTCCCATCGATACTGTCCTCCGCCGGGGGCGATGAATGGTTCCTGCGGCACCCCCTGGCTAGTTCGTGGTGCCTCGATGTCGGGGCTTCGCTGGGGTCGAGGCCGGGTTGAGCGGGGTCGCGCCGGCTGGTGCACGGTGTGACGTGGATGCCAACAAGATGGCGGAGCCACGAGGAGTATGCGTCCACGTGCAGCTCCGGGTGAAGGGCCTTGGTGCAGTTCAGACGGGTGGCCCGTGACGGCCGGGGCGGGGAACGGGCACAATCCAGGGGGTTAAGGACCACGCCACGAGGCCGGGTCCAACACCAAACGAATAGAGCATTCGTTAAAGTGTGTTGCTGTTATTAAGAAGGACTCGGAAAAAGGGTCCAAAGTGGAATCTGTTAAAGTAGAGACAAAAGATCGTAATAACGAAATGAAAAGTAATCCAGATAAGGTGTGGTCTGAAAGAAAATGCTACAGATGTGGTAAAGCGGGTCACCTTGCTAATGACAAGAAGTGTCCTGCGCTCAATCAAACATGTTCCAAATGTAAATTAAAGGGGCATTTCACGGCGTTATGCAAAACAAAGTATAAACCTAAGGTAAAAGAGGTTGAGATATATCAAACGGAGTTAGAACAGTCGGAGGAGCATGTGTGTGGGCAGATAGTAATACAGGTTGACAGTAATGGCAAAACTAAATCTTGTCCTTATGATGAAATTGTTGTAAATGGAGAAAAAACTAGAGTATTATTTGATTCTGGAGCAAAGATTACTATCATCTCTAATGAATTCTACAACACTAAGTTAAAAGGGAAGATCAGTTTATTAAAAGCTGACATCATTCCTTTGGCATATGGAGGGGAACCTATAAAACTTCATGGATATTTTGTGGGATTGATTGAGTATAAAGATAGGATGGCATCAGGGAAAATTTAAGTGTCTAAGCGAGGTGATAGTATTATTAGCTGAATTCACCAGGGTGATTTGGGGGTGTATTTAGATCCCAACGCAAATCCGTGTATACAGCTAAGGGATAGGATCCAATCAGTGGATAGGAATGCAAATGAAGAGTATGTTCAGAATCTAAAGATGGAGTTTCCAAATGTATTTAAGGAGACTTTAGGTTGTTTAAAGGGGTATCAACATAAAATTCAGCTAAAAGGAGATGCAATTCCTGTGTGTTGTAAAGTGAGAAGTGTGCCATTATCAGTTAAGGAAGACATGAAGATGGAAATACAAAAGTTAAGCAAGTGTGGAATAATTGAGGAAGTAGAGGGGTCTGAATGGTTGGCTCCGGTTGTGGCGGCACGCAAACCCAATGGCAACCTGCGCTTATGCATTGATTTAAGACAACTTAACAAAGCTGTAGTAGTGGATAGGTATCCATTGCCAAACATAACTGAATTGTTGACCTTACTTGATGGAGCTAAAGTTTTTAGCACCATAGATCTCACTTCGGCATATCATCAAATAGAGCTGGATGAATCATCGCGTGACTACACATCTTTTGTCACGCCCTTTGGGACGTATAGGTTCAAAAGAATGCCTTTTGGTTTGGTGTCTGCCTCTTCAGTCTTTCAGAGGGTCATGGAGAGGGTGTTAAAAGATCTACCAGGGGTATGTGTATACCAAGACGATATCTTAGTGTTTGCTAAAGATGAAGTGGAACATGACATTAGGCTGAAATCCGTATTGAGGAATTTGTGCTTATATAACCTTACGGTTAAGGTGGAGAAGTGTAAGTTTAGATCTAACGACATCAATTATCTGGGACATAGTATTTCTGGGGATGGAGTGAAACCTAAATCTGATTTAATTGAGACCATTACCAGGATGAGTTCTCCTTCTGACAAAACTGAATTGATGAAATTTCTAGGTATGATAGAATACTACGCTAAATTTGTCATGGACTTTGCTGTGGCAACAGCGAAAATGAAGCGGTTGTTGAGGAAAGGTGAAGAATTTGTATGGTCTGAGATGTGTGAGAATGAATTTATTGCTATTAAAGAGAAGCTTAGTCAAGCTCCTTCTTTAAAAAGTTTTAATCCTGCAGGTAAATCCATCTTAGTGACTGATGCGAGTGAAAAATGTCTGGGAGCAGTTCTGAAACAACAGGGGACCGATGGCGTGCGCACAATAATGTTTCTGTCAAGGAGTCTCAGGGATCCGGAGACACGATATTCAGTGGTGGAAAGGGAAGCTTTAGCGGTATTTTGGGCGGTCAAGAAGTTAAAGAAATTTTTGTGGGGTGTTGATTTTGAAGTACATACAGATCATAAACCCTTGATTGAAATATTCAGTAAGAAAGGGCTAGACCTTATTTCTGGAAGGATAACTAAATGGATTATTGGCCTACAGGAATATAATTTTAGTATAAGATATATTCCTGGCATTGAGAATGGAATTGCAGATGTACTTTCACGCCTAGTTCCAAAGAGTAGTGTGCGTGAAGACCGTTCTGATGAAGATGAGGAGGATGAAATAGTGTGTGTAGTAGATCATAATATTATTTCTGAAGAAAGGTGGTTGAAGGAATTAAAAGGTGATGTGACATTGAGTGAAGTGGCATCTTTATTAAAGAAAGGGTGGATGTCTAGTAGAGAAGGGTCTGAAGGCACAAGATCTTTTTGGAAGGTACGTAATGAGTTATCTGTTGATAATAACTTGCTGTTTAGGGGAACAAGATTGGTTCCTCCTGCTAGCCTTAGAAAAGAATTAATTGATTTAGTGCATGTGGCACATTCAGGTTTGTCAAAAAGCAAAGAGAGACTTCGCATGTCATATTGGTGGCCTGGAATGGACAACATGATAGAGAGAATTATCAGGGACTGTGTTACTTGTGCTGTGAGTGATAAAAATAAGAGTGTTCGTGTGCAACCTATGGTCTTGAGAAAACGCCCTAATGGTCCATGGCAGGAAATTGCATTGGATATTGTTGGTCCTATTCAGGAGAAAGGTTCGCAGATTTATATTTTGGTCGTTATTGACATGTTCTCTAGGTGGCCTGAGATTTTCTTTCTATCGTTGATCAATACTTCGAAGGTGATTGAATGCTTGAAATTCTTATTTGCTAGAGAAGGGTTCCCAAAATCAATATTGTCAGACAATGGTGTTCAACTGGTTTCGAAGGAAATGGAACAATTTTTAAATGTTAGAGGTATTATTCACAAGACCTCTGCTCTCTATCATCCTGAAGCCAATGGGATGGTGGAGAGATTTAATAAGGTTATAAAGGAGACCATTGCTTTGGCTAAAGGTGTGGGGTTGGATTGGAAAAAACAGGTTATGGAGAAAATTGAAGAGTACAGATTGACTCCCCATGCAACAACAGGGAAGTCTCCTTTTTTGTTGTTTCGTGGTAGACTACCCAATACTAGTGTTGAACCCTATTGGGTTAACAAATATGAACTTGATAAAGGTAAAGAGGGTGTGTGTGATGGTGAATGCATGCTAAGGCTAGAAGATGAGAAGGCTAAATCTAGAAAGGTTTATTTTGATGTGAAAAATGCAGTAAAGAAAACTAAAGTAAATGTTGGTGATTGGGTCAGGATTAGATGCCCAGGGTTGTTGGGGAGTTCTGGGTCAAAATTTATGAAGCCCATCAAAGTAATTAAAACATTTAGTAATGCTATTCAAACGCAAGACCACAGAATTTGGAATTTGAATAGAGTTTTTGTATGTAATAATACGCTAAATTTAAATGAAAAGTTAGTTTCTGCAAAGGATGTGGAGGACAAGGAGTTAAACTCTCAAAGAAGGTCTTCAAGAATGGTTAAAAAACCAAGTTATCTTGCTGATTTTGTTTGAGGTAATTTTGCAGTTTTTATTCTAGGAAGGGTGATGATGGGCTAGGTACAAAGATGAGGTTGTGTTAAGATGATTTAGAGTTTGCTTTATATTAAGTTCTTTTGTAGTTTTAATCTGATTTGCTTCTAAAGTTTTTAATAATCTGTTGTGCTTATATGTTCTAATAATTTAATGTGCTTCTATGTTCTCTTATGAGGAAGGGAGATGTGTGGCATTCTACACTGAGTTGTTGCCAAGCAACATGTAACATGACCATGTCACATTGGAATCCCTGAGGTTATAGATTGTTGTAAATGGGAAAGTTCTGAAAAGTCAGTTGTCTGGAGTTATGCTAGCTGATGGATGGGATCTTCTTTCATGGAATAAACTCACTACAACTTTATACCTGAATATGTGATTCTTTGGATATTAAGAATACTTCACTCTCTCCCTGTCTCTCTCCCTCCCTCTGTCTCTCTCCCTCTCCCTCCCTCCCTCTGTCACCCTCTGTCTCCCTCTCTGCCTCCCTCTGTCTCCCTCTCTATGTCTCTCTCTGTCTCCCTTCCTCCCCCTCCCTCCCTCTCCCTCTGTATCCCTATCCCTCCCTCCGTCACCCTCTGTCATCTCACCCCGTGTGTGTGTCAGCCCTCAGCCCCGGCTGAGACAGTTTCACAGCGCGCACACACAGCCGCACCCGAGTACTTCACAGGTCTTTAAAAGACCATTTACATGTTAATAAAGCTTTGTTGTCTTTCAACTTTTAGGCCCCTGCATCTCCACTTTGACAATCATTGGAATCCCCCGGCCCCCACAGAGCAGAGTCTCAGAGTCCGGGCTGCTGCACCCGGCAGTGTTTGCTAACACTATTTAATTATATTTTTTTAAAACACAGGTAGGATGTCTGCAAGGTCCGCCGGCCGCCAAGGAAGGCTTGCCGGGCCGCTGGAGGCCCGCGGGCCGTACTATGAGTAACCGTGGTGTACAGGGTTCGTTAGGAAGTTCACGGAGCCATCCGAGTCTGCACAGTAGGTATCGTGCTCACGAGACGGTGGCCACTTCTGAACTCGATTTTCGACTCCAGTTTGTGGTAGGCCCAAATGCTAATTTAAGCTAAACAAACACAAAGGAATAATTAATACAAAGACATAATGATTCTAATGTTATACCCTCACTAACCCCTTTTTATATTAGTGTTTTCCTAGCATATAGCGACATTTAAAGCGATAATATTTACCTTTAGGAGCCAATCAGGAATGCAAACATCACATAAGCAACATAAATCATGCGATATCTAATTACCACATATACTACTATTGATATGCGTACGTATTTTAATCATTAGTTATTTTGCCATGCAAATAGCAATTTCCCACGTGTAATTTGTTTATGCAAAAGGCCGATTTAGAAAAACACACCACACTGTTAGTAAAATTATAATCAGTAAGTTATATAGTTAGTCTTTACATGCAAAATAGAGGTGGTATAGAAAATTTCGTTCTACCTGCTCCATCATAGGCACTTGGGTGGACCTTTCAGTTTCTTGTGGAAGCTATCGCAATGAAAGTAAGAGATATCGGGTTTGGGGACTGTCAAAGATCTGAGGCTCATGGGGTCAATAAAGGATCGCAATAAGATAATTGTTTTAGTGTTTTGAAGACTGCGTGGCTCCTAGAGGATAGTGGCAACCAAAGGTACTAGGGAACATCTCTGTATGACGCAGTGGAAGGCCAATGTGATATCCTGGGGTACACACAATTATAAAGGCGCTGCATCATGCCTTTTGGATCATCAGAGTAGGGGCTAAAGGAGACCTTTTGAGAGCACAAGGTGTGGGGCATAGGAGTCCTAATACATCTCTGGTTGATGTTTGGAAGTGCAGTCCAGAACTATCTGTAGGTCTTAAGGGACGAAACAGAGTTATCGCTGAGGCATACTTGAACTTGGAAGAAGGAACACCAGGGAGTTCTGGACATTTAAGTGTGAACATGGAGAGAGAGAGAGAGAGAGAGAGAGAGAGAGAGAGTTTACTAAAAGTGTAGCTCATCTTCATTTTGATCTTTATTGGTTTACGCAAAGTAGATGTTTCAGCACCCACGCTAATGTGCTGCATAGCTAAATACATACAAGGTCCCAAAGGCGAGACCGATTGCATTGCAAATACTTGTTTTGGTAGGCACCGGGAGCTTAACTGATTTTCCCAGAATCACAAGATGTTGAGCCCACGCCGAGACTCAAACCAGGATTCCCAGCTACAAAATCGGTGGGAGACAGCTAAATTAAAGGCATTTTGTCTTAAAAAAGAGGGAATCTTTTGCCTGAAGTAACAATGCTAGCTAGCATTTAAGACTCGTTGTGGGAAATACATTATTACGGTTTAACAGCGAGGTATGCCTAATATTAAAAACAAGCATTTGCAATGCAATAGGTCTCGCATTTATACGAGTTTGAGCTATTGGCATTGTAAATGACAATGCTTTTTATTTATGTTTGGTTTTTTTAAAACATAAATAAAAGGCACTGTCATTTACAATGCTAATAGCTCAAACTCTCACAAATGCGAGACCTATTGCATTGCAAATGCTTGTTTATATATATTGTATGCCTATTTTCTCAAAAACTAACATGCAAAATTTGGCATGTCAGAAAAGAGGGGTAATGGCCCCTTGTAGTCTCAAAAACCCAATGGGTATCTGTAAGAATAAAGAAGCATATAATAAACAACACCATTATTTGTATTAATGTTGTTTGACTTTTTAAACACATCACCATAACGTGGAACTACATTCTTTGGCACATCAGCCGTGATATATTTTTCTAGTAGTTCGGGGGCACCTCACTTGTGCCTGAGTGGTGATAAATAATAGTTATTTGTAACACACACACGTTAAAACACATATACACACATTGAAACATATACACACATTCACATTGGTTGCCTAAAGTAGCTGGCTTTGGGAAAAAAGGTTGATGCAGTTCATCTTTGTGAACGTTTCTTAAAACTGAGGCCTTTCTTAGAGTAGATGAATCACACAACCATACATCCCAAACGGGCTATTGAAGCATATTCACTGAGTATCTTAACAGACAGATGCTTGATACATGCCATCAGTTTCCAACACTTTCCACCTGATTCATGAAGGAAAACAGTAACTCTAAGAGAAATAAATCCAAGGGAACTGTGAAAGGAAGTAAGCAGAGGTTGTAGGTGCATTACTTGTGGACATAACCGGAAATGGACTAGGAGAAGCAGGATCACTGGAATTATGCAATTCTGCGGCTCTGAAATTTCACGCATAATTATGAATTTGCTGCACTTGCCACACAAAACACCATCTGCTACATAATTAGCAGATTTAAACATTTCTGTTCCTAGCTAAAACGATTCGCAGGTTTCTTAAAATAACACCTCACGTGGGACTGCACGGTGGCAGACACCTTTCAAAGATTCACAAGTCATATTCTGGAGGCCGACTCCTGCAGCCAGGCGTAAAAGTGGTACTAATGACGTGAAACCTCTTTACCAGACAATATCAATGTGGCTTAAAATCACAAAGTAGTGTAGACTCTGCCGCATTATGCCGCATAATTTGCCTGTTACTGGAGAATTTATTCACCCTGCCTTATAATTTGGTCCTCAACTGCAGCGTAAATTCCAGTGGCTTTGATAATAAGTGCCAGTTAGTCTGTGATTGATGTGTATCATCATAAAACACACAGACTGAAGTGTGAAATTTAGGAATAAGTAATATCGCTGCTGAAATGAACGCCCCATCTTTGTGAACGTTTCTTAAACTGAGGCCTTTCTTAGAGTAGATGAATCACACAACCATACATACCAAACGGGCTATTGAAGCATATTCACCGAGTACCTTAACAGACAGATGCGGCATACTTGTTTTATCATACTTTATAAAAAGAGACACGGTATAAGCGTTTTAAGAAGATATTGTACATACGCTAATTAGTAGGTTTGTCTGACTCCATTAACTCGCACAGAAGGAGAGGTGGCCTTGTAAAACACACTGCAGGTAAAGTGACATAATGTTAGTTTAGCAATAGTGACTTTCTTGTAAATCGGACGGACTCTTGTTCTCCACAAAATGAGCTCAATTTTGAGACCTGCTCAAGTCTTACTCAAATGATAGTTGCTCAACCCCCACTTGTAAATACCTCGTACGTTCCTGGCATGTTTTATCTGGTCTTTAATTGAAGACAAGAAGTGGGATAAGGGAGGGGGTAGGTCGCGCCTTCTAAAGGGAGAGAGGCACAGGCTGGCAAATGGTGTGCACTTTCGCGGGCGCTTTGATGTTCTCAGTGGCCGCGCGGCTCACTGAGAACATCAAAGCGCCCGCGAAATGTACAAGCAGGCTGCCAAATGGTGCGCGCGCCCGGCGCACATGCACTGTAGTTGGGGGCCTGAAAAGCACTCGTTTGCACTTCCAAATCCCCGTTCTCTATAGCTATCGCCAGAGTAGCGCTAAAGCGCTGGTTCAGGCGAGACCTAAAAATGACTGAAAGAGAAGGGCTTAACGCCAAATAATTGAAGGGAGGGGTCCTAGCAGTTAAAAGATTAATTTTCCTCAGGTCATATGATAAATCCGTCCGATGTGGTCCGTCGGCTGCGCTGCCGCCTCTGGTGCAGGAAACCAGGGTTCGAGCCTCGAGGTCGCGTCCACATCCAGTGATTCTGGGCAAATCACTTAATCTCCCCGTGCCTGAATGTGTAATGTAAATACAGCGTTATGTAAAGTGCTCCAATACCTTCGGGTCGAGTTCGCGCTATATAAATATGCAAAAAAAAAACCTCTCCAGCTCGTATTTCCCTCCTCGTCCATTCACTGACTAAGTTTAGCGTCTAGCGAAAGCTTTCCTAGCAGTTTCTGTCACACCCTGTCCTATTGGCTACTCCCCTCTAAATTCGAGCACCTTCCATTACATGCCGTCTCCTTCTCTTTCACCAGATTCGTATTTGACGTTATCTCTAATTCCATTGGCTGTTTGATTGAAGTCGCGTTTAATTGGTTGGGTGATAGTCGTTGACACGGTCTCATTGGCTGCGTTCGACATACTGCTCCCCCCCCCCCACCTCGTTGCTTAGTGTGGTAAATGATGGCGGCGGGTTCGGATTTCGGAAACGGGCTGCACGGGTCTGGGTTGGCCGAGGAGTCGCTGTTGCTGGAGGAGGGTTCAGGTCCCATGGACGACGATGAGCATCGGGGTGTGCATCGAAGGGGTGGCCGAGGAGTTGCCGCACCCAACACCCCTGGCCTGGAAGAGCTGGAGGAGGAGGAGCTGGAGGAAGAGGAGCCGGGAGAGCTGGGTGGGCCGACAATCGAGGACCCGGTGAGACCCGGGAGAAGGAGGAATATCGAGGATTCCATGAGAGATTACGGTCTAGAAGGGACTCGCTTTTGAAATGAAAGGAATATTGCGAACCTCGCCTATTCTTAGGATGGGAAAGCCTTAAGAGGTCGCCGAGATACGAAGGGTGGGCGGAAAGGAAATGGGAACTTGTACCTTTAAAAAAAAATGTTTTTGTTATACCAGGCCTTTCCCTCCTGCGTTGCGCCACCATGCTATGGCCATTGATACATTTGAGAACTCCAATATAAACTATTTAATCTTAAAACGTTACGGACCATCCACACCCTCAAAGTACTTTTTTCGGCTCTCCTGAGCCATAAATGTAACAGTGAGAAGACACAGTATAATGCTTAACATATTTTTAAAAACCATTCCAGTGTGAAAGGGTTGGGTTAGGTCCTACACATATTTTGTCCATTCGCGGGGGTTGAGTAAGGCACTAGACGTACTCGTTCCATCCTAAAATATACCCCTTTGCCATGTGACATTTGTCATCTTGGGGAAGAACGTAAACTCCCAAATATATGGGGGTGAAATAAACCGGCACTAAATAACATTCGGCTCTTTCGCAGTCGCCCCTTTGGTCTAATTGGCCTTGATTACGTGTGCCTTTTCAATGACTAGAAAAGGGCCTAAAAGGTCAACAGGCTTGCCAGCAGTAGAAGACTTCAAGCCAGATTAGAATATGGCCGTATTTACTTGTTTTGTGTAAACTTCCTTTCGTGCTCCCAGTTATAGTTTGCTTTGTCCCGGTAAAAAAATGTGCGTAGTCGATTATGTTTAGATTGCCTAACTGGAACAAATGTAGCTCGACACGCCTTTTCTCTCACACGTATGGTCTCATGGCAGTTAGGCTTGGGTATTTATTTAGAGCATTTTATGAAAGTCGAGGTCCGTAGAAGAAATCAAATGAAACTTTAGTTTTACATTTTAATTTTGTTATGTATTGTCTGATGGCAGACAACGGTATATACGAAGACGTTAACGGCTTTTCCTTAAAAAAGGAATCCTAAAAAAGCAAACAAAAGATAACGGAATATGGAGTTAGACTAATTGATCATTGGGGTTCACGCAGTAATTCTAGCATTAATTCCTGGGTCCGGCTGAATCACCCAGCAGCCATACATACTTTTCTCAGCCCCCCCCCCCCAACCTGCAAACTCTGGGGCATATCATTGAGGCGATAGAGTACTATCTCCCCTTTTGCGTCCGTTTTCAGACGAAAAGCGGCAATAATTTTATCGCCTAATCAGCAAGGTAACACTCTTGCGTGAAACCTTGCATTAGCGCCTGTATTCTGAACGCCCAGCTTTGCATCTCCAATGAGATGCCAAGTGGGCGTTCCTGCCCTGACATAACTGGAGAAATGTCGCTAGGTGACATTTCTCCAATTATCAATGGGCACGCTAACCCGCAGAGCGACGAGCAAAGTAGCGGTAACCTCTGTTATCGCTACTTTCCTTACGCCTGCTTCAAGACTGACTTAGCCATGATATCCTATGTAACGTGGCTATCATGGCTAAGTATGCCTTGCCCTATCATCAAGCTGTTGCCAAACTTCATGTGATTATGGCTGGATTTCCAGCGATAATCTCACATTTGGCAGTTAGCGCTTGGAATTTTATCGCTTTTGAGATAAGCTTTGCTGATAGCACGCTATCTCAGCGATAAAATTCCACATTACCCGGCGATAATTATCCTAGCGCTAAGTGCGCTTAGCGATAATTATCGCCGGACCTTGATGATATGCCCCCATGTTCTTTATGAAGTTTCTCGCTCCTAGGGATCTGTAAAAGCGCAGGTATTCCCTACGCATTGCACCTGTAGTTTTGCTAAATACCAAAGTGATGCTGTGAAGTGCATTTTAAGTCACTTTGTTCAGTTCCCGAAAGTTGAATATTCTACTCCCTTACTCTGAAAGACAAAGGGCGAGGTAACTGGATACGTTCCGTCCTGGGATATCTTCCGGTTTAATCGGCAGCAGGCGCGTGCAACTTCTACACGTCACCTCTACAGCCCCTGTCTGTATGTGATACAGTTACCGCACCCATATCACTGCTACCTGTGACTTGGCCTACATTTATTGGAGGCCTAAACGGATAATACCTTCCCTCACACTGAGTACCCGGCTGGTTCCAGTGTAAGTATATCTCTATTTCCTTTTCACTTGACCGGTGTTCTTCACTTCTAACACGTGGCTGCGTGTAATTTTACTTTTTCCCCAGAGGTCCCTATATTATTAGGTCCTGAAGAGACCCTGCATCATTGGAAGGGTTGAAACGCCGTCGACATATAAAAAAAAAACATTGGCATAGTCAATAGGTCTCACTTTTGGGACCTTATAAGTGTTTAGCCATGCAACAGTTGATGTTGTTGCACAAAGGATATTGTGCTGCATAACTAAATACTTATAAGGTCCCAAAAGCGAGACCTATTGGCTATGCCAATGCTTGTTTTTATAAAATCTTTAGTCAGCCCAACATCTCTTAATAACTTTCTACAATATTGGTCAACATTGCTTATCAGCATATTTGAAGACCTCAGCTCCCATAATCATTTGGACTAACTTAAACTCATCTTGCTGAACTATAAAAATTCACATTTAATGGCAGCTACAATTGATTGCTATACCTGCTTCAAAAATGTGCGTAAGACTTGATGATTCATTTTCGACAAACCCAACGGGTGTGGGTGAAACCTTGGTTGGAAAGGTTGCTCCCTGCCCATCAATTTTACACCTTTTTTAACTCTGCTGATATATACAAGCATTTGTAATGCAATAGGTCTCGCATTTACGCAAGATTGATCTATTGACGTTGCAAATGACAAGGCCTTTTATTTTTGTTTTCATTTTTAAAACCTAAATAAAAGGCATTGTCATTTACAATGGCAATAGCTTAAACTCGCGTAAATGCAAGACCTATTGCATTGCAAATGCTTGTTTTCTCTGGTGCCCTGGCCCATATTCTGTTCCAGTGCGAATCCAGGCACATAATACCAATGGCAATTCTTTTACAGGATGTATGTGTGTCTGATTGGATTAAACACGTAATGCAATTTATGCGTTGTTTACAGTTTGTGTCTAACTTCAAAACATGATAGAACTAATGCAGTGTTATAGTTTGTGTGTGTGTCAGGTTGCACCATGTACATGATAAACATCTTGCATTGGTTGGAGGCTGTCTACATGTCCCTTTAGCACATCATACACGCAGTGCAGTATTTATAGGTTATGTTCGGGTGTCTGGCTGCATTGTGCATATGATGCTCAAATTGCAGTGTGTATTATTTGTGTGTCTAAACTAGGCACATTATAAAATAGTGCAGTTGTTACAGTGCATGTGTCTGGTAACCCTGCACAGGCAACACCTAGTGAAATGTTTACTGCCTCTGCCTGTCTGCACTGAGCATATCATAAACATAGAGTGCAGTTTACAGATGTCTTTTTGTGTCTGCACTAAACAAGATACAAACAGTGCAGTATTTAGGCGTATGTCTGGTGCTCTAAGCGTGACGTATAGTCCAGTGTGTGCAGTCTGTCTGACTGCACTAAGGGAAAACTATAAACGATGCGTTGTTTACAGTTGTCTGGTTGCACTGAACACATGATACAAATTGCGCAGGAGTCAGTATCCATGTGGCTACACTAAGCATACAACGCTTACTACCATCATACACAAACAGTGACCTACTGTCTCCTTTGTAAACGTAAATGCAATGAAGGGTGGAGGTGGTACATGTAACGCCGTGAAATGTTTGCAGTCGCATTTTCAGTGTTCTGAAGAGAAAGAAGGGGTGGATGTCTTGTGAAAGTAACACGGGGAAGTAGTGATATGTGCGAGGAAAAGTGAAGGAGCAGAGAGAAGCATTCCCTGTTTGTGTGCTTAGAAATGCCACGATGGGCGGAGCCAGGCAGCACATAGGGCAATTTGTGTGAGCCCGGGAGCCGAATATGCTATCAGGATCTGCACTGAGCGGCATAAGATAATGCCAGGGCAGAGGCAGAAGGAGCAGAGGCATTTCCAGCATTGTGGTCGTTGTCACAATAACACAACGTGTGTCTAACGTCGCACGGCACAGGATGAGGAATGTGATCTTACTGGAGTAGACTCGGTAGGGGATCGTGGCCACTTGCTGCTTGGTGGTTCCACAAAATGCTTGTATGGCGTGCCGTGCAGGCTCTTGTGGAAAGATAGCTCACTGGGTCGATGGTCGCGCTGCAGCGATCAGTGAGTAAACTACATCATAGTTTCCAACTCCATCCAAAACCTTATATGCTTCCAAGGTTGGTAAAACGCGCCCAGAAGCGCCTGTTACACTACTTGCGTATGTACCCTAGAGTCTGGCTATTAAATGAACAAGCATTGGCCGCGCGGCAGTGAAAGTAACGCCGTGCGGCCGTAAAAGCGAAAGTCATCACGATCACTCTGAAAGCGAAAGTGATCGCGATGATGCGCTAAAGCACGCTAGGGATGCGCGCGGAGATGGCGCTGAAGGCTGGCGCAGGAAAGGCAGATGGATGTGCGAGAAGGGAGGGGGGAATGCGGGGAACAGCTGTGCGCGTGCAAGCCATCGTGCACTCAAGCTTGTAGCCAGCACAAAACTGTGGGTAGCACTTTCAAAACCCACATACTAAATGTCTCGCCAGAGCAGCGCATGCGCTGGGTCAGGCGAGACCTAAAAACGAATCATTGTATCAGCACTGGTTATCTAACACAGTGTCTGAGTATACCCAAGAACTGTAAATGGTTGTTTTCTGAATGTTGGAAACCAAGCTGTAAATGTCACAACATTCACCAATTTGTCTTTTGGTTCCATTACACACTGGGGACACTAAGCACTATTTGTATATATCTGTAAAGCTTCTTTAAAATTGACAAACTGAATATTCAATCATACTGTACTTGGCCTCCTCTCTTTCTGAGATTCGTATGACCAATTATTATTGCCATTGTGCTTTTCATTATTAACGTAGTTCATTATTGTTGCCACAAGAACCCTTGTTTGTTGATATATATATATATATATATAGTCTAATCCTGTTAGGCTGGGCCTGGAACAGGAGGAGACTCCTATGGATTCCCATTTGCTGGACCCATGAGTTACTTGATGAACCCTAGATTTCCAGTAGAGCCTGCAGGACTGCGCTGTGTGAAACTGCCATGTGCTAAGCTTAAGCTGCTCGCTCCTTGTGAAGGGTTAGTTCATCTCCAACCCACTGCAGAGGCTATACTGGTGGTTCCCTCGTATCCTCTTTGTGTTCTCCCTGTCTCATGCTTTGCATCCCGGTGCAGTGCTAGAGAGATAGAGACAAACAGCAAATCATATAGAGCTTTAATGCTAAGACCCTGAAAAAATGAAACATTTTCAAGCTGTGGGGGATTTTCTCCAGGCAACTACGGTAAACATTGTCGGTTTTTGCATCGGAAGGAATTCCGGGCAGAGGTATAATCACGTGAGAACAAAGAGAAATGCTATCTGTGTAAGCTGGGACTTTATTCCAATATCTCTGTTTTATGAAACCTTTATCAGAGCATTAGCCAGCGGGCACCCTTCCCCTGGTATGTTTTCTGTACAAGCTTTTGTTTTCTTCAAAATACTCAATACTGTGTACAAAATAGTTGTAGAAGTCCAAGTGCCCTTGGTACTTCTCGGTGCCTGAAGCATGCAGTGGAAAAGCCTGTTTGTCAGACTTCTGTCCATGTGGAGGCCTCAAGCGCCTTGAGTCCGTGCCTGCCAGGCATGGGCTCTGTTCATCCTCCTGTAGCATAAGTGCATGCGCAGTCCGCTGTCGTTTCTTTCGCAAATAGTGTCTGCAAGCCCTATTAATTAGTTCCTCTCTACACTGAGGTTCGACTTTACGGGACCTGTAGAATAAACCTTTTTTCTCAGATTTATATTTCCATCTGTAGAATAAATTCTGCCTCCCAATACTTCCTCCAGCTCTTTGAAGCATCACTCAGCGCCACATCAGTATCACTCCGCATCGCCTTTGCACTAGTACACCACCACATCCTCACTCAGCAAGACCTGAGTATCATTCAGCATAGTCTCCGCACCAGTCACCACCACCACTACCACTTCAGCATCACTCGGCACCACCTCAGCCTGCTCTCGGTATTTAACATCTGTTGATTCTTCCCTAACGTCTGGCCGCTGCTAGTGTTATACTAGTTCCCAACCTTCACCCTCCGATTGTTAATACCCCCTCAAAAAAAAGGTTTAACAAACAACCATTGGAATAGGCAGAAACAAGTTGCCAGCATTGCAAGAACAAAAGAAAACTAAGGACGTTTTTTATTGTAAATACTTTTTTTATTATGGTCGTTCAGTTGTACATAATGCCTTCTTGGTCATATATAAAGTAACAAATGCTTCTGACATTTTTTTTATTATAACTTTTCAGCGTGCTGAACTGCAGCCACACTTCTACAGCACAGCTTGAAGACATTGGCAAAGTCAATAGCTCCGGCTAAACACTTATAAGGCCCCCCAAAGGCGAGACCTATTGGCTACGCCAATGCTTGTTTAAATTGCCAAAGCTATAATGTGTCAGCCTGTCCCCTGGCAGTTGCCTCGATAGCTGTGGGTTTACGGTCAATGCTCCCCATTGTGGACCAATGTCCATCAACAAATCATTGTCACTTGGAGCCAGAGCCTGGCACTGCAGGCTCCCTCTGATTCTTGACTTGCCTGCCACCTTAGTCCTGTATGGTATGGAGCAAAAAATCAGTTTTCTCTTGTGATCGTAAGTTTAGTTTCTGATGAGGGCAAGAACCTACTAACACTCGGTCCCTCTGCCATAGACTTAAATGATATATGGTGGATAGGGCCACAACTAGTTCCTCAAGTGTGATATGCGGTAGCAGCTATCACTGTTGAGGATGTCGTCTCCAGGCCCACACTTCCTCTGCATCTTCTGTGTGTCCATCGTCTCGCAGGGCTGTCACACTATTCATGGCCAAATCACATTCGGTAGGGTTATTAAACATTAGTCTTTAAAGTTGGTGTCTTCCTTTTTAGAGTTGATAAGAATGGATTCTGATACGTCTACATATCCGGTGCTATATATAGTCCATAATACGTACGATTCAGTAAATAGGGTAACAAGCTTTTTAGATCGAGCTCACTAGGCAGTGCAAGTCTTCTGGTTCCAAAAATACCTATTGTGGGCTTACAGCCTATTGCTTGGCCTTGGTGTCACTCATTTGCTAGATTTGTGTTTGGCTTTCTTTGTCCCAACTTTCCCATATTGTTTGCCCCTGCGATGGAGCATAGTCTCTTTGCCTTCTCTCTTGGCTGGTCTCTATCCCTCCACTGTCACTTTTAGAGAGCCTTTTTTTCTTTTTGGTCAAGCTTTCCATGCATTAATGTGTTTCCCACCTCATGCATTCTCTCCATGTGTGCACCCCTAAATGTTCTGTGTTTCTCTTGTGTTCTCTCCCACACTGTTTTTGTTCCTGTTCTTGTATGTTCGTCCCCATTCCCTGTGTTGCTGTCATTTGTGTGCTTCTCCCCTCCCGTGTGCCATGTTATTTTTAGGTTTGGTCCACTGCAAAAGCTATTGTTTTAAAGAAAAAAAAAAGTCTAAGGGCTTAGAGCATGCCCATTGCTTACCTCTTCTTACCATTGGTATGGCTCCCACGTCTCATGTTTCTTTACTTACCATTAGTCAGCACCTCCTCCTGGGGCTTCCACTGGCTGCAGGATTCTGCAGATACTATTTTGGTTACTTTTGGACATTTACTCTTATTAATGCATGTCCAAAAGTAACTTTACTTAATCTCGCCCATGTTTCTCCACCCCCATCCTTGTTTTTCACCCACCCTCCTCCTCCTGCAGTCTGACGTGTTGCTCCTCTCCCCTACCGATGTTTAATTTTTGCATTTTGCACAGAAGTGTTCGCTGCTATATAACTTAAATGTTGCATGTTAGTGTTTTTTCCCTCCCCTCAGTGTTAACCACCTCCATGGCTGCTGTTCGTTTTAACCGTTTGTCAGACACTGGTCTCTGCAGCTGTGGGTTTTGCCTGAGCGTGAGGGGTAATATGTAACTGACCCCTGGTTGGAAAGTCTGTTGATATGGTTTGTAGGTTGACGGTTTTACCTGTTGAGGTTTTATGTGCTATGCAAATGTTATGTACAAGTGCAGGTTGGAAGGGCAGTGTAAGCAAACTGGAGTAGTTGGGAGTCAAAAAACATTGCCTTTTTAGAGCCACAGGTATTGTACTCGTCATCTCGAAAGCAAGCTCGGGACCCGTTAGTTCTATCTTCTCTCGACACCCACCTCATCTTCCTCTCTTCTGCTCAGGAACTTGAGGCCATAAAAGCACGTGTGCGGGAAATGGAGGAGGAAGCAGAGAAGCTGAAAGAACTGCAGAACGAGGTGGAAAAACAGATGAACATGAGCCCCCCTCCTGGGAATGGTGAGTCCTTGCACAATTAAGGTTGTTGGAGTCTCCTAGTTCTCAGCATAGTAAAGTGGGAATCACAATTCTGTCTGCACATCACCCCAGTAGTTGATGTACCAGTTCTATTTTGTCTTGCAGCTGGTCCTGTCATCATGTCTGTCGAGGAGAAAATGGAGGCTGATGCCAGGTCCATCTATGTAGGCAATGTAAGTGATTTTATTTGCTTTAGTGTGACTATTAAATGCTTGCAGGGGCAAGAGGGTTATGATTTTGAGTTTTTCTGTGAATCCACATTCTCAGTGCTGCCTATGAGGAATTAAGTTGAAAGCAAGTAGCCGATGTTAAAACGTTGTTTGTACGGTGCCCACTATGAAATCTGTATCCTAGGAGTGTAGACTTTTACCAGCTCCCTCTGCACAACAGTATCTTACGTTTACAGAGCATTCTGGAACACGTGTATCCTAAAACATGAATATCCCAAAATTGTAAACTTTGAAACTAACAAATAGGATTGATTGGTGAATGCCAACTTGGGTTATTTTTTATTTTACTGGCCGAAGGAGGATCATAAACAATTGTTTTGCTTTGTATGAGTCGCCACAATCCCCTTTCTTGGTTTCAACACTTTTCTAGAAGATTCTTTCTGAAATTCCCAGTGAAGATGTAGCATTTGTCTTTCTTTTCCACGGCATTGGGTAGAAGACAAAACCCTTTACATTATAAAAAGCTTTTCTGCTGTCCTTTTTTTTTTTTTTTTTTTTTTTATGGGTGGAGTGCAGTAAATGCCTAATTCTGCTTTTGCATTACGCAGAAACAGTGCTGTATGATCCAGCGAAGCTTTGGCTTGGAGCTCTGCAACAGCCCTTTTTGTTGCAATAGCAGGAACTCTTTTCAGAGATAATGCAATGCCTCTGTGCATGGTTTGGTATATTCTAGATACCTTTGATTTCTAGTTTGGAGCTGCGTTCACTTTGTTACTGGAGAACATACAATTTGACATAAGTGGGCATGGTCAACTTAATGCAAAATAATGAAAATCTAACCCATAAGTTTGCGTTTTTGCCTCCTGAACTCTCTGGTTTACCCCATTCATTGGAGCAGTTAGCTGAGTATTATTTATTAGTGTGTTTTTCTGTGGTCAGTACAGGTATGACTCTAAATTATGCAAAAGACTGATGGATCGAATGCTTGAATCAAGACGGATTTGAATTTGTCTGGGTTCTGGTGAGCAAAAAAACGATGGATTTAGGCCCAGATCTCTGTACTTGGGTGAATGTATGACATACTTATTACTTAGGCCGTATCCTAATCCAATACTGGGGTGAATGTATGACATACTTATTACTTAGGCCGTATCCCAATCCATTGCGATTTTTCACACCATGTCACCTCCGTTTGAAACCATCTATATGCAGGTCAGTCTTCACCCTGCTTCAAGCCAGGTCTTCCCTGAATCGGGGACACAAGCAACCCAGGACCGCTTTCACCCTAGTTATAAGTTCATCAGCCAGGTACAGCTTGGTTCCATTGATCGTGTGCATGGGTCCCAGGGTGTTGCACTAAAGTATGCAAAGAAACTGATGGATGGAATGCTTACATTAATCACAGCCACTGGTAATTACCTAGCTTTAGTGCGTCGTACCCCAACGGGTTCAGCAGCACAATATTCCAAACAGTCTGAAGGTGCCTCGGATTTGATCTCCATTCTCTCAAACGTACATCCTTCATTTGTCCTGAACACATTTAGCATTCCCTACATCAATAGTCTGTTTTGTTGTAGGTAACTTGCCTCCGCAAAGTTTTTGATTTGTTTGGGGTTGGAGGCAGTTGGAGGAGTGGCTGTGGCACACCATACGTGGATGCAGCTTGTGGGCCATGAGTGGTTGTGTGTTAATATTTTCCTGGTTAGATGGTAATGTTAGATTTTTTTTTTTTCCACTGGGTTTGAGAGTTGGATGCTGTAATTGAACTGCTGTAAATGAATGTCTTCTGTAAATCTAACCACGTTCACACCATAAATATCTGTCCCTTTTTTTTTTTTTTTTAACTCTTTGTCACCCAATCAGGTTGACTATGGTGCTACAGCAGAGGAGCTAGAAGCTCATTTCCATGGTTGTGGCTCAGTCAACAGGGTCACCATTCTCTGTGATAAATTTACTGGCCATCCAAAAGGGTGAGTGTTTCCAGTCCCTCGAAACAAGGCTGGTGGGTAGGACTGATGCTCCAGACTTATGAGTGAGGCTTAAGCGATGAGATTTGGGGGGTGGGGTCCTGTTGTGTTGGAGCAAGGAGGCGGTTGGTGGGAGTTGAGCACTCTTTGACATATTGGGAAAAGGGATATGGCAGCACCATAGACCTATATGATGTGAAAACTGCTGCTTTTTGAAATTATAAATTGCTATAACGTTGCATTATTTTAATTTTATTTTTTGTATCTAAACTTTTGTGTCCTTTTTCCCCATCTCGAATACCCTGCTTCCCCACCCCTCCCCTGTTCTGTTAAAGGTTTGCCTACATAGAGTTCTCAGATAAGGAATCGGTAAGGACTTCCATGGCACTAGACGATTCCCTCTTCAGAGGAAGGCAGATCAAGGTAAGCAAACACATTTAGAAAGTAAATGTCTCACTCTTGCTCCTACAAGCTCAAAGTGTGGATAAAATGTAATTATCTCATATGGCCTGACACTTGTGCTAGTTGCAACCCCATGTGCTGGATTCTTGACTTCACTGAGAATTTAATGAAGCTAGGATTTGGGATTTTGCTTATGGTCTCTGCAAATTGTCTCATGAATTAATATTCAGTAACCTAATTAGTGCTGTGTGAGATCACGGCAATTTCCAAACGTATTACATGCCGATAATTTGTGGTTAAATGTTGTCTCTGTAATCTAAATACTTGAGCATAAATATCAAGCTTGTGCATAATTTTTGTGGAGAGCGCTGCAATGCCTGGCCTCTTTGAAAGCTTTAAGGAAATCAAAACCGCATCGCAAATGCGCAATTGTTCAAGCAAAGGCTCAATACATCCAAAACGGGTTAATTTTTCCAGTCAGCCTAGAACTCTCTTTTCTACTGCCTATCTCCCTTCTGGACCAGCCAATAGCCTGCTCGATGAAGTTTTAATCTAACATTGCCTATTTTAACTCTGAAAAGTTAATGTACCTCTGCCTAGATACTTTGACGTCAGAGTGTCTGTCATTCTTCTACACCAATTACCCCCATGATCCTCGTGCAAACCTCTAGTCTTCATGGTCAAAGATCAGTTGTCACAGACATCGAACCCTCCTAGCCTAACACAATCTCAGCAGCTTTGCTCTATAAAGGGCGTCCATTCTGCTGCACCATATTTGTGCCTCACTCTCGCAAGACTACTGGTTTGAATTTTTTAGCGAGTAGCGAGCCTCACCTTGTTTGCAGTCATCCTTTCCTTGCAAAGTTAATTGAAAACATAGATGCAAGGGCCCTTACAATTGAAGTTTCTAAGGAGCATCATAATTTCTCTAGGGGTGTAGGGAAATGGAGTCTTTATCTTTAGAGTGCATGACACCCCGTTTTTAAAAAATCTATATTTTCCCCGTTCAACTTCCTCCTTCCCCCCTCCCCCCCCCCCCCCCCCCCCCCCCCCCACCCCCTTTTTTGGGGGATCGGATCTTGGTTCTATAGCAATTTCTCCTTCCATGTCTTAGTTGGCTTTAATAACAAACTATAATTACTTTTTCAATTAACTATGGTACATTTAAGAGGGCGTGTGATTTTAATGTAAGAAGCAGCTTGTTTGCATTATACCCCAGGTAAAAAAAAAATCATTTGACCGCTTGACCTTCCATTCACTGCATTTTTCAGTGGTGACCCTTAAACTCGCTAAACCATCCTTCCATCTTACTATGTTTATAGTATATGTTATGAATATGCCCATATTTCAGCTGAAATCACTGATGTGCATGAAGTAAATGTAAGCTATACTTCAGGCATGCTTTTGGCTACACAGGTAGCTCCTAAACACAAACTTACAGATGTTAAGATGTCATGTAAACACACCTTTCCTCCTTATGTCAAAGGCCCTCTCCAGAACTGCTTGAACCCCACCCGCATACCAGTGCAATGCAAAACGTATTGAGTAGCAAAAGTTATTCTTAAAAAATTTCAAAACATCTTCGATAAATCCAGAATCCTTTGTGTCAATTCTCCTACAACTAACTAATGCCAGTGTTCATTTGTTTGCAGGCACATATAGGCGACTGTTAAAAATGCTGGTAAAGGCGCGTAGTAAAACAAAAATGCAATTGATCATGTAAAGCGTTCTGATAGCTTCTGGTCTAGTTTGCGCTTTATAAAACACCAAATAAACAATATTGTATAATCTAAAAGCACAATATTACTTAACACAATTTCTAAATTGGCTGTATTTGTTGCAGCATTGCATTAGGTATATAAATTGTGTACAAAGTTTTGGCTGCTGTTTTATACAGCTCGAGGTACAATAAAACCATTTTCTACATTCCAAAAAGCATATCAGTTGTAAATCAACTAGTGTGGGCATCAGGTGAGGACACAGATGGCTCTCTACCTCGAGGAGAGCTTGTGTTGGCCTGTGTCCAGATGTCCGGCGTGAGGAGCGCGTGATCACTACTTGCGGTGTGCACGTCCTGTTCTGGTTGAGTTTTTCTATCTACATGTGACATGTAGATTTACAGTGTTTTGGTTAACACGAGCCTTTGGCTAAACCTGTTTTATTTTGGCCAATTTTCTCATACCTGTTTGTCGTGCCACTATGTATCTGTTAGATCAGGATTTTCCCCGGACGCGCGTTTTGTCTTTAGGTTAAGAGTCCCCACCTGTGACCTGGTATTCGATAGGTGTGGGTGCGGGTCGGGTCGTAGTACTTTTCTAAGCACCTATCTGACTCTGGGCTGGTGTGGAGGTCGCCTTGGGTGAATCAGCAATAATTCGAGTTGATTGGAACTCCTAAAAATATGGCAGTCACTAGTATAATTTTTATTAACATTCTCAACATTGTGCGTACAGTTGTCAGTGTACATTGTTCTTACTCGTATTGACAGTTTAGTTTGCTTAAGTCTAAACGTACATTCGCATTGTTCTTACTAGTTGCAGTATTGACATTAGGCATGGATTGTGGCATACATTGGTCTCGTTCTTGCCGGAGTCTGTGCCATTGTGCAGGTACAGGTTATGACTTACATTAACAATGCACATTGCATTGACTGGTACTGGCATGGTCGTGTGGGCACAGATTATGGCATCTATTCATATTGCATTTATTAATATTGCCGTTGTTGGACCTGTCAATCACGGTAGTCATTGACATTTTATGCACCCATTCCAACAGTGGTATGGTCGACCCATTCCCCCTCCTCTGTTTTTGACAGTACCTGTGGGGGCCCCTACAGGCCAGGAGGGCTCAAATGCCTCAGACTTCTTGGCCCCTGGTAGCTAGGAAGGGATCAGGGCACAGACCACCCCTAAATTCAGCAAACCGTCTCATCTCCCAGTGGGCCGGAGGTCTCGCTTGCAGTTGTCTGTCTTGGCTGTGCGGGGTAGGGGGTGCACTTATCTAGTGTCTGGGGCCCAAAGGTGCAGCTGGCCCCTCCCAGGCCATGCAACGTCCGGGAGGGTACTGCTATGAGCTTGGGGCACTTGTGAGGCTTCCAAGGCTCGCAGTTATAGATGGGTACTGTGTTGGAGCAAGACAATGGGCCACTCAGCCTCTCATCGCGGACCACGCTAACCTCCCCCGGGCCCTGCGGCTGCTCCTCTGGTTGCCATCTAGACGTGAGGGCCAGGATGCTCAAGGATTAAAGACATATATTGGAAGCATTCCTCTATGACTTGGTATTACAGTTTAGGAACAGTGGTAAGACACTGTTTAGCATGGAACCTAGGCATTTCGAACACGACCATGGCAGTTAAATAACATTTCAGGTCTAATGGGGTGTAATAGGTTAAACATACTAAGAGTACAACAATAAGCTACAAATCTTCCCGTGGCTCTGTTAATGTAAGCACCTCGATGATGATTCGGTTCGTTGGGCCTTGGAGTCCATAGTAAGAGTAGTACACTAAATTACAGCAGTGATCCTGGGCAGATAAAAGAAGACGTTGGCTAATTAATATATTTCAGTTCTAGTCGTCGTAATAGATGACGGTGAAAATAGTACACAAACAAATGATGGACGGAATGATGAATAAATCACACATTCACGCCCAGCCAAAAGATCTAGGTTAAATCCATTGTTCTTCTTCTCACTACGCCACCCCAGTTTGGACCCAGCTATATGCAAAAGTCTTGACCCTGTGCCTCATCGGAACAGTCCAGCCCGAACTGCCAAGCCAGGTCCTCCCTGGACCGGAAACAAGCATTCTGGAACCGGTTTCTGGGTATTACCCTTCATCAGCCAGGCTAGCTTGAATCCAGTGGCAAAGTGAGCAAGGGACCCACGTCTGGGCATATCCATACCACTTGGGGCGAAAAGTGATACCCAAACAAATGATGGACGGAATGCTGAATAAATCATACATTCACCCCAGTCAAAAGATCTGGGTTAAATCAATCGTTCTTCTGCTCATTACGCCACCCTGGTTTGGACCCAGCTATATGCAAATCAGTCTTGACCCTGTGCCTGATGGGAAAATAGTACAGCACGATCATGTTTCTCACTATTTGTGTGATAGTATTTGACATTGTGTTTGTCCCATGACTAAATTTAGTGTTATTCAGTAAATTGCGTACCCAGTCTCATTCTCTCCAACTAAAAGGGCATAAATGGCTGTGCTACTGATTTGTATTCTGATCTTTGTGTGGTTGACAATTTTGGTTTTCTGTTCAGTCTTTGTTTCTTTGACCATCCAGATACATACTACTCCCTGCTGTGTAGCGTAGTTGCTGTTTTTTTTTTTTAAACCCTATTTTTGTGGAAGTGCTGTTGTTGCTTTTTATCTTGTGTTTTTATTGTTATTGTAGGTTGTGCCCAAGCGGACAAACAGACCAGGTATCAGCAGTACAGATCGGGGATTCCCACGAGCGCGGTACAGAGCCAGGGTGGCCTCCTACAGTTCCCGGTCCCGATTCTACAGTGGCTTCACCCCGAGACCCAGAGGAAGAATCTACAGGTCTGAATAGATAGTGTGCTTGGCGTATGGGGCATGCGCTCCTTGAACAGACACTAACTTGAAGGGTGGGCGGTGATGGTGGGAGAGGCCAACTGAAATGCTGAGTAGGTGTTCTTAATGAGTGATTTTTGCCTGCGGTTCTGAGCTCCTTATCCAGATGCATGGAACTGATGATGTAGTGTGAGGCTTTTGTGAAAGCTGTCCCTAGAGGTGCGGAGCAGATGTTAGGGAAGGAAAATAACTGCTCGCCTTCAGGCCTGCTCTCCTTTTCAGACTCTGAGCAGCGTTTTGGTGAATGCTACTCCCTTGCATTCTGTGCAGGGATAGAAGATAATAGGAGGACTGAATGATTGGGTCTTGTAGCCACACGGTGTGAGTGGAGCACAGTTGTAACTGGCAAGTATCGAGGGGCTGAGTGAATGTTGGGATGCAATGGTGATTGATGCCGACAATTTTTTTTTATTATAACGAGGGCAACCTTGGTTTCTGGTTACATGATTGCTGCAGAGGATGCTTACCAGTAGCTTCACTTCCAAATTGAGACCATACTGCAAGTGACCCGGTCAGAGAATAGTGCTAGCGGACCGTTGACTGGTTCATCTCAGCAGGACTGAATAAAATGTGGGAGGCGATTAAGAAGTGCCAAGTAGGTGAGCTCCTTGCCCACAATTTTAGCTGAAGGTGCAGATGACATCCTTTGAGGAAAGTTGGAGAGATTTGTGAGTTGTCTGTCCCCTTGAGCATAAGGTGGGAGTCAAAAGTAGTATTGACTCAAAATATCATTGAGTTTGAGTGATCTCTTTGACTGTGTTGTGAATTAGTGCACGATGATGGGGATGCCCCCTCGATCAGCTGTGTAGTGGGGAAGATTGTGTTCCTTGGCTGTATTGCAGCTTGTTACAAAAAAAGCTAAAGGGATTACAAATTAGTCAATTGCTGTTCATGGTTAACATGAAAGCGCATCTTCCTTGCACTGAAAATGAGGATGCAAAGCTGAAAGGGGAATGTACAGTGCTGGAAGGGTTGGTACAGTGGAAAGGATGAGGCCTGCTTTCCTCCTTAACTTTACAATCCCTGGAATCCAACCCACTCTAGTGCAGAGTTTTATTACATGGGTAGATTTCCTTCAAATAACTTACCTAGCATTCTGCTTCTTCTCTTTCAGAGGCCGCGCTAGAGCTACATCATGGTATTCCCCTTACTAAAATTATTAGGAAGACGTGGGGAACAAAAGTACAAAAACAAAAAAATCCAAAAAAAGAACAGAAGACATGAAAAGAAATATATTTTTTTAAGAAAAGAAGAAACTGTATTCTGAAGGTCTGGGGGAACCTGGGGTGCTCCTTATTCCTGAACACTCCTGCTCGTTCCCTCCTTCTTTCCCATCCCTATCTCCAATATTGCCCCTTCTCTGCTCACATTGTTTGTGCATAGCATCCCTCTCCTTTCACCCATTGTCTACACACGTATTTGTCCCAGCACCTCTCCCTCACTTGTCTGCCTGTCCCCTTACCAACGCCATTCGTCAATTCTTTTTCCTCATCTTCTTTAACTCTGCCAGTCTTCTCTCCAGTAATTTTCGTCTTAACTCCTCTGCTCAAATTCTTTCTCCCTTTGCTCTTCGTTCCTTCTCTCAAGTAGGTCCAACCCTTCTTTAAGTCTCTGGTGACGGCTTATCAGTCGCTTCTGAATACCAATACTTTGAGCCCTCGTTGCCTCCACCCCCCCCCTGCTCTTTTTTGACTTTCCCTTCCTTCTGCCTCTTTTATGTTTACCTACCACTTGTCTGGCTGCCCTAATCTTTTACTCCATCCCTTCCCAGTGTGTGACTGCTCCTCCTGTCCTCTTCCCTTTTCATGGTCTGCTTAACTGTGGGGAAGTATTATCATGCACAGGCACAATGATAGCTGGTAAGGTGCAAGGCACTATTTCCTGCACTCTCCTTTCCCTCTCTATCTGGTATTGTTTTTCTGCCTTTTGGCGATGTTGAAAATGACTTGATGTTGAAAGTTAGAATTGTAATGTCTTATTTTTAGTTGCATACCATAGCTCTTTCATATGGTTTGTGTTCCCCTGTGGCACACATTGTGTACGATTCCAACTCCACTAGTCTCTTTCCTTAGTCCCATCATTTTAGCCGTTGCTTCTGTGTCACCATATGTCTATGTTCTGTCCTAAAGTTTGCCTACTTTTAATGACACTAGTCCTTTGGCAGGGTTAATTTTTTTGGGCTTTGTGGGTCTTTCCTAGCTGTTAGCCCATTTAATGTGTTTTTAGTGTTAGTCCTCTACCAGGGCTGCCGCCTCACTTTTGGTTGCTACTCTGCTTCGCATCTTTCTTTAGTCTCCCCCCGCCACACTTTTACCTCTCCCACCCCAAAAAAACATACTTTCCTCTGCAGACTGCAAAGTATTTTAATGCTGTTGGCTTGTTTGCAACTGTTTGTTTTGGGCTCCCACAGCTTATTTGCACCAGCCTCATTAGAGCAGACTTCCCTTGTGTTTGATTTTCTCCTTCATGCTCCCTTAAACTGTCGCTGGCTTTGAATCCCATCTGCATTTGTCTCCCCTAACCGACCAGAGTTTGGATGACTGTATGCTTGGGGGAACAAGGATGGTTTTGGCTGGGGAGGAGGCCTGTCGAGGTTGAGGACTCCCCTATCCTGGGTAAATGTGCTTCTTTATTGTTGTGGGATTGCTTTGCTATGAATTCTTCTCTTCACAGGTTTCTGTTAGCAGAAGACACTGCACCTACTGTGACTCCGGCTGTCTTCACTCAGTGCAGTTCATTTGTTTTTGGTGTAGGGGTATGGAAGTGTGTGGGGGGCAGAAGTGAGGTCAGAGGAGACTGCACTGGTCCCAGTGGAAGATAGACGTTGGGACTACACACTTTTTAAAAATGTTTTTTTTTTTTAAGGAGGAGACACTTTCTTTTTATCTTGTATTGGGGCAGGGGAAAATAAAGATGTTGGAGCGAAACTGTCTAGCCAGTCCTCTCTTCTTTGTTTTGTGTTTGAATGTTGATAACCAGTACTACACGTTCCATGTGTCATTAGAAGCCTAGAGCATTTGAGGGCACATGCTTATCATTCTGCTTTGAACCGCTCTGAACTTTTTTATGCCCTCAACAGCTGATGAATGGAGTTTAGTGGAGCCAAAAAAGGTTCACTGACCTTAATTTTTGTAATGCAAAAAACTCCCTGTTCTAATGCACTTTGTTTGTGATGGGAGAAAGTCCTCCTTTTGCACTTTACAACTTAATGAGGCTATTGCAAAGGTATTAAAATTTTGCGTGATTGTTTACTCTTAGTGGGCCAAGGGAGGTACCTCACCCATTCTGAGGTTGAGCAATTAAGTTCCTGATCTGGATAGCAAATACTTAGTCATTTTATATTTGTATACTCTGACGTTAATGGGCACTGCAGAAGAAGCTTTAACTGCATGCATCCCAGCTACTGATTTTGCACACTTAATAGGTGTTGTGTGTGGCTACTGCCTGGGCGTCTGCAGCAGGTGCTTCTCTTCTTGTAATGAGGTTGGTTGTGGTTTAAGGGTCTTGCACGGGTGACTGTACCTCAGTCTTATTTTTTCTTGTGCGGCCCTTTTACAGGCAGGTCGCTCCCCACGCTGCACAGCACCACCTGTGTGCCCATGTCCTGAGCCCCAGCTGCCGCTGCTGACTGAGTTCGAGGCCCTCCTCCACCTGCGCCTCATCCCTGGTGGCCAGTGGTAGGCCATAGGTTTTGCTCTTTTTTTTTGTTTAGGTCTCGCCTAGCTATTGCGTTTACGCAATCGCTATGCGAGACTCTAGTAAGAGGGGCATTTCAAAGTGCTCCCAAAAGTGGATTGCATGGCGAGCACACGCAGAATCACATGCATCGTGCCGCCATGCAATCCGTTTGGGGAAGCGCTTCAGCCCACTGGCGCGTGCACGTGTAGCCACAGCCTCGGCATCCTACTTCAAAGGGTCCGCTCCCCCGCCTGGAATGTGCTCCCCCGCCACAGCATGCCGAGAGATTGTTTCCTCATGGCGCCTCTCACAACTGTCACTCCCCCCACCACAGGGCTAGTCTCACGGACGCATTGCCATCCATCGATTTCACTTTTATGCCTGTGTTTTGTTTTTTTTTACTAGAATAAAAGGCGCTTCTTTCTTATTTGCGTGTGGCTCATGTTTTCAAAAACTCTACATGAGATGTAATCTTTTTTGCTATGATTCGATTATTTTGTGTCACTTTATTCATGTTTGGTGTAGCACTGTTTTCTCCATTGGGTGGTCCTCTAGGCGCTGTGGTTGTTGACTGAAATTGTTTTTCAGATTGTGGCTCCGTCTCCCTAGCACAGTTGATCTGTAAGAAAAAGACTTGCAACTCTACCTGTATGTCTTACTTTTGGCAGCTTACGTTTACTATGCTAAATCACACGTTACAAAGCTGTTCGTACATATTTGCACACCGGTTTTCTCTTTGGGGCAGTATGTTTTCTATAGATCAGGCGTTTGAAAGAACACAACCCATGCTTCATGTGCAGGTCACTGAATATTTGCAATGAGTGCACATTGAGGGAGTAAGCAAGCAACTTCTCTTTTCTAAATCTGATGCGTTTTTCTTTGCTCCCCTACTTGAAAAAATGCGAAATATCACTTGTTCACAGAGCGCATTCACTAATATTGACATTCTGTGATATTTGCAAAAACCAAAGGAAATGATGGACGGAGTGTTGAACATTGCAAGCACTCACCCCCAGTCAACTGATCTGGGTTTAATCCATCACCGTTTGGGCTGGGCTGTTCCCATGAGGCACAGGGTCAGACTGATTTGCATATGGCCATGTCTGAACTGGGGTGGCAGAGTGGGCTAAAGAACGGTGATGGATTAAACCCAGATCAATTGACTGTGGGTGGGTGCTTGCAATGTTCAACACTCCGTCCATCATTTCCTTTGGTTTTTATTCTGTGATATTTGCCATTGTAAATGGTCTTTTTCTGGGTGTAATGTGGACTTGTGGCTGATTTGTGGCCTGTGTTCAATTACCACCTTTGACACGTGACTTGGCAATTGTGTGGTTCTGGGCATGTCGTGCTATTCTTTTGACATTCATTGTAAATGTGAGTAGTGTAAACATCATGTACCCGATCCTACTTGAACTAACCTCGTTGCATGTACCTCCCTCCCTACCGGTTGTATCCTGTCTAGTGTCATGGTGACCCCTCAATCTCTTCTGTTCTTTCTATCCTCATATCTGAGAGGCTCCTCCTACTCAGTTTTGTTTTCTTTGTAAAGCACCGTGCTGCTTCAAGGAGTTATGTCAGTAATGAGGGAGACTTTCAACTAAAGTGGATTGCATGGCGAGCACGTGCACAATCACGTGCATCGTGCCGCGATGCAATCCGTTTAAGGGAAGCGCTTCAGCCCACTGGCGCGTGCACGTGTAGCCACAGCCTCTGCATCATACTTCAAAGGGTCCGCTCCCCCGCCTGGAATGCGCTCCCCCGCCACAGCATGCCTAGAGATTGTTTCCTCATGGCGCGTCTCACAACACAAAAACAAAATAGACGTTGGCAGATTCAATACTAAACAGTGCTAACTTATCCAACTATATTTACCAAAACAATTAATACATACCATTTTCCTTTACCATTTTTACATTTTTCGCAAACTGCCTTGTATATTAATACGAAACACACACCAGCAACATACCAACACACAATAACAGGACAGCTGGAAATATAACGTATTGCGCACCACCCAACAACAAAGAATACATTCACTACATTACAACACATACACTAATATTCTTACCTGACACTACATCCACTCCGCTCTACTCCCGAATGCGCTCCATCCAGCTCTTCAATTACGTACGTAACAAACAAGCGCATTCTTAACAGCACTTTCGAAAGACACCGGCACACTTTTTATTACACAGCATAAAAAACAGCCACAACATTAAAGAAAACAAAAAAACAGGAAATATTGAATTTAAGATTCATTTATATTTTTTTTACATATTCGGAGCAACACCTTAAAGGAAAATGTTAGTTTTATTTTTCAAAGGGATATATATTACATCACTAGAAACACACCGAATACTCTTACCTGCCACTACATCCACTCCTCTCTGCTCCCGTACACTGCACTATATAAAACATACACTACATATACCACAAAATGCAACACAATTGCACACCACAGATTTACACTGCACTAAATGCAACACACACTCCACACAATACCACTCAGCACCACATATTTATATGCTACTTAATTACAATGCACACAATACGACAAACCCACAAAACAATAACACTCAATGCCATATAATTGCACATTACAAAATTATACTGCACTAATTGCAAGATACACTCTTAATACCAGTAAATGCCACCTACTTACATGTGACATAATTACACTGCGCTCAATGCAACATACACTCCAAATACCTCAGAGCCACATATTTAGACACAACGTAATTACACTGCACTCAATCCAATATACACTGCAAATCACACTCAGTGCAACATATTTACACGCCACATAATTACACTGCACTCAATGCAACATACACTCCAAATACCACACAGTGCCACATAATTACACGCCAAATAATAACACTGCACTCAATGCAACATACACTGCAAATGCCACTTACTGCCACATAATTACACGCCACATATTTACACTCCACTGAATTCAACATACACCCCAAATACCACTCAGGGCCACATAATTACACACCACATAATTACATAGCGCTCAATGCCACACACACTTCAAATGCCCCTCAGCCTCACATAATTACATACCACATAATTACACTACACTCAATGCCACATGCACTCCAAATAACACTCAGTGCCAATTAATTACAATGCAAGCAATGCAAGATACACTCAAAATAACACTCAATGCCACATAATTACACACCACTAAAATCAACATACACTCCACACAACCACTCAGTGCCACATAATTATATTCTACATAATTACACTCAATCTATCTATCGCCCTCTGTCTGTCTGTCTTGTCTGCATCACCACTACTTCACTAAACGCCACAGCATCACTATGCGCTACCACTAAATCAATTAACGCCACAGCATCACTATGCGCTACCACTACATCAATTAACGCCACAGCATCACTCGAGGGCACCACTACATCACTATGCCCTACCACTACATCAATTAACGCCACAGCATCACTTGAGGGCACCACTACATCACTATGCGCTATCACCACAGTATCAATCTGTACAAACATTCAACAACAACTGGCTCTAATATGTTCTCTCAATATTTAGGCTTGATTACAAATGGCACAAAAAAAATGATCATATTTAACTTCTGTTCTTGGATTTTAGGCGCAATTAAATACACTAAACATAATCTTCACAAGAGTTATTAACAAAAGTTTAAACGATTGCCATTATAATTTTCATTAACTTTTATTTAAGTATATTTGCAAAAATTAAAAGCCATTGTTATTAGTAATATCAATACATCGAAGTCACATAAATACAACACATATTGCATTACAAATGCTATAGGTGTCACATTTGCAACAGTTAAAACTATTGACATTGTACATGAGAAAGCTAGTAATTTCAATATTTTCAATACCAACACATAAATAAAAAATTAGTCAATTTACAATACAAAAAGCTCAAACTTTCCTAACACGAGACCTATTGCATTGCAAATGCTTGTTGTAATTGTACTGTGATTGTCTTTATCTGCTTCATTTGGTTTTATTGTTTTTTCTTTCCCTCTAGTACATTTACTGTGCCCTTTTGCCTTCTGTTTTCTTCGCCGTTCCTCCCTCCCGTTTTTCCTGCCGCTGCGGCCCTGCTCGCCCATTCGTCTGCTTCCACCCACCTCCCAGCTGCTCCTCCCTCCCACCTCCCCTTCTTATGGTGGCCACTGCTGGCATGCCTAAGGCAAGCCCGTCTGCTCCTGGACCGCGCCTGGCCCCTGCAAACGCCACGCCGCCCGTCTCCGCTACGATGCCAGCACCGACCACGCACGCAACTTAGGGTTCATCCTCGACTCAACACTCTCCATGACCAAGCAAGTCAACGCGGTCTCGTACTCCTTCAACACCCTCGGCATGCTCTGCGAGATCTAGAGGTGGATCCCCTCCGAAACAAGAAGAACGGTCACACAGGCCCTCGTCACCAACAGTCTAGACTATGGCAACGCCTTCTACGCAGGAGCCTCGGCCAAACTCCTGAAACTACTACAACGCATACAGAACGCCTCCGCACTCTTGATCCTCGACATCCTTTGCCGCACCCACATCACACCCCACCTAAAAGACCTGCACTGGCTTCCCGTCAACAAGAGGATCACCTTCAAGCTCCTCACCCAAGCACACAAGACACTCCAGAACACCGGACTGACATACCTCAACAGACTCCCCTTCTACACCCCGAACCGGCAGCTTTGCTCTCCAAACTCGCCCTCACCACCGCCCCCTGCATCCGAAGAGCGAACACTGGCGGCAGATCGTTCTCCCACCTCGCCGCCAAATTCTGGAACATCCTCCTACGGCAGACTCAGGACCTACTCACCTTCAGGAGGCTACTAGACCTGGCTATTTGAGCAGTAGCAGCACCCCTCTCCTCAGCACCTTGAGACGCTCACAGGCCAGTAGTGCGCTTTACAAATGTTATGATTGATTGAGGCAGCTACTTGACTTCTACCAAGCCTTAGTCCCCTGATGTTGGCATAGCTTCTGGTACTTGTGGTGCCAATGTGGGGTTTGTCCAACCCTCTTCCCCTCCCCCCCCCCCCCCCCCCCTCCCCCCGCTTAGTAATTTACAGAAGTTGGTGTAGTTGAATCAAGTTCCCATACTGGTGTGTTTTCCCTCTTAATATACATTTCTTTTCAGTACTGTTGTAACTTGGGGAGGAGGGTATTTTGTTCCTTAGGTCATGAACACTGCTAAATGACTTGGACATCTCCTGTACCTTTAAGATTTTTGTGCGAAAGTCTAGAGGGAGGGAATACTGGTGGTGCGGGGTTTGGTGGAGAAAGGGTGGCAAAGGTAGTATGGTTTCATTGTGCATGCGCCTGTGCCGTTCTGTGGGTGATGCCTTATTTCAAAGCAGAAAAAAAGTGTGGACATTTTGTCAAGACCAGTAAGATAGGTCGCAAGTTGCCCATTCCTCCTGTTGTACACCTTTCCCGCAGTCTGAGATTTCCTTTGACTGGTGGGCAGACACACCAAACAGTCTCTAAAGTTGCAGTGAACCTGGCCTTCTTGCTATAGGTGTATGCATCCCAGGTCACTTATCTATGCCTCACCACTTGTGCTCAGTTCTGTTACCCCTGTAATCTTTTAATTGAAGGGGATTTGTTGAAAATGGACTGGGGTAAGAAGTGTTTACTCCAACTTAACTATCCAGGCACCACTGATTTCACCACAGGTACGTCCTGTGATCTTTAAGGCCACATATAGTAGTTCGCTAAGCCAGAAATGTAGTGTTACCTGCATTATTACCCCAAAGCTTTAACAAAAACGTTGATAAATATGGGAACACTGTGACAGTGGTTTGGGTATCCTGGATTATGGCAGCCTCTCCAAACTGCAATTGACTTGATTGTGTAAACCCTGCTTTCCACCTCATGCACTCTTTGTGCACTGATTGAAGCTCTGAAAAGCCATGTGGGGTACATTATTACGAAATTATTGTGAACTTGTATTTGGATAGCTTACAATGTACCATTAGGAAGGTATTGCAGCACATTGAGGTAGTCCGTGTTTGTACCCTCATGGAAAAATGCTACGTAGCCCTGAGGTCTCGAACGAGTACACATGAAGTAGCTTGTGGAAAGGAATCCCAGCTCAGTATGTTAAACAGAGGCAGGGCGCATTGAAGAAGGCAGCATAGCTCATTTAGAAGCGCTCCAGTACCTTTTGGGTTGAGTCCATGCTTGTAGAAATAGCAAAAATAAAGAAATAATACCTTGATCGCAGCGCGAGCAAAGGAGTGACACTAAGTCTGTACTTGGTCCGTACTTCACACAAAGGGCAGGAAGTGGTATTGCAAGCTTTGCTGTATTAGAAGACAGCAAGGTAGAGTGAATATGATGCTAATGAATGGTAAGTAATGAGTGGGCTGAACGCCCCCCTACCTTACCCCCCCCCCCCTTTTTTTTTTTTTTTTAGTAAACACAGGAGATCATCGCCATAGCTCGTTTGATCTAAAACCCAGTTCTAGCGCTGGGTAGGAGGTGATGAAGTGGAGGCGTGAAATCTCAGATCCATAAAGGAGTTTCTAGAAAGAGGGGCAGGGGGTGCTGCACAAGATAGCTGAAGTAAGGCTAGGTTCATCTTGGAAGAAGAACTCTATATTAAGGTTTGCTATCAAGTGAGAAAAGGAAGTCATGAAAAAAAGTGGTTGGCCTTTGAATAAACAGTTGCCAGGATTGGGTGCAGCGTGTCTCCAGCCACTGGTAAATAAATAAGATAAAAATGACTTCACTCACCACCTCTACAGAGCATTCCTGTAGGCTGACTACTCTTAAGAAAGATGATCCAGAACGTCTGCTGGCAACTAGGGATTAGAACTACTCTCCAAGGGTCAACTGGTTGGTGACCTATTTCTGCTATATAATCTGATTCATACTGTTAACTGAAGTAGTGGAGTTAGTTTGAAACAAGAAAACTCTTTCCTTAAGATAAAAACAGCCCAGAATATCCAGCAGCTACACGCTGTCTAAAATACACAAGCTGTTGCAGAATCCACCTGGAAGATCCATTGCGTTAGGATGTAGTTTGTCCATAAATCACTATGCCAGCATGTTCACTTTCTTTGCAAACCCTTTGTCATAGATGCATGTTCTTATATTGGGGACAGCATGGAATGTATTAATGCTGTGGAAAATCTAGACTTTGACTGATCCTGCCAGTTGTGGCCGTTAAGTCCCTCAATATGAAAATTCCCAACTAGAGGCACTGTGATTAGTGTACCACCCAATGTTAGGAACAACCTTGGCCAGTATATTCCACTTTTATTTCAGTGCTGACAGAAATAGACTTGACTAGTAACTACTTCCAGTTTTTGAATGCCATATGTATGTATGTGTGCTGTTATAATTTTGAGTTGTTTTACGATTTACTCTTTTTCAAATTCTAAAAAACATTTTTGGATCTATTCATGAGGGGTAACAAAGTTTAAACATCACTATTTTGCAAACCTACTGAGCTCAACAATTTGACATATAACTGTCACCATGCTTGTATCCTAAGATGCAACATACCATTTGGCCAAAACATGATTGAAGTTTTTGATTGTACAGTGCTCAAAACAGTCTTCATTTTCTACTGTATTCCTAATTACATTCGAGATTATAATTTTTGTATGGCTTCAATACAATTTTTGCAATTCTCATACATATCGCTTCAGAAAATTAGAACTTGGTTATTTTTAGAAGCCGAGATGCATGTTTTTCTGTGTGAGCCGTTTTGATCTGGAATCTAATCTAATCTGATTGGGAATATAAATCTGTGCTGAGTTTCCAATGCTTCTCCTTGATGGCATCATTAGAGTAAGTCTAACACATTGGGAACAGTTCTTAATACAACATCTCCAGATAATTAATTAATGTTCGTCTGAATTTATTTTTGACACCACCTAGGCAAGTTTCATTTTTCACGCTGAATATAGCCCTCCCATCCTGAGTTTATCTTAGTGTATTAAAAAGTCTACTTGCAAGATATGGTGATGTCTCATAGAAACACATTTTTGTGTTTCTCATTTAATGTTTAAGAACCTACTCCACCTACCTTTTTGGAGATAAGCGAAGGCACTTGTAATTTTACTGAAACATGAACCACAACTGGTTTCTCCAATCTCTTAGGTAATTAGCCCTTTTTCTCTTCAATGAAAATCCCCCATAGCTGTTAATGTTATTAGAGATGTAGTAGTAACCACATCACACAAGATTACATTCATGGTCACTATATGCAAGATAACCAGCAGTGCTCATCTCCATGCATCAGGCACGGTTGCTAGAAGTAATGTAAAATAATGCTTTGTCAATATGGAATGCCTCTATATGGGTAGTTCATAACAGCCATAGATGCAATATCCCTAGCACCCAGTTAATCAAATTAGAAATAGTCTGCTCAACACCTTGTGATTTGTATTACTCACATAACCGCTTTAAATATATTTTGGAAATCCAGCAGTTTGTTTTTCCAACCACAGCTTATGAGTGCTGAAAATGCACACATTTTTGTGTTGTCAACAGTTTTCTGTTTTGGTATACATCTACTAATTCAAAGGCATTTCAAGGGCTCTCGGTCTACGGCCAAGTCCTTGGGTCTCTCTACCACACGCCTGGCCACATCTACCTTTCGTGGCCACGGAAGGGGTGCCCCGGCACGCTCGTTCAGCCAGAAGCCTGCACAGAACCAGACTCAGTACGGCCGTAGGCATGGAGGCCGCCGTGGCAGCACAGGGGGCCAGTGTGCATGTCAGTCCACCTCCGCTCCCGCAGCATCCACCTCAAAGCCTTCCTAGTCCGGGCTCTGGGGTGCACCCCACGCCAGTGGGCGGCAGGATCTGACATCCCCTCCCCCACTAGCTTTCAGTCACTTTGAACAGATGGGTGCTGCAAATTGTCCGGAGGGGTTACTCCCTCCCCTTCGAGTCTACCCCCACCATGCCAGCTCGGTTCCACCGCAGGTCGGGGGATTACATTGCGCTTCTCCAACAGGAAGTCACGGCCCTCCTCGCCAAGGGAGCCATCGAGCGCGTTCCTGGGCCAGAAGTAGGATGTGGTTGTTCCCACTACTTTCTGGTCCCCAAGAAGGACAAAGTGGGCCTGTGCCCCATCTTGGACCTCAGGCACGTCAATTGCTTCCTCCGGAAGGAGAAGTTCAAGATGTTGACTCTGGCTCAGGTTTTAGCTGCCCTGGAGACTGGATGGTAGCGTAGGACTTGCAGACGCATATTTTCACATTCCTGTCCTGCCGGTTTTCCCGGCGGTTCCCGGTAGGCCAGGAGCATTTTCAGTTTGCTGTGCTCCCTTCGGCCTTACCAGCGCCCCTCGGGTGTTCACGAAAGTGATGACGGTGGTCGCAGGTTATCTGCGCAGGTCAGGGGTGTCTCAACTGGTGTTAAGGCTGGCTCGCCCCACGCAGTTGAGGAAAATAAAATATTATAAGGCCTATGTGTCCCCGTGTGTTCCCCACCACTCATGTGCACATACATGTAACCTATGTATTTCCCCTCCATGGCCTGTCTATCATGATGCTTATGCTATAACGTGGCCTGTCATCATCCAGTCTCCCCTGAGAGAAACGACAAATCTGCTCTGAGGCCTACACGTTTTGCATCATGTTTTCCTGCATTTTCATGAAGCCCATGTTTATGGCCCAGCCAGAGCCGAAAAGAGGTTTCAGGCCTCAGACGCTCTGAGAGCTGCAGCTGCGTATCCTTGGCCTTGCACACTTGGGCCTCAGCCAAAGGGGCCCCGACCGAGGTGCCGAGACAGTATTGAGCACGGTTATCTGCTTACTCCTACCGAAACCACATTCCTGCCTGGAGAAGGAGGGATAAACACGACCCATCTGCAAAGGAGAAAGCCTAGCCTCTCTGTCTCTTTTTGTGCGATTACAAAGCTCACGTCAGTGAAAAACCCATAGCCCCCATGTAAGCCTTCAGCAGTAAACGAAGAAATAAATGCCACATTGGCTCTTGGTGATGGGCAACCTATGTCACGAATCAGTCCCTGCTCCAGACTTTAGATATCGGATAATACAAGATGTGCTGGTCGCCCTGACACTGAAGGCCTCACTTCTAGACTACAGACTCCCCGGTTGCATAGCAACCCTTTCACACGTCAGTTACACGTCCTGCTCGAGTTGAGCACAAGTAAGGCAAAGTTCCAGTAAAGTTCCAGCTGATCACGCAACCCCCTCCAGGTATCCACCCACCTATGACACTCACCTATGACTCATCAAGTGGACGCCCACCTTCACGCCTACTTACACGCCCACATGCTCTTATCTCATTCTCTCTTGCTCTGCCTGAAGCACTCCTGCTTACGTATAATATAGAATGTATATATACTGTACTCTGTGAATTAAAGATTGAGAATATATTCTGAGAATACTTTGAGACCCTTCCAGATCCCTTGTGGTGATGGAACTATTCTCCCTGTAACTCGAGTTATTGGAATAAAGCCCTTTTGAACCTGATACCACAGACTTAGCCTCTTGCTTTATGCATGATCATATTGATAAAGAAATTCTGAGTGCGTAATAATTTATTTACGACACAGTCACCCACCTTCAGACTTCGGCTGAACTGCATTTGCTGGGGTTCTCCATCAATGTGCCGAAGTCACACCCGAGTCCCTATCAGAAGCTCCCCATCATTGGAGCGGTTCTGGATTTGACGCAGTTTCGGGTTTATCCTCCTGAACAGTGAGTCTGGGATATTCAGGCTATGATTCCGATCTTTCAGCGTCGATCCCAGGTTTGTCAGGATGATCCTCCGGCTCCTGGGCCTGATGGCCTCCTGCATCCTGCTAGTGCAACATGCCAGATGGCTTATGCGGGCTCTGCAGTGGGTTCTCAAGTTCCAGTGGGCACAGCATCAGGGCAACCTGTCCGATCATGTCCAGATCGCAGAGGGCACGGCACGACAATTGCAGTGGTGGTTAACGAATCGCAATTGGGTTCAATGGCACATCCCTCTCCCTTCCCCAACCGGAGTACACAGTAGTGATTGTTCGGCCCTCCTGGGATGGGGCGGCCGCATGGGAGAGGCAGAGATCAGAGGCCTCTGGTCTCTGGTGGCGTCTCTGCTCCACATCAACCTTCTGGAGCTTCGGGCGATCCGACTTGCACTGAAGGCATTCCTTCCCTCTGTCCGGGGAAGTGTAGTGCAGGTGTTCACGGAAAACACCACCACCATGTGGTATTGCAACACACAGGGTGGGGTGGGGTCGTGGACCCTATGTTGGGAGGCTCTGCGCCTCTGGACATGGCTGGAACATCAAGGCATTACCTTGGTGGTTCAACACCTGGCAGGTTCTCTGAACGCTAGGGCGGACTAACTCAGCTGTCAGTGCTTGATGGATCATGAATGGCGTCTGTACTAGGACGTGGCGCAAGGTCTCTTTCTGCAGTGGGGAGAGCCTTGGTTAGATCTACTCGCCACCGAAGAGAGCGCGCAATGTCATCAGTTCTGCGTGTTGAAATTTCCAAGGCGGCACTCGCTCGGTGACGCTTTTAGTCACGAGTGGAGTTGCGGTCTGTTGTATGCCTTTCTGCCTATACCACTTCTGCCCAGACTGCTGAAGAAGATTCGGCGCGACGGGCCCAAGTCATCGTTGTGGCTCCGGATTAGGCACGAAGGTACTGGTATCCCGAGCTACTCGGCATGGCGATAGATTTCCCCCAATCCGACTGCCTCTTCTGGAGGATCTTCTGTCTCCACCCGAACCTGTCCAGCCTCCACCTCCTTGCGTGGAGATTGAGCAACAGTTGACCGCTTTCAATCTTCTTCTCGAAGTTTGTGATGTCATTCTGGCAGCCAGGCATCCCTCCACTAAAGCGGTATACGCCTGCAGGTGGAACAATTTGTGGCATGGTGCACAGCAAAGACTGTGGATCCCCTTTCTGCCCCTCTTTCTGAGGTCCTTCTGTTCCTTCTATCCTTAGCCCAGCAGGGCTCTGCTCTGGGCACTATCAAAGGTTATCTTTCGGCCATCTCCACCTTTCTACGCCTTCCAGATCAGCCTTCTCTTTTTAAGTCCCTGGTTGTTAACCACTTTCTCAAAGGCATTACACACACACACACGTTTCCTCCTGTGCCTTTCATAATGCCTCAATGGGACTTAAATCTTGTTTTATCTGATGTGGGCACCTTTTGAGCCCCTTCATAACTGTCCTTTACGTCTTCTCACTCTAAAGACTGTTTTCCTGGTAGCTATCACCTCTGCCAGAAGAGTGAATGAGCCTCCTTTTCTTTCTGTTCATCCGGACAAGGTGGTATTAAGGACCCATCCCTCTTTCTTGCGAAAGGTTGTCACCCCTTCCACATTGGGAGACCATCACTTTGCCCACCTTCTTTCCGCATCCTTGAAGAGAGGCTCCAACGTCTGGACCCAAAATGTGCGCTCTCGTTCTATCTGAAGCCCACACAACAGTTCTGGGTGGATGACCAGCTCTTTGGTGGCTATGTAGGTGCCAAAAAAGGTCGGCTGTGCACAAACGAGCCATCTCTCAGTAGGTTGTTCTATGCATCAAAGCGTGTTACTCGTTGGCTAAGAAGGAGCCTCTGTGGGGCTGCATGCCCGTTCTACCAGGGCAACGGCGGCCACTACTGCTTTGGGACGCGGCGTTCCCTTGCAGGACATTTCTAAGGCAGCTACGTGGGCTTCGCTGCACTCGTTTACCAAGCATTACTGCCTTGACAGTCCAGTCCAGAGAGACTGCTTCTTTGGCCGTTCTGTTATCCGTGACTTTCTGGTGTAATTTTATCCGCAGACCCCCAACCGGGGTTGGTATTGCTGAGGTATCTATTCTAAGGTAAGCAATCTATCACTAACGTTTCTCTTTCAGATGCTCAAGTTACTACTTTTGTAACGATGTAACTGTAAGACATTAGTAGTGATAGATTTCTTACCGCTCCACCCATCCCCCTTCCTTCTGCGAACTGATTTCTAGGGTTAAGGTCATCCCTTTCCTAGTTTCATGGCACCAGTGGTCATCATCTGGCATGGCTCTGCGTTCCTGGCGTGAAAAGTCGTGTACAGTACTGACGTCAGCGCGAATGGGTGGCATCTAAGTAGTCTCCGTGACGTCATCTCTGCGCATACGACGCCAGCGACGGACGCGGAGCCACGTGACGCCACCTACCGAATCGCAGGAGTACTACTGACGAAAAAACTTTCCGGATCCTGTCTGACACCTGGGGATATTCTAAGGTAAGAAATCTCTCACTAATGTCTCTTACAGATATATCGTTACACCAGTAGTAACTTGTGCTCTTGGGTGTGGGAGGCACAGTGATTAGAGGGAGTTGGGCACATTTTTGGAATTAGGAAACAGGCAACTGAGGAGAAAATAAGTTGCGTCACTGGGTAGTTTTTAGTGGTGGTGAAAACAGCAGATTGAAGCCACGAGGAGGAGGCACCAGGGTTAAGGAGTGACTGACTGTGTGGAAGGGTAATGGGGGGCACGGTGGTACTTTGGGGGTGTGTGCAAGATGCCTGGCAGTTTAAGACTGAGCATGTCTGCGGGCCGCAGGGAGGGTGAGCAGGTTTGAGTGAGGCTGACATTTCCTCAATGTATCTTTAATTGTTGGGATTAAGTTCAGGTTATGGTGTCAGTTTTGAGCTCTGAGGTTTACTCTGGATTCCAGGGGCAGATGTTATGTTTATGGTTCGAAGTTGTTTTTCGGGTACTGGGTTTGTTTTCAGACCCTGGAGTTGTTTTTGAGTGCGGATCTTAAGACATGATGCTGCTTTGAATCATGGGTTTATTTTTAGGCACTGAGGGCAGTTTTGGGAGATATACATGGACTCTGGTGTTATTTTTACGAACCTAGCTTATTTTCATGATCGGAGTTTATTCTGTGGCCCTGATGTTCTTTTTAGTCACTAAGGATATTTTTAGAATCTGAAAATATTTTAAGATCTGGGATAATTCTTGGAGTCCCAAGATTACTTTTGTAAAACAAGGTTACTTTTATGTTCGGCAAAGAAACTACTTGTGGGGTAATCTCTCCTTTTATGCAAATTTGGTGGGGTTTTGTTAATAGGAGTGAAAGTTATCACTTTAAGCTGCCAAGAAGGCACACGGCGAAGTGTGAGTAAAGCCAAGAGCCCATTCATTTCGTTTTGTGAGCTACATTCGCCGTCATTATTATTTTCAATATTATCAAGCTTGGATGCGCGTGCACAGAAAGGCATCAAAGGGCCAGCCACGTGCGACGTTACTGCGGCTTATTCGAAGGCTCGACAATTGGATAGCGTAAAATGTTAATACTATTCACATATGTATACATGGGCATGTGTGTCTTGATATTTGAGTCCTCCTCGCAAGATCGAAAACACGTTAACCCGTGTGATTTTGTGCCTGTCCGCTCCCGGCATCAGGCAGTGCTTTGAAAGTATGACACCTACGCTGCCTCCGGGCACATGTTTGCCCCGTCAGCATTTTCTTTTTCTGTCTATATATCGAGTTTATTCCGCTATTTCCTCTCCCTGCAAGTCATTTGTGGAGTTTTCCATAAATTGAATTTTTCGTTATTTGACACCGCTTTTAAATCTAATCCAACAAGACAGCTCAGTGACCTGGGCAGTGGCTGTAGTGACTTGCATAAAAGCTGTCTGTCGAGTCTTTTCGTCCCGTCTTGGCCGGGTCTGCCGTTTATCATTCTACGGTTGAGTGCCTGAGCCCAGTTGGTTCTATCAGTCATAAAAGTCATAGTCAAAGCGTTTAGAGGCAACTCGCTTGAAATCGCTGAGCACTTTGCATTGGCAACGTTATGCGTTTTTAGGTTGAGATTTTAGAAGAAAAGTAAAATATAAAATATTTAAGTTGAAAATCACATGTTCACCTCGATGCCAAGTGGATTCCCCACAGTTATATTTAGTATAAACCCACAGAGCCTCATTTACAAAAAATTGCCTTAGGGCAGCACAGCAAGTCTTCTTGCTGCGCTGCCCCACGCCAATTTGAAAGGGCAGGAATGTACGCATTTACCAGATACAGTGCAGATAAAGTTGGAGATATAAATCTGCAGTGGAGTGGATCAGAGGCAGATGCCTACAAATAAGTGATTTGTACGAAGACGAAAGGTTGTTTGTTTGAGGAAGCAAGGGAATCGTATGATGTACCAGCAGGCCAATCGCTGCTCAAAGCCTGATGATTCTACGGAAAGGGAGGTTGGAGGATCCCAACCCCGTGCGAAACAATTAAAGCAGGTAAAAAAGAAGGAACAACGATGGATTAGGCACAGATAAATTGGGGACCTGCCAAGACCTTTGTCTGACCTCCAAGCCGGCCCAGAAATTGGATGTATCATTGAAAGCTCAAGTAATGCTCATGTCAAGCTTGTAAAATGGAAGTATTTGCACACGGCATAAGTTACCCTAACTAGGATACAGAACATATATCCAACTGACAAGATTCTCATCTCAGAAGCACCTCTGAATACTCAACTTAATTCTTATGGTTTGGAGCTGTGTGGCTGTTGCTAGCTAGTAAAATGTAGTGGTCTCCTGACTGAAGTCAGTGATAGGTAGTCTGATTGGATATACAATTGTACATTGTCAACGGGGTTAAAGACCTTGTCATTTACAACGCCATTACTTGATTAATGCTTCACGAAGGGTGAAAAAAACCTAACCTTTTCAATGCCAGTAGCGCAAAACAATGTCATTACGAGATCTATTGCATTGTAAATGCTTGTTGTTGAGAGTAACCTTGGCAAATAGTTGTCTTCGTGAAACAAATCCTCAGAGAAAATGATTGTAGGATAAATGTCCAACAACCAAATAAACACACATAAGTAATGAACCGTATCCACACCCCAAATTTCAATGAAAGCTAAAATTTTAAAATAATAAAACTTTAGAAATGTAGGTTTGGTATCAGAAGATGTGATTAAAAAAAATAAATAAAAAAAAATCCAGGAGATTGCAGACTGAGTTATGTTTATTTCACACTGACCACTATTCATAGAGCGAGTGGTACTAAAAAACACTCCACTTGGTAATCTCAGCCGAGGTGTACTCAGAGGGCAGCTGAGCTGGGCATAGTAAGTCAGTTGTCCAAATTAATATGATTGATATGCTTCCCCCCCCACCCCGCCTCCTATATTTGGCTGCATTGGGAATGCTTGTCTCTGCCAATCAGTCTGGAAGAAAATGGTGCATGTGTGGATGTACTAGTTACTCTATAGTATTCTTAGTCTTTCGGCATATTTTCCTTCGTATGAGCTGCGTGTCATCAAGCCCACTCTGTAGACCTTTGCCTTTGAAGCAGTGAATGGGAGCTGTATCAAAAGTGCGCTGCAGTATGTGGTCATGTGACTTTGTAGTGAAGCACCAGTGAGCGAGCCAGACTGCAAACTCACCTGTCCCTTTAACACTCATGCTTTTAACCCCCACCCCACGCTAAGCCTTTTTTATGGTTATTTGGGGTAGTTCGTGCTTAGGCCCCTGTAACCTTTGGTTCCACATAAGGTATCCACATCCTGAGGATTCTAAACGTGCTTGTGGATTCCCCTGAAGAGGACCGAGAAATTAGTAAAAAAAACAGCTGAGCATTAGTTTTTGTTAGGAAAAATTTGGAAAAGATGCTGCAGAAGAAAGCGTCTGATTTTCTTCCTTGCAAATGGTATCAACAAATGGTTTGTGGTGCTAAAATTACCATCATCCCAGCTTTCAGCAGCAGGCAGACTTTTGTTATAAAACCAACATTTTCTACACAGTTTGGGCATTTTACTGGGACATTTCCTATTTTTTTTTTATGCTTTCAACCTCTTTCAAGTTGGTGGTAGAAATGGGTGTGAAAGCAATAATGGATCCTGGAAAGCTATACATTTCTAAAAAGTAGACCAAATTCTGACTTCAGCAAGGGCATATTTACATAGATCTTTCAAGGCTTTCCTATAGAAACAAACAGTTGAAATAAAAAAATAGTTTTTTTGCGTTGACAAAAAGCCCTTTGTGCAAACGTTTTCACCTGTAACTTCTAAGTGTGGCAGATTCTTTAAAGCAATATACTGTTAGGTCCGCTAGACCCTTCTGGTTGTGGTGCTATATAGGACTTGCAGGTTCACTAAGAACCTGAGATACCCAGAGCCAATAACTGAGCTGCGCCTTGCAATGGTTTTTATTGTGTACCGGGTATACAGCAATTCATTTGGTAAAATATAAAAAGTAAAAATTGGGTATCAAGGACTCCTACATATATCCGAAATGGGTACTAAATCTAGTTCTGAAGCAGTAGGTATTTGCGCAAAAATTGTGGGTACCCATACTAGCATGTTAATAAGAGGGCATTTTTCAAAATTGGATCTTTTTTCACACTTCTTGCATTTGGAAGTCAATTGTTAATAACACTTGTTTTACAATTCTGTGTTCCCCCTAAGAGTCTCAATAAAAATGGTACATCACTTGTGTGGGTAGGCCTAGTGCCTGCGTCGGGAAACAGGACAAAATGCAATGTGAGCACATCACATTTTTACAGTGAAAATTGACCCTTTTTTCACAATGTGCCTAGCTGTGAATTTTGGACCCTAGCTCAGCCAGCAACGGGGGAAACCTAGCAAACCTGTATACATTTTTGAAAACTAGACATCCAGGGGAGTCCAGGATGGGGTGACTTGAGTGGTTCTCACCAGGTTCTGTTACCCAGAATCCCTTGCAAACCTCAAACTTTGTAAATAAAAATGAAAAAAAATATATTTTCCTCTAATTTCGGTGATGAAAAGTTCTGGAATCTGCAAGAAGCCCCAAACCTCCAGCCAAGTTTCCCTTAGTCTCCCAATAAAAATGGTACCTCACTTGTGTGGGTGGGCCAAGTACCCATGGCAGGTTAGGGCCCAAAACGGATTGTGGAGACATCCAAATTATTCATCAAAAAACGACTAGGTTTTGCAAGGGAGTCACCTGGGTTTTTGGCCAATGGGATCTCTAAGGTGGCAGGACCTTCGTGTCGGTGCAGTGATACAAGACAAATGTGAGAAAATGTAAATTTTGTTTTTTTACTTATTTTGTGACGTTCAGGGAATTCTGAGTAGAAAAGCGTTGGGGGATTCAGGCAAGTGATACCTCCCTGGACTCCCCTGGGTGTCTAGCTTTCAGAAATGTTTAGGTTTGGTAGTTTCTCTTAGATGGCCTCCGATCCCTGGATCAAAAATGCAGGTGCTCACTTTGCAAAAACAAGATGTTCTGTGATAGAGAATTTTGATGTCTCCTCAATACATTTTTTGGACTTTCCTGACGTGGATACTAGGCCCACCCACACAAGTAAGGTACCATTTTTATCTGGAGACCTATGGGAACGCTAGGTGGTAAAAAAATTGTCAGCTCGTGATCCCTCAACTTTTCCACACAGAAATGTGAGGGAAATGTGATTTGTTTACATAAATTTAAGATTTACAAGGGGATTCTAGGTAGGGAAATTTGGGGGCTCCATGCAAGCCATACCTCCCTGGACTCCCCTGGGAGTCTAGTTTTCAGAAATGTCTGGGATTGGTAGGTTTCCCTAATTTGCCTCGGGGACCAAAACCACAAGTGGACCCCCTTGCAAAACCAGGTTGTTTTGTGATAGATAATTTTGATGTCTTCACAATACATTTTGGGCCCTTCCCTGGGTACGTGTCCCACCCACACAAGCGAGGTACAATTTTTATCGGGAGACCTGGGAGAATACTGGGTGGTAGGGAAGTTTTGTCAGCCCCGCGATCCCCTAACTTTCCCACACAAATGTGATTTTTATCATCTAAATTTGAGGTTTGCAGGGGATTCTGGGTAGGGAAACTTTTGGGGGATCCATGCAAGCCACACCTCTCTGAACTCCACTGGGTGTCTAGTTTTCAGAAACGTCTGTTAGGTTTCTTTCGAATAGCCCCCCGAGACCAAGACCAAAAAACCTTGCAAAACAAAGTTGTTTGGTGATACATGAATTTGATGTCTCGACAATAAGTTTTTTTTGTCCTCATTCTCAACCCACTTAGGCTTGCCCATACTGATGATAAGAGAGAAGTTCCACCGTCTCAGTACACTGGATCTGCAGGCTTATACCCGAAAAGGGCACAGCCTCCCGGTGTTATCTCAATCAAACAGTTTTGAAGACAATTCCCTCTTGGGAGGCCCTTTACTCAGCTTAAAAAGCTGGTTCGTCTCAATCGTACCCTTAAAGATGATAGAGGGTATACCAGAGAGGGCTGTGTAATCCTTGGACTAGGGGAAAACAAAAAAAACTCTAGCTCCATTTCAACAGATTCCAGAAGTCTCGCTTCTTTTTATTTCCTGCCCTTGAAAGATCCAATCTGGAAATCCTCAAAAGAGATGTCTGCCAGTCTTGATATGTAGGTGGTAAAGAGTCTTTCCATTTAATGCAAATCTGTCTTCTAGCGAGTAGAATAGCGTAGAATAGAAGTTTCTTGCATGGCCCTTCCAGATTATTTGCAAGGCCAAAGATAAGCATTGGTAGATTGATAGCAATATGTATCCCTAGTGACCTTGTAAGCGTATTGCCCACCCCTTCCCAAAAATCTGTAAGGGCAGGGCAGTTCAAAAACATGTGGATATCTGATGCTGCGATTTCCCCACATTTCGCGCAACATACTGGTGGACCATTTGAGAATTTTGTTAGCCTCTGAGGTGAATGATAGGCTCTATGGATTGTGAAGAGATGATTCCTGCTTAGCCAGGCTGGTTTCACAATGTCCCACAACATTTTACAAGAATTTAACCATAATGACTGGAGATCTTGTTGTGGGATACAGCTCTCCCAGAGTAGAGTTGGCAGTTGAAATTCACCATCCTCCTCTTCCATAATGCACCGATACCAAAACGCAACTTCTTTCTTTGCTGGGGATTTTTGTAAAATCAAGTGCTCAAATTGGTTTCTACAACCCAATAGATGTTTATTTTGGGAGGCTTCAACTGCAATAGCCCAGCTGGTTAGTTGCAGATATTTAAATCTAGAAAGAGATGGACCTACTTTCTCTCTGAGAACCTCCCAGGGAACTAATGTGTTATCCACAAAAAGATCTCCCCCCCCCCTCGCAATTCCAGCTGTCCTGAGGGGCATTGATAGACTGTCTAACAGACATTCTGGAGTCCCTGGATAATTCCAGATTGGAGCACAACTATTGAAATATCCCAACTTCAGCGAAACCCTCAACTTAACCCACATTCTTACCAACCCCTGTAATACCTTTAGCCTAACTTTTTTAAAGAACTTAGGGTCACTGTATCTATAAAAAAAAAAAGCGTCCTCTGAGATACCAGACCCTCTCAACATGGCCAAGAACATAATTCCAGCTCCCTTACTAGTGGGTATCTTTAATAACATACGTGAATGGGAGAATTGAAACGCCCAGGCATACAGCTGTAGATCGGGGGCTGCTAGACCTCCCTTCTCCCTACGCCTTCTAATTTTCTTCCAGGCTATCCTGGAATGTCGGGAAGCCCAAACAAATGTATTAAATTCGCTTTGCAGTTTAGCCAAAACACCTGTGTCAAAAAATAAAGGAATAGCATTAAAAAGAAAAGTGAATCTAGGCAGAATGGACATCTTGATTAAATTGACTCGCGCCAGTATTGATCAGGGTAATAGAGCCCAGGATTTCATTAACTTCCGAGTTTCTCTTGCAACCAGTGTTAAATTGTAGGTAGGTATCTTATCAATGTCTTGAAGAATGTGTATTCCCAAATATCTCATATTAGTTTTCAAAAGGGGGAGCTGATACTGAACCTGCATGTTCCACGCCATTATTTCGGTTTTAGATGTGTTTACCTTGTACCCTGAGACTGTACCATATTCTTGTGCCAACTCCGTAACTAGATCTGATGTAAATATCAAAACGTCGGCGTATAAGGCCACTTTTTTTCCCCATTCCCCATACTTAAAAGAAGATACTCTATATTCATCTCTCAACAATTGGGCGAAAGGTTCAATGTATAGATCGAACAGCAATGGGGAAAGGGGACAACCCTGACTCGTACCTCTAGAAATCTCAAAGGGTTCTGCTCGGGAGCCATTTTTAAATAAATTTGCCGATGGTTTACTGTATAAGAGTGCAATAGACCTCCTAAATTTATTGCCGATCTTAAACTCTGCCAAGGCCTCCGACAGGAACAACCAATTGACCCTGTCGAAGGCCTTAGCAGCGTCGAGGGTCATCACTGCAAGTGGAAGAGACCATGTTGAGGCCAAATCTATAGCCCCAATCAAATCATAGGTCAGCTCTGACAGATGACGCCCCCCAACAAAACCCCTTTGGTTCTGATGTAAAAGAACCCCTGTGACTCTTCCAAGCCTAGTAGCCAATATATAGGCGTAGATTTGATAATCCGTGTTTAATATAGAAATTGGCCTATATGATTCACAGCTTGAAGGCGGTTTTCCCGGCTTTAATATTAGGGTCATGGTTGCATTACTCCAAGACGGCGGGGGCGCCATTCCATCTTGAAGGATTTGATTAAATAGGGTTGTCAGAACCGGGACGACTTTCTTAACAATACATCTATATATCTCAGAGGGAAGGCCGTCCGGACCTGCTGCCTTGCCCCTTTTCAATCTCATTATTTCTTTATATACCTCCTTCTGAGTTACCGGTTGATCTAACACCGCTTGTTGTTCCGGGTTTAGTGCAGGGACATTTATATTGCTTAACCAAGACTGAATTTTCAAAAGATCTGAATCTCCATCCTCCCTGTAAATTTCCTGAAAAAAGGAGTGAAACATCCCTCTGATGTCCACATCAGAAATATAGGATATACCATCCTTGAAGACAGTTGATATGATTAATTGCTTGGTCAGATTTTACTTTCCAAGCAAGTAGTTTCCCTGCACCTTGAACGTATTCAAAGTGGGCTATTGTACTAGCCTCCCACCTTTGCATTAAACGTGAACTCAGTACAGCTTCAAGCTGCCCCTTAAGATCGCACAAATTGGCTTGTATTCCTGCAAGAGAACACGAGTTTTGCAAATCAAGCAATGTTTGTGTAGTTTTAATTTTGCTCTCTAACTCAGAGATTTCATCCTTGTATTTTCTATTTTTATTAGCCGAAATGCTAGTTATACTTCCCCCTCAAAAAAGCCTTAAATGATTCCCATACATTGACCACTGAAGCAGTGTCCAGATTCCTCACCATAAAACTTTCCGTCTCCGAAGGGTGAGTGAGATGTCATCTGATGCCAATAGTGAACGGTCCATAGACCACGTCCTCGGCATAGGTACCACAGCTCCTTCTATAACCAAACTCACTGCCGAGTGGTCCAAAAGATGAGAGGGGAGGTAGGAAATATTTTTTACCATCTTCAAAGAATAGCTAACAAGTATAAAGTAAATTCTAGATTGATGTTTATACTTATAATTACAAAACGAGTATTCACGTCTGAGACCCGACCTGGCCCTCCATTTTTATCAGGAGACCTGTGGGAATGCATACTGGTAGGAAAAATGTGGTTTTTCTGATTCCAGTAGATTGTGGCACAGTAATGCAAGGAAAATGTTCCCCATGTTTTTTAGTTTACAAAAATATCTAGAGTTGGTACATTTTCCCTAGAGACAAACTACACCTTTGCAGAGAAGGACAAGCAAGACATTAATTAATGACATACATCTGTTCCTGAAGTACACAGACTGGTTGGATTTGGCACGAGGGTGAGTGAAAGGTTCAAAACATATTTTATTAACAGATTCTGCAAAAATGAAATGCACTGTTAATAATAAAGTTAAAAACCTGAACCAATGACTCGCAGCTTGTGAACTGTAAAGCCATGTTAAGGCACCAACTTTTTTTTAAAATTAATTATTTGTCTATTGCATTTTACAAGTCATCCTCTTCAATTTCACAATAAGTATTCAGTTATGATTGAAATACAAAAAGAGCATACAAAACTAACCGGGCGAGACAAACCCATCATCATTACATAGACATGTTATATTGAGTACAGTGCGTATTATGTTGGTCGGAGGGGAAAGAGATCACAAGGTTAACAGGCAGTGACTCCAGAGGTCGAAATGTTAGGCCCTAGTAGAGGACTTTTGTTGCACAAAAACAAATGACTCCGTATATCGGAGATTTCAAGCTCTCCCGCCTCTTTCCCAATCAGATATTGCTAGTATAATCCCCAAAAGCCCTGGGGCGGCTCTGCGGCAGCAGCAGTTCATTGTATGTATCTGACTGGGTGTTACAATAAATTATATCGGCGTTCCATTCCGTGATGAGAGGTTTTGGACCCTTGGCCCAGCGCAAAGCCAATCTACGCTTAGCAAGCAGCAAGTCCATTGCCACTAATTTCCTACAGCTGCTGTTATCGGTCGTAACCCAGTGGACTAGGTGCCAAGCTCTGTCCTGTGACTTCACTCAATACATAGAAGACCCTCTCTTAAAATGCCAAAATATCGGGGCACTGCCAAGCCACACGGAGGAACCCAGCGTCTTGCGCCATGCATCGGTCGCATCTGGCAGTGTCTTGTAGCCCATAGTGAAACTGTTAAGAGTGTAGTGCACCTTGTTGATATACTTAAAATGTATTACTCCATCTTGGAAAAAAGTGCCCAGCTTAAGTATGCCTACGTTGTGCGGTGCACATCCCTTTCCTTACCCGTTGGGAACCAAGTGTACCAGTCCAGTGGCATTAGTGGTGAGTATATGAGCGCACCCCCTTAAGTCTCCAGAAGTCTATGCCACACATGCGCAGTGGAGTTTAAAGAGTCCAGGACACCATGTTGCCTTGTGGATGGCTTAAACCGGATCTGTGGGAGCGTGAGAGGGTCTGCTGCATCTCTATATACATATGGGGTGAGTGTATCCAGCTATATGCATTAGTGACCTGTACCACTCTGGTGTAACCCTAGATCAGGTGCCCCCAGCAGAGTATGGCAGGGTCAGTGTTTCCCATCAAACCTGTGGCTGCTTCACAGCCTAAGCCAGCTTAATTAAGAGTGTTCACAGTGTCAAAAACTGTGCGGTAGTAGTATAGGGATGTTTACGAAAAGAAGCAAGAATCTGGGAAGAACCACCATCTTCATCAGGGAGATGTTTCCTATAAAGGAGTGAAGTAGTCTTATCAACCTGTTAACGTCATCCTCTAGTCTTGAAATGGATGTCCCGTAGTTCTCTGCTAGTATTACTGCTGGATCAGTGTTGATTTGTGTCCCAAGGTAATGGACAGGATCTGCCGTCCACTGCATAGGAAAATATCCTAGCTAGGATCATCTTGGGCGTTAGAGGAAAAACTAGTGCATTTAGTCCAGTTGATTCTAAGGCTGGACAGCCTCCCAAACTGTACTACCTCAGTTTATAAGGGATTAAGATGTATAGCGGGATCACAGAAATATAAAAGGGTGTCGTCGGTGTATGCTGAAATTATTAAGTAGTAGCCTGGGAATCGTAAACCTCTGTGACTGATATTTCTGCAGGGCTTGGCCACTAGTGCATATAGGAATGGGGACAGGGCAGCCCAGGTGATTCCCTCTAGAAATAGCAATAGGAGCTGTGACCACCCTACCCAGGTTTATCCTAGCTGTAGGTAGGGTGTACAATGTCATGACTAGTTTAAGGAAGACCTCTTCTTAGTACCGCCTTCACAAATTCCTACTCAATCAAACGCTTTTTCGGCGTCCCAAAAAAACACTGCCCCCTTGACTTCCTGATGTAGTCTTTGGATTGTACCAAATATAGTTCTTAGATTTAGGATCAAGTTGCGACCTAGCACAAACCCTGCTTGTTCTGGGCTAACCACCAGGGGTATCAATGGAGCTAACCGACTGGCTAAAATGTTGGCGTATATCTTGATGTCAACATTTAAAAATGAAAGGGGTCTATAAGAGGGGCAGGCCACGGGCGGTTTCCCCATTTTCTGAAGCATAATTATTGAAGCCTCTCTCATGGAGGGAGGGGGAGGGCATTGTTGCAGGCTGAACCATGTCCTTGTACAGTGACATTAGGTGTGGAAACATTTGGTCTTGAAAGGCCCTGTAAAAGGTAACTGAGCCCAACCACACTTGGGGATCCTCCAATGCGCATAGATTTAATTGCTGCTTTGATTTCGCCTGGGGTGAGTGGGGCCATGATGTATTCCCTATGCGTGTTAGTCAGCCATGTCATTTGGATATGTTCCAAATAGTTATGAATAGTGTCATTATCTGGAAAAGACTGCCCAGTATATAATTGGGAATAGTACCTGTGGAATCGATTCGCAATATCTTGACGATCATGTAAGGGGAGACCGTCTTCATTCCCAACTTCTGTTATTGCCTACTTCACTAGGGCTGAAATTTACCTCTCCAGTTTTGACAATTGATCTCTCAATTACCGTTGTACTCCCGTGTGTTTAGAAATGACTATCCAATGAATATAGACTTTAAAAACCTCCCAAATGGTGGCAAAACCTATAGATCCTATGTTTTTTTTTTTTTAAAGAAAACCTGTATTGTTTTGCCATTTCTGCAGTAAACACTGGGTCCATTAAAGAGTATGGGGTAGCCTCCAAATAAACGCTTGAGCCTGTCTCATGGGGCATTTCAAGTCAAGTTGTACAGGTGTGAGGTCTGAGTAGGTGCATGGAGGGAGCACGCTCCGACCTGAGGGAATAGACTCTTGGATATGAACCAATAATCAATTTTAGTGTGCGTGTTGTGAGGCGCTGAGTAATGAGTAAACCCTGCAACAATAGGGAAGCGTTGCTTCCAAACATCCAACAGCTCCAATCCATCCATTACGTCTAGGATGGCTCCAGCGGCTGCGGAGTGGTGGCATGTGGGAACCTTGGAACGATCTTCAAGCGGGTCTAAGATACAGTTGAAATCCCCACTCGGTATTAATGTTCCTATCGTGCATCAAATTAGCCCCAAGCTTATGGTAGAATTGCGGGTCATCATAATTGGGTCCATATACATTCACTAGTCGAGCTGTTAACCCATCTTTATGGCACCGCACAATAACATATCTCTCATTAGGATCTGCCTTCACTGCTTATAATGAGGGTCCTGACTTTGGGTTCACCCATACCAATACTCCCTAGAAAGCGATGTAAATCCTGCTGCACTAAACCCTCCGTGGAGAAGCTTGTGTGTAAGCATTTAACTCTGCTGTGGCAGGTGAGTCTCTTGCAATAAAGAAACGTCTACAAGATGCCTCTTCAAATATGCTATGACCCTCCTGCCCTTCCTGTGATCATTCAGCCCTCTTACATTCCATGTTTAGAAAGGCACTGTGCTAGCCATTGTTGAGGTTGCTACTAGTCATGACCCACTCGCCTTGTACGTCTCTTGACGTCCTGCATAGGATTACCACATCCAGAGTAATCATAGAATTACGTAACCACCACATAATATTAATGTCTCGCCAACCAAACAGCCTCCCTCCCCACCCATGTTATGCAAACCCCAACTGCTCATAGTAGAGTACCACCTTTACCCACCCACTAGTTTCCCTCGTACTGAGAACGAGGAAGAAATGTATACCAAAACAAGGCACAACAACTAAAACACTCCCTTTGTGGATCACACTCTGGGGCAGATGTTGCCTGGTTCAATTCCCACCACACTCCGGCCACCATAATAGCTCGTGTTATAAGCTTAGTTAAATGTCGGATATGTTTCTCCACCTGACAATATCTCTAGCGGTAACATCCTGCATATACCGTTCTCAAAGGGGTCTCGGAAGTTAAGGAGGCCAATGCCATATAAAGACAAGGGAATTGTGTAAAACCCCCAAAACCTTAGAGTACCATTAACCGCTCTGCGTAGTGTTCATCTTCCAAAACGTATAAACCAGTATATGATATTGTACCATATGATGTCCCATCCACTATATAGAGTCGTGACCCAACACATCTAGCAGGGTACCACAAACCAGTAATTGGGCCTGCCTTACTACAATGGAGATCCATGACTGAGTACTCAATATTTTATAGGAAGCTTTGAGAACTTGGGGTGTCTATTAGGATGTTGTGCGGATCGATCCGCACATCACGGCACAATTTACATCTCCGCCATATTATTATGGTGGGGGGTACTGCGGCAGAAGGAAAGTCCGCCCGCTGCTTTTCCGCCGGTCGGATTGCCGGCCGGGTGGAAAAGTCAGACAATTTGGTGGTGGTGCCTTGCAGGCACTGCCATCCATATTATCATGTGCAATTTGAAAGGCCTTTCCATGGGGGCCCGTTACGGGCATACACAAAGTGGCGCGGTGCCGGTTGTGTTGTGCATGCCAATGCACAACATGCATATTTTAGATTGCGGCGGGTGCTGCTTACAGCACTGCCCGCTGCAATGTAAAAATATGTGGGATGCGACCGCCAGGGTGGCAGTTGCATCCTAATGAGCCTAGCGGGACTGCTGCACTTCTGGCAATCGGTCCTGTTTACCGTTACGTGTCCATCCGCCATCGTAATGGGGCTTTTATTCTTTTCCATTTGAAGTCTCATCCCCACTCTCTATCTAAGGGCTTTTTCTGGAGCGGCTGGTGTTTCTCTATTTACGAAATTGCATCACCTTGGATGGATCTGTAAAAATATGTCTTCCCATCGGCTGTATCTCACAATTTGGAGTTGTCGTGCTTCCTGCACATGCTGCGTAGTCTGGATAAAGTGATACTGTCACTCTCTCATATCGAAGATCTTGCAGTTCTCTGGCTCTGCGAAGTGCATGATCTCAATCACTGTAATTGAGAAGCCAGGTGATAATGGGGCGCGGTGGTCCCCCTGGCACAGGCCTGAGAGCCAGCGACCGATGTGCCCTCTCCACCACAAATATAGCAGAAAAACAGTCTCCTCCCAACAGTGTAGTGAGTAGTTGTTCTATAAAAAGCTCCATATTGGGGATGTTTGTGGACTCTGGAATGCCTACCACCTGAAGATTATTCCTCTTTGAGCGGGCCTCCAAAGCCTTCGCCTGAAGCAGTCGAAGTTGTTTGTCGATGGTAGTGTGCGAAAGGGACGTGGCATTTAAGGTGTCTTCAGTGTCAGAAACCCTTTTTAGGTCTTGCCTAGAGCACAGTGCAAATGCGCTGCTCTAGGAGAGGGCCTCTTTGAATCACTCCAGACATTCAGAAAGCTTGTGCATGTGGTTGTCTCATCAATTGGCCTTTGCGTGTGGCTTTCAAGAAATGAAAGCACGCAATTGGCCAAAGGCGGGTGCATGTCTCACCTCTTCTTAAAATGTTCACTCCCATCAATCAATCATTCATTTGTAAAGCGCACTACATACCCACGAGGGTCTCAAGGTGCGGGGAAGGGGGGGGGCGCTAGTGATCGAACAGCCAGGTCTTGAGTATCCTCCTGAAGGTCAGCAGGTCTTGGGTCTGTCGTAGGCTCAGAGGGAGGGTGTTCCATGTCTTGGCGGCAAGGTGGGAGAAGGATCTCCTGCCAGTGGTTGTTCTTCGGATGCACGGGACGGTGGCGAGTGAGAGGTCAGCGGAGCGTAGCTGCCGGTTGGGGATGTAGAAGGAGAGCAGTCTGTTGAGGTAGGCTGGGCCGGTCTTGTGGAGTGCTTTGTGTGTGTGGATGAGGAGCTTGAAGGATATCCTCTTGTTGATGGGGAGCCGGTGCAGGTTTCTCAAGTGGGCAAGATGACATTCCAAGTTCACAAAGAATCTTTGTTTGTCACTCGAACAAACACTGAACAAAGTATAAATATTTCTGAGACAAGGCGGGAAGCAGCAAGCTACTTTAACTCAGAAGAGAAATAATTGCATGTCTAACCCTGATGATCACTTCAGAGTGCTCCATTGAGACCTACCCAGTGCTTGTTTGACACACATTTACAATGCATTCTGGTAACCGTAGTCCTGGTGCCTCTTAGCCATCTGCCTCTTCATGGCGTCTATAGGTTCCACTTAGCAGACTTTATAAAGTGGCACAGAGCGATCTGCAAAAGCTGCTATTACGATATTCGTCTATTTGGATGTATAGGGAACAGCTATCAGACAGTCAGAAAGCATTGGCAAAGCCCATACCTTTGACTTTCAGTGGAGCATGAAGATGTTTATAAGAGGGGGAAAAGCAGAGTACGCTTAAAATGAATGTGATGTTGATTTGTTAAAAGGTACAGTGAACTTCCTGTGGCTGGGACATTTTTAAATGGGCTTGTCTTTAAATAATGTGCCATGGTCGTTTTTTTTTTCTTTTTCTTTTTTTTTCTTTACAGTACTCTTTCATGGGCAAGTCCAGGGGAGGGGTATTCAGTGAATTCTTCTCTAAAGGGCCCGACCAGTGAATTAGCATTTAATGTGCTTTTTGTGCGCAATTTTTATTTAAGTGAAACATTTAAATTGCATTTCAATTTACAAGGTCTTTCCATGAAAGCGTTGTTCACTGCACTTTTACTTAGAGTCTCTATATTCAATAAAGTCGCCGTATTGTGCATTAAACAAATATGGGCATTAACAACAGTCATACTTTTGAAAACTCGCCCCTCATTTAAAGTTGCGGAATTTATCGTAAAATCACACAGGAGAACTGTCGCTATAGCATGTTGTAATTTTAACACGGGGAATAATACCAGCCTATTACAATTTAAGAAGGTTGGCATAGGGAGTAACACACGGTTTCTGTATAAATGTTACTACACTTTTCTCACTTTCGGTTGCAAACGATGCAGTTTAAGGCACGTCTTTAAGTAGTCAACTGACTCTGTTGAAGCCCTACTGGCCTCTCTTGTCACCTATGGCCTGTCTCTGCTCTCCTTTCACAGGCTTCATTCTAACATGCTACTGATTCTGCTCTAGCCCAACCAACCTGTCAAAGTCACCATCCTGTCAGGCGAATAGCTCTCTTCAATCTCTAATGGCCTCTCGTGTCACTTAGACTGGCCTGTCTGTGCTCACCAATCACTAGCACCATTCTAACATACAAGCAACTGGTTCTGCTCCAGCCCTAGCGGCCTCTTTTGTCCCCTACATTGGCCTGTCTGTGCTCTCCTTTCACAGGTACCATTCTAACATGCTACTGATTCTGCTCCAGCTTTACCGGCCTCTCTTGTTACCTATAGCCTGTCTCTGCTCTCCTTTCACAGGCTCCATTCTAACATGCTACTGATTCTGCTCCAGCCTTACCGGCCTCTCTTGCCCCTTATACTGGCCTGTCTGTGCTCATCTTTCACAGGCACCATTCTAACATGCGACTGATTCGTCTACAGCCCTTCAGGAATTTCTTGTCCCCTAGAATGGCCTGTCTGTCCTCACCTTTCACAACACTGTCCCGAAATTTGTTTCATTCAGATGGGCCCTCCTATCCTTTTAGGGGACTTAGCTTCATACGTGACTGACTCTGCCCCGACCCTTCTTGTCTGCCACGGAACAGCCTTGGTGTCACTGGATTTTTAGCACAACAGGGCATCCAGGGGACAGGCTAAAGTGTTATGGACTCTGCAGGAATCCACAGGCACCCGCCACACACACGTGACTGACCACCGCCTTCACCAGCCTTTAAAGGGAGCTGTCCTGGGATCTAACTGACTCCGTTCCAGCCTAACCTGGCTTTTAATGTACCGTCCTGTCCACATAATTACACGCCACATAATTACACTCTACTCAATGCAACATAAATGCACTCCACAAAATACCACTCAGTGCCGCATAATTACATGCTGCATAATTACACTACTCAATACACTCCACGTAATACCACTCGGTGCCTCATAATTATATGCTACATAATTACACTGCACTCAATACAACATACACTCTAAATGTTACCACTCTGTGCCACATAATTACACGCCACATAATTACACTCTACTCAATGCAACATAAATGCACTCCACAAAATACCACTCAGTGTGACATAGTTACATGCCACATAATTACACTCTACTCAATGCAACATAAATACACTCCACATAATACCACTCGGTGCCACATAATTACACATCACATAATTACTCAATGCAACATAAATACACTTCACATAATAACACTCAGTGCCTCATTATATGCTACATAATTACACTGCACTCAATGCAACATACACTCCAAATAATACACTCAGTGCCACATAATTACACGCCACATAATTACGATCTACTGAATGCAACATACACTCCACATAATACCACTCAGTGCCACATAATTACACGCCACATAATTACTCAACGCAACATACACTCCACAATATACCACTCAGTGCCACGTAATAATGCCACATAATTACACTCTACTCTTTGTTGCACTGAGTGGTATTTTGTGGAGTGCATTTATGTTGCAGTTACATGCCACATAATTACACTCACCTCAATGCAGCATAAATACACTCCACATAATACCACTCAGTGCCACATAATTACATGCCACGTAATTACACTTTACTGAATGCAACATACACTCCACATAATACCACTCAGTGCCACATAATTACACGCCACATTTTTGCACTATACCCAATGCAACATAAATACACTCCACATAATACCACTCAGTGCCACATAACACACCACATAATTACTCTACTTAATGCAATATAAATTTACTCCACATAATACCACTCTGTACAACATAATTACACACCACGTAATTACTCTTCTCAATGCAACATAAATACACTCCACATAATACCACTCAGTGCCACATAATTTCACGGCACATAATTATACTCTACTCAATGCAATATAAATACATGCCACATAATACTATTCAGTGTGGCATAGTTACATGCCACATAATTACGCCACATATTTACACTCTACTCAATGCACCATAAATACACTCCACATACCACTCAGTAAAACATAATTACACGCCACATAATTACACTCTACTCAATGGAATATAAATACATTTCACATAATACCACTCAGTACCACATAATTACATGCCACACAATTACACTCTACTCAATGCAACATAAATACACTCCACATAAATGCACTCTATGACGCATACCACCAATCAACATAAATGCACTCCATCACAATTTCACTCAACACCACAGTTCCAGGCCACACAATTAAATTCACAATACACATCACATAATTACACACCAAACAACATATTTCAACTCCACAATCCATAACGTACCTCCAATCCACACCATATTGTGGCACCACCTGAGCACCAAACATCACTCACCACCAGCATTTTCCATCAGATCACCACCTAAGCTTCACCTAAACATCACCTAAGCATCAAGTCAGTCTGCCCTGGGAATCTGGCATCTGTTGATTCTCCCCTAGTGTCTGTCCGCTGCTTGTGTTACTGTTTTTCAACCTCCACTCCCCCGTTATTTATGTCCTGCCCCCCCCCCCCCCCCCCCCCCCCCCCCAAACAAAAAACAATTCTAACAAACAAGCATGAAAACAGGCAGGAAGAAGTTGCCAGCAGTGCAAGTACAAAAAAACTAGTAGACATTTTTTCTGTTAAAATCTTTTTTTAATCAGGTGGTTCAGTTGTATATAATGTCGTCTTGGTTTGTATAAAGGTAACACAAATGCTTAACACTTTTTATGATAACTTTTCAACATGATGCAAACCAGCCACAATGCTCTACAACATAGTCAAAAGTTCTGGCTAAACACATAAGGTCCCAAAGGCGAGACCTATTGGCTATGCCAATGCTTGTTTCTACAGTATCTAGGCCATAGCTTTCCAAACTTTTCATGTTGGTGACACACTTTTTATACATTCCTGCTTTAGTGACACGGTAAAGCGAGCTCGAACCACCTAAGGGGGGTTCAGGGAGGTTCTCCCTCCGAGAAAATTTTGAAAAAATAGTGGGCAAATGGTGCATTTTCAAGCAAATTTGAGAAAGCAGGAAGGTTAATAAAGCAATTGTGAATCTGTTCTAACAAAGACAGCACCCCCCAAACCTGCAGCTCATCTTCCACTTTATCATCATGTCTACATTTTACGGAGGCGTACTTCCTCCGCCACTGCCTGCCTACCTACCTACTCACACACATCCCTCTCCCAAACGTCGAGACTAGGCTCAACCTGGCCCATCCAGGTAAATGCGACTCTCCTCTTTGCCAACAATAGCAAATGCAAAAATTTTAATTCCATCTTTCTGCCTTTATTATGCATTGCAAGCTACTGAAGAACCCACCAACAGCAAATGTAGGTGGTGTGGAAAATGTTCATGACCTTGAAAGCAATGTTGTGCAAAAGTAGAAGAATTCAGAAATGAAAAAGGCAGACTGGAAAGAAAGAGAAATTACGCCTTAAATATAGCTCTACATTTTGCATGTGGCCGTTTCGAAGTGCTGTAAAATACAGGCAAAACTTACTGTAATTCTGACTGATGTTTTCAGTCACAGAAAGACACTGCACCAAAAATGTCCTGAAAACTTGACTTCACCCCAAGTTCCTAGTAGTGAGATTTCTCAGCGAAGCAGGATAAAGTGCTATGAATTTTCCTGATTAACCTGTAACAATGTCCAGTGAGTGACAGAGTAACACGACTAAACAGCATTATGTACAGTTGAATACCACATTCTTCATAAGTCATAGCGCTTCTTTCCAATAAAAAGTCTTAATCTGTGATGTAATTTTCTCTTTGGGCATGTAATGTAATCCAGGCACATTACATCCCTCTTGTTCCCAAATATAAGGAAGCAAAGAGGTCTCCTGCAGCCTCAAGTCAAAGAAACATCTGGAAACTTGTATTAAGCATAGCTGACTACAAGAGCACCAGTTACGTGCAGTGGAACAAAGCGCTCTGATACCTGCAGGTCTAGTTTGCACTATTCTACATTGGAAGAAGGGATATATAGCTGGGGTAAGACCACTATGAATTTGAAGAAAGACCTCCTCTTAAAAATAAAAAATCTTGGATTGGGTTTTATTCCACGTTAAGATCAAGAGAGACAGCGAATGTAGCAGACATCATGCAGAATTGAAGTGGCAAAACGCAACCTGCCTGGCCGTGAAAATTGATAACAAACAATAAAATAGCCAGAGGTACCACATATCTGTATAAGAAACTAAAATTGTGCGTCAACTTCTGCCTCCTTTTTTATACGACAATGGCAAACTTCACAAGTAAAAAAAAAATATATGAAAAAATAAAGCGTGAATATTAACTTCTATGGCACAACCTAAAAGGCAAGCGTAGGCGCAAGGCGTAAACCACAGTTTTGTGAACTTCATTTAGGTGGCTGCCCCAAACAAGAGTGCTACCTGGGGCAGATCGCCTCCCCCACCCCCCTAGCCGCACCACTGTAAAGGTACCTTCAATGTACTTTTTTTTTTTTTAATGTAACAATGTTCAATTTTAAAGACAAGTAATATGTGACAAGTGCTGTTTCACAAGCGCTCTAGCAAAATCCTTTGAGGTGCTTTCACACTTTTAAGTATATTCCCAAAGATCTGGAAAGCCCCCTTACTTAAACTCAAATGGCCACTGTGTTTTTATGTAGAATGTTCTAAACTTGCTCAAAATTAGGTTGTATTTACAAGATATGTGTAAGAATGGGGAAGAGTAATAAAAGAAGCCTTTGAAAAGTGAAACTAATGTTTGAATTTGGGAATTTTTCTATGTGGGTATGTACTTTACACAATCATAGCATCAAGAGCCCAGGCTTTAGGAATCAAAGTATGTGAATCCCTTACAGATACCATGTAATGGTACACAATGGATCGTATTCCTATCGATCTTCCTGAATTAAGTGTGGTGGGGGGAGTTTAGGGGGTGTGGTCATTCATCTTCTATACATGGACCTCAAGAATGGGTCAAATGCCCAGCTTGCTTCCCCTTTGAGAAGAACCTTCTTCGCCTAAGAAAACAAGGCAATCATTCTGGTAGTCATTTTAAATGTCCCTGACTCTCTCCTCCATAGCATCTGTTGCCTTGCACACGATTTATATGTTGGTTACCTTTGGTCGTGAGAGCTCCCGAGGAAAAACACCTTAAGAAATCAGTGAAACGCTAAATGAAAGAAAGATACATTTTTTTCTCCGATTATCCTTATCAAGCACTCCTTTTTAAGAGTGGCATCTATTATATGTTAATAAACACCCTGAAATGCAAATGATTTGTTTGCCTTCCCATGTTGAAAATGTCTTCAGTTCTTTACTGCTGGGTTAAAAATGTAACAGATTCTGAAAAAGGAGGGTCATCCTGGTCGATTAGTGCTAGTAATGCAGGGAAGATCCCCTGGGGGATTGTAAGAGCGGATCTCTTCTGATGGAGTCTGCAGGAGTGTGGAAACTGCTGGGCTGACCTGCCTGGGCTTCAGCTGGCTCTTGGACCAGCCCTAACGGAAAGATACTCAGGGAGTGTCAGTGGAATGGATGAATCCACCTCAACACAACATCCCCTTGGTGTGCTCGGAGATGAGTAGAGGATAGATCGCCATATAATTAGAAGACATGTCAATTGTTCCACAATCTGCATTCTCCTTTTTTTTCATTTAGTGCTAAAAATAATATTGCAATATTAAGTACAGCAAAAACTGTTTACTCTGTCGCCTATTGTAGAAGCTGCAGAAATAGTGCAAAAGGACATTTTTGCACGATTGTGACAGTTATGTAATCTGGCACCTGGTACTTGGGCGTGTATCCAAGGAGACTACAAAACAGTCCTGAATTTCTTCCACCCCTCCTGGAACTTCTAATATTGCAGGCATTGACAATTGTAGGGAGAGAATAACTTCTTGTTAGATGTTATTGGGGCATAACAAGTGGAATCTGTGTTTCCAGACTGATTTCGGCATATTTCTCCCATTGTTGTTCAGTGTTATACCCCTTTTATCTGCTTTAAGCAAATGAAGTGTGCAGGTGAAAAGCATGAGACCCAGCAGATTCTGTAATTTCCAGTGGGGCCAACAGGTCATGCTTCCACTCCCTGCTTTAATTATGGTGGACTCACAATCCATGTGTGTTGTTGGTCAGCTGTGTGAGAATACTGAAGTGTCAGTTTGGTAGTACAAGAAAGGATAAGTTAGACAAGTGGGGAAGGTGTGAGGTGAAAGCTCTCATACAACAGAGGGCTAAACTTTTAAAATGATATGAGGATTTTAGATAACATTATACATGCAGGATTTGCGCTTGTTCAAATATTTCTGTTTATAGTCCCTACTTGGACGGAGGTGACCTGTTAGATTGGTATTTGATAACTGAGGCACAGTGACTTGTTCAACTTTTTTGTATTTGCACCCCCAATTGGGTAAAATGTTGTTTGTTTATTTTGCTGTATGCTGATTCACATTAGTGTGTGCATACTGAAGCCTAGATGTTCAAAAGGCAAGACATACAAATGTAAATTAATGCTTACACTTTACAGAAAGTGAAAGTACACATATATTCATTTATGCACATAAGATATTACATCAGAATGCAAGAATTTTATGTAGACTTAAATTTGTTGTCAGTAGCAGGGAGTGGCTTTCCAGGGCTGGAATGTCATTCAAAATTGATGACAACCTGCAAACCTATGAGTTTTGGTGTATTCTCAATTTTTCCCTAGCTCCTTGCAACCCCAGGTAAAGTCAGAGATTTATTCCTGTCAACGACAGGAGTAAATCCGGTTGGACATAGGGAGGAAGCACCCCCCACAATTGATGGGGGTGTATATGAACAGCGTTTCTATGCAGACCAAATAAAAACAATAAGAAAAAGAAAAAGGTTGCAAATGCCTTTTTGCTAGACATTTACATATGTAAATATAGACAGTTACGTAGGTGTACATTTTTACAATTGTGAGGACTCTTGATACGCTGCAATTGTCAAAGCTTCCAAGGAGTAATCCTGTCATCTCCTGAGAATTCAAAACATTTAGTCCAAACATGATGCATTTCTTTTGGATTAAACGTGATCGGCAAAATGATGTGAAAACATTAGGATCTTTGAAGTGCACAGTCATGCCCCGAGTGACTGACAACTCGCTGTGTGTGTCGCCCACCCCAACTCTGTAGTCTACTTCATGTCTGGCATTCCCTTCATGTGGTCTGTGTGGGCTGACGGATTAAAGTTCCCCAAACGGCCTTAGCGAGATCGCGCGCTCTGACACAACATTAAAAAATGTAATTTGATCGACATAAGCATTTATTTTGTGTTTTTTATCTAACGGAAATAGTAGAAGTTATGACAAGTACTTGAAGTTAAGTGGCAGGCGTTGGGTAGATCATAGTCCGTGCTAGCCAACTGCAGCAGCGTGGTCTGGCGCGGCGGTGACTTTTCAAAAGAGTCGGCACTGGCAGCTCTGCTAAATTAAGCAGCTGGCTGCCAGTGACCCCAGCGGCAATTATCCGCCTTGGTCGGTTCAGCTGAGGCTCCGACCAGCTGTGTTATCTGAAACCCAGATAAAGGCAGAAAGGCACGCACTTCAACACCCGTACTTGTGAGAAGGTCAAGAATGTCAAGGCGTTCTTATGCCGCGGCCACAGGATTGTTCTCCGGGCCGCCGTTTCCTCCTCGTTCCGAACCTGCGCATGTGCCACGCGCACACGCTCGCCTAAGGGTCTTCTCCTTTCTCCACATACGTCCGGCGTATGAACATCGCAGTACCGGCGTAATCTCGCGACACACCCACCATTACCAGGCGACACAGTACCGTGTCGCGAAACAGAGTTTGGAAAGCTCTGATCTAGGCACTCTGCGTGCTTTTCCAGTCCTTCAGACATCCTGTCTATCCAGAAAGTTAACGTGTCAATTTTACCATCAATTTTGTTTAGCCTGCGCTGCATGGCTGCAAGGATTTGCTTTAAGTCAGAGGAGGGTTTCCAGCCTCTGAGCCCGATTCGGAGGCATTTTTTCTTGGTCATTCTGCCTCTTTGATTTTCTTGGTTCAAACTGTAGTTTGGAGTGTGATTTTTCTGTTTTCTCCATGATGTAGGCTCACAATGCACTGCTGTCTTTGTTGGTTCCGACAGTAGTTGCGGGCTACCCCCACCTCACATTATCTTGCTCCGTACAAACTAGTTCCTTCTTACCTCTTTGTTGCTAGTTTAGTTCTGGAACTTTTCTGTATGTTCCCCTTTCACTCCAGGAATACCTCCAGATCTGATGAGAAGCAGTGTGGCCCAGTAATTATTCCCAGCTGGAGGCGTCACCCCATGCAGTGGGAAAGGCAAATGGCTGGAGCTCTCACTTCATCGGGGGAGCCGAAAACAGCATGGGGAGCCTTTCACCGATCCCGAGCATGGGACTGCAAGCATGTCTCGGGAGCAGCAGTAGGGCCATGGGTGCAGCTGCCACACAAGTGATCCCAATTCGACTTTCGTAGCTGCCTGCAGTCAGGAGGGTAGCGCCCCAGTGCCCAGCCCCGTCAACAGGAGCCTGGACAACAGCCAGGGCCGGCAGTTTCCCTTGGATGTCACCTTGTTAGTAGCAATGGTGCCGTAGAAGAGCAGCGCTGTAGGAGAGCCGTTTCTAGTTTGCCACTTAGCGTGTAGACTCCCGGCCAGCGATTCCCCCTGTAGGAGGTCGCATAGGTCCAGGCCAGTCGATGACGCCCGCAGGGCTGCTGGGGGCTGCCGATCAGCTGAGACTCCATAGTGGAGTAATCAGTTCATGGGCGGCAGCAGCGCGCTCCCGCAGGCCAGCAGCTATTCTCCTTTCAGCGCTCAATACGTTCTGTGCCCTGGCAAGTCGCCACCCAATGCCTCATGTGAAGCATCACAGTGAGCCGATCGCGGAGGCCCAGCTCTGGCTCAAATGTATTTCCGGCGTTTCAGGGATCCATATCTCATTGTAGCTGTTCCTAGGTATTCCGCTTCTGTTAGTTTCTGGTTTCCATAGGTTTGCAGTAAGGTTTCAGCTATATTGAACAAAAGAACAAAATCCACACCAACGCGAGCAACACAAAAGATCTCTTCAACGTCATACAGCAGTTCACCAAACCCCTCGGCGAAGCAACAGACGTCACTCCTTCTCAGGACCTCTGCAACAAGTTCAGCTCCTACATCCACCTGAAAATCAAGGCCCTCTATGACAACTTCAGAGAACAGACCCCGGACACCGCGCCTCTCACCACCACCGACATCCAGCCGACCATCACTGCCTGGAACCCTGCCACTACTGAGGACACCACCACGATCATGAAGAACACCCACTCAGGAGCCCCCACGGACCCGTGCCCACTGCACATCTACCACAGAGCCGCTGCCGCCATAGCACCTGAACTAGGCTGGACCATCAACTCCTCCCTCAATTCCGGCATCTTCCCTGATGACTGGAAGCAGGCAGAGGTTAAGCCCCTCCTCAAGAAACCCTCGGCCAACCCGACAGACCTGAAGAACTACCGGCCCATCTCTCTCCTTCCCTTCGCAGCCAAAGTCACCGAGAGATTCATCAACACCCAACTGATGACCTTTATCGAAGAGAGCGCCATCCTCCACCCCTCCCAGTCTGGATTTCACGGCAACCACAGCACCGAGATCGCCCTCCTTTCTGTCACCGATGGCATCCGCATGCTACTCGACCAAGGCCACACTGCGGCCCTTATCCTACTAGACCTCTTGGCAGCCTTCGACACAGTCTCCCACCGGACTCTTGCAGCCAGACTCCATGATGCCGGTATACAGGGAAACACTCTCAAATGGATCCGCTCCTTTCTCTCCGGCAGAACCCAAAGGATCAGACTCCCTCCATTCCTCTCTGAACCTACTGAGATCAACTGCGGAGTACCCCAATGATCATCGCTCAGCCCCACACCCTTCAACATCTACATGGCCCCCCTCACAGCCATCGTCAGACAGCATGGGTTCAGCATAGTATCCTACGCTGACGACACCCAGCTCGTCCTCTCTCTCACAAAGAACCCCGAAGACACCAGACTCTGCTTCCTAGAAGGAATGAAAAAAATGTCACAGCCTGGATGAGCAACAGCTGCCTAAAACTGAACTTAGAGAAGACTGAGGTCCTCGTCCTCGGATCCTCCCCCACTGCATGGCACAGCTGCTGGTGGCCCCCTGCCCTCGGAAACCCACCCACCCACCTCAACGAACCACGCCCAGAATCTCGGGATCATTCTAGACTCCTCCCTCACCTTAACCCGCCAGAACAACGCTGTCACCTCTACCTGTTTCAATTCCCTCCGCAAGACCTTCAAGTGGATCCCCACCAAATGCAGAAGGACCGTCACCCACACACTCATAACCAGCAGATTGGACTACGGCAACGCCCTCTACGTCAGAATCAACAAAACCCTGCTACACAAGCTCCAAACCATACACAACACCGCAGCCAGACTCATCCTTGGAACCCCACGACACAAGCACATGACCAAGCACCTATGAGACCTCCACTGGCTCTCCATCGAGAAGAGAGTGACCTTCAAGCTACTCACCCACGCCTACAAATCCCTCCACATCGGACCCAAATACCTCAACGAAAGAGTCCTTCCCTGTACCCAAAAGAAACCTCCGCTCTGCCGACCTCGCACTGCCAGAGTCCCCACGCAGAACCAGAGCAGGCAGAAGAACCTTCTCCTACATCGCAGCAAACACCTAGAACGAGCTCCCTGTCCACATCAGATGCTCCCTCACCCTGCACACCTTCAGGAAGTACCTCAACACCTGGCTCTTCGACTGATCTGGAGTTGCACACCCCTTCCCCCCAGCGTCTTGAGACCCTCATGGGTGAGTAGCACGCTTTATAAAACCTTGATTGAGCAGGATTTTGAAGGATAGAAGGCCGTACTTGGTGGAGCGATTCTAACTTGTGGCCATCTTAGAGCCAGGCAAGCTTCGCCCCCAGGCACCAACCTCTTTACAGGCCATTCACACACCTTTCATACTTAAAACACACATTCACACCACCAGCCGTGGGCCCAGCACATTACAATACTCACATCAACAGACAATGTACACCCCGGCAGTGAAAGACCAAAAAGACAAATATTACTTCACAAGTAACTATTCCTTAAGTACACACACACACACACACGTAGCCACACACCGCACACACACACACACTTTTACACGAGGGTGAGTGAAGGTTCAGAGCATAACATTTAATTAACAAGACCTTTCACAACAAGGAAAGGCACTGTTAATAAGTGAAAGGTTAAAAACCTGACCCAATGACTCGCTGCTTGTGAGCTGTAAAGCCCCAGCAAGGCACCAACCTCTTTACAGACCATTCACACACCGTTCATACGTGACACACACAAGACCATTGACACTGCCAACTGCGTGCCCCACTCATTACCACATCACCAGACCGAGCCATTCAAGGACCCATCTCTTTCATATGCCCACATGACTGACACAGCAATCACACCAGCTGGCGGGTGACTTAGTGTGTGCAGTGGTGTTTGGCTAGCAGTGTGTGTAATGGCCAGCAGCAGGTCACTACTCGCACACCGTCAGCCAAACACCAGTCCACACACACCACCAGCCAAGCGCCAACCCATACACACCACCTGCCAAGCGCCAGTCCATGAATACTGCCAGCCAAGCCCCAGTCCACGCACATTGCCAGCCAAGCCCCAGTCCATGCACACAGCCAGCCAAACGTCAGTCCACACACGCACAGCCAACCAAGCCCCAGTCCACACATACCCCCATCCAAGCACCAAACCACGCACACCACCAGCCAAGATCCAGTCCATGCACACCGAAAGCCAAACACCAGTCCAAGCACGCACCATCACATTTTCTTTTTAAAAAAATGTAAAAACAAACCAATTGGAAGCAGATACAAAAATAGAACTACAAAGACAACAGAACTAAAAATATAAAACAATACAGACAAGGCAGTTCACTGTTACACTCACGGTTGCTCCCAAAAACTCTTTTGTGTATGATGCAATCTGAACATGTGGACGCACACAGCCTAGGATTAGGACAATCAGCATATTGCATACAACTCTCCTTCCACATACCTCTTCACAAACAGACTCTACATCTCTTGCAGGGATTGTTTTTTTGGTTTTGGAAGGAATTAAATCAGGAAGATGGTGATCTTTTAATCTAGCCACATTCTCCACCACTCCAACTCCAGAAGCACTTGCTATAACAAGGCTGCCTATCACAGACTCCTGAAAAAACTGAACAAAAGTCATCCTTGACGCTGGAGACCACTTCTTGAACACAACAAAAGCATTAAAAGTTGCTAAGTTGAAGAGATGAAAGGCCAACTTCTTATACCAAATGCAAGCCTTACGAACAGCAGTGTAAGGGTCCAACCTCTGATCTATCTACACCACCCCTGATCTGCTCTATCTACACCACCCATGTGCTTATTATAGTCTACATTGCACCCAGATTTGCGTACTTCAGCAACCTGACCCTGAACACGGGTTTAGTAGTCAGCATGTAGACATCCCACCTGTCCACAAATTTTACAACTAGCAGTTCATCACTTCGCAAGGCACTGCACTGTCCCCTCTCAAGCTTTTAGCAAACAAGCTCTTTTGGGTAACCTTTACGGTTAAAGCGGATTGTGCCACAAGCAACAGTGTCCACTTTGAACAATTCCTTAAACAATTGCACAGCAGTGTAGAAGTTATCTAGGTACAAATGGTGACCTTTGTTAAAATGTCCTCCACCAAGTTCCCACAGAATTTTCTCACTAACTCCAAAAGTAGATGGACAACCGGCTGGGTGGGGGCAATCAATAGTGGAATCCCTACCAGTGTACACCCAGAAATTATATACATAACCTGCCCTATTCTCAGACAACATATGCTTCTTTATTCCATAATGTGTCCTCTTGCTAGGAATGTATTGCCTAAAAAGTAAACGGCCCTTGAACAAGACCAAAACCTCATCAATAGCTATTACTTTCCCTGGAGCATAGATCTCAGAAAATCGATCTACAAAGTGTTCAAGAACAGGCCGAATCTTAAAAAGATGGTCATAAGCAGGGTGATTAAGTGGCAACGCTGAATCATTATCAACAAAATGCAGCATCTGAAGCAAAAGTAAATACCGATGTTGATTTATAATTTAAGGACAAATGGCTGTTGCCATCAAGGGATTGGTAGACCAATATGAAGCCTGGCACGGCTTCCTTATCAAGCCCATCAAAATGGTTAATCACCAAAACGTCTTCATCTCATCCAGATATGTGGGAGTGGTGCTTAAGTCTGGTACTGTTGTCCCTCAAATACTGTTCAGCATACAGATTAGTCTGCTCAACAATCTCAGCCTCAAATGCATCGTCCATAAACAACTGAAAAAACTGTATATGCAAAGAAATTTCACAATTCAAACTAAACCCTGCATCGCCACTAAAGGCAGGCAACACCTGCTGTACCGTGTTTGGATCAACCCAGAGTCCAGCACTTCCATTGGGAATCCTTACAGCCTTTGGCTAAAATCTAGATGCCTCTTGCTGCACCATCGACACACCAGTGTCGTCCTCTAAAACAGGAACTTCATCCGCACTCCGAGTAGCTTCATCATCAGATGTTTTTTCGTGGACAGAAAACTCGCTGCCAGAATCATGCACTGCCTCCGATGCACAGTCAGTCTCATAATCATGGTCAGAGGAAGTTTCAAAAAGCATTCTGACAACCTGCTGAGCAGTAATCCTGCAGCTAGCCATAATCCTTACTAATAAAGGTAACTTGATAAACAAGTCAACAGAAACAAACACTTTGTAAAATAAGTAATAAGCCCAATGTGGTTTTATCACAAAGAACTATATACTCCAAAATAATACCATTCACTTGCCGGAAACAGCTAGACTTATCACCATCTACTCTGCACAGGCACAGCAAGGGCCAACAATATCCCACTAGAAAAGGAAAAGAAAACTACACATAAGACAATGCAAAAATCATCATGCACACATCCCAAAAGAATTTCACACTCAAATCATAAGCTAAATATGCTGCTATTATAGCACCACTTTCAAAATTTGCATTCATGCATAACAAATATTCTCATTTGGAGTAAACACAACAAGAATGTTTTTCTTACCACACGCATGCAACTAAGCAAACTGCAGCTCAACCACTGCCGAATCCGCCAATAGGAATCAAAGGCTTTGCACTTGAATAAAAAGGAGAAATAAAACATTACAATCACATATGCAAATAATGCACCAGTCCACACACAATCCACCAGCCAAGCAGGAGGGCAAATGGGCCTAAACATATAGTCAGTCAGTCAAAGAAAGCTTTATTTCGGCCATAGGCCATAAAAGCATAAACAACTGTGCAAAGCATTTTAACAAAATACAATGTAGTATATCATCATAAAAACTATATACATTGTTTCTGTGTTTTATAGTTGCAACATTTCAGATGAGCGAGCTTTGACTACATTATCGAAGGCTCCCCGTGCCTGCTTGTGGTTCTTTAGCAGGATATAGTGCAATGCAGAATAAAATATATAATTTCTGCATTAGGTGCAAGGGGATATTATGGCAGGATAAAGTACGATGTACAAAAAGAAAATATAAAACTTCTGCATTGGGTGAGAAAAGGGGGAGCAGTGGCACATATTGTAGCAAATGACTATTACATTTAGGGTTTGAAACACCTATTGGGTACTAAACACTTTATCTAATAAATGTAAAAAGGAGTGTTAAGAGATCTAGACAAAAACAACTAAAATTGTAGAATTAAAAGCACCTCGATGAGGAGTTAATTGCGGTGAGGATAAACATAGAATGCAATATGTGCATACCACGTTATACTGGTCGGTGCATAATGTAGCGTAGATAAGAATTACTGCTAACTAAGAATTTCCTGTGAGGGTTTTCTTAATAATAGCTCTACGAGTGCACCACATGGAATATAAAAACCGCGAGATCGAGAACACAATAGGTGTGTCGGTTTCATACTTAAGGAGTCTAAACACCTCTGTGCAATGTCTACTCCCCATGTTCCTGCACGGTTGTAGTAACCACAGCGATCTTGTCTTTCCATAGGCAGGGCAGAAGAAAAGAATGTGCATTTCGGTTTCCTCAGCTCAGTCACACCCTGGATACTTTAATGTGTGGGAGCCCTGCCACTTGTTAGTAAATGATCGAAGCGGGAGCGCCCCATGTCTAAATTGAAGATAGTTTCTTTGCTAAAATCGGTTGTATGTAATCTAGGACCAGTTCGAACCTGTATTGTTGCTTTATTTCAAAGAACCTGAAGGTTAGACAGCCCGGCTTGGTCCCACGCCTAAACTTATAGCTAAAATATTTAATCTCAAAGGGGAGCGACCCTTGCCCAAGGGACCTCTCCCCAACAACACCTTAAAAAAAAAAACATCCCTAGTGTCTTGTGGCTTCTGCCCCCCTTGGGGGCAGGTGGGCCTGAAAGCTTATGGCCAATTGTCCCCCAAGAGTGGCAGAAACGGACAAAGTAACCACCCCCTAAAAGGGGAGCGACCCTTGTCCAAGGGGCCGCTCTTCGACAACATTATTAAAAAAAAAAAAACGGTTTCTAGTTGCTTCTGCCCCCATGATGGGCAGATGGACTTAAAAACATATGGCTGATCTGCTCCAAAGGGGGGCAGAAACAGTCACAATAATCACCCATAAAGGGGAGCGACCCTTGGCCAAGAGGCCGCTCCCCAACAACATAAAAAATAACTGGCGTCTAGTGGCTTCTGCCTCCTACTAGGGAGGCAGAAATGGCCAAAATAATCATCCTCATAAAGGTGAGCAACCCTTGCCCAAGGCGCTGCTCCCCAACATCAAAGAAATCTAAAAATCCCTAGTGGCCTAGGGGGTAGTAATACAAAACACTAGAAACGGCCAACATAATTGCTCCCCAAAGGTGAGCGACCCTTCACCAAGGGACTGCTCCCCGCCATGACTGAAATTGACAAATGAAAATCCAGGGGTCTAGTGGGCATTCCTGCTACGGCCCGTACACGATCGTATAGCAGGAATGCTCCAAAGAGAAATCGGAGGAAAGGAAAACCCTTTCCTTTCCCCTGATGAGTCTTTGAGTACAAACCCTCACCCTCTCAAGGTAGAAACTTACCTGACTCCCTTAACACACAGGAAGCAAATGGCTTCCAGCGCGCCCGACAACATCTAATGACGTCAGCATGCGGCGCACACTAATGTTATTAGATTATGTGGTTGTTCTATTCCATATAGGTACCATAATATAGGCTTAGGTAATCTCATTGCCCTTCACCTATATTCTCTCCCTACATTACACTTGTCAAGGTTTACAGGGACTGACCTTTCACCTAGATATAGCACTGCATTCAGAATGCGGGGTTTCCCTAGTTTGAAATCTCATACATTATGCATGAGGATTCTTGGAAGCACAGCAGGACTGCCATCTCCTATATAAAATCTATGTACAAAGTTCATGCCCAACGTCATCCTTAGGCCGACACTGTAACACATCAAGGTAGGACCCCCGGGGAGACCTATGGATACATAAACATCACATCTTGCTAAGATAATGAGGACACCGAGACTTCCCGGCTGCCACATTGACCAGAGACGCTGAGGTTCCTGCATGCGGACACTCCAGCTTGCAGTGGTCTAAAACATCCCTTGCGGAGTGCCCAATTCAAGACCAGGACGGGTCCTACAGTCTTTCACTTCAGGTATTGGGGTTGACTAAATCCTAGAGGCATTCTTGGCTTAACACCTACCTCCATGCTAGGTACACTTAGGTACATCTAGTTAGGGAAGCATTGTAGGAATACATATCTTTTTATCATACTTCCTAACGGTTGCTGCAGCTCATCTTTTTTACACCAGAATAACAACTGTTCAATAAATTCTTATTGAAAATGCCCAGCCTGTTTATTCTGTGTATTTCTCTTAGAAAGACTAACAGAGATATTCTCAAGAACGTGTGATAACTACCGCAAAAGTAGCTTAACGCAACTCTTCACATCGCAGTCCATCGCGGGAAAATAACTCCGTGTCAATGTGGTATTCCCAAGCCGGCGGCACCATGCGGTAGTCCCACGACAATGTGTCAAACCAATGTGTTAAAATCAATGCGACGCTACAAAAATATGAAACACTGTTGGACTTGGCCCTTTTTCCCTCATTTTTTTCGTTTTTGTAGTGTTAAGGTGCAGGTGCTTACTTCTCCCAAGATGGCTGCCACAGACCCCTGCTACTGCAGGGTGGTCGTTTTTCATAGTAGCACCCTAGCTGCCAGGAGCTGGCTGGGACCCACAACAATGTTGCAACACCAGCCCGCCTTTTTGCCCCATAGGTAGAGTGGGGAAGCTCCTGGAAGATGCTGGAACCTTCTAGAAGGGAGGTGGGGTTTTACTTTTGCCGCCTTGGCTAGAGGTCACCTGACCTAGGGCTACTTAAGAGTGGGAGGGAAACTTTTGTGGTGAGTTGGCCATTGGGGTGAAGCAGAGCTGGAAGAATCCACCAGGAGTGTAGGCGGTAGGGCCTAGCCAGGGACTTATGCCTCTGAGAGTGACAGGATTTAGGTACTGCCTCTTAAGTGAGTGAGGTGCCCTGTGAATCCCACTGATCTTGCCCAGTAGTAGGAGGACCCAGAGACTCTCTGCCAGCCTGACTAGGAAGGACCTAGTCGCCCTCTCCATCTCTACCCCTGTAACAGAACCCCTTAAGGGCGCCAGATACATCTGCGCCAAAAGACTTCATCTGTCAACTGAGAACTGAAACCTACTTTAAGAACTGAGACTGCATGACAAGAGCGAGCTGTAAGCCTTGAATGCCAGAGCTGAGACTGCGTGTCCAAGCTAACCTATTGAACTAATTACTAAACCGATTGCCAAGCCACCGGGGATCGACCAGGTACTAGCGCTGTGACCCCCGCGCTCCCTGCCCTGGTCTGGGACCCCCGGCAGCGTGCTCCGCTGAGCACTTTACCCCCATCCTTAATTTGAGCCCCCCCCCCCTGCGACGACGAAGCCAGCGCGCTCACCGCCGCGGCCTGGAGGCCTGGAGGAGTGCCCTGCTGTGTCGCGAGGCCCAGGCGAAGCCCGGGGCCCCGTCGCAGCCGTGTGAGGAGGTGCGCAAGGTCGGGGCCGAGTTCCCCCATCGTCGTGAGGACGGACGCCTGCTGACGCCGAGACGGAGGTAAGCCCGAAGGCCGAGATCCCCCCTGGTGCGCCCCCTGCTGGTCTGGGAACCACACCGCACTTGGCCCGGGTTGTCCCCTCCGTGGGAGTCCCCTACCCTACCCTGCCTGCGCGACGGAGAGACCCCGCCGAGGGATCCTGTCCGTGCCCCCCTTCCACAATACTGAGCGCAGTGCTCTGTGAACTGCACCGGAGCATAGGGACCCGCTCCTCAAGTCCTGTCACCCTCCCCGCTGGAAGCCGCCCAAAGAACTGACTGACATTACCCTCGTGTGGCGCTTCACGCCACCGACCCTGCTTCCCCAGCTGGAGAGACCGGCACTGCGAGTAGCGCACTGTGTTATGTGCTCTGCTCGAAAGTAACTACCTGCCAGGGAATGCGAGTAGCGCACTGTGTTATATGCTCTGCTCGACCGTAGTTACATGCCCAGGAATGCGAGTAGCGCACTGTGTTATATGCTCTGCTCGACCGTAGTTACATGCCCAGGAATGCGAGTAGCGCATTGTGTTATATGCTCTGCTCGCAGGTAATGATATGCAACTGATTACGAGTAACGCGTTGTGATAATTGTTCTACGCAAACGTTTCCACATGCAACTGATTGCGCGTAGCGCTGTGTTTTATGTGCCTTGCTTCACAGTACTAGGGGCCAGTGGTCACGAGGAGCGCTCAGTTCGACAGGCGCCATGTTGATGAACCCAATGTTCCCCCTTACAAGTATTACGCTGTGTTAGACGGCCTGTTCAGGGAAAGACTTTACATAAGCGCGCACAGCGCTAGAATCTCCCGCATTTAACCAGCGGGCGTGGGTACATGAATGAGGTTAGGCACTGCATAGATATCCCCACGAGTGTCGCATGTACTGAACGATGGTATTATGATTCATGTATTACCTTGTTATTTCCTGAACTGCAACTGACCAGCTATACTTGGATAAACTTGAAGTATTTGCATAATTTAAACGGTGTGGCGTCACTTATTGTGTGTGTCCCTAGTCCATGAGGAGTGTGTGGTGTATGGTTGCTTAACACATAGCCCTCTGGTTGCCCGACCGGCTCGCGCCACGTTACCGCCCTTAGGGCCTGGTGAACCCAGGTTCCTACAAACACCAATGCGAAAAAAGCAGCAATAACGACAATCGCGATACAAAAATCAGCAAAAACAGGCCACAGGCCTGCAATTCCCACGCGACATGCGGGAAAATGCACTACAAAAGGTGAAAAAAAACACATACAATAGCCAAACAATAGCGAAGCACAATGGAGTCAGCCCCGGAGCAAGTGCAGAGGGCTACCAGAACCCGACAAGTACCCCCCAGGACCAGCCTGGGACTTCGGGGTAAGGGAAGGGCAAGGAGAAGAAGAGTAGGAAGAAAAGGTTCAGTCCGCAGGAAAACAGGATCCTGATAACGGAGGTGATGGAACACCATCAACTACTGTTCGTCTCCTCCACTGTGTCACTGGGAACTAAAAATGGAATATGGCAGACCATCGTGGACAAGGTGATTGCAGTCGGAGTGCTGAAGAGGACAATGGACGAGGTCAAGCGGCGCTGGAATGATGTCAATGATGTCAAGCGCGAAACCAAGCAGAAACTCTCAAACAACCGGAAGGCAGCAATGCAGACTGGAGTCCAGCACCACAGGAGGAGCTGGACGAGATGGAGGAAATGGTGTCCACAGTAATCATTGGGGAGACGGTGGCATGAGTTGGGGGACCGAACACTGCTCAACAGGACCGAACACAACAGCAACAGGGTGAGTAACGACCAGGGACTGGGGGGAAGGGGGGAGATGGGCACACATGCACAAGTAAGCATAGCACATCTTCAGACAAACCATGCCCCAGACCCCAAACGCCCACCAAGATAACAATGCACCCAAGAATGCAACATCCCAGCACTGTAGAATCTCAGAAGTCAAAGGCACACTGCATGTAAGTGATCAGGGGTAGCCAAATCAGAGCTGTAGGGGTGACTCCCCCAAAAAGCAGCACACACATCACATACAGAGCACATTGACAGCGATGTGGCACAATCCGCAACACGTCCACAACAGAACAGGGGACACAACTGCTCCCCCTTGTGTGCAGTAACTGGCCAATCACTTATGGCATCACAGGGAAATGTGGCAGCTCCCCACAAACAGTAACAATGTACACTGTCATTCAGTCAGCATGTAAACATGTACAATGCGTCAAAATACATGTGAACACAATGTTAAACTGCATCTTCCCTTCACATTGCAGAGGGAAATTCAACTCCTCCTGCAGAGCAGTCCCAACCTCTCTTCTCTGATGACGAAGAGGACAACCAGACATTCAACTCCGATGCCCTCCAACAGCCCGTGGACAGCCTGCGCAACCCACTTCCAGGAGCAGGACAGCCCTGCTGCTATGAGGAGAACCCACCCCTGCACAGTACACGCAGCAGGCAGCACCCACCACCACGGCTGCCTCCCAGGACCCCCACGATGAACACATGACCTTCCAACTCTGTGTGTTGGGATTCCAGGAGAAGCATGCTGAACAGGTGCAGGTGGGGTTCTACTGCATGGCAGCCAAACTAGATGCCATACGTGGGTGTCTAAGTCCCATCAGGGCCCACTCACAGTCCCTAACGGACACCGACAGTCCACACCATGCTCTTCAACGAACCATGGCTGACATTGCCAGGGTCCTGACTCTGAGTCAAGAATGACTGGCCAGTCATAGTGGCTCCAGTGAGCTCACCCGGGAGTAGGGACTCATGCGGAGGCTCATGGAGGACAGGGAGCATAAGCGTGCGGAAACAGTGGCTGACACGGCTGCACACCAGCGAGAGTTAGCAGGGTCCCTCAGTGCCATAAAGACCATCCTCATGGCATTGCTGCCACAAGGCCTGGCGCTGATGCATGCTGCTGCTACCGCTCCATCCACATCTCCGGCTCTGATGTGTCAGTGCCACACAGTGCGGTGTCACTGCCACGGGTATTTTGACTGATTATTGGCATTGTGATGTGTGATTGTGTCTGTGTGCACATTCAGGCCACCTGTGGTTATAATCATCTGATGTATTCTGTGTATATATCTTTAATGCATTCCTTTGACAGGGTTTATACCTTGTGAATATTTGCATTCATTTGTTTATTTCTTGCGGTGGACGTCCAGTATTATTATCGTCTTGTATTTTATTCAATTCATTTAACAGTTGCATTTGCTTACTTATAAGTGTGTTAATTTTTGTATGCATATATGTATATATTTCTATATGCATTTAAATGTTGTTTCATTTGACATCTGGGAAAGCCTTTCTGTTAAAGAGTGTTGCACAAAAAACCACGCTTTATTCTGGAACTGTCTTTTGATGTGCCTCAGAGAGTGAAACTCCTTTCCAGGTGTTTTCTTGCTTCGCCGTGTGTGTGCCTCCGCGTGGCAGAGCTGTGTTTCTATCATTTGGAAGTGTGAAGCAATAGAGGCTGTGTCTGTGCTGTTTAGAGGCCGCCAGCGGCCCAGTGGGGTCTTGAGTGGACTTAGCATTTCCACCTTTAGTTCTTCTGTCATCTGATATGTCTATGCACATACTTTTGTGACCAAATACAATTGCATCATTAACAAAAAAAAGACCACACACCTTTTTTTGTGGACAAACTGTTGCACGTTTATTCAATTCCTCTGCTGCTAGCCCCCAAAAGAGGAATATCCAGGTGTGGTGCCCACCTAAATACCCCATTGCCCTCCCAGAAGTTACATCATACCTGAGGTCACAAGGGAGGTGAGATCTCGCACTCGCAGTGGCCAACATCCAGGCCAGGAGGCCAATGAAAAAACAATACTACCCAAGGGAAGTGAGGTAACACTAAGGGGCTGTCCCATCTAGTGCCCCCCTTCGGGTGATATGACCATCCACCTTCCGGAGGTGGATGGGCCTCTGTTACCTCCCTTTTACCAAGGTGGCAGAGGTGTCATTCCCAGTCTCTCTCTGGGCCGGCCCATTAATGTATGCAGATTGAGCAGGGACTGGAACTGGGAGCCTGAACTGAAGTGGCCTCACATATTCAGGTGTGGTTCACTAATCTTTGCACAAAAAGTCCTGGCAACATTTGCTTTTATTTCTTAAATCTCAGTAAAGTTAAGAAAACATACCTATTTTAGAGACTCCCCTCCTACCTTTTCATAATACTTAAAACACTGAAGCAGTGTTTTGCAAAAAGGCACAATCTGCAAATGTGGGCCACTTTGTTTTAGGGTGTCCGGACTTATTTTTGACCCCTAATCTACTCCTGTCAAAGGTAGTTGTGGGACTATGAGTACAAGAGTGAGGGGTTCTTCAAGGTTCACACTGGAATAGTACCTCTTGAATAATCGCCTGACGTAAGGCATACTAGCAGGGGCGTAGCTTTCTGTGGTGCAGTAGATCCAGTGGTACCAGGACAGCAGGATTTGAAGGGCTCACTGCACTCCAATAAGCAGGGTCAGATTGGGAAGGCGAGCACTCGGGCAGTGGGCGATGGGCCGGTATCTGAGGTGCAGCTGTAGGCTGCTTTTCTGGGCAGCATGTAGGCTCTCTCTGTGCTGTTTACATGCCGCCAGCGGCCCAGTGGGGGACTGAGTGGCCTTACCGAAGGCAAATGGGCCTCTATTACCTCCCTTTTACCAAGGGTGCGGAGGTGTCATTCCCAGTCTCTCGCTGGGCCGGCCCATTAGTGTATGCAGATGGGGCAAGGGGCCTGGGCAGAAGTGGCCTCGCTTATATTCAGGTTTGGTTCACCAGTGTGAACTAATCCATGCACAGAGTCCTGGCAGCATGTGCAGCGAAGTTGTGAAAACATATCTTTTAGAGACCCCTCCCCTTTCTTTTCATAATACTTAACTCACTGAAGCAGTGTTTTGCGAAAAGGCATAATCTGCAAATGTGGGCCACCTGTTTTTTGGGTGCCACGGCCTATTTTGCATCTGAATCCAACCCTGCCATTAAGGTTTGCTTTTAGTTCCTAACAGGTGGGCAAGGGACTATTCTAATTGCTTGCGTTTTTCCCACTGCCCAATTTCCATGGCAGGGCACAACAGTCCCTTTAGAACAAATGCTTTTGCGCTGTTTAAAGCAGAACAAACTTCGGCATAGGACAGCAGTCTAATGCATTCTAAAATTGTTTAGAAATGGTGACATTACTAGTACTCTATTAATTCTGGTACCTCGCCGTAAAAAATTGTCATCCCCGATATAATCAACATGCGAAACCGAATAATTATTTAGGTTTGGTGTGCATTCTTTGGTTCTTTTGAGTTTTATTTCATCCTTAACATTGGCCTTTTACTTTCATAAACAAGTTTCACTATGATGAGCAACGGGTTGATGCATAAAATATCTCGTATAAATGGCAATGGATGCCAATTGCAATGCAAGGTGTCGAGTAGTGTTAATTACTATCTTTTCTTTCTGTTTAGTGCCCTCTTGTGCACAATCGTAGTACTGCATCAAGTGGTAGTGTGGCTAGTGTAGAGAGCCACTCGGGCTCTCTCCCACAATGTAGCAAGCTTCACACGCATACACTCCTCGGGGCGGGCGCGACCTGAGGGGATAAATAAACGGCCGGAGACCGCTCGGGGTCTTCTTGCCAAGAGAGTGAAAGTACTGTGTTGTCTCCACTCAGTCAAGCTCTGCTGCGGCCTAGTCTAGCACGTGGCCCCGTTGCGCTACATTGTCGACGAGGCCGGTCGCACCCCACACGTGCTTCACCACCTGCCCGATACCTGCTGGGAGCCCGCAGAGTCCACCCGTGTCGTTCTGCTCCGTCTGTGGCCTGAAGTCGCTCGGTGGCCTGCTGCGAGCTTGTGGAGCCCTCCCGCACTGCTCTGCACCGGCCGCTGTCTGATGCTCCCTGGTGCCTCGGTGAGCCCTTGCAGCGTCTGTGGTCTGCATCGCCGGCCCCGCAACAAGTGCCGCAGTGCCTGCCCCCACCCACGTGTCTCCCTGCCCAAATGGAGCCCGTTCCGCTGGCGGTGCTCACTACGGCTTCATCGAATTGGGGTAAGTGCCTGCTGCGCGAGTGCTGGCTCACCGTGGGCCTCGCTTTGGCTGGGGCACCCCGTCTACTCCCTGCACTGAGCAGCCCTGGAGGAAGCCTGGTGCTCTCATCTCCTGCCTCCCTGGCGCCAAGTTCCAGCGTCTTGGCCCATCTGCCAGGCCCCGGCTCCCTCACCAGCCCCACCAGCTGCGAGGCCCCCGTGGCTGTGCTGCCCCGCCAACTGCCTGCGAGGCCCCAAAGAGACAAAAACTGGGACAATTAGAAAAGAATAATAAAACAAAAGGGGGAAGAGGAGCTGGAATAAACCCCTGGCATCTGATGGTCAGTGTAGAGGATAGAGGGCTCACTGGGAGAAGTAAGGAAACCTGTGCAAGACTGACAGAGGCCTGGTGCACACACTTTTCCCTCCTGTCAACCCGCGCCAAGGAGCACATCACTTCCTGCATGCCATCAAAGCCACAAAACAGTCACGTGGCCATGCGCTATTACGCACACCCGACCACAGATCTCCAGCACCCAAGCCACACCCTTGTGCCTGTGTACAGACGCACGGCCACGATGAACAACCCACCGACAGCTGGCGCAGCCTGTCAGCAAGACAGAGGGAACAATCCAGGGAGGGGTGCCAATGCACCACCCCCAGGGCACAACCACACGGCAGTTGCACCTCTACCTCCTTTCAGTGAAGCCTCAGACCCTGCCACAGCTGCACCAAGATGGAAAGCGTGGGTTGGTTGGCTCAATCACTACTTTAAAGGGCCAAGAGAAACGGATGGTACCGTGAAACGGTCACTCCTCATCTACAACCGAGTCTCAGAAATCTATGACCTCTTTGAGACGCTCCCCAACATGGGCGATGACGATGACTGCGAGGCAGCGGTCGCCGTGCTCAACAGGCACTTTGACCCCCATCTCAATCCTGACTTCGAGAAGTTTAAGTTCCGGAGGGCGACGCAGATGGACTCGGAGACTGTCGACATGTTTTATGCACGGCTGCGCCGGCTGGCCAGCACGTGCACATTCACGGACCACCGGGAGGAGATACGGGACCAAATCATCTTGGGATGTGTAGGAAGGTGGAATCTGACTATATGGTTGCCCCCAACTTTTTGCATGGTATTTGGATGGTTTTTGACTAGTCTGGCTGGGATCCTGCTATCCAGGACACCAGCCTATCTGCTTCCTCCCTAAAACTGATGTGAGTACCCTAGGTACATTCCAATTGGATACTGACGACACCCTACCAGCCCCTTGTAGATGGTACCCTAGGTACCCAGGGCACGGGTCCCTCAGAGGCCTACCAGGGCTGCAGCACTTATTGTGCCACCCTGGGACAGCCATCCCAAATGACACCACCAGACCACTACTGTAGTCTGGGTAAGGTGGTGCTTGCACCCCCTTACAGGGATACAGGTACCCTGTATCCCACCTATGTACAACACATGTATTCTCATTGGTCACCCCTCAAGCAGGCCTTGCTAATCCTACAAGGCAGGGTGCTGGGATATGTGTGAGGGGGGATCCCTACCTGAGTAGGGCCCCTCTGCAACCCTCGTAAAACCATTGCTGGGTTGTTTGTAGTGTAGCCATACCATATACTCTTAATCGCATTATAAGTATATCGCGATAGCGTGATAACTTGAGAATGGCTACACAGAACCACATCCTGTTTGGTGTCAAACATGTAGGAATCATACCCCCAGTCCAGTCATGGGCATGAGGGTATGATTCCCCCCTGCTAGAGGGGCGATATGGGAAAAGCGGCAGAATTGAGACACCAATTTAAAAGTGCACACGTATCACAAAATGGATGCTACTCGCCACCCACACGACTCTGGCTGCCTGTTGCTGGGCAAAACCCCAGCCCCGGCAGCTGGACAATAGGGATCCTGTTGCAGGGAGGTGCCAGCACCTTCTCAGACAGGCTATGTGGATTGGAACTGGGTGGGTGCACCATAGGATGCCTTTCAGAGTTGCACGTAGGCTGCTACAGCGCCTACATTCTGCATACACCGCCTGGAACCGGTTCAGGGGCATCCTGTCCCTCGCCCAGGTGGGAAACACACAAAGGGGAGAGGGTGTAGCCACCCTTTCCCGCCTCAACTCCCATTGGTGGACACTGATCTGGACACTCCCCTAATATTGTGGCTAAAGGTGAATAACGTGTCCTCGGAGAAGCAGATTAATCTTGGACTTCACAGACTTTACCTTCGACGAGCTGCTGCCCAGCTGACTGAAGAAATCTCCCTTGGGGTAAAGGAGTTACCCCCCTGCTTGGCAGGCACCTGAAACACTGCAAGTGACCCAGTTGGAACTTCACTGCTCCTTCGGACATCGACGACTTCTCTCAACCTTGAGGTGGGTTTCCTAGCATCCCAGAGGTCAGTGAGCGTGCCCAGCAAGTCTGAGCACCGTGGACGCGTGGGTGCCGAGATCCCCGATACCCCAGGACACCAGCCACCTCTTACGTAGCACATGACCCTGACCAGTGGGGAAGTTGTGCTTTGGCCCAATATTGAGCCAACCTCTCAGCAGCAACTGTGCCAAAGATCAGCGCCCTAGCTCACTCTGGTGGCCCGTGGGCATCCTTTTACGCACTCCAAATTGCTGCCTTCTGCGGTACCTTGTCTCTCGACTTGTGCGCCCTAGCGGAGGACAATCTTTACTTTTAAGAGTTCCCCTGGTTGCTCCAGGCCTGCTCTACAGTCTCTTCAAAGGAGACCTCTCAGACCTCGTGGGTCTGCACCAGTAGCTGATTTGTTCATCTTGCGTGGGTTGCAGTTACCAAGGCTTAGTGGATCCAATACGGACACTAACACCGCAGCCCGGAGCCCGTGGCTGCAGATCCAAGCTACACCTTTTCCACTTGAAGCACCCAACATTGAAGGGCTCTTTTCCTTGAGCTCCCTGGTCACTGTGCCGTGACCCAGACTCTGTCCCCTCTGCTTTCAGGTTCTTCTCTACAAGATCTACAACTTCATTCTTCACGGCATCATCGACGCTTTTGGCTAGCAGCGGTTTTTTACATTTACCCATTGAAAATCAGCCCGCGACCCAACATCGAAAACGATCTAGGCACCCGGCTTCCCTGGGGCAGGTAACAGTGGTACCTCGGTACTCTCGTGGTAGTGGGCTCCTCAAAAGCTTAACTCTAAGTTTTTAACTTTGAACTCCTGCTAGAAGTGTCTTTAATCTGTTTAAATCAAACCGCGACATTCTCCATAGGCTTTAATAGAGATCCTGATAGCAGCTATTTCCACTGCACGCGCCTCCCGTGGGTCCCCTTCCTCATCACCTGGGGTGGATTCTCAAGGGGCCAGCGATCCTAAATGCCCTAGGCATTGTCTGTAGAATTGTCGTGGTTCTTATACCACTGTTTTAATATATGGTTTGGTCCCCCCCTGGGGCCCTGTGATTCCAGTGATATTTATTGTATCTATAAATGCTTGTTTGAATTGTAACTTTACCTCTAGCCTCATAAAGAGACTTGTGGGATTCTGCTTAGAATAAATACATATATTTTATATATATATACCTGTGTGGACTACTCTTTCATTTGGTCATTCAAGAGGTTATCTATGGTAAAACAATAAGCTTAACACTCCTTCAAGACTTAGCCTGAAGGCTGCTCTCCACAGCTACCACTAGGATAGCTTTCTTTAAAGGTTGTCTTTTAAACCTATCACCTTAAGAGTCGAATTGGACTGGTGCAAGGTGGCCACTATAACTAGTGACCAGCATATGCCAGGCCAACTTCTCACAGGATGCCACTCCAAACACCTGCGGAAGCTGATCCTTCATCAGCCTGGAATCTCGATGGACGAAATCCTGGTCCTGGCCTGCTCCCATGAGCTGTTGGACGTCCGAGCTGAGGAAATGGAAGCTGCCTTACACACGCCCGTTGCAGCCTCACATGCGCCCAGACACCCGCCAATCAAAGAAGAGAGGGTTGAAGCAATCCAAAGATGCCCCAACACAGCTCGTCAGGCAACCAGGCCGCCACCGGGATGACCCTACGGATACTGTGGAGAAGACCACCCCGCGACGGCCGTCTGTGGGGCGAAGGGGAAGACATGCTCTCGCTGCGGTAAGCTCAATCACTGCGCCAAAGTGTGCCACGGCGGACGGTTCAGACAAACTTCGTCGAAGCCCTGAGGCATGTCACAACGCGTTCTCCAGATCTCTCTCGACGATTCGCCGTCGACAACAGGAGACCAGCGGCAGGAACGATGCCCGGTGTTTGAAGACGATGATGATGAGGTGTTCGTGGTGTCATATGTCAGCAGGACGGACCGTCGCCGAAGGCCACCTCCTATGTTCTCCGTCTCAGTGGGAGGCACGGATGTGCAAGCCCCCATTGACACCGGCGCCTCTGTCAACGTGATGGACTCAGAGCAATATGACTGCCTGTCACCTCGACCCCCGCTTGCGTCCTCTAGGGCCCGGATCTATACATATGGAGGGACTGATCCCGTTCCTCTCCAAGGAGTCATCCAGGTCAAAGTCGCCAGCGGAAGCTACACCCCGGAAACCAGGTTCCACATCACAGAAGGAAGAAAAGGGATACTGCTCAGCTGCCACACAGCTGAGGACCTGGGACTCATTTTCTTTGCCAACCAGATCCATGACTCCCACGCCGAAGCTATCTTGAAGGAATTCCCAGCTCTGTTCAGAGGACTAGGGAAGCTCAAGGGCAAGAAATTCAAACTTCATATTGACCCCTCTGTGAGACCAGTCGCCCTCAGGCACCGGAGGATGCCGTTCAATCTTCGCCCGCAAGTAGAAGAGCTGAGAAAACTCGAAGATCTCGACGTGATTGAGAGAGTCTCTGGCCCAACCCCATGGGTATCCTCGCTGGTCGTGGCTCCTAAACCCAAACAGACACGGCTGTCAAAAGAGAACGCCACATCACTCCAACCATGGACGACATAGTGGCGGACCTGAACGGAGCCAAGTGGTTCTCTAAGCTGGACTTGAACGCCGGCTACCATCAACTGGAACTTGAGCCTGAGAGCAGATATATCACCACCTTCTCGACGCACGTTGGTTCATCTTTGGGGTGTCGTCGGCAGCCGAAGTCTTCCAAAAATGCCATCAGGGAAGTACTGTCCGGGCTGCAAGGCGTGATTAACCTCAGTGATGATATACTGGTATTCTCGAACACGCTAGAGGATCACCACAATCATTTCCGAGCCACCCTGAAGAGACTAGAAGACTGCGGTTTAACCCTGCACAAGTCTAAGTGCTTGTTGTACCAAGAAACTGTTGATTTCTTTGGGTATACCTTCACCCGGGAGGGACTTCTAGTGGACCCCAAGAAGGCCGCGGCCATCCGCGCAGCCAGCACGCCGAAGAACCCTACAGAAGTGAGAAGTTTTCTCTGCATTGCCACTTTTTGTGGGTGCTTCATTCCAAACCTTGCTGCCATGTAGGAGCTGCTCCAGACTCTCACACGCAATGATCACAAGTGGGAGTGGACTGGGGCTGCCAACAAAGCGTTCACTGACATCAAAGTAGGGCTGCTGGACAAGACGGTGATGGCCTACTTCCATCCAGGGCTGCGCACGAAACTGATCGTTAATGCCAGCCCAGTGGGCCTGGGAGCGGTCCTCCTTCAGCAACACAGCCCTGAGGTCTGGAGACCAGTAGCCTACGCAAGCAAGGCCCTCACCGACACGGAGACCAGATATGCCCAAATTGAGAGGGAGGTGTTGGCCATCAAGTGGGCGTGCCAACACTTTCACCTCTACCTGTGTGGCCAAGAGTTCTATGTCGTGACCGATCACAAGCCTCTGCTCCCGCTCTTTGCAGGCTCATCCCGACTGGTGCCCCTGAGAATTGAATGGTGGGTGGTGCAGCTGCAGTCGTACAACTTCAAGGTCGTGTACCGTCCCGGGGCCCACAAGCCGGTCGACTACCTATCCCGTCACCCAGGGTCAACGTCGTCCTCAGACCTGTCAACGGATGCGTGCATGGTAAGCATTGGCAAAGCTGCTGTGTAACATGGCTTAAAGTAGACAAAAATGCGCATTGACGCGGCCAGCACTGACCTCCCCCCCCCTTTTTTTTTAGGAATAGGAATCTGAGGCTGTTTAATGCGCAGTGAACGTTCTGCAAATGGGTTCATTCAAAAGAACATATCAGAGGGGACGCAAAAGATTGAGTGGGGAGTCGAGAAGGGGGTGAAAGAAAACACAGTACAGGACTTCTCAGGGGGAGCAAACAGTTAATCAAACCGGTACTCTAAAGATTTAGGGCCTGATTATGAGGTTGGTGCAATGGCGCTGGCTCAACACTGGCTCTGCTGTGCCAAACCCGTGTCAAAAAATGAGTTAAACTCTTGTTACAGGAGTTCAGCTCGTGATATGGTCGGCGGTCCTGTGCCTTTCCCATGGTGGTGCCTGAAAAACAGGCACTGCAATGAGAATGACAAAAAAGTTCCAGCACAGCGTGGACGTCCGTGCCGTGCTTGAACTTTGTGGGAATACAGACAGGGAGGCACTTGTTGTGTTGAATGTATCCCCATGGTAGATGGGAGGCCATGGGTGGCCCTGTAGGGCCTTCTTTGTTCCTCCACCACCAGCATTTTCATGGCAGGGCCACTGCCATGAAGGGCTGGCGGTGGACGAACTTGTAATATGCTGAGTGGGACTGAACCAGTCTCTGCTCAGTATATTGGTGTATTACTCTTTTGAATGGATGCTATTATTCCACCGCCGAAAATGAAAGGGCTGTTATCTGACAACGCTCTAAAGTCAAAGGACAACATCTAGAAGGATACAATAGTCAATAACTAAATATCTCAGAAACATGAATGGCCTGGTAAGCACGCCAGAATTAGAAATGTGACCTTCATATCATACTAATATCTCAGCAGCAAACCCTGACCTTGCTGAGCTATTTTACAATTACAATACAAGTAACATAGTGCCAAAGCAACCAAATCTGAGTAGAGGGTAGGAATGTGTAAAGCAGAAGTTGTCTGCACCTCGCCTTAATTTCAAAGCCTGTTTACCTCAGGGCCTAAAACGCGAATCTTTCATGCTGTGTCCTATTTTCATCCCTTGCAAGCGAGTCCTCTAAATCGGACTAGGAGCTGTCAACTCTCTGTGGGTTTTAAGCCCTGATAAAAGCATTACCCCCTCATCCCTTCCTCCTCATCCCAGTCGTCGACGCCTCACTATGTAATGACTGGGACTATCACTGAAGCTGCAAACCTAACCTATGAGGTTTGCATATTCTGTGGACTGCAACTCCTGCCTTAGGAAAGTAAGACCTACAAAGCCTGTTTGCTGACATTTTTAGAAGGAGCTTTTCTCAGATGTGCCGCATGACTATTCTCTGAAGGCAGGGAGACCGACCATGCCTGCCTACAGTTGGTTTTAACAAGCATTTTTAGGTCGAACTTGGGCAGCGCATGCCCTGCTGCGAGGCATGCAGTAGTGGAGTATGGCTTTGAAGCCCCGTCCACTCTCCACCATATTTTTTATTGGCTTATGTCATTGTCCTTCATAAACGCTGGATTCGGACTCGTTATTAGGCTTGTTAGTCCCACCTTAGTACCGCCTTGTGTGTATTTCTTACCTCCCACAACAACTGGACCTTTTCCACCCACTACCTCACAGCACGCCGCCCACTTTTATTTTAATTTGTACTAATGGCGGTCCGCTTTAACTATAGCAGCCGTGTTTTTTTATTTATTTGTTTAAGGAGCACGGTCCGCATTTAGCGTCCGCGCTTACTTATTTATTTAATTTTGTTTACTAGCACCTATGCGGCGCTTTCACATTCATAGAGGCTGCGCCCTTTTCTTCACACAAACCGCGCCTAACGAAAGGTACGCAGCTGACATTAAAGTGAAAGCGCGGCATGGGCACTTTTATAAAAAAAATAAAATCTGTTTGTCAACTTGACAAACATGCTTTTTTTTTATCAAAGCCCCCATGCCGCGGTTCCACTTTAATGTCGGACACGCCTCTTTCTTTAGACACGAATTGCTAAAGAAAGGGGCTCGGCCTTCATAAATGTGTTAGCGCCGCATGGGCGCTAGTAAAAAAACCCAAATATTTGCAATGCAGTAGGTCTCTCATTTGCGAGAGTTTAAGCAATTGAATTGCCTATAGCTAAAACGTTCGTTAATGCGAGACCTATTGCATTGAAATTGCTTGTTCTCTTTTGTGGGCTGTGATGAATGTCTGAGGCCAGGGAGGGTGGTCAGGGCTACAGCCTGTCATACTCAACAAGCATTTTTTCTGATGTGTGCTGTGACTACTGCCTTAAGAGAGAAAGGCTACCAAGGCCTGTTTCACCCATTATCGACAAGTATCTCAGTTGTGTGCTGCAACTACAGGCAAGCCTGGGAGTCCGAAAAAAACTTTCGTCTCTGCTTCTGATGTTGGGGAAATTGGTGCCGGCATTGAGGCTCGAACTGGTGGTGTCGGTTGTGGCATCCAAGGCAGTGCCTGACATTGCAACAGGTCCGAAGTCGGTGGAGCCAGGTTCGAGGAAGGGGACCCTCTTGAGAAGGTTGAGTGGCTTAATCGTCATCTGGGAGGGATACAACAGTAGAAATGTGATTGGCATCAGGGAGGGATTGACCAATAGATATCTGATTGGAGGCCTGAGAGCCCGTAGACTCTCCAGAGAGATTCAGATGGGTGTCAAAAATATGGTGCATGGCCAATCTCAGTTCGGCCTGGGAAAGTCAGGAGGCCTCGGGAGCAGGGTTCGAATTGGTTTCGAAATTGAGGAACAACTCCTCAGCCTGGAGATACAAACCACAGAGTGGCACATTGTCCAGTCTGACTGTCAACCTTTCCTCCTGTTTTTGTCAGGTTCTTCCTCTACCTGAAAACCTTTGCTGTGGTTCTAAAGTGGCATATGGAAAAAAAAATCAAAGCCATCTGTGACTTGAACAGGTCACATAACAAGTGGAACATTGCAATGGCTTTCTTACTGTCTAGAGTCCTCCTCAAACATATATGTATCAAAGGGAAATCAAAAGAAAACGTTGTAACCTTTATGAATGTTGAAGGGCAAGCCGAAAAGTGTCTCCTTGTCCGCTCACCATCTCTTTACAATTGGCTTGACATTACATCTTGACAGTTCAAAAGTCTTCTCTTCCTAATTTACCATAGTGCGAACATAAGGTTGCAGGAGATAAATACCTTATGTATGTGTTTTGCCAAATGAGCTACTATCCTCTTCAGATTTATTTTGGCTTTCTATTGTGAAGGAATTGTCTAGTCTTTAACCCCTACAGAAATAGGCTTTCTCTCCCAGTTTGGCAAACATTTGGTTTTAGAAGCTCCTCTATCTGAAATCAACTATGATCTTACTTCAGTACTCAGTTAACTTTGACTAAAAAACAAGGACATCTGAGTAGTGGTTTCACAGAAGAATCATCACAGATTGCTAAACTACAGAGAGAGTGATCATAGTTGAGATGAGAACTTTGAATGATTACCTTCAATGCACAAAAACTTAAGGTTAGATTTACTAATTTAACACCAGGCAACACAGCAACCAGAGTTGGTGTCCTGCCTTGCATCAAAGGGATAGAGAAAAAATATGTGCCATATGTACTGGGTCAAAAAATTGGCCTGGGCGCCAAAATAAAAGGGGCCCCCATTACCTAACCAGATAGTTAAAAAAAAATGGCCAACATTTGCAAATCAGGTCAGTTTTGAACTTTTAAAGATGCCCTGGAGAGGTAATTTACAAGGCATGCATTTTTGTTTGCTGTAAGCAATGTTTGTGATAATATCAGAGAAATCAACTCTTAAAACCTGCCTATTTAGCGAGAAAACAGACCCACAAACTGCTAAAAAACTGGCCCACACACTGATCTGTCAGACCAGCCCATTGGGCAGGGCCTGATTGCCCTGTAGCACAGTCTGACACTGCAATGCTGCACACATGCAAAATTGAAAAATAAGGAAAAATGAAAACATTTCCTTGTGTTACAACTGCCTTAACGTTCTTGCGCAAAACCCTGGCTATGAATGTTCAATAGTTGCGAGCAACTGCCAATGTGTACCACCCATGGAATGCTCCCTTGATGTAAAGTAGCACATAGCACAAGTCTCTGCAACGTTTGGGAACTTTCCAACACAAATCCCATCACTTTACATCAGGTTTGCTGCAATTTTGTGATGCAAATCCGGCACAAAGCATCAGTAAATCTGCACTCTTGCTTCTATTACGAAAAGTATTTGTAGTGAAGAATGATTGCTCACCCTTGTATGTATGTATGAAGCAGTGGAGAGATATACAGGGTCAAACATAAGGATGAAGTCAATATGTGATCAGAGGGGAATCTGGGCCCTGAGAGTGGAGGCAGATTGTTATTTTGGCTTGATGTTGTGTTATTTAAAGAGATGTTTAGAATAGAGATTTCTAACCACAGATTCCTCATCTTGTGAATACTTCCAGACTGGATCTGGAGATTTTTCAATCGTAATTCCCTTGCACAACAGCAGTGGACAAACTCTGATACGGTATGTGCCGGATGCCATGAAGTATTTAATGATCTGAACACCACCGACTGTCTGGGAAGGGCAGTTAGAACCAGTGTGGTGCTTAGGCGCCACACTTGGGTTCGCTTCACTGACTCAAATGACGTCCAGCAAACTTTAATGGACATGTCCATTGCGGGCTCAAGGCTCTGTGGAGCAAAAGGGGACTTGGAGTTGGAAAGATTTAAAGAGAGCAAAGCCACTGTCCACTTTCTAGGCCTAGCCCCACCTGCTCTTCAATTCCCCCAGCAATTATGCCCCTGTCTAGGCTTCGTGAGGGGATACCAGAAACGATAGCTCCAGAATGCACCCTGCAACAACTGAGCTCTCAGTCCTTTCAAGGTAGAGGCAGCATCAATGTCTTCCCCCCCCCACCCCACCCCCTCCCTGGGGCAACAATTTAGCCAGACACTAGCCCTCCACCCCCAGCTACCACAAAACCACTGTTAGAAATTGTGTATCTAGTTGGCAGAGGTATGCACCCTGTGCAAGTAGGGGGCACAATCCTAGTCAAGGTAAGTCAATCACACCAAACATTATCCTTGCTCAACCGCTGGCAGCTTGGCATTGAGAAGACAGGCCTAACTTAGGAGGCAATGTGTAAAGTATTTGTGCAACACAACACACAGTAACACAATGAAAACACCACAAAAAGACTCCACACAGGTTAGAAAAATAGATATGATTCTTATAAATAAAACCAGACCAAAATGACAAAACTCCAATGAGTAGAAGTCGATATATGAATTTATAAAGATGAATTGTAAAAATAGCACTTAGAAGCAATAAGCGCATACGGGGATTATTTATTTATATAGTTTTATATAGCTCATACATGACCCGGGCGGGTATAAGAGCACTTTACAAATGATCATGGTTATCTGCTCGCGCTGGACCGGGGCAACGTCAAGAGGTCAGGCCGACTGCGATGGAGCGCGGGCCAGATACAGGACCAATGCAAGGCCTGCTGAACAAAGTAGCTTGATCCAGGTCGCAACAGCGAGATGCAGGGTGCAGCTGAGCAATGTGTTGGTATCGATCCCAAAGTCGAGTTGATGTGTCGATTTTCTTTCCGCACTGAGGACGATGTGCTGGTTCTGAAGATGATGAACCAAGAAGGGGGGCATTAGTTCCATAGACGATGCAGCAAGTTTCTCCACACAGTTGAGGGTATGTGTTGATCTTCCTACACTGCAGCGACAGCAATGCGTTTGTTTCGATGCACCAGTTCTTTAAAGCGATCCCCTGGGTCCGACTGTGATGTGCTGGTACTGCTCCCGCAGACTGGAGATGCGTCAATTTCTCTGGAGCAAGTTTCTGGGTCCTCTTCCAATGGACCAGGCACAGGAGAAGGTGAAGAGACTTTGATATCCCTGAGTTTCAAGCAACAAGAGGCAAGCCGACAAGCCATTGTAGATCACTCTAGGTTCAAGGCAGTGTTCAGCCTTCTCTCAGCATGGTCATAGAGCAGCAGGCAGCAGGGCAGCCGAGCAGAAAAATAATTCTTCCAGGGCAGCAGTCCAGCAGAGTGACAGTCCTTGTAGCAGCACAGCAGTTGTCCTGACAGAAGCTCTTTACAGGGCCATAAGTATATGATTTGGTGGGGTCAGAGACCCAGTTGTATCTCTGAAGTGGGGGTGACTTCAAAGAAGTCACAGAGGTCCTTTCCAGCCCTAGCTCCAGACTCACTACATGGTGGTAATCATCGTTTGTGCGGGGGTTGGATGCTGCCTATTCAGGAGTAAGTGTTAGCTCCTTCCGGCCCATCCTACCCAGGATGAGCCATCAGGATGCGGATGGGCGTTCGGAAACACCTAACCTTCCTTTGTGTGTGGCTGTCTGGAGGGAATGCACAAAGTCAAGCTGTCACCCACCCAACGTGTATTTGTGACAGACTGCAGGCAAGCAGAGTTTTAAAGCAGAGAAATGTCCAAAATCTAAAAGTGGCATTTCTAAAATCGTAATGTTAAATCCAGCTTTCCCAGTTTAAGTGATTCATCATTACCATTTCAAAGATATAAAACATATCAGAGGTACTACTTCTCAATTTATAATTACAGCTCAAAAGGGTAATAAGGTATTCCCAATGCTATCCTATGAGAGGAGTAGGCCTCGTAGTAGTGAAAAAACAAATTTAGGGGGTTGTCACTACCAGGACATGTAAAACCTAAAAGGAACTTGTTGGAAAGTGGATTATTAGTAGTTTTAAATATGTATCTGCCACTCACAATAATACCATTAACACAATCTAGGGCTCAGAATAAGACTTAGAAAATTATTTCCATGCTCAACCCTTGGTTGCTTGGCTGCGAGCAGGCAGGCTTTACTTCAAAGACAGGTATATAAAGCATTTAAAAACACCAATGTAGTAAATAATTAGAACACCACACATAATATAAAGCCAACACCAATATATAAAAACAGGAAATCATTTTATCTTTAAAATGACACCAAAACTAAAAGAGTGCAATGTAGGAAACTGGAGATATTGTTTTTTAAAGATTTAGCACCAAGAAAACTATAGTGCCTATTGGGACATCTGGTCACACTAGTCCTAAACAAAGTCAAAGTTTCAGGCTGACCATGATGGAGCCCTGTGCGGCTACACCTCGCTGTAAGTCTCGGTCAAAGTTTTCACCTTCCGACTTAGAAACTTTTCTGGAGCTTTTCTTCCCAGGGTCCTTCGAAGCTCTCAGCTAGTCCAGATTCGATTAGGGCTTGCCGGCTTGTCTTGCGACAAGCTCATGGCCCAACTTATGGAAGTCAGACCTCCGGAGCTTTCCAGAGATCCGGCGGGCTCGCGGCTGAAGGTGTGCGGCTTGACTCTCGTGGTTGGTCCCGATCACCTTTTCTACGTCGGACTTTGAAATTTTTACAGAGCTTTTTCTCCCGGGGTCCCGCGATGCTGTTCACTAGTGTGAATTTACTGGCTTGGGTTCGACAAATTCCTGGTCAAACTCTAGAAGTGGAACCTCTGGTGCTTTTAAGCGGTACGAACCTGGACTACAGGCCAGCCCGCGGTTGAGTGTTGGCAGCTTGCTGGTCAGGTCGAGTCGGTCCACTTATGGAGCTTTTTTTCAAAGTTGCTTCAAAGTTCTTCAAACTTCTGGAACTTCTCCCTGAGGTTCCTATGAGGGTCCCAAAGTGCCCAAATCATACTCCAGGGGTCTGGAAGCTCCAAGATGGTCCTTGAAAGTTTTGGACTTTTCCCACAAATTCCCTTACAAATCCACCGGTAGTACTCCAGGCTGGGGATTCTTGGTGGTAATGGTCCAGGTGGGGTCTGGTAACCTGTAGCTTGCTGGGAGTCCACTCCTTAACCCTTTTGAAGCAAGTTTGATCCACAGGGCTGTAGTTCCAGATTGTGCAACAGGCACAGTCAGTCAGAGTTCAGGGCCTGGTTGGTGCAAATCAAATTTCCAGCATGGACCCTTCTTCTTCCTTAAGTTGAAAGCAGCAGATCTGAGATGCACAGTCCCTCTCAGATACTTATTCAATGTTCTCATGAGTCACACAGGAGGGCACTCCTGTCCATTGAGGTGCAGGGTGACACCTCAGAGCATGTCCATTTCCTCCAAAGTGTGACACAATGGTCTCCCAGAAAGCACTATTTCTCCAAAATTCAATATGGCTGAGGTCCCAGAGGTAACTAATCCAACCTCCAGGATGGCTTATCTCCATATTTTCCCTCCCCTTCAATTCTGCACATTCCTTCCTTAGCCTGCCATCTGTCTGGGTTCAAAGAGTAGGGTTGTAAATGAAACAGGTTTCTCTTGCCTGTCTCCTCCTTCTAATTGAAGATTATTGTTTATGACTCCTCCCGCTGGCTCTGGCATTCCTCTGTGGCAGAAGTCTCTCCTCCCAGAATGGCTCCTTCATCCCAAGGGCTACTTATCACCTCCTCAAAGCAGCATAGCTAATCCACTTAACTCTGGCCAATCAGGACAGAGCACTGGAAGGCTGAATTTTGGCTTACAGACCAGAAAGTCTTATAACTTCTTGTCTGTACATTGTAAGATAAATCCAACAATACAATATTGTTGGATTTATCAATACCTTTCTAGTAAATCCTTTTAATTATATTTTTATTATACTCCTGGCGGGAACTATTAGTTAGTTAATAACTTCTTACCATGTTAACCAAAGTGGCTGAGTATCTGCAATGAGGAAATTAACTGGCCAATTTCTCCAACACCAGGGCTTATAAAACATCTTTTATAAGGACCCTGCCTAAATCTACAGACCCCACCCCCTGGATCACCTAGGGGAGGCTTTAGGGGTTTGGAATATGCAGAAAATATTGCAGATCCTCACTCCACAGTGCCCCTAGCACAAAGTCGATTTTGGGAAGCACTTTACTACAATGTGGGGAGTGAAATGTACAATTTCTCTAAACCCAAAGCATATAAAACGTATTTTATAAATACCTGACCACTTTCTCCCCCCCCCCCCCCCCCCACGACTGGGACACATAGGGGAGACCCTGGGGGTACCTAGTATGCCAAAACATTGTAGTTTATTAATACTTAAAAAACCAAAGTCGAGGTTGGACACATTTTGCATTTTAAAAGCAGTCCTGCAACACAGGGCTGCTTTTAAACTGACCTCAGGCCTCAGCAGTGCACACATGCGAGTGCAGAAATGGCGGCTGGCCCCTAAACTGCCATGCCCTATTATATACTAGGGCCTTATAGGGGAGGTCATGCCAATCATAGGGGTACCCTACCCATATTGTACCCTAGTGTATGTAGGTGTTTTCACTGTATTCTAAGTGTCTTTTCAGCAAAGCACTGACCCTGGGCCTGGTTAGGAAGATCCCGGGGACAGTCAGGGTCAGTTACCATCAGTACCAGTCAGCAAAGAAAATGGGGGTGTCCAGGGCACAAGGAAGACTTTGAAACATACATGTTCTAACCTTTATGTACACATCACAGTGCCCTATGGGCTACTTAGGGCCTGCCTTAGGGGTGACGTGTGTAATAAAAGGTGAGTGTAAGGCTTGGAAAAGGTTTTAAAATGCTTAGTTGAACTGTACACACGCGCTCTGCAGTGGCAGGTCTGAGACAGTTTTTTTTGCTCCAAGTTGCTTTATTAGCATTTTGCAATAAGCAAACTATACAGTACAAAACACCCCGGACTGAGACCTTTAACAATAATAGAAAACATACTTGCAGCATATTTACTGTGTCCCACCAAATCCCAGAGGAGTTAAAAAATGATGAGCAATATATGCTATCCGTGGTCTGGTGCAGGAGGGGCACGTGTGATACCAGGAAGGCGTACATCCGTAAACAGATTATCAGTGAGGGGACGGAGCCACCAGACATCCACTATCTGATCTCTCAGCTATACCATCTGCGATCCCTGTCCTAAAACTCCAACAATACCTATCAGGTTGGGGGGGAACTACCCAACCATGCTAGAGCATCTCCAGGTCCACTGCCAACATTTGGGGTAGCATCCCAGCTTCCACAGGTGACCCCAGGGCAGATTTGTTGGCTCTTCGACAGACCCCCTCCTTAATGGATTGGAACCTGCACCCCCCCCTAGCCCTAGCGCCTTGAGACCCTTACGGGTGAGTAGTCGTGCTTAACAAACTCCTGATGGTTCACCATCGCACCCCACAACTCCAAGTCTCTCTCCCCATTTTCATCTGCGTGTACCCTTCTAAGCCTACATCGTCTGCCAGTGCCCATGCCTACAGGTCAGCTCTGTACTTGCCCTGTGTCGGTTGCCAAAGGTGTCCAATGGATAGCAATACAGTGCCTGGCAAACACTAGGCCCACCTGGGCAAACCTATAGCCCATCTTCCTACAATCTTTAGGGAGCGGCAAAAGACCCAGCAGGCTATGCTGGATCATCAGTTCTTCCCTTACTCCTGTAATCATGTTCACTGCCTGCAGCACCCCTTCCCAGAAGGCTCTCAGCATATGGCATGTCCAAGTTACATGCTGAAGAACCAGAACCTTTTTAGACCTGGCGGCGCAGGGTATGCCTTAATCTCCTGGGTTCTCCTGCTTCAGCTAACAGAGACACGGGGACACTCTGTCGGCGTAAAAGATCAGCTTTTATTAGCTGCAGCTAGTACAGTTGTCCTAGAAGTACACACGGTATGTTCTCAGGAGACTGCCACTTCACTCCGTGGCGCACAATCTTATATAGTACATAGATAACATATACATTAACACAGAACACACCTAAAACATATATGGAGGACCAATAAGGTAGGGTTAAAGACAGAACATGTCCAATAGAAAAGGTTGAAAAACAAAGATATCGAGTAACTCGAAGAAGCCTCTCCTCCAACGGTGTTTGCTATGCCTCCCACAGGTTAAGGTATTAACATGTCTGTAACTGGTTTGCAGGTGGCGAGATAAGTTCGTGTGTTTTGGAGGACAGTTGTGAAACAAGAGAATACGAGCGGAGGACAGCGAAGGCCAGAAGATAAGATAAAGTCAGAAAAGAATAGTGTGAACCAACAGATAGTTAAGACAGGGATTAGAGGAACCAGACAGGGATTAGTGTACTCGGCCAGTCTCTAACACCAGCTTCGTAAACAGAGGCACAAGGCTATTTTGACACAATATTGCAGGAAAAGCAGAAAAGACTTCGTTCGTTGTGCTGCCTGAGTGAGGGCAACACAAAATGGCGGCAGAGCACACAATGGTGGCTCAATGCGATCGTGATCGAAAATCGAATTTCCTCAGACCCTCCTTTTGCCAGAACTCAGGCAAGATACATAGACTCACGTCAATCTGAGTCGATGTCGATGGCCATGAGGTCATCAAGCTGTTGCTGTAACATCATTCTAATATTCTCTGTTCTTTGTTCCTTGGGTTTTGGGATGCACATAGTAGCACAAAGGTCGCAGATGGCGGGACCACAGTGCATACAAAGACAACAAGAGAATACGATGGCTAAAACCATACCAAGGAATGTTAGCACTTTCCAACCCCATTTGGACAGTAGTCCCCAAAACCATCCCAATAACGACCAATCTCCTTCGTCCTGATGAATCGACTCAGAGATTATATGTAATTTAGAGATAGCCTGGTATACTGTCGGAGCGTCCTCAGGTATATAAATACAGCAACTCGATTTGATCAATTTACAGACTCCACCACGATCTGCAAGAATATTATCTAGGGCAACTCGGTTCTGTAAAGTCATAAGACGATACGCCTGTAGTTCCGCTGTAATATTGCTTAAAGATCCTACAGTGATGTCTATGGTAGTCTCTACGACACGAACCAGTTGCCTCATATTCCTGCTGTTTGCCATAGGACCCCAAAAAGGAAGAAATCCCTTTAGGAAGTCTCCTCCCTCTTGACCTGCTGTGTCTTTGGAATCAATAATTCCTCTGCCATATCTGTTTTTATGAAAATTTGAAGAAGCAGTGTATGTATGGAGAAGAAGAAAAGCTATATAGCAAGTTCCAGAAAAACCAGTCGGCAACCAGGTACAGGCTCTATCATGACAGATGAAATACGTGCCCTGAGATGGCACTAATGGCGGCGATTTCTGAGAGGAGTGGATGTAAGTATGAGAACAAAAGCTTTTTCTTTGTTCGGGTTCAGTAGTTTGGCCATTGATTTGCAAACAGAAATTGCATTGATGAGGTACGGTCCAAATTGGTGGAGATTTTCCTTGTTTAACCTTATCACTAAGGCTTGTGATATAATGGGTGACATTCCAATTAGCGTATGCTTTTTTCTCATCGATAGCAATTTTGCTATTTTCCATGATTTTAGCCATAGCTACCATTCCCTTTATCAAAGAACTATGACTGAAATCTGGTCCACCAATATAAGAACTGACAGGTCGTTTAAATCGACTTTGATAGGCGTTAGAGAAAATTACAAAATAAGCCCAAGCAGAACCTTCATAAGAGAATGGAAGGACTAAATATGGCATCCCCTTTTCTGTGGTATGAGGCATTAATCCACACACCCAACAATCGGTTGTATTAATTACTAATTGGTGTTGGTGTAATAATTGAATAAACGAATTGTTATAGTATTCGATTCTTCTTACGAGTTCATGTTGAGGAAGTGTATGAAAGAGATGCGGAGAGATAGTGGAATAAGAAGGCACAGTAACAGAAGGGACAACTTTTCGCTGCATAGCATAAACAATCCAACCTATACACGCCAATAGAATACACAATACTATGAAAACACATAAAGTTATACTACAACGATTGAATATTATTTTACAATGATTATTCTTCATTTTGCTCTTTCTCTCTCTTTCGCCTAATGTAGTTTCCATCTTCTAAGTGGATGCTCACGGCAATCTTCCTTAATCACTTGGTCACAATTGTCTGCCGTCCTATGACACTGCAAGTCCTGCAGGCCTATTGCCACTACTCAGGTCACAACCAAGACTCCTACCGTGACCCTGCAACCGGGATAGAAACTACATAGAAGAGAGATTCTCAAATTTTCTTCTTCAGTCTGGGTCTTAAATCGTAATGTGCCTTATCAGGTACTGTCTGATCCTGAAACAGTGTTTGTGGGTTTGTGGTGTTCAGACGAAAATGTGATGTTATAGCTTCTTGGAGAATGTCGTCGTTTTCTTTTTCCGACAATGTTCCATTCAAACGTGCATCACTAAAAGGTATAAATCGGGGAACCTTCTCACTTTCAGAGTCACTTATACCCTTACGTACCCACTGATCAAAGGGCAAAGGCAAAGGAACCTTTTTGCAGTGCACGCCGTGAATCCAATTTTTCTTTCCTTCAACCTTCACTGCTCTACGTGTTGTTAGGAGGACCCGACGGGGCTCCCTCCAGCGAGGCTCCAAATTCTTCGTCCTTTGAAAACTCTTCACACAAACCCAGTCACCTGGTCGGATGGAATGACCTGAGTCTGTGGAGGCCTCTGGCAGAGCGCTTTGAACCTGTTGATGGAGAACACGCAATTTAGTTGTGAGGTCATGCAAGTAATCAATCAACATTGGGTATGGCAAGTCTGAATACTTTTTAGGGCGAGGGACTCCCCATATATTAGCTGGGCGTCCAAAAACTACTTCATAAGGGCTAAGTCCCAAACGAGAATGCACAGCCGTTGTGGTAGATAAAAGAGCCAAAGGTAGTGCATCGGGCCAACTAAGGCCTGTACTAGCCTGTACTTTAGCAAGCTTGAGATTGAGGGTGCCATTATAGCACTCCACTAGACCCGCTGATTGTGGATGGTTTGCCGCATGGAATTTTTGTCTTATACCAAGACCTGCACAAACCTTTTGCATGACTTGGCCCACAAATTCGCTCCCATTGTCACTCCAGATAATGCGCGGCAAACCAAATCTAGGGGAAAAACTCTTTTAGAAGTACTTTGGCTGTAGATAAAGCAGTATTGTCTTTCAGGGGGTATGCCTCTATCCATCGGGAAAAGGCACAAACCACCACTAGAATATATTTGAGATTGTTGCATCGTTCCATGTGAATGTAATCGATTTGCAACACCTCAAATGGATAGGTCGGAGGAGCAAAGTGACCTGCTGGAGTTGGAGTTCCCTTTCCCGGATTGTACATTAAGCAAACAATGCAATGTTTCACTACATTGTCTGCACACTTCGGTATTCCTTCGTTTTGCCATACTGGAGCCAGAAGCTTGCATATTCCTTTCGCACTTAGGTGGGCTGGACCATGCGCCATAGTAACTACAAGTAGTACATAGGCATCTGGTAATAGCCAACGTTGGTGCTCGGACAATTCCACCCAACATCCCATCTCATCTAACATTCCTGTACTTTCTTTCCACCTACTCAATTCTTTCTCTGTAGCCTCTTCTTGAATTGATTTCACACTTTCTACTGTATCCTCATACATTCCTCTTTCTCTGACCCAATTTGCAGGGCCTGCAACATACATGCGCCTTGTAGCATCTCTAGCTGTCTTTTTCGCTACCTCATCTGCAAATGCATTCCCGCGACCAACATCGTCAGTAATCTTCTTGTGCGCACTACACTTCACAATTGCTATCTGGGTAGGCAAAGCAAGTGACTCAAGAAGGTCAGTCACCAACAGACCATGTTGTATCTTAGTCCCGTGGGAAGTAAGGAATCCCCTTTCTTTCCACAAACGTCCAAAATTGAACGCTACACCAAAAGCATACTGACTGTCGGTGTACACGTTCACTCTTTTTCCTTTGGATAACTCACACGCTCTGGTTAAGGCTATCAGTTCAGCTGCCTGAGCTGAGTTATGTCTGATGCGTGCTGTTTCCACGACTGTATGCAAGGTAGTAACAGCATAGGCTGAAGTTGCTTCTCCATTAGGAAGCTTAAAACAAGAACCATCTACCCATAGCGTTCCATCCGGATTCACTAATGGCGTATCTGTTAAGTCAATTCTACCTTTTGTCTCTTCCTCAGTACGAAAGAAACAATCATGTTGCTCCTGAACACCTTTCTCTTCTGGAAGAGGCAACAAAGTAGCTGGACTTAAAGTATTACATCGTTTGATGTGCACGTGACTAGCCAAAAGCATCAGCTCGTATCCAGTCAAATGAGCACTCGTAATATGCTGTGTTTTTGTTCTGTTTAGCAAAGTATCCACTGCATGTGGCACCATAACAATGAGAGTATTATCTAGCACCACTCCAGCAGTCGAATAGAAATTGCTGCTGCTGCTGTCGCTTTAAGACAACTAGGCAATGCTTTAGCTACTGGATCTAATGTAGCCGAGAAATAGGCACATGGCCGCTGTTTATCTCCAAATCGCTGCATTAAAACTGACAACGCACAACCTTCTTTTTCATGAACATAGAGCGTAAAAGGTTTACTGTAATCAGGAGTACCTAGTACAGGAGCGGAACACAGAGCAGCACGTAAGTCAGTAAAACTCCTCTGACACTCGTCAGTCCATGGAAGGGGCTGAGGCGTATCTTTCAAAGTGAGTGCCAACAAAGGCTTGGCCAACAGAGAGTAGTTAGGGATCCACTGCCTACAATAGGAAGTGATGCCCAGAAAGGCACGTACCTCTCTTTGTGTGGATGGCACAGACATTTGCGCAATAGCTTGGCTACGTTCTGGGGTTAATCGTCTTCCCTCCTTTGACAAGAGATGACCCAAGTAGGTAACCTCTCGATGAACGTATTGTAGCTTAGAAGGTGAAACCTTATGATTAAGATCGGATAAGTGTCGCAACAATGCAACCGTCACATTCTTGAATTGATCCTCTGAATCAGCAGCGATTAGCAAATCGTCCATGTACTGAATGAGAGCAGCACCAAACGGCAAGGAAAAAGCATCAAGATGACATTTCAAAGCTTGACTATAAATAGAGGGACTTTCACAATAGCCTTGAGGTGCGCGCTTAAACTGGATGCTTCGGCCTCCAAGAGAGAATCCAAAAATATCCCTACTCTCTTCAGCAATGGGAATACTAAAGAAAGCATTTTTCAGATTGATAACAGAAAACCAAACCGCTGTAGAAGGTATCATTGTCAACAGCGCAGTGATATCTGGGACAACAGGAAACTGTGGTACAACAATTTTGTTTACCTCCCGAAGATCAATTACAAAACGATAAACAAGAGGCTGAGAAGGATCAGTGCGTTTAAGAACAGGAAGAATAGGGCTATTACATATGTTACCTCTCGTTTCCTCAACGACATCTTTCCGAATTAAGTCATGAATGATTTCCAAAAGCGCTCTTTCACCTTCAGTGGAAATTCTATATTGAGGAACACGTGGCAATTCAGCATTGGGCTTGAGAGTGACAACATATGGTGGAATTTCAAGACAACCAACATCATTTGGACCCGTAGCCCAAAGCGTTGTAGGAAGAGAGAGCAATTCAGGAGGAAATTGATCTTTAGATAAGTACATTGGAGAAGTCAGTTTCTGTCCTAAAGTGAGATATACACCAGAAGGAGAACAATATATTGTTGCATGCAATCTTTTCAATAGCTCCAAGCCCACTAGATTCTCGCCGCAACCATTCGTTAAGAGAAGCGGAACTTCTAAATCATAAGGGCCAATTGAAAAAGGCAATGGGCAAGAAACCGGATTACGAACTGGGGCGCCAGAAAAACCTACAGATACATTTGTTAAGCCAGACAAAGGTGCCCCAGGGAGTTTTGAATGAATGATAGAACTTCTCATCGCACCAGTATCTAAAAGAAATGGCTCTGAAACACCCATTGACTAGAGTAGCCTTGGGGGAGGAAGTGGGTGCCCAAGGTAGGTGGGGTCCCACAGAAATGTCCCTGGTCTCTTTAGGAGACAGTGAGATGGTCCCTAGGGCTCATCTGCCTGATAACACTGAAAAATACGGGGAAACAGCCACTACAATGCGGCCATTTCCACGCATAACAGTAACCACGCATGCATTACAACGCATGCGTGGTTACCACGATAGCCTTTACCACGCATACCTTTACTACGAGATATGTAGTAAAGGCATGTGTGGTAAAGGTAAGGGGGCTTGGGGGGTCTCCCCCCCCAAACAAAAGGGAGAAAAGGGGGGTTGGGGTGGTCTCCCCCCCCCAAAACAAACTCACCAGTTGAAGTCCCGATGTAGAGGCAATCGGCGTCGTTAGAGGAACCGGAAGACACTTCTGGTTCCTCTTTACAACATGGGACACGGCATCGGAAGAGCTTGGAGAGGTAAGGGGGCTATTAGTATTTAATAAAAAAAAAGGGATGAGGGGGTTGTGTAGAGAAGGGATAAAATATTAGGGATAAAGGGAGGGGTATTTAAAAAAAAAAGGGTTTGTGGGTGGGAATCGGAGCAGTGTATGGAAAAGGGGAAGGGATAGGAGACAACCTTTAGCAAGAAAATGCAATTAACATGCATGGTTTAACAATGAAAAAAGTTGTAAAAGCATGCGTGGTAAAGGCATTTTCGAGGTAAAGGTAATGCGTACTAATGGCATTCTCGTTGTAACGCATACGTGGTAAAGGCATGCGTTGCAACGGAATGCATTGTAAAATCATACAACCAAAAATACAGGCAGTGGGTGACCATCAATGGCCATAGTGTGGAGGCTCTAAGAGACACCAGAGCTAGTGTGACAGCTGTCAGTTGTCGGCTGGTGTCTGAAGAGCAGGTGGTCCCCAACACATTCTACCCTGTAGTTGCTGCTGACAACACAGAGTGCCTCTGCAAAGTGGCACAGGTTCCCTTTGAGTGGGGGGGTCTCAGGTCCCTTGAAAGTAACTGTGAGGCCAGCCATGCCTGTTGACTGTCTGCTAGGCATTGATTTGGAGAGCTCCCCTTGGGCTAAGGTAGAGAGAAGGTCTCATTTGGAGATGTTGGGTCTGCCTGAGTGGACATGTGTGACCACTCGGTCAATGGTAGCCGGTAAGGGCATTCAAGAGGACCTGGAGCCTGAAAGAGTGACCCACGTGCCTGCCCTAAAGAGGAGAGGCAGAGGGCATGGAAGCCGGCCCCCAAAGTTCTCATGGTCTAGGAGGCGGCAAACCATGAGGGGGATGCCCTGGAACCTACAGGGGAACAAGTGGCTGAACTGGGGGACCTGCCTGAGCTGACCCATTGGCAGCAGGAAGGAGGCCCCTCCAGGGAAAAGTTCTGCGAGGAGCAGAAGAAGTGCCCTTCTCTTGTGGGTTTGCGGCAACAGCCTGTAAACCAGGCAGCAGGTGATCAGTCTGGATCACATTGGATTTACTGGGAGAATGGTCTTCTGTATAGTGAGCCTAAGGTTGCTGAGCCTGGGTCAGCCTGTGTGCTAGTGGTATCCCAGTCCTTCTGAACCTTCCTACTGGGTCTGTCTCATGATGTGCCTTTAGCAGGACATTTGGGGCAAGACAAGACCTTTGAAAGGCTTGTCACCCACTTTTTCTGGCCCCAAATGCGCAAGAGTTCAGATACTCATTGCAGGACCAGTCAGACTTGCCAGGCAAGTGGTAAGAGTGGGAGGAAGCACAAGGCTCCTATCCAAACTTTCCCTGTGGTCAGCACCCCCTTTGAAAGGGGGGGGCATTTACATTGTGGGGCCTCTGGATTCCAATCCAGCCATGGGCAACAGGTTCATCCTGTTCATTCTGGTACCCGGAAGCCATCCCTCTCCAGACTGTGACGGCGCCCGTGGTGGCTCGTGCGTTGATGGTGATTTTGTCCTGTTTGGGGTTCCCCAGAGAGGTGGTGTCAGACCGTGATACCAATTTCATATCTAAGTATATGAAGTCCCTGTGGTAGGAGTGCGGTGTAACCTATAAGTTCACCACTCCTTACCACCCTCAAGGTAATGGGCTGGTTGAGAGATTCAACCGGACCCTGAAGGGCATGAATATAGGTCTTGAGGAACCCATGAGGCGTAAGTGGGACGTCCTCTTGCCATGCCTTCTGTTTGCTTACAGAGAGGTGCCACAGAAGTCCTTAGGGTTCAGTCTCTTTGAACTGCTGTATGGCCATCCTGTAAGAGGACCTCTGAGTCTGGTAAAAGAATGCTGGATGTATATAGCTACTTGCTGGCCTTCAGAAACCCGACTAGGCTTTTCAGGCAACTCGCTTAGGCAAATCTGGAAGCCAACCAGGAAGAGATGAAACGGTGGTATGATCAGAATGCCACTCTGATCGAGTTTCAGCCTGGACAAAAGGTTTGGGTCATGGCCCCAGTGGAGCCTTGTGCCCTCCAGTATAAGTCGACCGGACCATTTGAGGTGGTGGGGCGCATGAGTGACGTCACCTACTTGGTAGACTTCCAGTCTCCTAGGAACCCTTTACGGGTCCTACATGTGAACCTTCTGAAGCCCCACTTGGAGAGGTTCGAAGTGGGCATGCTCTTAGCAACAGATGCTGGGATGGAAGATCTCCTGTCTGCAAAGGAGCAAGATGGGTCAGGGAACGGTGTGAACCTCTCTACCTCCCTGACCCCTGAGCTGCAGGATGACAGTCGCCAACTGTTGGGACAGTTTTCTGACCTGTTCTCCCTGACCCCCGGTGTCACTCAGTGGTGCGTCCATGATGTGGACACTGGTGACAGTCCTCCAGTAATACACAAGACTTACAGAGTGACTCACAGGGTCAGAGCTTGCATCAAGGAGGAGGTCTCCAAGATGTTAGCGCTAGGGGTGATTGAGTCCTCAAACAACCCTTGGGCCAACCTAGTGGTCTTGGTCCCAAAGGCTTCCATACCCGGTGCGTCCCCAGAACTTCAGTTCTGTGTGGGCTACCGAGGGCTCCATTCAGGACTGACGAGCATCCCATCCCCAGAGCTGATGAGCTCATCGATCGGTTGGGGGCTGCCCGGTACCTCAGCACGTTTGACTTAATGTCTGGGTACTGGCAGATCGCCTTAACTGATGGGGCAGGAGGGAGGTCAGCATTCTCCACACAAGATGGGCACTACCAATTCCGGGTGATGCTCTTTGGGATGAAGAATGCCTCTGTCACCTTTCAGAGGTTGGTCAACCAGGTGTTGGCTGGACTGGAGGATTTCAGTGCCGCCTACCTGGATGACATTGCAGTGTTCAGTGCCACTTGGGAGGAACATCTGCACCACCTCTGGAAAGTATTGAAGGCGCTGCGGATGGCAGGCCTCACGATCAAAGCCAGTAAGTGCCAGATCGGTCAGGGTTCTGTGGTGTACTTGGGACACCAGGTTGGGAGCAGCCAGGTGTCACCCCTTCCGCCCAAGTTTGATACCATCCTGGCTTGGGAACCCCCCAGACCCAGACAGAGGTGAGGGCCTTTTTAGGACTCACAGGGTATTACAGGAGGTTTGTCAAGGGGTATGACAGCATTGTTGCACCTTTGACAGAGCTGACTTCCAGGAAGCAGCCCAAGAAAGTGAACTGGACTGATGCCTGCCAGAAAGCTTTTGATGCCCTGAAATCTGCCATGTGCACGGCACCCGTGCTTCAGGTGCCCAACTTCTCAAGGGAATTCATTGTGCAGACAGATGCTTCAGAGCATGGTATGGGGGCTGTGCTCTCACAGTTGAATGAAGAGGGCCTAAACCAACCTGTAGCCTTCATTAGTAGGAGGTTACTTCCCCTGGGAACAGAGGTGAAGTACGATTGAGCATGAGGCCTTTGCTGTGGTCTGGACACTGAAGAAGTTGAGACCATACTTGTTTGGGACTCACTTCCGGGTTCAGCCAGACCACAGGCCCCTCAAATTGTTGATGCAGATGAGGGGTGAGAATCCAAAGCTGTTGAGGTGGTCTATTTCCCTACAGGGGATGGACTTCACGTGGAACACCGCCCTGGTACAGAACACGTCAATGCTGATGGTCTGTCTAGATTTTTCTGCCTTAGTGAAGAGAACTCACAAGTGGGTGGGTAGTTCTCCCCACACTTCAGCTGGAGGGGACACGTGTTAGACCTGGCACCATTGGCGTGGGTCTCCATTTCATTTTTTGCTGTTGCCTGCTGTGTTTTTGCAATGTTTTTGCTGGTCTAGATGATTTGGGCACTTTGCCACTGCTGTTCAGTGCCAAAGTACAAATGCTCCCTTTGTAAATTGATGTAATGGATTAGTGATTCCATGATTGGCTGATTTGATTTACTTGTCAGACCCTAGTTCAGTGCACCATGTGTGCCCAGGGTCTATAGATCAAATGCTCCTGGTGGGCTTGCAGAACTGATTGTGTCACCCACAGAAGCAGCTCTAAAATGTGGCTCAGGCCTGCCATTACAGAGCCTGTGTGCAGTCTGGGACTGCAAAGTCGACTTGACAAGTGCACACACTTGCCAGGCCCTAAACCTTCCCTTTTCTGCATGTGAGTTACACCTAAGGTAGGCCCAAGGTACCCCTGTGGGCAGGGTGCATTGTACGTGAAAGGTAGGACATGCCCTAATGTGTGTGGCATGTCCTGATAGTGAAATACTCCCAATTTCTTTTATCACTATTGCAAGGCAATCTATTCCCATGGGCCAGAATGGGCAGTTAGTTTATAACATCTTATAAACATAACTGGCCCTAGGAACAAGATAGGAAAATAACATTTAGTATGCCTGAACTCAGAATGTTAAAGTGCATCTTTTAGTGAGGGTGATTTTTACATTCTGTGTTTGAACATATGACTTTTAGAAAGTGGGTATTTTCTTGCCTGACCATCTAGTATGCCCCTGCTAGGTTTGTGCATTGCATGTCTGGTTTGTGAGTGACAGGAGCTGGGGAGAGGGCTGCGACTCCGGCAGTCTGATGAGTAAGGGCTGGGCTGAATGGGACCTGGGTTGAATTTAGAGTAGGGGGGAGGAGATTTCATTTCACCTGCCTGGACGTGGTCTGCCTTCAACAATGCTGTCTCCACCTCCCGCCAGAAAGCTGCACCAGTGAGTAGAGGACTGGTTTTGGCTGGGTACAGACACTCGCTGCCTTCAGAGAACAAAGAATGTGTGTGTATAAAAAGGGGGACCCAGACCCCAGACTTTTAGATCACTGCTGGGAAATCAAGAGGAACCTTTGCCAAGGAGAAGAGCCTGATAAGCTGAAGAGGAATACTGCCCCTGTGCTGTTTGCTGTCTGGGGTTGGCCTGAAGTGGCTGTTTGCTGCCAAGGAAATGAGAAGAAGGACTTTGCTGTTTGCTTTGTCACCTGCTTGAAGAAAAAGATATCCAAGGGCTTGAAACTGAACTTGCCTCTTGTCTGAAGTCTCAGGGACGCAAAGACTTCACCACCAGCTCCCCTGAATTTCCTTGCTGGGAATTGCATCCTGCAAAGAGGTGCCTGCTGCTGTTTAGGACCTCTGGAGACTATTTTTCGCTGGTAGCTGGAAGATCGACGCAACGAGAAAAAGCGTGTCGCATCCGCACCGATTCCCGGCGCATCACCGAGTCACGGGGAAGAAACGTGCCCCATCCGCACTTTGTTCCGGCACCTCGCCGAGCAACCAGAAAGAAGCACGCTGCATCCACACCGTGTCCTGATTCATCGCCGAGAAGACCATCCCAGCACCTGCTGTGCGGCTGCAAACGTACATGCATTGTACTGGATCGTCGCATCGCATCAAGTTGCCTATTTGTCGCAGCACACCGGTTCATCGCATCGAGACGCCATCTTGTCGCATCATAACTGAACGCAGTAAGAAACTGACGCATCACCTCCTCTCCGATAAGGAACCAACACATCATCTCCCCTGCGCTGCAGTAAGGAACCAACGCATCACCTCCTCCGAAGCAAGAACCGACGCATCACCTTCCCTGCGACCCTTTTGTTTGTTTTGCGTGACACATCTGAGGTACTTTATTGGAAAAGTGTTGCATTTACAACTTGCATTGAACTGAAATATTTCTACCATTTGAAAGTCTTATTTTTAATATTGTATTGTGAATTTGTCTTGTTTGGTCTTGTTTAGATAAAGAATACTTATTTTTTTAAACTGGGGTGGTGTCCATTTGTAGTGTTTTCACTGTGTTACTGTATGTGTTCACAAATGCTTTACACACTGCATCTGAGATACGCCTGTCTGCTCATGCCAAGCTACCAAGGGGGTGAGCAGGGATTATTTTAGGAGAGTTTCCCCCTTTCCCTGACTAGAAGCAAGGGTCCCTATTTGGACAAAGGTGCAAACCATTGCCAACTAGAGACCCCCATTTCCAACAGTAATCGTTCTGCAAAGTCCACTTGGAGCCAAAAGGGTCCCATAATTTCTCATTTGCAAGACACTACATCTCCCCCTCTGATAAATAAAAATTGCAATTTTTTACAAAATATTTATATGGATAGACATATACATTCAAATCTCTTCAATCACTGTTCTTGGTGCTTTAATTGTTCAACCTGATCTTGTTCTAGGAAACTGGGGAGTGTCATCACCGATGTCCAAAATCTGAGTCAACGGTGTAGAAGCAACAGCAGTTGCTGATGTTTCAGACCCAGTCTCTCTTTCAACTATTATATCTGATGAATGATTGGTCAAGTGCCTGAAATGAGAAGAATCTTGGGTAATATACTTCCCAGGCCCCTCAGAAGTCACAATGTTTCAATTAGTAGACACCACTTGGTAAGGTTCTGTATCAAAAGAAGCATCAGATTTTCTTTTCAGCATTTGTAGTACGAACACTGGATCTCCTCCCATAAAGATGAGGAAGTCTTTTGTCAGCATACACTTTAATCTATTGTTTGTTAACCAAGTCCTTTCCACGAGTTGTTATCATCTTTCTTTTTCTGATTGGTCCATTCAGGTAACTTGTTATTGCTCTCCTGAACATCAAATTCGCAGGACTTTCACCTGTGACTGAATTGAGTTCTGAATAATAAGCTCTTGAGGTGGAATGTAATACGGTTTTCAAATTGAGCTTCTCAAGAGTGGTATGCTGCACTGCTTTCCTTATCATACTCATAAAGTCTGTTGACTTGTGGAAAACAAAGAGGAAAGCTCTTTTGATGCTTTAGTTTCAAATGCTTCAAGAAATCTCTGAACTCTCAACTATTGAAAGGCGGGCCATTGCCAGACTTCACTATGACTGGAATACCCAGGGTTTCAAAGATGCCATCTAGTCTTTCAATGACTCATACTTGATTTGTCTGTGAAAGATGTTCAATTAGTGGAAATTGTGAGTATTCATCCATAATCACCAATAAACGTGGGCCACAAAAGTTAATGGCTATTCTCTCCCAGGCATGCTTCAGGAGTTCTGACATGTTCAAGGCATGGTGAATAGGTTTTGTAGAAAGGCAGTTGCATAAAGGACAGGCCTTTAATTCCTTTTCAACCCAGCCATCATGGTAAGGAAACCAAACCTTGTCTCGGAGAGATCGCTTTGTGGCAACTATTCCACAATGTCTTTTATGGGCTACCTCCATTATTTTCTGTCTCCGACACCGTAATCAGGATTCTCGACCCTCGCAATATAACTCCTTCTGAGTTGTGGACAGTTCATCCTTGACATTTTTGTACTTTTGATATTCACCATCACTGGTGAGCAGTCGGGTGTGTTAGTTTCTAGACTGATGTGTAATTATATCCTTCAGCTTTAACATGTCACTATCAGGGCTCCTGGCAGGGATACTCTGGGTTAGCGAAATAGCAGCTGCATCACACGGCGCCTATTAATTGTATCATCTTTTTGTATCAGAACTGTTTTGTTTATTTTTAGTTGCTAGACACCCAGAAAAGGAGAACGTGTCTACAAATGTTGTTAATACAGCTCTTGCTGAAGACCAAATCGCAAGGGATGTCCAGTAGTGACCCATAAGACACCTTTAATGAAGTTTACAGATATATTTAAGCCGCCAAATGCTGGCAGTGTGAGTCACAGATAGGTGACCCTATAAGGAGCTGTGAATTGTGTCACCAGAGCTCCTCTGCAACCATCCAGTTTAGTGTGTAGGTGGGTACTGCTGACTGAGCCCTTCAGTAGTCTCCATTCCACCACATTATTGAGAAATGTACCAATATGTACATAGGTGACCTAGTGATTGACTGCACCTGAACTTGTTGGTGGACAGATGAATAACAGATAGATAGCAACTGATGACTTTATTGTGTGCAGCTGACTCTAGTGCTGGACAAATGCATCCCGCAGAGAGACTGTAACTGATTCTCGACTGATGCTGACAGCACTGATGGACAGATGCCTGAGGTATAATGTGGGGGTACTGCTATCCACAGGGACCCACAAACTGTCATCAGGGTTGGAAGTGACTTTGTTCCCTTAATCCTGAACACCCTAAGATTTACCAAATATTACTAAAACAGATGTCTGGAGGCTAGACATCGGCCCTAGACACTACTGCTATGTCGCCAGAAGTATACTATGGTGTCCTGATGTCCACAAGGACTCATAAACTGTCACCAGGATTGGAAGTGACTTTGTTCCCTTGAACCTCAGCACCTCAAAATGTCACACATACTACTTAATCAGATTCCTGGAGCCTAGAAATGTGCCCCATGCACTACTGCTATGCCCACTGAGGTATAATATGGGGTTCTGATGTCCACAGGGACCCACAAACTGTCATTAGGGTTGTTACTAATTTCGCAAATCAAATATATACTATCTGTATCATTCATTTATTAATACTTTGAGCAAATCCAATCCAAATCAGGGAAATACAGATGCGGCCCACCAAATGATAGCACAAACATTTATTGGGCAACCAAATTAAACGTTTTGGCAAAAAGCCTTTGTCTCATCTAACTCATCCTACTGTTATGAGGAGATCAGTTGGGAAACGTACAAATCATCTATCACGAAATATCATGTCCTGCTAAAGGGGTGGTGGGTCTTGGTCTGCTTGACGAGGATGAATACCATTTTCTTAAAACTGATAATCCCCGCATACCCCCAGGAAGGACGATTTTATACTCCAATGGCGTCTCTTGGAAAATACTTCAATATTCTTGACTTTTTCTCGCCACCTTTTTTCGTCAACCTGAGATCTTACTGACGTGATAGTACTGAGTAGAATACATGATGTGAAATGGGAAGATAAGTACATGATGATAGCATTAGATGTCTGTTCCCTGCATACTTGTATTGATCAAAAGAAGGGGGCTGGTGCATGTATGTACTTTGTTCGAGGGAGACCCATATCGCTGTTGGATCATACTAATATGTTGTAATCTATGATGCTGTGCTGTCTAGAACAAAACATCTTTCTTTTTTTAAAAACGTTATACCGACAGTAATGGGTACCTACTTTGCCACGAAGCCTGGCAAATCTATTTCTAGGTTGGTGGGAGGAGCAAGTGGTATGGGTTGAGGGCAATGACAGATACACTGAACACATACCAATCTGGATCAGATATATTGACAATCTGTTCCTGATCTGGGATGGACCAGAAAGTTTGGCACTAGAATTCATACGCCCGTAGTCATCACCCTATCCCATTGATCCACAGCAGCCCCTATGGGGAAGTTTTAAGAGAACGTCAAAATTGTAGCTCTGAGGAGGGTTTTGCTAATGAACAGAACAATATGGCACACAGATTCCAACAACAAGGTTACACGAATAAGGTACTATCGCAGGCAAAGAATAAAATTCAAGGTACAAATAAATAAATAAAAGCACTTACTTTGTGCTCGCAGCATCGCCGAGTCGGCGATTCTGCGAGCGCAAAGTAAGTGCTTTTATTTTTTTATTTCTTTACTCTCCACTTTCCCGTCGTATGTCACACTCCACTAATCCCCACCCAGCCCTTCTCCGACTCGCCGCCTCACAGCGCTACCTGTGCGAGCCGCCACTGGTCGAGGTGTGTCCTGCCTTTCCTGGATGAGTCAGGGCTGAGCTGAATAGACCTGGCCTGCATTTAGAATAGTGGGAGGAGATTTCCTTGCACCTGAATGGGCCTGATATGCCTAAAACAATGCTGTCTCCACCTCCTGCCAAGAAGCTGGGCCAGAGAGGACCAAACTGGTTTGGACTGATCACATACAACAAGGGAACAAAGAGAAACTGAGTATAAATATTGGGGCTCAGATCTCAGAACATTAGAACTCGATTGGATCAAGGGACCTGCCAAGAAGAAGAACTGGGAGAACTGTCAGGAGGAGTACAGCCTCTTTGCTGTGTTGTTGCTTTGCCGGGTTAGCCTACAGTTGCTGCTTCTGCCTTGGACAGTGAAAGGACTGGACTGAATTTTCTTCGCTTGTTGCTGAGTTTCTCCAAGGGCTTGAAATAGAGCTTGCCTCCTTTTCATAAAGTCTCGGGGACAGCAAAGACTTCAATTATCTCTGGGTACTGCCTCTGGAACCGTCGGTTTCAGTTGCTACAGAGGAGGAAAGCAGCCGACACCTTCACCAACACCGCTGCTGTGTCCATGTCCTGAAGGCACCGCAGAAGACACCGCAACAGTTCGCACCGCAACCTTGGTCTCACAGATGATGATGGCCGCAGCCGCCACCGAGCCGCTGCTTGCACCGCTGCTTGCACTGCGACCTGTGAACACTGCACTCCGCACTGCCTTGCTTCACTCCGCTGCCCTGGTCTCACCGATGACGTCTCTGCATGCTGACCTTGACACCCATGACTGCACCGTGATTTGGGGGCACCGCTTGTAAGTCATGCGGTTCGCCACCCTGTCCCACACTGCAGCCCGGGATGACCAACGTGAGCTCCCATCAACCGGCACTGCCGCTTGCACCGTGACCTGTCAGCACCACAGCAAGCACCACCCTGCTTCACACCACAGCGCTGGTCTCGCCGATGCCACTGGACATCCGTCACCGGGCCACTGCCTGCACTGTGACTTGAGGGTACCGCAAGCCGCACCGCTAAGATTCACATTTTAATTGCACCAACGCGGTCAGCCGGAACCAAAGATACTGTTTACAAGTCTGCTGATCTTTTATAATTTCGGTTTTGTTTGCACAGATAAATATTGGCTATTTTTCTAAAACTGGTGTGGTGTCCTTTTGTAGTGTTTTCACTGTATTACTGTGTGTTATGTGCAAATGCTTTACACATTGCCTCTGAGATAGGCCTGACTGCTCGTGCCAAGCTACCAAGTGGGTGAGCAAGGGTTATTTCAGTAGTATATCCTCCTTATCCTGACTCAGAAGAAGGGTCCCTACTTGGACAGGGTAACAACCTGCCAACTAAGTACTCACATTTCTAATTTGAGACATAACAGTAAATGCAATTTGATACAATTCTGTGGAATTGATCAAATCATGAAATACATCAGGGGAGGTGATAGAGGGAAACAGCTTTGCATTCTCGAATCATGATACATTATTGATTTAAATACCAGAATACCCGATGGCATGAATAGTGGTGAAGAATTAGCCACACATATTGGCTCATAACTGTATTACATTGATCTAATGATGGTCAACTATCTGTTTCCCATTCTCTTACAATTACATAGTGTACTATTCACTACAAACTTTAATATCACTATATGCACTTTTTATATGTACGAATGAGATTACTCCCAGTAATTATTATCAATGTTATGGATGATGGATCCTATCTGTGATTACAGTTAGATATCTGAATACATTATTACCAGTTTGATAAAGCCACTTGCCCAATATTAATTAATCTGTTATGATTTTCTCTCATAAGAGGAATGTAATAGGAGGCCGTCAGATGCACTTGCCCAATATTTATACTCATGGTGATGTTATATTATACTTCATCATTATAAGACAGATACCACAAATTTTGAGTGTTCGCTGAAGGAGATCGTACCTCCCTTACTTCCTAAGAGGCAATACCAAAATAATCTTGCCAGATTGCCCCTTTATCACATTAACTGAAAATAACTGGTTGTCTTTTAACATAAAATATTTTGATAATGGGGTACAATGCAATTCCGGCTGTTAATTACATTAACTTTTCATTTCAGTTGTATTTGTTACTGAGCACCATGTTGCCCTTCGGTGTAAATTATGCACACTTCTGCACTTTAAATCATTTGTTATCATTGACTAATTGTAAAATTATTGAAAACAAGGGCACAAAACACATCACTTTGAATTATTTATCTTTATTGAACATTACAGTAGTTATGTTTTACAGACATTTTTCCATATTCAATGAAATGGTAAGTATATTGATTTTGTAAATAATGCATTTCATAACGTCTTAAATTGGTATTTAAAGATCAAGTTTTTTTTAAATAATGTATGTTTGTACCAATATATAATATGAATACAAACGTATTTCTTGTATGTGTGGTGCATATTTCACAACTTTACAAAGACTTTTTGCTGAAACGCATTGTTTGTTTGCACAATAAATGTTTGTTCTACCATCTGGTGTGCCGCATCCGTACTTCCCTGATTTGGATTGGATTTGCTCTTAGTACTTTGTTGGCAGCTGCCGCCGTCACTGGCACCGTCACGTCAGGCAGTTTAAACAGTGAATCAAGCAGCAATAGTGGTGGACATCTATTAATACCTCTACTAGAATATGGCATCGGAGGATACTAGGTAAGGGGATTTCTCAAAAACAGGAGAAAAGAAATTACATTGTTTGTATAGTGTAGACTTTACACAGCACTCTTTTAGTCACTCATGAAACACTGCACATCATGATACTATAAAAACACTCTGTTGTGTGAACTGTGAAATTTTTTGGCTGCTTTTGTTAAATTTGTAAATAGCTATCACTTGATGTCAAACTCACATTTTCAGTACACAATATCTACATACACTTGTTAGAAAGCCGTGAAGTACCAAAAATGTTAGCCTAATTAATTTTTGTTCTCTAATATCGTTAGATGCTTGGAATAAGTATACTGTATATTTAGGATTATAATTCTTAAACTATACAACATAGAAAAATCATTCCAAGTGCAGCTTGCTAGCAACATCAATCGGCTTTTATATGCAAATTTTCTTGTAGGTAAGTAGGATGATTTTTCATTTGAAAACATGCATGTTTTTTTAAAGTTTTGCCTACTGGTTTGGAGAAACATGCTGGATATTTTGTGTCATAAATCACGATCCATGAAGGACAGAGACTTAATTTATGTGACAAAATATTGTAAAGAGCATCCCACTTCACTGTGCACACAATACCTAAATAGACTTGTTAGGAAGCTCAGATCTGATACTTTGAAGGGGTTTATGTACCTTTTGTACTATAAAAAGGTGTGTTCACCTCCAGCCAATGAAAAAACACCGTGAATAATATCTTGTCCTGATGTCCACAGGGATCCACAAACTGTCATACGGATTGATATAGTCAGACACTATTTTCTAAGATGAGATAGCTCAAATGTGAGCAGAACTAGATAAGATGGCAATTGGTGAAAATAAATTCCTTAGGAAAGAGCTTTAGGGCTATAAAGGGGCCCTCACCCCCATTTTCATTTCCATCATGGCTGCTTCATCATTGGACCACTCACCCAGAAATATTCTTCTGGGAGGGCTCCAGCTGATCTGGGAGGAACAATTACAATCTAGAGTGTATCCAAAATGATTTAATGGTGGTCACCCTGATAAGGTTAAAAACCCCTTGGACATGTATCTAATGAAATTAAGGGCCCTATTTAGATCTCAGCTGATGGAATACTCCATCACAAATGTGAACGGATATGCCATCTGCTGTATTACGATCTCCATAGGATATAATGGAATCGTGATATGGCAGACGGGATATCCATCGCATTTGTGATGGAGTATTCCCCTCTGCCAAGATCTAAATCGAGCCCTAAGTCTGTTGCTCTCCCTTAAATAATTTCCTTGAAACTCCATAATCAAATAACAGTTCTTCTTCAACATTAATATCTCACAATGTAGTGAAAGTAATTACATTTTGAATACTGCCAAATAAAAGTAGTGTTACCTGATTAGGCGTAAAGTGGCACATTTTCCTACAATGATTTCGGAACTGTCCTGTTGTTTTCTCTTCTTCTCCTAGCTGTTCATCTTAAGGCTCTGCTTCACTTGGCCAGTAAAGTCTGAAATTCAGAAATTTGCAATATTTGAAACTTGAATGGAGGAACAGTGTGAGTTATATTGCAATGTTTTCTTGTGACTGGTGTGGTTTGATTTTGAGATTGTTACATGCATAACACAAGAAATAAGCACAGATAGAATAGCATATAAAAATGCATACTTTACTTATGGCTTACACCTAATTATGTCTCAAAATATATATTTGTCTTGTAATTAAAGTGGCTTTTCAGACTTCCCATCAATAAAGCACCCACTTGACTCAAGCAGAATGATTAAGTTTCTTCTGTTAGTTTAATCAAAGAATCCCTTAACATTCTCATATTGAAACACCCATCCATGATGTAGATGTAAAACAACCAATTCTTTAGCTTCCATCGCAGCTGTCTCTATAACCTCTGTAGAGCAGCTCTTCATGCATTCTCCCATCAAGTGAGCAACAAGGGAGAATGTGGTTTTTAAGCAAATGCTGCAAACAAGGGGGATGCACTTGTTGTTTCTGGAAAACTAATGATATTTTATTAAGTATTGTCAGTGTTTTAGGTTTCAAGCATCAAGGGCCCGATTACAAGTTTAGCAGTCCACAGGACTGCCAAACTCACGGTGGAGGTGCAGTGGCACTTCACCAGCGGTCCGACTGCTGTATTACGAGTACAGCGGTTGGACCTCGAGGGGACCACCACAACCACTAGGGATCGGCGATCCCTGGTGGTCTTGCGGTGGTCTGGGGAAGTAATATGCTTGACTGTGCTGCTGAGCACTGCCAAGCATATTACGAGTTTCTCCACCCCAGCCTTTTCATGGCAGTGAGTCTGCCATAAAAAGGCTGGTGGTTGGGCCCTACAGGGCCGAATGTTGCCCCTGTGCACGGGTATGCATGCAGGGGTGCACATTTTGTGACCCCCTGACTGCATACACCCCCTTCCTGCATGGCATGGACTGCACAGTCCATGCCGTGCAGTAACGGCCTTAGGTGCTCACATTGCATTGCCTTTTTAATAGGCAACGCAATGTGACCTTTGCCCCACCCACCCACCTGCCAGACAAAGACAAAACTTGCAATCTGGCGGGTGGGCGGCAGTCGACTTTGGTGGTCTGGGAGTGGGGTGATGGCATGGCAGCCCGCTCCCAGACCGCCAAAGTCATAATCAGGTCCAAAGTCAATATTTAGGTTGGAAACTGGAATATTCTGAATACACACTCTGCTGTAATTTGGAAGATTTATACCTGATATTTAATAGATACTTGATATAATGTTAGGCTCCTACCACACAAAAAAGCAGCCCAGCAATTCCATTGCTATTGCCAATGGTGAATTATTATTTAAGTTAACCTTTATTTTAATTTATAGGATAACGGCTATTCATATCTGTAGGGCAAGTACTGTGGATCCTGGCTTTACTTCACAAAAGTTTGACCGCCCCGGCACACAGTGGCTATCTGTGCTGTAGTTTGGGAGTCTCCAATGTTCAAGATATTTTTCCAAAACGAAATGTTTTGCTACAATATAGGTTTCTATTAAATCATTTAGGGCCTTATTACGTTGAGTGTCAAAAAGCCTCCGACCTCAGGTAGGATGCTTTCTGAGCCTCGTCGTCGGTATCACTTCTGACCGCCTAATTACAATATAGGCGGTCGAAAGTGAAACAGGCCGGTCACTCCTTGAGTGCATGATATGGGTGAGATGAGTCCACCCTAGTATGCTAATGTGCATGCCTCTGGCCTATTGCTTAGTGGCATGAATTAATTTTAGAATTTATAGTTTGTTTTGCTTTATAGTTGCAAGCAAATCAAAGTATAGTGCATCTTTTACATCATAAGTCAAAAACCAAGATAAGTAGCGACACAATGTAAAGTGCATAACATTGTTGAGTGACGTGCACCCTAGTATGCCAATTTGCATGCCATTGGTTCATTGGTAAGAGGCTCAAAATAATTTTTCAATTCATAGTTTATTTTGCTTTTTAGCAAATCAAAATATAGCACAACTTTAACATCATAAATCAGGAACCATGAAAGATAGATAAAATGTATAGTGTACAATGGTGCTCAGATCAAGTTGCCCTGATGAGTGTGCACATTTTCATGTCTCTGACATATTGCTTAGTGGATCTAATTTTTTTTTTAATTATTCGTTTTTGCTTTTTAGCTGCGAGCACATCAAAGTACAGCGTACCTTTTACATCATGCCAGGCAAAGTAATAGATAGAGACACATTGTAAAGTACACAATATTGCTGAGATCATGCTGCCCACATGTGCCAATTACTGTGCATCTGACTTATTGATAAGTGGCTGAAATTAATTTTTGAATTTATAGTTCATTTTGCTTCATAACTGTTAGCAAATCAAAGTAAAGTGCACTCTTTACACCATAAATCAAAGACACATTTTAAAGTGCACAATATTGCTGAGATGAAGCTGCCCTAATGTTTCATTCTACATGCATCTGGTTTATTGTTAAGTGGCCCAAATACATTTTTTAACATTTGGGACCTGATTACGATGTCGGTCAGAGGCAACTTCGGTCAGCGGTTCTGTATACCTGATTATAATGCGACCTTGTGCGGTCGCATCAACAGAGGAAACTTCGGTGAGGGAACCGACCGACCATTGGTCAGCGCTTCTGTATACCTGATTATAATGCGACCTTGTGCGGTCGCATTTCTCTATGGGAGCTTGTGCGACAGGTGGAAACCGCCTGCAGCTCACCCTTCCATTGAGAAATGGGAGTTTGTGAAAATCCCTGCACCATGTGGCAGGCACCTCACTGTGCCTGCCACAAAGTGCAGGGATTTTCAGGGGGTACCATAGGTGCCCTCCCTTGCCCAGATGCAGAGGGCCGGGGGAAAAGGGCCCTGGTAGGGTCCCCCAATGTCACTTCCGACAGCTTTTCCATGTCGGAAAGGCTGACATGGAAAGGTCAAAACCGACATCATAATCCCGATGGCAGAAACCCCATCCTTAAGGGATTATGAGGAGCTTCCAAATGAGCCCCTTCGGAAGGCGTCGGTCAGTCCCTCAGACTGCTGCCTCCGACTGCATGCATCCTAATGCGTCGGTCGACTGCAACAGTAGATGCGGTTCTGACTGCAACTGACAAGCTGTCAGTTGTGGTTCGAACCACATCGTTATGAGGCCCATAGTTTATTTTGCTTTTTAGCTGCTAGCAAACAAAGTAGATCACATGTTTTACACTTTAAATCAGAAACCATGATAGATAGATACAGGATTTAAAGTGCAGAATGTTTCTGCAATTAAGCCACCCTATTGTGAATAGGTTCATGCCTCTGGCTTATTGCTAAGTGGCATGAATTAATATTTGAATGTTCGAGGCGTATGAGCTGTAGATCATATGCATTAGCATAGATCGCCATCTGGTGTTGGGTTTGGATGTTTGCACTCTATTTTTCTTTGAAGAAGTATTTGTAGTCAGGAGGTAGATGACTCCTCCATTGTCCAAAGGTAATGCGCTATGGATGAACTGGTCAGGGACATTTGGTTACGCTTTTCCGCCTCTCCTGTTCATTCCATTGGTGGTTCGGAACCTCCAACAGCATTCCCTCACAATGATCCTGGTTGCTCCCACATGGGCTCGACAACCTTGGTTCACAACCCTGTTGGAACTATCTGTAGTTCCTCATCAAAAACTACACCTCGCACCCAAGTTTCTCACTCAGAACCATGGAGAGATAAAACATCCAGATGCCACTCGACTCAACCTTGTGATCTGGCACCTGAAATCATAGAGTTGGGCTACCTTAATCTCCTGCCAGACTGCATGAACATCATTAATGAAGCTAGACGTCATACCACAAGAGCATGCTACGCAGCAAAGTGGAAACAATTTGTAATTTACTGTACAAACAACCACATCAATCCATTAGATGCTTCCATTCAAAACATAATTTGCTATCTCTTACACCTACAACGCTGTAACTTAACATATACATCTATACAATTGCATCTCGCTGCAATACCCACTTATCTACAAAACAGACAACACTTGTCTTTGTTTAGAGTGCCCGCAATCAAAGCATTTATGGAAGGACTCAAGAGAATCATTCCCCCTTAGAGTTCCACACTCTCCAGTTTGGAACCTTAATATTGCCCTTACAAGACTTATGGGCCCACCGTTTGAGCCTCTGCACAAATGTGAACTACAGTTCCTCACTGGGAAGGCAGCCTTACTTATAGCCATCACATCTCTTCGTAGAGTTGGTGAGCTCCAGGCATTTTTACAAATTCATCACAACAGTGGTTCTTAGGACCAATCCAACATTTTTACCTAAAGTTGTCTCTGCCTTTCACATCAATCAGTCTGTTGAACTACCAGTGTTTTTCCCTCAACCAGTCTCAGTGGCAGAACGTGCTCTTCACACACACTAGGGTGCTCATTAGTATGGCGGGCGGACATAGGCCTCGGAAATGGGACCACCCGCTATGTATGCAGCGGTCCCGCATTAGGCATTAGGATGCCCCTGCCATACTGGCGGGCGCATCCCGCATTCCTGACATTGCGGTGGGTGGTGCTTTCAGCAGCACCCTTCGCAATGTCAGAAATGCATGTTGTGCATTTGCATGCACAAGGTGGCAGGCACCGCGCGGTGCCTGCACCTTGTCACTGACCATGTCATGAGTGATCTAATATGTGACATCAGCAGTGCACTGTCGGGGCGCGAGTTATAGTTAGCTGAACTAACTATAACAGGGGAATTTCTAGGATTTTGTACGAGGGAAATGTCCAGCTAACTATAACACCCCTGAAACCTATGTTTTTTTCAGTGAATTTCTAAGGTTTTTTAAATGCCAATTCCTAACTATAACACCCCTGAAACCTTTGGTTTTTTCAGTGAATTTCAAAGGTTTTTTAAATGCCATTTCCTAACTATAACATGCATGAAATCTATGGGTTTTTCAGTGAATTTCAAAGGTTTTTTAAATGCTAATTCCTATCTATAACTTATCTCTGAAGATATCATGTTTAATGATTTTGATTGGATTTGTATATTTTTCAAATTCAGTGTGTCAATTTCATTAATTACGTTTTTTTTAAAATACTTTTTTATTACCATTTTTTAAACTTATGTTTTCAATTAATTCTTTTAAAAATTAAAAAATATTATTTGAACTTAATGGGTTTTTCAAACATATTTTTTTAACTATATGTTCAAAACTTTATTTGATATATTTTTTTCTTCACTGTTTTTGGATCCGCGCACCCTACGCGCACCGTTCTCGATCCCTACGCGATAGCTTCCGCGCATGGTATGCGTTGGGTACGTGTTTAGTGCGCGATTGCAATGCGACCGGTACGCGACTCCCAGCCTATACGCAACACGTTTGATGTACATAACGCGACGTTTACACGCTTCCGCGATGCGTCATCTGCGTCTATGACGCGGTAGGTACATGGACCCCGCGAAATATTTAACATTTAAAAAAACATATATATATGTATTTCATGTGAATATTAATTGAAGACAAACGCTAAACTAGTCTTAAAACTAATATATTTTTACATCTAATCCTATAATTTATTTTAATTCTATTTCGCGGATGCGCGCTGGGTGCGTGCTGCGTCAGTGCAGGGTGCGCGGATCCCATGTGACCTGCAAAAAAAGAGATTTGATTGGTTCATTACACTTCCTCTTCTAACTATTGAAAGACCCCACCCATTTCAATCATTCTTCTTTGACCATCTCTTTGGAGAGAAGAAGATTTTTTAGACTAAGTTTACACTTAGCTCTAACTTTTTCCAACCAAAAATGGCTTCAGGGCAGCAGGCATCACCTGCATCACCTCATACTTCTGAGGATGAATTTTTGGCAGAGGCACCACCCAAAGAACGTTTTTCTTCAGTGGTGTGGAAATTTTTTACTTTTCCCGAGGGGCAGAATAAGACCAATGCTACCTTGGTCACGTGCAAGATTTGCAAAAGAGTCCTGTCACGAGGGGATCCTAACAAGAAATACTCGTGCGGCACGGCAAGTATGATGAAGCACATGAGGACCCTTCTGTTAGACCTAGAGTCCTACGGTAGCTTGGCTCAGGTGGAAAGGCCTTGCTCCAGAGTAACATGTCGTGCTTGCGTCACATTCACCTCAGCACTCCAGCGTACCACCACTAAAAACGACGCTACACCAAGAAATTAGAAAAGTTAGTAAAGCTTTATCCTTCCTTATATCTTGTTTTTTTTTTCTAGTTACATACAGTTCAATGATTCACTACTAAAGATGTTGCCCACAGATTGCCGGCATTAAAACATTGCATTCAACGATTTCTCGAATAAACGCATAAGTGAACTTTGCTTTGTCACATCAATTTACATTTACTAGTACCTTACCGGCATATCAATTTACATTCATCAGTACATTACCAGCATGGGCTCCCTGCTCTAGGCTAACTGGCAGAAAATAAGTTTATTCAACCGCTCTGCAGCACCGATATTTCTGGGGAGGAGGTGACAGCTGAGGCATAGAATATCGACAGTTGGTCTCTCAAATAAACATTTAAACATTTCCTTGGGGAAACCCATCCGGGTAATGGTCCTCAGAGGAATAGCCTCTGGGTACCGGGTGGCATGATCCACCAGAACCAGGATAAACCTGTGACCGGCAGAATTTGGTGGATCCAATGTCCCAACAATGTCGATGCCCACCCTTTCAAAGGGGGTGCCAACGACAGGCAGTGGTTCCAGGGGAGCCTTCAGCTTCACCCCTGTTTTCCCACTAGCTTGGCAGGTGACACACGTCCTACAAAAAGTGTCGGACGTAATCCTTATCTGAGGCCAGTAGAAGTGAGGGACAAGCCGAGCAAAGGTCTTGTCCTGTCCCAAGTGTCCTGCCAAGGGTATCTCATGAGCCAATTCCAAAAGGAAGGCTCGGTAACGCTGAGGAACCACCAAGGCCCGGGATGATCCATGCACCGGAGCCTTGGGTTCGCTATAGAGGAGACCATCTTCCCAGTATATATGGAAGTTCCCCGAGACGTTACCCGCTGCCTGGGCTTCGGCCTGCCGCCGTAAGCCCTCAATGGTAGGGCACTCCTTCTGGGCCCGACAAAACTCCTCCCTGGTAGGTCCTCCCTCCACCTGCCATTCTGCAGGGGTAGGTAAGCCATCCAGGGAAGTCACATCCCCCTCTGTGGACTCCGGGACCAGCTCAGTTGCCCCATTCATCTTACGAGGTGCAGATGCCGGGGCAGGCTTCCCCTGTCCCCGTTTACCCTTTTTGGCAGCTGGTTGGGCCTTTGTCCCAGGCTCCAACCTCCCCCTCCGGGCAGTCACGGACCGCGTGTTGGCACAAGTCCACTCAGGCGACCCCAACATCTCCATATGAGCCTTGAACTCGACCACCTTCCAGGCCGTATGTTCAAGGTCATTTCCCAACAGACAGTCGACCGGCATGGCAGGGCTTACCGCAACTCGAAGAGGACCCGCAACCCCTCCCCACTCAAAGGGAATCTGAGTCACCGGATAGTGACCCTCTCGGTTGTCAGCCATCACAACCAGGTGGACTACGTTGGGAACCACCTGCTCTGGGGACACCAGCTGACTCCTTACCATAGTCATGCTGGCTCCTGTGTCCCTCAGAGCCTCCACCCTCTGGGCACTGATGGTGACCCATTGCCTGTACTTGGTAGTATTCGAAGGCACATGGGTCTTAGGAACCATCTCACAGTCTCCCAGGGACACTAATGTTAGCCCTGCCCACTCACCTCCCTTATCTAGGGGCAACTCCTCCCCGAGCACTGCACTCGCCACCCCAGGGGTCTTTTCTCCAGTGGGAGGGTGTGGTCTCTTGGGACACTTGGTATCCCCCTTGTAGTGCCCAATCTCACCACACTCATAGCAATGGACAACCCTAGGCTGCTGACCATGGTCAGGATAAGGGGGTTTGTGGGGGCCAACCTTAGGAGGGAATCCTGATCCCTTTCCCTGCGAACTCTTTTGGGGGCCTTTAGGGAACTCCTTCTTTTTGTCTCCCCCCTCTTTCTTCTGGGGAGTGCCCTGTCCAGTCCTTTGGGAATCCCCCCCAGTTCCTTTTGAAGACACCCGGGTACTGGCCCAGATGTCTGCCTCCTCCGCAAGCTTCCTAGGATTAGTCAGCTTGCTGTCCACCAGGTGTTGACGCAGCTCCGGAAAACTTTTCTCAAGGAGGTGCTCCCTCAAAAACAGGTTATACAACCCCTCGTAGTCTTTCACCTCACTGCCCTGCACCCAGCCCTCTAAAGCCTTTTTGGCGTAGTCCAGGAAGTCCACCCAGTTCTGGGTGGCCAGCTTTTGGCTACCCCGGAATCTCTGCCTGTACTTCTCAGGGGTTAGCTCAAACTTCCTAATCAAGGCGACCCTCATGGTGGGGTAGTTGGTCTGCTCCCGTTGTTCTAGGGCTAAAAGGGCATCCCTCCCCACCGGAGGCATGTACCTGTACAGACCACCCCCCCACTGAGCTTCCGGAATCCCATGGGCTCGCAAGGAGACTTCATAGGCAGCCAACCACTTGGCGATGTTGTCCCCAACACTGTAGCTGGCAACTACGTCCTTTGATAAGTAGGGTCTAGGCTCCCTGGTGATTTCTTTCTTTACGCTGCCACCAACAGGACTACTGGGGGTCCCTAACTGAAGGGCCTTGAGATCCAATTCTTTCAAATGGAGCTCATGAAGGAACCTCCGCTCTTCCCTCTCCTTCTCCAAGCGGGCTAATTCCATCCTGAATTGCCTCTCCTACCTCCTGTCGGCTAAGTCAGCCGAAGACAGGCTTCCCGCTGAAGCGCTACTACTGGCCCTTGAAGGCGCCCTGGGTCCTGCAACTATATTGCTGCTCTCAGGGGGGAAAAGTGATTCTGCCCCTTCCGTGGTGTCCGGTTCCGGTCCCTCCTCCTCCCGTTCCCCACTAGGGTGGGCCATCACCCAGGCTCTCAAGCTAGTCTGGAGCTCCACTCTCTTTGCTCCCCACTTGAAAAATACCCCCTCTCCTGGCAGAATTCCTTTAGCTGGGTTACAGTGTACTCTTCTAGACTACCCAGCTCAAACTCCATCCTGCCAGGTGGGGCCCTAAATAATGCGGAGAAGAACTCACAAGGTAAGAAGGACCTTCTTTAAAAAGAAAACCACACCACAGGACAGGGATAATTTTGGAAAATCCCCCCAAAAAAAAAAAAAAAATTAAATCAGGGAGACAACCTGGAAAAAACTCCAATAAAGAAAAAGACCAAAAATCAGGTGTAGGGTGCGTGGCGCACACTGAATTGCTGATGAGTGGACGCAAGTACAAGCTCAGAATCCCACCGCTGAACACCAACTTGTTAGACCTAGAGTCCTACGGTAGCTTGGCTCAGGTGGAAAGGCCTTGCTCCAGAGTAACATGTCGTGCTTGCGTCACATTCACCTCAGCACTCCAGCGTACCACCACTAAAAACAACGCTACACCAAGAAATTAGAAAAGTTAGAAAAGCTTTATCTTTCCTTATATCTTTTTTTTTTTTTCTAGTTACATACAGTTCAATGATTCACTACTATAGATGTTGCCCACAGATTGCCGGCATTAAAACATTGCATTCAATGATTTCTCGAATAAACGCATAAGTGAACTTTGCTTTGTCACATCAATTTACATTTACTAGTACCTTACCGGCATATCAATTTACATTCATTAGTACATTACCAGCCTATCAATTTACATTCATTAGTACATTACCAGAATGGGCTCCCTGCTCTAGGCTAACTGGCAGAAAATAAGTTTAGTCAACCGCTCTGCAGCACCGATATTTCTGGGGAGGAGGTGACAGCTGAGGCATAGAATATCGACAGTTGGTCTCTCAAATAAACATTTAAGCATCGGCTTTACGTTATTTTCACTTAAATAGAGCAGAATAGTACCCTCAATTCAATCAGGTATTGCCTTCACAAATTAACCTCCTTACTTGTTGCAGTTCTGGGTTTTCCTTTTCGACTTAGATGACTGGTGATTTCCTTGTTTTCTTTTTCTGGAGCCTGTAATCCTGCCAACCTCCTCCCACTACTGACAGCAGCAGTCTCTTAAAGCTCAGTTCCCTCAGTTACGGTGCTCTCATTTGCAGGGGAACCTCACAACCCTCAGTTCCTGGTCCCCCCGTCCCCGATCAACCTTTCACGATTTGGGCCCAGACTGAATGGAGTTTTATCCCCACAATGTGCCATTAACCGCCGTGTCACTCTCCACCAACACACCTTCTTCCCCCCTCGCTTACTTGGTTCCTACGGCGATCGTTGGGTGTGTGTAGCAGAGCCTTTCCTCTACTGGCTCCCTCACAGTGCCGGTGTCCAAGTGTAGTGAGAACCGGCCCACAGGGAGTTCCACCTCACAGGGGCGTGCGTCAGCCTCAGCCTCCGCAGCTGACTCTGCGCCTTAGCCCACTCACGCTCCTCACAAGGCCCAGCTCCTCCCGTGTTCTCTTGGCAGCCCTCCTAGAAACTGAAGGCTTTGGAGTCGGCCCTCCATGTCAGCTCCTCCCTGGGGGTTGGACCGGCCTTCCTCGATCAGTGTGCTGTAGTACTGCCGAAGCACAGGGATGCAACATATGTCCATAAATATGTTGCAAATCTATGCTTCTCTCTGCACGGCTGCTTAAACTGCAGCCATGTGGTGACACAGGCACCCTTGCACCATAGTGCAAGGATATCTGTGTCATGTGCTGTTTCTTTTTGTGCAGGAAGACACACCTTCCTGCACAAAAACAATCAGAAAACGCATTTTTCTCCTTCAATGTATGATGAACATTTTAGCATGCATTGAAGATATAAAAATGTGGAGAAATTAAAACAATCTCTTTCTTATGCTTTCCTACACCAATTTTAGAATGGTGCACCATTCACACACATATCGAGATTTATGATTTCTGATAAATCTAGACATATGTCTTGTTCTATGAGTATTCAGTGCAATCATGCACAACAACACTTATAGAACACCCTTTCAACGCAAAGTGGTGTGTATGATGGGGTTGTATTTACATGGAGTATAAAAAGTGCACAGAGTGCCTTTTCCTCTCTTTGTAAATATGAAAGTGTCTTGCGCAATAACTATGTTACAAAAAGTGACATATTTCCGGTTTCAAAATTCCTTGCGAATGATAGAAGGTAAGCACAGAGTTTTGTCTCCAAAGATGTTCAAAGAAGAATGATTGAAATGATTGCGGTCCTTCAATAGGTACAATTGGAAATATTATGAACTCCTCAAATCTCTTTTTTTGCAGGTCACATGATATCTGATTATGGTCAGATTTGAAAACTACATACGTATAAACACTAACAGAGTGTTTTTAGAAACATGTTTCAACTTTGTAGCTTCTTGCAGACCTCGTCATTCTGCATATTGAGACTTACTTAAACTTACCTTCACAATAATAGGAATAAAAAATGGTATACATTTTTTTCATATATTCATTGCAATCTAAATTCATATAAATTGCTTGTTTTAAAAATGTGGATCTGTGAAAGAAAAGAAAAAAAAGATTATAACATGTAATAATAATTTTTTTATAACACCGCATAATTTCCACAAAGTAATTTGTTTGCCTTTTTCGCTGTTCTCAGAATACACTGAATTTCACTAAAAATAGTGATTTCAATCGTACTCATCACTTAACAGCGGGAAAAAGAAAAACAATCAGAGATTGTTAAAAAAAACAACAACATACTATTCTCAGTAAAATACAAGAAAATACAAATCACACATATATGAAATGCTTACAGATTACAAAATGTTATAACTTTAAATTATAAAAACTGTAAATGTTGCCGCATTAAAATAATCACCGAATAAATGACCACCAAAAAGTCCATAATTAAAAAATATACCTTTCCTTGAGGCCAAATGGTATTTTTACACTTCTTCTTTCGGTAAATTGTCCAATGGTAGTCCTATTAAATTATAATAATAAATTCCTCAGAGAGTGAATTATCTTCCTAAAACTTTGGCTTTAAAAATATTAGGTAGGAATTTGGTAATTCACTAGGCAAACGTTGTTTGAAAACCAACTGGGCATCATTACAAAGTGTCCACCCTTTGTCACATTTTAGATAGGCAGTGTAATGTCCAGATGTCGTGGAAGGACCATCATGGAAAATTATTGCAATTGCTACAAAAGTCCTTCCTGATATTGATAGTTGTGCTGCTACAAATTGTTTTATTAAAGTATCCAATTTTCTTCTGTCAGCTGTACAACGTTGCATCATTAAAATTATGTATTTTCCATATTTTGTTAAGAATAATGTGCATAGCATTTCTGATTTACATTGGCTACACTCCATGTTTTGAATTGCACCTTTCACTAATTTATTGAAAGACACTGATTTACAGTCTGATAATGTTAAATACAGAAATCTCTCAGTCTACATTCGTGTTACATGTATACATGCAATTTTCACAATAATGTTCCCATTTGTAAGAAAGGGCAAAAATATTTTCTATTTCTACACCTTCATTTTCAAAAATGGTAAGCATATACATTAAAAATTCCTGAGCATCGTGTTGGATATTTTGTGTAAATTGTGTAGAACCAGAACACACATGCAAAAGACTACGGACATCTGAAACAGATTGTATTTTACTTCTATCTGTTGTCAATTTTTCATAAACAGAATGCAACAGAGAACAAAATCTTTTTTGCCGATTCTCCATAATTTGTTCTTGCAAACCTTCAAGATAAAAAACAACATTGACCACTGCATTAGCATAGCAGTTGACACCAGAACTATTTTCAAACTGATAACCAACAATCTCTCCAACAGTGTCCAATTTCTTTTTACCTGCAATCACAACATTATCTTGTTCTTTTCTTTTCTTGACACCTTCAGAACAGATATTCTCTAACCTTCTTTTTCGACCAACCACACGCTTTTCAAATACAGGATATTGACCTAAATTTGGAGCATACACCCTTCTTAACCTATTATACTCTTTTACACAGTTTGCATCTGCAGTAACCTTTGTCTCATCAAAATCAATCAAAAACAAACCAGATAATGTTCTGACTCACGACAAAGCAACATATGTCATACCCTCTTTAAATACAGTAGATCCAGTGTTCACCAATGCACTGTCTACACTTAATCCTTGAGATTTATGAATAGTCACTGCATATGCCAGAGAAAATGGAAATTGTTTCCTACGGACATATAAATCTTTAACAAGCAAAAAACGAACTGAACAACTACCAATTTCTTTAACTTCTTCAATCTGATCAAATTTAATTTTTAAAAATTCAATTCCTTCTTTTTTCTGATAATTCACAAAATCCACCACTTTGCCCATTGCACCATTAACTAAACCTTTCTCTACATCCAAATTACGCCTTAAAATTACCCGACAGTTTACACCCGCATATAGTGTCTTTTCTAAACCAGCAGTTTTAGATATTTTGTTTTCTAAACAATCCAGTTTTGATCTCAACTTACCCGTCAAAATAATAGTGATTCCTTCATGCAGTATTTTATCAAAGGCTTCCATTTTTCCAATTTCTTCATTTTCCAGTTTTAATAATTCTTCGTTGAATATTGAACACTCATGCAGTGTTGGCATTAAGCAAATCACTGACTTATTTTTAGCAATTTCCACATACACTTTTGCAGGAACTGCATTTTCATCTGGAAAGACATTGCAAAGTAATCGACTCTCCAAAGCTTCTTTCCCTTTTTTTGAAAGAATTCCAAATCTTATATCTTGAAGAATACTTCCATATTCAGCATCATTTGCCTGTCGCATATTTGTTGTCAGTACTTTGTATTCAAAATTACTCCAAATGTTCACATTACCAACACTGCCAAGAGACTTTCTGGTATCTTCATGAGCAAGTGTTTTAAATACCGGTTGTCCTTTTACCGGAGTCAGTTGCAGTAGATCTCCAAAAACTATGACGTGTTTTCCTCCAAATAACACGTCATACTCGGTTTTAAGAATTTGCTGCATTCTTAAATGCACAAAGGCAAGCATCAAGTTTGAAACCATGCTCACCTCATCAATAATGAGAAGTTTCATTTTCTTCAGGACTCTTGAAACTTCACAACAAGCTTCTCCAGATAGCTTGTGGTATTCCAATTTGTTCTCATGCTCTACTGGTAGCATTAGTAAACAATGTAAAGTAATTCCTTTAATGTTATCTGCTGCCAACCCAGTTGGAGCAGTGACAACACAAGACAAATGCGACTCAGTTGTTTTTTGCAGATAACTTGTAATTACTTTAATTAAGAAACTTTTTCCTGTTCCAGCTTGACCATTCACATACATTCGGATAGGTTGAAATGATGTACATGAGCACCCTCTCTTTTCATGAAGTAATCCATGGTCAATCTGCTCTTTTACTTGCTGATATATTTGTTTCTGTTCAACATTTAGTTGCTCTTCCAAGTTTCCTAACTGTATTGCATCTTCTTGTGCTTGATACATTGCTGTTTCCACCTCATTCATTGCAATCGCTGCTTCATTTTCAACAATTGGTTGTCCTAGTGGATCTTGACTCAGTGCAGCAGAACTTTGACTGTCTTGAGAACTGTCTCTAGTAATCTCAGCTGCAATTATAGCTTCTTGATCAATTTCATAATTCAACATTTTGACATAATTTGCGAAAGCACTATATTGTATGCTATCTTTAGAAGCCTTAAATGAATCTTCATAGCTGGGAAAATCTCCAAGTAATTCCAGTTCTGAACGCCATGGTTTGAACATTTGCAAAAGGGCTAAATAGTAAAATTCCCTTTTGTCAGCAGTGTCGCAACTCAGTTTTCTGTGATTAATTAAATTTCCTTTCCTTTGTTTCACCAGACATCCTTCAGAACCAAGGGGACCACATTCATTGGGGGAACACGCTTGGTAGGTGGAGCAGTGTGCGACCAATTAGACTTAACTTTATATTCAGGCTCCCTTGAGCCGGTGGAGTCGACGGGCTCTTGGTTACGCACCTGCACGCTACGAGAGGTATTTACCTGATAACGATTTTAGCAGCTTACACAGCAACCCCACACACTTTTTCCTACTCCCTGCTGACGAGAGGCAACTACCTCGAAACACGTGTCCAGGGATGGCACACGCTACTCATACTTGCATTCATGACTCGGGCATAGGCGTACCCGCCGACGCTGACCTCAGGGACCACATTCATTGGGGGAACACGCTTGGTGGGTGGAGCAGTGTGCGACCAATTAGACTTATCCTTCAGAACCAATCACTGCATATTTTCTATCGTTGATGTTCTCTGTAGTACTCCGTTTAAAAGTGTAGTTTTTCAGCACTTCACAGAGACACATGTTCTCAAGATGAGGACTTCTATTTGAATAGTATGTGTCCAACATATTGGTTTTCAAAATATCTGTACTTTCAGGATCATTTTCTGCTAAATATTCAATTTCTTGAACAGATCTCAGTACCCAATTTCGCATTCCTGCAAGACCTAGCCTCATCCAAATGATTCTTCTACTTTTGGAATATAGACTTGCAGATGATAACCTATCTGAACATTCATATGCTCCAATTTCACGATGCGATAACATCTTCAAACTGAAACTGTATAATTTCTTACTTAGAGTCTTCTCGTGAGAAATCTCTTCCCACATTTCTTTCAATTCAGTCATTTCTGATTTAGTAATGTAAGACGTTACATATCGAGCAACAGCAATGGAATTGTCCGCAACATACTGAATATCCATGTTAGCGTTCCACATGGATAAAATAACTGGATTGTAGTCATTTATGTATTTTGATTCTTCGCTTCTTCTTAAGTTGTAGGTGTTTTTCTGAGACTTTCTTGTGATGGTATGTCGTACAGCTGACATAAAACTGTTCACTCTTCCTTCGGATAATACAGGACGTGGAAATTCAAAACGACATTTGGTATAGAACTTATCCTTTGACTTGTACTTTCGTCGACAGTATTTTCCACACCTGTGACTTGTTGTTTTAAGGTTTTGTCTTCTCTGCTATTGGGAAGAGCACATGTAGCATAATCTTCAATGAAAGACAAAACAGTTTCATCTGAATCTGTTCCAAATTTGGGGGCGTCCTTGACCCATAACAACATATGTATGTGAGGAGCACCTCTTGCTTGATACTCCTTTCTCCAAAAGAAATCCACAAGTTCTCCAAGAGGAGGATTCTTTTTATTGCAGATGAAAGACATCATAGCTTCAAATCTATGATTGAAATATCTGCATACATTGACAGGATCCAAAGAGCACAATTCTCCAGGTGTCTTGTATTCAATATTTTTTATATTGGAATTTGCCTCTCGAAGAAATTCAAGTAAATCATCCCAAGCATACTCAGCACAGCTTAGTGTAATGAACCATGTAGGATTTCCCAAGTTCCGTAGCATACATTTCAGTTCTCCATGTCGACAGTACCAATATTCATTAGTCCCACGCTGACATGTCATCAGATTAATCAACTGAGATTCTAAATGATCATCTCTCTGATGCACTTTATCCATAAAATCCTTTACAGTTACATTTTGAAGATGCATTCCAGTTTTTAAAATGTGATTTACTGCATCTGAAAGTCCAGACAAGTCACTTTCAAACAGAAGATGAAACATATAAGGGATACATTGACAAAATCTTGGATCTTCTGCATATAATCTTGTTGTCCGATATTCAGATGCAGGAATCTGCACAGGACGTTCATCATATCGTCCACCTTTTTTTGTTGGAAACAACTGCGGGAAACAATGAGCTTCCAAGCTCTCTTCCCATACACTCATGGGACTTCCTATTGCTTTTTTCATTTGAAACAACTCAATCGTATTCCCCATCACCTCTTTGGAATGAAGTGGATGTACATTGTAATGTTCATAGATCTCTTCACATCTGGACATGTCCACTTTTTCAATTTGTCCACTTAATGTTTCAGTATCTTCTGCTAAATCTATTTCTTCTTCTCCAACAAACATATTTCTATAGTACTCATTATTTTTTAACAGATACAATGATGCCTTTTGCACTTTTCTAACATCCACTAACTCTTGCCAGATGTTCTTATTCTTAGTAGGAACACCATTAACTAGAAGGACTAGTGGCTCATTTTCTGCATCATCTACACCAATAGTTTCAAAATGTTTCCTTAAATCTAATGGTAAATATACAACTCTTCCTTTCAATCCTCTTTGCAACTCTGATGGAGGTAATTGACTTGTTTTGGGCTCCATACGAACAATAGCGGGTGAACACATTGTATGAGAATAGACTCAAACGTATTTAAATCTATCAGCTCTGGAGGAATAGCAACCAACACTAGATTATTATGAACAGCTCTAGCAGGCATTTTATTCTCATCTAATTTGTTATACCAATATTTGCAAATACGCTGCTCACATCCCAAATCAAAACAATCCTCTACCAACAAATAAGTTGCAAATTCCATCCACTTATCATTATCTTCTATTTCACTTTTAAAATGCAGATTGACACCCCTAGTCTGATTTTTATAGTGACTTCGCCGACAACAAATACAAGAAACATTTGGTCTTTCACCTGAAATTACCTTAAACTTTGTGATTTCATCCTCAAATGTTTCTGTAATTACGGGTGCTACATTGTCTTCAACATTTTGTTCTACTAATGTGTCAGTTTCTTCACTCTCTTGCTGAGGCCCAAAGTAACAAAACTCAATATCCTCACAGACCTGCTTCACATCTGATACTGACCCACGCAAAAGAGCACTGTTCAACTCACTTAACTTTAGTGCTGGACTTTTTGCATAATACAACCTTCTCACTAACTTCCGCATTTGAGTATGATGTACTGCCAGCATTCTGAAATGGTGAAAAACACTTTCACAAACTTTCTTAGAAAGACAAGCCAGAGAATGACCTTGCAAACCAGTATGTTTTCTCACTCTGCAAGGGTCTAGTCCTCGCAACAGTTTAATCTTTTGTTTTACACCTTTTTTAGTATAGGCTCGTAAAAAACTACATAATTTTTCAATAGATTCCTGTCGTACACTGCAAACACTACTGCAATCCCAAGTGTACACAGGGTTTTTAGCACGTCTCCCTAAAACTTTATCAGCTATCACTTCTGCATTTCTTTCAACCATTTTCTCTTTCTCCATTGGACAACCGTCACTAACCTCATAACCTCTACCACTGGTGTCAACTGCATACAATAATTTTTCGCTCAGTGAATAACTCTCTTCATTAAAAAAAGGCTCTGAACTAGGACTGTGTTTCCATTCTCCCCAAAAAAATCACAATTTTTTTTTTATTAATAACTCTTTTCCTCCTACTTTTGGCCTTCATTACATATATTGGTTTATCTAGTGATTGAATTCTGTTTAACACTAAAATAAACAGTTTCTTTTTTACTTCAAAAGCCTTTTCCACAATGCTTTCAATATGCTTCTTCTTTTTATAAAATAAAGCTCTCTTTTTATATTTCTTCACATCTTTCAGCAAATTATGCACTACTCTCTTGTAGAATATTTTTTTGCGTAATTCCTTATACTGATTTTGCCTTCTTTTACCATACTTTATCTCCTTTGACTGAACATTTGCTTTTTTACTTTTCCTCTTATTTTCAATTTTTTTCTTACTTGAAAAATTCTCAGAAGTTCCAGCATTATCTACATTCTGTTTGCTCCTTCAAACATTTTTAATAAATTGCTTTGTGATCTTACTAGAAGATTTTTTCCTTTTAGCCACATTATCTTGTTCATTCAATACTTGTGGTTGATGTTTCTTCAAATAATCCTCCTGTCTCTGTTCTTTTCTTTTTCTTTTTTTTCTGGCATAATTTCTCTATTTGGGGAGCAGCTAACATGCTGCTCCCCATATGGAAAAGCAATCTGGTAATTCCGTTCAGCAGTTCGGGCTGCGGCTAAAGGTCCTATGGAAAAATGCATGGGGAAAACATGTTTTGAGACCCCCCTTTTTTCTCGGAACCCGCTTGATGAATCACCTTGAAACTTTCAGGTTAGGAGCGGACCGGAGCTGGCCAAAAGTTTGGAAAATTTTGCGAAGATTCGTCAAGTAGGTTATATATCTATATTCACTGAAAAAACCATAGGTTTCAGGGGCGTTATAGTTAACTGGACTTTTCACTCATACAAAACCATTGAAATTCCCCCGTTATAGTTAGTTCAGCTAACTATAACTCGCGCGCCCGCAATGCACTGCTGATGACGTCACATATTACATCACTCATGACATGGTCAGTGACATCACTCATCTCATCACTGATGACATCTCAAATGACATCACTGATGACATCACTGATGACATCATCCAGTGAATGTGTGTTTTTCTGAAAATTACATATGTTTTATATATGTATATCTCAAGGTCGATGGAAGAATAAATGGGTATATAAGTGTCTAAATGGATGATTTGTTTTTGAAAAATTGATTTCATAACTGACTGATTAAGTGTATCTTAGTGAATACATAGCTTAGTGAGTGATGTTTAAATATGTAAATATCTGTATCAGTCTCTCACTTGGTGTATAAGTGGCTGCATGGGTTGGTAAGTAGCTACATGAGTGTCTATATAGATTAATAGTTGGTTTTTTGAGTATCAGTATGAGTGTCTGAGTGTCTGTATGGTTCAGTGGGGGTATTACGTAGTGCATAGGTGCATGAATGAGTGACTCACTGTTTGTATGTGTTGAAGACAGGATGTGTGCAGGACTGTATGGGTGGATGAGTGTGTGCATGGGTGTGTTAGTGAGTGAATGACTGTCTCAATAGGGTCTTTATGAGTAACTACATATGTTTTAAACTAGTATATGTGACTATTGGTGTATATAAGTGAGTATATGTGAGAGTGAGAGATTGGAAGAGTCCCTGTATGAATAAGTATGTGTTTCTATAAGTGATTGCTTAAAAGACTAAGTATGTGTAAGTTTCTGTAGAAGTAAGTGTGGTGGTGTGTGCATTACTGTATATGCAAGTAAATGGATGTTTGATTCTTTATTAGCATGAGTGACTATGTGTGTGAGTAACTCTATGGATGAGTGGTGTTGTGTAACAGGATGTATAGGTGTATGAGTACATATGATGATTGAGTACATGTATGAGTGACTTTATAGGACTGTTGGTGAATGAGTGGATGTGTATGTGGATCTTAGAATTACTGAATAGGTTGTTGTAACTGGTATTGGTATGTCCATTGTTTTGAAAATGTTAGTTTCTATTTTTGAATGTGTGTATCAAAGGTTATATTAGGGGGAGAGAAGGTCTGCCACTCTATCACAAGGATGATGTCATCAGTGATGTCATCAGTGATGTCATTTAAGATGTCATCAGTGATATCATCAGTGAGGTCACTGCCCATGTCCTGAGTGATGTAATATGTGACGTCATCAGCAGTGCATTGCGGGCGCGCGAGTTATAGTTAGCTGAACTAACTATAACGGGGGAATTTCAATGGTTTTGTACGAGTGAAAAGTCCAGCTAACTATAACGCCCCTGAAACCTATGGTTTTTTCAGTGAATTTCTAAGGTTTTTTAAATGCTAATTCCTAACTATAACGTGCCTGAAACCGATGGTTTTTTCAGTGAATTTCAAATGTTTTTTAAATGCTAATTTCTAACTATGCCTGCAGAGATAGGACATGTGAAGAAAGAAGAAAAAACGCACAGAAAGAAAAAAAAGAAATGCAGAAAGAAGCAACAGAAGTCCTCAAAGACGAAGAAAAGTGCAGGAAAAAGTATAACGTGCAGAAAGAACAAACAGAAGAGCAGAAAGAAGCCTTGTTGCAAAATCATCCTGTACCCTCAACTTTTTTAGACAGATACTGGTGGTAACTGAGTCTGACTAACCAGTCCTAGAGCCAGTGCTATGTTAAAAGACACTCAGAATACAGTGAAAACACCTACATACGCTAGGGAACACTATGCGTTGGGGTCCCCCTGTGATTAGCATGACCTCCTCTTTAAGCCCCTAGTTTATAATAGGGCAGAGGATTAAAACTACCTCTTAAAACGCGCCACAGTGAGTGTTTGCACACATTACCTCAGGCCCTGTCCCTCCCTTCCCCACTGTGTAAACACGCCCAGTGGCCGTTTTAAGTTGGGAGATTAAGTCCCCTTGAATCCTGAGGGTCCCTAGGGTCCAACTAGACCACTAGGTTCCTCCAGTAAGCGCCACAGAGCTGCGTTGCAGAGAGATGTAAAAAGGGGCACGGCCAAACCACATCTCTGCAGCGCAGCGGCGCATACTGGAAGCACCTGGTGGGCTAGTTGGCCCCCAGGGTCCCTCAGGATTGAAGGGGAATTATTTCCCCAACTTAAAATGCGCCACAGGGCGTGTTTGCACACGTTAACTTAGGCCCCGTCTGCTCCCTTCACCACTGTGTAAACATGGCCTGTGGCCGTTTTTAGTTGGGAGATTATTAAGTTCATTTGAATCCTGAGGGTCCCTAGGTTCCAACTAGCACACTAGGTACCTCCAGTAAGCGCCACAGAGCTGCGTTGCAGAGAGGTGTAAAAAGTGGCACGGCCTGGACCACCTCTCTGCAACGCAGCTCAGTGGCGTTTACTGGAAGCACCTGGTGGGCTAGTTAGCCCCCAGGGGCCCTCAGGATTGATGGGGAATTATTTCCCCAACTTAAAATGCGCCATAGGGCGTGTTTGCACACGTCACCTCAGGCCCCGTCCCCTCCCTTCCTCACTGTGTGAACATGCCCTGTGGCCATTTTAAGTTGGGAGATTAAGTCCCCTTGAATCCTGATGGTCCCTAGGGGCAAAATAGCCCACTAGGTACGTCCAGTAAGCGCCATTGCAGAGAGGTGTAAAAAGGGGAACGGCCTGCACCACCTCTCTGCAACGCAGAGCAGTGGCACTTACTGGAAGCACCTGGTGGGCTAGTTGGCCCCCAGGGTCCCTCAGGATTGAAAGGGAATTATTTCCCCAACTTAAAACGCGCCAAAGGGCGTGTTTGCACACGTCACCTCAGGCCCCGTCCCCTCCCTTCACCACTGTGTAAACGCGCCCTGTGGCCGTTCTGAGTTGAGAGATTAAGTCCCCTTGAATCCTAAGGGTCCCTAGGGTCAAACTAGCCCACTAGGTACCTCCAGTAAGCGCCACAGAGCTGCGTTGCATAGAGGTGTAAAAAGGGGCGTGGCCTCAGAACACCTATCTGCAACGCAGCTCCATGGCGCATACTGGAAATACCTGTTGGGCTAGTTGGCCCTCAGCGACCCTCAGTATTGAAGGGGAATTAATTCCCCAACTTACAACTGGCCAGCTGGCGCGTTTGCAGAGTGCTGCAAGGAGGGGGCGATGCCTGTCTTTTATTTATTTTATTTTTTTAAGAAGGAGGGCTGTGTGGCCCCCCTTCTTTTTCTAATTTATTGGCCCTGGGGACCCCATCCCCCAGGGCCTGCACCCTAATTTCTTTTGTTGAAAAAAAATTTGGAAGGGGGCCACGTGGCCCCCCTCCCAAGACCTTAATCGGCCCTGGGGACCCCAACCCCCGGGTCACGGCCTTTTTAAAAAACAATTCTGTAGGAGGGGAGCTGCGTTGCCCTTCGTTGCCACTTATGACACCGGGGACCCCATCCCCCGGGGCCGGCCTTTGTTTTTTATTATTTTGTTTTTAAATATATTTATAGAAACACCTAGGACATGCTGGACAAACCGTATGTACCTATCACCATGACGATTTGCGTGATATTCATTAAAAGGCGACTATGCATACAATAAAATCCACGTGGAATGTATTTACACCGCTAGTGAAGCTCTGACGTGTCTGACGCCCTACCGTGCCTAATCCCGGCGCCCCCGCCGGTGGGTACTCTCCAAGTAGACACCCTTGTCATTTATTTATACAAACATGGGGAGCTATTGACGGGCACATTTAATACACACGCACACCAAGCCAATCAAAGGGGATTCGACAAAAATTCGACCAAACTATGCAAGAAACCCCGCCCACGGTTAATAAAACACACATCCACCGACAGATGTGTAATACTTTTTATTTTACTCTCTGGAAAGGAGACGAACCTCACTTGAGAGTCACAGCGTGCTCCTGGTTGAGCCCAATGCTGTGTTACACCCACCAGTGCCCGCCGAGTGCCACACACCTCTGTGTTGTATTCCACCAGCTAGTGCGTATGCTATGACACTCTCTCGCCCATGTGCACTGTAACACCACCCCGTGAATATGTCATGCCACACTTGCCTTAGCACGGGTTATATTGCCCCATCAAACGTGCGTTCCTCAATGCCTATGTTATAACGCACAGCGCTATGCCATAAATATTACAATCTGGGATACATATCTCTGTCACAGTGCATATGCAACGTTACACTCCCCAGCACATATTTTATATTACAACTTTAGAGACTAGTTAGGTTACACAACACTGCCCTGTGCATATTACACTCCAAGGCGCATATCGCAAAGCACACGCTAGTGCCTATGCTATATCGCGCTCTCCAATGAATCTGTCATTGCGCACAATGTATTGCATATAATATTTCACGCCCCGGTTCATCTTATATCACAGTTTTTGGTGCATAGTTTATACCATATACTACATATAGTTTTCATTTTCAATCGTGCTCTCAGGACTATGTTCTATATAACACTGCGTCCACCTACCCTTTTCACGGGCATTACATTTTGCGATGGGGGTGGAGGGTCAGGGGGTGTTTCTGCCAAGTGAGCCCGAAGTCACAGTCACAAACGTCCTCTTCTTCCTGAATAAAAGTGAGATTATGCTGCATACTTGTTCATATTTTAAGTAGTTCGCACAGACACACATTTTAAAAACAATAATGTTCCTAATACCCACCTTCTCTGAACAGTTAGCTTGCTGCCCCATCCACCTCCTCCCTATCCTCTGTTGTCTGAATCCATGGACTAGCTTCCTCCCGCCTGCCATGCATTGTCTGATGTGCTGCCACTGCCCTCCATTAAGCATGATGTACCAGTCCACTCCTCCTGCCCTCCATTGCCCAATTCTATGGCCCATCATTGACCTCCTGCTTAGCCTCTGTGCTTAGCTTGCTGCCCCTATTCTCCTTCCCCCTGCCCTCCGATGTCTTTGTGCATGCCCCTGCTCCATCCTTTTTGCCCACAATGTTCCATGGACCTGCCACTCCTATCTACTCTGAGTGTTCTGTTGAGCTGCCAGTCCCCTCCCACCTGCCTAGCATTGTCAGGTGACTGTAACCTATCCCTGCCACCTCCACCCTGCCTGTCCACATGCCATGCCCCAATCCCCTTCCTCCTGTCCTCCATGGTCCATTTTACTGCCACACCCTTCTGCCCTCCCTGGTCTGTTGTGCTGCAACTGCTCCTCCTGCCTGCCCCACGCGGTCTGTTGTGAGGCCCCTTCCCCTGAACTCTCTTGTCTGTGCCCAGGTCCTGCCCCTCCCTTCTATCCTCCATGGTCCTTTGTGCATGCCCCTGCACCCTCCTTCTTGCCCATCATAGCCATTGTGCTGCCACTAACCCTCCTGCTTGCCATGCATGGTCTTCTTAGCTGCCATGGCCCCTCCCACCTTCCCTGTGTGGTCAGCTAGCTGCCCCTGACCCCCTCCCACCTTCCCTCCATGGTCTGTGTGTATGCCATCATAGTCTCACTGTTGTTCTCCATGGTGTATCTTGTTTCTAGTGCCCATCCTGCATGACCTCCATGGTCATCTTGCTGCTCCTCCCCTGCCCCCTTGCCCCCAGCCCTCTGTTTCCATGTGCAGACCCCTATTCCCTCCCTCCTGGCTTGTCTGTTCCATTGTAATGCCCCTGATCCATCCCTCCTGCCCTCTATGGTCTGTTATGCTGCAGCTTTCTCTCCTGTCTGTCCATTATGGTCAGCTAGCTACCATTGCCTCTTTCCCCTCTGTTCTCTGTTGTCCATGTGCATGGTCCATTCCCCTCCCTATTGCTTTCTATGGATTGTTGTGCTGCACTCCCGTCCCGCATACCCTGTGTGGTGTATTGTGCTGCTGCAAACTCTGATGCCTGCCCTGTAGGGTCAGTTTGGTGCACCTCTCCATGTCCCTCCTGTCCTTTGTTATCCGAGTCCATGTCCCTACCCCAATTCCTCCTGCCTACCATGATCCAATGTACCATACTTGCGAACATTTTGAACTTGGTAAGAGGGAGATTTTGAAAAAAAAACTGGGGTATTGATTCTCCCCTTTGAGTTACATTGAAAAAGAGGAGATTGTAGACAGGAGACAGATCAAATAAAGCCCATTTGAGCATAAAAACATTGGACGTTTCTTGGCTGAAACGGGTCTGTTGGCATGTATGGTTGTATTACCACTGCCTCTTCCTTCTGCCCACAATGGTCTATTATATTGCCACAGCCTCTCTTGCCAGTCCTGTATTGTTGGTTTGTTGCCCCTGCCCCCCTTTACACTGCCCTCCATAGTCTGTTGTGCTGCCACTTCCCTTCCTGTCTGCCCAGTGTGGTCAAATTGTTGCCTCTGCACTCTCCTAACCGCCTTCAATTTTCAGAGTCCGTGCCCCTGGCCTCTGCCTCTCAAAAGTATCCCAATGAACAACTAGATTGCTAACATTCTATATTTATTACAAAAGTGTGGAACGCCTGACGTCATCTTGATGTAATCAAATCTGTAATACATAGAGCATTTCCTTTAGAAATTACATATATCAGAGGGTCTTATTTGCATCAAAATTATGGTTAGTGCTCTAAAAAACTAAAATGAGGACATATTTTCTGAGTTTTTAAAAAGCGACAAAGAACTTTTAAATTATTTGTAATCTTTATTTTTTTTTATCCAGTTGACCACTTGATTAAATGTTGCACTTAGGGGAGAGGGTGTGGTGTTACTTCCAGAGCTGCAGACTTGGCAACTGGGGAACCAGTTTGGAGTTTCTGCTTCAGCTCAACATTCTGTGATTCTGGTCAAATCACTTAATCTCCCCATGTCTGCAACCAAAATGAATTTGATCTTGTGTGATGTAACCAATGCTCATGTAAAGCACTCCAATACCTGACAAGTCTGCACTATATAAAACTGCAAATACACAAAAAATAAGTGTTTTGCACACTTCTGTCATTGGGCTACATGTGGGCTACATCTGGGTGATATTTGTGCTGCATTTGGGCTCTTTTGTCTCTGTTGGCCATCTTGGGAGATTTATTTGTTATGAAGTTTCCTAATTTCCTCATTTACTGCAGTCTCCTCAGTAGGAAATGCTTTCAGTTTTTTACTTTTATTCCATCAAGAAGGTATTCAGATATGTCACACATTTGCCATAAATTCTGAATGTAGCACTCTAGTTGCTCACTAGATCACTGTAGTAAAGCTACTGCTCACCACAGAAGTCTGCTGCTGGTATTAAAAGTGTATGGTTCAGTCTACATATCAGAATTTTTTAATGAACTGGAAGAGGATTTGAGAAGTCACACAAAATGTGCCCTAATTTTTCTTTCTTCAGCACTAATCATAATTTCTATGGCAAAATGAATCCCCTCATTGTGTTCCTTTTTAAATTAAATGTTTTAATTGTTACCAGTTTATTCCAATTAAGATGGCTTCAGGTGTGCCATACTTTTGTTATAAGTAAGACAGTAAGCGCTCTAGTTGTTCTTAAGAACACTCTGGGACATTCTGTCATTGGGCTGTACTTGGGCTACATCTGGGTGATATTTGGGCTACATTTGGGCTCTTTTGTCTCTGGTGGCCATCTTGGGAGATTTATTTGTTATGAAGTATCCTAATTTCCTCATTTACTGCAGTCTCCTCAGTAGGAAATACTTTCAGTTTTTTACTTTGGTTCCATCAAGAAGGCATTCAGATGTGTCACACATTTGCCATAAATTCTGAATGTTAGCACTCTAGTTGCTCATTAGATCACTGTAGTAAAGCTACTGCTCACCAGGGAAGTCTGCTGCTGGTATTCAAAGTGCATGTTTCAATCTGCATGTCAGACTTTTTTTATGAAATAGAAGAGGATTTGAGAAGTCACTCAAAATGTGCCCTAATTTTTCTTTCTGCAGCACTAATCATAATTTCTATGGCAAAATGAACCCCCTCATTTTGTTCCTTTTTAAATTAAATGTTTTAAGAGTTACCACTTTATTCCAATCAAGATGGCTTCAGGTGTGAAATACGTTTGTCATAAGTAGAACTGTTAGCGCTTTAGATGTTCTTAGGAACACTCTGGGAAGCTGCAGTAGAACCAAAAGGAATCAACTGACAGTCTCTGCCCTTGTTGGATGTACATGTTTTACTGAGAATGTCAGACTTCATTCTCACATGACTGAGAAAGATAATGTGAATTTACAGAAAATATGCTCTCAGTTTAGCTTATAGATCCTTCCAAACCTCTGTGGGAAAAGCATGAGAAAATAGTTTTCTCTCAAACATGATTCATGATATCACAGCAGAAGGCTTTTTCACATGGCAAAATCACCTTAGAACACACCACAATTCCTAAAATGAGTATGGTACCATCAACAAATGATTTATAATGTAACTAAAGTCTTAAAACCTTCTATTAACTGCAATGCATTTTAATGAGGTGCTATCATGTATATTGGTCCCAAGATGGCTGCCAACACTTCTTGGATGAAGTACTGACAGCCAATCAGATCTCACGATGAGATGTGTGGTTAGGCTCCGCCCAGATATATCTATCTTTTTAACTCTAATTTTCTCAGGAACTACTGAACGGATTTACACCATTTAAGCAAAAGGCACAAGTCTGAACTGAGGACTACCTCTATGCCAAATTTGGTGTAATTCCGTTCAGCAGTTCGGGCTGTAGCTGTGTCAACAGGTCCTATGGGAAAATGCATGGGGAAAACGCATTTTGGGACCCCCCTTTTTTCTCGGCCCCCGCTTGACAAATCACCGTGTAATTTTCAGAATAGGAGCGGACCGGAGCTGGCCAAAAGTTTGGAAAATTTTGCGAAGAATCGTCAGTCGGCGCAAACGTTATTCCAAATAAAATGTTGCGGATTTCCTATGGTAAATAGGTCCTAACTATAACTACCTACTGGCGACTGCCAGTAGGTGCTTTATATATATATATATATTATCTACTGGCAGTCGCCAGTAGATAGTTATAGTTAGGACCGTGTTTCCATAGGAAATCTCAAAATTCTATTTTGAATAACTTTGGCGCCGGTTGACGAATCTTCGCAAAATTTTCAAAACTAAGGGGGCGCTCCGCTCAGCTCCTACCCTGAAAGTCTCGGGGGGATTCGTCAAGCGGGGGCCGAGAAAAAAGGGGGTCCCAAAACGCGTTTTCCCCATGCATTTTCCCATAGAACCTTTAGTCGAAGGTACAGCCCGAACGGCTGAACAGAATTACTTGAAATTTGGCAGAGAGGTAGTCCTCAGGTCAGGGATGTGCCTTTTGCATATATGGAGTCAATCTGTTCAGTAGTTCCTGAGAAAATTGCAGTTAAAAGCACATACATATCTATAGCCGTGCACCGTGCGCGCACCCTTAAGTGCACGAGCGTAATTCTCGTGCACCACTTTATTCCAATCAAGATGGCTTCAGGTGTGAAATACGTTTGTCATAAGTAGAACTGTTAGCGCTTTAGATGTTCTTAGGAACACTCTGGGAAGCTGCAGTAGAACCAAAAGGAATCAACTGACAGTCTCTGCCCTTGTTGGATGTACATGTTTTACTGAGAATGTCAGACTTCATTCTCACATGACTGAGAAAGATAATGTGAATTTACAGAAAATATGCTCTCAGTTTAGCTTATAGATCCTTCCAAACCTCTGTGGGAAAAGCATGAGAAAATAGTTTTCTCTCAAACATGATTCATGATATCACAGCAGAAGGCTTTTTCACATGGCAAAATCACCTTAGAACACACCACAATTCCTAAAATGAGTATGGTACCATCAACAAATGATTTATAATGTAACTAAAGTCTTAAAACCTTCTATTAACTGCAATGCATTTTAATGAGGTGCTATCATGTATATTGGTCCCAAGATGGCTGCCAACACTTCTTGGATGAAGTACTGACAGCCAATCAGATCTCACGATGAGATGTGTGGTTAGGCTCCGCCCAGATATATCTATCTTTTTAACTCTAATTTTCTCAGGAACTACTGAACGGATTTACACCATTTAAGCAAAAGGCACAAGTCTGAACTGAGGACTACCTCTATGCCAAATTTGGTGTAATTCCGTTCAGCAGTTCGGGCTGTAGCTGTGTCAACAGGTCCTATGGGAAAATGCATGGGGAAAACGCATTTTGGGACCCCCCTTTTTTCTCGGCCCCCGCTTGACAAATCACCGTGTAATTTTCAGAATAGGAGCGGACCGGAGCTGGCCAAAAGTTTGGAAAATTTTGCGAAGAATCGTCAATCGGCGCAAACGTTATTCCAAATAAAATGTTGCGGATTTCCTATGGTAAATAGGTCCTAACTATAACTACCTACTGGCGACTGCCAGTAGGTGATTTATATATATATATATATTATCTACTGGCAGTCGCCAGTAGATAGTTATAGTTAGGACCGTGTTTCCATAGGAAATCTCAAAATTCTATTTTGAATAACTTTGGCGCCGGTTGACGAATCTTCGCAAAATTTTCAAAACTAAGGGGGCGCTCCGCTCAGCTCCTACCCTGAAAGTCTCGGGGGGATTCGTCAAGCGGGGGCCGAGAAAAAAGGGGGTCCCAAAACGCGTTTTCCCCATGCATTTTCCCATAGAACCTTTAGTCGAAGGTACAGCCCGAACGGCTGAACAGAATTACTTGAAATTTGGCAGAGAGGTAGTCCTCAGGTCAGGGATGTGCCTTTTGCATATATGGAGTCAATCTGTTCAGTAGTTCCTGAGAAAATTGCAGTTAAAAGCACATACATATCTATAGCCTTGCACCGTGCGCGCACCCTTAAGTGCACGAGCGTAATTCTGATTGGTTGTTACATGTCAGTCAACGTTCGAATCGGTCGAAATCAGGAAGTGTCGGCCGCCATTTTGTTTGTTTTCAGTGCGAGAGTGGAAAAGGAAGGTGGCGAACATGAAAAGGGGGCAGGGTAGAGAGTTCCTGACCCCCTAGCCTTTGTCAGGGGGTCCCTGAAGGACCCCGAAGGCAGAAAAAAACATTTAAATTTTTTCTTTAAAAAACCGCGGGGGTGCGCGCACCGTGCACGCACGGTGAAAAACCATTAAAAAAAAAATATGTAATACGTAGTTTATTGTAAAATAAATATATTAAAAAAAAAATAATAATACATACATAACTTAGCATTTAAAAAAACGTACAAATTCACTGAAAAAACCATAGGTTTCACACACGTTATAGTTAGGAATTAGCATTTAAAAAACCTTGCAAATTCACTTAAAAAACCATAGGTTTCACACATGTTATAGTTAGGTGGATATTTCACTCGTAAAAAACCAATGAAATTCCCCCGTTATAGTTAGTTGAGATAACTATAACTTGCGCGACCGCCACTCTATCACAAGGATGATGTCATCAGTGATGTCAAGAGTGATGCCACTGACCATGTCATGAGTGATGTAATATGTGACGTCATGAGCAGAGGATTGCGGGCGCGCGAGTTATAGTTATCTCAACTAACTATAACGGGGGTATTTCATTGTTTTTTTACGAGTGAAATATCCACCTAACTATAACATGTGTGAAACCTATGGTTTTGTAAGTGAATATATATATATTCACTGAAAAAAACATAGGTTTCAGGGGCGTTATAGTTAGCTGGACTTTTCACTCGTACAAAACCATTGAAATTCCCCCATTATAGTTAGTTCAGCTAACTATAACTCACGCGCCCGCAATGCACTGCTGATGATGTCACATATTACATCACTCATGACATGTTCAGTGATATCACTCATGACATCACTGATGACATCTCAAATGACATCGCTGATGACATCATCCAGTGAATTTGTGTTTTTCTGAAAACTACATACTTTTATATATGTATATCTCAAGGTCGATGGAAGAATAAATGGGTATATAAGTTTTTAAATGGATGATTTGTTTTTGAAAAATTGATTGTATAACTGACTGATTAAGTGTATCTTAGTGAATACATGGCTTAGTGAGTAATGTTTAAATGTGAAATATCTGTATCAGTCCCTCACTTTGTGTATAAGTGGCTGCATGGGTTGGTGAGTAGCTACATGAATGTCTATATAGGTTATTAGTTGGTTTTTTGAGTATCAGTATGAGTGTCTGAGTGTCTGTATGGTTCAGTGGGGGGTATTACGTAGTGCATAGGTGCATGAATGAGTGACTCACTGTTTGTATGTGTTGAAGACAGCATGTGTGCAGGACTGTATGGGTGGATGAGTGTGTGCATGGGTGGGTTAGTGAGTGATAGACTGTCTCAATAGTGTCTTTATGAGTAACTACATATGTTTTAAACTAGTATATGTGACTATTGGTGTATATAAGTGAGTATATGTGAGACTGAGAGATTGAAAGAGTTCCTGTATGAATAAGTATGTGTTTCTATAAGTGATTGCTTAAAAGACTAAGTATGTGTAAGTTTCTGTAGACGTAAGTGTGGTGGTGTGTGTATAACTGTATATGCAAGTAAATGGATGTTTGATTCTTTATTAGCATGAGTGACTATGTGTGTGAGTAACTCTATGGATGAGTGGCATTGTGTAACAGGATGTATAGGTGTGTGAGTACATATGATGAGTGAGTACATGTATGAGTGGCTGAATAGGACTGTTGGTGAATGAGTGGATGTGTATGTGGATCTTAGAATTACTGAATAGGTTGTTGTAACTGGTATTGGTATGTGCATTGTTTTGAACATTGTAGTTTCTATTTTTGAATGTGTGTATCAAAGGTTATGTTAGGGGAAGAGGAGGTCTGCCACTCTATCACAAGGATGATGTCATCAGTGATGTCATTAGTGATGTCATTTGAGATGTCATCAGTGATGTCATGAGTGATGTCACTGACCATGTCATGAGTGATGTAATATGTGACGTCATCAGCAGTGCATTGCGGGCGCGCGAGTTATAGTTAGCTGAACTAACTATAACGAGGGAATTTCAATGGTTTTGTACGAGTGAAAAGTCCAGCTAACTATAACGCCCCTGAAACCTATGGTTTTTTCAGTGAATTTCTAAGGTTTTTTAAATGCTAATTCCTAACTATAGCGTGCCTGAAACCTATGGTTTTTTCAGAGAATTTCAAAGGTTTTTAAATGCTAATTTCTAACTATGCCTACAGAGATAGGATATGTTTAGAAAGAAGAAAAAACAACGCACAGAAAGAAAAAAACAGAAATGCAGAAAGAAGCAACAGAAGTCCTCAAAGACAAAGAAAAGTGCAGGAAGAAGGATAACGTGCAGAAAGAACAAACAGAAGAGCAGAAAGAAGCCTTGTTGCAAAATCATCCTGCACCCTCAACTTTTTCAGACTGATACTGGTGGAAACTGAGTCTGACTAACCAGTCCTAGAGCCAGTGCTATGTTGAAAGACACTCAGAATACAGTGAAAACAACTACATACACTAGGGAACAGTATGCCTTGGGGTCCCCCTGTGATCAGCATGACCTCCTCTGTAAGCCCCTAGTATATAATAGGGCAGGGGATTAAAACTACCTCTTAAAATGCGCCACAGGGCGTGTTTGCACACGTCACCTCAGGCCCCGTCCCCTCACTTCCCCACTGTGTAAACACGCCCTGTGGCCGTTTTAAGTTGGGAGATTAAGTCCCCTTGAATCCTGAGGGTCCCTAGGGCCCAACTAGACCACTAGGTACCTCCAGTAAGCACCACAGAGCTGCGTTGCAGAGAGATGTAAAAAGGGGCACGGCCTAGACCACCTCTCTGCAACGCAGCGGAGTGGTGCTTACTGGAAGCACCTGGTGGGCTAGTTGGCCCTCAGGATTGAAGGGGAATTATTTCCCCAACTTAAAATGCGCCACAGGGCTTGTTTGCACACGTTAACTCAGGCCCCGTCCCCTCCCTTCACCACTGTGTAAACACGCCCTGTGGCCATTTTTAGTTGGGAGATTAAGTTAATTTGAATCCTGAGGGTCCCTAGGGTCCAACTAGCCGACTAGGTACCTCCAGTATGCGCCGCAGAGAGGTGTAAAAAGTGGCACGGCCTGGACCATCTCTCTGCAACGCAGCTCAGTGGCGCTTACTGGAAGCACCTGGTGGGCTAGTTAGCCCCCCGGGGCCCTCAGGATTGAAGGGGAATTATTTCCCTAACTTAAAACGTGCCATAGGGCGTGTTTGCACACGTCACCTCAGGCCCCGTCCCCTTCCTTCCCCACTGTGTAAACATGCCCTGTGGCCGTTTTTTAAGTTGGGAGATTAAGTCCCCTTGAATCCTGAGGATCCCTAGGGGCAAAATAGCCCACTAGGTACGTCCAGTAAGCGCCATTGCAGAGAGGTGTAAAAAGGGGCACGGCCTGCACCACCTCTCTGCAACGCAGAGCAGTGGCACTTACTGGAAGCACATGGTGGGCTAGTTGGCCCCCAGGGTCCCTCAGGATTGAAAGGGAATTATTTCCCCAACTTAAAACGCGCCACAGGGCGTGTTTGCACACGTCACCTCAGGCCCCGTCCCCTCCCTTCACCACTGTGTAAACGCGCCCTGTGGCCATTCTAAGTTGAGAGATTAAGTCCCCTTGAATCCTAAGGGTCCCAAGGGTCAAACTAGCCCACTAGGTACCTCCAGTAAGCGCCACAGAGCTGCTTTGCATAGAGGTGTAAAAAGGGGTGTGGCCTCAGAACACCTGTCAGCAACACAGCTCCCTGGCGCACACTGGAGATACCTGTTGGACTAGTTGGCCCTCAGGGACCCTCAGTATTGAAGGGGAATTAATTCCCCAACTTACAACTGGCCAGGGGGCGCGTTTGCAGAGTGCTGCAAGGAGGGGGCGTTGCCTCCAGCGCGATGCCGGTCTTTTATTTATTTTATTTTTTTAAGAAGGAGGGCTGTGTGGCCCCCTTCTTTTTCTAATTTACTGGCCCTGGGGACTCCATCCCCCAGGACCTGCACCCTAATCTTTTTTGTTGAAAAAAATAAATTTGGCCCTCCCAAGGCCTTAATTGGCCCCGGGGACCCCAACCCCCGGGTCATGGCCTTTTTTTTATTTAAAGTCTTTAGGAGAGGGCTGCGTTGCCCCCCTCCTCAGGCCACTTATGGCTCCGGGGACCCCATCCCCCGGGGCCGGCCTTTGTTTTTTATTATTTTAAAAATATATATATTTATAGAAACACCTAGGACATGCTGGACAAACCGTATGTACCTATCACCATGACGATTTGCGTGATATTCATTAAAAGGCGACTATGCACAGAATTAATCCACATGAAATGTATTTACACCGCTAGTGAAGCTCTGACGTGTCTGACGCCCTACCATGCATAATCCCGGCGCCCCCGCCGGTGGGTACTCTCCAAGTAGACACCCTTGTCGTTTATTTATACAAACATGGGGAGCTATTGATGGGCACATTTAATATACACGCACACCAAGCCATTGAAAGGGGATTCGACAAAAATTTGACCAAACTATGCAAGAAACCCCCCTCACGGTTAATAAAAAACACATCCATCGCCGGATGTGTAATACTTTTTATTTTACTCTCTGGAAAGGAGAGGAACCTCACTTGAGAGTCACAGCGTGCTCCTGGCTGAGCCCAATGCTGTGTTACACCCACCAGGGCCCGCCGATTGCCTCACACCTCTGTGTTGTATTCCACCAGCTAGTGCGTATGCTATGACACTCTCTAGCCCATGTGCACTGTAACACCACCCCGTGAATATGTCATGCCACACTTGCCTTCGCACGGGTTATATTGCCCCATCTAACGTGCCTTCCTCGATGTGTATGTTATAATGCACAGCGCTATGCCATACATATTACAATCTGGGATCCATATCTTTGTCACAGTGCATATGCAACGTTACACTCCCCAGCACATATTTTATATTACAACTTTAGAGACTAGTTATGTTACACAACACTGCCCTGTGCATTTTACACTCCAAGGCGCATATCGCATAGCACGCGCTAGTGCCTGTGCTATCTCGTGCTCTCCAATGAATCTGTCATTGCGCACAATGTATTGCATATTATATTTCACGCCCCGGTTCATCTTATATCACACTTTTTGGTCCATAGTTTATACCATATACTACATCAAGTTTTCATTTTCAATCATGCTCTCAGGACTATGTTCTATATAACACTGCGTCCACCTACCCTTTTCACGGGCATTACATTTTGCGATGGGGGTGGAGGGTCAGGGGGTGTTTCTGCCAAGTGAGCCCGGAGTCACAGTCATAAACGTCCTCTTCTTCTTGATTAAAAGTGAGATTATGCTGCATACTTGTTCATATTTTAAGTAGTTTGCACAGAAACACATTTTAAAAACAATAAAGTTCCTAATACCCACTTTCTCTGAACAGTCAGCTTGCTGCCCCATCCAGCTCCTCCCTATCCTCTGTTGTCTGAATCCATGGACTAGCCTCCTCCCTCCTGCCATGCATGGTCTGATGTGCTGCCACTGCCCTCCATTTAGCATGATGTACCAGTCCACTCCTCCTGCCCTCCATTGCCCAATTCTATGGCTCATCATTAACCTCCTGCTTAGCCTCTGTGCTTAGCTTGCTGCCCCTATTCTCCTTCCCCCTGCCCTCCGATGTCTTTGTGCATGCCCCTGCTCCATCCTTTTTGCCCTCTATGTTCCATGGACCTGCCACTCCTATCTACTCTGAGTGTTCTGTTGAGCTGCCACTCCCCTCCCACCTGCCTAGCATTGTCAGATGACTGTAACCTGTCCCTGCCACCTCCACCCTGCCTGTCCACATGCCATGCCCCTATCCCCTTCCTCCTGTCCTCCATGGTCCATTTTACTGCCACGCCCTTCTGCCCTCCCTGATCTGTTGTGCTGCAACTGCTCCTCCTGCCTGCCCCGCGCCGTCTGTTGTGAGGCCCCTTCCCCTGAACTCTCTTCTCTGTGCCCAGGTCCTGACCCTCCCTTCTATCCTCCATGGTCCTTTGTGCATGCCCCTGCACCCTCCTTCTTGCCCATCATAGCCATTGTGCTGCCACTAACCCTCCCGCTTGCCATGCATGGTCTTCTGTGCTGCCATGGCCCCTCCCACCTTCCCTTTGTGGTCAGCTAGCTGCCCCTGACCCCCTCCCACCTTCCCTCCATGGTCTGTGTGTATGTCACCATAGTCTCATTGTTGCTCTCCATGGTGTGTCTTGTTTCTAGTGCCCATCCTGCCTGACCTCCATGGTCATCTTGCTGCTCCTGCCCTGCCACCTTGCCCTCAGGCCTCTGTTTCCATGTGCCGACCCCCTATTCCCTTCCTCCTGGCTTGTCTGTTCCATTGTAATGCCCCTGATCCGTCCCTCCTGCCCTTTATGGTCTATTATGCTGCAGCTTTCTCTCCTGTCTGTCCATTATGGTCAGCTAGCTACCATTGCCTCTTTCCCATCTGTTCTCTGTTGTCCATGTGCATGGTCCTGTCCCCTCCCTATTGCTTTCTATGGATTGTTGTGCTGCACTCCCGTCCCACATGCGCTGTGTGGTGTATTGTGCTGCTGCAAACCCTGATGCCTGCCCTGTAGGGTCAGTTTGGTGCACCTCTCCATGTCTCTCCTGTCCTCTGTTATCCGAGTCCATGTCCCTACCCCAATTCCTCCTGCCTACCATGATTCAATGTACCATACTTGCAATCATTTTGAACTTGGTAAGAGGGAGATTTTGACTGGGGTATTGATTTTCCCCTTTGAGTTACATTGAAAAAGAGGAGATTGTAGACAGGAGACAGATCAAATAAAGCCCATTTGAGCTTAAAAACATTGGACGTTTCCTGGCTGAAACGGGTCTGTTGGCATGTATGGTTGTACTACCACTGCCTCTTCCTTCTGCCCACAATGGTCTATTATATTGCCACAGCCTCTCTTGCCAGTCCTGTATTGTTGGTTTGTTGCCCCTGCCCCCCTTTCCACTGCCCTCCATAGTCTGTTGTGCTGCCACTGCCCTTTCTGCCTGCCCAGTGTGGTCAAATTGTTGCCTCTGCACTCTCCTACCTGCCTTCAATTTTCAGAGTCCGTGCCCCTGGCCTCTGCCTCTCAACAGAATCCCATTGAACAACTAGATTGCTAACATTCTATATTTATTACAAAAGTGTGGAACGCCTGACGTCATCTTGATGTAATCAAAACTGTAATACCTAGAGTATTTCCTTTAGAAATTGCATATATGAGAGGGTCTTATTTGCATCAAAATTATGGTTAGTGCTCTAAAAAACTAAAATGAGGACATATGTTCTGAGTTTTCAAATAGCGACCACTTGATTAAATGTTGCACCTTGGCGAGAGGATGTGGTGTTACTTCCAGAGCTGCAGACTTTGCAACTGGGGAACCAGGTTGGAGTTTCTGCTTCAGCTCAACATTCTGTGATTGTGGTCAAATCACTTAATCTCCCCATGTCTACAACCAAAATGAATTTGATCTTGTGTGATGTAACCAATTCTCATGTAAAGCATTCCAATACCTGACAAGTCTGCACTATATAAAACTGCAAATACACAAAAAATAAGTGTTTGGCACACTTCTGTCATTGGGCTATATGTGGGCTACATCTGGGTAATATTTGTGCTGCATGTAGGCTCTTTTGTGTCTGGTGGCCATCTTGGGAGATTTATTTGTTATGAAGTTTCCTAATTTCCTCATTTACTGCACTCTCCTCAGTAGGAAATGCTTTCAGTTTTTTACTTTGATTCCATCAAGAAGGTATTCAGATATGTCACACATTTGCCATAAATTCTGAATGTTAGCACTCTAGTTGCTCATTAGATCACTGTAGTAAAGCTACTGCTCACCACAGAAGTCTGCTGCTGGTATTAAAAGTGTATGTTTCAGTCTACATATCAGAATTGTTTAATGAAATAGAAGAGGATTTGAAAAGTCACTCAAAATGTGCCCTCATTTTTCTTTCTTCAGCACTAATCATAATTTCTATGGCAAAATGAACCCGCTCATTGTGTTCCTTTTTAAATTAAATGTTTTAAGTGTTACCAGTTTATTCCAATCAAGATGGCTTCAGGTGTGCCATACTTTTGTCATAAGTAAGACAGTAAGCGCTCTAGTTGTTCTTAAGAACACTCTGGGACATTCTGTCATTAGGCTATACTTGGGCTACATCTGGGTGATATTTGGGCTACATTTGGGCTCTTTTGTCTCTGGTGGCCATCTTGGGAGATTTATGTGTTATGAAGTTTCCTAATTTCCTCATTTACTGCAGTCTCCTCAGTGGGAATACTTTCAGTTTTAATTTTGGTTCCATCAAGAAGGCATTCAGATGTGTCACACATTTGCCATAAATTCTGAATGTTAGCACTCTAGTTGTTCATTAGATCACTGTAGTAAAACTACTGCTCACCAGGGAAATCTGCTGCTGGTATTCAAAGTGCATGTTTCAGTCTGCATGTCAGACTTTGTTTATGAAATAGAAGAGGATTTGAGAAGTCAAAATGTGCCCTAATTTTTCTTTCTGCAGAACTAATCATAATTTTTATGGCAAAATGAACCCCCTCATTTTGTTCCTTTGTAAATTAAATGTTTTAAGTGTTACCACTTTATTCCAATCAAGATGGCTTCAGGTGTGCCATACTTTTGTCATAAGTAAGACTGTTAGCTCTCTAGTTGTTCGTTGGAACACTCTGGGAAATTCTGTCCTTGGGCTATACTTGGGCTACATCTGGGTGATATTTGGGCTACATTTGGGCTCTTTTGTCTCTGGTGGCCATTTTGGGAGACTTATTTGTTATGATGTTTCCTAATTTCCTCATTTACTACAGTCTCCTCAGTAGGAAATACTTTCAGTTTTTTACTTTGATTCCATCAAGAAGGCATTCAGATGTGTCACAAATTTGCCATAAATTCAGAATGTTAGCACTCTAGTTGCTTTTTAGATCACTGTAGTAAAGCTACTGCTCACCAGGGAAGTCTGCTGCTGTTATTGAAAGTGCATGTTTCAGTCTGCATGTCAGATTTTTTTAATGAAATAGAAGAGGATTTGAGAAGTCACTCAAAATGTGCCCTAATTTTTCTTTCTGCAGCACTAATCATACTTTCTATGGCAAAATGAACGCCCTCATTTTGTTCCTTTTTAAATTAAATGTTTTAAGAATTACCACTTTATTCCAACCAAGATGGCTTCAGGTGTGCCATACGTTTGTCATAAGTAGGACTGTTAGCGCTCTAGTTGTTCTTTAGAATACTCTGGGAAGCTGCAGTAGAACACAAAGGAATCAACTGACAGTCTCTGCCCTTGTTGGACGTACATGTTTTACTGAGAATGTCAGACTTCATTCTCACATGACTGAGAAAGATACTGTGAATTTACAGAAAATATGCTCTCAGTTAGCTTATAGATCACCTTCCAAACCTCTGTGGGAAAAGCATGAGAAAATAGTTTTCTCTAAAACATGATTCATGATATCACAGCAGAAGGGTTTTTTCACATGGTAAAATCACCTTAGAACACACCACAATTCCTAAAATGTGTATGGTACCATCAACAAATGATTTATAATGTAACTAAAGTCTTAAAACCTTCTATCAACTGCAATGCTTTTTAATGAGGTGCTATCATGTATATTGGTCCCAAGATGGCTGCCAACACTTCTTGGATGAAGTGCTGACAGCCAATCAGATCTCACGATGAGATGTGTGGTTAGGCTCCGCCCAGATATATATGTGATTTTACTTTTGATTTTCTCAGGAACTACTGAACGGATTTACACCATTTAAGCAAAAGGCACATGCCTGACCTGAGGACTACCTCTTTGCCAAATTTCAAGTAATTCTGTTCAGCCGTTCGGGCTATACCTTCGACTAAAGGTCCTATGGGAAAATGCATGGGGAAAACGCATTTTGGGACCCCCCTTTTTCTCAGCCCCTGCTTGACGAATCACCCCGAGACTTTAAGGGTAGGAGCTAAGCAGAGCGCCCCATTAGTTTTGAAAATTTCACGAAGATAAGTCAACCGGCGCCAAAGTTATTCAAAATAGAATTTTCAGATTTCCTATGGGAACTCGGTCCTAACTATAACTATCTACTGGCAACCGCCAGTAGATAATATATAGATATATATATATATTACCTAATGGCGGTCGCCAGTAGGTAGTTATAGTTACGACCTATTTGCCATAGGGAATCTGCAACATTCTATTCCCAATAAGTCTGTCGCTGGTTGACGAATCCTCGTGAAATTTTCCAAACTTTTGGCCAGCTCCGCTCCGCTCCTACCCTAAAAGTTTTGTGGTGATTCGTCAAGCGGGGGCCGAGAAAAAAGGGGGGTCCCAAAACGCATTTTCCCCATGCAATTTCCCATAGGATCTGTTGTCGCAGCTACAGCCCGAACCGCTTAACGGAATGACACCAAATTTGGCAAAGAGGTAGTACTCAGTTCAGACTCGTGCCTTTTGCATAAATGGTGTGAATCCTTTAAGTAGTTCCTGAGAAAATTAGAATAAAAAGTACATAAATATCTATGGCCGGGGAGGATCCGCGGACCCTACCTGCACCGTAAGCGCACCCTCCCCGAACCGAGCGCGCACCCTCCAGATCGCACGCTGAATGCTAATTGGCTGTTGAGTGTCTGTCTACATTCGAAACCAGGAACTGTTGGCAGCCATTTTCTGCCTCGGTAGAAGCGAGGCCGAACAAGCAAGGGGAATAAGTGTGTAAAACATATAAAGGGGGCAGAGTGGAGATACTCTGACCCTCTAGAGGTGCTTAGGGCGTCCTAGAAGGACCCCCTGGGGTCCCATTTAAAAAAACATAAAAAGGCGGAATGCGCGCATGGTGCACGCATCCTAACGCGTTGGGTGCACGGATTCTCTCGCGTTGGCTGCGCGGATCCACAGAATTTTTTTTTGAAAGAAGACAACAAATCATTGGTTGTATGATTACTTTCTACACTGAAAGGTAGGGTGTATATTTCTGTTTTTTAAAGGTATGATTCTTATTGGTTGACTAAAACAGGTTGTAAGGAACATTATATATGATAAGCTGATATGTTGAAAAGTCAAGCACACTTCCTGTCTTATTTAGCAACATTGTGTGCTGAACTTGTGACCTGTGTGCTCAGTGCAGTGTTCCATGAGCTGTTTCTATGGTAACAGGTAGAAGGCAGATTGGGGGAAGGGTTGAAATGTATTTCAGTTGGAAAGGGTTGAAATGTTTAACCAATAGAAATGTGTGTTTGCTTTTGAGTTTATGTGTGAAGGATTGTGATTTGATGTGTACATGTATATGTGTGGAAAATGAAAGGGAAACCTTTCCATTCTTTGTTTTTGCTGAGAGGTGCACAGTGCAGAGATTCTGTAACAGAAAATATGGTGAGTGACTGATATACTTTTTAATCTACAAAACAACTTGAAAGGTGAGTTATTTAATTGTGAGGGGATGTATGTAGACTATTTTCATTTTAATCAGACTAATGTATTTCTCCTGCTAAAGTGTAGGGAGTACTTTTTTTCTCTACAATTTTATTGACAGTGTGTGTGCATGTAGAAACCATTATGTGATAAGCATTTGTGTTTTTCATGTGTTTGTAGACAGATAACTGTGCTGTTTTTATATCTTGGCAGAATTAGAAACCAGTCATTGTTTATGAATTTGTGAAATGAGTTATATTATGTATCTATACTAAAATGTAGTACTTCTTCTAGATGAAGAAATGTGTTTTGGTATAGTGCAAGGGATAGTTTTGTTTGTCTAGAATCACACAGTGAGCCTGTGTGCATTTGGGAACCACTGTGAGAGAAGCATTTGGTAACATTGTGTATTTGCTGACAGATAACTGTTTTAAAACCTGTCATGTTGTCAAGTTTTAGTAGCATTAGAAGCCAGTCATTGCTTATGCGTTAATTAAATGAGTTAGGCTTTGACACAAAAGTGCAGTCCTGAAATATGTAGATTATGTGCAGTTCCCTTACCACTTCCACAGTAGTGAATGATTTTTGGTAAACTCCTAGGGATAGTGTTGCTTGTCTAGAATCACACTGTGAGTCTGTGTGCATTTGGGAACCACTGTGAGAGAAGTATGTGGTAATATCGTGTATTTGCTGACAGATAACTGTTTTAAAACCTGTCTTGTTGTCAAGTTTTAGTAGCATTAGAAGGCAGTTTTTGCTTATGCTTTGATTAAATGAGTCAGGCTTTGACAGAAAGGTGCAGTCCTGAAATATGTAGATTGTGTGCGGTTCCCTTACCACTTGCACTGTAGTGAATGAGTTTTGGTAAACCCCTAGGGATAGTGGTGCTTATCTAGAATCACACTGTGAGTTAGTGTGTATTTGGGAACCACTGTGAGAGAAGCATTTGGTAACATCGTTCAGCATCATGTATTAATCCATTCACTGTGCCAAAACCCAAACACTTATAAATTCACCAAGATACTATCTTTGGAGTACTCTAATCATTCAGTCAGTGCCTAAGTATTCATGCACTGAGCCAGGCCTTAGCATATGGACTGCTTCAAACCCCTATCCACTATGTATGCAGTCTTCTAACCACCTAGACACTTGTCTTTCACACTTTCAATTCCCTAGTCAGTATCCATACAGTCCAGCAAACATCCTGTCACTCCCTTTGCCCTCCTCTAGTGACCCATTCAGTACCAAGTACTAATCCATTCACTGTGCGAAAAGCCTACCAATTATAAATTCACCTAGGCATTCTCCTTGTTGTACTCTAATCATTCAGTCAGTACCCAAGTAGTCATGCTGTGAGCCAGGCCTTAGCACATGGACTGCTTTAAGTGCCTATGCAGTATGGATGCAGTCCTCTAATCACCTACACAGTTGTCTTTCACACTTTCAATTCCCTAGTTAGTATCCATACACTTCTAACAAACACCCTGTCACTCACCCAGTGTGTCTCCTTAAAGTACTGTAATCATTTAGTCAGTTAGCATGTAGTCTTTTAGTGAGGTAGGCTTTAGGGCATGTGCTGAGAGAAGTATGTGGTAATATCGTGTATTTGCTGACAGATAACTGTTTTAAAACCTGTCTTGTTGTCAAGTTTTAGTAGCATTAGAAGGCAGTTTTTGCTTATGCTTTGATTAAATGAGTCAGGCTTTGACACAAAAGTGCAGTCCTGAAATATGTAGATTGTGTATAGTTCCCTTACCACTTGCACTGTAGTGAATGAGTTTTGGTAAACTCCTAGGGATAGTGGTGCTTGTCTAGAATCACACTGTGAGTTAGTGTGTATTTGGGAACCACTGTGAGAGAAGCATTTGGTAACATCGTGTATTTTTTAGCAGATAACTCTTTTAAAACCTGTCATGTTGTCAAGTTTTAGTATCATTAGAAGCCAGTCTTTGCTTATGCGTTGATTGAATGAGTCATGCTTTGACACTAATGTGCTGTACTTAAATATGTAGATTGTGTGCAGTACCATTACCTCTTCTAGACTAGTCAATGAGTTTTGGTAAACTCCTAGGATAGTGTTGCTTGTCTAAAATCACACTGTGAGTCTGTGTGCATTTGGGTAAGGATTGTGAGAGAAGCATTTGGTAACATCGTGTATTTGCTGACATATACCTGTTTTAAAACCGGTCATGTTGTGAAGTTTTAGTAGCATTAGAAGCCAGTCTTTGTTTATGCTTTGATTATATGAGTCAGGCTTTGACATAAAAGTGCAATCCTGAAATATGAAGATTGTGTGCAGTTCGCTTACCACTTCCACAGTAGTGAATGATTTTTGGTAAACTCCTAGGTATAGTGGTTGTTGTCTAGAACCACACTGTGAGTCTGTGTGCATTTGAGAACCACTGTGAGAGAAGCATTTGGTAGGATCGTGTATTTGCTGAGAGATAACTAATTTAAAACTTCTCATGTTGTCAAGTTTTAGTAGCATTAGAAGCTAGTCTTTGCTTATGCATTAATAAAATGAGTCAGGGTTTGACACTAAGGTGCAGTACCATGTACTATTCTGTTCACTGTGGCAGAACTGAAAATTTAAAAGTTTTACCTAAGCACTGTCCTGGAAGTAGTCTGATTATTTAGTCAGTTTCTAAGTACCAAATAGATTGCTTCAAATGTCTATGCAGTATGCATGTAGTGTTCTAACATACTATACACTTGTCTTTTACACCTTGAATTCCCACTTCCAGGAAACAGCCTATCACTCCCTTTGCAGTCCTCTAGAGACCCTTTCAACAGCATGTACTAATCCATTCACTGTGCCAAAACCCAAACACTTATAAATTCACCAAGCCACTCTCTTTCCAGTACTCTAATGATTCAGTCACTGCCTAAGTATTCATTCACTGAGCCAGGTCTTAGCACATGGACTTCTTCAAACCCCTATCCACTATGCATGCAGTCCTCTAACCACCTACACACTTGTCTTTCACACCTTCAATTCCCCAGTCAGTATCCGTTCACTTCCAGCAAACACCCTGTCACTCCCGTTGCACTCCTCTAGTGACCCATTCAGCATCATGTACTAATCCATTCACTGCACCAAACCCTAATAAATTCACCCAGGCACTCTCCTTGCAGTACTCTAATTGTTCAGTCAGTACCCAAGTACTCATCCAGTGACCCAGGCCTTAGTATATGGACTGCTTCAAACCCCTATCCACTATGCATGCAGTCCTCTAACCACCTACACAATTGTCTTTCACACCTTCAATTCCCTGGTCAGTATCCATACACTTCCAGGAAACACCCTGTCACTCCCTTTGCAGTCTTCTAGTGACCCATTCAGCGTCATGTACTAATCCATTCACTGTGTGAAAACTCAAACACTTATAAATTCACCAAGATATTATCTTTGCAGTACTCTAATCATTCAGTCAGTGCCTAAGTATTCATGCACTGAGCCAGGCCTTAGCACATGGACTGCTTGAAACCCCTATGCACTATGCATGCAGTCTTCTAACCACCTAGACACTTGTCTTTCACACTTTCAATTTCCTAGTCAGTATCCATACAGTCCAGCAAACATCTTGTCACTGCCTTTGCACTCCTCTAGTGACCCATTCAGTACCAAGTACTAAGCCATTCCCTGTGCGAAACGCCTAGCACTTATAAATTCACCTAGGCACTCTCCTTGCTGTACTCTAATCATTCAGTCAGTACCCAAGTAGTCATGCAGTGAGCCAGGCCTTAGCACATGGAATGCTTTAAATGCCTATGCAGTATAGATGCAGTCCTCTAATCACCTACACAGTTGTGTTTCACACCTTCAATTCCCTCATTAGTATTCATACTCTTCTAGCAAACACCCTGTCACTCACCCAGTGTGTCTCCTTATAGTACTGTAATCATTAAGTCAGTTAGCATGTAGAGTTTTAGTGAGGTAGGCTTTAGGGCATGAACTGCTTCAAAGTAGTATGCACTATGCATATAGTGTTTTAACCATCGTAACACTTGTGGTTCAGGGATATAGTTTCTTAGTCAGTATTTATATAAAATGTGTTTGTACAGTAATGGAATAGTATAATTTTGAAAGTTATTAATATACATTTATTTGTGATTCTTTTTTACAGATACAGAACAGGAGTATTTCTCATCTGTTTGCACTCTTCTCGTGCAAGATTGTTTGGATGAAGGGTCCTTAGGTGTTTCATCATACTTGCTGTGCCGCATGTGTATTTTTTGTTAGGATCCCCTCGTAACAGAACTCTTTTGAAAATCTTGTACATGAGAAAGGTGGTATTGGTCTTTGTTTGCCCCTCGAGAAAAGTAGAACATTTCCACATCACTGAAGGAAAACGTTGTGGGCGTGGTGCATCATCCGAAAATTCAACTTTAGATTTGGTGAATATTTTATAGCGACATCATTTACAGTTTTTGTAAGTTAAAGTTAAAAAAATTTGTTAGCTGTGTGCATTTTCTATTTCTGTGATTTGTATTTTGAGAATGACATGTTGTTTTTTTTTTAACAATCTTTGAGATTGTGGTTTTTTTGCCCGCTGTTAAGTGATGGGTACCATTGAAATCACTATTTTTAGTAAAATTTAATATATTCTGAGAACAGCAAAAAAGGCAAAAAAATTACTTTGTGGAAATTATGCTGTGTTGTATAAAATGTATTATTACATGTTATAATTTTTTTTCCTTTTCTTTCACAGATCCAAATTTTAAAATAAGCAATTTATATGAATTTATATTTGAATGAAAAACAGAAAAAAATGTATACCATTTTTTATTCCTATTACTGTGAAGGAAAGTTTTACTAAGTCTCAATATGCAGAATGAAGAGGCCTGCAAGAAGCTACAAAGTTGAAACACGTTTCTAAAAACACTCTGTTCATGTAGTTTTGAAATCTGACCATAATCAGATATCATGTGACCTGCAAAAAAAGAGATTTGAGGGGTTCATAATATTTCACCTTTTTAGCTGTTGAAGGACCGCAATCATTTCAATCATTCTTCTCTGAACATCTTTGCAGACAAAACTCTGTGCTTACCTTCTATCATTCGCAAGGAAATTTAAAAACGAAAATATGTCACTTTTTGTAACATAGTTATTGTGCAAGATACTCTTTTATATTTACAAAGAGAGTCAAAGGCACTCTGTGCACTTTTTATACTCCATGTAAATATAACCTCATCATGCACACCACTTTGTGTTGAAAGGGTGTTCTATAAGTGTTGTTCTGCATGATTGCACTTAATACTCATAGAACAAGACACATGTCTAGATTTATCAGAAATCATAAATCTCGATATGTGTGTGAATGCTGCACCATTCTAAAATTGGTGTAGGAAAGCACAACAAGGAGAATTGTTTTAATTTCTCCACATTTTTATATCTTCAATGCATGCTGAAATGTTCAGCATACATTGAAGAAGAAAAATGCATTTTCTCATTGTTTTTGTGCAGGAAGGTGTGTCTTCCTGCAGAAAAACAAACAGCACATGACACAGATATCCTTGCACTATGGTGCAAGGGTGCCTGTGTCACCACATGGCTGCAGTTTAAGCAGCCGTGCAGAGAGAAGCATAGATTTGCAACATATTTATGTACATATGTTGCATCCCTGTGCCTCGGAAGTACTACAGCACACTGCAGTTAAAGAGGTTACTGTGTGATGCTGCAGCACTTCCTCATAGTTCTGCACTTAAACATTCACCATACGCTACTAATGCATTCATTCAGTCAATTACATACTACACATACATTCATCTAAACTAACACTAACAAAGAAATTTAGCTCTTTTTTTAAACGAGGAAAGTTAGTTCTTACAAGAACTTTTTTGTTTTCTTATTTATTCTTTTATAATTTTTTGGGGGTTTTCTGAACAATGTAAAAAATTTTTGGGTTTTTCTGCAACAAAAACAAAACAAAAAACAAAACAGGAGAAACCAAACAATGAACTTCAGGGAACAATAAAAAAATTAAAAAAATACTAGCAAATGTGACTTTCTTGCCGGCGGCAGATCAGATCGATTGACTGCTCGCCACAGCACAAAGTCTTATTGCAGTTAGTGCAGAGCACTTTTAAAAATTGAAATTGAGGACGGATGTCCAAGGTTTGGGCTGATGGATGCACTCTTGATGTGCTCAGCTGCGATGAGGTGGATGGCGCAGGAGCAGGAGTGTTTCTCATCCGTCGGCACTCTTCTCGTGCAAGATTGTTCGGATGAAGGGTCCTCATGTGCTTCATCATACTTGCCGTGCCGCAAGAGGATTTCTTGTTAGGATCCCCTCTCGATAGGACTCTTTTACAAATCTTGCACGTGACCAAGGTGGCATTGGTCTTATTCTGCCCCTCGGGAAAAGTAAAACATTTCCACACCACTGAAGAAAAACGTTTTTTGGGTGGTGCCTCCGGCAAAAATTCATCCTCAGAAGTATGATGTGATGCAGGTGATGCCTGCTGCCCGGAATCCATTTTTGGTTGAAAAAAGTTAGAGCTAATTGTAAACTTAGTCTAAAAAATCTTCTTCTCTCCAAAGAGATGGTGCTCTAAAGAAGGTCAAAGAATGATTGAAATGGGTGGGTCTTTCAATAGTTAGAAGAGGAAGTGTAATGAACCAATCAAATCTCTTTTTTTGCAGGTCACATGGGATCCGCGCACCCTGCGCTTATGCAGCACACACCCAGCGCGCATCCGCGAAATTCAATTAAAAAATTATAGGATTAGATGTAAAACTATATTAGTTTTAAGACTACTTTAGAGTTTGTCTTCAATTAATATTCACATGAAATACATATATATATGTTTTTTAAATGTTAAATATTTCGCGGGATCCGCGCACCCACCGCGTCATAGACGCAGATGACGCATCGCGGCAGCGCGTAAACGTCATGTTACGTACATCGAACGTGTCGCGTATAGGCTGGGAGTCGCGTACCTGTCGCATTGTGATCGCGCACTAAACACGTACCCAACTCGTACCATGCGCGGATGCTATCACGTAGGGATCGAGAACAGTGCGCTTAGGGTGCACGGATCCAAAAACATTGAAAAAATATATAAAATACAGTTTTGAACATATAGTTAAAAAAATATTTTTTAAAAATATAAAAAAATGTTTGTAAAACCCATTAAGTTCAAATAACATTTTTTAATTTTAAAAAAAATTAATTGAAAAAATAAGTTTAAAAAATGGTGATAAAAAAGTATTTAAAAAAAAAGATAATTTCACGAAATTGACACACTGAATTTGAAAAATATAGAAATCCAATCAAAATCATTAAACATGATATCTTCAGAGATAAGTTATAGATAGGAATTAGCATTTAAAAAATGTTTGAAATTCACTGAAAAAAACATAGGTTTCATGCACGTTAAAGTTAGGAATTGGCATTTAAAAAACCTTTGAAATTCACTGAAAAAACCAAAGGTTTCAGGGGCGTTATAGTTAGGAATTGGCATTTAAAAAAACTTAGAAATTCACTAAAAAAACATAGGTTTCAGGGGCGTTATAGTTAGCTGGACATATCCCTCGTACAAAACCCTAGAAATTCCCCCGTTATAGTTAGTTCAGCTAACTATAACTCGCGCCCCCGAAATGCACTGCTGATGACGTCACATATTACATCACTCATGACACGGTCAGTGACATCACTGATGACATCACTGATGACATCTCAAATGACATCACTGATGACATCACTGATGACATCACTGATGATGTCATCCATGTGACATTAGTGCATCTTCTCACACCCTAATATAACCTTTGATACATCGACTTAAAATTTCAGACGGCCATTTTGAAAACCATAGATACTCCAATACCAATAACTACATACCCACTCATTGACTCTTAGGTCTACATACATACATATATCTCCACTCACTCACTTGTACAGTCACTCATACTTACAGTCACTCCGTACAGGACTATCATATGCATTTATACACCTATATAGACACTCACACACCGCCAATTATCCATTGAGGTACTGACACACCTAGTCAGTCATGCAAATAATTAATCACAGTCCAATTTACTCACCTATACAGTTAAACACACTCAAGTTCACTTACTCATAAAAATACTAACAAATTCTGACACTCTTATACAATTACTAATACAAGCACACACTCATCCATACAGGCACTCCCTCAATCACACACTCTCACATATAGATAGTTATATACTCTTACACACATATACACTGCGTTTCACATATGTAGTTACTGACACATGTACAACTGAGATATACATTCAATCACTAACACAGTCATACATACACTCACCCAACCATACAGTTCATCACAGTTGTACTCTTAAAACCATGCACCATAGAATCACCCACTCACACATCTATGCACAGAATCACACACACCCTACCCACACAAACACTCAGGCACCCATACAGATACTGAGACAACCAATCAATAACCCATATATACACATTCATATAGGTATTCACAAAACCATGCAGCCACTTATACACCAATACACAGACACATACAGACATTCACACAGTTTAGTCACTAGTCTGCAGTAAGATACATTTAATGACTCACTTATAGAGTCAGTTACGCACCTAGAAAATCATCCATTCACACACTTGTACACCCACTCATTCTTCAACAGGCCTTTCAATATATATATTAAACATATTAAAACTTTACAGAAACACAGACTCACTGGATGACGCCATCAGTGATGTCATTTGAGATGTCATCAGTGATGTCATCAGTGATGTCACTGACCATGTCATGAGTGATGTAATATGTGACGTCATCAGCAGTGCATTGCGGGGGCGCGAGTTATAGTTAACTGAACTAACTATAACGGGGGAATTTCTAGGGTTTTGTATGAGAGAAATGTCCAGCTAACTATAACGCCCCTGAAACCTATGTTTTTTTTAGTGAATTTCTAAGGTTTTTTAAATGCCAATTCCTAACTATAACGCCCCTGAAACCTTTGTTTTTTTCAGTGAATATATATATATATAACACACATATATATATATATTTATATATATATATTCCAAACGATACGCTCTTCACCTTCAGAACAGCACTCAAGCCCACCAGCCAGTATTGCTTCAATATTCCTTTATTCAGAAGTGTCTATGGGCAAAACAACCCCCGCTACGTGTTTCGACATCTTCCGGTCTTAATCATGCGGTAATACTGCGTGGTTCAGTACACTCATTTAAATATCCAATTCATTAGTGGACACTATGGAAGGACTCCTGCACAGATCGGGTCGGCACATGCTGTTCTTAAAGTTATAGTACCTGTTTGGTGGTAAAGTATTTGTATGATCAATGACAGTTTTAGTTCATAGTACCCGGTCTTCAGTAGACCACATTATATTGCTTAAGTAGCACATTTCATGAGTCATCATCACTGAAAATATTCAACCAGTTGTAATGTGTGGACCACACTATCCATAATGCTGTGCAATTGTTCACCCAGTGTGATTTAATGCAAACCATACCAATAACATAAATATTTAAAAGTAACAAACCATTTTAATTAAAATAAAAAAGGAAACAACATACATTTCTTACAATTTAATAAACCTATTTTACACATTAAAAATATTAATTATTATAAATATTATAATTTTTAACAAGTCAAAAAATAATAATATAAATTGTATCAATTTAAAATAAATGTTACAGTTTTGCATTTAATATATATACTGTTCCCACTACAATTTATACTAAAGTAGGGAAAGTGTTGTACTAAGGATGTATAAAATTTACTACTTCCACTTCACACAACGCAACAGTAGGATAACTGTTACATCTAATAACTTCAACAGTAAGGAAAGTGTTGGATTACAGAGGGGTAAAATGTGCTATTCTCACTCAAATTATTGCAACAATAGAGAAAGTGTTGAATTGCAGAGGGGTAAAATGTACTTTTCCCACTCCAGTCAGTGCAACAGTAGGGAAAGTGCTGGATTGCGGAGGGGTAAAATGTACTATTTCCACTCAAATTAGTGCAACAATAGAGAAAGTGTTGGATTGCATAGGAGTAAAATGGACTATTCCCACTCCAGTCAATGCAGCAGTAGGGAATGTAATGGATTGCAGACGGGTAAAAATGTACTATTCCCACTCCAGTCTGTACAACAGTAAGGAAAGTGTTGGATTGTGGAGGGGTAACATTTACTATTCCAACTCCAGTCAGTGCAACATTAGAAACAAACAAATTCCCTTCAACACAATAAAATTATTTCAAAAACATAGTAAATAAATAAAAATATTAGAAATAAAATATAAAATAAATACACATTGCAATGTTAAATACATATCAGCCCACATTTATGATTATTATGAATATGCATATTTCATTTTTCATTAGTTAGTGCATGTTTATGAATTTTATGTTGAAGAATGTGTTGAAGAATGTGTCTAAATTTTTTTTTCATACTCTTGGGTAAGAACAGTTCCATAAATTGCCACCAATTGATGAAAATGTAACACATATAGCTAAGCTAAACATAAAGGGTGATGCGTATACATAGTGATGATTCAGGCCCAAAAATAGCATTGCTCCTGCTTGTGTGTAAATTTAAAGGCACACCCCAGTGTTTGCACATAGGTCATCCAAATCTAAGGGCCAATTCTGAGTTTGGCGGGGTGGTGCCGGAAATGCCCACCTGCCACATCGCAAAACCTGTGTTGAGGCCACCCGCCAGATTAGGAGTTGCTACCCTGGGACCACCAACTCTGCTGCTAGGGAGCTGCCATTTTCTGGCAGTGGTGCGGCTTCAAGAGGCATCAATATTCTTGGCGGAACCGCTCCGGTCCCACCAAGTATATTATGACTTCCTCACCACCATAGATTTCATGGAGGTCTTTCCTTCATGAAAACAGTGGCGGTGAGGAAAGAAAGGGGTCCCCTGTGTGCATGCACCCCCAGGTCCAGCACGGTATGGACTTCACAGTCCATGCCATTCTGGAACTTCCTTTGATGTTCCCATTGTGGTTCCTATTTTATAGGCACCGCTGTGGAAACGGCTAAGAAACAGCCCATCAGGGCGGTTCTTACGCTGGTTTGACGGTACAGCGGCGTGGTGGTCCCATCACCGCACCATCAAACTTTTAATGGGGCCCTAAGTGTCTTGTACATATGCTATACAAGTGTCTTTTCTTGCCAGAAGTACCTCATGATAATTTAAAAATCTCTGCAATGAATTTTAGATCTGATATGGGCAGGGAAAATATAATTTAAGTATTGATGCTCAGTAAGTGGGGTTTTATATTGAAATTGGAATGCAAATGTGGTCAGGGCAGATAGTAAAATATGGTGGTATTTGGAATTCAGTCTCAATCACAGTTTGCTTTGGTGCATGAGTTACTTACAAAAAGCTGTTAATGAGAGAAGAATTCACATAGAAGATTGTCACAAAGGTACCTATGGAGGCTATTATGACTTTGGCGGTGCTGCACCGGTACTTGTAATATGGCAGCCATGCAGGGACTGGCTGCCATATTACAAGTACAACTCGTGTCTTTCGGGCTTTTTTAGTCATTTCTTTTGCTGTCCCCATGGCGGTGCCCTGCAAATGGGCACATCAATGGGAATACAAAAGAAGTTCCAGCATGGCATGGACTGTGAAATCCATGCAGTGCTAAAACTTAGGGTGCATGCAAACAGGCGGGTACATGTTGTGCCCCACTGAATGAATGCCAATGGTGCAGGGTCATGGGGGCCCTTTGTTTCCCCTCCACCAGCCTTTTAATGGCAGTGATCCTACCATGAAAAGGGTGGCAGAGGGGAAACTAATAATATGCTCGGCGGACCCTGGAGGTCCAGCCATGCATATTATATTGGCCTGTGCGCTGAACCACCAACAGGGAAGAGCAGTTCTCTGGCACAGCAGTGAATGGTCCAAAAAGCTGCCTCTTAAGACGGCAGCCGCAGGACCTCAACCGCTGTGCCACTGCGGGTCTGGCGGCCAAAGACCGCCAGACTCGAAATCGGGCCCTTAGATTTATGAGTAATTTACATGCTTCATTTGCTCCTACACTTTTATTATAAAGTTTAGTAAAGTTTGTTTTTGTTCCCTATACCTTACGATAGGGAGATCTGCCCTATAACTATGCAGTCTCCCTATGGTATAACATAGGAAAAAGTAAAAAAACAAATTTACTAAACACATAAATATTTATTTTTATGACAAATATTAATGTACATCAATAATGTATATTAATTTTAAATGTAAAACCAAATTACAAAAATGCTACAGTGATAGTAGGTTCATTTTGTTTTTGAATTAAAAATGTGATTAATTAAAAACGATTTGATTAAATAAAAATCATTTTGCTTAAGTTTGAATTAAAGAAGAAATTCAAACGTATAATAAAAAAATACATGTTTATATTATGCATTAATAATTACTAAAAGTGATGTATAAAAATAATTTAGAGTTATTTAAATATATCTATGTTCCATTAATTTATACATATATTGATTTTAATTTCAAAATGTATTATTCAAAAATAGATTGTTAAAATATTTATAATTATTAATAAAGGTTTTGATTTTAGATAACATTAAATTGCATTCACTTATATTTACATGATTTTAAATAATTAATATAATGTGACATTATTTTCCTTTATTTTAAGGCCCTACCTTCATTATTTTCTATGGGACAATGCTGCAGTACCAGTGTTTGGCCATGTGTGGAGATGGACTTAATTTTTGTTTGTTACGTATTCTTAACTAATATATTTACTACTGGTAATCTTCCCTGCATTTGAAGTCATCTGTGAGACTTTCTTCAGACCCAGTTGATTGTCCAACTTCCCTTACACTCTCCTGTTTCTCCAAGCACCCTGTTGGTCAGCACAGTTTCCACCGCTTTGCTGGCCATTGGAGTTTTGGGAAAACTGTTGGTTGAGCAGTGGTTGTGGTTTGTATACACTCTTTGCTGTGTTCCTGTCAGTCGTCTAGGTTAGATGTCAATCGGACAGCATCCATTACTTTACTATTTGACATTGTGATATTTTCGTTGATTCTGAATTATTGTAATACATCCTATTATGGTGTTTGAATGGAATTCATACACGTAAGATCACTATAGAGAAGGATATTGTGTGGTGTCTTCTTAATTCTGACCTTGGCCTGTCCAATGTCCTGTCAAGGGGTGGACACTGTGGATCCTTCTTAAGTTTGATCTTGACTTGTCTGAGGTATCGGGGCACCATCTAGTAGTCGCTTTGCCTCACACAGATTTGGAACATAGAGAAGCACTGTACTTTCTGGCGGGAATCCCAATTGGGAGGAAAAAGCCATGGGGCGAAAAACCTACTGAACAAGACTGAAGTGGCTTGGCAGCTGACAAACTGGAGAAACTCAGGTTGCTCTGAAGAGTAACAACTGAAGGAATGCTGTGATTCCAGAGGAACATAGAAAGTAAGGACCTAGGCAAGGAAACTGTCTTGTACATGACTGCAAACAACTTGTGACACATGGAGAAGCAGTTCTAAGACTCCTTAAATAGTGCTGAAAAGAAGCAGGCAATATGAACCAGGAAGCAGCAAAATAGGAAGTATTTTCATGTTGGATTGGAAACTGAAAAGCGTGATTAAATGTCAGTATTGGATTGTGCTTTAAAGGAAAGTTCTGGAAATGTATGAAAGGTGCATGATGATGGTCTTGCTAGTATTATAAATTTCCATTGCCCCTTTAAATACAAGTCCTCTTTCAAGTAATATTTTTTTTCTGGCCTTCTTAATACATTTCCTATCCTTGGCAGGCACTTGAGTGGTTGGTGCTGCACATAACCATGTCAATAGACTGACCCTCAATCAGTGCGAGAATGCCCTTGCGCAAAATTGTACAGAGCTGAGTCTAATTGTGAGATTTGAGTCTGATTGTAGAATTTGAATGCTGAGTAAGAGAACACAAGCAGACCCTTGCCATTAGCTTCGGAGGCAACATTGCTGCTACTCCTTCTTCTGCCTAAGTTTCTATACTGATGTTCTCCTTCAAAACGGCTCCTGCAGCTGATCTTGCGAACATAAGTGTATTTTCATTTTCAATTTGTTTATCAGATTACGTCGGTGACTTTCCTAGGCTTTCACTTCTTGAACCTTACACATTAACTAAGAAGGAAGTACCATTAGTTTGAGGTGCAGCTTAAGAAAATGCCTTCAGTCAGCTAGAAGCCACATTTACTTCTGCATCTATTTCTGCAACACGCTGGTCACACTCTTCCAGTTATTCTGGCAAAATGCATCTTCATATGCAATGGGTCTATTCTGTCTCAAAAACATTCCATATCACAACAACTCACGGCAGAGAAAGGTTGGCAATTTGAGAAGACTTTATCCATTGAGACATCATTTAGTGGGGGTTGTACATCCTGTAGTAGTTTAGACAGACCATAAGAATTTAGGTTGTCTCAATTCTGTGAATTGCATGAATCCTGGACATGCCCTTTTATAATTGTTCTTCTTGAGAGTCAATGATCAAATCACATATACAATAGGGAGTTAACATGGAAAAGCTGACTTTCAGTCACGTACCACATAAGTCATCACTGTAACCAGATCCCTTCTATTTTTGTGATTCCAACAGCAAACAAGAACTTCCTTAGTTAAAATAAAAGAGTCAGTTGGACTAACTGAAATGATTTCTAGAAGGTCTAGATAAACTGAGAAAGAACGGTCTTTTATTTCATAATAAGCAATTATGTTTTCCTGATGCAACCACAAAAGAAATCACTTTGAAAATGTGCCATGATAGTCCATTGGCAAGACATCCAAGAATCTGAAAGACTCAAGATTTGACGATACACCATTTCTTGTAGCTGAAATTTCAACAAACTATAAAAGTATGCCAACCATTGTAGTTTGGGTATGCAGTCAACATCTCAACATACTAAACCAGTAGGGTTACTTCAGCAACTACACACCCTGAAACCACCTTGTTCAAGAATATGCCAGGACATCTTAGTCAAACTCCCTAAGTACCATGGATTCACTACATTTGTGGTGATAGAGGATTATGTTACCAAAGGGGCTTAATGCATTTCTTCATCAAAGCTGCCCTTTGCATTTGAACTAGCTTGAGTTCCTTAAAGAGGTATTCAGACTTCATGGATTTCCTGAGGTGATTATAGCAGATATAGAAACCCAATTTGTGTCTCCTTTCTCTTACAACCACTGCAGTATGTCAGGAAGGTCGGTGCCTCTAAGACCAAACATCCTCTAGTATGTTGCACTGGACTACCTGCCATCTCTGATTCTGGTTAGGTGTGGGGTTAAGGCTTTAAATTTGTTGGCAGGCCGAAATAGTTTGTTACACCTTCTGCCTTGCATTAGTTTGCCACATGCACAAAAGTCATGTATTTGCCTCCCCCACCTCTCTCCTTGTTCTTATCTCTACTGACTGTCTCTTTGAACTTGGCAGTTATCTACAAGATATCAGGAAGCTTGGGACTGCAGTACCAAACATTTTTTGCTCGGTTTACTAAACTACACATTCTGCCCCTAATTCCTGCTAGTGGCAGTGCTGATGATGGGCCGTCCGAGGTCAGAAGAGGCTGTGCTGAGCTACCCCTTTTGGCTGATTCTGTGGTAACTACATTTATTTATTTTCTTTTGTTTGGAAAGTGTTTTAGTGTGTAGACAAGTGTAAAACGGGAGCCCGCAAAAAGCCTTAATTTGGATAATGGAAACCCAAAAAAGATAAATGCAAAGGAGATGATACTTTGTAAAAAAACATAAATGCTTTGATAGAGGGAATGGGTTCTTTGTTTTGTGCTAACAGTCAGGAATCTAACTCTCATGTTCCATCTGCACTGCTGATCCTTTCAGCCCCAGCTGATTAGATTTTGAGGCAAATATTTTTTTGCTTCAAGAACGGAATCTTCAGCTAAAGTTTCAATGGAAAAGCAGTTAGTGTAAATGCAGCTACTGGGGATGCCAGTAGGCCACTGGTACATGTTGAGAGAATTGTGTACCATGTGAAATTTAAAAATTAGTATGATATTCTTTCAGGGTGCACCTCTATGCAGTATCTAGTTTCACTAGGTCTTTTGGCAGGTTGTTATTTACTACCACTAGCATAGGGTCTCGTGTGATGTTTCAGCTTCATTCTGATTTTTCAGGACACCACATTTATAAAACACTGATTGAAGATGTTTTAGAATTAGATAACGAGCTTCAACAGAGCCTGTGACTAGCATAAATATTACATAAATTACACAAATCAATCCTCTTACTGAGCCCTCATTCTCCTATTAGCAAAAGGTTAAACGGTGTGAACCCATAGATAAACAATAAATAAAAGAAAGATTGTTATAGATTGCAGGGGCCCTGAAAATGACAGCACTCTTAGGGCCTGATTATGAGTCTAGCGATCCGAGGTCCATCAGACTCGAGGTAGCACGGTGTTGGCGGCCCACCCACTGCCTCACCGGCGGTCCGACCACCTCAGTATGAATTGGCTGGTCGGACTGCCCTGGGACCACCGCTGCCGCCAGGAAACCGACATTCCCTGGAGGTGGCACAGCAGTCAAAGACCGCAATATGCTTGGCGGACTGCCGCGGTCCCACCAAGCATATTACTAGTTTCCTCTCCGCCGGTGGTGACATGGAGGTTCCTCCTCCTTAACAACCTTGGCAGAGAGGAAGCAAAAGGGTCTCTGGAAGGGGCCCTGTGCCTCCTTTGCCAATGCATGCACACAGGGAGGCATAACATGTGTCCCCCCCGTGTGCATGCACAAGAGTTCCTTTTCAGTCCATGCCATGCAGGAACCTTGTGAGGCGTTCCAAAGGCACCATGGCCTTTGAAAGAGGCACCACCCTGTAAATGCAATGCCGCCCACCTGCCAGACTCCAAATAATTTAATCTGTTGGGTGGGCGGTGACGAGTCTCGGTGATGCGGGGGTTTGGTGGGGTGTGGGGGAGTACCACCCAGCCTCTCACCACAGAAACTCGTAAACAGGCTCTTAGTGATAAAAAATGGACTTTCTTCACAATAATTCCTAAGTGTTTCGAAGTTCTAATTATTTCACTGAAGCAGTGCTGGATGTGAGGAAGCAAATTATTAGTTGGGGTGAATGGTGGTCCACCACAAGTAATAATAACACTATTCCTGGTAGGTTCAGTAAAGGTTTTAGCAATTTAAATCTGTGCTCAATACCTGCTAGCTATAGCTATGGCCCAGAGTATACATGATTGGCTTAAGTAAATGTGCAAAGCATTTAGAAGTACCAAAACAGTTACAAATTCAAAAACAGAGAGGAATAAAACTCCCACTCTAATTTATAAAAATAGAGAATATTTTAATGAACAAAATGACACCAAAACAACAACACCCCGATCAGGGGAACTAGAGATATGAATTCTTAAAGTTATAAATGTAAATAGTGCCTCGGGCAACGGATCACACTAGACTGGGGCCATGATATCCCTTTAGCTAAATACCTTGGAATATGAAAGCCTGGGAAAGGTTAGTAAGCCACTTTTACTGATCTCATATGTCTGAGAAGGTGGAGGAGTTCTGTCACTCCTGAACCATCTTTAAAACCTCTGGCAGTGGCACCTCCTATCCCGCTACCAGTGGTAGGGACACTATTTGGGAGGGTGAGTATTGACATTGCCAGATGCTAAAGCCAAAGAACAGTCAGGTTACATTCCTAAGTATTATCCCAGAATCTCACCTTCTGGCAGCACCAACTCCATCAATCTTAGGTACTGGAGTGGAGAGGTGTGGTCCTGCGGCCAGGGCAGCTGACTTTGGAGCACAGGGTTCATGGTTCAATCCCCGGCTCCTGCGGCAGCTCAGCTCAGCACCGTGTGACTCTGGGCAATAGCTCACTTAATTTCCACTATGGCCCCCAGCGCCTTGAGACCCGTAAGGGTGAGTAGCTGCGCTATATAAAAACAGACTTACTAGAGTTTTGATGTGGCCAGATGAGGGGAAAGGATGTTAGGGAGGGTACTGCTGGGAGGAATACCTGGAATAGGATGCAATGCTGATTGACAATGTGTTGACCTGAAAACTAAAATGATATAAATATACAAATCTTACTTCACATTAATATCAACAATTATGCCCTTTCCTTGAAGAGAATTAAAGCTCACATTCACATGATGTTCTTATGTTTTGTTAGAATACATTTTCTTCCACAGATTCAGTGAGATCTATTCTCTGAATCTTTTCAGTAAAAAATTAAACAATACTGGGACAAGCCTCCTAGTTCACAAGACTATTGACATGCATCGATTCACTCGAAAAGGAATAAACTGTAATTTATCACAGGTCAACTTCTAATAGCAAAGTCTACACCAAGGGTTTATTGAGGCGAAACACTTACTTCACATAACTTTATAGTCTTAATGGGGTTAACACAAGCAAAACAGTTGAATTCCCAATCAGAGTCTCTAACCACTTTTTCTTGTCTCCTTTTACCTGAATAAGTGTTTCTAGGAAGTCCTCAACTTCTCAAATAAAGGTAACTCTCAATGAGCCCAGTCTCACCAAGATCCGCTCTTTCTTCAGGTTTCCTAAAAGCTCTGGCAAGAATTATTATTTTTATCGCTCATGTGTTACATATGATACTTCTGCAATAACATGAGTCTCAGGATTTCCTATCGATGTTTTGCTGTGGATTTCAAGTAGGCATTGGTTCCAACTGTGATGATGATTCTTCCTCTGCTCTGGGGAAATCAGAATAACGGATGCAATATGATGGGCGTGGCCCTTTTTATACTAGTTTACCTCAGAACGGCTGCCAAGATTTGGTGTGTCTGAAATCTTGTGAGATCCTGCTCTCACGATCCAGCTTTCTTTTAATCTGAATTGTTCTACATACCTTTCCTTCAAAATGCAAAGCTATTGTGGTTGTTCCACCACCAATGAGCACAATATTTAAACGCCACATTTGCAAAGTGCACTTTTCACAAATATTGCTCCCTGGCACTCTTGTCTAATGCATTTCCTACAAGATTGCAATGAAAGACCACCATGACTCAGCCACAGACAATAAGTTCATCCTGGTAGTAATGGACTATGCCAGTAAATAGACTGAGCAGTATCTCTGAGGGCCGTTACTGCGCCGTTGGAGGCCGTAGCCCTGCTGTGTATCTTCAACAGAGTAGGGTGCCCCAAGAAGGGAATTTTAGACTGGGTTGTAAACCTTACATCTGCATACTTAAAGGCTATGTGCAGTGATTTTTGAGAGATTCAACAAGACCCTGAAAAGCATGAACATGGGATCGATAAGAAACTTAGACAGAAGTGGTATATCCTAATGCCCTGCCCTATGTTTTCCAACTGGTAGGTACCACAGAAGGAAGATAAAGGCCTTTATTCCCTTGAGCTTCTGCATGGGTACCCTTCAGAGTGCCACCAAGTCTTTTCAGAGTAAGGTGGGAGAAACTACACTAGAAACCGAAGCAGGACATTATTGAATATGTACCAGTCCTGAGATCTAGGATGGCTGACTACATAAAAAAGGCAAACAGAATCTAGAGGATGTCATTGATGACATCTCTGTGCTTGACAAAAATGCAAGTTAAAAGTTACTTGGGTTAAGTGTAACTGGTGAATTTCAGTTGTTCTTGTTTAAAATGCTACAGTTTAATTGTCATTTTCACCTAACTATAACATCTCTTTAATATTTGTTCTTGTAAGTGAAAAAATAAATAAATATATACATTCCTTGAAAAAATCAAAGGGTACAGGGACGTTATAGTTAGCTTCAGATTTTATACATACAAAACCATAGAAATTCAGCAGTTATAGTTATAGTAATAGTTAACTTAAGTAACTATAACTCATGCCCTAATATAACTATAACTCGTGCCCATGCCATGCACAGTTTTCTCATCAATAATTTCACTTCAAATGTTGCAGTGATATTATCAATGATGTCATAGAAGATGTCATGAGTGATGTAATATGTGGAGTAATTAACAGTTCATGGTGAGGGTGCGACCAACTGCCCCCACGCCCGACAAACAGCCATAGGCAGCAGGGGTTGGCTTTACCTATGTTAACAAAAGATTACTTTATATGAAATAATTGAGATGTTACGATGTCATCAGCGATGTCATAAATGATGTCATAGAGCAAGCCATGTGAGATCAAATTGCTGGAAATCTTGCACATTGTACAAAAAATCTGCACTTTGGAACTACAAGCCAAACAAGTACACTTTTATTTAAAAATCAATTGGTGTTAGAAATAACCCACTGTTGCACTGTTGCTTGATCATACTTTTGCACATTTTGGCCGAAAAGAGGCTTCTCTGACTGGGTGGCTATTTTTACCTCTGCCAAAAGCACCCCCAGTAGACTCCATCATGGTAGGTGTTCTAGTTTATTGGGCACATCGCAACTTGGGCCCTATTTAATGGGAGATGGGTCGCAGACGCAAGGAGGACATGCGCAACAGGCGCACTGCTGATGTGTCAAAGGCACGCCCGTCTGTGCCTGTCTACGCCTGTCCGCACACCAACTGTGCACAGCGCCAGTCACTAAGCCAGTTCTCCCCCACAGTATAGACATATTTGGGATCCTAGCTCTCAGGTAAATTGGAGAAATTACATGAGGAAGATCTTCTTACCTGAGACCCCCTACAGTGCCATGATTCAGGTGGGCAAGCTAACAATGAGGTCACCTCCAGAGAGCTTAGAACAGGGACAGCGCCAATATGTAAAGGGAAGGGAGTCCTCCAGTGTGGGCTTATTAACGCCGGAACCCTTCGTAAACATGCCATAGAAGTTTAATTCCTTCCAGAGGACACAGGGACAGATGTTCTATTCATTACAGAAAGATGGGCCTCACTGGACGCAAATCCAGAATTTGGAGAGGCTTGCCCCGAGTGATATGTCATCACACATGTACCTAGATAGGAAAGGTTGGGAGGTGGGATAGCAGCAATCTTCTGGCATACTATAAAAGCAACACCGCTCCTGGTCGCTCCCCCGTCATACTGTGAATTAATGGCCCTTAATATTCAGCTGTCTGCTAATTAAAATATCCTAGTGATATTATGCTATTTTGGCCCCTAGATCCTGATTCCAATTGTGTTCACAACTTAGGGCCCGATTCCGATCTCGTTCAGAAAGCATTCCGACCGAATTGGTTCCGGAATGCTTTCCGGACGACTTGGATTAGGGAAGTCTAAGCCACCGAGTACGATGCATCCAGGTGCTTCCGGATACAATTTGGTCGGGCTCCCTTGGCTTCAATGGGAGCCAGTGTTCCGAACGAGAACACAGTGTCCCAATGAAGAAAGGGGTGATTGGGAAAAACTGTGCACCCTGTGGCGGGCAGCCCATGGTGCCTGCGACATTGTGCATGGTTGGAAAGGGGGGGTCCCTTGGGCACCCCATGAGCAAGATTCGGAGGGCCCAAGGTGAAGGAGGGCCAATATTGCCAGCCCCAGTAACAAAAACAGGCCCCCAGGGCCCAAAACCAGCCCCCACACTGACGGCCCGCTGGGGAAATGCCTGGTGCTCGCTACGACCACTCCGGCCCAGGTGACACTACATATATGTTGTGGAGCAACCAGATACAGGTATGTCAGTGGTGCAGTGTGGTGTGTCTAAAAATAGAAAGAAACTCAGCAACTTACAGTGCTCAACATTCAGCAGCAGCAACCTCGAATGCAGTTTCAAAAGTATTCCTTCAAATTCACCTCAGATGTTTCTCCAAGTCTCAGGCTGTTGTACACTGCGGTGCTTGTCACTCCTGCTTGTAGCCCCTGCTGCATCGTCATCAGCCAGTCCCTCCAAGCTCCCCGCATCCGGCAGCGTGTCTGTCAGTATTTGCATTTTAAAAAGGTGCCCATTCATTGTGGATTGCTTCTCCGGCCTCCAAAGTAACTGCCTCTACCTATAGTGAGCTCAGGGACTGCAAGAGGACAGGGTGCTGTTGAACCTAATAAAGCGGCAGAAAAGTGGGAAGCCCATTACAAACTCCTATATGCACAAAGTCCCGATGAATGCACTGGCCAGAGGCAGGAAACTATAGTCCTCCCAGAAACAGATCTAGATAGCACAAAGATCACCTTGAAGGAAGTGTATAATTCCTTAGATAGAATAGTTCCAGGGAAAGCAGTCGGCCTTGATAAGGTTCCTGGCGACTTGTATCGGGCTGAATCTAAGATCTGGGGCCCTTATTTATGGGTAGTTTTTAATGCCATTCTGGAAGGGATGGATCCCCCTGAGACTTGGCTGGGTGCAGAGGTGATACCAATATTCAAAAAGGGTTCGCCTCTTCTCCCTAGCAACTACAGACCGATCAGTTTGATCGACGTCTCTCACAGGGAGTTTGCAAGGATCATTTTGGATTGCCTACAATTATGGATGGAGGTCAATAATATCCTCTTCCCCCTCCAGGTGGGGTTCAGGGCCAAAATGTCTACGGTAGACCAGATTTTCAGGCTGCAGCTCCTCTTTTGGAAGATAGTAACGATGGGGGGCGGCAGTCTGTATCTGGTCTTCGTTGACCTTAAAAGTGCCTTCGATTTGGTTTCCAGAGTGGCACTATAGAAGGTGCTCAAAGAGTTGGGACTTCCGTCGTATCTCTTACTCCTACTTAGGAAATTACAAACTGGCACCTTCGCCCAAATCAGATTTGGTAAGAATGGGGAACATACTAATCGCATTTCGGTTAATAGGAGTGAGGCAAGGGTGCATGTTAGCCCCAACACTGTTCTGCATTTTCATTAATGGCTTAGTGGATGTCATAAATAAATGTCAGAACATCGATGCCCCTAAGCTAGCAAACAAGAGTATACCAGCAATGATGTTTGCAGACGACACCTTGCTCCTCTCAAAATCCCCCATGGGCCTGCAAATAATTCCGGATGCCTTCTGCGAATTTTGTAGGGATAGGGGTCTAGAAATCAATATTCTAAAAACAAAATTTATGGTTTTTAACACCAGTAAGAATGTCTGCTCTAATCTCTGCATGAATGGTGTACCATTAGAAAGGGTACCAGATTCCCTGGGTCTTACCATAAATGAAAATATGATATGGAAACCCCAAGTGGCCAGATCTAATCTGAAATTAATACAGACAGCTGGGGGTTTGGCTAAACATTATAGAAAGTCCTTCCATAAACCCCTGACCCCGGCTATTGAGATTTATAAGACGCAGGCCAAAAGCTCAGCTCTCTACGGGGCTGAACTATAGGGGCACTTCAACCTTAGGCCAATTACACATACCGAAAATAATTTTCTGAGGCAACTGATAGGGCTTCCGAGAACCTCCCCTCTGTTGCCCTTGTATATGGATCTGGGGGTGAGACCTATCGCACAAAAAATTGCAAGGCGTCCGCTACTGTACTGGCGACGTCTGTGGGCGACAAACGAGCTGGCGGAGTACAGAGCCGAATTGCAAGAGGTACTCAGCCTACCTGGGGCAGGGAAGCTTCCTTGGCTTATGCATATCAAGAAAAGTTTAATTGAGATAGGCTGTCCTGAGCTATGGGTAAGTCCTCTAATTGCCCACACCAGGGTTACGCAAACATATTTATCCACCATGTACTGGAAGGCGAAATTTGATAACATCTTTGAGGACCCCAAGATTGGCTCTGTAACTCACCGGTTCATGGATATAAAAGCCACTTACCAACTAGAGCCGTGTCTGGACTTTATATGTCCAACTATTGCCAGGAAACTTTATTTGCAGTTTCGTCATGGTTGTCTCCCCCTGCATTCATTTGTCAATAAATGGTCTAAGGATGTTCCCATGGCCTGCCCTGCCTGTGGTCTAGTTGAGGAAACAGAACTGCATGTTTTTTTTGTTTGCCAAGGCTACTCTAAGATCAAAAGAAGAGAATTACAGCAATTATGCAAGAATCTAGGTGCTATCCATTGCATAGATGTGTTTAGGCTTTTAAAATATGACACCAGCATGCATATAGTATTTGCTACCTCACGATTTCTTGCTGCAATGTGGTGGGCTCCTCTGCAATTTTTCAAACCTTAATGAAATGTTAGCTGTGGTTATTGACAAATTGCGAAAGATCTTTTTCTTTTATCAATGTATTTTATTCTTTTAAATATTCCTGCCAAAATCTTTTTTTAATTGTTGACATGAAATGCTGTCTTTTATGGTTTCATAACCGAAATAAAGATTTTCTAAACTAAACTAAACTGCCTCTACCTCTCTATTTGAAGCTGGGCACCAATCTTGACTGCACCACCGTGGCCCCTGTGTTGCCAGTTTGCTTGCCTTGTTAATTAATTATCCCTTGCTTGTTAATTGAGAGATCACAGGGCTCCCAGTCAGCCATGACTCCCGGATTCTGCCCTTGCATGCCATGGCGGGAGACCTTCAACTGCCAACATTTACCATTCACACCCAACAGGATTAGAAACAAGACAATCCTGACATAGGGTAGTGGTCAGTAATCTCCACCACACTGTGGTCGGTGGAGTATTTGCAAACTCAGTGCTCCAAGCAGAGCACCGAGTAGGCAAAACTCTGTGAACCCCACCTACGGAGAGTTTACTGCCCAGCCCTAACAATGGGCATTAAGAGATTATAAAGCTCTGCTAAAAAAGGTAAAGGCAGAATATTTTACAGATTAGATAGTGAATGCAACAAATATGGCCAAAACGGTGGTGTTTTTAGTAAAAACATTACAATCCCCGGATTGTGCCACACAAAGAATCGTACCATCACAAGAGCTGTGTAATGGTATGTCATTGACCATGTCATGAGTGTTGTAATATATGAGGTCTTAAACAGTGCATTACAAGGGCCTAAGTTATAGTAAGCTCACGTAACTTTACAGTCCTTTAGAGAAGTGGAGATTTATCTGGGGCTTCTGCTTGCTATGTTTGTATTTGTAAGTGCTTCTGTTGAGGTTTAATTTCTGTGAAATAATCATCAGGGTCAAAATGGCCCTGGGGCCTGGCCAAAATGTAATAGAGGAGGGGGCAAGGTGGCCCCCCTTCCTGGGCTGATTTTAGCCCCCAGGACCTATCCCCTGGCTGAAATTCAATGGGGAAGGGGTACTAGTGGCCTCCTCCCCAGGCCAATTTCATCCCCAGGTACCCCATCCCCCGGTGCCCAGCCACATCTCCATGGGTATCCTGGGCCCATCCAGTACACCCAGTGTGCATGATAGGGACCCCAAGAGGAGCCTCAAGGCCCCCGCAGTCCAGCCAGCACCCCGACTCCTGCAGGAGATAGCATTGCTCTCACATGCAGGAAGCTGCTGGAAATGCAGCTCCCTGCATATGGGAGTCATACTTTCCTCTCTTTCTTTGCCCACATGTCTGTGCTAAGGGAAAGAGATGAAAACTCTGCTTCCAGCAAGCCAGAGCACTTTGACAGCTCCCGCTTGCTGGGAGCAGATTGTTTGCTTTTGCTTAGCCTGAGCTGTCACATATGACTCCAGGAGGGGGATCCGCATGGTCCCTCTCCTTTGTTCTGCACAGGCTGGTCCCAGGTAGGTGGTGGTCCCTGGGGCCATATATGGCCTGGTAGGAGGGCCATGCAGCCCCCCTCCCACTTTTAAATATGCTTTGTGCCCTGGCGAGGTGGTGATGCCCGGGCCATATATGGCCTGAAGAAAAACAAAGGTTTTAACTGCCCTGCTGTTACTAGGGCCTTGGTGTGGTTTTCAATTGAATCCCTCCAAACTTCCCCCAGAATTAGTCAGTGGCAAGCCTTGTTTTCGCTGTTACTGGGGCTTTGGTTTTGTTTCCATTATGCATGTTCGAGGGAAACTATACATTTGTTTCCTGTTATATAGTCCCGATCAACAAGTTGCACCTGCTCATTCTGTAAGGTCAAAGAGAGTGTTCTTCCAGATGGACATGTGCTCCATGTGCCAAATGTGATTTAGGTACATCCATTGATCCTTGTAGAGGGTAAATCAACCCCACCCAAACCCGAATTGTGGTTTGGCCTTGCTCCCTGCGAAACAAGCTTCACCCTCCCCTCTCACGTGAAAAATCCTGCTGGGACTAAGAAGCGCTCCAGTCTCCTTCAAGTCCATCCGAACCGGTGGTTCCTGTGGCAGCAGCTCCCTTGATGTCTTCCTCCCCGCTCACTCCTGCAAAGCTACTCTGGACACCCTGTGACTCCCTGAGTCAAAGCCTTAAGATCTTCTTCAAACTTCAGTCAAGAACTAGGTTAAGTACCTGATATCAGATAAGTGCACACTAAACCTCCTATAGTAGTAAACAGGACTGAGTATCCCCGTAGTCAAAGACAATAGATCTTTACTCCATTTCCTCTCTGTGATTTACTCCAGCGCATCTTGTGTGTTTATACTCCGGACCCTTCCTACAACCTTGATTCAAGTATTGTCACAGCACAGTTATTAAAGACTTTTGTTCTGCGTTTTTTCTGATGAACAGTAGTGCCATGAAAAAGGACTCATTGATATATGCATCAACCTTGTACCCCACCTTGTGTTCCAATTGTATGATTAGGGGGGCATGTATCTCCAATCTTTGTTCCAAGTGTATCATTAAGAGTTCAAGTAACTCCAACCTATGTTCCGAGTTTATCCCTGGGAGTGCCAATAACTCCAATACACATTTAAAGTTTATTCCTAGGAGTGCCACACTCCAATCAGAGATTTTGGTTATTCTTCTCTCGTTCCAATGTGTGATGTTGAAACCTGTGTGCTGATGAAACCAATAGATCTTTACTCCATTTCCTCTCTATGATTTACTCCAGCGCATCTTGTGTGTTTATACTCTGGACCTTCCTACAACCTTGATTCAAGTATTGTCACAGCACACTTATTAAAGACTTTTGTTCTGTGTTTTTTCTGATGAACAGGAGTGCCATGAGAAAGGAATTCAGAGTCTTTGATATATGCATCAACCTTGTACCCCACCTTGTGTTCCAATTGTATGATTGGGGGCACGTATCTCCAACCTTTGTTCCAAGTGTATCATTAGGAGTTCAAGTAACTCCAACCTATGTTCCGAGTTTATCCCTGGGAGTGCCAATAACTCCAATACACATTTAAAGTTTATTCCTAAGAGTACCACACTCCAATCAGAGATTTTGGTTATTCTGCTCTCGTTCCAATGTGTGTTGATGAAACCTGTAAGTTTATGCGACTGAAGTTAATGCATGTTCATTGTATGTAGAGACATGTTAGTGTACTGATGGTAACGGGCTCCTATTGTTATTTTCAGTACATTGCATCATCGCAAAGCCAGAGGTTCTGGTCCAGTGCACATCTACCTCACAAATGTAGACGGTCCCAGAAGTGACCAATCCTGTTACGCAGTGTTGCACAGCCGATGAGCAGATCCAGTACAGCAAGTGTCTCTTTTCTTATTTTATTCCAATCCCAGAGGAGACAGTGTGAGACCTAAGGTTTTGGTTCCTTGACTAGCATTGTCCTCGGGAGGGATAGGAGGTCCAGCATCGGCCCCAGTGTAGTCTTCGAGGCTGGGACCAGGTGAATGCATGACACAGATGATGTTCTTGGGTTCCAAGATGAATGGTGGTAGGTGGATTCTCTCGGTTCTTCCAGTGAGGAATGAGGTGATCTCTTTGAGGGCGTCTTCTTGGACTCCAATGTGATGAAGCCTCTTGATAAGGTTTTGGTGGAATATGGCGTTGAATGCTTCTGAGATGTTGAGGAGGATCAGAGCTGCTTTTTCTCCCTGGTTGAGGAGGGTTCTGATGTCCTGGGCGGCAGTGATAAGGGTGGTTTTGGTGCTGTGGTTGGTGCAGAATGCGTATTGAAATTTGCCCAGACGATTGTTGCTCTACAGGTGTTCCATGAGTTGGTGGTTGATAGCCTTTTTGAAGACTTTGGTGAGAAAAGGGAGCATAAAGATGGGACAGTAGTTCTTGAGTTTGCTAGAGTCAGCGGATGCTTTCTTGAGGAGGGATTTGACTTCTGCATATTTTGATTCTTCAGGGAAAGTGGCAGTGGTGATGTATGCATTGAAAATGACAGTGAAGATGTTGCTGACCATCTTGCTCCTGAGGTTGAAAATGTGGTGGGGACTGAGGTCTGTGGGTTTACCCGAGTGGATGTAGTGCATAATTTCTGTGGTGTTCTGTTTGCATCTGTGGGAGCGAGGAGGCTGAGGATGGCTAGGTGGTGGGTTGGGGTTAAAAGTTTTTGGAGATGTTGTCATGGATGAAGTCCTCCAGGATGTCACAGGATTCTTGGAAAGGGGTGATGATGTTTTCGTTTGCGGAGGGGTTGGAGAACTCTCTGATGATGTTGAAGAGTTCTTTCCTGTAGTTGGAACTGGCTTTGGTGCGGTTGGCTAGGGACTTTCTTTTTTGTCTCTTTCAGAAGTTGGTGACATTGGTTAAGGGATGTCTTGAAGGTGGTACTTGTTGGTGAGCCATTTCCTTTCTAGTCACCTACAGTTACATTTTGTGATTATCAGTTCTGTGATGTACCAACTGGCCTGTTTGGTGGATCTCTTGAGTTTGGTGGGTTTGATGGGTGACTCTATTGGTGCAATCGGTGATCCAGGTGGGGAAGTTCTTGACAGCCTGTTCTAGGTTGGTTGTGGTGTCAGGGTGGGATGTGTTGAGGGTGTTGGTCCACTGGCTGTCTGATACTTTGTTCCAGCTGCGGTGTGAGCTGCTGGGTGGCTTGGTGGTGGTGCGGGGGATCTTATAGTGGTGAAGTGGACAGTAGCATGGTCTGTTTAGGTGAGTTCAGTGACATGGATGTACTTCAATCTATCGCTGACTGTGAAGATGGGGTTGGGCATGCGTTGTACATTGTTTGTGGGGTTGGTGACTAGTTGGGTGAAGCTGATGTTGTTCATCTTTTCAAGGAGGTTGGCTGGGTTTGTGTCATTAAGGTTGATGGGTGGGTGTCAAAAACAGGCTGGCAAGGAGCGGTAAGTGCAGGAAAAAAAACGAAGAAACATGTGAGAAACCATTTTATTGATACAGACAGATACATTAACTATTACAGCAAGGCAAAAAATAGCAAATCGGATACCAACCGAGCAAAACAGTCAACAGCAAGGCAAAACAGAAAAGACACATGAATTCAAACGATATGGACTAACAAACACAGCAAATAGCAATAAAGGCAATAATAAAGAATAAAGAATGCATAAAGGCGCACTCTACTCAAAGCCTAATAAGTTCCACCTCACGGGGCCTACAAAGCACTCGGTCCAACTGTGGCACATTGTGAACCGAAAACTAGGGTGGGCTGACAAACGTACGATGGCAACCCCGCTCTGGCTGTCAGAAAGGCTTGGGTCGCTGGGTCGCACCAAGGGATTTCGTAATTGGGACCTGATCGGGATATCCCATATAGGGGACCTTTGGGGATCCAAGGGAATGGTGACCTTTGCCTCCCTACAGCAGTCCCACGAGTTGGCGCACTCGGAGTTTTTCCGGTACATGCAGGTTCGGCACTCTCTCAAATCTAATATTCCACCGGGGACAGCGCTCCCGGAATCCTCCCCTTTAGAGGATAGGCTGCTTGACGGCTATCTGCCGGAGAGGGCCATATCCCTAACATACAAAAAACTCGTACACCACGCCCCAGATCCACTGCGCTCCCTCAGGAGGAAATGGAAGGCGGACGGCCTGGAAATTGAAGATGAGGAATGGAGGGAGGCACTCTCTTCCCCCAAAGAGGTGGCAATATCGGCAAAGTTGCGGCTGTTACAACTCAAAATATTGCACCGGGTGTATGTATCAGGCACTAGGCTAGTGTTGATGGGGAGGAGTGCAGATGGGTTCTGCCGGCAACGGTGTGGGGAGAGGGGGACATTTCTCCACATAATATGGGAATGCCCGTGAATTCAAGCATACTGGGCGAAGATACATGACTGTATGAGCGAGGTTTGGGGGGAAAATTGCGGCCTGAAGCTAAGCAGTGCCTCCTGAACATTTGGGAGCCCACGGACCTATCGGTGAAAGGCAAATTGTGGGTAACACTGGGGCTGGTAATTGCAAAACGTAACATAGCGCGCCTATGGGGAGCGGGAGCACCCCCACTGATTAGTGCATGGAAGAAGGACATGGACTGGTGTATGCTGCAAGAGAAGACAGTGTATGTTTCGAGGGGGTGCCCTGGGAAGTGGGCAGCGGTCTGGTCTTGTTGGAATGCATATCGCGGTAACATCTGCGAACCTCCCATGTTCCCCCCCTGGAAGAATTTTTAACTCAATAGTGTGTCGGTAATGTCTACCCCCAGTATGCTGTTCCACATTAAGCAAAAATACTGTCTGTAAGTCCAAGGATGCAACACTGTAACATCATTAAGTGTAAACTGTGAAACGACCAACAAGTTTGTTTGTTAATAAAAAGATTTAATAAAAAAAAAAATGCATAAATCAGGCCAAACAAGAGGCAGGCAAAAAATGTGAAGCAAGGCAGAAGGGCAGTGGAGCAAGGAGGGAAAACAGAAGACCTGCTGAAGAGGCAGCAAGGGGGTAGCTGACTCAAGGACCTGCTAAATGGGGTCACGCTGCAGCCTTCATTAAATAGGTCCTGGGACGAGGGAGGGGCGCAGGGTGGCGGTGGGCAGGGCAAGCCGGAGGTGGGATGCAGGTGACGAAAACGGGTGTGAAAGGATCAACGAAGGCAGAAACACAAACAGATACAATAACTATTACACCAAGGCAGAAAACAGCAATGCAGACACCAACAGAGAAAAACAATCAATAGCAAGGCAAAACAATCAAGACACAATAATGCAAACAATACGGACTAACCAACACGGCAAACGACAATAAAGGCAATGATAAACAACGCAAAAAAGCAAACCAGGATAAATAAAAGGCAGACAAAAACGCAGTGGAGCAAGGCGGGAAGATGGGAGACCTGCTGATGAGGCAGCAAGGGGAGTGCTAGCTCAAGGACCTATGGTTTTATGTGTGTAAAATCTGAACCTAACTATATCGATAATGTACCTGTAATCCTCGGTTATTTTGTGAATTTCAGTTTTTTTTTATTGTGTTTCCCAACTATAATGTCCCTGTAACCTTTGGTTTTTTGTCAGTGAATTTCTAAGTTTTTTAATGCTGTGTTGTACCTGGTCAGTTGTGAGCTGAGGTCTCCTGCCCTGTGACTTCGGGAACTTTGTCTGCAGCCTGCCTGCCTGTGCACTGGTCTCCCTCCCGCCGCCGCGCTTGCAACGTCCGCGGAACCGGCAAGGAGGGGAACTACAATTCCCAGCAGCACCTGGTGGGACAGGGCAGAAGCGCACGCCCACTGGACGCGCCTGGAGGCGCTACAAATTGGAGCACGCCCTCGGTGGAGCGGGGGTGTCGTACCTGGTCAGTTGTGAGCTGAGGTCTCCTGCCCTGTGACTTCGGGAACTTTGTCTGCAGCCTGCCTGCCTGTGCACTGGTCTCCCTCCCGCCGCCGCGCTTGCAACGTCCGCGGAACCGTCAATGAGGGGAACTACAATTCCCAGCAGCACCTGGTGGGACAGGGCGGAAGCGCACGCCCATTGGACGCGCCTGGAGGCGCTACAAATTGGAGCACGCCCTCGGTGGAGCGGGGGTGTCGTACCTGGTCAGTTGTGAGCTGAGGTCTCCTGCCCTGTGACTTCGGGAACTTTGTCTGCAGCCTGCCTGCCTGTGCACTGGTCTCCCTCCCGCCGCCGCGCTTGCAACGTCCGCGGAACCGGCAAGGAGGGGAACTACAATTCCCAGCAGCACCTGGTGGGACAGGGCGGAAGCGCACGCCCACTGGACGCGCCTGGAGGCGCTACAAATTGGAGCACGCCCCCCGCGTCGCGGGACGCGCGCGGGCGGCGCCTGGCTGAGCCCGGGCAGAGGGCGGGCCGTCTGTGGCCGTCTGTGGCCGTCTGTGGCCGTCTGTGGCCGTCTGTGGCCGTCTGTGGCCGTCAGGGGCCTAAGGAGGCCGGGCCGGGCCATATCTCTTTGTTCCTCGTCTCAGGTACTGGACGTTATTCCTGCTAACGATATATGCCGAGAAAAGTAACAGATCGATCTATTGGTACCCCTTTGCCTCAAGGCAGAAAGTACTGTTCCTGCTTGCTTTTGGATTGTGTATCACATTCTTAAATTATGGCAACCTCTCTAAGATCTGGTCGGAAACGCGGGCAAGTCTGTTCAGAGGGATCTGTATCAGGCTCCTTGGATGACTTCATTTCCAGAGCTACCCGTGTCCTTGAACATGAGATCATTCTCACAGAGAAAAGACTGTCCGTAGAGCTAACAGCTGAGAGATCCTCTCTGGGGAACATAAGGATGGCACAGTCCCCTGTTCACGTGGCTACTGACATGGTCCAAAATGTGGCATCTAGCATTGAGGCTCTTGGTTCAGACGAAACGAACATAAGCCCAAACAGTATCTGCAGCACAGACAGCGTTTCTATCTTGGAAAATAGACCTTGCTTGGGAGTTTATAACACTATTCCTTTATTCCCTAACCCAGAGATACCACCAGAAACTGATAACGTCAATGGTAAAGGGCATATGAGTTTGCCTAAATCCTGTAAAAGGAAACGTGCAGGCGGGGTGAGCAAGGGAAAACGAGCTAAAGTGGCAAAAAGTCAGATATCTACAAATAATACTAATATTCAATCAGACTGTAATTTACTTTTAGATATTTCTAGTTCTACAGTTACTAAAACTACATCTGGCATGCCACGTGCGAACCCATCTTCTACTGGCAACATGGACACATTTGAACATTTATTAAGATCATTGTTGGCTCCCATCTTAGAGAGAGTAAAACAACTGAGTGCCAAAGTAGAGAATCTTGAAAACTTATTGTCGGCAAATACGTCTGTGATGAAAAAAGCTTTAGAACTTCAGGCAGGCCATGGGTGTTTATTCCCGGTTAAGAACGTGTTACCACATAAGGAAACTTCAGATATTAGTAGCGTGTCAACTCTGCATACTAAAAATTCTCATTGTAGTTCAGATTCTGTACCCACGGTGACGGAAGCCGGTTCTGCAGAGGAGCCTGACAAAGAACGTTCTAATATTGTAATTAGAGCAAGTAAAACTAAGCCAGTAAATGCAGACTTAAATAAAGACCAGCTCGCTAGTGCTATCCTTGACCCGTTGAATACTGGCCCGATCTCTATACTTCCATGCATAAATTTACCTCCAGAGTCACTTTCTTATACGGTTATTCTGGCGGGTGTCCCTAGGATTTCACACGACAAGACAGAATCCTTTAGAGAATTAAAAAACAAGGTCATACATTGGCTTAATGGAAACAGGTCTCTCCCACCCAACCTGCAAGCCGAAATTTTGTTTGTGCGAAGGGTGAGTTGGCTGGGTACCAAAATTAAGGATGTGGAGGGCGATTGCATTATTATAAACTTTAGAGATCCTATGGCAGTTAGGCATATATGTTACCATCCTAATACCCAAAATTCCGTAGCATTCTCACCCTTGACTTACGGTATTTTTATCCGTCTATCTATTTCACTCTGCCAGCACAATGGATAAGGGTAAACAGGGGCAATCCTAGACCACCTATTTTAGATTTTAACCTCCCATTGCACAACCGTTTTGGTCCCCTCAATGATATTGAAGGTGTGGATTGACTGAACCTAAACAATACAGTTCTTGACCTTACTGATACAATAGATCAGGATAGAGCTGTTAACAGGAGAATAAATCCCGATGCCCAATTGCCGGGTAGCCCAATAGAGTTTGGTGGTGATTGTCCTACACTGGTTGTTCCATCCTTGATAGAGGACTGTAATACTGGTCCAAGTTCCCCCGTTCCTTTTGTATACTCACAGGAACATCCTGACCCTTCTCTTTCATCTAATCCAGTGCCTGCCCCTTCTGCTATTTTGGTGGAATCAGCTCAGGAGACTCTTAAATTTTTGGATCATGATATTAGGGAGATAAAGTACCCGGAAAGCCCCTTAGTCCCTCCTTGTAAGATTATGAGTTGGAACGTGGCGGGTATTAGGGCCAAAATGAACGACTCTAGTTGGCAGGAATTCCTATGCTCATTTGATATAATATCCCTACAAGAGACTTGGGACACACAAAATAGTTTTTCTATGGACGGCTATTGCCATTTCCACATTCCAGCTAAACAAAGTGCAGCAGGGAGAGCGAAGGGTGGCCTGATTACGTTGATCTCCCTTGAGATAAAGGGCTCACTTAGGCAGCTTGATGCAGGGTGTCTAAACTGTTTAATTGTGGAACTTTCGGCTCCCGATGTAAACAAAGTTTTATTTAATAATCTATATAACTCAATGGATGTCGACAATAACCTGGACCTTTTAGAGCAGTTTCTTTTATCTTATAGTTCAAGGTCGAATTCATTTGAGATCTTTCTGATGGGGGATCTAAATATTCACCCTTGTGATAAATTGTGTCGAGGTGATGACCATGAGGATCCACAACTCTCAGCCACCCCACATTTTGAACATTCTAAACAGGGGGAAAAATTAGAATATCTCCTCGCAGAATGGAACCTTTATGAGTCAGCTTGTGGGGAGGGAGAAAATAGGATCCCAACCTTTAAAGGGAAAGATAAAGGCACAATCATCGATTATATTTTTTTGAGTTCTTTAATGTTAGTCCAAGTTGTACGTTATTTTACAGAGGTCTCTATTTTTAGTGATCATAACCCGGTGATCCTGGAGATAATCCCGGGTGGCCGAACATTAGCGTTTAGGCATCCGTCACAAAATTTGGCGAAAGAAGTTGCCCTAACTGATCAGGGTAGGAAACTCCGGTGGACTAAAGTGGTCCCAGCTACTTTTTTGTCCGAAGTTCGGTTTCAAACCGAAACGGAGTTTAATATTTGCCTAGATCCTGAGTCTCAAGGCCCGAGGTTATAAATGCCTTTAACATTATTTGTAAACAAATAAATCAGAATTTATTGCTTAAAGGTAAGCAAAAACCTCAGCTGGAAAAAAGATGGTTTAACAATAAATGTTCTCAATCCCACGCTGGCCTTCTGAAAGCCCTGAAAAAAATCCCTAGAGATAGGGATCTCGTAGTTTCTAAAAGGCTAGTATATAAACAGGCCTTAGCCCAAAGAAAACAGGAACTAAGGGAGGAAGCTTGGACAAATCTTCTGTCTATTGATACCCTGAAAGATAGCGGGAAATTTTGGGCAACTATAAACCAGCCCTTGTTTTCTAATGATGATAAAAACCACGAATTTGACTGTAATATTCCTGACGAGGCATGGCTAACCCATTTCGAAAAAATATACAGTCTTCCTGTAGATGGCAATCATGTTCCATCAAGATTGCCACAAAGAAATTCTTTTTCTCTTGATTTCCAGGTTCCTGAAGTAGAAAGGGCCATAGAAGAAATGTCGCAAAACAAGGCCCCTGGACCTGATGGGGTCCCTGCGGACCTGTTTAGAGCTGACCCACATATCTGGGCAAACATTTTAACTAATGTATTTAACAGGACTGGGTCAAATAATAACAGTTTTCCTGCTACTTGGGCAACCTCAATCATTATTCCAATTTTTAAAAAAGGAGACCGACAGGACCCCTCCTGTTATAGACCAATCTCCCTGATAGATTCATCTGTTAAAATATTAGGTAGAGTGGTCTTGAATAGATTAAGTGAATGGTTGAAGGGGAGTGGGATCCTGTCGGATGCACAATATGGTTTCAGACCTAAACGGAGCACCATTGACCAGTGCTTAAATTTGCACCTTTTAATAAATAAATATACAGTGGCCGAGGAGGGGTTTCTGTACATGGGTTTTATGGATCTTTCCTCTGCATTCGATCTTGTTAATAGATCTAAACTTTGGAATATCCTATTGAACATGGGCCTCCAACCTTCCCTTGTATATTTTTTGGCTGATCTTCACTCGGATTTATCGGCCAAAATTAGAGTTAATTCAAATGGGCGATGCACGAGGCACTTTAGTTCAGACAGAGGTGTCAGACAGGGATGTATCCTGGCCCCCTTGCTGTTCACCCTATATATAAACGCTCTCGATTCCCAATTGGGAGAGGTATCTTTAGACATTCCGCATATAGGAGACCAGGTTGTCCCGGTTCTCCTGTATGCGGATGACGCAGTGCTTCTGGCTCGCACTGGAGTGGGGTTGCAAAAGTTGCTGGATGCCTTCGGTAATTTTATGCAAAAACTGGATCTTAAAATAAATGCGAAAAAATCTCAGGTCCTGATTGCTGGGAAGGGAAGGACGAAATCCAGGGATAAAACTTTCTTCTGTTGTGGGGATGTGGTAAACAGGGTCCCAACATTCCCCTACTTAGGGGTGATTTTTGATGAAAAGGGCACTTGGAACCCACAAATCAATTGCCGGAGTGTGGCATTTGCTAGGACAGTCTCGGGAGTTAGAGGCTTTGCTAAAAGATTAGGGGCTAGACCAGTTGTAGCCCTACTAAAAGTATACGATGCAAAATGTTTAGCTGTCGCTACGTATGGATGTCAGATATGGGGGTATACCAATCATAATAAAATACAGGTTATTGAAAATAAGTTCCTTAGAGACACCCTTTCTGTCCCACAGTCCACTCCGACTTTTTCTATACATACGGAAGTGGGGATTGGTTTTGTGACTGACCTGATTAGAATTGCTCCTCTCCTTTACTGGCTCAAGATTTGGCTAAATAAAGAAATTACATTAAACCATGCAATATTAAATAATTGCTTAAAACTGGACAATGTAAATAAAATAGCATGGTTGGCATACATAAAATCTGGGTGTCAAAAGATAGGACGCGAGGCCCTCTTCCGATCGCCAGAAACCATTACGAAGAAGGATCTTGCATTGACCAAAACTGCCCTTGAGACCTTATTCTCCTTTGAACGTGAGGAGCTAGAAATGACAAAGCCAATAGTCAGAGCTAATTATGCCCTGATTAGTTCCCCTGGTCCTGAACCATATCTGATTGTTGTTAATGTCCAATACCATCGGTATCTCCTAATCAGATTTAGGTTTAACCTGGCACACTTTTCTCTGGGCTTTTTTAAAACCTGGTGCCCTGTGGATCTTGCAGAACCCTGCAAATGTGATAATTGTTCGAGACAGGATACTCTACACTTTTTTATGTTCTGTAGTTTTTACAAGGATTGCAGGAGGAAGTTTTTGCTCCCGATATTGAGGGAGCTGGGTTTTAGACAGGTTAGGCCAGCTCTTGTATATTTACAGCAATTAAGTACCCCACGAATTATGTTTCACGTCGCAAGCTTCTTGGTCGCTGCTATGCGTATTAGGAAAAAACTTGTTTTCCCATTGGAGGTTTTAAATTAGATCATTTTTTAACATTTAACGTACAATTTTTATATTTGTAGTTTTTACACTATTTATATTTGAATATGGAATAGGTCATATTATGATCGGTACTCATTGCATGCACTGTGTGTATTACTCAAAGTTTTTTAATTGTGTTTGTTAGGATTGTATATGTGTCTTTTATGATATTAATTTATCGAATAAAGGAATTTTGACTGACTGATTGACTAATGCTGTTTCCTAACTCCAATGTCCCTGTAACCTTTGTTTTGTTCAGTGGATTTCTAGTTTTTTTTAACATAAACTAAAATGTAATTACCATATGTTAATCCAACCGCCTCTGCAAGGGATGAAGACCTCGCCTGCAGCCAGGCCTTGCAGCCAACCACCCTCATACAGCCTTTGGCCATGTGCAGAAGGGGGTTGCCAACAAGGTCAACCACCCAAAGGATGCCCCTTCCCGGGACTGCTTTGGCCCTGCGATCCCTTCCCAGGGCCTGGCACATTTTTTAGAGACCCTGTCGTGAGCCAACAATAGTATTTTTATTTTGCCATGAATTCAGGAAGGATCTGTGGCAAAATTAAAATGAAAAAAACAAGTGCTTTCTCCTGTGAGACCCCACCACCAGGCCTAGGTGTCTGGGTATTTCTACCCTGCTCCCTCGTGTTTTTTTCTTTGCCTTTTGTCCTGGGATTCCGAGTCTTAGTCCCAAGATGGCTGCCCACTTCCTGGTTGAAGTGGTGGCAGGCAATTATGGTATTGCTGTTGGCACATGAATCTGCGCGTGGATCTGTGTCTCTAGAGATACAAAAATCTTTTTTTCTTAAATGAGAAATTGCATGGGGAAAGTGTGTTTTAGGAACCCCCTTTTACCTGGTCCCCACTTGATGAATCACCTCAAAACTTTCCTAACAAGGCTGAAGTGAGTGGCAAGTGAGATTTGAAAAGTTTGTGAAGACTCGTCAAACGGTAGCAAAGTTATTAGTGAAAAAAAAGCTTTTCCTGTGGAAACTAGGTCCTAACTATAACTACCTGCTTGTGACCACCAGTAGGAAATATATGTGTGTAGATGTGTTTGGGTGTGTGTGTGTTTGGGTGTATACACACACACACTCATACACTTCAGGTTCACATGTGCAAAAGTCCCAAACTTTGTTTTATGACCAGTCATTGGATGGATAATATTTGGTCCTTGGACCATATTATTCCAGTTACTACACTTCAAGCAAGGATACATTCCTGTTTGTCTGGAGGCTAAACAGCCTTTTCCTATGGTTAGCCCACTGTCAGCTGCAATGTCTGTTTCCGATTCAGTTCACATGAAAATTCAACCATTGTATTTTCTTGGCAGATTTATGACAAAAATTGTTTTTTTTGGTAAAATGTTCTAGTGCTGCATAGCTAATTAATTATTTTGGGCCTGATATAGAGCTTAGCGGAAGTTTACCCTGTCACGTATTTGACACTATCCTGTCTGTCCTAATACAAGTCCTTTATAGTTTAAGATACTTGTAATGGGATGCACTGGCTCTTTGTCTGATTGTCTTGTAAAAGCAATTATTAATTGACTTCTGTTGCTTGCCTTGTCTTCCTCAAGGGACTCCAATACTATCTTGTTGTTATGCTTTACCATTGTGATATATTGTGTTTGGCTTTAATGTCAGTGCATTTTTGTTAAAGAGTTGAGTTAGTTTGAAATGTCCCCAATGAAGGGTTATTTCTGAAGCATGTTGAGCGTATACCATTAAATGTTTACATGATACATAAAATCTTTAAAATTAATATGTATAGTTAGACTGAATACATTATGGAAACTGATACATTTTTCTAGCAGTGCCTTCTTTAACTGGGGCAAGGATCGAGATTGAACATATAACATGACATAACATGCCACAATTATCATCACCAATGATGCCACTAGTGTTTGCTAATGCCAGAGTTCACTTGGCTCAACTTTAGGCACTGAACACCAGGCTTTGCATATTTAGCTGGTCCTTTCTAAAGACCAGTAGGTTTGAAGTAGGGCCTGACCGTTGTATTTGCACACCTCACCCAAGTACACTCTGGGAATTTGGCCAATTAGCAAGACTTTCTGCAGAACAAATGAGGGTATCTTAGTGCCCTTCACAGTGGGCCCTGAATGAATGGTCTGGCCTACAGTCCCAGTCTGCCCTCACTGCCACTTCAACCAGAGACTGTTGAGCATGTTCTTCAGGCAATACCTGTGAAATTTGGGAAAATGATCTGGACTTTGACCCTCGCCCACCTAGGGTTTACTAAATATGGACATCAACCTAGACCTTTCAACATTTAAATTTGCAAAGGATGCATATAGAAATGTAACTCAACCCTTTCTCTTCTGTACTAGCAGGAAGCAATAGTGTAGATTTGTGCATCAACATAGCTGGAGCTGGGAGCCTCACTGGTTTTCCAAAGATACGTTGACCTTGGCTCTTGGAGACCCTACTAACTAGCACAAAGGAGAATTGTCGAAGCAGCATAAGTAATACCAGTCAGAAAATGAATAATTTTAATGCCTCCATCACATAACTTCTATGCACTACGTGAGATTGATAAAGATATTCCAACATATACAATCATTCACAAACTTGTAACGTTAATAACCTTGCCATGCATGTTAAAACATTATTTAAATAAAGCATTCACAATCAGACATAGGTACAGAACATAGCATTTAATTATAGTATAAATATACATGTTATTTTACCCAAAATGATTTATGTAGATAAATGGAGATTCAACCGTCTGTCTGTAAGCTCTTGCTGTAATTTGAAAATCGCACTCATCCAATCCTGTTTAGTAGTCTGTACTAGTCTAAAGTAACCATGGTTGCGATGTGTGCATGGAAACAGTAACATAACGATCCATCTTTCGATTTCTATTGCCTAAGAGAGTGAGGCTGGGTGCCTTATTTGTACCACGAAATGCTAAGCACATCTGCCTTTGGGGATGATCAAACGTTGTACTCCACACCGCAGAGACAAAACACTCTGAATTACCAACCATATGTAATGAACGTCTACCCCTCATTCCAGCAAATGTTTCTCTCTCATTATCAGTTCCCTTGAAAAAGTCTTGACTATCATGTTCTATTTGTCACTTGGTTAATTCAAGTTCTTCCTGGCCCACTATTCTCAGAAAAAAATATCTTGGCATCTCCTGCAGTGTAGTACACAATACAAATGTCCTTTTGTTCACCAGGCAAAAGTATTCTTAAAATCTATCTTGGAATATTTAATCACATATATGACGAAACCACATTTTAAAAAGTATAAGGTATACTAGCAGCGCAATATACATATCTGTGCATTAAATAAACAAAAATACTGATTTAAATGTTTAGTGTTAGGGCCTGATTCTCATATGTTTGTGTAAGTTTATGATTGATTGCTATTCACAAAGTTATTTTACTAGTAGTATCTTTATTATTGCGGAGTCTCTGGACATAGAAAGATAGGGGCTTATTTACAAGCCCCTTGCGCCGCCAGTGCACCACTTTAAAAATAAAGAAAAGTGATGTACCGGTAGCACAAGGGGCTTGTAATCAAGCCCCATATTGTTAGCATCAGATTCATTTATAGAACGTTCCCACTCTTAGGAGTCCAACACACCACAGAGCAACTATTGCCTACACTTCCCAAATTCATCATAAAACAGTACTCATTACGGTTTGCATAGTAGTTAGCGGCACCCTAGATAACACACATGACTGCCCTGGCCACTTGGTCCACATCAGAATGTGACCTTCAGTTGGTATTTATGGCCCCTTCCATCAGAGTGGGGCCAAGCATCTAAACTTGCAATTTCTGACCCACTGTACCAATATTTCCTGCCAAAAGGGGGATGAGCCAAATTGTATTGCACCCACTGTGCAGCACCCACTATACAATATAAAATATGCCATGTACGTAATGCAAATTGAATTCCAGCACACAACTGTAAGAAATGTGGGTGCTATTCCCAGCCGTTATTGTGTAATTAAACTAAAACTGTTCCTGCTTGCCAACCCTCGCTGTTCTCCGTTTTGATAATCAGAACCTACTTCAACATTAGGACAGTCCTATATTTTTATGCGCGGACACTCCGCAGTCCTAAAGATAGTACTAGTAAAATACATGTGTAAGTAGCAAACAATCATGAACTTACACAAAAGTGTAAGTTTAGCTTTTTGAATCAGAACCACTGTGTATATTTTGGGTCAGAGATTAGCGGGCTCTTCAGAAAGAAGACTGTATTTATTCTAGCAGCCATGGTTAAGGTCAGTGTTATGCTTTGGTTCACAGATTAGCTGGTGGAATTTACTTTTAATGCACTCCATGGGTTCTGAACAAATTCCACCAGATGAATCTCCTTATAATTGTGATCTTCTTAGTTCATCCAAATGAGATTTGTGTCGTACTGTTTTGTCTTAATCAATGAAGGTAGTACAAATATATAATCCATAGCTACCTTTGGATGTTGTAAGAATTATTTCTAATTGTTAAATAAAATATCACACTTACCTTAATACCAGCTAAAGTCCAAATGCAAAGAATTCCATTATTTTTCATAAATTGGAAACTCATGCCTCAAGGAGTCTATCAGCACTTCTCTGAATTCACAAACTGAAAAACGGAAATACTACTGATCTCTGCTGAATGTTTGAGCTAATATCAGAAAAAAATCTACCTACAAGGAAATTCAAAGCCCCATTCACTCCATCACCCTATTCTCAACAATTAAAATTATTTTCCATCAATCCAGAAAACTCTGACAAAAATGGAATCATGAGACTGGTCCAAAATTGATCATTTGATTGGTATTCAAATTGGATTTCTTAAGGGGCACTGCGATTGTACTTATTTTAAGTAAGTCTGGGAAAATGTCTTTTTGAAATGAAAGGTAATTTCATTTCAAAAAGACATTTTCCCAGACGTACTTATAATAAGTACAATCGCAGTTCTCCTTAAGAAATCCAATTTGAATACCAATCAAATGATCAATTTTGGGCCAATCTCATGATTCCATTTTTGTCAGAGACAAAATATCAGGTGTAGGACAAGTCAGGTTTGTAAACTTTGGTGACGAGGGCAATGGAAACTGTGAATAGCCAATGCTAGACTGCTAACCTACTGCTAACCTATGTTCAGGCTTACAGGTTTTACTCATTTTCGGGTTTCACAACACTTCGATGGAAGAAAGGGTAGATCTAGAATTTAAGAGACTAACAAACATGAAAATTATGCCTGACAGTGTGTTTTTAGTTGTGGTGACTCTCCAGGTTGTACTAGTTTACATCTGTATTTGTGCCCCTCACTTTTGTTGTCTTTTCCCCTATCTGTTCTCTCACATTCTTAGGTTCCCTACATGTCTCTATTGTTGTCTTTGAGTAGCGTATGTCTTTTGCTACATTAGCTACTGTCCAGCTGGATTTGCTATGGCATCCTAGAACATCCTACTGGTACCCAGGTTTGTGGAAGATTTATCACAGAAACATGCACAATCAAAACTGGTCAGCCCCAAATTAGTATGTATTACTATTCTATCCCTCCAAATATTAATCCATACTCACCTGTGATTTTCTGCATCATTGCAGCTGGTCCAGTGGCTTCCCGTGCTCCTTTCAGCGAGACCTTCAATACTGCTCCTAACCAAAGTGGAGTTCAGCACATTATTGAACTTCAGTGCAGGGTTTGTCTTTCTCTTTTATCCATCCTTGGATCACTACCACAGCAAGTAGTCTTCATTATTTGTTTGCTCCACACTTTTGAGAGGGATAGGGTTTTCATCAAATCTACACACCAGGAACCTGAAAGCCAGAGATAGCTTACCATGGCTGGGCAAAGTATTGAGAAATACATTGCTAATCAACTAATTGCAGTCATTGGCAAGAACAACCTACTTGATTCTTACCTATCAGGTTTCCACAAAGGCTGCAGCATTCAATCAGCACCATTAACAATACTCAGTAACATATGCTCTATGTTAAACAGTGTTACACCTGACTCGTTATCCTTTACAATCTGATAGTGGCCTTTGATAGTATTGATAATCAAAACCTTCATTACATACTTAGAAGACAATTGACCTTAAAAGGAACTTTTTGGAGTTAGATTTTTTCCAGACACAACCTGTCAGAGTGTACAACACTCCCTTTGCTCACTCTTCAAGAGATAAGCTGGACTTCAAAGACAGAAGAACAGATGTCATAGGATCACTCCAGCCCCCACCTCCTTGATCCCTAGCCAGATGGGAGCTCCCTAATTAGATTAGGAGAGGGTCTAGAAAGGGACTGTAGTCAGATGTTAACCACACCTGTATGTTCGGTTACACAGACACACACACCAAGGAGATATTTTCTCCATTTAGATATGTGGAGAACAGTGCATTTTGGGTCAAAATGTGCTAACCTTAGCAGGAAGTGTTCATAGCAGAAGAAGGTATCTTTACCCCAATTTGTTTGGTTATCCCCCTTCTTGTCATTCCAGAAAAGAGGATAAATATGGGAGAGCTGCAGTAGCTCCTCGGAACACTTAGTGGAACATCAGAAGAAGGACCACAGAAGGCTTGCGCTCAAAAAGACTGCACCTGCTGCACTCTCAAGGCTCCACAAAAAAGGAGTGGGCATCCTGTACAGATGCAGGTACAACAGAGCTGGAAGATGTCAATCAATCAATCAATCAGTGACACTTATAAAGCGCGCTACATACCCGTAGGGTCTCAAGGACAAAGTCAAAGAAAGGATCTCCCTAGCTGACCAGTTGCAACTGGATCTTCTCTGGAATGTGCAGGTGCATCATGGGAAATTGAGTCCTAGCCACCAGGGGACAATCCAGAGTCTATAAACCCCTGGCTGGAGCTATCGGACCCTTATTTTTCCCAAAGGAACTCAGAAACAACCAGATCTCAAAGTTTGGAAGTTGTCTGCAAAGTTTTGCAGAAAAGCACCCAGAGGAGACTGACTTGATGTTGAGAATCCAGCTGCCGACGTCCACTCACCGATTGTATTGACCTTGCTGGTTCATTCGGCTGAAAAGCTCCAGCCATAGCCCAGCTTGAAGCCAAGAGTGAAGCTGTCAGTGACAGCTTCGTAACCCTCCTCGCCGTTGACGCCAAAATATTTGGCACCCGTCTTTTAACTGAATCACTGAGCTGCAGCTATCCACCGTCGTTGACTTGGACTCCGGATCCGAGGAACTCGAGGACTCGACATCCAGAGGAAAGCTTAAAGAAAAAGAATAAGTCAGAAGGTAAACTTTTGACCAGGACCTAGCACTCAGTCTACCCCACCTGAGAGTGGTGCTTTAAGTTTTTGGCATTCGAGTGCACAATTTTTGATTACATTTAAAAAAAATCATATCTCTTGTTCCTTACATCGGATTTATATTGTTTTGGTGTTGCTTTAAAGATAAAAATATTGTCTATGTTTATATATGGGTGTTGGATTTTTATTGTGTTGTATCTTTTACTCATTTACTGTTTTGGTGGTATTAAATAGTTTACACATACCTGTCTCCTACATTCAGCCTGACTGCTCGGTTGTCAAGCTATCAAGAGTTGAGCAAGGATTAATTTACTGAGACCTGACCTCTTAGTGATTGTGGTATTACTACGAGCTGAGAGTGAATACCCCCACCTACTAATAATCCACTAATAATCTACTATTGCCTTCCTCCTCTATTTTTTCTGACCTTGTATTTTGCTGGCCTTAGGACACTGAGTACTTTATCACTGCTAACCAGTGCTAAAGTGCATCGGCTCCCTCCTCAAATATTATAATATTGGCTTATACCCAATCGGCATATTTAATTTACTTATAAGTCCCTAGTAAAGTGGTACTATATGTACACAGGGCCAGTAAACTAAATGCTACTAGTGGGCCTGCAGCATTGATTGTGCCGCCAACTTAATTAACCCATTAAACATGCATCAGACCTCCCAGTTCACAGCCTGTGTGTGCAGTTTAAACTGCCATGTCCACCTGGCATAATAAACCTTTTGATAGGCCTAAACCTTCTTTTTTAATACATATAAGTCACTCCTAGGGTAGGCCCTGGACAGCCCAGAGTGCAGGGTGCAATCTACTTAGAACATAGAATATTTACATTTAAGTTTTAGATGTCCTGGTAGTGAAAAAATCTCAAATTCGTATTACACAACTGCAAGTCCTATCTGTCCCATAGGATAACCTTGGAGTAGCCTTATTTAATTTTATGGGTGTAATTTCCAAATAGGAACAGATGACTAGTTCAAGTTTGGTGTCTCCAAAATCACAATGTTTAATCCTAACCAATGGTAAAGTCTGATTTTTAATTGCACTTTCCTAAAATGTAACTTTTAAAAAGTTGGAATGTTTCAGCCTTGTCAATTAAGTGCCTGTAGCATGTTACTGGTCACATGACTGGGTGCAGCTGACAGTTGGGCTTTGTGTATTCCTCTAGACAGCCACACACACTGGATGGTCCATCACTGGCAGGATGGGAGGGAGGAGCTGAGCCCCACTTACAGCTGAATAGGCTGTGTCCTGCCTCCATACAAAGAGCTGCTTACCCCCTATAGTTAGTTTGGAGCAAAGACAGGGAAGGCAGGATGCCGGGGGACTTCAAAGAGAAACCTCTAGAAGCTTCTTCCCCACTTCAAAGGCACAACAGGTTATAAATGCTGGACCTCAAACATCAACACTTCAGTACACTTCTGGACCTGTGGATACTTTGCCAGCAAGAAGGCTTCTGTGCTGCTGAAGCACTGCCACTCTGCTGAACTTCACTCTGCTGTGAGACTCCTGGTTTGCTGTACTGACCTGCTGCCCCCTTGGCTGGTGAGAAGAACTGAAACTTCATCTCATAACCCCAGAACCCAGAGTGACTCCAAGGGCTAGTTGGCTGGTCTCCTGATCTGAAATATACAGGACATAACATACTTCCAATAGCCTTGAATCAGCACCTGAACTCTGTGCCATCTGTGAGTCTACCGTTTCTGTGGCATAGTTCTGCATTTCCGTCAGTAGGTGTTGGAGATTCACATGAGTGTGGCTGAGCAGAACTAAGTCATCTGCGTACATAAGATCGGTCAATGTTTTTCCACCCAACTTCGGGGAGTGTAAATTACAAGCATTGAGTGAGTTTGGGAGATCAGCCATGAATAGATTAAACAGGGTGGGAGCAAACACACATCCCTGTTTCAGGCCTTTGATTGTAGAGACTTTAGAGGAGTGGTGGGTTCCACCCCCTAGTTTCACCTGTACCCAGGTATCTGTGTGGAGGAGAGACAAGATGTTTAAGATAGACTGCGGGATTCCCCAGCTCGCCAACTTCCCCATAGTCTGCCCCTCTCCACATTATCAAATGCCACACAGAAATCGATAAAGCATATGTGTAAAAGGAAGAATTGATAATTTTGCTGCTTCTATCAATAAGGAGATTGTGATAATATTAGTTGATGTACCCGCCTTCTTGCGAAAAACCGTTTGATTTAGCGGTATTATGTCATTTGCCTCTGCCCAGCTTGTAAGTTCCTATAGAATCGTGCCTTCAGAGTATTTTGCTTTGTTATCTATCTAGGCAACTAGCAGATAGTTGCTTGGCTCGGTCCTGTCTCCTTTTTTATAGATGGGCACAATTGTCGACCCCTTCCATGATTCAGGTAATCTGTTCAGGAGCCTGACTTCCCGAAAAAGAGGTTGTAAGATGCCAGCCCAGTCCTCCGACTTGGCTTTGAACAATGCAGGCGAGATGTTGTTTGGTCCTGGTGCCCCTTTCTCTCCTTCCCTTTGCAATCTGCTTTTTTATTAAGAGCAACGATGGGCCGCTAGCTGCGCAGGGAGGTGTTAATTCTGTCATTTACATATTTGGCTCTCAGATCTCTGTATAGCGCTCTCCAAAGTGTTCTTCCATTCCAACGTTTCCCCTTTGGTTATTAAAATGCTTGGAGATTAAATCCACCCAGCTATATTCCGAAATGTGTGACGATATACCTTCATGGTGGGGGTGGATTATCCCATTCACAGCATTCCAGAAGCGGGCGCTGTTATTGCGATTTAGATCATGTAATATTTTTGCCCAAGTTGTGTTTTCTTTGTCTTTGGTAATATTCCATTTCAATTTTTTGAGTGATAACCTTTGGTCCCTCAAGAGTGAGCGTATACTGACGTCTCCCGGAGATCTTCTCAATCTACGCATTGTGCGATTTAGTTCTTTTTTGTGGGACTTGAGGTGATCTCTTTGCTCTTTCGGAATTCTGTAATTCTGACACATGGCCTGAGAATGGCTTTTTTTGTTGTTGAGGTGGCGGCATAACGATCAAGGAGTGTGGCTGTAAATTGCCCCCACTGGGCTGTTTGATCTGTTGAACCTGTCGCAAGAGATTTGAAGAGTTCTATTGCGGCTTCTGCCAAAGGTTCGGTGTTATTTACAGTGCATTTGATCCTTCTAAAATTGGAGATATGTTGCTGTTGATCCCGCACATGTGGAAGATGCTTCTGTTCTGAGCTGCGCTAAGTCTAAGATGTGTCATTAGTCAAGATGCGAAGAACGTTGGGGTGGTGCATCATCGTGAAGCCACTGGGCTGTGGGCGATGTGAGTAGCACAAAGTGATACATTGGCGTTGAGCCATGCAAAGTCAGAGATGCATCAGAAACAGGTGGATGATGTGTCACAGTCAGCAATGCGGTGTACGCAGTTCGTGCAGCAGTAGCGATGCGTCAGTGTGGAGGGAAATGCACCGGTTCTGATTGGAGCAGCGTCGTTGATGTGTGGATTTCCTTAGATGCAGCACTTGGTACTCACTATCATGGGCCCAGGATTGGATTGGAACCACTTGGCAGAGCAGGACTCACAGAAGACATAGTCCAGGTGCTGGTTGTAGGTTAAGGTTCAGAAAACAGGAGGCAAGTCAACAAGTCCTTGAAGATACTTTGGTTCTGGGATGTAGAGATGCAGGCCCAGTCCTTCTCACTCTAAAGCAAGACACAGCCGGCCACAAAGCAAAGGAGTTCAGCAAAGTAGCAGACACTACAGCAGCACAGAAGTCCTTCTTCTGGTAGAATGTCCTCAGTTCCAGAAGTGTTCTGAGTTCATGGTGTCAGATGTCCACTACTTATATCCAGTTAAGCCTTTGAAGTGGGGGAGACTTCAAAGAAATGCCTTGAAGTGCAAAGAGTTCCTTTCTTACCTGCCCTGGCTCCAGACTCACGACAGGGGGTATGCAACCCTTTGTATGGGGATAGGACACAACCCTTTCAGGCATAAGTATCAGCTCCTCACTCACATCATGCTCAGGATGACCCATCAGTGGGCAGATGACCACTCAGTCACATCTACCCTTCCTTTGTGTTTTTCTGTCTAGAGGGAATGCAGGAAGCCAGCTGTCACCCATCCCAGATGTGTATTTTAGAGACAGGCAGAGGGCACCAAATGGTTACAGTAAGAAAATGCCAACTTTCTAAAAGTGGCATTTTCAGAACTGCAATTTAAAAACCAACTTCACTCTAAGTTGTGTTTTTAAATTGTGATCCCAGAGACTCTATATTTGGGGGTTACATTTCTTTCAAATTGTAAATTACACTTATAAATTGTAATAAGACAATCCCAATGTATATCCTATGGGAGAGATAAGCCTTGCAGTAGTGAAATAAAAATTTAGGTGTATTTCACTACCTGGACATGTAAAACCTAAAAGTAAAGCCCCTACTTTTTAAATACACTGTACCTTTCCCATGGGCTGTCCAGGGCCTACCCGTGGGGTGACCTATATGTAATAAAAGAAAGATTTGGGCCTGGCAATTAGGTTAACTTGCCAGGTCGACATGAAAGTCTAAAACTACACACACAGGCTCTGTCTGGCAGGCCTGAGACATGTTTAGAGGGGTACTTAAGTTGGATGGCACAATCAGTGCAGCAGGCCCACTATTAGCATTTGATGTACAGGCCCTGGGCACATGTAGTACATTTTAATAGGGGCTTATAAGTAAATTGAATATGCCAATTGAGGATAAGCCAATGTTATCACGTTTTAGGGAAAGAGCACCTGCACTTAAGCAGTAGCCAGGAGTGGTAAAGTGCCCAGGGTCCTAAAGCCAGCTAAAATGAAGTCAGCAAAAATAGTCATCAACAGGAGGTCAGAAATCAAAAAGTCAGGGGAAACCACACCAAGGATGCCCGGTCCAACACGCAAGATTCAACAGGAATTCTGAAGAAATGACAATTACATCTGTTTTTTTGTTTAAATATGTTTTATTATTTTTAGATTATATAAAGAAGAAAAATCGCATTCCATTCATTGCTGGTACAGTGCATTCAATTGACGGTGTTGCCCAAGATGATATTAATAAATGGGAAGTTATTAACAGCACAATGATGTAACATTTATTAGTGTCATATTAGTACAGGTGACAAGTGCTCTCCAGTAAGTACTGGTAATTTTCACATATATTACATGCTTGCAATAATAGATCCAAACAGTATTTGCTTCAAACAAGCATAATTCTAACATGAGCGTATGATACAACTAACTAAATCATACTGGCCTTATCGACAAATCCCATCACTACGTTAATCATTGTTTCATATACAGTTATATAGGTGAATTTATGCTTCCATGTCGTCAACTACTGCTGTGTTGTTAAGTATTGATTCAGGGTGGGTGACAGCTAATAGAGGTGTCCTAAGGAGTTCTGCAGTGTCGGTAAGTGCGTTTCAGTCCCTCCCCTGCACGTTCGCAAGGAATGGATGCTTTGAGTTATGGAGCCAGCAGGTGGACCAATGTGTAAAGCGGTCATTTAAGCATCCAAATTCTTAGCAATAGGGTATATATAAAGCCCCAAAATGTCCTCTCTATGTGGAGCGGTGCTTTCTGCTTGCACCCACTTATGACAATTACATCTGTTGATGCGATATTTGGAAATATCCCTTTTATGTTCTCCATGCTTCTTACCCCATGTTGTCTTTATGTCTCCCCAATTCCTCTCCTCTTTATATTTAACACAACTGATGTCCAGTCCTTGCTATACTACAATTTCTTCCTCTCTTCTTTTGCATTATCTCTTGTGCTCATTATCTCATAGTTGATGACTCATTGCAATATTTCTCGTGCATCTCAGGCCCTTTGTCCTTCTTCCATGTAATATTTCCTTTAGTTTCATATAAAGAGATCTCCATCTCTATAGTTTTTGCCTGTGCAACCTATTGGGAATGCTGCACTTCATAAAAATGAAAATTAAATAAGTAAATATACTTATTTGAGGTGATCTGAAAGAAAACATTACAAATTTAAGTCCTGTAAGAATGTGATCACTTTGTAATAAGACAAACTCCTGAACAGAATTGCACCAACGTGCCATAAAGATAGACCTTTATCCATAATATATATTATTTTTTTTTGTTAGGTTGAAATCGATTTGAGATATTTGCATTACAAAAAAGGTGCAAGGAGTGTTAAAAGGGTAATCTTTTACAAAATCATTTGAATTCATATTTATGGGCAATGCAATGCCTAATTAAAAAACAAAACAGTTTTCATTGACTGAGGGAGATTTGTCTCCAATAGCCATTGTGGCATGTGCTGATTGTCTTCACATTGCCTTTGGTTCATGGGCTGTTAATTAATTACCACAATATGGGTGGCTGCCACAATTTGTCAATTTGTTTTGCAGTCACTTTTCATGCTATTGTCTGTGAACACTTTGAGGCTCCCACTTCAAAAATCTGGGTGAAATCTGTTGGCTTCAATATCACATCATGACCACGGGAGCAGGTGGGGTTATGAGGTGCATGAAAAGGTCATCAGCGATGGTCATCAAAGATGTTATTTAAAATGTCATAGGTGATGTAACATATGAGGTTATAAGCAGTGTATGATGGGGTTCAAGTTATAGTTAGCTCAATAAACTATAACTGGTCAATTTAAGATGTTTTTTGGCTTTCAAACAAAATCAATTTGGAATGTAATATATATATCATGCAAGGAAATTCTCTCCAATATGATAAAGGATATTGCGCACACTTGTTTTATGCAGTGACCATAATATACATATATAAAAAAGTTTGGGGCTGATCCGTGCAGTGGGGACCGAGAAATAGGGACACCGAAAAAGGGCGCATTTGTAATGTTAATTAGCATAGGAACGCGTTGTAGAACCTACAACCCGAACCACTGGACGGAATTACACCAAATTTGGCAGAACTGTAGATGTTGTTACACACATTGTGCTTTTTGTTATTTGATGTAAATCCGTTCAGTAGTTTTTGAGAAATTTAAGCCAAAAATAATCAATATATCTCTGGCCGTGGATATTTCGCAAAGGTTTCGCGATTAATTGCGAATGCGTCAACGGGAATGCTCTGATTGGCTGGACGCAACCTGAACAGAAAGTTGCAGCTGCCATTTTATCATCTGGCAACAGTTCCCGGGGCTGGAAATTTGTGTGAAAGCTAATTTAAGGGTTCACGGTGAACATACTCTGACCCCGTGTTTGAGAAATGGGTGTGTTAGTGACACAAGTTATGTGTCCAAAATGGATTATTTTTATCGCGTGCAATATTTGCAACGACTCCGTGACCGCCATGGAAGCTCCCATGTATCGTCACTAGGGTGTTGCAGTTATTGTGACTTCATCATGAATATTGGTGGAAATTTTGAAAAAATCTGTGAATTATTAATTTGCATTGTTATAGAGATATTGAGATTCTGATAAATGTTTTAGTAGAGCTATTTAGATAGTGAGTTATCTAGTTTGATGGTTAGAATTTCTTATATAGTTATAATTTTTTTATGTGGTGGTGGCTATTGAATTCCTACTTTTGCTTTCCGCTTTTGTGCCGTAACCACGGGAATCGCAATCTTCCGTATCATCGCGAGCTCCAGAATCATTGCGAAAGTGGAAAATAGGTGTTAGAGATGGTTGTTATAGAAATACCCTAGAAAAACATGAGTTTTGAAGTGTACAGCAATAAACCCCTTGTGTGTAAAATACTATGTGTGCACATATGTGTTTTTCACATTATAGGAAAGGTAAGGTAGTCGTAGTTAAAGGCATGGTCGCGACTTCCCGAATAACACCAGAAACAGAAAATAGGTCTTAAAGGTAGATTTTAAAGACACTTAGTACCAAAACATGAGTTTAAACAAAGTTTAAAGAAAATGTGTAATATTTTGGGTACTAGGGTGGTTCTGGAAAAGAGCTTTGTGTTGACTATGTGTATATGAGAGCTACACATAAGACCGGATGCAGAGTTTCAGGTTACTTAGAAACACCCTGCTGCCTTCGTCTGTAAAGTGCACTCCATCAGTTCTATAAATTCCATGCATATCAAAATGCAGACTGTTGTTATAGATATAGCCCATGCGATTGTCTCTGAGGAATGCAGAAACAGTTTTATTAACCGCCGCACCAAACAACAATACCATAGTGGTGAATAACACACCCCATTCATGGCTGAAAAGTTTGGTTGAGGGTTTCGGGAATAGAGTGGTTACCCCTGGATCCTCCCAGATCAGCAGGATTCACTCCCCACTTCTTGACTAAGAATAAAATGATATATGGAAGGAGATTGATATACCAAACTTCCACCCCCCCTTTGATTTGATTGTGAAAAAAGCATATATCAGATTAACTTTATCTGGCAGAGGGTATGTGTTTCAGATGTTAGTACTGTTGAAAGTTAACATGAGTAATGCATTTAAAAATGACAATGGTTTAAATGTCTAAGCATCATGTGCAGAACAAACAGATCTATGTTATATGAATTCTGTGATCCGTGGTACTTTTAGTCACACTATTAAATAGGAGTACTGTAGTCATGAATAAAACATACGAAAATGTGCTGTGCCTGTATATAAATTATAAAGTAGTATTATTTGTTAAGTATGTATTAGGAAATGTGTGTCAATGTGGGTTTTAACTTATATGACCGGTTTGCATATGTTTAGATAGTAAGAAATAAAGAAGAAATAAAACGGAGAGACCCATGATGTCTTCACTTTTACACTATGCACTCATCCAACCATCTAGGGAGTATTGTTGTACTCAAACAGAAACACATGTATTTACAAGTTTAAGTGAGGAATATGTACTCTTTTAGAGCCATCTGGTGAATTATATATGTAACCTGTCAGACACTGTTTGCATGTACTCGGAAGAATTAGTGAGCTATATGCTGGGGTACAGATTAATGTGCAGATTTTTTGCAGTGTTTCTCAAAATTAAAATCTGACATTTCTGAGTAGAAAAGGATTGAAACACTTAGGCATGAGCACAATGTAAGTCGGAAAGCCTCCGTTCCGCCTTACATCGTTGGTTTCAGATTGACAGCATTTTTACGATGAAGGCTGTTGGATTTGAAACAAGCAGGTTGTACCAACTGGCTTCTGGCGGGCTAAAGGAACCCACCGGCCAGTCGGAGGCTGCTCATAATCACCTATGTATGGCATTTATGCCATGGGGATTATGATGTTGGTTTCTGACAGGCTTGTCATGCTGGGCTTTCCGACATGAAAAGCCTGTCAGAAAGCGACTTTGGGGGCCCCTACGAGGGACCCCTTCCCACAGCGACCTCAAGTTGGAGGACATGGGGGGCGTTAATCCCTGCGCCGAGTGTAAGGCACTGTGTGGTGCCTGCTACGCAGTGCAAAGATCAACAAAAACACCCATTTCTCTATGGGAACTTGTGCTGCGGCTGGTTTACGGCCGCAGCACAAGCGCCCATAGAGAAATGGGAGTGTGCTGTTGCATCCTAATAATGCGGTCAGGCCGCTGACTGGAGGTCGGTTGGTCCTGATTCCACAACAGTATTGTGCGAAATCAAGTCCACCCGACATCTTTTTTAAATTTTTTTTAATTTGAGTTTTATATAGCGCTGGCTAGACCCAGAGGTATCAGAGCGCTTTACATGAGGAACATTGAGTTACATCATACAAATTTTACATCCGTTACAAGAGCATAGTAAAAACACACAAAAAACAATGTTACAGTAGTAAGGACACACAGCCGGGAGACAAGGAGAACTGTGCCCAATGACCGGCTGGGTAGGTGACGGCCGAGAGGGAAAACCAGGGCCGATCTCCTCTATAGCTGTCTAGCACCTCCACCGGGCATCAGCCATGTTGCTCAGGCCTCCGAGGTCAGGGATAACAAGAATAACAGTTTTGCATAGTTACATTCAGTTACAGTTGCATAGACAAACATATAAGGACAAGTCCCCAATGGAGGATGGATGGAAATGGGGAGGGGAGTAGAAACAGGGGGATGGGAAGCAGATCAGTTCTGGAAGACCGGCAGTGGAAGACAAGTACCTCATGGGAGCCCAAAAAAGATTAGAGTAAGCGGGCCCAAACCCAGGTGGGGTCACAATCCTCCTCCAGTTCCGCCGAGATGCCGTCACTCGGTGTCGGAGTCCCACTGGGCTCAGTGCTGAGCCCGACTCTCTTTAACATCTTTATGACCCCTCTGGCGGCACTGGCGGAATCTTTCGGGGCCCAGATCGTTTCCTATGCCGATGATACCCAGCTCCTCTTTACCTGCGGGAAAGGAGCAGATTTTGACGGAGAGAGTATCCGGGGTTGCCTTGGGGCTGTTTTTAATTGGTTCCAGCTTAACAGCCTCAAGTGCAACTCGGATAAATCGGAGGTACTCTTCTTCGGCTGCAGATCGGACCCAGATTGGCAGGAATGGTGGCCTGCTAATATGTTTCCCCCTGCAGGCTCTTCCCAGCTAGCCAAGAACCTGGGGATTAAGATCGATAATGGTCTGACGCTGAGATCCCAGATTCTTGGTCTTACTGGTACCTGTTTCGGCCTCCTCCGGATGCTCCGCAAGTTTCTTCCTATGCTCCCGAAGGATCACAGGAAGATAACGGTTGAGGCTATAATCGGCTCGAGAATGGATTACTCGAATATCCTTTATCTCGGCCTGCCGGAGTATCTGTTGCAACGACTGCAGGTGGTCCAGAATTCGGCAGCACGGGCCATCTTTGGATTACCCGGCCGAGCTAGAACCTCGGGCCTCCTGCAGTCACTCCATTGGCTGCCCATCCGGAAGCGGATAGTCTTTAAGACCTTGACTTTGGCCCATAAAGCTCTACATGCTTCAGGAGCAAAATATCTCCAAAAAAGGCTAGCTTTTTACCATCCTGCAAGGTCCCTGAGGTCGGAGTCTTTGTTTCTCGCCGTGGTCCCTCGCATAAAAAGGGCACGTATAGGAGGTCGATCTTTCAGACTGCTGGCTCCGCAGCTTTGGAATACTTTACCAGTGACACTGCGCAGTACCTCCAATCTGTTGGCGTTTAGGAAGGGCCTAAAAACCTGGCTTTTTATTCTTTAGATATCAGCCTTGATTGTTAGTTTAGGGACTTCTCATTTTTCTGCTTTTTTTTCTGTTATGTTGCGGTACAGGTTTGCATTAAAGCGCTGGGACACTCTTTGAGTAGCCGTGCGCTATATAAGACAAATATAACATAACATAACATAACAATATTTACTAAGTCCAGTGCCAAATTCAATCACCGCATTAGGTCATCTCTGTACTTTGGGGGACCTCAAGATGGGGGTGAAAATAAGGGAGCCTCATTAGTGGCCATTAATGTCTGGGGGGGTCACTGTACCACCCAAACCCTAAGCTGAGAGTGAATCCCTCAAGCGACATGCATGCAGAACAATGGCTATCAGTGTATGGAGCAGAGAGCTGTGAAGAGAGCTGATCAATGGGTACAGTCCAAATATACGACAAATCAGTAATAACAGTACAAAGGTGAGAAGTCCAGTGGGACCCAGTCTAACAAACTTGTTTTTATGAGGGCCTGAATGTACCAGTGACACAGTGGTAGAGGAGCACAGAAATAGCTCCTATGATGTGTTTTTGGATTTACAGTATTGAGACACTGTATTGGCTTTTACACTTTGGTTGATATTTTAAAATTAAGTACATAAAGGATAAAGTTGTCTTTTAGCGTGTATAATTGAGAAATGAGATATGATGCAGGTGTTTTGTAGAAGAGGGTGAATATTAAAAGGTAACTAATTACTAATTTTGTGTTTTGGTTTGGGTTTGGTACATTGACGTAAGTGCTTGTAGTTTTATAGGTAGGTTGATTTGTAGATTTAAAACTGCAAAATAACATAAATACTGTTTTTGTATTATGTGTAAGCCAGTAGTAAAGTAGTTGGTACACTGGCTGGAGTTCTTTTTAAAATATAGGTTTTTTTTTACAGATCAATATCTGTCTAATTACAGACAGAATGCCTACAAAAACTCAGAGGAAAAAGGAACAGAAGTAACTTATGTATCTATGCAGAACTGAGACTCAAAAGGGGCAAAATGAAGAAAAAGTGGTGAACGAAAAAAGAGCTATTGGTAAAAGAACAAAGTAATTTCTCAAAAATATACTTTTGCATGGTACTGGGGCAGAATTACAAAAGGTTTATGCAGTGGCGTAGGAAGAGGGGGGTGGTGGGGGCGGGCCTGCCTGGGTGACACGAGTTTTGAGGGTATCGAGACTCCGCCCCCCCCTTTTCAGACAGCCGCCTTGGGGCAGCAAACACAGGGGCCGCCACAAGCGGCCGCAGGTCTATCTACGCCACTGGGTTTATGATGGTGTGCAGTTTCATTTCTTTGGTCCTGAGCATGTTTCTAGAGAAAATGAAGAGTTGTTAAGAGGAGGAGCTGCAGAACAGGACACAGATATTACAGTTGATAGTTTTGAAAAAGAGATTACAAAATTTAACACAGTGTGGTCTGAAAAACCAGAGTATGTTTGTATATGCTGTCGACTCATTCACTGGAAGATTCAAACACAGACTGTTGACATGTATTTAAAAAGTGAAAAAGTAAATAATGATAACGGACAAAAGTTAGCTGTGTATTTATTTGTAGAGGAATGCTTTGACTTATCCATACAGCAAGTTACATGTAAGTAGTGTTACAATAAATCAGAATATAAAAAATTGAAGACCACATAGAAATTAGATACCCATTTTGTAAGATAATAAAATGCCTGCTAATGTAGAAAACTTTCAAGGGCCAAAAATGAAATAAAAACATCAACATTCTTTACAGCATTGCAAAGGGCTGTTATGGACTGCTCTCCAGCACCCACTTCAACTTGACAAACCATGTAGTGTGATAGCATACGGGACAACTGTGAAGCCAAATCTTGAAGTTGATATTGGACCCTCTGAATGGTCTCTCTGCCCTGGTGGTGTGCGGCCGCTATTGAAGTTGAGGGTCCTTCAGACTCATGTTGCCTTCTTGCTGCTTTTAGATGATTGCCATGGTATGTTTTTAGATGGTAAAGCAAAGACGGAGTCCTGCAAGAATATTTTTTATTTGTACCTCTTAATAATGTCTTGTGGCATATTGTGCATTACTGTGATATCCCAACACTGATGGCCTTGTCCTGTACAGATACATCCATGAATGAGCAAGTCCTTTTCACAGTTGTTAGTTTTGTGAAGTTTACCTGCTTCTTCTTGACCCCCTACTCATAAGTTGCTAATAGATTCGGGGCCTTATCAGGAGTCGATGACTGCGACTGACATAGTACTACTTTTGATTATGGGCTTAGCACACAGGGTGACCAGGTTGAGGATATGGATCTGATTCCCAAATTGCTGACTTCTTGTCCAAATAATTTGATCTCCATTGGGCCACACTTGCCCTTACCGGCAACTCATACAGTGCCCCTGGAATATGTCGCGGCGGCCGCAGACGAAATAGCTATAAAACCTTATCGTTCCGCACATAGGGAGGAGAGGGTAGAGGTGGAGGGCGGTTGCTCTTCAAGAAAGACCAAAGTTCTACAGGGGTCCTCATCTAAAGTACAAAGTGAGTTGGGGGTCTGTGCCCCTCCAAGGACGGTAGAAAGCACCCCGTATGAGATTCCTATGCCCACAAACAGGGCTATGAGGCCACTAGAGATACTGTCATGGAACGTGGCTGGGCTCCCTAATAAGCTAGGCAACACTGACTGGGAAACTTTTATTAAAGAACATGATATATGCATGTTCCAAGAGACGTGGGCCAGAGAAAACCTTTGCCACCCCGGGTTCGCAATTTTTAATATTCCAGCTAGATGGGGCGGGAAGGGACGCCCGTCTGGAGGACTATCAACATGGATTGCCTGTCATCTAGGCTGTACGGCCGAGGTGGTAGAAACAAATTCACTTGACATCCTGTGTGTGGTCTTACGTTGGCCCACTGGGATGGGTCTGAGTCTGGTAAATATATACTCTAGACCAGTCGGAGCTGCGGCCACCTCAAGGACATTGGAGGATCTAGTGACTTTTCTTGACTCTCTCACCGGCCCAGATACACTCCTGGTCGGAGGGGATATTAACATTCAGTTTGAACCACTTCCGACTCACTTAGATGGGATCAGTAGTGAGGAGGACGATCTTTGGGGAATCCAAAGCATTGTAGGTCCACCAGTCAGGGCAGCATCACCCCTCCTATTGCAAGTTTTAACATTAACATTGGCAAATTCACTTAGAGCATGCAATGGTAGGTTCGATGGGGATATTCCGCCCCAGCCAACTTTTAATAGACCAGGACAGGAGTCCCGGATTGACTACATACTGATCAGACTTCAGGATTGGAAATTGGCATTAGATTTTAAAATAGTCCCAAGGGTGGATAGTGATCATAACCCCCTAATCCTTTCATTAGCTGCAGATGGTTTCCTCAGGACCGAAACTCGAGGAAATAGACTACCTGCCCCCAGTCTCACCTTATCCAGTAACAGACGAAGATTAAGGTGGGACAAATTGCTAGAGAAACCGACCCGTATAAGGGCAATATACGAGCAAGTGGCATTAACCCTGGAAAGAGTGGAAAGTCTCCTCCCTCAACTGTCCTCGCCAGAAGGTTGTTCTCCCCTCGAGGACATCCATCAGACCCTTTGCGACAATTTAGCTGAGGTATTGAACCCTGTGGTCCGGGGCAGGAAACTGAGGAGTGAAAGAGCCTCATGGTTCAATGCCAGCTGCAGGGGAGCTAAGAAAGATCTTCTCCAAGCGCTCAAAAATAAGGAAGCATCCTCGGTGGTTAGGGAAAAGAGGGTGGCCTATAAGCTCCTCCTTGAATCTGCTAAAATAGACTGGGATTGGGAGAATTGGACAGAAATAACATCTGCTCTCAAAACTAGAGATTCAAGGAAATTTTGGCACATAGTCAAACATGGCTCAGTTGAGCCTGTTATGGCTATAGAAGGCAACATTGCACCGGAAGTCTGGGAAAAACATTTCTCATCGCTCTATAGTAGAGCTGGGCAAGACCAAATGGGAACTCCGCCTGAGAGCCTAGTGGCCCCCACCACCGATAATCACACTGAGCTGGAAGAATTTAAGCTGGAGGAATTGGAAATGGCAATTACTTGCCTTTCCTCAGGAAAAGCGCCAGGCCTAGATAAGCTCCCAGGCGACCTCTTAAGGCACGAGGTCAGAATTTGGGCACCATACTTCCTGGTACTGTTTAATGCCATCATCCATGGGATGGCTCTCCCTCCAACTTGGCTCGGGGCGGAGATTGTGCCCATTTTTAAAAGGGGCTCACCTTTGCTCCCCGCTAATTACAGACCGATCAGTCTGATAGACGTCCCACAGAAACTTTTTGCGAGGCTTCTGTTGGACCGACTTTTGGACTGGATCGAGGAGAGGGACATTTTGAGCCCTCTTCAGGCCGGGTTTCGCCAGAAGACTTCTACTATAGATCAGGTATTCAGGCTGTCCCTTCTACATTGGAAAACAATACAGTTGGAGGGTGGCAGCCTCTATACTGTATTTGTAGATCTAAGGGCAGCCTTTGACCTGGTCCCACGCGGTAAGCTCTGGGAAGTCCTGGCGAACGTTGGGATGCCAGCTGACCTCCTGAGTATGATCATCCGCCTCCACACAAACACCTATGCTCGTGTGAGGTGCGGTGGACAGGGTGCACTCTCAAATAAGTTTCCCGTTGAGAGAGGGGTAAGACAGGGGTGCGTACTTGCACCGACCCTGTTTTGCCTCTTTGTCAACGGTGTCATTGACCACCTTAACGGGGTCCCCAATTCGGATGTCCCGAAGTTGGCGGGAAGGAGGGTCCCAGCAATTATGTTTGCTGATGATACCCTCCTTCTCTCCAAGTCACCTATGGGAATCCAGCGTGTGCTGGATGGATTTGGGGACTTCTGTAGAGAGCATGGATTGGAAATAAACACTACAAAGACCAAATTCATGGCCTTCAATCCGCCACCCAGGTTCCACCGTATTCCTCGCATAGGGGAAAACATACTCGAACGAGTAAACACCTTTGAATACCTTGGTGTTACACTCAACGAGGAATTGGGGTGGGGTCAACACCAGGAGAAAGCGAGGTTGAAACTAGCGCAACATATTGGTGGAATATTAGGGATGGTGGGGAAGAACAGGTCGACCCTCAAACCGATAGGCCCTCCTCTTCACATTTATAGGGTCCAAGCAAGAGGAGCAGTTACCTATGGGAGTGAATTATGGGGTCACAAAGTACTGGACAGCTTGACAAAGGAGGAGAACAGATTCCTCAGGTGTCTAGTAGCTCTTCCTCCGAGTACACCGCTAGTGCCTTTACGACTTGACCTAGGCATTAGACCCCTGGAGGAAGAGTTGGCACTTCGTCCCGTGATCTATTGGCGCAGATTGTGGACGGTGCCCGAACTGACTCACTACAGACAGGGCCTCCAGGAAGTTCTCAGCTTCCCAAATTCGGGGAACATTGCCTGGCTTAAATTCGTAAGGAATAGTTTGGTGAGCCTAGGTCTAGATGCACTATGGAATGATCCTTGTAACGCCTGTCCCAAGCTTTCCAAAAAAGCTCTAACCAAAGTGTATCATGATTCCAAGGCACCTTTACTCCGACCTTCTAAATCTTTAGGGTCTCTAACAAATCAATTCCTTCTTATGAAGAGTACTTACACCTTTGAATTGGCCCTTGACAATGTTTACCCTATAATAATCAGGAAGCTTTATTTGCAATGGAGGCACGGGTCTTTGCCAATTCGTGCTTTTACTAGTTCCTGGTCCCTGTCGACACCCAGTATTTGCCCGGCATGCAGATTAAGTGACGAAACTGAGCTGCATCTCATATTCTTTTGCAGGGGTTATACTGAGGCGCGCAGAAAATGGATTATCCCTATCTGTAGGAACCTGGGCTTCACCAGGTGCCATGAAGCCTTTAGAATTCTTAAGAGCGAAACGGCCGTGCACATTATGTTCGCAGTGGCAAAATTTTTGGGGGCTTTTTGGCACAAACGGAAAAAATATCTAAAAATGCCAATCTGATTCATTGTATGTAATTAGCATGTATTAGCCGTGTGGCTGCACTATTTTTAAATATTTATCTATTGTTGTTAAATGTTTTTACATCATTTTATGTACTTTTATGGAGTTACTCCGAAATAAAGTTTTCTTGAACTTGAACTTGTATATATTATTTCCCGAAATACATATGATTCCCTCCACAAAGTGAAAAAGAAAAGCCTTCTCAACCTGTTCCTCTCACCTCAGCATTGTCTGTTTGTTTTTATAGAACTGGGGTTTTCACATACCTACATTCTGCCTCTGACAATGCCTTGGACAATATTGTCCCTTTGCAGTATGGGGTTGTAATGTCAATGCTGAAACCAGTGATCTTCAGCCTTAGAAATAATGATGTCCAGTAGGTCCTAAAAGGAGCATTTTATAGGCCTCTGCTGACATGACAGAAAGGTCAATGTGTAAGAAAGACAAATAGGGATGCCGTCCATCAAGAAAGCACACTTTGTATCATTCTTGTGAATGACAGGTTGTACGTGTTTTATCATACTGTTGAAAATTACTAGCACATGTATTCGTCATTATGTTTCTCTTTCTTTTTCATGAGAAGACACACAGTTTCCATGAAAAGCCATTAGTTATAATTAGGCCTCCCTTTTTTATTGTATTTATATTTGTAACATTTCTCTCTGTCTTTATCCATATTTATTTTTGGCCGTCTAATTGGTATTTCTTCATATTTATTATTGTCTTTGTGTGAACAGATGAGATGATAACTCGTATATTTCTGCATTTATTTAACGGATAAACGTGCACTCATACTTTGATGCCTGTCAGGTATCACACATCACACAGCTAGAGTATATAACAATAATAAACCCACATAAAAAAATAATATAATAGGAAATTTACATGATGAAATATGCATTAATTTAAGCTCATCTCATTGAGCTGTGTAACTCCCCACACAGCCAATATGTACAGCTAGAGGCCTAAAAGGCATTAATCACTGCACAGTTAGTCACTCAAAAGAAGCCAAGTTATCTGCATTTTTCCATTTTTTTAAATAAACACAGTCAGGAAAGACAATGTTTTCTATCTATATTTATCTGTATAATCAGTAAAAACAGAAAACAGGGAGCCCTAGTTAAAATAAAGGCAATTCACATAGGCATTTATGAGAACATTAAGTTGTATTTTTGTAGTGGTACTTCACACATTCTTAAATGCCTTTATGAATATGCCCCAACACCTCTAACATGAGATTAAAATGGGAATACATATATAATTAGTGCAAATAGGAATGTGTGCTTTTCTCATTCTTACTAATGTAAAGTTGGATGCTTCCAGTCTGATTCATGAAGCTTCATGAAGAGTGTTAGAGTAGATAAAAAAGGATTCTTGTAGTACTTCTTCCCATACTCATAAATACTTTTGGAATTGGACTCTGAGTTGTCTCTCACATACATTTGGGAAGATTAGGCTTTTTCCAATATTTTGACATTTGCAGATCATTTTGGACAAATGAAAGTAGAGGGATCCACGCAAGCACACCAGCCTGGATTTCCCTGGTTCTCCTTTTTTAAGAGTTGCCCAGGATGGTAGAGTCCCCTAAATGCTGTCACCCTCAAGCCAAAATATGTGGCTATTTCCATGAAAAATTAGAATAAAATAGGTTTTCTTTAGGTATAATTTCTGATTCTGATAAAGAAAAAAGTGTGGGTCCTACACAATCACAACATCTTGGATTCTCCTATGCTTCTAGTTTTCATACGTGTCTGGGGAACTTGATGATATTGAGTATAAAATCAAGGGTGGGGTTTAATATTAAAAAAGGAGGTGGCTTCTTTAACTTACCACTTCATGGGTGCACTGATCGCAGCCTAAATCAGCCAGAATGACGGAAACTAACAAAGTCTTCCCAGATTAGTTCTCTACCACTATGCTGCTAATCTGAGCAGAGGAACAGCGTTTGGGAGAGTGCTGTTTCATACATAACACAAAACTGTAGACGAATAACAATAAATGGGGTGTTTCTCATCTTGTTGTTTATTGACTGTCACTCGGATCCTCTTGGTTAAAACATCTACATTATTTACAGTTTTCCCAGCTATAATTGTATAGATTGGCCCAGATGCACAATGGGAATCGGGGGGGAGGGGTAGGGTGATGGGAGTTTTGGTACATCAAGCAAAATCACTGGCTAGTATTTAGATAGTTACATAATTAGAACAACGAGACGTTAATTAATTCTTAATTATTTCAGAACGATTCATTTGATCTCTTTTGAAACTTTAAGTATTTACTCCTCACAAGTACGTCAGTATGTACATCACTGAATGCAATACACACTGCACATTGCGAAGCCCGCATTCAAGAGCATTGCCTTCATAGGGATAGATTCATAGCACCCTGATGGTTCCTACACGAGGCATACATACAAACCCATAGGTGTGAGTGTACGGGTGTGACACTCAGGAACCTATTAGTATCTAATCACTAGCTAGCACAGTAGCACGACTTGCACTGGGGAAAAAGGGACATGATTTTAGCACAGCACACGTGAATCTGCATATTTAGTAGGCTTCTACCAATAGCAAGCATCAACATTCATGTACAAAAACAAAAATCAGAAACGGTGAAAAACCCTCTAAGCAGATAGAATGTCCTATACAGTTTGAACACTGGTACATTTAACGAGGCAGATTTGTTTCTCAGTAGTTTGCATCATCTCTTCCACAAGCAACTTTACTCTGCACACTTGTAACCACTGAGGCGAGGCTGGTGTTCAGCTCCAAAATCAGTAAAAATTCCCACTCACCAGCAGTCACCTTCACTTGTGTATTGAGCCTTCTTCTACATTACATATTCATTTCCGAGGTGTGTAAACTGAGAGGACTCACATCACTCAAACCAAACAAACTCTGAACTGAGCAGAACAAAGTCGGATGAGGCTAAAAGAAAGAGCTCGCCTCGTGTAAAGGCGCATGTTGCTCTACAGTGAGACATGGCGAGCTGCGTGGGCCTGAAGACAGTCTCCAGCCCGCCATCAGCAGCAGACGGAGGTAGCAGTGCGACGAGGAGAGATCAGAGAAGGGACTCTGCCCTGGTCAAGTGCTGCAGACCTATTGTTTTAGCAGCTGGTGTCAGAGAAGAGGAAAGTAGCCGCAGCTCTCATGTGGCATCAGACACGTGGCTGCCTGCAATCACCTTATTGGCGCCCAGTCCTGCCTGTTCTCCTCAGTTAAATCGATTTCTTATATGTTCTCCTCACAGCTGCTCTAAATTCCGTGTTCCATAGCGTGTACACCATGGGATTTAAGAGTGGTGTGACCACAGCATAGAACACAGGCACCACTTTGTCCACATGGACGGCGTAACTGGACTTTGGCCTCACATACATGAAGGTGATAGTCCCATAAAAGATGAAGACCACCATCAGGTGGGAAGCGCAAGTGGAAAAAGCCTTCCTCTGCCCCTTGGTGGAAGGGATCTTCAGTATGGTCTGTATTATATTGGAATAAGATAGGAAGGTAAACAGGAGAGAATGTATTATAATGGTCCAGGTTAGAACGAAGACCAAAATATCACTGAGCTGGATTTCCCTGCAGGAGAGGTTGAGTAGGGCAACAATATCGCAGAAGAAGTGGACGGCAGAAAAGTGTCCACAAAAGTAGAATCTGGACACTGGGATCACTAGTAACAGCCCAGTGAATAAGCCACTTATCCAAGACACACTGTTCAGATACCTGCACAGTCTCCAGGTCATTATCGGAGTATATCGCAAGGGGTGACAAATGGCGACATATCTATCCAACGCCATGGCAGCTAGGAGGAAAAGCTCAGTTAGACCCAAGGCAACAAAGAAGTAGATCTGCAGGACACAGCCACTGAAAGAGATTTTCCGGCTCTCTGAAAGAAAATCGCCCAGCATCTTGGGGACAGTGACGTTAGTGTACCATATCTCCAAGAACGACAGATGACAGAGGAAAATGTACATTGGGATCTGGCGCAGGTGACGATCCACCTTCACCACCACAATAATTAGCATGTTTGCTGTTATGGTCACAATGTGAAAGGAGAAGAACACTCCAAACAGCAGGCGCTGAAACGTCCTCGATGTTGGGAATCCGACAAGAACGAACTCAGTAATGATGGATTGATTTCTGCTTGACATATCTTCATCCAATGGGTTTCTAGATGAAAGAAAATGATCAAAGTAACTTTGTTGTCGATGCTTATACAATGTAATGTGCTGATGTTCAGTGGAAAGAGAATACTTGGCAGGTAACCATGTAATATGGTTCTACGAAGTAATTGAGGGTACTAGTGTTGTAATGATACACCAGGAATATGTAGAATGAACGAATTGTAAATGGCACCTGAACTCAAAGAAAGCTTTCCAGAACAGTAATATGTACTATCGGTTTAGTACTCTGTAATACATTTAAATAGTATCTTTTCATGGGACCGTGTTTCTTAAAAATCCATAATGCATGCAAATTATGTCATAATTGATGAGCATTGGCTTGGGTATTGTGTCATTCCTATAAATTCAGATTTGCAAACTACTCCTTCTTTGCAATAACAATAGACAAACATTATATACCAGGATGAATATCTATCTGCAAATAATAGTAGTTTTTAACTTTGGACAAAAAGAGTAAGAATATGTGAGTTATACATGGTTTAGTATCCCATTTGAGAGGATAAGGCAAAAATACGTTTGTCGTCGGAAAATCCACATTTTGTAAAGGACACAAAAATTCTGCAGGTTAGTGCAAGGGCTGTCTTTATGATGATGAAATCCATATTTCTCAGGGAACCAGGAAATACATTAATATTTCCCTGTAAAAGATCGGGTTTATAGCACTGCATATACAGTACCCAGAGAACTAATACAAATACATATTTGCAACACACTCTATAACTGACGGCCCACCATATTTTGTTCATGGTAGACCGAATTTGTTTACTTGCCTTTCAGTAAAGAGGTGTATTGATCATGGTGGGGGAATCATTCATCGTGTATAATATTTGTTGCATACCATATTGTGGAATTCCAGTGTTTTCTAATCAATTGTTTGCTGAACAATAACCAAGATTTAACTGTGTTTTTCCTTGTGTGAAAGTATTGGCATATGATGCATAGACACAACAGCTGCAAAGGAGCTAACTTGGTAGAGGCCTTGTTTGCCTTTAAAAAAAATGTCGTTTCATTTTTGCTTACCAATGGAATCCTCTTCTACTGTGACAGTTAATTTCTTCAACGGGAAACAGCAGTTTCTGCTTCTGAAAGCGACACACTTTTGCCATTCAGTGACTGCTATGTATATTTGCATATTTATGTATTTGTCTAATCAAAAACAAGCCATACTTATAGAACATACAATAGAAAACTGTTATGCCAAATATATATTACCTAGTGGCAATCGCTACTCGGTAGATATAGTAAGCATTGTGTTTCCATGGGAAATGCTTTTTTGGCGCCATTTGACGAATCTCCATGAAACTTTAAAAAAAAGTGCTACCTTTTGACTATTTGCACATGAAAAGTTTTGGGTCGATCCATGAAACGGGGGCCGAGAAAAATGGGGCCCAAAAACACATTTCCCCATTCATTTTTCCACAAGATATTTAGAAACACCTACAGCCCAAACCACTTAAAGGATTTACACCAAATTTGGCAAAAAGCTAGACCCCGGTCCATAAAAAGTGCTTTTTATGTTTTGGTGCAAATCCATCCGTAGTTTTGAAGAAATGAAGGTTAAAAAATATTGTATATATTACACCACAGAAGATCTGTGGAGACAACAGATCTCATGCTGAAATCTGATTGGCTGCCATCATTTCAACCAGCAGTTGGTGTCAGCCATCTTAGGACTCGGTTCCATGTCCTAACGAAAACGCAAAAAAAAGAGACATAGGTGGTAGGGTATGGATACCCTGATGCCCTAGACCTGGTGTCGGGGTCGCAGAGGGACCCTCCAGGGGACAAGATTGTTTTTTTGAATAATGTTGCCATAAATTCACAGAAGTTCTGTGAATCTGCGGCAAAATGTAAAAAAATAAATAAAAACAAGTGTGTGCTCCTACACTTGCTTTATTAAAAACCCTTAGTATGGGCCAGGCCCTGGGGGGCAATCGGTTTTTTGGGGGGGAGGAGGGTGTGTGGCCACCTTCCTGAGCCTGATAAGGTCCTGGGGACCCCATTATCAGGGGTCACTATTTCTATAAATAAGAGGGGGAGTGTGGGCCCTGTCCCTGAGCCTTAAAAGGCCCCGTGGACCACATCCCATGGGTCCGAGTGATTACATATAGGGAGGGGAGCACGTGGCGCACCTCCCAGAGCTTGCTTATGCCCCAGGGACCCATCCTCTTGGGGTGATATGTATAAAAAAGGGGAAAGGACCTTGTGGCCCTCCTGCCTGCACCATATAAAGACCCTGGGACCCAATACCCCAGGGCCATAACTAAAAACAGAAGTAAGGGGGGGCACATGACCCCCTCCTGAGTCTTCAATGGCCCCAGGGACCCCATCACCTGGAACCGACTCACCCTCTGTGACCCAGGGAGCCCACCTCTGGATCGGAGTAACTTCCTCAGCCTGCATGGTGTGGGAAGGGAAACATCTGTTTGCTCCCGCCTGGCAGGAGCATTTTCAAATGTCCTGCCAAACTGGAGCAAACACAAAGTCTGCACCCAGTGGGTGGAAGTTTTACCAAATGCTCATGTTGTCTGGGAGCAGACCTATGATCTGTTTCTCTGCAGGGAAACAGAACACATATTACTCCAGCCCAGAGGGAGCAGCAAAAATGCATCTGCTCCCTCAGGTTGGAGCAATTCTGGTTTCCACACCATGCAGGGAACAGTTGGGGCCAGGTGGCCCTGGGACTCCCCCTGCAGCCCCCGACGTTGGGCTTGGTTGGTACCCCAAATGGGAACTAGTGCACCCCTCTATTATAAAGACAGGTGCTGGGGTCAAGGCTGATTTGCATATGGCTGGGTATGCACAGATGTGGGTCCAAACTGGGGTTGTGAAGTGGGCTAAAGAACAATGATGGATTCAACCTAAATCTGTGACCGGGGGTGAGTGTCTGAAAAGTTTCAGCGCTCTATCCATCATCTCCTTGTGTTTGCTTTCTTCGCCCTACGTTGGCAGGGCATGCCCAGATGTGGGTCCCTTGCTCACTTTGCCACTGGATTCAAACTTGCCTGGCTGATGAGGGGCGTTACCCTGAAACAGTTCTCAGGATGCTTGTTTCCGGTCCAGGGAGAACTCTGGCCTTGCAGTTCGGGCAGGACTGTTCCCATGAGGCACAGGGTCAAGACTGATTTGCATATGGCTGGGTCCAAACTGGGGTGGCGAAGTGAGCTAAAGAACGATGATGGATTCAACCCAGACCTGTGACTGAGAATGAGTGTCTGAAAAGGTCAGCGCTCTGTCCATCATCTCCTTGTGTTTGCTTTGTTTGCCCTGAGTTGGCAGGGTATGCCCAGACGTGGGTTCCTTGCTCACTTTGCCATTGGATTTAAGTTAGCGTGGCTGATGAGGGGTGTTACCCTGAAGTTGTTCCCAGGATGCTTGTTTCCGGGCCAGGGAGAACCTGGCCTTGCAGTTCGGGCTGGACTGTTCCCATGAGGCACAGGGTAAAGACTGATTTGCATGTCGCCACTGAGGGATTTAGTTATCTCGGTATATATATAACCCCGCATCCTACCCAATTCTATGAAATCAATCTCAAGGCCCCACTGACTAGACTCCATAACGATGTGCTCCAATGGCGGTCTCTGCCCCTGGCTGTTTTGGGCAGGGCCGCACTGTTTAAAATGCTGGTGTTGCCTTAATTTTTGTATGTGCTGCAAAATACCCCCTATAAAATCCCAGATACATACTTTAACAGTATAGAGAGCGAGGTCAGAACTCTTTTATGGGATTGGAAAACCCGTGCATCACGACACACAAACAGACCAGGGGATGGTACGACGGAGGAATTGCGTTGCCCGACCTCAAACAATATTATTGGGCCTCCCAGCTTGCAGTAATCAATCAATGGGTCTATGCCTCACCGTCCGAACCGGCATATCACACGGACAAATGGATAATGAACCCGGGTGTTATCGGCATGCACTTTACTCTAACCCCAAACGCCAATGCCTTACTGGTCCCATGGCCCAAACAGTTGCAATCTGGCACCGTTCTCCAAAAACACTGGGGTGGCATAAAGAAACAACTTTGACCACTCCCTTATGGGAGTCCGAGCAACTCAGCATGCTGAGCAAATGCCCGGGCTTCGATAAATGGGACATAATTGGCATCTCTTTAGTTGGTCACCTCTGGAAGCAAAACAAGATAGTTCCCTTTAGAGACCTACAAGCGGAATATCAACTAGCAAGGTCAGAGACGTTCCACTACTTATAAATACGCCATGCTATAACTACTGTTGTGGAGAGTGGTGAGGCTTTGCCTTTAGGCCTCCCCGCTGGAGGATAGACTTCTAGCCGATCCCATGTCACACAAAGCAATCCCCGCTGGAGGATAACCTTCTAGCGGATTCCATGTCACGCAAAGCAATATAACTTACATACTGTTAATTAATAAATAATAGGCCGGACCCGTTACTACGTCTCTGGCAGTTGTGGGAATCGGATCTCAGGTATCTGGAGGACGAAGACTGGCAGGAAGCACTCTCTTCCCCCAGAGAAGTTGCTATTCCAATGAGGCTACGGTTAGTCCAGCTCAAAATCCAACATAGAACCTATTTATATGCAAATACACTGGTAAAAATGGGGCGTAGGCCAGATTCTGGGTGCCTCAGGAGGTGTGCCGCAGAAGGCACATTTTTCCACACGCTCTGGGAGTGTCCAAGCATTCACCCATATTGGGAGAGAATTATCTCCACACTTAAGAAGGTGAGCGGGACGAACATCACTAACTCCCCGCGACTTTGCTTACTAAATGTATGGGAGGCCACCGACCTGACCCAGACTGAACGCACATGGGCCTCACTGGGATTCACCCTTGCTGAGAGAAATATAGCTCAGACGTGGGGGACCGGGGATTTGCCCACATATCAGATATGGGCAAACGACATGGACAATGCGATGATTGCTTAGAAAGATGTATTTAAACACAGGGGCTGTCCTAAGAAATGGGATAAAAGATGGGCCAAATGGAATGTATCGCATGGTGAGTTATATGTTTCCCCAACAGAGGAACTGCGTAGGGCTGAAGTGGACATTGATCTTAATCCGACTTAATGTATAGACACTGTGTCTAACGTGTAAGCTGCTTTCAATTGTTGTACTACCACATTATCTGATTGTTGTGTGCCCTTGCTGCACCCGACTATACTGTCACAACTGTTTGATAAAAAGAATATATAAAAAAAGACTGATTTGCATATGGCTGGGTCCAAACTGAGGTGGCGAAGTGAGCTAAAGAACGATGATGGATTCAACCCAGACCTGTGACTGGGAGTGAGTGTCTGAAAAGTTCAGCACTGTGTCCATCATCTCCTTGTGTTTGCTTTGTTTGCCCTAATTTGGCAGTGTATGCCCAGATGTGGGTCCCTTGCTCACTTTGCCACTGGACTCAAGCTAGCCTGGCTGATGAGGGGTGTTACCCTGAAACCGGTCCCAGGATGCTTGTTTCCGGTCCAGGGAGAATGTGGCCTTGCCGTGCGGATTGGACTGTTCCCTTGAGGGACAGGGTCAAGACTGATTTGCATATGGCTGGTGATGGATTCAACCAGATCTGTGACTGGGGTCAGTGTCTGAAAAGTTTTAGCACTCCGTCCATCATCTCTTCATGTTTGCGTTACACTATAAATGAGCGGCACACTGTGAAGAAGATTGAATGATTTCCAGGTGAACAACTCTGATTGTTGATATAACATTCTAAACGTGGCATTTTCAGAACTGTGACTTTTAATCTGACTTTAACATTAAAGAGCGTTTTAAATTACAATTCCACAGACACCAAACATGACATTACTACCTGTTCCCAAACAAAAGTTATCACTTATTGACTGTAATAAGTTGACCCAATGGTATCCAATGGGAGAGGCAGGCCTTGCAATAGTGAATGAATTTGAGAGTTTTTCACTACCAGGACATGTAAACCTTTAGAATACATGTTCACTTTTTAGCTACATTGCACCCTGGCCCCTGGGATATTTACTTCTGACATATGTATTTATAAGAAAAGGTAAGCTTGTCAGTTCCAAATGGCAGTTTAAACCTGCACATACAGGGTGCATTAGCAGACCTGAGACATGTTTAAAAGGGCTACTTAAGTGGGTGGCACAATAAGTGATGCAAGCTCATTAGTAGCATTTAGTTTACAGACCTTGGGTACATGTGGTACCACTTTACTAGGGATTTACAAGTAATTTAAATGTGCCAATGGGGGTGAGCCAATTTTACCAAGTTTAAAAGAGAGAGAACACAGGCACTTATCACTGGTTAGCAGTGGTAAAGTACACAGAGTCCTAAAAGTCAACAAAATGGGTTCAGAAAACAGGAGAGGTGAAGGCAAAACGTTTGCAGGGGGTTTCAGAGAGAGCCAGGTCCAACAAGAAGTCTTAATAGTATGGAATTAGGTCAATCTTTGGGAACCTTTCTGGTGGCTGGAGGTATTGAGTTCTTTGTCAGTTTCCAAGCAGGCTGTAAAAAACCTGGGCATTTGGTGAGACAACAAACTTGTGCTTGATCAATAGACAGGCAAGGTGGCTGCCTGCTCTTTTGGTCTTCTCAGAAGCTTGTGGAAGTTGTTCTGGTCTCTCTCTACTATTGTTCTGGTGCTTGCTACTTCTCACCCAGATTAGAGCAATGTGCTCTACCTCTGAGTCTCTAGGGCATCACTAAAAAAGACTTCAAACCACCCACAATGCTGTGCCCCGCATACTGGGTCACATCCTCAAGCATGCCCACATTCCAACCACAATATCTGCATTATCACACAATTGAGAAATGCATCAAATTCGGAGTGGTTTGTTTCACATTTAAAGCTCTGAACCAGATACAACCTCAGTATCTCAGGCATCTTATATGCCACTACTGTCCTACTAAAGCATTGTGTTCCAGCAATCAGAGGTTAGTGGTGGTACCTTGCTTTAATCACGTGAATCAAGGTGGCCACTCCTTTAGATATTTGGCTCCTAAACTCTGGAACAGCTTTCCGCTACGTCTTTGCCTCAGTCCTTCAGAAGAGATTTTTCATAAACAACTTTAGACTTGGGTGTACTAATTGCTTTGCTTGGCTAGTTGCAGCAATTCTATTCCTCTACAGCTGGTATGCCCTGCTTGGGCAGCTATGTTCTTTACAAGGAATAAAAATATAGAAATAGAAAAATAATAGACCAACTTTTCTCAGCTTGGTCTGTCCAGTATAGTTTGTCGTTGAAGTGTATTCCTAGATAATCAAAGGACTTGACACAATCCAGGGCGGCTCCATGGATTTCTTCAATTCAATAGCAAAAAATGTGTGTTTTTGATGGTAATGGCAATATATTGGAGCTACAGTAAGTTTCAAACCTTTTAGTAGGTAGTGCATTGTCAACTCAGTTTGTGCCAGTAGTGCAGCATCATCAACTAATAAGAGTAGAGGTATCTTCTTTCCATCCATCACTGGGACGTCCAGATTCAGGTCCAAAAGTCATATGCCTACATTATTTATAAATACATTGAAAAAATGGCTACAAGTACACAGCCTTGGCTGACTTCAGTTTTAATGTACAAATCAGACGTGCACTCTCCTCTTGACCCATACCTCACCTTAGCTGTATTTTCCCAAAACAGCTCTTGTAGGGCAATGAGGAGTTTTTCTGGTAGTTGTTGCTCCTTCAGTTCAACCAGACCAATATTCGTTGTGTCGAAGGCTGTTTTTTAGGTCTGTAAAAACCATATACAATGGTGATTTTTCAGTACTACTCATTTAGGGCATATGAAATACAATCTCATTGCTTGATCTAAAGTCCCTACTCCTTTCCCAAAGCCATCTTGGAGATGAGATAAGACCTTTTCGTCCTCATTATAGTCTTGGGTGTCTTTTAGCAGCAATTTTCCATAGATTTGCCCAGCTCCGTCCAGCAAGCAAATTGGAAAGTAACTTGTGGGGTTGTTGCAGGTACCTTTTTTGTGTATTGGGACTATAATTGCTGTTCGCTGGGAAGAAGGGACTTCACGCCGCTCCCATATGGCATTGTATGTTGTCTTCAGGACGGGCCCAGACTGATATGGTATTGCGGAAAATATCTGAAGGGATTCTGTCAGGGCTTGGTGCTTTTAGTGGTCTTTGGCTACATATAGCTTCATACACTTCTTCTTCTGTGAAATCAGGTGTAGTCTCAGAAATGACCTCTCTTGCTGGGGGTTAGCCAACAATAGGCTAGAGTGAATCCTACATGGCTGGCCGGAGTTAGTCTTTCTGATGCATAGATGAAAAATATATAATTCAATCAGCTGGGCAAATTCTCATCTCTGTGTTGTTTGATGGGCAAACACATCCCTTCTGACGAATTCTCAGAATTTCCTTGTTTTATTTTCCTTAAGTGATATTTGGAGTGCCACTTAATTGTCTTTACATTTCTTTCTCTGACTGCAAAGTGAGAGAAGTGAGTAAACACAAATCCACATGGTAAAGAGTCAAACAATCTGTGCGGACTCCGGGGTCCGTAACATGCACGCGGCGGTGCGAACAGAACAAAGTACCTTCAGTTTGTGGGGTCCGCGACGGACAGTGCGGGACAAGTTGATGGGTCCGGGTCGTAGTTCGGCAGCGTATTCAGATGCTGGTCGGGTCGTGGTGTCGGGACGCGCCGTTGGTACGGGACCTTCAGGGATACGTGCGGATGGCCCGGATCAGCTTGCAGAGTCCGTGGCGTTCGGCGTTCGAGCCGTTCCTTCAGTGCGGATAGGCGGCGACACTTCTCGGTGCCGTACAGCGTACGGGGAGGATCAGCGTACTGCGGCTTCTCGGCTCGGAGTACGGCACGGTGCAGTACGTTAACAGCGTACGGACCATACCTGCGGGACGATGGAGCTTGGGTCCGGCGTACAGGGTTCGGCAGCAAGTGTTGTACGTCTCGAATCGGCGGGAAGGTTAGGTGCGATGCGGCCGGGAGGGATACGGCGCGTACTAATGCTTTTGGATCAGCGTAGACGCACGGTGCCGGGCGGCAAAAACACGGCTTCGCGGCGGATGGGGTACGAGGCGTACTGGGGCCAAATCCAGCAGGAAACAAGCACAAATCGTCCAGACAACTCAATTTTGGAAGGCAGATGAGTCCAATGGTCCTGGGACTCAGTTCAGGGGGCAAGCTCTTCTTCCAAGCCCTTGGAGATAGTTGAAAACAAAGTGCAAAGTCTCTTTCAGTCTTTTCCTCTCCTTTCTCAGTAAGGCACCAGCTGCAGGCCAATTCCCCAGGTCAGGGAAAGTTACTCCTCCTTCAGCTTCTTCCAGGTCCTTCTAGTCAGGCAGAGTTCCTTCGTGGTTCAATCAGGATCTTTGGAATAGAAACAAAAGGTCCCACAAAGTCCATCAGGCATCCAGGGGCTGGGCAGGGTCCAGGGAGGCAAGCCTTCCCCTGGGCTCCAGCAGCAGCACGCCCCTGGTTGTTTCAAGTTAAGCACAAGAACAAGAACATATTCATGGGGTCACAGCCCCTCTTTTATACACCAAATCCTTTGTTCTCAAAAGGTGCAGGGAAGGGGCGAACCAGATGCAACTGGTTCCTGAGCACTTTGTTTTGCTCAGCCTCTCTCCCTATTGACAGAGCAGGCCAGGGTCATCAGCCGCACCACAGGGGGCGGAGCCAGCATTGTGTGGGGAAAGCCCAGCCCTATTCAGGTCCTAGGTGTACTCCTCCCACTCATCAACCTGCAGAGCTCTCCACCCACCACTGGGGCAGACCCACCCTGACTCCTGGAGCCAGGCACACCAGCCAATCACACGCCAGACAGTCACTGCACATTTATGCCAGTGTCTAGAAGTGGCGCTTCTATACTAGCTACAGTAACACCGCACACATCATTGCGCAGCATTCACTCTCACGAGTTTGCACATATCAAACTCGACCCTGCACTCCCGACGCATCAGGAACTAGCACGGTCACTCAGATCCCCCATGCATTCCTATGGGAGGGCAGGTCAGTCTCATTCAACCACACAGAGCGCACGCGCTTTCCACTGGGACACAGTGTGAAAGCGCCCAGAGGCCTACTACCACTAGTACAACACAGGAAAAAGGCTAGGATACTGCAAAAAGTTCTAGGGGTGAACTTGCCAGAAGGGCCAAGTCCAACACTCACGGAACCTCCTCTGGGGATCACCACCTCCCTGGGGCAAAATGGCATTTTTAAAATGGGATGGTGGCCTGAATGCAGGCCCTAATAAATCAAAGGAGGGGGCGTGCAGCCACCCTCCTGGACCAAATAATGGCCCTGTGAACCACAAACCCCCAGGGGCAGCTCCTGCTATGTCCTCAGGTGCCCACCCCCGAAACATAGCTGTTTGCTGTGGCTTAGATGAAGCTATGACAGCTCCAGTTAAGTCACTACAAACACTCCTCTTCCAGCAAGCGAGAGCTTTTGTCTGGTTTCCTGCCTGCTGCCAAGTAAAATATCCAGTATTTGTAAAGCACAAACAATTACCTGAGGGTGTCAAGGCGCTGGGGGCCGTCGGGAAGATTAAGTGAGCTATTGCCCAGAGCCACATGGTGATCGAACCGTGTGCCCCTGGGTTCCGGAGTCAGTTGCCCTGGCCACTGTACCTCACCTCTTCCCTCAGTGAGCAGGGAAACAGATGAAAAGATTGCTCTCACACACAGGAGACTGAAGGTTTAGCAGCTTCCTGTGTGTGGAAGCAGTGCATGCTCCAGAAGGAGGCAGGGAGCACGCAGGGACTCCATGGCCTTGAGGCTACCCCTGCAGTCCTATAGCACACTGAGTGCCCTGGGTGCACCCCAGACAAATCAACAGGCCATGGGGGATTGGGTCCCAAGGGCCAAAATTGGCCCGTTTTGTAATGGGTGGGCCCAAATTGGCCAGGTTAGGGGGGCCATGAAGCCTCCCTCCTCAATTAAAAAAAAAAAGTAAAACATTTGGACTAAAGCAACTGGTCGCCACACTGACCCACAAGGCAGGACACATTCTCGACCCCATCTTCGCTGGAGGTAGCAGCGTTCAGTTCAGTCACACCACGCAGCCCCCTTGGACTGACCACCACTGCGTACACTTCCTCGTCAACAAACCCAAGCCACCCAAGCCTGCTCCACACCCCCGCGTAGGTACTGGAACAGAGTCACCGAAAAACAACTCAACTCCACCATCAATGACAGCATCCCCACCTCTGTAACCAATGCTAACAGCGCGGCCATGGAATACCACACTTGGATCGCAAACGGCACAGATAAGCTTTCCCCGCTACGCAACCCCAACAAGCAACGTCCCAGAAAAGCTGCCTGATTCACCACCGATCTCCAAGAAACCAGACACACCTGCAGACGCCTAGAGAAGAACTGGAGAAACAGCAAGAGTTTGGAAAACTACACCACCTATAAGGACGCGATGACAGAATACCATCAACGCATCAGAGCCACCAAAAGAACCTTCATCCACAACAGAATCCTCACCAACTCCAGCAACTCCAAGGAACTGTTTAGTGTCATCCAGGAACTCACCAAGCCCTGCAGCACAGCTAATGACATCACCCCCTCCCAGGACCTGTGCGACAAACTCGGATCCTACTTCCACCTGAAGATAAAGAACCTCTACGACTACTTCAATGACTACATGCTTGCCCCCGCAGTCAGCCCCCCCTCCGATCATGCCAACCTACCCACCATCTCCACCTGGACACTGATCACGACCGAAAAGACCGCCACGACTATGAAAGGCATCCACTCTGGGGCCCCCACATACCCCTGCTCACCACATATCTACCACAGTGCCGCCACCGCACTGGTATAACAATGGACCATCAACACCACCTTCGAGACCGGCTCCTTCCCTGACAACTGGAAATGCGCAGAAGTCAGGCCCCTGCTCAAGAAGCCCTCAGCAGACCCAACAAACCTCAAGAACTACTGACCCATCTTGCTTCTCTCCTTTGTGGAAAAAGTCGCAGAGAAGACCGTTAACGCAAAACTGACAAGGTTCATCAAAGACAGCACCATCCTCGACCCTGATTCTACTCGTCCTTTCAGCAGCTTTTGACACTGTCTACCACCGCACTATCGTGGCCAGATTACACAACTCCAGCATACAAGGCACTGGCCTCGACTGGATCCGATCGTTCCTCACCGGCAGAAGCCAAAGATCAGACTGCCACCTTTCCTCTCCGAACCCACGAAGATCAACTGCGGAGTCCCACAGGGATCATCACTCAGCCCAACCCTCTTCAATATCTACATGGCCACCCTCGCTGCCATTGTCCAACAGCACGGCCTCAACATATTCTCCTATGCCTGTGACACTCAGCTTATCCTCCCCTCAACAAGGACCCCACCACCTAAGACTCAACTTAGAGGAAGGAATGCAGGACGTGGCAGCCTGGATGAGCAACAGCTGCCTGAAACTCAACTAGGAGAAAACAGAAGTCCTCGTCCTCAGAACCATCCCATCGGCATGGAACAACACATGGTGGCCCACTGCCCTCGGCAGCCGCCCAACCACACGTACCATGCCAAAAACCTCTGCATTGTACTTGACTCAGCTGCTACAACACCCTCCGCATCCTCCGTACGACTTTCAAATTGATACCCGCGAGGCAAGGAAGTCTGTCACCCACGCACTCATTACCAGCAGGCTGGATTATGGAAACGCCCTCTAAGCAGGTATCAACAAGTCTCTACTCCGCAAGCTCCAGATGATACAGAACACAGCCGCCAGACTCGTCCTCGGTATCCCTCGACATGATCACACATCAGCTGACACCTACACAAGCTCCACTGGCTCCCCATAGAGAAAAGAGTCACCTTCAGGATACTCATTCTTGCCTACAAATGCCTGCACAACACCGGACCCCAATACCTCAACGACAGAATCACCTTCCATGTACCAAAAATAAACCTCCGTTCTGCCAACCTCTTCCTCGCCAAGACCCCACACATCCACAGATCCAGAGCAGGGGGAAGATCCTTCTCCTACATCATGGCCAAGACCTGGAACGAGCTCCCCACCCACATCAGATGCGCCCCTTCCCTGAACACCTTCAGGAAGGCTCTTAAGACCTGGCTCTTTGACTCAAAGGATCTGCTACCCCCCCCACGCCTTGAGACCCTCACGGGTGAGTAGTGCGCTTATAATGCCCCTGATTGATTCATTGATTGAGTGAGCCCTGGGGGATAGGGTCCCTGGGCCAAAATCATCTTGGTGAGAGAGACCACACAGCCCCCTCCTTTATTTGTGTCCGTGTTGAAGCTCCAGTACTGTAAAGTACAAATCATCCTAACTTCGTGCGCATGGCCAAGGCAAAGCAAGTGTGTTTTCTCTGCATTTCCACTGAGAAAAGTTATCTGTAATACGTGATGGAGGTGTTTGCATCCTTGCTTTTTCAAGCACATTATCTCACGTAGTGACTGTGACGTGTGGGTTCTTTCTTGTCATCTGCTGCTGTGAGCAGAGACCATGGTTCTCCCTCTCAAATGTCTGAAGTAATGCTCCAAATCCATAGCCCCTCTGACACACCCACTCAGACAGCCAGGCTCTCTCACATCCACTCACAGACCCACACAGATAATCACACAGATAGTCATGCCCACTCACAGACCCATAACACCACTCACAGACCCAGTCACAAACCCACACACCCACTGATAAGGGTTACAGGTTACAGTTAGGAAATACAATTAAAATCAACTTTAGAAATTCAGTGAAAAAACCAAAGGTTACAGGGATGTTATAGTTAGGAAATAGAAAATAAAAAAATAAAAAAATTGAAAAACCTTAGAAGTTTAATGAAGAGGGGGCTTGGCCAAGCTGACAACCGCAATGGCTGTTCGGCACTGAAGCTCCTGCGCCTCATGCCCGAAACCACGCTGAAACTGCCAACATTTATATCCACCACACGTTAAAACTGTGCTGGAGCCCTCTGGAGCATATCGTGGCCACCTCTGCTGCCGGACGCTAAACATGGAGGCTGAGCTGCCCCGGTAAACGGCGAGAAAGAATCTACGCTGAGCGGTGAGCGGTGGAGGCCCAGCCTGCCTCGGAGGTCCCAGGGAGATAAGGTCCTCGGGTGAGCCTGAGGCTGGAGTTGCGGAACTCCACTGGGCCCCGCTGACTTGCTGGGAACACCTGGCCCTGAGATCCGAAAGGTCGGACCCCGCAGAGGTGAAAAGAACAGACCCCCGGGTGCTGCGGAGCTCAAGATCATGTGAGTGGGGAGGGGCGGGGAATGGAAGACTGAGCCTTGCAGCCGCAGGCCTCTACTGGCGCAGATGCCATTGCTGCGGTGGGCCTGTGCTGGTCTCTCGGCCCCTTTGCTCCTTCTGCAGTCCCTCGAGGCCAACACCCTCCCCTTGGCTGCTACTGGGCGTCCAGAATAGGTTCAGAGGGGTGAACCTAGTGGCGTCCGATTTGGACCCTGAAAGTGCAGGAGAAGTCTGGAGCCACTGTTGGTGGAATGCTTCGGGACACCTGTCTACACCCCCTCCACCATCATATTACCTCCGAGACAGCACCTGGAGACATCAACCGCACGTCTTCTACCCTCGCCTGCTCAAGTGTCTAGAGTGGGTCAGAGAGAGACATCGGGGACGGACTACCACCATTTTGTGATCCCGGAGGTCTGGTGAGGCTCGAACATTAGGGTGGAACTCCCCCCTTCACAAACAAGTCAGTCTCACCCCGGTTGCTTGCAATAAGTCACTGAAGTCGTAGTCCAAGGAAAACGAGCACCTCACAGGGGCTGCCATACCGGGAGGAGGTTTACTGGAGGCCTGGAACGTGGCCCTGCATTACCTATTGCACCCCTGGGGACACTAGAGTAAACTGAACCTGGGAGACACGCCGCATTGCCGGTGGGCTCATTCTGGCACATTCCTAAACTTCAATAAGGTCCCTCTTCGTGCTGCACCTCCCGAAATGACTTACTTGCAAAGATGGGTCGGGGAGACCCGAAACAGCGCAAGATACCTTTGACAAAGTCGACAATTCGGAGCGTTTGGACCTCGACCACGAGAGGGAGGAAGGCCTGGAACATACAGGCCCTCTGCAATCCATGGAAGGGACGCGCCGCCATAATGGCAGAGCTCCGCGCAGGGTTTTGTGGCATTGACGCACGGCTCGACACGCTATCTTCTAGGCTCAATAGGATGGGAGAGAGACTAGAGGTACACACCACTCAGCTGAATGAGGCTGAACACAGAATATCTACTCAAGAAGACCGGTCTGTAGATGCAACGCGCAGGCTAGAACGGGTGGAGAGACTGTTAAAAATGGAGGCGATCAAGGACGAGGACCTTCAGGCCAGGTCCCCCAGAAATAATATTTGCATAATGGGCCTGGCGGAAACCACAAACATGGGCCGCCCGGAACATTTTCTTGAAACCATGTTGACTGAACTGTTTGGCGCCGAGAACCTCTCCAAAAACTTCATGGTGGAGCAGGCACACCGATCCCTCGGGCCGCGGCCTCCCCCTGGGGGTCCTCCTCAATCTATTATAGCTTGCCTGCTTAATTATAGGGACCGGTACGCGGTCCTCTGGCTGGCCCGGGAGAAATCCCCCGTGCAGTATCAGGATACTGTGCTCTCCTTTTATCCAGATCACACCATTGCAGTGCAGGAGGCCCGCCGGAAATTCTAAGAAGCCAAAAGGCAACTCCGTGCCCTGGGTCTCCAAAACCCTATGCTCTATCCAGCGAAATTAAGAATGATGGTGGAGGGTAAGCCCTGCTTCTTTGAAAACGCTACCAACACCCTTGCTTTCTGTAAACAATGACAGGGAGCGGTGCGGAGAAGTCCTGCAGTCTTCTGGACACTCTTCCCCGGATAACCAAATGCCCGCCAGCGCTGACCTCTTTGATGCGAGCTGAAGACCCGGAACTCTATCATCAGTAATCAATATGTTGACCTAGTCGTTTATATTTTTTCTATATCAGTGAAATTTTGAACCCTATGGTGGACTCCCTTTTTGTTCAGGGGATAAAATGTTAGGCTGTTTCAAAAGTTTTTATAATGCTAAAATTACGTAGTGTCTGATATGGGCATTGGGTGTCCGAGGCATTGCCCACCCCATTAGGATGACTCCGATTCTAATTCTGTTGGGGTTTTCTATTCCCCCTTTTTTCGGGTTACTAGGGGAGGGATCACGTTCTTGGGTCTTAGGGCCCAGGTGTGGGAGGTGGGTAGGTTTTGCAATATGTGTGTAATGTGTTGGCTTTTGAGTTATAATGTGTAAATATGTGTATCTCCCCCCATGTGTGTACCTCTGTTGGTTCTTTCGTTAACAACTCCCATCTGGAGTTATGCAATATGGCTAAGCAGGTCTATGATCCATTATCCCTGGGTATGGCTGTGGTACCGCTGGTAGATGTTAATCTTATCACATGGAATGTTAGGGGGCTTAAAAATCTAAGAAAATGTAAATTAGAATTAGCATATCTCAGAGGACATGAGGTCAAAGTAGCCTTTCTGCAGGAAACCCACCTTCCCATACAGGGGACCCCTTCCTTTGCATCCTCCTGGGGGCCCCACCAGTTCTTCGCAAGCTATAGCACCTACTCTTGGGGGGTATGTCTCCTTATCCACCACTCCCTCCCGTTTACGCATAAAGAGACCATATCTGATACACAGGGGGGCTACTTATTGGTGATGGGTACACTCCTAGGCCAGTCGGTCCTTTTATTAAATATATACGCGCCTAATGTGGACGACTCCAATTTTTTTGAGGAACTACATACCCTGCTAAATCGTTATGACAATGATACAATCTTCTTAGGGGGCGACTTGAACCTGTGGCTCGACCAAACACTTGACTCTTCTAACCCACTTGCCACCTCCAAGACACATTCATGTGGCGTGATGAAGGACCTCATACAGTCCTTGGACCTGCGAGACCTATGACGTAGGCACCATCCCATGGCCCCCGGGTATACCTTTTACTCTGCACCCCACTCCACTCCACACAAACTCATATAGATTATCTCCTAACTGACGCAATGGGTTGTCGATGGGTCAAGGGGGTGGACACACTGCCGCGTACTCTATCAGACCACTTACTGTACTTCTTCACCTGGATATTCCACACACAGCTGGGTGGGAACGCAAAAGGTCATTTCCCGCTTCTGCATTACTTGATGAGGTCTTCCGATCGGAGGTCCACGAGGACATTACTGAACATTTCTGCCTCAATACGGGTACAGTAGATCGCTATTCCGCGCCTTTAGGATGAATCACTGACAGAATATCAACATCAAAAACATCGGAGCCGAAATATCGATGTAAAGAATATCGAAGTCCTATCTACATTATGGTAAGTACAAAAATATCGCGAAAAAAATATCGTCAAAAATATCGTTGTTAAAAATATTGTTTTTTTATGTTAAAAATGTATGTAAAATAAAGTCAATGATACATATATTTAAAATAAACATAGTTAAAAATATGTTTAAATTATAAGTAATACATATAGGGGCCGATTCCAATCCTGTAAAAAGGCAGTACGAATCGTTGTACGGAGCGTTTTCTCCGTACAACTCGTACCCGGTAAACTGTCCCTTCAACCTAGGAAGTACGATTCGTACAGGAAGCCTATTTCCGTACGAATCGTACAAAAGACCGTATGTGGAAAAAATACCTACGATTCTCATCTGGAACAGCTTGTACGCGACGTCCGGACGTATTCAGGCAGCGGTTTCCGGCCCAGCAAGTACGATTCATCCCTACGTAACTCCGTACGGCTCTTTTTTTTACGGGAGTCAAACACAGCCGGAAAAGCAGAGTTCGACGCGAACCGCCACGCAACGGAGCCCCGGTACGCGACGTACACGCCATGAACCCCATCGTACGTCTCATCCCGGTCCTCCTAGCCTACGACCTGGTGCACCGGCCCCAACGCACACACCGCAGAAGGTGAGAACAACACCCAGGGGCCAGGGGGGGTGAGGAGCAGGAAACATACCCCATACCCAAAGCAAAACCTATAATATGGAGCCCATACATTACCACCAGGTTCTGGTCACTTGGGGGGGCGTGGCCAGCAAACCCTGCGTACCACAACAACGGAAGTGGACATGTACGGTGCATACCACACGTACCCCTACGGCACCGTTATAACAGTGATACGGACCGTACACACGCATGAATGCGTGGGTACGGTGCGTACCACATGTACCCCTACGGCACCATTATAACAGTGATATGGACCGTACACACGCAATGAATGCGTGGGTACGGTGCGTACCACATGTACCCCTACAGCACCATTATAACAGTGATACGGACCGTACACACGCAATGAATGCGTGGGTACGGTGCGTACCACACGTACCCCTACGGCACCATCATAACAGTTTATACGGACCGTACACACGCAATGAATGCGTGGGTACGGTGCGTACCACACGTACCCCTACGGCACCATCATAACAGTGATACGGACCGTACACACGCATGAATGCGTTCGTACGGTGCGTACCACATGTACCCCTACTGCACAGTAGAAGTGTGATACGGACCGTACACACACAATGAATGCGTGGGAACGGTGCGTACCACACGTACCCCTACGGCACCATTATAACAGTGATACGGACCGTACACACGCAATGAATGCGTGGGTACGGTGCGTACCACACGTACCCCTACGGCACCATTATAACAGTGATACGGACCCTTCACGCGCAATGAATGCGTGGGTACGGTGCGTACCACACGTACCCATACGGCACCATTATAACAGTGATACGGACCGTACACACGCAATGAATGCGTGGGTACGGTGTGTACCACACGTACCCCTACGGCACCATTATAACAGTGATACGGACCGTACACACGCATAAATGCGTGGGTACGGTGCGTACCACACGTACCCCTACGGCACCATTATAACAGTGATACGGACCGTACACACGCAATGAATGCGTGGGTACGGTGCGTACCACACATACCCCGTTACGGCAGCAGTAAATTTGGGATACGAGGTGTACACATGCCAGGAATGTGGGCTTAGAGGACTGGCCCAGCATGCTACCTTCATATTGGTGTGTGTTTAGGTCCATGCCAGCAGTGTACAGCTCCAAGGGGGTGCGTGGGTGGGTGCATATGACTACCAGCAGTGTCCAGACATATGAGGAGTGGGTGTATATGACTCCCAGCAGTGTCCAGACATATGAGGGGTGGGTGCAGAGGACTCCCAGCAGTGGACAGACATTTGAATTTTGAATTTGAGAATTTATTTGTAAAGCGCGGCTATCACTCCGCGAGGAGTATCTTGGCGCTAACGTCATGGGGTGAGGAAAAAAAGTAACCTGATCAAGACATTAAATCAGAGCAAGACAACAATCATTAGTGATGCCGTAAATCCATGTTTTTAGGGATTTCCTAAATAAAAGTTCAGTGTTACATGATTTAATCTTTGCAGGGAGCTTGTTCCAGGCTCTGGCACCCAGAAAGGCCAAGGTTTTGGCACCTTTTAGTTTATATCTGAAATTGGGCAATTTAAGGAGATTTGCTGAAGAGGACCTAAGCAGTCTAGTAGTTGTGTGTGGAACAAAACGTGCCGACAAGAATTTAGGACCCGTATTCATTTTTGCTCTAAAGGTGATCAGGAGAATCTTAAAAAGAATTCTCTTATGAACCAGGAGCCAATGAAGGCTGTTTAGAGCTGCAGAAGCTGAGGATCTTCTAGGGAGTTTGAGCACCAAACGTGCTGCTGCATGTTGTACCCCCTGAAGCTTCTTTAAAACAGCCTTGTTGACTCCAGCCAGGAGGCCATTGCAATAATCAATGCGTAAGAGTATTAAAGCCACCGAAACAGATTTTCTTGCAGGCAAAGGGAGAAACTTAAACATTTTTTTAAAGGTTTTTATTAAGCTAAAGCACATGCCCGCAACCGCTTTAGTATGCAGGAGAGGGAATTATCAAATTGTACTTCCAGATTCCTGGCAACCTTCACAACCTCCGGTGGTGGAAAAGCTCCATCAGGCCACCATTTGGACGGCTGGAAAAGGACGTCAGCCCCTATCGGGAGAATCTCCGTTTTGTCCGTGTTGCATTTTAACTGGTTGTTCATCATCCATTGAAGAACCGCGGTCAAACAATGTTTGAAGTTAATTTCAGCCTCCATGGAGTCCTTCTCTATAGAGAGAATCATTTGAGTGTCATATGCATATGACATAACCTCTATCCCAAATGAACTAATCAAAGCGATAAGGGGGGCCATATACACATTAAACAACAACGGACTTAAAGAAGAACCTTGTGGGACTCCTGCCGTAATGGAGCGTTCTGGGGACAAGAACGCACCTAAAGTGACTGCCTGTCTCCGATTGGCAAGAAAAGATTTGATCCACTTCAGCACCATACCAGAAATGCCGCTGCACTTGAGACGTTTCAGAAGGATGTCATGAGAAATAGTGTTGAATGCAGCCGACAAGTCTAAAAGAATCAAAACCGCTTTCTTGCCCCTATCAGCAATCATTTTAAGGAAGTCAGAAACTTCAAGGAGGGCCGACTCCGTAGAATGTTTAGGCCGAAATCCGGATTGAAGCGGGTGAAGGATTTGCTGATCTTCCAGAAATTTAGTTAGCTCTTTATGGACAAAAGTCTCCGTTATTTTGCCCAACAGAGGGAGAAGCGAAATTGGGCGGAGATTTGAAAGAACGGCCGAGTCAATATATATTTTTTTTTTTTCAATGGTTTAACCAGCGCCAGCTTCCACTCCGCTGGAACAATACCCGTCCTAAGAGAGGAATTGACTATATGATTAACGATGAGATTCACTACCTCCAGCATTTTATGAAGAATCGACGGAGGGCAGGCATCCAGCGGCGATCCTGATTTGCACCTTTCAATAGCCTTAAGTGTCATATCTAATGGAACAGGTTCAAAAGTGGAAATAGAGACCGAGCTTTCCACCAGGAGAGAGTCGGAGACAAGATTACACCCTGGAAAATCTCTCTGAATTTTATGGATTTTCTCCTCAAAATACAGGGAGATATTATCACACAGTGTCTGTGAAGCTGGAAGTTCCCTCTGTTCCACCATGGGTTTTGTAAACGACTTCACAATCAGAAAAATCGCTTTCTGAATATCCTTAGCTGTGTTTATTTTATTAGTGAAAAATTCCTTTTTTGCCTGCTTAATCGGGAGAAAGTAAACTTTCCTACCTTCTCTAAACACTGCTTTTTGTTCCTCATTATATCCCTTTCTCCACTGTTGCTCCAATTGCTTGCAATGCAAGCGTGCTTGGGCCAGTTGGGGCGTGAACCAAGGAGTGTTTAAGGTCTTAGGTTTTTTTGGCTTGCTCCCCTTCTCCAAAGGAGCAAGAGTCTTGCAGACATTGGATAACCAGGACTGAAATAGACGAGAATCTATCTCTGTGTTGCCTGTCAATGTCGGTATAAGAGCTTTAGCCACAGTCGATAAATTAGAGTTTTTTGCAATCTGTGCCCATGAAGGCCCCTGCTGAGGTTCTTTCAAAGATTTCACCACATGACCCTTCAGGGGAATCATGATCCTGAGGGGGATAAAGGAGTGATCGGACCAGATTAGAGGAGAAGGGGTATCTGCAGAGAGCCAGGGCAGGTTAGAACAAACCCCATCAAGAGTATGACCTGCCCGGTGGGTAGGTCCCTTCACTATTTGTTGTAATGAGAATAAATCTAGGACTTGGAGAAAATTACCTGTCCCAGGCTCAGAATTGCCCTCTAGGTGAAGATTAAAATCACCCAGTAGCGTGAAGTTAGCATATTTAAGCATAAGATAGCTCAGAGAATCACTAAGTGAGTCAATAAACTTGGTGCTTTGACCAGGAGGCCGATAAATAAGGGCACCTGAGAAACATGAAGTAGCATTCAGGGAAAGACAAAAACCTAAACTTTCTGCTTCTGCAATCGTATCAAGTTCAAAAAACGTACAGGCAAGAGAATCACGCAAAATAATAGCCAACCCTCCACCCCTACCTACCAATCGATCCTACCTATATATCAGGTAGCCAGGTGGAACAGAGTCCGCAACATCCGGACCACTCCAGTCCTTTAACCAGGTCTCTGTAACAAATAGTAGGTCCAGTTGAAATTCCAATATGAGATCTCTAATATCTTGGCTATGTTTACCCATAGATCGCGCATTAATTAGACCTCCTATAAGCTGGCCCCCACTCCTTGCCTTGAAAAGTCCAGAATTTAATTTATGGTTGATGATCCCAGTAGATAGCTCAAAGGGAAGGTGGAGCCTGCATTTATAGCAGGAACAGGCTCCATAGATTAAATCTGGGGAAATAAGATGTTGACAGGTAGTTTTTGTGTTTAAAATTTTAAGGTCCTCAGCATGATACCTTTTCCAAGTAGATTGGGCAGCATAACCCATCCTTGTCCCGTCCTTGGCGCGGACGGGTGCAGACGAGTTTGCCTTTGGCACGCCTTTGGCGTGCCCGCTGCGCGCGTCCGGCCCAGCATGGGTTTAAATAGCTGGCTGGCGCGTAAAGCTCTGTTCCCCGCCCTTTCCTGGAGGGCCAACCAACAAAGATTCAGATTGGCTGCAATCTGAAGGGTGTGTCCGCTTCCCTCCAATCGAACGGCAGCAAAGCCGGCGTTGGACCGGGGAAGCGGAGACCGAACACAAACAAGCACACAGAAGAGGATTTCAGATTCGTCGTGTCAAATGTGCCAAAACTTTATGAAAAGAATATGTTTTGTTTTTAAAAAATAAGGGCAACAATCCTTTCCCCAGAATGTGCAAAATCGCAGGTTAAAAATCGCCTTGTAATACACAAATCGTTCCCCCCTTAAAAACAAAAAGTGAACACTGCTCAAGGATTAAAAGTCAAAATAAGGGGTTTCCTCACCATGCATGACATATGCGGGGTGGGTGCAGAGGACTCCCAGCAGTGGACAGACATATGAGGGGAGGGTGCAGAGGACTCCCAGCAATGGACAGACATATGAGGTGTGGGGGCATATGACTACCAGCAGTGGCCTGCAATATGAGGGGTGGGTGCATATGACTCCCAGCAATGGACAGACATATGAGGGGTGGGTGCAGAGGACTCCCAGCAGTGGACAGACATATGAAGGGTGGGTGCATATGACTACCAGCAGTGGACAGACATATGAGGGGTGGGTGCATATGGCTACCAGCAGTGTCCAGACACATGAGGGGTGGGTGCAGAGGACTCCCAGCAGTGGACAGACATATGAGGGGTGGGTGCAGAGGACTCCCAGCAGTGTCCAGACATATGAGGGGTGGGTGCATATGACTACCAGCAGTGGCCTGAAATATGAGGGGTGGGTGCATATGACTCCCAGCAGTGGACAGACATATGAGGGGTGGGTGCATATGACTCCCAGCAGTGGACAGACATATGAGGGGTGGGTGCATATCACTACCAGCAGTGTCCCACTCCCAGGAGGATGGATGTCTTTCACACACTGCATGGCACACCACATGTGGGTGAGAGGATATATAACACATGCATACCCACCCATGGCGGATGCAGCACAATACACACCCTGATTTCATGCCAACAGACTGTATAGTCATGTAACTTCATACAAAACTAAGATAGCCAAAGGGAACACACACTGTCACGCACATCCCAGGACTGATAGGAATGTGCAGGTGCTGGTCCAGCCACCAAGATTTTGGCTCTCATGGAATGAATATGGTTCAATTCCACTAGATACAATGCCCACAATTGTGAGTCAGGTGCCCAAATACCCTGCATAACAAGTACCATTTGTGTGGTAGGCCGTGATTACACACATGCATAGTGCTGTAAAGGGGCAATTTGTCCCTGAAGGCATTCCTACATACACAAAACACAAGTACAGTGACTAGCAAGGATGGCACAGACGATTCAGCAGGAGACATCGGTGAGCAGGCATGGCCATTGTTGAAGGGATCCCTCACCAACAAAGGAAATGTTGACACAGGTCAGCACAAAAATTGCGCAAATGTTCGCAGGGAACATGTCAGGTGCCACAGTGGAAGGAACACTCCTTGGGACAATGTCTCCAAAGAAAATGAACACACACTACCAATGATTATTTGCATAGACATTGTGATGGCACACAGATACCATGGTCCACCTCATGACCATCATACAAAAATATTTCTCAGAGCCCTAACACATTACCAGAACAACAACTCCAGGAGCCTCATCACCAACATCAAGTACCTGAAATGCAATAGTGTTGAAAGTAAAAGAAAAGGATTTATTCAGCACCATAAAAAATAAATTAATAAGAAACTATGTACAAAGGCCAATGGCCAGTCCATTTCTCAAGTCCAAGGGTGGACATAGGGCACGGCGTCCACCCCTAACCTTGCCTGCACAAAGTAACCTCAAGGTTTGTCGACCAGGGGGGGGCATCATCAGTGGCAGGACCAGGCACCGCAGGGACAGGAGGGCGATGGGTAGGTGTGGTGGATGCAGGGGTGGACGTCTCCACCACAGGGGGTAGGGCAGCGCCAAAGGTGGAGGTGAGCTCAGCGCTGCACGCTGCTGCTAGGACGTCCAGACTAACCCCTGCACCTGAAGATACCCCAGGGCCAATGGAGGGTGTGGTGGCCGAGGGATGGGGTGCAGCACTCTTGGGGGAGGGGGTGGACATGGGGGGGGACTCAACTTCCATGCACAGGGACTTCCTCGCCCGCTTGTGGGGTGGTGTCTCAGTGTGAGCGAGGTCCAGCTCACCCATGTAGGTCTCCTTGGGTGAGGCATTGGCAGGGAAGCTAAGGGGAGTGGTTTTGGAGGAAGCGGGTTGTGAGGACTGCAGACTCCGACTGTGGCTGCGTGTCTGTTGTCTGCCCCCAGACCCTGTGGGTGTGCCTACATCCCCCTGAGTGTGCATGCCAGGAGGTGTGTGCTGTGCCTTACTTGGGGGTGTGCTGGATGTGTCTGTTGGTGTGCGTGCCCGTGACTGTCTGGGTGTGCGTTGGGCAGGCATGGGAGAGGGCAGTGTGGATGGGTCCGGGGTAGGGGGGGGACGCAGCGCTGCTGGGCAGTAACTGCTGCCGTCAGTGAAGAGTCCATGGACCGCAGAATCCTGCGTAGGTCAGTCATCATTGCTGACATGCCCTCCATGAACGACACCACCTGAGTGAGCAGTTTAGTGTGTTCATGGAGGACATTCAGCACTGATGCCTGGCCAACCTGCAACTGCCACAGGATGTCCACAGACTCTTCACTGAGGGCAGCAGGGGTGACAGGGGCATGGGGTGTGGTGCCTGGGACGAAGGAGACATGGTGGGTCTCTGCACGGACAGGAGGGACGGGAGCAACTGGGAGGGCGGAGATGGTAATGGAGGAGGCGGGGACAGATGTGGTGATGCTGCCAGTTGTTGTTCCAGCCTCCACCTCCTCGGGGAGGTCAGCCTTGGACCCGTCGGCGTCGTAGATGCTCTCGCCTCCAGACAGGTCCTCCGACTGACTCCCATCGCCCTCCGTGCCACTGGCTCCTGCTGACTCCACAGCACTGGTGGCACTGTTGCAGGGTCCCTCCTCCAGGTCCATGCAGGTGTCTCCCTCGGTTTCGGATGATGATTCTGTGGGCAAGGAGAAGAAACCGAAATGCATAAGTCACCCGTATACATCTGACACATGAGCACAAACCAATTTGTCACAGTGCAAATCCGGCAATACATCATGAGTAACAGGTAGATTACTCCGCACATATGTAAGCCCTGTACTGACCAGTTTGTAGACCCACTATGACACTTGGACACCAGGACAAAAAGAACACACCAGGCCACAACTTGACTGAGAAATACACTGAGAAGCTAGTGTCTGTGAACCGGTGAGCACAGCAATAAAATGAAGTCATACCACCTCTTGTTTACCCTGAAAGAAACATCAGTGGTGCACCCAAGGTAAACTAACACACCTCAATACTCAAGGTGTCACCACACTCCGAGACCTGTAAGTACTTTGGAACACCAAACAAAAAAATGTGGTTACCTTGGGACTCACAATACTTTACTCAATCGACATGTTTTGAATGTGGCAATTCGCCATTTTGTGAAAAGAACACTCATGTGCCTGCATGAACTATGTCGCACAAGGCAGTGCACACAAAAGTACTTTTACACTGTCATCGAAGAAGCTGGCACCTTTTCTAAGAAGCCACAGTTAGAAATAAATGGGGTTTCAGAAAGTACATATACATGGGCCCATGGAGGTCTGGATGTCTTGAGACCTGAGTCAATGTGATTGATACAGATCAAGAAGTGACACCTCTTATTCAGGGTTACAATAACTGTGCTTGAAAAATTGCTTCATTTACATAACATCACCTCGTGGGGCTGGGACCACATATTTGTGACAAACAACCATCAACAGATTGTTGTGAATAGCCACACAATCACAGCCCAGTGTGAGTATGCACAAGCAAAATGTGTATCCCTGTCCAGTGGACACATGTAGCACACATTTGAAAAACACAAACTAGGCCAGGGAGCAATGCGACAGAGGCAGACCTATGCTGAACCCACAGTGAATGTGCACAGTGTTGGATGACAGACATGATTAGGAGGCCAGAGTGTCTCAGGGGACTGTAGTGGGCACACTGCTCCGTGGTCCTGGAATGAGCTGACTGTACCATGTTCAACCGTCATGGCAATATGCATATCTCACATGTCTGAGGCCACAACATTGGTCATGCATGCTGCAAGGGTGTTCAGTTGAAAGCTCACACTCCTATGTTGAGAATCATCATCAGTGACAACAAATATGGACTCCCAACATAGTGAACAGGTCATGGCACAGGCAAGGTACCAACACAAGTCACAGACCACCCTCCAACATGATGTAGAAAGCTATGTGCACTTAGATTTATTGGCACCCTAGATGACCATGTGCAAATGTGATTACACACAGACCAGGGGACACATGTCAAGGAGGGGAAGGGATGAAAAAGAGCACCAGGTGATATTGGGGAACAGAAAAGGCACTGCACATATAAACACTGAGAGTGTATTCAGGCTACAGAGCACTTCCAAAAGCTGGCGACACATAACACGACAAAAAGCCATGTACCTACCCCCTCCTTGCTGCAGTCTCTCCTGTAACTGCCTATCGAGGTCAGGGACGACCACTGCCAGGACACGTTTCATGTGGGTGGTCAGGCGTCGTCGGCCGCCATGGGGGCGAGGACTGTCGAGCCCCAGCTGGACCCGGGCGATCCGCCGGGTCCAGCATCGGATGTCCTGCCACCTCTTACGGAGCTGTGACAGCTGCCGACTACGCTCCCCCGCAGTTCTCACGGCCCTGACGACATTGTTCCAGATCACCCCCTTCTCGTAGGCAGTTACCTGTCAGGATGACAAAGTGACACTACATCAATACACCTGCTCCATGTCCCAGAGACACACATTAGAACCTCTTTGAAATGTTGAACAGGTCATAGGATGCTGACAGGAATTTGCTCATTCACAATAAGAAATTTGCATGTGTGCAAGCACCAATGCACTACATGGCATTCAAAGTCAACAGGTGGCATGAGGGGTGCGACTTACTCACTGATCATGCCACACACTGTGCAGCACATGCAACAGCAGGTTGTGTATTAGCAGTGTAGCATGTGCTATGTTCATTGACATTGATATTGGCCGACTCTCAATCTTCATTCTTACAAACAATGTCTTGCAGGGCACTGCCTGTCCCAAGACCAATGCCAGAGTTGGGTGTCATGAGGGAACGTGCCTGCATCCAACGTTACAGATTCACTCAACAGTTGATTGAGGACTTGAACAACAGGCTGGCACCACACCTCCAACCGCGACACAGGCATCCTACTGCGCTGACCCCAAAGATGAAGGTGATGGCAGCCCTACATTTTTTTGCCACAGGTACGTTTCAATTCACCATAGCTGATGTTGGTGGGATGTCACAGACAATGTTCAGCCGTGTCCTGTGTGATGTTTTAGCAGCCATGTTGGAGCACCTTGATGAATTTATCACATTTCCTACTCCTGAGGAGTTGACAGATGTCAAGGGTGATTTCTATGCCCTGGGAGGGATGCCCCATGTCATTGGGTCCATTGATGGTACACATGTGGCTTTGGTACCACCACCTGCACAGGAACAAGCCTATCGCAATAGAAAACATTCCCACTCGATAAATGCCCTTGTGGTGTGTCTTGCTAACATGCTGATTTCCCATGTCTGTGCACGTTTTCTAGGATCAGCACACGATGCCTACATCATGAGGCGTAGCAGGGTGCCACAAATGATGCTGCGGCTGCACAATGATTGAGCATGTCTTGTTGGTGGGTATACTCTGTTTGTCCTGTGTGTTGCGGTATCTTTAGCTCTTACGGCATCTCCTGACCCACTTTTTTACATGATGTTTCCATGTAGGGGACTCTGGATATCCCAACATGCCATGGCTAATGACACCTGTCCGCAACCCAAGAACAGCTGTAGATCACAGGTACAACAATGCACGCGGGCAGACCAGGCGAGTGATTGAGAGGACGTTTGGCCTCCTGAAGAGCCGATTCCAGTGCCTGGACAAGACAGGTGGGTCCCTCCCTTATGCCCCGGAGAAGGTCTGCCGAATCTTCCTAGTGTGCTGCATGCTGCACAACATGGCAATTGAGAAGGCAGTGCCACTCATCCTGGATCCGGATGAGCAGGAACATCCACCCGTGGAGGATCAAGGGCTTGCTCACAAGGCTAGTGATGAGGAGGAGGGGGAGGATGATATCCGGAGTCAGCTCATACGCAACTTCTTCTCATAATGGTGAGTCACTGGGTATGAGTGTGCAAGCTTGTAGCATTGAGTGGCATGTGTTGCAATGTGTGTGTCCAGCTGACTGAATGCAAAGTGACTTTGATGTGTGTTCTGATGTGTCACTCGAGTGATGATGTCATGCCACACAGTTTTGCGGAGAGACTTTCTTTGAAATTTACATGTGTCCAACATTGTTCATGTTTTGTAAATGTCCCTGTGTGAGGCGAGAATTCTTTTAGGTAACTTCTTGTGTGTCTGTAATTCCCAGGTTTTTGCGCCTGTTGTCTGCTCGTGTCATCTTTGTCCTCCTGCTGTTCCTCATGAGGATTGCAACATATGCTAAATCAGCGTTCCATGCACGGACATGTGGAAATGTCAGTTTGGGTAAGGATAGCAGCAAGGCTTTTTGGTGGTGGTACGGGTTGGGAATGTGTGGGCCTGCTTCTGTGCATGTTGTGGTACCATGCATACATGTCTTCTCACCATGGAGCACATAACATGTAGCATCACTCCCATGACATGATAGTCACCCTTATTGACTGTCATCTGTAGTGGAGTGTGGCATCTGATGAAGGCATCAATGTGTGTAAACCTTGCCTCTGAAACATTGCGGATGCTACGGGTGGACATAGTGTGGGACATCACAACAACAGGCTCTATGGGGAATTGCAGCCTCTCCGTGTGCAGCAGGATTTGTTTGGCTCATCCCCTTGACTTGTGTGCCAGTTCATTGGGATTGACATCATCCGTGTCGTGAAGGGGGGGTCCAGCGTATGTCCCACATGTTCTATCAACTGACCTGTGAGTCAGTACACATGGATCCATTTCCCTTTGTGTGTGTATGTGGAGTAAAGGTGTTCAACACAATCCAAAGTGCCTCATCTCTGTCACTGCAGCTCTCTTGCCAGTTTGCATGCGTCACCTATGGCATACTTGGCAAATATTGAGGATATGTGTATATCTACTTTGGCAACATGCATGCAGTTATTCATGGCTAATAATATCTATTGTGCATGAAGATCCTGGTCGTGTATGTATTTGTGCTGGTTGCTCCCCACAAAGGGACGTGAACACATGCTGATGGTGTGTCTCCTGTGCGCAGCTCCCCATTTTGTTGCCTGACCCTGTGACCGTCATTTTTGGTGATTGGTCATACATTTTCTTGTAGTGACCCATGAGTTACCTGACACTCCTTCGTTTACATACACCTGTTGCACTGTGCCTTTCTGGCCTCCTTGTCTTTGTGTGCTACTTTTTGCATAGTTTTTCACCCCTTCCGCCTGCTGCTGCCTCACCTGTGGCACCGCCCCGCAGAGTGCCATGATTCTGCAACCCACACGCCTCCAAAATGCTCCTCCCTTCCCCCCTCCATCCATTCTTCATGCAGCCAGTAGCTTGTCTCTGCCACTGTTGCGCCAACGCCGTGCCAAAGGCAGGACCGTGTGCGCCTGCAACATGCACAGTGCCCGAGCCTCTGGTCCTTGCATGACCCACGTCACACAACAGGCTCATGCTGCAGCCAACCTCCAAGCAATGTCCTCCACACAATCATCCGCCTGCTATCAGGCAACCCCTAAGCGCACACACGACACCTTCGCATGCTGAGTGTGCAACTCCAACTGCCTACACAGCGCTGCCCAGCCTACCAGACCCTGTCAGGGCAACCAGGTCATGTGCCTCCTACTCCACACCCGCTCCGTCCACCAGCATGCCATTGGACTCTGTTACCTCCTCAACCCAACAGGGCCACACATCACCTTCATGACAGTAACCTGGACATAAGCATCCTCAGCACACGACTTCTTCATTGCCATCTCAGACGGATACAAGATCACCCGCAGGGACGGCACCAACAATCCCGGAGGATGAATTGCAATTGATTCACAAGTACACCCTCAGAGTCACAAATCCGGGTTTGCAGCAACTCCCTGGCAACCCTCAGAGTGACACTCATCTACAGATATCCAGGCCTACATCCACAATTGCGATAAGCCATCAACACGTACATCTGCACGCACGCCCTCACCTCCACAGGCTACATGTGGCTGGGGGCCAGTAACTTCTGGCTGGAGGAGAACCACACCGCCATCCATCATTGGTCCATCAACATTTTGATTGACGTCTCCGACAACCAACACACTGCCCCACACCCTGCTAACGATCCCCCAAAGATGATTGATGTAAGTCACCACAGACAAGCTGTGTGGGACACTCAAAACAACACCAACGCAACACCCTGAAACCTCACGCACTGGATCAGCAACTGATCCAACAATCTTTCCACATTGACAGACTTTCCTGTGAAGCTCAACAATAGTTAAGGCACCTGGGACAAGACAGACCTACTGGACTCCTACAGACGTAGCCGGACTCTTGTGCACACCTTGCAACACAAAGAGCCATCATTTACCTTACAGGCCTGGAAAAGACCACACACAGCCATCACCATATCATCAGCAAGGACAAGTGGAGATCCTTCAGATAGTGCTGAGACACCAAAACACACGACATCAAGGAGCTCATCAGCATTGTGCGTGAACTGACAGCAGATCTCCATCTAAGACACCCCACCCTTACAAGGCAGATCACATCCCTTGCAAATTTGTACCACTGCTAGCTCATGGCCATACACAACAGCCTTGGCACACAGAGGCAGACAGCACTATTACCCATAGGACAAACCCCACTAAGGTTCTGGACTCCCGTCAGCAGCAAGTACACCACCTGGCTCATGTGCACCATCCACTCTGGCTCTCCATCAGGCCCCTTCCCACACAACATCTCAACCACATCATTCCCCATCCTTGCAGCCAACGTCCAGCGCGTCCTGAATGTCTCCTTTGAGTTGGCCACATTCCATGGGTTCTGGAGGCATGCAGAGACCCAGGCCCTTCTTAAACAACAGACGGCAGTACCGCAGGATCTCCTGGTACATCACCCTGCTTCCCTACCCATCAAATGTCATCCGGAAGACACTCAACAAGCAACTGACATATTTCCTCCACGCAACCAGCTCCAGGCAACTGGCACCAGACCGTATTCCACAGTAATCACACCACTGCAACCGTCATCATTGCCACCACCAACAACAACTTTGCCCTGCTCAACAATGGTGAGCCCACCCCCCTTGACCTCTCAACGGCATTGTACACCATGTGCTACCACACTGTCAACTCACACATCTCCAACACTGGTATCCAGAGGAGGTCCCAGGATTCAATCAGAAAGTAGCTCACCAGCAAGGCCCAGGGAGTCTGCCTCCACCCTGCAGCATGTAGTACACTGGGGTCATGTGGCACATGCCCCAGGGCTCTTCTCTCAGCGGGATGATCTTCAATGTCTCCATGACCCCCTCTCCACCATCACATGCGCACACAACCTCATCATCATCTCGTATGCCATTGACACCCAGCTGCTCCTCAAACTCACCAAAGAGCCAGACATTGCCAGATCCAAACTTCAAGAAGGCATGAGATCCATTGACGAATGGCTGAACATCAGCCACCTGAGGCTGGACTTGGACAGGACTGAGGTCATCATCTGAGGATTATCCCCTTACAGCTGGGGCAACTCCTTGTGTCCCACTGGTCTGGGCACCGCACCCGCACCCAGTGGCCACGCACGCAAGCTGGTGTTCATCATGGACCTATCGCTGACAATTACCTTGCAACTCACCACCATCTGTACCTCATGCTGCAACACCCTCCGCATGCTGCAAATGATCCATAGATAGATCCACTACAAGGCAAGACAGACCGTCCCCCAGGTCAACGACACCAGCCGGCTCAACTACAGCACCGGCCTCTACGTGGAACTACAGCAGGACTGCAGGAGAAGTAGTCCACATCCAGGGTGCATCCGCACACCTCATCTTCAACATCCCCAGCCCCAGCCACATCACCGTCCACCTGAGATAGCTAGAATGGTTCACTGTCTGCTGCAGGATCACCTTCAGACTCCTAATCCACACTCAGGAGGCAGTCCACAACCCCAGACCCAAAACAAACCTTGGACGTCTGTCATCCAACACCCCGTTGTCCCAAATCCGTGCAGGCCACATTGCCCTGGCCACCATTCATCACATCCACATAAACACTGCATGCAGGAGATAGTTCTCCCACCTCACCAAACAGACCTGGGACTCCCTCCCCGGGAACATCAACATGACCCATGACCTGTACACCTTCATGATACTCTTCCAAATTGGTGTGTCTGAGCAGTATTGCAAGCCCCCCCTCAGCAGCTTGAGGCCATCACGGGTGAATATTGGGCTACATGTCTGTATTTGGTGATACATTGAGACACATGTGTGTCCTCGACCGGACTCAGATCCAAGTGTATGGATGGCTGGAGTTACTTCCACACTCAGGCATACTTTGACATATCCCCACACGTATGTTGTCGACTCATGCTAAATGACTGCAACAAGAAATTTCACATAGTAATTATTTAATTATAGGTCTGGGGCATGATTTGTGCACAGAAAAAGGTGACAATAGAATCCAAAGTTCACAGGGGGAGAAGGGATCCTTGCCTTTTGAAGTCATTAGAGTCCAGACCACAGTGTTTGGCATCATTAGTCAGACTGTGACCAGCAAGTCCATGTGGCAGATGATGTCAGTCAATGAGGTGATGCTGTCGCACATGAAGGCCAGGTGCCAGGCCAGGTGACCTGGGAGATGTGGATGTGCCGCTGCCTCTCACGGTCTTTTCCGTGGACAACCCACCTTCCTCCGGGGACCCTCAGATGCAGGCCTTGACGATGCTTGGGACGCTCCGTCGGACAAATCCTCCTCCTCCTCCTCTTCCCTCCCTGTGGCTGGTGGTGGTCTTCGCCTGGTGGCACAGGGAGGGTTGGCCATGTTGTCGGCGATCCGACAGAGTGAATGGCCTATGTCCCTTTGCACCGCCAGGAGCTCAGCCAGTCTTGCCTCCATCCGTCCTTGGTGTTCTTGTTGACTGGGGTATTGCTCGGCCTGCTGGTTCTTGATCTCTGTGAGGGTCACCACTACCTGGCTGAACTCCCTGGTGTCACGCCGGTATGCCTCCATGATGTTGTGTATGTGTGACATACCGGTCCCTTCAGCTGGCTGGTCAGGTTCTCGCCTCCACCTGCCTCCACTCCCACCACCCCTGCCCACTCGAGCCTGGCCTGCCGTTGTGTGCACATCCGGTCTACGGGACCCCTGAGGGATGGCAGTGGCAGTGTTGTCTGCCTCCTCCTGGGTGCCCGGCACTCCTTGTCCCTCCTGGTCAGACTGGCTCAGTTGTTCACTGCGGGCAGGGCTCCTCGGTGACTCCTGGGATGTGGCAGGAATGGGGGTGGTGGTTGGCACAGATGGTCCTGAACCAGGTTCTGCAGTGGCTTGGACACCAGAGGGTCCAGGTCGGTCGGGGTCATCCGCGGAATGTTGAGTGGCGTCGCTGCCGGTGGGATCAGGTTCCTCCCGGGCCAGGGACTGTGAATCTTCACCCCCATTCTTGTGGGTAGATTCATCACGTTGCCCTGTGTGTGAGAGACAGACAATGTTAATGCTGTTTCATGCTACATGCATGTATCATACACATTCTAGTTGGCACTGTTCCTCCAGGTAGTTATATGTGCCTAGCATTCTCCTCAATGTTCATTTGTGGATGGGTATGTTGCGGGGGACAGTTTGATATGTTCTCCTGAGTCTTTGACATGTAGATTTTTGGCTTGGATGCTTCTTTGGCTATGTATTGGTGTTGTTGTGTTACATGTTCATTGTGACTGTGGGTACATCCATTGCCTGTCCCGGGGTTGTCTGCTTGTGTAAGGGGTGTGTGTGACAGGGCCTGCTGGTGGGAGTAGTGTGATTTGGCAGTGGGGCTCCCAGGTGATGTAGCTGTCCCCCCATGGAGCATGCTGCCATGACAGTGAGTGTGAGTTCCTGTACTAGATATCTGACCTTGTTGTTTTGGGTTTGTGTTTGCACTGGTCACAAGAGGGCCTTGTGCTGCCTACACCCAGGCCGAGTGTGAGCTATCTTGTCAGTACTTTCCCAATCCCTGTGCATTGCGCATGGTGCATGGGTATGTACCTGGGCTATATGGGATGAGGGCAATTGTATCTGATTTTGAGTTCAACAATGTGTTTTGTGCCACCCACCCTCCCAGCATACCGGACATCCATTCTTGGGTTGGTGCTTCGTGTAGCATGGGACATAGCATGGCCTTGCTTTCTCAATGGAGCATACACATGTTAGTGGCATTAGCTTTATTTTTGAGTGTGGTTCTGGCCAGTGAAGGCTTGGGGGTAGTTGCATGCATTTTGTGCAGTTGGGGTGTGGATGCCATTACCCCGATGTTACGTAAGTTGTTTGTGTACTCACCAGGCTCTGGAAGTCCTTGCAGTCCATGTACTCCCACCGGCGGAAGCAGGGCTATCACCTTCTTCTCCCAGGGATGGTAATGTACTGGTCTGCGGGGCGTACCACCTCCAGTGATGTTGCTCTGGGCATGGTCCTCATTCATTTTGCGCTTGACTGCCCTCTGCAGATCATACCACCTGGCTTGGCATTCATTCCTGGTCCTTCTGATGGGTGCAACAGCATTCACCCTATCGACGATCCTCTGCCACAGGCGTGATTTTTCAGCTATGGTGGTCTGTCTGACCAATGTTCCAAACACATTTTTGGTGGGTGTGTTATAAGGGGTGGTTGAGAGTTTGCCCCTTTGTTTGCCTGTTTGGATGTGTCCAGGTCAGTCATTTCAATTTTTAGTGCACTGTAGACGTGTTTTGTGGTGTTGTGCGACATCACGTATGTACGGTGCGTACACCGCCATTGCTATGTATGGTGCGTACACCGAAATCGCGTATGTACAGTGCGTACACCGAAATCACGTATGTACGGTGCGTACACCGCCATTGCTATGTATTGTGCGTACACCGACATCGCGTATGTACGGTGCGTACCCCGCCATTTCTATGTACGGTGCGTACACCGACATTGCATTTGTACAAGTCATTCCCCGTGTACGGGACGTTTTCGGTACGAATCGTAAATCGGAAAGCCGGTCCGGATCGTACTTGTACGCTCGGACTGTCTTTTTACGGTTCGTACGGAAAAGTGTCCGGGTCCGTCTCGTACAACTTTTCCCGCTACGATTCGTACGGATCGGGCCGATCCGTATGTACTTTTTCCCGTACGAATCGTACTTCACGGGTCGGACGTGACTTGTACGATTCGTACGGAAAAAAATACGGATACGCGTCATACGGGAAAAGAAAATACAGGATCGGAATCGGCCCCATTATGTAAAAAAATTAAATATATACATATAAAATATAATATATATATATATTTAATAATATTTACAATTCATTATTGTAATAACTTATAAATTGTTAAAAAACATTTTATAAATTATAAATACATACATACACATACAACAATAATATAAATAAAAATAGATATAACAAATTGAAAAAATTGTTAAATAAATTATACACTACATTAACAAAAACAGTAAATATTGGATAGCGTAGGGGTAAAAATTACTATTTCCACTCCAAAAAGTGCAAAAATAGGGAAAGTGTTGGATAGCGTAGGGGTAAAAATTACTATTCCAACTCTAGAGAGTGCAACAGTAGGGAAAGTGTTGGATAGTGTAGAGGTTAAAATTACTATTCCAACTTCAGAGAGTGCAACAATAGGGAAAGTGTTGGATAGCATAGGGGTAAAAATAACGTACTAATAATTACAATATTTTTTTAAAAATAAATAATAATTTAATTATTAAATAACAATAAATTAATTAACAATACCAATAAATAAGTACTTACAAATAATTACCAATTAATAATTAATTAACAATTAAATTGATGCTAAATACAATTAAATAACAATTTTTAACAATTAATTACCAAATTATAACAACATAAATAATACATTTTCAATACCAAAAAACAATAATTATTAAAATTATTTAGCAATTAATAATTAAGTAACAATACATTATTGATAAATAGCAATACACATTAATTAATGACAATTAATTAACAATTATTATTTAATGAAAACATTTCTCCCAAAACATAAAAATATTAATTATTAAAAAGTTTTTACCCACCCTATTGCCCTATAAACTCACAACACACTTCAATAATAAATGAATACACTTAATATAATTACCAGTTAATAAAAAATAATTACCAATTAATACAAATTAATTACCAATTAACAAATATTTACCATAAAATTAATTATCAATACCAATAAATAAAAATAAATAATTACTTAATTACAATTGAATTACTTCCCACCCTATTGCCCTATAAACTCACAACAAACACCCTTCAATAATAAATTAATACACTTAATATAATTACCAATTAATACATTAATAACAATTAATTACCAATTAATAAAAATTGATTACCAATTAACAAATATTTAACAAAAAATTAATTATCAATACCAATAAATAAAAATAAATAATTACTTAATTACAATTAAATTACTTCCCACCCTATTCCCCTATAAACCCACAACCCGCTACAAAACTAAAACGCAAAATTTACTTAAAAATAATGACTAATTCCGAAAATTTTTAAATTAATTTAATATAATTCAATTACTTCCCACCCTATTCCCCTATAAACCCACAACCCGCTACGGTACTAAAACGCATAATTTACTTTAAAATAAAATTACTAACTTCTAAAAATGTTATACATATATTCTAAAACTAGTACAATAGTTAACAAAAAATATAAACAGAAACATATAAAATACATAATAAAATACATAACACTAATATAAATATTGATATTATTAACATCAATATTTTTGCTAGCGATATTACTAACTTCGATATTAACAAAAACAATATTTCTTTCCTTCAGGTCGATATTCTGGTCGTCGATATTCTGGTCGTCGATATTCTTGACTTCGATATTGTGTCCCTACGATATTTCAAACATTATTATTGTAGGTCGAAATTAAAAACTCAATATTTAGACTGATTACCCTTTAAGGGATATATTCGGGGTGTTGCTATACCCAAACAGGCTAGGGTGTTGCGGGTGATCCGGGGCAGCCTTGCTAGTGTGAAAGCTGAGTTAACACTGTTGGATGCGTCCTCATCAGACCTACAAATGCAGAATAAACGCAGCGCACTCATCTTAGAGTTTAACGAACACGCTGACAGAGAGGCGTCCCTGCTTGGGAAGTACCAGACGGCCCGTAGATACAGGGAGGGAGAGCGCCCCGGGAAGACACTAGCGCATCTGGTGCACCCTCCCAAGGGGGCTGGACACATAGCGACAATCATAAGAGATGACGGTACGATAGCAACAGATGACATGACATATTAGCAGAACTGGTGACATATTATCGCTTCCTCTACTCTACCACACTCGCCAAGGACTTCTCCCAACACCTAAAATACTTGGAAGAAGTTGCCATGGTCTGGCTTACCAAAGGTCAGGCGGACTTCCTGGCAGACCCCTTCACGGTGGAGGAAATTATGCTTGCTATAGATGCCCTCACGTGTTCTAAAGCACCGTGACTCGATGGACTAACGGGGGTCTTTTATAAAGCCTTCAAAGAGAGTTTAGCGGCAAAACTCCTGGAAGTCTATGCAGAGGCCATGGAAACTGGCGCTCTCCCTCACTCTATGAGAGAGGCAGCCATCTCTCTGTTACTAAAGCCGGGTAAAGAACCCATAAGCTGCTCTTCCTATTGCCCCATCTCCCTCATAAAGTTTGACAATAAAATTCTTGCCAAAATGTTATCACTAGATTATCACTGTTGCTGTAACAGATACTCTCCCCAGTACAGTCAGGTTTTATTACACACCGCTCCACAGCCCTCAATCTGGGAACAGTCTTTTCTGTTATCAACTACATTGAACCCACTACCCCATGGCTGTGGCATTATTAGATGCAGAAAAAGCCTTCAACTCACTCAAAAGGCCTTTTCTCATGGCCACGCTGAGCAAATTAGGCCTTTAACAGCCCGACTCAGAGTAAATGGTTCTCTGTCCCCTCCCATTCCAATCATGCGTGGAATGCGTTAAGGATGTCCACTATCTCCATTATTATTCATAATTGCACTAGACCCTCTGGTCACCATATGCAGGAAAAACACATGTTCCGTGGTTTACAGTTTCCTGACGGCTCCCTATTAATGTCGATGTATGCGGATGATATCTACAACCCCTGGTGGAGGAGGTCGGATGATTTGGGACCATGTCGGGCCTAAAGATAAACTGGTGGAAGTCGGTTCTGTTCACGGAAGCAGCCTTAGCAGCCTTAGCAGACAAGACCGACTATCCATTGGCAGTGGCCGAAGATACAACTACATTTCTCGGGGTCCACCTCCACAGAGATAAAGGACAAGTCATACTCTTAAACTACGGGCTTGCAGTTGAGAAGCTTGTATTACAGGTAGAGAGGTGGATGCAGCTGCCCTATCTATGGCAGGCCGCATATCGCTTATTAAAATGAAAGTACTGCCCTGTTTCCTTTACCTGTTCCGCACCATACCCATTCCACTTACCAATGCATTTTTTAGTCAACTGTGGGGAATGCTTATAAAAGTAGTTTGGGCCGGTTGCAGGCCTGGGATACTCTCACACTCTCGTATAACTGGGGCGGGGTCACGGTCCCGGATCCTCAACTTTATTTTTTGGTAGCACAGGCCCAATATGCACATCACTGGTTCCATCCGGACGTCCGAATACCTTACACGAAACCCGACTGGGAAATGGCGACCTCTTCGCCATTGGAAACTTTACTCCCTAAGGGCATACCGCTAGACCCACAAGACATTAAACCCCTCTCTTCCACCTGCTGGGACTGGCGTAAACTCAATACCATGTTGGGAGATGGCCCTCTTTACTCGCCGGCTATTCCGCTGCCAAATAACCCGTTCCTCCCACTTACCACCAAAAAGGTGGTACAGAATACCCTCGCTAAACTAGGTTTGGATACTTTTGGTTCCCTCTTTCCTGAGGGCTTAGGTGAACTCCCCGGGATGACTTACATGGTCAATCTCATAGTCGCTAGACCTTTGAAGACACTTTGCTCCAGCATCACTACTTTTCCCTCCCCATATGGGGACTTTACCCAACTCACTTTGCTTCTTACAGATAAAGTAGGAACACACCTGGTTACTAAGCTATACAAAGCCTGTATGACACTCAAAAAGGTACGGGACAGAGGGGTCCGACAGCACTGGGAGGAAGATCTGGGGCGTTCCCTGACAGATAAGGAATAGGCATTCTGTCATGACCAAATCCAGAAAATATCCCCAAATCATAGACATAAGCTCCTTCACTTTAAACTTATCCATAGGACATACATCACTCCCCGACAACTTGCCCGATTTGACCCTTCCAAGTCATCTAACTGCCCTAAATGCAACATGCAAGACACCGACTTTGCCCACATGGCCTGGTCCTGTCCTCAAATACTTTATGAATTCAAACGCCTAGGCAGTCTAAATTTAAGCAACTCAATTGTACAATAAGAACACTAATATTGTAGAAGGAGACACATTGTACATGATATTAATAAAACCAAATACGAAATTTATTATGTATGAATTGCACAAAAATGATAATAAATTGATAATGGACAATTCAAAATTTAGGGATACAGTTCAAAAAATGTCAAACAATGTACACAATACATGGCAAATAATGAGCTGAATCAAACATACAATACAAGAAATCACAGAATACAAAAATAGACAGACAGAAGTGGCTGAGGCCGAGATGTTCTCAACGCGCGTTTCGACGCTAGCAAAGCGTCTTCATCAGGAGAGCCACAATATCTTTGATCCTAAAAATGTGCAAAAATATCATGTAAAACAGAATATAACACAAAAGATTTTTTTATAACAGTAATTTTTTTCTTTAAAAACACTTTTCATGTACAATGTGTCTCCTTCTACAATATTAGTGTTCTTATTGTACAATTGAGTTGCTTAAATTTAGACTGCCTAGGCGTTTGAATTCATAATGTTATTTACCCTGTCCTAGGAGTCTTTTGTTAGTCCCTACAGGGGGTCCCTAATTCTAGCCTGTCCTCAAATACTGCCATACTGGATAGATATATTTCAAGTGATAGCAAAAATAATTGATGCCCCTCTCATTCCCTCGCCATGATTGGGACTGCTGGGATTGGTCAACCGTATTAAGCTTTGTTACTGTAGGTTTGTAGCTATTGCCCTAATGCTTGTGAAGGGAGAGGTGGCTACACACTGGGGGGCAAAAATTAGGCCTACCAAAACGGCATGGGCACGCAGTATGGCATACTGCAGTCTGCAAACTGTGATCTATGTCACACTCCAGCCCCCAACCTCAAGACCTTGAGATATATGGTGCATATATCGCACATACCTACAACAAACACCTGACGCTTCCCAAGCCCACCCAACGAGCCTGCAGGTAACCCTCGAGAGTCCAGAGACCAGACCAGCTCACAATACTATTTAAATCTCTGGTATAGTGCATCCACTCCCACTACTAGCTCTAGTACCACGGCAACTACTCGAGCAGACACACTTTAATATGGCATGTATCATGCCAGCTAGAATGACGCTCAGTGAACCCACAACCCGGAACCCCCTTTCCCCTCATTTTTCCAGATGTTTTTGTTTGCGCTTATTTTTTTTTAAAGGTTTAGTAGAAGATTGTTTTGCGTTTATGTCATGTCAATAGTCTTATTATAATTAAACATTGTATTGTAATGTCTCCATTCTCAATAACACTTTAAAAAAAAATAAGAACAATTAAATGAAAAAAACTAAAGTTCCAGGGAAATTATGGTAGGAAATAGAAATAAAAGCCTCACAAATTCACAAAAAAAATCAAAGGTTACAGAGATGTTTTAGTTAGGCTCATCATTCCACTCATACAAAACCTGTGAAATTCAGCAGTTACAGTTACCTGAGATAATTATAACTTACACCACTGCTTATGACCTCACATATTACATCACTTATGACATGGTCAGTGACATCACTGATGACATCTCTGAGGCCACATGGCCTCCCTCCCTGAGCCTTTAATGGCACCAGATACCCCATTAGCCGTGCCAGCTCAGCAGCTATGTCCCAGGGACTCCAACCCTGGAAATAGTGGGTGCCATGCCCGCAGCGGTGCCTATATTTGATCTTACTTACTTGGAGCATTTGTAATCTCTCACCAAGCAGGAGCAAACACCATGTCAGCTCTCAGTGGGTGCGAGCTTCAAAATGAAAGTGATTCGGGAAGGAAAGGAGATCCAAATAATGCTCCCGCCTGCAGGGAGCGGCATTATTAGCTGCTCTCTGTGGGCAGAAGCAAGGCCGGCTCCCGCTGCATGTGGAGTGCCAGCTGGGTCCATGGGGTTCCTCCCACATGGTGGGTGCCATGGGTAGGCACCAGGGCACCCACCTTTTGTTGTGCTAGGCCCCGGGGAAGGGGTCCCCAAAGCCGAAATCAGCCTGAGGAGGGGGGCCTTGTGCCCCCCTCTTCAAAATGGTACCAGGTCCTGACGATCGGATCCCCGGGGCTGAAATCTGCCCGGGAAGGGGGCCGGGAGCCCCTCCCCAAACAAACATGCTTGGCCCTGGGAATTGGGCCCCTGTAGCAGAGATCAGCCTGGGGAGGGTGGCTGTATGCCCCCCGTCACCCTTCATAATCAAGCCAGGCCCTGGGGGATGAGGTACCTGGGGCCTAAATCGACCCAGTAGGGGGGCTGCAGGCCCCCTCCTTCTGTAAAGTGAGCCAGGCCCGAGTGATGAAGTCCCGGGGCCAAAATCAACCCAGGAGATGGGCTAGGTGACCTCTTCCTATAAACATTTTACCAGGCCTGGGGTTGGGGTCTCCAGGGCCAAAATTGACCCAGTAAGAGGGAGGCCACGCGCCACCCTTTCCCTTTATTTAAAAGAGTGGCCTTGAGGGATGGGTTTCCCATAGCTTAACAAGGCTTGGGTAGGGGGCCACACAGCCCTCTCCTCTTTATTTGAATAAGTGTCCTCTGTGAATGGGGCCTTGCTAATGAGTTTTAGGGGCCCATTAGGATGGAGGGTGGATTGCCACCGCCCGCATGGCGGTGGCGATCCACCCTACATCCTTCCCCGCCAGCCACCCATTTCCCCCGCCATATTATTGGCGGGAGGGACTCCGGCGGACTGAAAGATCGTCTGTCAATTTTCCGCTGGTCACACAGGTGACCGGGCGGAAAAGGGGCCTGCTATGGTGGACACCGCCATCCATATTAGGAAGGCAGCGGGATTGCCGCCATGGAAACGCATGCGGACAGTGACTTCGGGGGCCCGTTGCGGGCCCCCAGGGTATTGGGGGGTGCACATGGGGGGTACCTATATTACCCCCTGCATTTGCATGCACAATGTGGCAGGCACTGCGCGGTGCCTGCCACTTTTTGCATGCAAATGCACAACATGCAGTTTTACCATTGCAGCGGGTGCTGCTGAAAGCACCACCCGCTGCAATGTTAAAAATGCATGATGCGCCCGGCAGTGTGGCGGGCGCATCCTAATATCCCCCACGGGACCGCCGCACATATGGCGGGCGGTCCCGTTTTCCATCAGGATGGCGGGCATCCTAATGATGCCCTAAGTGTTTACAAAACACATGTTCTCCTAATGCACCATAGCTGTGTAGCAATATTGAACACATTATAGATGTTTGTATTCAAGAGAATCGTGCCAGCATGACAATTTCAACTTAATATAGAAGACTTTGTGCACCAGGTACTAACCTATGGACATGTGCTTGTTTTGCTTCAGAGGATGGGCTATATGTAAAGTATTAACCACATTCTGAAGGGTGCAGGTACTATGATCTTTAGCACCTTCAGATAATGGTTATATTTAGCAAATAGTGTCTTTTATGACATCTTTTGCATAGAGTGTACACTCTTCTTTTTAATACTCTGTGGTGTATTTCTCATGAGAGTTTAACTGTTTGCAAACAGTGTGGTACAGAAAAAACTCTCTCCATGGAGTAAACGCTGTTTACAATACCTAGTTCTCTACTGATATCACCTTAATTTCTCATTATAGGTTCTGTGAGTGTTAGGGGTTGGATACAGATAAAAGGTGTCCATAGTAGGGCTTTTGTTTTGGAACTGGCATGCACTATTTTGGCTTTCACTATCTCCTAGGGCACAGGTCAATATAAGGTGGGTGCCTTGGTGCCCACCCAGGGCACCCACCATAGTATTGTTGTAGGCTGAGAGGGGCCTCCCAAGGCCCCCTCATCCCTATCCTGCTCCCCGCATACAGCTGGAGTTGGCATTACTCCTGCTCACCAGGAGCAGCTAATAATGCTACTCCCTGATTGGCAGCTGCAATCCTTTGACCTGTTTCCCTCCCCGCTTCACTGCGGGCGAGTACACAGATCAAAAGTCCACTTCCAGCTGACTGGAGTATTTTGTAAGCTCCTGCCAGCTCGGAGCCGATTTAATGTTTGCTCCTGCTTGGCGGGAGATATGAAAATGCTCCTGCCAAGTGAGAGCTAACAGAGGTTTACTTGCACATGCCCCTGCACGTTGGTGGACTCCCAGGACATAACTTGCGAGTCGGCTCCGGGAGTGAGCTCTCCAGGGCATTTAGAGGCTCTGGGAGGGGGGCATGCAGCACCCCTCCATTGAAGGAATCGGCCTGGGGGTGGCCTCCTGGGGCCTTTCCAGACTTGACAGGGGGACAGCACAGGTCCCTCCACAATTTCTTAAATCTGGTGTGGGCTTCGCAGAGCTTCTTGAGGTTCAGGAGGGGGGCACATGGCCCCCTACCCATGAATAGTGATATTGGTCCTGGGGGTGGGCTCCCTGGGGTCTCTGGAAGCATGAGGAGGGGGTCCTTATGGCCCCCGCTAACCATATCAGCTACTTTTGTCCCTGTGGTGGGCTCCCCGGGACCTCTGGCAGCTTGAGGAGTGAGGCTGTGCATTTCTCCTCTCCATTTAAACAATGTTGTCTCTGGGGTGGGCAGCTGATTCCACTTTATAAAATCAACCCCGGGGGTAGGCTCCTCGGAGCATAAAGATAATAAATAAACGCGGCCCGGCCACCAATTTTGTTGATCCTACAAGAGTCTCGGTTGATTGCAGCATTTTTTGCCGTTTTTTTCATTTTGACTCCAGGGGGTGTGTCCCTACCCTGCCCCAATAAATCTTAGTTTTTTCTATCTTCAGGACAGAAAGCTAAGTCCCCGAGGCCTATAATGGCTGCCAGCAACATTTTTCTCATGTTGCTGATAGCCAATCAGAGCGCTTGCTCGCACAGGAATTTGACTCCTGCAGGAGCTAGATGGCCTCAGGGAAATACAGTTCCCTGGGCCGATCAGAACGCTCTATTTGTTAAACCTATTTAATACCATGTTCCTCCTGAAAAAAAAAAATCAATGCCCCCCCTCAGAGTTTCTCACAATTTATTCTATTAAATTGGCAATGTTTAAATAAGTCTAGACATATTTAAACAACGCTGTTAAGTTCTGATACCAGTTTTTAAGTGCAATCAAATACATGATTGGCAAACATACTATTCTGCCCAGGCAGGCCTTACTAACATGTAAATCTTTTCACAGCGTGATTATTAGAAATGGTGGTGGAGGCTTTGAAGAACATTTGGAGTCCCTTCCCTTTTGACAAACACTCCCAGCAAGGATATACTTGACAAAAGATGTCTGAGCACTTACTGACACTCATTTTCTTCTGCTTACAACAAAGCACTGTTCTCAGCATAATGCTTCTATTGGTCCAAGCCTGGTGCTCCCCCGGATCACTTGAAGCCCCCCCCCGGGGTGCCTGCCCCCCAGTCAGAAGACTCCTGGTCTAGAGAGCCTCTTGCAGACCCAACTGCCAAAATATACTATCATTTTTACCCTAAATGTCTCCAAAACTAGTGAATGGATTCACACCAAATCACAAAAACCACAAACTGCGGACCAGGATCTAGCTTCCTGCCGAATTTGGGGTTGTTCTGTTCAGCAGATGTTTCTGTAGCCTTGTCTAGAGGAGTCTATAGAAAATGCTTGGAATTTTGCTTTTTAGGATCCCCCTTTTTTCTTGGTCCCACTTGACAGATCTCCCCGTAACTTCCCAGGAAAGAGCTAAGGTGGATGAACATTTGTTTTTGGCAAGTTTTGTGCTGATTCATCAAAGGGGGCCAAAGTTATTAGCAAATCAATAGATGCTCTTTCTATGGAAAAATGGACCTAAATATAACTACCTATGGTGACCTACACTAGGTAATTATCTATCTATCTATCTATCTATCTATCTATCTATCTATCTATCTATCTATCTATCTATCTATCTATCTATCTATCTATCTATCTATCTATCTATCTATCTATCTATCTATCTATCTATCTATCTATCTATCTATCTATCTATCTACCGAACATAGGGGTTTCTCTTACCTGTTTTATATTTACCAATTTGGTGTGAAGGCATGCGTGATAAAGGCATATGTGTGCTAAAGGCATTCATTGTAATGTCAAACATCCATTAATTTTGACCACTGTCAGTCTCATTGAACTATTTCTCTTGAATACAATTGAATAGAAAATCTAAATTGCACAAGATAAAAATAAAAAAATAAAAATTGCAGTACTGCAGAGACACCCTTGCCAGCTACCACTTTATTATACGGTGGCTGAAAGAGAATGCCTTTTAGCGACCTTTTATGTTTTACTTAGGACCCTTGCCGGCTGGACAGCGCAATGGTGCCTCAATGGGTGTTAAATCAGACTCCCACCCCTAGTCACAAATACCACAAAATTAGCTGATGTACATGATGCTTGCAATCTCACGACCTGGGCTGGCACACATAAAAAAAAAGACTCATTCAGTGTTACTTGGAGTTTTCCTTTCTGTAAAGACTTATTGGCTCTGCATACTGCATGTTATGACGTGCCTCTATCTGACCTAAAGACAGAAGAGCAGTGTCTTTTTTTGCTGCCTGCTGGCCCAAAGACATCTGTTCAAACATTTTTGGTATGCTAAAATGTTAATATTGCCGTGCCAACTCCTCCTGCTCCTCACTATTTTGGGATTTGGTTTTGGGAATGGGGAGATTGAAGGAGCCATCATGCCTCTTTATATCAAAATTGCTGAGTGTCCAGGTGACAGCACAGCTTTCCACCGGTTGCACCAAGTGCTGCCTTTTACTTGTGTAAATAATTGGGCGATACACCAGAGCCGCATGGAGTGGGGAAAATGAAGTCACCTTTTTAGCAAATATAATATTGCGGTTGCTTCCAGTGACACCCTGGATTGCATCTCTTGAAGGGCATTAAAAAGTATGGGCTAATTTGAATAGGACGGGACCCCGGCTGCTGCGCATAATGCAGATCTTTGGGGAAACCTTGGGCCTCTACATGAACCCTCGAAAATCCACCCTATGGGTCTTGGGAGACGGGGGTGCGCTCGGCTCCTGGGTGTCGTCGGTGCAGGTGGTTCATGGGGATTGAAATATCTGGGACTGTTCCTGTCCGATTCTCCCACCTCTGCATGGGATCGGAACTTGGCACCCGTATGGGATCGTGTGCGTGCGGACATCAAGACCTGGTCCCATATGCCCTTGTCTATCTATGGCCGGTCAGCCATTTTTAAGATGGTTTCACTCCCGCACCAACTGCAGAATCATCCACACCCGATTCCCCCCAGGTGGTTCCGTCAGGTGAACGCAGCTCTGGGTCAGTTCCTCTGGGATGGTGGGGCAGCAAGGGTGGCACTACAGACTTGCTTTCAGTCTACTTATTGTGGGGGATTGGCAACCTCAGATATCTTGTCTTATTATATGGCCTTGCACCTACTTGTTCTTAGTGAGTGGTGGTATGGGGACATGACAGACCCGGCCTACGCCATCGAGAGACGGGGCATGGGAGACCACACCCTACACACGATTCTCTACTCTGACCCGTTGAGACGCTCCCTACCGTCTGCCACGCGATTGTCTTTCAGATCTGGAGGCAAGTGTTACGGAGGATGGGGTGGTGGAACAGACTGACTCGGGAGACCCCTCTCTGGCATACCGGCCGCTTTCCACACCTGGTGGCTCTGCCAGGGTTCTGCGACTGGGACAATATTGGGATCTCCACCTTGAGCGACGTCGTGCGGGGTCCAGTTTTGAAATCCTTCCAGGATATCCAGAAAGACTTTCAGATGCCGAAAACCCAATTTTTTAAGTACTTACAGTTCCGGCATGCTATTTCCCCCCAGCTTGGAGGGATTGGAGTCGCTGGCTGAGTTCAGCCCTGTGGAAGCCAAGGTATTTATGGGGGACCTCCATGATCACAAGATCTCTACCAGTCCCTGGTTACACATTGTTCCCCTTCACTGCAGCGCTTAAGGGAGACCAGGGAGGGCGATGTGGGTCCGATGGAGGAGGAAGACTGGACAGAGGCTCTAGCATCTCCGCGAGGGGCAGCCATTGCGATGACCCTATGGCTTATCCAATTCAAGTACCTACATTGGGTATATTATTCCAGAGTCAGGCTTTGGAGGGCGGGTTTGGTGGCCTCCCCGGTGTGTCTCCGGTGCAAACACGAGGATGGGACCCTGCTGCATACTATCTGGCTTTGCTCTGCATTATCGAGATTCTGGAGGGGGGTCCTGGCGTGTCTCTCCGAAGTGCTGGGGTGGGAGCGTCCCAGTTCACCAAAGTTGTTTCTCCTGCATGTAATGGAAGGGATTGGGGGCAATATTTACAAGCGCCATCTTATGCTCCTGGCTTTTCTCTGGCGAAGATGGACATCGCCAGGGCTTGGAAGGCAGCAGTCGCTCCCTCTGTCTCTGCCTGGAAAAATGGTCTAGACTTTTGCATGGGTCTGGAGATTCCGGTATTTGTAGCCAGGGGATGTCCCCGAAAGCACTTTAAGATCTGGAAGCGTTGGGCTGACTATCGAGGTCTGGAGCTTGAGCCGCCACAGGGGGACCGAAGTCGAGACCCAGTGTGATCTCCATATCTTTCATTGTTATTTTCCTTTATGTTCTGTTTAAATTTATGCCCTTTCCTGCAGCTCATAGGCAGAGTGGTTGCCTCTTAGGTAATGATATCTTACATTGTACAAAAACAGTTTTTGAAGTGATATGTTGCTCTGGCATAGACGACAGTGCCCTGGGGGGTGGGGGGTTACAGTTCTGAGGTTCTAATTTTATTTGTATTGCCTTTCATCTTCTCCTGATACTTCATGAAAAATGGTCAACTTCAATTTATGCATACTAATGCAGCACTGCCTCTGGGTCACAGAGCTCTGCGCCATATGTGATGTTTTGCCGAATAAAATCTGTCTACAAAAAAAAAAAAGCATGGTAACTATGAGCCTGAGTGCCATGGGGCAGAGTGTGGTTAAAAGATGTGGATAAAATAGCACAATTCATTCCATAACCATTCAGCCATCAGGTAGCTGCATATGTAAACAAGGTCTCGTCTATGCAACGTTTTGGCTTTGTCAATGTTTTTTGCCATGTTGTACAGCAGAGTGACTGCTGTGCAGCAAGTCTGGAAGTTTTTTAAAGAAAAAGAACTATGACGTGGCCAGCACTGACTATGTCACACTGCTTTGTTTTGTTGTTAGTGAGGATGGGTAGTGCGGAAACAGGGAGAGCTGTAAGAGGGGGAAAGTGGTATGACGTGGTCATAGTGCTTTTTTTGTTATGCCACTTGGGGGGCAACACAGGAAAATTAAGGGAGGGCAGACAGATGGGAGGACCAACTCAGACAACAGAAGGGGGAAGGGAGGGGAAAATTGATATGAGGCGACCAGCAGTGTCCGCACCAGAGTGCCTTTTTTTGCTATGGGAGACTGGCGGCTGATAGAAAACAAAAACTCTTGAATAGACAGCGCATGCGCGCTCTTGACAAGACCTAAAAATTAATTTTTGTAGATGGTAGGCACCATGGCAAGATTGCTTTTTACTTATACATTTTCATGTACAGCAGCTTTTTACTGCAAGTTTAAGGTGGTGATGAGAACACTAGCATCTGCCCAGTCCACCCCCTTCTAAATTTTAACCACCAGCTGTCAAATCTGCACAGTCCAGGATCCTTTTTTTTCTTCAATAAAATGGGAACAGGTGAACTATATTTGCAGTTCAAAATACACCACAAGGTTAAAGTTTGTATAATTATTGCTTGCCATTAACGCAAATGTGCCACTAAATTAGCACAAAAAATGCAGTCCTTTGCAGCAAAATGTCCTTTTTTGTGCCGTGAACTTTTCCTTATCCATGCCACAATACCCTGGTGTGTCCTGGCAATATACTGTCAGCTGAAGCAATCCACAGTCTGTAAGATCTTGTCCTGGGGTTTGCAATGCCCTTGTGCCCCCAATCTAGTTGAGGCTATCTGGGACATCTAAGAACAAGTCACACCAGACCTGCAGGACTGTAAGCTGCACCAGGGCTGCCTTCTCACCAGTGTGGGCTTGGGGGACAGCTTACCACCGGGAGGTCTGCCCCCGGGGTTTTTGGGAGAGTGCAGCATTCCAGGGATTGGCAGTTTGTGTATTGCGCTATATTATAGCCCAAATAGCCCAAGGAAATATGTAACTTAATTGGGCTCTTGGCGTTTTGTGTAGGCATTTGTTATAGCTCTTACTTGTGATCATGGATGCAGCAGGGAAAGTTGCGAAGGCAATGAGGCTCCTCAGGGAAGCAGAGTGCCTTGAACTGGTGGTGGACGAGGACGTGATGGTGAATGCGGCCCACCCAACCCATTGGCCATTTGCCCCTATTGATGCTGCCAATGTGGTATGCTCACTGCCACGCAGATGGTGGCTGGCAACATCAGTAGTTGAAGATGTAAGTGCCTGGGGCCGCTCGGTGTCATGGAGAGTGGCCCCTTGTGGGGGTGGGAAAAAAGGGCCTTATCGGTGGGGGCGGGCCAGGCGGTTCTGCCTGAGTGCACCACTGATGCGCCTGGACTGGGGCTGTGGAGTACAGCTGCAAATAAGGAGGGCCTGGGCGCCTGTGCAGGAATGGTTGAGAGTGCCACTGCATGAAAATGTTGTCAGCGACCCAACCACACAGCCTGCGTGTATACAGGGCTGCTGCAAAAGGGCTAGAAATAAAGCAAGCGTGAAGCTGAGCAGGAGCAGGTGCAGAGAGGCGAGGTGGTGGGGGAGGGACCTGATGACAGGGCATTTTACATTCAGGTCATGGGGGACTTTGAAGTTGTGGTGTAGCGAGGGGCATCCGAGGGGCTGCTCGCTGGCTTCAAAAGAGTGAAGACAGGAGTGGGGGCAAAACAAGCAAGTTTGGTGCCCCAGGGGGACAGTGAAGAGGTAAGGAGGGAGGATATGATGTATATGGAGGGCCCTGTGGTTGTCCGCCCTCATGGGCTGTAGATGTGGCTTGGGAAGGGGGCAATGACAGGGAAGAGGAGCAGGATTGATCATTGAGGAAATGGGAGCAGCTTCAGAGGGCCCTGCAGGAGCTCCAGTCACGATGGGCAGTGGGAGGTCCTTGGGGGGAGGGGGTAAGGGGGATGTGACAGGTAAGATACTGGTATGGTGTCCCCAGGACAGGCAGGGAATGCACGGGGAGGGGAGATTGGCAGGTTGGTGGCCCTGAATTTTTTGGGTGGCCATGTTAAAATGGAGAGACGATGAGGAGGAAAGGGAAGAAGGGGAACAAGTGGTGGGGTCGTACGGCGGGGCAGATACACAGCGTGGTTTGGGAGACATTGGGGTGGGTTTTGAGACAAGGGGGATGCGCTAATAAAGGCAGGAGGAAACAGTTGGTCATAGGACCTGATTGGCGACAGGGGCCAGTTGCGGCAGGTACAGGGGGCCAATACACCAGTCCTGTTGTCTTTTTTATAGGTCAAGGAGCAGCGCAGGTGTCCGGACTTAGTAGAGATGGGGACAGCTCAAGAGCCCTGAGGTTAAGAGATGGCTGGGTCTAGAGTAGTTCACCGAATGGTGTCAGGGGATCTCTATGAGGCTGAGAGAAAAAGGTCCAGAATGGCATCTTTGGCCCAACTGGCGGGATGGACATGGATGGCCTCTGGCCAGCACTGCATGGTAGAATGGGGGGTGGAATCGGCAGAGCAGTACAGAGGGGTTCTTTTGACCCCCTGGACTCCGTGTGTCACCTACTGACTAATAAAAGTGTTACGATATCACACCAGGAAGTGTGTGCACGCCTTGACTGTGCCCGGTTGGATGATCTCATGGGGGTCACACAGTTTGATTACGATGAGGATCGGAACTCCCTTGAGGAAAGCAAGATGCTGGACTAGGAGACCTTGGCAGTCCAGATGACTTTACGGGCTGGACGTTCTGCTAATGTCATGTCTAGTGTGTTATAGGAGCAAGTGACTGGGCTGAGCATGGCTGTAGAGCCTCGCCGGTCACTGGCGAGGCGTCAAGCAGCAGTACGGGCACTGACCTTGGAGCCAGGTAAGGGCCAAGGCACTGGCATGGGTCCAGTGATGATGTCCACAGGTGTGGATGTGGGGGGTGGCTGTGCAAGGGGAAATATGTTGCGGATGTAGGGGTAGGCACGGACATATGGAGTGAAGTGAGCACAAGGCACTGAGTTAAGAGCCACAGGTGGTAGTAGGGTAGGAGTGGAAAGTGAGATGAGTGCAGGAGGAGATGGGGATAAGAAGGAGGGTTGCCTTACATGGGGGTCACAAATCCGTTGGGAGCACATTTGATGTTGGCCACCAAGGAGAGAATCTGGAAATCGGAGTATGTTGAGATGCTCAAACTACTACATTCGAAAGCGAGGGCTAAACAGGGGTCTAAAGAGGAGAGTGAGTTGGCCAAATGGCCAAAGTTCCCATTAATGATTGAAAACTGGACCGCAGTGTTCCTCATTTACACCAGCATGTATTGCGAGAAGTTCCCGGAGCGCTACGTGGCCATGTTCAAATAGATGGACGCGATACTCTTGGCCCAGGTTACGGGAGGGGTAAATACTCCTGAGCTCAGTATGATGAGGAATTTTGGGCATGGTTGGCATGGGATCCAGAAGCTAAGTAAAGTGAATTGAACTCGGATCTTTCGCATCATACCATGGGTGCTGCAAAGTTGGGAAAGACTATTTTTACAGCTAGCGGTTTGCCAATATTTTACCAGCCCTTTCAGGGGCACCCACCCTGGGAGAGGTGAGTGTATCAGCCAAGGGACAGAGCACAACTGGGTGTACATGCTGGAATTACAACAAGGGTATGTGCAGTCAGGAGGTTTGCAAGTTTAGATATGAGTGCTCCAAGTGCGCCGGTCAGACATGCCCTTATTGCCTCAGAACCACAAGGGGACACCAGGAGTGAAATTCAGGACAGTGGCAGCCATACGTGAAGAGCCAGCACTCACAGCATCAGCAACAGCAAAAGCCATACGGCAATAGAGGGAGTAGAGGTTCTTAGGGATCCTGTGCGAAAAGCTTGTATTTCAGTTAAGTCGGACAGTTTGGAGTACTAGCTACGCTTTTACGAGAGGCCGGAGTAGGCTTGGTCATTGCTGGAGGGGTTCACATTGGGTTTCCATTAGGGATACGAGGGTCCTTGGGTCTGGAGGTAGACAGACAATTTGAGGTCTACTAAGGAACACAAACCGGCAGTGCAAGAAAAATTGAATAAGGAGGGTTTAAAAGGCAGGATGGAGGGCCCCTTTCCGAATTTACCAATGAAGCATTTGATCGTATCCCCTATTGGGGTGGTGCCTAAAAAGGAGCAAGGGAATTTTTGTTTAATACAGCACCTTTCTTAGCCAGAAGGGAGGTCAGTGAACGATTTCATCACAGAGGATATGGCGTCGGTGTCCTACTCCTTTTGGATGAGGCCATGTCACTGGTGGTGGCGGGGGCCCTGGCACACTAATGGCTAAGTGCAACATGAAGTTAGCCTTACAGTGCTTCCTGTGCAGCCAGATGATTTTACTTGATTGAGCATGCAATTTGACGGGCAATGGTACGTTGATAAGGCACTGTTGATGGGCTGCTCAATTTCATGTGCACGGACTGCCAGAGGATGTTGGCTAGCTTCCAAGACCTCATGAGTAACCTTGGGGTGCCTCCAACACTAGGAAAAAACATTGGGCCCGGGTACAGTGTTATCCTTTCAGGGCACTGAACTTAGTTCACAGAGTATAGAGGCAGGATTGCTGCAGATTAAAAAAAGACAATGTAGGTATTGTTGGATGGCATGTTGTAAAAGTAAAAGGTGAAAGACAGGGAGATTAAGGTGTTGCCTGGGCACTTAAATTTCATCGGGAAGGTGGTTAGAGCAGGTAGAACTTTCTGTAAGAGACTGGACTTAACGATTTTGGGCCTCTTGCTGCCTCACCCTCATGTTAGGCTCTCGGCAGGGATAAAGGAAGTTCTTCGGATGTGTTGTTTTATCCTGGGTTCCTTCAATGAGATTCTTTTAGCACAACAAGACGATATGGACTGGGAGATACAAATTGTCTCTGATGCTGCGGGAGGTCTGGTGTTTGGCCTATACTGGACATCAGGGTGGTGCACAGAGGAACTGCCAGCACAGTGGAAGGCAGGGGGCAGGAGAATTGCTTCCTTTGAGTTGTTCCCATTGGTGGTGGCTGTCACTTTGCAGGGAACAGAATTGGCTCGGTTGTACAGGTTGCGAAAAGCGGGGCTAGAGACACACAGGTATTGAAGATTCTGCGGGTTTTTGTGATGGCTTGCATGAGGCATGACATTTCTTTCAGAACTCAGTACGTACTGGGTATTACAATGACATTGTGGATGAATTGTCTCATTCACAGTGGGGAAGATTCCACGGGTTGGCCAAATGGTACAAGACACCCATGCCGGAGTAGTTGTGGTCGATCAGGGACTCGGGACACTATAAGTGGTGGTAGGGTCTCTTGCTGAATCAACTAGGAAGGCGTACAGAAAGGCATGGGCCCGTTTCTTTGATTCATGGGTGCATGGAGGAAGGATGGCTGCATTCGGAGGATATGGTGCAATTTACTTTAGATTTGTCAGAGAGGGGCCTGTTGCTTCTTTCCATAGCTGGGAAGAAAGTGGGGATTGCCTTTATGAGAAAGCTGTTGTGGGGCTGTGCCCTGTCCTCAGGTGAGATGGGCCAGAAGATGCTAGAGGGTTGTGCAAGAGTAAAAAGGTCAGGTCAGGTGATTTTGTAAGCTGTTGATGTGGCACTTGTTTTGCAAGAAGTGGGAGGTCCCAAGAAGGGAGGACAGGATAGAGGTGGGGCTGTGCAGCTCAAAGACAGATCAGTGTGTGTGGGGCAGGAGCATAGTGCTGCATTCTTTACACTCCTATGATCATTTCCCAGTGGCATGGGGTGACCATTGGTCCGCATGCTGTGGATTGCTTGGCAGCAAGCTCTTCAGGTGCAAGGCATGCAAGAGGGTCACTGCATTTCAGCCATTATCAGTCCTGCACAAGGCGCTTGCGGCAGCTGAATTTCCACCAGGAGAGTATGATACCCATTCTTTCAGCATTGGCGTGTAAGCGAGAATTAAGTGCTTGGCACGAGAAAATATCATGCAATTGTGACGCTGGTCTTCAAATTGCTTCAGGCAAAATGTGCTAGCCACAAGGGAGAGTGAAGTGTAGACAGTAATATGGTGTGAATTTTAACTACTGTTTTGTTCGTTACAGGTTCAGTCGCAGGCCCGATGTCTGAGGAAGTGTCAATTTGAGTGGTGGGCTACTCCATCATGAAATGGGCGGAGAGACAAGCAGTGGGGCAAGACTATGGGGCGAACTTGAGGTTTGAACGGCATTGGTTTCCTATTATATGGAAGGGAAAGGGGGCATGTGTTGGGGGAATTGGTGCAGGGTTTAAATGGTATGTTGGAAGTCGACAGGTGTCTGGACGTATTGGTGCTTCACTTGGAGGAGAACAACTTAGTGAGAGAAAAATCTGGGGTGCAGTTGAGGGCTACAAAGCGTGATTTACTGCAGTTTGAGACCCAGTGGACTTTGTTTTGTGGACAGAGTTCATGCCTAGGGGGTTAGGAAGAGGAGCCAACAAGACATCAGTCATTGACAGGGCATTCAGGAAAATCAACAAGCAGAGTGATGGATTTTGGGTGTAGTAAATATGGAAGCAGCGAGTTTTTAGGGGTCATGGTATCCACTTATCATTCATCAGGATGGAGCTTTATTTGTTGGAATTGAGGGAAGTGCTGGCCAGGACGTTGAACATCAGGAGAGTAAGGGGGCAAGGTTAATGTGCAAAGGAGGGTGGAGGGGCCTAGAAAGTTTTGCAAAAGTTTACAGAAGTTTGGTTGGCGTTGCCAGCTGGTGAAATAGTTGGAACAGTGGGTAGATAGGAAGTTTAAAGTTAAATATGGAAAGCTTTTATTTCTTAAAGGTTGATACATGCTATCATAGGCTGTAGGGGATAGTTAAAGTTGAAAAATTTTGAAATGCACTTTAGTACAAATGAGATAGCTGCAGGGTGTGGTTTGTGGAGGGGTTAGCAGGGGTGAGAAATTTGATAGTTCCTTTGATGTATGAGGCTTTATTTTTGTAAGGCGGATTGCCCAGGTAAAGTTTGTGATGTACACCAATTTCAATAAAGCGGCATTTTTCACACAAGTAGTCAGTGGTCTGTTGTGCTACCCTCTCTCCCAGTGGTGGTTTGGGTGTAAACTGACCACCGGGAGGGCTTCCCCCTTTGGTTTTTGGAAGAGTGGAGTAGTCCAGCAACTGCCATTTTGTCTATTGGGCTATATATTAGCCCAAGGATATATAAGTGAGTTAATTGTGCTCCCTGCCACCATTTTAGGTACAGGTAACCTGGAGACTGGGGGCAGGGTTTTTTTGTTTTTATTTCCCCCCACCCAGCCCCAATAATTAGCTTTTGGTCCCTGTGGAAATTTGTTTTTCTCATGTTCTCATTGTTGAGACAGGTACGCAGGGGGAATTTGTGTACAGCTGTCGCTTGAGACAGGTGTTTGAGGTGGCCTGGAGAGTGTTGCATGAGTTTACAGAAGTTTGGTTGGCGTTGCCAGTTGGAGAAACATATAGAACCTATATGTTCCATATTGATACCCCAATATAGGCTCAGGTAGTCATCCAACCTTTCATCGATATTCTCCCTACCATTACACTATATAACGGTTCTTAGGACTGACCTTCTACATAGTTACAGTTCATACAGGACATGGGGTTTTCTCTGAAAACTAGCTTGATCCATTTGCATGAGGATTCTTGGAAACTCAGCAGGACTACCCTCTCCTGCATAATAACTATGCACAAGGGTCATTCCTTCTGTCATCCTAAGTCAGACATGACACAGCAAGGTAGAACCCCTGAGGGTACCACTTTGGGTATATAAACACCATATCTTACTGAGGTAGTCTGAGGAGAAAAGGACATCCATGCCAACACACTGACGCGAGACGCTGAGGTTCCTGCACGCAGACACTCCAGCTTGCAGTGGTCTGACATCCCTTGCGGGGTGTCCATCTCAAGACCAAGACGGGGTCCCACAGTCTCTCACATCAGGTAATGGGGTTGACTTTATCCTAGAGGGATTCTTGGCTGTTGCACCCACATACATGCTACGTACACTTAGGGTTGCATCGTAGGAGTATGCATTCTACTGTCATGTATTTTAGATACTTGCCTGTATTCATTGTTTTAGCACGATGATAGAAAAATACCATACTTTCACTCTGTTAGTGCTTCTAATCATTTATATCTATTTCTGTCTAAAGGTTGTTTTGGCACATCTATTTTACACTAGAATGATGCTGGTTCAATAAATGCCCTTTGCAAGACATCCCCATTGTTTAATCTGTGTATTTCTCTGAGACAAAGTGAGCACAAGTGACAGAGCGAAAAGTATCGCACTGTTTCCACAATTCTGAGGGATCAGGGTTGTCATGTTCGATAGTTGCAAATAACTATTCTCTCCTTGGTAAGAGGGGTCTCTAGTGGCACTGTGAGCTAGCTGGTATACAGGCTAACATACCCGGTGGGGGTGTCTAGGGTCTGTCCAGACACCAATCCTACAGTGTATGTTGTCTAAACGCGCAATTTCTATATAGATTTATAGGAACTACATGACATAGCGCCACCAGCGTTGGTTTGGTACTTATATAATAGTCAAATCTGAGTAGTTCAGTTGTGCTAATCTCAGAGACCCCTACTCACATTTCCCCAGAGACGACTGGAGTGGGAAGGGAACTATCCGCTACAGCTAAGTAGGCATATCCTATGTATTGGTTGTAGGTTTATCAAGCTTGAAGGACAAACAGTTCTTATTGTGCATAAAACCTTTATCTCAGTTCCCTGGAAACTTTTTCAACAATGACTGAAGAAGGCGACGCTGCCCCAGCACTACGAGCGGGTGCAGAAGTTGAGGAAGAACTAGAAGGAGAAATTAACATTTCAGAAAGTGTCAGAACTGCCCTTGCTTTAAAAGCAGACTATGGAGTCTTAGCTAGGGGTGGGACAGTCACATTCGTGATTGAGTTATATATATGAATGGGGTGACCAGTGAGACCACTGGACCCGGGTATTAATATGGTACATGAAAAGAATGGTCACAGTGGCGTTCAATTACAATCCGACTTGAAAGAAACAAATTCAAGCATGCAAAAAAATGATTTAAACATCATCACAAGAAATCAATGAATATTTGTGATTTAATTTTCATCACAAACCAATGAACCAATCAAATAGATAATATAATTATTGTATGAATCAAAATCATGAAACTTGGTGTATCCTGTCATTAGCAGTAGTACCAGACGTATTAAGACAAATACAAACTGAGTATGGAGCAGAACCTGCTCTGAACTTAGGGATGAAATTGTTAGGTAATTTTGCCCAGGTATCAGCTATAATATTAGCAAATATAAAAGGGGATGCAGCAGCAGTGGCTATACACCAACGCATGAGGGGTGTCACCCCTTTACAACAGGAACGTGAATTACTAAAAATTATTGAAGACACCTATGCAGAATTAGGTAGAGATAGTTTGGGTGCAAGAGCAATACAACCTCAACTCTTCCAAGAATAAATGGGATAATAACAATAAAAATCAAAAGTTTAGAGAAAATAGATCTCAATCCAGGAGTGGGTTTATTCAATAGGAACAATCCAAAAGGAAATACAACCTTAGGAATAGAGATAAAATTTAAAAACCTGACAGGTATCAGGATACTGATACACATTCCTCTCGTTCCTTTCAGGGTCCACAAAGAACTCCGAGAGAGAAGAAGAGCGTACAAAGTCCAGAGACATGCCACGCACTTCAGATTATACTTCCAAAAAAGAAGAGAAGCCAAAATCAAAACCTCAATTTAAAAAGAAGAAAGTAGCAGGTCTTAAAATTAGACATGCCCAGAATTCTGAGGACTTAACTTCTGAACGGGGAATGGGGTCTGACGATGCTAGACAGCGCAGTAGAAGAAACAATAGCTCGCCAGAACCTGATGAAATTTCTTGTGACAGCGAAGTTGAATGAACATATCACGGTGAAAACAGCTGATACACGGGTAAGTGTCTCACATAGATTACATGAGATAACACTCCAGATGGAGGGGGACAAACCCAGAAAAATGAAAGGTCTCTTTTGGGAGAACGTGACTTTTGGCTATGACATCCTTTTAGCTGAGAAAGATTGGCCGCTTGAAATTGTTATGGATTGCCCAAAGGGAGAAACGGTAATCTGTCTGTCCTTTTCCTAATTCATTCCAATTTACTTAAAACATACATACGCGTAGGAGTGGGTGGTAGCCCTTGCTCCAGCACAATATCGCAACCATGTTGGGTGGGATGCTGAGTCACCACACCATTTAATCCCAGTAAAAACTACTCCAACTCCACAGAGACAGTACCCAATAAAACAAGATGCGTAAAAACAGGTCAGGGAGATCTTAGATCAACTTGAATACCAGGGTGTAATAGAAGTTTGCACCTCTCCAATGAATAATCCTTTGTTTTCTGTAATGAATTCTGATAATTCATACCGTCTAGTTTTAGACTACAGACATCTGAACACATGCACTAAAACATTTGCAGTACAAAATGCACTGTAGTGAGGATACATGTTTCACTGCGGACATTGTTAAGTTAGCATATGTCAGTACATGCTTGGCTGCCATGTTGCTGCTTTTGCCCACGTTTCTATGTGATTTTGTTTTCGTAAATCCTCTGCGTGTGCTCGTTCACATGAGAACCGTCTACCTTTCACTTTTCTTGCTGTACTCTGTGGGCTCCGTCTGCACAGCGTGTTCAAGTTTGAAAAACAATGTGCTCTGTTAATTTGCTTCGGTCAGTCCCACGCAGGCTAGACATAATACTACCACAGCTGCACTATTGAAAATCGAGTGCTTTTAATATGGCATTGCATGCATGTTAGGCACTTGGAGAAAACGTTTCCGAAGAGAAGAGCTGTGTTTTTACGGAGATGTAAACCTTTGCATCTAAATCTGGAGGTATGGGGTCCCCTGACAAAGCCCAGAGGTCTTCTATAATTATAATAAACTAGTTCCTAGCATAGGGAGGATGGCAAGGCACAGTAGGCCTTTTTCCTCCAAGATTTATATAATGCTATCCCCTTTCGTCTTGTATGGAATTTAACAATGCTCACAATATTGAGTTTATGCATAATGCTACTAGTATTGGCTCGTGTACTGTATTATAGAGCACGTTAGTTAAAATAAATATTTTAAACTATACTGTGTCTCTGATTACTCACGTTGTGGACAAGTATGAGTGAGTTGGCGAAAGAGTGTTCTTGCTCCTGCGATTACTGAGAGAATCTGAGTTACATGTTTTAGGATGTCTAATCATCTGTAGCTTTGCTGTAGTACGGAGAAGGAATGAGACACTATAGCTAGTCGGATAGGGGTTCCGGGCACTAAGGTGGGTTGTTGGTATACCTCTATACCCCAGGGTCCTGGTTTTCTGCGCGTAGTTCTGTATATGTGCAGAATTCCTGCAACAGCACATGGTGCCGCATTAATGAATAACATTGTGCGGAAAAAATGCAAAACAACACTGGATATCTCAAATGGATTTTCCTGTCAAAATATAGCACCTGAAAGCAGGTATTTGACAGCATTCTCCGTGCTAGGTTTACAGGGTCAATTTTGTCGACTCCCCAAAGGGTATGAGAATAGCCCCGGTTTGTTCAGCGCTAGGGTAACAGAATTACTTCAGAATTTGGATGAAGAGGCATTGTCCTATGTAAATTATATTTATCTGACAGATGATGATTTAAAGGATCACTTGGCCAAGGTGAGCAACATAATTTTGGGGTTCGCCTCAGAGGGCTTCAAATTCAACTCTAAAAAATCAAAAATAGCCCATCTCAATGTCCTATTTTTGGGATGAGATTTATCAAGTGACGGTAAAAGCCTGGCAGCTAACTTTTTTGAAAAGTGTGCGCTGCTCCAACCTCCTAAATGTTGGCAGAACATACATTTAATAATATGCAGAAAGAGTAAAACCATTCTACCACCTAATCAGACCTGATTTTTCCGTTAGGCATTGGACACAGGAACACACAGATATCTTTTGTTCCCTACAAGCTGACATGATAGCTTCAAAACACTTGCAGACACGCAAAAAAGTCTGCAACCTGTTGATCTGTGTTATAGCGGGTCAATCTGGGTACACTTACCTAACCTTCAATAAAGGAGAAACAATACCGATAGCATACAAATCACACTTGTACACAAATGCTGAAATGCGATTTTCTTCCATAGAAAAAATATTGATAGCAGTACTGACCGCTTTAGTAAGAGAAAGAGCACTGGCTCAGGGGAAACAAATAATTGTTGCAACTCTGGTACCAGCCTTAGAGGCTTCTACAAAGGCAAGCGTTCCTATTGCTAAAGCCTTACATCCAAGATGGATACAATGGGCTAATGCTCTCACTGCAGCGGATGTAGAATACAAGTATGACCCTAGTTTAAAAACACAAGCATTTCAACAATATGAACAAGAATATCCTCTACCAAATGAAAAAATGCCTCTAGATCAGTATAAATATATATTATTTACACTGACGTCTCTGCTCATTTGGCCGTAGGAAGTAAACAGCAATACAGCGCCACATGTGCGATTGTAAAGGGTCATATGTAGGATGGCAAGTTTTATCCTGGCAAATACGAAAATGCAGTCTCTAGGAGACCGCACGGCTCAGCCAGCAGATTGAAAAGCCCTATTACTGGCACTAATAAATACGGATCGAGAATTCCCCACACTGATTGTGTGTGATTCTGTTTAATGTGTCCAGCCATACAACGAATATCTTCACTACTGGGGTCAAAATGGGTTTAAAGACTCAAAGAGTGGCACAATTAAGCATAATATGCTATGGGAACAGGCAGCTGAGTTGGAAAAACGAACTACCAAGAGCTCACGTGATACACACACTGAGTCATCAAAGTGATGGCGTTCACATTGAAGGGAATTCATTGGCCGATGAAGCAGCGAAGGGGGCAGTACGAACTGCTGCTGTAGCTGCAATCACTCATTCAAAAACGAGAATTGATGGACAGATGATGGTAGCTGTCATTACTTCACGCAAAAACAGCCCAGCCTTACCGAAAGGTTTTCCATTCAAGTACTCCTACAAGTTAGATGCAAACAACATTCCGTATTCTCAGATGCCAGGAGTGGGGGATACAGTAATACCAAACATGGATCGCAGATTAGGCTTAATACTATCTGCACACAAGGGTCTAGGTTCTGCACACGCAGGGATTACAGCGACAGTTTCTTTACTGGAACAATGCTATTGGTGGCCTGGTTTAACTAAACAGACAAATAAATGTGTCTTAAAATTCAACATCTTTCAGCAGATGAAGGGTTCCACGTTGGGCGTCCAGCACGGACACCTTTACTAATATCAGACAGACCACTCGCTTGTGCCTGTTTGGACCACTGTGGCGCCCTACAATCAGATGGGGCTTACAAGTATATCTTGGTGTCACTGGATTCATGCTCTGCATTCCTATGGGTATGGCCTCAGCCCTCGGCTGATGCTCAAACTGTTATAAAAGATTTGCTAGTCTTTCTAGGGAGATACGCAGTTGGCACATTACTTTCTGACTGTGGCCCCGCGTTTAGCTCTAGGGCTTACAAGGAAGCCATGGAAGGTTTGGGTGTAGCATTGCGGTTCTCCTCTCCATACCATCCAGAGGGAAATTCAGTCATGGAGAGGAAAAACCGAGACTTAAAGCAATTTTTAACAGCAAGAGTATTAGGTTCAGGTAGTAGTTGGGTCAATCACTTATATGGGGTAGAACGAGCCCTCAATAACATGCCAAGGAGTTCTCTGGGGATGTCATTCCTTACGAAGTCCTTTTTGGGATGGGAATGTGGGTACCTGATCTCGATTATGAAAGCACAGTGGCGCATGAAAAACCATTTTATATCATTAAACGTTTGGCTGTCTTACAGGATCTGAATGAATCCCGGGCACTACTAAGCAACGTGCAAGTAAATCGCACCACCACTGGGAAAGTCACATCAGTCACGGCAAAACCTGTCTTGATCCCAAAAGTCAGAGATCTGGTCAGAGAAAAGATCAAGGACAAAAATTAAGTTGAACATCACACAGAAAGCCTGTACCTGTCCTGGCTAACGAAGGAACAAGAACAGTACTTCTTCCGCCTCTTGCCGGCAAAAAAGAAAAGAGATTTTCTCCATTGATCTGATCAAATCACACTATTTGGCTGATACTGAATAGTAGGCCTTGTGGGCTCCTAGGTTGCCGACTCTCTCCTCTCGCTACCATACAGAAAGTTCAGACAGAAAGACTCAATGCATTCAAAGAGTCACCAATACCAAAAAATTGAATTTCCAACAATGAAATGGAACTCGTTCCTCTGGAAACAGAACATCACAGTACAAATGAAAGACAAATATCAATTCGGCCTAATACCAATGTCTACATCAATATGCCTCAACAAGAGATGTCTACCGGTTCAACAAAACCTGCTGAGCTACCAAAGATAGATAGAACTGCATCTGGCTACTTCATCGATTTTGATACCTTCTCTCTTGATTTCAGTGAACCAGAGACAACGCCAGCTCCAGTTTCCCGTCAGCATCAAATTTGTGATTTCTACACTTTTCTGAAAAAGACTTACTTAGTATCACCTTGGCTCCAGCTCTGTATAATAACTGAAATATTGTTGTTTCTGTTCTGGATTGGTCTAGTGACTGTATTTTGCTTACTCATAAATGGAAAATATCTCCCAGAACACTCGGCAGTATTAAATGTGAACTTGGCCCTGAAACCTCAAACATCATCTCATCGTGAACAAATAGACTTGTTTTCCATGAACATTACAGCTGTTCCAATTCCTGATGGTATAGTTTGGGACAAGGTTGATTATGATGTATTTGGTACTACTGAACTTTTGAAAATACCACATATATTTAAAATTTCTCTAAATGATATTGTTACCTCCAGTACATTTTGTGACAATTGGGATTTTGAAACTGTAAATAATATGTTGCCTGATTTAGAACAATCTGCTGCATTTTCAAGCACTTAAATGTTAGACGACACATCAGACTATAACATTATGTACTGTTACCATCATTATGGTAATGACTTTTTACACAAATCCAGTATCTTACAAACTGTTTTCACATACCACCAATAGGAACATTGTCCAACACCACCAAAAAGTAGTTCAAAAACCTTTGCACATACATTTTCTTATTTTTCAGGGTTCAACACTTCTGACCCGACCTCATATTAATATAAGGTTGCACCTACACCTACACAGAAAAATATGCTGACTAACACCAAACAGATATATTCTGCATCCTTTTTTTCCCAACTGTCCGAACAGGGTTTCAACTTGTGGAAGGACAATTTAGACACAAAATCAGTCTAGGATTCTAAGGAATGGCAAGTTCAGGGAACAGAAGCACTATTTAGAATGTGTCTCATCCCACAGCAGATACTATTTCTGAATGAAACTGTGCAACAGACTTCCTGTCTTGGACTAGCCTAGAACAAGAATTTGAACACGCCTCGGATTCCCACCCCTTTTACACATCAATTTTACATCACATGGACAATAGATGACATCATGCAGTACAATACACCAGACCCCCAATTGGAAGGGATGGTTAGTTTGGCCCACAGACACGACAAACACAATCAAGATTCAAGGGTACAACCAAAGGGTTTAGTATCCATAGGCCGGACCAACTCCATGTACAAAGAGAACATCCAGTGGTGGTGACATCCTACAGTGTTGGAAAGATGTGCCTTGATTAGCTAAAAATCTCAACACTGTCCCAGGTGAAATAGCACTTATCCTTACTCTGAGATGAGGTGGATCAAAGGGATTTTTTATTAGGTCCCCGAAAGTTACGCCAGAAACGTTTCTTATACGCTGTCTATAATGAAATCTGGAAAATCTCTCAACAGGAAGCTGCAGAGAGACTTTGTAAAATAGATAGAATTAACCTACAAAAGGCGTTAGCTGTAATTGGCAATAGTATGACTACATTAACATCCAGGATTTATTCACTGGGCAACATTGTATCTTCTGCTATAGATATTCTAGAACAGGGCTTGTCCATATTACAGCACGGACAATCTCAACTACGTTTTATTATGTTATTAAGCTGAACGCTGCAATCATTGCCCGCTGCTTATATGCCTTAGCGATTTATCAATAGCACGTCCCTATTTTCTGCATACAATCTAACTGAAAAGCAGATAACTGTGGCACAAAGGGGAGCAAAATATACAATGCTGCTTATTGAAAGACTGGACAAATTACGTTTTACTGTGGCAGAATCACCATCCACAGAATGGTTAACCCATGGCCATATAACATTAATCGTCACAACTTTTCAGTTTCAGTATTGCCTTGAACACAATAGGCGGGCAGATATGAAGCAATGGGTAGGAAATTCATCAAGGAATCTTTGGAATTACTATACAGATTTCGATGCAGGAATGGGGACATGAAAGTGTTCCTCAGCGGTACCAACTGTGAGAATTCCTTAAGTGGATCTCTCATTTGCCAGGATATCATGCTTCACGTGGCCTGTAATGGTTCAGTTGCTAACTTATCCGCTCACTTGAAAGGGTCCCCAGCTGCCGTGATTAATCCAGCGTTCAGGTTGCTCTCAAATGGGAGTTACTTGATGCTGAATGATCAGGGTTGTGGTGAACATCGCATATCTTGTCACTGTAAGCTCCAGGGTTACTTGTTGTATGCAAGTATTATTTCCACCGACCCATATAGTTAGGGAGGCGCCGTTATGGCCTTCGTTGAATGTTTCCTTTATACGGTTTGATACTCTGAGCCGAATGAAAGCCATGCTTTTACAGCAAACCGTGCCCTTAACCCCTTCACTGCTAGGCCTTTTCTCCCCCTGTGCTAAGCCTTTTTGGCTAGTTGGGGTAGTTTGCACTTAGGCCCCCAGTAACTTTTTGGCCACATAAGGTATCCATGCCAAATTTGCATCCTTTTCTTCCAACATCATGGGAATTCTAAAGATACCCAGAGTTTGTGTATTGCCCTGGAGGGGACCCAGAAATTAGCCAAAATACAGCTAAATATCTTTTCTTTTTTTAAATGGGGAAAAAAGTGCTGCAGATGAAAGTGTCTGGTGTTTTCCCTGCAAATGGTGTCAACAAAGGGTTTGTGGGGCTGAAATCACTATTTCCTTAGCTTTCAGGGACTGACAGACTTTTGTCGGAAAACCAAACGTTTTTGCACAGTTTTGGCATTTTACTGGGACATAGCCTAATTTTGCTATTTTTTATGCTTCCAACCTTCTTCCACTTAATGGTAGAAATGGGTATGAAAGCAATAGTGGATCCTGGAAAGCTATACATTTAAGAAAAGTAGACAAAATTCTGAATTCAGCAAGGGGTCATTTGTGTAGATCCTTCAAGGTTTCTTTATAGAAACTAATAGTTGAAAATAGGTAAAATTGAAAATGAGTTGAAAATACAGCCATTTGTGCCAACGTTTTCACCTGCAACTTCTTCTAATCATGACAGAGGTTTGAAAGCAATATACTGTTACATCCGCTGGACCTTTCTGGTTGTTGGGATATATAGGACTTGTAGGTTCACCAAGAACCCGACGACCCCAGAGTCAATAAGTGAGTAGCATCTTGCAATGGTTTTTAGGTTGAGCATATAGCGGCAGCGCGCGTGCGAGGCATGCAGTATTCAGTATGGAGTGGAAGCTCCACCCACTCTACGCCCATCTTTTTCATTGGCTTAGTTCCTAAATGCTGTCTTCCGATTGGTTTTAGGCTTGTTAGTCCCTCCTTATGATGAGCATGTCATCATTTGTTTCCTTCCATGGCTACCGGCCCCTTTACTTCGAGTGTTAAACTGTACAGTATGTGTTATTAAAAAAGCACTATTTTTCCCCGCTCGCCCTCCCCGTGCTACCATTGTCTGTGGCATCTCGCACCCCATGCCCCCTGCTCCCCCCCAATCTTGCTGTCCTTGCCTTCTCGGCCCCTTGCCCCCCCGGACTCTCTTTTGCAATGCAATAGGTCTTGGGTAAATGCGAGTCCTATTGCATTGGAAATGCTTATTTTATTTTGCGACCACTTACGTGAGAATTCGCACATGAAAAAAGGACTGATAAAATCACCTCAATTTATTATTCTGTCAACGTTAAACAGTTCAGAGACATGATAGACCTGGCAGGTGTGCGTGTGGTGCGGGGTGGGCGGTGGGGCTGGGGTTGTTTTTCTAAAATATCAAAACACTCTCCCTAATCTTTTTGGGGGAGGGAAACATGAATAACCAAAGTTTTCACTTGTACTGTGTTTGTACTATTTATTGTGTTTGCCAGTTGGGGAGAAGCATGGGGTGATCCATTGTTGGAACTGCCTCTGAAACTCTCTGGCAGCGGAATACCAGAGCATCCCCCCCCCCCCCAGTGGCATGGTCAGCTTGCAGCCCAGCCGCAACTCACCCTGGATTCCCAACATTGCACTCTGCCCGGCCCGGCTCCAACCATCTCACCGCAGTCCTGCACATCACGGACCCTGCCCTGAGGCTGGGAAAGCCTCTGCAGTTGGAGCGACCAGAGAGGGGTACGAGCGAAGGTGCTACTGCCTCCGTCCAATCGCTCTGTGACTTCAGCCACTGGTTCCTAACACTCCCGAACCCAGCCTCGCTCACCATGGCAGGGCAGCTAGTCCTGTGGCTACTCGTGGTTGTGGTGCTGCTCGCCCTCCTGCAGCAAGCATCCTCCTGCCCCAGCCGCTGCCTGTGCTTCTGCACCCTGGTGCGCTGCATGCATCTCATGATGGAAACCCTGCCAGTCGTCTTGCCTCAGACTACCATCCTGTAAATTTGTGCTCATTGTGTTTCACTCCATTGAGCTGCGTGGCTAAACTCCCTTCCCACGCAGGTGCTAGCTGCATCCAAGGCTTTCAAGCTCATGGCATGAGGAACACTAGTGACGTTCAAACACACTTTTTAGCGAAAACTGCAAAGTGAGAACCAGAATGAAGCCATAGACTGCTATAATATGCCTGGATGGCAAGATGCGGTTTTGCACCTTTTTTGTTTGAGTGCTGTTTTCGTCTACTTAAGTTTATTTAAGTTTTCCAGGCAGTGCTTTCAGTGAACAAAGGCTTGGGGCAGGCAGGGGAAATCAATAGGCTACTGTGCTATGTAGAAGGGGGCACTGGCTTGCCCCTATCCAGTTCTTTGTTTTGTTCAGCTGAAAAGTTAGGGGGAGTGAATGAAGCTCGTGACATGGGGATGGCTGGTCATATCCAGACTAGCACCCTGATGAGGTAATAGTTAACACGAATTATTGTGACTATTTTCTATACATCCATAGTAGGTTAATACTAAGTATTTTGTAATACGTTGGCTGACACAATACAGTATATTTTATTAAGCTTCACATCATTACAGGCACATTAGCCTTGAATAGGATTGATGGGAATTTAGATATGTGACCCACTACGCCTTGACCTAGGTAAGGTTTACCTTTCTGGTTTACTTATCATGTTAAATAATTGGCTACCAGTAATGCTACAAGTTAGAGTCTTATAATATTATGACTATATTTTTGGTAGGTTGAATGTTATAAGGACTACATTGTATAATCAACATTGAATGTGCGACAACACTAGACGGATCTGCGATGTACAGAGTACAAGCGAAGCCGTTAAAAAACATTGGTAGGTGTGCTCAAACTTTTTCATACCTTTTTGAATTTAATAGTTGAATAGAGTGGAAGGATTAGCAGGCCAATTTAAGGTTCTATAAATATCATTGGATAAGACAACTAGTTGTACCCTTAAAATCATAAGAAAAATTGTAAAAAAGAAAAAATATAAGAAAGAATTGAAAAAATTGTTAGAAAAATTGTATGTTTGATGGTCCCATAGAGTATTTTTTGGTCTTCTAGACATCATACATGGCAAGCACATTAAAGTAGGATCTAAAAGATGATTGTACTGTATAGGTGTAACAGGTGTTGGAGATTTAACTTGCCATATTGTGAATTTTTCATGACCTGCCTCATATATAGTATGGGTAGTAAATACAATATTTTGCTTATTTAAGGTTCATTTTAGTTCCCATGTGGAACCATTGGACATGTGAAATCATTGAAATGGTGATACTCGTAACTTCTGTCTCAGGGATAATGCGATTTGCACATAATGGATTGTATCATGATAGATGTACAATTTATATTACTTCTGTATTATACATGTATTTTAAATGTTTTTTCAGCCCTGACGAAGTTCTTTGTAAAAGAACGAAACGCGTTGGCTGTTTAAGAATTATGAAACTGTAAAGAAGAATAAAGAGGAAGCTTTGGAAATTCACAAATCACTGGATGGACATTTTGTTTTGGACTTATAAGAGTGGTGCGATTTGCAGTGGGTTGAAGGCTACTGTGCCATGTAGAAGGGGGCACTGGCTTGCCCCTATCCAGTTCTTTGTTTTGTTCAGCTGAAAAGTTAGGGGGAGTGTATGAAGAGAGTGAATTGGATTCCAACCCGGTGCTTTTTAGTTCACTCTTTTGAATTTTCTCCTATGGGTCTCGAACCAGGAACAACGTTCTGTAAAATCCCGCAGTAGCTTTAAAATCGTCAAGTTAAATCCGTTACTTGTTTTTCTGAAGCATTCGTTTCTCGTGCCATGTCGTTTCCTTGCAAGTTTTAAATACTTTTTTACGTTTGTCAAAAACAGTGGAACTGATTAAGCCAAATCAAAACTCACGAAGGGCTTAACGTGCCTTCAGAAGAAAAGCCATTTCGACCGCGAACCTTACTGGCCGGTTACGTGGCGCCGGGCACTACGTTTGACAGTCTAGAACAAAGCAGTGGAGAGTGAAAACAAAGTTTCAAACCTCTTCCTTTTTTACCGGCTTTGTTGACGCTTCAGCATGTATCCGATTTTTATCCCATAAATTTAAATCTGTTGCAATCTTTAGACGTTTGTGAGATTTTCTAGTGAGTTTCATTGTTTATCATTGGCGTGCCTCTGTGAGCAGAGGAACGTATAATTGAGCTTTGCACTTTCAGTAACCCTAAAAAAGTTTGTCACTCCAAAACCACTCGTTATTATTCTAGGCCATAGGGTTTCGGATCTCGGTGGATGGACGCCCGTGGGCACAGGTTCTTTTTTTTTTAGCCCACTGCAGAATTGCTGGTACACAACAGGCAGTTGTCCTTTTTGTTACTCTGCCTGGACTAAAAAGGAATGTGCAGATGTGCACAGTGATGGTGCAATTGTTCAGACATCTAAGAATTTCTGTATTTGATCAGGCATGTATAGATACGCAAAGTCCATGTACATCTTGCTATGTCGGGACAGTCCAGGCTTCCACTGTAGACCCCTGTCGCAACCTGTTAGATTTCAGATGCAGCAACACAAAGCTGCCTTAATAAACCTTCAGCCCAGAAGTAGAACTTGACTTTGTGCCTGTCCAGTGCAGATGTCTGCACAACTACTTTCAGATGCTTGACCTCGGGCTTTGTGCATGTCTGTTAAAGTACAGATAAAGATGTGTTTACAGTGTTTAAGTTTGACATAAAAATTAACATTAATTGGAAGAATGAGTCTGGCAGCTGTGCGCATGTTGGCGGTAGCGGTGGTGGAGTGGGAGAAGCTCAGCTTTGTGTAGTTGAAGAAAGCCCCACTTGTGTATTTAAATGCCAGCTCCTATTACAGAGAACCCTGAAAGCTGGAAGTTGTGTCCCCCCTGTGCCCAGATCTTAATTCTGCCAACTGGCAGGGGAAACCGCTCATTGCAGGACCACTGCTAAGTGTTCTTGATGTCATTGTGCTGTGCCTTTGTACTCTTCATTGCGATTTCTTAATTCACCCTGGATGTTTATCTGGTGAACATGTGAGCCTAGCAATGGTTGCCTTGAGGATTCGTATGATAGGTGCATTCTACTGTGCGCTTTTGCATTACATCAGATGTTGATGGCTGTTGGTGTCAATTCTAAACTTTGTAGGAAATACTTTTACTGTGGTGGTGCTGTCTGTCAGCTAATATGAAAGTGAATACTTATGCCCCTGCATGCTGCTCAGCCCAAAAATGTTTAATTGTAGAGAGTCATTTCAATGCTCATTCAAGCACTGATGCCTTTTTAGGAGATTTGAGAACTAAGGTCTCACATTGAGACTCACACAATGATGTTTTACATACTTATTTTGGAGATGTTTAGGATGCATGCAGGTTGCTACTGGTTGCAATGCAGGAAGGAATTTTCCTAATGTTAATAGAGACTAGTCCAGACCTAGGTTGTTTGTTTGATATCAAGGTCTGTTAAATGTTCTCGTTCTCAGAGCTACTTAGCATTTAGTTCATGTAGTCTGGAATTTGAGGCCGATGTGCCAACAGGCGCTTATGCAATTGTTCGAGTCTCTGACCATCCATGACTCCTTTCTGGTGGATATAAGAATGCAGCCAGATATGAGTGACATACAAACTCCTCAGAACGTTCCCAGTCATTAATATTTACATGTTGTGTACCTATTGGGGATTCATATATGTTCTCCAAGGTGAAGAACATTGGAATTGTGATGAACTTTAAACTTTGCCATAAACAACAAGAAGCTTTTCCAATGACTAATTCCTCTTTATTCAACAAACCTTACCATATCCTTGCTCGCTGTTCCCTTATACACAATGTTTGAAACCCCCCACCCCGCAATATATTTTAGACAACAAAGTGATGAAAAGATATCACACTCCAAATCCAAGGACTCTAGCAGAGCACTTCCCAGCTTTGGGGGCAGAACATTTGTAGTCCAACAGTTGTTCTGTGGCATGCCCACCACAGGTTTGCAGAAAACAGCAAGAACACCTACATTTTAGGAACATTTTTAAAGCCTTTGATGACATTCTATCTCTTTATGGTACTTAATAACTTATTGGGTGTACTAAAGTCCAGTTTAGTGTGCTGTGAAACCAGCTTATGCATCATGTATTCCAAGATGAAAAATATCATAGCAACTTTTTGATGTGCCATGTATGCATCTTATTGTATTGTTTTAAATTGTCTCTTGGTGCCTGTCTTTACCTAATGCACATTATTTTTAGGTCGAGCCTAGTGGCAGCGAGACTGCTGTAGTAGAGTATGGGAGAGAAGCCGCACCCACTCTCCTCCTGTATTTTTCTTTCGCTTGTGTCATTATCTTGTGTAAATGCTGCCTTTGGATTCGTTAATAGGCTTATTAGTACCACCTTAGTACGACCTTGTCTTCAAATCACGTAGCGGGCAGGAAAAAGCCCCCCTCCCGCGTCGTAATCACAGAGCGAAAGATGTTGGAGTGCTTTGTTAGTGTTTATAGCTCGTATCATATGCAACTCTCACTTCACACTTTTTGTCTGTGTATTTTGCAACACTTACACATCTTCTTCACTGCACTATTTTTCACTACTTTGAAGACGTCGCAGGCCGGTCTCTACCTCTGATATTTACAATCTAATAAGTGGTCGAGAAGGCCCTTTATTTCAATGCAATAGGTCTCGCATTTGCGAGACTTTAAGCTATTAGTATTGTAAATGACAATGCCTTTTATTTATGTTTTAAAACCCAAAACAAAAATAAAAGCCATTGTCATTTACAATGCCAATAGCTCAAACTCGTGTGAATGCGAGACCTATTGCATTGCAAATGCTTGTTTATTATGTACCGGGTATATAGCAATTAATTTGGGGAAATATATACAGTGAAAAATCGGGATGAAAGACACCTATGTATTTATGAAATTGGAACAAAATATAGAGTTTAGAAATTGTAGCTATTTGCACATTTCCGAAATTGTGAGTACCCATACTAGCATGAGAATTATAGGACCTTTTTCAAAGTGACTTCTTTTTCACACATTGTCTTTCATTTGGAAGACAGAAACGCATCGAACGTCAATAGCTAATAACAGTTTCTCTACAATTCTGTGTTACCCTAAGTTTCCCGATAAAAATGGTACCTCACATGTGTGGGTAGGCCTAGTGCCCGAACATAAAACGGCTCAAAACGCAACATGGACACATTTTATTTTTACAGTGAAAACTGACCCTTTTTTTGCAAAGTGCCTAGCTGTAGATTTTGAACCCTAGCTCTGGCCGGCTCCAAGGGAAACCTAGCAAACCTGTACATTTCTTAACACTGTACACCCAGGAGAATCCAGCATGGGGCAACTTGACTGGCTCTCACCAGGTTCTGGTACCCAGAATCCCTTGCAAACCTCAAACTTTGTTAAAAAAAACATTTTCCTCACATTTCTGTGGTGGAAAGTTCTGGAATCTGCGTGGATCCACAAAATTCCACCCAGCCCGCATTCTCCAAAGTCTCCTGAGAAAAATGGTACCTCACTTGTGTGGGTAGGTCTAGTGCCCGTGACAGGAAACGGCCCAAAATACAACGTGGACACACCACATTTTCACAGTGAAAAATTACCCTTTTTTGCAAAGTGCCAAGCTGTAGGTTTTGAACCCTAGCTCTGCTATAACCTATCAAACCTATACATTTTTGAAAACTAGACACCCAGAGGAATCCAGGATTGGGTGACGTTTATGGCTCTCACCAGATTCTGTTACCCAGAATCCCTTGAAAACCTCAAACTTTGTCAAACAAAACACATTTTCCTCACATTTCTGTGGTGGAAAGTTCTGGAATCTGCGTGGATCCACAAAATTCCACCCACCCTGCATTCCCCAAAGTCTTCTGAGAAAAATGGTACCTCACTTGTGTGGGTAGGCCTTTGCCCACGACAGGAAACGGCCAAAAACGCAACGTGGACACATCACATTTTCACAGTGAAAACTGACCCTTTTTTTGCAAAGTGCCTAGCTGTAGATTAAGAACCCTAGCTCTGCCGACACGTAGGGAAACCTAGCAAACCTATAAGTTTTTGAAAACTAGACATCAAGAGGAATCCAGGATGGGATGACTTGTCTAGCTCCCACCAGTTTCTGTTACCCAGAATCTCTTGCAAACCTCAAATTTTGTAAAAATAAAACACATTTTCCTCACATTTGTGTGGTGGAAAGTTCTGGAATCTGCGTGGATCCACAAATTTCCTACCACCAAGTGTTTCCCCAGGTTTCCCAATAAAAATGGTACCTCACTCGCGTAGGTGGGTTAAGTACCCGCGACAGGCAAGGGCCCAAAACGTATCTAGGAGACATCAAAATGACCTATCATAAAACAACCAAGGGGAGGTCACCTGGGTTTTTAGCCCCAGGCTCGTCGGCCATCTTGGGAAACCTACCAAATCCACACATTTCTAAAAACTAGACACCTGGGGGAGTCCAGCGAGGTATGGCTTGCATGGGTCCCCCAACGTTTTTCTACCCAGACTCCCCTTCAAACCTCAAATGTAGCCAAAAAAAGCCAATTTTCCACATATATTTGTGTGAAATCACAGTGCGGGCACAAATGTCCTACCCCACAGCGTTCCCCTCAGTTTTCTGAGTAAAATGATGCCTCACCTGTGTGGGTGTCTGGCCTGTTCTCTGAATAGGGAGAGGGGCTGAGCAAAACAAAGTGCTCAGGAACCAGTTGTAACTGGTTCGCCCCTTCCCTGCACCTTGAGACATAGGAAAGCTGTGTATAAGAAGGGGCTGTGACCCCATAAATGTGTTCTCTTTCTGATCCTCACTTGAGGGGGGCCTGCTGCTGCTGGGTGCCAGGAGAGACCGCCACTGGGGACTGCCTCCCTGCTGGAGGGCCCTGTGAGCTGGCCCCTGGGCCCGGTCTTTGCCCCCCTGCATCTGAAAGACTTTCCATGGACCTTGCCTGGTTGGTGGGGAAGCTCTCCACCTGATCACCCTCTGGACTTGGTGTTCGCCGCCCTGAGGAGCGCCTTTGTGAGCTGAACAGCGCTGGACGGCGATCCTTTGCAAGGGAATCCCAACGTACGGATTCCCCCGCTTTTTGGCTGCTTTAGGAGCGGGTGCCCACCCCGCTTATCTCTTTGTTTCACAAGCAGGTGCCCACCCTGCATCTCGCGCTAGGAAAACCGAGCGGGAGCCCACCCCGCATCGGTACCTTGGAAGCGGGTGCCCACCCCGCCTCCTGCCGCCTTCTTGTAAATTCGGCGGGTGCCCACCCCGCGTTTATGCGCCCAAGCGGGAGCCTACCCCGCATATCTACTGATTTATATCCCTAGCGGGTGCCCACCCCGCCAGGGACTTTGTGATTAACCCACGGGAGCCTACCCCGTATTGTCTCCAACCTCGCCACAGCACCGCGCCGGCTCCCCGCTGACGTGAGATGGGAGCCGCGCTGGGATTGGTGCTCGCACCGGGAGTTGCCTGGCAACCGGAAAGCGTCCTCGAGGACGTCAGGCCTGTGCAAGCTGGAGCGAGGCTACTGCGCATGCCCCAGGACTGTCCCGGAACCAGGAAGTCACGGAGATCGAGGCGGGGGCTCCCGTGAGGTGGAGGGAAGCCCCGAAGACTCCCCCGTGCCGACCGTCGGCCTGGAAACTCTGATGCCCGCAAGAGGAAGCTGATGGAGTCAGCAGGCCGGTGACGAGGAGCGGAGTCCCCAGAGAACAGCCCGGTAAGTCAGTAAGGGCTGGGGGACTCCGTGTGGATGTGCTGGGTGCCGGTCCCCGACCGGCCTACTTCCCGAGCGGCCCCCGCCTGATAGGGGGGGTCGCTCCAACGCTGGCCATCATTGTTGTTTAAGAGTCCGGAGGGACTCCGACGAAGGGGGCAGTATTCCCCTAAAGCCCAGAGGGGCTACAGCCTTCAACGGGCCAAATTGTTTGTCACAAGTCCCCCGAGCGGGACTCCAATGAATAGGGCTGGGCTTTCCCCACACAATGCTGGCTCTGCCCCCTGTTGTGCGACTGATGACCCTGGCCTGCTCTCTGAATAGGGAGAGGGGCTGAGCAAAACAAAGTGCTCAGGAACCAGTTGTAACTGGTTCGCCCCTCCCCTGCACCTTGAAACAAAGGTAAACCTGTGTATAAGAAGGGGCTGTGACCCCATGTAAAATGTTCTCTCTTCCAGGATCCTATCTGAGGGGGGCCTGCTGCTGCTGGAGGCCAGGAGGAACCGCCTTCCTGTCTGGAGGGCCCAGTGAGCTGGCCCCTGGCCCAGCCTTGCCCCCTGCCTACCTTCCTGAGCTTTGCCAGGACTTTGTTGCTGGACCTTGCTCGAAGCACCTGGGGAGCGCTATGCCTGTTTGCTGAGAAGCGCCTGCATCTGTGGCCAGCAGCGCGGCGCTACGATAATCTACGAGGGAACCCCGATGTAGGGATTCCCCCGCTTTGCCCGTGGGTTGGAGCGGGTGCCCACCCCGCATTGCCGCCGTTAAAGAATTGATATCCCTAGCGGGTGCCCACCCCGCCAGGGACCTTGCCGTTTCCTTGAGTTAATTGTCGGGAGCCTACCCCATAGTTTCCGCGGCCGGCGGGAACCCTGGTCCGCCGCGCTGCCCGAGGTGACCCGGAAGGGGATCCCGGCAGCCTTGGTGTGGGCGGGGCCGAAGCCCGGAAGAGCAGCGCCGCGTCCCCCACCCAGGCGGGAGCCCACCCCGCACTGGGACGTGCTGTCTCCGAGTTTGGAGCCGGTGGGCTCCGCATTCAAGTCCCTGGTCCCAGGAGGGGGCCCGGGTGAAGTCCGCGAGGAACGAGCCCCGCAGACTGAGTCCTGCCTAGGGGTGGGCGCAATTTGCGTAATCGCATTACGCAAATCTCCGCGAAACGGTAAAAAATCTCCGCGAACACGCAGAAATTCCGCGAACACGCGGAATTGCTTGTTCGCGATGCTTTTTTCCTGTTCACAGTTGCTGTTTGCGTGTTCGGGGAGAAATATCTTGCGAACACACATTTTGAGAACGCGAACAAGAAAAAATTTTGCGAAGTCGCGGAAAGCAGAATTTTGGGCAATTTCGCGTTCTCCGCGGAACGCGAAATTACCGAAATTCCGCAAATTCCGCGAGCGGAAGGGAATTTACCGCCCAGGCCTAGTCCTGCCTTCGCCACCTCTCCCCCAGCCGGTGAGTGTAAAAGGGAGACCGGGTGGGGAGAGGCGGAAGCAGAGCGGCCCCGCTTGACAGAGGCCGCTCCAACGGGACCGCAGTGTTGGTTTCCGAGCGCGAGTGGCGCTCCAACGTAGGGGGGCGTTGTCTGCTAAGAGCGCGTGGCGCTCTAACGTCCAGGGGCATTTCTTTGGTGTGGTGAGCCCACGAGGCTCCCACACGGCGCAGTGGTTGTTAAAGAGCCCCGAGAAGGCTCCAACATACGGGGGTATTTCTTCAGTGTTAGAGCGGCCCCAGAAGGCAGCGGGCCACTCCCACCTTGCCCCACAGAGTTGTGCAGAGTCACGGAGGCTCTAGGGGTCATTTCTTGTTGTTTGAGCCCAGAGAGGCTCCAAGGGGCCAGTCCTTTGTTTAGAGCCCAGAGGGGCTCAGGGGAGAGTTAGTTTGCCAGAGCCTGCAAGGCTCCAGCGTTGGCCCCATCATTGTTCTACAGCTGCCCAGCACTTCGTGGGCAGCTGCTCCGTTTAGGCCCCTGACACTGGGACACAGGGCGTCCTACCCTCAACAAGGCCAGTTGGCCTAGGGACAGTCACAGGTGGTGACTTATGTGAGTTTGGCACAATTGTGTTTTCCTGCACCTCTGAATGTGTTTTTATGCAGCATGTGCCTTGTGTTTACACCTCTGAATGCGTTGTGATGCATCATGTGTAATGTGCTTATACCCCTACAGGTATTGTGATACTTAGGTGGTTGTTTTTCTCCTAGTACCGGTGGTGCTAGTGAGGTCCTGGTTCCCTGCGCAATATTCTCCTAAGGTGGTTAGGGTTGCGTAGGTGGTACTTAACATTTACCAGTAGTTACTGGTTGTGTGCTACAGTGATTTACATTCTATGTTCTAAGTGATATTCTAAGTGCTAGTTCTAAAAGTGCTGATTCCTGACAGTGGTCCAGGTGGCCCTGTCTTGTACATATCCCCTGTAAATTCTGCCCGTGCCTTTTGGCACATTGTAAAGTGTGTGTTTTTATCTAATGTGTTTTGGTATAATACAAAGGCTATGGCCTTGGGTGTTGTTGCTGGGTGCGCGCGCGCAAACGCTTTACACATTGCCTCCGGGATAAGCCTGACTGCTCGTGCCAAGCTACCAAGGGGGTGAGCAGGGGTTATCTTTGGCGTGTAACTCCCCAGCCCTGACTAGAGGCCCATTTCTAACAGTGTCCAATGCAAATTTGGCTAAAAACATAATTTTAAAACAATGTAGTGCTTAGAATTCTCGGTGCTGTAACCTTAATCCCTATGTTTTTGGCTCTTCCCAGTCACAGCGCCTTTCCCCACCCACACAAGTGAGGTATCATTCTACTAGGGAGACTGAGGGGAATGCTGTGGGATAGGAAATTTGTGCCGGTATGGTGATTCCACACATACATATGTGGAAAATTATTTTTTTCAGCAAAATTTGAGGTTTGCAGAGGTTCTGGGTAGGGAAACGTTAGGGGATCCACACAAATCATACCTCCCTGGACTCCCTCAGATCTCTAGGTTTCAGAAATGTAAATGTGTGGGTTTGGTAGGTTTCCTAGTGGATCCACAAGCAGGGATCCACTAGGGAGATTATCCCCTTTCCAGTGATATCCCTCTCATCTTTCTACGTGCTGGGGGGCTGAGATAGCCCCCTGAGCACATAGAAAGTGAAACTGAAATTAGCCTAAAGGCTCATTTCAGTTTTTGTTTCTATGAAATGACGACAGCACGATCTGCACGCTGATCGTCATTTCAGGGAAACCAGGGGGAGTGCCTAGGGAGCTTTGGAAGCTCTTCCCCAGCTCCTGAGGCCTTTGGGGAGAAAAGGAAATCCCTCTGGTGCTTGCACCAGAGGGATTTCCGGTGCCATGTGTGAGGACAGTCGGGAGCTGTCCTATGCACACGAGCACTGATGAGCACGATGGCTCCCGGATGTCGTGCGCATGGAAGGGGTTAACCTCCGTCAAGAAACTTATGATCTCCAGGTTGCAAGGTCCTTGGCTGAGATACAGGCACCAGTACGAACAAACTGCCCTTTAAATTTCACAGAAATGGTACAATGTATCTTTAATATGTCTGGTACGATGGGTATTGTACACCTATTTAAGACCATAGGTTCTGGACGTTAAGCACCTTTCAGGCAATCCTCAGAGTTATTCCCAACTTCATACACTCCATATTCAGAAGTATTTTTGGAGGGCTTCTGCTCATCCTGTTCTTAATAGCAGGTTTCCTGATTGTTATTTTTTTGCTACGAAATGAACGTCCCAGTCACCAAGGAGATGAAAAAAAACCAATCTTGGAACACCGATACCGTGATCGCATAGTACTCCATCTGGGAACACCTCGCCTTCGCGAACTAAGTGAATCTTGGTTCCTATCATTTAGAGCAGTCTGGATCGACTGTATGTTCTGCGGACAAGAATGTTTGTTGGACCTCTGTCTAACTCTTCCATCAGTTGCGCCACCGGACGTTGATGCTTTACTGGACCCGATAACGGCCCATCTTCTGTAGTGTCCTCAGCGTATTCTAATGTTGTTGTCTGCATTCCATAGGATGCTTCAGCTCCTGTTGGAACGAATACCGGTTCCTCAACAAATACTCAGGCCTTGGTTGTCACACAGGCATCCCCAGCAGCGGCTGTGGAGAATACAGAGGAACATCTGTACTCAATTGACCTGATCTGCAATGTTGTTGCATCTCACAGCCAGGACACATAAACATTTGGCTCATTGTGTGCTGGGAAAATTCGGCTTTTTCAAAAACAACCAAATTTGGAATTCTAAACAATAGATACTTTTTCTAAACTGCATGGCTTTCAGTCACTCATTGTTCGAACTATATATACGAACATAGTCTAATACAGACTTCTATCGCCTTCAATATATCTTCTTTTAGCATTTTTAAGAATTTCACATTTTTTAAGTACTATTTTCATGGACTTATTAGTCGTTTACGTACAACGCCTAGCCGTATGTTAGACTTTTTAGTATGTCGTCTAGTCGGATGAGGAGTGGATGTTATGTTCCATATAGGTACCCTAACCTTTCACCTATATTCTCTCTACCATTACTCTACATAACGGTTCTTGAGCCTGACATTCTACCTAGTTACAGGACTACATACAGGACATTTATTTATTGGAATTGAGGGAACTGCTGGCCAGGACGTTGAACATCAGGAGATTAAAGGGGCAAGGTTAATGTGCAAAGGAGGGTGGAGGGGCCTGGAAAGTTTTGAATGACTTTACAGAAGTTTGGTTGGCGTTGCCAGCTGGTGAAATATTTGGAACGGAGGGTAGCTAGCAAGTTTAAGGTTAAATATGGAAAGTTTTTATTTCTTAAAGGTTGATACATGCTATCATAGGATGTAGAGGATAGTTAAAGTTGAAAAATGTTGAAATGCACTTTAGTACAAATGAGATAGCTGCAGGGTGTGGTTTGTGGAGGGGGTAGCAGGGGTGAGAAATTTGATAGTTCCTTTGAAGTATGAGGCTTTATTTTTGTAAGGCGGATTGCCCAGGTAAAGTTTGTGATGTGCACCAATTTCAATAAAGCGGCTTTTTTCACACAAGTAGTCAGTGGTCTGTTGTGCTACCCTCTCTCCCAGTGGTGGTTTGGGTGTAAGCTGACCACCGGGAGGTTTTCCCCCTGGGGTTTTTGGAAGAGTGGAGTAGTCCAGCGACTGCCATTTTGTGTATTGGGCTATATATTAGCCCAAGGATATATAAGTGAGTTAATTGTGCTCCCTGCCACAATTTTAGGTACAGGTGACCTGGAGACTGGGGCAGGGATTTTTTGGGGTTTTTCCCACCCACCCAGCCCCAATAATTAGCTTTTGGTCCCTGTGGAAATTTTGTTTTTCTCATGTTGGTCTCATTGTTGAGACAGGTACGCAGGGGGAATTTGTGTACAGCTGTCGCTTGAGACAGGTGTTTGCGGTGGCCTGGAGAGTTTTGCATGAGTTTACAGAAGTTTGGTTAGCGTTGCCAGTTGGAGAAACATGTAGAACCTATAGGTTCCATGTAGGTACCCCAATATAGGGTCAAGTAGTCGTCCAACCTTTCACCTACATTCTCCCTACAATTACACTCCATAACGGTTCTTAGGACTGACCTTCTACCTAGTTACAGTACTGCATACAGGGCGTGGGGTTTTCCCTGAAAACTAGCTTGATCCAGGATTCTTGGAAACTCAGCAGGAGTACCATTTCCTGCATAATAACTATTTACAAGGGTCATTCCTTCTGTCACCCTAAGTCCGACATGACACAGCAAAGTAGAACCCCTGAGGGTACCACTTTGGGTATATAAACACCATATCTTTCTGAGGTAGTCAGAGGAGAAAATTACTTCCATGCTGACTGATGCGAGAAGCTGAGGATCCTGCATGCAGACACTCCAGCTGTCAGTGGTTTGACTTCCCACTTCAGGTAATGGGGTTGACTTTATCCTAGAGGGATTCTTTGCTGTTACACCCACATACATGCTAGGTACACTTAGGTACATCTATTTGGGGTTGCATCGTAGTAGTATTCATTTTACTGTCATGTATTTTATATACTTGCCTATATTCATTGTTTTAGCACGATGATAGAAATCTACCATCCTTTAAATCTACCATCCTTTTACTCTGTTAGTGCTTCTAATCATTTATATCTGTTTCTGTCTAATGGTTGTTTCAGCACACCAATTTTACACTAGAAAGACGCTGGTTCAGTAAATGCCTATTAAAAAACGTTCCCATCGTTTATTCTGTGTATCTCTCTGAGACAAAGTTAGCACGAGTGACTGAGCGAAAAGTATCGCACTGTTTCCACGATTCTGAGGGATCAGGGTTGTCATGTTCGATAGTTGCCAAGAAGTATTCTCTCCTTGGTAAGAGGGGTTTCTAGTGGCACTGTGAGCTAACTGGTATACAGGCTAACATACCTGGTAGTGGTGTCTAGGGTCAGTCCAGGCACCAATCCTACAGTGTATGTTGTCTAAACATGCAGATCCTATATAGGTTTATAGGAACTACATGGCAGGAGGGTAGGCAGGAAGTTCAAGGCTAAGTGTAGAAAGTTTGGTTTCTTAGAGGTTGATACATGCAGTCATAGGCTGTAGGGGAAAGTTAAAGTTGAAAAACGTTGAAATACACTTTATTGCAAATGATATAGCTGTGAAGTGGGGTTTGTGGGATGGTTAGTAGGGTTGGGAGTAGGAGATTTGGTAGTTTGTTTGATGTGTAGTGAAGCTTTAATTTTGTAAGGCAGATTGCCCATGTACAATTTGTGATGTGCTCCTGTTTCAATAAAGCAGTCTTTTTCACACACATGGTCAGTGGTCTGTGCTGCTCCCCTCTCTCTGACGTAAGTACTGTGACCCTTAATTATACACCTGGTCCCACTTCCCTAGTCCAGCCTAGCCCTCACAGCCATGGCGCCAATGCAAGCTGTCAACCTAATAGGTGTTGACAACCATCCACCTGTTCTACAGCAGCATATTTGCAGCCAAGTGCTCTGAGTGAGAAGGAGCCATGGGCAGCACAGATGGTGGCAGGCAAATAGGTGGCAAAAGGGCACTTTTGGTGCTTTGCACATGGTGCTGGCAAAGGTTTGAGTGCTCATGGCTGCTTCCGTGGTTGGTGGTGGCATCCTCGGCATCTGCTGTGTGACATGACTTCCTCCAGGGACTTTTGACAATTATTTTGAGCAAACTTAAAAGCTATAAAATAAACCACAGTGTAAAAAATAAACACTGTATGACAACGTGCATTTTGAATTTTGTATTGTGTAAGTAGAAAAATGATATCAAATATAATTACACACTCATGGAAAATTAACTCAGCAAAAGTGAAACTCATGTTCAATGCAGGTGCAAGTTTGGAAACAGATGTATTCATATATTTGAGGTGGTTTGCTTAGGGTCATATGCTACTTATGTTTCTGAGACTTTTTACAGTATGGGGTCACTCAGAAATAATTTCTAAGTCGAAGTGTTATCCTACTATTGCCATTACATGTATCTTTCTGATGTGACACCTAGCAGCATGTCTCATTGCCGGATGTAAAGCATATTACCATTCATCACCATTCATATTACCTTTATGCAGTGGTGCAAATTAACAATGACAAGGTCCATTCATACAAAAATTCAGAGGAAATATAGATTACACAGTAGATCACACACCACTTCATCATTCAAAATTATATGGGGATTAAGACCAGCTTGTACTGTTGTTTATATATGCTCACTATTGAGATAGCAAGACGGGAATGGCGAAGGAGATTGACCCGCAGCAACAAATAGAGGCCAACATTTCAGAGAGGTCAAAGAGTTAATGATGGCCATGGTGACTGAAAACTCCCATCCTCCACTAAAGCCAAGAGATGCACGGGGCTTTATTCACTCCTACCAGTGGCACTTTGTGATCTCATGATCTGTGAGGCAGCTGGAGTGCGAATATCTGTCCCAAAAATGATTGAGCAAGCCTGGCTAACGCCAAGAAAATTTTGTAGGAGGGACATTGATTCATGAATATCACAAATTTCACACTGTTACCACAGAAGCAGTCTGTGAGGCTAAAGAGACAGGACGTGGAATAGATAAAGGCTGGGTTCCTGCCGGGTTTTAAGAAGAAAATCTGGGCTGAAAGTTGGATGAATTAAGGCAAACTGGTTGCAAGAGGGGGTAGGAGGGTGGCTAGGGTGTTTACAGGCCTTGGCAAAAACCAGGGTTCTTTCCTGAGGAGATATTTTTCTGATTCTATACGTAATCCCTGATTCTTTAGATGAAGAGCCTGAAACTTTGCCTCAATACTACCTAATAGGCTACAATTGAAGAGTTCTAACTGTCATCTTCTGGGCTGGTCTTTTTCTGATCTCCTACATCAATTGCTAATGCTTCATAACTTACACATCCATCAGACTCAAAGGTGTATACAGAATCTGCATAGAAAACTGTGGAGGCCCAAAAGACCTTTGTTACAGCACAACTTTGAGGGCTTGATAGAATCCCAGTACACAGGTGCTGGAGACAGTACAAGTGTCCCACAATCCAAAGATGTAATATCGAACTCTAACTCACAGTAGTGGGAGAGGCCAAATAATTACAAGGATGCAAGGGAAGACTTTAAAGAAGGGCCACACACAGAATATTTCTGGAAAGGTGTTCTCGATGTATAGTTTGTAGAAGTTCAACCGAAGAGCCAGGAATACAGGTGAAGGGCTATGTCCAAGAAGAGAAACACATGTCAAGAGTAGAGCCCAAGCAAAGGCTTCCTTTCATCATCAGGGAGGAAACAAAGTACCTGGCCACGCTATGGGTGTGGCTTCTTTAGACTGTGGGGTCCTCGAACCTTGCAGTAGATCCTTGAATACTGAAATAATGTACTACTTTAGTAGATCCTCGTATCCCAGGATCCTTTAATCCTTTATTTGCTCCTTGAATGCTGCTGTTGTCTGTGCCTCAAGTGGGACATACTTCACATAAAGGATTGGATTTGCTGTTGGTGAGGAGTCAGTGGATCACAACTAGGGACCTCAATCCTGGTTCGCATGACTCCTTTCACACCAATACGACCAACATTCTTAGTGTCAATACCCTGAGCGAGGGAAGGTGTGTCCTATAATGCCAAGGACCAGAGGTGATTGGGAGTGCAGGCCAGCACCTGTGACAAGTCATGGCTCCAGCACTCATTTATGGGGCCAGGGGCACATTTTTCTTTATCAGATTTTGACTCGAAACAATACCACAAAATGTAGAAATATGGAGTCAGAGAACGATAGGTAAACAGTGAAAATGATTAATTAAATCTGCAAGAGATAAATAAAGATAGAGAAAGTGTGGAGTGGTTGAAGAAAGAGACTCCATGTTCTTGCTGTTTGGTTATTCAAAAACGTAGCGTGGGCAGGCCTGACGAAAATGTTTAGATCCCTGCACTCATATCCATTTTTTTTTTTACAAATTTAGCATTGGCAAAATGTACCTGTGGGAGGAACCACCGCCATATTGGGCCACCCAGGCTTTTTAGGTCAGGCCTATAGACAGACAGCTTTAGATGTTTTTCAAGCCCCATGTAAATATATCAATTCATAAATATAAATACAAATGTACATACATATAAGGGTTTTGATTCAGTCCTCTTTATTCATTAGTCTGTTTAACTGTCAGTCACATTTTGCTTTTGCCCATCACAGCATTCAGCATGGTTTTCTTGCATTTCAACTCATAATTCCATTAAACCACATCCTACATGCACAACCATATAAAAAGTGTACTCCAGTGCCAGGGACGTAGTCCTATATTTTCCATTGCCAATATTTATTATTTGTTATCTTTACATTCTTATCCTTTACTATTTTTAGTCATCTTTGAGTGTTTAAACTATGGATTAAGGATACAGTAATCTAAAGCCACTACCTAACTTTTGTGTAGTAAGAACCATGTTTTCCCGTAATGTGCAGTAACAATGAAAAGGTTCCTACATGTGTCTTGAGTAGGGGTGGGTGGAATTTGCGAAATTAACTGTTGCAAACTATCGCAAAAATGCTGAAAATCTCCGCAAACACGCCAAAAATATCGCGAAGACGCGGAAGTTTTTTTCCCGCTTGTTCGCGGTAATTTTTGCGTGATCGCGGGTCGCCAACTTACCCATGCGGTTGATCACGGGTGCGGCCATCTTGTTTTCACTTGTCCCGCCCTCTCGCGATGCTTACTTCCTGTTCCGGGTCGCGCAATGCATGTTCGCGCCCGTTCGCGGTCGATATTTCCTGTTCGCGACCGCTTTTACTTGATCGCGTTGCTTTTTGCTTGCTCGGGAGAAAATATCGCGCGAACTTGCGCACATGGTCGCATTGGGCGCGGCCATCTTGTTTTTCACTCTATTGCATGGTTCTGGGGCCTGATTTTGAATCCTCCCAAAATCTTTTCAATCCTTTGTTTATAGCCACTTTTTTTTTATCTTTATTACTTATTATTTCTCTAACTATTTTCCTGCCTCTATATTTTTGGTTTTTGTCTTCTTTTTTTTGTTTTTTAGCTACTTTTTCTCTTTCTATTGCCTGCTATTTATTTCCTTTACTCCTTTATTTATTTGACCTTTTATTTCCCGCGCCGTCCCCAGAACCATGTCCAAGGGTAGGGCTGTTCGCCGGCGCAGCCAGAGCCGCGACCGCCTTCCTTGCGGAAGGCGGCGCCCACAAGGGGTGCAGGCACGGGCCTTATTTGGGGAGGTGGAGTTGGCTGCACTAATTTTCTTTGTGCAGCGCCACCTCCCCTTAACCCTGGCAGCAGGTGGCAGGCCTGGGTCCGGGTACGGCCTCAGGGAGCGTCGGCAGCGGTGGGGGAAGGTGCGCCGGGCAGTGTCACGCTTCTCTGGTGTTCGGCGCACCCAGGCGCAGCTGACGCACCGGTGGTCCGACATCTTGGACCGTGAGCAGGACCTGCTGGACCTGCTGGGAGTGGAGGTCCCGGGGCTTGGTGAGTACCTATTAAATTATTACTACTTTGTGTCTGTTCTTCTGCTCTGTGTTATATATTGCGAATATCTTTTTTTTCTTCCAACCAGCTAGAATGTTGCTGCTTACATTCCAGGTGAATTTTTTTGACACAGGTGCTCTTCTGCGCTAATCTTACTTGTTTGCAGCTTTGAGTTTGTGCTTGCTTAGCGTGATTCTTTACGAGTTTATTTTAGAGAAATTAAGTTACGTAATGCTACAGTGACTCTAGTCCACTCCTTACTTTGTCCTGTCACTAATAGATAGGGGCGGATTGATACTTCGGTTTAGGTACTTTGTATGAGCTTCTAATTTGTTAGTGGTATGCGTGATGCCCCCTCACTCAGTTACGTGACGTGCTGGTAGTACGGCTGTCTATATTAGAACCTTTTCTAGTTTGTTCAATGAGTGGTGGTAGGCTTAGCAGTTACTTAGCACTAGCAGATCAGCATCAATCAATCAAACCCAAATTTGGTGTATACAAAACATGTAGTCATGTTCATGTGTCCTCCATGATTTGACCATATGCATTGTTGAGGAATACAGTGGAAATGCATACTTAATGTACAATTGGCATGCCTGGAATAGGTGGGCTAGGTTGGGTGGTACGTTGTACTTAGGCTTAGTTGTAACTTGGTATTCTGGAATCAGAATGGAAGACTGGATTACTGTTGATAAATAGTAACTTAAGTAGTCGAACTGCGAATCCCCCGATATTACTTGTTGACCAGATGAGATCGGTCAATTTAGTTATTGCAATTGTTGTTTACATAAGTGTTTTTTGAGCGTTGTTGAAAAATATTGTATTTGTTTGACACCATCCATCAATGTTTGTCTCTTTCTTATATCTTTCCTGTTCATCAGCACCCAGGGGCAGACCGACAGGGACTGGGCAGTCGGCGGGACACACAGAAGAACACCACCAGGAGGACACCGCTGAGGGCTCCTCTGCTGGCCCCAGTAAGTCTTCTTGTTTTTAATAATATTTCTTATTCCATAACTTGTACTGCCCCATATTTTTCCCGAACTATTGTTTGTTTCCAAATGCTATTTTTTTACCACCAATTATCCTTCGATCTGTACGGTTTCAAAAATCTTATCCCTGCCTCCGCTATGATGACTCTCAGTACTACTACTACTACTACATACTATCAGTCTGTCTGTACTGTAGTAGCTAGTCTTGCACAGTTGGCCAGTGCCACTCTTTGTGAAAGGTTGTAATATAAAACTCATATTCACCAGTAGCTCGAGCCATTGAGTCCAATCCTTTGGGTCGTTGTCTTGTACTACTTTTACTCTTATAGATCTTGAGGCTTTGAAAATTCACAGCAACAGCCCTACCAGATTTATTCCTATTTCGATTTGATACCCTATAGGACATACTACTGTTGTAGGGATCTTGCACATACACAGACATTTGCACCAGAAAATAGGATGTTGGTGATGGTAGGTTGGACCTTCCTCTCACACCTCAATCAGAAATTCCGCACCCACCACAATTCCACTGCTTGACTTTAGTACTGTCTTGTCATAACTATTAGGTCTCGGAACCCTCCCCCCAAGATACCCAACAAGTAGACAACCCAGAACATAACACACCCAACCTCTCAGTCGTGGAAGCAATTCACATGCACACCCTTACTTTAATTTGCTCACTCGTGTAAGTTAGTCCACACCAAATACCACCAAGTCTATGTAAGTTCAAAATGTTTATTTCAATTTGAGAAGGTCTGTCCACTGTTTTCTTATAAATGCAGCACCAAACGGAAAATCAATAACATTAAAACAATATACATTGTTACACTTATACAGTTGGGAATTAAATCATGATAACTGAACAGTGGTGGAAGGCTGCACCACCATCCCATAGCAATTTAGTTTATATAAATTCATAAGTGAAGATGCGAGTGAAGGGACCCCTCACCTTAGAAGAACCTAGTACTGGTAGTTGTTGCATCATTCAGAAGCTCTGGTTCGTAGAAGGGAATCTCGCGTCTGTAATGCGAAAAATGAAATGGTGTGCGTTAGTATATTGCAACCTGCAAGCATTTCTCAGCCGTGCCAAAAAGTGTAGCATTTATGGATAAGCAATATGGACTAACAGTAACAGTAGTACACCAGTACTTCCTAAAAAAGTGGCTTGTTAATGTTTGTTGACCGCTTGTACGCAGCGCGTAGACTAGACAGTAGCAGTGTGAGGCAGGTCATGTGGGCTCAAAGGTGTCTTATACAAGAAGCTGCAAGGTAACGTCACATGTGCAAAAATAAAAGACACAAAGGTAAAATGGTAGCATGGCTAGGGCTAATTAAGCAAAGGCTACAATGATCATATATAACTATTAGTGTCTACTCTACTACTACCTGATTTGTACTAGTGATGTATGTTAGTATTAACTCATTTTTCAACCTTGCTACTGATCAATAGGGGGGAGGTGTATATGACACCTAATAAATGTGTAATGTTTTCTAGGCGCACTACCGACCACCATTGCCGGGGCCAGCGAAGGCGACGCGGAGGGCGAGGATGCGGCAGTTGCTGCAGATAGCAACGGAGCGGTAGGGGGAGTGGCAGCACCAGTGGCAGGCGGTGGTAAGTTAGATTCATAATCCTTAACTATTGTTGAACTTGACAGTACACTCACTGCAAGGGTGTACTGTATGTATATGTATACTGTACAGTTGTGACTTAGGGCCCCATTAGGATGGTGGGCGTATTGCCCCCGCCGGGCCGGCTGGAATTCACTGCCGACACCTAAGGGGCAAACCTCCCGCCATCCCTGTAGAAAATATTCAGACCCCCCACATGTCGACCAGGCGGAAAAGGGTTCAATATGGCGGTGGTGTCTCTCTGAACACACCGCCAGCCATATAATCTGCATTTTGGAATGCCTTTGCGTGGCGGCATTGCCGTCCGCCACGGAAAGGCATGCAGACATTGCAGAGTATGCTTGGGGGCCCCAATGGAGGGTACCTACCTATGCTATGATACCCCCCCGCCTTTCAAAGCAAAACGAGACAGGCTCCGTGCGGGGCCCGTCATGTTGTGCTTGGAAAAGCAGCACAATATTTTAGCATTGCTTTCAGCAAAGCCAACCAGAATGTGAAAAAAAAACCCAGGATGCGCCCGCCACTGTGCCGGGCGTATCATCCTAATTAATTGTCCCCACGGGACCCCCACCCTTTTTAGCATGAGGATGGCAGGCGGACAAAGTCCGCCCGCTATCCGATGTCGTAAGTAAGTACGAGTTGTTGGGGACGTTTGAAGAGTGAACTAGAAGACTAGAATTCCCTTTAATTGGCATAAGACTAGGAGCCGGAGTATTGAGTAACCAATGGCCTCATCTATCTGATTTCAACTCCGCTTTGAAAGTTTTATGGAGAGGAGCACCTGGTGCACTGTTCAACTAAAAAGTGAAAGACGGGTGGAAGGAAGAAGGACGGGCGACATTTAAAATGTTATGTACTACTGTGCTTTATTTTATAGTGCTACTCTACCATGCCACTATGTGTATAAATAATTACCTTGTCCTACTGTTTTTCTAAGAGTATATTTTACAATTGTCTTTTTTTTTTCTTTCTGAAACAGAGCTACTCCGAAACTCGACCGGAAGGAGTTGGCCGCCAAGGCACGGTGCCGGAAGCTGGAGGCAATCCAGCGGGAATACCGGCGGCTGGTGGTCCTAGCCGAGGAGGAGGAGGAGACTGGCAGCAATTGTTCAAGCCTCCTCCAGTGCCCCGGGCCCCAGCCACTGCCCTCCAGCGGTACGGCGCCACCGTCTGGCTGCTGCCAGCCGCCACCGTGCCATCTCCGGTGCCCTCCCACTGTGGCTGCCGCGGCCTTAGACGCCGCGTCGCCCGTTTAGAGGACGAGATGCGCCAGATGCGTGTCCTCCTTCAGTCCCGCCCCACCACTTAGTCCCTGTCATCCTGTTCTGCCCCTTTTTTAATTCTTGTTTGGGTGGGTGGGTGGGAACTTGTTAGGGTGTTACGGACTTCTATGGGCATTGGTTGGGGTTAGGGAGGGGGGTGGGTCAGCTTTTGTGGGTTTAGTTTATTTTTATTAGGGTAAATTAAATATATTTTTCTATGTTACATGCAATGTTGTTAATGTTTTGTTGGTGGGGTAACTGTTTTACATCACACTGTTTCCTTGCTGGTGCATGGACGCCCATAGCCTGTGTTTGATTTCAATAATTGGCTGACTGTATAAGACACAAACAGATAGATGCAACACACCTCACTCATTGACTGGTCCTTCTAGTACTTTCAGTCTGTCCTGTAGTCTATGCATTCTTTGGAGTGGTGTGTGAAAATGAAATCATTGACAACATGCCCATTATTAATTCTGCCTCCCCCAAACTTCTCTCTTACCGGTGCTTGATGTTTATGTCCAACTGTGGCACAGCACTGGCTGCATGGTGAAGATGGTTTCCTTTTTCATACATGCCATGATTGGGGTGGTGGTGGTGGTGGTAGCAGCATAGTAGTAGTAGTAGACACTGGCAGGGCGGCAGCATTTGCAAAAAAAGAGAAGGAGACAGTCAATCGCCTTTGAGAGACTGTTAGGAGTAGTTGAATGAAGTACAGTACAGAACTTACCGAGCAACAATAATATGCTCAAATATTTGACAAAAAAACAGAATGGTGGTTAGGAGGATAGCCTATTAGACAGAGTTACAAACTATAGTTGTGTCGAGTCACTTGACTAGGCCTGCAGCCTAACAGTTAGTGCTGTATATGAGGAATGACAAGAAACAAATCCAATCAATGGCGGCAATTCATGCTGAGGTATATGTTCCTTTGTTAAAAAAAATAACCTCTGAAATATCCTACTCATGGGTGGCCAAGCAGAAGAAGATCATCGCTCTGCCTTGAAATTGAAGTAGTGTTGCTTTCACCACATCCGCCCCAGCAAGTGTGTGATTAAGTATTGGTGTACATTTAATTTAGTTACACCTCGACAATAAGTCACACAGCCCGGGGGAAGAGGGTTAGGGTTTGTTGAATGGATGGGAAGGGGGTTTTTGAGAAAGGTTTGACATAGAAAAACAGAATGCATACATAGACAAACAAACGACAATCATTGAAGACTACCATATCCATATGTTAAGGGAGAAAAAGGCAATGCATGCATGATGATGAGAGACCCGTATTACATACACTTCTAGTTCTTGTTCTGTTGTGCCGGCCTTAATACTTTAACAGATAGCAAATAGAAATTTTAAATATTGGTAGGGAAGAATTGTAATTACACAGAGCAAACCTAATGATGATTGATAATAACAACTCCAAGAACACACTGTTGTAAAGATTGTATAAAAGTGGATACTGTTACTGTCTTATCCTGGTAAAAAATGTGGACTGGATTTTTGCATCTCGGCATTCCTCTTGCTCCTCTCGTCCATCAATCTTGGGTGTGTCGCCTCACCACTCGCCACTGCCCGGCTGGAAAAAAAAAGATGATTGATTGGTAAGGTAATTAATATGCATTGTAATGTTTTACAAAGTTTCGGGCAAGGCCTGGCCTGTAATTGTAGATTGAAAACCAAAGGGGATATTGAGAAAGAAAGTTAAAACAAATGCACAAGTGATGGTGTAGTGCAACAAGAACACTTTCCGAGGGGGCATCTATGCATCATCTCGACTCTAGTCTGTTTCCAGCATTGACCTTCAACAGTAACAGGAGAGAGCAGGCCCACAGTGCTTAGCATTTAGCACATCCTACGTTAACACTTAAAATTCTTTTTTTTCTCTCAAAGAGTTGGACAAATGCAAAGCACATTATCCATTCCAAACATAGCATTTTACAGTTTAAGTTAGTAAAATCAATGCACTGCAGTCATCCCACCGCTACACTCTATTCAACTTCTACACAGACATTTGGGTCTGCTGTGGTCGTTGTTGTTGACGTGTTTACCTTTTGGCTTTTCCGTTTATGCCACTCATGAAACGTCCTCCTGAGTCCTGACTTAATCATCATCATCTCTGATACTTTTACTGACTGACTGTGAAGATCGGCCTGCAGTATAAGTAAAATTTTTATGACACAACAAGAGTAGAAATATAAATATTACTGACTTGAGTCATTCTTTATTGTGTACAGTAAGATAGATTACTAGTACACTTTGACATCACTTTGTGCACAACAAACAAACAACGCAAACACAGACCAATAGCTTAGAGTCAGGTGTCCAATGCATGCCATTAATTGTCATCATTACCTGTTCCTTCTCATCTTAAGTTAACGGGCCGTCTATTTCGCCATTATCATGATGGACGGTGCTGTTGTGTCAATCATACTCATTGCGCAGATTGAGTGAGTCCCCTTCCTGTATTGAATTAAAAGCAATGGGTCACCAAGCTGCAGGAGAAGTACCAATTTCTTATTTGCAAGAAGGGGGAAATTAGTGTGTTCTGTAGAAAGTTGATTAGTGGCAGTGCACAATTACATAAATGCATGCACAACAAAAACAACAAAATCTAAATCATTCAGTCTGCGACTCTGCGTCCAATGCATGGAATCAATCATTACCTGTTCCTTCTCATCTTAAGTTAACGGGCCATCTATTTCGCCATCATCATGATGGACGGTGCTGTTGTGTCAATCATACTCATTGCGCAGATTGAGTGAGTCCCCTTCCTGTATTGAATTAAAAGCAATGGGTCACCAAGCTGCAGGAGAAGTACCAATTTCTTATTTGCAAGAAGGGGGAAATTAGTGTGTTCTGTAGAAAGTTGATTAGTGGTAGTGCACAATCACATAAATTCATGCACAACAAACACAACAAAATCTAAATCATTCAGTCTGCGACTCTGCGTCCAATGCATGGCATCAATCATTACCTGTTCCTTCTCATCTTAAGTTAACGGGCCGTCTATTTCGCCATCATCATGATGGACGGTGCTGTTGTGTCAATCATACTCATTGCGCAGATTGAGTGAGTCCCCTTCCTGTATTGAATTAAAAGCAATGGGTCACCAAGCTGCAGGAGAAGTACCAATTTCTTATTTGCAAGAAGGGGGAAATGAGTGTGTTCTGTAGAAAGTTGATTAGTGGCAGTGCACAATTACATAAATTCATGCACAACAAACACAACAAAATCTAAATCATTCAGTCTGCGACTCTGCGTCCAATGCATGGCATCAATCATTACCTGTTCCTTCTCATCTTAAGTTAACGGGCCGTCTATTTCGCCATCATCATGATGGACGGTGCTGTTGTGTCAATCATACTCATTGCGCAGATTGAGTGAGTCCCCTTCCTGTATTGAATTAAAAGCAATGGGTCACCAAGCTGCAGGAGAAGTACCAATTTCTTATTTGCAAGAAGGGGGAAATTAGTGTGCTCTGTAGAAAGTTGATTAGTGGCAGTGCACAATTACATAAATTCATGCACAACAAACACAGCAAAATCTAAATCATTCAGTCTGCGACTCTGCGTCCAATGCATGGCATCAATCATTGCCTGTTCTATTTTATGTTCAGTTAATGGCCAGTCTCTCTCGACTCTGAAAGGAGGATAGCTATAGTAGTCATCTGATTCATGGTCCACTTCTTTTGGAAGGACTAGGAAAGTTTGAATTTGTTGTTACCATCATCCAATCATCATTCATGAGGGAAATAGATTTGCGCAGGAGATTCAGTGTGATGGAGCGGAGGAGTTGGATTCGGAGGACTGTACTGTCAAATAGCAGACACCTGAAACTTGTATATTAAATTAGAAGAGTAGAAGACGGTGGTAAAGGATTGGTTGTGATTCACAAGTTTATAACCGGAACTACAGACACAAACAAAGGGGGAAAAAATGGGAGCACGACAGTAAGTGCGAGCCTAATTGTCAGGGAAGTATAGCTCGTCCTCAAACTCTGGGGGTTCAGCCAGTAGTAGGTAATCATCTGACACAATACTTCCGTCACCTGAGCCGCTGTCCTCATCTTCCTCCGTTGATTCATGTATTGTGTAATTCGGTGGTATGAAGTGCTGATTCATTTTGATCATTGTTAACCTCCCCACGTTTTTTGGAGATAGACTGGTCCTTCTCAATGTTACAATGGAACCAGCAGCACTGAAAACACGTTCGGAAGAGACACTTGCGACAGGGTATGCCAGATAGCTTATCGTCAGCCTGCTGAGCTGTGGCCATTCAGACCTTTTCCTATACCAATACTGCAATGGGTTTTGATCAACGTACACCTCTGTTGGGTCATCCAGATAGGCCTGGACCATCCGCTTAATGTTCAGGGTTGCTGCTGGTAAGCTTTTGTGCTGTTTTTTCTGTGCATCAGCACTGTGCTTACAATAGCCCATCTTTACATATCAATCCTGTAATGATAATGATTGTACTCGGCCTAATGATCCAGTTATTGTTTCTGTAGTCAATAGTGATGGTGAGTGTTGTGATTGTGAGCCAACCGCACTGCCCTCAGCGGACGAAGTTGCACTTGATTCTGCATGGCCTGCTTCAGTATCAGTACTTCTTGTGGGTTGATCTTGCGGGCTTTTAATTAGCAGCCATTCGTTTTCCAACTTACTGGCTGCTTCAGCTATACAACTTTTGTAGCGGGCAACATCATTGTCGGAAAAAGCAAGGAATGTCTTCAGTAGTCCCAATTTTGCACGTGGATCCAGAATTGTGGCACAAATGTAATGTTCTTGTGACAACATTTTATTTTGTAACCTTACATTTTCAGTTAAGCGCCGGTGTAAGCTCTCCACCAAGTCATGGGCTTGCCTTCTGTCCTCTACACCTTTGTATGATTCAGACACATTATTCAGCTCATACTCTAGCATTTGCAATAATGGGATAGCTTGGCCCATTGTACAGTCCTCCTTGCTGACTTCACGTGTGAAGACCTCAAAAGGAGAAAGCATCTCAGTCAGGCATTTAATTTGGCTCCATTGCTCCATGTCAAGGATAATGCCTTTAACAGTAGCACTAGCATCCCCTCTTCTTTTCCAGACATATTCATGGAGTGACATGTGCTGTTCGGACAGACGATCAAGCATGTAATACGTTGAGTTCCAACGTGTTGCCACCTCCTGGATGAGTGCCTTGACTGGCATCCTAAGTTCACGTTGGATGATCATCAGCTGCTTCCGAGCTTTAAAAGAATGGCTGAAATGAGTGCATATTCTTCGGCAGATGGCCAGTAAATTGCTGACTATGGGTTCTTTTTTCAGAAAGTCTTTAACTATAATGTTTATGCAGTGCGCCAAACACGGAACCCTGAAATAGGAACCAAGTTCCATGGCCTTAAGGCAACAAAACCAATACGAAGCCCTCTGGGCCACAGCCATTCCAAAACCTTGGTGCGAAACTCGTGTAAAATGTTTTGAGCCGTATGAGATTTCTCCATGGCGAACATGGCTACAGTTGCATGTTTCCGAGTACCTTCAAAAATCGCAGCTGTGTCAACAACAACTCGTGCAGATAGTTTATCTTTAATCCCCACAAAAGAGATCCAGTGTGCAGTGATGCACATGTAATCTGTGGCTTGGCAACTGCTCCACATGTCTGTTGTCAGGTGGATATTGTGCACAGCACTCTTCTTCAAAGCGTGTCCAACCAATTCCAGCACATCATGATGTAGTGCCGGAACAGCAATTCTTGCGAAATAGGACCGGCTGGGAACTTTCCATTTCGGGCAGATGGCAGACACAAATTCAAGGAAACCCACCCCTTCCACAAATGAAAAAGGAAGAAGGTCCAGCGCTAACATTTTAGCCAGCTTCGCATTGTACAATCGTGCCGTTGGGTGGTTGCGTTGGAACTGCCCCTCCAACCTAAACATGCTCTCAATGGTAGGCTGGCTTACTTTCCTTAGTGGTGCTGTTTTCATTAACCCACTACGGCTCAACGACACAGATTGTCTCATTGAGGTACTCGCCGGTCGCCTTGGTGTCTCACCCCGACTCTGAGTATGGCTCTTACTGCGGTGCCACTCTGATGTTACTGAGGAGGATGTGGGCGTTACTGCACTACTGGGGACAGGACTAGAAATGCCTCCCTCTTCTTCACCTGCCACCACAATAATATCGCTCTCTGATTCATCCCGACCAACTTCAATGGGTTGAGTTTTTCTACTTTCTTTTAACTTAAGTAGGTGATCCTCCCACACGATAGTGTGGTGTATTTTTAGATGACTTGCTTGTCCTCCGCTCCATAGTTTGTACCAAGCTTACCACGCCGAACACCTTGCCGACAAATTGAGCATATAGCAACGTTCTCCTCCTTGGCGCTAACAGAAAAGAAGTCCCAAACTGGGGAGGAGAACTTTCTGGCACTGCTGGATGTGCCACTTTCAACACCAGATGAACTAGAGGGGGTGTTTGAAAATGTGTGCCCCTGTGCACCTACACTGTGACTTTTACTACCACTACCTACTGAGATGGTTGAGCTGGATGTAGGTCCCTGCCGGGCCTTGGAAAATATGGCAGCTGGAGGTAGTGGTGGTGTAACCTGTGTTGGTGAGATCCGTGCTACATCCCGCTCAGTAGCAGCCTTTCTGGATAGGGTGAGAATGTTGGTCTCCAATCCCTTTGGGGCGGGAGTAATGTGCATGATGACTGGCTTGTCTTCATCAACATCATTACCCCCCTCTCCTACATCTACCTCCATAACTCCAAGTTTTTCTGGGACCTTCCTTTTCAGAAGCATTGTCTTGTGGCGTATATCACTCTCAGACCGAGCTGGTGGGACCCAAGTGTCATCACGATCATCAGAAGCGGGGCTTGAAGAAGAAGATGATGGACTAAGCCTCCTTTTCCTTGCTGGTGGTCTGGAAGACAATAGATCTTCTGAAACAGTGGTTTGACTTTGCTCCACTTTGTCTGCAAGAAGCTCGATTTCCTGAAATGCCCCTACGTCAGGAGCAACTTGACCACACGCTGCTCCTGAGGTGGAAAGCCGGGAGACTGCTTCGTTTTTAAAAAGTGATAAAATTGTTTGTTGTATTTTAAACTTCACTTACCCCCAGTCACTTGGCTCTGTTTACGGGACGATTTACTTGCCACTTGCAGGCGTGGGACGCTGTTTCAGCTCCACGCTCGAGCTTCAGGCCACGCCCCCTTCGGAGGCCACGCCCACCGCCCTCCAGTATAAGTGTGACGCTGATTGCTAGCGCCTTCACTTGACCACACGCTGCTCCTGAGGCGGAAAGCCGGGAGACTGCTTCGTTTTTAAAAAGTGATAAAATTGTTTGTTGTATTTTAAACTTCACTTACCCCCAGTCACTTGGCTCTGTTTACGGGACGATTTACTTGCCACTTGCAGGCGTGGGACGCTGTTTCAGCTCCACGCTCGAGCTTCAGGCCACGCCCCCTTCGGAGGCCACGCCCACCGCCCTCCAGTATAAGTGTGACGCTGATTGCTAGCGCCTTCACTTGACCACACGCTGCTCCTGAGGCGGAAAGCCGGGAGACTGCTTCGTTTTTAAAAAGTGATAAAATTGTTTGTTGTATTTTAAACTTCACTTACCCCCAGTCACTTGGCTCTGTTTACGGGACGATTTACTTGCCACTTGCAGGCGTGGGACGCTGTTTCAGCTCCACGCTCGAGCTTCAGGCCACGCCCCCTTCGGAGGCCACTCCCACCGCCTCATCCCCCATTACAAATGTGCTTCCCCCGGAAGCGCAGCGGACGAGCGCAGCGGGCGCGCCGTTTGCGCGCCGAAGGCGCGCCAGAGGAAAGCCCGTCTGCGCCCGTCCGCGACCAACCGAGGCCAGAGGCCAGTCACTCTGCCTCCCCTATTCAATACTCCCGCCTGCAACTGACCGAACTTCAAGGCAAGTGGCCACTACCGGCTGCTACCATAGCCCGGACCACCAGTCTTGGACTATTGACTTCTCATAACCAAGGTCACACCAACACTGTGTCCTCGTCTTTGACTAACCACCCCTCAACCCTACCTCTAATTGGTCCCCCCCCCACAGTTGTAACTGCTATGTATCTCAATACTAGATCAGCAGTCAAACATCAGCTTGATCTCTTCACCCTACTCGAATCACACAAACCTGACCTACTATTCCTCACTGAGACTTGGTTTTCGGACAGCTCTCTCCCCTCCCTGCTGGCAATACTCCCCCCATCTTACTATGCTATCCGAGCCGACCGGTCTTCCGGTAGGCCTGGTGGTGGGGTTGCCCTGATCGCCCGCAAAGAATTCCCGTTTCAAACCCTAGTCTCCCCTTCCCTGGGAACATCTGACTGTCTAGTTGCCCGCTCACTTTCGCTTACTCCCCCACTCACGTGCGTCCTTATTTACCGACCTCCGTCCCCCTCTCAAACGTTTCTCCCCAACTTCCAAGACCTTATGGCGACTCTGGTAGTCAACCACTCTTCCATTATAGTCTTGGGAGACTTTAACTTCTGGCCCTCTGACCCTGCGGAATGCGCAACTTCCAAAGAGTTTTCAGATTCCCTTCAGTCGTTCAACTTCACTGTCAAAACTCTTGGGTTTAAAATTAACAATCAACTCTCCCTACACTCTCAAGTTTCTGCCGTTGTATCCTCAGCCTTCCTCTCCCTCAGGACAATTCGTAAAGTCTCACGATTCTTTTCCACTGATGCGCTTAAGCTAATACTTCTGGCCATGGTAATATCTCGCCTAGATTACGGCAATGCCCTCTTCCACGGCATGCCTGAATACCTCATGAGGCGTCTTCAATTGGTCCAAAACCAAGCCGCTCGGCTGGTTTTTAATTTACCAAAATCACACCATGTTACTCCCCTCCTGGTCTCCCTGCACTGGCTCCCTGTCCGGCAGCGCACCCTATTCAAGCTTGCATGTACCATCTTCAAAGCCCGGACAGGCTCTGCCCCTTCTTTTATTAACACAGCCATTCAAGACTATATTCCATTAAGAGAACTCCGCTCTTCCTCCCATCATCTCCTCGTGGTCCCTCGTTTCAAACGGAAGAAGTGGGGGGGCTCCAAATTTTCAACCACGGCTCCAGCTTTTTGGAACTCCCTCCCAATCTACTTGAGAACCTGCTCCCAGTACCCTCTGTTCCGTAGGGGCCTCAAGACCTTTCTCTTTACCCAAGCCTTTCCCTCTTGAACGATCACTTTCCCACACCTTCCTGCCCCCTGAGTAGTAGTAGTCATCTAGCGCCAAGAAACCGCTTGGTGTATGAGCGCTCTATAAAACCCTTAAACTCAAACTCTAAACTCAAACAACTACTATGGTGGGCTGTTGCGGCAGCTGCTGCTGTTCTGGTTGCGGCGGCTGCTGCTGTTCTTGTTGCGGCGGGTGCTGCTGTTCTTGTTGCGGCGGGTGCTGCTGTTCTTGTTGCGGCGGCTGCTGCTGTTCTTGTTGCGGCGGCTGCTGCTGTTCTTGTTGCGGCGGCTGCACACTGATCTGCTAAGTTTGCGCCTGCGTTGAACTTGATTGTGTACTACTTTGCGGTAATGACATTCCTTCAACATCGCTGCTCGTTAGTAGACTGGCTACCTCTGCGACACTAAAGCCCTTGGGCCTAGGTTGGTGGGGTTGGACCGCTGTGCTGCTCCCAGCTTGGTTCCCGGACAACGCTTTGGTGCCAAAAAAAACATTGGCCGGCACACCACCAGTCGTGTTTAATGGCACTTCCTTTTTCTGTTCCTTCTTCTCACCGGCAACTTTCCTGGTACTAGACCTGGTACCTTTCTTTGGGGCCATCTTCTTCAGATGTCAGGCAGGATGCAGATGCACAACAAGTTCTGGTCACACGTGGACGTGATGCGCAGCAGGACTTCTGTCTGGCTGGCAGTACAACGGGTAGCCGGGTGATGCTGATGACACCTCCTACTCTGTCTTTTGTGCACCTAAAAGCAAATAAGACAGGAGAAGAACATCAGTGAAATGTTGCATTTGTTGTTGTGGTTCAGTTACTTAGTACTGTACTAGTGCAAACAAAAGATAGTCTAGCCATTTATGACTTTTTTTTTCACTAGAGCTATGTTATACTACTGTGTACAGCCACACACTACACTCTTAGGAAGGATAGGAAAGTTAATAATAACCACCAAAATAAAACTGTACTGAAAGTGGGGTGGACCATTAAATTAATTGAGCATCTCAGCATCCATGGAGCAGCTGCTGGCAAAGGGGGTGGATGGATGGAAGCAGTAAGCCAAATAGCCAATAGGAAAACCATGCAGGCCTATGGCAAAAGCAGGACACTAATAACTCACAGTCAAAAAAACACCCAAAAAGGCCACCACCCACATGGACACTCACGAATCACAAACAAGCCGGGGGACTGGGAAACACCAGGAGCTGACAAAAGGCCTATAAAAGCCAGGTAAAGGATGCATGCTAAAGCACACTGCTGTGCCTTTTTAATGCAACAAAATGGAAATACGAACATTCACAGGCCCCAAAAAGGTCTGCAGGGTGCATGCATTGCACACCAACACACCAGACACATACAACAAAAGCATGTCTTTCAGACAACCAACATCAGAAAGGCCACCCCAAAAAACACACTTCCCCAACTCAATCCAATGCCATCCATGCCCTAAATGATGTCTAAATTCAACAGACCACACAGAAAACAAAACACTTGATTAATAAAGCTGTGGCTACCTGCTCTGATCCTACTGGATGAAAGCAGGCCTGTTGGCAGACAAGGCCAGACAAGCTTGCAGGCCTAGGCTTCACAATGGTCACCAGCCACATGGCCAGGCCCAACAACATCACAAAGGCCACCCCCAAAAATCACACTTCCCCAACTCAATCCAATGCCATCCATGCCCTAAATGATGTCTAAATTCAACAGACCACACAGAAAACACTTGATTAATAAAGCTGTGGCTACCTGCTCTGATCCTACTGGATGAAAGCAGGCCTGTTGGCAGACAAGGCCAGGCAAGCTTGCAGGCCTAGGCTTCAAAATGGCCACCAGCCACATGGCCAGGCCCAATAACATCACAAAGGCCACCCCCAAAAAACACACTTCCCCAACTCAATCCAATGCCATCCATGCCCTAAATGATGTCTAAATTCAACAGACCACACAGAAAACACTTGATTAATAAAGCTGTGGCTACCTGCTCTGATCCTAGCAGATGAAAGCAGGCCTGTTGGCAGACAAGGCCAGGCAAGCTTGCAGGCCTAGGCTTCAAAATGGCCACCAGCCACATGGCCAGGCCCAACAACATCACAAAGGCCACCCCCAAAAAACACACTTCCCCAACTCAATCCAATGCCATCCATGCCCTAAATGATGTCTAAATTCAACAGACCACACAGAAAACACTTGATTAATAAAGCTGTGGCTACCTGCTCTGATCCTAGTGGATGAAAAAGCAGGCCTGTTGGCAGACAAGGCCAGGCAAGCTTGCAGGCCTAGGCTTCAAAATGGCCACCAGCCACATGGCCAGGCCCAACAACATCACAAAGGCCACCCCATAAAACACACTTCCCCAACTCAATCCAATGCCATCCATGCCCTAAATGATGTCTAAATTCAACAGACCACACAGAAAACACTTGATTAATAAAGCTGTGGCTACCTGCTCTGATCCTACTGGATGAAAGCAGGCCTGTTGGCAGACAAGGCCAGGCAAGCTTACAGGCCTAGGCTTCAAAATGGCCACCAGCCGCATGGCCAGGCCCAACAACATCACAAAGGCCACCCCCAAAAAACACACTTCCCCAACTCAATCCAATGCCATCCATGCCCTAAATGATGTCTAAATTCAACAGACCACACAGAAAACACTTGATTAATAAAGCTGTGGCTACCTGCTCTGATCCTAGTGGATGAAAAAGCAGGCCTGTTGGCAGACAAGGCCAGGCAAGCTTGCATGCCTAGGCTTCAAAATGGCCACCAGCCACATGGCCAGGCCCAACAACATCACAAAGGCCACCCCAAAAAACACACTTCCCCAACTCAATCCAATGCCATCCATGCCCTAAATGATGTCTAAATTCAACAGATCACACAGAAAACACTTGATTAATAAAGTTGTGGCTACCTGCTCCGATCCTAGTGGATGAAAAAGCAGGCCTGTTGGCAGACAAGGCCCGGCAAGCTTGCAGGCCTAGGCTTCAAAATGGCCACCAGCCACATGGCCAGGCCCAACAACATTACAAAGGCCACGCCAAAAAAAACACTTCCCCAACTCAATCCAATGCCATCCATGCCCTAAATGTGCTTGAAAATGAAATACATTCAAAAAACAACAAAAGGAACAGTTGCTTCATCATGCACACACACACCCATGAGGCCATGCCCATGGCTAGCTCGGGCCTACTACTACTACTACCCACAAAATAAAAAAATAAAAAAAGGAATGATGATAATTAATTATCAAAAATAAATTGTAGTTACAACAACTGCAATGCCCACAATCAAACAAACACAACAACCACTTACTTGTAAAATATCCTATTCCAAAAATCCTCAAATCCAATTGCAATGATGCAGCAGACAAAAAGAGTGATCTTTCCAGCTCCAAATACAAAGGCAGAATGAGCAGGAGATGGACAAAGCACTGGGAGGAGCCTGCTGGACAGGAACAGGAAGTTGGAGATTCTGTGTCACTTCCTCCCTCTCTCCACATTTTAAAAAAATGACTCCTTTCACAAAAAAGGAAAGCAAAATGTCAATGTAAGGAGTTGTTTTCATCCAAAATTAGCATTTGCAGAAGGTTTCATGCTGCTAGAGCTGATATTCCTCTCCAAATTGAAAATTTTACATGTTGAGTTCTCGAGCTTCACATTACTTCCGCCGGCGTGTCGAAAACGACATGATCGCGTTCTCTTTGTCCCTGTCGCGTTGGATATGACGTGTTCGGGGTCTCTTTCTCCTGTTCGCGTTCGATTAGACGTGCCCGCGTCCTCATCCTCTGGCTCGCGATGTAGAATGATGTGTTCGAGATCTCAATCTTCTTATACTCGCGCGGTGCATGATCGCGAGAAGAAAGACGTGATCGCGCGACAAATGACGTGATCGCGCGACAAATGACGTTAATGCGGCCGCGAACTGTCGCGAGACAGTGCAAAATGGCTACCAACAATCCAACATCTCGTGGAGAACGCGACTGGGTCGGGAAAACTTGTCGGCGAACGCGGGGATTCAGGTAAGGCGATCGCGCGAACGCGAGAATGTATTTTTTTACAGCGCGAGCAAGAAACAAATTATCGTTAAGCTGCGGAATGCGGAAATTTTGACATTTTCGCGCTTTCCGCGGAACGCGAAAATGCCAAAATATCGCAATTTCCGCGAACGGAACGGCATTTTGGCCCAGGCCTAGTCTTGAGTACATCTGTGTGTGAGGAAGTGCCCACACCGTTCTGTTAAAATTATACATAATTATTATTTATGTATTCATTTATTCATTGTTGTAAGCTTATGCCTTCTTGCTTTTTTTTTCTTGTTATGTTTGTTGCATATGCTTCCAATAAAATAAAATATAAAGGAACCATGGCACCAGCTTGTGAAGGTCAGATCTATTGACTTTGCCAGTGCTTTTTCCCAGTTCCTATTTAAATATAATATTAGACTACTTTAGTGTCTGTTTTGCAAAATGTCCTTTTGAGAAAATACTTATTTCACTGAAACGGTTAAGAACATACCGTAATTGATTGTAGACGTCATTAAATTTCATTTTTAAATACTTTAATTGTGAAAGTACTATATTTAAAAATAAACAGTTATCCAGATCTAGGCCTTGAAGCTCCCCATTACATTGATGTAGAAGACGATTCCTACAATTGGCTTCTCCTACTCAGCTGCATTGTTCCTTTACATTTTAAAATACATTTATTGCAAATGGTTTTATCTCCTTTCTGTCTTTTGTACAGGAGGTATTTTTCTCTGATTGGTCCTTTTTACAACTTCTTTTTATTGATGGTCATATTTCTCCAATTTTTTCACATGCTACTTATTGGGCTGCTGCTGTCCTCCCCTGCTCTGGCACTCTAATTAAGCAGACTTAGGTGATACAAAGCCTCGCATGTGAGTGTGCTCAGTCTAGTAAATTCAGGAGGATCCCACACTTTGCTTGTGTGCTGTGCACTTCGGTACACATGCAATGTGTGAGTTTTTTAAAGAATTTAAAGCATGTCCTCTTCATAATGACTGCCTCAAGGAGGTGTTAGTTTTTGACGGAAAGCCCGGCCAATCTTAGTGAGTTACACTGCATGTCAAAACCAAAGGGAGTTTGCACACATCTACCCATGTAATGCCCCCTTAATACATAGGGGCCGATTCCGGCCGCAAAACGAACCGACCGGCACGGACCCGGACGGAATACCGACAGACACGGACCAGCGCAGTACGACCCTTGCAGTACGATGCAACGCGAGTGAATTACAACCGACACGTACGGAATACAAGCCGTACGAGCAAGCCGGTTGGAAAATAGTGATCCGGCCGGAAAACCTACGCGATTTTCACCGACCGACACGAACCCGGAATGAACCCGACTGACCCGTACCCGCGATGTACGATTAGCGCAGTACGATGCAATACGTGTAAAGCAGACCGACTCGCACGGAGACCAAGTCACACGACCGACACGCACAGACAACCCGGCACACAAGCAAAAGAGATTGCCGCGAACGACACGTACCAACCACAGAAGACAGGCAGCGTGAACGAGGCAGAGAAGCCCACACGAGACAACAACAGCGTCCGTTTCCGTCACATGAACGTCTCCTTCATGCCTACAAAACACAAAGGAAAAAAGACAAAAAAAGGACCAAACAAGCAATGACAAAGCCAATAAATACCAAAAAAAAAACATGGGACAAAGACACACCCACAACTCCAACTATATATAGGACTACAATCACTACCATCATCCCTTGCAAACAGGAGACACAGCCAGCAGCAAACACCAGTACACAGCAACCACAGACACAGTCACAACTCACCCATCACACAACTCACATACCATCAGCACCTCATAAAAAAGCACACACACATACACACAGCAAAACCAACACCAAACCAACATCACTTGCACCCTCACACACACATCCCCCACCACCACCACCCATCACCATGCCTCCAAAGAAGAATCCAAAGTTCACAGATAGTGAGTTAGAAGTGCTGGTAGACAAGATCATCAGAGTAGAGCCACATTTGTTTGGTACATTGGTTCAAAGGACCCCCATCTCACAGAAAACCAAAATGTGGGCGAGGATTGTGGACAAGGTGAACGCACAAGCACTAACGTTGCGCACAAAGGACGATATCCAGAACCAGTGGTATGACGTGCGCAGGAGGGTCAAGAAACTCATCGAGAAAGATCACGCCTTGAGTCAGCGCACCAGCGGTGGCCCTCCTGCCAAACCAGTCTAATTCAGGACCTGGGAGGAGAAGGTGCGGGACATCCTACCACCAGAGAGCGTCCATGGCCTAACAGACATCCCAGAGCCTGGTGAGTACACAAAAAACATACCCAAGATTGTGTGGCAAGGGGACAGTGAAACCATGCACCGCAAGCAATGCTACACTAACCAATAGATAAGCAATCCAAGATGTGTATGCCAGTCACACAAACACAATACCTGCCATCTCATAGTGACTGGGGACTGTGTCATGACATGCACCAACCTACAAACAAATAGAGCAAGCCAGTGGCACTAAGCCAAATACACCCAGCCAGACATTTTGCCACCACAAACACACTACCTCACAGCGCAGCTGACTGTCAGGAAGGAATAGTGGGGATGCAGGTGAAGTGAGTGTAGCCAAAAGCATGATGGAGCCTGTAGTCACAGATAATGCCCCCCCTCCTGATTGGCCCATCAAGACCCCTCTGAAAAATGCCCACATCACAGGGAGTGGAACATGACTGACAAGATGGCTGACACTGGGTCCTGCCGTGGGGAGCACAAGGCCCTGCTAGGGCTTGTGTGCAAATCAGAAGCACAGGACACAACTGACTGACATCCTGAAAGACAACTTGCACGCCCTACAATGGAAGCACTTTTCATGATGGGAAGGAGGACTGACAGCCCTGACCATACTACTCAGCATGGGGAGACACCCCCCCAACACAAACTCCACACAACTCACCGGGTACAATGTATTGACACACACCTCATTGAAATATCAGCAAAAGATACCCCGTACTGGGTGCTGCTGTGTGAAGCACAGGAGCTCACTTGGGACTTGTAGCCAAACAAACTCCAGGATTTCACAGTCAGCCATCTTGCCATTGCTGTCACACCCCCTCACAGGGAAGCAGAGTCAAGAGGGAGGAAGCATGGGCATGCTGGGAAGGGGGTGTAGCCAATAGTCTGATGGGAGTTGTAGTCACAGACAACCTACACCCACCCACATGGCCCAGCAAGAGCAAACAGAACCATACTCGCCTCACAGGGAGTTGGAAGGGACTGACAAGATGTCTGACACTGGGCTCTGTTGTGGGGAGCACAAGGCCATGCTGGGACTTGTAGCCAAACAAACACCAGGATTTTACAGTCAGCCATCTTGCCATTGCTGTCACACCCCCTCACAGGGAAGCAGAGTCAATAGGGAGGAAGCGTGGGCATGCTGGGAAGGGGGGTGTAGCCAATAGTCTGATGGGAGTCGCAGTCACAGACAACCTACACCCACCCACATGGCCCAGCAAGAGCAAACTGAACCATACTCGCCTCACAGGGAGTGGGAAGGTACTGACAAGATGTCTGACACTGGGCTCTGTTGTGGGGAGCACAAGGCCATGCTGGGAAATGGCCAACAACAAACATCAGGACTTCACAGTCAGCCATCTTGCCATTGCTGTCACACCCCCTCACAGGGAAGCAGAGTCAAGAGACAGGAAGTATGGGCATGCTGGGAAGGGGGGTGTAGCCAAGAGTATGATGCGAGTCGCAGTCACAGACAACCTACACCCACCCACATGGTCCAGCAAGATCAAACTGAACCATACTCGCCTCACAGGGAGTGGGAAGGGACTGACAAGATGTCTGACACTGGGCTCTGTTGTGGGGAGCACAAGGCCATGCTGGCAAATGGCCAACAACAATATCAAACTCTGTCTGTGACAAGCTGGGAAAAAGTAGTGTACAGGCAGGCATCTGTTTGAAAAGTAGAAAATGTCATGTTTGTGAACCAACGATGCATGTAGAAACATAAATCACATTGTGTGTCTCTTCCAAACACAGGTCGTGCTGGGCACCCAGCACCAAATGACAAGGATACCCAGTCCCAGACTCTGGCAGACACTGAGCTCTCTGGTCTGACTCTCTCACTGTCCTCTTCATATGATGACGACCAACATGGCCCCTCTGGTGTGAGCCATCATGCAGCACCAGCAGCAACATCTGCCCCCCCCTGTACCCACGCCTCCAGCATCTGGACACCGACAGGGCACCCCCGCCAACACGGACAGACCAAGGACAATCAACACCCACAGCACAGGGACACAGGACCCCCCGGAAGCTACAGCCAACACCACCAGCAACACCACTCTAGGGGTCCCAGTGTCACCTGTGCGTACCGCTGCTGGTCCTGCCCATGTGGAGAGTGGTGCTGGGAGGGGTGGGAGGCACAGGGCATGCCTTGCAGAGGGTTCTGGACTGCATGATGACCCCCAACTGGCACGCATCTTAGATGCGTACCAGGATAGCACCGGAGGATTTGGCTAGGTAGTGGGGATCCTCAAGGACATGCAACACGAGCAGGTCGCCCACCATGCCCGCATAGAGGCCAAGTGGGATGACATCACTGCGGTGCATCTGGACATACTACAATGCCTCACCAGATCAACACAAACCTGTCCACACCCCCCTGTGTGCCCACAACATCTGTCACAACACCATCTGCCAGCGCCACAGGGAGGGCAGAGGACTCTGGCGGAGAGTCCCCTGCACCGCAGAGGCCTGCACATGAGGATCCCCCCCCAGAAGAAGAGGGGTCATCCGAAGAAGGACATGTGAGAGGCAGATGTCCCAGCACATCCCCCAGGGCCTCCAAACCTGTTCTGGACAATGTTCTTTGTGCGCAACCCGTTCACCTTGTCCAGTCGAACACAACTCGCCCACATTACATTGAGGGTTCATGTTGGGCCAATGTAGCAGACGACTGTGGACTTTACTCTGGACATTTCATCTACCAGCACTTCCAACTCCAATGTGAACTTTGGATTCCCAAACCACTGTACAGCACCCACCATCCTGTGCACTTCACTCACACATGTTTGTAAATAAACTCACCAGTACACCATACTTGCTTCTGTTGTGATTCCAACTTGTCATGTTCAGGGAGATGTCGATCTGCTACACAGCACAGTGCATGCCAAATACTGCAACAATGTGACCAACGTTAGGTGAGTCATGGGGATGTGACACATGTGAGGGAGACACATCACTGTGGCAACACAAAACATACTCACCATGGCCATGTTACTCATCACACAATGATGTTGACCTGAAACACATTGGCATGCACAGACACAACACCAAGCCCAGTCAGTGGTAACAAGTCCATAGGTGAGGTAAGCAGATGTCACTCAGAAATGGCCATATGCAAATCAGTCTGACCCTGTGCCTCATGGGAACAGTCCAGCCCGAACTGCCAAGCCATGCCTTCCCTGGACCGGAAACAAGCTTCCTAGGACCGGTTTCTGGCATTTCAGCTGTCTTCAGCCAGGCTTGCTTGAATCCAGTGTCAAAGTGAGCAAGGGATTCACGTCTGAGCATACCCTGCCAACTTATGGCAAACAAAGCGGTACAAAAGGGGGTGGTGATGTACGGAGTATCAGAACCAATCAAACACTCACACCCAGTCAACAGATCTGGGTTTGATCCATCACCGTTCTTTAGCCCACTCTGTCACCCCAGTTCAGACATGGCCATATGCAAATCAGTCTGACCCTGTGCCTCATGGGAACAGTCCAGCCCAAACTGCCAAGCCATGCCTTCCCTGGACCGGAAACAAGCTTCCTAGGACCGGTTTCTGGCATTTCAGCTGTCTTCAGCCAGGCTTGCTTGAATCCAGTGGCAAAGTGAGCAAGGGACTCACGTCTGAGCATACCCTGCCAACTTATGGCGAACAAAGCGGTACAAAAGGGGGTGGTGATGGACGGATCTTCAGAACCAATCAAACACTCACACCCAGTCAACAGATCTGGGTTTGATGCATCACCGTTCTTTAGCCCACTCTGTCACCCCAGTTCATACATGGCCATATGCAAATCAGTCTGACCCTGTGCCTCATGGGAACAGTCCAGCCCGAACTGCCAAGCCATGCCTTCCCTGGACCGGAAACAAGCTTCCTAGGACCGGTTTCTGGCATTTCAGCCGTCTTCAGCCAGGCTTGCTTGAATCCAGTGGAAAAGTGAGCAAGAGACTCACGTCTGAGCATACCCTGCCAACTTATGGCGAACAAAGTGGCACGCATCCATTCAAGTGGCACACAGACACACTCAGACAGCAACAGAGCTGGCTCAGCACATTCCAGGCTTCCTCCATACATTCACATAACAACACTGAAAACTCACATTCAGGTGAAGAAGTTGTTGATGAGCTTGGAGCAGACGTCACCATCATCTTCATCATCACTGGCATCTTGTCCCAGGCCGGAATCCTCCACAGGTGCCGGACGTTGGTCATCGTCATCCTGGATGAGAGGCACCTCCTTCCTCACCGCCATGTTGTGTAGCATGCAGCAGACCAGTATTATTTTGCACACCTTTGCAGGCTCATATGGGAGGGCCCCTCCGGTCTTGTCCAGGCAGCGAAAGCAGCTTTTCAGGAGGCCGAATGTCCGCTCAATCACCCTCCTGCTCCGACCATGTGCCTCATTGTAGCGCAGCTCGGCTGGTGTCACGGGGTTCCTGAGGGGTGTCAGCAACCATGGCATGTTGGGGTATCCAGTCACCTACACACACAAAAATGAACAAGTAGCTGAGTTTTGTAGGAGTGCGGAATACAACACTGACAAACACACACAATGAGAAACAGTCAGTACACACCGACAAGCCAGGCACGCTGGTCTGGCATCTGTGACATCAGCGTTGCAATGTGACTACTCCTCATAATGTAAGCATTGTGTGCCGAACCAGGGAACGGTGCACACACATGTGTGATCAATATGTCAGCAGGACAGACCACCAGAGCAATGATCGAATGGTAGTGCTTCCTGTTCCGGTATGCCTGCTCATGTGCCTGTGGTGGTATCAGCGCAACATGTGTCCAGTCAATGGATCCAATGACGTTTGGCATCCTCCCCATTGTATAAAAGGCATCCTTAATTTCAGGGAGTTCATCTTGGCTCGGGAACTTGATATACAGGTCGAGGAATTGCAACATCCCCTCCAAGACATCGCGTAGCATACGACTAAACATTGTTTGCGACATACCACCAGCAGTAGCCACAGTGTACTGGAAGGTACCGGTAGCAAAGAAGTGCAGGGCTGCCATCACCTTCACCTCTGGGGTCAGTGCTGTAGGGTATGTCCGGCCAGGTTGCAGATGTGGCGCCAACTGCTCTGCCAACTCCTCTCAATCAGAGGCCTGGTGAAGCGGTACCGTCTGATGCTGTCGTGTTCCTGCATGGTTGCAAGGTCTGGGAACGGACGATGGACAGCTGATGCCCTGCAGTACAGAGATGCACAAAGGAAGATTGTCAGTACATCCACCCATGTGGCCATGACCACCATCACTATCACATGCTAGTTCATGACATTACACAATGTACTGAGGTGTGTGCTGTTGGTCATGGACACATATTTCACCTACGAGACCACCACCTCACATCTCAATTCCACATGTCCACATGAGTGCCATGTAGTGCAATGGGCTAATCATCTGGCTGTGTCACCCAACCTATGTGCTGCTGCAACGTTAAAAAAAAACACCCCAGTGACAAATCAGGACTCATGTCTCCCAGGCATCACAGATCTTTGCCATGCAGAAACCCAGGCTCCCTGTATTGCCACATCAATACAGCAATGTACATGGCGTAGCACGTACACACCACAAGGCAAGCGTAAGTCCCACAGGTAGTGGCCACTGTTGTTCCTGCCGGCCCTATATGTACGTCTCTTAGACACACACCCCATCAAGGTTGATGCATATACCACATGGATTTGGAGACTGTCACCCATTGGGAACATGTGATCAGACACATCAGAGACACAACATGCACACAGACTGTGGGTGCACATCAGTATTGGGGCTACAGGTCTCACTGTGACGTACATGCCATCACCCCCAGGACTCAGGGTGTATGTGACATGTCTTAAACATATCCAACCTGACACTGTGGCCTTCACTCATGCCCATTACTGTCCAATTGCACATCACAGTGGTAATGTGCACAACACACAAAGGACTCAGCCCCCATGTACAAGATAGCCTGGGAGTGGCTGCACAAAGTGCCAGACATAACAACAGCTGTGGCCCCCTCAAACACCCAGGGAATGCAGCCTTACATGCCATGGGACACTGTGTGGCCAATGCTATAGTGTGGCAGGTGTGCGCAGGTGTCCATGGCCAGTATATGTGTGTTGCATCCGTATAATAGTCACAATAATGAGGTCCGATGCGGGTGACAATGCGTACGCATTGCATGGTTCATGACCGAGCCCTGCGTACGCTTTGTCATTGAATCCAATGAGGTCCGACGCAGGTGACAATGCGTATGCATTGCACAGTTCATGTCCGAGCCGTGCGTACGCTTTGTCATTGAATGCAATGGGGTCCGGCGCGGGTGACAATGCGTACGCATCTCACGGGTCATGTCCGAGCCGTGCGGATTCTTTGTCATTGGATCCAATGAGGTCCAATGCGGGTGACTATCATGCATACACGTCGGACAGGCATGGTCCGAGACAGGCGTACGTCTTGGCCATTGAATCGTATGGAGACAGGTGCATGTGTATGTTCAAAATACGCGTTGTACAGTCAGTTGAACGAGCCGGACGCACCCATTGGCTCAGGTCTGTCATGGAGACGGATGCGGATTAAAAACTTGTATGAGTTGTGCACTGGAAATTCAGTTGGATGCCTACAACAATGTTGCAATTTCAAGTGTTCCATGAAGGTGAAGATTTGAACGATGCGGAAGGCGTGTACGAGTCGTACTTTTGAATGGATTGGCCAGATTCATAGAATGCAACCGTGTTGGACCTATCATTTGGGACACATGGCACAGAGTCTGCCTCTGCAGCACAGAAATAAGGCTGGCTGGACCCCAGGGAGCTCACTTGCCTGCACTACATGCTACTGGACCACATCCCTGCTACCACTGCTGCTCTCGATGCATCCCCTGGCTCCTGCTATGGCACGTACTCTAGAGAGGGCCCCAGCCTTCACTGAGGAGGAAAACCAGGCCCTGCTGGACGGGCTCCTTCCAGAGTACAGAAAGCTCTATGGGACACCAGGGGAGCAGGTGAGTGTGCTGTCCACTGCCTTCCTAATTATGCATGTTGTCTGACTAGCAGTACTAGCAGTGTGTACACCAGTGGCAAGCATTCTCACTGACTACTTTCATCCACCAAAGTGTGTATGTACATGTAATGAATAGTTTTCCTGCTGCTAAAGTGCATTATTGCAAGCTTAAACTATCCAGGCATTGTTAACATGTCAGACATGCATGTGAGTTTTCATTCCCCATGGTTGCACTACCGGTGTAATTTATTTCCCTTTGTGATGATGACATGTATATCCAATTGTGTGCTGCTCAAATCTGGGGCATGTGTGTTAATGTACTTTTCACTTTGAAATCCTCACAGGTTGATGCCCACCAGAAGCAGGAGATCTGGCTGACCATCGCCCGGGCTATTCGTTCTGTGGGGGTCTACAAACGCTGGATCCGCAACTGCCAGAAGAGGTGGCAGGACCTTCGGGCCGGACCCGGAGGATAGCTAGAGTCCAGCTGAAGCTGTCACCTCCACGCAGGAGGGACGGACACCGGACCCTGACTCCCCACATGCTCCGGATACTGGCGGTGATCTTCCCAGACCTGGATAGGCAGCTGAAGGCCAGACAGCAGCAGGAAAGGGGTAAGTCCATGCCTGATCTGTGTACTATGTCTGACATGCAAATAGCAGTCTTTTGTCCTGGTCACACTTCCACATTACGTAGGTCTTGTAGTCCCAAAATCAGGCCCCTCATTTGTGTGATGCACCCTCCTCATCTGTTCCACAGGTGTGGCCCCTACAGTCTGTTGCTTGTATCACTAGGACACTGTGTCCCTGCAGTCAGCTATGCTTCAGGTACCAGTCAGCATCAGTTCCTGTGACTCTGTTGTGTGTTTCATGGGTGGGTCAATTGTTTACACAATGCCTGAGATCTGACATGTGAACTGTGTGTGCCCTTGAGATGTGTACCAATTGCTGGTCTGACTCGCAACATGTTTCTGGGGTATTCCAAACAAAACCATGCAGCAGGGGACTCCAATTTTTGGGCATCAGGAGTATGTATATCAAGTATGCCACAATTGCTTAGCCACCTGACTACTGTCCAGGGCAAAACACTGTTTCACTTAGTCCTACCCTGTCATGCCCCCTCAAGGGCATTCAGAAACACTCTGTAATCCCAATCCTGTGTATGAAATTGCAGGTTGTGCTTATTGACATGTGCCCTCAGGTGTCTGCCTCTGTGTCATTAGGGTATGGCTTGTAGCTACGTACAACTGGGGTGTCCATGATTCAGAGGGTCAGCATGACATCTGCAATGTGACTGTGGGAGACAAGACCTGTGTGACATATAGGTGTGTGATCATCTGACAGCACACAATGGTGTATGCAACTGTGTCCCTCATGCAGCTGGGTTACATGCATGGCAGACTGTGATGTGTTAATGTACATGTATTTGTGTTTGCTGAGACTCATATGAATGATTTACATGATGTGGGGTCTTCTGGGTCCTGGATGTGTTGTTTGCATGGGATGGGCAAGTGCGCCGGTCATCTGCAGCGTCAGCTTTACCCCTGAGCTAGGATTGTGAGTCAGTGCATATTGTTGTTGTCTGGATACCCTTCCCCTGTGACAGGAGACAGTGTTGTCTGACTTTCAGGGCATCCCAGTGCCATGGCATTGAACTTGCTATGAGTGAGCCTGCGTTGTGTTCAAGTGTGCACCATGCACCCCATTGTGGCCTTGCCCATCAGGACATGAGTACATCATAGTGTGTGCTGTTGGCATGCATCCCAAGCATGCGAAATGAGTCTCTGCCCATCCCTTCATCCGGACACCTGTACTGAGTCAGTCGCAAGAGATGTGCTGTGTGTATAGTGACATACTCCTACATGTTCACTTGCATGTACAACTAATGTGTGGGTGGTGCATGTTGGCACATTGGTGTGTTAGCATCCAACATGCAACGGAAATATGTGTGAAAGTCAAGGAGGGATATGTGTGCCATGGTTGATGTTGAGAATGACAATTGTCTTATCCTAAACAGTGTTGGCACTTTGAGCTGTGTTCAGATGATGATGCCAGGGCTTGCCCTGTGATGTGATGTACTCACTGTGGCGTGTGCAGTCGGTGCAGGTGACTGATTTAGTTCTGTTACTTCCTATTCCTATCCAGATACATCCACAGCCACAGAAGGGGACAGCTCCACGGACCAGGAGGAGCCACAGAGCCTTACAGGGACAGAAGGATAGGAGTCAGGTGGACCCAGTGGCACGAAGGGCGAGTTGAGCCACACAGAGGAGTCGTCAGCACCATCCCCCCCAGCTGAAGGCCACAGCAGCTCTGAGGATGACTCCCCTGTGGAGGCGGGTGTCAGCAGCCACCAAACACCAGCTAGTGAGGCTGTCTCCGCCACCACCACCACCACCACCCCCCCTCCCATCGCCTCCCATCCCAGAGGTCCCTGTGGGCTCCCGTATTCGTGAGCATGTCTCCTTTGTGCCAGGCACCGCACCCCCTGCCCCTGTGTCTCCTGCTGCCCTGAGTGAGGAGTCTGTGGACTTACTTTGCCAGATCCATGTAGGGCAGAAGTCGATGCTGAAGGTCCTCCATGCACACACAGGTCTGTTGACACAACTGGTGTCATTGATGGAGGGCATTTCCTTGGGCATGTCTGCCCTACAGAGGACCAACCAGTCCGTGGCCTCCTCCCTGATGGCAGCAGTGTCCCTCCTCCAACAGTCCTGCACCCCTCCTACCCCTGCACCACCCACGATTCCTAACACCCTACCTTTCCCAAGCACAGAAAGCCCCAAACCAAGGTCTAGACATGCACACAAGCAAGCGCAGGGGACTGATTCCACACTTACAGGGGCTGGTTTGCTGACACACACACAGTCATCCACAACCACTCCACAGTCCTCCGAGACCTCTCCCTCCCAGCCCCCTTCCCTTGCCTCACCTACAACCCCATCCCCCCAGAAGCTCTTCCTCTGTGACCTTGGCCTCTTCCCCACCGACCCAGCAGATCCTGATTACAAGGGGAAGAGGAAGTCCCCACACACAGAAGTGAGTGCCCCTCACACCCGGACACCCTCCCCAGGCGCAGTCAGACCGAGACGCAAACCCGCAAGTCCCCCCGGCGCAAGAAGAGCAAGACCCCCCCGCCACCACGCAGCTCCAAGGCAAAGTCTCCGTCCTCCATCCCCCAGGCCACCACTCCAGAGGTTACCCCGCCACTCCCTGCCCCGGGTTCACCAACACACAGATACACCATCCCCAAAATGCTAAGGCCATCCCCCCTAGCACTTGCTCCTCCACACCTGGTCAGACAGTGGTGCCACTGATGTGGGGACCGTGTCCCCCCCTGCCCTGCCGACTTCACCTTTCCCCCATTCCGCTCCCATGGATGTAGGCACTGCTTTGAAGTCCACGACCACCCCATCTGACTTGGGCACTGCAGTGGTGAGCCAATCCACTCCATCTGACCTGCCCACTGGAGTTGTGCCGGCACCCACCCCATCTGACTTGTGCTCCACAGTTGAGACAGCACCCACCACTTCAGTCATCTCCACTGCAGTTGCAAGTGTCTCGCCTGCATCCCCCACCTCTTCACTGCCTCCTTCTGCTGCACCCTGATCCTGTCCCTGCGGTGCCTGGCCTGCCCCCATGTATGTCCCTCCGAGGGGATGACCCCTATCCTTAGCAGTGCAGGCAAGCAAGGTGTGACAGTTGTCACTCTAGTTCACTCCTTGGCATTTGGACATGGACTGGCCATTGGCCTTTTGGTTGCACAGACGTTTAGAATTTCATATACTAAATTTGTCACTCTAGTTCACTCCTTGCCATTTGGACATGGACTGGCCCTTGGCCTTTTGTTGGAACAGACGTTTCACTTTTGATATGCTGAATAAAGCTTTTTTCTTTGTCCCTGTGAACTTGATTTAGCTGTACATCATGTTGATGTTGTATTACATGCCCTTGCACCTGTATTGCTTGGTTTACAATGTTGCATACCGATGTGTTGATGTGAGGTACTCCCTGTGGTCCATGAGATATGTATCCTATTCTGGTGGGTATCCATGTCATCCTTTGCAGCTACCTGGGTGGGTCTGGATCAACTATTTGTGTACATCTCTCTGTGAGCATTTCATTGGCATGGTCACATCTGTGGCTTGCACCCCTGCACATATGATGTGCTTCCCATTGTCCAAATTGTCACTTCCACATACTTCGTGCTCATCACTACTGTCCCTACAGGTGTGGACATCATTGTAATAGGAGCAACTGGGTCCTCTGTGCAACTTGCTAGACATATGTTTTGGGTATGTGCAGATGACTTAGGGGAGACTCCCATACCCAGGCTGTTGTGCCCAGAGCCTTCATTGTGTGGTAACTGATGGCTGACTGACCAAGTGTTCTGCAGACATGAGTGGGACTTGCGGTGAATATGTTTGTCACAGCTGGGCTCCCACAGAAGTTGTGTCCCCTCAAGTTAGTGTGTTGTCCAGTGACATGGCCTGGGCCCATGGTGTGTGTTGTATATGCATGTGTGTGTGTCCACATCCCTGTTCATACACAGACAGTGTTCCCTTGATATGTTCCTGTTGTTGATGCTTGCTGAGTGGTCCTGGGTTCATCCCACTACTTTTCCAATGGGCTACCAGATGTGTGGGTGCATGACACACTACTGTTAATTGGTGTATCATCATTGTGATTTCTCAGTTCTGAGTGGTGATGATGTTGTCAGACACAGATGGGACGCAGCCAGGATTCCTCAAGGCACTTGTTTGTTCGCAATATCATGTAGTTGTCCCTAGGTGGTAGTTTTCAGTGATTGAGACATTTGTATGTGTGTGTGACTGCTCTCACTTGTCGGGTTCACGGCTGCGATGCTGGCAGGTGTCAGCATGTGTGCCTTGTGTTTCTCCTTGGCATCTGCATAGTCCTGGGACTGTGGCAGGGATTCTCAAGGTTACATGAGCTTTGAGGTCATGGCCATGTACCGCATACTGTGCAGTGTGTCTGTCATTCCCCAGGGTTGTAAACAGTCCTTGTGTGATGTGTGTGTGCACCTTAGTTCCTGCCAACATTCCTGTGTTTGTCATGGGTGCATGTGCAATGTCACCTGTCCATGTGGACTTCACAGATACACATTGTTGCAGTTCAGGTGTGTGCTGTTGAGGGCGGACTGATGTGAATGTTTGCTTGGATGGTCCCCTAGCTCCCGTTTGTCCATGGATGAGGGGCCATGCTGAGTGATTTGTGTTTGTGTAGGTGTGATGTACGTTTGTGGCACAGGACACATGTCTGAGTTTCCCAGTTTGTACGACATCTGCCTTTGTCATCAAAGTGGAGGTGTCATGCATGCTTGTGTCACCCCACTGTCTGGTCCCTGGGGGTAGTGATGTTGTGTGTCAGTCTCTTGCTGTGTTAGTTGGTGTTCATTCCAGCTTGTGTCAGATGTGTCTGTTGTGCTTCCTCTCATCTCCCAACGCCTGATTGCCCACTGAGGGTGTCCCAATGATGGTTTACTTTTGTAAGGCACTGTGTACACATCTGTGTCACTGTGGTTCAGCCCCCCTCATGTGTTGTGCAGTTGCCTGGGGATACTGTGACACACACACACATGTTGTGTCCGATGTGCAGTGTGAGTTTGCCTGTTTGTGCATCTGCACCAGTGCATTGGTTTTGCTGTTGTGGCCCTTGGTCTGGATGCTGTTTCTGTGATTTTGCATGCTGTCCCTGTAAGTCATTTCACATCATTGTGCACATTCATCCTGTTTGTTGGGTGCCATTGCTGGCATGGAATGTGAGTTTGTGAGCTGACACCTACAGTCTACACATGTTGTTTTGATTGGTGTGTCTATTTTCGAGATGTGTACATGCTTGGTGATGCTCACTTCTGCTGTTGTATCATTGTACACTGTGTGCATTGTCAGCCCCCATGTGTGGTGCTTGTCTGCACATGGCCGAGAGTGTTATGTTTTCACTGCACTGTTAGCCTCACCACATCTCTGTGTGTATGGAACACAACCACTAGTTTGCCCCAGAAGTGTTTGATGTGTTGGGAGCAGGGATCATACTTGCTGTTTGTTATTTGCAGCTTTGACCATGATGATACTTACCTTTTGGTCACTGTGATGAGGGGGGTTTGGTCCCCATCACCACAATGCTCCACATCTGCTGCATTTTGTGAGCCCCCACTTAAATTCTGCTCTACACAGTGAGGGGGTGTTCTTTTTACATTGCCACAGTGCTATGGTGATGCTTGCCTTGTGTATGTCACACTCATGTGTTGGTCACACATGTGCTGTTACTTACATTGTATGCTCATAGCCATAATCACTGTTGTGGGCATTTGTCACAGACTACACACTGTTGTCATGATTTCATGGGGGATGTATTTTGTGGACATACCTGATGTTTGCGTATGCTGGATGTGTTGCGCATCACCCATCCTATGGGTGTGGGTGGCAGGGGTGATGGGCAACATAGTCCCTATGGGTGGGGGTGGCAGTAGTGATGGGCAAAAGGTCCCCTGTGAGTGGGGGTGGCAGGGGTGATGGGCAACAGGTCCCCTGTGAGTGGGGGTGGCAGGGGTGATGGGCAACATAGTCCCTAAGGGTGGGGGTGGCAGTAGTGATGGGCAACAGGTCCCCTGTGAGTGGGGGTGGCAGGGGTGATGGGCAACATAGTCCCTATGGGTGGGGGTGGCAGTAGTGATGGGCAAAAGGTCCCCTGTGAGTGGGGGTGGCAGTAGTGATGGGCAACAGGTCCCCTGTGAGTGGGGGTGGCAGGGGTGATGGGCAACAGGTCCCTTGTGAGTGGGGGTGGCAGGGGTGATGGGCAACATGAGCACTATGGTTGTGGGTGGCAGGGGTGATGGGCAACATAAGCCCTGTGAGTGGGGGTGGCAGGGGTGATGGGCAACAGGTCCCCTGTGAGTGGGGGTGGCAGGGGTGATGGGAAACAGGTCCCCTGTGAGTGGGGGTGGAAGGGGTGATGGGCAACAGGTCCCCTGTGAGTGGGGGTGGCAGGGGTGATGGGCAACATAAGCCCTGTGAGTGGGGGTGGCAGGGGCGATGGGCAACAGGTCCCCTGTGAGTGGGGGTGGCAGGGGTGATGGGCAACAGGTCCCCTGTGAGTGGGGGTGACAGGGGTGATGGGCAACATAAGCCCTGTGAGTGGGGGTGGCAGGGGTGATGGGCAACATAGTCCCTATGGGTGGGGGTGGCAGTAGTGATGGGCAACAGGTCCCCTGTGAGTGGGGGTGGCAGGGGTGATGGGCAGCATGTCCCCTGTGAGTGGGGGTGGCAGGGGTGATGGGCATCATAAGCCCTGTGAGTGGGGGTGGCAGGGGTGATGGGCAACATAGTCCCTATGGGTGGGGGTGGCAGTAGTGATGGGCAACAGGTCCCCTGTGAGTGGGGGTGGCAGGGGTGATGGGCAACAGGTCCCCTGTGAGTGGGGGTGGCAGGGGGGATGGGCAACATAGTCCCTATGGGTGGGGGTGGCAGTAGTGATGGGCAACAGGTCCCCTATGAGTGGGGGTGGCAGGGGTGATGGGCAACAGGTCCCCTGTGAGTGGGGGTGGCAGGGGTGATGGGCAACATAAGCCCTGTGAGTGGGGGTGGCTGGGGTGATGGGCAACAGGTCCCCTGTGAGTGGGGGTGGCAGGGGTGATGGGCAACATGAGTCCTGTGAGTGGGGTGGCAGGGGTGATGGGCAACATAAGCCCTGTGAGTGGGGGTGGCAGGGGTGATGAGCAACATAAGCCCTGTGAGTGGGAGTGGCAGGGGTGATGGGCAACATAGTCCCTATGGGTGGGGGTGGCAGTAGTGCTGGGCAACCGGTCCCCTGTGAGTGGGGGTGGCAGGGGTGATGGTCAACAGGTTCCCTGTGAGTGGGGGTGGCAGGGGTGATGGGCAACATAAGCACTATGTGTGTGGGTGGCAGGGGTGATGGGAAACATAAGCCCTGTGAGTGGGGGTGGCAGGGGTGATGGGCAACAGGTCCCCTGTGAGTGGGGTGGCAGGGGTGATGGGCAACATAAGCCATGTGAGTGGGGGTGGCAGGGGTGATGGGCAACATAAGTACTATGGGTGGGGGTGGCAGTAGTGATGGGCACCAGGTCCCCTGTGAGTGGGGGTGGCAGGGGTGATGGGCAACATAAGCACTATGGGTGTGGGTGGCAGGGGTGATGGGCAACATAGTCCCTATGGGTGGGGGTGGCGGTAGTGATGGGCAACAGGTCCCCTGTGAGTGGGGGTGGCAGGGGTGATGGGCAACAGGTCCCCTGTGAGTGGGGGTGGCAGGGGTGATGGGCAACATAAGCACTGTGAGTGGGGGTGGCAGGGGGGATGGGCAACATAGTCCCTATGGGTGGGGGTGGCAGTAGTGATGGGCAACAGGTCTCCTGTGAGTGGGGGTGGCAGGGGTGATGGGCAACAGGTCCCCTGTGAGTGGGGGTGGCAGGGGTGATGGGCAACATAAGCCCTGTGAGTGGGGGTGACTGGGGTGATGGGCAACAGGTCCCCTGTGAGTGGGGGTGGCAGGGGTGATGGGCAACATGAGTCCTGTGAGTGGGGGTGGCAGGGGTGATGGGCAACATAAGCCCTGTGAGTGGGGTGGCAGGGGTGATGAGCAACATAAGCCCTGTGAGTGGGAGTGGCAGGGGTGATGGGCAACATAGTCCCTATGGGTGGGGGTGGCAGTAGTGATGGGCAAGAGGTCCCCTGTGAGTGGGCGTGGCAGGGGTGATGGGCAACAGGTCCCCTGTGAGTGGGGGTGGCAGGGGTGATGGGCAACATAAGCACTATGGGTGTGGGTGGCAGGGGTGATGGGAAACATAAGCCCTGTGAGTGGGGGTGGCAGGGGTGATGGGCAACAGGTCCCCTGTGAGTGGGGGTGGCAGGGGTGATGGGCAACATAAGCCATGTGAGTGGGGGTGGCAGGGGTGATGGGCAACATAAGTACTATGGGTGGGGGTGGCAGTAGTGATGGGCAACAGGTCCCCTGTGAGTGGGGGTGGCAGGGGTGATGGGCAACATAAGCACTATGGGTGTGGGTGGCAGGGGTGATGGGCAACATAGTCCCTATGGGTGGGGGTGGCGGTAGTGATGGGCAACAGGTCCCCTGTGAGTGGGGGTGGCAGGGGTGATTGGCAACATAAGCACTGTGGGTGTGGGTGGCAGGGGTGATGGGCAAAATAAGCCCTGTGAGTAGGGGTGGCAGGGGTGATGGGCAACATAAGCCCTGTGAGTGGGGGTGGCAGGGGTGATGGGCAACATAGTCCCTATGAGTGGGAGTGGCAGTTGTGATGGGCAACAGGTCCACTGTGAGTGGGGGTGGCAGGGGTGATGGGCAACTTAAGCCCTGTGAGTGGGGGTGGCAGGGGTGATGGGCACCATAGTCCCTATGGGTGGGAGTGGCAGTTGTGATGGGCAAGAGGTCCACTGTGAGTGGGGGTGGCAGGGGTGATGGGCAACATAAGCCCTGTGAGTGGGGGTGGCAGGGGTGATGGGCAACAGGTCCCCTGTGAGTGGGGGTGGCAGGGGTGATGGGCAACATAAGCCATGTGAGTGGGGGTGGCAGGGGTGATGGGCAACATAAGTACTATGGGTGGGGGTGGCAGTAGTGATGGGCAACAGGTCCCCTGTGAGTGGGGGTGGCAGGGGTGATGGGCAACATAAGCACTATGGGTGTGGGTGGCAGGGGTGATGGGCAAAATAAGCCCTGTGAGTGGGGGTGGCGGGCAACATAAGCCCTGTGAGTGGGGGTGGCAGGGGTGATGGGCAACATAGTCCCTATGGGTGGGAGTGGCAGTTGTGATGGGCAACAGGTCCACTGTGAGTGGGGGTGGCAGGGGTGATGGGCAACTTAAGCCCTGTGAGTGGGGGTGGCAGGGGTGATGGGCAACATAGTCCCTATGGGTGGGGGTGGCAGTAGTGATGGGCAACAGCCCCCTATGGGTGGGGGTGTTAGTGATGCTGGCCATGCAACCCCTATGGTGGGCTGCTGTTAGTGGCCAGGATGTGGATCCCCTGTGTGTGTGTGTGTGTGCCATTTTGTGTGTACGTGTCGTTTGTTGGTGTTGTAGGTGTCTGACTTACCGCCTGCGCCGTCGGCATCGGTCCCTGATCCGGTCATAGATGTAGAGTACTGGTATGACCTGCGCGATGGGATTCATGATGTGTTTGTGTCGTACACGCTGCTTGTTGCTCCGTCTCGTACCCGCTGCAAGCTGGTCCGTCTCGTAGCCGTGTATTGATTTGTGGCACAAATCGTAGCTGATATGCTTGTTTTCCGGATGCTGTGACGTGCCGTACGTGATGACCAGTCCGGCGCATAGGAAGTACACATCGTACTTGTCATGCCGGAAACTGCTATGGAAACTGCTTCCGGGAGACTTGGTTCCTCTTTGGGAGTTATGGCTTGGACGGAGAATGGGCTTGATTCACAGCCTACGTGTCGGTCGTGTTTTTGGCAGTTATGCGCATCGTATTTACTCTACAGGACGGACCGGCTCCGGGTACGTGTCGGTCGCACGGTAAGGCCACGGACAGCTGTCCAACCAGCCATCGGAATCGGCCCCATAGTGTTGCAAAGCAGCATAAATCACTTTTTGGCTCAGAAAATAGCCACCTTTCCAGTGCAAAATACCCTTTGCACTGAAAAGTAAATGTCGATGCATCACATCGCATCACTTCAGTCAGCCAGTCAGTCAGTCAAATTCACTTTATTCGGTTAATTAAAACCATAAAAGCATACTAAGAATAAATAAATACACAATAAAAATATTTCCTTGGTATTAAAGTATCAGATGCATCACAAAATATCAAAGACAGGATCTAATTCAACAATTTACACTTGATAAAAAGAGAAAAAAAATGTCATGCCAGTTCTAACAAGGGTACTAATTTTCCTTTCCTCCTTAGCCTGACAGCTGCGGTTAAAAAACTAGCTGTATTAAAAGTTTCCCAGACATTGTTTGACATTTGTAAATACATAAAAGGCGGTCTGGCCTGAGTGAAGCCTTTGCCTTTTAAAATAGGTAATATAAACCGTTTTCTGATATGCAGAAAGTGATCACAAAATACAACAAGGTGCACCGAGTCTTGGGTAGAAAAATTGTCACATGTACATACTGCCATATCCTCCAGCTTTTTCCATCCCCTTGATTCTGAAAAAATTAAATGCAGCTGATTCAATCTGAATCGGACCAAGAGAAAATGATGATGCTGATTAGTTACGCTAGTGAGATATGGCTCAATCGTTTGTGATGTACATAGCAATTGATGAGCATGCACAAGGGTTTTATTTAATTCCTTGGCCTCTCTTTCACATTGTGATATCTTAAGATAAGTACTTTTGGCCCAGACCATATCTGCTTTTAGGAGCTTTTCTGGGGCGCTAAATAGTTTGAGTCTCCCCAAGTAAATTGCAGATTTTTTAACATAGATCAACCATGGTATGCTGCTTGCTAGATCAAGTGTAAGACGATCATGGATAATGACACGGTTCATTTCAAGATCCGGATTTATCTAGATGCTGATCCTTTTGAGTAAAGGGGCCATGCCTATGATGTCTGAAATAAAACCTAAACCCATCTCTTGGTGTATGAGATAGGTAGAAGTTGATGATGGTACAGATAAGAGATTTCTTAAGAATTTATTTTCGACTACCTGAACCTCACCAACATCCCTATAACCCCAAAGATCAGAACCAGATCTTGTGATAGCAAGACATTTCGCCTTGTAAATGTTTAACATGGCACATATCGGTTTAGCTCCCAATCTGCGGGAAAAATCTAAAACTGCAATGGTAGATCTAGCCATTATATTTCTTTTAGCTTTCATTTGAGGGATCCATGTTCCCTTTTCATCAAATAATACTCCTAGGTATGAGAATGATGACACCTGTGTAAGTTTGTTGCCCTCACAAGAATAGGTTTTACATTTCTTCGCCTTCAGCCCCATGTTCATAACATGGGACTTTAAAATTTTTACATCCAGGTCCAAAGACTTCATAAAAGATGCAAACGTTGTTAAAAGATGCTGTAGGCCGTTCTCCGTTCTGGCCAATAAAGCAGCATCATCCGTGTATAGGAGAGCTGGAATTAATTTCTCACCTACGCGGGGACTATCCATACTAGCACCTGATAAAACCGTTTCAAGATCATTGATATATAAAGTGAATAAAATTGGAGCCAGAATGCAACCCTGCCTCACCCCTTTGATAATACGGATGCTGCGTGTTAGGTTGCCTGTTTAGTCAAATCTGACTGTTGCTTCAAGATCCTGGTGCAGATCCGCCAAAAAGTTTACAATATTTTCATCCAGCCCTGACTTTAGTAATAGTTGCCACAACTTAGATCTATTTACACGATCGAAGGCAGAAGAAAGGTGCATAAAAGCCAAGTGAAGTGAACCCTTCTTCGCGATCGTGTATTTCCCAGACAACAGAAGTAAGTTAAGGCACTGATCAATAGTGCCTCTCCCTTTCCTAAAGCCATACTGAATGTTTGAGAAGATGTTGGCGTCATTCGCCCACTCTGTAAGTTTGGCCAAAATTACTCTACCTATGACCTTCACAGATGAGTCTATGAAAGAAATTGGCCTATAGCAGCGAGTTTCACTTCTATTATCTATGACTGTGACCAAGAGTCTGGTAAACCCATTTTAAAAGCTGTGTTAAAAACGTTAGCTAGCAGTTTAGACCAAAGAGGTATATTAGTAATAAAAAGGTCAGTAGGTACCCCGTCTGGGCCTGGAGCATTATTTCTTGTCATTTGGGCTATGGCTAATCCTATTCCCTTATCTGTAATAGTTAATGAATATTTCTTTCTCACATAAAGGGAACTTCTGGGTTCAATATCTCCCTGGTCCCCATAACTAACTTTAAAATGGTTGAACCAATCCTCTTCTGGGATATTACACTTCAGCATGCTACCCTTATTTTTGGAGAAAAAAGGTCTGTTCACCACATTCCAAAATTTGGCGCTATTCTTTAACACATCAGTCGAAAATAATTTGCAGAAAGCGTCATTTTGGATTTCTGCTTTGCGAGTATTAGTGGCCAATTTATATTCTTTCCTGCAGACAGAAATCAAGATCTTGTCTTGTGGTCTATTTTTTAGAGCGCCCATTAGATTTTGGTGCGCCACTGAACATCTATGGTCAAACCACCTTTCACCTTTATTTACATATTCTCTATGAGTACGAAAGATCCTGTGCTACCTGCGTACAAATTTTCCTATAAGTAATTAAAACCCCAATATCTCTGGCCACACTATCACAACAGAACTCCATTTCTGGCCCTATTGTCTCAACTAGTTTAGTACAAAAATCTTCTGGAATGACCATATACCATTTCAATCTGCGGCCCTCATCTATATTATTAACTACTCCTATTGATGCCCATTTATGATCTTCAGAGTTAAGACCAATACCCCCCCCCAAAATTCCAAAATTAAATGTATGGGATTGTGGTTGCAAAAATGTGACCACAGTACTGCGTAGTCTTTAACCCCTTGTGTGCCCATGACGAGCTGGACTCGTCATGAAGCACAGTCGCGCTGTGCCCATGACGAGTCCAGCTCGTCATGAGGCATTCCCTGGGGAATCCCTCTGGTGCGGGCACCAGAGGGATTCCCTTTTACTGCAAATAGCCTCGGGAGCTGGGGAAGAGCTTCCCCAGCTCCCGAGGCCCCCCCCCCCTTTCACTGTAATGACGATCGGCGCGCACGTCGCGCCGACGTCATTACAGTGAAAGTGAAACTGAAATGAGCCAAGAGGCTAATTTCAGATTTCACTTTGTACGTGCTCAGGGGGCTATCTCAGCCCCCTGAGCACGTAGAAAGACGGGAGAGGTATCGTTGGAAAGGGGAGAATCTCCCCTTTCCAATGGTACACCTCCCCAGTGGATCCCTGCTTGGGGATCGCCACAGGAGGGCGATCCCCAAGCAGGGATCCACCCACTAGACACCAGGGAGGGGGGAGCAGCCCCTTGGGCAAGGGTCTTTGCTCCCCCCAAATAATTTGCACATTATTTAGTCTTTTTGCCCCCCCTGGGGGGCAGATGGGGGCAGTAGCCCCCAATCTGCCCCCCCCCGGGGGGGCAAAAAGCCCAGTAGACACCAGGGAATTTTCCCAAAAATAAAAATAGGGGTGGGGGCTGCCCAAAACGGGCAGGCCCATGCCCCCACCCCACCCCCCAATAATCACAGTTTTTCTGCCACCCCGGGGGGCAGATGGGGCATTGGCCCCTAATCTGCCCCTTCGGGGGCAGAAAGCCCACAATACACCAGGGATTTATTTTCATTTTTCTTTAGGGTGGGGGCTGCCCAAAACGGTCATGCCAATGCCCCCACCCACCCACCACCATGGTGAATTGGCCACCCAATCTGCCCCCCCGGGGGGGGGGGCAAAAAGACACTAGACACCAGGGAATTGTAAAAAAAAAAAATAGGGGTGGGGGCTGCCCAAAATGGGCAGGCCCATGCCCCCACCCCACCCCCCAATTATCACAGTCTTGGGGCAGATGGGGCATTGGCCCCTAATATGCCCCTTCGGGGGGGCAGAAAGCCCACTATACACCAGGGATTTGTTTTCAGGTTTTTTTTAGGGTGTGGGCTGCCCGAAACGGGCACGCCAATGCCCTCACCCACCCCCCCCCCACAAAAATGACAGTCTTTCTGCACCCCAGGAGGCAGATGGGAGCTGTAGCCCCCAATCTGGCCCCCCCTGGGGGCGCAGAATGCCCACTAGAAACCATGGATTTTTTTGTTTTATTAGTGATGGGGTAGGGGCTCCCCAAAATGGGCATGACAATACCCCACCCCACCCCCAGAGAAATTCCAGTCTTGCTGCCCCCCCCGGGAGGGCAGATGGTGGCAGTGGCCCCTGATCTGCCCCTTGGGGTGGCAGAAAGCCCACTAGGTGCCAGCGAGTACGCAGGCTTTTTTTATGCGTGGGGTGGGGGCTGCCCAAAATGGTCATACCAGTGCCCCCACCCCCACAAAAAATAGCCACAGTCTTTCTGCCCCTTTAGGGGCATATCAGGATGAAACCCCCTTCCCTGATTCCCCCCCAGGGCGGCAGAAAGGCCACTGGGCTCCGGATTTTTTTTTAGCAATGTGCATACCTGTGGATTTTGGGCCCTAGCGCAGTTGCCACGTAGGCAAACCTAGCAGACCTGTACATTCTTTAAAACTAGACACCGAGGGGAATCCTGGATGGGGTGACTTCACTGGCTCTCACCAGGTTCTGTTACCCAGAATCCATTGCAAACCTAAAAATGTGTCCAAAACTACGTGTTGGGCCCTTGCCTGTTGCGGGTACATGGGCCTCCCACACGAGTGAGGCACCGTTTTTATTGGGAGACCCGGGGGAACGCTGGGTGGTAGGAAATTTGTGTCAGCCCGGTGATGCCACAACTTTCCCACACAAAAATGTGTGAAAAAGGTGATTTTTTCCGCTAAATTTGAGGTTTGCAGGGCATTCTGGGTAAGGAAACTTTGGGGGATCCATGCAAACCATACCTCCCTGGAATCCCCCGGGTGTCTAGTTTTCAGAAATGTGTGGGTTTGGTAGGTTCCCCATGGTGGCTGCCAAGCACCGGGCCAAAAACCCAGGTGACCCACCTTGCAAAACCAGGTCGTTTTGAGGTAGGCAATTTTCATGTCGCCTCAATACGTTTTGGGCGCTTGCCTGTCGCGGGTACTTGGGCCTCCCACACGAGTGAGGCACCATTTTTATCGGGAGACACGGGGGAACGCTGGGTGGTAGGAAATTTGTGTCAGCCCGGTGATGCCACGACTTTCCCACACAAAAATGTGTGAAAAACTTGATTTTTTTCAGCTAAATTTGAGGTTTGCAGGGCATTCTGGGTAGGGAAACGTTGGGGGATCCACCCAAGCCATACCTCCCTGGAATCCCCCGGGTGTCTAGTTTTCAGAAATGTGTGGGTTTGGTAGGTTCCCCTAGGTGGCCGCCGAGCACTGGGCCAAAAACCCGGGTGACCCCCCTTGCAAAACCAGGTCGTTTTGATGTAGGCAATTTTCATGTCTCCTCAATACGTTTTGGGCCCTTGCCTGTTGCGGGTACTTGGGCCTCCCACACGAGTGAGGCACCGTCTTTATCGGGAGACCCGGGGGAACGCTGGGTGGTAGGAAATTTGTGTCATTCTAAAAAATGACTGATAATTCTCATGCTAGTATGAGTATTCCCAAATTCGGAAATGTGCAGATATCTACTGTTTCTAAACTCTATATTTTGTTCCCATTTCAGAAATACATAGGTGTCTTTCATACCGATTTTTCCATGTACACATTTTTACAGTATAATTACTATATACCCGGTACATAATAAAAAACCATTGCAAGTTGCTGCTCAGTTTTTGGCTCTGGGTTCGTGGGTTTCTTGGTGAACCTACAAGTCCTATATATCCCCACAACCAGTAATGTCCAGCGGATGTAACGGTACATTGCTTTCAAAGAGCAGTCATAATTAGAAGAAGTTACAGGTGAAAACGTTGACACAAAAGGCGCTTTTTTTCAACAAATTTTCAATTTATCCTATATTTAACTGTTAGTTTCTATAAATAAACCTTGATGGATCTACACAAATGACCCCTTGCTGAATTCAGAATTTTGTCTACTTCTCTAAAGTGTATAGCTTTCCAGGATCCATTATTGCTTTTTTTCCCATTTCTACCATTAACTGGAAGGAGGTCGAAAGCAAACAAAATAGCAAAAATAGGCTATGTCCCAGAAAAATGCCAAAACTGTGTAAAAAATGTTGGGTTTCTGACAAAAGTCTGGTATCCCCTAAAAGCTGGGAAAATTGTGATTTCAGCCCCACAAACCCTTCTTTGATAACACTTGCAGGGAAAAACCCAGAAGCTTTCATTTGCAGCCCGTTTTTCCCATTTTCCCAAAACAAACCTAAATTTTTCTGTATTTTGGCTCATTTCTGTGACCCCTCCCGGGGAATCCACAAACCCTGAGTACCCTCAGAATCCCCATGATGTTGGAAGAAAAGGACGCAAATTTGGCGTGGATACCTTATTTGGTCAAAAAGTTACAGGGGCCTCAGCACGCACTACCCCAAATAGCCAAAAAAGGGCGTGGCACAGGAGGGGAACAGGCCTGGCAGCGAAGGGGTTAACATAAGGTTCAAGGGCAGTATTTATAAATATATAGTCAATAGTTGCATCACTTGTGTCACTTTGCGTCTGTGCAACGGCTTAGTAAACCTGGATCTAGATCTTTTGTTACTTCTGTTTGATGTAAGTTTGGAACGCGTTGCTTCCATATGTCTTCACATCCTTCCCTATGTAAAAGTGTTTCTCCTCTTTGATGAATGCACTAGATTAGGACCAACGTATTATCAAGTAAGGGGTCCTTGCACTTCTCTTGGAGATCAATAACGCACTATTTCAAAAACAAGTTAAAAAATATGTCTGATCAACCAAAAAATGAATTCAGACTGAAAGCTACAGTTAGCATGTCGACAGGCTGGTCGTTAAAACAATCTAAAAACTATCTGTTTTATAGCCAGTGCATAGAAGCTTTTAATGCAGTAAATGTGCCTTTGCTCAATTTAAAACCTGTATGCAAACATTTGCATTTGTGTACAAAATATAATCTGGCCCCTGAGAGAAGGCATTTAACTTTCAGTCTCTTGCTTTCATATAATGCTGGCTACCGCAGTCTTTTTAGGTTGAAGGGTCGAACCCTACCAGACAGCACAGCTGTCTGGCTTGCTAAAGACCTCTTGAGGATATTCAGCAAGCTTCCCTGTGAATGCATTCCGCCTGCTGCTTACCTTTATCTTAGTGGTTTGTAACTCACATTTTTTGGCTTTTTATTTGCTGCCTTTATTTGTTTTATGCTGTCCAATTTCAGTCCCTCCCAAGGAGTAAAACGTTTTCACTCTACCTCTCCTTGTATTCTTCCATGAATGCCCCCTCTGTAATCATGCCTGTACATCTTGTTCTTTTCTTGTCACATTTGCTGTGCATACAAAGACTGAGGTCAAATTTCAGGCTCTGTCTTCTGAGGGACATTAGCATTTATTTTTCCTCTTCTGACTTCATAGTGTGAGGATTTATGTGACAATCTTGCTGGATACTGGGGATAGGAAAGGTTTTTTTCTAGCACACAACATTAACTGTGCAAGTATTTCAGAATATATTGAATTAAAATAGCACAAATTAAGTACATTTTTTGTTAACTCTGAAGTGTGTTGGAAACAAATACTTTAATATGATCAAAAAAAATCAACACACTAATTGATACTACTGCCAGACTAAATAACATCATGGATATAGGAGGTTTGGAACAACTGGTCTCTTCTCCTACTCATGTGAAAGGTCATACCCTACATGGGATATTTTCAAACAATAATGATTTAGTCAATATTTCTACTCTTCCTATTATATGGTCTGATCACTCTGTGGTCAAGTTTGAACTAAATAGTTCCAGGCGGTATCTCACTGGCCCTAAACAGAATAAGGAGATCATTACTAGGGCATGGGATAAACTGGATGCCATACAACTGGAATCTTCCCTTATAGACTCAATGTACACATCTTCGCAGGACATTGAAGAGGCAACAACTTTGTATAACAGATGGTTAGTTAATGCATGTCAACAATTAGCACCCCCGAAAAAATGGATACCGAAACGGACCTCCCCTACCGCACCTTGGTATTCAGTAGAGCTCAAGGAAAAAAAATAATATGTAAATATGCTGAAAGGAAATGGCGTAAAAACTGTGCCGTGGCAGACAAAATAGAATTTAAATTAACCATCTCCAAATATAAGCAATCCCTCATGCTAGCTAAGAAAGAGTATTTTTCCTTACAAATAACCACGGCCCAATCTGATTATAAGGAATTGTTTAAAACAGTTATCAAACTGTCCAGTCCCAAGATGCCAAAAGATCATGCTGCTCCAGATTTCTGTAATGTAGTCGGGGCGTTTTTTGAGTCGAAAGTAGAGACAATTTTTTTATCCTTGTCGGGACTGATCGACAAAAATCAGACGGATTTGAATTTTAAAAAAATGGAAAATCCACATCCCCCTGTCATGATATTGGATCATTTTTCCCCTCTGGAAATGGATGACACCGTGAAACTGCTGAACAGTATAAAATCTGGTGCCCCGAGTGATCCCTGTCCAGTATGGATCATCAAGCAGATCGCTGATATTGTTTGCAGGGTACTGACACCTTTGTTCAACGATATACTTTCATCTGGAATCTTTCCAAACTTATGGAAAAAAGCCTCAGTGCTCCCGTTATTGAAAAAACAGTCCTTGGATCTCAAGGACCCAATTAACTATCGTCCTATCTCTAGACTTCCTTTGCCAGCCAAACTGTTAGAAAAGCAATAAATAGGCAACTTAGCGACTTTCTCTACCTTAATAACTCTCTGGATTCTTCACAATACGGTTTCAGAGCTTTTCATAGCACTGAGCTGGCGCTTCTTAAATCCACTGAGGAAATCAGAGAGGCCGTGGATACGGGAGGGAATGCGATGTTGATCCTATTAGACCTTTCCGTGGCCTTTGATACGGTTCACCATATGGTATTACTTAACCGGTTATCTGAGATCGGGATATGTGGTCGGGCCTGGAAACTGTTAAACTCCTTTTTGACGGACAGGTCACAAACAGTTGAACTAGACGGTAACACCTCTGAACCCTTTTCTTTGCCATGTGGGGTACCGCAGGGCTCAGCTCTTAGCCCCACACTTTTTAACATCTATGTGGCACCCCTGGCTGGCATTATTAGATCCTTTGGGTTCCAGCTCACCTCCTACGCTGACGACACACAAATTGTGTTGTCGGTGATGGAGGGAGCCGAAAAGGAAATAGGTGCACGTTTTCATTACTGCATGGGATCCATCTCAACTTGGATGTCGGCCAATTGCCCAAAACTGAACTCAGCTAAAACTGAGGTGCTGAGATTTGGTAACAATCCCCGGATGTGGACACCAGATTGGTGGCCTGACAATCTTGGTCTCTGTCCTACACCTTCCAGGAAAGCCAAAAACTTGGGTATGGTGATAGATGACAAACTTATCATGGGGGACCAGGTGAGCAAGGTGACGTCTGGATGCTCAATGGTTCTCAGAATGATTAGGAAAATTAGGTTTTTCCTATCTGAAGGGAGTCTGAGGACAGTGGTGACTGCATTAATAATGTCACGGCTTGACTACTGTAATAGCTTATATCTCAAAATGCAAATACAACATCAGAACAGGCTGCAGGTCATTCAGAATGCAGCAGCTAGACTGTTGACCAGGACTTCCGGGACTGTTTCAGTCAGAGGAGAATTAAAGAAATTGCATTGGCTCCCAATTCATTTGCGATCTCGCTTTAAGGCGTTGTGTATTGTTTTTAGGGTCTTGAACGGAATAGGTCCTGAGTTTCTTAAAAACAAGTTCTCTTGGTATATTCCTAGCAGAACTCTCAGGTCCACTGGTGCCATGTTAGTGAAAACTCCCTTTTTAAAAAAAGTAAACTGGGGAGGTAGAAGCTTTGTACATTGTGCCTCCAAAACCTGGAATGAACTCCCCCTCATGTTGAGAAATGCCTCTGATTTTACTTCTTTTAAGAAAGATTTTAAGACATGGTTCTTCTCCCAGTTCTAGTTCTTTGTTATCTTAGGTAATCAGTGCTCAGCGCCAGGACACCTTATGGTAATCATGCGCTCTAGAAGTAATAATAACATAACATAACATAACATATACCATTTCCACACGTTGTTTGTGCACTTAATAGTTTTGTTAGTAAAACTGTATATCTGTACAGATGCAATAGCCATTTCAATTGAAAATGCATTGTCTGTATTGACAGAGTGTCACCACAGCATGCATACTCCACCCTACGGCACTCCAGGCTACTCTGCACCACTCCACGCCGCTGCACTCTCCTCCTCACCACTCCACTTTACACCACTCCACTTCACTCTGTGCTACTGCACTTCACTCCACTCTGCACCACTCCACTCTACGCCACTGCACTCTATGCCACTTTACTCTACCCCTTTCTACTCTACTCCACTCTTCTCTACTCTATGCCAATGCCCTCTATGCCACTCTACTCTGCACCACTACACTCTTCGTCACTGCACTCTACACCACTCAAGTTTAGGCGACTCCACTCTACTCTGCACAGCTCCACTCTACACCACTCTATGCCACCCTGCAAAGCTGCACTCTATGCCACTGTGTCTATGCTAATACACTCTATGCTAATACACTCTACTCTGTATCATTCCACTCTACACCCCAGCACTTTACGTCAATCCACATATGCCACTTTAATCAACTCTGCACCACTTCACTCTATGCCAATTCACTCTACACCACTTTAGTCTATGCCATTACACTCTATGCCACTCTACTCTATGCCACTGCACTCTACCCTCAAGCACCCCACTATATGCCACTTCACTCTACTCTGAAACAATCTACTCTCACCAATGCTCTCTATGCCACTGTACTCTAAGTCACAGCACTCTACTCTGCTGCACTGTAGTCTACACCACTGCTCTCCACGCCACTGCACTCAATGTCAATGCACTCTACACTACTGCACTCTACTCAGCAATGCTGCACTCTATACCAATGTACTCTATGCCACCCTACTCTGCATCATTGCATTCTACACCGCTACACTCTGCAGCACTCCAATCTAAGCCACTCTAACACCTTGGCACTGCATGCTGTGCCAATGCACTCTATTCCACTCTACACAACTGCACTCTACGACACTACTGTGCAACACTGCACTCTACGCCACTGAACTGTACACAACTCGACTGCATTATTGCATTCTATGTCAAGGCACTCTACTCTGCATCACTCAACTCTACCTCACTGCATTCACTGCTACTCTACTCTACTGCACTCTACTCCACTCTACTCTACTATGTACCACTGCACTCGATGCCAATGCACTCTACTTGGCAAGACTCTAATCTATGTCATTGTATTTTATGATGTAGCATTGTACGCCACAGAATTCTATGCTGCTGCACTCTATGGCAGTGCACTCTATGCCACTAAACTCTACAACACTCTACGTCAATGCACTTTACAGCAGTCCACTATAGTCTACTCTGTACTTCTCCACTCCACTGTACACAACTCTGGGCCACTGCACTGTACTCTATGCCACTCTACTCTACTAGACTCTACACTAGGCTGTTGCACTCTACACCAATGCACTCTACTCCACTGCACTCTACGCTACTGAACTCCACGCCACTCTACTCTGCAGTACTGTATTCTATGCCAATGCACTCTGCACCACTGCACTCTATGCCATTCTACTCTGCATCACTCCACTCTATGCCACTGCACTCAACAGCACTGTAATCTACTCTGCACTACTGTACACCACTCTACTTTGAACCACTCTATTCCACTCTACTCTGCATCACTTTATGCCATTGCACTCTATGCCACTCTACTCTACTCTGCACCACTGTACTCTACTATGCAACACTCAAATCTACGCCACTGCATTTTAGGACGCTGCATTGTATGCCACTGCACTCTACGGCACTATACTCGGCAACACTCTATGCCAATGAAAAACGCTACACCACTCTTCTCAACGTCACTCCACTGTATACCACTGTACGCAACTCCACTCTATGCCACTCCATTACATGACACTCTATGCCATTCCACTCTATGACACTCCATGCCTCTCTCCTCTATGCCATAAACTTTTCACCATGCTGAACAGCAGCCACGCTGGTGTACAACATGGCTAAAATACATTGGCAAAGCCAATAGCTCTTCCACATGCGAGACCTATTGGCTTTGCCAATGCTAGTTTTTCCCAAGTGCTTAATCCTTTAAAGTTTAAGGTTAAGTTGTGTATATTTAGCCGATTTAGGGCCAGTAGGAAAGGTTAATGGTCGCGGGCGAAAGCAAGCCAAATACAGTCAATATTGTCCAGTAGCAAGCACTATGAAGTGCATTATTGCTATGATTAATTGGTTTCATAACTTTCAAAAACATACTTTAATGAACAGAAGAACACACTAAGGAATGGAAGTTTGTGGCAAAGACAAATATCATTTTATGGGTCTCTGTCTGCTTCATCGATTGAGGCTGCCGTGTTCTGTTCTACATTCCCTTTTGTTTACTGATACAGCACTCCATGGCTTGAGGCGGCTTTGAAGGGCCTGATTCAGAGCTTGGCAGATGTGTCCAATCCGTCGAATTAGACATCTTTACATATTAACTGGGCATTACCAAGACATCATGCGCTCCTCGGCTGGGGTCCGCATCCACCACAGCGCTAAAGTAAAAGCGGTCATCACCCAATGAACGCAGTCCAACTGCAGAGACCCTCGTGTCAAATTATACTGTAATTGTATAGTAATACTGCTTCCAATAAATATCAATTCCTCGCGGTGAGGTCTCTATTGTGTGTCGAATATACCGTCCAATCTGTACCAGTTTTTCGCTCTGATTCTCAGTTTAGATTATTTTCATCCTGGCAATTTTCAAACTTTTTTTCTGGTGTTATGTGTCTGAGGAAAACTGCGTGTGCTAATTGCCATGTGCTGTAATTAACATGTGGAGCAATTACTACAGAACTCGGATTTTCCTTTGAAGGTGAAATGAGGAGCATAGTGCGCGCTGTGAGATTCAGCAAATATGTTAACATGTCACATTCATGATGCTGCTGTTAGGGCCTAAGTAATTGGAGGAGCACCCTGCAAGTACATTCTATGAAAATGCTGCCAAAAGGTTTGTTTTGCTTCCATATCTCTATGTTCTCAGCATGTGACATATGTTGTTCTCGAGCTTGGCAGGTAGACAGCAGCGCCCTAGCGCCAAACGTATGAAGAGGGAACAAATACGCTGGAAAGATTCATGTGAATTTAGGTGCAGGAAACGCCCTCCTGGCCCTCAGCATTAGAAATGTGCATCTTTCGCGTGTTGACTGGTAAATTCACGAGTAAAGTGAAAGCACGACAATACTTTACTGACTAGGGACCAATGCTCCATGAACAATACTTGAAAGCCAGTCATATACAGTTATCAAACACAAACTGGGATTACAATCAGAATGTATAAAGCCAGGAACAGCTTGGCAGCAGAACAAAGAACATTCAGTTCCCTTTCCACATATATACATAATATTACGCACCTCAGTACTAATTCACTCCCGGTAGGTTGGAACTTGTTGTGATTCAAATCTGGGTGTGAGGATTCCACAAAGATATCTGCTGCAGGTGCATTAACCTATCGTGCTCGCGGTCACTGACAACTATCTGCTGAATAGTGCTGCGGTCCTTTAGACCTTCAAAGTAATGTAAATGTCTCATTTGTAAATCGGTACGTAGTTGAACTCCACCTGGAAAAATACTTTATAATATGTTTCCTAGCATAGTGATGTATCTAGTGCATCTAATTAAACATTTTCAGATCTCTTGGACAAAGACAAACATTTATGGCTCATGGTAATTTGTACTACTTGCCTTCGTGCAGCTGACATTACAAGTTGCAATCCACGCCATACCCCGATGTGATGGTGCTTGCTCTGCTTCACTTATTGACAAGCGACGTGAGCTATCTGCATTTCATTTCACGCGCCTGCGCAGTACAGCACTGGTACAACAGCATACAAGACACGGCTTCATTTGCTTCTATCTCACCTCCTTCACTGACTTCAAGATGAATCATAGCTGTTCAATATATTTTATCATTTTGTCCCCGTTAAAACGAATCGCAACATTCAAAATGCCCTTTGGTTTCACATCTTTTTGGCTACCCAAACTGTTTTTGCCTGTTCTGCCTACCTGCCGCCCGACCGAGTCAGCACCCGCACAGCCAAAGGAACCCCTGGTGGTGCGAGGGTCCCAGGGGCAGCGCCACGTACCAAAGGGCCTCCTGGTGGGACGAGGGTCCCAGGGGCAGCGCCGCGCACCACGCACCAACCTGCACACTCTGGGGGGGACTTCAAACCCCAGAGTGCACCGCTCCCTTGACCAGCTGCCGCGAGAGAGGGGGTGGCGTGGACAATGCGCTTATAGCGCAGCCTCTCCCAACACGGCGCGGGACGTAGCCCGGACGAATCCCGGACCAAAGGCAGGCCCATCTGAGCCCGTCCGAGACTGGTAGCGGCTGGGCTGGGCCACCTTATGTACATTTGTTTGTTTCCTTCCTTAGTAAGGGTTCTTCCCAGCCTTAACTGAGCCGTGGTTATGCCTCCTGTGGGGAAAGGTCCCTCTTGTAATCAATCAAGACATTTGTAAAGCGCGCTACTCACCCGGAGGGTCTCAAGGTGGTGCAGTTCAGAACACAAAATCTCCTCCTGCTTCCACGGACGGAATGATTTTACAGTCACACGCACATACATACATCATACGCTGGTGGGGCCCAGAACACCAACATTCATTAACCTCAATCTATCCGTGCCTACAAGGGAGAGTGAGGTTTTCAAATTCCCTTCTGAACTACAGCTTTATTTCCCTCAGATGGAGGAGACCACATTTATTTATTTAACCTGACAATTCCTCCATCCGGAGGCCAATTGGATCATTTAGTTGGCTAGGGAGGAGATGAGAAACACTTCAATACTTATGCTAAACAAATATACATTTCAAGAAATAACCACCCGACACAGTTCTTCAAATAATCAATTTCTTTACCTAATAAAAATTTTCATGTTAAAGTCCTAACAAGTGCAATAATCTTGAGTCATAATTACCTATTCTGGCTAATTGTCGTTTTCTAAGTCAGAATCAGGTCCTCAGAGAATCATCAAAGAGTCTAACGTCCCGTCCTCTGCTGTCAGCGTCGTGAATAGCATCGATCAGGGTGCGTCTCAGGATTGTAGGGTGGTAACCGGCAGGCTAATTTCCCTCTCTGGACTACTAATATTTATACTAAAATTTTGCATATAAAGGAAACATTTTATAATTTCTAGTCATTTCATTGGCTGAATTCAGCCCCGTCCCAAGAATTTAAGCAACATATTTAATGTTCACATTCGGATGATGTATTCAACCAGGCGTATGGGAAATTCATTTTCAGGTTAGGAATGTATCAGTCTATTGTGGAAATGGTGGCTTTTGGTTCCAAACTAGTAACATTTTCATCCGTGTTCACGGACATTGGCTTCTCGCCCAGAGTAGTCTTCATAGACCTGGTACAGGGGTTCAAGGAGAGGTTGCTACGTAGTCAGTGCAGACGCCCTCCTCTGCTGTCAATCGCATGAAGTCATGTACTTTAGTGTGGATTCAGTTGGCGGCCATCTTTTAGCAGGCCGAAATAGTCAACTTAAGGTAAAGAAACACAAAACGTAATTAATACATGGAAATGAATAAAACAATGTTATTCCCTTGCTAATACCCTTATGTGTATGTATTTATCTAGCCATAAGCGGCAATTAAAGCCGTTAAATGCAGGTTTATTTAGGTGCAAATCACATAAACATTGCTTAAACTAAACATATCATTTTTAATATGCGTACAGACTTAGTTCACCTATTAATTTAGCCATGCAAATGCGTTCCCACGTATGTTCTCTTGATTAATAAGGTTGATTAGTTTATCACAGCACACAGTTTAATTATTAAATTTATTTTTAGTCGTTTTAATATAAACATATATATATGGATTGGGTATACCAAATATTTTTATTTTACCCGCTCCAGCAATCCCCCCTTTGGTGATTTTATCACCACCAAACAACCCACAAATTTCAATTTGTTATTCCCTTTTGCAGAAATTTGAAATGTCTTTTTGCTAAATTTAAAATTCAGTTTCCCTTTCATTTTCTCTTAGGGTTTTATCATACATACTCTCCTTCCATTCTTCCATTTCTATTTCATTGAGATCTTTTTCTGGTTTCTTTTCTCTCTTTTTGTAAATTTCTCTTTTAACCTTCTTTTTATTTCTCCTACATCTACAACACATACATCCTAATCTAAGTAGTAATAACACAACAATCACACAGGTTAATGGAAATAATATTTTCCCTATTATAGTACTACCTAATTTACCCAAGAAAGTTTTTATAGCAGCCATCTTATTACTAATTCTAGTCCAGATACTTTCAACCTCCAGTGGTTTTATTTCGTCATGCAATTCTGTAATATTTTTGATATAGACTTTTAGATCTCTGCTTTCGTCAGGAATGTAAGTGCAACAATGTTGAACTTTCAGCATTTCACAGACTCCACCCTCTTTTGCCAATAGAATAGCAAGGGCAAGTCGATTTTGCATAATCATAGCACGCATGGCAACCAATTCAGTATTTACCAATAGAAATCCTCCAGCTGTGCTTGTTGACAATCGATCCACAATAGTGGACAGTTTCCAAATATTATTTGCATTCAAAGATATTCCCACTGCTGGTATCAAGGCTCCAAAAATATCACCTACAATTTCTAACCATGTTTCTCTTCTGCTACGCATTAGTAGGTTATTTGGTCCACTATTTTCTACTCTATCCATGTGAAAGATCTTGGGAAAGACCAGGCCTACATAACATGTGCCATACCAATGGTCAGGCAGTCTGTAATAAGCCTTGTTCCCACAAATATAATACAATCCAGGGAAAACTGGGTCTTCTCCACCTCTAAATCCCCATCCAGATGCAATGAAGTATGTATCATGACACTCACTTGTCCCCATGTATATGTAATCATACTGGGATCTTTCTCTCATGATGCATAATTTGCCTTTCTGTGGTGAATCTATAGCTATAGTTGGTCTAACATCACCTTGTGTTTCCTTGTTCCCATCTATTGCCCAAATGTTTTCACCTTCTTTATGTCCTTCTGCATTCTTGTGTATTTTCAACCTTCTCTCCTCAACCATGTCCAAAAATGTTTTCTCTTCTGATTTTAAACTACAAGTTAAATTGTTCTTAAAAATATACTCTAGAGTTAGTCCTTTAGTTTCTATAAAAATTTCTCCTAATGTATTAGCTTCTTTAGCTGGATTTAATTATTTATTCATGGGCAATCGTCCAAGAATATTATCTATGTTAGACAAATTGTACTCTAATTTTCCTACTTGATAAAATATACTAGTTAAGACGCTACATGTTATTCCATAAGTTGCTGGGAGGTGATGATAAGTCACCCCTTCTGAAACAGATGCAGGTAATTGCATGCAGATGTAGCAATCCCTTACTTCCATTGAACATATTCATACAACAATTTTGAAAATACATTACTAGAGAAATCATTTATTGACCTATCTTGATGCACATGCTCTGTGCTTGTTCTAACCGGTATTACTTTTTGTGAGTTCTTCACTATATTAGTCTTATTCTCAGTATGTCCTGCTAATGTATCTAGAGTTACTTTGAAAGAGATCAAAAGAGTGAGTACACTCCAAAGAAGCATTAATAGTCCTGTACAACAGCAACATGTCTTGCACCATCTTCTCATGAAGGTACATCTACTCTTGTTATCATCTATGTTAGCCATTTTGTTAGATCTAACCGTGTCTTTTGGCTTAGCCTCTTCTACTCCGCCTCCTTTAGCTTTTTAAAGTTAAACTTTACAGGTTGTCCAAATATTTCAATTTTCTTATTCAATCCTCTGTATTCCAACAAGGATCGCCTAAATTACTCAGCTTGGTCTTTCGTCGTTTTTCACTTCTTGCTCGTCATCCACATGTAGGATTTCCTGATCTTCCGCTTCTTCTCCGATGTCGGATAAGATAACTCTCAGGATTTCCCCAGTCTCTTCTTCTTTTATCAGTTTCAGCCAAGTCTCCTCTGGATTTCCTTGACTATCTGCCTCTTCTCCTTGTTCAGGCAGTGCCACGTACGTCCATTCAGGTGAGTTATATTTCTGATTTGGCTTCCTTGCTCGTTTGTTTGCTTCTGACACTTCTGTTTCTCCCTCTTTTTCTGGATGCTGACTAGTTACTTCATTCACTTGTTCAGCCTCTGAGGGTTTAGCTCATGTCAATCTGTATCTTAATTTCTTAATTTTATTTGGCAAAATATCTCCTTTGGCGTTCCTTCTTGTTTTGCCGTCTTTGCCGTTTCTTTCCTCGATCCAAGTTCTCTTTCTCAGAACTCGACCTTCCGGAATCTCTGTTTCGCTGTCCTCAGATTCTGTCTCATTTGATTTTTCCTTTTCAGAAGTCTCTTTTTCCACGTCTTTGGTTGGCCCTACTTCTGTCCCTCCTCGGGTCTCCGGCACGCAATCTTCTTGCTGACTTATTGTCCCTTCATCTGTCTGGATGTTGCAGTTCCCTACACCTCCTCGGGGATCTTCCGCAATCTGTCCCTCTTTCTACAACTGTCCCTTCCTCTTCTTCTTCCAGTATTTTCTCAGGTGGAATTTCTTCTACCCTCTCATTTGGTGTAAATGTTACTTCTGACTGAATGTTCTTTTCTCTTCTTTTCTTCTTTCTGTGTTCACCACTTGCGGTTTGCTCGTCTCCAGAATCTGAAGTGTCTGAAATCTGTAATCTTTTTCTCAGAATTTCCTCTCTGGGAGTCTGAACTAGTCTTGGCTCATTTTCCCCCCTTTCAGGGTTTTCTTTTGTTCTTGTGTTTTCATTGCTTGACTCATCACTTGATTCTGATTCGTCAAAGTATTCCTTTCCAATGCCTTCTGCTGGATTTGGAACTCTCAGAGTGTGACTAGCATGTATCCAGTTCTTCAGTCCTGCACACTTCACAGCAGTTGTTGTAGTCAGGATGACCTGTCTTGGCCTCCCCCACCTTGGAACCAGGCAGTTTCTTCTTCTGTGTACTTTTATCCTCACCCAGTCCCCTGGGCTCAAATCATGGGCTGGTTTTCTTTCAAGAGTGGTGGCATCTGCTCCAACCTGGTGAAACACAGAATGAACTGCGTCAGCCAGGCCTTTACAGTAATCCAAAATCATGTCATCAGTTATAGTCATCAGCTTGTTGACTGGCACAAACACATGTCTCATGGCACGTCCCATGATGATCTCATGTGGACTTAAACCTGTGGTTCTATCTGGAGTAGTCCTAATGGTCATCAAGACCAGAGGCAAGACATCAGGCCATTTCAACCCTGTGGCTAAACACATTTTTCCAATTCTATTTTTGATGGTACCATTCATTTGCTCGACCACACCAGAAGCCTCTGGTCGGTAGGCACAATGCAGTTTCTGTTGTACACCTAATGCTTCACAAATCAGTTTCATGATCTCATTGTAGAAATGTCCTCCTCTGTCTGATTCAATGGTTATCGGGAACCCGTACCTTGGGATGAATTCCCTCAACAACAGCTTGGCCACTGTGATTCCATCATTTCTTCTGGTCGGGTATGCCTCCACCCACCTAGAGAACAGACACACTACCACCAAAACATACCTCAGTTTGTTGTAAGGGGGCATTTCAATAAAATCTACTTGCATTCTAGTGAAAGGTCCTCCTTCCCGACCTATGGTACCCAGACTCACCACTGTTTTTCTTCCTGGATTGTACTGTTGAAATGTCAAACATCTCTGGCAGAGACTTTCTGCAATCAGCTTGAATTTTGGATTATACCAGGTCTGTTTAAAGGCCCTTATCATGGCATCCCTTCCCAGATGTCCTTGGCCATGATACATCCGTGCCATGGTTGACATCATGCTATCAGGCATTACTGGTCTTCCATCTCGATATACCCACACATGATCCTTTTCTCTGGGGGCACATCCTGCTTTTACCCACTGTCTCATTTCCTCATCCCCTGCTTCATCCTGCAGTTGCCTCACTTCTTCCCATGTTCCCACAACGTTAGTAAACATTATGGAGCAAAAAGACATTTCCTTTTCCTTTGACCGATTGATTGAATATTTGTTTCGGACACAATACTGAGCCATGTCATTTGCAAACCGGTTTCCAGTAGTGATGTAATCACTACCCTGGCCATGAGCAGCACATTTTACCACAGCCAATTCTTTGGGCATCTGTATTGCCTCAAGCAATTTTCCCACCACTTCTGCATTCCTTATGGGAGTTCCACTTGAGGTCAGGAAACCTCTTTGCAGCCATAGTTGGCCAAAATCGTGGACAACTCCGAAGCCATACTGGCTGTCAGTCATCACAGTCACTCTTGCATTTCTCCCAATTTTGCATGCTTTGGTTAATGCCACTATTTCTGCTACTTGAGCGGATCTAACTCCTTTCAAGGGTGATGCTTCTATAACTGCTGCAACTGTACACACTGCATAGGCTGCACTCAACACTCCCTCTTCTGTTCTCAGACAGGATCCATCCACAAAAAACACATGATCACTTTCTGGCAGTGGTAAGTCTTTTATATCAGGACGAGGTTTCGTGCAATAATCAAGCACATCCAGACAATCATGATCAGCTTCTTCTCTTATCTCCACTCTCTCTGCATCAGGCAAAAGTGTAGCTGGATTCACATTCACACATCTTTCCAGACTCACATTGTTCGCACCTAAAATGACCTTTTCATACTTAGTCAGCCGACTATGTGACATGAACTGTGTTCGACTCCTTGTTAAAAGGATCGCCACACTACGGGGTACAAATACTTTTACTGGATACCCCATCACAATTCCATCACTCTGTTCCAGGCTTCGGCATGTCGCCGCTACCGCTTTCAGACATCCTGGCAGACCTATTGCCACTGGATCTAACATTGATGAGAAATAGGCTATTGGCCTTCTTTGTCTTCCATGTTTCTGTATCAACACTGAAAGTGCACACCCATTTCTCTCACTACAGTATAACTCAAACTATTTTTCATAGTCTGGCATACCCAGTGCAGGGGCTTCACAAAGACAGTTTTTCAGCTGTTTGAATGCTGCTAGTTCTTCTTTGTTCAGTTCGAGGGGGTCTTTCACCTCACTTTTTGTTAATTTCACTAATGGCTTAGCAATCAGGGAGAAATTACTTATCCACTGACGACAGTACCCAACCATTCCTAGGAACATCCTTACTTCTCTTTGGGTCATTGGAGCTCTCATTCCTCTAATGATTCGGATTCTGTCTATGGTTACTTTCCTCAGGCCTTTCTCAATATTATGACCCAAGTATGTCACTTCCTTCTTACAGTACTGCAGTTTTGCTGGAGAGACCTTAAGTCCTCCATCTGCCAGATGATTTAGCAAAGCTATGGTATCTGTTTCACAGGCTTCACGTGTCTTTGACGCCACCAATAGGTCGTCAATATACTGTACCAAAACTGAATTTTCAGGCATGGTAGGGCTTTCCAGAGATTTCTTTAACAGCTGATTGAAAATGGAAGGGCTTTCTGTGTACCCCTGTGGGATTCGGCACCATGCCAAAATACGGTTTCCAAACCTGAATGCAAAAAGTGGCTGGCTGTCATGATGCAAAGGTATGGAAAAGAAAGCATGACACAAATCAATTACTGTATACCATTCCGCATCATGTGGCATCTGATACAAAATTACTGAAGGATTTGGAACAATTGGACAACAGGAAACGACAATTTTGTTAACCTTTCTCAAATCTTGTACAATCCTGAATCTCCCACTTGGCTTTTTCAGTCCCATGATAGGCGAATTACATGGACTGCTCATTATTTCTCTCAGCACTCCTTGCTGGATCATTTTCTCAATTAAAGGGGTTACCCCTGCTATTATTTCTGGGGTCAGTCTGTACTGTGGAATGTTGGGGTAAACAGCTCCCTCTTTTACAGCAATTCTCACTGGGTCTACATTTCTCATTAGGCCCACATCTTCCCCAGTGAAATCCCAGACTGCTGCTTTTACTGTCTGTTTCAATTCTGGGGGCAATTCATCCGGATTGAATACAGCATAGGTTCCAGCAACCTCACACTCTCGATTAGCTATGGTCATTTTATACAGGACATCCTCATCTGGTGTTTCAAAAGCTATTCCGTCTGGTGTACAGAATATGGTGCAATTCATTTTGCACAACAAATCTCTTCCTAATAGATTCACAGGACTGGTGTCACACACCACGAATCTATGCATGTCTGAAAATTTCCCTATTCTGACCTTTACAGGATCAGTAAGGTACGTTCTTATCTGGGTGTTTGACACACCAACTACTTGGATTGTTTCATCCGAAAGAGGAAGATTTTTCACATCTGCTGATCTAACAGTGGATCGTGTAGCTCCAGTGTCTACTAAGAAAGTAATGTTTTCATCATTAACTTTCCCATCTACAAATGGTCCTGTCTGATCTATTTCTAGAGATGCGCCAAGTACGCACTCTGCTTCCTCTTTTCGGCACCGTCACTAGATTTCTTCTGGCTCACTTTCATCATTGTGCATCCAATATTGTGACACAGCGCTCGCGTGTTGCGGTTTGTTTACCTGTTCTTCATTGTAGAATCCCGTTTCCTTGCTATACCTTTGTGTACTTCGGCTCCGTGGTAAGGGCGGTTTTGGCACTTGATTCTGAAGACCGACAGCCTTCTGCTGTTGCGGCGCTGGACCACTCCCCTCACACTGCACCTGTGCATTTAATGACGGATTTTCATCATTAGCAAGAGGTGGATTTTTACACTCGGATTTCCAATGCCCTAGCCTGCCACAGTTGTGACAAGGGAACTTCTTCTTTGCCTCTTCAATGTTACCCTTTCCCTTTCCTGGACCAAACTTTGATTTTAGACCTGGATTATTGGCTTGTTCTATTAGCTGAGCTTCTTGCCTCTCTGCAACTTTTACTTGAGCCCACATTACCTTCTCTTTTAGTTTTCGCTGTTTTGCCTCAATTTCATCACTAAAATATTTAGCATGTCTCAGAATCTCATCTATTTTCTTACTTTGCCAGTCCACAGTGTGTTGCCTGATCATGTCCCCAATCTCAGGACGCAGACCATACACAAATCTGTACACAAAATGACTCAGGTCCTTTTCTCACAAGCTGTCATCCCCACTAAACTGTTTTAACGCCAGAATTAGCCTCTCATAATATGCGTGGACTGACTCTTTCGCTTCTTGATGTGTTCGATCTAATTTAACCCAATTGGTTTCTTTTGGGGGCACTTTATTCTTCAAGAAGGCCATGACCTGTTCGTACTTCTTCATGACCTCCGGGTCTGGAGCTCCTGTCTTGGGATCTCTCCGGTATTCTTTAGTGGGCCAGTCTATGACTATCTTACATTCTGTCCACAAGTCTGCTGGCACTATTATATCAAACAGGCTGTTTAGATCAATCCACAACACTTTTGACAGTTTCACAAATCTGTCTACCTGTCGGTACCACTCGACCGGCTTTTCCCGTACGACCGGCTTTTCCCGTAATCGAGGGAAATCATTGGTAAATGACAAAATGTCCTGTGTGGTCCATGGGACATGCACATATCCTCCTCCTGGAATTTCTCTCATGGGTAACTCCATTACCACTTTTACTTTTTCTCTCACAGGAAACGCTGGGAAGGTTCTGTCTGAGTTGTCATCTCGCTTCCTATACCACCTGTTCTTCCACTTATCCACATCTCCCCATTTTCTTAATACTGTGATTATGTCTCTAATTTGCCCTATTCGTCCTGCAGCATTGAGATTCTCAATGTCTTTTTCTGTAAAATCCACTCGGTAAGGTTTTTGTAATGCCTTTACCTTGTCCATGTCAATTCCCATTTCACTCGCTATTTCTGCTAGTCTGTCATGTAAATTCTTTGCTCTCCAGGTGATGCTCTTGCAGAGGAACAGTAGTTCCTCATCTTAAAAGTTTTTCAGCTTTTCTGTGGCAATTGTCCCTACTATCAATTCTTCTAACATCATCCTCAAGTTCGCAACATCAATGGTATGTGATTCTTTTTCTTTATCCTGCAAACCCTTTAGCCAATCATTCAAATCTTCAGCAGTTATGTTCACTGGCTTTTCTGCATTCCCTGGTTCTGTCAGCCTCTGTGGTTCTAACATTGATCCCTCTACCCTTCGGTTTCTCTCGACAGTATCAGAACAATAAAATGGATTCTTTGACACAGGTAATTCTCTTTTACCCATAGCCTGCTCCCAGGAATTTTCTTTCGTTTTCATCAGGGGCTGTTCTGCCTGTTTCTGGTTCACATACGGAACGATTAGTCCCTGCTCACTGTTTTTCTGCTTCTCAAAAATAGGCATAACAGGACCTATGGTCACAGGAACTGTAACTCCTTCCAGATTTTTCATTAGTTCCCTTATTTTCTCAGTTAATTCTAAGGTAGTTTCCGCTAGTTCTCTAGATTTTTCATTCTCAACCTTAGTCTCCTTCTCTTTAAGTGAATTTCTCCGTCTTACTTCTGGGGTCATAACTTCTGTTTTAATGATTCTCAGGGTCTCCCTCACTGGTGTTCCTGTAGTGGGCGTTTCTGGCTCTTGTCTGTATGGAGGTTGGCTTTTGTAATACATATCATCTAAAACATCGTCATCTGTATCACTAGCCCCATACCTCCGGGTTTCTACATGATTTCTTTTTTCTAGACATTTTCTTCCTCCACTTTCTCCTTCCGTTCTAAGTGGAAATAATCCTTCTGTCATACTGGCATCTCGCCAACTCCTCATTCTATCGCTATGGGTTTCTCTATCGTTCGGCCGTCCGAACATATACCTGTACCTGGATCCATTTCTCTGCTTTTCTCGCTCATGCATCTCATCTTCCCACTCTGTCAATGCCTCAAACTGCGTAGGCCTCGGTCGCGGATCTAAATTCATCATCCTTTCCCGCAAGTTCCTTAATATGGCCAAATTAAAAGACCCATCCTCTGGAAACGCTAGAACTCCATCTTCCTTGGTATACTTTGCCCAATTATCTAACCAAATACAGGTATGGTACCCATATTTCGCAACCATAAAGGATGCGGGGGTCTTGGCCGGAGGAAGTAACTGTCCTTCCCTCGTCACAATTTTCTTGTCTTTCACAAACAAATTCTTCAATTTACTGTACACAGACTTTTTCTTTCTCTCGGGTGAATGATAATACATTTTCCCGTCCCCCGTGAACTCTTTTAGTCTTCTATACCTCGGTATGATTTTTATCCAATAGTAGCGCGACTTTTACTCATGCACCAATCCTGGCGCGTCTACGTCACTGTCACAACCTCTAATCCCTGCGCGACTCACACTAACGCACCAATCCTGGAGCGTCTACGTCGTTGTCACAACTTCCAATCCCTGCGCGACTCACACTAACGCACCAATCCTGGAGCATCTACGTCACTGACTAACTATCCAACCCCAGATAGACGTCAGAAGGACTGTAGACGTCCTTCTGACGTCTACAGTCGCTGCAGCGGCTTTTACTCCTGACTCCTGTCCTCAGTCTACCCCTCCTTTACAAAACTACTCAGTAGACTTTGTTTCAAATTTACAATACTGGTTAGTTACAACGTACAAACTTCTCCATTGTCTGCTCCGCTAACCACAGAATAGCAAAAGACCTTTCCCACGAGAATCCTGTATTCCCGAGAGCAGCGCTTGCCTCTGCCCTACTACAGAATTATTACGTCCGTTGGCAAAATAGCACATCCCTCTACTTTACCCTTCTACCACGCATTAATTAACTGTTCTCTCCGGAATTAAAACACATAGTTGGAAACGTAATGCTCCTGAGAAGTAACACCAGAGTTCCGCAATCAATTCAAATGCTATTTCATTCACGCACTTTCACACAAAGAAATACTGTTCATTCACACAGAATCCTGCTTTCCCGACTACAGAATTATCTCATTCGTTAACAAAGCAGCGCTTACCTCTACCTTGTCCTTCTAACAAGCTCAGAGTACACCTGCTACCTTTCCAGTAAAAAGCGTTATCGGCATACCTACTGGTTTCCTGGTACTTTAGACAGAAATTTTACAAATAACTCTTTGCTATCATATACACTTCTCTCACACAGAAATTGTCTCTAATGGCGACACACAGCGATGTCACCGAATCGAACCCAGACAATGTGACGCGCAACTTTGATTTTTACGCGTTTTCCCCGTGTACATACGGGCAACCACAATCCCGTCTTTCCCGAGAACAGCGCTTACCTCTGTCCTACTACGGAATTGTCACCGACTTCTTACATCCCAGAAGCCGTACAGACTACATAGAACTCAATACGACTTCAACATATAGTGTTAATACATATATCAACATCAATTGATAATCAATAAGCTATATATACATGCCAAAATCATCAACTAAAACAATAAACTCATCTCTAGCTATCCAGAATACTGGTAGCTATATATTTATACAACTCATCAACCCTAGACAATAAAAACCATCATCTTGCTACCAAGAAAACTGGTGCAGTTCAGAACACAAAATCTCCTCCTGCTTCCACGGATGGAATGATTTCACAGTCACACGCACATACATACATCATACGCTGGTGGGGCCCATAAAACCAATATTCATTCACCTCAATCTATCCGTGCCTACAGGGGAGAGTGGGGTCTTCAAATTCCCTTCTGAACTACAGCTTTATTTCCCTCAGATGGAGGAGACCACATTTATTTATTTAACCTGACAATTCCTCCATCCGGAGGCCAATTGGATCATTTAGTTGGCTAGGGAGGAGATGAGAAACACTTCAATACTTATGCTAAACAAATATACATTTCAAGAAATAACCACCCGACACAGTTCTTCAAATAATCAATTTCTTTATCTAATTTAAATTTTCATGTTAAAGTCCTAACAAGTGCAATAATCTTGAGTCATAATTACCTATTCTGGCTAATTGTCGTTTTCTAAGTCAGAATCGGGTCCTCAGAGAATCATCAAAGAGTCTAACGTCCCGTCCTCTGCTGTCAGCGTCGTGAATAGCATCGATCAGGGTGCGTCTCAGGATTGTAGGGTGGTAACCGGCAGGCTAATTTCCCTCTCTGGACTACTAATATTTATACTAAAATTTTGCATATAAAGGAAACATTTTATAATTTCTAGTAATTTCATTGGCTGAATTCAGCCCCGTCCCAAGAATTTAAGCAACATATTTAATGTTCACATTCGGATGATGTATTCAACCAGGCGTATGGGAAAATCGTTCTCAGGTTAGGAATGTATCAGTCTATTGTGGAAAAAGAGGCTTTTGGTTCCAAACTAGTAACATTTTCATCTGTGTTCAGGGACATTGGCTTCTCGCCCAGAGTAGTCTTCATGGACCTGGTACAGGGGTTCAAGGAGAGGTTGCTACGTAGTCAGTGCAGACGCCCTCCTCTGCTGTCAATCGCATGAAGTCATGTACTTTAGTGTGGATTCAGTTGGCGGCCATCTTTTAGCAGGCCGAAATAGTCAACTTAAGGTAAAGAAACACAAAACGTAATTAATACATGGAAATGAATAAAACAATGTTATTCCCTTGCTAATACCCTTATGTGTATGTATTTATCTAGCCATATGCGACAATTAAAGCCGTTAAATGCAGGTTTATTTAGGCGCAAATCACATAAACATTGCTTAAACTAAACATATAATTTTTAATATGCGTACAGACTTAGTTCACCTATTAATTTAGCCATGCAAATGCGTTCCCACGTATGTTCTCTTGATTAATAAGGTTGATTAGTTTATCACAGCACACAGTTTAATTATTAAATTTATTTTTAGTCTTTTTAATATAAACATATATATATGGATTGGGTATACTAAATATTTTTATTTTACCCGCTCCAGCAAAGGCGCTAGGGGGAGGGGGGTCCGCTACTGCTCGAACAGCCAGGTCTTGAGTTGTTTCCTGAAGGAGAGGTGGTCTTGGGTCAGGCAGAGGTGGATGGGGAGGGAGTTCCAAGTCTTGGCTGCCAGGTAGGAGAAGGATCTTCTTCCCATGGTGGCTCTTCAGATGCGTGGAACGGTGGCGAAGGCGTGGCTGGTCGATCGTAGTTGGCGTGTGGGAGTGTAGATGGTCAGGCGGTTGTTGAGGTATCTGGGGCCCAGGTAGTAGAGGGCCTTGTGTGCGTGGGTGAGGAGTCGGAACGTGATTCTCTTGCTGACGGGGAGCCAGTTCGTGTCTCTCAGGTGACCGGAGATGTGGCTGTGTCGGGGGATGTCAAGGATGAGTCGTGCGGAGGCGTTCTGGATGCGTTGGAGTCTTTTCTGTAGTTTGGCTGTGGTTCCGGTGTAGAGGGTGTTTCCGTAGTCCAGTCTGCTGGTGACGAGAGCCTGGGTGACCGTCTTTCTGGTTTCGGTGGGGATCCATCGGAAGATTATTCGGAGCATGCGTAGGATGTTGAAACATGATGATGAGACGGCGTTGACTTGTCTGGTCATCGAGAGGGAGGAGTCCAGGATGAAGCCCAGGTTGCGTGCGTGGTCCGTAGGTTTGGGTGCGCTGCCCAGGGTGGGGGGCCACCAGGAGTCGTCCCAGGCGGAGGGTGATGATCCCAGGATGAGGACTTCCATCTTGTCTGAGTTCAGTTTCAGGCAGCTGTTCATCATCCACTCGGCTACGTCTTTCATCCCTTCGTGTAGGTTGGTTCTGGCAGTGGCTGGGTCGTTGGTGAGGGAGAGGATCAGCTGAGTGTCGTCGGCGTAGGAGATGATGTTGAGGTTGTGTTGGCGTGCGATGGCTGCGAGGGGGCTCATGTAGACGTTGAAGAGGGTGGGGCTGAGTGATGATCCTTGCGGGACTCCGCAGATGACTTCGGTGGCCTCGGATCTGAACGGGGGGAGGCGGACTCTCTGGGTTCTTCCGGCGGGGAACGAGATGATCCAATCTAGAGCCCTCTCTTGGATTCCGATGTTGCTGAGGCGCTGTACTAGGGTGCGGTGGCAGACAGTGTCGAATGCTGCGGAGAGGTCCAGGAGGATGAGGGCCGCTGTTTCCCCGTTGTCGAGCAGGGCTCGGATGTCGTCAGTGGCTGTGATGAGGGCGGTCTCGGTACTGTGGTTGGCTCGGAAGCCGGACTGCGAGTGGTCGAGGGATCCGTTTGTCTCGAGGAAGGCGGCAAGCTGTCTGTTGACGGTCTTCTCGATGACTTTGGCAGGAAAAGGCAGGAGCGAGATGGGGCGGTAGTTCTTGAGGTCGGAGGGGTCTGCTGATGGCTTCTTCAGGAGGGCGCTGAGTTTGGCGTGCTTCCAGCTCTTCTGGAGCGTGGCGGTGTTGAAGGAGCAGTTGATGATGTCCCGGAGTTGGGGTGCGATGACGGAGTCGGCCTTGTTGAAGACTTGGTGGGGGCATGGGTCGGTTGGTGATCCGGAGTGGATGGTGTTCATCGTGTGGATGGTGTCTTCGGTGCTGACCAGGGTCCAGGCGCGCAGGGTGGTGGTGGGGGTCGTCGGTTCGGTGGTTGGGTGCGTGGTCTGTGCGCCGAAGTTATTGTGTATATTGGCGATCTTGCGGTGAAAGAACGATGCGAGGGAGTCGCAGAGGTCTTGTGAGGGAGTGATGTCGTTGTTTCCGGCGCTGGGGTTGGAGAGCTCTTTGACGATGCTGAAGAGTTCCTTGCTGTTGTGTGCGTTGTTGTCTAGTCGTTCCTTGAATGCTGTCCTCTTGGTGGTGTGGATCAGCTGGTGGTGTTTGTGGGAGGCGTGCTTGAGGGCGGTCATGTTGTCTGTAGTCGGGTTATTTCGCCAGGCTTTCTCGAGGGTACAGCAGTTCTTTTTGGAGTTTTTGAGGTCGTCGTTGAACCAGGAGGCTTTCTTGCTGCCGGGCCTGCTGGGGTGGTTTTTCAGAGGTGCAAGGTCATCAGCGCAGTTGGTGATCCACTGTGTGAGATTGTTGGCTGCTTGGTTGGGGTCCGTTGAGCTGGCGGGAGGGTTCTGGCTCAGTGATGTGGTGAGCTGGTCGGTGGTGATCTTGTTCCAGTTCCTGCGGGGAGCCTGTTGCGGGTGGTGGTGAGTCGTGGTTCTTCTGAAGCTGAAGTGGACGCAGCTGTGGTCTGTCCAGTGGAGTCCGGTGGCGTGGCTGAAGGAGATGTACTTGCTGGAGGAGAAGACTGAATCAAGCTTGTGTCCGGCGTAGTGGGTGGGGAAGTTCACCAGTTGCTTGAGTCCGAGGTTGGCGAGGTTGTCCAGTAGGGTGGTGGAGTTGTTGTCGGTGAGGTTCTCCAGGTGAAAGTTGAGGTCTCCTAGGAGGATGTAGTCGGTGGATGAGAGTGCGTGAGGGTTGACGAGGTCTGCGATGTCTTCGCTGAACTTGGTGCGAGGTCCTGGTGGTCTGTACATGAGGGTGCCTCTGAGGGTGGTCTTGGGGTGTCTGTGGATCGTGAAGTGGAGATGTTCGGCGTCGGGGAGTGAGTCGTCGGTGTGGGTCGAGATGCGGATGGAGCTTTTGTGTGCGATGGCGATGCCTCCTCCGGTGCGGTTGGTGCGGTCTTTCCGGATGATTTTGTAGCCGTCGGGGATGGCTATGGCGATGTCGGGTGCCGAGGAGGGGTTCATCCAGGTCTCGGTGAGGAAGGCGATGTCAGGGTTCGTTGAGTTGATGAGGTTCCACAGTTCGATGGCGTGCCTGTGGACGGATCGGGTGTTGACCAGGATGCAGTGGAGATTGCTTCCGGGGGAGTCGTTCTTGACGGGAGCGGTGTGAGTCCGTTGGCAGGTGAAGCAGCAGTTGCTGTAGGTGAAGGGTCCGTGGGTTTGTTTCGGGGTGGCGCGGTGGCAGCCCGGCGTGCGGCCGGGGTTGAGGTTGGCGAGGGTGGCGGAGTCGTAGGTCAGGCAGGGGTTGCGGGGGCCAGGGGTTCGGGCGCTGGGCGCGGTCCGGGCACCCCATTGGCTGCCCCACTCCCACCTCCCAGCTGCTCCTCCCTCCCTCTCCCACTCATATGGAGGCCGCGCAGCAGACGCGCAGCAGACACGCAGTAGACACGCGCAGAGGGCGCGCCTAAGGCAAGCCCGTCTGCGCCCGTCCGCGCCTGGCCCGCGCCCAGCGCCAGACCCCCTGGCCCCCGCAGATGCCAGCCTACCCGCAAGTCCTACAACGCCGCCACTCTCATCACACTCAACTCCAGCCGGATCCCCGGATGCTGCAGAGCCACCCCAAGACGCACCCACGGACCATTCAGCTGCCGATCCTGCAAGTTCTCCTGCATCCGGCACTGTACCGCACCCGCCAAGCCGAGCACCAGCAACTCCCAGCAAACACATCACCTTCAGCCACACCACCGAACTCACCTGGTCGGACAACAGCTGTGTCCACTTCAGCTTCAAGAAGACCACCATGCACCACCACACCCAGCAACCACCAAGAAGACACTGGAATCGTATCACCACTGAACAGCTCGCATCAACCCTCTCCCAGAACCAACCCACCAACACCACCGACCCCAACGAAGCCGCCAACAACCTCACAAGCTGGATCTCCGACTGCGCCAACCTCCTGGCCCCCCTGAAGTCTCAAGCCAACACCAACAACCACAAGAAAAACTCCTGGTTCACCCTCGACCTCAAGGACTCCAAGAAAGAATGCCGCGCCCGCGAGAAGAAGTGGCGCCTCAACCAGACCGAGGAGAACATGTCAGCTCTCAAGGACGCCACCCGCCAACACCACCAACACCTCCGCGCCGCACGAAAAACAGCCTACCGGAACAGACTTGACAACAACGCCCACAACAGCAAGGAACTATTTGGCATCGTCAAAGAGCTCTCCAACCCGGACTCAGAAAACAACCCCATCCCTCCCTCACAAGACCTCTGCGACTCCCTCGTAACCTTCTTCCACCACAAGATCACCGATATATACAACAGCTTCACGACCACCAACGCGAACCCCCCCCCCCGGAACCCGCCACCGACATCACCACCATCCTCACCTGGAGCCCAACCACCACCGAGGAGACCACCCGCGTCATGAACTCGATCCACTCCGGATCCCCATCGGACCCCTGCCTGCACCACATCTACAACAAGGCCGACAACATCATCGCACCACACCTCCGAGACATCATCAACGCCTCCCTCACCACCGCCACCTTCCCGGAGAGCTGGAAACATGCAGAGCTCAACGCCCTCTTGAAGAAACCCACAGCAGACCCCACCGAACTCAAAAACTTCTGTCCCATCTCTCTCCTACCGTTCCCCGCCAAAGTGATTGGGAAAATCGTCAACGCTCAACTCACCAGCGCCCTGGACACCAACGACTCCCTCGACCCCACACAGTTCGGTTTCAGGGCCAACCACAGCACCGAAACGGCCCTCATCGCAGCCACGGACGACATCAGAGCCCTGACCGACAAGGGAGAAACCGTGGCCCTCATACTCCTGGACCTCTCTGCAGCCTTCGACACGGTCTGCCACCGCACCCTGATACGCCGCCTCAGCAACGCCGGCATCAGAGGCAAGGCCCTGAAATGGATCGTCTCCTTCCTCTCCGGAAGGACTCAGAGAGTCCGCCTGCCCCCCTTCAGATCCACAGCCACGGAGATCATCTGCGGCGTACCTCAAGGATCCTCCCTCAGCCCCACTCTCTTCAACGTCTACATGACCCCCCTGGCGAACATCGCACGCAAACACGGACTCGACCTCATATCCTACGCCAACGACACCCAGCTCATCTTATCCCTCACCGACAACCCCACCTCAGCAAGGACCAGACTACATGATGGCATGAAGGAAGTAGCGAACTGGATGACAGACAGCTGGCTGAAACTGAACACAGATAAGACAGAGGTCCTCATCCTCGGCCCTACTCCCACCGCATGGGACAACTTCTGGTGGCCCCCCGCCCTAGGCAGCACTCCCCAACCCACCGACCACGCACGCAACCTCGGCTTCATCCTGGACTCATCCCTCTCCATGACCAGACAGGTTAACTCGGTGACCTCGGCATGCTTCAACACCCTCCGCATGCTCCGCAAAATCTTCCGCTGGATCCCCACCGACACCAGGAAGACCGTCACCCACGCCCTCGTCACCAGCCGCTTGGACTACGGGAACACTCTGTACGCCGGCATCACCACCAAGCTGCAGAGGAAACTTCAGCGGATCCAGAACGCTGCCGCACGACTCATCCTGGACATACCCCGCCACCACCACATCTCCGGACACCTGAAGAGACCCCATTGGCTCCCAGTCAACAAGAGGATCACCTTCAGACTCCTCACCCACGCACACAAAGCCCTTCACAACCTCGGACCCAAACTCATCAACAACCGCGTCTCCTTCTACACTCCTCCGCGCACTCTACGCTCTACCGGACAGGCCCTGGCAGCCGTACCCCACATCCGCAAAGCCACCGCCAGAGGAAGATCCTTCTCTTTCCTGGCAGCGAAGACCTGGAACTCTCTGCCCAGCCACCTTCGCGCCATACCTGATCACCTCTCCTTCAGAAGACAGCTCAAGACCTGGCTCTTCAAGCACTGACCGCCCCCCCACCAGCGCCTTGAGACCCTTTATGCGTGAGTAGCGTGCTTTCTAAATGCGAATGATTGATTGATTGATTGATAGGGTGATTCCCCACACTGAGCTAACACACTTAGATATACCTCCCACCCCTCCTCTAACGGCCCTAAGCCAGCACACTCCGGGTTCAAATATTCCATCTGACTTTACATCTTCCCCTGACACTAATCCATGCCTATCAACGGTTACAACTAGGGGTAAGAAAGCAATGCAGGCTGGCAAAGGAGAGCCCCACTTGAAGAAAAGGAAAGGTCGGGCCCATCCAAGGCTATTTTCCAACCTACAGCTGGGGATAAACGGAAGGCAGCTCAAAGGGGGCACAAAGGATGTAGCCAATCTATTACGGATACTGCCGCAGTTATTAGCCCCCCCACACCCATTGAGGAATCCCTCTACACACGGAAAATGCAGGGAATCTCTAACCTCCTTGACCCCCTGCTCCACAAACTGAGCCTGATAGAGGGCAGATTAAATATACTAGAACAGGTCTTATCGCATTCCACCCTAGTTCTGTTAGAGCTCAGACGGTCGGTGGGTGCCGTTCCTCACAGGGGGTGGTGGAGATCAGGTTGCAAAAGGGGTTGTTTCTAACGCATTGAATTCCACTGAACTAGCCCCTGATGCTAGCCATCATACTTCCATGCCACAAGGGGGCTCCTGCTCATTGTGTTTGCAACCTGCTTTGAGAGCAACTCGGACATGCTCTCCCAATCGACCGGGCCCAGTAGGCGCCCAGAATGGTCCTATTTTTTTACACCTTCGCCCGGAAGCTACCCCCTATACTACAGTTTTAGGCAATGTCCCTAGGCTAAGGTCGCAGATATCTGAGGATTGTCCAACATTGAGAAATAAGGCATTACACTTATTGAGTCAAAGGACGGGGATTAAAAACCAATTGATAATGAATTCAAAATGGTACGTAGAGTATCATGGATAGGGAAGTCTCATAAGTCTCTCCGGGGTGATTGTGTGGTTTTAAGTTTTGGGTCCCATGGTTTGGTTCAGCAAATCTTGGAGAGGGCGGGGGATCTTGCGGCTAGAGACTAAATCTCTGTCCTTCCTCTGGGCTACTTTTATCGCCCTACGGTCACACCCAGATATGCTGAAAGGAGATGGCCTTTTCAAACACACGGCCAATTTAACTACCCTGTCCCCCTTAATAATCGATTTAATGCCCTGGCTTCACTCGAAGATATCGACTGACTTACAGCCTCCGATCGTATTGTCTCCTCTGGGTTTAGTATTCTTGGGGTCCCAGAGGTTTATGGCAATGGTTCCCCCTCCCGTATTACACCTGACCTCCCTAATAAAATCAGAGTGATTTCTACAGAGGGGGACGTATCATGCAACAAACCTGGACACCTCGGGGGAGCCTATCCCATCCAAGTGAGACAGAGAAGGGAGATGCAGAAAGATATGGCCAACGCATACCTACTGGGCCCTATTATACACCACTGCCCTCAGGGTCCTGACACGCAGGTGTAGGAGATAGCCCCACCCTCCACCTTCTCTAGGACGTGTACCTCAAGGTCATCACAAGTCTGTTATGACAGTAGTTTCTTGGAACATTGCAGGACTCTTACCTAAAACTGCATCAGGTGACTGGGCAGTGTTTATTGAACAGTTTGATCTCTTGGCATTCCAGGAGACCTGGTCTATTTGACAGGTCTAACATCCTGGGTTTTTTAACTTTTTCAAACCCGCACAAGGGGGGCGGAAAGGTAGACCCTCTGGCGGTCTCACTTGTTGGGTGAGACAGCAAATTGGTTTTAGGGTTGAGGAGGTCCTTATCGACAGTCCAGATATTATGGTATTACGGCTTCGGATGAGCCACGCCTGTGATACCTTGCTAATTATTGTTTATGCCAGAGGGCAACCGGGCGGGAGGCGATCTGAGACTGTTGACCATCTTGACAGTGTTTTAGACAATCAGAGGGATGGGTGCAATTTGCTAATCATGGGGGACTTTAACTGAACCTTTGAACCGTTGGATTTAGAGGGTGGTAATTTAAGTGCAGATGAGGATCTGCAGTGGAACATTCCGACCCTAGATTTGTGTCCAATTAAAAAATGGACAGAAGCTGCTTTGCAACTCAAGGGGTTATGTCTGGGAAGGAGTGTGCGAGCAGTGAATAGGAGGTCCCAATCGGATAGGAAGGGTGTGCATATTTTTAACAATGGCATCAGGGGTAGCCGTATTGATTTTATCTTTCTTAATGTTGAATCATGGCATTCCCTAATTGATATGAAGGTACAGGAACGCACAGAAAGCGATCATGACCTGTTGAATTTGACAATTAAGGCCCCGTCTCCACAGAACCCCTCCAAAAAGGTGGTAGGTGAATTCCCTCCCGTAGTATCACTTTCAAATGACATGAGGAGAGTAAGATGGACCAGGCTTGTTGAGAACGAAGGGGATTTAGGTGCAATGAAGGCCCAGGTTGCTCATTCAATATCCTGCCTTCAAAGCTGTGCCTCCCAGGCGGATATTAATTTAATAGCCCCCCAGGTCCACCGAGACCTGTTTTCCAATCTCAAAACTTTTTTAATAAAGACCAGTAAAAAGAAGGCAGAGGCAAGGGCATTAAAGGCCTCCTGGTATAACAAAACCTGCAGAGAGGCATATCGCTTATTGTCAAGGGCTATTAGATGCAAAGACATGGGAGAAGTTAAAAATGCTAGGGCAAATTATAAAGCAACCCAACTTAAAGCTAAAAAGGAGTGGGATGACAACTGCTGACACAATCTTCTCCTAGCTAGTAATGAGAAGAGTATGACAAAATTCTGGCAGCTAGTGAAATGGCGGAGTGACGGGACACACTATAAACCAATTAACTATGTTCCGCCGGAACAGTGGGCCCTGTATTTTACGGCCCAGTTCTCTACCACTGATAATAATCTGGATGAATTTAAAATACTCACCCCGATTCCTACCTTATTATTTAGCAACACTGAGGTTGAGACAGTCCTCTCCCTTATTCCGAGAGGTAGGGCCCCGGGCCCTGATTGTGTGCCAGTGGATTTATTTGCGCCACTGCGCCTTTGTCAAGGCCAGGTCACCCCTCCTGCCAGCCGCTGCTCCAGCTGCCTGCCAGTTCCAGTAGCCCGCTCGCCTGCCAGCACCCTCTGCGACCCAGCCGCCGCTGGGCCGCCCGGATCACCCCTCCCGCCTCCCACGCCTCCCGCGACCTCCTCCAGCACTAGAGCGACCCAGCCGCCGCTGGGCCGCCTGGATCTCCCCTCCTGCCGCCTCGCCTGTCTCGCCTGCCCCCGGGCTGAGGCCGCCGCCCAGAGCTCCCGCCGCTGACTCCCTGCGGCCCCGCCCACCTCCATCCCATTCGCCGACCCCGCCACCCAGCTGACCCGCCCTCCCAGGCTCCTCACTTATGACGCCCCCTCAGCGACCGCGCAGCGGACGCGCGCAGCGGGAGCACCGATTGAGCGCCGAAGGTGCGCCAAAGGTAAGCCCGTCTGCGCCCGTCCGCGCCTGGACCGCGCCCAGTGCAAGACCCCCTGGCCCCCGCAGACGCCCGCCCTCCCGCCGGACCTACGACGCCGCCACCCTCAACGCACTCAACACCGGCCGAATCCCGGGATGCTACCGAGCCACCCCGAGACGCACCCACGGACCCTTCAGCTGCCACGCCTGCAAGTTCACCTGCATCCGGACCTGCCCTGCTCCAGCACCCGCCAAGCCGAACACCAGCAGCAACCACCTCAAGTGCATCCTGCTCAACACCCGCTCCACCCACAGACACGCCGTCCAACTCTGGAACCTCCTCGACACCACATCTCCTGACGTTGCCTTCCTCACGGAAACCTGGATGAACGCCTCCTCAGCGCCCAACATCGCCATTCCAGAGGGATACAAGATCATCCGGAGGGACCGCGCCAACCAGACCAGAGGAGGAGGCATCGCCATCATCCACAGGAACACCATCTGCATCACGACCAACACTGACGACACCCTGACAACCGCCGAACACCTACACTTTCAGATCCACACCGACCCCAAGACCACCCTCAGAGGCACCCTGATCTACCGACCACCGGGACCACGCACACCATTCAGCGAAGACATCGCAGACTTCATCAGCCCGCACGCCCTCCCCTCCGCTGACTATATCCTCCTCGGGGACCTCAACTTCCACCTGGAGAACAACAACGACCGCAACACCACCACCCTGCTTGACAACCTCGCCAACCTCGGACTCAAGCAGCTGGTGTCCACCCCCACCCACCTCGCCGGACACACACTCGACGCCGTCTTCTCATCCAGCAAAGACATCACCTTCAGCCACGCCACTGGACTCCACTGGACGGACCACAGCTGCGTCCACTACAGCTTCAAAAAGAACACGACCTACCACCACCAGCAACAGGTCGCTTGAAGAAGCTGGAACAAGATCACAGCCGACCAGCTCGCCGCTTCCCTGAGCCAGCACCCTCCCGCCAGCTCAGCGAACCCCAGCCAGGCCGCCGACAACCTCACGAAGTGGATCAACAACTGCGCGGACGAACTCGCCCCACTGAGGACCCCGCCCAGCAGACCCGGCAGCAAGAAGGCCCCATGGTTCACCGACGAACTCAAGAGCTCCAAGAAGAACTGCCGAGCCCTCGAGAAAGCCTGGAGAAGGGAGCCAACACCGGACAACATGACCACCCTCAAGCTCGCCACCCGGAAGCACCATCAACTGATCCACGCCACCAAGAAAACAGCATTCAAGGACCGGCTGGACAACAACGCACACAACTGCAAGGAACTCTTCAACATCGTGAAAGAGCTCTCCAACCCCAACGCCGGAAACAACGATATCACCCCATCGCAAGACCTCTGCAACTCCCTCGCCTCCTACTTCCACAACAAGATCGCTGACATACACAACAGCTTCAGCTCACACACAACGCTCCCCACGACCGCACCAACGCCTCCCACCACCACCCTCAGCGCCTGGACCCCGATCAACACAGAAGACACCATCCGCACTATGAACTCTATCCACTCCGGATCTCCGACCGACCCCTGCCCTCACCACGTCTTCAACAATGCCGACGCTGTCATCGCACCCCACCTGCGGGACAGCATCAACACCTCCTTCGACACCGCCACCTTCCCTGAGAGCTGGAAGCACGCCGAACTCAGCGCTCTACTAAAGAAACCAACATCGGACCCCACGAACTCAAGAATTACCGCCCCATCTCGCTCCTCCCGTTTCCAGCCAAAGTCATCGAGAAGACCGTCAACAAACAGCTGGCCGCCTTCCTCGAGACGAATGGATCCCTCGACCCCTCACAGTCTGGCTTCCGAGCCAACCACAGCACCGAGACCGCCCTCATCGCTGCCACCGATGACATCCGAGCCCTGCTGGACAACGGAGAAACAGCGGCCCTCATCCTCCTAGACCTCTCCGCGGCATTCGACACTGTCTGCCACCGCACCATAGTGCAGCGCCTCAGCAACGTCGGAGTCCAGGAGAAGGCACTGGAATGGATCATCTCCTTCCTCGACGGAAGAACACAGAGAGTCCGCCTACCACCGTACAAGTCAGAGGCCACCGAAGTCATCTGCGGCGTCCCTCAAGGATCCTCGCTCAGCCCCACCCTCTTCAACGTCTACATGAGCCCCCTCGCGGACATCGCACGCCAACACAACCTCAATATCATCTCCTATGCTGATGACACCCAGCTGATCCTCTCCCTGACCAACGACCCCGCCGCCGCCAGAGCCAACCTTCACGAAGGGATGAAAGACGTAGCCGAGTGGATGACGACCAGCCGCCTGAAACTGAACTCTGACAAGACGGAAGTCCTCATCCTGGGCTCCTCACCCTCCGCCTGGGACGACTCCTGGTGGCCACCCGCCCTGGGCACCGCACCCAAACCGACAGACCACGCACGCAACCTAGGCTTCATCCTGGACTCCTCCCTCTCCATGACCAGACAAGTCAACGCCGTCTCCTCGTCGTGCTTCAACATCCTGCGCATGCTACGGAAGATCTTCCGGTGGATCCCCACCGAGACCAGGAAGACGGTCACCCAGGCCCTCGTCACCAGCCGTCTGGACTACGGCAACGCCCTCTACGCCGGAACCACCGCCAAGCTCCAGCAGAGACTCCAGCGGATCCAGAACGCCTCAGCCAGACTCATCCTCGACATCCCCCGACGCAGCCACATCTCCGGACATCTGAGAGACCTGCACTGGCTCCCCGTCAACAAGAGAATCACCTTCCGCCTCCTCACCCACGCACACAAAGCCCTACACGACCAAGGACCGAGCTACCTCAACAACCGCCTCAACTTCTACGCTCCCAAACGCCATCTCCGATCAACCAGCCACGCCCTCGCCGCCGTCCCCCGCATCCGAAGAGCGACAACAGGAGGAAGGTCCTTCTCCTACCTGGCCGCCAAGACCTGGAACTCCCTCCCGACCGACCTGCGCCTGACCCAAGACCACCTCTCCTTCAGGAAGAATCTCAAGACCTGGCTGTTCGAGCAGTAGCGGCACCCCCCCCCCATGCGCCTTGAGACCCTCCGGGTGAGTAGTGCGCTTTATAAATGTCTTTGATTGATTGATTGATTGATTTGCCCACGACAAGGGCAACTGGGTGGTTTATATTACCTATCTTGCCAATTCCATTGCCAGCGGTGCGAGTATCCCTGACACGTGGTCCGGTGCAGTCATTATTCCGGTATATAAAAAGGGGGATTGAGCATTACCTGGCAACTATAGGCCTATTAGCCTTATAGATTATGTTCAGAAAATAGTTGCCAGGTTAGTTCTAAGTCGAATCCAACTGTAGATAAAGGATTTCAAGATACTATCACCCCTGCAGTCAGGTTTCCGGCCCCATACCAGCACAATTGACCAGGTATTCAGGTTTGTGATGATTTACTGGTGGGTTGTTATCGTAGGTGGGGGCACCTTATATGCGGCCTTCATTGATTCAAAGTCCGCTTCCGATTTGGTTCCCCGAAACAAAATGTGGAGAGCTTTCTTAGAAGTGGGGATGCCATTGGAGCTGCTAGCAATGTTAGTCAAACTGCATGACTCCAATCACGCTCAGGTTCGATGGGGTACACGCGGAGAGATTACAGATACATTTCCGGTGTCAAAGGGCGTGCGCCAAGGATGCGTTCTCGCTCCTACCCTGTTTTCTTTATTTATTGACAGGGTAGTGCAATATTATTCCACATGTCCCACTGATGCACCAACTCTAGGGGGCCTGAAATTCCCCCTACTCAGGTTCGTAGATGACGCCTTGATTTTATCTAAGACTCAATCCGGGCTACAGGTGGCTCTGTCCCGTTTTGAGGAGTTCTGCCGCGATCATGAGTTGGCGGTCAATGTGGACAAGACAATATTCATGGTTCTCCACAAATTTAAAGCTACCAAGGGTAAAGCCTACATGAATGATGTTGCTTTAGAGCAGACTGAAGTGTTCACCTACCTGGGGATAACCTTTAACAGGAAGTTGAATTGGAAGCCACAGATCGACGTGCTTGTCTTGAAGCACGCGCAGTTGGCTGGGGCCCTCCTAAAAGAACATAGGCTTTCACACACCAAACCCATAGCCCCTGCCATTAAAATGTATAACACCAAAGTTGCAAGCGCCATCTTATATGGTGCAGAATTATGAGGCCACGAGGACACCAGACCCCTGCTTATGGCCCAAAATAAATTTATGAGGGTGTTAATAGGCTTGCCGCAATCTACCCCATTGGTGCCCTTATTTCTGGATCTGGGATGTCATCATATTGAGGATCTAGTTCGATTTAGGCCTATAGCCCTTTGGAGAAGGCTATGGGCCACCCCTGAGCTCCTACTATATGCTAAAGCCCTTTTGGATTTCAGGAGGGCTGGGACCCTAAGTAAGATCAGAATATAAAAGAAACCTTAATAGAAATGAGGATGGTAACTTGTGGGAGAACCCTGAATCAACCCCCTTCCCCTCAAAGTAAAGAGCTTAAGGCTGTCTATATGGATTTGGTGAAGATGAAGCGCTTCTCTTCCATTACAGGACCTAATCTTGACCAGGGACTTTCTATTAATAAAGCACGAGTTTGGGTTTGAACCCTACTGGGACTTCATTTTAAAACCAATGGATAGGAAGCTCTATCACCAGTTTAGGATAGGTTCTCTGCCAATTAGAGCGTTCACCAGTAGATGGCACAAGCCCACGACAGAATTGTGCCCCTCGTGTTTGGCCCAGTCAGAATCCATCCCCCACATACTATTTGTTTGCCCGGCCTACAGATCACCAATTAGGAAATGGCTCAAACCCATTTGTACTATTCTTGGCACAAGAGTTGCCATCAAGGCCTTGAGGATTTTACAGACATGTACCCAGGAGTCTATTGTTATTGCAAAATTCCTGAGTTGGGTATGGGAAATTCGGGATAACAAACTTAGGGCACACTGACCTGATTTGCTTAAATCGATTGTGGGATGTGGTGTAGCTCGATTCCGATATATATTTGTATAATGGGGTAGATGCCGTACGGCTTATCCTATTTTAAATCTTATATTCTTTTTATAATAATTATTTTATAATATGAGTAGTGGAACTGTGGTTTAATATTTATTTTAATTGTATCACCGTGCCTGTTACATTAATGCTACTTTGCTATGACTCAATTATTTTAACAAAGAATTTTTTAACTGTTAATTTTTAATTGATGGTAATGTCTTTTATGGTTTTATAACCGAAATAAAGACTCTATGAACTGAACTGAACTGAAATGGCTTCCCATTGCTAGCCTCTGCTAAAGGCAAATCAAGGTTAATTGGCAGCCCCCCCACGCCTAGGGACGGGGGGCCCTTAGTGGCATCTCGGGCGGGAGTCGACTTCCAGTTCGAAGGTTGAGGGGAAGGGGACGTCCTCAGGAGTCCAGGAAGGTTGGAGGGGCATCACCAAGGTGGTGGCAGCCCTCCTAGAAACAAAGGAGATAAAAGGCCGGGGTCTCGAGGGGGAAGCCCTCTGTGTCCCTTCACGCGGTGTGTCCGGCGGATATGAGGACGCAACGATTTGCAGGGAGTGGCGGCGACTGGTCGGTCGGAGCATCCAGGTGAGGGGGCCCTTTTATTTGCGTAGGTGTATGTATGGTGCAAGTGCGTGTGAGTTTTCGCACGTTTATTTTTGAAAGTGAATATGCGTGGTGCGCGTGTGAAGGAGGCACTTGGCGGGTGGGGGGGGGGCGCTCTCTGGAGAGTGCGAGAGCGGTAGCACTCTGCGGGGAGCAGGACGATGTTGTAGGAAGCACCCTGCACATAGGGAAGGCTGCCATGCGCGAAACGGCGTGCGCGTGATGGATAGGCACTAGAGTTGGGGACTGGGGGGCATGCGTGCGGAGGCCCAGCAAGAAGCGGGCGGAAGCTCTGCGGGGAGCGGGGCGTGCTGCACAGAGCTTTAACAAGCAAAGCATTTATGCGGAGGCGACGCCCAGTGGCGCGATCGGGGAACTACGGAGGCCCAGCACGGAAAGGGCATTTAGGCAATGAGGAACGGTGGCATTAATTGAGTATGGGGTGTTGATGGGAAGACGATGTTGTAGGAAGGCTCAAAACTGCCTTCAGGTCATTGAATAAGTAATGTTTGAATCAAGTTCATTAAATCGCCTTGATTTATGTAGAACGGGGTTGGCTGGCAGGTCGATGGTGGTAGCCCTGCGGTTTCAAACAAAAAGGAATAATTGGGCGCACATTTTAATGCAGATGCTATACAGGGTGCGAACAGAAATATTTTGGCACTAATTGTTAATGAACATGCTGCGCAGGGTATCGGGGCCGGTGTCACTCGGGGTAATGGGGCGCGCAGCTTGGAGCGCGGATGCAGGGAGGTTGCTACCTCCACCTCCCCCTGATTTTCTACACAATCGAGGGGCAGGCCTATGTAGTGGGCAGGGTCGCTGTTACCAAATGGAAGGGGGTTATGCGTGAGGGGGATTGACCATGGTATTAAGACGGGACATGTGGGCAGAAGGGAGCAAGGCAAGCGCTTCAAGCAAGGCCCATTGTCAGTAAGGTTGCTCTCCCTCCCTCGCAGCTCCACCATTAAGTGAGGCTTTGCCCCAAGCCCCTGCACTCTCGAGTGTTGGTGTTTGAGGCCCTCCTCCACCCGCAGGTTTCACCTGCGCCTCATCCCTGGTGATCGAGTGGACCTCTGTCTCTATTCTCTTGCTCCGCTTTTTCTCTTCTTTATCACTCGTTTTTTTCCCTCACTTCTATCTCCCCCCTTCACTCTCCTTCTGGGTCTTTCCTCCATTTTCTGTTGTTATCCCCTCATTTCAAGCTCCCCCCTCCACTCTCCTGTGTCTTTCCTCCGTTTTTCACTCGTTTTTTACCCTCCTCTCAATCTCCCCCTTTCACTCTCCGGTGTCCTCTGTGTCTTTCCTCCACTCTTTCTTGCACTTTTGCTGCCTTATTTGCACTTTTCTCTCTTTGCCTTTTCCTTTTGCATTTTCAGGCAGTTTTTCCCCTCCGTAGCTTGCCCTGCGGCCCCTCCACCCCAGCACAACCAGTGCGACTGGCCCAATCCAGCTCCCCTCCCCGCTCCCGCCTCTCAGCTGTCCAGCCCTCCCCAAACCCTATTTAATGGCGGCCACTGCGGGGACAGGCGAGCAAGACCACTGACTGATTGTCAGTGAAATTGCTCTCCCTCGCAGCTCCACATTTTTCACTCGTTTTTTTCCTCACTTCTATCTCCCCCCTTCACTCTCCTTCTGGGTCTTTCCTCCATTTTCTGTTGTTTTTCCCTCATTTCAAGCTCCCCCTTCACTCTCCTGTGTCTTTCCTCCGTTTTTTCACTCGTATTTTACCCTCATCTCAATCTTCCCTTTCACTCCCCTGTGTCCTCTGTGTCTTTCCTCCACTCTTTCTTGCACTTTTTCTGTCGTTTTCCCCTCATTTCAAGCTCCCCCTTTACTCTCCTTCTGTGTCTTTCCTCCGTTTTTCACTCGTTTTTTACCCTGATCTCAATCTCCCCCTTTCACTCTCCTGTGTCCTCTGTGTCTTTCCTCGACTCTTTCTTGCACATTTGCTGCCTTATTTGCACTTTTCTCTCTCTTTTTGCCTTTTCCTTTTGCCTTTTTCAGGTCGTTTTTCCCCGCCGCTGCTGCCCCTGAGGCCCCTCACGACCAGTGCGACCGGCCCAATCCAGCTCCCCTCCCCGCTCTTGCCTCCCAGCTGTCCAGCCCTCCCCGACCCCTACTTAATGGCGGCCACTGCCGGGGCGCCAAAGCCAAGCTTGTCAGCTCCTGTCCGCGACCTGACTGCGACCAGCGCTAGGAACCCTGGATCTCTACACTGCCAACGCTACGACCCAGCGGCACTCCACGCTCTCAACCCAGGCCGCAAAAACAACTGCAAGCTAGCATCACCAGCCGACACCCATAGACCCTTCAGCTGTCACCGCTGCCGTCACACCTGCAGCACCACCAAGACCACTGACCCAGCGCAATCCGCCCGCAACAACACAACCGGACCGCAGATCCTGCCATGCATCCTCCTCAACGTCTGATCCCTCCACAAACACGCCACTGAAATCTGGGACCTCCTCGACAGCACTACCCCGGACGTAGCATTCTTTACCGAAACCTGGACCAACGTCCACAAATCCACCCTCTGCTGAGCACACTCCCCGACGAGCCCACAGACCTGATGGAACACCTTCACTTCAAGATACTGGCCAGCCCTACCTCCACCCTCCGAGGAACCCTCATCTTCTGACCCCCTGGACCCCTCGGACTTTTCGCCAACTCCATCACGGACATCATCTCCCCGCATGCCATTGCGTCCACTAACTACACCCTACTGGGAGACCTCAACTTCCACCTCGACAACCAACTGGACCCCAGCACGACATCCCTCCTGGACAACCTCCACAACATTGAACTCCGCCAGATCGTGACCAAACCCACGCACTCAGCAGGACACACCCTTGACCCCCTCTTCACAACAGGAAACTCCATCACCTTGAGCCACACCACCAAACTCCCATGGACTGACCATCGATGCGTCCACTTCACCTTCAGAACACCCACCATCCACAGACACCAGCACCTGCTCCCATGAAGAAATTGGACCAGAATCACCGACGACCAGCTAACCTCATCACTCAGCAACTCCACCCCAACCATCGCGGAAAACGACAACGCCAATACCACAGCCCGAACCATGCACAGATGGATCTCTGACAGCGCCAACACCATAGCCCCCCTCAAGAAAAGCAACAACACCCAAACCAAGAAAGCTAGATGGTGCACCACCGAACTTCGAGAGTCCAGACGCACTTGCCACTGCCTCGAAAAGGCCTGGAGGAACACCAAATCCACAGAAGCCCACAACAACTTCAGAGCCGCCACCAACGCCCACCACCAACTCATCAGAAAAATGAGGAAAAAAGCGATTGAAGACAGAATCTCCATTCAAAAGCACGACAGCAAAGAACTCTTCAACATCATCAAGGAGTTCGCCCAACCCACCAGCGAGTCCACCAACATCCCTCCCTCACAAGACCTCTGCGACAAACTCAGCACATTTTCCCACCATAAAATCAAGAGCATCTACGACAACTTCGACGAAGATAACCAACACACTGAACCCTCACCAACCACCCCCGACACCATGAAGCCAGCGATCGACAACTGGACAGCCCTCACCACTGAAGACACACTGAAGACGATGAAGTCAATCCACTCCGTTGCCCCCACGGACCCCTGCCTGCACCACATTTTCAACAGAGCCGCCGACACTATCGCAACCATGCTCTGCCACACCATCAACGGCTCCCTGGCAACCGCCTCTTTCCCTGATGACTGGAAACATGCTGAGATCAACCCCCTCCTGATGAAACCCTCGGTGGACCCCACCGACCTCAAAAACTACAGACCCATCTCCCTGCTCCCGTTCTCAGCGAAAGTCATCGAGACAGCCATCAACAGCCAACTTGCCACATTCATCGAAGAGCACAACATCCACGACTCCTCCCAATCTGGCTTCAGAAAAAAACACAGCATGGAAACCGCCCTCCTAGCCGCAACAGACGACATCCGTACCTTACTGGACAAAGGAGAAACAGCAGCCCTCAACCTCCTTGACCTCTCAGCGGCGTTCGACACAGTCTCTCACCGCACCCTAATACGCAGACTCCATGACGCAGGGATCCAAGGCAAGGCCCTCGACTGGATCTGCTCCTTCCTCTATGGCAGAACGCAGCGGGTCAAACTCCCTCCTTTCCTATCGGACCCTACACCTACCACCTGTGGAGTCTCCCCAGGGGTCCTCCCTCAGCCCTACGCTCTTCAACATCTATATGGCTCCGTTCGCCCTCATCGTCAGAACCTACGGACTCAACATTGTGTCATACGCAGACAACATTCAACTCATCCTCTCCCTATCCAACGAACCCAACACCGCCAGACACAACTTTCGAGAAGGCATGGAAGCCATAGCCAAATGGATGAAAAACAGCTGCCTACAACTAAACACCAACAAAACGGAAGTACTCATCATGGACCCAAACCCAGATGCATGGAACGACACCTGGTAGCCCCCCGCCCTTGGAAGCCTGCCCCCCCCACGGACCACGCATGCAACCTGGGAATCATCCTGGACTTAGAGCTCAAAATGTACCGCCAGATCAACTCTGTCTCATCCTCCTGCTTCCACACCCTCCGCCTCCTACGTAAGACCTTCAAATGGATCCCCCTCGAACACAGAAAGACCGTAACTCACGCCCTGGTCACCAGCGGGCTCGACAACGGCAACGCACTCTATGCTGGAATAAACAAAAACCTCATCCGCAAGCTACAGAACATCCAAAACACCGTCACAAGACTGGTCCTCAACCTACCAAGACACTGCCACATCTCCCAGCACCTGCGCACACTACACTGGCTCCCCATCGAAGCTAGAGTCACCTTCAAGATGCTAACCCACGCTCACAAGGCCCTCCACGACACCGGACCAGCATACCTGAATAGCCGACTCAAATTCCACGCACCCCAAGGGACCCTACGATCAGCCCAGCTCTTCTACGCTGTGGTCCCCCGCACCAGAAAGACCAGATCGGGAGGCCGCTCCTTCTCCTTCTGCACAGCCAGAGCCTGGAACGACCTTCCGCTCCACCACAGACAGATAACATCGCTTCCCATCTTCGCAAGAAACCTCAAAACCTGGCTCTTCGACAGACCCCCTCCTTGATGGACTGGAACATGCGACCCCCCCCACCCCACACCCTACAGCGCCTTGAGACCCTTACAGGTGAGTAGTCGCGCTTAACAAACACCTGATTTGATTTTTTTGATTTGAAGGCCCATCAAGAGGGCAAAGGGGAAGAACACAGTGGGCGCCTTGTAACTCTCTTTTGCTTTATTTAGAGGACAGGATGCCACCAAAGCGGACATGTGGCGCTAAGGAAGCTCCCGCTACACTGAAAGAATTTCGATCGCTGTCGGCGTTGTGGGAGGTCGCAAAGAAAGGCGGCATTGACTGGGCCCTACAAACATTGACGCAAGGGGTCGAAGGGAGTGCAAAACAAGGGGTTCCATCGTCCAAACGCACAAGGAGGATGCCTGAACGTTTCTGAGATGTGCAACAGGAGAAGGCGTAGAAGGTTGTTGAAGCGCGGGTGAGCATTTCAGGTGAGACAGTGGCAATAGGCCAACCCCTGGTAAACACAGACAATAGTCATGCTTCTGGCACTGCTGCGCAGAAGGGTAAGGCAATTGCGGAACCAATTCTGGTAGAGGAAAATCAACAGAGCACAGCACCCCCCATAGCAGCACCGACAATACTGGCAGCGGCAGCCCCTGCCGTGCAAATACAAGGAGAGATGGCGGTGGCAGCAATACCGGCCCCGCAGGCTCCCGCACCGGTGGTAGCACAATAAGGCAGTGGGGTGGTGCAGGTTTAGGTCCAGTCAGGTGGGGTGGCACAATCGCCCATGGCGGTGGCGGCAGCATCACAAAGTCCTATTAATAATGCAGGATTGCCAGGGCCAATCCCACCTGCACCGCCGGGTCCACAAGGAGCGTACAACATCCCTTAACACAGAGCCCGTGATCTATGGTTCCTCGTCATTGGCACTAGCACCGTCAGCGGGTATTACATGGCATGTGCCGGCAGAAACTAGAGACATTTTCAGGGGAGAATTCATAGATGTATTTGATCAATGTGGGTGTGGTACCCGGGAAGAACAGGGCAGGTAAGGAGGGCGAAGTTAAACGGAAAAAAGTTTGGGTGTAATGGTCTATCAAGAATTGGATTACTGGGTTCGCTATCTATGCAGCAATCATGGTAGAGCGGTTTCCAGGGTTGGCGGCACAGCTGATAAGCTACATGTCAATGATTCACGGAGTTGCATCAGAATTCCAGGGCTTGGCTTGGTTGCAATATGACAACAAATTTAGACAAATGAAGGCGGTAAGGCCAGAAGTGGCATGGGATCAGAGGGAGATCAATATATGGTACGCTGAGTTTCACTTGACAACACCGGTTAGCAAGACCACTCACTCCTTTTGGGGGACAGAGGGGGTGCGATAAGAAACAAGCTTGCTGGCAGTTTGACAAGAATGAGTGCAATAGGGGATCAGCATGTAAGTCCAAGCATATATGCTCCTTCTGTGGAGTACAAGGCCACCCCGAGAACAAGTGTTACAAAAAAGTGGGGAAACCCAAAGAGCAGCACGCCCCAGCCCAGGTGCAGGCCAAGGGACTCCCTGCCCAGTCATCCTAATAATTTGCCCACTCCCATATGCTTGCATGTCCTAGCCCACCTGCTCAGTAGATATGAGAAGGAACAAGAGGCGCAGCTGTTATATCAAGGTTTTAAATTTGGGTTTCATATCCCCTCGAGTGCCCCGCCTTTGTCAGTCTTTCCACATAACCAGCGGTCAGTTTTGCGGATCCATAGGTAGCTAGGGAAAAGATCATGAAGGAGCTAGCGCTGGGGAGGGTGGCGGACCCTTTTCAGCGTCCACCAAGGCAGGATCTGGTTTGCTCGTCTTTGGGCTTGGTGCCAAAGAAGGAAGTGAGGAAATATCGTCTGATTCATAACCTGTCGAGTCCACCTGGTCTGTCAGTTAATGACAGGTTGGATCCAGAACTCTGTGCAGTGCATTACATCACATTTGACACTGCTATTCAGAAGCTGCAGAAACTGGGGGAGGGAGCGCTTATGGCCAAGGCGGATGTGGAGGCAGCCTTTCGCCTCCTGCCTGTGCACCCGGAGGATACTAGGCTGTTAGGTTTAACGTTTGAGGGGCAGTTCTACATGGACCTATGTATGCCGATGGGGTGTTCCATCGCATGCGCAGTGTTTGAGATCATCAGTCGTTTCCTGGAATGGGCAGTGCAGGACATAGTCGGGTCCCGTGATCTGGTGCATTTTTTGGATGATTTTCTGTTTATGGGTCCACCGGGCTCGCCGGCCTGCGGGAAGGCTCTGCTGGGCTTCCAGTGGTTGGCAGAGGCACTGGGGGTACCAATGGCAGGTGAAAAAACTGAAGGTCCGGCCACTTGCTTAACTTTCCTTGGTATAGAGATTGACACAGTGGAGGGAGTATGTCGCCTCCCGCAGGGGAAAGTGAGAGCTTTTGAGGCATCCATAGACGAGTGTCTGGCGGCATGCAAGGTCACTCTACATCAGTTACAGGTCTTGGTGGGGCAGCTGATCTTCGCACTCCGAGTGATACCCATGGGTAGGGTCTTTTCATGTAACATCGCCAGGGCAATGTCCGGCTTAAGGGCTAAACGCCACCATACTAGGCTATCAATGGAGGTTAAAAATGACTTGGGCACATGGAAGGAATTTCTGACAGGTTTCAATGGCACAGTGATCTGGCAGTAACCAACGCAGTCCAATGATTATTTGGAACTTTACACAGATGCAGCGGGCAGCGTAGGTTTCGGGCGGTCCTAGGATTAAATGAAACATTGGCCAGCAGATTGGGTAAAACAGGGTTGACTCGTAATATCACATTTTTAGAGCTGTTTCCCATCGTGGTGGTGCTGCATCTCTGGGGCCCGTCCTTTGACAATAAGCGCATTACCTTTTGATCGGACAGTATGTCGGCAGTCATGGCAGTTAATAACCAGAGAGCTAGATCTCTGTGGGTGCTCCGTTTACTTAAGGAGTTGGTATGGGGTTGCCTGCTGCGTAATGTATACTTTACTGCCAAACATGTGCCAGGGGTCGACAACACAGTAGCTGATGCTCTGTCTCATTTTAAGTTGACAGAATTCAGAGCCCGATGGCCACAAGCGGACAGGCAGAAGATGTGCTTCCCGGAACAGCTGTGGAAACTTGGTGCCCCATTGCCCATGAGTTGATTGCGGCGTCCATCCCGCCCAAGACCAAGAGTATCTATGAGAGGGCATGGCAGGCCTACTTAGCAGTCCTGAGGGGAGCCAGGATAGAAGAGCAATTTACCCCACGGGGGGTTCTCCTTTTCATGGTACAGCAGAGAGACAAGGGAAAATCATTGTCATTGGTTAAGAGGCAGTTGTCGGCAATTGCTTTCTTTGTGGGTTTGAAAGTGGTGGGGGATCCCACAAAGGACCCTAGAGTAAGACGGGCCATGAAGGGATGAGAACAATTGGCCCCGGGGGTGAAAGATGGCAGGAGACCTATAGACGCCAGTAGGTTAATAAGGATTTTGGAAGTATTGCCACATGTATGCAGGTACCCTTATGAGATGCAGCTGCTGTTACTGGCGTACACTTTGGCCTTCTTTGGGGCTTTCCGGATATCGAAGCTAGTACCGGCCTCGAAAGTGGATCAGGAAGGGGGGATCAGATGGGCTGACGTTCTAATCCCGGAGGGAATGCTTCAAGTGAAAGTAAGGAGGTCTAAAACAGACCCTTTGGGAAAATGGGTCTGGGTCCAATTGGGAGCAGCGCTGGGGACTGTTTATTGTCCCGTAACATAAATGCAGGAGTTCATGCAGGTACGTCCAAGGGAGGGAGACGGTAGACTGCTGGTGCACACGGATGGGTCACCCCTCACAAGATTTCAGTTTACAAGCCTATGCAAGCGATTGGGGGAGGATACGGCACATTTCACATCTCATTCGTTCCGGATTGGGGCGGCCACAATGGCAGTCGCATTAGGTCTCCCCACGGACACCATCAAGCGGGTAGGCAGAAGTCATCCTGTTTTGAGAGATACGTGAGACCGCAGTTAACTTAAGATAGGGGTGGGGGTGATAGGGCCCAATGGGGTGTCAGTCGCCTAATGAAACCCTCTTTTTCTTTCTTGTCTTTTATTTATTTAATTTGACTGCAGTGGTCTCAAGGCAGCGGACGCAGGTATGCTGGTGCGGCAATTCTTTTATACGCAGAGCAGGGCAATTTTTTGAGAACTCCAGAGAGGAAAGAGCACAGTGGATGAAAGGTATAGATCACCACTAGGTAGGTAGGGGCTGGGGGGCAGCGTTTAAAGGATGTCATAGTACATCTGGGAAAGGCCTTTGATAGGGGCATGCCCATCCCAGACATGCTGGTGATACATTCAGGGGGTAACAACTTGATCCCAGCAGGCCAAGAGGGGTGAAAGATGAACTCTTTTATACACTGTCGAGGATTCGGAAGGATTTCCCGAGGGCCACAATATATTGGTCAGAAATGATCCCATGTCGGCTCTGGGCCAATAACGCACCAGCACTGGCAGTGAATAGGTCAGTGAAGAAATTGAACCAGGAGGTGGCAAAACGTTTGAGATTTTCACCCATACGAGCCATCAGACATAACTTCATACAGGCAGCAAAAGTGGAACTGCACTTGGCGGATGGAGTGCATCTGTTGGATGCAGGTTTGGAGTTGTTCATCCAAACCATCTTGGAGGCCGTAGCCTTAGATGAGGAAAGGGTAGTGGCAGGTGGGGGGAGGGCGAGTGCACCGACAAGCTTCTCGCCCTGTGGTGGGGTCCCGGGCAAGATAAATGGCAGGGACTCCGGATTGGCGGGCGCAGTCTGATCCTGGAACAACAGGGCGGACGGTAGGTGGGGCTCCAGGCTGGCAGGAGAGGGGGCTGACCTGCTGGTGTTCCTGGACTCTCTGGCCCTACCCGATATGCCAGTGATTGTGGTGAGAAACTTTTTGGCCGCGTCTAGGGGATAGACGGTGGGTAGTTATCCCACAGGAGAGCTGTGATGAATTGGTTGTGGCCTGCTGGAGCAACCCACAAAGAATTGTTTGTGACCTGCTGGCGCAACACGCATCAAGTGTGGTTTCTGGAGAGTCCGACTGTAAATACAATATATATCAACTTTTGGCTGTATGGTATATATTTTACAAGCCTATTGCTTTTATCTATGTGCGTGGATTTGAAATTTTAATAAAATGGTTGAGGGTTGACTGTGCATCAACCAAGCAACGATTGCGTTTATCTGAAGTTAATAAAGACTACGCAGTAAAGACCACCTACTTGCCTGGTTTTGCTTTGCGGGGGGAAGTGTAATGGGGACGTGTAACAAATGGGATATGGGGGGCTATGGATGGGGCAAATCGCACATGGTATGCTCACTATCGGAGTTCTCGAGGCAAAGCTGACTGTAGCCGAATAAAACCATCAATAATTTGTCCTATGTCACAAGAATAGTTACAAGTAGGATGAAAACGTCAGCATTTCTTCAGGAACGATTGGAGTTAATGTTTCTTCCTCTGACTTTTATCCTAATGCATTTAAAATGGCTGCCCTCGAGGGACCAGGGCACCGACGCGAGGCTTGGATAGAATTGGCAGTCTGGGAGTGCCGGTGTTTTTTATGTGCTTGCTAACCCGATGTCGATTTAGAAATGCAGTCATCCGGCAGTAATTAAAATGCAGAATAATTGCTGTAGAGGCTTTTCACAAGGAATAATCAATACACTCTTTAAAAAAACATCCATGACATATTGAAACATGAATATATATTTTTGTAGTAGAAGTAATGAATCAGAGAAATGTACATATTAAAAGAGCAGGTATGCGGTCTTAGGGGCCTTAGGACCCACCCTGCACCCTGCTCATAAACCTTGATCATTATAGATTTAATATGAAATAAAACCTACCTATTCCTGATGTCTATGTGATCTCATCACTGTTGTCATGAATGATGTCATCTGAAACGTCATCAGTGATGCCATACGAGGAGTCATCAGCATTGACTGAATAGCTGGGCGTGACTTAATCGGGCAATTCAGTGATTTCAGGTTTTGCATAATAACCATAAGACCACTTTAGGTATACTTTTAAAATTGATATGCTGTGTTGCCTATTGTCATTTTAAAAGCAACCCTGCTTTGCAGGCTGTCTTTAAAATTAAGTTATATGCAAATTCGACGTTGGAATTAAAGGTACTTCCAAAATAGTAATCAACCTTATGTTTACTCATAAGTCATCCCTAAGGTCTCCCTAGGTGCCCCAGGGGTAGGATGCCTTGTAACTATAAGCAGGAAAATGTTAAGCCCTGGTAGGGAAACACTGCCAATTTTGTTTTTCCTCCATGTAGCAAATGACTCCATAGGAATATTTTATTTAAGTATCAATATTGCCAGAACTGAGCTGAAAATTTCATTCAAGAACTTAAAATGTTAGTTATGATAAATCAAACAACTTGCCACTGTTAGATTTATACTAACTATCACATCTGTAAGCCAAAAGCCAGCCTGTCACCTGTCCTTCCTGACTGGCTAGCCTCTGCCAGGCTGAGCCTTGCTGTCTTAATGATGTGTAAAGTGGCCTGCTGGAGAGGCAAAGGATTTCCTGTGGGTGGAGAACTGCAGCTACAGAAGCAACAAGCATGATGGGGGTGGAGTAGCCAGACTGGTCTTCAAATGGAGAATGGCACTTTAGGTCAGCACAGGCTCACCCCCACATCTTGCAACCCCAGCCATGCAGAAGCCCCTGTAATTAGATTAGGAAAGGGGATCAAAGGGGAGTGTTAGGGAATCTTAGTCATGCCAGTGGGTTGACTTAGCCAGATCTAACCTCCAAGAAGAGACTTTCTCCATTTGGAATTTTATAAGAATAGTGCTTTCTGGGATAAGAATATGCCTCACTTCGGATGAAGTGGTCATATGCATGGGTGGCACCTAGAATCTCATTGGTCAAGCTTGACTCCCAGGAACACTGCATAAGTATGGAAGAGCTACATGGCAACCCACATCTTCTGCCTGCAACTACAAGGGAAAGGGCTGCCCTGCTGGAACCTGATCTGCACTCCAAAGGTCTGCACTCTGAAGGACTGCACCTGCTCCACATTCTCAGACTACAGCCCTAAGGACTTTGCCTTGCTTAAAGAAAGAAGGGTTAAGGAGTGGACTCCCTGCAAGCTACAGGTTAACAGAGCCCACCTGCATCATCTCCACCAAGAAGTCCCCTTACTGGAGTTCATCCAGTGGACTTTTAAGGATTTGGCCAGCTGCATTGTGGAAATTGCAGTCCCAACATCCCAAGGACCATCTCAGAAATTCTAGACTTCTGGATTGGTGTTGTGGACACTTTAAACTTCAAGGAGACCTTCTGGAAAAAGCTATATAAGGTGACTGACTCGACGTCGAGAGTCAAGCTGGATACCTTATACTGTGACCAGGCCTGAATTTCAGGTTCATCGAGCTGAATGCACCGGACATCCAGACTTCCAGGATTTCACCAGGGCCTCGCAGAAAACCAAGCCGATGACGTTGACGTAAATCCGGTCTAAAGAGGAGCCTCGCTCGACGTTGAGTGAAAAAGCTCCATAAAAATGACTATGTGCAAAGTTAACATTTTGGCTTCCTGCTTAATGTATCTGACCAGGGCTCCATCGCGGTCAGCCTCAAACTTTGACTTTGTCTTGATCAAGTAAAACTAGATATCCCAATTTGGAGCTTTTGTTTTTTAAGCACAAGAAAGTGTTTATTCATTAAAAATTAATATCTCTGGTTCCCTACAGTGGATATTTGTCAATTTGGTGTATATTTGTTCATAAAAATATAATCTATCATAATAAATTGGGGTTTGGATTTTTGTTGGGTGTTTTGTCTCACTTATTTAAAGTATTGTTGTTTTTAAATGCTTTACACACCTGTCTCCTAAGTTAAGCCTGCCTGCTCATTTCCAGATGGCAAGGGTTAAGCAAGGGATTAATTTACCAGGACCTTGATTGGACCTCATATTGTGTTTGTGGCCTTATTACTAGTAGTAGGTCCCTATTTATCACTGCAAATAATCCACTTTCCAAAAAGGACACCAAGCAGGTCACCCCTGCTTGCTGTCCGCTAATTGAAAAAGTCAATTGTTGCATTCATCATTGAGAACCAGACCAGGTTACCATCTCATAAATCAGGAATAAACTTCAATAAGTAAACTTTAATTAGTGTTCTTAAAGAACACACACTATGACTACTGGTAGACCTGTCAGCCTTGGGGTTGTCTTCCCCCAAATGTTTTGGCCTTCCTACTCTGTTTTTTGGTGATTTTGTTTTGCTGGGCTTAGTACTCTGCACACCGTTACTACTGCAGACCAGTGTTATAGTGCATGTGCTCACTCCTTAAAACATGGTAACATTGGCTTATCCCCAATTGGTATATTTAATTTACTTATCAGTCCTTAATAAAAGAGTTACTGTATGTACCCAGGGCCTGTAAATTAAATGCTACTAGTGGACCTCTAGCACTGATTGTGCCACCCACTTAAGTAGCCATTTAAACCTGGCTCAGTCCTACAATTGCAGCCTGTGTGTGTAGTTTTAAACTGCTATTTTGACCTGGCAGAATGAACCCTTTGTCAGGCCCAAACCTTCCTTTATAATACATGTAAGCTACCCCAAGGTAGGCCCTGAACAACCAAGAGAGCAAGGTGCACTCTATTTAAAAAGTAGGACATGTAATTCCTACTAGCTATCTCTCGGGGTACGAAACCTTCAGCGGTGCACACTCGGGTGTGACCTACATCTGGATCTTAAAACCAACCCTCCACAGTTATCCGACCCCTGCTGCACATGAACTTTTGCCAAGTGCAAGGATTGGCCAGAAAGCCTAGCCAAAGGCCAGGATACCCCAAACCCACTGCAGGTGTTCAATCCCCTACCTGTGCAAGTCATGTGCTGGATTGTGAAGCTTGAGGCCCAGGAGGGTCGAGGGGACCCAGGGAGGATCTAGGATTCATGAATTCGATTACAAAAATTATTCTTTTAAATATTTATTTTATTGCCGAAGAGGTCACTCTGACCACCTCCACATGGGCCTGGGATGGGGCAGGTCCAACCTACCCCTTGATTCCCTTCTTAATTCTTTTGGTGACTTCAATAGAAAGTTTTCTTTAATAGCCATCTAGCGAGAGTGCTGCATGTTCACAAATCTGCAGCTGGATTTGCAATGCACAACAGAAGAAAAAGCCCATAGGTCCAATGCTGTGCCTTTATTTTAATATTTGAATTTGCAAATCCTCTGTAGATTCACAAAACTGTGGAGTATTCCTGAATTAACGGTCCAGATATTTATAAAATCTAATTGACCCAAACACTATTTAAATGCTAATTTCTCGAAATGCAGTGAATGGATTTACACCATACCTAGCTAATGCACTTCCTTAAGTAAAGTTCTAATTTCATGATAGGTTTGGTGTAATTGCGTTCAACCATTTAATCTGTATTGAGGAGTAAGCAAGCCTAGAGGTGTTAAAATGGAAAATGGCACTTTTTTGGCTCCAGTTGATTGATCTGCCGGAAACTTCCCACGAAGAACCAAAAGTGGATGCACTACATTTTTTAATGTTTGCTGCAGAATCTTTAAATGGCCCAAAAGTAGTAAGATTAGAATATTACTCAGAAAGCTACTTTTTGCGATTTGGGTAAAGGTTAACTATTTTGCATACCATGACAACTGAACATGCATTTGCTGATTTGCTTATAACTATAGCACCATGTGATGAATAAGCATGGCATTTGGCTGACACTTAGCAGGTTGAGCTTACTTTTGTTATTTTCAAATATATGCAGATAATCCAATTAAAAATAGGGGGCAAAGAAGTGCATTTGTTTCTAATAACTTTGGAATCGTATGATCTATCTGCACAAAATGTGGCTGATGTTTATAAGGTTTCGTTTCTATTGATGTGTTGTTTTTTTCACAATCTGAATTCCATTGGTGGAGGAGATATATTTGCTAATCACTTAGGCATTGTTTGATGAATCTGCATGTAATAAGATAGGGAGTTAGCAAGTTACACCTAGTCTATCCCACTACGAGGGGGGCAAAGTTATGGGGGTGTCAAAATACTTTCGATTTACTATTAACTTTGGCACCATTTGAGGGATCTGTGTGAAATCTGTCAAGGAATTCGCATATACAGTCTGCTCTTGGAGGATGGAATTATCAAGACTTTGCACTGCTGCAAAGGAACACAGAGCAACGCAAAGTGGTGCAAAGTCTTCCTAGGGTATTTATTTTCCAGCATAAATCCTTCCTTGAGATGTGTCACGTGGTCGCTAGAGTCATTGTCGACATCTTTAAGTTAGCATGAGCCCGGTAGCCATGATGCTGGTTTGCGCACGATACTACCTGTCTTTGTATTTGCAAGACTCTATTTATGCCTTTCACATGAGAACTCTCTGCTGTGCTCTGCTGTGCTTATTCTCTGCCTGTTCCTGGAGTTTAGTCTGAACATTGTGAGCAAGGTTGATAAACACTGATGGGGTCCTGGTCAGGCCCTAGCACTTAGACAAAGCATACCAATGCAGCCGTTTTTGCAGGAGACTCATACTTTAATATTATGGGATACATATTTAGGTAAGACACTCTTGGAGAGGGACCTTTCCGGGGAGAAGAGCAACCTGCCCTTTGATATAAAAATACAATCTATGGCCTGAGGTATGGGGTCTGCTGACAAAGTGCAGAGATCTTCTATTATATAATAATACTTATGCTTACCAAGGAGAGGGTGGTTAGGCCTTATCGTACTTTATCCACTGTCTTTGTAAAATGACATGTCCCTTTATGATATATGTCTTTGCTGCAATTCTAACTGTATTGATATTATGCATTTTGCTGCTAGTTGTGGCATGTATGATACATTTTAGAAAACGTTAGTTAAAATAAATATTTCAAACTATCTTAGTGTCTCTGTCAGATCTTATTGTGGACAAGAACGAGAGTGTGAGCGAAAAGGTGTGTCTTGTTACTGCGATTCTTGAGAGACCAGGGAGTGTTATGTTCTGGGGTGTCTAATCATTGGTTTCTCCGTGTGTGAGTAGGAGAGAGAGTGAGACACTATAGCTAGTCGATCCTGGGCTCGTGGGCAATAAGGCGGTAGGAAGGCTTGTCCCCCTATACACCGAGGTCCCATTTTCCTGCGCATAGTTCTGTGTATGTGCAGAATCCCTGCAACATGTGGAAATAGCTCTTTGCACTGCTTTGAACAAAGGGATTGTTCCATGGGCAGATCTTGGATGTTCCATCACAACCACCCATGTTTTTTTACTCAAAGCCGTATTTATTAAAATTGTTGTACTTTGTTTTAAAAAACGCCTTTTCTGGCAGGTGCAATGTTGGAGAGATCATTTAATTTCTCCTAATGAACTATACAGCACACATCCAATGTGTGAACTGTTTTACCGTTTGTCTAAGCATAGGATTTTTTACTGAAACGCTACCTTTTCAATAGAAAAGCTTTGGTAGACATCATGAACACACCTTAGTACTATGCTGCAAAAGGTGTGTAGTGATAGGTAGCCTGTTTGTACACTGAGCACAGTGGAAGAGAGCGACAGCAGTCCAAATTTAGTAAATGTGGCTGTGCTCTGCTCTTTCCTTTAGCACAACTTTGGTTTCTGTGCTCTGTTGCACTACAATTTAGTAAATATGCCTCTTGGTAGTCTCAATTTCATGCAGACCCATAAAGAAGGGTAGATTTAAAGGGGTGGGCAAAGAAATGTCAGTTTACTAGTAAATGTTGCACTATTTGATGAATCCACAGGAAATTTAGCTGATGATTACAGGTTAGCTCTCTGTTGGCATGTCATGATTTAAACATATCTTTCAAATGGAGTGCAACAACAATGGAGTAAAAAAGTGTTAGTCACTAATAAATTTGACACAGTTTGATGAATCTGCAAGAAATTGGGCAGACAGTTACCAAATTAAGTCCAGGCAGCCTGTGTGACCAGGTCAGTGGCTATTGGGGCAGGACCTAGTGGAAGGCCACATGCAGCTCAAAATGGGTACATGGCCGGTAAATAGGTGAATGTGGTACATCATAATATATAACCCATAAAATTCACTCAAAACACAAAAGGTAGATCTGGTACAGCAAACACAAAACCAAACAAGCATTTGCAATGCAATCGGTCTCGCCTTTGGGACCGTTTATGTATTTAGGTATGCAGCACATAAGGCTGGGTGTTGAAACATCTACTGTTCTTTGACATGGAGGTAAAGTAAGCACCAAACTGTGTGACGCACCAGGTATGGAAAAACATGGAGAGAAATGTTGCCTTTCAGCGGGAAATGGTATTGTCCAGAGCTCTGTTTTAATATAAAATCAGGGACTTCGGTGGTCATATCAATGAAAATACAAGATCTGAAAAAAACATTATTGTCTACAGGTGCTCATGAAGACAATTTCTATGGACTAGAATCTATAGAATGCTAAAGGGATTATGGTATTTTACTGACCTTTGCTGGTCGTTTTCTATCAAGAAAGATAAATAAAGGCAGTTGCCAGAAAAATAAAAAAAAGACAGTCCCTCAGCAGAAAGCAATTCTGGTATTTTACTGACCTCTGCTGGTCGTTTTCTATCACAACAGTTAAATAGAGGCAATTGAACAGAAAAAAAAGTCCCCAAGCGGAAGCAGACAACTCCTAGGGCTGATATCCAGAGCCTTCAAAGTACCTACACATATAAATATATACTAAAGTATATACAAGTGGTCTGGAATGCTCAATCTAAAAAGGTGCTTAAAGTTCACCTATTATGGTGTGCAATGTGCATTCTGCATTGTTCAATACACCATTAGGCGATGTGTTAAAAAAAAAAGACTGTCTAAAAAGAGCAAAACATGGTGGGGGCACAAGTTATGTGTGCTCTGTGTGCTGCACACACCATGACTGGGAACTTTTAGGGTTCTTTCAGTTTTGTGTTTTCTGGACCATAATTAATTTCTATATCTGCTACTGCTAGCACCATCCAGCACAAGTAATACACACAACAAGCTAACTCACATCCCTTTTGGCTTATGTTGGACTGTAGTTCAATAGTTCTGCTCTATCAAACTGCATACACTTACCACACGACTACCCAACCCACCAAAATTTAATTCCTGACCATTACTGACATCACCTCATGCAAGCAGCAAGTGTACTGTCACATTAACATAGCCCTGTATTACAACCACGGCCACTGGAATTATGCAACTCTGCTGTGTTTTCTTTGCAATTTTGTATTTGTCGCATTTGCCAAACAATGGACAAATAAATATTGGATTGTTTTGTTTTAAAAAAAATGTTTTAAAAAGTCGGTCTATTACATGTATTGAAAAATATATACAAGAATAGAATGATTTTGTCACCAATGTTTGAAATATAGCAGAAATTCTTGATGAAAATGACCTACTGTACTGTATTTGTTAATGCTTATTAATATGTGTTTACTTTATTTTAAAGTGTGAAGCGCTCTAGAATAAGTGTGTTTACAAACTGTATATTCAGATTGTACTAAAAGGTTATTAAATCAGTTATTTTAAATCAATTGTCATTTAAAATTGGCCATTGGGTCTGTAATGTGTGGAATAAAGAAGAAATCTTTTTAATTTGAAGTTATATGAGTTATGACATTTAGGGGTCTATTAGGATGGCGGGCGGATGGCCGCAGCCGGGCTGGCGGTGGGAACTGCTGGACCGGCGGCAGACATCCGCCCGCGATCGCAAGCCTGAAAACCGCCGGTCCGATTAGCATCGCAGTCGTGACTTCCGCGGTGGGATTTTCCGCCACTTTTACGCTGGGCAAGCGGGCGGAGCTAGACCGCTACAATTGTTGCGGATCAGGGCCAAGCACCGCCGGCACGATTATGATGCCGGCGGTAGTCAGTCTTTCCGCGGCGCTGGAACCACCATGGAAAGGCATGCGGAGAATGTCTCCGGGGGCCCATTGCGGGCCCCCAATGTGTGGGGGGGTGTGTGGGTGCACTGGGTGTCCCTGTACCAGGTGACAGGCACTATGCAGTGTCTGCCACGCAGTGCAGTGACATGCATGACATGCTCCTTTTCACACCGCGGCGGTGCTGCTGGCAGCAGCAACCGCCGTAATGTTAATTGCCAAAATCTGACTGCCGCGGTCGGTTTCGACTGCAGAGCATCCTAATTGGACCGGCTGTTATTCCGCGGTCCTTGAGGGCGGTCTTTTCCCGCTACCATGGTGGTCGGGGAGATTTTCCGACCGCCATCCTAATAGACCCCTTAATGTTTAAAAGAAAAAATCACATGATTTTTGGTTCAGTGCAAACTATTTGAGATATTACAAAAGGAAGTGTATGTTTACACAGAAGGGAACTTCATTTTTTACTCAGCATTTGCCAAATAATCCATCATTTGCAACATCATTTGCAGATTTTCGAAAAAAAGTTTCTAACTTAGGTGAACCAGAAGTTGCTAAAAATGTGGTGACATTTGCGGTTATGCAGTGAAATACTCTTAGCAAAAGGTTGACTGGCCAATTTTCATATCGCTTGTTGCTGTATTTGGGTGTTGAACTGAGATTAATAAAGTAAAACCTTTGCCCAGACAGTGTTACAGTGTTAACATGTGTATCATGCATTGGTAATGCATCGTTTTTGCCTATGCATTTAATATTAAGCTGTTTTTTGTTGTAAGTTGTAGCTTATGAGCAGTTGTGCAATATAAGTTGCTAAACTATTTAAATTTTATGACTTTTCTATGGAGAAAGGCAATATATTGTGTGCACCTATGAGTCAACAAGATAATGCCAATTGTAATTGTGAATCTGTGTAGAAGTTTGTAAAGGAGGAACACAGCTCTCAACATATTGACAGTGCTAAAGAAAACGAACATGCAGTGGCCTGGAAAGCAAACATGTTTAAGTAACTTATATTGCACAACTGCTCTCTTTGGGGCTGATTACGATGGCGGGCAGACTTGGCCTGCCTGCCACCGTAGCAGTGATTGGGACCACCTGCCAGACATGCGGCGGTCCCATCACTGCAATTAGGATTCGCCCGCTATACTGGGGGGCACATGCTGGGCTTTCAACTTTGTGGGCGGTGCTGCTGGCTGCAGCACCATCCACAATGTTGAAAGTGTGTGCACCGCATTTCCCTGCACCGCGTGGCAGGCACCACGCAGTGCCTGCCACTTGGTGCATGGAAATGCAGAGGGGTACCATGGGTACCCCCCATTGCAGCGACACCCCCCGCCCAAACAATGGGGCCAGCAACGGGCCCCCAAATTCAATCCCCACCAGCCTTTCCATGGCGCTGATAAGGTGCCTGCCCACACACATCCTAAAATGGCAGACGTGCCTGCTAGGCACTGCCACCATATCAGCGGCCCTGCTGCACCCACCAGGCAATTGCTGCGATTGCCACAGGTGGAAAAGCGGCGGACGGACTTTGCATCCGCTGCGATACCCACTGCAATCCTAATATGGCGGTGGGTAAATCTCAATGTGATGGCGGAACAATCGCCACCGCCGGGCCGTTCTGCCATCGTAATGAGCCCCTAAGCAACAATTTACAACAAAAAAATAGCATTTTGGTAATTACATAGGCGAAACTGATGCATTATCAATGCTTGTTTGGCATGCAGCTAATTAGTACAGACAGACAGACATGTGTGAAATATATTTGCTTTTCGTTAGTCCACATTGTAACGTGATGGTCTTGTTGGCTTAAAATGAGGTGGTGCATTACAGAATCCTTTCTCAAGGGAGTGAAGTATTGTCCTATCAAAGCCAGTGATACGAAATGAAATATACAAACATAAATTAGTTGTATAAAATCCATCCAAGAGTTGGCTCAATTGCGGCCCCATGAAATATAAATACATGTGTTCCTCTCAAATGGAAGGCACACTACAAGAAATACAAGATGCTGCGAAAAATATTAGATGGGGGTACTGAAATCCTAATTTGAAGACCTATAAATTATAATTGCTATCTCAGGCAGTGGCGAAAATTTTTTTGATTGAAAAGCAAGCAGTAGAAGCAGAGTTGCCAGCCAATCAAACTGACTGTAAAAATAATACGCTCTATGGGTGGGAGCAACAAATGCAAGATCAACAAGTTGAGAGATGAATCAAAAGCAGGCAAATGAGAGTGACAAGGAAAGTCAACTAGTGGTGAGCAGTGAGCAGGCTCCAAGCGCCTGTATGTTCTATTCCCACTCGAAGTGAGTACAACAGTAGGAAAAGTGTTGCATAGTGGAGGGAAATAATTTACTATTCCCTCTCCAATGAGTGCAACAGTAGGAAAGTGTTGGATAGCGGAGGGTATAAAATTACTATTCCCACTCCAGTGAGTACAACAGTAGGTAAAGTGTTGGATAGCATAGGGGTAAAAATTACTATTCCCACTCCAGCAAGTGCAACAGTAGGGTAAGTGTTGGATAGCGGAGGGATAAAAATTACTATTCCCACTCCAGCAAGTGCAACAGTAGGGAAAGTATTGGATAGCAGAGAGGTAAAAATTACTATTCCCACTCCAGTGAGCGCAACAGTAGGGAAAATGTTGGATAGCAGAGGGGAATAATTTACTACTCCCACTCCAATGAGTGCAACAGTAGGGAACGTGTTGGATAGTAGACAAGTAAAAATTACTATTCCTACTCCAATGACTGCAACAGTAGGGAAAGTGTTGGATAGCGGAGGGGATAAAATTACTATTCCCACTCCTGTGAGTGCAACAGTAGGGAAAGTGTTGGATAGCGGAGGGGTAAAAATTACTATTCCCACTCCAGTGAGTACAACAGTAGGGAAAGTGTTGGATAGCGTAGGGGTAAAAAAAACTATTCCCACTTCAGTGAGCGCAACAGCAGGGAAAATGTTGGATAGCAGAGGGGAATCATTTACTATTCCCACTCCAATGAGTGCAACAGTAGGGAAAGTGTTGGATAGCGGAGGGTATAAAATTACTATTCACATTCCAGCGAGTGAAGCAGTAGGGAAACTATTGAATAGTGGAAGGGTAAAAATTACTATTCCCACTCCAGTGAGTGCAACAGTAGAGAAAGTGTTGGATAGTGTAGGGGTATAAATTGCTATTCCCACCCCTGCAAATGCATCAGTAGGGAACGTGTTGGATAGCGGAGGGGTAAAAATGACTATTCCCACTGAAGAAAATGCAGATTTAAAAACAAACAAAATATCAACTACAATACAAAATATAATAAAAAACACAAAAAGAAAAGCATATATAAAAATATAAAAATGTACAAAACATAGAAACTTATTATAATGTAGAAGAAATCTAAAATGTACATGTATATTTTTTTAATGTAACTAAATATTCACAAAACAACAAATATCTTGTAATAGAAATTAATTTTAATTAAAAAAAATATTATTACATAAATGTAATATTTGTTCCTACTCTATAACACCACACAATTTACAACACACTCCTAAATTAAAAAAAAGTGTACCTCCATATTTAACACAATTAATTATCAATTAAAAATATGAGAATAATTAAACAAGCATTAAAAATGCAATAGGTCTCGCCTTTTATTAAGTTAAAGCCATTTGCTTTGCTACACAATACCATTAGCAAAGAAATGGCTTTAACTTAATCAAAGGCGAGACTTATTGCATTTTCAATGCTTGTTTTTTCAAGCCTTGGTCGCGCGCGCACACAACTCTCGCTTCTCCTCCTCCCCCATCACATATCGCGACTCACTGCCACATCAATAGGATGTGGCCTAACGGCTAGAGCGTACGACCTCGAAGCTTGGTAACCAGGTTCGAGTCTCTGCGGCTCAACCTCTTGTGATTCTGGGCAAATAACTTCATATCCCCACGCCTAACAAAACATGGATGTGCCCTTATGGAACAGCTGATGCTCGTGTAAAGCGCCCTGATAACTCCGGGTTGAGTTCGAGCTATATAAACCTACAAGACAAAAAACACAGCTCTGCAGAACTCACACGCCCTCACACGTGCAGTCACTGTCACGGGCTTCAGAGATGCTTTTGTGCTCCTGGGAGATGCACTCTCCCCCTCCATATGTAGCCCTCACTCCGAGAAGATTCACGCACTTCCTGCTGGTTGGTGAAGAGTGAGACACAAGCTCTCACATGACAAAGTTGGGGTATAGCGCCCACCAAGCGCATCTCGGGTTTAAACAAGCATCGTCATACAAATAAAACACGGTGACCAGTATGGGGTTGTTTTCTCTACCCCACGCCCCAGTGACACACTCAGGAGTGACACCCTCTGTAATGACACACCCAGTAATGTCACACCCGGTAGTGATACATCCATGAGTGATAACCTCAGGAGAGACACACAGGACTGACAAACATAAGAGTGACACACCCTGGAGTGTAAGTACATGGGCCGCTGTCCCTGAAGGCTGGACTCATTAAGATGCGGCCTAACGGTTAGAGCATATGACCTCAAAGCTGGGTTACCAGGTTCGAGTCTCTGCGGCTCAACCTCTTGTGATTCTGGGCAAATCACTTAATCTCCCCACACCTAACAAAACATGGATGTGCCCGTCTGCAACAGCTGGTGCTCGTGTATAGCGCCATGATACCTCTGGGTTGAGTTCGAGCTATATAAAATTGCAAGACAAAAAACACGGCTCTGTGGATCTCACACGCCCTCACACGTGCACTCACTGTCACGTGCCTCAGAGGTACTCTCGTGCTCGTGGGGGATACACTCTCTCCCCTCCATAAGTGCCCCTCGCTCCCAGAAGATTCACGCGCATCCTGCTGGTTGGCGAAGAGTGAGACACAAGCTCTCACGTGGCAATATCGGGGTATAGCACCCACAGTTGTTAAAGTCACCAGAGAAGCCAGAGACACTTTTCTCTTTTAGAGCTGTCCCAGTTGGACTGGCTTGCCTGATTTCCTTTTGTGCTAAAAGGTTTCTTATCTTTATGGGGTCATGTGTTTGGCCCCATAAAGATAACAAACCTTTTATGCCAGCAGTAAGTCGGGGCAGCCAGTCCAACTGGGACGGCTCTAAAAGAGAAAAACGGTGACGCCAGCCAATGGAAAAGAGGGGCGGGGCTTAAACCCCGCTAGGGAAAGCAACCCTAAATCATTAAATCTCGCCAGCGAGACTGCGCATGTCTGCGCAGCCTACGCCAGGCAAGACCTAAAAACACATTTAAAAAGGTAGAAATTATTGTACTAACCAAACGTTACAGCTATAGAACCTAAATCGCCAAACAAAATAAAAATAAACAATTACCAAAATATGTATCAATTAATAGATCAATTTTAATGATCAAGTAATGATTATTTATTTTAAACTACATTACTTTCCACCCTCTACCCCAATAAACACCAAAACACACCTAAAAATGTTTACACAAGTCCCATAACTAAATTTACATTAATAAAGTAATATCAATTAACAACAAATCATTAATTAATTTAAAAAAATGACTTCCCACCATTTACCACTATAAACCCCACATCTCACACGTCAAAATAATTACACAAGTGTCATATTTGCATTTTCATTATTTAATTAGCATTAATTAACAAATAATTAATTAATTATAAATACATTACCTCCCACCATATCCCCTATAAATGCCACCACCAATTTCTTAAAACTTCACACAATTAACATAATTAATTAACAATTGAATAATTAATTAATTAATAACAATTAACAAGCAAAATATAAATAATTAATAATAAGGTATTTCACACAATTAACACTAGAAAATAAAATAAAATAAATATTATATTAAAAATATTATTACATGTATTAAAATTAAATTAGTTCCCACCCTACTTATAAACCCACAACCCACTCCTAAAAAAATGACACAATTAACATAATTACCAATAATTAATAATAATTAACAACCAATTAATAAATAATGAATAATAAATTAATTCACACAATTAACAATATACATAAATAAATAAATATTAATTATTTGAAAATATGAATAATTTAATTATAATAAAATTGCTTCCCACCCTATTCCCCTATAAACCCACAACCCACTCCGAAAAAATGACACAATTAACATATTTACCAATTAAGGTGGCGATTCCGATCCTGTAAAACCCGGGTACGAACCGTCGTACGGAGCTTTTTCTCCGTTCTACTCGTACCCGGGGAAAACCACCTTACAAACCCACAAGTACGATTCATACAGAAATACCATTTCTGTACGATTCGTACAAAACACCGACCGGCTAAAATATACCCACAACACAGCGTTTTACGAACCAGCAAGTACGGTTCGTGCCTACGTCACTCCGCACGTAGCATTTTTTACGGGAGCCAAAATCTGCCGGGAAATTGAGGAGGACGCGAGGAAGAAGCACCTGTATGCGATGGACAGCCATGGACCCCATCCTACGTGTCATCCCAGCCCTCATAGCCTACGACCTGGTTCACAGGAACCGACGCAGAAGGTCAGAACAACACCCAGGAGCAAAGGTGGGGGGCAGGGGCAGGAAACATAACCCCCACCCAAGGCAAAATGTATACATGCCCTATACATACCGTACCTCCCGGGACTGGTAACTCGGGGGGGGGGCGTGTCCACCAAGGCCTGTGTCCTGCCACAACGGAAGTGGACATGGACGCGTCCCGTCACCACAATAATTGTGGTACGCACCGTACCCACACCTTAAGAGTATGGGTATGGGTCGTACCACGCCTACCCATACGTCACCCCAAAATTGGGGGTACGGCCTGTACCCAAGCCTGAACAGCGTGGGTACGGGTCGTACCACGCCTACCCCTACGTCACCCCAACAATTTTGGTGCGGCCCGTACCCGTGTTCTGTAGGCCTGGGTACGGGCCGTACCCCTACGGCACCCCAACAATGGTGGTACGGCCCGTACCCAGGCCTGAAGAGCGTGGGTACGGGCCGTACCACCATTGTTGGTGTGACGTAGGGGTACGCGTGGTGCGACCCGTACCCACGCTCTTCAGGCCTGGGTACGGGCCGTACCCCTACGGCACCCCAACAATGGTGGTACGGCCCGTACCCAGGCCTGAAGAGCGGGGGTACGGGTCGCACCACGCCTACCCCTACATCACCCCAACAATGGTGGTACGGCCCGTACCCCTACGACACCCCAACAATGGTGGTACGGCCCGTACCCAGGCCTGAAGAGCGTGGGTACGGGTCGCACCACGCCTACCCCTACGTCACACCAACAATGGTGGTACGGCCCGTACCCACGCTCTTCATGCCTGGGTACGTGCCGTACCACCATTGTTGGTGTGACGTAGGGGTACGCGTGGTGCGACCCGTACCCATGCTCTTCAGGCCTGGGTACGGGCCGTACCACCATTGTTGGTGTGACGTAGGGGTACGCGTGGTGCGACCCATACCCACGCTCTTCAGGCCTGGGTACGGGCCGTACCCCTACGGCACCCCAACAATGGTGGTACGGCCCATACCCAGGGCTTCAGAGCGTGTGGGCGGGTGGGTGTTTGTCGTGCTACAATCCCCATCAGTGGACAGAGACATAGGGGTGTGTGCCCATCAGTCCCAGCAGTGCCCAGACATATGAGGGGTGAGTGCAGAGGACCCCCAGCAGTGCCCAGACATAAGAGGGGTGGGTGCAGAGGACCCCCAGCAGTGCCCAGACATATGAGGGGAGGGTGCCTATCACTCCCAGCAGTGCCCAGACATATGAGGGGTGGGCATAGAGGACCCCCAGCAGTGCCCAGACATATGAGGGGTGTGTGCCTATCACTCCCAGCAGTGCCCAGACATATGAGGGGTGGGTGCAGAGGACCCCCAGCAGTGCCCAGATATATGAGGGGTGTGTGCCCATCACTCCCAGCAGTGCCCAGACAAATGAGGGGTGGGTGCAGAGGCCTCCCAGCAGTGGACAGAGACATGGGGGTGTGTACATCATCCTCCCATTAGCAAAACTCCATGGGTGCATGAAGGCATCCACAATGTGCGACTATGTTGATAGTGCCATGACAACACATCACTGACAGCAGTGTCCCACTCCCATGAGGATGGATGTCCTTCCCCCACTACATGACACACCACATGTGGGTGTGATGACAAATTACACATGCATACCCACCAATGGCGGTGGCAGCACAATACACACACTGAGATCATGCAACAAGACTGTATCCTCATGTGAAACCCCACTAAACTAAGAGAGCCTAAGGGAACACACACTGTCACCCACATTCCAGGACTGATAGGAAGGTACAGGTGCTGGGGCAGCCAACAAGTTGTTGCCTCCCATGGAAGGAAAACGGTGGAGTACCCACAGATACAATGCCCACAATTGTCAGTCAGGTGCCCAAATACCCTGCAGAACAAGTAACACATGTGTGCTAGGCTGGGAGTACACACATGCATAGAGCGGAACAGGGACCATGTCCACATGAAGCCATGGCAACATACTCCATACACAAGTACAGTGACTACCAAGGATGGCACAGACGATGCAGGCGGAGACATTGCTGAGCAGGCATGGGCAAAGTTGAAGGGATCCCTCACACAGCAAGGAACGGTAGACACAGGTCAGCACAACAATTGGGAAACACCCTGCAGGGAAGAAGTCAGGTGCCACAGAGGAAGGAACACTCCTTGGGACAATGTCACCATACAGTAAGAGCTTACATGACCAAAGATTATTTGCAGAGACCTTGTGATGGCACGCAGATACCAGGGTCCTCCCCATGAGCAGCACACTACAACATTTCCCAAACACCTAACACATTATCACCACCCCAACTCAGGGAGCAGCAGCACCAACAGCAATACCAGAAAAGCATTCGTGTGCAAATGAAAAACAAAATGCTTTATTCAGCATAAAAAAAATTGGATTTGAAATGTACACTATATACAAGGCCCATAGGCCAGTCCATATGCGAATTCCGGGGAGGGACACATTGGGACGCGTCTCCCCTAGCCTGCCTGCACAGTTCACAGTTGCTTTCCATTCACAGGGGGGGGCATCATGTGGGGGGAAGGACCAGGCACCGCAGGGACAGGAGGGGCAAGGGTAGGTGCTGTGGGTGCAGGGACGGCTGACTCCACCACAGGGGGTGGGGCAGCACCAAAGGTGGTGGTTAGGATGGCGCAGCACACGTTTGCAAGGTCTGCCAGTGTCTCCCCTGCACCCGAAGGAACCACAGGCCCCAAGGAGGGGGGGGGTCGGAGGGATGGGTTGCAGCGCTAGTGGGGAAGGGTGTGGACAGAGGGGGGACTCAACTCCCCTGCCTGGGGATTTCCTCGATCGCTTGCGGGGTGGTGTCACACTGGGGCTGAGGGACAGACTGGCCATGAAGGACTCTTTGTCCCACTGTTGGGCAGGGGAGCTAAGGGGAGTGGTTTTGGAGGAAGTGGGTCGTGAGGACTGCGGACTCCCACTGTGGCTGCGTGGCTGGCCTTTGCCCCCCGACCCAGTGGGTGTGCCTACTTCCCCCTGTATGTGCGTGACTGGAGGAGTGCGCTTGGCCTTCCCTGTTGGTGTGCTGCCTGTGTCTGGTGGGGTGCGTGCATGGGGATGTCCGGGTGTGCTTGGGACAGGCATGGGAGTGGGAAGTGTGGATGGGGCAGGGGTAGGGGGGACGGAGTGCTGCAGGAGACCCACTGCTGCCGTCAGTGACGAGTCCATGGACCTCAGCAATATCCGTTGGTCAGACATCGCTGATGACATGCCCTCCATGTACGACACCATCTGTGTCAGCAGTCTGGTGTGGCCATGGAGGACATTAAGCAGCGATGTCTGACCAACCTGCAACTGCCGCAGGATGTCCACAGACTCGGCATTGACGGCAGCAGGGGAGACAGGGGCAGGGGGTGCGGTGCCTGGCACGAAGGAGACATGTGGTCGCCTAGCACGGACAGAAGGGACCCGAGCAAGTGGGAGGGCGGTGATGGGAATGGAGGGGGCGGCGAGAGATGTACTGCTGCTTTCAGCTGTGGGAGCAGCCTCTGCCCCCTCTGGGAGCTCAGCCTCGGACCCGTCAGCGTCATAGTCGGTGTTGGGACTGGACAGGTCCTCCGCCTGACTCCCCTCGCCCTCCGTGCCACTTGCTGCACCAGACTCCCCAGCACTGGTGGCACCGGTGCTGGATCCCTCCTCCACGTCCGTGCCGGTGTCTCCCTCGGTGACCCCCGACGATGCTGTGGGCAAGGTGAAGAGACAGGAAATAATGAGACACCTGTATACATATGACACATGAGTCCAAACTACATAGGTCACAGTGCATAGCATGAAAAGCATCATGAGTAACATCTACAATACTACACACATATGTAGGCCATGCACTACACAGTTGGTTGAGCCACCATGCCACTTTGAAACAATGGAGAGCATGACACAACAGCAAAGAACTTGATATCGAATTATACAGAGAAGCTAGTGTCTGTGGACAGTCGAGCACAGCATCTGGACCACACACCGTTGCCAAAAATGGAGGAGCAGGAACCATGTCTTTTAACTTTTGACACATGCTGCAAAGCACAAACATTAAACCCTGCACAACATGACTGGGTCAATATTGTTGAGTGTCTGTTCCGACTATCATCACACACAGGCCAGACCTGGCAAGGAGACATATGCTTTGGACATGTAGGCCTTGCCCGCACAAACCCCCCCCCTACCTGAGACAATGTGATTGAGACAGAGGAAGGACTTACACCTCTTAATCAGGGATCACATTAATGGGCTCCATTAAAGCCTAATTGCACTCTAACTACCCCTCGTGGGGCTGACCACACATAATATTGACAAACAACCATCATCAGATAGTTGTACACAGACACACAGGCACTGGCCAGTGTGAGGATGCACAAGCCACATTGGGTCACCCTGTACAGTGTACACATGTAGCACACTTTACGTAAATACAAATGAGGCCAGGGTACAATGCCACAGAGGCCAACCTATGCTGAAGACACAGAGAATGTCCACAGTGTTGGATGACACACATGATTCCTAGGAAAAGGTGTCTCAGGGGACTGTAGTGGCCACACTGCTCCATGGTCCTGGATAGATCTGACTGCAACAGGAGCAACCGTCCCCGCACTATGCATATCTCCCCCTCATGCACATCATGTCTGAGGCTACAACATCGGTCATGCATGCTGCAAGGCAGTTCATTTTAAGCCTCACACTCCTATGTTGAGACTCTGTATCAGTGCCAACAATCATGGACCCCCAAATTACTGAACTGGACAGGGCACAGGCAAGGTCCCAACACATGTCACAGACCACCCCCACACATGATGCTACAAGCATTGGTCACTTGGATTAACTGCCAGCTTAGATTACCTCGTGCAAGAGTGACTACACACAGACCAGGGAACACATGTCAAGGAGGGGAAGGGAGGAAGAACAGGACCGGTTGACTTTGGGGAACAGGATATGCACTGCACATATAAACCCTGGCAGTGTATCCAGGCGACTGAGCACTTCCAAAAGCTGGTGACACAAAACAAACACACATGTACCTATCCCCTTCCTGCTGCTGCTTCTCCTGTAGCCGCCTATCCATGTCAGGGAAGACCACCGCCAGGACACGCTTCATTTGGTGGGTCAGGCGCCAGCACCCGCGGTTCTTACCCTCTGGTGAGTCCCCCAGCAGGACCCGGGCGATCCTCCTAGTCCAGCACCGGATATCCTGCCAGCGTTTCCTCACCTGGGCCAGGAGCCGACTGCGACCCTCCACCGACCTCACGGCCCTGATGGCCCGCTTCCAAATCTCCCCCTTGCCGTAGGTGGCTACCTGTGAGGATGACAAAGTGAGACAACATCAATACACCTGCTCCATGTCACAGAGACACACATTAGAACAATTGGGCTTGTTTGAACAGGGCATAGTATGCAGCAAACTCAATGCACCTTTGTCATAGGGACATTATCATCTGGGGAAGGCCAAATGCACTATGTGGCATTTAAAGTACACAGGTGGCATGAGGGGTGCGAGAGAATCAAGGATCATGGCTCACACTGTGCATCACAAGCAACACCAGGATAATGGACAGCACCCCAAAGCAGTCACATGCCCCAGGCCACTGATGCAACCTCAGCGGAGTACACAGACACACACAGGCACAGGACAATCACCTGCCATTGGCAACTGCGGGTACAAACATCACTCTGCACATGTGCCACTTGACTGGGGGGAGTCACAGGTGTGGGCCTAGCTCAGCACGTCAGACACATAGCACGGCTCCCTGCTCACATCAGATGGGTAGGGCATATGCATCCTCCATGCAGCTGGGGTGCAACACTCCACATAGACACTCACCCACTTGACAGGGGACTTACACACAAACCAATGTCCAGGGGCCGTACACATCATTTGGACACTATCACCACAGGTACACTCAACTCACACATATCTGTGGGTACAGTCACCTGTCACACTGGGGGGACCACAGAATCACCTCAGGACTATGGAAACAACATTCCCAAGGGGATTAGCCAGGCTGAATGTGGCATGCACCATGCAGTGATTGTCACAGTAAGCACAATGCAAGTGAGGAGTGCAGATATGAACCACATCAGGCTCTGCATGGGAGACATAAGACATTCCCCCCCCTGGGACCCACCATGAACAACATTGCATGTCTGTCACACCTGGACACAATGCCAGAAGTGACAGACACAAAAAGGGGCACAGCCACAGCTAGTGGAGTCAGCACTCACCTGCTCCCCTGGTCTCCCATATAGGCAGGGGTACTGTGGGAGGATGACGTCCAGCAACGCCTCATTCTCCTCTTGGGTGAATGGCTGGGCCCTCTCCACAGACCTGGACATGGTGCCAGAGGAATCACGAGTAGCAGCAGTGGTGTGGAATGAAAGGTTGTGCAGGCAAGTGTTCTCTCATGGATCCTGGCTGCCTTATATCTCCCTTGCTGGGTTTTTTCATTTACAGGAGTACAGAGTGATTGGTCAATCTCATTTGCATCCTACGTTTCCTCCAATCCCTTTAAACCTACCCCAGTGAGGGCCTTTGCATGGTTCAAAATTTGAACATGATGTCAAGTCAACAACCACTTTGCAACATAGTATATTGTCTCCAACCGACTTTTGCTGGCCACCTGATGCAAAAATTTGAACTGGAAACTCGGTCTCCATGACAACCAGCATGCATTTAGGCTCTTAGACTTGTCCCTAATGTGTCCCCTATATAATTTCACTATCCACACACAGGTACGGTGTGTTCCACACGTACACCTAGGGCACCACTACTCCAGTGATATGGTCCGTACCCGCTTGTGTAGGGCCCGTATCACTTTGGTAGTGTTGCCGTAGGCGTACGCCATAGAGATAGGGCTCGTACCCGCGTATGTACGGCCCGTATCTCTATGGCGTATGCCTACGCCAACACTACCATAGTGCTACGGGCCATACACGCGTGTGTTGGGCCCGTAGCACTAGGGTAGTGTTGCCATAGGCATATGCCATAGTGCTACGGGCCGTACATACGCGTGTAAGAGCCCTAGCTCTATGGTGTACACCAGGATAATGGACAGCACCTCCAAGCAGTCACTTGCCCCAGGCCACTGATGCAACCTCAGCGGAGTACACAGACACACACAGGCACAGGACAATCACCTGCCAATGGCAACTGCGGGTACAAACATCACTCTGCACATGTGCCACTTGACTGGGGGAGTCACAGGTGTGGGCCTAGCTCAGCACGTCAGACACACAGCACGGCTCCCTGCTCACATCAGATGGGTAGGGCATATGCATCCTCCATGCAGCTGGGGTGCAACACTCCACATAGACACTCACCCACATGACAGGGGACTTACACACACACCAATGTCCAGGGGCCGTACACATCATTTGGACACTATCACCACAGGTACACTCAACTCACACACATCTGTGGGTACAGTCACCTGTCACACTGGGGGGGACCACAGAATCACATCAGGGCTATGGAAACAACATTCCCAAGGGGATTAGCCAGGCTGAATGTGGCATGCACCATGCAGTGATTGTCACAGTAAGCACAATGCAAGTGAAGAGTGCAGATATGAACCACATCAGGCTCTGCATGGGAGACATAAGGCATTCCCCCCCCTGGGACCCACCATGAACAACATTGCATGTCTGTCACACCTGGACACAATGCCAGAAATGACAGACACAAAAAAGGGGCACAGTCACAGCTAGTGGAGTCAGCACTCACCTGCTCCCCTGGTCTCCCATATAGGCAGGGGTACTGTGGGAGGATGACGTCCAGCAACGCCTCATTTTCCTCTTGGGTGAATGGCTGGGCCCTCTCCACAGATCTGGACATGGTGCCAGAGGAATCACGAGTAGCAGCAGTGGTGTGGAATGAAAGGTTGTGCAGGCAAGTGTTCTCTCATGGGTCCTGGCTGCCTTATATCTCCCTTGCTGGGTTTTTTCATTTACAGGAGTACAGAGTGATTGGTCAATCTCATTTGCATCATACGTTTCCTCCAATCCCTTTAAACCTACCCCAGTGAGGGCCTTTGCATGGTTCAAAATTTGAACATGATGTCAAGTCAACAACCACTTTGCAACATAGTATATTGTCTCCAACCGACTTTTGCTGGCCACCTGATGCAAAAATTTGAACTGGAAACTCGGGCTCCATGACAACCAGCATGCATTTAGGCCCTTATACTTGTCCCTCATGTGTCCCCTATGTAATTTCACTATCCACACACAGGTACGGTGCGTTCCACACGTACCCCTAGGGCACCACTACTCCAGTGATACGGTCCGTACCCGTGTGTGTAGGGCCCGTATCACTTTGGTAGTGTTGCCGTAGGCGTACGCCATAGAGATAGGGCTCGTACCCGTGTATGTACGACCCGTATCTCTATGGCGTACACCTACACCAACACTACCATAGTGCTACGGGCTGTACACGCGTGTGTTGGGCCCGTAGCACTAGGGTAGTGTTGCCATAGGCGTACGCCATAGTGCTACGGGCCGTACATACGCGTGTACGAGCCCTATCTCTATGGTGTACACCAGGATAATTGACAGCACCTCAAAGCAGTCACATGCCCCAGGCCACTGACGCAACCTCAGCGGAGTACACAGACACACACAGGCACAGGACAATCACCTGCCATTGGCAACTGCGGGTACAAACATCACTCTGCACATGTGCCACTTGACTGGGGGGAGTCACAGGTGTGGGCCTATCTCAGCACGTCAGACACACAGCACGCCTCCCTGCTCACATCAGATGGGTAGGGCATATGCATCCTCGATGCAGCTGGGGTGCAACACTCCACATAGACACTCACCCACATGACAGGGGACTTACACACACACCAATGTCCAGGGGCCGAACACATCATTTGGACACTCTCACCACAGGTACACTCAACTCACACATATCTGTGGGTACAGTCACCTGTCACACTGGGGGGACCACAGCATCACATCAGGACTATGGAAACAACATTCCCAAGGGGATTAGCCAGGCTGAATGTGGCATGCACCATGCAGTGATTGTCACAGTAAGCACAATGCAAGTGAGGAGTGCAGATATGAACCACATCAGGCTCTGCATGGGAGACATAAGGCATTCCCCCCCCCTGGGACCCACCATGAACAACATTGCATGTCTGTCACACCGGACACAATGCCAGAAGTGACAGACACAAAAAAGGGGCACAGTCACAGCTAGTGGAGTCAGCACTCACCTGCTCCCCTGGTCTCCCATATACGCAGGGGTACTGTGGAAGGATGACATCCAGCAACGCCTCATTCTCCTCTTGGGTGAATGGCTGGGCCCTCTCCACAGACCTGGACATGGTGCCAGAGGAATCATGAGTAGCAGCAGTGGTGTGGAATGAAAGGTTGTGCAGGCAAGTGCACTGTCATGGGTCCTGGCTGCCTTATATCTCCCTTGCTGGGCTGTTTCATTTACAGGAGTACAGAGTGATTGGTCAATCTCATTTGCATCCTACGTTTCCTCCAATCCCTTTAAACCTACCCCAGTGAGGGCCTTTGCATGGTTCAAAATTTGAGCATGATGTCAAGTCAACAACCACTTTGCAACATAGTATATTGTCCCCAACCGACTTTTGCTGGCCACCTGATGCAAAAATTTGAACTGGAAACTCGGTCTCCATGACAACAGCATGCATTTAGGCCCTTATACTTGTCCCTCATGTGTCCACTATGTAATTTCACTATCCACACACAGGTACCCCTAGGGCACCACTACTCCAGTGATACGGTCCGTACCCGCGTGTGTAAGGCCCGTATCACTTTGGTAGTGTTGCCGTAGGCGTACGCCATAGAGATAGGGCTCGTACCCGCGTATGTATGGCCCGTATCTCTATGGCGTATGCCTACGCCAACACTACCATAGTGCTACGGGCCGTACACGCGTGTGTAGGGCCCGTAGCACTTGTTTAGTGTTGCCGTAGGCGTACGCCATAGTGCTACGGGCCGTACATACGCGGGTACGAGCCGTATCTCTATGGCGTACGCCTACGCCAACACTACCATAGTGCTACGGGCCGTACACGCGTGTGTAGGGCCCGTAGCACTTGTTTAGTGTTGCCGTAGGCGTACGCCATAGTGCTACGGGCCGTACATACGCGGGTACGAGCCGTATCTCTATGGCGTATGCCTATGCCAACACTACCCCAGTGCTACGGGCCATACCCGCGTGTGTAGGGCCCGTAGCACTAGGGTAGTATTGCCGTAGGCGTACGCCATAGTGCTACGGGCCGTACATACGCGGGTACGAGCCGTATCTCTATGGCGTACGCCTACGCCAACACTACCATGGGGATAGGACCAGTGTGTACACGTACGTGTGTACGGTCCTTGCACACACGCGTACTCCTACCCAAACCCCATATTGTGATACGACCGTACACACGCCCTCAGAGCGTGTGTACGGTGCGTTTCACAGCTTACACTGGTGATAGGAGGTGCACAGGAAAGGAATTGAGGTGTATGACTCGCACAAGGATGGACATCAAGTAATTGTCAGTGCAGTGCATCATGTGTAGGGCCTAGGTGTGTCAGGCAGTGAGCTGGCACATGTCTCCTCATGTTTTAACCCAATAGTTGTGTGATGACCTGTGTACACATGTCATGTGTGATGGGGCACCATGTGGCGCACTTCCCCTTCACACCTTTTACATGTGTGCATGTATTTCAAACTTGTCAAGCACTGCATCACTGGCATGGCACAGTCCCCAACACGCGCAAATGTCCCCTGATGCCAGGTACACGGATGATGACACCTGACATCTCACTACCAGCGTGCCACGATGTGACTATGTCATGTGTGTTTCTTGTGTTCCCATGATCTTGCTGTTGGTGTTCCGTCAACGGCCTCAGCTGTAGCTGCATCCAACATGTGTCTGTGTGTAGATGCCCATGTCACACTATTACGCACACCAGGACACATGTGGAATAACACGTGACGTGTGTCTGTATGCATCTAACAGGGACTTGCGAGCTTAGGACATATCTGCGTAGTCTCAATGTCTGTGTGATCATATTTGACATGTACCCCTTCATGGCAAGGTGTGTGGTCTGTCCTTTTTCCATGACATGTGACCTGTGCGTCTAGCTTGCCGGCAGCTGTCTGTATGAGATGACATCCTTCAAATGCACATATGTAGATGTATGTCACTCCTGTAATGTGTCTGGCTGTTCACTCACACTGGCCCACAGCTACTTTCATGGCATGTCATGTAGACCTTGACATATCCATGTTTGTAGCTGGCTCTTGGTAGGAGTATCACCTGGCTGGCATACGTGTGCAGGATGTATTGCACAGACCAGACTCTGTATGTGACATATGTGTATTAGCTGTTGAACATGTGCTCAGTTCATTGACATTGGTGTAGTAATGTACTCAATCTTCGTTATTCCTTCCAATTTTCTGCAGGGCACCGCCTCTCCCCCGACCAATGCCAGACTTGGCTGCCATGAGGGAACGTTACTGCATACGCCGCTACCGATTCCCCCAACGGTTAATTGTGGACCTGACAAACAGGCTGGCACCACACCTCCAACCGCGACACAGTTATCCGACTGCGCTGACCCCCAAGATGAAGGTGATGGCAGCCCTACATTTTTTTGCCACCGGTACGTTTCAATTGACCATAGCTGATGTGGGTGGCATGTCTCAGACCATGTTCAGCCGTGTCCTGCATGATGTTTTGGAAGCCATGTTGGAGCACCTGGATGAATTCATCCATTTTCCAACTCGTGAGCAGTTGCCAGGTATCAAGGGTGAGTTCTATGCCCTGGGAGGGATGCCCCATGTAATTGGGTCCATTGATGGGACACATGTGGCTTTGGTACCACCACAGGCACAGGAGGTAGCCTTCTGTAACCGTAAACATTACCACTCCATTAATGCCCTTGTGGTGTGTCTTGCTAACATGGTGATTTCCCATGTCTGTGCACATTTTCCAGGGTCAGCACACGATGCCTACATCATGAGGCGTAGCAGGGTGCCAGAAATGATGCTGCAGCTGCACAACGAACGCGCATGTCTTGTTGGTGAGTAGACTCTGTTTGTCCAGTATTCAGCGTTATCTTAGTATGTGATGGCATCTCCTGATCCACTTCTTTACATGATGTTTCCATGTAGGGGACTCTGGCTATCCCAACATGCCATGGCTGGTGACGCCTCTCCACAACCCGAGAACAGCTGCAGATCACCGTTACAACAACGCCCATGGGCAGACCAGGCGAGTGATTGAGAGGACGTTTGGCCTCCTGAATAGCTGATTCCGGTGCCTCCACAAGACCGGCGGGTCCCTCCCATATGCACCGGTGAAGGTCTGCAAAATCTTCCTCGTGTGCTGCATGCTGCACAACATGGCAGTGGAGAAAGCTGTGCCACTCATCCTGGATCCCGATGAGCAGGAACATCCACCCGTGGAGGATGACGGCCTTGGTCACAAGGCAAGTGAGGAGGAGGAGGAGGAGGACATCCTGAGTCAGCTCATACGCAGCTTCTTCTCATAATGGTGAGTCCCTGGGTCTGAGTGTGCATGCTTTGAGCCTTGTGTGGCATGTGTTGCAATGTGTGTGTCCAGCTGACTGTCTGCTAAGTGACTTTGAGGTGTGTGCTGATGTGTCACTCGAGTGCTGATGTCATTCCACACATTTTATCTGACACACTCAATTGACAACTGGCATGGTGTCAACCTTATTCATGTAGAGTACATGACCATGCATGCGGATGACTATGTTTTTCCTGACTTCTTGTATGTCTCTCATCCCCAGGTATTAGCGCATGCTGTCTGCTCGTGGCATCGTTGTGCTCCTGCTATTCCTCATGAGTAATGCAACGTGTGCTGAATCAGCGTTACATGCACGGACATGGTGAAAATTCTCCTTTGGGTAAGGATTGCAGCAAGGCTTTTTGGGTGTGGTAGTTGTTTGTAATGTGTGGGCACTGCTCCTGTGCAGGTTATGTTACTATGCATACATGTCGACTCACCATGGGGCACATGACATGTGGCATGACTCACATAAATTGATAGTCACACTTCGTGACAGTCATCTGTTATGGGATTGTGGTTTGTGATGAAGGCATCAATGTGTGTGCAACTTACCTCTGAAACATACGGGAGGCTAAGGGTGGACATATTGTGGGACATCCCCATATGATGCTCAATGGGGAATTGCAGCCTCTCCGTGTGCAGCAGGGGCTGTTTGGCTCAACCCCTTCACTTGTGTGCCAGTACAATGGATTTACAGCATCTGTGGTGCAAAGGGGGTGTCCGGTGTAAGTCCCACATGTTAATCCAATAGACCTGTGAGTCTGTTAATGGTGATGCTTTTGCATAGGTGTGAGCCTGAGTAATAAAGGTGTTCCTCAGCCTCCAAGGTGCCTCATCTCTGTCAATGCAGCTGTCTTGCCACTGTGCATGCGGCATCTCTGGCATGGTTGTCAAGGATTGTGCATATGAGTCTATGTTTAGATTAGCAACCTGCATGCTATTCTTCATGTATTTGATTCTCTATTGTGCATGATGTCCATGGCTGTGTATGTGTTTTGGCATGTTAGTCCCCCCCACGGGCCATCAACACCTTCTGGGGTGTGTTTCCTGTGCGCAACTCGGCCTTCAGTTTCATGATACGGTGTCAGTCATCTTTGGTGATTGTGCATCCTTTGTCTCTGTGTGTGCCATTGCAAACTTGTTACTCCTTCCTTGACATACACCTGTTGCAGTAGTCCTTTCTGACATCCTAGTCTTTGTGTGGATATTGTGGCATAATTCCCAGGCCATGCCGCCTGCTGTTGCAGCCACTGCAGCAAGGGCACACGTAGTTTCCAGATTTGGCAACACACACACATCAAAGGTGCTCCTCCCTTCCTCCCTCAACACATTCATTTGTCTGTCTTCGGCTTGTCTGTGCCACAGTTGCGGCCATGCGGTACCAAAGGCTGGACCGTCTGCACATGCAATGTGCACATTGCATGACCCTCATGTCCTTGCATGACCCACATCACACTACAGTTTGATGTTGCAGCCACCCTCCTCCTCCTCCTCCCTCCCTGTGGCTGGTGCTGGTCTTCGCCTGGTGTCACAGGGAGGGTTGCCCATGTTGTCGGCAATCCGACGGAGTGAACGGCTCATGTCCGTTCGCACTGCCAGGAGCTCAGCCAGTCTTGCCTCCATCCGTCCTTGGTGTTGTTGTTGACTGGCATGTTTCTCGGCCTGCAGGTTCTTAATCTCGTTGAGGGTCGCCACTACCTGGCTGATGCCCCTGGTGTCACGCCGGTATGTGTCCAGGATGTGGCGCATGTGTGCTATACCGGTTCCCTCAGCCGGCTGGTCAGGTTCTCGCCTCCGCCTACCTCCACTCCCACCACCCCTGCCCACACGAGCCGGGCCTGCCGTTGTGGGCACATCGGGTTTACGGGACCCCTGAGGGATGGCATTAGCGTGGTCATCTGCCTCCTCATGGGTGCCCGGAGAACCTTGTCCCTCCTGGTCAGACTGACTGTGTTGTTCGGTGCGAGCAGGGCTCCTGGGTGTCTCCTGGGATGTGGCAGGAATGGGGGTGGTGGTTGGCACAGATGTACCTGACGCAGGTGCTGCAGGGGCTTGGGCACCAGAGGGGCCAGGTTGGTCGGGGTCATCCACGGAGTGGTGAGAGTCGTCGCTGCCGGTGGGGTCATCTTCACGCTGAGCCTGGGACTGTGATTGTTCCCCCCATTGTTGGGGGGAGGTCGATGACGTTGCCCTGTGTGCGAGAGAGAGACAATGTAAATGCTGTTTCATGCCACATCCATGTTTCATACATATTCAAGTAGTCACAGTTCCTCCAGGTGGTTGGATGTGCCGAGCATTCCTCTCAATGTACACTTGGGGAGGGGTATGTTGCGGGGGACAGATTGGTATGTGCTCCTGAGTGTTTGCCAGTAGTTTTTTTGCTGGGTTGCTTATTTGGCTATGGATTCGTCTTGTTGTGTCACATGTCAATTGTGAGAGTGGGTAAATCCGTTGCCTGCCCCGGGGGTGTGTACTCGTGTGAGGGGGGTGTGTGACCAGGCCTGCTGTTGTGTGTGGTGTGATTTGTCATTGGGTCTCCCAGGTGATGTGTCTGTCCCTTCATGGTGCATGCTGGCATGACAGTGTGTGTGAGTTCCTGTGCTGGGTATGTGAGCTAGTGGAGTTGTTGTTTGAGTGTACAGTGGTCACAGGAGGGCCTTGTGCTGCCTACAGCAGGGCCAAGTGTCAGCTATCTTGAGCGTGGTTTTTAGGGTGTGGTTGTGTGCGGTGAGGGCTTGGGGGTAGGTGAGTGCATTTGTTGTAGTTGGGGTGTGGATGCCATTCCTCCCATGTTACGTGAGTTGTTTGTGTACTCACCAGGCTCTGCGACTCCTTCGACTCCGTGTACTCCCACCGGCGGAAGCGTGGCCATCACCTTCTCCTCCCAGGGATGGTAATGTACGGGTCTGCGGGGGCCCGCCTCCAGTGATGTTACTCTGGGCGTATTCCTCATTCATTTTCCTCTTGACTGCCCTGCGCAGATCGTACCACCTGGCTTGGCATTCATGCCTGGTCCTTCGGATGGGCCCAACAGCATTCACCTTATCGACGATCCTCTGCAACAGGCTGTTTTTTTGGGCTATGCTGGTCTGTCTAACCAATGTTCCAAACAGCTGTGGCTCGACTCTGATGACTTCGTTGACAAGGAGCTCCAGCTCCACCGTAGTGAACTTTGGATTCTTGTCAGTGGGCATGGTGTGGGGTGTGGGTGTGGATGGTTGTGGATGTGTGGGTGTGAATGTGAGGGTGTGTGTGTGAAGGTGAAGAGGGGGTGTTTGTGAAGGAGGTTGTGTGAAGGTGTGTAACTGAAGGTGTAGTTTTGGTGTGAGTAAGGTGAGAGTAAGGTGCAGTTGTGTGGTGTCTGTGAGCAGTGGGTCTGTTGCAAAGGCTCATGGGTTGTGTGTGTGGGCCCTTTTTATTGGTCCAATTTTTGGGTGTGGCTGTGTTTGAATTTGTGTTGGGTGTGTTATAAGAGGTGGTTGTGATTTGGTCCTCTGTTTGGCAGTTTGGATGTGGCAGGTCAGTCATGGAGATTTATTTTGTTATGTTGACGTGTTTTGTGGTGTTGTGCGAGTCGAATTGACCCTCCTTATGCTGTTTTACTGTGTCCTGGTTCTGTACGAGTCTTTTTCGCGTAGGTACAGTCCGCACATAAGCGATGCTGGGAGAGGGTGCTGGGGTACGGTGCGTACAGGTGCGGGGCTGTGCTACGGTGTTGGGGTGTGGCGCGTACAGGTACGGGCTGTGCTATGGTGTTGGGGTACGGTGCGTACAGGTGTGGGGCTGTGCTAAGGTGTTGGGGTGTATCTAAGGTATATGTACAAATGATATAGAGGGATAGATCATATTTACTTTCTGCACAAGAGTTTATTAATTACCTTGGCAAAAAATCAATTTCTTCTGGCAAAATTAAATAATTATAATGCAGGCACAAGTATCCATCGGTGAACATCCAAACACATAGTGTACCACAATACACACAATCAATACATCAAATACAAAACAATTTTTTCTATTTACACTACAACACATATATACAAACTCATGTATAAAGTAACTCAATCAAAAATCCTTTCCCCTATAAGCTTATTCCATAAAACATGTGTGCACTTAACATTGCCTAGTGCTACATCAGAGGGTAGTCCTATCAGCAATACAAAGATATAAGTATTTCATCTGAATTTGTAATGCCAATGCAACTCATGTATTTATTCCACAACACGGTGGACTCCTCCTTTATCAAAGTGTCGACGGGTTCGCGTTTCAGCCTCCACTTTCTTTATGGCTTCCTCAGGAAGTGGATATAATCTACAAAAATAATAACGCTAAAATGAACTTTTAAAACCTTTGTTTTAATTTTTATATTTTTATATTTTTATATTTGCGCTGTGTTCTGTCCCTTATTTGCCCAGACAGTGTTGTAAGAGGAGGAGAATCCGCAGGGATGCGTGAACTAGTGGCAGGTCAAAGTATAACCTCCAAGCTATTTATATACACGTTACTGGAATTAAAAAGTGAAACGTAAATAATAGAAAAAATAATAATAATTGAATAGATCAGCGTCACTACTATTACTCAAGGCGCGCTTATAATAATGACATGGTTCGAAGCGCAACAGCACCCAGCCAGTGGATGTAGAAAGAACGTAAGGTACTGCACCCTTTATGCACACCAACACCGCTAGAGTGACAAACATGACCGAGGATACCCAAGATTAACAAGTCCTAGCCCGGGTCAAGGCTGGAATACCTGTGGGTTCTAATGAAACAACCTGGTCTCGTAATTTACATAGCCGGGTGGCTTATAATCCGGTCCCACTCATCAGTATGGAACTCCTACATAGGGAGGGAAAGAACTTAGAAACATCCCATATGTATCAAAAAGGACACTATATCAGAACTACTCAAATTGGGAACCGAACCTCAAAACTTGTGTCTTCTCGGGAGCCCTGGGTTTCGTTCGACTCCTTCGAGAGATTTCCAGTTGCTAAAACCAACAAGAAGAAACAAACAACCTGTCATCCAAATGTCCGGTAATTGTATAAGTCTGTAAACCCTACTGCGTATCTCAGACTTGGGGGCACAAATAATCAAAACTTACGCTTGTTACTAGTCCTATTCACCGACACTGTGCTCCTTCACCGTCCGTCATCTCAACGAGCTGGCGTTACTGATTCCTAACGCGCCGTCACTAAATACGTAAACACGTGATTACGTGGAACGTCTCTAGATAACCAAACACAAATAAAGGACTATTTTTCGGATACTCGTACAACTCATGTACTAACTGGACGGTAGAATAAAACTCTGTCAATGGCCACTATTGACGTAGCGAAATAGCCCTGCTATATCCACTCGCAAATCAGGGAGCAAATTCCAACTCCTCAGAATCAAAACAGAAAACAAAAAACATAATCGTGTAAAAACAAATAAAGTGAATAGCAACACAACCGAACCTGTTCTCAACTCCTCTACATACGTCTAGAGCTATGACACTGGGTGAGAAGATAACAACCCCAAGTGTATGGTGAATTCTTCTCGACAAAATTGCACCCTCAATAATATGCTGTAAGTGGGAGCTAGAGCTATTTTCTTCAAATAGTAGACGTGTCTCATCAGCCAAATGGACCCACTTTTGGGTCATAACTACAAATCACGTAATTCACTCCGCAATCACTCAAGGTTACATAACAACAGATCGTACACTTCAACGACTCAACCGAGACTCCTCAAACAATGGAAAGACAGATCTAGAATCCAAATTGGATCCAATTTGGATTCTAGATCTGTCTTTCCATTGTTTGAGGAGTCTCGGTTGAGTCGTTGAAGTGTACGATCTGTTGTTATGTAACCTTGAGTGATTGCGGAGTGAATTACGTGATTTGTAGTTATGACCCAAAAGTGGGTCCATTTGGCTGATGAGACACGTCTACTATTTGAAGAAAATAGCTCTAGCTCCCACTTACAGCATATTATTGAGGGTGCAATTTTGTCGAGAAGAATTCACCATACACTTGGGGTTGTTATCTTCTCACCCAGTGTCATAGCTCTAGACGTATGTAGAGGAGTTGAGAACAGGTTCGGTTGTGTTGCTATTCACTTTATTTGTTTTTACACGATTATGTTTTTTGTTTTCTGTTTTGATTCTGAGGAGTTGGAATTTGCTCCCTGATTTGCGAGTGGATATAGCAGGGCTATTTCGCTACGTCAATAGTGGCCATTGACAGAGTTTTATTCTACCGTCCAGTTAGTACATGAGTTGTACGAGTATCCGAAAAATAGTCCTTTATTTGTGTTTGGTTATCTAGAGACGTTCCACGTAATCACGTGTTTACGTATTTAGTGACGGCGCGTTAGGAATCAGTAACGCCAGCTCGTTGAGATGACGGACGGTGAAGGAGCACAGTGTCGGTGAATAGGACTAGTAACAAGCGTAAGTTTTGATTATTTGTGCCCCCAAGTCTGAGATACGCAGTAGGGTTTACAGACTTATACAATTACCGGACATTTGGATGACAGGTTGTTTGTTTCTTCTTGTTGGTTTTAGCAACTGGAAATCTCTCGAAGGAGTCGAAGAAACCCAGGGCTCCCGAGAAGACACAAGTTTTGAGGTTCGGTTCCCAATTTGAGTAGTTCTGATATAGTGTCCTTTTTGATACATATGGGATGTTTCTAAGTTCTTTCCCTCCCTCCTGTAGGAGTTCCATACTGATGAGTGGGACCGGATTATAAGCCACCCGGCTATGTAAATTACGAGACCAGGTTGTTTCATTAGAACCCACAGGTATTCCAGCCTTGACCCGGGCTAGGACTTGTTAATCTTGGGTATCCTCGGTCATGTTTGTCACTCTAGCGGTGTTGGTGTGCATAAAGGGTGCAGTACCTTACGTTCTTTCTACATCCACTGGCTGGGTGCTGTTGCGCTTCGAACCATGTCATTATTATAAGCGCGCCTTGAGTAATAGTAGTGACGCTGATCTATTCAATTATTATTATTTTTTCTATTATTTACGTTTCACTTTTTAATTCCAGTAACGTGTATATAAATAGCTTGGAGGTTATACTTTGACCTGCCACTAGTTCACGCATCCCTGCGGATTCTCCTCCTCTTACAACACTGTCTGGGCAAATAAGGGACAGAACACAGCGCAAATATAAAAATATAAAAATATAAAAATTAAAACAAAGGTTTTAAAAGTTCATTTTAGCGTTATTATTTTTGTAGATTATATCCACTTCCTGAGGAAGCCATAAAGAAAGTGGAGGCTGAAACGCGAACCCGTCGACACTTTGATAAAGGAGGAGTCCACCGTGTTGTGGAATAAATACATGAGTTGCATTGGCATTACAAATTCAGATGAAATACTTATATCTTTGTATTGCTGATAGGACTACCCTCTGATGTAGCACTAGGCAATGTTAAGTGCACACATGTTTTATGGAATAAGCTTATAGGGGAAAGGATTTTTGATTGAGTTACTTTATACATGAGTTTGTATATATGTGTTGTAGTGTAAATAGAAAAAATTGTTTTGTATTTGATGTATTGATTGTGTGTATTGTGGTACACTATGTGTTTGGATGTTCACCGATGGATACTTGTGCCTGCATTATAATTATTTAATTTTGCCAGAAGAAATTGATTTTTTGCCAAGGTAATTAATAAACTCTTGTGCAGAAAGTAAATATGATCTATCCCTCTATATCATTTGTACATATACCTTAGATGTTCCCTTGCCCAGATATAGGAGGGTTATTTGGGCATCCCCCTAATTATTTTGAAGGTGTTGGGGTGTGGCGCGTACAGGTGTGGGCTGTGCTACGGTGTTGGGGTGCAGCGCGTACAGGTGCGGGCTGTGCTACGGTGTTGGGGTGCGGCGTGTACAGGTGCGGGCTGTGCTACGATGTTGGGGTACGGTGCGTACAGGTACGGGGCTGGGCTACGGTGTTGGGGTACGGTGCGTACAGCTACGGGCTGTGCTACGGTGTTGGGGTATGGCACGTACAGGTGCGGGGCTGGGTTACGGTGTTGGGGTACGGTGCGTACAGGTACGGGCTGGGCTACGGTGTTGGGGTACGGTGCGTACAGGTACGGGGCTGTGCTACAGTGTTGGGGTGCAGCACGTACAGGTGCGGGCTGTGCTACGGTGTTGGGGTGCGGCGCATACAGGTGCGGGCTGTGCTACGGTGTTGGGGTGCGGCGCGTACAGGTGCGGGCTGTGCTACGGTGTTGGGGTACGGTGCGGAGGGGGGTACGGTGCTGACATACAGGGGTACGGTGCTGACATGTGCAGGGTGAGGGGGCTGTACGACTCGTATTCGGGTACAAGTTTACCCGTGTACATGTAGGCTACAGCGTTTGCTCCGTACCGGGCCTTTTACATGCGGTTGTGTATTCGGACAGGCGGTACGGATCGTACTTGCACGCTCGGACTTCTGTTTTACGATTTGCACGTAAAAAAGTCCGGCTCCCTATCGGACACTTTTCCCGACGCTATTCGGACGTAAAAATGTACGGCTCCCTCTCGGACCATTTTCCCGACGCAATTCGTATGTATTTTTCACGTACGAATCGTACTTCGCAGTTTGTACGGTACTTGTACGATTCATACTTAGAAATATACGAATACGAGTCGGACGGTAAATTTTTTTAACAGGTCGGAATCGGCACCTAATTATTCTATAGAAATCAACAGCCAATTATTAATTTAATAATAATGAAATTAATTCCCCCAATTAACATTATAAAATCTAAATTAAATAAAAACTAATAAATAAAAATTAATATCCAATTTATTATAATTAAATTACTTCCCACCCTATTCCACTATAAACCCGCAGCCCTCTACGGAACTAAAATGCTAAATTTAATTAAAATAAAATTAATACTTTCTAAAAATTTAACACATATATTAAAAAACAAATGCCAAAACTTAGAAAAAAAATAAGGCACATACATTTAAAATACATACTAAAATACATAACACTAACTAAAAAAACGATATTTATAACAACTATATTTTAGCAAACGATATTAATGACTCCGATATTTTTTTAAACGATATTTCTTACCTTAAACTCGATATTCTTGACCACGATATTCTTGCAGTCAATATTTCTGTATCTCGATATTTTGCACTGGATATTAGTGCAAGTAGACATTTCCAACTCGATATTCTGACTCTTTACCCTCCATAGGTGCAAGTGTAAGAAACAGAAAAAGGTGGGAACTTACTCCCTATGGCTTCACCTATACATAAAGTAACTTTATGATTTTTGTAGGAATCCAACACTAATTACAGAAATACTGTTGAATATCACCCACGTTTCAGGCATACACCAGCACTCAAATCCCCAAAACTATTGAGGTGTGTTGAGATAGTACCAGAGGGCATTCGCACTTACAAACTCCTTCTCCCACTTTCTTCACAGATGAAGCATTTCATTTTTTTCCACATGGAGAAACGTATTCCTCTACACCACACCCGTTTTGGAAAAATGAACCCTTCTCGACACTACCCCTAAAATGCATTTATTCCTACCTTTTACAGGAGAAAATGTACAAATGTTTTCAGTGCAGGAAGCTACCATAAAATGTGTTTTAATACTTTCAGACAAGGGAGTTTCAGCTTGCTGTTGCTGCTGGGAGTTCTGTCAACTCACTCCCAAAATCGGGTAACTCAAACCTGCGGAGTGGTGCCACATCATCTATGACACCAGGAAGAGTTCCTGGTTTCTTATGCAATGCTGCTTTCCACACTGGAACTTTTACACCTACTTATTTCTTGTGGCAAAATGCAAAGTGTTTTTGGCTAGCAAAAAAAGTGTATTGCCTAACAGTGTGCAGGTGAGATGGGGCCACTTCACACCTCGACTATCATTCTGTCCTCTATGTGAGTGCAAGTGAGTGCTAGCTGTCCTCTCATCCCCACTGCCCCTCCCAGGAGCATGAGTTTCAGACAGTCCTCGGTTTCTGGCCAAACCTGGGACATGTCCCTACTGACAGTACAATGAAAACAGTGAAACTACAACTCCCAGCATGTTCAGTGACGTCACTTAGAACCCAGGACAGTCTACCAGACAAAGCAGTTTGAATTGTGTGGATTGTCACGTGTGACACTTTCAGTCACTCCTGGTTGTACTGAGCTTGCTGGGAGTTTTAACCCAAACGTATAAGCTACAAGTCCCACAACGCACAGTGCTTTTGAACAAGTAGAACTCACTTGTGCAACACGGAATATGGGGCCACTTGACATTTTCTGGGCACATCACAGATTTGCATATGGCTGTGATCCATCCCTACTAGGAACAAGTAACACAGGAGTGGAGAGGATGTGGCACAGTGGCCAGAGCTTGTAACTCAAGAGCTGGTGATCCCGGTTCTAGTCTTGGCGACGCAACATCCTGTGATTCTGGGCAAATTACTTAATCTCTCCCATTGTGCTATATAAATCTGCTGCAAGATGAAAAAGCAAAAAGAGGTAAAACTTTTCAAAAAATAGTTCCACCAAAGTGGATGTTAACTGTATTTTGGCTACAGCAAACTGATAAGAGAAGGAGAGGAGGAAAGGAGCATTGGTAAATGCAGGAAAATATGCTACAGCCAATAGAAATGTAAGCCCATTTAAGATTAAATACAATAGATTTTGCAGGCGAGAACTAAAAATGGCAAAATAATGAGGGAATACTATCACAAAATATACACTGAATAATTTGTCCTTTACAGACCCATAATTTAGTCAACTTGTGTAGCATATTTTATTCTTCCCTTGCCTTCATAATTCCAGTCGCCATGATTACACAATTAAGAAACCTCTTTAAACCATATGGATACAGTGAAAAGAAAGCCTTGAAAAAGTCTTTAAGATGAAACATGTACTGACTGTATTCAAACTAGTCTCTGATATTGCAACCCGACACGGTTCCATAAAGCAGAAATGGTTGGAGACTTCTGAAAGTGGTGGGGCAGCCTGATGGACGAGTGAGCGAAGCATGTGCGTGTGACTACACACTGGACGATGAAGGTGTTTTCTGCAAACGTGACAGTTGTGGCAGCCACATGGCAATCACACCCTACACAGAGATAGCACCCAGACATAGCCTGCTACAAAACATACACCAAGATAATGCCACTCTCTCCTACCACAAACTACACCAAGAGACGGAGGGCCACAACGTGCATGTGCCACACACCTTGGAACAAGACTGTACCAATCCGTGCTATTAGACACTGCACTAAAAGGCACTCAAAAGAGTGCCTGTGGCAGGGAAGGCTTTGTGCATGGAGACAGCAGCTACTGCCAAAACTCTAGTCATATAGAAGCGTATATTAGTGTCACTTTTCGATGACACGGGTCACCGATGCTGCACTGCCCTGTGGAAGAGAGTCACACACTAGGGTGCCAGCAGCTTCTGCTGCTCTCTATGAAAAAAAGCGTGCAAGTCATACCCACACCTTTCACACAGTGCCAGTCACCCCCCGGGTGTCAATAACTTCTACCACTCCCTCTGCATCAGGGGACACTCTGAGCCCAGTGGCTGCCACTCTTTTTGAAAAAAAGTATTTTTATTGCGCAGAAAAAAGCATGAATACATTGAGTAGTGTTTTCTTTTATTAAATAAGTCAGGAAGAGAGAAAGGAGAACCTTTTCCAATTCATTTCAATCCAATCCAAGTCAATTCGCCATGATGTATATAAGAATTCTCATTAATAAACATGTTCACTCAAAGTGCAAAGTGCGATATTTACGGTGATGATGATGAAAAAGCTTTATTCGGTAAGGCAATTACAGACCATAAAAGCATTTACATAAAAAGCAATTACATTTATACATTAAACATCAATTTGAAATACTTTTTTAAAAGTGTTAAAAGATTTGGTTATAAAAAGGAAGGATTTTGTTTTTTACCTACAATATAAAAGTATGTGCAAATTAGCAATCAAATATTCGTGTGCGTTTCATGGCTATTGATCAATAGATGGAGTTATATAGGTGTTAAAATTAAAAAGACGGAACAGAAACAAACCCCCCAGTAGCAAATTTAAGATGCGTAGGGGGGTAATCTCAATTCATCGTAGGGTATGTTTTAGTTTGTTGATGGTGACCGTCTTTTTAGATCTTTAGAAGGGGAACAAGTTTCCGTTTAAAGGTTTGTTCTATGTCGCACACAGAATTTTAAAAACTTCGTCATATTTATTGTCAATAGTTCTGTTTCTAACATTTGAAGAACCATTAGGGCTGGTCGACATTGCTTTAGGCCCAGCTGTTTCAATAAAGGGATCAGATATAACTTTCTTGGTTCGGTATAAAATTTACAAAACATGATTACGTGCAAGGTCGATTGGGTGGAAAGATCGTCACAGGGACATGGAGTCAGTTGGGCTGCCCAATCGTTTGTCGTTGGAAAGGTGATTAGCCGATGGAACATATTAAGTCGCAATCTTGTCAGTAAGAGTTTTTCAAAATTGCTTAAACTTGAATTCAAATAAGGCTCCATGTTGGTCTGTTGTCTGAATGGGAAGAAAGAGCTGTACAGAGGTTTTACTTAATTCGAGAACCAAACGCAGGTCTGCTAGGTGGCTTGAGCACATGTCTCGTAGTTTCTTTCTTGGAATTGAATTTAATTTGTAGGGATTAGAGAAAAAGTGGTTGAGTCCCAAATCAGATAAAAAGTTTTTAACATAAGATAGCCAAGTGATTTCGGACCCGTGGTCCAGATTCATGCAATCGGTGATAAGTGCCTGCGTGAATTTTAATTCCGGTGTGGTCTAGACGCGATGCCATAAGAGAATTGGCTGCATTCGTATCACGTCTGTGATGTGTGGAAGGCCCAGTTCGCTGTGGATATTAAAAATTGAAGTGGACGACGGGACTGCCAGCAAAAATATCAAAAAAGTGTTCTCTACCTTTTGGATTGAATCAACTCGTACGTTACCCCAAATCACTGCCCCATAGATTGCCGTGTTAAGGCATCTTGAGTTGTAAATATCGAGCATTTCTTTGGAGGCTCTCTTACCCAGTCTCCAAACAAACACTGTCAGTGCCGTTGTTGCTTTAAGAAATTGTAATTTTCTATTCTCTGTTGAGCTTTTCCAAGTGCCTTTGTTGTCTATTACAACTCCCAGGTAAGGGTAGGTGGTAGTATATTCTACTCTTGTGTCATTTAGGTAGATGCTTTTTTTTCCCCGAGATTGATTACCTGATGTCATTATAAAGGTCTTTTTGACATTAATATTTAGATCCAAAAGGTTCATGAAATTTTTGTATCTGTCCAGGGCCCGTTGTAGCTCCAGGGAGGTACGGGCGAGAATAACTGCGTCATCCGCATAGAGGAGGGCGGGGATCGGGCGCGATTGAACATATGGTTGGTCCTGGCTACCCTTTAACAGGGCTGATTCTAGACCGTTTGTATACAGGTTGAAAAGGAAGGGTGCCAGGACACAGCCCTGCCTGACTCCCCACTCAACCCCGAATGATGACGTTAGCTGCCCCCCTAAGCCATATCTTACTCTTGTGGTTGTGTTAGAGTAAATTTCCCTGATATAATTGACCAGGTTAGTATCGATTCCCATTTGTGTCATTATACTCCACAGCTTGTTGTGGGCTACGCAGTTGAAGGCTGCGGATAGATCTACGTATGCCATGCAAAGGCTGCCACCCTTCGCCTGGACATACTTCCCTCTCAGAAGTGTAAGGTTAAGAACCTGTTCGATGGTGCCTCTTCCCTCCCTGAAGCAAAATTGAAGGTCGGATAGTATATTATTTGCCTCTGCCCAGTTTTGTAGGCGTGCCAAAAGGATTCTTCCTACTGCTTTTCCAAAGGAGTCCAATAGGGATATGGGTCGGTAGCACGCTGGGCTGTTCCTGTTACCCTTTTTAAAAATGGGGACTAGGATCGAGTCTAACCAGGAATTTGGTAGTCCTACCTTTCCCATTGCCTCTAGAACATTAAGTAGCAGGGGGGCCCAGAGATCGATATTCGATTTGTAGAGGTCCATAGGGACACCATCGGGTCCCGGGGCCTTTCCTGATCTACTTATGTTCAGGGCCATCTTCACCTCGACGAGGTTGAAGTCCATGTCTAGTGGATTAATCCGATCAATTAGAGGAGTATGGATCTGTCGACTTATCCCTTCTGGGATAGAAAAAATTGTTGAGAAATGATTGGTCCACTCTTGTTCAGTGATGGTTGTTTCGAGTGTACCACAATCTTTAGGACCTGAGAGAAAGGACGAATTGACGATCTCCCAGAAGGTGACCAAATCTTTGTTGTTACAGCTATCGTGTAGGGCAGTCCAGTGTGCCTCTTTTAGTTCTTTTTTCCTAGATGTAAGTGTTTTGTTATATGTTTTCCTGGCTTGTGAAACCTCTGTGGCATTTCTTGGGGATTTTTTAAAGGTTTTTTAAGGAATTTATATGCTGTAGTATAGGCTGAATTAAACCACTGAAACTTAGGTTTTTTCTTTGGAGTTTTCTGCCCATTGGGCAACCCTGTCAAGGCATTCTTTACTTCAGATATTATTTTCTCGTAGTTGGCGACAATCTCACTGGGAGATGACGTCTCCGTTAGACATACTACAAAGGCTGGACGTGCCGCTTTAAGTATGGTTTCTAGAATAGCGGTGGGATCGATTTGAGACCATTTAAGTGCGTAGCCGCTTGGTCGGGGCATTGAGATGTTGTCTTCGTGATATAGTGTTTGTGCCTTTTTATGTGGAGCAGTGGTTTGAATAGTGATGGACAGTGGGAAGTGGTCACTAAATGCACAATCGTGAGTAGTGACTGCGGTGATCAGCTCTAAAACCAGGTTAAACATCTGTTCTAATCCATAAACCTTGATTATTAACGTGCAATTAGCAATTATGGTGTAAACATGCTGCTCCAAAATATAGATTAATAAACAAGCAATATTAAAGGTGCAAGGTGCAATATTTATCACCATGGCCTAGTTTATAACATCAGTTCTACTCCAGAAACAGACACTATTCTAATTGTTGGAGAAACATGTGCAATTGGCAATTAAAAATGCAAATGTACCACTCAGAAATATCAATTACTAAACATGTGCCTTCAAATTGCAATGTGCAATATTGACAGAAACGCCAGGTTTACAATCTCTATTCTGTTCCATACTCATATACTATTAACTCTTTAGAAAAACATGTGTAAGTAACAATTAAAGTGCCAATGTGCTTCAACAAAATCCTGATTACTAAACATGTACATCTTGCATTGATTTTCCTTCTCTTCCTGCTCTTTCTGTCCTTCCTTCCTTTTGCCTTCTTTGTCCTTGTCTTTACTCCTCATCCCCTTCTCATCATACTACTCAACTTATTTTGAATTAGCAGCATTTTTACTTTATAAAATATATTGCTTCTAGATGATAAGTGCCTTATGAATAAAGTGCATTAGCATACAAAATCTGTGCAATGGAATGCAGCTGTAAGAAACGACCAGCTAAAAGCCTAATTTGCCATATTGATGAGGGAAACCATATAGCACTTTAATCCAGACCGCAATCATCTCAGAGATATTGCCAGATACTATTAAATCTTTTAAGGCCCCTCCACGCACTTTGCATTTGCTTTGAATTAGCAGCATTTTTACTTTATAAAATATATTGCTTCTAGATGATAAGTGCCTTATGAATAAAGTGCATTAGCATACAACATCTGTGCAATGGAATGCAGCTGTAAGAAACGACCAGCTAAAAGCCTAATTTGCCATATTGATGAGGGAAACCATATAGCACTTTAATCCAGACCGCAATCATCTCAGAGATATTGCCAGATAATATTAAATCTTTTAAGGCCCCCCCACGCACTTTGCATTTGCTTCCTCAAATTTCATGGTGTGACACATTTTCACCTTCCAGCCCTGGGTTGTCGGGACTTTAACAGTCCTCCAGTACTGGAGGATAAAGGAATTTGCAATTGTCATAGCTATTGAAATAAAATATCGTTGACTGTTTGATAATTGATGGTTCCTTTTTGAGATACCAAATAAAGCGAGGGTGCCCTCTGGGACTATTGTTGTCTTAATAGCCTGACTGATTGCTTTAAACAACTTGTGCCAAAAATCAACAAGATGAGAACAAGAAAAAAACGTGTGAAGCCAACCTCCTTCTCCTTGTTGTTTGCAACAAAAACAATCATTTGAGACCACTGGATACATTTTATGCAACATTTCCGGGTATAATATGCCATCCATCAGGAATGACATTCTTTTGAAATTTGCTGCGCGGAGAGATTTATCTCCTATCTCAGCAATAGCCTTCCAATCTGTCTCTTATAGGTAGCATTGTGTTCTCTCTCCTACCCTGGGAAGAAAACTAGTTGTATCAAACGGTGTAGAGAGATCTAGGAGCAGTCTATGCCAATTCCCTATTCCGAGCAACCTGCTCTTCACCAGAGCTCTGCTGATTGTGTCACTCGATACACCTTTCACTCTGTCAGTCACTCATGCAGCACAACTCCCTCCCCAGGGCTTCAGTGACTTCCTGTGTGGGAAACGATGGACTTACATTATCAATCACTCCTACACACCTTTCACACAGTGCCAGCCACCCCTGCCACACACCCTGCAACAAAAGGCAGTACTTCCGACTAACCGCACTCCTTGAAACCACACTTTGGGGCATATCATCAAGGGCCGGCGATATAATTATCACCGCTTTAGGGTCCGTTTTTGGGCGAAAAGCGGCGATAATTATAGCGCATTATTTACAAGTACACGCTATCGCGTGTTTCCTTGATTCTGCTACCGTTTTGTTCACGCCTCGCTTTGCATCTCCAATTCAGATGCAAAGTAGGCGTTCCCTGCAAAAACGAATGGAAAATGATCGCTAACTGTCCTTCTCCATATTTACAATATGGCCCAGGACACCCATAGCGATATTAAAAACAGCGCTAACCGCTGTTAGCGCCGATATTGTACATCTGCTTTTTTTATGACTACCCTATCTTTGACATTGGAGGTGGATTCAGTGGCTGAATCCACGTCTCCCTATTATCAAGATGTCCCCTATCACTGCGGGAATATCGCTGGATTTCCAGCGATATTCCCGCATAACGCCGTTTTGCTGGATTATTTATCACCCTGGAGAAACGCGTTGTTGATAACGCGTTATCCGGACGATAAATTCCAGCGATAGGCGGCGATAAATATGACAGCGCTAAGCGCGCTTTGCGACATTTATCACCGTCTGATGCTGATATGCCCCTTCGTCTCCATTGTTAACCTTAAAACACATCAAAGTAAATGCAGATGGGGACTGGAAAAAGGGAAAACTGCTGATGGCCAGGGGTGTAGCTACTGCAGGTGCAGTGGCACCTCGGTACACAGTGCCCTAATAATTGTTTTATTACCCCAACAGCAGTCAAAGGGGACCTTTCCCCTGCTTGCACCAGGGCCATGGCATAGATGCTAGACTTTTACTTGCAGCTGTGCGCGAACAATGGGAGAAACCTTGCCCTGCAGAAGCCATGTCCCCCCCAGCAGTAACCCACCAATGGATGAGGGAGCGTGGCTGTGCAATACCTGAGACCTGACAGTAATTGCATCCCAGGCGCTGTAACACTGTCTCAAATAAACCCTTTGGGAACCATTACAATGTTGCGGGGCGTTTGCCACCCACAAACAAACCATGCCTCAGGGTAAGTACCCACAGATGGGAGCTTCACAAGTTCATTCATTAATTTATGGCAGGGACAAAACCGAACAGTAGGATGAATTAACTCTCAGGTGTACTGGAGGCTTTGCTGGAAACAACGTAATTCACACAGTGGCTTTAAAATAAAGTCGCACAGTAATTAGCCGTTTTCTATTGCTCATGCCCTCAGGCACCCTGATACAAAACATCCATAGTTCCAACAACCTGATCAACCACAGCTTGAAGCTCCTCTGCACATCCCTCCATTTGTGAACGAAATTAGCTAGCAGGAGAATTAAATTCCAAGACAATTTCTATACCGATCAGGCCACTTACTTTTCAATCTGCAAAACTTTCACCCTCCTTGGTATTTTATGTTCTCTATCACCTTGGCCCTCGTTCCTGGTCCACCGGAAGGCAGAATGGTTCACTCTCTGCAGTGATAAGTTTCATGGGTGGTTCCGAGGACCGGGTCACGGGGCACACTAACAACCAATCAATGCACTGCTTTCATGCTGTTTATGGTAGTAAACAGCAAAAAGCAGCACTGGGATTGGTTGAGCAGGCTTATTCAGCACTCCATAGGAAACTTGGGTCCTGTGTGTGCATTCTCTCCTGCTGTCTCATACAGCACAGTTTAAGAAGCCTAAATTGCACATGTAGGGCTGGCCATTAATAGAAAGCCATCCAAACCGACATGCGTGCTTCAAACATTTGGCCATTACTTGTCCTTGCTGCCAGTCAGTAAGAATGGCCCCGCCCCCACCCTCAAAGACTCTCGGTCTGGATGGACATGGCAGCACATGTTATTGACGTAAAGAAAAAGTTGTTGTACGTAGCAGGACACATGGGGGGGTGTGGGAGGATGCTCTTATCCCATAATTGTGGAGGTTCCCTATCATAAAGTTTATTTACAAATAAACCAAAGCAAATGAATACCTATAGAAATTGCAGGGGAAATGTAAGTTTGAGGAACATTTTTTTCTCTGCCACACTTTGACGGCTCACCCCAAAACTTTCCAGTAAAAGCTGAGGTAGATTAACTTTTGGGGGAGAGTTTCTTGAAGATTTGTCAAACAGCGCAAAAGTTATTAACAAACCAAAAAACAATGTTCCTATAATAACTAGGTACTAACTATAACTACACTGTGGGGACCACCTGTGTGTGTGTGTGTGTGTGTGTTTGTGTGTGTGTGTAATATAGCAAAATATGTGTCAGGGAGGGTTGCTTTTATTCATTACAGGTTGGCTTGGATGGTATTTTACCAATCCTAAACTGTAATACTGTGCCTAGAGTGCTTTTGTCATTTTACAGCTCGGCATGGATGTCACTGTGCTAATCCTATGCTTAAAGACTTTGCTGCAGAAATGGCAAAATACTTTGTCCTTTTTTAGTTCAGCGTGGATGGCACTGTGCTATTCCTATGCTTAAAAACCTTGTTAGAAAACCAGAAATTTGAGGTATGCTGATTCAGAGTGTCGCTGGTGTTGTGGGTAGGGTGCTTTCTACAGGAGCTGCTCTCCACATACACTTGGGAACTACCCAGAGTTCTCTGCTTCTTTTTTGAAAATATTTATGTGGCACTCTAAGCCTGAAGGGGTTTTGTTTTGATATATATTCACTTAAAAAACCATAGGTTTCACACATGTAATAGTTAGCTGTACATTTCACTCGTAAAAAACCAATGAAATTCCACGTTATAGTTAGATCAGGTAACTATAACTTGCGCGCCCACAATAAACTGCTGATGACGTCACATATTACATCACTCATGACATGGTCAGTGACATCACTCATCACATCAATGATGACATCTGAAATGACACATTGTGGATTGCGGTCGCGCAAGTTATAGTTACCTGATCTAACTATAACGTGGAATTTCATTGTTTTTTTACGAGTGAAATGTACAGCTAACTATAACATGTGTGAAACCTATGGTTTTTTAAGTGAATTTGCAAGGTTTTTTAAATGCTAATTCCTAACTATAACGTGTGTGAAACCTCTGGTTTTTTCAGTGAATTTGTACGGTTTTTTAAATGCTAAGTTATGTATTTATTTTTTAATTTTTTTTGCGCACACCCTGCGCGCTGCGGGCACTCGGTGATTGTTATTTCGTGTTTTTTTTTTTTTGCCGTGCGCGTACGGTAAGCTTACCGTACGCGCACTCCTCGATTTTTTTTTAAAATTATTAAATGTATTTTTCGTACTTTTTGGTCCTTCGTGGACCCCCTGACAAACACTAGGGGGTCTGCAACTCTCTTCGTTGCCCCCTTTTCACGTTATCCACCTTTGTTTTTCAGTGCGAGAGACAGAAAATGGCGGCCGACACTTTCTGATTTCGACCGATTCGAATGTTTACAGTCATGTAACCACCAATCAGAATTGAGCTCGCGCACGGCACCGTACGCGTACGGTAAGCTTACCGTAAGCGCACGGAGCGTGCTTACAGATATATATATTGATTTAAATGCTATTTTCTCAGGACCTACTGAACAGATTTACACCAGACCTGCAAAAGGCACATCTCTGACATGAGGACTACCTCTCTGCCAAATTTCAAGTAATTCTGTTCAGCCGTTCGGGCTGTAGCTCGGACTAAAGGTCCTATGGGAAAATGCATGGGGAAAATGCATTTTGGGACCCCCGTTTTTTCTCAGCCCCTGCTTGACGAATCCCCCCCGAGACTTTCAGGGTAGGAGCGGAGCGGAGTGCCCCACCTATTTTGAAAATTTTGCGAGGATTCGTCAACCGGCGCCAAAGTTATTCCAAATAGAATGTTGCGGATTTCCTATGGAAACACGGTCCTAACTATAACTATCTACTGGCGACCGCCAGTAGATAATATATTTACACACACATATATATATATATATATATATATATATATATATATATATATATATATATATATATATATATATATATATATATATATATATAGTGATCAGTGATGTCATGAGTGATGTCACTGACCATGTCATGAGTGATGTAATATGTGACGTCATCAGCAGTGCATTGCGGGCGCGCGAGTTATAGTTAGCTGAACTAACTATAACGGGGGAATTTCAATGGTTTTGTACAAGTGAAAAGTCCAGCTAACTATAACACCCCTGAAACCTATGGTTTTTTCAGTGAATTTCTGAGGTTTTTTAAATGCTAATTCCTAACTATAACGTGCCTGAAACCTATGGTTTTTTCTGTGAATTTCAAAGGTTTTTTAAATGCTAATTTCTAACTATGCCTACAGAGATAGGACATGTGAAGAAAGAAGAAAAAATGCACAGAAAGAAACAAAAGAAGTGCAGAAAGAAGCAACAGAAGTCCTCAAATACGAAGATAAGTGCAGGAAGAAGGATAACGTGCAGAAAGAACAAAAAGAAGAGCAGAAAGAAGCCTTGTTGCAAAATCATCCTGTACCCTCAACTTTTTCAGATGGATACTGGTGGTAACTGAGTCTGACTAACCAGTCCTAGAGCCAGTACTATGTTAAAAGACACTTAGAATACAGTGAAAACACCTACATACACTAGGGAACATTATGCGTTGGGGTCCCCCTGTGATTAGCATGACCTCCTCTGTAAGCCCCTAGTATATAATAGGGCATGGGGATTAAAACTACCTCTTAAAACAGGCCACAGGGCGTTTTTGTACACGTTAACTCAGGCCCCGTCCCCTCCCTTCACCACTGTGTAAACACGCCCTGTGTCCAATTTTAGTTGGGAGATTAAGTTCATTTGAATCCTGAGGGTCCCTAGGGTCCAACTAGCCCACTAGGTACCTCCAGTAAGTGCCACAGAGCTGCGTTGCAGAGAGGTGTAAAAAGTGGCACGGCCTGGACCACCTCTCTGCAATGCAGCTCAGTGGCGCTTACTGGAAGCACTTGGTGGGCTAGTTAGCCCCCAGGGGCCCTCAGTATTGAAGGGAAATTATATCCCCAATTTAAAACGTGCCATAGTGCGTGTTTGCACACGTCACCTCAGGCCCCGTCCCCTCCCTTCACCACTGTGTAAACGCGCCCTGTGGCTGTTCTAAGTTGAGAGATTAAGTCCCCTTGAATCCTAAGGGTCCCTAGGGTCAAACTAGACCACTAGGTACCTCCAGTAAGCGCCACAGAGCTGCGTTGCAGAGAGGTGTAAATAGGGGCTTGGCCTCAGAACACCTGTCTGCAGCGCAGCTCCCTGGCGCATACTGGAGATGCCGATTGGGGGCGCGTTTGCAGAGTGCTGCACGGAGGGGGTATGGCCTCCGGCACAACGCCAGTCTTTTATTTATTTTAATTTTTTAAGAAGGGGGCTGTGTGGTTCCCCTTCTTATTCTAATTTATAGGCCCTGATGACCCCATCCCCCAGGGCCTGTCTCCTAATTATATTTTTTTGACCCCAATCCCCAGGGCCGGCCACTGTTTTTTATTATTTTAAAAAAATATATATTTATAGACACACCTAGGACATGCTGGACAAACCGTACGTACCTATCACCATGACGATTTGCGTGATATTCATTAAAAGGCGACTATGCATGCAATGAATCCACGTGGAATGTATTTACACCACTAGTAAAGCTCTGACGTGTCTGATGCCCTACCGTGCCTAATGCCGGTAGACACCCTTGTCGTTTATTTATACAAACATGGGTAGCTATTGACGGGCACATTTAATACACATGCACACCAAGCCATTCAAAGAGGATTCGACAAAAATTCGACCAAAACTATGTAAGAAACCCCCCTCACGGTTAATAAAACACACATCCACTGCCGGATGTGTAATACTTTTTATTTTACTCTCTGGAAAGGGGATGAACATCACTTGAGAGTCACAGCGCGCTCCTGACAGAGCCCAATGCTGTGTTACACCCACCATTGCCTGCCGAGTGCCACACACCTCTGTGTTGTATTCCACTAGCTAGTGCATATGCTATGACACTCTCTAGCCCATGTGCACTGTAACACCACCCCGTGAATATGTCATGCCACACTTGTCTTCGCACAGGTTATATTGCCCCATCTAACGTGCCTTCCTCGATGCCTATGTTATAACGCACAGTGCTATGTCATACATATTACAATCTGGGATACATATCTTTGTCACAGTGCATATGCAACGTTACACTCCCCAGCACATATTTTATATTACAACTTTAGAGACTAGTTAGGTTACACAACACTGCCCTGTGCATATTACACTCCAAGGCGCATATTGCATAGCACGCGCTAGTGCCTGTGCTATCTCGCGCTCTCCAATGAATCTGTCATTGCGCACAATGTATTGCATATTATATTTCACACCCGGTTCATCTTATATCACACTTTTTGGTGCATAGTTTATACCATACACTATATCTAGTTTTCATTTTCAATCGTGCTCTCAGGACTATGTTCTATATAACACTGTGTTCACTTACCCTTTTCACGGGCATTACATTTTGCGATAGGGGGTGGAGGGTCAGGGGGTGTTTCTGCCAAGTGAGCCCGGAGTCACAGTCACAAACGTCCTCTTCTTCCTGAATAAAAGTGAGATTATGCTGCATACTTGTTCATATTTTAAGTAGTTCGCACAGACACAATGTTTTAAAACCAATAAAGTTCCTAATACCCGCCTTCTCTGAACAGTTAGCTTGCTGCCCCATCCCCCTCCTCCCTATCCTCTGTTGTGTGAATCCATGAACTAGCCTCCTCCCTCCTGCCATGCATGGTCTAATGTGCTGCCACTGCCCTCAATTTAGTATGATGTACCAGTCCACTCCTCCTGCCCTCCATTGCCCAATTCTATGCCCCATCATTGACCTCTTGCTTAAACTCTGTGCTTAGCTTGCTGCCCCTATTCTCCTTCCCCCTGCCCTCCGATGTCTTTGTGCATGCCCCTGCTCCATCCTTTTTGCCCACCATGTTCCATGGACCTGCCACTCCTATCTACTCTGAGTGTTCTATTGAGCTGCCACTCCCCTCCCACCTGCCTAGCATTGTCAGATGACTGTAACCTGTCCCTGCCACCTCCACCCTGCCTGTCCACATGCCATGCCCCTATCCTCTTCCTCCTGTCCTACATGGTCCATTGCACTGCCACACCCTTCTGCCCTCCCTTGTCTGTTGTGCTGCAACTGCTCCTCCTGCCTGCCCCGTGTGGTCTGTTGTCAGGTCCCTTCCCCTGAACTTTCTTGTCTGTGCACAGGTCCTGACCCTCCCTTCTATCCTCCATCGTCCTTTGTGCATGCCCCTGCACCCTCCTTCTTGCCCATCATAGCCATTGTGCTGCCACTAACCCTCCCACTTGCCATGCATGGTCTTCTGTGCTGCCATGGCCCCTCCCACCTTCCCTGTGTGGTCAGTTAGCTGCCCCTGACCCCCTCCCACCTTCCCTCCATGGTCTGTGTGAATGCCATCACAGTCTCACTGTTGCTCTTCATGGTGTGTCTTGCTTCTAGTGCCCATCCTGCCTGACCTCCATGGCTATCTTGCTGCTCCTGCCCTGCCCCCTTGCCCCCTTGCCCCCAGCTCTCTGTTTACATGTGCAGACCCCTACTCCCTCCCTCCTGGCTTGTCTGTTCCATTGTAATGCCCCTGATCCGTCCCTCCTGCCCTTTATGTTCTGTTATGCTGCAGCTTTCTCTCCTGTCTGTCCATTATGGTCAGCTAGCTACCATTGCCTCTTGCCCCTCTGTTCTCTGTTGTCCATGTGCATGGTCCTGTCCCCTCCCTCTTGCTTTCTATGGATTGTTGTGCTGCACTCCCGTCCTGCATGCCCTGTGTGGTGTATTGTGCTGCTGCAAACCCTGATGCCCGCCCTGCAGGATCAGTTTGGTGCACCTCTCCATGTCCCTCCTGTCCTCTGTTATCCAAGTCCATGTCCCTATCCCATTTCCTTCCATGATCCAATGTACCATACTTGCAAACATTTTGAACTTGGTAAGAGGGAGATTTTGAAAAAAAACTGGGGTATTGATTTTCCCCTTTGAGTTACATTGAAAAAGAGGATATTGTAGACAGGAGACAGTCAAATAAAGCCCATTTGAGCTTAAAAACATTGGACGTTTCCTGGCTGAATCGGGTCTGTTGGCATGTATGGTTGTACTACCATTGCCTCTTCCTTCTGCCCACAATGGTCTATTACATTGCCACAGCCTTGAAGGAGGTTAGATTTTGTATCACAGGGGGCCCCTGGCCCGTTCTGTCCACACCTGAAGTATGAGACCCTTGTCCTTGCCCTGCCAGCCGCATTTGTAGGCCGTATTAAATTGACCAGCGGGTCCTGTGTTGCTATATAATTATCCTGAGACATCCTTACCACTCAGCCAGCATAAAACCCCTGTGTAGGCCCTTTTGTTCAATATGTAGGCCTCTTTGTTAAATTGACCATAGCTCTGCAATTTTAGTGTATAGCAGTCTGAAGGCAGGTCTGCGAGGCCTTCTGCTCCAAACTAGTAGCCCCCACCCTACCCGAGTGCTCCGTGCTCGGTATCAAAGTTCAACATCCCCCTGAAGCTGTCGATATACAGTAGGCTGCATCCTGGACTGGTACTTGCTTCCTGGGCAGGTTTCCCGCTTTTAAGGAAGTGGCAACCGCAGAGCGTCAAGTTAGGAGAACTGAGAAGATTTTATACATGAATATATTGAATTCCCGTACAATACCCATTATTTTCTGCTTGCTCTATGGAACTTACGATAAGCGATTGGCCTGAGAGACTGACCTTTTCACCCAGTCCATTGTCAGCATTAAGTGGGTAAATGACGAAATGTCTGGTAAAATCTGCAGACGAAGCTTTTGGGTAGCATACGTAGGTAGATGTAGCGTGCAAAGGAGCCCACAAAATGATATAAAAAGGGAGCACCCACAGATATCGAGGGACTACCTCGCCGTCTGTATGTAGGTTAACAGGCTGTGCAGGTTTTCCCCAAGAGCTGGGAGCTCTTGTCTTCCTCTGCTTAAAATGTCTTGCTCTGCTTTGCTTGAAGTATCTTATTCTATTTTACCTATATGAAATGTCATGTTATGTTTAACCATTGTTCTCTTTACTTTTGCATTTAAAAGATTTTGTATTGTAATTGCAGGAATGCTTGCTCTAAGAGTAAACGTGAGTGTTCCTAGGTAACATTTTCCTTGGTGTAACTTGTTTCTCATGATGCATTTATAGATGTGTTTTCTCTCTCTCTCTGTCAGTACATTAATTGAGATACAGAGAATATCATGACAGCTGTATGATTATCTGGATTCTGTATTTTGTACTTTATGTCTCTATTCTGCGGTTTCTTTGAAGTTGCATCTTCTCATTAAACTGCCATTGTATTCTGCCTCCAATTCCATGTCTCATATGTCTGTTTTCTTCATTTTTGGAGCAAGCGTTCCTAGGCACCCCGGCTCAAATTAAGGTGCCCCTTTTGTCCCTGACTCACTCTCCTGCTCAGTTCTGTGGTGGCTCCCGGGGCTCTGGGGACCGCCCCTAGCTTCCTTGACCCGTAATAGATCTTCCCTCCAACAGCCTCTCTTGCAAGTCCTGTATTGTTGGTTTGTTGCCCCTGCCCCCCTTTCCACTGCCCTCCATAGTCTGTTGTGCTTCCACGGCCCTTCCTGCCTGCTCAGTGTGGTTAAATTGTTGCCTTTGCACCCTCCTACCTGCCTTCAATTTTCAGAGTCCGTGCCCCTGGCCACTGCCTCTCAACAGTATCCTAATGAACAACTGGATTGCTAACATTCTATATTTATTACAAAAGTGTGGAACGCCTGACATCATCTTGATGTAATCAAAACTGTAATACCTAGAGCATTTCCTTTAGAAATTACATATATGAGAAGGTCTTATTGGCATCAAAATTATGGTTAGTGCTCTAAAAGACTAAAATAAGGACATATTTTCTGAGTTTTCAAATAGCGACAAAGCACTTTTAAATTATTTGTTATCTTTATGTTTTTTTATCCAGTTGACCACTTGATTAAATGTTGCACTTAGGGGAGAGGATGTGGTGTTACTTCCAGAACTGCAGACTTTGCAACTGGGGAACCAGGTTGATGTTTCTGCTTCAGCTCGACATTCTGTGATTCTGGTCAAATCACTTAGTTTCCCCATGTCTACAACCAAAATGAATTTGTTCTTGTGTGATGTAACCAATGCTCATGTAAAGCACTCCAATACCTGACAAGTCTGCACTATATAACACTGCAAAAACACAAAATAATAAGTGTTTTGCACACTTCTGTCATTGGGCTATATTTGGGCTACATCTGGGTGATTTTGGGCTACATTTGGGCTCTTTTGTCTCCGGTGGCCATCTTGGGAGATTTATTTGTTATGAAGTTTCCTAATTTCCTCATGTACTGCAGTCTCCTCAGTAGGAAATGCTTTCAGTTTTTTACTTTGATTCCATCATGAAGATATTCAGATATGTCACACATTTGCCATACATTCTGAATGTTAGCACTCTAGTTGTTCATTAGATCACTGTAGTAAAACTACTGTTCACCATGGAAGACTGCTCCTGGTATTAAATGTGCATGTTTCAGTCTGCATGTCAGAATTTTTTAATGAAATAGAAGAGGATTTGAGAAGTCACTCAAAATGTGCCCTCATTTTCTTTCTTCAGCATTAATCATAATTTCTATGGCAAAATGAACCCCCTCATTGTGTTCCTTTTTAAATTAAATGTTTTAAGTGTTACCAGTTTATTCCAATCAAGATGGCTTCAGGTGTGCCATACTTTTGTCATAATGAAGACAGTAAGCGCTCTAGTTGTTTTTAAAAACATTCTGGGACATTCTGTCATTGGGCTATACTTGGGCTACATCTGGGTGATATTTGGGCTACATTTGGGCTCTTTTGTCTCTGGTGGCCATCTTGGGAGACTTCTTTGTTATGAAGTTTCCTAATTTCCTCATTTACTGCAGTCTCCTCAGTAGGAAATACTTTCAGTTTTTTACTTTGATTCCATCAAGAAGGCATTCAGATGTGTCACACATTTGCCATAAATTCAGAATGTTAGCACTCTTTTTGCTCATTAGATCACTGTAGTAAAGCTACTGCTCACCAGGGAAAACTGCTGCTGGTATTGAAAATGCATGTTTCAGTCTGCATGTCAGAATTTTTTAATGAAATAGAAGAGGATTTGAGAAGTCACTCAAAATGTGCCCTAATTTTTCTTTCTGCAGCACTAATCATACTTTTTATGGAAAAATGAACCCCCTCATTTTGTTCCTTTTTAAATTAAATGTTTTAAGAGTTACCACTTTAATCCAAGCAAGATGGCTTCAGGTGTGCCATACGTTTATCATAAGTAGGGCTGTTAGCGCTCTAGTAGTTCTTTGGAACACTCTGGGAAGCTGCAGTAGAACACAAAGGAATCAACTGACAGTCTCTGCCCTTGTTGGATGTACATGTTTTACTGAGAATGTCAGACTTCATTCTCACATGACTGAGAAAGATAATGTGAATTTACAGAAAATAAGCTCTCAGTTTAGCTTATAGATCACCTTCCAAACCTCTGTGGTAAAAGCATGAGTAAATATTTTTCTCTCAATCATGATATCCCAGCAGAAGGCTTTTTCACATGGTGAAATCACCTTAGAACATACCACAATTCCTAAAATGAGTATGGTACCATCAACAAATGATTTATAATGTAACTAAAGTCTTAAAACCTTCTATTAACTGCAATGCTTTTTAATGAGGTGCTATCATGTATATTGGTCCCAAGATGGCTGCCAACACTTCTTGGATGAAGTGCTGACAGCCAATCAGATCTCAGGACGAGATGTGTGGTTAGGCTCCGCCCACATATATATATGCTTTTAAATGCTAGTTTCTCAGGAAATACTGAACAGATTTACACCAGACCTGCAAAAGGCACTTCCTTGACCTTATGGCTACCTCTCTGCCAAATTTCAAGGAATTCTGTTCAGCCGTTCGGGCTGTAGCTGTGTCTAAAGGTCCTATGGAAAAATGCATGGGAAAAATGCGTTTTGGGACCCCCCTTTTATCTCAGCCCCCGCTTGACGAATCACCCCAGAGACTTTCAGGGTAGGAGCGGAGCGCAGCGCCCCACCTATTTTGAAAATTTTGCGAGGATTCGTCGACCGGCGCCAAAGTTATTCAAAATAGAATGTTGCGGTTTTCCTATGGAAACAGGGTCCTAACTATAACTACCTACTGGCGACCGCCAGTAGGTAATATATATATATATATATATATATATATATTCACTGAAAAAACCATAGGTTTCAGGGGTGTTATAGTTAGCTGGACTTTTCACTTGTACAAAACCATTGAAATTCCCCCGTTATAGTTAGTTCAGCTAACTATAACTCGCGCGCCCGCAATGCACTGCTGATGACGTCACATATTACATCACTCATGACATGGTCAGTGACATCACTCATGACATCACTGATGACATGTCAAATGACATCACTGATGACATCACTGATTACATCATCCAAAGAATATGTGTTTTTCTGAAAATTAAATATGTTTTATATATGTATATCTCAAGGTCGATGGAAGAATAAATGGGTATATAAGTGTCTAAATGGATGATTTGTTTTTGAAAAATGTATTGTGTAACTGACTGATTAAGTGTATCATAGTGAATACATGGCTTAGTGAGTAATGTTTAAATATGTAAATATCTGTATCAGTCTCTCACTTTGTGTATAAGTGGCTGCATGGGTTGGTGAGTAGCTACATGGGTGTCTATATAGGTTATTAGTTGGTTTTTTGTGTATCAGTCTGAGTGTCTGCATGGTTCGGTGGGGGGTATTACGTAGTGCATAGGTGCATGAATGAGTGACTCACTGTTTGTATGTGTTGAACACAGCATGTGTGCAGGACTGTATGGGTGGATGAGTGTGTGTATGGGTGTGTTAGTGAGTGAATGGCTGTCTCAATAGTGTCTTTATGAGTAACTACATATGTTTTAAATTAGTATATGTGACTATTGGTGTATATATGTGAGTATATGTGAGAGTGAGAGATTGAAAGAGTTCCTGTATGAATAAGTATGTGTTTCTATACGTGATTGTTTAAAAGACTAAGTATGTGTACGTTTCCGTAGAAGTAAGTGTGGTGGTGTGTGTATAACTGTATATGCAAGTAAATGTATGTTTGATTCTTTATTAGCATGAGTGACTATGTGTGTGAGTAACTCTATGGATGAGTGGCATTGTTTAACAGGATGTATAGGTGTATGAGTACATATGATGAGTGAATACATGTATGAGTGACTGTATAGGACTGTTGGTGAATGAGTGGATGTGTATGTGGATCTTAGAATTACTGAAGAGGTTGTTGTAACTGGTATTGGTATGTCCATTGTTTTGAAAATTTTAGTCTCTATTTTTGAATGTGTGTATCAAAGGTTATATTAGGGTGAGAGGAGGTCTGCCACTCTATCACAAGGATGATGTCATCAGTGATGTCATTTGAGATGTCATCAGTGATGTCATGAGTGATGTCACTGACCATGTCATGAGTGATGTAATATGTGACGTCATCAGCAGTGCATTGCGGGCGCGCGAGTTATAGTTAGCTGAACTAACTATAACGGGGGAATTTCAATGGTTTTGTACAAGTGAAAAGTCCAGCTAACTATAACACCCCTGAAACCTATGGTTTTTTCAGTGAATTTCTGAGGTTTTTTAAATGCTAATTCCTAACTATAACGTGCCTGAAACCTATGGTTTTTTCTGTGAATTTCAAAGGTTTTTTAAATGCTAATTTCTAACTATGCCTACAGAGATAGGACATGTGAAGAAAGAAGAAAAAATGCACAGAAAGAAACAAAAGAAGTGCAGAAAGAAGCAACAGATGTCCTCAAATACGAAGATAAGTGCAGGAAGAAGGATAACGTGCAGAAAGAACAAAAAGAAGAGCAGAAAGAAGCCTTGTTGCAAAATCATCCTGTACCCTCAACTTTTTCAGACGGATACTGGTGGTAACTGAGTCTGACTAACCAGTCCTAGAGCCAGTGCTATGTTAAAAGACACTTAGAATACAGTGAAAACACCTACATACACTAGGGAACATTATGCGTTGGGGTCCCCCTGTGATTAGCATGACCTCCTCTTTAAGCCCCTAGTATATTATAGGGCATGGGGATTAAAACTACCTCTTAAAACAGGCCACAGGGTGTTTTTGCACACGTTAACTCAGGCCCCGTCCCCTCCCTTCACCACTGTGTAAACACGCCCTGTGTCCATTTTTAGTTGGGAGATTAAGTTCATTTGAATCCTGAGGGTCCCTAGGGTCCAACTAGCCCACTAGGTACCACCAGTAAGTGCCACAGAGCTGCGTTGCAGAGAGGTGTAAAAAGTGGCACGGCCTGGACCACCTCTCTGCAATGCAGCTCAGTGGCGCTTACTGGAAGCACTTGGTGGGCTAGTTAGCCCCCAGGGGCCCTCAGTATTGAAGGGAAATTATATCCCCAATTTAAAACGTGCCATAGTGCGTGTTTGCACACGTCACCTCAGGCCCCGTCCCCTCCCTTCATCACTGTGTAAACGCGCCCTGTGGCTGTTCTAAGTTGAGAGATTAAGTCCCCTTGAATCCTAAGGGTCCCTAGGGTCAAACTAGACCACTAGGTACCTCCAGTAAGCGCCACAGAGCTGCGTTGCAGAGAGGTGTAAAAAGGGGCTTGGCCTCAGAACACCTGTCTGCAGCGCAGCTCCCTGGCGCATACTGGAGATGCCTGTTGGGGGCGCGTTTGCAGAGTGCTGCACGGAGGGGTCATGGCCTCCGGCACGATGCCAGCCTTTTATTTATTTTAATTTTTTAAGAAGGGGGGCTGTGTGGTTCCCCTTCTTATTCTAATGTATTGGCCCTGATGACCCCATCCCCCAGGGCCTGTCTCCTAATTATATTTTTTTGACCCCAATCCCCAGGGCCGGCCACTGTTTTTTATTATTTTAAAAAAATATATATTTATAGACACACCTAGGACATGCTGGACAAACCGTACGTACCTATCACCATGACGATTTGCGTGATATTCATTAAAAGGCGACTATGCATGCAATGAATCCACGTGGAATGTATTTACACCACTAGTGAAGCTCTGACATGTCTGATGCCCTACCGTGCCTAATCCCGGCAGACACCCTAGTCGTTTATTTATACAAACATGGGTAGCTATTGACGGGCACATTTAATACACATGCACACCAAGCCATTCAAAGGGGATTCAACAAAAATTCGACCAAAACTATGCAAGAAACCCCCCTCACGGTTAATAAAACACACATCCACTGCTGGATGTGTAATACTTTTTATTTTACTCTCTGGAAAGGGGACGAACATCACTTGAGAGTCACAGCGCGCTCCTGACAGAGCCCAATGCTGTGTTACACCCACCATTGCCTGCCGAGTGCCACACACCTCTGTGTTGTATTCCACTAGCTAGTGCATATGCTATGACACTCTCTAGCCCATGTGCACTGTAACACCACCCCGTGAATATGTCATACCACACTTGTCTTCGCACGGGTTATATTGCCCCATCTAACGTGCCTTCCTCGATGCCTATGTTATAACGCACAGTGCTATGCCATACATATTACAATCTGGGATCCATATCTTTGTCACAGTGCATATGCAACGTTACACTCCCCAGCACATATTTTATATTACAACTTTAGAGACTAGTTAGGTTACACAACACTGCCCTGTGCATATTACATTCCAAGGCGCATATCGCATAGCACGCGCTAGTGCCTGTGCTATCTCGCGCTCTCCAATGAATCTGTCATTGCGCATAATGTATTGCATATTATATTTCACGCCCGGTTCATCTTATATCACACTTTTTGGTGCATAGTTTATACCATACACTATATCTAGTTTTCATTTTCAATCGTGCTCTCAGGACTATGTTCTATATAACACTGTGTTCACCTACCCTTTTCACGGGCATTACATTTTGCGATAGGGGGTGGAGGGTCAGGGGGTGTTTCTGCCAAGTGAGCCCGGAGTCACAGTCACAAACGTCCTCTGCTTCCTGAATAAAAGTGGGATTATGCTGCATACTTGTTCATATTTTAAGTAGTTCGCACAGACACAATGTTTTAAAAACAATAAAGTTCCTAATACCCGCCTTCTCTGAACAGTTAGCTTGCTGCCCCATCCCCCTCCTCCCTATCCTCTGTTGTGTGAATCCATGGACTAGCCTCCTCCCTCCTGCCATGCATGGTCTGATGTGCTGCCACTGCCCTCAATTTAGTATGATGTGCCAGTCCACTCCTCCTGCCCTCCATTGCCCAATTCTATGCCCCATCATTGACCTCCTGCTTAAACTCTGTGCTCAGCTTGCTGCCCCTATTCTCCTTCCCCCTGCCCTCAGATGTCGTTGTGCATGCCCCTGCTCCATCCTTTTTGCCCACCATGTCCCATGGACCTGCCACTCCTATCTACTCTGAGTGTTCTGTTGAGCTGCCACTCCCCTCCCACCTGCCTAGCATTGTCAGATGACTGTAACCTGTCCCTGCCACCTCCACCCTGCCTGTCCACAAGCCATGCCCCTATCCTCTTCCTCCTGTCCTACATGGTCCATTGTACTGCCACACCCTTCTGCCCTCCCTGGTCTGTTGTGCTGCAACTGCTCCTCCTGCCTGCCCCGTGTGGTCTGTTGTGAGGTCCCTTCCCCTGAACTTTCTTGTCTGTGCATAGGTCCTGACCCTCCCTTCTATCCTCCATCGTCCTTTGTGCATGCCCCTGCACCCTCCTTCTTGCCCATCATAGCCATTGTGCTGCCACTAACCCTCCCACTTGCCATGCATGGTCTTCTGTGCTGCCATGGCCCCTCCCACCTTCCCTGTGTGGTCAGTTTGCTGCCCCTGACCCCCTCCCACCTTCCCTCCATGGTCTGTGTGTATGCCATCACAGTCTCACTGTTGCTCTTCATGGTGTGTCTTGCTTCTAGTGCCCATCCTGCCTGACCTTCATGGCTATCTTGCTGCTCCTGCCCTGCCCCCTTGCCCCCAGCCCTCTGTTTACATGTGCAGACCCCTACTCCCTCCCTCCTGGCTTGTCTGTTCCATTGTAATGCCCCTGATCCGTCCCCCCTGCCCTTTATGGTCTGTTATGCTGCAGCTTTCTCTCCTCTCTGTCCATTATGGTCAGCTAGCTACCATTGCCTCTTGCCCCTCTGTTCTCTGTTGTCCATGTGCATGGTCCTGTCCCCTCCCTCTTGCTTTCTATGGATTTTTGTGCTGCACTCCCGTCCTGCATGCCCTGTGTGGTGTATTGTGCTGCTGCAAACCCTGATGCCTGCCCTGCAGGGTCAGTTTGGTGCACCTCTCCATGTCCCTCCTGTCCTCTGTTATCCAAGTCTATGTCCCTATCCCATTTCCTTCCATGATCCAATGTACCATACTTGCGAACATTTTGAACTTGGTAAGAGGGAGATTTTGAAAAAAAACTGGGGTATTGATTTTCCCCTTTGAGTTACATTGAAAAAGAGGATATTGTAGACAGGAGACAGATCAAATAAAGACCATTTGAGCTTAAAAACATTGGACGTTTCCTGGCTGAATCGGGTCTGTTGGCATGTATGGTTGTACTACCATTGCCTCTTCCTTCTGTCCACAATGGTCTATTACATTGCCACAGCCTTGAAGGAGGGTAGATTTTGTATCACAGGGGGCCCCTGGCCCGTTCTGTCCACACCTGAAGTATGAGACCCTTGTCCTTGCCCTGCCAGCCACATTTGTAGGCCGTATTAAATTGACCAGCGGGTCCTGTGTTGCTATATAATTATCCTGAGACATCCTTACCACTCAGCCTGCATAAAACCCCTGTGTAGGCCCTTCTGTTCAATATGTAGGCCTCTTTGTTAAATTGACCATAGCTCTGCAATTTTAGTGTATAGCAGTCTGAAGGCAGGTCTGCGAGGCCTTCTGCTCCAAACTAGTAGCCCCCACCCTACCCGAGTGCTCCGTGCTCGGTATCAAAGTTCAACATCCCCCTGAAGCTGTCGACATACAGTAGGCTGCATCCTGGACTGGTACTTGCTTCCTGGGCAGGTTTCCCGCTTTTAAGGAAGTGGCAACCACAGAGCGTCAAGTTAGGAGAACTGAGGAGATTTTATACATGAATATATTGAATTCCCGTACAATACCCATTATTTTCTGCTTGCTCTATGGAACTTACGATAAGCGATTGGCCTGAGAGACTGACCTTTTCACCCAGTCCATTGTCAGCATTAAGTGGGTAAATGACGAAATGTCTGGTAAAATCTGCAGACAAAGCTTTTGGGTAGCATACGTAGGTAGATGTAGCGTGCAAAGGAGCCCACAAAATGATATAAAAAGGAAGCACCCACAGATATCGACGGACTACCTCGCCGTCTGTATGTAGGTTAACAGGCTGTGCAGGTTTTCCCCAAGAGCTGGGAGCTCTTGTCTTCCTTTGCTTAAAATGTCTTGCTCTGCTTTGCTTGAAGTATCTTATTCTATTTTACCTATATGAAATGTCATGTTATGTTTAACCATTGTTCTCTTTACTTTTGCATTTAAAAGATTTTGTATTGTAATTGCAGGAATGCTTGCTCTAAGAGTAAACGGGAGTTTTCCTAGGTAACATTTTCCTTGGTGTAACTTGTTTCTCATGATGCATTTATAGATGTGTTTTCTCTCTCTCTCTGTCAGTACATTAATTGAGATACAGAGAATATCATGACAGCTGTATGATTATCTGGATTCTGTATTTTGTACTTTATGTCTCTATTCTGCGGTTTCTTTGAAGTTGCATCTTCTCATTAAACTGCCATTGTATTCTGCCTCCAATTCCATGTCTCATATGTCTGTTTTCTTCATTTTTGGAGCAAGCGTTACTAGGCACCCCGGCTCAAATTAAGGTGCCCCTTTTGTCCCTGACTCACTCTCCTGCTCAGTTCTGTGGTGGCTCCCGGGGCTCTGGGGACCGCCCCTAGCTTCCTTGACCCGTAATAGATCTTCCCTCCAACAGCCTCTCTTGCAAGTCCTGTATTGTTGGTTTGTTGCCCCTGCCCCCCTTTCCACTGCCCTCCATAGTCTGTTGTGCTTCCATGGCCCTTCCTGCCTGCTCAGTGTGGTTAAATTGTTGCCTTTGCACCCTCCTACCTGCCTTCAATTTTCAGAGTCCGTGCCCCTGGCCTCTGCCTCTCAACAGTATCCTAATGAACAACTAGATTGCTAACATTCTATATTTATTACAAAAGTGTGGAACGCCTGACATGATCTTGATGTAATCAAAACTGTAATACCTAGAGCATTTCCTTTAGAAATTACATATATGAGAGGGTCTTATTGGCATCAAAATTATGGTTAGTGCTCTAAAAGACTAAAATAAGGACATATTTTCTGAGTTTTCAAATAGCGACAAAGCACTTTTAAATTATTTGTTATCTTTATGTTTTTTTATCCAGTTGAACACTTGATTAAATGTTGCACTTAGGGGAGAGGATGTGGTGTTACTTCCAGAACTGCAGACTTTGCAACTGGGGAACCAGGTTGAAGTTTCTGCTTCAGCTCGACATTCTGTGATTCTGGTCAAATCACTTAGTCTCCCCATGTCTACAACCAAAATAAATTTGTTCTTGTGTGATGTAACCAATGCTCATGTAAAGCACTCCAATACCTGACAAGTCTGCACTATATAACACTGCAAAAACACAAAATAATAAGTGTTTTGCACACTTCTGTCATTGGGCTATATTTGGGCTACATCTGGGTGATTTTGGGCTACATTTGGGCTCTTTTGTCTCCGGTGGCCATCTTGGGAGATTTATTTGTTATGAAGTTTCCTAATTTCCTCATGTACTGCAGTCTCCTCAGTAGGAAATGCTTTCAGTTTTTTACTTTTATTCCCTCATGAAGGTATTCAGATATGTCACACATTTGCCATAAATTCTTAATGTTAGCACTCTAGTTGCTCATTAGATCACTGTAGTAAAACTACTGTTCACCATGGAAGTCTGCTCCTGGTATTAAAAGTGCATGTTTCAGTCTGCATGTCAGAATTTTTTAATGAAATAGAAGAGGATTTGAGAAGTCACTCGAAAATGTGCTCTCATTTTCTTTCTTCAGCATCAATCATAATTTCTATGGCAAAATGAACCCCCTCATTGTGTTCCTTTTTAAATTAAATGTTTTAAGTGTTACCAGTTTATTCCAATCAAGATGGCTTCAGGTATGCCATACTTTTGTCATAATGAAGACCGTAAGCGCTCTAGTTGTTTTTAAGAACATTCTGGGACATTCTGTCATTGGGCTATACTTGGGCTACATCTGGGTGATATTTGGGCTACATTTGGGCTCTTTTGTCTCTGGTGGCCATCTTGGGAGACTTATTTGTTATGAAGTTTCCTAATTTCCTCATTTACTGCAGTCTCCTCAGTAGGAAATACTTTCAGTTTTTTACTTTGATTCCATCAAGAAGGCATTCAGATGTGTCACACATTTGCCATAAATTCAGAATGTTAGCACTCTTTTTGCTCATTAGATCACTGTAGTAAAGCTACTGCTCACCAGGGAAAACTGCTGCTGGTATTGAAAGTGCATGTTTCAGTCTGCATGTCAGAATGTTTTAATGAAATAGAAGAGGATATGAGAAGTCACTCAAAATGTGCCCTAATTTTTCTTTCTGCAGCACTAATCATACTTTTTATGGAAAAATGAACCCCCTCATTTTGTTCCTTTTTAAATTAAATGTTTTAAGAGTTACCACTTTAATCCAAGCAAGATGGCTTCAGGTGTGCCATACGTTTATCATAAGTAGGACTGTTAGCGCTCTAGTAGTTCTTTGGAACACTCTGGGAAGCTGCAGTAGAACACAAAGGAATCAACTGACAGTCTCTGCCCTTGTTGGATGTACATGTTTTACTGAGAATGTCAGACTTCATTCTCACATGACTGAGAAAGATAATGTGAATTTACAGAAAATAAGCTCTCAGTTTAGCTTATAGATCACCTTCCAAACCTCTGTGGTAAAAGCATGAGAAAATATTTTTCTCTCAATCATGATATCCCAGCAGAAGGCTTTTTCACATGGTGAAATCACCTTAGAACATACCACAATTCCCAAAATGAGTATGGTACCATCAACAAATGATTTATAATGTAACTAAAGTCTTAAAACCTTCTATTAACTGCAATGCTTTTTAATGAGGTGCTATCATGTATATTGGTCCCAAGATGGCTGCCAACACTTCTTGGATGAAGTGCTGACAGCCAATCAGATCTCAGGATGAGATGAGTGGTTAGGCTCCGCCCACATATATATATGCTTTTAAATGCTATTTTCTCAGGACATACTGAACAGATTTACACCAGACCTACAAAAGGCACTTCCTTGACCTGTAGACTACCTCTCTGCCAAATTTCAAGTAACTCTGTTCGGCCGTTCGGGCTGTAGCTGTGTCTAAAGGTCCTATGGAAAAATGCATGGGAAAAACGCGTTTTGGGACCCCCCTTTTTTCTCAGCCCCCGCTTGACGAATCCCCCTGAGACTTTCAGGGTAGGAGCGGAGCGTAGCGCCCCACCTATTTTGAAAATTTCGCGAGGATTCGTCGACCGGCGCCAAAGTTATTCCAAATAGAATGTTGCGGATTTCCTATGGAAACAGGGTCCTAACTATAACTATCTACTGGCGACCGCCAGTAGATAATATATATATATATATATATATATATATATATATATATATATATATATATATATATATATATATATTATCTACTGGCGGTCGCCAGTAGATAGTTATAGTTAGGACCCTGTTTCCATAGGAAATCCGCAACATTCTATTTGGAATAACTTTGGCGCCGGTCGACGAATCCTCGCGAAATTTTCAAAATAGGTGGGGCGCTACGCTCCGCTCCTACCCTGAAAGTCTCGGGGGGATTCGTCAAGCGGGGGCTGAGAAAAAAGGGGGGTCCCAAAACGCGTTTTTCCCATGCATTTTTCCATAGGACCTTTAGACACAGCTACAGCCCGAACGGCCGAACAGAGTTACTTGAAATTTGGCAGAGAGGTAGTCTACAGGTCAAGGAAGTGCCTTTTGTAGGTCTGGTGTAAATCTGTTCAGTATGTCCTGAGAAAATAGCATTTAAAAGCATATATATATGTGGGCGGAGCCTAACCACTCATCTCATCCTGAGATCTGATTGGCTGTCAGCACTTCATCCAAGAAGTGTTGGCAGCCATCTTGGGACCAATATACATGATAGCACCTCATTAAAAAGCATTGCAGTTAATAGAAGGTTTTAAGACTTTAGTTACATTATAAATCATTTGTTGATGGTACCATACTCATTTTAGGAATTGTGGTATGTTCTAAGGTGATTTCACCATGTGAAAAAGCCTTCTGCTGGGATATCATGATTGAGAGAAAAATATTTTCTCATGCTTTTACCACAGAGGTTTGGAAGGTGATCTATAAGCTAAACTGAGAGCTTATTTTCTGTAAATTCACATTATCTTTCTCAGTCATGTGAGAATGAAGTCTGACATTCTCAGTAAAACATGTACATCCAACAAGGGCAGAGACTGTCAGTTGATTCCTTTGTGTTCTACTGCAGCTTCCCAGAGTGTTCCAAAGAACTACTAGAGCGCTAACAGTCCTACTTATGATAAACGTATGGCACACCTGAAGCCATCTTGCTTGGATTAAAGTGGTAACTCTTAAAACATTTAATTTAAAAAGGAACAAAATGAGGGGGTTCATTTTTCCATAAAAAGTATGATTAGTGCTGCAGAAAGAAAAATTAGGGCACATTTTGAGTGACTTCTCATATCCTCTTCTATTTCATTAAAACATTCTGACATGCAGACTGAAACATGCACTTTCAATACCAGCAGCAGTTTTCCCTGGTGAGCAGTAGCTTTACTACAGTGATCTAATGAGCAAAAAGAGTGCTAACATTCTGAATTTATGGCAAATGTGTGACACATCTGAATGCCTTCTTGATGGAATCAAAGTAAAAAACTGAAAGTATTTCCTACTGAGGAGACTGCAGTAAATGAGGAAATTAGGAAACTTCATAACAAATAAGTCTCCCAAGATGGCCACCAGAGACAAAAGAGCCCAAATGTAGCCCAAATATCACCCAGATGTAGCCCAAGTATAGCCCAATGACAGAATGTCCCAGAATGTTCTTAAAAACAACTAGAGCGCTTACGGTCTTCATTATGACAAAAGTATGGCATACCTGAAGCCATCTTGATTGGAATAAACTGGTAACACTTAAAACATTTAATTTAAAAAGGAACACAATGAGGGGGTTCATTTTGCCATAGAAATTATGATTGATGCTGAAGAAAGAAAATGAGAGCACATTTTCGAGTGACTTCTCAAATCCTCTTCTATTTCATTAAAAAATTCTGACATGCAGACTGAAACATGCACTTTTAATACCAGGAGCAGACTTCCATGGTGAACAGTAGTTTTACTACAGTGATCTAATGAGCAACTAGAGTGCTAACATTAAGAATTTATGGCAAATGTGTGACATATCTGAATACCTTCATGAGGGAATAAAAGTAAAAAACTGAAAGCATTTCCTACTGAGGAGACTGCAGTACATGAGGAAATTAGGAAACTTCATAACAAATAAATCTCCCAAGATGGCCACCGGAGACAAAAGAGCCCAAATGTAGCCCAAAATCACCCAGATGTAGCCCAAATATAGCCCAATGACAGAAGTGTGCAAAACACTTATTATTTTGTGTTTTTGCAGTGTTATATAGTGCAGACTTGTCAGGTATTGGAGTGCTTTACATGAGCATTGGTTACATCACACAAGAACAAATTTATTTTGGTTGTAGACATGGGGAGACTAAGTGATTTGACCAGAATCACAGAATGTCGAGCTGAAGCAGAAACTTCAACCTGGTTCCCCAGTTGCAAAGTCTGCAGTTCTGGAAGTAACACCACATCCTCTCCCCTAAGTGCAACATTTAATCAAGTGTTCAACTGGATAAAAAAACATAAAGATAACAAATAATTTAAAAGTGCTTTGTCGCTATTTGAAAACTCAGAAAATATGTCCTTATTTTAGTCTTTTAGAGCACTAACCATAATTTTGATGCCAATAAGACCCTCTCATATATGTAATTTCTAAAGGAAATGCTCTAGGTATTACAGTTTTGATTACATCAAGATCATGTCAGGCGTTCCACACTTTTGTAATAAATATAGAATGTTAGCAATCTAGTTGTTCATTAGGATACTGTTGAGAGGCAGAGGCCAGGGGCACGGACTCTGAAAATTGAAGGCAGGTAGGAGGGTGCAAAGGCAACAATTTAACCACACTGAGCAGGCAGGAAGGGCCATGGAAGCACAACAGACTATGGAGGGCAGTGGAAAGGGGGGCAGGGGCAACAAACCAACAATACAGGACTTGCAAGAGAGGCTGTTGGAGGGAAGATCTATTACGGGTCAAGGAAGCTAGGGGCGGTCCCCAGAGCCCCGGGAGCCACCACAGAACTGAGCAGGAGAGTGAGTCAGGGACAAAAGGGGCACCTTAATTTGAGCCGGGGTGCCTAGTAACGCTTGCTCCAAAAATGAAGAAAACAGACATATGAGACATGGAATTGGAGGCAGAATACAATGGCAGTTTAATGAGAAGATGCAACTTCAAAGAAACCGCAGAATAGAGACATAAAGTACAAAATACAGAATCCAGATAATCATACAGCTGTCATGATATTCTCTGTATCTCAATTAATGTACTGACAGAGAGAGAGAGAAAACACATCTATAAATGCATCATGAGAAACAAGTTACACCAAGGAAAATGTTACCTAGGAAAACTCACGTTTACTCTTAGAGCAAGCATTCCTGCAATTACAATACAAAATCTTTTAAATGCAAAAGTAAAGAGAACAATGGTTAAACATAACATGACATTTCATATAGGTAAAATAGAATAAGATACTTCAAGCAAAGCAGAGCAAGACATTTTAAGCAAAGGAAGACAAGAGCTCCCAGCTCTTGGGGAAAACCTGCACAGCCTGTTAACCTACATACAGACGGCGAGGTAGTCCGTCGATATCTGTGGGTGCTTCCTTTTTATATCATTTTGTGGGCTCCTTTGCACGCTACATCTACCTACGTATGCTACCCAAAAGCTTTGTCTGCAGATTTTACCAGACATTTCGTCATTTACCCACTTAATGCTGACAATGGACTGGGTGAAAAGGTCAGTCTCTCAGGCCAATCGCTTATCGTAAGTTCCATAGAGCAAGCAGAAAATAATGGGTATTGTACGGGAATTCAATATATTCATGTATAAAATCTCCTCAGTTCTCCTAACTTGACGCTCTGTGGTTGCCACTTCCTTAAAAGCGGGAAACCTGCCCAGGAAGCAAGTACCAGTCCAGGATGCAGCCTACTGTATGTCGACAGCTTCAGGGGGATGTTGAACTTTGATACCGAGCACGGAGCACTCGGGTAGGGTGGGGGCTACTAGTTTGGAGCAGAAGGCCTCGCAGACCTGCCTTCAGACTGCTATACACTAAAATTGCAGAGCTATGGTCAATTTAACAAAGAGGCCTACATATTGAACAGAAGGGCCTACACAGGGGTTTTATGCAGGCTGAGTGGTAAGGATGTCTCAGGATAATTATATAGCAACACAGGACCCGCTGGTCAATTTAATACGGCCTACAAATGTGGCTGGCAGGGCAAGGACAAGGGTCTCATACTTCAGGTGTGGACAGAACGGGTCAGGGGCCCCCTGTGATACAAAATCTACCCTCCTTCAAGGCTGTGGCAATGTAATAGACCATTGTGGACAGAAGGAAGAGGCAATGGTAGTACAACCATACATGCCAACAGACCCGATTCAGCCAGGAAACGTCCAATGTTTTTAAGCTCAAATGGTCTTTATTTGATCTGTCTCCTGTCTACAATATCCTCTTTTTCAATGTAACTCAAAGGGGAAAATCAATACCCCAGTTTTTTTTCAAAATCTCCCTCTTACCAAGTTCAAAATGTTCGCAAGTATGGTACATTGGATCATGGAAGGAAATGGGATAGGGACATAGACTTGGATAACAGAGGACAGGAGGGACATGGAGAGGTGCACCAAACTGACCCTGCAGGGCAGGCATCAGGGTTTGCAGCAGCACAATACACCACACAGGGCATGCAGGACGGGAGTGCAGCACAAAAATCCATAGAAAGCAAGAGGGAGGGGACAGGACCATGCACATGGACAACAGAGAACAGAGGGGCAAGAGGCAATGGTAGCTAGCTGACCATAATGGACAGAGAGGAGAGAAAGCTGCAGCATAACAGACCATAAAGGGCAGGGGGGACGGATCAGGGGCATTACAATGGAACAGACAAGCCAGGAGGGAGGGAGTAGGGGTCTGCACATGTAAACAGAGGGCTGGGGGCAAGGGGGCAGGGCAGGAGCAGCAAGATAGCCATGAAGGTCAGGCAGGATGGGCACTAGAAGCAAGACACACCATGAAGAGCAACAGTGAGACTGTGATGGCATACACACAGACCATGGAGGGAAGGTGGGAGGGGGTCAGGGGCAGCAAACTGACCACACAGGGAAGGTGGGAGGGGCCATGGCAGCACAGAAGACCATGCATGGCAAGTGGGAGGGTTAGTGGCAGCACAATGGCTATGATGGGCAAGAAGGAGGGTGCAGGGGCATGCACAAAGGACGATGGAGGATAGAAGGGAGGGTCAGGACCTATGCACAGACAAGAAAGTTCAGGGGAAGGGACCTCACAACAGACCACACGGGGCAGGCAGGAGGAGCAGTTGCAGCACAACAGACCAGGGAGGGCAGAAGGGTGTGGCAGTACAATGGACCATGTAGGACAGGAGGAAGAGGATAGGGGCATGGCTTGTGGACAGGCAGGGTGGAGGTGGCAGGGACAGGTTACAGTCATCTGACAATGCTAGGCAGGTGGGAGGGGAGTGGCAGCTCAACAGAACACTCAGAGTAGATAGGAGTGGCAGGTCCATGGGACATGGTGGGCAAAAAGGATGGAGCAGGGGCATGCACAACGACATCTGAGGGCAGGGGGAAGGAGAATAGGGGCAGCAAGCTGAGCACAGAGTTTAAGCAGGAGGTCAATGATGGGGCATAGAATTGGGCAATGGAGGGCAGGAGGAGTGGACTGGCACATCATACTAAATTGAGGGCAGTGGCAGCACATCAGACCATGCATGGCAGGAGGGAGGAGGCTAGTCCATGGATTCACACAACAGAGGATAGGGAGGAGGGGGATGGGGCAGCAAGCTAACTGTTCAGAGAAGGCGGGTATTAGGAACTTTATTGTTTTTAAAACATTGTGTCTGTGCGAACTACTTAAAATATGAACAAGTATGCAGCATAATCCCACTTTTATTCAGGAAGCAGAGGACGTTTGTGACTGTGACTCCGGGCTCACTTGGCAGAAACACCCCCTGACCCTCCACCCCCTATCGCAAAATGTAATGCCCGTGAAAAGGGTAGGTGAACACAGTGTTATATAGAACATATTCCTGAGAGCACGATTGAAAATGAAAACTAGATATAGTGTATGGTATAAACTATGCACCAAAAAGTGTGATATAAGATGAACCGGGCGTGAAATATAATATGCAATACATTATGCGCAATGACAGATTCATTGGAGAGCGCGAGATAGCACAGGCACTAGCGCGTGCTATGCGATATGCGCCTTGGAATGTAATATGCACAGGGCAGTGTTGTGTAACCTAACTAGTCTCTAAAGTTGTAATATAAAATATGTGCTGGGGAGTGTAACGTTGCATATGCACTGTGACAAAGATATGGATCCCAGATTGTAATATGTATGGCATAGCACTGTGCGTTATAACATAGGCATCGAGGAAGGCACGTTAGATGGGGCAATATAACCCGTGCGAAGACAAGTGTGGTATGACATATTCACGGGGTGGTGTTACAGTGCACATGGGCTAGAGAGTGTCATAGCATATGCACTAGCTAGTGGAATACAACACAGAGGTGTGTGGCACTCGGCAGGCAATGGTGGGTGTAACACAGCATTGGGCTCTGTCAGGAGCGCGCTGTGACTCTCAAGTGATGTTCGTCCCCTTTCCAGAGAGTAAAATAAAAAGTATTACACATCCAGCAGTGGATGTGTGTTTTATTAACCGTGAGGGGGGTTTCTTGCATAGTTTTGGTCGAATTTTTGTTGAATCCCCTTTGAATGGCTTGGTGTGCATGTGTATTAAATGTGCCCGTCAATAGCTACCCATGTTTGTATAAATAAACGACTAGGGTGTCTGCCGGGATTAGGCACGGTAGGGCATCAGACATGTCAGAGCTTCACTAGTGGTGTAAATACATTCCACGTGGATTCATTGCATGCATAGTCGCCTTTTAATGAATATCACGCAAATCGTCATGGTGATAGGTACGTACGGTTTGTCCAGCATGTCCTAGGTGTGTCTATAAATATATATTTTTTTAAAATAATAAAAAACAGTGGCCGGCCCTGGGGATTGGGGTCAAAAAAATATAATTAGGAGACAGGCCCTGGGGGATGGGGTCATCAGGGCCAATACATTAGAATAAGAAGGGGAACCACACAGCCCCCCTTCTTAAAAAATTAAAATAAATAAAAGGCTGGCATCGTGCCGGAGGCCATGACCCCTCCGTGCAGCACTCTGCAAACGCGCCCCCAACAGGCATCTCCAGTATGCGCCAGGGAGCTGCGCTGCAGACAGGTGTTCTGAGGCCAAGCCCCTTTTTACACCTCTCTGCAACGCAGCTCTGTGGCGCTTACTGGAGGTACCTAGTGGTCTAGTTTGACCCTAGGGACCCTTAGGATTCAAGGGGACTTAATCTCTCAACTTAGAACAGCCACAGGGCGCGTTTACACAGTGATGAAGGGAGGGGACGGGGCCTGAGGTGACGTGTGCAAACACGCACTATGGCACGTTTTAAATTGGGGATATAATTTCCCTTCAATACTGAGGGCCCCTGGGGGCTAACTAGCCCACCAAGTGCTTCCAGTAAGCGCCACTGAGCTGCATTGCAGAGAGGTGGTCCAGGCCGTGCCACTTTTTACACCTCTCTGCAACGCAGCTCTGTGGCACTTACTGGTGGTACCTAGTGGGCTAGTTGGACCCTAGGGACCCTCAGGATTCAAATGAACTTAATCTCCCAACTAAAAATGGACACAGGGCGTGTTTACACAGTGGTGAAGGGAGGGGACGGGGCCTGAGTTAACGTGTGCAAAAACACCCTGTGGCCTGTTTTAAGAGGTAGTTTTAATCCCCATGCCCTATAATATACTAGGGGCTTAAAGAGGAGGTCATGCTAATCACAGGGGGACCCCAACGCATAATGTTCCCTAGTGTATGTAGGTGTTTTCACTGTATTCTAAGTGTCTTTTAACATAGCACTGGCTCTAGGACTGGTTAGTCAGACTCAGTTACCACCAGTATCCGTCTGAAAAAGTTGAGGGTACAGGATGATTTTGCAACAAGGCTTCTTTCTGCTCTTCTTTTTGTTCTTTCTGCACGTTATCCTTCTTCCTGCACTTATCTTCGTATTTGAGGACATCTGTTGCTTCTTTCTGCACTTCTTTTGTTTCTTTCTGTGCATTTTTTCTTCTTTCTTCACATGTCCTATCTCTGTAGGCATAGTTAGAAATTAGCATTTAAAAAACCTTTGAAATTCACAGAAAAAACCATAGGTTTCAGGCACGTTATAGTTAGGAATTAGCATTTAAAAAACCTCAGAAATTCACTGAAAAAACCATAGGTTTCAGGGGTGTTATAGTTAGCTGGACTTTTCACTTGTACAAAACCATTGAAATTCCCCCGTTATAGTTAGTTCAGCTAACTATAACTCGCGCGCCCGCAATGCACTGCTGATGACGTCACATATTACATCACTCATGACATGGTCAGTGACATCACTCATGACATCACTGATGACATCTCAAATGACATCACTGATGACATCATCCTTGTGATAGAGTGGCAGACCTCCTCTCACCCTAATATAACCTTTGATACACACATTCAAAAATAGAGACTAAAATTTTCAAAACAATGGACATACCAATACCAGTTACAACAACCTCTTCAGTAATTCTAAGATCCACATACACATCCACTCATTCACCAACAGTCCTATACAGTCACTCATACATGTATTCACTCATCATATGTACTCATACACCTATACATCCTGTTAAACAATGCCACTCATCCATAGAGTTACTCACACACATAGTCACTCATGCTAATAAAGAATCAAACATACATTTACTTGCATATACAGTTATACACACACCACCACACTTACTTCTACGGAAACTTACACATACTTAGTCTTTTAAACAATCACGTATAGAAACACATACTTATTCATACAGGAACTCTTTCAATCTCTCACTCTCACATATACTCACATATATACACCAATAGTCACATATACTAATTTAAAACATATGTAGTTACTCATAAAGACACTATTGAGACAGCCATTCACTCACTAACACACCCATACACACACTCATCCACCCATACAGTCCTGCACACATGCTGTGTTCAACACATACAAACAGTGAGTCACTCATTCATGCACCTATGCACTACGTAATACCCCCCACCGAACCATGCAGACACTCAGACTGATACACAAAAAACCAACTAATAACCTATATAGACACCCATGTAGCTACTCACCAACCCATGCAGCCACTTATACACAAAGTGAGAGACTGATACAGATATTTACATATTTAAACATTACTCACTAAGCCATGTATTCACTATGATACACTTAATCAGTCAGTTACACAATACATTTTTCAAAAACAAATCATCCATTTAGACACTTATATACCCATTTATTCTTCCATCGACCTTGAGATATACATATATAAAACATATTTAATTTTCAGAAAAACACATATTCTTTGGATGATGTAATCAGTGATGTCATCAGTGATGTCATTTGACATGTCATCAGTGATGTCATGAGTGATGTCACTGACCATGTCATGAGTGATGTAATATGTGACGTCATCAGCAGTGCATTGCGGGCGCGCGAGTTATAGTTAGCTGAACTAACTATAACGGGGGAATTTCAATGGTTTTGTACAAGTGAAAAGTCCAGCTAACTATAACACCCCTGAAACCTATGGTTTTTTCAGTGAATATATATATATATATATATCTCAGGGATCTGTTTAACAGCAAGAACAGGCTTTTACAAATGTTAAGCTGAAAAGCCTTCTCATATGGCATAAATAAAACCTCTTATCAAACCACATTCAACAACAAGATACAGGTGATTGGCACGCACTTAACATGCAAAACAGAGCACGTAGTCTACCTATTGGAATGCAGCTGCAACCTACAGTATATAGGGAGCACCAAGCTAGCTGCACATAAGAGGATCCTCCAGCACATACGGGCCATTGACAATAATGCTTCCAGTTACCTGGTTGCGAGGCATTTTAAAGAATTTCACAATAGTAATCTTAAACATATGAAATATTTTATCATTAATGCAGTACCAGCCCAGAAAAGAGGAGGTAACCAGGAGGCAAAACTCAGACGTTTAGAGAAAAGATATATACTGGAGTTGGACACAAAGCACCCAGGAGGCCTGAATACTAGTGAGGACTTGCACACATACCTTTAACAACATGGGATATGTTTCAGGCAGGCTTGATGCTCAGGCATATGTATATGCATGCATAGCTTAATGCATGGATTGAACTTGGATTGGCTACCAAGGGGAATTTGTATCTAGCGAATTGTGCAAGGTTTTAAGATTCTCTAGTTTTAAGTGACATATTTTATAAAATTTTTTAGATGAATTGTTTTTATCAAAAAGTATACACTTTTAAAGATGGGAACCTTGTCAAGTAGCTATTTATAGTCAATATGAAAGAAATCATTATGAATATATGTCTGAATTTTGCATGATGCATCCAAATTGATTGGACCTCCATGTTGTTTTATACTTCAAGCACTTTAGGATTTGTTGCCAGTAGGCCAATATGACCATAAGTTAAAACACTTGCACTACAGATAAGCCTGGCTGGGAAGGATTGGATGAGCACTTAGTCACTTTATTCAGTAATTGCTATTTGCACACAAAGATGAAAGTATATTGAAATGGTTAGACAGGAATAGGTATATATATTAAAAAGGTATTTATACTGCCAACCCTCATCCTGTCTAGGCTCAAATTGCAATATGCGGATAATATTGTATAATAATTACATATTAAAGTCTTGAGCACTAGTCACTTTATGCAAAAAACCACAAAGAATTAGAAATCTAAATACTGTTGAAGCAATTACAAAAAAGGAAATATTTGGGGTGTGTGAAATTATGTATGCAGGCATGAAAGTTTTATGAAAACCATTTTTGTAAGAGGAAAGAAATAAACAGGGTAAAAAGCATTTGAGCCATGAAATAATTGCTATGAGCTATAAGTTATCGCTCTGCACAAAATGTAACCAGAGTATGGGATTTTATATACATGCACAGTGATTTTAAAAGGTATTTATACTTATATTTAACTATGCATTTGCGCAGATTTGAAGTCTGTTGTCAATTTCCAACAATGGTTTTTTGAGCACCGTCGCTTTAAAAAGGGTGATCTATTGATCCAGCGCTGTCATGTGATCAAGGCCGGTCACAGCCGAAACTTGCTATGGCGGATAGAGTTTAAATAAATACACAATTGCACAGAACTTGGGCCCACACTCGTTATTCTCCACGAAGGAGTGTAGTTGGCGAGATTTTTGTATATATATATATATATTCCTAGTCGTTGATCCTATCTCAGATCATGAATGAGGCGCACTCCATGGGAAATATCTTCATTCAGATTTATTCAGCAACAGAGCAAAAAAACACCCGACAGATGCGTTTCGGCTACACGCCTTTGTCAATGTCGGTAAGGTTTACATTTTTTCATCATTTTAAATCAAACAATAAAGTTCCATCAACATCGAGAGAGGGGATCGCTCGTTGTCCATCATTGAAATAGAGGAGGGAAACATTCTATCACTCTTACAGATCTCTTTTTGGGCAGACATCTTTTAACGTGCTGTTTCATCATATATAGTTATATATATTTGCACAGTTTTTAGTGAATTTATACATTAGATGTTCATTATAATTCATGAAATTCATCTATGATGTAGGTCTCCCAGAATTTATTTCTAATTCTTTTGCCCTGGATGGGCTTCTTTTGTTGTTTTTCGTGGGGGGAGACATTTCATTCCATGACACTGCACGTATGCTTATACATTTCTTAAAGAACTCTTAAAGTTAAAAATACATATACATTTCCAATCTCCCACTATACATATTCTTTGTGTGATTTCAGCCCTGAATGGGCATACGCAACCAGAGGTTTATATCATTATTTCTCTCTATATTCCTTATTATCAGGTATTGAAGAAAAGACATTTTATGATGTGGAAAAAACCCCTGTTGTCTAAACTCATCTCTCTGTTATTTAATGTCTCCCCTGCTCCATCCCTTTTGTTACCCGCCAAACCTTTCACAGAAATGAAGTTAGGGTAGTACCGATGATGCAAATATTCACTTCGTTCAAATTTCTATGTGATGTGTACCCAGAGCTCCTCTTCGTTATTTAACCCAGAGGGGCTTTTAGTTTGCATCTCCAATATATATTTTGATTCGAGTCTTCTAAGTTTCTTAATCCTGTCCCCACCCCTCTCATCTTTTGGGACGTGATCCAGGCAAAAGCTCTGTTGCTGAATAAATCTGAATGAAGATATTTCCCATGGAGTGCGCCTCATTCATGATCCGAGATAGGATCAACGACTAGGAATAATTTTCGCGTTTCACCAACGCGGAAGTTGGAGCACCCGTGCCGTGAGAGAAGCAGCTGGTGATCGTATGGGAAAAAAAAAAAAAAAGTAATATTCAGAGAGTTGGAACAACTTACCTGTGAGCTGTGAGGTGGAATATAGTCTAACGCCAGTAAATTGGGGCATCACCTGATGTATGGAGTCTCTCATTACTTAATGAGGCACCACGATGGACCACGATAACCACCATGCAGTTCACTTAACAATCACAAGCAGAAGCAACACACCTGCATTAAGGAGGAGGAGTCGAGAGACTGCTTTAGAGGGAGTGGTCTCCGAGTCAAACCCAAGACATTCCTTTCAACTTGTGAGATCGGCACTGATGACGGCCAATGAGGCCAGAAACGCGTCTGCCTGAATGGGACATGCAATGCAAGGTCTGCGCTGTGAATTCTGTGAATTCTCTGCAATAAATTCTTTGTTTGTGCCCGGAGCTGTGTCCCGCTTGCTTAACTTCTAAGGTGAGCGCTTGGTTTGATATATATATATATATATATTATCTACTGGCGGTCGCCAGTAGATAGTTATAGTTAGGACCGTGTTTCCATAGGAAATCCGCAACATTCTATTTGCAATAACTTTGGCGCCGGTTGACGAATCACAGCTAAATTCTCAAAATAGGTGGGGCGCTCTGCTCCGCTCCTACCCTGAAAGTCTCGGGGGGATTCGTCAAGCGGGGGCTGAGAAAAAAGGGAGGTCCTAAAACGCGTTTTCCCCATGCAATTTTCCTTAGGGACCTTTAGTCCAAGGTACAGCCCGAACGGCTGAACAGAATTACTTGAAATTTGGCAGAGAGGTAGTCCTCAGCTCAGGGATGTGCCTTTTGCAGGTCTGGTGTCAATCTGTTCAGTAGTTCCTGAGAAAATCACAAGTAAAATCATATATATATGTGGGCGGAGCCTAACCACATATCTCATCCTGAGATCTGATTGGCTGTCAGCACTTCATCCAAGAAGTGTTGGCAGCCATCTTGGGACCAATATACATGATAGCACCTCATTAAAAAGCATTGCAGTTAATAGAAGGTTTTAAGACTTTAGTTACATTATAAATCATTTGTTGATGGTACCATACTCATTTTAGGAATTGTGGTATGTTCTAAGGTGATTTCACCATGTGAAAAAGCCTTCTGCTGGGATATCATGATTGAGAGAAAAATATTTTCTCATGCTTTTCCCACAGAGGTTTGGAAGGTGATCTATAAGCTAAACTGAGAGCTTATTTTCTGTAAATTCACATTATCTTTCTCAGTCATGTGAGAATGAAGTCTGACATTCTCAGTAAAACATGTACATCCAACAAGGGCAGAGACTGTCAGTTGATTCCTTTGTGTTCTACTGCAGCTTCCCAGAGTGTTCCAAAGAACAACTAGAGCGCTAACAGTCCTACTTATGATAAACGTATGGCACACCTGAAGCCATCTTGCTTGGATTAAGTGGTAACTCTGAAAACATTTAATTTAAAAAGGAACAAAATGAGGAGGTTCATTTTTCCATAAAAAGTATGATTAGTGCTGCAGAAAGAAAAATTAGGGCACATTTTGAGTGACTTCTCAAATCCTCTTCTATTTCATTAAAAAATTCTGACATGCAGACTGAAACATGCACTTTCAATACCAGCAGCAGTTTTCCCTGGTGAGCAGTAGCTTTACTACAGTGATCTAATGAGCAAAAAGAGTGCTAACATTCTGAATTTATGGCAAATGTGTGACACATCTGAATGCCTTCTTGATGGAATCAAAGTAAAAAACTGAAAGTATTTCCTACTGAGGAGACTGCAGTAAATGAGGAAATTAGGAAACTTCATAACAAATAAGTCTCCCAAGATGGCCACCAGAGACAAAAGAGCCCAAATGTAGCCCAAATATCACCAAGATGTAGCCCAAGTATAGCCCAATGACAGAATGTCCCAGAGTGTTCTTAAAAACAACTAGAGCGCGTACTGTCTTCATTATGACAAAAGTGTGGCACACCTGAAGCCATCTTGATTGGAATAAACTGGTAACACTTAAAACATGTAATTTAAAAAGGAACACAATGAGGGGGTTCATTTTGCCCTAGAAATTATGATTAATGCTGAAGAAAGAAAATGAGGGCACATTTTGAGTGACTTCTCAAATCCTCTTCTATTTCATTAAACAATTCTGACATGCAGACTGAAACATGCACTTTTAATATCAGGAGCAGACTTCCATGGTTGAACAGTAGTTTTACTACAGTGATCTAATGAGCAACTAGAGTGCTAACATTCAGAATTTATGGCATACCTTCATGATGGAATCAAAGTAAAAAACTGAAAGCATTTCCTACTGAGGAGACTGCAGTACATGAGGAAATTAGGAAACTTCATAACAAATAAATCTGCCAAGATGGCCACCGGAGACAAAAGAGCCCAAATGTAGCCCAAAATCACCCAGATGTAGCCCACATATAGCCCAATGACAGAAGTGTGCAAAACACTTATTATTTTGTGTTTTTGCAGTGTTATATAGTGCAGACTTGTCAGGTATTGGAGTGCTTTACATGAGCATTGGTTACATCACACAAGAACAAATTCATTTTGGTTGTAGACATGGGGAGACTAAGTGATTTGACCAGAATCACAGAATGTCGAGCTGAAGCAGAAACTCCAACCTGGTTCCCCAGTTGCAAAGTCTGCAGTTCTGGAAGTAACACCACATCCTCTCCCCTAAGTGCAACATTTAATCAAGTGGTCAACTGGATAAAAAAACATAAAGGTAACAAATAATTTAAAAGTGCTTTGTCGCTATTTGAAAACTCAGAAAATATGTCCTTATTTTAGTCTTTTAGAGCACTAACCATAATTTTGATGCCAATAAGACGCTCTCATATATGTAATGTCTAAAGGAAATGCTCTAGGTATTACAGTTTTGATTACATCAAGATGACGTCAGGCGTTCCACACTTTTGTAATAAATATAGAATGTTAGCCATCTAGTTGTTCATTAGGATACTGTTGAGAGGCAGAGGCCAGGGGCACGGACTCTGAAAATTGAAGGCAGGTAGGAGGGTGCAAAGGCAACAATTTAACCACACTGAGCAGGCAGGAAGGGCCGTGGCAGCACAACAGACTATGGAGGGCAGTGGAAAGGGGGGCAGGGGCAACAAACCAACAATACAGGACTTGCAAGAGAGGCTGTGGCAATGTAATAGACCATTGTGGGCAGAAGGAAGAGGCAATGGTAGTACAACCATACATGCCAACAGACGATTCAGCCAGGAAACGTCCAATGTTTTTAAGCTCAAATGGGCTTTATTTGATCTGTCTCCTGTCTACAATCTCCTCTTTTTCAATGTAACTCAAAGGGGAAAATCAATGCCCCTGTTTTTTTTCAAAATCTCCCTCTTACCAAGTTCAAAATGTTCGCAAGTTTGGTACATTGGATCATGGAAGGAAATGGGGCAGGGACATGGACTTGGATAACAGAGGACAGGAGGGACATGGAGAGGTGCACCAAACTGACCCTGCAGGGCAGGCATCAGGGTTTGCAGCAGCACAATACACCACACAGGGCATGCGGGACGAGAGTGCAGCACAACAATCCATAGAAAGAAAGAGGGAGGGGACAGGACCATGCACATGGACAACAGAGAACAGAGGGGCAAGAGGCAATGGTAGCTAGCTGACCATAATGGACAGACAGGAGAGAAAGCTGCAGCATAACAGACCATAAAGGGTAGGAGGGATGGATCAGGGGCATTACAATGGAACAGACAAGCCAGGAGGGAGGGAGTAGGGGTCTGCACATGTAAACAGAGGGCTGGGGGCAAGGGGGCAGGGCAGGAGCAGCAAGATAGCCATGGAGGTCAGGCAGGATGGGCACTAGAAGCAAGACACACCATGAAGAGCAACAGTGAGACTGTGATGGAATACACACAGACCATGGAGAGAAGGTGGGAGGGGGTCAGGGGCAGCTAACTGGCCACACAGGGAAGGTGGGAGGGGCCATGGCAGCACAGAAGACCATGCATGGCAAACGGGAGGGTTAGTGGCAGCACAATGGCTATGATGGGCAAGAAGGAGGGTGCAGGGGCATGCACAAAGGACCATGGAGGATAGAAGGGAGGGTCAGGACCTGGGCACAGACAAGAGAGTTCCGGGAAAGGGGCCTCACAACCGACCGCGCGGGGCAGGCAGGAGGAGCAGTTGCAGCACAACAGACCAGGGAGGGCAGAAGGGTGTGGCAGTAAAATGGACCATGGAGGACAGGAAGAAGGGGATAGGGGCATGGCATGTGGACAGGCAGGGTGGAGGTGGCAGGGACAGGTTACAGTCATCTGACAATGCTGTTCAGGTGGGAGGGGAGTAGCTCAACAGAACACTCAGAGTAGATAGGAGTGGCAGGTCCAAGGAACATGGTGGGCAAAAAGGATGGAGCAGGGGCATGCACAAAGACATCGGAGGGCAGGGGGAAGGAGAATAGGGGCAGCAAGCTAAGCACAGAGGGTAAGCAGGAGGTCAATGATGGGCCATAGAATTGGGCAATGGAGGGCAGGAGGAGTGGACTGGTACATCATGCTAAATGGAGGGCAGGGCAGCACATCAAGCCATGCATGATAGGAGGGAGGAGGCTAGTCCATCGATTCAGACAACAGAGGATAGGGAGGAGGTGGATGGGGCAGCAAGCTAACTGTTCAGAGAAGGTGGGTATTAGGAACTTTATTGTTTGTAAAATGTGTGTCTGTGCGAACTACTTAAAATATGAACAAGTATGCAGCATAATCTCACTTTTATTCAGGAAGAAGAGGACGTTTGTGACTGTGGCAGAAACACCCCCTGACCCTCCACCCCATCAGAAAAATGTAATGCCTGTTAAAAGGGTAGGTGGACGCAGTGTTATATAGAACATAGTCCTGAGAGCACGATTGAAAATGAAAACTAGATATAGTACATGGTATAAACTATGCACCAAAAAGTGTGATATAAGATGAACCGGGCCTGAAATATAATATGCAATACATTGTGCGCAATGACAGATTCATTGGAGAGCGCGAGATAGCACAGGCACTCGCGCGTGCTATGCGATATTCGCCTTAGAGTGTAATATGCACAGGGCAGTGTTATGTAACCTAACTAGTCTCCAAAGTTGTAATATAAAATATGTGCTGGGGAGTGTAATGTTGCATATGCACTGTGACAAAGATATGGATCCCAGATTGTAATATGTATTGCATAGCGCTGTGCGTTATAACATAGGCATCGAGGAAGGCACGTTAGATGGGGCAATATAACCCGTGCAAAGGCAAGTGTGGCATGACATTCACGGGGTGGTGTTACAGTGCACATGGGCTAGAGAGTGTCATAGCATACGCACTAGCTGGTGGATTACAACACAGAGGTCTGAGGCACTCGGCGGGCACTGGTGGGTGTAACACACCATTGGGCTCAGCCAGGAGCACGCTGTGACTCTCAAGTGAGGTTCGTCTCCTTTCCAGAGAGCAAAATAAAAAGTGTTACACATCCGGCGGTGGATGTGTGTTTTATTAACCATGAGGGGGGTCTCTTGCATAGTTTGGTCGAATTTTTGTCGAATCCCCTTTGAATGGCTTGGTGTGCGTGTATATTAAATGTGCCCGTCAATAGCTACCCATGTTTGTATAAATAAACAACAAGGGTGTCTACTTGGAGAGTACCCACCGCCGGGGGCGCCGGGATTAGGCACGGTAGGGCGTCAGACACGTCAGAGCTTCACTAGCGGTGTAAATACATTCCATGTGGATTCATTCTATGCATAGTCGCCTTTTAATGAATATCACGCAAATCGTCATGGTGATAGGTACATACGGTTTGTCCAGCATGTCCTAGGTGTTTCTATAAATATATATTTTTTTTAAAAATTAAAAAACAAAGGCCGGCCCCGGGGGATGGGGTCCCCGGGGCCATAAGTGGCCTGAGGAGGGGGGCAATGCAGCCCCCTCCTAAAGAATTTTTTTAAAAAAGGCTTGGGGTCCCCAGGGCCAGTAAATTAGAAAAAGAAGGGGGGGCCACACGGCTCTCCTTCTTAAAAAAATAAAATAAATAAAAGACAGGCATCGCGCTGGATGCCATGCCCCCTCCTTGCAGCACTCTGCAAACGCGCCCCCTGGCCAGTTGTAAGTTGGGGAATTAATTCCCCTTCAATACTGAGGGTCCCTGAGGGTCAACTTGCCCAACAGGTATCTCCAGTATGCGCCAGGGAGCTGCGTTGCAGACAGGTGTTCTGAGGCCACGCCCATTTTTACACCTCTATGCAACGCAGCTCTGTGGCGCTTACTGGAGGTACCTAGTGGGCTAGTTTGACCCTAGGGCCCATTAGGATTCAAGGGGACTTAATCTCTCAACTTAAAAAACGGCTACAGGACGTGTTTACACAGTGGGGAAGGGAGTGAACGGGGCCTGAGGTGACATGTGCAAACACGCCCTATGGCGCGTTTTAAGTTGGGGAAATATTTCCCTTTCAATCCTGGGGGACCCTTGGGGCCAACTAGCCCACCAGGTGCTTCCAGTAAGCGCCACTGCTCTGCGTTGCAGAGAGGTGGTGCAGGCCGTGCCCCTTTTTACACCTCTCTGCAATGGCGCTTACTGGACGTACCTAGTGGGCTATTTTGCCCCTAGGGATGCTCAGGATTCAAGGGGACTTAATCTCCCAACTTACAAAACGGCTACAGGACGTGTTTACACAGTGGGGAAGGGAGGGGACGGGGCCTGAGGTGACATGTGCAAACACGCCCTATGGCGCGTTTTAAGTTGGGGAAATAATTCCCCTTCAATCCTGAGGGCCCCTGGGGGCCAACCAGCCCACCAGGTGCTTCCAGTAAGCGCCACTGCTCTGCGTTGCAGAGAGGTGGTGCAGGCCGTGCCCCTTTTTACACCTCTCTGCAATGGCGCTTACTGGATGTACCTTGTGGGCTATTTTGCCCCTAGGGATCCTCAGGATTCAAGGGGACTTAATCTCCCAACTTAAAAAACGGCCACAGGGCATGTTTACACAGTGGGGAAGGGAGCGGACGGGGCCTGAGGTGACGTGTGCAAACACGCCCTATGGCGTGTTTTAAGTTGGGGAAATAATTCCCCTTCAATCCTGAGGGCCCCTGGGGGCTAACTAGCCCACCAGGTGCTTCCAGTAAGCCCCACTGAGCTGCGTTGCAGAGAGGTGGTCCAGGCCATGCCACTTTTTACACCTCTCTGCAACGCAGCTCTGTGGCGCTTACTGGAGGTACCTAGTGGGCTAGTTGGACCCTAGGGACCCTCAATATTCAAATGAACTTAATCTCCCAACTAAAAACGGCCACAGGGCGTGTTTACACAGTGGTGAAGGGAGGGGACGGGGCCTGAGTTAACGTGTGCAAACAAGCCCTGTGGCGCGTTTTAAGTTGGGGAAATAATTCCCCTTCAATCCTGAGGGACCCTGGTGGCCAATTAGCCCACCAGGTGCTTCCAGTAAGCACCCCTGCGCTGCGTTGCAGAGAGGTGGTCTAGGCCGGGCCCCTTTTTACATCTCTCTGCAACGCAGCTCTGTTGCGCTTACTGGAGGTACCTAGTGGTCTAGTTGGACCCTAGGAACCCTCAGGATTCAAGGGGACTTAATCTCCCAACTTAAAACGGCCACAGTGCGTGTTTGCACAGTGGGGAAGTGAGGGGACGGGGCCTGAGGTGACGTGTGCAAACACGCCCTGTGGCGCGTTTTAAGAGGTAGTTTTAATCCCCTGCCCTATTATATACTAGGGGCTTTCAGAGGAGGTCATGCTGATCACAGGGGGACCCCAACGCATAGTGTTCCCTAGTGTATGTAGGTGTTTTCACTGTATTCTGAGTGTTTTTTAACATAGCACTGGCTCTAGGACTGGTTAGTCAGACTCAGTTACCACCAGTATCCGTCTGAAAAAGTTGAGGGTACAGGATGATTTTGCAACAATGCTTCTTTCTGCTCTTCTGCTTGTTCTTTCTGCACGTTATCCTTCTTCCTGCACTTTTCTTCGTCTTTGAGGACTTCTGTTGCCTCTTTCTGTATTTTTTTTTTCTTTCTCTCTGTTTTTTCTTCTTTCTTCACATGTCCTATCACTGTAGGCATAGTTAGAAATTAGCATTGAAACAACCTCTGAAATTCACTGAAAAAACCATAGGTTTCAAGCACGTTATAGTTAGGAATTAGCATTTAAAAAACCTTAGAAATTCACTGAAAAAAACATAGGTTTCAGGGGCGTTATAGTTAGCTGGACTTTTCACTCGTACAAAACCATTGAAATTCCCCCGTTATAGTTAGTTCAGCTAACTATAACTCGCGCGCCCGCAATGCACTGCTGATGACGTCACATATTTCATCACTCATGACATGGTCAGTGACATCACTCATGACATCACTGATGACATCTCAAATGACATCACTGATGACATCATCCTTGTGATAGAGTGGCAGACCTCCTCTCCCCCTAATATAACCTTTGATACACACATTCAAAAATAGAAACTAAAATTTTCAAAACAATGGACATACCAATATCAGTTACAACAACCTATTCAGTAATTCTAAGATCCACATACACATCCACTCATTCACCAACAGTCCTATACAGTCACTCATCATATGTACTCATACACCTATACATCCTGTTACACAACGCCACTCATCCATAGAGTTACTCATACACATAGTCACTCATGCTAATAAAGAATCATTTTTTTTTTTTTTTTGAATTTTTTTTTTTTCTCGATTCAGCAGCACAATTCATTATTTACAGACCATTGTTTTTAGCAGAAAAAACTAAAAATAAACATAAGCATACATAAAAATGAAATACAACAATACACTAAAACCAAAAAAAAAAAAAGCATTATTAAATTCATCGTATCATATCATTGCTGTATCCAGGTTCTAATCGGTTCCCAAATGGCAGCCCCCAACTTTTTCTTTGTAATCCCTTTCAATTTGTATAATGCCCATTCCATATTATATATAGCGATAAGTTTTGCTCTCCAGCTTGTGAAGACAGGTGGCTCTGAATCCAACCACTGAGATGTTATACAAGACCGCAAAACTGACATACAGATAAATTGAAATCCTCTATCCGATATCGACTGCCTACCCATATCAGGACTGAATTCTATTCCAAACAGAACCAGAGAGGGTGTAATAGATATTGGTATTCCCAGAGATTGCAACAGGAACCGTTCAATATCCAACAGTAGTGGCTGTAAGGCAGGACAGGAGTAAAACATATGTAATGAGTCTGCTGCGTAGAGTCCACACCTTGAACAATTAGCTCCCTTACCAGCCTTCCATTTTGCTATCCTTCCTGGCGTATAATATAAATTAAACGTGGCCATATACGATTGACTTCTAAGACTACCAGAAAGCAAGATAGAGCTAGCCGTTCGCATTACTAGTTGTAAGTCCAAATTGACTATCGACACTTTCTCCTCCCATATTGCCTCCTGTCTTCCTAGGTCGTCAGTTTGTTTTAACATAAGCTCTGCATATAATTGCCCTATTTTGCATTTTCCTTTTATTAAATCCAAGACATGAATTTGTAATGGGTAACATTTCCCCCCCGCAATTGCTACCTGTAGAGCACTTCTTAATTGCAGATACTTAAAGAAATCCGCTTTTCCAACCCCACATCTACATTGTAGAGTTGAAAAAGATACGATCTTGCCCTGCTCCAGCAAATCACCAACTAGCCTGATACCCAGGTGTAACCACCTACGCATAACGGAGTCCTGAAACACCACATAAGATAAGACTGAAGAATCTAATGGTGTATACCATATAATACAAGGAATAGAGAACAATTTTCGAAATCTCTTCCAAACTGCATAGGCCGCCTGAATAATTTTAAACCTAGTCTTTTTATAGTAGCTTGGCTCTAATACTTTTAAGAGTAACCCTTGTGCTGAATTACCCAAACACCACTCATAGATAGATGGAGAGAAGGCAGAGTCCAACACCATCATCCTACCCCAAATCAAAACACCCATTAATTGAAACAACGAGGCTGAATAATACAAATAAAAATGTGGGATAGCCAAACCTCCTCGTTCCAATGGCAAATATAACCACTTCATTGCCCTTCTAGAGCGGTGGTATCCCCAGAGAAATCGTGAACACATCCGTTCTATTCTGTCAAATAATTCTTTTGGGAAGAGGATAGGGATAGCCCTAAACAGATACAACAATTTTGGAAAAATAGACATTTTCAGGACATTAGCCCTTCCATAGAGGGAAAGATGCAATCGATTAATTCTCTCCAGGATTTTATCAGAGGAAGCCAGTATCGGCTCTACATTCATACCCGGAATATTTTGAATTTTAGATGAAACAATTATTCCCAAATACGTAGCCTCTGTGGCCACGCCCACCCCTAGGTCCACTGGATAACCAACTTCTGAGTGTAATACTTGAGTCTTCCCCAAGTTTAATTTATAGCCGGATACTATTCCGAAATCTCGAGTAATAGTCTCAATTCTAGGCATAGCACCGCTTATATCAGATGACAATACCGCAAGATCGTCGGCATATGCTAGAACTTTAACTGAGTATAGGCCTGAAATTACCGGTGAGATTGCCGGGTCCGACTCTAGCATTGCAATGAGGGGATCGATAAACAGAGCAAACAGAAGCGGTGAACAGGGGCAACCCTGCCGTGTGCCTCTACTGATCGAAAAAGTCTGTGTCTCCTCCCCTCCCAATCGAACCCTTGCACTCGGAGTTAAATACATTGACTGTATTGCCCTTATATATCTACTAGGAAACAGCTTCCATCTCATTACGGCCCATAAGAACTCCCAGGAGACCCTGTCAAATGCTTTTTCAGCATCCAACAGGGCCACCCCCACGGAGGCATTCGTTGCCTGAGCCCAGTCAAATATCGTAATGAGTCGCCTAACATGATCCGTGGTCCCCCTCCCAGCTATAAAACCGTGTTGTTGTAACGAGACAAGGGGGCTAACCACGTCTCCCAATCTCGTTGCCAGACACTTCGAGTAGATCTTATTATCAGCATTGATTAATGAAATCGGTCTATACGATGATAGCTCCTGAGGATCCTTTCCCTTTTTTTTAAAAACTACTATTATAGTTTGTGACCAAGAGGCCGGAGGAATCCCAGCAAATGCTAATTGAAAAACTAAAGTCATTATCCTCTCTAATTCCCTCTTAAATTTTACGTAAAACTCCAAGGGGATTGAATCTGATCCCATAGCCTTCCCTACTGCTAATGACCTCATTGCCTTTTCGATCTCCTCTGCAGAGAGCTCCTCCGTTAGTGCTCCTCTATCCTGTTCCTTTACCCCCACACAGGCCAGTCCTGCTAAGTACCTCTCAGCACTTGCGACTGATTCGGATGTATATAGTTTTTCATAATACTTTTTGAAAGCGTCCTGGACAAGGGAAGGAGTCTCCACCATATTTCCCTCAGGATCCTTAATCTTATCAATCCTAGATTCCACCTCCCTTTGGCGTAATCTATTGGCAAGAACCTTACCACCCTTTTCCCCATACTCATAAAGCTCTCTCCTATGTATTTGATAGCTAGCAGCCGCCACATCTGCATAGCCCTGATAGATTTTCGCCCGACAGGCTGCCACCTCTGCTTGAACCTCCTTTACCCCCCCACCAGTCTTTATCTGTTGCACCAATTTTTGCTCCAGGCGAGAAAGAGTCGCTAAGTCATCTAAAGCCTTTAGGCGCTCCACCTTACGCTTCCTTGCAGCAAATCTTAAAGTCTCACCTCTTATCCCTGCCTTCAGCGCATCCCATACAATATCAATCCTTGCCGACCCTAGGTTCGTCTGGACAAATTCGGGAATCCATTTTGCCATCCAGATACAGTAATCCTCACTAAACAGGAGCTTTCTATCAAATGTCCATTTTTTAGACCTGACCACTAGACCCGAAAGTTCGAACTCCAAGACTACCGGATTGTGATCTGATATAATTTTAGGAAGTATCCTAATTGAAGCCCTCTGTAAAACATCACTAGAAACCAAGAAATAATCTAACCGTGCCATTTTCACATGTGGGGCAGAGAAATACGTAAAACCATCCTGACCCGCATTGAGTTCTGCCCATACATCATATAATCCTTGATCCTGGACCAGCGCCTGCAGACTCTTAAATCCTCGCGGCTTCCTGCCAGTATACACCTCGGCTACCCTTAAATTCACCTGTGAAGGGAGATGAATATTTAAGTCGCCACATACGATCATGGGATGTGGAAAAAAAGATAATTCTGTATTTATCAATTGAAAAACGTCTGGGTCATCCATATTGGGAGCATATACAGAACATAATGTAATAACTTGCTGCGAAACCTGCGCCTCTATCATTACCCAACGTCCCAAATTATCAACTTTATACTTCTTTATTTCAATTAATCCTTTTTTAGCAAGAACCGCAACTCCCTTAACATTAACCGTCTGCGTGGTGCAGGCCAAAAGCTCCATCCCCAAGGAGCTGAGCCATACCCTGTTTGCCCATGCTATATGTGTCTCCTGCAAGAATAAAAGGTCCCATGAGCTTGAATATATAATTCTGGACAACACCCTTCTTTTCCCAGGGTCATTTAACCCACAGATGTTAAGTGAGCAGCAGATTAGTTTCCTCATCTCATATCCTTATCGATTTCAATGCCCATACTCATACACCTATACATCCTGTTACACAACGCCACTCATCCATAGAGTTACTCATACACATAGTCACTCATGCTAATAAAGAATCAAACATCAATTTACTTGCATATACAGTTATACACACACCGCCACACTTACTTCTACAGAAACTTACACATACTTAGTCTTTTAAACAATCACTTATAGAAACACATACTTATTCATACAGGAACTCTTTCAATCTCTCACTTTCACATATACTCACTTATATACACCAATAGTCACATATACTAGTTTAAAACATATGTAGTTACTCATAAAGACACTATTGAGACAGTCATTCACTCACTAACACACCCATGCACACACTCATCCACCCATACAGTCCTGCACACATGCTGTCTTCAACACATACAAACAGTGAGTCACTCATTCATGCACCTATGCACTACGTAATACCCCCACCGAACCATGCAGACACTCAGACACTCATACTGATACTCAAAAAACCAACTTATAACCTATATAGACACTCATGTAGCTACTCACCAACCCATGCAGCCACTTATACACAAAGTGAGAGACTGATACAGATATTTACATATTTAAACATTACTCACTAAGCCATGTATTCACTAAGATACACTTAATCAGTCAGTTACACAATCAATTTTTCAAAAACAAATCATCCATTTAGACACTTATATACCCATTTATTCTTCCATCGACCTTGAGATATACATATATAAAACATATGTAATTTTCAGAAAAACACACATTCACTGGATGATGTCATCAGTGATGTCATTTGAGATGTTATCAGTGATGTCATGAGTGATGTCACTGACCATGTCATGAGTGATGTAATATGTGACGTCATCAGCAGTGCATTGCGGGGGCGTGAGTTATAGTTAGCTGAACTAACTATAACAGGGGAATTTCTAGGGTTTTGTACGAGGGAAATGTCCAGCTAACTATAACACCCCTGAAACCTATGGTTTTTTCAGTGATATATATATTATCTACTGGCGGTCGCCAGTAGATAGTTATAGTTAGGACCGAGTTCCCATAGGAAATCTGAAAATTCTATTTTGAATAACTTTGGCGCCGGTTGACTTATCTTCGTGAAATTTTCAAAACTAATGGGGCGCTCCGCTCAGCTCCTACCCTGAAAGTCTTGGGGTGATTCGTGAAGCAGGGGCTGAGAAAAAAGGGGGGTCCTAAAACGCGTTTTCCCCATGCATTTTCCCATAGGACCTTTAGTCGAAGGTACAGCCCGAACGGCTGAACAGAATTACTTGAAATTTGGCAAAGAGGTAGTCCTCAGGTCAGGCATGTGCCTTTTGCTTAAATGGTGTAAATCCGTTCAGTAGTTCCTGAGATAATCAAAAATAAAATCATAAAATCACATATATATCTGGGTGGAGCCTAACCACACATCTCATCGTGAGATCTGATTGGCTGTCAGCACTTCATCCAAGAAGTGTTGGCAGCCATCTTGGGACCAATATACATGATAGCACCTCATTAAAAAGCATTGTAGTTAATAGAAAGTTTTAAGACTTTAGTTACATTATAAATCATTTGTTGATGGTACCATACTCATTTTAGGAATTGTGGTGTGTTCTAAGGTGATTTTACCATGTGAAAAAGCCTTCTGCTGTGATATCATAAATCATGATTGAGAGAAAACTATTTTCTCATGCTTTTCCCACAGAGGTTTGGAAGGTGATCTATAAGCTAACTGAGAGCATATTTTCTGTAAATTCACATTATCTTTCTCAGTCATGTGAGAATGAAGTCTGAAATTCTCAGTAAAACATGTACATCCAACAAGGGCAGAGACTGTCAGTTGATTCCTTTGTGTTCTACTGCAGCTTCCCAGAGTGTTCTAAAGAACAACTAGAGCGCTAACAGTCCTATTTATGACAAACGTATGGCACACCTGAAGCCATCTTGATTGGAATAAAGTGGTAATACTTAAAACATTTAATTTACAAAGGAACAAAATGAGGGGGTTCATTTTGCCATAGAAATTATGATTAGTTCTGCAGAAAGAAAAATTAGGGCACATTTTGACTTCTCAAATCCTCTTCTATTTCATAAAAAAATTCTGACATGCAGACTGAAACATGCACTTTGAATACCAGCAGCAGTCTTCCCTGGTGTGCAGTAGCTTTACTACAGTGATCTAATGAGCAACTAGAGTGCTAACATTCAGAATTGATGGCAAATGTGTGACACATCTGAATGCCTTCTTGATGGAACCAAGTAAAAAACTGACAGTATTTCCTTCTGAGGAGACTGCAGTAAATGAGGAAATTAGGAAACTTCATAACAAATAAATCTCCCAAGATGGCCACCAGAGACAAAAGAGCCCAAATGTAGCCTAAATATCACCCAAAAGTAGCCCAAGTATAGCCCAATGACAGAATGTCCCAGAGTATTCTAACGAACAACTAGAGCGCTAACAGTCTTACTTATGACAAAAGTATGGCACACCTGAAGCCATCTTGATTGGAATAAAGTGGTAACACTTAAAACATTAAATTTACAAAGGAACAAAATGAGGGGGTTCATTGTGCCATAGAAATTATGATTAGTTCTGCAGAAAGAAAAATTAGGGCACATTTTGACTTCTCAAATCCTCTTCTATTTCATAAACAAATTCTGACATGCAGACTGAAACATGCACTTTGAATACCAGCAGCAGACTTCCCTGGTGAGCAGTAGTTTTACTACAGTGATCTAATGAGCAACTAGAGTGCTAACATTCAGAATTTATGGCAAATGTGTGACACATCTGAATGCTTTCTTGATGGAACCAAAATAAAAAACTGAAAGTATTCCCACTGAGGAGACTGCAGTAAATGAGGAAATTAGGAAACTTCATAACAAATAAATCTCCCAAGATGGCCACCAGAGACAAAAGAGCCCAAATGTAGCCCAAATATCACCCAGATGTAGCCCAAGTATAGCCTAATGACAGAATGTCCCAGAGTGTTCTTAAGAACAACTAGAGCGCTTACTGTCTTACTTATGACAAAAGTATGGCACACCTGAAGCCATCTTGATTGGAATAAACTGGTAACACTTAAAACATTTAATTTAAAAAGGAACACAATGAGGGGGTTCATTTTGCCATAGAAATTATGATTGGTGCTGAAGAAAGAAAAATTAGGGCACATTTTGAGTGACTTTTCAAATCCCCTTCTATTTCATTAAAAAATTCTGATATGCAGACTGAAACATGCACTTTTAATACCAGCAGCAGACTTCCGTGGTGAGCAGTAGCTATACTACAGTGATCTAATGAGCAACTAGAGTGCTAACATTCAGAATTTATGGCAAATGTGTGACATATCTGAATACCTTCTTGATGGAATCAAAGTAAAAAACTGAAAGCATTTCCTACTGAGGAGACTGCAGTAAATGTGTAAATTAGGAAACTTCATAACAAATAAATCTCCCAAGATGGCCACCAGACACAAAAGAGCCTAAATGCAGCACAAATATCACCCAGATGTAGCCCACATGTAGCCCAATGACAGAAGTGTGCAAAACACTTATTGTTTGAGTATTTGCAGTTTTATATAGTGCAGACTTGTCAGGTATTGGAATGCTTTACATGAGAATTGGTTACATCACACAAGATCAAATTCATTTTGGTTGTAGACATGGGGAGATTAATTGATTTGACTACAATCACAGAATGTTGAGCTGAAGCAGAAACTCCAACCTGGTTCCCCAGTTGCAAAGTCTGCAGCTCTGGAAGTAACACCACATCCTCTCGCCAAGGTGCAACATTTAATCAAGTGGTCAACTGGATAAAAAACATAAAGATTACAAATAATTTAAAAGTTTTTTGTCGCTATTTGAAAACTCAGAAAATATGTCCTCATTTTAGTTTTTTAGAGCACTAACCATAATTTTGATGCAAATAAGACCCTCTCATATATGTAATTTCTAAAGGAAATACTCTAGGTATTACAGTTTTGATTACATCAAGATGACGTCAGGCATTCCACACTTTTGTAATAAATATAGAATGTTAGCAATCTAGTTGTTCATTGGGATACTGTTGAGAGGCAGAGGCCAGGGGCATGGACTCTGAAAATTGAAGGCAGGTAGGAGAGTGCAGAGGCAACAATTTGACCACACTGGGCAGGCAGGAAGGGCAGTGGCAGCACAACAGACTATGGAGGGCAGTGGAAAGGGGGGCAGGGGCAACAAACCAACAATATAGGACTGGCAAGAGAGGCTGTGGCAATATAATAGACCATTGTGGGCAGAAGGAAGAGGCAGTGGTAGTACAACCATACATGCCAACAGACCCGTTTCAGCCAGGAAACATCCAATGATTTTAAGCTCAAATGGGCTTTATTTGATCTGTCTCCTGTCTACAATCTCCTCTTTTTCAATGTAACTCAAAGGGGAAAATCAATGCCCCAGTTTTTTTTCAAAATCTCCCTCTTACCAAGTTCAAAATGTTCGCAAGTATGGTACATTGAATCATGGTAGGCAGGAGGAATTGGGGTAGGGACATGACTCGGATAACAGAGGACAGGAGGGACATGGAGAGGTACACCAAACTGACCCTACAGGGCAGGCATCAGGGTTTGCAGCAGCACAATACACCACACAGCGCATGCGGGACGGGAGTGCAGCACAACAATCCATAGAAAGCAATAGGGAGGGGACAGGACCATGCACATGGACAACAAAGAGCAGATGTGAAAGAGGCAATGGTAGCTAGCTGTCCATAATGGACAGACAGGAGAGAAAGCTGCAGCAAAACAGACCATAAGGGGCAGGAGGGACGGATCAGGGGCATTACAATGGAACAGACAAGCCAGGAGGGAGGAAATAGGGGGTCTGCACATGGAAACAGAGGGCTGGGGGCAAGGTGGCAGGGCAGGAGCAGCAAGATGACCATGGAGGTCAGGCAGGATGGGCACTAGAAACAAGACACACCATGGAAAGCAACAATGAGACTATGGTGGCATACACACAGACCATGGAGGGAAGGTGGGAGGGGGTCAGGGGCAGCAAGCTGACCACACAGGGAAGGTGGGAGGGGCCATGGCAGCACAGAAGACCATGCATGGCAATCGGGAGGGTTAGTGGCAGCACAATGGCTATGATGGGCAAGAAGGAGGGTGCAGGGGCATGCACAAAGGACCATGGAGGATAGAAGGGAGGGTCAGGACCTGGGCACAGACAAGAGAGTTCAGGGGAAGGGGCCTCACAACAGACCGCGCGGGGCAGGCAGGAGGAGCAGTTGCAGCACAACAGATCAGGGAGGGCAGAAGGGTGTGGCAGTAAAATTGACCATGGAGGACAGGAGGAAGGGGATAGGGGCATGGCATGTGGACAGGCAGGGTGGAGGTGGCAGGGACAGGTTACAGTCATCTGAAAATGCTAGGCAGGTGGGAGGGGAGTGGCAGCTCAACAGAACACTCAGAGTAGATAGGAGTGGCAGGTCCATGGAACATAGTGGTCAAAAAGGATGGAGCAGGGGCATGCACAAAGACATCGGAGGGCAGGGGGAAGGAGAATAGGGGCAGCAAGCTAAGCACAGAGGCTAAGCAGGAGGTCAATGATGGGCCATAGAATTGGGCAATGGAGGGCAGGAGGAGTGGACTGGTACATCATGCTAAATGGAGGGCAGTGGCCGCACATCAGACCATGCATGGCAGGAGGGAGGAGGCTAGTCCATGGATTCAGACAACAGAGGATAGGGAGGAGGTGGATTGGGCAGCAAGCTAACTGTTCAGAGAAGGTGGGTATTAGGAACTTTATTGTTTTTAAAATGTGTGTCTGTGCGAACTGCTTAAAATATGAACAAGTATGCAGCATAATCTCACTTTTATTCGGGAAGAAGAGGACGTTTGTGACTGTGAATCCGGGCTCACTTGGCAGAAACACCCCCTGACCCTCCACCCCCATCGCAAAATGTAATGCCCGTAAAAAGGGTAGGTGGACGCAGTGTTATATAGAACATAGTCCTGAGAGCACAATTGAAAATGAAAACTAGATGTAGTATATGGTATAAACTATGCACCAAAAAGTGTGATATAAGATGAACCGGGCGTAAAATATAATATGCAATACATTGTGCGCAATGACAGATTCATTGGAGAGCGCGAGATAGCACAGGCACTAGCGCGAGCTATGCGATATGGGCCTTGGAGTGTAATATGCACAGGGCAGTGTTGTGTAACATAACCAGTCTCTAAAGTTGTAATATAAAATATGTGCTGGGGAGTGTAACGTTGCATATGCACTGTGACAAAGATATGGATCCCAGATTGTAATATGTATGGCATAGTGCTGTGCGTTATAACATACACATCGAGGAAGGCACATTAGATGGGGCAATATAAACCGTGCGAAGACAAGTGTGGCATGACATATTTACAGGGTGGTGTTACAGTGCACATGGGCTAGAGAGTGTCATAGCATACACACTAGCTGGTGGAAAACAACACAGAGGTGTGAGGCAATCGGCAGGCACTGGTGGGTGTAACACAGCATTGGGCTCAGCCAGGAGCACGCTGTGACTCTCAAGTGAGGTTCGTCTCCTTTCCAGAGAGTAAAATAAAAAGTATTACACATCCGGCGGTGGATGTGTTTTTTATTAACCGTGAGGGGGGTTTCTTGCATAGTTTGGTCGTATTTTTGTCGAATCCCCTTTGAATGGGTTGGTGTGCGTGTATATTAAATGTGCCCATCAATAGCTACCCATGTTTGTATAAATAAGCAACAAGGGTGTCTACTTGGAGAGTACCCACCGGCGGGGGCGCCGAGATTAGGCACGGTTTGGCGTCAGACACGTCAGAGCTTCACTAGCGGTGTAAAGACATTCCATGTGGATTCATTCTATGCATAGTCGCCTTTTAATGAATATCACGCAAATCGTCATGGTGATAGGTACATACGGTTTGTCCAGCATGTCCTAGGTGTTTCTATAAATAGATATATTTTTAAAATAATAAAAAACAAAGGCTGGCCCCGGGGGATGGGGTCCCCGGAGCCATAAGTGGCCTGAGGAGGGGGGCAACGCAGCCCCCTCCTAAAGAATTTAAATAAAAAAAAGGCCATGACCCGGGGGTTGGGGTCCCTGGGGCCGATTAAGGCCTTGGGAGGGCCAAATTTATTTTTTTCAACAAAAAAAATTAGGGTGCAGGCCCTGGGGGATGGGGTCCCCAGGGCCAGTAAATTAGAAAAAGAAGGGGGGCCACACAGCCCTCCTTCTTAAAAAAATTAAATAAATAAAAGACCGGCATCACGCTGGAGGCCACGCCCCCTCCTTGCAGCACTCTGCAAACGCGCCCCCTGGCCAGTTGTAAGTTGGGGAATTAATTCCCCTTCAATACTGAGGGTCCCTGAGGGCCAACTAGCCCAACAGGTACCTCCAGTGTGCGCCAGGGAGCTGCGTTGCAGACAGGTGTTCTGAGGCAACGACCCTTTTTACACCTCTATGCAACAAAGCTCTGTGGTGCTTACTGGAGGTACCTAATGGGCTAGTTTGACCCTAGGGACCCTTAGGATTCAAGGGGACTTAATCTCTCAACTTAGAACGGCCACAGGGCGCGTTTACACAGTGGTGAAGGGAGGGGACGGGGCCTGAGGTGACGTGTGCAAACACGCCTGTGGCGCGTTTTAAGTTGGGGAAATAATTCTCTTTCAATCCTGAGGGACCCTGGGGGCCAACTAGCCCACCAGGTGCTTCCAGTAAGTGCCACTGCTCTCCGTTGCAGAGAGCTGGTGCAGGCCGTGCCCCTTTTTACACCTCTCTGCAATGGCGCTTACTGGACGTACCTAGTGGACTATTTTGCCCCTAGGGGTCCTCAGGATTCAAGGGGACTTAATCTCCCAACTTAAAAAACGGCCACAGGGCATGTTTACACAGTGGGGAAGGAAGGGGACTGGGATGGGGCCTGAGGTGACGTGTGCAAACACGATCTATTGCGCATTTTAAGTTGGGGAAATAATTCCCCTTCAATCCTGAGGGCCCCTGGGGGCTAACTAGCCCACCAGGTGCTTCCAGTAAGCGCCACTGAGCTGCGTTGCAGAGAGGTGGTCCAGGCCGTGCCACTTTTTACACCTCTCTGCAACGCAGCTCTGTGGCGCATAATGGAGGTACCTAGTGGGCTAGTTGGACCCTAGGGACCCTCAGGATTCAAATGAACTTAATCTCCCAACTAAAAACGGCCACAGGGCGTGTTTACACAGTGGTGAAGGGAGGGGACGGGGCCTGAGTTAACGTGTACAAACAAGCCCTGTGGCATGTTTTAAGTTGGGGAAATAAATCCCCTTCAATCCTGAGGGACCCTGGGGACCAACTAGCCCACCAGGTGCTTCAAGTAAGCACCACTCCGCTGCGTTGCAGAGAGGTGGTCTAGGCCGTGCCCCTTTTTACATCTCTCTGCAACGCAGCTCTGTGGCGCTTACTGGAGGTACCTAGTGGTCTAGTTGGACCCTAGGGACCCTCAGGATTCAAGGGGACTTAATCTCCCAACTTAAAACGGCCACATGGCGTGTTTACACAGTGGGGAAGTGAGGGGACGGGGCCTGAGGTGACGTGTGCAAACACGCCCTGTGGCGCGTTTTAAGAGGTAGTTTTAATCCCCTGCCCTATTATATACTAGGGGCTTACAGAGGAGGTCATGCTGATCACAGGGGGACCCCAACGCATAGTGTTCCCTAGTGTATGTAGGTGTTTTCACTGTATTCTGAGTGTCTTTTAACATAGCACTGGCTCTAGGACTGGTTAGTCAGACTCAGTTACCACCAGTATCCGTCTGAAAAAGTTGAGGGTACAGGATGATTTTGCAACAAGGCTTCTTTCTGCTCTTCTGTTTGTTCTTTCTGCACGTTATCCTTCTTCCTGCACTTTTATTCGTCTTTTTGGACTTCTGTTGCTTCTTTCTGCATTTCTTTTTTTTCTTTCTTCACATGTCCTATCTCTGTAGGCATAGTTAGAAATTAGCATTTAAAAAACCTTTGAAATTCACTGAAAAAACCATAGGTTTCAGGCACGTTATAGTTAGGAATTAGCATTTAAAAAACCTTAGAAATTCACTGAAAAAAACATAGGTTTCAGGGGCGTTATGGTTAGCTGGACTTTTCACTCGTACAAAACCATTGAAATTCCCCCGTTATAGTTAGTTCAGCTAACTATAACTCGTGCGCCCGCAATGCACTGCTGATGACGTCACATATTACATCACTCATGACATGGTCAGTGACATCACTCATGACATCACTGACGACATCTCAAATGACATCACTAATGACATCACTGATGACATCATCCTTGTGATAGAGTGGCAGACCTCCTCTTCCCCTAATATAACCTTGATACACACATTCAAAAATAGAAACTACAATGTTCAAAACAATGGACATACCAATACCAGTTACAACAACCTATTCAGTAATTCTAAGATCCACATACACATCCACTCATTCACCAACAGTCCTATACAGTCACTCATACATGTACTCACACCCCTATGCATCCTGTTACACAACGCCACTCATCCATAGAGTTACTCACACTCATAGTCACTCATGCTAATAACGAATCAAACATCCATTTACTTGCATATACAGTTATACACACACCACCACACTTACTTCTACAGAAACTTACACATACTTAGTCTTTTAAACAATCACTTATAGAAACACATACTTATTCATACAGGAACTCTTTCAATCTCTCACTCTCACATATACTCACTTATATACACCAATAGTCACATATACCAGTTTAAAACATATGTAGTTACGCATAAAGACACTATTGAGACAGTCTATCACTCACTAACACACCCATGCACACACTCATCCACCCATACAGTCCTGCACACATGCTGTCTTCAACACATACAAACAGTGAGTCACTCATTCATGCACCTATGCACTACGTAATACCCCCCACCGAACCATACAGACACTCAGACACTCATACTGATACTCAAAAAAACAACTAATAACCTATATAGACACTCATGTAGCTACTCACCAACCCATGCAGCCACTTATACACAAAGTGAGAGACTGAAACAGATATTTACACATTTAAACATTACTCACTAAGCCATGTATTCACTAAGATACACTTAATCAGTCAGTTATACAATCAATTTTTCAAAAACAAATCATCCATTTAGACACTTATATACCCATTTATTCTTCCATCGACCTTGAGATATACATATATAAAACCTATGTAATTTTCAGAAAAACACACATTCACTGGATGATGTCATCTGTGATGTCATTTGAGATGTCATCAGTGATGTCATGAGTGAGGTAACTGACCATGTCATGAGTGATGTAATATGTGACGTCATCAGCAGTGCATTGCGGGCGCGCGAGTTATAGTTAGCTGAACTAACTATAACGGGGGAATTTCAATGGTTTTGTACGAGTGAAAAGTCCAGCTAACTATAACGCCCCTGAAACCTATGTTTTTTTCAGTGAATTTCTAAGGTTTTTTAAATGCTTATTCCTAACTATAACGTGCCTGAAACCTATGGTTTTTTCAGTGAATATATATATATATATATATATATATATATATATATATATATATATATATATATATATATATATATATATATATATATATTCACTGAAAAAACCATAGGTTTCAGGGGTGTTATAGTTAGCTGGACTTTTCACTTGTACAAAACCATTGAAATTCCCCCGTTATAGTTAGTTCAGCTAACTATAACTCGCGCGCCCGCAATGCACTGCTGATGACGTCACATATTACATCACTCATGACATGGTCAGTGACATCACTCATGACATCACTGATGACATCACTGATGACATCATCCAGTGAATGTGTGTTATTCTGAAAATTAAATATGTTTTATATATGTATATCTCAAGGTCGATGGAAGAATAAATGGGTATATAAGTGTCTAAATGGATGATTTGTTTTTGAAAAATTGATTGTGTAACTGACTGATTAAGTGTATCATAGTGAATACATGGCTTAGTGAGTAATGTTTAAATATGTAAATATCTGTATCAGTCTCTCACTTTGTGTATAAGTGGCTGCATGGGTTGGTGAGTAGCTACATGGGTGTCTATATAGGTTATTAGTTGGTTTTTTGAGTATCAGTCTGAGTGTCTGCATGGTTCGGTGGGGGTATTACGTAGTGCATAGGTGCATGAATGAGTGACTCACTGTTTGTATGTGTTGAACACAGTATGTGTGCAGGACTGTATGGGTGGATGAGTGTGTGTATGGGTGTGTTAGTGAGTGAATGACTGTCTCAATAGTGTCTTTATGAGTAACTACATATGTTTTAAACTAGTATATGTGACTATTGGTGTATATATGTGAGTATATGTGAGAGTGAGAGATTGAAAGAGTTCCTGTATGAATAAGTATGTGTTTCTATAAGTGATTGTTTAAAAGACTAAGTATGTGTAAGTTTCCGTAGAAGTAAGTGTGGTGGTGTGTGTATAGCTGTATATGCAAGTAAATGTATGTTTGATTCTTTATTAGCATGAGTGACTATGTGTGTGAGTAACTATGGATGAGTGGCATTGTGTAACAGGATGTATAGGTGTATGAGTACATATGATGAGTGAGTACATGTATGAGTGACTGTATTGGACTGTTGGTGAATGAGTGGATGTGTATGTGGATCTTAGAATTACTGAAGAGGTTGTTGTAACTGGTATTGGTATGTCCATTGTTTTGAAAATTTTAGTCTCTATTTTTGAATGTGTGTATCAAAGGTTATATTAGGGTGAGAGGAGGTCTGCCACTCTATCACAAGGATGATGTCATCAGTGATGTCATCAGTGATGTCATTTGAGATGTCATCAGTGATGTCATGAGTGATGTCACTGACCATGTCATGAGTGATGTAATATGTGACGTCATCAGCAGTGCATTGCGGGCGCGCGAGTTATAGTTAGCTGAACTAACTATAACGGGGGAATTTCAATGGTTTTGTACAAGTGAAAAGTCCAGCTAACTATAACACCCCTGAAACCTATGGTTTTTTCAGTGAATTTCTGAGGTTTTTTAAATGCTAATTCCTAACTATAACGTGCCTGAAACCTATGGTTTTTTCTGTTAATTTCAAAGGTTTTTTAAATGCTAATTTCTAACTATGCCTACAGAGATAGGACATGTGAAGAAAGAAGAAAAAATGCACAGAAAGAAACAAAAGAAGTGCAGAAAGAAGCAACAGAAGTCCTCAAATACGAAGATAAGTGTAGGAAGAAGGATAACGTGCAGAAAGAACAAAAAGAAGAGCAGAAAGAAGTCTTGTTGCAAAATCATCCTGTACCCTCAACTTTTTCAGACGGATACTGGTGGTAACTGAGTCTGACTAACCAGTCCTAGAGCCAGTGCTATGTTAAAAGACACTTAGAATACAGTGAAAACACCTACATACACTAGGGAACATTATGCGTTGGGGTCCCCCTGTGATTAGCCTTACCTCCTCTATAAGCCCCTAGTATATAATAGGGCATGGGGATTAAAACTACCTCTTAAAACAGGCCACAGGGCGTTTTTGCACACGTTAACTCAGGCCCCGTCCCCTCCTTTCACCATTGTGTAAACACGCCCTGTGTCCGTTTTTAGTTGGGAGATTAAGTTCATTTGAGTCCTGAGGGTCCCTAGGGTCCAACTAGCCCACTAGGTACCTCCAGTAAGTGCCACAGAGCTGCGTTGCAGAGAGGTGTAAAAAGTGGCACGGCCTGGACCACCTCTCTGCAATGCAGCTCAGTGGCGCTTACTGGAAGCACTTGGTGGGCTAGTTAGCCCCCAGGGGCCCTCAGTATTGAAGGGAAATTATATCCCCAATTTAAAACGTGCCATGGTGCGTGTTTGCACACGTCACCTCAGGCCCCGTCCCCTCCCTTCACCACTGTGTAAACGCGCCCCGTGGCTGTTCTAAGTTGAGAGATTAAGTCCCCTTGAATCCTAAGGGTCCCTAGGGTCACACTAGACCACTAGGTACCTCCAGTAAGCACCACAGAGCTGCGTTGCAGAGAGGTGTAAAAAGGGGCTTGGCCTCAGAACACCTGTCTGCAGCGCAGCTCCCTGGCGCATACTGGAGATGCCTGTTGGGGGCGCGTTTGCAGAGTGCTGCATGGAGGGGGCATGGCCTCCGGCACGATGCCAGTCTTTTATTTATTTTATTTTTTTAAGAAGGGGGGCTGTGTGGTTCCCCTTCTTATTCTAATTTATTGGCCCTGATGACCCCATCCCCCAGGGCCTGTCTCCTAATTATATTTATTTGACCCCAATCCCCAGGGCCGGCCACTGTTTTTTATTATTTTTAAAAAATATATATTTATAGACACACCTAGGACATGCTGGACAAACCGTACGTACCTATCACCATGACGATTTGCGTGATATTCATTAAAAGGCGACTATGCATGCAATTAATCCACGTGGAATGTATTTACACCACTAGTGAAGCTCTGACATGTCTGATGCTCTACCGTGCCTAATCCCAGGTAGACACCCTTGTCGTTTATTTATACAAACATGGGTAGCTATTGACGGGCACATTTAATACACATGCACACCAAGCCATTCAAAGGGGATTCGACAAAAATTCGACCAAAACTATGCAAGAAACCCCCCTCACAGTTAATAAAACACACATCCACTGCCGGATGTGTAATACTTTTTATTTTACTCTCTGGAAAGGGGACGAACATCACTTGCGAGTCACAGCGCGCTCCTGACAGAGCCCAATGCTGTGTTACACCCACCATTGCCTGCCGAGTGCCACACACCTCTGTATTGTATTCCACTAGCTAGTGCATATGCTATGACACTCTCTAGCCCATGTGCACTGTAACACCACCCCGTGAAAATGTCATGCCACACTTGTCTTCGCACGGGTTATATTGCCCCATCTAACGTGCCTTCCTCGATGCCTATGTTATAACGCACAGTGCTATGCCATACATATTACAATTTGGGATCCATATCTTTGTCACAGTGCATATGCAACGTTACACTCCCCAGCACATATTTTATATTACAACTTTAGAGACTAGTTAGGTTACACAACACTGCCCTGTGCATATTACACTCCAAGGCGCATATCGCATAGCACACGCTAGTGCCTGTGCTATCTCGCGCTCTCCAATGAATCTGTCATTGCGCACAATGTATTGCATATTATATTTCACGCCTGGTTCATCTTATATCACACTTTTTGGTGCATAGTTTATACCATACACTATATCTAGTTTTCATTTTCAATCGTGCTCTCAGGACCATGTTCTATATAACACTGTGTTCACCTACCCTTTTCACGGGCATTACATTTTGCGATAGGGGGTGGAGGGTCAGGGGGTGTTTTTGCCAAGTGAGCCCGGAGTCACAGTCACTAACGTCTTCTTCTTCCTGAATAAAAGTGAGATTATGCTGCATACTTGTTCATATTTTAAGTAGTTTGCACAGACAAAATGTTTTAAAAACAATAAAATTTCTAATACCCGCCTTCTCTGAACAGTTAGCTTGCTGCCCCATCCCCCTCCTCCCTATCCTCTGTTGTGTGAATCCATGGACTAGCCTCCTCCCTCCTGCCATGCATGGTCTGATGTGCTGCCACTGCCCTCAATTTAGTATGATGTACCAGTCCACTCCTCCTGCCCTCCATTGCCCAATTCTATGCCCCATCATTGACCTCCTGCTTAAACTCTGTGCTTAGCTTGCTGCCCCTATTCTCCTTCCCCCTGCCCTCCGATGTCTTTGTGCATGCCCCTGCTCCATCCTTTTTGCCCACCATGTCCCATGGACCTGCCACTCCTATCTACTCTGAGTGTTCTGTTGAGCTGCCACTCCCCTCCCACCTGCCTAGCATTGTCAGATGACTGTAACCTGTCCCTGCCACCTCCACCCTGCCTGTCCACATGCCATGCCTCTATCCTCTTCCTCCTGTCCTACATGGTCCATTGTACTGCCACACCCTTCTGCCCTCCCTGGTCTGTTGTGCTGCAACTGCTCCTCCTGCCTGCCCCGTGTGGTCTGTTGTGAGGCCCCTTCCCCTGAACTTTCTTGTCTGTGCACAGGTCCTGACCCTCCCTTCTATCCTCCATCGTCCTTTGTGCATGCCCCTGCACCCTCCTTCTTGTCCATCATAGCCATTGTGCTGCCACTAACCCTCCCACTTGCCATGCATGGTCTTCTGTGCTGCCATGGCCCCTCCCACCTTCCCTGTGTGGTCAGTTAGCTGCCCCTGACCCCCTCCCACCTTCCCTCCATGGTCTGTGTGTATGCCATCACAGTCTCACTGTTGCTCTTCATGTTGTGTCTTGCTTCTAGTGCCCATCCTGCCTGACCTCCATGGCCATCTTGCTGCTCCTGCCCTGCCCCCTTGCCCCCAGCCCTCTGTTTACATGTGCAGACCCCTACTCCCTCCCTCCTGGCTTGTCTGTTCCATTGTAATGCCCCTGATCCGTCCCTCCTGCCCTTTATGGTCTGTTATGCTGCAGCCTTCTCTCCTGTCTGTCCATTATGGTCAGCTAGCTACCATTGCCTCTTGCCCCTCTGTTCTCTGTTGTCCATGTGCATGGTCCTGTCCCCTCCCTCTTGCTTTCTATGGATTGTTGTGCTGCACTCCCGTCCTGCATGCCCTGTGTGGTGTATTGTGCTGCTGCAAACCCTGATGCCTGCCCTGCAGGGTCAGTTTGGTGCACCTCTCCATGTCTCTCCTGTCCTCTGTTATCCAAGTCCATGTCCCTATCCCATTTCCTTCCATGATCCAATGTACCATACTTGCGAACATTTTGAACTTGGTAAGAGGGAGATTTTGAAAAAAAACTGGGGTATTGATTTTCCCCTTTGAGTTACATTGAAAAAGAGGATATTGTAGACAGGAGACAGATCAAATAAAGCCCATTTGAGCTTAAAAACATTGGACGTTTCCTGGCTGAATCGGGTCTGTTGGCATGTATGGTTGTACTACCATTGCCTCTTCCTTCTGCCCACAATGGTCTATTACATTGCCACAGCCTTGAAGGAGGGTAGATTTTGTATCACAGGGGGCCCCTGGCCCGTTCTGTCCACACCTGAAGTATGAGACCCTTGTCCTTGCCCTGCCAGCCGCATTTGTAGGCCGTATTAAATTGACCAGCGGGTCCTGTGTTGCTATATAATTATCCTGAGACATCCTTACCACTCAGCCAGCATAAAACCCCTGTGTAGGCCCTTCTGTTCAATATGTAGGCCTCTTTGTTAAATTGACCATAGCTCTGCAATTTTAGTGTATAGCAGTCTGAAGGCAGGTCTGCGAGGCCTTCTGCTCCAAACTAGTAGCCCCCACCCTACCCGAGTGCTCCGTGCTCGGTATCAAAGTTCAACATCCCCCTGAAGCTGTCGACATACAGTAGGCTGCATCCTGGACTGGTACTTGCTTCCTGGGCAGGTTTCCCGCTTTTAAGGAAGTGGCAACCGCAGAGCGTCAAGTTAGGAGAACTGAGGAGATTTTATACATGAATATATTGAATTCCTGTACAATACCCATTATTTTCTGCTTGCTCTATGGAACTTACGATAAGCGATTGGCCTGAGAGACTGACCTTTTCACCCAGTCCATTGTCAGCATTAAGTGGGTAAATGACGAAATGTCTGGTAAAATCTGCAGACGAAGCTTTTGGGTAGCATACGTAGGTAGATGTAGCGTGCAAAGGAGCCCACAAAATGATATAAAAAGGGAGCACCCACAGATATCGACGGACAACCTCGCCGTCTGTATGTAGGTTAACAGGCTGTGCAGGTTTTCCCCAAGAACTGGGAGCTCTTGTCTTCCTTTGCTTAAAATGTCTTGCTCGGCTTTGCTTGAAGTATCTTATTCTATTTTACCTATATGAAATGTCATGTTATGTTTAACCATTGTTCTCTTTACTTTTGCATTTAAAAGATGTTGTATTGTAATTGCAGGAATGCTTGCTCTAAGAGTAAATGTGAGTGTCCCTAGGTAACATTTTCCTTGGTGTAACTTGTTTCTCATGATGCATTTATAGATGTGTTTTCTCTCTCTCTCTGTCAGTCCATTAATTGAGATACAGAGAATATCATGACAGCTGTATGATTATCTGGATTCTGTATTTTGTACTTTAGGTCTCTATTCTGCGGTTTCTTTGAAGTTGCATCTTCTCATTAAACTGCCATTGTATTCTGCCTCCAATTCCATGTCTCATATGTCTGTTTTCTTCATTTTTGGAGCAAGCGTTCCTAGGCACCCCGGCTCAAATTAAGGTGCCCCTTTTGTCCCTGACTCACTCTCCTGCTCAGTTCTGTGGTGGCTCCCGGGGCTCTGGGGACCGCCCCTAGCTTCCTTGACCCGTAATAGATCTTCCCTCCAACAGCCTCTCTTGCAAGTCCTGTATTGTTGGTTTGTTGCCCCTGCCCCCCTTTCCACTGCCCTCCATAGTCTGTTGTGCTTCCACGGCCCTTCCTGCCTGCTCAGTGTGGTTAAATTGTTGCCTTTGCACCCTCCTACCTGCCTTCAATTTTCAGAGTCCGTGCCCCTGGCCTCTGCCTCTCAACAGTATCCTAATGAACAACTAGATTGCTAACATTCTATATTTATTACAAAAGTGTGGAGCGCCTGACATCATCTTGATGTAATCAAAACTGTAATACCTAGAGCATTCCTTTAGAAATTACATATATGAGAGGGTCTTATTGGCATCAAAATTATGGTTAGTGCTCTAAAAGACTAAAATAAGGACATATTTTCTGAGTTTTCAAATAGCGACAAAGCACTTTTAAATTATTTGTTATCTTTATGTTTTTTTATCTAGTTGACAACTTGATTAAATGTTGCACATAGGGGAGAGGATGTGGTTTTACTCCCAGAACTGCAGACTTTGCAACTGGGGAACCAGGTTGAAGTTTCTGCTTCAGCTCGACATTCTGTGATTCTGGTCAAATCACTTAGTCTCCCCATGTCTACAACCAAAATGAATTTGTTCTTGTGTGATGTAACCAATGCTCATGTAAAGCACTCCAATACCTGACAAGTCTGCACTATATAACACTGCAAAAACACAAAATAATAAGTGTTTTGCACACTTCTGTCATTGGGCTATATTTGGGCTATATCTGGGTGATTTTGGGCTACATTTGGGCTCTTTTGTCTCCGGTGGCCATCTTGGGAGATTTATTTGTTATGAAGTTTCCTAATTTCCTCATGTACTGCAGTCTCCTCAGTCGGAAATGCTTTCAGTTTTTTACTTTGATTCCATCATGAAGGTATTCAGATATGTCACACATTTGCCATGAATTCTGAATGTTAGCACTCTAGTTGCTCATTAGATCACTGTAGTAAAACTACTGCTCACCATGGAAGTCTGCTCCTGGTATTAAAAGTGCATGTTTCAGTCTGCATGTCAGAATTTTTTAATGAAATAGAAGAGGATTTGAGAAGTCACTCAAAATGTGCCCTCATTTTCTTTCTTCAACATTAATCATAATTTCTATGGCAAAATGAACCCCCTCATTGTGTTCCTTTTTAAATTAAATGTTTTAAGTGTTACCAGTTTATTCCAAACAAGATGGCTTCAGGTGTGCCATACTTTTGTCATAATGAAGACAGTAAGTGCTCTAATTGTTTTTAAGAACATTCTTGGACATTCTGTCATTGGGCTATACTTGGGCTACATCTGGGTGATATTTGGGGTACATTTGGGCTCTTTTGTCTCTGGTGGCCATCTTGGGAGACTTATTTGTTATGAAGTTTCCTAATTTCCTCATTTACTGCAGTCTCCTCAGTAGGAAATACTTTCAGTTTTTTACTTTGATTCCATCAAGAAGGCATTCAAATGTGTCACACATTTGCCATAAAATCAGAATGTTAGCACTCTTTTTGCTCATTAGATCACTGTAGTAAAGCTACTGCTCACCAGGGAAAACTGCTGCTGGTATTGAAAGTGCATGTTTCAGTCTGCATGCCAGGATTTGAGAAGTCACTCAAAATGTGCCCTAATTTTTCTTTATGCAGCACTAATCATACTTTTTATGGAAAAATGAACCACCTCATTTTGTTCCTTTTTAAATTAAATGTTTTAAGAGTTACCACTTTAATCCAAGCAAGATGGCTTCAGGTGTGCCATACATTTATCATAAGTAGGACGGTTAGCGCTCTAGTAGTTCTTTGGAACACTCTGGAAAGCTGCAGTAGAACACAAAGGAATCAACTGACAGTCTCTGCCCTTGTTGGATGTACATGTTTTACTGAGAATGTCAGACTTCATTCTCACATGACTGAGAAAGATAATGTGAATTTACAGAAAATAAGCTCTCAGTTTAGCTTATAGATCACCTTCCAAACCTCTGTGGTAAAAGCATGAGAAAATATTTTTCTCTCAATCATGATATCCCAGCAGAAGGCTTTTTCACATGGTGAAATCACCTTAGAACATACCACAATTCCTAAAATGAGTATGGTACCATCAACAAATGATTTATAATGTAACTAAAGTCTTAAAATCTTCTATTAACTGCAATGCTTTTTAATGAGGTGCTATCATGTATATTGGTCCCAAGATGGCTGCCAACACTTCTTGGATGAAGTGCTGACAGCCAATCAGATCTCAGGATGAGATGTGTGGTTAGGCTCCGCCCACATATATATATTGATTTAAATGCTATTTTCTCAGGAACTACTGAACAGATTTACACCAGACCTACAAAAGGCACTTCCTTGACCTGAGGACTACCTCTCTGCCAAATTTCAAGTAACTCTGTTCAGCCGTTCGGGCTGTAGCTGTGTCTAAAGGTCCTATGGAAAAATGCATGGGGAAAACGCGTTTTGGGACCCCCCTTTTTTCTCAGCCCCCGCTTGACGAATCCCCCCGAGACTTTCAGGGTAGGAGCGGAGCGTAGCGCCCCACCTATTTTGAAAATTTCGCGAGGATTCATCGACCGGCCCCAAAGTTATTCCAAATAGAATGTTGCGGATTTCCTATGGAAACAGGGTCCTAACTATAACTATCTACTGGCGACCGCCAGTAGATAATATATATATATATGTTCACTGAAAAAATAAAGGTTAAGGGATGTTATAGTTAAGTTGTCAGTTAAAGCATACTGTTTTAAAAGAAGGAAACCACTGAAATTCCCCTGATAAAGTTATCTCAAGTAACTAGAACTGGTGCCCTAAAGTAACTATAACTCACGCCCTTGCTACTCACAGTGTTGCCATAAAGTATGTAATTTCAGATGTTGTGGTGATGCTATCAATGATGTCCTAGAACATGCCATCAGTGAAATAATATAGTAGGAAATTAGCAGTGCAAGGTGATTATTTTTTTATTTTATGTATAGAGTTTTATATAGCGCGAACAAGACCCTTTCGGGTGACAGAGTCCCGTGACAGAGTGCTTTACATGAATAACGAAAGGTAGTTATGATACAAACAATAAGGGATATACATATACATCAAATAGGTCATGTAGGAAATAATTACATAAGCAAATAGTAAGAACAAAGACAGGAACACATAGTCATTCATAAATACTGGCATGGGCAACATCCAATAGGTGTTAGGGCAGTGTGTAGATGGTTGGGAAATGGAAGAACAGCACGAATCTTGATGATTTGGATGAAGGTGTGATAAAATAGGATGTTAGATAGGCAGGTAAGCATTATGCATGAGTAGAGGGTGGTATGGCCTGAATGCGAGAGGAAATTGTTGCATAGTAGAAGTTTTACTTCTTTTTTGAAGATGGATGCAGTGGTGGCTGGTGGATTTTCAATGTGGTGAGGCAGAAATGTTACACCCAATTATATTTCACAGGCAAACCCAAATTGGTGCATGGGGGTGGGGTTGGGGGATTGATTCAGTGATGGAGGAATGGAAACACAAATTGGGATCCAGGGTTGGGCCATCCTGCCTTTTTCTTTTTTTAATGAGTTTTTTATAGCTCAAGCTTGACCCAAAGGTATCGGGTATCAGAGTGCTTTACACAAGCACCAGTTGCGGTACATGAGGACACATTATTTTTTTTTTGGTAGGCATGGGGAGATTAAGTGCTTTGCCCAGAATCACAGAATGTTGTGCGTTGCAGCCGAGACTCGACCCTGGTTCCCCAGCTCCGAGGTCGACCGCCTTCGCCATTAGGCCAACTCCTCTCCTCTGCCTTCTGTAGGAAATGTGTGGCCTAAGCTGTCCCTCTCACTGCAGCACTGATGTTCACTGGACACTGCAGGGGAAGAGAGCAAGGTGTCAAAGGAGACCCTGCTTACTTCAGTTTACTTAGACCAGGTATCCAATAGCACCTTGACAGTACTAGTGTAGCCAATGTGTCACGGGTCTCGGTGCAAGTTCGGAAATAGTCTCCCTGACTGCTGTTTCAACTATCAAAACACAGCAATAATCAGGGTTCAGTAGGCCCTTCAGTAGGGCCTGAGACCCGGTGACACTACACCTACTGCACCAATGGAAGATACATCTCTACCTGCCTGTGTCTTGCTTCCTTACTGTACTGGAGGTGACTTTAGTGGCTAATTTGTTTTCAGGGTTGTGAAGAAGAACATTTCTGTAGATTTTGCTGCTGACCTGGGCGTTCTGAGCTGGAATGCTGTGCTGGTCATGGGCATGTTAAACAAGAGGGCCGTAATCGTTCAGTGTGTGACGGCCTGTCTTCTGTTCCTTTGCACAGTGGATTTCAATTCTTCCAGTCTCACGGTCACAGTCGACTGTCTGGCAGTAACTACTGCTGAGAAAAAAAAAAGGCACTGCACAGGGCACTGTGAAGCAGCAGCTCCACAACTATTTCATTCCAAAAGAGATGAATTCACACAGCCTGGTACTGGAGCTTATGTGAAGAGCAGATGGACAGCTCCTACAGTCTGCCCACTCCTGATGATGAGAAAACTGTTGTTTCTATCAGCCAGCCCCACCTTCACCCACTTAAATAAAAGAACACTAGTAAGCACCACTCAGGGCCATTGTATAACTGTCTGAAAGCAACCCTATGTAAATGCCTTTGTATTGCAAACACACCCTTCACTATGGCATCACTGTTCCAGCTTCTGAATTCAGGTTGAAAAAGACCTTGCCTGGACCAGCACATGCACAGCAGGCCACAACCAAATTTTGAACCCTTGTACCCATTTAAAAGGACACACAGTCAACCCATTTTACCACTGAACACCAAGTAGCCATTTAGTCATTTCTTTCAGCTTCTCTGTGTTTCTTTTCTTCTTCTTACTTCTCCCCTCAGGACAGTAGGGTGATGTCTACTTTGCTCGTTAACACCAGCCGCCCCTGGCTGAATGTGGAAGGGTTGCACCTGGTCTCTGGAGGAAGAGAGTTCCAGATTTTAGGGGCTATTCCGGAAAAGGATCAATTGTAAGTTTTCTTTTTGTTGAATTTTTGTGGCTTAAGTAGTAGATCTGTTTCCACTAGATAGAGTCGATTTCAGGGCCAGGCAAGAAGGCGTGTTGTGGTGCAGCACTTTATAGGTCATACAGGCAATTTAGAGATGGATCCTAGCATCATAGGGTAGCCATTTCAGTGATTGGAGATGAGGGGTGATATTATCTCTTTTTTGAGCCACTGATGAGCCTTGCTGCTGCATTCAAGGTAGCCTTCAGCGGTGCACGTTTGATTTTAGAAGGCCCACAAGGGTAGCACTACCTTAGTCTAATGTCGACATCACAAGTGCTTGAACCACTGTTTTGAGATCTGCTGTGGGAAGGAAAGGTTTTAGTTTCCTTTATGCATGTAGTTGATGGTTAGCTCCTCTAGTGGCAGCACTGATGTGATTTTGCATTGAGAGGGCATTGTCCAAGATTATTCCTAGGGATTTAGTGATGTGTTCGATACAGTTCAAGACAGTAAGATGTGGGAGCCAGTCTTTGATACTAGGGGCAATACTGGGCAGTGAGAGCAATAAGAATTCTGTTTTGAGGGCATTAAGTTTGAAATGGTTATGAGTCAGCCAATGTTGTGTTTTTGTCAAGGTGTTATTAAGTGTGCTGATGTCATGGAGAGAAGCAATTTTGAAGTAGAGTTGAGTATCATCCGTGTACATGTGGTAGAACATGTGAGAAATTTTGAGGATTTTATTCGCAGGCTCCATGTACAGGTTAAAATGTTGGGTACAGACATTTTGGACATGAGTTATAGTTAGTTGCAATAACTGGTGAATTTCAGGGGTTTTATTTGTTTAGAAGGTTATGCTTCAACTGAAATTTTCATCTAACTGTAACATCTCTTTAACCTTTGGATTTTTCAGTGAATTTCTAAGGTTTTTTTATTGCAAAGATGTTATTACTATACCTAACTATTATACTTTAACCATTGTATTATTCAGCAAACTTCCAAGTTTTTTTTTAACTTAAAGTAAGTGCCAAGCCCTGTGCCCAGCTCCCATGCTGGAAGTCAACCGCCCACTATGCATGACCTTTGGTCGTGCGCAGCAGAGAGTTGGGTGCAGGGCCTGCACTAGGACCAGACCCTGTACCCACCACCCTTGCTGGTGGTGAACCCCATGCTGATCATGGCCAGGCCCTGCACCCAACCCCGCAGTGGTGCACACAGCTGACTATGTGTAACAATACAAAGGGTGTCTTTTTAAGTAAGGCAAACATACAGGCTTTGTCAAAAAGTCAAAATATTAGAGTACACTGTTCTGAAATAGTATTCCTCAATGCCAAGTTGGAGAGGGGAAGCAGTCACCTGAAGCATTAACTAATTAGGAGCAAGAGCCCTCCTTCACCATAAGATGGCATTCTTCATCTTCGCGACTGGTCCCCATCGTGCTGGCCCTGCAATGCGCAACGGGCCCTACAAGGGGGCTCTTTGACGGAGATGTTTTTGATGGGTGTCAACAGAATCAAGAGGTATAAATTAATTCCTAAGGTTTGGTGAGAGACTGGAGAGAAGTGAGGTAAAATTGACTATAGGCACTGTAGTTATATTTTACTATGGGCAGGAGTACCTATGTCAAGATTATAAACAAAATTGGAAAGTCACCGGAGATAATGCTCCAACCTTCTCCAAATGTAATCCTGTGAATTGAACTGGCAAGACTACAGAATGCAGGTCGACATGTTTCACGTCTCAATAGTCCAAAGGATCAGGTGGCGTTTGATCAGGACCAACAAAGAAATGAAAGTGGCCTGATACACTCTAAAAAAGAGTAAGAGTGCTCTCAAAATAGTGTGTTCCTAAATACTAATGTAATTTACACTAGTGTATGTATTGCTCACTCAGGTAACCCTTATAAAGTCAGGAAATGGCCCCATGGGAAATTGTGGACCGTACAGCTCTTGCAAAATTGCTAGATTCTGAGCTGCAGTCCTTAGACCGCCATCCACTTTTGGGATCGTGACAACATTAACGTTTTGAGCTAAAAAATAAACAGAAATTGTTCCTCTCACCATGCACTGCTTATGGCCTCACATATGACATCACTCATAACATGGTCTATCAGATCATTTATTACATCACTGATAATATCTCAAATGACATCACTGATAACATTATCCAATGAATGTGCTGGTTTTTCTTACAGTTTACCTAGTGGCGGGTAGGTACAATATTACTTGACTATGTACATTTGTACATCATGGGTCCAGCTAATGGGTGTAAGTGTTTAGAAAACACATCAGCTCCTAAAAAGCACTATTTGTGTGTAGAGGTATTAAACACATTATAAATCGTTCTATTCAGGGGTAACTCTGTGTGCAGGTAATAGTTGATGACTTGTGTTCATTATGTTGTTGGTACTGCAAAAATGTTTTTCAGCAGAATAAAAATTCTATGTAGTAGGTACTAAAAGGTTGATTAGGATGGCAGTCGGAAAAGCATTCAGATCGCCGTGGTAGTGGAAATTAACCGTCTGCATGTACCACGGGAAAACCGGCGGTCAGATTAGGATGAACTGCCAGAAAAATCCGATCGCCGCGGACGGATTCCACAAAACTCTGCTGGGACCGTTGGGAACAGCTGAAAATCCATCTGCGGCGGTCAGATTTGCTGCGGAAAGACCCAAAACCGCCGTTCAACCAGTGGAATGACCTTCCGTGAAATTACGATACGATGGCGGTGCCAGCGGAACGATCGGTTGTTTCCGACTGCCGCAATCGCAACAAATGGTGTATGGGAGAGCAGGCGGAAGGGCTGTTGCATTCCAACTGCCGCAGTCGTGCAGGAAGAGTAATGGCGGTCAAAAGCAACCACACAACAAGGCTACCAAGTGTGGCTATAAATCTGGCTCAGCCTCAAAAAACAACTAACACAACCCAATGACACATGCCCATGGCAAGTAAAAAATACAAATCTCAGGTCAACCCACACAACACACCTGACATGACTACTCCATTTTGACCCACCCACATAGCTGAATATAAGACCAGCCCCTTCCCTGCCCAGAATCCTTTGCACAACTCCATAACTGAAGGGCCCAACCCAACAGGACAAAGGAGAGGCAAATCAGCACACATCACACAATCACAGCCGCACACACACCACACACTTCGCCACCACCACCTTCACACCTGCACTTTTCCCCCATTTGCACATCACACACCATGTCACAGAAGAAGATGCCCAAATTCACTGACAATGGGTTGTCAGTGATGGTAGATGAGATAATCAGAGTAGAACCACATTTGTTTGGAAGCATGGTCCAACAGACACCATTAGCCACAAAAAATCAAATGTGGGCATGGATAGTCAACAAAGTCAATGCAGTAGAGACCACCCCGCGCACCCTGAAGGACATCAGGAGGAGGTGGCATGACCTCAAGACCAGGGTGAAATAGCGTTCCAACAAGAACCATGAAGTGGCTCAGAGGACTGGCGGCGGCCCTCCAATTCCACACTAACATTCACTGAATGGGAGGAGAAGGTGCTTGCCACACTGCATCCAGAGAGTCTCACAGGAATACCCGGGGGAGTGGAGCCTGGTAAGTACCAACAAAATGTCTACCATTACACTGCTATGTACTGTCTTGCACAACTAGAAAGGTACACTTCCTAGACACAAATGCACTACGTACAACACATCTTCCCAACACACGTCTCACAGATCTAACATTCCCTTCCTCTGAATCACCCCAAAGGTAGCTAGCAATATTTCCATGGGGGCATGTGTACAAGCAGCCAGCACTACAACTCCCACCAGGCACCTTTGTCCCACAGCTGAGCAAGATGGAACACTACCCCCACCCAGAACCATGTGACAGCCATTCCATTGCTCACCTTCACCTAACAGGTAGGTAGCCATCTTAACAGGGAGGGGTGTTTGTGGCTGGGAAGCCAGCACTACAACTCCCACCAGGCGCCCTTGTCCCACAGCTCAGCAAGATGGAGCACTCCCCACACCCACACCCACAACCATGTGGCAGCCATTTCATTGCTCTTGTTAAACTTACAGGTAGGTAGCCTTCTCATGCTCTCTTGTTTCACCCCTGAGCTGGATGGAACACTCCCCCCACCCAAGAGCCATGTGTAACATATTCCCTTCCTCTGCTCCACTTCATAGGGAGGTAGCCTTCTCAACAGGGAGGGAGGTATGTGGATAGTCACCCAGCACGTCAACTTCCACCAGGCCCCTTTGTCCCACAACTGAGCAGGATGGAACACTCCCCCACCCAGAACCATGTGACAGACATTGCATTGCTCTCTACAAACTTACAGGTAGGTAGCCATCTTAACAGAGAGGGGTGTTTGTGGATGGGAAGCCAGCACTCCAACTCCCACCAGGCCCCCTTGTCCCACAGCTGAGCAGGATGGAGCACTCCCCCCACCCAGAACCATGTGACAGACATTGCATTGCTCTATTCAAACTTACAGGTAGGTAGCCATCTTAACAGGGAGGGGTGTTTGTGGATGGGAAGCCAGCACTCCAACTCCCACCAGGCCCCCTTGTCCCACAGCTGAGTAGGATGGAGCACTCCCACCACCAAGAACCATGTGGCAGCCATTGCATTGCTCTCTTCAAACTTACAGGTAGGTAGCCATCTTGACAGGGAGGGGTAATTGTGGATAGTCAGCCAGCACTACAACTTCCACCAGCCCCCTTGTCCCACAGCTGAGCAGGATGGAACACTCCCCCCACCCACAACCATGTGGCAGACATTGCATTTCTCTCTTCAAACTTACAGGTAGGTAGCCATCTTTACAGGGAGGGGTGTTTGTGGCTGGGAAGCCAGAACTACAACTCCTACCAGGCCCCCTTGTCCAACAGCTCAGCAGGATGGAGCACTCCTCCCCAACCAAACCATGTGGCAGCTATTTCCCTCCACTGTGTCAACAAACAGGTAGGTAGACAGTGCATGCCCCCTTCCATCCTTCTCAAAATGCATGGAGCCATATGACCACACCAGCCCTCACATGTCATCCAACTTGGCATAGATTAAACAGCCACAGCTAAGCGTACGTAACTGTCACAACAATTAAACTTTGAACCACCAAGCCACATGTTAAAGAAATTCAGGGCCCAATCATGCACAGCACAGAATGCAATATGTAAGTGCCGTGGTGTCAGAGCATGAAGGCACATATCAACACAAAACATGCATGGTCAATCTGTCAAACAAACAAACATATGTGATATGAAACATTAAAATGGCTAGTTCTTGCTTAGCTGAAACTGATTCCATGCAGAGAAATCCAATAAGACGCATCACACAAAATTGATGTGCCGCAAGTCGTTAGATGACAACATGTCCTTGTAATCACACAATCTGTATGTGGCACATGGTTTCTTTTTACATGTCACACCATGGACAAGTAATGTATCTACCTCAACATCATGTCATGATGCTCAGTATCTTGCAGCCATACCAGGTGATTGCAAGGTACAGTGTGTGGCGTATCACATGTAACATCCAAAGGTCTAACACCAAGCTTGTGGAGTGCACTTCAATGACCATTTCACCTCTGTTCAACAGAAGATCCACAAGCAACTGCTGCAGAAGACAACACCAACCTGCAGAGCCAGTCTCCCCCCCCAGAACATGACCTCTCGGATGCAGACTCCCTACGTATCTTGGATGAGGAGCAACAACCTGGCCCATCAGGACTGCCAGGGCGTACCATGTCTCAGGCCCTCATTGTCCTCCCACCACCACCACCACCACCACCATAGCAACAACAAAATAACAGTGCTAACCCCTGCTGCAATGACCTGTGCGCCCTCAACCACCACCATCACTACTGCTGCCTGCAACACTCTCCCTGCATCAGTAGTTACCAACACCACCACACAATAAGAGGAGGGCAGGGAGATTTTGCGGGTGCGTCGAGTGCCAACGCCACAGGTACGGGTCAGCAGGGCAGATGGGAGGGCAACTGGGAGACAAATACAGGAGGACACTGGGACCGAAGCCCCAGCCAACATCGCCAGAGTCCATGGGGCATATGAGCAGACTCAGGAACAGATTGGCCCGGTTGTGGAAGAAGTGCATGAGCTCCGCCTGCTGCTGAGGTCCATGGACACGCGTATGGGCCAACTTGTGGACCTCATGGGCCAGCTTGTGGGTGTTCTGAGGGACAGACATGCGGCCCAAATGACAGCTCAACCCCCCTACAGTGGCCCACATGTTGATGCTCCCACCACCTCAGCTGCGGCCACAGAGAGGGGTGAGTTGCAACAAAATGACTCCTCAGACACCACGAAGCCCGCAGCAGAGACCCCCTGCCAAACGTAAAAGGGGCCGTCCGAGAAACACCAGGGGAGGATCACATGGCTGTGCACCATACAAATGCTAGTCCCTGAACCAGCCATGATGGCACCTGTGTTCCAATTGACATTGACTTTGTTGACTATCCTTACCCACATTACCATGTTGATGGCAGGAGTCTGTTGGACTGTGTGACTACATCAATGTGGTGACTACTCTATTTGTCTCATTTACCATCACTGACAACTCATAATTTCACTTTGCACAATTTCTTAAATAATCACTTCTCTGTCACAAATACTTATTGTAAATAAACACTCTTTAAACACCTATGTCTTTGTGTCAGTTCTACGTTTATCGCAGTATGTACAATGTCAACTCAGAATCCAATGTACCATAAGCTTTGATTGTGACGAGGCATTGAGAGGATGAAGGGACCTAGAAAGACACAAGAGAATGAGACTTACTTGTCAGGTGATGCCATTACAGGTAGAACACACCACTAGTCATCAAGGTACACAAACCAGCACACATAACAATGAGCAACAACATCGACATAGACATGAGGTACCTGTATATAAATACTCTGTGCCACGCACATAAGCCATTAGCACAGAGCCAACAACAGCCAGCAGTGAAAAAGTTCTTCTATGCCTTGCCACTACCATCAAAGACAACAGACAATGTCACTGTTGTACAATGTTACTCACACTCAAGGAAAGTAGTTGTCGATAAGCTGTTGACGCAGGTCAACACCTTCTTCTTCCCCACTATCGTCATCACTGGGCATGTGTGGGTTTGCGGGGGGGGCAGCTGCTGCTCATCATCGTCCAGGAGCAGGGGGATCTCTTTACGCAAGCCCAGGTTGTGGAGCATGCAGCATGGAACTATAATCTGATACACCTTTTGAGGAGAGAGGAGTAGTGCACCTCCGCTCTTGTCCAGACACCGGAATCTAGACTTCAGAAGCCCAAAAGTACGCTCCACCACACGATGTGTCCTCCCATGTGCATCATTATAGCAGACTTCACCCGGGGTCCTTGGATTCCTCAATGGGCTCAGCAACCAAGGCCAGTTGGGATACGCAGAGTCACCTAGGTGTGAGATACAGAGAGCAATTTACTAATATAAACAGTAGCTGAGGACAGCATGTCACACATACAACACACTACTTGACTCTGCATACTCACCAACAAGCCACGCACGCTCCGGATGCAGATTTGCCATCAATTGTGGGATGATGCTGTTATGGAGTATGTAGGAGTCATGTGCAGAACTGGGGAATTTGGCACACACATGTGAGATAATCATATCTGCTTGGCATACCACTTGCCCATTAATGGAATGGAAATGTTTCCTGTTCCGGTAGATGTGCTCACGTGCCTGTGGTGGAACTAGGCCAACATGTGTGCAGTCAATGGTGCCAAAAACATTAGGTATGTGTCCAAGATCATAGACATCATCCTTCACACCTGCCAATTCATGTCTCCTTGGAAAGTGGATGCAGTGGTCCTTGTATGTCATCATTGCGGACAGGACATCACGTGGCACCATGCTGAACATAGTTTGAGATATCCCACGACGATGGCCACTGTGTACTGAAACAAACCAGTTGAAAAGAAATGCAGGGCCCCCATCACATTAACTGTTTGCGTCAAAGCAGTTAGATAGGTTCTGTGAGACCTCAGATGGGGCTCCAACTGACCACATAGGTCTTGAAGGATAAGGTGATCCAGACAGAATTTCCTTATGATGTCCTCATCCTCCATGTTCGCCAGCACTGGGAACGGACGATGCACATTTGGTCGTCTCCTACATAATATGGAAGGGGACACATGTCAATTTAATTCCCCTATGAGATGTGTCAAACATCTTACATCTTGACTGACGCAGCGCCAACAATGACTGGACTGTAACAAAAGCTTCATGCACAAGTCACATACAGAGACACCTTGATCTCATGTAGTCGTACATGTGGTCAGTACCTCCAAAACAGATTTTGACTATGTGAATGGTAAATGGTACACTCATCCATCTTGTGTCACCAGCCCTGGGTGTGGGTAACACAGCATATGTTGGAAACAGCAACACTGCTGACTTCTACGGAGCTGCTGTACCTGCCACACCTTCTTGCGCAAGTTGCACAGAGCACAACTTTTCTACACAATGATCACAGTGTGTGTAAGCTAATCAACTATCAATATAAACACAGCAATGTACACAGTGAAATAGGGACATTATTTGGTCAGGCCATCATTACTGTGTTTTGATCAGCCATCTCACACATTGACATGTGCACAAATATGAGACTCCATTACACACCAAATCTGTGTACATGCACACAAATATCATAGGTGAAATGAGAGTAAGTACATGCCAAAGCATTTAATCATGTGCACTGACATGGCATGTGTAGGCATCACTGAGTTAAATGTCACACTAGCATTCAACTTTGTAAACAGGTGCGGTGATACATTGTGGAGGTCTAGTGTTCAATTATGAAAATTCGCTATTGCCATTGCTAGACCATAATGTGTCCATAGGTGCGGTATGCGTGCTCTGCCACTGTGGGCCCAGTCATTGCCTACGATTGAAAGATGCCAAATCGCGGTAGCGACTGCCTGGCCCCTGCGGTGTGAAATCACCAGTGCCCATGCCATTGCAGCCAATGGGAACTGCGATTGCGGTAGTGCATTACAAATTTGGAACCCGCAGTAGGCATGCTCCACTACCGCGGGCCCGGTCATTGGTTACAATTGAAAGATGCAGGATTACGGTAGTGACCGCCTGGCCTCTGCGGTGTGCCACCGTCAGTGCCCTTGCCATTGCAGCCCATGGTAACCGCGATTGTGGTAGTGCATTACAATTTTGAAACCCGCGGTAGACGTGCTCCTCTACCGCCGGCAGTAATTTTTTACAATTGAAAGATGCAGGATTGCGGTAGCGGCCGCCTGAACCCTGGGGGTGCCACCGCCAGTGCCCATGCCATTGCAGCCAATGGTAACCGCAATCGCGGAATTGCATTACAAAGTTAAAACCCGCGGTAGGAGTGCACTTTCACCACCGTCCCGGCTATTGGTTACATTGAAAAATGCTAACCAGGAACACCAAACAGCAGCTGAGTACCCCTGAAACAACCCCAGGGGCCTATATATGTCTGTGAGAGAGCCACACATTTCAATTGCATTCAGACACTACTGCCTGGCATTCTTCACCACCAACTGCTGCTGTTCCTGTCTCCTGGACCCAGTGATGGCGAGAACTGAGAACATCAGGGCCCGTCCCTTCACCACAGAGCAGCTGGAGGTCCTGGTGGATGAGGTCCTTTCACAGTATCGGAGGCTATATGGTGCGCCAGATGTACTGGTAAGTGTTTCAGAGTTAAAGTTTGAGAGTGCTCATAGTGCTCACATGATGTTGCTCGGCAGTAGTATGTGCCTGTGAGTGCAAGTTAATGTGCATGCATCCTTATTTTTCATATACCATGCTCCATACATGGCCTAGTAAGAATTGCACTTGAGTATTTGGGGAGGATGGCAACATGGACATTTCTACAGCCGTTCTTCAGCAAAAAAAGAACAAACGTTGGTCTGAGACTTGGTAATGTAAATGTGTGATACACTGCCTAGCATGCTGACTTCATGTCAATGGGATGTGTAGCCTTATTTCCACAGATCCATGGCTGCATTGAAGGATGGGAGGGACATGCAGTGTATTTGCAGCCATGCAGTTACACTGCTGGTTTGGACAGTCGAAGTCTGAACAAACATTTGCCTGTGCTATGTGATGTCATAGTCCATGAGGTCTTCACATGCTCATTTGTGACATTACAAATGTATTTTGTCCAGAGGGTACTGAAGAATGTGTGTACAGTTTTCACATTGCCCCTATGGATATGTGTGCATTATGCACAAGAGTAAAATGCCTGAGTGTAACACTCTTGGTGGTAATTCACCTATGACACATCAGATAAATGTAATTTAGAGAAGTCATCCTTCCATTGATTTCATTATGTGTTCTGTCTCGCATGTGTAGGCACTGTTTCTATTGTACATGCCCGAGAATATTCTAATGGCCCACGTTTAACCTCAGTGTGAATCCAACTGGCCTGCACAGAAACTGCCCAATTTCATAAGGACCCATCAGTAAATGGATTGAGTGAAACATATGTGTTGTCCACCACCGTATTTCTCAAAGAGCTATCTTAGGCCTGAGGATTGCACAAGACAGGACTACACCTTGTGAGAAGAGTGTGAGAATGTAAGATCATGGCCCTAAATGTGACTTCCATGACACAGGTAGCCTTTCACTGGCCAAGGACATTGAGGGGTGTGTAGTGTTGGACACAGTGAGTCTGCCCCGACACATCATTTCAAATGTATTGTATGTATTGCTCACTCACTTACTGATTCACAGATGAGGGGCTTCTTCACATTGGTTTCTGTGCTGGCACTCTGCATGTGTATGCGATGGCAAGGTACTGTTTTCCATCATCATACATGTATACATTTCTGTGAGATCATTTGATGCAAGTGTACTATGTGTCATGCTGTATGGCCTTTGCTCAACATTTATGTATTGGTGTGCTATGGTTTTTCATGCTCCTGTACTGACACACAGTGGTACATAACACAGTGTCACTGAAACTTCCTCTTCTTGTCTCCCATGCCTGCAGCTTAAGGTCCATCAGCTTAAGGCAATATGGAGGGCCGTTGCACACAAGGTGAGGGCTCTGGGTGTCTCCAACCGACGGCACACACACTGTCACAAGAGGTGAGATGACATCTGCCGGCTAAACAAAAAAATGGCAGAGATGATGCTGGGTGTGCTCCCTCGGAGTGGCAGGTTGGCGCGCAGGAGCATGACACCACTAATGGCCCGCATCTTGGCAGTGACACAGCCAGAGCTGCATAGACACTTGAGGGCCGATCAGCAGCATGTTGGGGGTGAGTATTCAGCTAAGTGTGACTTTGGGTGTGAGTGACTGCATGAATCCCAACCCTGAGCCAGTGGGAAGCTCTGTGATATCTATAGTGTGATGCAATGGCTTCTAAGTGGCCTCAGTGTTGAGTGCAGCTGTTATGCATTTTTACAACATATGGTTTCTCATGTGTTTAAAACAATGGTCCTTGTCATTGACAGATGAGATGTGGCCTTGTGACATATGCTGCAGTATGAGTGTCATAGACATCACCTGGCAGTGAACAGCACTGAGCATCATGTTAGTGTGCATTTATAGATGTGTGCTGTGCACAACATAACATTTGTGACAACTACACAGAAGACAACAATGTGCAACTGTAGTTGTGCTTCAAAGTACGACAAGTTGGATAGCAGGAGCTTGTGGCCATTGCAAAAGGACATTAGTGAATTTGAATATGTGGTGTTTCCTTAAAGTGACTCCATTTGTGACAGAGACAATATGATTTGATGTATATCTATCTCGCCTACAGGCACGTAGGTATGCTTACAGAGAAAAGTATGTTAGGTTACAAGGAGGCACTGACCAGCTATTTGGCTGTGTCAATGCCACATTGGGTATTACCATCAACTATGCATGTTTCCATGCATCTTCTAATGATTGCATAAATGTTGCACATGATGACAGGACATGGAGGAGTCCAACATGGGAGTATCATTTTCAAGTTTTGTGCTTTGCTTGCATATGATGTTTGGGAGTATGGCACTATACAGAACCTATGTCTCTGTCTCTTGCAGCATCTACCGAGGGCACGGAAGGACAGGGGACCAACACCAGTGGGGAAGCTTCTGGCACGACTGCTACACATGAGCTCACTTACACTGATGTGCCCATTGCCTCGGAGGGGGACAGGAGTGCCCTGTATCATTCACGCCCGGAAACACCAAACTCCACATCATCAGACTCCAGTGGTGACTCCTTGATGTTGAATGGCAAAGGAAGTTCGAAATATGCCTCTTCTTCCACCACACATTATCCAGTGTCCACCTTCCCGGTTGCTCCCACAAGTGCTCTCCATGCCCACAGCCCTAGGAAGGGTAGAATCTCCTTCCCCCAGACACCGCTGCCCCTGCCCCTGTCTCCCCTGCTGCCCTCAGTGTGGAGGCAGGGGACCTTTTATACCAGCTGTGTGTGGGTCAGAATGCTCTCCTGAATGCCTTCCAGGATCATGACAAGAAGTCGGCACAGGTAGTTGCCTTCATGGAGGGCATTCATTCTGACGTGGGTGGCCAACACAGAACTGTTCTGTCTTTGTCCTCCACAGTGACAGCAGCCATTCAGCAGTCACAGGCTCCCAGTCCGGCTCCTGTCCCATCAGCAACCACCCTGCCAGTGGCATCACCTGAGAGTGCACACACGCCACAGCCCTCAGGCACCAAGTCCTCCACACGCAGCACACAACAGCAGCACTCCAAGCGGACCAGACCACAGACACTATCCCCACAACACAAAACAGGCACACAGGAGCGCAAAACCAAAAGCACATCACGTGACACTCATGGGCATCAGGCCAAGAAGCAGGAATCAATATCACATTCATCAAAATCACCCCCATCCAAGGGCACTCCCATCCCCAAACCTTCTCCCAAAGAAAAACAGACACTTGCCCTGTCCGCTGTGAACCTGGTGCCTGCAACGACTAAGCACAAACACTTTTCTAAGGCAGATTTACCCACAACATCAACTCCCACCCACACCCCTGTGATGCTGGGACAGGAGAGCAAAGGGGGCGTTTACCTGTACAACAGAGGATGGAGGGAAAAGGCAAGGCCACTCCAAGCGTACCACCAGATCTGGCAAATCCCCAGAGGGAGAGCCACCTGCACCTGATATACCTTTGGTGGAGAGTGGGGCTGTTGTGCCCACCCCACTTCCCACTCCATCCAAGACACTTGTGGGCTATCGCATCCCCAAGAAGTTGAGACCCAACCCTCAACATTCACCCTCATACACTGTGTCTCCTGGCAGCATGTCTCCACCTCCCCGTGCCACCACACCACCCGGTCCAAGCAGCCCTCAGGCTCCCACAGCCACTGATGCCTTTACCTCAGCCGGTTCTCTCTCTCCCAGGTTCAGTCCTCCAACAAGCCCCGACAATCAGCCACCTCCCAGTTCAACTGCAGGCTAAAGTTGAAGCCAAGTCTCCCTTCCCACACCATTTCTCCCACAGCGGTGCCTGGACTCGCCATTTGTAGCTCCTGAGCTGTGGTGATTTCCATGGCAGTGTATGGTGTTACCCATTCCCTGTGCAGTTTGTCATGCACACATGTGTGGACCAGAACTATGGACTGGCCAATGGCATTGCTGTTTGTTACTTTTGATGCCCATTCCCTGTGCAGTTTCTCATGCACACATGTGCATACTTTGAAATTGTACTGGCCAATGGCCTTGCTGTTTTGTACTTTTGATGCCAATCTGGGTATTATGTAATAAAGACTGTTACTCCTGTTGTCTGCTTTGCCAATGTCCTTGCTAAATAAAAGGTTTTATGTATGGGTTTCGGTTCATGTGACACATGCTCTGTATGCCACTTTAACATTGCCAATTGCTTGTTTTACTTTTTCAGAGGTTTCCATAGGAAACAGGCACTTTTGTTCTTCTTCAGTCTGAGGCTTGAGGGTGCAATGATGGTTGTTTGTGATGATCTGCTCTTCTCCTAATCATTCTGTGCTCAGGTTTGCTAAATTGTACACATGTCATGTAAGGATGCAATACCAGAACAGAGGTGAATGCTATCCACAGGATTACTTGCGGGGTGGCCAGAGTCTGGCATTTCTCTGGGCTCTTTCTTGATGTGTGCACAGCAGTGTTGATGTGTAGTCATCTTGTGTAGGCCTGTCTTCATAGCCACATGTGTACATTTGAATGTCTGCACTTGAGTAGTCATACAGTGTGATTGGCCTGTTATTGTCAGTAGTGTTGATGTCTTTGTGCCCCTGCACATGAATACTACACACATGTATGATCCAGACAAGTGCTTTGGATTGTGGGCACATATAGGAGTTGTAGGTTAAGCACTGTGCAGTGTGTCGGTGTGTCCTTGCACTCCTGGGGGACACCTTCTTGTTGTCGCTGTAAGTTGTAAGTATGCAGAGTGTGTCACTGCAAAGTCTGTGTTGTGTTTTGTTGATCAGCCATAGGTCTTGTTTAAGTTTGTGCTCACTGTGCTGACCTGCTCAGCCACACTGACATTATTTGTGAGTTTTCTCATGCATTGCTGTCACTTGACACATTTTTTGCTCCAGTATGGTATGTGATATGAGGAGTCATACCATCCCCCATAGGTGCTTCTGATGCCTACACATTGTGAGTTACTCATCTGTGTGTTTGTGGACTGTACACTCCTTACCTGTCCAATACTGATGTACTGTAGTGAAGATCGTTATCTACATATGTACAATGCTAAGTTAGCATGACCGCGTTAGATGTTAGAAAGCCATCTTGCCGCTTTTGCTGCTTTTGCACACGACACTGTAGTCACATGTTATGAAATTGAGAAATGCTTACTCGACTTTGCTTCACATGTGAACTGTCTGTTGTTAACATCCCAAACAGTGAGCAGCGACCTTGGTCTGTACACAGTGTAAAAGAAACAGGCTGGGTCGCTAGACGGTGCATGTTGTTGAGTTCAGGTTGATCGGCCCACTAGTTTAGCCATAACACGCACGCAGCTGCAAATACCTGAAAGTCGAGTGCTTTTAATATTGCAGTGTTACATGTTTTCATTACATTCGGAAGAAGAGCGTTCCTAGGAGCAGAGCATAGCTGATCCTGTGATGTGAACTCTCTGAGCTGATCTTTACGGTATGGGGTTCCCCATTCAAGCCTAGAGACCTTTTATTAGTCTAATAATCCTATTAGTGTGTTAGAGAAAAGAAGGTGGCTTAGATCCACTGTCATTTTAGTATGATTGCTCCTTTCATTTTCTATGGCATTGTAACTATCCTGATGGTTTTGATTTTAATCGTTTGTCTGCTTATGTTAGCCAAACTGCTGTATCTTAGGACATGAGGTTTATAAAATAAACTCTTTAAACTTTTACCGTGTCTCTGTTTATTCTGTTGTGGACTGGTTCGAGAATAATTACGAAAAGGTATTTCTGATTCCCACCATTCCTGAGAAATATACTAAGTTGTTCTGGGTTTGTGTATACATTGGGACCGCCGAGCTAAACCTCGGATAACGAATGGGACACTGATGCTGGCCAGATAAGGGGTTCTGGGTTCTGAGGTGAGTTTTTGGTACACCACAATTCACTGAGGACCTGGGTTCCTGCGCATAGTTCTGCGCATAAGCAGAATTCCTGCAACAGTACACACCACTTCAATCTCATGTCTTCCACCCCATGCCTTGCCAGTATGTGACCCTCCATACCACTTCATAGTGTGACACTATACTGTGGAAGGATGATCTGTGTACAGGACCAATGTGCCACTCAGGACAGTTTCACAATTAGTTATGTGTTATTTTCTTCTACTAGTTTGCACTCATGGTTGCTCATGTGCAGTGCATATGTTTGAGCAGCAGAGTCCTCTAGTCATGTTGTTTCCCTCAGTTGTGTATCTGTGGGTGATGCTAAGCAGTATGTGTGTTTGCTGAGGTACTGCTACCCTTCCTGAGTGTGATGTTATCTGTGTGTTGCGATCATTTGTGTTGTGGGAGTTCATGGTGGGGCACTCAGATATGTGTGCTACTTGTTTGGTTGGTGTGCATACACTGCTTGGTGTGCATGCAGTGCTGTCAGTGTATGTTGCCTTGTACTTGCCTGGTGTGCATCCCCCTGATGTCCAGCTGAATTTGCTATGTAATGGATTGGTATGTGCATCTGTTGTGTTTATGTTGTAGATGGATGCAGTGTTTGTCCTGTGTTGGCTCTCTCTACTGACAAGTGCAATGTGTGTGTGATGTTCTATTTGCATGACATTGTGTGTGAGTAGTTTGTGCATTGTGATACATTCAGATGTATGTTGCATGTGTAGTGTGCATTTCTTGTGTGTATGCCACATACATCAATGTGGATTCTTGTTCATGAGCTTGTTTTGAATGCACAATAGTGGATTGTCCTCCTATATTTGACCTGTCACTTGTCAGGATTGTGCATGTGTATGCTTGTGGTACACTATGACACCATGTTAACTTGATGACTGGTGTGGTGTCTATGTCTGTGTTAGCTGATTTGTTTCATTGATCCCAGTTAGTGTTCATGATTGGCATTTGATGATGCAATTCTTGTTTGTGTTGGGGTATGGTGTCTGTGCATTGGTCCAGAGTGACAATGTTGTGTATTCCTGTTCTGTCTAGGGTCACATTGCCTATCCACTGTTTGGCTGCACATGGCTGGGCTTGTTGGACTACTGTGGATGTTGTTTGTGAGACTTGTGTGTGGCTATTGTTTTTGGGTCAGCATTGGTTCAGACATCCCTGAGTGTGAGTCTGATATTTGTAGATGCAAACCAGGGTGTGTCATTGGTTGTCAGGAAACTCACAGGACCTTATTTGTACCTTTATGTGTGTTTCTCACAGGTGTTAAGTGTTGCAGGTGTGAGATGGGTAGATGAGGGGTATGCATGAAGGTCCTACTTGGGTTTGACAGTCAGGGGGTGTGACAGTGAGCCATGTGTTTTGTGCTGGTGTCATACACATGTGACGTAAGTTGACACATATGTGTGGCTGGTCACTGTGTGGCTTCTGACACTTCCTATCATTCCTGTGCCTATGCACAGCTTGCATTGATGTATTACAGAGATATTTCACAGAGGTCACTTTGGTTTACTTGCAATCACTGTGCCAACCATGTCTGATTTTAGGGCCTAAGGGTAGTGTGATATGTTCCTCCTCTTGCATGTGATGTACACATGCTATGTGGCTTGCTCCATGGTTTTCCAGCACTGTGCACTTCACTTTGGGCTAGCCCATTTATTGTCCTACATTGCTGCTGACCTAGGGTATGTGTATTTGGCAGAGTGTCAGTGTGGGATCTTTCTGAGGGACTTGACAAGCAGTGTGAACAGTTCAGTGGGTGTTCATATGCAGTGTAAGTCTTCATTTCTTAATTATACTCAGTTTGATTCACATGAGTGGAAGGCAGGTGTGAGGAGGAGGGTTGTCCAGCCCCTTACCTTCTGTGCAGGGTGTTCATCTTCACCCCCACCATCCCAGTCAATCTACCTTGCCCTTTGATGTGTGAGGTGCAAGGTCGAGACACACCTGGCTAATAAATTGTGAAGGTGGACCTCTGGGAAGCTGCCCAGACTGCCCAAGCCTGGCACCGGCCCTGCCTACTACATTGTGCGCAGGTTTTCCCACATCTTCACCGCTGTGGTGACTTGCCCGGGACATTACAGTGATTTCACGGTTGATGGGTGCCCCAGGTGCAGAGGTGTGGATTTCTAGTAGACAGGACATGTGTGAGTACACTTGGGGATATGTTACTGTCCCCACCAGAGAGTCTGATGTGGACAGGAACTGTATTTCAGCACAGAAGTTGTGTGTTGTGGTTGGATGCGGAGATGTGTTTTTATGTACTTGCGGTGTTGACCGTGGCGATATTTTATTTGCTGGTAGTGGATGAGGTACAGCAGCGGAAGGGCTTGAAGAGCTGGATCCATAGCGGTCAGGAACGCGTGGAGGTGACCGGGATTCAAGTTTCGCTCTCCGCAGTAGTTCTTCTGCCATCTACGTGTGGCTGGTTTCTCTGCTGCAATCTGATGGGCTGTTTGAGGCATCGTGATTTGTCCGGCAGTCGGGGCGTCATTCCGCATGGTCGTCTTTCTCTATTGGCTCCCTCCACCACCATTGCAGAAGGAAATTTCGGGTGGATCCCGAAACTCTGCAACGGACAGAAAATGGACTGTCTTTGCCCATTGTAATATGGCGGATGCGAGGACTGCCGCTGGAGTGTGGAAAAGGGCATTTTAGACCACCACCAGCACCGCAGATGTGTCTACGACCGCCATCCTAATGGGCCCCTAAGTTTTGTAAGCAGCCTTGAGTTAATAGACAGAATCATGCCAGCCTGACAATATCCACATAACTTAGAAGTACCAGCCTATATACATTTGCTTGTTTTGGTTGAGAAGATGGGCTATCAGTAAAGTTTTCATGACAGCACAAAGGGTGGCGGTAGTAGGATGCTTAGCACCTTCAGCTCTAGGTTATTTTTTAGCAAATAGTGTCTTCTTTGACAACTGTTGCATACAGTGCACGCTGTTCTTAGTGGAAAGTTTTTAATACTCTATGGTATGTATCTTATGAACGTTTCACTGTTTGCAGTGTGGTATAAAGTAAACTCTCTCCATAGAGTAAACACTGTTTACAGTGCCCAGTTCTCTACTGATATCAACTTCATTTCTCAATGTAATTTCAGTGAGTTTCAGGTGTTTGATACAGATAAAAGCTGTCCATAGTAGGCCATATGTTTTGGAACTGACATTCACTATTTTTAGGAACTTTATTTTCTCTGAACATCTGTATACACATAGAGCATCTTAAACTATGCGGGTCTGCCTTACATCTGTGGATGATTGTTAATGTGAACTATACTAGCTTGAAAGTGCATGGCATGTGCTCAATGTTGCACATAATGCATACTTTCTACACCCAAGGGATTTGTGTCTGTTTTGGTAGTTATGATGGCTGCTATTCTCCTGAGCCATTTTGTACTTACTGTCAGGCCTCTAATACCATAGTAATTTATAGATCAATATGCTACAAAATGAAGCTTTGATGATGCCGTCAGTGATTCCCTCAATGATGTAATTTGAGATGTCATCAAGGATGTCATAAATGATGTCATAGAACATGTCATGAGTGATGTCATTTGTGAGATCATAAGCAGTGCATGGTGGGGGCGCAAGTTATAGTTAGATCTGCTAACTATAATTGCTGAAAATCTGTGTTTAATTTTGTCACTGAGAAATTTACCTAAGTATAATGTTACTTTAACCTTTGGTTTTTTTCAGTGAATTGTTAACATTTTATTTATAACAAAAACAGATCTTTTTTATCATACTTAACTATAACGTCACTTTAACCTTTGTTTTTTTCAGTGAATTACTATGTGTTTAAAAAAACGTTTAAAATGTATATATGGTAGAATAACTGAATAATAGTATCGTGTGTGCTGTCATTATTCTGAAAGGGAATTGCTTTCGTTTTGTAACTTAACAGGAAAGGGTGCACTCTTTGCAAAATGTTTCTAAAAAATGATTGAATATAAAAAGGAATAATACAACAATATTTGTGCTGAGATTGTCTATCTCCTCAGAACATCTGACTCTTATATTGAGATATTTTCTAAGCAAGTACATTAATATTGTAATGGCAAAGGTTTCATAGCCTTTGTATGTGTTTCTACATTAAAGCCATAATTATAATTCAGAAAGAGATTAATCAGCTTTTTAAAATTATATAGTATTGCATTTCATTATAAATCTATTTTGTAAGTGTCTGATTACTCACTAGAGTTCTATGTTTTGTTTTAATCTACTGTGTAGAGTTCTTTTTCATGTGTTCAGTTATTATTTACTATTAATATGTAAACAGAGAGTTCTCAAAATATAGCTGTAATATAATTCTTTTGCAAGAAACTGCGTGGACTTCGAGGGAATGTACTTCCTACTTGACTCTTGTGATCCTCTCATGTCATCGCACATTTGAGATTAAGTTAAACACTGTAGTTTCCTGTAATTCTGAACAAAGTAACAGATTACAGAAGTTGATTATGTTAGTAAAATTGATTATGATCTGTTCCATCGAATATATAAAGCAAAAATATTTTATGATCTCATGAGACACTCAAAGAAGTCGAGCACACAATCCACTGCATGGACTCTTAGTGGTCTGTACTTCCTGTTAGGCTCTTGTGATCTACCTGCGAGATTGTGCATTTAGAAGTAGGTTATTAACAGTATTTTCTTGTAATTATGAACAAAATTAGAGATGTTGATTAGTTTGGAAAAATTGATTATGAATTGCTCCATGATAATATATGAGCACGAATATTATGGCGATCTCATGAGATAGTTACGGGTATCTCGTGAGAGCTGCGGGAGAGGAACCACACCCTAAAGAAGAATTGTGATTGGTTTGTATGGATGTCTTTATTCAGAAGAAGAAGATTCCATCCTTTTTGTTTTATTTCACTATTGGATTTTGGTGAGAGTAGACATATTTGGCTTGCTCTCCTTTCCTGTTTCCCCCTCACAAAGATGCCTTCATCAGATTTAGATGAACATCCAGAGGTTTCTGCGCTAGCTCAGCCATCTCAGCCAACCAAGGAATCCTTGGTGCTGCAATTCTTTGAAATTAAGCCAAGTGGCACGAAGGTTTCTGTGAAGTACATTACCTGTAAACTTTGCAGCAAAGAGTTCAGCTGGGGAAGCAGAAAGAGACAATGAGTACCACAAGGACGTGGAGACATCTGAGGTCAACGCATTCACAAAAGCTTGCATGGGCAGAGTTGGCTTGTGCTGGAGAGCTAGACACTTCTACCAGGGCTTCAAAATCATTTGCTCCAGGAGATACTGTGCCTGTGCAGTTTCTAAGTGCACAAGCAGACCACAAGCAGACAACAACCCTGCTTTTTTAAATAAAGCTCTATTTTGCTGCTTGTGTAAACAGATAATTTTTTCATCAGAGACAAGCAGGTCTGCGGCAAGATGGCCACCGACTGATTGCAGTATACAGTCGCTCCGTAACCACCCTCCTTGAAATGCCCACAACAAGGGGAAAAGAAGATAAACTACAAGAATGTTGGTATGAATAACAAAATAAAACTCTCCTACCTGAGTCTCGAGATTCTGGCTCTTCGGTGGGTCTCTAAGACTAGGGCAGTACTCGGCAGCGGACTGCTCCCTTTGCGACGTGAGAACCGGCTGGGGAGATTCGAAAGGAAGATGCCTCCCAAAGCATCCAAATCCGCGAGAGACATCGGGGCAGTTAAGCGCTCACACCCTCCAGCAGCTGATGGAAAAGGAAAAGGTAACTCTGTAAAGGAGAAAGGCAAGGAGGTTTCGTTGTTCGCCGGCCGCCCGTCCTCGCTGCTTCACAAGGATCTGAAACCGACAGATGCAGGGGTGGCGAATGGCGGCGTTAGCGAGGAGATTGTCACGTTCAAAGGAGGTGCTCCAGGAAAGGACCCGACTCTTAGACAGCCGTCGGTCAAGGAGTTGTTCGCAGAGAAGGTCTTGGAGCCCGCGGATTCCCAGGTACCGACTGTACTACAGGGAGCAACAGGGCCGGTAGACTCGGAGTCGACCCGGCAGCAACGGCAGCAACGGCAGAGACAGAACAAGCAGGGTGATGCAGAGGTGGAAGCAGAGACGTGCACGGGCGAGGAGATGGATTCAGGAAAGCGGAGCAACTCCCCTGTTCAAAAACTAAGTAAGACAGTACTTAAAACGGGGACTGCTGGGGTGCTAACTGGGGACATAACACCAGGAGGCCTAGCAACTAAGAGTATCCCTGGGAGTGTGGTCCCGGCAACACCCGATGGGGAGTGCTTTTTTTCACTAAATGAGGATACTGAGGATACTGAGTCAGATTCCTTCCCTTCTAGTGAGCTGGGTGAGGGAAGTCAAGACGTAAGCTCTGCTTCAGGTACTGATTCAGACCACGCAGAGAAATCCTCAGTTCAGAAGGCGCCCCCAGGTCATGCTAAACCCCAGAGAGTGAGAAGGCGAGCTAAAACAGACTCCCTAAATAGCCCTTTACTACAAGCAACTGATCCTAAGCTGTGCTGGGATTATTCTGCAACGGCTTCACTATATCAGGAAGAGGAGGATGTGGGGGGGCCAAGGAGGTGGTGAATGAGGGCGCCTCTACTTCAGTACCCTCATTGGGGTTATTGTACAAGACTCTTATTCAGATGCAAGCAGAGGCAAGAACTGAAAGCCGAAGAGCTAAGGTGGCGACAAAAAAGTTACAGAGCTCCATGCGGAAAATGAATAAAGTATATGAGGAATTGGCGGATAGGGTATCGCATGTGGAGGAGCGTACAGCTAGTCTAGAGGATGATGTTTCTCGATGGCAGACCTTCAAGGAATCACAGGAAAAGATGTCAGAAGACATAAGGTGGAAACTGGAAGACTATGAAAATCGGCAGCGACAGAACAACATTAGACTACTAGGGGTTGCCGAAGGACTTGAGGGAGAGAATATAAGAGCTTATGTAACAAGTTTGTTAAGGGGGGCTTTTCCAGATGTCACTAAATGGGATTGGGAGAGCGAGGTGCAGAGGGCTCACCGATTCCCATTGATACAAAGGAAGACATATGGGGGGTCACAGGATCAAAAACCTAGGGCTATCCTTATATATATGGGAAATTTCTTGGCTAGGCAAGAGATTTTGAATAAGGCAAAACCAGAGGCAAGGAGAAGTTTTGAGGGGGCCACGTTTTTCGCAAGGCCTGACTTTTGTCACGTCACGGTGGAGAGGAGGTGGCGTCTTAGACAACTGATAGCCCCAATACAGAAGTTGGGTTATGAAGCATTTTTACTTTATCCTGCTAGACTCAAGGTCATTGTCAATGGGAACATTAAGATGTTTACCTCTGAGATAAAAGCCCAGCTATATATCGATGAGCTCAAGGGGAAGAAGGAGGGGTAGGGGATCATTGATATTCTGTCTTATTTAGGAATCGTAGGGTTTGGCACTCTCTTAACACTTTAATACTTTAATACTTTAATTTAAGTTTTGTGTATCGATTTGACGGTGTTATTTGAGGCTGGTATTATTATTATTCTGGGTGAGATAGAGAGAGGGAGAAAGTAGGATTATGAACTAGGAGGGCTGGGTGGGGAGGAGTGGGGAGGAGTGACATGCCTGCTGTTATCAGGCGACCACACATAGGTCAGGATTGACCTATTTGCCTGTAGCTGGGGGGGTGGGGGTGGGGGGGCAGTGGTTCGTGGAAGGAAGGGAGGGTCAAGGGGTGGGGGGGGGTCAGTTTTGTAAGTTAAGCATTGTTCACAGCATCCTTTACAGTATATATCACATTGTAGATTCACAAATATCAATGAATGTTTATCTTTCTCACCTTAAACTATTGGTCTTTCTAAGTAGGGGTCTGTTCGACGTATTTTAATGTCATGTAGATTTGCTTCAATTAATATATGTGGGCTGAATGATGTTAACAAAAGATTGAGAGTGGCTGCTTTAATCAAAACTCTCCGGGTTGATATTTTGTGTCTCCAAGAAACACATATCGAGGGAGGAAAGGGGTATCTTCTGGAGCAATTGGGGTTCCATTTGTTGGCATCTTCTAAGCAGGGAACTAAAACAAGGGGAGTCGCAATCCTAGCCAAAGACAGGGATGCTGTAGTAAACAGGAAAAAAGAGGATCAAGGGGGAAGATGGGCACTGGTGGAAATGATATATAAAGGAACAAAGTGTACAGTAGTTACATTATATGGCTCCACCGAGGATGACCCTGAGGTCTTCCAGTTTTTAGATACTGAGCTGGCTCAATGGCCAGAACCTATAATATGTTGTGGTGACTTTAATATACACGATCCAGGCAGTTCATTTGCACAGGGAGGGGGAAGATACATTGGTAGAAAGAAGAAGATGCATAGAGCCCTATCAGATATGACGCACCATAACTCCCTAATTGAACCATGGGTTAAGCTATATCCCCATAGGGAAGGCAGTACTTTCTACTCTGCGCCACATCAAGTTATGGTTCGACTCGATTATTTTTTAATTTCCAGCTCCCTTAGTTCAGGATTATCGATGGAAAAGCAACCTAGGATTGTTTCAGACCATAACCCCCTGATCCTAGAAGTGAATATAGGGCAGACTCAAAGGAAAGGCTCACAGTGGACGTTTGAGAGAGCAGTATTAAAAGATGAAGGATATAGACAGCATATGAGCATTTGGATAGAGAGCTTTTGGGCAACAAACCGAGGAACAGCATCCCCAGGAATGGTCTGGGATACGTTTAAAGCTGGCATCAGAGGGGAGACTCTTAGCTATACTGGTTACAAACGCAAGGTTGATAAAACGAGAGTAGATGACTTGATTAAGGAGCTGGGGGATTTAGAGAATGAGCTGATACAGGGAATTTGTTTAAAATTACCTTTAGATGATCTTCTGTTTAAGATTATGCTGATTAAATCTGAAACTATGGAGAGTATTGCAACAAAAACAGTAGTTAACTACTTAACAAGGAAAGAAAATTCATATGAATTAAGTGAGAAGGTGGGGCACATATTAGCCGTTCGTACAAGACAGAAAATAGCTGCGGCAGATATCAAGGAGATTACAGACGGGCAGGGTAATCTGGTTACAGATCCTGATGCCGTTAGAGAAATCTTTAGGCAATTCTACTCAGATTTGTATTCAAGAGAGGGGGGTACTCATTTAATTGATGTTGATGTTGAAGGGTATACTAGAAATATAGCTTCACCTAAATTATCGCAGGAAGAGAGATTGGCGTTAGATTCACCTTTACAGATCGATGAAGTGAAAATAGCATTGAATGAGCTACCTTCAGGTAAGGCAGCGGGTCCTGACCAAATCCCACTTGAGTTTTACAAGGTATTTCAACATATTATAATTAACGATTTTTTTAACATTCTGAGGTTAGCACAGGGTGGGGAATCAATTCCAGACTCATGGGGGGGAGCAGATATCATAGTAATCCTCAAGAAAGGAAAGTCCTCCCTACTCCCCAGCTCCTACAGACCAATCACGTTAATAAATGCAGACGTTAAGATATTTTCTAAGATTATGGCTAAAAGACTTGGTAGAGTTATTGAAAATATAGTTAGCTCAACACAGCACGGGTTTATTCCGGGGAAGGGTACCACCCATCACATCAGGCGGTTGATCACATTATTTGATGCAACGGTGGTCCTGGGAAACCCTATGGCAGCCTTATTCTTAGACGCAGAGAAGGCGTTTGATAGGGTTTCCTGGGATTACCTGTGGGCAATCATGAGATGGTTTGATATAGGGGAGGGGTATATACGAGCAATACAGACATTATATAGGAACCCTGAAGCTAGGATAAGAGTCAATAGAGGGTATTCCTCAACATTTAGGATAAGCAGAGGGACGAGACAGGGTTGCCCGTCATCTTCATTATTATTTGCCCTCTTTATTGACCCATATTTACGCAAATTAGAGGCCAATGTTGAGATACCTGTAGTTTCAATAAATGGTAGAGCCTGTAAAATCTTGGCGTACGCAGACGATGTAGCTATTATAACATCTAATCCAGCGGGGGCTATTAAGGAGGTGGAAGCTGAGGCCCATTATTTTGGACAGCTGTCAGGCTATAAAATCAATAGTACTAAGACACAGATCGTTAAGAATCAGTATACGCAGTGTTTGGACAATCGAGTTGTAAAATCAGCAGTATATCTTGGGGTTCAGATTTCTGCAGAGGTGGAGAATGTGGTAGAGCAGAATATGGCCCCTCTTATGGCAACTGTACGAGTAGATCTGGAACGAATGAATAATCTTCATTTATCTTTGGTTGGGTGCACAAATGTAATTAAGATGTTAATACTGCCTAAATTTCTGTACTTTTTTAGGTCTATACCTTTGTTTTTTGAGGGTAGGTGGTTTCATGCATTAGAGTTAATTTTGAATAGATTTATTTGGGCTCAGGGGAAAACACGTAGGGCTTACAAATTTATTTCACTCCCTAGAGAAAGGGGCGGATGGGGTGCACCAGATTTTAGGTTGTACTATTGGGCCGCAGTTTTACAACATATGCAGGGTCTAATTGGGGGGGGGCTACACGTTTGTTGGGATATTAATAGCTCCATGGATATCTACGCAGTGGTTTTTGGTGAAGACGTTGGAAATTGTTTGTTGAACTGTATTGATTTCTCATATTACAAGAGGACTAGGTTCAAGACTCTCAACGCAGTTATTAAGATTTGGAATGCATTTAGGAAGAAATTTGGCATGGGTAGGATAAACAGATACACTCGATTATATCGGAATAAATCGTTCCCAGAAATGATTTTCGCAGATAATGTTATGGCAGAATGGATGAGTAAAGGGATAGTGCAGATAGGGGACATGTTGGAACAAGAGGGCATTGCACAGTTTGGGGTCTTAAGAACTAAGTATCAGTTGGACACTAGTAATTTTTTTAAATATCTCCAAATTAGGAGTTTTCTGAATACCAAGAAAGGGGGGCCTGCCGGGTTCGGGAATAATCTAATATTGGACAAAATAAGCAGGGGGCAGGGTTGTACAATACGTGGCTTTTATGCAACATTAGTAGAAACCAAAGCAGACGATATTGATAAGTTTGCCAAGAAGTGGGTGGAGAAGCTCCCTATTGAGGAGGGACTTTTTCAGGAATCATTGACTTTGGGATATACTGTTTTGTGTTCAGCCCCACTTCAGGCCCAGCATTATAAAACTATATATGCTCTGTATTATACTCCTGCTAGAATTCAACAATGGGGAGGTACCAGTGGGACGAGCTGTGCAAGATGCAACTCCGTTGGAGCGGATATTATACACATATTTGCATCTTGTCCTCAGTTATATACATTAAAACGGGACCTGGAAATCTTTTTAGCAACACACTTAGGCATTAGAATTGTGCTTTCACCAACTTTAGTACTACTTGGGATTAGTACAGACCCATCGGTTCCACATCGCGAATTCCTTTTCATAGCAATGGCAGTATATAGATTAATGATTGCCAGGGCTTGGTTAGATGTAAGTCCTCCGGACATGCATCAGTGGTTGGCAAGTTTATTGTCTGCTTATAATATAGAAAAAGCAATCTATGCACGTAAGGGTAAAAAGAAGAGGCAGCTTGGATTAAAAATTTGGGAGCCTGTAAGATTATGGAAGCAGGGAATGGGGTTAAGCTAAGGATGTCGGATTGTTTGTTTGCTTAAATATCGTTATGATATAGGTGATCACATTTACATGTAAAGAGATACAATATAATGTGAATATTGGTTGAATTAACATTGTTTGTAGGGTTACTTTTTAAAAGTAATATACTGTATTATGCTGTGGAACGATGGATTATTGATGGATGTAAGGGAAAAACTTTTTGAAACTCAATAAAAATATTTAAAAAAAAAGAGACAAGCAGGTCTGCCCAGCAAAAACTTGTTCGAGAGCACAAGTCCCTCCCCCACTCCTCCCCCCACAGGCATTCATTTTTTTACCGTCTCTAGTAAGGTTTTTTGCTTTTTGTTTTTAAGGGGATGTTGTTGTTTCTTTAACCCCTTCAGCGCGGTGTGGATTTTCCTGCTGTGCTGAAGGTTCTGTGCGCGTCGGGGCCATGACGGAGCGGTTCCGTCATGCGCACAGCGCAACCGACGCTCATGACGGAACCGCTCCATCATAAGCGCCGAAGGGGTTAACACTTCAAGTTGTATGTTTTTGTCAAACCCTTTTAATAACAATCTAAATACCAATAAAATGTAAAATATGCTTGAAAACACAAACAATAGTAGTTTTGTTGTGGAACTCTTTTTATAGTTACCCTATAGTTTCATGATCTATGTTGTTTGTACAATGTCTCCCTTTTTTTCCCTTCCCCAAAGCTCTCGCCAGACTCTCATGAGAGTCAGGGAGGCAATCTGTTTTGTGCACTCCAAGGGGGCAAGGTTTCCTGGTTTGCTCCTGCAAGATTGTACTTTTTATAATGAACTTTGCCTTTTACACTGAAGATATCCTGATGTAGTACGTTTAATTCATATACACCAGAATAGTAACAGTTAGTTTAGCTGATTAAAATTCAATCCATTTTATAATAGTAGAGAAAAATAGCTCACTTAGATTGCCTAAAAAAAAAACTTCTTTTATCTCCATGAGACGAACATTGGTGAATAGCACATATTAGTACTCATTTATTTACTAAAAGTCCATTTATTATTATTAGAAAAGTTCAATCACTACTCTTTTTGCCATCCTATGCGAGTTTTGTGAGATTCTAAACTTTTTTTAGAGGATGAATTTACACTTTCCTTTATTGTAGCACTTATGCCTTATAGGCCCCATTAGTAGGGTGCGGGGAGAAAGTATACTTTCAAATAAGACCTTTTCACAGTATAGTAACAGTGTTATTAGACACTTGTATCCTACTTACTCCTCTCCACAGCCTTACAACTGTGTATAGTAGACTATGGAGAGAGACTGACTTCTCCAGTGAGACCTTGCATGATGGTAGCCAGTATGTAGAGTAGGTTGAAACGAGATACTGCCTTTCCACTCACATCTTTCCCCAGGCTCAGTAGTATACATTGTAGGGTGAGCATGGGTACACACCTCTCATGTAAGATCTAACTGTTACATAGTAAGAACAACATGCACTGGCCTCTCCACTGAGATGTCTCCCCAGGAAAATAACCATATATATTAGGGTGCGTGAATGGATTTCAATATCCAGTTACAGATCTACCTGAGGATAACAGACATATACAGTAGTTTGTAGGGAAACAGTTTCCTCTCCACTAACACCTATCTCCAAGACAACATGGATATGCAGTACGGCGTTCAGAAAAAATGCCTCTCTACTGACACCTCTCCTTAGACCAACATGGATATGCAGTGGTGTCTGGGAATGGAGTCACAGGTGTGCATAGTAGGGTGTGTTGAGAGAGACTGGCCTCTCTACTGACAGCTCTCTTTGAGATGACAGGTGTGAGTACTAGTTATTGGAGAGGGACTGTCCTCCCTGCTAACACCCCTCTCTCTAATAATAGGTGTGCATAGTACATTGTGAGAATAGACTGTACTCACAACTCCTACCAAGCCGATGGTTGTGAATAGTAGACTCTGATAAACACCATCTCCAGTAATACTCCTTCCTACAGTTGCAAGTGTTCATACTACAGTGCATTTAAAGAGCAACTACTCCTCTCTACTTTTCCCGATCCCACGAGTCTTTAAAGAAAAAAAGAATTAACCATCTAATCATGTCGGTGCTTATCTCTTATATAATTACTCTCAAAAACAAGGACCACAACATAAATTCCTACTAATAGAGTGTATTGAGAACTCATCTACTCCTTTTTACTATTCACAATCCCACAAGAGTCACACAAGATCATAAAAATAAGTTAAAAACAATATACATTTGTTATTAGGGGAAAGCAGGCCTTGCTGCCGCCCCTTTTGTTAGCTTTTTTACTTTAGTCCCACAACACCTCCAAATTTTCACAGAAAGCAGTAATGATGACCATTCAAACTGCCAGCTAATCAGAGCACTCACTCTCGCGGGACTCACAGGAGCCACTCACTCCTGTGAGAGTGTGAAGGCTCATGGGAAAAACAGGCCTCTTGACCAATTACATGGGATCCTCGTGGGACTCTTGAACCTAACTGCCAAAATATACAATTACCTCCAAATTTTCAAAGTAAGCAGTAATGCCGACCATTCCAATAGCCAGCTAATCAGAGCACTCACTCTCGCGGGACTCGCAGGAGCCACTTACTCCTGTGAGAGTGTGAAGGCTCACGGGAAAAACAGGCCTCTTGACCAATTACATGGGTTCCTCGTGGGACTCTCGAGCCTAACTGCTAAAATATACGATTATTACTCACCCTTGATTTCTCAATAACCTCCAAATTGATTTACAGCAAATCAGAAAAGCACAATCTGTGGACCAAGATCTAACTTCCTGCCGAATTTAGTGTTATTCCATTCAGCAGTTTTTTAATTTACATGGAGATTTTCTGTTTTAGAATCGCCATTTTTTCTTATCCTCTGCTTGACGGATCACCCCGAAACTTTCAATGCACAAACTAGTCAAAAAGTAGAACCATTTTGAAAAGTTTCTTGAGATTCATCAAATGATGCTAAAGTTATTTACAACACAAAAAATGCTTTTCCTACTGAAAAGCAATTATAACTATAGTAATATTCACTGAAAAAACCATAGGTTTTACACATGTTATAGTTACGAATTAGCATTTAAAAAACCTTGCAAATTCACTTAAAAAACCATAGGTTTCACACATGTTACAGTTAGCTGGACATTTAACTCGTAATAAACCAATGAAATTCCCCGGTTATAGTTAGTGCAGGCAACTATAACTCACGCGACCGCAATCCTCTGCTGATGACGTCAGATATTACATCACTGTATTTAGACACTTATTTACCCATGTCTTCTTCCATTAATCTTTAGCTATACATATATTACAAATATTTATTTTTCAAAAAGACACATATGTCATCAGTGATGTAATATCTGACGTCATCAGCAGAGGATTGCGGTCGTGTGAGTTATAGTTGCCTGCACTAACTATAACAGGGGAATTTCATTGGTTTTTTACGAGTGAAATGTCCAGCTAACTGTAACATGTGTGAAACCTATGGCTTTTTAAGTGAATTTGCAAGGTTTTTTAAATGCTAATTCGTAACTATAACGTGTGTGAAACCAATGGTTTTTTCAGTTAATTTGTACATTTTTTTAAATGCTAAGTTATGTATTTATTATTTATTTTTTTTCCGGTTTTTCACCGTGCGCGCACCGTGAATTTTTTTTTTTTTACAATAAATTGCGAGGTGCTTCGCCCACCGTGCACGCGCTGTGGGCGCTCGGTGCGCTTCGTGCACCAAGCACCCACGGTTCGCAGTGCGTGCCGTTCGTGTGCCATGCGCGCGGGATGCGTGCACCTCGCGATTTAAAAAAAATATATATATGTTTTTTTCTCCCTTGGGGGTCCTTCTGTGACCCCCTGACCAAGGCTAGGGGGTCAGGAACTGTCCACTCTGCCCCCTTTTCACGTTCTCCACCTTTTTTTTTCACCCCCTCAGACTGCGAGAGACAAAATGACGGCCGACACTTCCTGGTTTCGACCGATTCGAATGTTTACCAACATCTAACAACCAATCAGAATTGCGCTCGCGCACGGCAGGGTGCGCGCACGGTGCGCGCACGGTGCGTGCTTATAGATATTGATATGCTTTTAAATGCTATTTTCTCAGGAAATACTGAACAGATTTACACCAGACCTGCAAAAGGCACTTCCTTGACCTTATGGCTACCTCTCTGCCAAATTTCACGTAATTCTGTTCAGCCGTTCGGGCTGTAGCTGCGACTAAAGGTCCTTTGGCGCCGGTTGACGAATCCTCGCGAAATTTTCAAAACTAATGGGGCGCTCCGCTCAGCTACTACCCTGAAAGTTTCGGGGTGATTCGTCAAGCGGGTCCTGAGAAAAAGTGGGGGTCCCAAAACGTGTTTTCCCCATGCATTTTTCCATAGGACCTTTAGTCCAAGCTACAGCCCGAACGGCTGAACAGAATTACTTGAAATTTGGCAGAGAGGTAGTCCTCAGGTCAGGGATGTGCCTTTTGTAGGTGTAAATGTGTTCAGTATTTGCTGAGAAAATGGCATTTAAATCAATATATATATCTATAGGCGCGCTCAGAGCGCGTACGGTAAGCTTACCGTACGCGCACGCTGCCATGCGCAAGGTTAATTCTGATTGGTGGTTACATGACTGTAAACATTCGAATCGGTCGAAATCAGGAAGTGTCAGCCTCCATTTTGTGTGTCTCACACTGATAAACAAAGGAGGAGAACGTGGAAAGGGGGCAACGAAGAGAGTTGCAGACCCCCTAGCGTTTGTCAGGGGGTCCAAGAAGGCCATAAAAGTATGAAAAATACATTTACATTTTTTTTTTTTTAAAATCGCGGGGTGCGCGTACGGTAAGCTTACCGTACGCGTACGGTAGGAAAAAAAAAAAAAAGAAGAAAAAAACAAATTTAAGTGTTAAGATATTAGGGGGCTCTAAAAAGAGCCGTTGTGTTCATTGAGTGTTTTTTGGTACCTACAAGTAAGTACCGATGCAGAGTCTAAAGTTCAAGAGGAAGACTCTGTTCCCTTCATCATTAAAATGTACACCGTCTCCTCTATAAATGTCTTGCATGTTGTAACGCAAGTTGTTGTGGTATATAGAACCCATACCATAGTCTCTGAGGAAAGCAGAAACAGATTTGTTGACGTGCTTTCTTGCTTTGTCAATCTGCGGACAAAATTGGTTGGACCAGTTCCACTTTTGCCTTTGGCATATGTTAGAATATACAAAGGCAGATTGAGGAAAAAGCGACATCAATTGCACAAAGGTGTCCTTAATAAGCATTTCCAGACCTACACCAGTTAAAGTGCCTAGGTCATTTCCACCACAGTGCACAATAATAAGGTTAGGCTGTGGGAGATGTTGAAAGGTTTTCACCAAAGGCAATAATTGGTGCCACTTTAACCCTCTCTGACCAATCCATTTAATGTCTACATTTGGCAAAGCAAGGTCTCTCACCATACCTCTGTTTTCTGCATACTTTTCACTCCAGAAGACATAGCTGTGACCTACAATCCACCCTGTGAACATCTTTCAAGGAGATCTGGATGCACTCAGAAGGTGTCTTTCAGTAGAATGGCAATATGAAATGAAAGACAGTTTGAAAATGGAGGCATGCATATTTTTTTTAAATAAAAAGAACTGATTGGCTGATTCAAATCTTTTTACAGTAAAAAGTAGGCTGTATGTGTACATTTTTAGAAGCATGTTTTGTATTGGTTCAGAAAATTGTGTTCCCACAGAAGAATAGTTTGGATTTGCTGTTAGGTTGGACAGGTGAAGCACTCTTGGTCTTTCCATTTGAAACATTGTGTGGTGAACTTCTGACCTCTCTCCTCACAGCAGTGTTCCATGAGCTGTTGCTATGGTAGCAGGCAGAAGTCAAGTTGGGGGAAGGGTACATTTGGAAAAGGGTTGAAGTTTTCAACCAATAGAAATGTATGATTTCATTTGAAAAAAAGTGGGAAGCACTGAGATTTGTAATTAACATGTATATGTGTGAAAAAAGAGAGGGAAACATTGCCATTAATTGGTTCTGCTCAGAGGAGAGAGGTGTACAGCTCTGATATTCTGACTCTGATAGTCTGCTGTTTGAGTGCCACATTTCTTTCTCAACTAACTAATTTTAAAGGTGAGTTATGAGTTTGAGAGGGGATGTGGTGATTTTTGCATGAGTCTGTGAGCACAGAGGAATTGCTGTCAGAGATGTATTTTGTGTCTCTCTGGTTCTTTTTGGAAGTAACCATGCATATGTCTCTTGCAACTGAAAATACACAGTCTGCATAAGCAGACTGTTAGCACACACCCAGCAGTTTATCCTGTAGAATCATGCTTAGTATTCACAAATGGGTGGTGTTTCAGGTAGCAGTGAGTAACGCTAATACATTCAACATCACTAAGGCTGATTTCTTTTGCTGGAGTGTAGTCAGTCACCAAGGTCACACATGTTCATGGTCTCAAAAAGCTGTTTGCACATGTGCTCTTTTCTGTATCTGAAAACTGTAATGAAAATGTATGTGACTGTTAGAGTACTTAACACTTGGAGGAAAAAACAGTAGTAAGTGTGCTTTGAAATTGGCAAGCAAATTTCATTTTCTGCCTAAAATCACAGAAAACAGTAGTAAGTGTGCTTTGAAATTGGCAAGCAAATTTCATTTTCTGCGTAAAATCACAGCATGAGTCTGGAAGCACAGAGGAATTGCTGTCAGAGATGTATTTCGTGTCTCTCTGGTTCTTTTTGGAAGTAACCATGCATATGTCTCTTGCAACTGAAAATACACAGTGTGCATAAGCAGACTGTTAGCACACACCCAGCAGTTTATCCTGTACAATCATGCTGAGTATTGACAAGTGAATGGTGTTTCAGGTAGCAGCGAGTAACGATAATCCATTCAACATCACTAAGGCTGATTTCTTTTGCTGGAGTGTAGTCAGTCACCAAGGTCACACATGTTCATGGTCTCAAAAAGCTGTTTGCACATGTGCTCTTTTCTGTATCTGAAAACTGTAATGAAAATGTATGCGACTGTTAGAGTACTTAACACTTGCAGGAAAAACAGTAGTAAGTGTGCTTTGAAATTGTCAAGCAAATTTCATTTTCTGCCTAAAATCACAGAAAACAGTAGTAAGTGTGCTTTGAAATTGGCAAGCAAATTTCATTTCCTGCGTAAAATCACAGCATGAGTCTGGGAGCACATAGGAATTGCTGTCAGAGATGTATTTCGTGTCTCTCTGGTTCTTTTTGGAAGTAACCATGCATATGTCTCTTGCAACTGAAAATACACAGTGTGCATAAGCAGACTGTTAGCACACACCCAGCAGTTTATCCTGTACAATCATGCTGAGTATTCACAAGTGAGTGGTGTTTCAGGTAGCAGTGAGTAACGCTAATACATTCAACATCACTAAGGCTGATTTCTTTTGCTGGAGTGTAGTCAGTCACCAAGGTCACACATGTTCATGGTCTCAAAAAGCTGTTTGCACATGTGCTCTTTTCTGTTTCTGAAAACTGTAATGAAAATGTATGCAACTGTTAGAGTACTTAACACTTGCAGGAAAAAACAGTAGTAAGTATGCTTTGAAATTGGCAAGCAAATTTCATTTTCTGTGTAAAATCACAGCATGAGTATGTGAGCACAGAGGAATTGCTGTCAGAGATGTATTTCGTGTGAAAGGGGAAGCTTGTTTTCTGGAAATGTGATGGTTAGCATTTAGCCCAAAACAGTATCTCAAATAAGAGGCAAATGCTAACATATTTGAAATCAACATGGTAGATTTTTCTTCCACTCTTGCAATGGGTCATGTAGTTGCTACATGCTAAAAACTCATATTAACCCTTACCACACATGTAGTCTTACATACATGTTTACAGTGTTTATGCAGTTATGTAAGGGTCCATTCAAGTCTCTCTTGCACCTGACAGTAGACAGTCTTCAGAACCACACTCTTAGCAGAGAGGTAGCTGTTTTTCCTGTACACTCATGCTTACTAATCAGCACTGTGTGGTGTTTTAGGTAGGAGTGAGGAACGCTAATGCATTGAACATCACCAAGGATCATTATCTTTGCTGGAGTGTAGTCAGTCAGCCAGGTTACACATGTACATGCTCTAAAAAAGCTGATTGGACATGTGCTCTTTTCTGCCTCTCTAAACTGTAAAGAAAATGTGTCAGACTGTTAGTGTAATTAACAGTTGCAAAAAAAAAAAAATAAGTGTGCTTTTGATTTGCAAATGAAATATCGTGTTCTGCCTAGAATCACACCAAGAGTCTGTGTGCACACAGGAATTGTTCTTAGAGATTAAATTTGTGTTGGTTTTCTTGTGTTTTTCACTTGTAGGAAGGAAATATAAGATGCCTATAAAATCAAGACAGCGAAAAAAAACAGAAAAAAATGTATATTTGAAGACAACTGGAGGAACCAAGTTAGTTGAAGATGCTCATGTTGGGAAAAAGAAAAAGTCTTCTGGTAAGCAGACAAAGGAATTCTTTAAAAATATATTCAAAAAAAGGAAAAATTAAAAAAAATCCCCCCATTGGAAAAACTGTTTCAAGTAGAAAACAACAGGAGAATAGTGAGAATTTACTAAATGCTAATGTACAAACAGAAGCTATAAAAATTAACTTGAAAAGAAAATCAGCATTTAAAGAGATCCGTAGGAAAATGTTTCAGAGAAGAGTGATGTCCAATTTGCTAAAGGATGTAAAAAAATATAAAAAAAGAGCTAAATTTTACAAGAGAAAAAAAGATATTGAAGTCATTGTAGCTAAGGCTTTAGATTTAAAAAGAAAACTATTCATTTTAATTTTGAACAGGATGAGTACATTTGAAAAAATAGTTAATGTAATGAAGTCACAAAGCAAAACGAAAAGAGTAGTAAAAAGAAATGACTTTTGTAAAGTGTTTTTAGGAGAATGGATGCATAGTTCAAGTACTGAACCATTTTTTAATGAAGAGAGTTATCTTCAAAGTAATAGTTTGCTGCATGCAGTTGACACCAGTGGATGAGCATATGAAGTAAAAGATGGTTGTATAATGGAAAAGGAGAAAATGGTTCCAAGAAATGAGGAAGAAGTGATTGTGGATGAGGTTATGGGGAGACGTCCTAAAGCCCCAGTGTATACTTGGAATTGTAGTAGTATTTGTACTTTGCGACAGGAATCTATTGATAAATTACTTGAGTTTTTAAGAGAATATAGTAAAAAGAGTGTTAAACAGAAGATTAAGGTGCTTCAAGGACTAGATCCATGCAGAGTGAGAGAGAATACTGGTTTGCAAGGACATTCTCTGGCTTGTTTATCTAGGAAAGTGTGTCAAAGTGTTTTTCACCATTTTAGGATGCTGGCAGTTCATCATACTGAAATTAGAAAATTTGTGAGAAGATTGTATTTTGCTAAAAGTCCAGCACTAAAGTTAAATGAGTTGAATAAGGCTCTGTTCCGTGGATCTGTGTCAGATGTTGAGAAGGTTAATGATGAAATTCAGTTAAGTTACTTTGGTCCGGAACAAGAAAGTGCAGGGAATGACACAGTTATTGAGGAAAATGTGGAAGAGAATGTAGAAGCCTCAGTAAATAAGAAATTTGAAGATCAAATAACTAAATTTGCTATCATCTCTAATGAAAGACCAAATATTACTTGTATTTGTTGCCGGAGAAGCCATTATAAAATCCAAACAAGGAATGTTGATCTCTACAAAAAAAGTGAAGAAGAAGATAATTATAAGTGGAAGGATTTTGCAACATATATAGTTCTTTAAAATAGTTTTGATTTGGGTGAAGATCATCGTATTTGTAAATACTGTTACAACAAGTTAGAAGAAAATAAAATGCCAGCTAGAGCTGTACATAATAATTTAGAATTGGTTGAAGTTCCTGCAGAACTTTCTGATTTAAATACGTATGAGTCTCTACTCATTCAATGTGTTCATCCGTTCCAGACCATAGTACGTATGGAGCCAAAAACAGGCAAATTACCTCCTTCAGATTTACAGAGAGGTTTAAAAGGAAGAGTTGTCTATTTGCCGTTGGATTTGAAAAAAAATATGGAAACTATTGATACAGATACTTTGGAAACTGAACCATTAGTTATTCTGGTTAATGGTGTACCTACAAAGAGTAAGAAAATTTGGCAGGAGCTGGTAGATGTACGAAAAGTACAAAGAGCAAATTTGTATTTGAAAAAACATAATAAATGGTATGAATCAATTTATATAGATGAAGATGAAGAAGATGTACTAGGAGACACAGAAACACCAACTGGGCAAATTGAAAAAGTTGACAAGTCAAAAGAAGAAGAAATTTAGGAACATTTCAGCTTACATCCTCTTCATTCAAAAGAAGTAATGGCAAACACCATTGATCTGTTTCAAATGAAAAAAGCACAAGGAACTCCTGTGAGTGTATGGGAGGAGAGCTTGGAAGCTCGTTGTTTTCCCCAGCTGTTTCCTACAGGAGAAGGTGGACGATACGATGAACGTCCAGTCCAGATTCCTGCTTCTGAGTATCGGACTACAAGATTATATGCAGAAGATCCCAGATTTCGTCAAAGTATTCCTTATTTCTTCCATCTGTTATTTGAAAGTGACTTGTCTGCACTATCTTATGCAGTAAACCACATTTTAAAAAGTGGAACACATCTACATAATGTGGCTGCTAAGGATTTTATGAACAAAGTGCAGCAGCGAGATGATCATTTGGAATCACAATTGATCAATCTAATGGCTTGTCCACGTGGGATGAATGAATATTGGTACCGACGCCATGGAGAATTGAAATGTATGTTACGGAATTTAGGAACTCCAACATGGTTCCTAACCCTAAGCTGTGCCGAGTACGCTTGGGATGATTTACTGGATTTTCTACGAGAGGCAAATTCAAACATTAAAAACATCGAATACAAGACAGCAGGAGAACTGTGCTCATTGGATCCGGTTAATGTTTGCAGATATTTCAATCATAGATTTGAGGCTATGATGTCCTTCATCTGCAATAAAAAAAATCCACCACTTGGAGAAGTTGTGGATTTCTTTTGGAGAAAAGAGTACCAAGCAAGAGGTGCTCCTCACATTCATATGCTGTTGTGGATCAAGGATGCACCGAAATTTGGAACAGATGCTGATGAAGCAGTGTTATCTTTCATTGAAGAATATGCAACATGTGCTATACCTAAAAGCACAGAAGAGAAAAAGTTAAAAGAGCAAGTTTTACGTTTCCAAAGTCATCGGTGTGGAAAATACTGTTGACGGAAGTACAAGACCAAAGATAAATTCTACACAAAATGTCGATTTGGATTTCCTAGACCTGTTCTTTCAAAAGGAAGAGTCAACAGTTTTATGTCAGCTGTGCGACATACTATTACAAGAAAATCTCCCAAAAATACGTACAACTTAAGAAGAAAAGAAGAGTCGAAATATATAAATGACTACAACCCAGTCATTTTATCCATGTGGAATGCTAACATGAATATTCAGTATGTGGCAGACAATTCTATTGCTGTTGCTCGGTATGTCACATCTTACATCACTAAATCTGAGAAAACAGAATTGAAGGAAATGTGGGAAGAGATTTCTCACAAGAAGACTGTCAGTAAGAAGCTGTAAAGTTTCAGTTTAAAGATGTTATCACATCGAGAAATTGGATCCTACCAATGTTCAGATAGGTTATCATCTGCAAGTCTGTACTCGAAATCAAGAAGAATAATTTGGGTCAGTTTAGGCCTTGCCGGAATGCGAAATCGGGTACTGAAATCTGTTGGAGAAATTGAATATTTGGCCGAGAACGACCCAGAAAGTACAGATATTTTGAAAACAAACATGTTGGACACATCTTACCCAAAAAGAAGTCATCATCTTGAGAACATGTGTCTCTATGCAGTGCTGCAGAACTACATTTTTTCACGGAAAGCCACAGAAGACATCAACAATGGAAAATATAAAGTCATTGGTAAGGAAAGATGTTTAGTGAAGCAAACAAAAGGAAGTTTGATTAATCACAGGAAGCTGAGTTGTGACACTCCTGACAAAAAGGAATTTTACTACTTGGCACTTTTACAGCTGTTTAAACCATGGCGTTCAGAGGACGAACTACTTGGAGAATTTCAAAGCTATGAGGATTCATTTAATGCATGTAAAGATACCATTGAATGCAGTATTTTCAGGAATTATGTCCAAATGTTAAACGAAGAAATTGAACAGGAAGCTACAATTGCAGCTGAAGTAGCTAGAGACAGTTCTCAAGACAGCCAAAGTTCTGGAACGCTCAGTCAAGATCCACTAGGACAGCCAATCTTAGAAAATGAAGCTGCAATAGCCATGACTGAAGTGGAAACGGCTATGAATCAAGCTCAGGAAGATTTAATAAACTTACCAGATTTGGAACAACAACTGAATGAAGAACAATGACAAATTTATGAAGAAGTCAGAAAAAAAATTGATCACAGATTACTACATGAAAATAAAGAGTGAACATGCACATCATTTGAACCAATTAGGTTGTATGTGAGTGGACAAGCTGGAACTGGGAAAAGTTTCTTAATTAAAGTCATCAGAAGCTACCTACAGCAAAAAACTGATTCAACTTTATCTTGTGTTGTTACTGCTCCAACTGGGTTAGCAGCATATAATATTAAAGGAATTACTCTCCATCGCTTGCTAATGTTACCAGTGGAGCATGAGAACAAAATAGAATATCACAAGCTAACTGGCGAAGCATGTTTCGAAGTTTCAAGAGTGTTGAAGAAGATGCAAGTTCTCATTATTGATGAGGTAAGCATGGTATCAAACTTAATGCTTGCCTTTGTGCATTTAAGAATGCAGCAAATTCTTAAAAGAGACTATGACGTGTTATTTGGTGGAAAACATGTTATAGTTTTTGGGGATCTACTGCAGCTCCCTCCAGTTAAAGGACAACCAGTGTTTAATACTGTGACACATGAGGACACGAAGAAGTCATTAGGAAGCATTGGTAATGCGAGTATTTGGTCATTCTTTGAGTACAAAGAACTCACTACCAATATGAGGCAAGCAAATGATGAAGAGTATGGAAGTATTCTGAAAGATATCAGAATTGGACTACTCACAGAAGTTGGCAGAAAAGCATTACAGAGTCGGTTGCTACATAATTTATTTCCAAGTGAAGAACTAGTTGCAGAGAAAATATACAAGAACATTGCAGAAAAAAATACTGTAATCTGCTTAATGCCAACACTACGTGAATGCTCAATATTTAATGAGGAACTTTTGAAATTGGAAAAGGAAGAGATTAAGAAAATGGAAGCAGTGGACAAAATCCAACATGAAAGAATTACTAATACATTAACAGGCAAACTGAAAAATAAATTGGATTCTCTAGAGAAGAACATTTCGAAAACAGCTGGATTAGAAAAAAATCTATATCTTTGCATGAACTGTCGAGTATTTTTAAGGAGAAATTTGGATGTTGAAGAAGGTTTAGTAAATGGAGCTATGGGTAAAGTTGTGGGTTTTGTTAACTACCAGAAAAAAGAAGGAATTGAGTTTATAAAAATAAAATTTGATCAGATTGAAGAGGTAAAAGACATTAGTCGTTGTTCAGTCCGTTTTTTGCTTGTGAAAGACTTATATGTACGTAGGAAGCAGTTTCCATTTTCTCTAGCATATGCTGTAACTATTCACAAGTGTCAAGGATTAACTGTTGATAGTGCATTTGTAAACATTGGATCTACTGTGTTCAAAGAAGCTATGACATATGTTGCTTTGTCACGAGTGAAAACATTATCTGGTTTATTCATGATAGACTTTGATGACTCAAAAGTTAGTGCTGATGCAAATTGTGTTAAGGAGTATAATAGATTAAGAAGAACCTATGCTCCTCATTTAGGTCAGTATCCTGTGTTAGAGAAACGTGTTGTTTGTCGGAAAAGGAGAATTGAGAATATCTGTAATGAGGATGTACAGAAGAGAAAACAAAAAGAGAGTCATGTGATTGAAAGCAAAAAGAAAAAGGACAATGTTGAAGAGGTTGTTGGTTGCCATTTTGAAAATAGCTCTGGTGTCAACTGCTACGCAAATGTAGTGCTGAATGTTGTATTTTATCTTGAAAGTTTGCAAGAGCAGATAATAGAAAATCATGAAAAAAGATTCTGTTCTGTGCTAAGTCTTCTTTATGAGAAGCTGAGTGTTGATAAAGCTAAAATAGAAAGTGCGACTGAAATTAGAAATCTATTAGATGTTTGTTCAGGACGAACACAGTTTTCTCAAAATGTCCAGCAAGATGCACAGGAATTCTTGATGTATATCCTTTTGGTACTTGAAGATGAAGGGATAGAAATTGAAAATTTGTTTGGTCTCTGTTATAAATGGGAACATAGTTGTGAAAACTGTTTCTACACATGCAGCTCTAATGTTGATTCAGAAAGGTTTATCTATTTAACATTGCCAGGGACTAAATCAGTGACTTTTAGTAAATTAGTTAAAGATGCCAATCACAACATGGAATGTTCTAAATGTAAATCAGACATGTTTTCAACGTTATTTTTAAAGAAATATGGACAGTATGTAATTTTAATGATGCAACGTTGTAGAGCTGATGGAACAAAATTGGACACTTTAATAAAGAAATTTACAGGACAGCAATTATCAATTTCTGGAAAATCTTTTGTCACAGTTGCAATAATTTTCCATGATGGACCTATTGTAACTTCTGGTCATTACACAGTTTTTCTTAAATGTGAAAAAGGCTGGACACTGTGTAATGATTCTCAATTGGTTTTCAAGCAATGTTTGCCTTTTGATTTAGCAAATTCCTATTTAATTTTTCTGAAACCAAAATTTTAGACAGAAATTGCAACATCTGTACAAAACATTATTACAATTTAATTGGATTACCATTGGAAATGTCATCAAAAAATATTTTAAAAATTACCATTTGGCCTAAAGGAAAGGTAATAATTTGCATTGTGGACTTCTTTGACACAAATTATTTTGGTGATTATGCTTATGCAACACAATTTTCAGACGATATTTACTGGAATTAGTTATTGTTCTTAGGTGAGATTTTTATTGCAAATGTTACATTTCTATTACGGTATGTTTTAGTGAGAAGAGATTCTGGGCTTTTTTTAAACAATCTTTCAGATTGTTTTTTTTTCTTGCCCGCTGTTAAGTGATGAATGCAATTGCTTTTACGATTTACAGTGAAATGCAATATATTCTGAAAACAGCAAAAAAAGGTCAAAAAAATGTTTGTTGAAATATGAAAATATGTGCACTGTATTCTAAAATGTATTGTTAAATATTAATACCTTTTTCTTTTTTTACAGATTGAGAAAGGAAAAATATGAAAAATAAACTTCTTTATATAAAGTTAAATAAATCACTTATTTTTAATTAAGTTATTTTCATTGTCAGGTAAGTGTGAAATTTCTGGAATTATCACACATTTACTTTAATGCTCACTTTTTTTCACTACTCTTCTCTATGCTTTTCTCATTTCTGTAGTAGTCCCTCAAGGACCTTGTAGGGTGTTTAAAAAATTTTTGTTTTAAAAAAAAAAAAAAAAAAAATGCGCGTACGGTAAAAAAAAAAAAAAAAAAAAGTCATTTAAATTTTTTTTAAAAAAGTTAAGAGGTAAGGTTGGCTCTTAAAAGAACCGTTGTGTTCATAAAGGGAAAGAGGAAAGAAAGAATGGGAATACTAACAAGGACCACAGATGTGCTGGTCTATCCTATTGTTTATGAGGGAAACACTGGTCTCCGCATGAACAATAAGGCCATGACATCTTGTGCACCTCATTGTAACCCTCCCAAAACGAGGGTTTATATCCAGAGGAGCAGAAAAGGGTGATGCTCCCACCGCAGAGGAAGGGCTCAGCTGAGCTGCCGAAGATGTACTCGGCTGAGCTTCTGCAGGTGTGCTCGGGTGACTTACTGGAGATGTTTCTCCAGTATGTCGAGCATAAGTCCTGGGATGTTTATCCTTAATGTGTCTAACCATAGAGTGATTTCCAAAGGAATACTTCTTCCTTGGATTCCCTCTAGATAAGACACGCTCACAAAGTGAGCAGGTGACTAAAGGAGCATTTACCTTTTTCTGCCCCTCTGGATAGGTAAAATATTCCCATACAAAAGAAGTCTTTTGTTTCCTCCTTCTCTCTCTGATGATGCTGCTACCAGGCTCACTCTCAGAAGAGGACTGCTGTTCTGCCATTGTATCACAAAGACAACTCAGCTCCTTCTCCTAAGGGGTCACAAGCAGTAATGAGGGGAATGGGTGTGGTGTAGGAAGGTTCTAGAACTGAAAGTAGTTTAAACCAATCAAAAGTGTTGTTTCTTGATCACATGACCAACCGTGCGCGTACGTTACGCTTAGGGAGCGCTTATGGAGCGCTTACGGTAAAAGTACGCATGCGCGTACAAAAGACACGTGCACGCGCGCATGCGCATAACAGGCCCGCTCGAACACTTCCGCGTAACGTGCGCACGCGCGTACGCGTGTAAAGTATGCGCTTACGCGTCGCGTACATAGTACAGACGTCTACGCAAATTGCGTAACCATACGCAAACAGAGTAGAAATATTACGTACATAAACCAAAACGTGCGCTTACGGTAAGCTTACCGTGCGCGCACGGTAAAAAATTAAAAAAAAATAAATAAATTTGTAAAAAAGATTCACTATGTTATACTACTATGGTGCCGATTACGATCCGGTAAAAATATTCCCCGTACGACTCGTATCCGGTCTTTTTACCGTACGAATCGTACAAGTGCCGTACAAACTGGCAATCACGATTCGCATGGGAAAAAGTCCATACGAATCGCATTGGGAATTGTCCCCCACACGTCCTCGGGTCGGAAAATGTGTCTGACACCTCCTCGGACGATTTACCGTACGAATGTGAAAAGTGAAGTCCGACCGAGGAATTACGATCCAACCCGTGCGTCCGACCGTACAACCGTATGGTAAAAACACCGTCTGCACCGAACTCCTAAAGCAACCATGGAGACGTCCAAACAGGTGCCCGGTACACGCCGTACCCCCCCCAGCCCCCGCATGTACGCGCCGTACCCCCCCCAGCCCCCGCATGTACGCGCCGTACCCCCCCAGCCCCCGTACATTCGAGTCGACCCCCCCAGCCCCCACATGTACACGCCGAACCCCCGTGTATGTACACCCGAGTACGTGTCGAACCCCCCCGTGTATGTACACCCGAGTACGTGTTGAACTGTACGTGTTGAACCCCCCGTGTATGTACACCCGAGTACGTGTCGAACCCCCCGTGTATGTACACCCGAGTACGAGTCGTACTGTACGTGTCGAACCCCCCGTGTATGTACACCCGAGTACGTGTCGAACCCCCCGTGTATGTACACCCGAGTACGAGTTGAACTGTACGTGTCGAACCCCCCGTGTATGTACACCCGAGTACGAGTCGAACTGTACGTGTCGAACCCCCCCGTGTATGTACACCCGAGTACGTGTCAAACCCCCCGTGTATGTACACCCGAGTACGAGTCGAACTGTACTTGTCGAACCCCCCGTGTATGTACACCCGAGTACGAGTCGAACTGTACGTGTTGAACCCCCGTGTATGTACACCCGAGTACGTGTCGAACCCCCGTGTATGTACACCCGAGTACGAGTCGAACTGTACGTGTCGAACCCCCCGTGTATGTACACCCGAGTACGAGTCGAACTGTACGTGTTGAACCCCCCGTGTATGTACACCCGAGTACGTGTCGAACCCCCCGTGTATGTACACCCGAGTACGAGTTGAACTGTACGTGTCGAACCCCCGTGTATGTACACCCGAGTACGAGTCGAACTGTACGTGTCGAACCACCCCGTGTATGTACACCCGAGTACGTGTCGAACCCCCCGTGTATGTACACCCGAGTACGTGTTGAACCCCCCGTCTATGTACACCCCAGTACGTTCGAGTCGAACCCCCACCCCTGTATGTGTCGTACCACCGTCTATGTACACCCCAGTACGTTCGAGTCGAACCCCCACCCCTGTACGTGTCGTACCACCGTCTATGTACACCCCAGTACGTTCGAGTCCAACCCCCACCCCAGTACGTGTCGTAACAACGTCCATGTACACCCCAGTACGTTCGAGTCGAACCCCCACCCCTGTATGTGTCCGACCCCCATGTATGTACATCCCAGTACGTTCGAGTCGAACCCCCACCCCTGTACGTGTCGTAACACCGTCTATGTACACCCCAGTACGTTCGAGTCGAACCCCCACCCCTGTATGTGTCGTACCACCGTCTATGTACACCCCAGTACGTTCGAGTCCAACCCCCACCCCAGTACGTGTCGTACCAACATCCATGTACACCCCAGTACGTTCGAGTCGAACCCCCACCCCTGTATGTGTCCGACCCCCATGTATGTACACCCCAGTACGTTCGAGTCGAACCCCCACCCCTGTACGTGTCGTACCACCGTCTATGTACACCCCAGTACGTTCGAGTCCAACCCCCACCCCAGTACGTGTCGTAACAACGTCCATGTACACCCCAGTACGTTCGAGTCAAACCCCCAACACAACCTCCTAAGTACGGAGCGCACCCCAGGCCCCAACATCACAACCTCATGTACGAGTCGTACCAAGCCACACACAAGGACAGCACCGTACAACCAAATGGCCCATGTACACACCGTACAAACGCTCAAAACGCACGTACACAACCAGGACAAAACAAAACTACACAAGAATACACTATTCGAATGGCACAAAGCCACTAAACATGGCCAACAAACACTAAAAAAACACATCCACTGACCTGCAACTGCCAAAAACAAACAGAGGCCCAAAACACCACCACTCCTTATAACACACCCACCCAAACTTCAAACACAGCCACACCCACCCATGGACCAATAAAAAGGGCACACACACACAAACCATGAGCCTTTGCAACAGACTCACTGCTACCAGACACCACAGAACCATACTACAAGCCTCACCACACCTTACACTTGCAAACCTCCACACAACCACCTCCACAAACACCCCCTCATCACATTCACACACACACACACACCTGCACAACCACACCCACACACCCACAACTATCCACCCCCCCCCCATCCACACCAACACCCCTCACCATGCCCACTAACAAGAATCCAAAGTTCAGTAACCGAGAGTTGGAGGTCCTTGTTGATGAAATCCTCAGAGTCGAGCCACACCTCTTTGGAACATTGGTCAGACAGACCAGCATTGCAGCAAAAACAGCCATGTGGCAGACCATCGTCGATGCTGTGAATGCTGTTGCGGACACCAGAAGAACCAGGCAGGAATGCCAAGCCAGGTGGTACGATCTGCGGAGGAGGGTCCGAGCCAATATGCTGGAGGAACACAACCAGGCCAACGCCACCGGAGGAGGGCCCTCCCGCAGACCCGTACAATACCAGCCCTGGGAGGAGAGGGTGATGGCCATACAGCCGGTGGAGGCAGTCGAAGGATTAGGAGGACTCCGAGACCCGGGTGAGTACACGAACAACGCACCTCACATGGGGGGGACCTCATCCACAACCAAAATCACTAACAGGCACGCAACCACCCCAACCGATCACATGACTCAACCACACTCCATGAACACGCACATGCCACTGCTGCCACCATGCCCCATGCACCCAGCTGGACAATGTCAAGTCACAGGCCACAGAAGACACCAACACATGACACGGTAACCCGGATGGCGGGAGGGTGGGCCCCAAAAATCACATAGTGCAACTCAGAAGCAGACAACAATGCCCTCTGCCCATATGGCCCAGGTCACAGCCAGACAAACAGTGTGTCCCCACACAGGAAAGACTCACCAGCAAATGGCGGACGCCTTGCATCAACACATGGGGGTGAAGGCACTTTTTGCACATGACAGCAGCTAATGAACAGCCAACACTGTGAAAGAGTGGCAGCACACACAACCACAGCAGCAGCGCACACACAGACACCACACCCAATGGGTGCCTGGAGATCAGAAACAAACTCACAGCAACAAGCCAAGGGCCATTCAAAGGACTGGAAAAAGTGTGTGTCTAGGAAGCTGGGCTGAGGTGACAGAGGGTGACACACAGTGGGAGGGAGAGGGGGACAGAGAGCGGGAGGGAGAGGGGGACAGAGAGGGAGGGAGAGGGGGACAGAGAGGGAGGGAGAGGGGGACAGAGAGGGAGGGAGACACAGGGACACGGACAGAGGGAGGAGGCTAACACACAGAGGGAGGGAGAGGGGGACAGAGAGGGAGGGAGAGGGGGACAGAGAGGGAGGGAGAGGGGGACAGAGAGGGAGGGAGACACAGGGAGAGCAAATCAGCCGTGTGGTGTGTGGGAATGTCTGCTCGTCAGCAGGTAGACTGCGTGCATGTAGCCAAGGGTGGCCAGTGCCAGAACCCCCCCTCTTCACCATGGCAAAACACAGGGCCATGTCACAACCTGTTCACGAGCACAACGACAGCTACCTGCATTATATAAGTGTGTGGATCCACTCCATGTGCACATGTACAGTGCCACACGGAAGGCGCCAATGCATGGCTCGCCACACCTGTCCACTCCACTGCTGACTGCAGTCACACTTGACGCAGCACGTAAGACTGTGCCACACATATTTAAAGGGGCCAAAGTGGTGTCCAAGGGACACACCCATGCACAAGTGCACTGTGAGTGGAATGCAAGACAGATCCTAATTCCAAGAGGAAAAGTGCCAACTTTGACACTGATGAAACATGGATGTTGCATGGACCAAAATTAACATTGTCTCTCTCACACACAGGTCAAAGTCGTGGTTCACCCCCCAACACTGGGGGGGAAGACTCACAGGACCCGGATCTGCGGGAGCCCGATCCCACCGGCAGCGACCACTCTCACCACTCTGTGGACGACCCCGACCGACCTGGCCCCTCTGGTGTCCAACCACCTGCAGCACCTGCGTCAGGTACAACTGTGCCAACCACCACCCCCACTGCTGCCACATCCCAGGAGACACCCAGGATCCCTGCCCCAACACCACAATGCAGCCAGGCTGGCCAGGAGGGACACGGTGTCCCGGGCACCCAGGAGGAGGCAGGCGACAACGCCAATGCCACCCCTCAGGGGTCCCGGAGACCCGATGTACCCACAAGGGCAGGCCAGGTGCAAGTGGGCAGGGGTGGTGGGAGTGGAGGACGGCAGAGGCGCGAGCCTGACCAGTTGGCTGGGGAACCGGTATTTGCCCATGTCCGAAACATCATGGACACATACCGGCAGGACACCACGGGCATGGCCCAGGTTGTGTCCACCCTCAATGAGATCAAGGGGACCCTCGATGAGATAAAGACCCAGCAGGCCCAGCAACATGCGGAGCAACATGCCTGTCTACTGCGACACCAACGGAGGATGGAGGACAGACAGGCTGAGCAAGTGACAGCATTCCAGGGGATTCACGATACACTCCGTCGGATGGTCGACAACATGGCCGACCCTCCCTGTGCCAGAAGGCGGAGAACATCACCACCCACAGGGAGGGATCAGGAGGAGGAGGAGGAAACATCCGATGGAGCATCCCAGACGTCGTCACGGCCTGCTGCTGAAGGTCCCCGCAGGAGGCCGGGTCGTCCACGGAAAGGACCGTGAGGGTCGGCGCTACATCACCATCTCCCAGGACACCTGGCCTGGCACCTGGCCCACTGGAGCAACAGCATCACAGCATCAAGAGACATTCTCTGCCACATGGCCCTGCTGGTCACTGGCTGACCAATGTTGACAAAGACTGTGGCATGGACTCTGAGGATTTCAAATGGCAAGGACACCAACTCCCCTACTGAACTTTGGATTCCAAAATCCCGGAAAGCCCCTCACTTTGTCCCCCCCCCCCCCAATAATAAATCACACTATGAAGAGTAGATGCCTGCTGGTTGCATTATTACCTAACATGTGTCTTGTAAAGTCTAAACATGCCTGAGTCATCTTTTGTCTTCAACCATCCACACCCTGGGGCCTGAGTCTGGCACAGGACACACGGGTCACAGTGTATTAGTCAAGACAGACATGGAGCACCATACACACCCGTGATGGGCCCAACCAGCTGAGGGGGTGGCTGCACAACCATGCTGACAGACACATTGAGTACAGCAACAGTCATGCGCAGAGGTCAGGGATCCAGTCCAGGGTCCGGGGGGGCACCCAGGTATGTGTAGACAGGTGGCAGAACCATGTCCTGCAAGCTTGAGTCCGGTGGATGCAGAGAATGGGGGCCTGGCCAACGTTGGATGCATGGGGATGGCACATGTCACAATACCCACACACTCATGGACATCATGCACAATACACAGTCTCAGCCCACACACACAGCTTGCATCTTGCTACTCGACACATCGACACATAGCCACCATCAGGGAGAACCATGCCAGACATGCTGGATGCACCGTGGCAACACACCAGCATTGACGGAGAAGAGGCACCTTGGAGGCATAGGGACACCTTTATTAGTCATGTATTCAGGATTGCAGAGGCAACTTGAAGTACACATGAACACATCTTGTGGAGTAACATGTGGGTCCAACACTGGCACCCCCCTTCTGCAGCACAAATGCGTGTTAGCCATGGAATTGGCACACAATTGTCGGCTAACAGCTAAACACCCACAGCTGCTCACGGAGAGACTGCCATACACCATTGATCAGCTGATGTGGAAGTCCCACACCATTTCAACCCAATGCTAACCGCATGTGTCCGAGGGCAGTGTTACACACATGGATGCCATCATCACAATCCACTATCCCATTACAGATGACTGTCAACAAGTCTGACCATCTATTCAGGTGTACCCAGCTGCATGTCATGTGCACCATGGTGATGCGACATGTCTGCAGAGGAACCAAACATCGACATGGGCAGTGTGCCTACATCGTGAACAACTGCCACACCCAATGCATCCCTTACCCGAAGGAGACTTCCAAACGTGTCTTTGCCTGTAACGCTGAGTCAGCACACGATGACGTGTCCATGAGGAATAGCAGTGCCACAACAATGCAAGCAGCAGACGGCATGCGCAAGTACCTGGGGAAGAGAGACACACAAGAAGTCAGCCACAAAAAGCACAGCCACTTGCATGTGCATTTACTCGACACATGTATGGATGACAACATGCTAGGTCACAATTATGACTGGGGAAATACAACCATCACTGCCACCATCACTCCAGTGACACACCCACACACACCTCTGACTCAGGTGCCATACATGCAGGTGGAGACACACATCACAACACATGCCACACGGGGACCAATGCGTGCACACTCAGACACTGGTACTCACCACTAAGCAAAGAAGTCGCGTATGAGCCGAGTCCGGATGTCCTCTTGCGGCTCCACATCCTCCACATCACTAGCCCCATTGCCAAGCCCTTCGTCCTCCACGGGTGGATGGTCCTCGTCATGTTGATCCAGGATGAGTGGCACAGCTCTCTCAACTGCCATGTTGTGCAGCATGCAGCAGACCATGAAGATTTTGCAGACCTTCGCAGGGGCATATGGGAGCGCGCCCCCGGTCTTGTGGAGGCACCGAAATCGGCTCTTCAGCAGGCCAAACGTCCTCTCTATCACTCGCCTTGTCCGGCCATGGGCGGTGTTGTAGCGGAGCTGTGCTGGCGTGATGGGGTTGCGGAGAGGTGTGAGCAGCCATGGCATGCTGGGATAGCCAGCGTCCCCTACATGGGAAGCACATTGACATCGTTAGAAGTGGTGCAGCGGTCGTGCTGGTAGGCTATGCAAAATACAGGACAGACAGACTGTACCCACCAACAACACATGCTCTTTCGTTGCGCAGCTGCATCATCATTTCAGGCATCCTGCTACGCCTCATGATGTAGGCATCGTGTGCTGATCCTGGAAAACGAGCACAGACATGTGAAATCACCATGTCGGACTGACACACCACAAGGGCATTGATGGAGTGGTAGTGCTTCCGATTGCGGTACGCCACCTCCCGTGCATGTGGTGGTACCAAAGCTACATGTGTCCCATCTATGGACCCAATGACATGGGGCATCCCTCCCAGGGCATAGAATCCACGCTTGACCGCAGTCAACTGTTCAGGGGTTGGGAACTTGATGAAGTAATCCAGGTGAATCAACATGGCCTCTAAGAAATCATGCAGCACACGGCAGAACATGCTCTGGGACATGCCACCAACATGAGCTATGGTATATTGAAAGGTACCCGTGGCAAGAAAATGTAGGGCAGCCATTACCTTCAGCTGGGGTGTCAGTGCCGTAGGATACCTGTGCTGCGGTTGCAGGTGTGGTGCCAGTCTCGCCGTCAACTCCAGAATCAACGGTTGAGGGAAGCGGTAGAGCCAGATGCTGTCATTCTCCCGCATGTCAGCCAAGTCCGGAATTGCTCGGGCAAGAGGCGGCGCTCTGCAGTAATTTGGAAGTGACAAGGAAGAGTGAGTGCACTACGACAACAATTCATATGTACTGCGCACATGTTAATCTGTCAATACACATATGCTACATAGGGAGTCAGGTATGTGCTACATGCCCAGGACACGTATGGATGCAAGGTGACACCCGTACCAAGACCAAGCTACACACGGAGATTGAGAACCTCCCCATGCCATGCCATGGGAATAGCTGTGTCCCAGTGCAAGTGAACAGCCAGACGCAAGACAGGAGTGACATACGCCCACACATCAGCAGAAGTAGGATGCCGATTGCAGAGACTCTAGAGCCACAGGTCACATGACATCACACTAGGACAGCCCACACACCTTGCCATGAAGGTGCACATGTCATGACTCACCACACATTCATTGTGAGGATGCAGACATGTCCTTGTCACGCTACTCCGTGTCCCATGCATACATGTGCACCTCACATCCAATACCACATGTGGCATGGTGTGCGGAACAGTGTGCAATGTCAATCTACACACAAACACATGTTGGTTGCTGCAACGGCTGCAGCTTTTGAGGGTGCTCCAACATCAACCTGATGGGAAGCCCCCACACATTCATGACATAGTCACATTGTGCACCGTGGGTAGTGACAAGTCAGGTGTGGTAAGCCCTGTACCGGGCATCAGGGGACACTTCCGTGTGTTGGTGTCCGTGCCATGCCAGTGACGCTCACCCCAAGTGTGCAGTACGACATGCACACATGTCAAAGGAGTCAAGGGCATGCCTGGCACACATTGCACCATCACACAGTACATCTGTAGACATCTCATCATACATCTGGTGCCTTCTCGACTCAGGAGTAATGTTCCACATCACAGGCCGTCACACCTGTGCCCCACACATGTAGTAATGCACAGACGATGCCTCGATGTCAATTAATGGACAAGTATGTCCATTCATGGACAAGTATGTCCATCCATGGACAAGTATGTCCATCCATGGACAAGTATGTCTGCCCTATCCCTACCTGTGTGCCGCCTGTCACCACTGTGATGTGTGAAAACCACTGTACTGCTGCGAAGAGGGCCTGTGTACGTTACCATTTCACTATGGGAGTGCTGCCGTATGTGTACCCATCGTGATGGCGAGCGTACAGGCATGTGTACGGCCCGTACCACTACGAGTACGCATACGCAAGAACACCCATAGTGGTAGGGCCGTACACACGCCTGTACGCTCCCTATCACTATGGGTGTCCTCGCGTATGCGTACTCGTAGTGGTACAGGCCGTACACACGCCTGTACGCTCCCTATCACTATGGGTGTCCTCGCGTATGCGTACTCGTAGTGGTACAGGCCGTACACACGCCTGTACGCTCCCTATCACTATGGGTGTCCTCGCGTATGCGTACTCGTAGTGGTACGGGCCGTACACACGCCTGTACGCTCCCTATCACTATGGGTGTCCTCGCGTATGCGTACTCGTAGTGGTACGGGCCGTACACACGCCTGTACGCTCCCTATCACTATGGGTGTCCTCGCGTATGCGTACTCGTAGTGGTACGGGCCGTACACACGCCTGTACGCTCCCTATCACTATGGGTGTCCTCGCGTATGCGTACTCGTAGTGGTACGGGCCGTACACACGCCTGTACGCTCCCTATCACTATGGGTGTCCTCGCGTATGCGTACTCGTAGTGGTACGGGCCGTACACACGCCTGTACGCTCCCTATCACAACGTGTATGCATACGCGAGGACACCCATAGTGATAGGGAGCGTACAGGCGTGTGTACGGCCCGTACCACTACGAGTAAGCATACGCGAGGACACCCATAGTGATAGGGAGCGTACAGGCGTGTGTACGGCCCGTACCACTACGAGTACGCATACGCGAGGACACCCATAGTGATAGTGAACGTAGGCACGCGTGTACGGGCCGTTGCAATACATTTGGGGTGCCCTAGGGCCCCGGAACGCACCGTACCTGTGTGTAAAGCTCCTAATTACATAGGGGACACATGAGGGACAAGTATTAAGGCCTACATGCATGCTGGTTGTCATGGAGACCAAGTTCAAATTTTGAATTTGTTCTGGAAGGTACACAGCAGAAGTCAGTTGGAATTAATCTACTTTGTTGCAATGTGTTTGTGGGGCTGACATCATGCAGGAGAATGAAACCGATAGAGTACACACAGACTGCTAGGTTTGAAGGGATTGGTGGAAACATAGGATGCAAATGTGAGTGACCAATCACTCTGTACTCCTGTGCATGAGACAGGGCAGAAAGGCAGATATAAGGCAGCCAGGTCGCATGAGGGAGAACTTGCCTGCACATCTTTGAATTCGTCGACCCAGCTGCTGCTACTGATTCCCTGGAACCATGTCAAGGGCTGTGGAGAGGACACAGCCATTCACCCTGGAGGAGAACCTGGCATTGCTGGATGTGATCCTCCCACAGTACCCCCTTCTGTATGGGCGACCAGGGTATCAGGTGAGTGCATAGGCCACTGGCACAGACTGTCCCTTTGTTGTGACTGTGACTTCTGGCATTCTGTCCTGGTGTGACACACATGCTATGTACTGTAGGGGGGGTCCCAGGGGGGGGATGCCTGATGTCTCCCAGCCAGAGCATGCTGTGGTGCATGTCTGCTCTCCTCACTTGCATTGTGTTTACTGTGACATTCACTGCATGTGGCATTACACATTGTGCCTGTCTAATCCTCCAGGGTATGGAGCTACTACAGTCCTCCTGTGATTCTGTGGTTACCCCAGTGTGACAGGTGACTGTACCTACAGATGTGTGTTTGTCCACTGTACCTATGGTGAGAGTGTCCACATGATGTGTTCGTCCCCTGGACATCTGTGTGTGTAAGTCCAATGTCATTTGTGTGGGTGCATATGGGTAGTGGACCACCCCAGATGCATGAGGCCTGGATATGCCCTGCACATCTCATGTGAGCAGGGAGCAGTGCTGTGTGTCTGACGTGCAGAGCCAGCCCCACACCTGTGAGCCCCCCCCGATCTAGTGGCACATGTGCAGTGAGGTTTGTATCTGCATTTGGCAATGGCAGGTGAATGTCCTGTGCCTGTGTGTGTCTGTGTACTCTGCTGAGGTGGCGTCAGTGGCCTGTGGCATGTGACTGCTTTGAGGTGCTGGCCAGACACAGGAGGTGTGTGTGCAGAGTCCTCCCAGCAGTGCCCTGAGACAGGAGGTGTGTGTGCAGAGTCCTCCCAGCAGTGCCCTGAGACAGGAGGGGTGTGTGTAGAGTCCTCCCAGCAGTGCCCTGAGACAGGAGGGGTGTGTGCAGAGTCCTCCCAGCAGTGCCCTGAGACAGGAGGGGTGTGTGCAGAGTCCTCCCAGCAGTGCCCTGAGACAGGAGGTGTGTGTGCAGAGTCCTCCCAGCAGTGCCCTGAGACAGGAGGTGTGTGTGCAGAGTCCTCCCAGCAGTGCCCTGAGACAGGAGGGGTGTGTGCAGAGTCCTCCCAGCAGTGCCCTGAGACAGGAGGTGTGTGTGCAGAGTCCTCCCAGCAGTGCCCTGAGACAGGAGGGGTGTGTGCAGAGTCCTCCCAGCAGTGCCCTGAGACAGGAGGTGTGTGTGCAGAGTCCTCCCAGCAGTGCCCTGAGACAGGAGGGGTGTGTGCAGAGTCCTCCCAGCAGTGCCCTGAGACAGGAGGGGTATGTGCAGAGTCCTCCCAGCAGTGCCCTGAGACAGGAGGGGTGTGTGCAGAGTCCTCCCAGCCGTGCCCTGAGACAGGAGGGGTGTGTGCAGAGTCCTCCCAGCAGTGCCCTGAGACAGGAGGGATGTGTGCAGAGTCCTCCCAGCAGTGCCCTGAGACAGGAGGGGTGTGTGCAGAGTCCTCCCAGCAGTGCCCTGAGACAGGAGGTGTGTGTGCAGAGTCCTCCCAGCAGTGCCCTGAGACAGGAGGGGTGTGTGCAGAGTCCTCCCAGAAGTGCCCTGAGACAGGAGGGGTGTGTGCAGAGTCCTCCCAGCAGTGCCCTGAGACAGGAGGGGTGGGTGTGATGCACAGTGTGAGCCTTGATCATTGATTGTGACATTGCCATCATTCCACCTGTGTACCTACAATGGCACGTACTGCTTTTTCCCTCCCCAGAGGATCATGTCCCTATGACAAAGGTGCAATCCGTTGGCTGCATGACATGCCTTGTTGTAACCAGCTAATTTGTTCTCATATGTCTCTCTGTGACATGTGGCTGGTGTATTGATGTGGTGTCACTTGTTCTTCCTCACAGGCAGGCGCCACTGCCAAGGAGCAGATCTGGCTGACCGCCGTCAGTGCCGTGAGGGGTGTGGATGGTCGGAGGCGGAGCCTGTCCCAGGTGAGGAAACGCTGGCAGGATATCCGGTGCTGGACGCGGAGGATCGCACGGGTCCTGCTGGGGGACTCACCTGTGAGCCACAAGAACCGCGGGCGCCGCCGTCTGAGCCACCTCCACAGGCGTGTGCTGCCGGTGGTCTTTCCAGACTTGGAGAGGCGCTTACAGGAGATGCAGCAGCCGGAAGGGGGTAGGTACATGTGTGTTTGTTGTGTGTCACCGGCATTTGTAAGGGCACAGTAGCATGAATTCACTGCCAGGGTTTAAAGGTGCTGTGCAGATCCAGTTTGCCCCAGTATAGCGCTGCGCTCCTGCCACCCTTCCCTTCCTTGCAATGTGTTCCCTGGTCTGTGTGTAGTCACTCCTTCACAAGGTAATGTAGGCTGGCGCTTTGTCCACGAGAACTATGCCTGTAGCATCATGTGTGGGGGTGGTGTGTAACAGGTTTTGGGACCTTGCCTGTGCCCTGTCCGGTTCACTGCATGTGGGTTCCATGTCAGTTGGCACTGATGCTGAGTCCAGACATGGGAGTTAGTCTCTCAAGTGTCATGCCTTACAGCGCGCATGTCCTATGTAGTGGCCTGTGACATGATGTGCATGAGTGTGCGATACGCATAGTGCAGGGATGGTGGCGTGTGTTGCAGTCATTACCATTCAGGAGCATGGAGTTGTGTGGCCACTACTGTCCCCTGGGGCACCTTTTCCTCGGTGTTGTATGTGTCATCACAAAACGTGGACACTCTCAGTGTCTACAGCGTAGGTTGTGCTCTGTGCCATTGTCCCCTGGCACCATGTATATAGACGTGAAATTTAGTACAGGTGTCCACTGTGCAGCCTGACCTGAATGTCCTTCTTCATACTCACAGTTGCCAGTGCCTGTGTGTCTTGTTATACTCATCTGAGGATGGGCACTGGTACCTCATTATTTGTACAGGCGCACCTTGGGTGTTTGGCGTCCAATCTTGCATTTTGCCTGCCCCTGTGTTTATCACCCAGACTATGAGATGTTGGTGCCACCTGTGTCTCAACAATTTGCCTCGTGTAGGGGGTGGTTGGGGCGGGCAAAGCCTATATGTCAAATCCTGATTTCTACTTGCTGGGTCTGGGCAGTGTGTGATGTTTGTCTGGATATACACTCAAGGTGCAGTGACCCAGTCATGTTGGGCATGTTTTCAGCATTACCTATGCAGCATGTGTCTCAAGTTCATGGATATGGTCCCTGGTCATCCCTATTTTCGCCAACGCTGTGTGGTGCAGATGCAGTGCTGGATTGTCCCCAGGGCCTGGGTGCTATGTCAGACTCCGTTTCCTGTCATTTGCTATTGTCTCATGCTCTCCATGGTATTTCAGTGGCATGGTGGCTCAACCAACTGTGTGTTTCATGCCCTACATCGGTACCTTGTTTAGTAGATGTTAGGGATCTTCCTTTTCAGGCTATGCAATGTAACCTATGTAGATTGGACTCATGTGACAGATGTGTACAGGTGTCTGATTAATTTCTGTCTCTCCACCCTGCCCACAGCATCGTCGGGGGACACAGAGGGAGACATGGACACAGACCAGGCGGAGGGACCGAGCACCAGTGCCAGCCATGACATCGTGGCTGGCACATCGAGTGGGACAGAGGCGGAGGAGAGTGCGGCCGAGGACCTGTCGACTGGCACGTCAGAATACGAAGCTGACAGGTCCGAGGAGGATGTCTCCGAGTGGGCGGAGGCTGCACCAGCAGCTGACAGCGGAACAACACCTCGCACCGCCCCCTCCGTTCCCATCAGCCGCCTCCCACTTGCTCGTGTCCCTTCCCAGCGTGCCCGGTCACCGCATGTCTCCTTCATGCCAGGCACCGCACCCCCTGCCCCTGTCTCCACTGCTGCCGCCAATGCCGAGTCTGTGGACATTAGGCCTGGGCGAAAATTTCGTTCCGTTCGCGGAAATTGCGATAATTTGACATTTTCGCGTTCCGCGCAGAGCGCGAAAATGTCAAAAATTCCGGTTTCCGCAGCTTGGCGATAATTTGTTTCTTGCTCGCGCTGTAAAATAATACATTCATCGCCTTACCTGAATCCCTGCGTTCGCCGACAAGTTTTCTTGATCCGGTCGCGTTCTCCATGAGATGTTGTATTGTTTTTAGCCATTTGCGCTGTCTCGCGACAGTTCGCGCCCGCAGTGACGTCATGCGTCGCGCGATCACGTCTTTCTTCTCGCGATCATGCACCGCGAGAACAACTCAAAACAAGATGGCCGCGCCCGCAAGCAACCACATGGGTAAGTTGGCGACCCGCAACCATGCAGAAAATCTCGCGAACATGCCGGAAAAAAACTTCCGCATCTTCGCGATATTTCTGCTTGTTTGCGATAATTTTAAACATTTTCGCGATAATTTGCGAAGGTTAATTCCGCAAATTCCGCCCACCCCTAGTGGACATCCAGCGGCAGCTGCAGGTTGGTCAGGCTTCGATCCTTAATGTCCTCCATGCCCACGGCCAGACCCTCAACAACATCGAGGCATACTTGGAGGGCATTCATTCATCGCAGGCTGACCAAAGCAGCTTGCTGAGGTCGATAGACTCGACACTGACTGCAGCAGTGGGTCTCCTGCAGCGCGACCTCCCACCACCTACCCCTGCCCCATCCACACTTCCCACTCCCATGCCTGTCCCACGTACACCCAGACGTCGGCATGCACCCACCACAACAGACACAGGCACCACACCAGCAGGGAAGGTCCACCGCACTCCTCCTGACACGCACACACAGGGTGAGGTAGGCACACCCACTGGGTCGGGGGGCAAACGTGTGACACGCAGCCAGAGTGGGAGTCCGCATTCCACCCAGTCCACTCCCTCCAAATCCCCTCCCCTCAGCTCTCCTGGCCACCTCTCCCCCAAAGACTCCTTCATGGCCGCTCTGTCCCTGAGCCCCACAGTGACACCACCCCGCAAGCGGTCAAGGAAGTCCCCGGTCAGGGTGGTTGCGTCCCCCCCCCTGTCCACACCCTCCCCCGGTGGCGCTGCGACCCATCCCTCTGACCCCCCCCCCTCCTTGGGGCCTGTGGTTCCTTCAGATGCAGGGGAATCCCTGGAGGACCTTGCAAAGGTGTGTAGTGCCATCCTGGCCTCCGCCTTTGGCCCTGCCCCACCCCCTGTGGTGGAGTCCTCCATCCCTGCACCCACAACGCCTCCCCTTTGCCCTGATGTCCCTGCGGTGCCTGGTGCTTCCCCCCCCCTGATGCCCTCACCCCTGTGGCAGACGACGGCATGTAACTGTGCAGGCAAGCTAGGGGACACGCATCCCACTGTGTCCCCCATCCAGCTGAGACTTATTGACTGCCCTATGGGCTTTGTGAATATTGAACTGCCTGCGATCCACGGACATTGTGATCATGCTGAATAAAGCTTTACTTTTTTTTTCATTCTGACACTACTGCTGTGCTGGTATTGGTGTTGGTGGGGCTGCTACATAGTTTTGGGTGGTGTTCATGTGTTGGGTGTGTGGGAAATGTAGTAGTGTGCTGCTCATTGGGGGGGCCCTGGGATCTGTGTGCCATCACAAGGTGTTAGCTAACTTTCTTTGTTCATGTAAGCAGTTACTGCATGGTGCAATTGTCCCAGGGTGTATTCCTCCCTCTGTGTACCCTGATATCTTCCCTGCAGGGTATTCCCAATATTTAGCGCAGAGCTGTGTCTACATGAGCTGTGTGTGTGACGGAGCACTTCTACTTAGGCCATGCATGCAGGGCCATGTCTCCACCTGCAACATTCGTGGCATCCTTGGTGATCACTGTACTTGTGTATGGAGTCTGTTGACATGAGTTCATGGGGACATGTTCCCTTGTAGGCAGTATGCATGTGTGTACTTCCAGCCTCACACACATGTGTTACACCCCTCCTGTCTCAGGGCACTGCTGGGAGGACTCCACACCCACCCCTCCTGTCTCAGGGCACTGCTGGGAGGACTCTGCACCCACCCCTCCTGTCTCAGGGCACTGCTGGGAGGACTCTGCACCCACCCCTCCTGTCTCAGGGCACTGCTGGGAGGACTCTGCACCCACCCCTCCTGTCTCAGGGCACTGCTGGTAGTGTTAGGCACACACCCCTCCTGTCTCAGGGCACTGCTGGGAGGACTCTGCACCCACCCCTCCTGTCTCAGGGCACTGCTGCGAGGACTCTGCACCCACCCCTCCTGTCTCAGGGCACTGCTGGGAGGACTCTGCACCCACCCCTCCTGTCTCAGGGCACTGCTGGGAGTGTTAGGCACACACCCCTCCTGTCTCAGGGCACTGCTGGGAGGACTCTGCACCCACCCCTCCTGTCTCAGGGCACTGCTGGGAGGACTCAGCACCCACCCCTCCTGTCTCAGGGCACTGCTGGGAGGACTCTGCACCCACCCCTCCTGTCTCAGGGCACTGCTGGGAGGACTCTGCACCCACCCATCCTGTCTCAGGGCACTGCTGGGAGTGTTAGGCACCCACCCCTCCTGTCTCAGGGCACTGCTGGGAGGACTCTGCACACACACCTCCTATTTCTGGATATGTACGCTTGGAACATACACGGTGGGGGTACGCTCCATGCATTCGAGTTGAGGGTACGAGTCGTACTTACACTGGTGGGGTGGGGGTACGCTCCATGCATTTGAGGTGAGGGTACGAGTCGTACTTACACTGGTGGGGTGGGGGTACGCTCCATGCATTCGAGGTGAGGGTACGAGTCGTACTTACACTGGTGGGGTGGGGGTACGCTCCATGCATACGCGGGTGAGGGTACGAGTCGTACTTACACTGGTGGGGTGGGGGTAGGCTCCATGCCTACGGGGGTGGGGGTACGTGTCGTACTTACACTGGTGGGGGTGGGGGTACGGTCCGTACGTCCGCGGGTGAGGGTACGAGTCGCACTTACACTGTTGGGGTGGGGGTACGCTCCATGCATACGGGGTGAGGGTACGAGTCGTACTTACACTGGTGGGGTGGGGGTACGCTCCATGCATACGGGGTGAGGGTACGAGTCGTACTTACACTGGTGGGGTGGGGGTAGGCTCCATGCCTACGGGGGTGGGGGTCCGTGTCGTACTTACACTGGTGGGGGTGGGGGTACGCTCCGTACGTCCGCGGGTGAGGGTACGAGTCGTACTTACACTGTTGGGGTGGGGGTACGCTCCATGCATACGCGGGTGAGGGTACGAGTCGTACTTACACTGGTGGGGTGGGGGTAGGCTCCATGCCTACGGGGGTGAGGGTACGAGTCGTACTTACACTGTTGGGGTGGGGGTACGCTCCATGCATACGCGGGTGAGGGTACGAGTCGTACTTACACTGGTGGGGTGGGGGTAGGCTCCATGCCTACGGGGGTGGGGGTACTTGTCGTACTTACACTGGTGGGGTGGGGGTAGGCTCCATGCATACGCGGGTGAGGGTACGAGTTGTACTTACACTGGTGGGGTGGGGGTACGCTCCATGCATACGGGGTGAGGGTATGAGTCGTACTTACACTGGTGGGGTGGGGGTAGGCTCCATGCCTACGGGGATGGGGGTACGTGTCGTACTTACACTGGTGGGGGTGGGGGTACAGTCTGTACGTCCGCAGGTGAGGGTACGAGTCATACTTACACTGTTGGGGTGGGGGTACGCTCCATGCATACGGGGTGAGGTTACGAGTCGTACTTACACTGGTGGGGTGGGGGTACGCTCCATGCATACGGGGTGAGGGTACAAGTCGTACTTACACTGGTGGGGTGGGGGTAGGCTCCATGCCTACGGGGGTGGGGGTACATGTCGTACTTACACTGGTGGGGGTGGGGGTACGGTCCGTACGTCCACGGGTGAGGGTACAAGTCGTACTTACACTGTTGGAGTGGGGGTACGCTCCATGCATACGGGGTGAGGGTACGAGTCGTACTTACACTGGTGGGGTGGGGGTAGGCTCCATGCCTGGGGGTGGGGGTACGTGTCGTACTTACACTGGTGGGGGTGGGGGTACGGTCCATACGTCCGCGGGTGAGGGTACGTGTCGTACTTACACTGGTGGGGGTACGGTCCATACGTCCGCGGGTGAGGGTACAAGTTGTACTTACACTGGTGGGGTGGGGGTACGCTCCATACGTACGCGGGTGGGGGTAGGGTCCGTACATATCCGTCCCCACGCTATGTGATGCTGGTGCGGGCCGTACCCAGGCCTTTGGCACGTGGGTACGATCCGTCCCGCCATTGTTGGGGTGACGTGGGTGTGGGCGTGGTACGTCTCGTACCCACGCTCTACAGGCGTGGGTACGGGACGTACCGGTCTGGTTGTGTTGCCGGTTCGCGTGGTGACGGACTTCCGTTGTGGCGGTCGCTGGCTTAGCTGGACACGCCCCCACCCCCTCGTAGTGACCAGGGCATGGGAGTCAGGTATGTCCTGGGCATGTGTGCTGTGTGACTTTGGTGGGGGTTTTGTGGCTTGCCCTGGTCCTGCCACCCCCACCCCACTTTACCCCCTCCCTTAGTTATTCTGACCTTCTGCGGCATCTGCGTCCGAACCTGTAGGTCGACTGCTATGAGGGCCGGGATGACACATAGGTTCGGGTCCATGTCTGTCCATCGCGTACGGGTCCTCCTTGTTCGCGTCGTCCTGTCTGTCCGTCGCGTACTGGTCCTCCTTGATCGCGTCGTCCTGTCTGTCCGTCGCGTACTGGTACTCCTTGTTCGCGTCGTCCTGTCGCGTACTGGTCCTCCTTGTTCGCGTCGTCCTGTCTGTCCGTCGCGTACTGGTGGTCCTTGTTCGCGTCGTCCTGATTTCCCGGCAGTTTTTGGCAGCCGGAAAATATTCACCGTGCGAGATGACGTCGGTGCGAATCGTAATTCCTGGTTCGTGAATGGCAGGCTGCGAGCGTCCCGACGTCACGTCGGCGCTTTCCCGGATCGCATTTGTAGGTTTATTTTGTTCGGTCGGGCTTTTTTACGATTCGTACGGAAATGGTGTTCCCGTGCGAATCGTAATTCCTTGTTTGTAAATTTTGACGACCGGGTACGCGTCAGACGGAGAATATGCTCCGTCCGACAGTTCGTACCCGGTTTTTCCAGGATTGTAATCGGCACCTATATCTTATCTGTTTTTTTTTTTTAAAAAAGGTGTAAATTTATATATTGCAGAATGCATTAAATTTTACTATAGTGTTTAAAGGGAAAAAAAAGTTTTAAAAAAAGTAAAAAAAACCTTGCAAAGATAAAAAAAAAGAAATGTTTCACACACTTTAAATATAAGAATTAGCATTTAAAAAACCATACAAATTCACTGAAAAAACCATGGGTTTCACACACGTTATAGTTAGGAATTAGCATTTAAAAAACCTTGCAAATTCACTGAAAAAACCATAGGTTTCAGACACGTTATAGTTAGCTGGACATTTCACTCGTAAAAAAACAATGAAATTCCCCCGTTATAGTTAGTTAAGCTAACTATAACTCGCGCACCCGCAATCCACTGCTGATGACGTCACATATAACATCACTCATGACATGGTCACTGACATCACTCATGACATCACTGATGACATCTCAAATGACATCACTGATGACATCATCCTTGTGATAGAGTGGCAGTCCTCCTCTCACTCTAATATAACAATTGATAAACACATTCAAAAATAGAGACTAAAAATTAACAAAATATTGGAAATACCAATACCAGTAACCACAACCTCTTCAGTAATTCTAAGATCCACATACACATCCACTCATTCACCAACAGTCCTATACAGTCACTCATACATGTACTCACTCATATGTACTTATACACCTATACATCCTGTTACACAATGCCACTCATCCATAGAGTTACTCACACACATAGTCACTCATGCTAATAAAGAATCAAACATACATTTACTTGCATATACACTCATACACACACCACCACACTTACTTCTACGGAAACTTACACATACTTAGTCTTTTAAACAATCACTTATAGAAACATATACTTATTCATACAGGAACAATTTCAAACTCTCACTCTCACATATACTCACTTATATACACCAATAGTCACATATACTAGTTTAAAACATAAGTAGTTACTCATAAAGACACTATTGAGAAAGTCATTCACTCACTAACACACCTTTACACATACTCATCCACCCATACAATCCTGCACACATGCTGTCTTCAACACATACAGTGAGTCAATCATTCATGCACCTATGCACTACGTAATACCCCCCACCGAACCATGCAGACACTCAGACTGATACTCAAAAAACCAACTAATAACCTATATAGACACCCATGTACCTACTCACCAACCCATGCAGCCACTTATACACAAAGTGAGAGACTGATACAGATATTTACATATTTAAACATTACTCACTAAGCCATGTATTCACTATGATACACTTTATCAATCAGTTACACAATACATTTTTCTAAAAAAAATCATCCATTTAGACACTTATATACCAATTTATTCTTCCATTGACCTTGAGATATACATATATAAAACCTATTTAATTTTCAGAAAAACACACATTCACTGGATGATGTCATCAGTGATGTCATGAGTGATGTCATTTGAGATGTCATCAGTGATGTCATGAGTGATGTCAGTGACCATGTCATGAGTGATGTTATATGTGACGTCATCAGCAGTGGATTGCGGGTGCGCGAGTTATAGTTAGCTTAACTAACTATAACGGGGGAATTTCATTGTTTTTTTACGAGTGAAATCTCCAGCTAACTATAACGTGTGTGAAACCTATGGTTTTTTCAGTGAATATATATATATTCACTGAAAATATTTTGACCCCTGGGACCCCATCCCCCGGGGCAAGGTCTTTTCCTTTAAAAAAAAAAACAATTCAAATAAAGGGAGGGGGACCGCATGGCCCCCCTTCCCTGGGGCAATTTTGGTCCCAGGGACCCCATCCTCTGGGCCGGCCTGGCCTTTATTTAAATTTTATATTGAAATTTTGGCTCCGGGGACCCCAACCCCTAGGCCCAGGCATTAACCTTTTTTAAAAAAAAAACAAAGCTTAGGCGGCCTGAGCGCCCCCTACCCGGGCTGATATTGCCCCTGGGACCACATCCTTTGGGGCATAGCCAGGACATTGGGGGCCGATGATGGGAGTCTCAAGGCCCTCACGGTCCCTGCTGGCTCCCTGCCTCCTACGGGAGCCAAAATTGCTTTGGGGAAAGGGAGCTGCTATGATGCAGCTCCCTCTGACCAAAAGCAATTCTGTTTTGCTTCACGGAGACAAGAGCATTTTTCCTGCTCTCGCTTCCATGAACCAATGCAGTTTGCTATGGCTTGGCAGGCGCTGCAATTGCCCAGGGGGGTGGTGGTCCCTTGGGCCATGGAAGGGTACTGGAGGCATGCCTCACGCCCCCTCCCATCTTCTGTGTAGCCCCGGGGAGGTGGTGGTCTCCGGGGCTGGGTGTCTGCAACAAACACCCTTCTTTACTTAATTTGTGCCCCGTGGAGGTGGCAGTCTCCTGGGGCTGTGTGTGGAGGCTGGAGCATTCCCAGGGCTGCAGGGGGCCTGTGTGGGGCCCTCCATCATTATTATTTATTGCCCCTGGGACCTGGCCCACCCAGGGGCTTAACTAAACAAAGTGCAGCCCCCAGCGTTTCCTTTAAAAAATACATCGCTGGGATTCGCGGTTCCACCGCTACTCCTGCCATAAATGTTTAGAAAATGCTTCTCTTGGCCCTGGAGGTCCCTGTGGGATCCCCTGAACAGGCGTAGGAGGGTCAGGGTGTTTGTACCCTGCCCCCCTTTCTTTCTTTTTACGTTTTGCTTGTGAATTGATTCAACTGTGTCAAAAAGATGGCTGCCACCACTTCCTGGTTTGAAGTGTTGGCAGTCAATCGGATCTGTTGGCAGTCAATTGGATCTCAGGCACGAGAAAGGGAGGGTTCGCAGATCCACCGTGGCCACAGTTGTATACCTGAGAAATCTTTACATTTCTCAGGAACGACTGAATGGAATTACGCCATTTAACCAAAAGAGTGCTTTGTGGACTGAGAGCTGCCTTTTTATCAAATTTGGTGTAATTCTGTTCAGCTGTTCGGGCTGTAGTCGTGTCTAAAGTTTCCAATGGAAATTAACATGGAGAAAAAGTGTTTTGGCCTCCACACGTTTTCTCGGCCCCCACTTGATGGATTAGCCCAAAACTTTCAACACAGTAGCTGAACTGAGTGGCGTATTCGTTTTGAACATTTTGTGAAGATTCGTCAAACGATGCCAAAGATATTGACAAATGAAAAGACGCTATTCCTAGGGAAACTACCGCCTTTGAGATGTCATCAGTGATGTCACTGACCATGTCATGAATGATGTAATATGTGATGTCATCAGCAGTGCATTGCAAGGGCGTGAGTTATAGTTAGCTGAACTAGCTATAACGGCGGAATTTCTCTGGTTTTGAATGAGTGAAATGTCCAACTAACAATAACATCTCTGAAACCTATGTTTTTTTCAGTGAATTTCAAAGGTTTTTTAATTGCTAATTTGTAAGTTTAATATTTTAAAACCTTTCTTTTTTTATGTAAATAATGTTTTTGTGTGATATTTTTGAATTGTAATGTCATTTAATTATTTATTTATGGTTCAAAATTATGTAATGTCTTTAGTGTTCTAAAATATCTATATATTTTTTTTTTTCCTGAGGGAAAAGTGAAGCCGCGAACCCATCGTGTACCCATCTCTGTGGGTGAGCGGATTCAAGCCGCCATATTGCTAAAGTCGTGAAGGATGCGCGATTGGTGTGCAACGGGTGCGAGGTCTCTAGCCCCGTATAACGTCATATACTTATTGGCTTGCGTCATGTGCGCGTTTAATATGCGATGGGTGTGCGGTGCCTGGCCTTGCGTAATGTCATATTCGTGTGGGATAGTGCCGGGTGTGTGAACCCTGCAAATTGTTTCAATGATTTAAAACTATATATATTTAACTTTAATGTATACATGACGGCAAGAGATTATCTAAACTATTTATAAAAACAATATATTTGTACTTGTACTAAACATATATTATTGTTAAATATGTATTTGCAAATTTGCGCCGGGTGCGCTGGTTGCGCGCCGTGTGCGTGACTGCCATCTAACTTTAAAAGACAGCATTTCATTGGTTCATAAGATTTCCCATTCGAAAAGTTGAAGGATCCCACCCATTTTAGTAATTCTCTCTACAGCTTCAGGAGAGGAACCTGTTGTCTTTTTGCAGCTAGCGTATACATTTTTGGGGTGTTTTTAGAAAGACTTCGAAATGGCTTCTTCCAATCTACAAAAAAGAGACCACAATCTATTGTCTGGCAATTTTTCACCATCCCAGATGGTGAAAAGAAAGTCAACACAAGGAAGGTCAGTTGTACTCTCTATCCACGGATTTTGTCTAGAGGTAGTGACAAAAAATACTCTTGTAGCACGTCAAGCATGTACAGGCACCTCCAGACAATCCACCCCAGACATTTTGCATGGGAGCAGATGCGACGTGCACAACAAAGTATGCAACAAGGTGACCAGGCAGCTGGTCCCAGTACTTCAGGAACGTCAAGCACATCATCTTGAGGGCCGAACATACGCTCAGAGTTTGGAAACTTAAAACAGCAATGCATAAACTGTAACACTATCCTATGTTGTGGTGATCAATCTGTGGATGGTGTTTGTTCTGCAGCCAAGAACCACCTTTGCTAATTTTTTTTTTTTTTTGAATGATTTTACAATTCCAAAAGGTAAGACTTTAGCCTGTTGCTTTTTTCGGTTTGCCAAAAACACCCAAAAAAATTACAAAATAGTTTTAAAAAAACACAAAAAAATAATTAAAAACAAAAAAGAAGAAAAAAAAGAGTTCTTAGCAGAACTACATTATCTGGTTTAAAAACAGAAATAACTGCATGCTAATGTCTGCATGATTGCTGGAATATATGTGTTCAGCATGATTGATTCAAAGACTGCATGGGTAGCGCATGGCAATTGTATGAGTGCATGAGTACTGCCTACATGATTGTACAAGTATATCTGTAATCTGTGAGTTATTGTATGAGTGGTTGAATAATACGTGGCTGATTGCATTAGTATATAAGTGGTGGTTGAGTGATTGAAAGCGTGTGAATGAGCAGTGTCTATGCGGTTACAAGACTGCATGGATGGTGCACATGTAATTGTAGCTGTGTAGTGTTACCTCCTGGGTCATTGCATAAGTACATGGGTACTGACTGGATGATTAGAGTACTGCAATTAGACTGCATAGTGAATTTAAAAGTGCGTGGGTATTGACGGAGTGATTGGATTAGTAGATGGTAGTGGCTGGGTGATTGGAGGAGTGCATGGGGAGCGATAGTGTGATTGCTGGAGTGCATGATTAGTACCTAGGAATATGAACGTGTAAATGAGCAGTGTGTAGGTGGTTAGAGGACTGTATGGGTAGTGCACATGTGATTGTAGCACTACAGGTGTTAGCGCATGGGTGATTGTATGGCTACATGGATAGTGACTGGATGATTACAGTGCTGCAAGGAGAGTGCATATTAAATGTATAAGTGCTTGACTATTAGCAGAATGATTGGATAAGTATATGGTGTTAGATGGGTGATTGGAGGACTGCACGGGAACTGACAGGGGGATTCCTGGACTGCGTGGGTAAAACTTTGTTAATTAGAGGAGTGAATTTGTAGTATGTAAGTGGTTAGATGTCTGTATGGATAGTGCTTGGAGTATTATACCTGTGCATTAGTTAGTGGCTAGGTTATTGCATGAGTACATGGATACTAACTGCATGATTACAGTGCTGCAAGAAGAGTACATGGTGATTTTATAAGTGCTTGTGTTGTGGCGGAGTGATTGGGTAAATACATAGTGCTAGATGGGTGATTAGAAGAGAGCATGGGTACTAAAAGGCAGATTGCTGGACTGCATGCAAACTACCTGAGTGATTGAAGCTGTGAATAAATAGTGAGTACATGGGTAGTGAATGGATGATTACAGTACTGCAAAGAGAGTGCATGGAGAATTTAGAATTTCTTTGGTATTGGTGTTGGTATTGGGGATTGCATAAGTACATGATGCTCGATGGGTTATTGGAGGACTGCATGGGAAGTAACGGGGACTTTTTGACTACAACGAAAGTACTTGGGTAATTGGAGGAGTGAATATGTAGTGTGTAGTTGGTTAAACATCTGCATGGGTAGTACACAGTTTATTGTAACAGTGCATGTGTTAGTGCCTGGGTCATTGCATGAGTACATTTGGCAATGTAGCGTGTCCAACGAAATTCATTTTAGGGATTTGTTTGTGTACTTACCTCTGCGCAGCCATATTCCGCAGTATACTACCCCGACCCTGCCCCTTCCCATGTCAGTGCCCGGCAGCACTCCCACCATGGGCCTCTACTGATGGGTAGTGCACAGGTGATTGTAGCAGTGCATGGGTAGTGCTTGGGTGACTTAATCCTACCTGTTTTGAAGTAGATATAACACTGATTGAAATATTTTTTCACTTATTAATTTTGTAATGTAAATTTGAAATATTTTAAACTTTAGTAGTAGAACCTGTAAAAAAGAAGAAAAAATCCTGTTATTACATTGAATTTTATAGTTTTAAGAACACAACTTTTTTTAAAAATTACATAACATATTCAGTTTGCCTTTTTTGCTGTCTTCAGATTCTATTGAATTTCACCATACACAGTGATCTCAATTTTGATCATCAGTTAACAGCGGGCAAAAAAATACAATCAATAAGATTGTTAAAAAAACCAAATCTGTATTCAAAATATCTACATGAAAATTAACTATCTATTCACATTTTCACAAATGAACATGCTCATTTACATCGTTCATTATACAAAATTCAAATATATCAGAACCTTCTTTTGAACACAATTTTCCAAATACAATATCAAAGAACAGAATCAATAATTCAAACCGTAATTCTCGACATCTTCCCAATAGGCCGAATGATGGTTCTAAAAACATTTCCATTAATGATATCCAAGATAAACTTCTGAATTCATATTGACATCTACCCATTAGGCCGAATGATGTGTCTGAAATTATTTGTAATGAAAATATCCAAAATATACTCAGTAATTTATGTTGACATCTTCTCAGAATTTTGGCATCAAAAATATTAGATTTGAATTTGGTAGTTCATTAGGCAACCGACATTTGAACTCTAAATGTGTATCATTGCAAAGAGTCCATCCTTTATTGCATTTTAAATACACAGTATAGTGTCCAGATGTTGAAGTAGGTCCATCGTGGAAAACAACAGCCACTGTTTTAAAAGTTCTTCCTGAAATTGACACTTGACCTGCCACAACATTTTTAATTTTGGTTTCCAATTTTGTTCCATCTGCTCTACAACGTTGTAGCATTAAAATTATATATTGTCCACATTTTTCTATAAATAATGTTGACAAGATTTCCGATTTGCACTAAGTACTAATTCATTGAAAGACACTGTTTTGCAATCTGGTATTGTCAAATATATCAATCGTTCAGTATCTATTTTAGTGGTAGATGAAAATGAACAGCTGTCACGTGTATGATCCCATCTGTAACATAGTCCAAACATATTTTCAATTTGTATTCCTTCATCTTCTAATACTGCAAGCATAAACATAAGTAATTCCTGAGCGTATTGCTGAACATTCTGTGTAAATTGTGAAGAACCAGAACATATATCCAGAATATTACGCATGCCAGAAGCAGTTTGAATTTTCGTTTTATCAGTTTTCAACTTTTCAAAAACATAATGTAACAAAGAACAGAATCTTTTTCCTCGATTTTCCATAATTGCATGCTGTAGATTTTCTAAAAAAAAAACGTTCTCGATTACATTAGCATAGCAGTTGATACCTGAACTATTTTCTAACTGACATCCTACAATATTAGCAACCATGTCCACTTCAATTTTCTTTCCAGCCTCATCATTCTTTTCAGTTCTTTTCTTCTTTGTAACCTCACTAGAATATTTGTCATATTTTCATTTTGGACGGATCAAACGTTTTTCATAAATAGGATATTCACCTAAATTAGGAGCATAGAGTCTTCTTAACCTCTTGTATTCTTTTACACAATTTACATCTGCACTATCTTTTTCCTCATCAAAATCAATCAAATACAATCCAGATAATGTTCTTATTCAAGACAATGCAACATATGCCATACCCTCTTTAAACACAGAACTTCCAATGTTTACCAAAGCACTGTCAACACTTAAACCTTGAGATTTATGAATGGTCACTGCATGTGCTAAACAAACAGGAAACAGTTTTCTATGAACATACAAGTCTTTTACTAGCAAGAAACAAACACCACAATGTGTAATCTGTTTCACCTCTTCAATCTGATCAAATTTAATTTTCAAAAATTCAATTCCATCTCTATTTGGATAACTAACAAAGTCAACAACCTTCCCCATTACTCCATTTACTAAACCTTTTGCAACATATAAATTACGCCGTAATATCACCCGACAGTTTACAGATACATACAAGGTCTTTTCCAAACCAGCAGTCTTAGATATTGATTTTTGAATTTTAACTGTAATTTATCTGACAGAAGAATAGTTACTCCTTCATGTTCTATTTTATCAGTAGCTACCATATTCATTATCGGTTGTTTCTCCAGTTTCAACAGTTCTTCATTGAATGTAGAGCATTCTTTCAGTGTTGGCATAAGGCAAATTATAGAGTTTTTTTCTGCAATTTTTTGTAGATAGTTTCAGTGCAATATTTTCTTTTGGAAACAAGTTTGTTAGTAGCTGACTTTCTAAAGCTTTTTTGCCATCCTTTGTTAAGACACCAATTCTAATATTTTGGAGAATTTTTCCATAATCTTCGTAATTTGCTTGTCGCATGTTCTTAATAAGTTCTTTATATTCAAAATAAGTCCAAATGTTCACATTTCCAATACTTCCCAATGATTGTTTAGTGTCTTCATGAAGAAGTGTGTTAAAAACTGGTTGGCCTTTCACAGGTGTGAGTTGTAGCAGATCACCGAATACAATTACATGTTTTCCTCCAAATAAAACATCGTCATTTGTTTTTAAAATCTGCTGCATTCTCAAATGTACAAATGCAAACATTAAGCTTGAAACCATGCGTACCTCATCAATTATCAGAAGTTTAATTTTCTTTAGTACTCTTGAAACTTGGAAACAAGCTTCTACAGATAGCTTGTGATTTTCCAACTTATTTTCATGTTCTTCTGGTCACATAAGTAAACAATGTAATGTATTCCCTTTGATATTGTGTGCTGCTAATCCAGTTGGAGCAGTTACAACACACGATAAATGTGAATCTGTTGTTTTCTGTAGATACCTTGACAAACATTTAATCATGAAACTTTTTCCTGTTCCAGCTTGCCCACTGATGTACATAAGAATAGGTTTAAAAGATGTACATTGGCAAATACTCTTTTCATGCAGTAGTCCGTGTTCTATTTGTTGTGTAACTTGGTGATATATTTCTTTTTGTTCAGTATTCAGTTCTTATAAGTTTTTCAAATCCATATTGTCCTGTTGTGCTTTTTGCATCACCGTTTCCACTTCACTCATTGCTATTGCCGCTTCATTTTCAAGTGTGGCTTCTCCTAGAGTATCTTGACTTTGTGCAGCAGCACCATGACTATCTTGAGAACTATCTCTAGCTATTTCAGCTGCAATAGTACTTTCTTGATTAATCTCTTCCTTCAACTTTTGGAGATAATTTGGAAAAATTGTACATTCAATGCTATCTTTACATGCATTGAAAGAATCTTCATAGTAGTCAAAATCTCCAAGTAATTCTATTTCACTCTGCCAAGGTTTGAAGAGTTGCAGAAGAGCTAAATAGAAAAACTCCCTTTTATCTGGAGTATCGCAACTTAGTTTCCTGTGATTAATCAGATTTGCTTTGGCATACTTTACCAAACATCCTTCACATCCAATTACAGCATATTTTCCTTCATTTATATTTTCCGTAAAAAATGTTTTAAATCTGTAATGTTGCAGTACTTCATATAGACATATCTTTTCCAGGTGTGGACTTCTATTTGGATAGTACGTATCCAACATATTTGTTCTAAGAATATCTGTACTTTCTGGATTGTTCAATGCTAAGTATTCAATTTCTTGTGCAGATTTCAAAACTTGATTTCGTGTCGCAGCAAGACCTAAACTTATTCAGATGATTCCTCTTGACTTTGAATATAAACTTGCAGATGTTAAGCGATTCAAACATTCGTAGGATCCAATTTCTCGATGTGAAAGCATCTTCAAGCTGAAGCTGTATAATTTTTGGCTAAATGTCTTCTCTTGAGAAATGTCTTCCCACATTTCTTTTAATTCTGTCTTCACAGATTTTGTAATATATGATGTAACATACCGGGCAACAGCAATTGAGTTATCTGCAACATATTGTATGTCCACATTTGCATTCCACATAGTCAAAATTACTGGATTATAATCATTAATGTACTTTGATTATTTTTTGGTGATTTTCGAGTGATAGTATGCCTCACTGCTGACATTAAACTGTTCACTCTTCCTTTGGAAATTACCAAATCGACATCTTGTGTAAAATGTTTCCTTTGACTTGTATTTCTGTTGACAATATTTTCCACATCGATGATTTTGAAACCGTAAAACTTGCTGTCTCAAGTTGTTTCCTGCTTTTTCTTTTGGTATCGTACAGGTAACATATTGTTCAATAAAAGACAAAACAGTCTCATCACTGTCAGTTCCTAAATTGGTGCATTTTTGATACATAACAGCATATGAATATGAGGTTCACCTCTAGCTTGATATTCCTTTCTCCAAAAGAAATCAATAACTTCACCAATAGTTGGATTCTTTTTATTACAGATGAAAGACATCATAGCTTCAAACCTATGATTAAAATATCTGCACACATTTACAGGATCCAGGGAACACAGTTCTCCAGCGGTCTTCAATTCAATATCCTGTATATTTGAATTTGCTTGCCGTAGAAAATCGAGTAAATCATCCCATGCATACTCAGCACAACTAAGTGTAACAAACCAGGTAGGGGTTCCTAAATTCCTTAGCATACATTTCAGTCCCCCATGACGTTGATACCAATATTCATTAGTGCCTTGTTGACATGCCATCACATTTTTCTAATTGTTCGTCTCTTTCTTCAACTTTGTCCATGAATTGCTTTGCAGAAACACCGAAAAATGAATCCCTGTTTTAATATGTGATTCACTGCATATGAAAGTGCAGAAAAGGCCACTTTCAAATAAAAGATTAAATAAATATGGAATACATTGTCTAAATCTTGCATCTTCTGAGTACAGTCGTAAAGTACGATATTCTGAAGCTGGAATCTGAACAGGTCATTCATCATATCAACCACCTTTTCCAGTAGGGAATAGCTGTGGAAAACAACAAGCTTTCAAACTTTTTTCCCATACACTCATGGGAATTCCTTTTGCTTTTTTCATCTCAAACAATTCAATACTGTCTCCTAACACTTCTTTTGAGTGTGATGGGCGTATAGTGTAATGTTCATAAATTTCTTCTTTTCTGGACTTCTCCACTTTTTCAATTTGTCCACTTGCAATGTCTGTTTCATCTTCTAAACATATTTCTTGTTCTTCTACATTTACAGTTTTATAGTAAATATTATTTTGCACCAGATATAATGTAGCCTTTTGGACTTTGGTGACATCGACTAACTCTTGCCATATTTTCCTACTCTATGTAGGTACACCATTAACAAGAATGACTACTGGTTCACTTTCCTCTCTTTCTACACCAACAGTTTCAACATTTTTCTTAAAATCTAAAGGTAAATACACAACTCTTTCTTTTAAACCTCTTTGTAGATCTGTTGTAGGCAGCTTACCTGTTTTAGGCTCCATAAGAATTATAGCCTGAAACGGGTGCACAGATTGAATAAGGATGGACTCATATGTATTTAAATCTTTAAGTTCTAGAGGTATAACTACTAATTGTAGGTCATTATGAACAGCTCTAGCTGGCATTTTGTTCTCTTCTAATTTATTGTAACAATATTTACAAATACATTGTTGACTACCCAACTTAAAGTTACCTTACACAAACAAACAGCAAATTCCTTCCATTTATCATTGTTTTACTTTTCACTTTTTAAAAACACATCTACATTCCTAGTTTGAATTTTATAGTGACTACGTCTGTAACAAGTACAAACATAGTTGGGAATTTCACCAGAAACTACGTTAAACTTTGTAATTTCTTTTTCAAACTTCACATCAGTATTATCTTCCATCTCTTCTTCAACACCTTCACTTATCAAACTCTCACTTTCTCTACACTCCTCTTGACCAGCAAAGAAACGTAACTCTATATCATCGTGGAAAACAATAGCCACTGTTTTAAAAGTTCTTCCTGAAATTGACACTTGACCTGCCACAACATTTTTAATTTTGGTTTCCAATTTTGTTCCATCTGCTCTACAACGTTGTAGCATTAAAATTATATATTGTCCACATTTTTCTATAAATAATGTTGACAAGATTTCCGATTTGCACTAAGTACTAATTCATTGAAAGACACTGTTTTGCAATCTGGTATTGTCAAATATATCAATCGTTCAGTATCTATTTTAGTGGTAGATGAAAATGAACAGCTGTCACGTGTATGATCCCATCTGTAACATAGTCCAAACATATTTTCAATTTGTATTCCTTCATCTTCTAATACTGCAAGCATAAACATAAGTAATTCCTGAGCGTATTGCTGAACATTCTGTGTAAATTGTGAAGAACCAGAACATATATCCAGAATATTACGCATGCCAGAAGCAGTTTGAATTTTCGTTTTATCAGTTTTCAACTTTTCAAAAACATAATGTAACAAAGAACAGAATCTTTTTCCTCGATTTTCCATAATTGCATGCTGTAGATTTTCTAAAAAAAAAACGTTCTCGATTACATTAGCATAGCAGTTGATACCTGAACTATTTTCTAACTGACATCCTACAATATTAGCAACCATGTCCACTTCAATTTTCTTTCCAGCCTCATTATTCTTTTCAGTTCTTTTCTTCTTTGTAACCTCACTAGAATATTTGTCATATTTTCATTTTGGACGGATCAAACGTTTTTCATAAATAGGATATTCACCTAAATTAGGAGCATAGAGTCTTCTTAACCTCTTGTATTCTTTTACACAATTTACATCTGCACTATCTTTTTCCTCATCAAAATCAATCAAATACAATCCAGATAATGTTCTTATTCAAGACAATGCAACATATGCCACACAGAACTTCCAATGTTTACCAAAGCACTGTCAACACTTAAACCTTGAGATTTATGAATGGTCACTGCATGTGCTAAACAAACAGGAAACAGTTTTCTATGAACATACAAGTCTTTTACTAGCAAGAAACAAACACCACAATGTGTAATCTGTTTCACCTCTTCAATCTGATCAAATTTAATTTTCAAAAATTCAATTCCATCTCTATTTGGATAACTAACAAAGTCAACAACCTTCCCCATTACTCCATTTACTAAACCTTTTGCAACATATAAATTACGCCGTAATATTACCCGACAGTTTACAGATACATACAAGGTCTTTTCCAAACCAGCAGTCTTAGATATTGATTTTTGAATTTTAACTGTAATTTATCTGACAGAAGAATAGTTACTCCTTCATGTTCTATTTTATCAGTAGCTACCATATTCATTATCGGTTGTTTCTCCAGTTTCAACAGTTCTTCATTGAATGTAGAGCATTCTTTCAGTGTTGGCATAAGGCAAATTATAGAGTTTTTTTCTGCAATTTTTTGTAGGTAGTTTCAGTGCAATATTTTCTTTTGGAAACAAGTTTGTTAGTAGCTGACTTTCTAAAGCTTTTTTGCCATCCTTTGTTAAGACACCAATTCTAATATTTTGGAGAATTTTTCCATAATCTTCGTAATTTGCTTGTCGCATGTTCTTAATAAGTTCTTTATATTCAAAATAAGTCCAAATGTTCACATTTCCAATACTTCCCAATGATTGTTTAGTGTCTTCATGAAGAAGTGTGTTAAAAACTGGTTGGCCTTTCACAGGTGTGAGTTGTAGCAGATCACCGAATACAATTACATGTTTTCCTCCAAATAAAACATCGTCATTTGTTTTTAAAATCTGCTGCATTCTCAAATGTACAAATGCAAACATTAAGCTTGAAACCATGCGTACCTCATCAATTATCAGAAGTTTAATTTTCTTTAGCACTCTTGAAACTTGGAAACAAGCTTCTACAGATAGCTTGTGATTTTCCAACTTATTTTCATGTTCTTCTGGTCACATAAGTAAACAATGTAATGTATTCCCTTTGATATTGTGTGCTGCTAATCCAGTTGGAGCAGTTACAACACACGATAAATGTGAATCTGTTGTTTTCTGTAGATACCTTGACAAACATTTAATCATGAAACTTTTTCCTGTTCCAGCTTGCCCACTGATGTACATAAGAATAGGTTTAAATGATGTACATTGGCAAATACTCTTTTCATGCAGTAGTCCGTGTTCTATTTGTTGTGTAACTTGGTGATATATTTCTTTTTGTTCAGTATTCAGTTCTTATAAGTTTTTCAAATCCATATTGTCCTGTTGTGCTTTTTGCATCACCGTTTCCACTTCACTCATTGCTATTGCCGCTTCATTTTCAAGTGTGGCTTCTCCTAGAGTATCTTGACTTTGTGCAGCAGCACCATGACTATCTTGAGAACTATCTCTAGCTATTTCAGCTGCAATAGTACTTTCTTGATTAATCTCTTCCTTCAACTTTTGGAGATAATTTGGAAAAATTGTACATTCAATGCTATCTTTACATGCATTGAAAGAATCTTCATAGTAGTCAAAATCTCCAAGTAATTCTATTTCACTCTGCCAAGGTTTGAAGAGTTGCAGAAGAGCTAAATAGAAAAACTCCCTTTTATCTGGAGTATCGCAACTTAGTTTCCTGTGATTAATCAGATTTGCTTTGGCATACTTTACCAAACATCCTTCACATCCAATTACAGCATATTTTCCTTCATTTATATTTTCCGTAAAAAATGTTTTAAATCTGTAATGTTGCAGTACTTCATATAGACATATCTTTTCCAGGTGTGGACTTCTATTTGGATAGTACGTATCCAACATATTTGTTCTAAGAATATCTGTACTTTCTGGATTGTTCAATGCTAAGTATTCAATTTCTTGTGCAGATTTCAAAACTTGATTTCGTGTCGCAGCAAGACCTAAACTTATTCAGATGATTCCTCTTGACTTTGAATATAAACTTGCAGATGTTAAGCGATTCAAACATTCGTAGGATCCAATTTCTCGATGTGAAAGCATCTTCAAGCTGAAGCTGTATTATTTTTGGCTAAATGTCTTCTCTTGAGAAATGTCTTCCCACATTTCTTTTAATTCTGTCTTCACAGATTTTGTAATATATGATGTAACATACCGGGCAACAGCAATTGAGTTATCTGCAACATATTGTATGTCCACATTTGCATTCCACATAGTCAAAATTACTGGATTATAATCATTAATGTACTTTGATTATTTTTTGGTGATTTTCGAGTGATAGTATGCCTCACTGCTGACATTAAACTGTTCACTCTTCCTTTGGAAATTACCAAATCGACATCTTGTGTAAAAATTTTCCTTTGACTTGTATTTCTGTTGACAATATTTTCCACATCGATGATTTTGAAACCGTAAAACTTGCTGTCTCAAGTTGTTTCCTGCTTTTTCTTTTGGTATCGTACAGGTAACATATTGTTCAATAAAAGACAAAACAGTCTCATCACTGTCAGTTCCTAAATTGGTGCATTTTTGATACATAACAGCATATGAATATGAGTTTCACCTCTAGCTTGATATTCCTTTCTCCAAAAGAAATCAATAACTTCACCAATAGTTGGATTCTTTTTATTACAGATGAAAGACATCATAGCTTCAAACCTATGATTAAAATATCTGCACACATTTACAGGATCCAGGGAACACAGTTCTCCAGCGGTCTTCAATTCAATATCCTGTATATTTGAATTTGCTTGCCGTAGAAAATCGAGTAAATCATCCCATGCATACTCAGCACAACTAAGTGTAACAAACCAGGTAGGGGTTCCTAAATTCCTTAGCATACATTTCAGTCCCCCATGACGTTGATACCAATATTCATTAGTGCCTTGTTGACATGCCATCACATTTTTCTAATTGTTCGTCTCTTTCTTCAACTTTGTCCATGAATTGCTTTGCAGAAACACCGAAAAATGAATCCCTGTTTTAATATGTGATTCACTGTATATGAAAGTGCAGAAAAGGCCACTTTCAAATAAAAGATTAAATAAATATGGAATACATTGTCTAAATCTTGCATCTTCTGAGTACAGTCGTAAAGTACGATATTCTGAAGCTGGAATCTGAACAGGTCATTCATCATATCAACCACCTTTTCCAGTAGGGAATAGCTGTGGAAAACAACAAGCTTTCAAACTTTTTTCCCATACACTCATGGGAATTCCTTTTGCTTTTTTCATCTCAAACAATTCAATACTGTCTCCTAACACTTCTTTTGAGTGTGATGGGCGTATAGTGTAATGTTCATAAATTTCTTCTTTTCTGGACTTCTCCACTTTTTCAATTTGTCCACTTGCAATGTCTGTTTCATCTTCTAAACATATTTCTTGTTCTTCTACATTTACAGTTTTATAGTAAATATTATTTTGCACCAGATATAATGTAGCCTTTTGGACTTTGGTGACATCGACTAACTCTTGCCATATTTTCCTACTCTATGTAGGTACACCATTAACAAGAATGACTACTGGTTCACTTTCCTCTCTTTCTACACCAACAGTTTCAACATTTTTCTTAAAATCTAAAGGTAAATACACAACTCTTTCTTTTAAACCTCTTTGTAGATCTGTTGTAGGCAGCTTACCTGTTTTAGGCTCCATAAGAATTATAGCCTGAAACGGGTGCACAGATTGAATAAGGATGGACTCATATGTATTTAAATCTTTAAGTTCTAGAGGTATAACTACTAATTGTAGGTCATTATGAACAGCTCTAGCTGGCATTTTGTTCTCTTCTAATTTATTGTAACAATATTTACAAATACATTGTTGACTACCCAACTTAAAGTTACCTTACACAAACAAATAGCAAATTCCTTCCATTTATCATTGTTTTACTTTTCACTTTTTAAAAACACATCTACATTCCTAGTTTGAATTTTATAGTGACTACGTCTGTAACAAGTACAAACATAGTTGGGAATTTCACCAGAAACTACGTTAAACTTTGTAATTTCTTTTTCAAACTTCACATCAGTATTATCTTCCATCTCTTCTTCAACACCTTCACTTATCAAACTCTCACTTTCTCTACACTCCTCTTGACCAGCAAAGAAACGTAACTCTATATCATCTCAAATATTTTTTACATCCAACATTGACCCATGCAAAAAAGCTGTTTTAATTTCATTTAGACATAATGAAGGACTTTTCACGTAGTATTCTCTTCTAACTAACTTCTGAATTTCTGAATGATGTACAGCTAACATTCTTAATTGATGAAAATGACTTTGACACACTTTCCTAGAAAGACAAGCCAGAGAATGACCTTGCAACCCTGTATTTTTTCTCACTTTGCAAGGATCCAGTCCTTGTAGTATCTTAATCTTCTGTTTAACCGTTTTTTTCCCATATTCTCTTAAGAAATTTAGTAATATATCAATAGATTCCTGTTGAATACTAAAAACACTACTACGATGCGATGTAAACACTGGAGCCTGGCTATGTCTTCCTTGCACTTCCTCAGCTATTACTTCTTCCATATTTCTAGGAACCGTCTTTTCTTTTTCAATTGGAGAACCATTTTTAAGTTCTTAACAATGACCACAGGTATCAACTGCGTGAACTAATGTATTTTGTTGAAAATAGCTTTCTTCATTAAAAAAAGGTTCCGTACTAGAAGTGTGCTTCCACTCCCCAGAAAATATTTTACAAAAGTCAGTTTGATTCACAATTCTTTTTCTTTTACATTTGTGTTTCATAGACTTCATTTTTGTATTTAAAGTTTTCAATCTGTTTAAAATTAAGATCAACAATTTTCTTTTAAATTCAAATACTTTTCCAATCAAGCTTAGAATCTACTTTTTTTGTTTGTAAAATGCTGATCTCTTTTTTGATTTTTTACATTTTCTTAACACATTTTTGTAAGACTCTATTTTTCTATAATCTTTTTCAAATTTCAAAAAATTGTTTCTTCCTCCTTTCAACATTTTTTTCTGATAATCCAATTTTGCACTTTCTTGTACATTTTTCTTTTCCTTTTGTTTCACCGTACATCTTTTGTGTCTTTCTTCTTTATGTTCAAAATTTGTTAGATTCTTTAAAACTTTTTTCAAAAATTCTTTACTTCTCTTACCAGAAGGCTTTTTCTTTAAGGATCCATGTTGTACTTGATCTAATTGCTCCTTTCCTCTTTTCTTTACATAGGCCTCTTTTCTTTGTTGTCTTTTTGTTTGCTCTTTTCTTGTCATTGTAACTCTGTCTTAATAATTATGCAAAATATCTGTAAAAAAATAAATGTTTTAAGAACAATTTAGTATAATTAAAATAATTATATTGAAATATTCACATGTTTAAATATAAAAATATATACAATGATACTACCACAATGATTAGAGTAGTGGAATGGTACTACCTGGGTAATTGGAAGAGTGCATGAGTAGTGTATAAGAGATTAGAGTACAGCATAGATAGTACACAGGTGATTGTACAAGTGAATGGTTAGTACCTGGATCATTGCATGAGTACATGGATACTGCCTGGATGATTACAGTACTGCAAGGAGAGTACATGGTGAATTTACAAGCGCTTGGGTATTGTCAGAGTGACTGGATAACTACATGATACAGGCTGAGTATTTGGAGAAGTGCATGAATAGTGACAGAGCAATGGCTGGAGTGTATAGATAGTGCTCAGAGGATTGCAACAGTGCATGTATTAGTGCCTGGACCATTACATCACTACATGGGTACCGACTGGATGATTAGAATACTGCAAGATGAGTGCATGGTGAATTTATAACTCCTTGGGTATAGGTGGAGTGATTAGAAAACTACATGGTGCTGGATTGGTGATTTGAGGAGTGCATGAGAACTGACAGGGCGATGACTGCACTGCAAAGCTACAACTTAGGGGATTATAGCAGTCTATGATTTAGTGCCTCGATCATTGCATGAGTACATGCATACTGAGTGGATGATTACACTACTGCAAAGAGACTGCATGGTGAATTTATAACTGCTTCGGTTTTGGCAGAATGTTTGGATAAGTATACGCTGCTGGATGGCTGATTGCAGGAGTGCATGGGGAGTGACAGAACAATTGCAGTAGTGCATAGGTACTACCCTGGTAATTGGAGGAGTGAATCAGTAGTGTGTAGCTGGTTAGAGGTCTGCATGGATAGTGCACAGAGGATTGTAGCAGTGCACAAATTACTGCCTGACTAATTGCATAACTACATGGATAGTGAATGGATGGGTACAGTGCTGGAAATACAGTGCATGGTGAATTTATAAATGTATGGATCTTCTCGGAGTCATTAGAAAACTACATGCTACTGGATGGGTGATTGGAGTAGTGCATCGGGAGTGACAGGGCGTTTGCTGGACTGCATGAGTACTACCTAGTAAATTAGAGGAGTGAATCAGCAGTGTGTGCCTGGTTTGAGGCCTGCATGGATAGTGCACAGAGGATTGTACACTGCATATGTCAGTGCCTGGGTCATTGCATGAGTACATAAGTAGTGAGTGAATGATTACAGTGCTGCAAAGAGAGTACATGCTGAATTTACAAGTGCTTGCGATTGTAAACTACATGCTGCCCGATGGGAAATGTAATTGGATGAGTGCATGGGGAGTGACAGGGGGTTTGCTGTACTGGATGAATACTATATGGTTAATTTGAGGAGTGATTCAGTAGTGTTTACCTGGTTAGAGGCCTCCATGGATAGTGTATAGAGGATTGTAGCACTGCATATGTCAGTGCCTGAGTCATTGCATGACTACATAAGTAGTGACTGGATGATTTCAATACTGCAAAGAGTAGATGCTGAATTTATATGTGCTTTGATATTGGCAGAGTGATTGTAAAACTACATGCTGCTCAATGGGTAATTGGAGGAGTGCATGGGGAATGTAAATGTAAATGTAAATGTCAAGGTACTTATAGAGCGCACTGTCACCAGACGGCCACCTTGCAGTGTCGCCTTTGCGGTTTCCTGGCACTGATACTCATACCGCTGTGGAACCCCTCCTGGCTTTCCCTGTGAAGTGTCCTCTCCTGGGCACCCCCAGGGTGAAGCCAGGCATCCTTAGCGCTGTTGGGGCCGGTGTGGAGGCTAAGCAAGCTATTGCCCAGAGTTGCAGCGTGGGGCCCATGATTAGAATAGGCACCGAGGCGAGAATAGACAGGTCCGAGGAAATTGAGCCCGAGCCCCGCCTCGGCGGGAATCGAACCCTGGTCCCTGGCCAGAACTCTGCTTCAGGGTCTGCCACTCTAACCATTGAGCCACACTCCTCCACAATGACAGGGGGATTGCTGTACTGCATAGGTACTACCTGGATAACTAAAGAAGTGAATCAGTAGTAGTATGTAGCTGGTTAGAGGTCTGCATGGACAGTACCTGCCCGTGTGGGAGTGCTGCTGGGCACTGACGTGGGGCGGGGAAGGGAGAGAGAGGGGGTAGTAAACTGCGGAATACAGCCGCACAGAGGTAAGTACACAAGCAAATCCATAAAACAAATTGCGTTGCGCACGCTGCATCGCCAAATGCGATGCAGCGCGCACAACGAAATTCGTTTTATTTCTTTCTTTCTGTACTTACCTCTGTGCGGCCGTATTCTGCAGTTTACTACCCCCCACCCTGCCCCTCCCCCGCCCCACGTCAGCGCCCGGCAGCACTCCCACCATGGGCCCATACTGTTCATGGATAATGCACACAGGTTTGCCGCAGTGCATATGTTAGTGCCTGCGTCATTGCATGAATACGTGAGTAGTAACTGGATGATTAGAGTGCTGCAAGGGAGAATGCATGGTAAATGTATAACTACTTCAGTATTGGCAGACTGATTGGATAAGTACATGGTGTGAATGGGTGATTAGAGAAGTGCATTGGAGCTGCCAGGGGGATTGCTGGACTGCACGGGTACTACCTAGATAATTCGAGGAGTGAATCAGCAGTGTGTAGCTGGTTAGAAGTCTGCACGGATAGTGCACAGAGGATTGTCACAGTGCATTTGCTAGTGCCTACGTCATTGCATGAGTACATAAGTAGTGACTGAATGATTACAGTGCTGCAAAGAGAGTACATGGTAAATTTATAACTGCTTGGCTATTGGCCGAGTGATTGAATAAGTACATAGTGCTGGATGGGTGATTGGAGGAGTGCAAGGATACTGACAGGATGATGGCTGCACTGCAAGAGTAGTGCTTAGCACAGTAGTGGCCCGTAGTGGGAGTACTTCTGGGCGCTGATGTGTGGCGGTGGAGGAGTAGGGTGGGGGGTAGTAAACTGCAGAATACGGCCGCACAGAGGTAAGTAAATAAACAAATCCATAAAATGAATTTCGTTGCGCGTGCTGCATCGCCAAATGCAATGCAGCGCGCGCAACAAAATTCATTTTATTTATTACCTTACCTCTCTGCGGCCGTATTCCGCAGATTACTGCCCCCCACCCTGCCCCTCTCCTGCCCCAGTTCATGGAACACTCAACTTAACTCACAGGTCACAAGTTCAGCACATTTCTAAGCTCACCACACAATGTTGCAAATACAAACTACAGGTGTGGTTGACTTTACAAAATATGAGCTTATTCTATCTACTGTACCTTTCAAACATTACTAACCAATCAATCAATCAAGACACTTATAAAGTACACTACATACCCATAAGGGTCTCAAGTCGCTGGGGGGGTGCTGCTACTGATCGAAGAGCCAGGTCTTGAGGAGTCTTCCGAAGGCCAATAGGTCTAGGGTCTGCCGTAGGTTGGTGGGGAGGGTGTTCCAGGTCTTGGCGGTGAGGTGGGGGAAGGATCTGCTGCCGGTGGTCATTCTTCGGATGCGGGGGACTGTGGCGAGGGCGACGCCGGTGGAGCGGAGCTGGCGGGTGGGGGTGTAGAAGCTGAGTCGTCTGTTGAGGTATGCTGGGCCGGTGTTGTGGAGAGCTTTGTGTGCGTGGATGAGGAGCTTGAAGGTGATCCTCTTGTCGACAGGGAGCCGGTGCAGGTCTCTCAGGTGGGGTGTGATGTGGCAGCGGCGGGGGATGTCGAGGATCAGATGTGCCAAGGCGTTCTGGATGCGTTGCAGTCGTCTTAGGAGCTTGGCCGACGTTCCTGCGTAGAGGGTGCTTCCGTAGTCCATCCTGCTGGTGACGAAGGCCTGGGTGACTGTTCTTTTATTTTTGGTGGGGATCCATTTAAAGATCTTGCGGAGCATTCGGAGGGTGTTGAAGCAGGATGAGGAGACAGCGTTGACCTGCTTGGTAATGGAGAGGGTGGAGTCGAGGATGACCCCCAGGTTGCGTGCATGGTCGGTGGATGTCGGGGCTGTTCCTAGTGTTGTCGGCCACCAGGAGTCGTCCCAGGCTTAAGGTGTGGAGCCGAGGATGAGGACCTCCAGCTTGTCCGAGTTCAGTTTTAGTCGGCTGTTCCTCATCCATTCGGCAACGGCCTTCATTCCTTCATGGAGGTTGGTTTTGGCGGTGTGAGGGTCTTTGGTGAGGGAGAGGATCAGCTGGGTGTCGTCGGCGTAGGAGATGATGTTGAGGTTGTGCTGTTGGGCGACGTGGGCGAGGGGTGCCATGTAGATGTTGAACAGTATCGGGCTGAGGGAAGAGCCCTGAGGTACGCCGCAGGTGATCTTGGTGGCATTGGAGAGAAGGGGGAAGGCGGACTCTCTGAGTTCTGCCGGAGAGGAAGGATGTGGTCCAGCCAAGGGCCTTCTCTTGGATCCTGGCGTTGTGTTGGCGTGTTCGTAGTGTGCGGTGGCAGACTGTGTCAAAGGCAGCTGACAGATCCAGGAGGATGAGGGCCGCTGTTTCTCCGTTGTCAAGCAGGGTCCTGATGTCATCGTTGGCGGCAATGAGGGCGGTTTCGGTGCTGTGGTTGCTGCGGAACCCGGACTGGGACGGGTCCAGGATGTTGTTCTCCTCGAGGTAGCGGGTCAGTTGTTTGTTGACGATTTTCTCGGTGACCTTCACCGGGAACATGAGCAGGGAGATGGGCCGGAAGTTCTTGAGGTCCTTGAGGTCCGCCTTGGGTTTCTTGAGTAAGGCGTTGATCTTGGCGTGCTTTCAGCTTTCCGGGAAGGTTGCTGTCTCGAAGGAGGTGTTGATTACTTTCCGGAGATGGGGTGCTATGGCTGAGCAGGCTTTGTTGAAGATGTGGTGAGGGCATGGATCTAACGGTGATCTGGAGTGGATGGTGTTCATGATCTCGCTGGTGTCCTCGCCGTTGATGCTGGTCCAGGAGAGCAGGTGATTGGTGCAGGTGGTGGTCGTGGGGGCGGTGGTTATCGGGGTGGTCATGGCGTTGAAGCTGTTGTGGATGTCGGCGATCTTGCGGTGGAAAAAGGTGGCCAGCGAGTCGCACAGGTCTTGCGAAGGCGGTATGTCATTGGTGTTGGAGCTGGGGTTGGAGAGTTCCTTCACTATGTTGAAGAGCTCTTTGCTGTTGTGTACGTTGTTATCTAGGCGGTCTTTGAATGAGGCCCTATTGGCGGCTCTGATGAGTTGATGGTGTCTGCGAGTGGCGTTCTTTTGGGCTGCATAGCTGTCCGGTGTTCGCTCGTGGAGCCAGTTCTTCTCCAGTTTTCGACATGTTCGTTTGGAGGCCCGGAGGTCTTCGGTGAACCAGGTGGCTTTCTTGCTGGTGTGGCTGTTGGAGGGTGTCTTGAGCGGGGCGAAGGTGTTGGCGCAGTTGTGGATCCATTGTCTGAGGTTCCGGGAGGGCGGTGTCCGGGTTGGTGGAGTCGGCGGGTGGGCTCTGGGCGAGGTTGGTGGTTAGCTGGTCTTTGGTGACTTTGCTCCAGCAGCGTCAAGGCATCTGTTGTGTTCGGTGGTGCGTGGTGGGCTTCCTAAAGGTGAAGTGGATGCAGTGGTGGTCGGTCCAGTGGGGTTCGGTGGTGTGGTTGAAGGTGATGTGGGGGCTTGCGTTGAAGATGGGGTCAAGCGTGTGGCCGGCGGTGTGGGTGGGTGTTGTCACGAGCTGTCTGAGTCCGAGGTTGGTGAGGTTGTCGATCAGGGTCGTGGAGTTGGTGTCGTTGTTGTTCTCAAGGTGGAAGTTCAGGTCCCCGAGGAGGATGTAGTCCATGGAGGCGAGGGCGTGTGTGCTGATGAAGTCGGCGATGGAGTCACTGAACTGTGGTCGGGGTCCGGGGGATCTGTAGACAAGGGTTCCTCTGAGGGTGGGGTTGGGGTTGGTGTGGATCTGGAAGTGCATGTGTTCGGTGGTGCTGAGGGTGTCGTTGGTGTTGGTTGAGACTCTGAGGGTGTTCCTGTGGACGATGGCGATTTTCCTCCTCCAACGCCGTTGGTACGGTCCCTGCGGGTGATCTTGTAACCTTCCGGGATGGCTATGGTGATGTCGGGAGCTGAGGTGGGGTTCAGCCAGGTCTCCGTCAGGAAAGCGACATCTGCGGAGGCGAGTCGAGAAGGTCCCAGAGTTCGACGGTGTGTTTGCGGGCGGAGCGGGTGTTGAGGAGGATGCATCTGAGGTAGTTGGGTTCTTTGGTAGGCGGTTTGGTGGGCCGGATGCTGGTGAAGCTGCAGTTCCGGCAGGTGAAGGGTCCTTGGGTGCACTTCGGGGTGGCCTGGTAGCAGGTCGGGCGTTGTGGTGTTCGCTGGGGCCAGCGGTTCTGGTGCTGGGCACGGTCCAGGCACAGACGGGCTTGTCTTAGGCAATACTTCGGCGCGCCCGTGGCACGGCTGCCATAAAAAGGGGAGTTTGGAGGGAGGAGTAGCTGGGAGGGCGGAATGGCGAATGGGCGAGCGGGGGGGCGGGGCCGCAGGGGACGGGAAAGTGGCAGAGAATAGCAAGCAGGGAGAAACGGTCACAGAAGCAGATAAGCCAAATACAAAATACAGTAAAAGACAGTCACAGAAGCAAAAGGGGCACAATGGAAAATACAATACAAATACAAGTCTAGAACGACGAATGGGCGAGATGGGGGGTGGGGCCGCAGGGGAGGAAGCAGCGGGGAGAGTGGCAGACAATAGCAAGCCAGAAGAACGGTCACAGAAGCAGATAAGCCAAATACAAATACAATAAAGACGGTCACAGAAGCAAATGGGGCACAATACAAAATACAATGCAAATACAAGTCTAGAACAGGAACAGGAAGGCCTACCACTGGCCACCAGGGATGAGGCACAGGTGGTAGCCTGCAGGTGGAGGCGGGCCTCGATTTCCCTCAGCAGCAGCGGCAGCTGGACACGGGCGCAGTCAGGTGGAGCTGCGCGGCATGGGGGGGCGACCTGCCTGGAGACCATTTTAGATACCTCTCATTCTAGCAACTGCCTACTTCAGCTACAGACATCTTTTCAGTGCATCCAGACTTCCCTTCAAGATGTTTAGAGCGTGTATTGTAGGATACAGCTATGTTTTCTGGTGCAAAGGGTATGCTAAACACAGAGGTATTGACAAAGATCTAGCTTTACCAAATGTGAACATTAAATGGATTGGACAAAGAGGATTAAAGTTACACCAATTAATGCCTTTGGTTAAAATCTTTTTACATCTTCAAGCCACTGACTTCATGATTGTGCACTGTGGTTGCAATGACCTAGGCACATTGACTGGGGTAGGTCTGGAAATGCTAATGAAGGACACCTTTGCAGAATTGATGTTGCTTTTCCCCAAAACTGTCTTTGTATACTCTAGCATATGCCAAAGACAGAAATGAAAGTGGTCCAATCAATTTTGTCCTCAGATTGAGAAAGCTAGAAAAAATGTCAATAAAGCTGTTTCTGCTTATCTCAGTGACCATAGGATGGGCTCACAACAACAATCTGCGTTTTGATATGGATGGCATCTACAGTAGAGATGGTGTACACTTCACAGACAAGGGAAACAGAGTCCTTCTCAATAACCTAAGGCCCTGCATCGGCACTTACATGCAGCTACAAAAATCTCCCAATAAAAACAAGGGCTCTTTTTAGAGCCACCCAATAACCCAACATATAACCTAGCTGTACAAATTTGTAAAAAAATTATTTATACTTGGAGTCACGCGCCCCATCGCGTTCGCAATAAGGAGCCATGCACCCATCATGCTAACACAAGTGGGCCACGCTGAGAGCTAACATACAGCTCCCCTTGCCCAAAAGCAATCCTGCTTTGCTTCATTGAAGCAAGAGCAGGTTCTCCTCCTCTCGCTTCAACGAAGCAACCAGGATTTGCTATGTGAGACATGCTTCCACCCTCTCATAACAAACAACAATGTCCTGGGGGTGAGCTCCCCGGGACATTTCAGGACCCGGCCCTGTGGAGTGGCGGTCAGCAGGGGAGCTGCATGGCCCCCCTCCCTCTATTTCCAAAACTCCGAAGAGATGGTGTTCCCCGAGTCTACAGGGAGCCCGCAAAGCCCCCCAACTGCATATTTAATTAAAGCCCTGGTGGGTGCCCATCCCCGAGGCTTGGGGAGGGCTTGGAGGCCCCCAAAAAATTATTAAACAAGGGGGGAGGTGGCAGTGCCTAGAGCTGTGCAGGCCCCACAGGCACCCGCAGTATAATTACAGAATTGCCCCCGGAACCTGCCCACCCGGGAGCTCATTTAAATGCATTGGGGGAGCACCCGCTTCATTTTTTTTTGTTATCTTCATCCGGATTCATGCATCCAGGCCAGATTCTGATGGTTTCTTTTAAAAAATAAAAAATAATTTTTGGGCCTGGAGGACCTTGTGGGACCCCCGTGAGCAGCACTAGAGTGTCAGAGTGTTTCTATCCTGCCCCCTTTTCTTCTCTTTTAATCCTTTTTTTGACTGTTTTCTTGTTACTCGCTTCTACTGAGTCACAAGATGGATGCCTTTGAAAGGGTAGGGATTGACATTGTTGGTCCCCTTGACCCTCCAACTGCATCTGGGCACAGATTTATTCTGGTGGTAGTGGATCATGCCACCCGGTATCCAGAAGCTATACCCCTCAGGACTACCACAGCCCCTGTGGTAGCAAGAGCCCTCATTGGAGTTTTCTCCAGAGTGGGTTTCCCTAAGGAGGTCATATCTGATAGAGTTACAAACTTTATGTCAGGATATCTAAAAGCAATGTGGAAGGAGTGTGGTGTCAATTACAAATTCACTACTCCCTATCACCCACAATGCAATGGGTTAGTTGAGAGATTTAACAAAACCCTAAAGGGAATGATTAAAGGCCTCCCAGAAAAGCTTATGCGAAAATGGGACCTTTTACTTCCCTGCCTTCTGTTTGCATGCAGGGAGGTTCCACAGAAGGGGGTTGGCTACAGCCCTTTTGAACTTCTGTTTGGGCACCCTGTGGGAGGACCCTTATGTCTGGTGAAGGAGGGATGGGAGTTACCTCTCAAACCTCCCAAACAGGATGTGATGGACTATGTACTTGGTCTCCGCTCCAGGATGGCAGAGTACATGGAGAAGGCAACTAAAAACCTTGAGGCTAGCCAAGAATTACAAAAAGCTTGGCATGACCAAAAGGCTGTCCTGACTGTTTATCAGCCAGGCCAGAAAGTGTGGGTGTTGGAGCCTATGGCCCCAGCAACTCTCCAGGACAAATGGAGTGGCCCCCATACCATTGTTGAGAAAAAGGGAGAAGTCACCTACTTGGTGGATCTTGGAACTCCCAGGAGCCCCCTTAGGGTGCTACATGTCAACAGACTTAAGCCATATGTGAACAGGGCTGACATGGGCTTGCTCATGGCAACTGATGAGGACCAGGAGGAGGAGAGTAACCCTCTCCCTGACCTGCTCTCACAGAACCCTGATGATGGGTAAGTTGATGGTGTTACTTTGGCAAGCAGCCTCACTGAGCATTAACAAACTGAATGTAGACAAGTGCTACAACAGTTTAGACATATGTTTAGCCTGACCCCAAGTCAGACTTCCTGGTGCACCCATGAGGTGAACATTGGAGACAGTCCGCCTGTAAAGAGTAAAATCTACAGGCAACCTGACCATGTCAGGGATTGTATCAGGACTGAAGTCCAGAAAATGTTGGAACTAGGTGTTATTGATCCCTCAGATAGCCCTTGGGCTAGCCCAGTAGTCCTTGTGCCAAAACCTCATACCCAGGGTGGTAAGAAAGAAATGAGGTTTTGTGTTGACTACAGAGGCCTCAATGCAGTCACCAGGACTGATGCCTATCCAATTCCCAGGGCAGATGAACTTATAGACACTTTGGCCTCAGCCAAATATCTTAGTACATTTGACCTAACAGCTGGCTACTGGCAAATCAAGTTAGCTGATGATGCCAAGGCCAAAACAGCATTTTCAACCCCTGGTGGGCACTATCACTTTGTGGTAATGCCCTTTGGTTTGAAAAATGCACCTGCCACTTTTCAGAGGTTGGTGAATAAAGTTCTGACTGTTATAGAAACGTATTGCTCAGCTTATCTGGATGATATTGCTGTCTTTAGTTCCACCTGGCAGGATCACCTGGTCCACCTAAAAAATGTACTGGAGGGCCTGCAAAAAGCAGGCCTCACTATCAAGGCCACTAAGTGCCAGATAGGGCAGAGTCAGGTTGTGTACCTGGGCCACCTTGTTGGTGGAGGCCAGGTTCAACCATTGCAGAGCAAAATCCAAACCATAATGGAATGGGTAGCTCCAACAACCCAGACACAGGTTAGAGCCTTTTTAGGCCTGACTGGGTGCTATAGGAGGTTTGTTAAGGGATATGGATCTATAGTGACCCCTTAAATGATCTGACCTCCAAGAAAATGCCAAAAAAGGTTCAGTGGACAGCTAGCTGTCAAAAGGCATTTAATGACCTCAAGCAGGCAATGTGCACTGCCCCCATCTTACAGAGTCCAGATTACAAAAAGAAGTTAATCGTTCAAACAGATGCTTCAGAGTTGGGTGTGGGAGCTGTACTGTCTCAACTTAATGATGAAGGTCAAGACCAGCCAGTAGCTTTCATAAGCAAAAGGCTGACCCCTAGAGAGAAACGTTGGTCAGCTATAGAGAGGGAGACCTTTGCTGTGGTGTGGGCCCTGAAGAAGCTGAGGCCATACTTGTTTGGCACTCACTTCATAGTTCAGACTGACCACAAGCCCCTCCTATGGCTCAATTAGATGAAAGGTGAAAATCCTAAACTGCTCAGGTGGTCCATTTCCCTACAGGGGATGGACTATACAGTGGAACATAGACCTGGGACCCAACATGCCAATGCAGATGGACTCTCAAGGTATTTCCACTTAAAACACGAAGACTCAACTGGTCAAGGTTAGTTTAATGTCCCTGCATTTGGGGGGGTTGTGTAGGAGAGTAGGATCTGCACTTATGTTGCCCCCACTTTTTTTCCTGATGTATACACTGGTTTCTGGCTATAGTCTGGCTGGGTCCCTGCTAATCAGGGCCCCAGTCTCTCTGTTCTCTTTAAACGACTTGGTGTGCATATTAGATGCACTAGTGATTGGATATTGTGGTACCCTATGAGCCCCTAGTATATGGTACCTTAGGTACCTAGGGCATTGGTACTTCACTGGCCTACCAGGGGCTGACACATGTATTATGCCACCCCTAGGAAACATTCTCAATCTGACACCGCAGGCCTGCTACTGCAGCCTGTGTGAGGTAGTGTTAGCACTCCTCACTGAGATATAGGTTCCTATATCTCACCATACACACACATATAAACCTATCAGCCCCCCCTATGGCAGGCCCTATCAATCCTGAGGGCAGGGTGCTTGGTTTACAATGTGATGGGGTGCCTCTGCCTGAGCAGGGCCCCTCTGCAGCTACCAGAGTCTATTCTCTATGGCTGTTTGTGGATGCGGTTAAACCATATACTCTTAAGTGCATTAACATGCTAACTTTGGAATGACTGCATCAAAACATGTCGTGTTTGGTGTCAAACAACTTGGAATCATACCCCCACATTAGTCCATGATCTGGGAGCATTATCCCACCCTTCTAGAGGGGACAACATGTAAAACAATAGAAATCCCATAGAGCCCTGGCATCACAAAATGGATGCCACCAGCACAGACACTGGGCTGCCCTCCTACTGCTGACTGAAACTCGCAGTGGAGGAGGCCCAACAAAAGGCATCCTGTCACAGGGAGGTGTCACCACCTTCCAGACAGGATTTAGTGTATTGGAGCTGGGTGGGTGCACTCCTAGAGTGCTTTGAAGTCCTGCACTGGGGGAGCAGTAGGCTCCTCTGTGCATATGCCAGCTCAAACCGGTTCAGGGGCTACCTGTCCCTGCTCTGGCATGAAACTGGACAAAGGGAAGTGGGTGTAACCACCCCTCCCCTGACCCTCCTAGAGGAGTGGTCATAGAGCTAGTCCCTCCCCTATCTTCACTATAAGATACCAAGCATTGCCTTTACAAATCAGATAACCCTGGAAGACGCTCTACAAAGAAGAATCCTGGCCCTTCAACGTTCCACTACCTTTGGAAGACAGAAGAATCTCCCTTGGAGTCAAGGAGTGACTCCCCTGCTTGGCAGGCACCAAAACCCTTAATCAACGGTTGCAAACTTTCCCGCCACCGCTGGAGTCCGAAGTCCCTGCGGCCCCAGAAGCAGATTTCCTGACCTCTCCGTGGCCATTTTGAGTCCCCAGCGAAGCTGTGGCATCTGGACCCCACGAGTGACGAGGAACTGTAATACCTAGGAACCGTGCACTATTTTCGAGTGCAAACCCTAAACAACATTCTGTGAACTTGTGCTTTGGACCATTTGTGGCCCATGCCCCCTCCTGAGGGGGTGTCTTTGCGATCACTTGCCCGTTGGCTAATGGATCCCCCGAAGATTTTCTCAACAACTCAAAGGGATCTCCTAGTTGCTCCAGGCCTGCCCTCACTTACCCTCGCTGGGTGAGTCCATCAGACCTTGCTGGTTTGCACCATCAACTTTCTTCATTCTAGACAAGACTTGCATTTGCCAAGGCTTGTTGGCTCTAATCCAGTTGCCAACACCGCCATCAGCTGCACACGTTGTGGGAAACTCCAAATCCAGCTGCTGGTCATTGTCGATCTCTCCTGGACCTTGTGAGCAAAGAGTCAAAACACCATCGACGAACTGAATCGACGCGACATCTGTGGTCATACATCTTGCTGGCCACCGGTCACTGGCAAGTGACTTTGAACACTGTCCCCTCAATTTTCAGGTCTCCTCCATCTTGAATCCACCTTCGGATTCCACCGGACACTTCTCCAGACGACGCAAGCAGCAAGTCTTCTTTGGTCTCCATAGAAAACAGCGACGCGACTCGGCACCAAAAGACACCTATGCACCCGGCTTCCCTGGGTGAGGTAACTCGTGCACTCCGGTGCCCAAGTGTGTGTTGGCCCTCAAAATACTTACCTTGTAAGTGGCTTGCTTGTAGTCTTCCTAAAAGTACCCTAGAACTGTAAAAATCAAACCGCGACTTGCAACGTTATAACCAATAGGAAACCCGCGGCTGTGTTCACACACTGTACGCATCTCCCGTGGGCCTGTTACTTACCTGCTAACACTGCAGTAGTGAAGCCCCAGCAATTCCCCAGGCCCTAGGCCTTGTTATTTTGCAAGTCAACATCCTTATACCACTTTCTTAGTATATGGTCTGGTACGCCCCAAGGGCTCCAGCCATATTTGTGCTTAATTTATTGTGAAACATTGACATTTGAATGTGTACCTGGTTTCTAATCTCATAAAGAGATTAGTAGAGTGTGTCTAGTAATAAATACATATATATTTGATATATATAAATGTGTGGTGTCCTTTCATTTGGTAATTCAAGAGATTAAAAGGTAAAACAAGCTGCTTTACATTCCTCTGAGACTTAGCCTGAAGGCTGCTCTCCACCGCTACCTCTAGGATAGCGTTATATAAAAGGGTGTCTTAAACCTATCTACCATAAGAGTCGAATTGGACTGGTGCAAGGTGGCCAATATAACTAGTGACCAGCATATGCCAGGCCAACTTCTCACATTTACCATGCACTCTTCTTGCAGTAAGCTAATCATCCAGTCACTATGCATGTACTCATGCAATGGGCCAGGCACTAACACATGCACTGCTACAATATCGTGAGCACTACTGATGCAGTCCAGCAATCTCCTTCTTACTACCCATGCACTCCTCCAATCACCCATCCAGTTCCATGTCCTAATCTAATCACTGTGCCGAAACACAAGCACTAATAAATTCACCATGCACTTTCCTTGCAGTACCTAAATCATGCAGTCACTACCCAAGCACTCATGCAATGACCCAAGCACTAACACATGCACTGCTACAATACCCTGAGCAATACTGATGCAGTCCAGCCATCTCCTTGTCACTACCCATGCACTCCTCCAATCACCCAGCCAGTTCCATGTCCTTATCTAATCACTACGCCAAAACACAAGCACTTATAAATTCACCATGCACTCTCCTTGCAGTACTTCAATCACCCAGTCACTACCCATGTACTCATGCAATGACCCAGGCACTAACACATGCACTGCTACAATCCCCTGAGCACTACTGAGGCAGTCCAGCCATCTCCTTGTCACTATCCATGCACTCCTCCAATCACGCAGCCAGTTCCATGTCCTTATCTAATCACTAAGCCAAAACACAAGCACTTTTAAATTCACTATGCTCTCTCCTTGCAGTACTCTAATCATCCAGTCACTATCCATGTACTCATGCAATGACCCAGGTACTAACACATGCAATGCTACAATCCCCTGAGCACTACTGCTGCAGTACAGCCATCTCCTTGTCACTACCCATAAACTCCTCGAATCACCCAGCCAGCACCATCTACTTATCCAATCAGTCCACAAAAAACCCAAGCACTTATATATTCCCCATGCACTCTCCTTGCAGTACCCTAATCATCCATTCTGCACTCTTGTACTTATGCAATGGCCCAGGCACTAACACATGTACTGATAAAATTCTCTGAGCACTACTCGTGCAGTCTAGCCATCTCCTTGTCACTACCCATGCACTCCTCCAATCACACAGCCAGTTCCATGTACTTAGCCAATCACTCCGCCAAAACCCAAGCACTTATAAATTCACCATGCACTCTCCTTGCAGTTCTCTAATCCTCTAGTCAGTACTCATGTACTTATGCAATGGCCCATACACTAACACATGCACTGCTACAATCCTCTGAGCACTACTGATGCAGGCCAGCCATCTTCTTGTCATTACCCATGCACTCCTCCAATCACCCAGTCAGTTCCATGTCCTTATCTAATCACTGCTCCAAAACCCAAGAACTTATAAATTAACAATGGACTCTCCTTGCTGTACTCTAATCATCCAGTCAGTACTCATGTAGTTATGCAATGGCCCAGGCACTATCACATGCACTGCTACAATACCCTGAGCACTACTGATGCAGTCCACACATCTCCTTGTCACTACCCATACACTCTTCCAATCACCCAGCCAGATCTATGTCCTCATTTAATCAATGCGTCAAAACACAAGCACTTATAAATTCACGATGCACTCTCCTTGCAGTACTCTAATCATCCAGGCAGTACTCATGTACTCATGCAATGACCCAGGCACTAACACTTGCACTGCTACAATCCCCTGAGCACTACTGATGCAGGCCAGCCATCTCCTTGTCACTACCCATGCACTCCTCCAATCACCCAGCCAGTTCCATGTTCTTATCTAGTCACTGATCCAAAACACAAGCATGTATAAATTCAACATGCACTCTCCTTGCAGTACTCTAATCATCCAGTCACTACCCTTGTACTTATGCATTGACTCAGTCACTAACACATGCACTACTACAATTGCCTGAGCACTACTGATGCAGTTCAGCCATATCCTCGTCATTACCCATGCACTCCTCCAATCACCCAGCCAGTTCCATGTCTTTATCTAATCACTGTGCGAAAACACAAACACTTATAAATTCACCATGCACTCTCCTTGCAGTACTCTAATCATCCAGTCACTACCCATGTACTCATGCAATGGCCCAGCCACTAACACTTGCACTGCTACAATCCCCTGAGCACTACTGATGCAGTCCAGCCATCTCCTTATCACTCTCCATGCACTTCTCCAATCAACCAGCCAGTTCCATGTCCTTATCTAATCACAGCGCCAAAATACAAGTACTTATAATTTCACCATGCACTCTCCTTGCAGTACTCTAATCATCCAGTCAGTACCCATGTATTCATGCAATGACCCAGGACCTAACACATGCACTACTACAATCCCCTGAGCACTACTGATGCAGTTCAGCCATGTACTTGTCACTACACATGCACTTCCCCAATCACCCAGCAAGTTCCATGTCCTTATCTAATCACTGCACCAAAACACAAACACGTATAAATTCACCATGCACTCTCCTTGCAGTACTCTAATCAGCCAGTCACTACCCATGCACTCATGCAATGACCCAGGCACTAACACATGCACCGCTACAATCCCATGAGGACTACTTATGTAGTCCAGCCATCTCCTTGTCACTACCCATGAACTCCTCGAATCACGCAGCCAGCACCATCTACTTATCCAATCAGTCCTCAAAAAACCCAAGCACTTATATATTCCCCATGCTCTCTCCTTGCAGTACCCTAATCGTCCATTCTGTACTCTTGTACTTATGCAATGGCCCAGGCACTAACACATGTACTGATAAAATTCTCTGAGCACTACTCGTACAGTCTAGCCATCTCCTTGTCACTACCCATGCACTCCTCCAATCACACAGCCAGTTCCATGTACTTAGCCAATCACTCCGCCAAAACCCAAGCACTTATAAATTCACCATGCACTCTCCTTGCAGTACTCTAATCATCTAGTCAGTACACATGTACTTATGCAATGGCCCAGGCACTAACACATGCACTGCTACAATCCTCTGAGCACTACTGATGCAGTCCAGCCATCTTCTTGTCAGTACCCATGCACTCCTCCAATCATCCAGCCAGTTCCATGTCCTTATCTAATCACTCCTCCAAAACCCAAGAACTTATAAATTAACAATGGACTCTCCTTGCAGTACTCTAATCGTTCAGTCACTACCCATGTACTAATTTCAATGGTCCAGGCACTAACAAATGCACTGCTACAGTCCCCTGAGCACTACTGATGCAGTCCAGCCACCTCCTTGTCACTACCCATGCACTCCTCCAATCACCCAGCCAGTTCCATATCCTCATCTAATCACTGTGCCAAAACACAAGCACTTATAATTTCACCATGCACTCTCCTTGCAGTACTCTAATCATCCAGTCAGTACCAATGTGTTCATGCAATGACCCTGGCACTAACACATGCACTGATATAATTTTCTGAGCACTACTGATGCAGTCCAGCCATCTCCTTGTCACTACCCATGCACTCCTCCAATCACCCAGCCAGTTCCACATCCTTATCTAATCACTGCGCCTAAACACAAGCACTTATAAATTCATCATGCACTCTCCTTGCAGTACTCTAATCATCCAGTCTGTACCCATGTACTTATGCAATGGCCCAGCTACTAACACATGCACTGCTACAATCACGTGAGCACTACTGATGCAGTCCAGTCATCTCCTTGCCACTGCCCATGCACTCCTCCAATCAACCAGCCAGTTCCATATCCTTATCTAATCACTGCGCTGAAACACAAGCACTTATAAATTCACCACAAACACTCCTTGCAGTCCTCTAATCATCCAGTCAGTACCTATGTACTCATGCAATGACCTAGGCACTAACACATGCACTGCTACAATCCCCTGAGCACTACTGATGCCATCCAGCCATCTCCTTGTCACTACCAATGCTCTCCTGCAATCACACAGCCAGTTCTATGTCCTTATCCAATCACTGCTCCAAAATACAAGAACTAAGAAATTCATCATGCACACTCCTTCCAGTATTCTAATCATCCAGTCAGTACCCAAGAACGTATGCTATGGCCCAGGCACTAACACATGCACTGTTACAATCCACTGAGAACTACTGATGCAGTCCAGCTATCTCCTTGTAACATTCCATGCACTCCTTTAATCACCCAGCCAGTTCCATGTCCTTATCTAATCACTGCGCCAAAACACAAGCACTTATAAATTCACCATGCACTCTCCTTGCTGTACTCTAATCATCCAGTCAGTACTCATTTACTTATGCAATGGCCCAGGCACTATCACATGCACTGCTACAATCCCCTGAGCACTACTGATGCAGTCCACACATCTCCTTGTCACTACCCATACACTCTTCCAATCACCCAGCCAGATCCATGTCCTCATTTAATCAATGCGTCAAAACACAAGCACTTATAAATTCACCATGCACTCTCCTTGCAGTACTCTAATCATCCAGGCAGTACCCATGTACTCATGCAATGACGCATGCACTAACACTTGCACTGCTACAATCCCCTGAGCACTACTGATGCAGGCCAGCCATCTCCTTGTCACTACCCATGCACTCCTCCAATCACCCAGCCAGTTCCATGTTCTTATCTAGTCACTAAGCCAAAACACAAGCATTTATAAATTCACCATGCACTATCCTTGCAGTACTCTAATCATCCAGTCACTACCCTTGTACTCATGCAATGACTCAGTCACTAACACATAAACTACTACAATTGCATGAGCACTACTGATGCAGTTCAGCCATATCCTCGTCATTACCCATGCACTCCTCCAATCACCCAGTCAGTTCCATGTCCTTATCTAATCACTGTGCGAAAACACAAACACTTATAAATTCACCATGCACTCTCCTTGCAGTACTCTAATCCTCCAGTCACTAACCATGTACTCATGCAATGGCCCAGCCACTAACACATGCACTGCTACAATCCCCTGAGCACTACTGATGCAGTCCAGCAATCTCCTTGTCACTCTCCATGCACTTTCTCCAATCAACCAGACAGTTCCATGTCCTTATCTAATCACAGTGCCAAAATACAAGCACTTATAATTTCACCATGCACTCTCCTTGCAGTACTCTAACCATCCAGTCAGTACCCATGTATTCATGCAATGACCCAGGACCTAACACATGCACTACTACAATCCCCTGAACACTACTGATGTAGTCCAGCCATCTACGTGTCACTACCCATGCACTCCTCCAATCACCCAGCCAGTTCCATGTCCTTATTTAATCACTGTGCCTAAACACAAGCACTTATAAATTCACCATGCTCTCTCCTTGCAGTACTCTAATCATCCACTCAGTACCCATGTACTTATGCAATATCCCAGCCACTAACACATGCACTGCTACAATCCCCTGAGCACTACTGATGCAGTCCAGCAATCTCCTTGTCACTACACATGCACTTCCCAATCACCCAGCAATTTCCATGTCCTTATCTAATCACTGCACCAAAACATAAACACGTATAAATTCACCATGCACTCTCCTTGCAGTACTCTAATCATCCAGTCACTACCTATGTACTAATGCAATGGCCCAGGCACTAACACATGTACTGCTACAGTCCCCTGAGCACTACTGATGCAGTCCAGCCATATCTTTTTCACTACCCATGCACTCCTCCAATCACCAAGCCAGTTCCATATCCTCATCTAATCACTGCACCAAAACACAAGCACTTATAATTTCACCATGCACTCTCCTTGCAGTACTCTAATCATCCAGTCAGTACCCATGTATTCATGCAATGACCCAGGCACTAACACATGCACTGATACAATCCCCTGAGCACTACTGATGCAGTCCAGCCACCTCCTTGTCACTACCCATGCACGCCTCCAATCACCCATGTCCTTATCTAATCACTGCGCCTAAACACAAGCACTTATAAATTCACCATGCACTCTCCTTGCTTTACTCTAATCATTCAGTCACTACCCGTGTACTCCTGCAATGGCCCAGGCACTAACACATGCACTGCTACAGTCCCCTGAGCACTACTGATGCAGTCCAGCCATATCCTTGTCACTACCCATGCACTCCTCCAATCACCCAGCCAGTTCCATATCCTCATCTAATAACTGCCCCAAAACACAAGCACTTATAATTTCACCATGTACTCTCCTTGCAGTACTCTAGTCATCCAGTCAGTACCATGTATTCATGCAATGACCCAGGCACTAACACATGCACTGCTACAATCCCCTGAGCACTACTGATGCAGTCCAGCCATCTCCTTGACAATACCCATGCACTCCTCCAGTCACCCAGCCAGTTCCATGTCCTTATCTAATCACTGCATCAAAGCAAAAGCACTTATAATTTCACCATGCACTCTCCTTGCAGTACTCTAATCATCCAGTCAGTACCCATGTACTCATGCAATGACCCAGGCACTAACACATGCACTGATAAAATTCTCTGAGCACTACTGATGCAGTCAAGCCATCTCCTTACTACTACCAATGCACTCCTCCAATCACCCAGCCAGATCCATGTCCTTATCTAATAATTGAGATTAAACACAAGCACTAATAATTTCACCATGCACTCGCCTTGCAGTACTCTAATCATCCAGTCAGTCCGCATGTAGGCATGCAATGACCCAGGCACTAACACATGCACTGCTACAATTCCCTGAGCACTACTGATGCAGTCCAGCCATCTCCTTGCCACTACCCATGTACTCCTCCAATCACAAAGCCAGTTCCATGTCCTTATCTAATTAGTGTGCCAAAACACAAGCACTTATAAATTCACCATACACTCTCATTGCAGTACTCTAATCATCCAGTCACTACTCAAGTACTCATGCAGTGACCCAGACACTAACACATGCACTGCTATAATCCCCTGAGCACTACTGATGCAGTCCAGCCATCTCCTTGTCACTATCCATGCACTCCTCCAATCACGCAGCCAGTTCCATGTCCTTATCTAAACACTAAGCCAAAACACAAGCACTTTTAAATTCACTGCTCTCTCCTTGCAGTACTCTAATCATCCAGTCACTATCCATGTAATCATGCAATGACCCAGGCACTAACACATGCAATGCTACAATCCCCTGAGCACTACTGATGCAGTACAGCCATCTCCTTGTCACTACCCATGAACTTCTCGAATCACCCAGCCAGCACCATCTATTTATCCAATCAGTCCACAAAAAACCCAAGCACTTATATATTCACCATGCACTCTCCTTGCAGTGCCCTAATCATCCATTCTGTACTCATTTACTTATGCAATGGCACAGGCACTAACACATGTACTGATAAAATTCTCTGAGCACTACTGATGCAGTCTAGCCATCTCCTTGTCACTACCCATGCACTCCTACAATCACCCAGCCAGTTCCATGTCCTTATCTAATCACTATGCGAAAACACACGCACTTATAAATTTACCATGCACTCTCCTTGCAGTACTCTAATCATCCAGTCAGTAGCCATGTACTTATGCAATGGCCCAGCCACTAACACATGCACTGCTACAATCCCCTGAGCACTGCTGATGCAGTCCAACAATCTCCTTGTCACTACCCATGCACTTCTCCAATCACCCAGCCTGTTCCATGTACCTATCTAATCACTGTGCCAAAACACAAGCACTTATAAATTCACCATGCAATCTCCCTGCAGTACTCAAATCATCCAGTCACTACCCATGTACTCATGAAATGGCCCAGGCACTAACACATGCAGTGCTACAGTCCCCTGAGCACTACTGATGCAGTCCAGCCATCTCCGTGCCACTACCCATGCACTCCTCTAATCATCCTGTCAGATCCATGTCCTTATCTAATCACTGCGCCGAAACACAAGCACTTATAAATTCACCATGCACTCTCATTGCAGTACTCTAATCATCCAGTCAGTACCCATGTATATACAATGACCCAGGCACTAACACATGCTCTGTTACCGTCCCCTGAGCACTACTGATGCAGTCCAGCCATCTCCTTGCCACTACCCATGCACATCTCCAATCACCCAGCCAGTTCCATGTCCTTATCTAATCACTTCGCCAAAACACAAGCACTTATAAATTCACCATGCAATCTCCTTGCAGTACTCTAATCATCCAGTCACTACCCATGTACTCATGCAATGACCGAGGAACTAACACATGCACTGCTACAATCCCCTGAGCACTACTGATGCATTCCAGCCATCTCCTTGTCACTACCCATTCACTCCTCCAATCATCCAGCCAGTTCCATGTCCTTATCTAATCACTGCACCAAAACACAAGCACTTATAAATTAACCATGCACTCTCCTTGCAGTACTCTAATCATCCAGTCAGTACCCATATACTTATGCAATGACCCAGCCACTAACACATGCACTGCTGCAATCCCCTGAGCACTACTGATTCAGTCCAGCCATCTACTTATCACTACCCATGCACTCGTCCAATCACCCAGCCAGTTCCATGTCCTTATCTGATCACTACGCCTAAACACCAGCACTTATAAATTCACCATGCACTCTCCTTGCAGTACTCTAATCATCTAGTCAGTACCCATTTACGTATGCAATGGCCCAACCACTAACACATGCACTGCTTCAATCCTCTGAGCAATACTGATGCAGTCCAGCAATCTCCTTGTCACTACCCATGCACTTCTCCAATCACCTAGCAAGTTCCATGTCCTTATCTAATCACTGTGCCAAACCACCAGCACTTATAAATTCGCCATGCACTGTCCTTGCAGTACTCTAATCATCCAGTCACTACCCATGTACTCATGCAATGTCCCAGGCACTAACACATGCACTGCTGCAATCCCGTGAGCACTACTGATGTAGTCCAACCATCTCCTTGCCTCTACCCATGCTCTCCTCCAATCACCCAGCCAGATCCATGTCCGTATCTAATCACTGCGCTGAAACACAAGCACTTATAAATTCACCATACACTCTCCTTGCAGTACCCTAATCATCCATTCTGTACTCATTTACTTATGCAATGGCACAGGCACTAACACATGTACTGATAAAATTCTCTGAGCACTACTGATGCAGTCTAGCCATCTCCTTGTCACTACCCATGCACTCCTACAATCACCCAGCCAGTTCCATGTCCTTATCTAATCACTATGCGAAAACACAAGCACTTATTAATTTACCATGCACTCTCCTTGCAGTACTCTAATCATCCAGTCAGTACCCATGTACTTATGCAATGGCCCAGCCACTAACACATGCACTGCTACAATCCCCGGAGCACTACTGATGCAGTCCAACAATCTCCTTGTCACTACCCATGCACTTCTCCAATCACCCAGCCAGTTCCATGTACCTATCTAATCACTGTGCCAAAACACAAGCACTTATAAATTCACCATGCACTCTCCTTGCAGTACTCAAATCATCCAGTCACTACCCATCTACTCATGAAATGGCCCAGGCACTAACACATGCAGTGCTACAGTCCCCTGAGCACTACTGATGCTGTCCAGCCATCTCCGTGCCACTACCCATTCACTCCTCCAAACACCCAGCCAGATCCATGTCCTTATCTAATCACTGCGCCGAAACACAGGCACTTATAAATTCACCATGCACTCTCATTTCAATACTCTAATCATCCAGTCAGTACCCATGTATTTATGCAATAACCCAGGCACTAACACATGCTCTGTTACCATCCCCTGAGCACTACTGATGCAGTCCAGCCATCTCCTTGCCACTACCCATGCACATCTCCAATCACCCAGCCAGTTCTATGTCCTTATCTAATCACTTCGCCAAAACTCAAGCACTTATAAATTCACCATGCACTCTCCTTGTAGTACTCTAATCATCCAGTCACTACCCATGTACTCATGCAATGACCCAGGAACTAACACATGCACTGCTACAATCTCCTGAGCACTACTGATACAGTCCAGCAATCTCCTTGTCACTACCCATGTACTCCTCCAATCACCCAACCAGTTCCATGTCCTTATCTAATCACTGCGCCAAACACAGGCACTTATGAATTTACCATGCACTCTCCTTGCAGTACTCTAATCATCCAGTCAGTACCCATATAGTTATGCAATGGCCCAGCCACTAAAACATGCACTGCTACAATCCCCTGAGCACTACTGATGCAGTCCAGCCATCTACTTGTCACTACCCATGCACTCCTCCATTCACCCAGCCAGATCCATGTCCGTATCTAATCACTGCGCCGAAACACAAGCACTTATAAATTCACCATGCACTCTCTTTGCAGTACTCTAATCATCCAGTCAGTACCCATGTACTCATGCAATGACCCAGGCACTAACACGTGCACTGCTAAAATTCCCTGAGCACTACTGATGCAGTCCAGCCATCTCCTTGCCACTACCCACGCACTCCTCCAATCACCCAGCCAGTGCCATGTCCTTATCTAATTAGTGTGCCAAAACACAAGCAATTATAAATTCACCATGCACTATCGTTGCAGTAATCTAATCATCCAGTCCATACTCAAGTACTCATGCAGTGACCCAGGCACTAACACATGCACTGCTATAATCCCCTGAGCACTACTGATGCAGTCCAGTCATCTCCTTGTCACTATCCATGCACTCCTCCAATCACGCAGCCAGTTCCATGTTCTTATCTAATCACTAAGCCAAAACACAAGCACTTATAAATTCACAATGCTCTCTCCTTGCAGTACTCTAATCATCCAGTCATTCCCATGTACTCATGCAATGACCCAGGTACTAACACATGCAATGCTACAATCCCCTGAGCACTACTGATGCAGTACAGTCATCTCCTTGTCACTACCCATGCATTGCTCCAATCACTCAGCCTGCACCATCTACATATCCAATCAGTCCACAAAAAAACCCAAGCACTTATATATTCACCATGTACTCTCCTTGCAGTACCCTAATCATCCATTCAGTACTCATGTACATATGCAATTGCCCAGGCACTAACACATGCATTGCTACAATCCCCTGAGCACTACTGATACAGTCCAGTCATCTCCTTGTCACTACCCATGTACTCCTCCAATCACCCAGCCAGTTCCTTGTCCTTATCTAATCACTGAGCGAAAACACAAGCACTTATAAATATACCATGCACTCTCCATGCAGAACTCTAATCATCCAGTCAGTACCCATTTACGTATGCAATGGCCCAACCACTAACACATGCACTGCTACAATACCCTGAGCACTACTGATGCACTCCAGCAATCTCCTTGTCACTACCCATGCACTTCTCCAATCACCGAGCCAGTTCCATGTCCTTATCTAATCACTGCCCGAAAACACAAGCACTTATAAATTCACAATGCACTCTCATTGCAATACTCTAATCATCCAGTCAGTACCCATGTATTTATGCAATAACCCAGGCACTAACACATGCTCTGTTACCATCCCCTGAGCACTACTGATGCAGTCCAGCCATCTCCTTGCCACTACCCATGCACATCTCCAATCACCCAGCCAGTTCCATGTCCTTATCTAATCACTTCGCCAAAACACAAGCACCTATAAATTCACCATGCACTCTCCTTGCAGTACTCTAATCATCCAGTCACTACCCATGTACTCATGCAATGACCCAGGAACTAACACATGCACTGCTACAATCCCCTGAGCACTACTGATGCATTCCAGCCATCTCCTTGTCACTACCCATTCACTCCTCCAATCATCCAGCCAGTTCCATATCCTTATCTAATCACTGCACCAAAACACAAGCACTTATAAATTAACCATGAACTCTCCTTGCAGTACTCTAATCATCCAGTCAGTACCCATATACTTATGCAATGGCCCAGCCACTAACACATGCACTGCTGCAATCCCCTGCGCACTACTGATTCAGTCCAGCCATCTATTTATCACTACCCATGCACTCGTCCAATCACCCAGCCAGTTCCATGTCCTTATCTGATCACTACGCCTAAACACCAGCACTTATAAATTCACCATGCACTCTCCTTGCAGTACTCTAATCATCCAGTCAGTACCCATTTACGTATGCAATGGCCCAACCACTAACACATGCACTGCTACAATCCCCTGAGCAATACTGATGCAGTCCAGCAATCTCCTTGTCACTACCCATGCACTTCTCCAATCCCCTAGCAAGTTCCATGTCCTTATCTAATCACTGCGCCAAAACACCAGCACTTATAAATTCACCATGCACTGTCCTTGCAGTACTCTAATCATCCAGTCAGTACCCATATACTTATGCAATGGCCCAGCCACTAATACATGCACTGCTGCAATCCCCTGCGCACTACTGATTCAGTCCAGCCATCTATTTATCACTACCCATGCACTCGTCCAATCACCCAGCCAGTTCCATGTCCTTATCTGATCACTACGCCTAAACACCAGCACTTATAAATTCTCCATGCACTCTCCTTGCAGTACTCTAATCATCCAGTCAGTACCCATTTACGTATGCAATGGCCCAACCACTAACACATGCACTGCTACAATCCCCTGAGCAATACTGATGCAGTCCAGCAATCTCCTTGTCACTACCCATGCACTTCTCCAATCACCTAGCAAGTTCCATGTCCTTATCTAATCACTGCGCCAAAACACCAGCACTTATAAATTCACCATGCACTGTCCTTGCAGTACTCTAATCATCCAGTCACTACCCATGTACTCATGCAATGTCCCAGGCACTAACACATGCACTGCTGCAATCCCCTGAGCAATACTGATGCAGTCCAGTCTTCTCCTTGACACCACCCATGCACTCCTCCAATCACCCAGCCAGTTTCATGTCCTTATCTAATCACTGCGTCAAAACAAAAACAATTATATATTCACCATGCACTCCCTTTGCAGTACTCTAATCATCCAGTCACTACACATGTACTCATGCAATGACCCAGGCACTAACACATGCACTGCTGCAATCCCCTGAGCACTACTGATGCAGCCCAACCATCTCCTTGCCTGTACCCATGCACTCCTCCAATCACCCAGCCAGATCCATGTCCGTATCTAATCATTGCGCTTAAACACAAGCACTTATAAATTCACCATGCACTCTCTTTGCATTACTCTAATCCTCCAGTCAGTACCCATGTACTCATGCAATGACCCAGGCACTAACACGTGCACTGCTAAAATTCCCTGAGCACTACTGATGCAGTCCAGCCATCTCTTGCCACTACCCACGCACTCCTCCAATCACCCAGCCAGTGCCATGTCCTTATCTAATTAGTGTGCCAAAACACAAGCACTTATAAATTCACCATGCACTATCCTTGCAGTAATCTAATAATCCAGTCACTACTCAAGTACTCATGCAGTGACCCAGGCACTAACACATGCACTGCTATAATCCCCTGAGCACTACTGATGCAGTCCAGTCATCTCCTTGTCACTATCCATGCACTCCTCCAATCATGCAGCCAGTTCCATGTTCTTATCTAATCACTAAGCCAAAACACAAGCACTTATAAATTCACAATGCTCTCTCCTTGCAGTGCTCTAATCATCCAGTCACTACCCATGTACTCATGCAATGACCCAGGTACTAACACATGTAATGCTACAATCCCCTGAGCACTACTGATGCAGTACTGCCATCTCCTTGTCACTATCCATGCATTGCTCCAATCACTCAGCCTGCACCATCTACATATCCAATCAGTCCACAAAAAACCCAAGCACTTATATGTTCACCATGTACTCTCCTTGCAGTAACCTAATCATCCATTCAGTACTCATGTACATATGCAATTGCCCAGGCACTAACACATGAATTGCTACAATCCCCTGAGCACTACTGATACAGTCCAGTCATCTCCTTGTCACTACCCATGTACTCCTCCAATCACTCAGCCAGTTCCTTGTCCTTATCTAATCACTGAGCGAAAAGACAAGCACTTATAAATATACCATGCACTCCTGTTGCAGTACTCTAATCATCCAGTCACTACCCATGTACTCATGCAATGGCCCAGGCACTAACACATGCACGGCTACAGTCCCCTGAGCACTACTGATGCAGTCCAGCCATGTCCTTATATAATCACTGTGCCTAAACACAAGCACTTATAAATTCACCATGTACTCTCCTTGCAGTACTCTAATCATCCAGTCAGTACCCATGTACCTTTGCAATGGCCCAGCCACTAACACATGCACTGCTACAATCTCCTGAGCACTACTGATGCAGCCCAGCAATCTCCTTGTCACTACCCATGTACTCCTCCAATCACCCAGCCAGTTCCATGTTCTTATCTAATCACTGCGCCTAAACACAAGCACTTATAAATTCACCATGCACTCTCCTTGCAGTACTCTAATCATCCAGTCAGTACCCATGTACTTATGCAATGGCCCAACCACTAACACATGCACTGCTACAATCCCTTGAGCAATACTGATACAGTCCAGCAATCTCCTTGTCACTACCCATGTACTCCTCCAATCACCCAACCAGTTCCATGTCCTTATCTAATCACTGCGCCAAAACACAGGCACTTATGAATTTACCATGCACTCTCCTTGCAGTACTCTAATCATCCAGTCAGTACCCATATAGTTATGCAATGGCCCAGCCACTAAAACATGCACTGCTACAATCCCCTGAGCACTACTGATGCAGTCCAGCCATCTACTTGTCACTACCCATGCACTCCTCCATTCACCCAGCCAGATCCATGTCCGTATCTAATCACTGCGCCGAAACACAAGCACTTATAAATTCACCATGCACTCTCTTTGCAGTACTCTAATCATCCAGTCAATACCCATGTACTCATGCAATGACCCAGGCACTAACACGTGCACTGCTAAAATTCCCTGAGCACTACTGATGCAGTCCAGCCATCTCCTTGCCACTACCCACGCACTCCTCCAATCACCCAGCCAGTGCCATGTCCTTATCTAATTAGTGTGCCAAAACACAAGCAATTATAAATTCACCATGCACTATCGTTGCAGTAATCTAATCATCCAGTCCATACTCAAGTACTCATGCAGTGACCCAGGCACTAACACATGCACTGCTATAATCCCCTGAGCACTACTGATGCAGTCCAGTCATCTCCTTGTCACTATCCATGCACTCCTCCAATCACGCAGCCAGTTCCATGTTCTTATCTAATCACTAAGCCAAAACACAAGCACTTATAAATTCACAATGCTCTCTCCTTGCAGTACTCTAATCATCCAGTCATTCCCATGTACTCATGCAATGACCCAGGTACTAACACATGCAATGCTACAATCCCCTGAGCACTACTGATGCAGTACAGTCATCTCCTTGTCACTACCCATGCATTGCTCCAATCACTCAGCCTGCACCATCTACATATCCAATCAGTCCACAAAAAAACCCAAGCACTTATATATTCACCATGTACTCTCCTTGCAGTACCCTAATCATCCATTCAGTACTCATGTACATATGCAATTGCCCAGGCACTAACACATGCATTGCTACAATCCCCTGAGCACTACTGATACAGTCCAGTCATCTCCTTGTCACTACCCATGTACTCCTCCAATCACCCAGCCAGTTCCTTGTCCTTATCTAATCACTGAGCGAAAACACAAGCACTTATAAATATACCATGCACTCTCCATGCAGAACTCTAATCATCCAGTCAGTACCCATTTACGTATGCAATGGCCCAACCACTAACACATGCACTGCTACAATACCCTGAGCACTACTGATGCACTCCAGCAATCTCCTTGTCACTACCCATGCACTTCTCCAATCACCGAGCCAGTTCCATGTCCTTATCTAATCACTGCCCGAAAACACAAGCACTTATAAATTCACAATGCACTCTCATTGCAATACTCTAATCATCCAGTCAGTACCCATGTATTTATGCAATAACCCAGGCACTAACACATGCTCTGTTACCATCCCCTGAGCACTACTGATGCAGTCCAGCCATCTCCTTGCCACTACCCATGCACATCTCCAATCACCCAGCCAGTTCCATGTCCTTATCTAATCACTTCGCCAAAACACAAGCACCTATAAATTCACCATGCACTCTCCTTGCAGTACTCTAATCATCCAGTCACTACCCATGTACTCATGCAATGACCCAGGAACTAACACATGCACTGCTACAATCCCCTGAGCACTACTGATGCATTCCAGCCATCTCCTTGTCACTACCCATTCACTCCTCCAATCATCCAGCCAGTTCCATATCCTTATCTAATCACTGCACCAAAACACAAGCACTTATAAATTAACCATGAACTCTCCTTGCAGTACTCTAATCATCCAGTCAGTACCCATATACTTATGCAATGGCCCAGCCACTAACACATGCACTGCTGCAATCCCCTGCGCACTACTGATTCAGTCCAGCCATCTATTTATCACTACCCATGCACTCGTCCAATCACCCAGCCAGTTCCATGTCCTTATCTGATCACTACGCCTAAACACCAGCACTTATAAATTCACCATGCACTCTCCTTGCAGTACTCTAATCATCCAGTCAGTACCCATTTACGTATGCAATGGCCCAACCACTAACACATGCACTGCTACAATCCCCTGAGCAATACTGATGCAGTCCAGCAATCTCCTTGTCACTACCCATGCACTTCTCCAATCCCCTAGCAAGTTCCATGTCCTTATCTAATCACTGCGCCAAAACACCAGCACTTATAAATTCACCATGCACTGTCCTTGCAGTACTCTAATCATCCAGTCAGTACCCATATACTTATGCAATGGCCCAGCCACTAATACATGCACTGCTGCAATCCCCTGCGCACTACTGATTCAGTCCAGCCATCTATTTATCACTACCCATGCACTCGTCCAATCACCCAGCCAGTTCCATGTCCTTATCTGATCACTACGCCTAAACACCAGCACTTATAAATTCACCATGCACTCTCCTTGCAGTACTCTAATCATCCAGTCAGTACCCATTTACGTATGCAATGGCCCAACCACTAACACATGCACTGCTACAATCCCCTGAGCAATACTGATGCAGTCCAGCAATCTCCTTGTCACTACCCATGCACTTCTCCAATCACCTAGCAAGTTCCATGTCCTTATCTAATCACTGCGCCAAAACACCAGCACTTATAAATTCACCATGCACTGTCCTTGCAGTACTCTAATCATCCAGTCACTACCCATGTACTCATGCAATGTCCCAGGCACTAACACATGCACTGCTGCAATCCCCTGAGCAATACTGATGCAGTCCAGTCTTCTCCTTGACACTACCCATGCACTCCTCCAATCACCCAGCCAGTTTCATGTCCTTATCTAATCACTGCGTCAAAACAAAAACAATTATATATTCACCATGCACTCCCTTTGCAGTACTCTAATCATCCAGTCACTACACATGTACTCATGCAATGACCCAGGCACTAACACATGCACTGCTGCAATCCCCTGAGCACTACTGATGCAGCCCAACCATCTCCTTGCCTGTACCCATGCACTCCTCCAATCACCCAGCCAGATCCATGTCCGTATCTAATCATTGCGCTTAAACACAAGCACTTATAAATTCACCATGCACTCTCTTTGCATTACTCTAATCCTCCAGTCAGTACCCATGTACTCATGCAATGACCCAGGCACTAACACGTGCACTGCTAAAATTCCCTGAGCACTACTGATGCAGTCCAGCCATCTCTTGCCACTACCCACGCACTCCTCCAATCACCCAGCCAGTGCCATGTCCTTATCTAATTAGTGTGCCAAAACACAAGCACTTATAAATTCACCATGCACTATCCTTGCAGTAATCTAATAATCCAGTCACTACTCAAGTACTCATGCAGTGACCCAGGCACTAACACATGCACTGCTATAATCCCCTGAGCACTACTGATGCAGTCCAGTCATCTCCTTGTCACTATCCATGCACTCCTCCAATCATGCAGCCAGTTCCATGTTCTTATCTAATCACTAAGCCAAAACACAAGCACTTATAAATTCACAATGCTCTCTCCTTGCAGTGCTCTAATCATCCAGTCACTACCCATGTACTCATGCAATGACCCAGGTACTAACACATGTAATGCTACAATCCCCTGAGCACTACTGATGCAGTACTGCCATCTCCTTGTCACTACCCATGCATTGCTCCAATCACTCAGCCTGCACCATCTACATATCCAATCAGTCCACAAAAAACCCAAGCACTTATATGTTCACCATGTACTCTCCTTGCAGTAACCTAATCATCCATTCAGTACTCATGTACATATGCAATTGCCCAGGCACTAACACATGAATTGCTACAATCCCCTGAGCACTACTGATACAGTCCAGTCATCTCCTTGTCACTACCCATGTACTCCTCCAATCACTCAGCCAGTTCCTTGTCCTTATCTAATCACTGAGCGAAAAGACAAGCACTTATAAATATACCATGCACTCCTGTTGCAGTACTCTAATCATCCAGTCACTACCCATGTACTCATGCAATGGCCCAGGCACTAACACATGCACGGCTACAGTCCCCTGAGCACTACTGATGCAGTCCAGCCATGTCCTTATATAATCACTGTGCCTAAACACAAGCACTTATAAATTCACCATGTACTCTCCTTGCAGTACTCTAATCATCCAGTCAGTACCCATGTACCTTTGCAATGGCCCAGCCACTAACACATGCACTGCTACAATCTCCTGAGCACTACTGATGCAGCCCAGCAATCTCCTTGTCACTACCCATGTACTCCTCCAATCACCCAGCCAGTTCCATGTTCTTATCTAATCACTGCGCCTAAACACAAGCACTTATAAATTCACCATGCACTCTCCTTGCAGTACTCTAATCATCCAGTCAGTACCCATGTACTTATGCAATGGCCCAACCACTAACACATGCACTGCTACAATCCCTTGAGCAATACTGATACAGTCCAGCAATCTCCTTGTCACTACCCATGTACTCCTCCAATCACCCAACCAGTTCCATGTCCTTATCTAATCACTGCGCCAAAACACAGGCACTTATGAATTTACCATGCACTCTCCTTGCAGTACTCTAATCATCCAGTCAGTACCCATATAGTTATGCAATGGCCCAGCCACTAAAACATGCACTGCTACAATCCCCTGAGCACTACTGATGCAGTCCAGCCATCTACTTGTCACTACCCATGCACTCCTCCATTCACCCAGCCAGATCCATGTCCGTATCTAATCACTGCGCCGAAACACAAGCACTTATAAATTCACCATGCACTCTCTTTGCAGTACTCTAATCATCCAGTCAATACCCATGTACTCATGCAATGACCCAGGCACTAACACGTGCACTGCTAAAATTCCCTGAGCACTACTGATGCAGTCCAGCCATCTCCTTGCCACTACCCACGCACTCCTCCAATCACCCAGCCAGTGCCATGTCCTTATCTAATTAGTGTGCCAAAACACAAGCACTTATAAATTCACCATGCACTATCGTTGCAGTAATCTAATCATCCAGTCCATACTCAAGTACTCATGCAGTGACCCAGGCACTAACACATGCACTGCTATAATCCCCTGAGCACTACTGATGCAGTCCAGTCATCTCCTTGTCACTATCCATGCACTCCTCCAATCACGCAGCCAGTTCCATGTTCTTATCTAATCACTAAGCCAAAACACAAGCACTTATAAATTCACAATGCTCTCTCCTTGCAGTACTCTAATCATCCAGTCATTCCCATGTACTCATGCAATGACCCAGGTACTAACACATGCAATGCTACAATCCCCTGAGCACTACTGATGCAGTACAGTCATCTCCTTGTCACTACCCATGCATTGCTCCAATCACTCAGCCTGCACCATCTACATATCCAATCAGTCCACAAAAAAACCCAAGCACTTATATATTCACCATGTACTCTCCTTGCAGTACCCTAATCATCCATTCAGTACTCATGTACATATGCAATTGCCCAGGCACTAACACATGCATTGCTACAATCCCCTGAGCACTACTGATACAGTCCAGTCATCTCCTTGTCACTACCCATGTACTCCTCCAATCACCCAGCCAGTTCCTTGTCCTTATCTAATCACTGAGCGAAAACACAAGCACTTATAAATATACCATGCACTCTCCATGCAGAACTCTACTCATCCAGTCAGTACCCATTTACGTATGCAATGGCCCAACCACTAACACATGCACTGCTACAATACCCTGAGCACTACTGATGCACTCCAGCAATCTCCTTGTCACTACCCATGCACTTCTCCAATCACCGAGCCAGTTCCATGTCCTTATCTAATCACTGCCCGAAAACACAAGCACTTATAAATTCACAATGCACTCTCATTGCAATACTCTAATCATCCAGTCAGTACCCATGTATTTATGCAATAACCCAGGCACTAACACATGCTCTGTTACCATCCCCTGAGCACTACTGATGCAGTCCAGCCATCTCCTTGCCACTACCCATGCACATCTCCAATCACCCAGCCAGTTCCATGTCCTTATCTAATCACTTCGCCAAAACACAAGCACTTATAAATTCACCATGCACTCTCCTTGCAGTACTCTAATCATCCAGTCACTACCCATGTACTCATGCAATGACCCAGGAACTAACACATGCACTGCTACAATCCCCTGAGCACTACTGATGCATTCCAGCCATCTCCTTGTCACTACCCATTCACTCCTCCAATCATCCAGCCAGTTCCATATTCTTATCTAATCACTGCACCAAAACACAAGCACTTATAAATTAACCATGAACTCTCCTTGCAGTACTCTAATCATCCAGTCAGTACCCATATACTTATGCAATGGCCCAGCCACTAACACATGCACTGCTGCAATCCCCTGCGCACTACTGATTCAGTCCAGCCATCTATTTATCACTACCCATGCACTCGTCCAATCACCCAGCCAGTTCCATGTCCTTATCTGATCACTACGCCTAAACACCAGCACTTATAAATTCACCATGCACTCTCCTTGCAGTACTCTAATCATCCAGTCAGTACCCATTTACGTATGCAATGGCCCAACCACTAACACATGCACTGCTACAATCCCCTGAGCAATACTGATGCAGTCCAGCAATCTCCTTGTCACTACCCATGCACTTCTCCAATCCCCTAGCAAGTTCCATGTCCTTATCTAATCACTGCGCCAAAACACCAGCACTTATAAATTCACCATGCACTGTCCTTGCAGTACTCTAATCATCCAGTCACTACTCATGTACTAATGCAATGTCCCAGGCACTAACATATGCACTGCTGCAATCCCCTGAGCAATACTGATGCAGTCCAGTCTTCTCCTTGTCACCACCCATGCACTCCTCCAATCACCCAGCCAGTTTCATGTCCTTATCTAATCACTGCGCCTAAACACAAGCACTTATAAATTCACCATGCACTCTCCTTTCAGTACTCTAATCATTCAGTCAGTACCCATGTACTTATGCAATGACCCAGGCACTAACACATGCACTGCTGCAATCCCCTGAGCACTACTGATGCAGTCCAACCATCTCCTTGCCTGTACCCATGCACTCCTCCAATCACCCAGCCAGATCCATGTCCGTATCTAATCATTGCGCCGAAACACAAGCACTTATAAATTCACCATGCACTCTCTTTGCATTACTCTAATCCTCCAGTCAGTACCCATGTACTCATGCAATGACCCAGGCACTAACACGTGCACTGCTAAAATTCCCTGAGCACTATTGATGCAGTCCAGCCATCTCCTTGCCACTACCCACGCACTCCTCCAATCACCCAGCCAGTGCCATGTCCTTATCTAATTAGTGTGCCAAAACACAAGCACTTATAAATTCACCATGCACTATCCTTGCAGTAATCTAATCATCCAGTCACTACTCAAGTACTCATGCAGTGACCCAGGCACTAACACATGCACTGCTATAATCCCCTGAGCACTACTGATGCAGTCCAGTCATCTCCTTGTCACTATCCATGCACTCCTCCAATCACGCAGCCAGTTCCATGTTCTTATCTAATCACTAAGCCAAAACACAAGCACTTATAAATTCACAATGCTCTCTCCTTGCAGTGCTCTAATCATCCAGTCACTACCCATGTACTCATGCAATGACCCAGGTACTAACACATGTAATGCTACAATCCCCTGAGCACTACTGATGCAGTACTGCCATCTCCTTGTCACTACCCATGCATTGCTCCAATCACTCAGCCTGCACCATCTACATATCCAATCAGTCCACAAAAAACCCAAGCACTTATATGTTCACCATGTACTCTCCTTGCAGTACCCTAATCATCCATTCAGTACTCATGTACATATGCAATTGCCCAGGCACTAACACATGCATTGCTACAATCCCCTGAGCACTACTGATACAGTCCAGTCATCTCCTTGTCACTACCCATGTACTCCTCCAATCACCCAGCCAGTTCCTTGTCCTTATCTAATCACTGAGCGAAAACACAAGCACTTATAAATATACCATGCACTCTCCATGCAGAACTCTAATCATCCAGTCAGTACCCATTTACGTATGCAATGGCCCAACCACTAACACATGCACTGCTACAATACCCTGAGCACTACTGATGCAGTCCAGCAATCTCCTTGTCACTACCCATGCACTTCTCCAATCACCGAGCCAGTTCCATGTCCTCATCTAATCACTGCCCGAAAACACAAGCACTTATAAATTCACAATGCACTCTCATTGCAATACTCTAATCATCCAGTCAGTACCCATGTATTTATGCAATAACCCAGGCACTAACACATGCTCTGTTACCATCCCCTGAGCACTACTGATGCAGTCCAGCCATCTCCTTGCCACTACCCATGCACATCTCCAATCACCCAGCCAGTTCCATGTCCTTATCTAATCACTTCGCCAAAACACAAGCACTTATAAATTCACCATGCACTCTCCTTGCAGTACTCTAATCATCCAGTCACTACCCATGTACTCATGCAATGACCCAGGAACTAACACATGCACTGCTACAATCCCCTGAGCACTACTGATGCAATCCAGCCATCTCCTTGTCACTACCCATTCACTCCTCCAATCATCCAGCCAGTTCCATATCCTTATCTAATCACTGCACCAAAACACAAGCACTTATAAATTAACCATGAACTCTCCTTGCAGTACTCTAATCATCCAGTCAGTACCCATATACTTATGCAATGGCCCAGCCACTAACACATGCACTGCTGCAATCCCCTGCGCACTACTGATTCAGTCCAGCCATCTATTTATCACTACCCATGCACTCGTCCAATCACCCAGCCAGTTCCATGTCCTTATCTGATCACTACGCCTAAACACCAGCACTTATAAATTCACCATGCACTCTCCTTGCAGTACTCTAATCATCCAGTCAGTACCCATTTACGTATGCAATGGCCCAACCACTAACACATGCACTGCTACAATCCCCTGAGCAATACTGATGCAGTCCAGCAATCTCCTTGTCACTACCCATGCACTTCTCCAATCCCCTAGCAAGTTCCATGTCCTTATCTAATCACTGCGCCAAAACACCAGCACTTATAAATTCACCATGCACTGTCCTTGCAGTACTCTAATCATCCAGTCACTACCCATGTACTAATGCAATGTCCCAGGCACTAACACATGCACTGCTGCAATCCCCTGAGCAATACTGACGCAGTCCAGTCTTCTCCTTGTCACCACCCATGCACTCCTCCAATCACCCAGCCAGTTTCATGTCCTTATCTAATCACTGCGCCTAAACACAAGCCCTATAAATTCACCATGCACTCTCCTTTCAGTACTCTAATCATTCAGTCAGTACCCATGTACTTATGCAATGACCCAGGCACTAACACATGCACTGCTGCAATCCCCTGAGCACTACTGATGCAGTCCAACCATCTCCTTGCCTGTACCCATGCACTCCTCCAATCACCCAGCCAGATCCATGTCCATATCTAATCATTGCGCCGAAACACAAGCACTTATAAATTCACCATGCACTCTCTTTGCATTACTCTAATCCTCCAGTCAGTACCCATGTACTCATGCAATGACCCAGGCACTAACACGTGCACTGCTAAAATTCCCTGAGCACTACTGATGCAGTCCAGCCATCTCCTTGCCACTACCCACGCACTCCTCCAATCACCCAGCCAGTGCCATGTCCTTATCTAATTAGTGTGCCAAAACACAACACTTATAAATTCACCATGCACTATCCTTGCAGTAATCTAATCATCCAGTCACTACTCAAGTACTCATGCAGTGACCCAGGCACTAACACATGCACTGCTATAATCCCCTGAGCACTACTGATGCAGTCCAGTCATCTCCTTGTCACTATCCTTGCACTCCTCCAATCACGCAGCCAGTTCAATGTTCTTATCTAATCACTAAGCCAAAACACAAGCACTTATAAATTCACAATGCTCTCTCCTTGCAGTGCTCTAATCATCCAGTCACTACCCATGTACTCATGCAATGACCCAGGTACTAACACATGTAATGCTACAATCCCCTGAGCACTACTGATGCAGTACTGCCATCTCCTTGTCACTACCCATGCATTGCTCCAATCACTCAGCCTGCACCATCTACATATCCAATCAGTCCACAAAAAACCCAAGCACTTATATGTTCACCATGTACTCTCCTTGCAGTACCCTAATCATCCATTCAGTACTCATGTACATATGCAATTGCCCAGGCACTAACACATCATTGCTACAATCCCCTGAGCACTACTGATACAGTCCAGTCATCTCCTTGTCACTACCCATGTACTCTTCCAATCACCCAGCCAGTTCCTTGTCCTTATCTAATCACTGAGCGAAAACACAAGCACTTATAAATATGCCATGCACTCTCCATGCAGAACTCTAATCATCTAGTCAGTACCCATTTACGTATGCAATGGCCCAACCACTAACATATGCACTGCTACAATCCCCTGAGCACTACTGATGCAGTCCAGCAATCTCCTTGTCACTACCCATGCACTTCTCCAATAACCCAGCCAGTTCCATGTCCTTATCTAATCACTGACCGAAAACACAAGCACTTATAAATTCACCATGCACTCCCGTTGCAGTACTCTAATCATCCAGTCACTACCCATGTACTCATGCAATGGACCAGGCACTAACACATGCACGGCTACAGTCCCCTGAGCACTACTGATGCAGTCCAGCCATGTCCTTATATAATCACTGTGCCAAAACACAAGCACTTATAAATTCACCATGCACTATCGTTGCAGTAATCTAATCATCCAGTCAATACTCAAGTACTCATGCAGTGACCCAGGCACTAACACATGCACTGCTATAATCCCCTGAGCACTACTGATGCAGTCCAGTCATCTCCTTGTCACTATCCATGCACTTCTCTAATCACCCAGCCAGTTCCATGTCCTTATCTAATCACTGCCCGAAAACACAAGCACTTATAAATTCACCATGCACTCCCCTTGCAGTACTCTAATCATCCAGTCACTACCCATGTACTCATGCAATGGCCCAGGCACTAACATATGCACGGCTACAGTCCCCTGAGCGCTACTGATGCAGTCCAGCCATGTCCTTATATAATCACTGTGCCTAAACACAAGCACTTATAAATTCACCATGTACTCTCCTTGCAGTACTCTAATCATCCAGTCAGTACCCATGTACTTATGCAATGGCCCAGCCACTAACACATGCACTGCTCCAATCCCCTGAGCACTACTGATGCAGTCCAGCCATCTACTTGTCACTACCCATGCACTCCTCAAATCACCCAGCCAGTTCCTTGTCCTTATATATTCACTGCGCCTAAACACAAGCACTTATAAATTCACCATGCACTCTCCTTGCAGTACTCTAATCATCCAGTCAGTACCCATGTACTTATGCAATGGCCCAACCACTAACACATGCACTGCTACAATCCCCTGAGCACTACTGATGCAGTCCAGCAATCTCCTTGTCACTAGCCATGCACTTCTCCAATAACCCAGCCAGTTCCATGTCCTTATCTAATCACTGACCGAAAACACAAGCACTTAAATTCACCATGCACTCCCGTTGCAGTACTCTAATCATACAGTCACTACCCATGTACTCATGCAATGGCCCAGGCACTAACACATGCACGGCTACAGTCCCCTGAGCACTACTGATGCAGTCCAGCCATGTCCTTATATAATCACTGCACCTAAACACAAGCACTTATAAATTCACCATGCACTCTGCTTGCAGTACTCTAATCATCCAGTCGGTACCCATTTACTTATGCAATGGCCCAGCCACTAACACATGCACTGCTACAATCTCCTGAATACTACTGATGCAGCCCAGCAATCTCCTTGTCACTACCCATGTACTCCTCCAATCACCCAGCCAGTTCCATGTTCTTATCTAATCACTGTGCCAAAACACAGGCACTTATGAATTCACCATGCACTCTCCTTGCAGTACTCTAATCATCCAGTCAGTACCCATATACTTATGCAATGGCCCATCCACTAAAACATGCACTGCTACAATCCCCTGAGCACTACTGATGCAGTCCATCCATCTACTTGTCACTACCCATGCACTCCTCCAATCACCCAGCCAGATCCATGTCCGTATCTAATCACTGCGCCGAAACACAAGCACTTATAAATTCACCATGCACTCTCTTTGCAGTACTCTAATCATCCAGTCAGTACCCATGTACTCATGCAATGACCCAGGCACTAACACGTGCACTGCTAAAATTCCCTGAGCACTACTGATGCAGTCCAGCCATCTCCATGCCACTACCCACGCACTCCTCCAATCACCCAGCCAGTGCCATGTCCTTATCTAATTAGTGTGCCAAAACACAAGCACTTATAAATTCACCATGCACTATCGTTGCAGTAATCTAATCATCCAGTCAATACTCAAGTACTCATGCAGTGACCCAGGCACTAACACATGCACTGCTATAATCCCCTGAGCACTACTGATGCAGTCCAGTCATCTCCTTGTCACTATCCATGCACTTCTCCAATCACCCAGCCAGTTCCATGTCCTTATCTAATCACTGCCCGAAAACACAAGCACTTATAAATTCACCATGCACTCCCCTTGCAGTACTCTAATCATCCAGTCACTACCCATGTACTCATGCAATGGCCCAGGCACTAACATATGCACGGCTACAGTCCCCTGAGCACTACTGATGCAGTCCAGCCATGTCCTTATATAATCACTGTGCCTAAACACAAGCACTTATTAATTCACCATGTACTCTCCTTGCAGTACTCTAATCATCCAGTCAGTACCCATGTACTTATGCAATGGCCCAGCCACTAACACATGCACTGCTCCAATCCCCTGAGCACTACTGATGCAGTCCAGCCATCTACTTGTCACTACCCATGCACTCCTCCAATAACCCAGCCAGTTCCATGTCCTTATCTAATCACTGACCGAAAACACAAGCACTTATAAATTCACCATGCACTCCCGTTGCAGTACTCTAATCATACAGTCACTACCCATGTACTCATGCAATGGCCCAGGCACTAACACATGCACGGCTACAGTCCCCTGAGCACTACTGATGCAGTCCAGCCATGTCCTTATATAATCACTGCACCCAAACACAAGCACTTATAAATTCACCATGAACTCTGCTTGCAGTACTCTAATCATCCAGTCGGTACCCATGTACTTATGCAATGGCCCAGCCACTAACACATGCACTGCTACACTCTCCTGAATACTACTGATGCAGCCCAGCAATCTCCTTGTCACTACCCATGTACTCCTCCAATCACCCAGCCAGTTCCATGTTCTTATCTAATCACTGCGCCAAAACACAGGCACTTATAAATTCACCATGCACTCTCCTTGCAGTACTCTAATCATCCAGTCAGTACCCATATACTTATGCAATGGCCCAACCACTAAAACATGCACTGCTACAATCCCCTGAGCACTACTGATGCAGTCCAGCCATCTACTTGTCACTACCCATGCACTCCTCCAATCACCCAGCCAGATCCATGTCCGTATCTAATCACTGCGCCGAAACACAAGCACTTATAAATTCACCATGCACTCTCTTTGCAGTACTCTAATCATCCAGTCAGTACCCATATACTTATGCAATGGCCCAGCCACTAAAACATGCACTGCTACAATCCCCTGAGCACTACTGATGCAGTCCAGCCATCAACTTGTCACTACCCATGCACTCCTCCAATCACCCAGCCAGTTCCATGTCCTTATCTAATCACTGCGCCTAAACACAAGCACTTATAAATTCACCATGCACTCTCCTTTCAGTACTCTAATCATCCAGTCAGTACCCATGTACTTATACAATTGCCCAGTGTTAGACATGTCTGCCCTAGGGTGGTCTTTCCCATTTTTTTTTTCACCCTTGCCTCGTTTTTTCCACCCTCTTTTTGGTTGGCCCTAGGTCTCCGGGCACCTTACCATTGCTAATCAATGCTAAGGTGCAGGTGCTCTCTACTACTAACATGGCTGCCACAGACCCCTGCTCCTGCGGAGCGGTCTTGCTAGTAGTGCCCTAGTTGTCAGGAGCTGGCTGGAACCTCTAATTATTGTTACATCACCAGCCTGCCTTCCCTGACCATAGCTAGAATGAGGAAGCTCCTGGAACCTTCCGGAATAGAGAGTGGTCACCTGACCTGGGAGTATATAAAGAAAGGGAGGGAAACTTTCTAGTCAGTTGGGGCATCGCTGACCTGGGGGACCCTGCACTGGAGTTTTAGGCGGAAGGGGGAGGGGGCACCTATACCACTAGGGGTGACTGGGTCTAGGCCTTGCCCTCTAAGCTGTGTGAGGAATCCTGACCAAACCCAGTGTGAGGGAATCCCCAGGGGACCATCCAGAGAGGCCTGACTGACAGCAGCCTCCAACTCAACCCCCCCCTTACTGCCTTAACCTACCCCTCAACTGGGAAAAAGGGCCAAGAACCATCAGTGACACAAGAAACCACCACCTGAACGAAGAACTGCTGGGGAATCAACCAAGTATCCTCCCCAGAGCCCCCTCATTGACTCTGCCAGCGCTGTTATCCCTTCAGACTCCCTTACTACACGCTAAAAGCACTATACTTGAGGAGCGCTGTCATTCCCCTGAGGCGCTGAGCCCCGAAGCGCTGTAGCTGTGAAGCACTAATTAACCCCAATTCACCGCCGCTGCCCGAGTTCCTGTCAGCGCTGTAGCTGTGAAGCGCTAATTAACCCCAATTCACCGCCGCTACCCGAGTTCCTGTCAGCGCTGTAGCTGTGAAGCGCTAATTAACCCCCAATTCACCGCCACTGCCCGAGTTCCTGTCAGCGCTGTAGCTGTGAAGCGCCAGTCATCCCCAACTCACCGCCACTGCCTGGAGTAGCCACAACTGTAAAGGGGGGCCGGCCGTCCCTGTCGTGACCCCCACACCTGTTGAGGAGAACATCCCCGCGGAGGCACTGGCGGCCGCGTTCGACCTGAGGAGACCCTCCACCGTGGTTCCATGATGGAATATCGTTAACATAAATATCGTCAGAAATAAATATCGTCACTAAAATATCGCTTACATTAATATCGTCATCCTATACTTAAACAAGAATTCACACAAATATCGATTTTTTTTTTATCGACAACCCTAATATCGTTCACACTAATATCGACAACATAAATATCGACTACTACATTATCGACTTTATTTTAAATAACATTACCTTAGACATAAATATCGACTACACTAACATCGACGACCTATCTGCTTATAGAAATATACAAAAAATATCGTCTTTTTATTACCAACTGGATATGCACTATTCTTTTATTTTACTCACTTTTTTTACTATTTTACTTTACAAAACAATTCACACATATAATTATTTAGTTTTCCTAATACTTATTGATAAAAAAATATATACCCTTTTGATCAAAAATAAATTGTATTAAATAGCATAATATTTACCATGTTTAGTAATAATTTACTTTTTATTGTTAAAAAACAAATGAATATTGTAAAATATACATTAATATGTTCAATAGAATTATGTATTAATTGTTTATTGTATATTAAAAAATGTTTTTCATTGTTAAATATTTTTCTCAGATGTTAAAAAATGTAAATTTATATTATGTACATATCGTGATAAAATCAATGACAAAAAAAAATGTAATATATTAAATTTTTATAAAAAATATTAAAATTTAATATACTAATTTATGCATAATTGAAACAGTATTTATGTACAAAACTGCAATATAATTTGTTAGCAAAAATTATGTTAAATGTTTTATAAAATGTTCAAAATCTTTGCAGTAACAAATTAAACTATGAATAAAAAAAAAAAAAAAAATGTTTTATTTCTTAATTTAGAAACTTGTCATATGTATGTAAAAATGTTATAAAAATGTTTTTAATTTATATTGTTGAAATGAATATTACAACATGACATATATTATTCTTATTAAAAATAGTAAATAGATAATGCTGGATAATAAACCATAATAATTAACTATTCTAACTCCAATCCTACGTAAGTCAGGGTAAATGGTGGATAGTAAATCATTATAATTAACTATTGTAACTCCAAACATAACATAAGTCAAGGAAAGTGCTGGATAGTAAACCATAATAAATTACTATTCTAACTCCAATCCAACATAAGTCAGGGAAAGTGCTGGATAGTAAACCATAATAAATTACTATTCTAACTCCAATCCAACATAAGTCAGGGAAAGTGCTGGATAGTAAACCATAATAAATTACTATTCTAACTCCAAACATAACATAACTCATGGAAAGTGCTGGATAGTAAACCATAATAAATTACTATTCTAACTCCAATCCAACATAAGTCAGGGAAAGTGCTGGATAGTAAACCATAATAAATTACTATTCTAACTCCAAACATAACATAAGTCAGGGAGAGTGCTGGATAGTAAACCATAATAAATTACTATTCTAACTCCAATCCAACATAAGTCAGGCAAAGTGCTGGATAGTAAACCATAATAAATTACTATTCTAACTACAAACATAACATAACTCAGGGAAAGTGCTGGATAGTAAACCATAATAAATTACTATTCTAACTCCAATCCAACATAAGTCAGGGAAAGTGCAGGATAGTAAACCATAATAAATTACTATTCTAACTCCAAACATAACATAAGTCAGGGAGAGTGCTGGATAGTAAACCATAATAAATTACTATTCTAACTCCAATCCAACATAAGTCAGGGAAAGTGCTGGATAGTAAACCATAATAAATTACTATTCTAACTCCAAACATAACATAAGTCAGGGAGAGTGCTGGATAGTAAACCATAATAAATTACTATTCTAACTCCAATCCAACATAAGTCAGGGAAAGTGCTGGATAGTAAACCATAATAAATTACTATTCTAACTTCAAACATAACATAACTCAGGGAAAGTGCTGGATAGTAAACCATAATAAATTACTATTCTAACTCCAATCCAACATAAGTCAGGGAAAGTGCAGGATAGTAAACCATAATAAATTACTATTCTAACTCCAAACATAACATAAGTCAGGGAGAGTGCTGGATAGTAAACCATAATAAATTACTATTCTAACTCCAATCCAACATAAGTCAGGGAAAGTGCTGGATAGTAAACCATAATAAATTACTATTCTAACTCCAAACATAACATAACTCAGGGAAAGTGCTGGATAGTAAACCATAACAAATTACTATTCTAACTCCAATCCAACATAAGTCAGGGAAAGTGCTGGATAGTAAACCATAATAAATTACTATTCTAACTCCAAACATAACATAACTCATGGAAAGTGCTGGATAGTAAACCATAATAAATTACTATTCTAACTCCAATCCAACATAAGTCAGGGAAAGTGCTGGATAGTAAACCATAATAAATTACTATTCTAACTCCAAACATAACATAAGTCAGGGAGAGTGCTGGATAGTAAACCATAATAAATTACTATTCTAACTCCAATCCAAGATAAGTCAGGGAAAGTGCTGGATAGTAAACCATAATAAATTACTATTCTAACTCCAAACATAACATAAGTCAGGGAGAGTGCTGGATAGTAAACCATAATAAATTACTATTCTAACTCCAATCCAACATAAGTCAGGGAAAGTGCTGGATAGTAAACCATAATAAATTACTATTCTAACTCCAAACATAACATAACTCAGGGAAAGTGCTGGATAGTAAACCATAACAAATTACTATTCTAACTCCAATCCAACATAAGTCAGGGAAAGTGCTGGATAGTAAACCATAATAAATTACTATTCTAACTCCAAACATAACATAACTCATGGAAAGTGCTGGATAGTAAACCATAATAAATTACTATTCTAACTCCAATCCAACATAAGTCAGGGAAGGTGCTGGATAGTAAACCATAATAAATTACTATTCTAACTCCAATCCAACATAAGTCAGGGAAAGTGCTGGATAGTAAACCATAATAAATTACTATTCTAACTCCAATCCAACATAAGTCAGGGAAAGTGCTGGATAGTAAACCATAATAAATTACTATTCTAACTCCAAACATAACATAACTCAGGGAAAGTGCTGGATAGTAAACCATAATAAATTACTATTCTAACTCCAATCCAACATAAGTCAGGGAAAGTGCTGGATAGTAAACCATAATAAATTACTATTCTAACTCCAAACATAACATAAGTCAGGGAGAGTGCTGGATAGTAAACCATAATAAATTACTATTCTAACTCCAATCCAACATAAGTCAGGGAAAGTGCTGGATAGTAAACCATAATAAATTACTATTCTAACTCCAAACAAAACATAACTCAGGGAAAGTGCTGGATAGTAAACCATAACAAATTACTATTCTAACTCCAATCCAACATAAGTCAGGGAAAGTGCTGGATAGTAAACCATAATAAATTACTATTCTAACTCCAAACATAACATAACTCATGGAAAGTGCTGGATAGTAAACCATAATAAATTACTATTCTAACTCCAATCCAACATAAGTCAGGGAAAGTGCTGGATAGTAAACCATAATAAATTACTATTCTAACTCCAATCCAACATAAGTCAGGGAAAGTGCTGGATAGTAAACCATAATAAATTACTATTCTAACTCCAATCCAACATAAGTCAGGGAAAGTGCTGGATAGTAAACCATAATAAATTACTATTCTAACTCCAAACATAACATAACTCAGGGAAAGTGCTGGATAGTAAACCATAATAAATTACTATTCTAACTCCAATCCAACATAAGTCAGGGAAAGTGCTGGATAGTAAACCATAATAAATTACTATTCTAACTCCAAACATAACATAACTCAGGGAAAGTGCTGGATAGTAAACCATAACAAATTACTATTCTAACTCCAAACATAACATAACTCATGGAAAGTGCTGGATAGTAAACCATAATAAATTACTATTCTAACTCCAATCCAACATAAGTCAGGGAAAGTGCTGGATAGTAAACCATAATAAATTACTATTCTAACTCCAATCCAACATAAGTCAGGGAAAGTGCTGGATAGTAAACCATAATAAATTACTATTCTAACTCCAATCCAACATAAGTCAGGGAAAGTGCTGGATAGTAAACCATAATAAATTACTATTCTAACTCCAAACATAACATAACTCAGGGAAAGTGCTGGATAGTAAACCATAATAAATTACTATTCTAACTCCAATCCAACATAAGTCAGGGAAAGTGCTGGATAGTAAACCATAATAAATTACTATTCTAACTCCAAACATAACATAACTCAGGGAAAGTGCTGGATAGTAAACCATAACAAATTACTATTCTAACTCCAATCCAACATAAGTCAGGGAAAGTGCTGGATAGTAAACCATAATAAATTACTATTCTAACTCCAAACATAACATAACTCATGGAAAGTGCTGGATAGTAAACCATAATAAATTACTATTCTAACTCCAATCCAACATAAGTCAGGGAAAGTGCTGGATAGTAAACCATAATAAATTACTATTCTAACTCCAAACATAACATAAGTCAGGGAGAGTGCTGGATAGTAAACCATAATAAATTACTATTCTAACTCCAATCCAAGATAAGTCAGGGAAAGTGCTGGATAGTAAACCATAATAAATTACTATTCTAACTCCAAACATAACATAAGTCAGGGAGAGTGCTGGATAGTAAACCATAATAAATTACTATTCTAACTCCAATCCAACATAAGTCAGGGAAAGTGCTGGATAGTAAACCATAATAAATTACTATTCTAACTCCAAACATAACATAACTCAGGGAAAGTGCTGGATAGTAAACCATAACAAATTACTATTCTAACTCCAATCCAACATAAGTCAGGGAAAGTGCTGGATAGTAAACCATAATAAATTACTATTCTAACTCCAAACATAACATAACTCATGGAAAGTGCTGGATAGTAAACCATAATAAATTACTATTCTAACTCCAATCCAACATAAGTCAGGGAAAGTGCTGGATAGTAAACCATAATAAATTACTATTCTAACTCCAATCCAACATAAGTCAGGGAAAGTGCTGGATAGTAAACCATAATAAATTACTATTCTAACTCCAATCCAACATAAGTCAGGGAAAGTGCTGGATAGTAAACCATAATAAATTACTATTCTAACTCCAAACATAACATAACTCAGGGAAAGTGCTGGATAGTAAACCATAATAAATTACTATTCTAACTCCAATCCAACATAAGTCAGGGAAAGTGCTGGATAGTAAACCATAATAAATTACTATTCTAACTCCAAACATAACATAAGTCAGGGAGAGTGCTGGATAGTAAACCATAATAAATTACTATTCTAACTCCAATCCAACATAAGTCAGGGAAAGTGCTGGATAGTAAACCATAATAAATTACTATTCTAACTCCAAACAAAACATAACTCAGGGAAAGTGCTGGATAGTAAACCATAACAAATTACTATTCTAACTCCAATCCAACATAAGTCAGGGAAAGTGCTGGATAGTAAACCATAATAAATTACTATTCTAACTCCAAACATAACATAACTCATGGAAAGTGCTGGATAGTAAACCATAATAAATTACTATTCTAACTCCAATCCAACATAAGTCAGGGAAAGTGCTGGATAGTAAACCATAATAAATTACTATTCTAACTCCAATCCAACATAAGTCAGGGAAAGTGCTGGATAGTAAACCATAATAAATTACTATTCTAACTCCAATCCAACATAAGTCAGGGAAAGTGCTGGATAGTAAACCATAATAAATTACTATTCTAACTCCAAACATAACATAACTCAGGGAAAGTGCTGGATAGTAAACCATAATAAATTACTATTCTAACTCCAATCCAACATAAGTCAGGGAAAGTGCTGGATAGTAAACCATAATAAATTACTATTCTAACTCCAAACATAACATAACTCAGGGAAAGTGCTGGATAGTAAACCATAACAAATTACTATTCTAACTCCAATCCAACATAAGTCAGGGAAAGTGCTGGATAGTAAACCATAATAAATTACTATTCTAACTCCAAACATAACATAACTCAGGGAAAGTGCTGGATAGTAAACCATAATAAATTACTATTCTAACTCCAATCCAACATAAGTCAGGGAAAGTGCTGGATAGTAAACCATAATAAATTACTATTCTAACTCCAATCCAACATAAATCAGGGAAAGTGCTGGATAGTAAACCATAATAAATTACTATTCTAACTCCAAACATAACATAACTCAGGGAAAGTGCTGGATAGTAAACTATAATAAATTACTATTCTAACTCCAATCCAACATAAGTCAGGAAATGTGCAGGTTAGTAAACAATATAAATTTTTCTATCTAAATTATTTTTTAGACCCTATTCCCCTATAATACCAAAATAACGCTTCTTCAATAGTAATTTAATAATTTGTATTAATATTAAAAAATAAATTTCGTGTAAAATTTTAAATTTCGATGTTAAATTTTGATTTCATGATAAATTTCGAATTTATTAATATTTTATACAATTTTTTAACACTACATTTTTAAATTACTACCCACCCTAATCCCCTATAATACCAAAAACCCGCTCCTAACATTTTTATTTGAAATTTTAAAATGTAATTACAAATTTAATTTCGTGAACAATTCGAAATTTCAAATTAAAATTTCGATTTCTTAATTATTTTCTAATTTGTGTATATTTTATAAATTTTTTAAAAACCAAATTTTAAATTACTACCCACCCTTATCCCCTATAATACCAATAACCCGCTACTAAAATTTTAACAATTCTTTTGTAGAAAATATTTTTTAACACATATTATTACTAGTAGGAGTTCCCCTATAATACCAAAAACCCGCTCCTAAAATTTTTATTTGAAATTTTAAAATTTAATTACAAATTTAATTTCGTGAACAATTCGAAATTTCAAATTAAAATTTCGATTTCTTAATTATTTTCTAATTTGTTTATATTTTATAAATTTTTTAAAAACCAAATTTTAAATTACTACCCACCCTTATCCCCTATAATACCAATAACCCGCTACTAAAATTTTAACAATTCTTTTGTAGAAAATATTTTTTAACACATATTATTACTAGTAGGAGTTTTGTAAGTTTTTTAAAAACATAATACATATTTTTTTATAAATTTTATAACACCTTATATTTTTGTGTCGATATTATATAAAACGACATTTTGATCAACGATATTCTGTTCATCGATATTTTTTTATGACGATATTTTTGTCATTCTCACGAAACAATATTTTTTACAACGATATTTTCTATTACGATATTTTTAACAGTCGATATTCTTACCACGATATTAATGCTAGTCGATATTTTCCCGTCGATATTCTATCTTTATACCCTCCACCGTCATGTGACGGGGGCGCCGGCCGTGTCATAGGCCTCGCCCCCGCCCTCATCCGTCCTCCACCGCCCCTCGTCATCACTCCCCGCGAGCTGCGCTGCTTCTAGCGGGAGTGTAGCGGGACCGCGTCTTCTTCAGAAACCCCCCTCCGGAAGCATCGGCCTGAGGAGACCGGCGCAAGGGCCCCGGAGGGCCGAAGAACGCAGGTAACATCCCCAGGGAGGGAGGCGGAGACTCGAGGAGCGCGCGGGGGGGTTGCCAAGGAGTGTTCATCCCACGGAAGGCAGCCCCGCATCTGCCCCTCCCCGGGAGAGACTGGGACTGGGCCTCGAGTGCCTGGGGAGACACCGATTGGCCCGACTCGGGTCATTTCTGCAATAACTGGGACCGAGCTTGTGAGGCTGGGGGGAACAATAAGGGAAGTGCTATAGCCCCATAAGGAATCCTCCTTGGTGGTAGTACATGGAAGCCATACACCAGATTGCTCCCCTTACAATGGGATACAGTCCCCAGATGCCGTGACACTGCCAAGTGGGTTGAAGTACTGGTGATACATTGATGAATTCATGCGAATTTATTTCTAATGTTATGCTGATACATTGATGAATTCATGCTAATTTATTTCTAATGTTATGCTGATACATTGACGAATTTATGCTAATTTATTTCTAATGTTATGCTGATGCCTCCATGAATTTATGCTAAAGGTGATCTGATGTTGATTTAGTACCTACGGGGTGCTTTTGAATGACTTTAAAATGAAAAAGGAGAGTTACAGTGACTTTGTTGTTTCATGTTAAACTGAGAAAGGATTATATGCTGAAATAACCCTCTTTCTCCTGCAAAAAGCTACATAAAGAGTCTTGTTTTTAAGCACTAGTGGTGTGGTGTCAGATCATTGCGTGCGTTGCTCTGCCAAGGTGGATGCGTGTGCTGCCCAGCTGCTTTACACAGGATGCCTTTGGGTGCCTTCCTGCCTCACGCCAGGCTACCCTTGTGAATTGGCAAACCCAGTTCCAACATTATTTGGTGCTCAGCGGTGGGATCGGAACCTGTGGTTGTGCAGCACCCTCCAGTGAGTCAGAGTACGCCGCAATTGGACACCTATTGTTCGGCAAGCATAGCCAAGTGACCCCCACTGTCTAACTGTGTGCTCAGAGGATTGCCCTAAGCTGTTGTCTACGTCCTAATATTTTTTTTTTTCCCTTACATTGTCTGGGTCCCCACCTGTCGAAATGGAGTTCCAGCTGGCCAAAATAGAGGAGTACTCAGTGGTCCAGCTGAGGAATTTCTGTCAGGGGATGGGGGTGGCTGTTGGGAAGAGAGCTAAAGGAGAGGAGCTCCGTAAAGCCCTACAAGCATGGGTATTAGCCCACCCAGAGGGAAAAGGGGACGAGGAACAGGAGGGGCAGGGGGCACTAGGGGAGGCGGGCACGTCGGGAGAGCTAGACCTACTGCACATTGATGTTAGTGAAAACCTGTCGCCAGGGAGACGTTCTGGGCAGGCAGTAGTGTATCTAGAAGGAGTGCATCGCCGGAGGAGTATGAGGACAGGAGGGAGGAGAGGCTACTAAGATGAGAGCTTGCAAAGTTGGAGAAAGAGAAGGAAGATAAGAGGCTAGCAATGGAGGAGAGGAAGCTTGCGCATGAGCTCCAGCTAAAAGAATTGGAGTTGAGGGCATTACAGATCAGTGCGCAAGGGAATGTAAATGGTGGCAGCGTACCAGAGGTTCCACGTGAGCCTAAATTCTATCTCCCAAAGGATGTGATCGCTAGTTACGGTGTAGGGGATAACATCAACAGGTGGTTGGAGGCGTATGAAGTATCCCTGAAGGTCCATGGGGTGCCCACAAGCTACTGGGGGGGTGGCCTGTACCGATATATACCTCCCGTAGTGAGGGACACCCTCCTCTATTTAGAGAAGGTAGACCAAACCAACTATCCTGTGATGAAGGAGGCCCTGCTTAAAAAGTTTGGCCTCACCCCTGAGAGATACCGTCAGAGATTCCGTAGCGGTCACAAGTTAAACACACAGAACTGGGTGGATTTTTATGATTATGCCCGGAAGGCTTTAGATGGATGGGTGCGTGGCAGTGAGGTGCATGATTTTGAGGGCCTGTACGACCTATTTTTGAGAGAACACCTCTTGGATAAGTGTTTTCCGGAGCTGCGCCAACATCTGGTGGACCGCAAGTTGACCGACCCCCGTGCACTTGCGGAGGAGTCGGACACTTGGGTTAGCACCCGAGTGACCTTCAAGGGACCCGGGGGAGATGGCCCGAAGGGTGGACAGAGCGCCCCCCAGAAGAAAGAGGGGGGAGATAAAAAGAAGGAGCTCTCGCGAGGCCCACAAAACAGACAGTTTGGGAAAGGAAAAGGAACCCCCTCTCAGTCCAGTTTCCCAAAGCCCACTCACCCTGACAAGGGTCAACAGCCAAGAACAGTCAGGTGTTATGAATGTGGGGAGGTGGGACACTATAAGGGGGATGCCCAGTGTCGCAAGAGAACCCCCGCCCCCACAGGAGGTAAGACCCCCGGGGAGGCTAGTGTAGCGCTTGGGATGGAGTTGCCCCTAGATAAGGAAGGGGAGTTGACAGGCCTGACCCTGGTTTCACTGGGGGATAGAGAGGAGGTCCCAGTGATATCCTTACCATCGAATACTGCCAAGTACCGGCAGAGGGTGCAGGTGAATGGGCAGGAGGTGGAGGCTCTGAGGGACACAGGTGCCAGCATGACCACCGTAGTAAGGCGGCTGGTGTCCCCTGAGCAGTTGATCCCTGACGTGTTCCATCCGGCCGTGTTGGCTGACGGCAGCCTGAGTCACTACCCGGTGGCTCAAGTTCCATTTGAGTGGGAAGGAGTCAAAGGCCCCTTGAAAGTTGCCGTGAGCCCCGCCTTGCCAGTGGACTGTCTGCTCGGAAACGACTTGGAAACCAACATCTGGAAGGAAGTGGAGCTGCGAGCCCACACAGAAATGCTGGGGTTACCAGGGTGGGCCTGTGTGGTCACAAGGTCCATGGCTGCCCGGCAAAGAACTCACACCGGGTTGGAGCAGGAAACAACGGCCCAGCCCAAGGCTGGTCAAGAGGAGGTGGACACCCCCCGTGTGATGGATGGGGAGCCGGCGGTAGTGGCCCCAGAGTCCGCGGAGGTGGATGTTGTTCCTATGGGGGACCTGCCTATCCCGGCCGAGTGGTGTGTGAAAGGAGGGCCTACCCAGGAGGAATTTCGCCGGGGCCAGAAGGAGTACCCCACGCTTGAAGGCATGCGGCGACAGGCCACAGCCCAAGCGACCAATAAGGAGACCGGCAGTTACCACGTGTACTGGGAGGATGGCCTCCTTTACAGTGAGCCTAAGGTTCTGGTGCATGGATCTTCAAGGGCCTTAGTAGTCCCCCAATACTACCGGACCTTTTTGCTGGAGTTAGCCCATGAGATACCTCTAGCTGGACACCTGGGCCAGGACAAGACTTTTGCGTGGTTGGTCCCGCATTTTTATTGGCCCAGGATGAGAGTTGCCTCTGACACCTATTGTAAGACCTGCAAGACTTGCCAGTCAAGTGGCAAGACAGGGACTAAGGTGAAGGTCCCTTTGGAACCACTTCCGGTGGTCGGGACCCCTTTTGAGCGGGTCGGGATTGACATTGTTGGGCCATTGGACCCACCGACCTCTTCGGGACACCGGTTCATCTTGGTTTTAGTGGACCACGCCACCCGGTACCCCGAGGACATTCCTCTGAGGACCATCACTGCACCCGTGGTGGCGCGGGCCCTAATGGGGATTTTTACCCGAGTGGGATTCCCCAAGGTCGTGGTGTCAGATAGGGGCACAAATTTTATGTCAGCCTATATGCAGGCCATGTGGAAGGAGTGCGGGGTGACCTATCGGTTCTCCACTCCTTACCACCCCCAGACTAACGGGCTCGTAGAGCGCTTCAACAAGACCTTAAAGGGGATGATCCGGAGCCTGCCAGAGGACTTGAGGCGGAAATGGGACATCCTCCTCCCTTGCTTGCTATTTTCGTACCGCGAGGTGCCGTAGAAGGGAGTCGGGTTCAGCCCCTTTGAGCTGCTCTATGGCCATCCCGTTTGGGGGCCCCTCAGCCTTGTCAAAGAAGGGTGGGAGAAGACTTTGATGAAGCTTCCCCGTGATGTTGTCAGCTATATGCTGGCATTCCACAGCCAGATGGCCAAGCTGTGGAAGGAGGCCTCAGCCAATCTGGAGGCCAGTCAAGCCGTCATGAAGGAGTGGTATGACTGCAACGCTCGGACGGTGGAGTTGGATGCTGGACAGAAGGTGTGGGTCATGGAGCCTGGGGAGCTTAGCGCCCTCCAGGACCGGTGGACTGGTCTGTTCGAGATTGTGGAGCGACGAGGCCAGACCACCTACGTAGTAGATATGAAGACCCCCCGGCAGCCCCATCGGGTGTTCCACGCCAACCGCCTGAAGCCGCACCATGAGAGATCGGAGATGACCCTCCTCATGGTGACGGATGGGAGCGAGGAGGAAGAGAGCGAGCCTCTTCCTGACCTTCTGGCGGCCCAAGAGAAGGATGGTTCGGTAGAGGGAGTGGTCCTCTCCCCATTCTTGACCCCGGAACAACGGAGGGACTGCCGCCAGGTGCTGGAGCAATACGCCTCATTGTTCTCCCTCACGCCTGGAATCACGCATCTGTGTACCCATGATGTGGACACAGGTGACAGTCCACCGGTTAAAGCCAAGTCTTATCGGCTGTCCGACAAAGTGAGGAGTAGTATCCAGGGTGAGGTGACCAAGATGCTGGAGCTAGGAGTCATTGAGCCCTCCAACAGCCCTTGGGCAAGTCCAGTAGTGTTGGTGCCAAAAGCGGCCCCACCGGGCACCACACCAGAACTTCGGTTCTGTGTGGACTATCGGGGTTTGAATTCCGTCACCAAGACAGACGCTCATCCGATCCCACGGCCGGATGAGCTGATTGACCGGCTGGGAGCAGCCCGGTACCTTAGTACCATTGACTTGACGTCAGGGTACTGGCAGATTGCCATGGCGGACGGAGCACGGGAGAAAGCAGCGTTCTCCACCCCCGAGGGCCACTTTCAATTTAAAGTGATGCCATTTGGGCTCAAAAACGCTCCGGCCATGTTCCAGCGGTTGGTGAACCAGGTGCTATCTGGTCTGGAGTCCTTCTCTGCTGCCTACCTGGATGACATAGCTGTCTTCAGTAGCGGCTGGGATGACCACCTGCAGCATCTCCAGGAGGTGCTGCGGGCTCTGCAACGAGCTGGGCTAACCATCAAGGCCAGCAAGTGCCAGATTGGACAGGGATCTGTCGTTTACCTGGGACACCTGGTGGGCGGGGGTAAGGTGCAACCCCTCCAGGCCAAGATTGAGGCCATATTGGCCTGGGAGCCCCCCAAGACCCAGACTGAGGTCCGAGCTTTTCTCGGCCTCACTGGATATTACCGTCGGTTTGTCAGGGGGTATGGAACCATCGTTGCCCCCCTGACTGAATTAACATCTAAAAAGCAACCACGGAGAGTCAACTGGACAGCTGCTTGCCAGGAGGCATTTGACACCCTGAAGCATGCGATGTGCACCGCTCCGGTGCTTAGGTCTCCTGACTATACCAAGGAATTCATCGTGCAGACAGACGCCTCTGAGCACGGCATAGGCGCTGTACTCTCGCAACTGAACCAGGATGGCCAAGACCAACCAGTGGCCTTTATATCCAGAATGCTCCTTCCCAGGGAACAACGGTGGAGCACCATCGAACGTGAAGCCTTTGCGGTGGTCTGGGCACTGAAGAAGTTGAGACCATATCTTTTTGGTTCTCACTTCCTCATTCAGACCGACCACCACCCCCTTCGCTGGCTCATGCAAATGAGAGGCGAGAACCCAAAGTTGCTAAGGTGGTCCATTTCCCTACAGGGGATGGACTTTTGGGTGGAACATCGGCAAGGAGTTGACCACGTCAACGCGGACGGTCTCTCCCGGTTTTTCCACCTTAGCGATGAGAGCTCCCTAGAGGTTGGGTAGGTCTCCCCGCTTTCAGCTGGGGGGGACGCCTGTTAGACCTGTCCGCCCTAGGGTGGTCTTTCCCATTTTTTTTTCCGCCCTTGCCTCGTTTTTTCCACCCTCTTTTTGGTTGGCCCTAGGTCTCCGGGCACCTTACCATTGCTAATCAATGCTAAGGTGCAGGTGCTCTCTACTACTAACATGGCTGCCACAGACCCCTGCTCCTGCGGAGCGGTCTTGCTAGTAGCGCCCTAGTTGTCAGGAGCTGGCTGGAACCTCTAATTATTGTTACATCACCAGCCTGCCTTCCCTGACCATAGCTAGAATGAGGAAGCTCCTGGAACCTTCCGGAATAGAGAGTGGTCACCTGACCTGGGAGTATATAAAGAAAGGGAGGGAAACTTTCTAGTCAGTTGGGGCATCGCTGACCTGGGAGACCCTGCATTGGAGTTTTAGGCGGAAGGGGGAGGGGGCAACTATACCACTAGGGGTGACTGGGTCTAGGCCTTGCCCTCTAAGCTGTGTGAGGAATCCTGACCAAACCCACTGACCTGGCCCAGTGTGAGGGAATCCCCAGGGGACCATCCAGAGAGGCCTGACTGACAGCAGCCTCCAACTCAACCCCCCCTTACTGCCTTAACCTACCCCTCAACTGGGAAAAAGGGCCAAGAACCATCAGTGCCACAAGATACCACCACCTGAACGAAGGACTGCTGGGGAATCAACCAAGTATCCTCCCCAGAGCCCCCTCATTGACTCTGCCAGCGCTGTTATCCCTTCAGACTCCCTTACTATACGCTAAAAGCACTATACTTGAGGAGCGCTGTCATTCCCCTGAGGCGCTGAGCCCCGAAGCGCTGTAGCTGTGAAGCGCTAATTAACCCCAATTCACCGCTGCTGCCCGAGTTCCTGTCAGCGCTGTAGCTGTGAAGCGCTAATTAACTCCAATTCACCGCCGCTGCCCGAGTTCCTGTCAGCGCTGTAGCTGTGAAGCGCTAATTAACCCCCAATTCACCGCCAATACCCGAGTTCCTGTCAGCGCTGTAGCTGTGAAGCGCCAGTCATCCCCAACTCACCACCGCTGCCTGGAGTAGCCACAACTGTAAAGGGGGGCCAGCCGTCCCTGTCGTGACCCCCACACCTGTTGAGGAGAACATCCCCGCGGAGGCACTGGCGGCCGCGTTCGACCTGAGGAGACCCTCCACCATCATGTGACGGGGGTGCTGGCCATGTCATAGGCCTCGCCCCTGCCCTCGTCCGGCCTCCACCGCCCCTCGTCATCACTACCCGTGAGTTGCGCTGCTTCTAGCGGGAGTGTAGCGGGACCGCGTCTTCTTCAGAAACCCCCTTCCGGAAGCATCGGCCTGAGGAGACCGGCACAAGGGCCCCGGAGGGCCGAAGAACGCAGGTAACATCCCCGGGGAGGGAGGCGGAGACTCGAGGAGCACGCGGGGGGGGGTTGCCAAGGAGTGTTCATCCCAAGGAAGGCAGCCCCGCATCCGCCCCTCCCCGGGAGAGACTGGGACTGGACCTCGAGTGCCCGGGGAGACACCAAGAGGCCCAACTCGGGTCATTTCTGCAATAACTGGGACTGAGCTTGTGAGGCTGGGGGAACAATAAGGCAAGTGCTATAGCCCCATAAGGAATCCTCCTTGGTGGTAGTACATGGAAGCCATACACCAGATTGCTCCCCTTACAATGGGATACAGTCCCCAGATGCCGTGACACTGCCAAGTGGGTTGAAGTACTGGTGATACATTGATGAATTCATGCTAATTTATTTCTAATGTTATGCTGATACATTGATGAATTTATGCTAATTTATTTCTAATGTTATGCTGATGCCTCGATGAATTTATCCTAAAGCTGATCTGAGGTGGATTTAGTACCTACGGGGTGCTGTTGAGTGACTTTAAAATGAAAAAGGAGAGTTACAGTGACTTTGTTGTTTCATGTTAAACTGAGAAATGATTATATGCTGAAATAACCCTCTTTCTCCTGCAAAAAGCTACATAAAGAGTCTTGTTTTCAAGCACAAGTGGTGTGGTGTCACATCATTGCGTGCGTTGCTCTGCCAAGGTGGATGCGTGTGCTGCACAGCTGCTTTACACAGGATGCCTTTGGGTGCCTTCCTGCCTCGCGCCAGGCTACCCTTGTGAATTGGCAAACCCAGTTCCAACACCCAGCCACTAACACATGCACTGCTACAATCCCCTGAGCACTACAGACGCAGTCCAACCATCTTCTTGTCACCAGCCATGCACTCCTCCAATCACCCAGCCAGTTCCATGTCTTTATCTAATCACTGCGCCAAAACAAAATCACTTATAAATTTACCATGCACTCTCTTTGCAGTACTCTAATCATCCAGTCAATACCCATGTACTTATGCAATGGCCAAGCCACAAACACATGCACTGCTACAATCCCCAGAGCAATACTGATACAGTCCAGCAATCTCCTTGTCACTACCCATGTACTACTCCAATCACCCAGCCAGTTCCATGTCCTTATCTAATCACTGCGCCAAAACACAGGCACTTATGAATTTACCATGCACTCTCCTTGCAGTACTCTAATCATCCAGTCAATACCCATGTACTTATGCAATGGCCAAGCCACAAACACATGCACTGCTATAATTCCCTGAGCACTACTGATGCAGTCCAGCGATCTCCTTGTCACTACCCATGCACTTATCAAATCACCCAGCCAGTTCCATGTCCTTATCTAGTCACTAAGCGCCACAACTCAAGCACTTATAAATTCACCATGCACCCTCCTTGCAGTACTCTAATCATCAAGTCACTACCCATGTACTCATGCAATGGCCCAGGCACTAACACATGCACGGCTACAGTCCCCTCAGCACTACTGATGCAGTCCAGCCATGTCCTTATATAATCACTGTGTCTAAACACAAGCACTTATAAATTCACCATGTACTCTCCTTGCAGTACTCTAATCATCCAGTCAGTACCCATGTACTTATGCAATGGCCCAGCCACTAACACATGCACTGCTACAATCCCCTGAGCACTACTGATGCAGCCCAGCAATCTCCTTGTCACTACCCATGTACTCCTCCAATCACCCAGCCAGTTCCATGTCCTTATCTAATCACTGCTCCTAAACACAAGCACTTATAAACTCACCATGCACTCTCCTTTCAGTACTCTAATCATCCAGTCAGTACCCATGTACTTACGCAATGGCCCAACCACTAACACATGCACTGCTACAATCCCCTGAGCAATACTGATACAGTCCAGCAATCTCCTTGTCACTACCCATGTACTCCTCCAATCACCCAGCCAGTTCCATGTCCCTATCTAATCACTGCGCCAAAACACAGGCACATATGAATTCACCATGCACTATCCTTGCAGTAATCTAATCATCCAGTCACTACTCAAGTACTCATGCAGTGACCCAGGCACTAACACATGCACTGCTATAATCCCCTGAGCACTACTGATGCAGTCCAGTCATCTCCTTGTCACTATCTATGCACTCCTCCAATCACGCAGCCAGTTCCATGATCTTATCAAATCACTAAGCCAAAACACAAGCACTTATAAATTCACAATGCTCTCTCCTTGCAGTACTCTAATCATCCAGTCATTAACCATGTACTCATGCAATGACCCAGGTACTAACACATGCAATGCTACAATCCCCTGACCACTACTGATGCAGTACAGCCATCTCCTTGTCACTACCCATGCATTGCTCCAATCACTCAGCCTGCACCATCTACATATCCAATCAGTCTACAAAAAACCCAAGCACTTATATATTCACCATGCACTCTCCTTGCAGTACCCTAATCATCCAGTCAGTACTCATGTTCATATGCAATTGCCCAGGCACTAACACATGCATTGCTACAATCCCCTGAGCACTACTGATACAGTCCAGTCATCTCCTTGTCACTACCCATGTACTCCTCCAATCACCCAGCCAGTTCCTTGTCCTTATCTAATCACTGAGCGAAAACACAAGCACTTATAAATATACCATGCACTCTCCATGCAGAACTCTAATCATCCTGTCAGTACCCATTTACGTATGCAAGGGCCCAACCACTAACACATGCACTGCTACAATCCCCTGAGCACTACTGATGCAGTCCAGCAATCTCCTTGTCACTACCCATGCACTTCTCCAATCACCCAGCCAGTTCCATGTCCTTATCTAATCACTGCCCGAAAACACAAGCACTTATAAATTCACCATGCACTCCCCTTGCAGTACTCTAATCATCCAGTCACTACCCATGTACTCATGCAATGGCCCAGGCACTAACACATGCACAGCTACATTCCCCTGAGCACTACTGATGCAGTCCAGCCATGTCCTTATCTAATCACTGCCCGAAAACACAAGCACCTATAAATTCACCATGCACTCCCCTTGCAGTACTCTAATCACCCAGTCACTACCCATGTACTCATGCAATGGCCCAGCCACTAATACACACACTGCTACAATCCCCTGAGCACTACTGATGCAGCCCAGCAATCTCCTTGTCACTACCCATGTACTCCTCCAATCACCCAGCCAGTTCCATGTCCTTATCTAATCACTGCGCCTAAACACAAGCACTTATAAAGTCACTATGCACTCTCGTTGCAGTACTCTAATCATCCAGTCAGTACCCATGCACTTATGCAATGGCCCAACCACTAACACATGCACTGCTACAATCCCCTGAGCAATACTGATACAGTCCAGCAATCTCCTTGTCACTACCCATGTACTCCTCGAATCACCCAGCCAGTTCCATGTCCTTATCTAATCACTGCGCCAAAACACAGGCACTTATGAATTTACCATGCACTCTCCTTGCAGTACTCTAATCATCCAGTCAGTACCCATGTACTCATGCAATGACCCAGGCACTAACACATGCACTGCTACAATCCCCTGAGCACTACTGATGCGGTCCACTCATCTCCGTGTCACTACCCATGCACTCCTCCAATCACCCAGGCAGTTCCATGTCCTTATATAATCACTGCGTGAAAACACAAGCACTTATAAATTCACCATGCACTCTCTTTGCAGTACTCTAATCATGCAGTCAGTATCCATGTACTTGTGGAATGACCCAGGCACTAAAACATGCACTGCTACAATCCCCTGAGCACTACAGACGCAGTCCAACCATCTTCTTGTCACCAGCCATGCACTCCTCCAATCACCCAGCCAGTTCCATGTCCTTATCTAATCACTGCGCCAAAACAAAAGCACCTATAAATTTACCATGCACTCTCTTTGCAGTACTCTAATCATCCAGTCAATACCCATGTACTTATGCAATGGCCAAGCCACAAACACATGCACTGCTATAATTCCCTGAGCACTACTGATGCAGTCCAGCGATCTCCTTGTCACTACCCATGCACTTCTCAAATCACCCAGCCAGTTCCATGTCCTTATCTAGTCACTAAGCGCCACAACTCAAGCACTTATAAATTCACCATGTACTCTCCTTGCAGTACTCTAATCATCAAGTAACTACCCATGTACTCATGCAATGGCCCAGGCACTAACACATGCACGGCTACAGTCCCCTCAGCACTACTGATGCAGTCCAGCCATGTCCTTATATAATCACTGTGTCTAAACACAAGCACTTATAAATTCACCATGTACTCTCCTTGCAGTACTCTAATCATCCAGTCAGTACCCATGTACTTATGCAATGGCCCAGCCACTAACACATGCACTGCTACAATCCCCTGAGCCCTACTGATGCAGCCCAGCAATCTCCTTGTCACTACCCATGTACTCCTCCAATCACCCAGCCAGTTCCATGTCCTTATCTAATCACTGCTCCTAAACACAAGCACTTATAAATTCACCATGCACTCTCGCAATGGCCCAACCACTAACACATGCACTGCTACAATCCCCTGAGCAATACTGATACAGTCCAGCAATCTCCTTGTCACTAGCCATGTACTCCTCCAATCACCCAGCCAGTTCCATGTCCCTATCTAATCACTGCGCCAAAACACAGGCACTTATGAATTTACCATGCACTATCCTTGCAGTAATCTAATCATCCAGTCACTACTCAAGTACTCATGCAGTAACCCAGGCACTAACACATGCACTGCTATAATCCCCTGAGCACTACTGACGCAGTCCAGTCATCTCCTTGTCACTATCCATGCACTCCTCCAATCACGCAGCAGGTTTCATGTTCTTATCAAATCACTAAGCCAAAACACAAGCACTTATAAATTCTCAATGCTCTCTCCTTGCAGTACTCTAATCATCCAGTCATTAACCATGTACTCATGCAATGACCCAGGTACTAACACATGCAATGCTATGATCCCCTGAGCACTACTGATGCAGTACAGCCATCTCCTTGTCACTACCCATGCATTGCTCCAATCACTCAGCCTGCACCATCTACATATCCAATCAGTCCACAAAAAACCCAAGCACTTATATATTCACCATGTACTCTCCTTGCAGTACCCTAATCATCCATTCAGTACTCATGTTCATATGCAATTGCCCAGGCACTAACACATGCATTGCTACAATCCCCTGAGCACTACTGATACAGTCCAGTCATCTCCTTGTCACTACCCATGTACTCCTCCAATCACCCAGCCAGTTCCTTGTCCTTATCTAATCACTGAGCGAAAACACAAGCACTTATAAATATACCATGCACTCTCCATGCAGAACTCTAATCATCCTGTCAGTACCCATTTACGTATGCAAGGGCCCAACCACTAACACATGCACTGCTACAATCCCCTGAGCACTACTGATGCAGTCCAGCAATCTCCTTGTCACTACCCATGCACTTCTCCAATCACCCAGCCAGCTCCATGTCCTTATCTAATCACTGCCCGAAAACACAAGCACTTATAAATTCACCATGCACTCCCCTTGCAGTACTCTAATCATCCAGTCACTACCCATGTACTCATGCAATGGCCCAGGCACTAACACATGCACAGCTACATTCCCCTGAGCACTACTGATGCAGTCAAGCCATGTCCTTATCTAATCACTGCCCGAAAACACAAGCACTTATAAATTCACCATGCACTCCCCTTGCAGTACTCTAATCATCCAGTCACTACCCATGTACTCATGCAATGGCCCAGCCACTAATACACACACTGCTACAATCCCCTGAGCACTACTGATGCAGCCCAGCAATCTCCTTGTCACTACCCATGTACTCCTCCAATCACCCAGCCAGTTCCATGTCCTTATCTAATCACTGCGCCTAAACACAAGCACTTATAAAGTCACTATGCACTCTCGTTGCAGTACTCTAATCATCCAGTCAGTACCCATATACTTATGCAATGGCCCAGCCACTAAAACATGCACTGCTACAATCCCCTGAGCACTACTGATGCAGTACAGCCATCTACTTGTCACTACCCATACGCTCCTCAAATCACCCAGCCAATTCCATGTCCTTATATAATCACTGCGCCTAAACACAAGCACTTATAAATTCACCATGCACTCTCCTTGCAGTACTCTAATCATCCAGTCAGTACCCATGTACTTATGCAATGGCCCAACCACTAACACCTGCACTGCTACAATCCCCTGAGCACTACTGATGCAGGCCAGTCATCTCCTTGTCACTACCCATGTACTCCTCCAATCACCCAGCCAGTTCCATGTCCTTATCTAATCACTGCGCCTAAACACAGGCACTTATGAATTTACCATGCACTCTCCTTGCAGTACTCTAATCATCCAGTCAGTACCCATGTACTCATGCAATGACCCAGGCACTAACACATGCACTGCTACAATCCCCTGAGCACTACTGATGCGGTCCACTCATCTCCGTGTCACTACCCATGCACTCCTCCAATCACCCAGGCAGTTCCATGTCCTTATATAATCACTGCGTGAAAACACAAGCACTTATAAATTCACCATGCACTCTCTTTGCAGTACTCTAATCATGCAGTCAGTATCCATGTACTCGTGGAATGACCCAGGCACTAAAACATGCACTGCTACAATCCCCTGAGCACTACAGACGCAGTCCAACCATCTTCTTGTCACCAGCCATGCACTCCTCCAATCACCCAGCCAGTTCCATGTCCTTATCTAATCACTGCGCCAAAACAAAAGCACCTATAAATTTACCATGCACTCTCTTTGCAGTACTCTAATCATCCAGTCAATACCCATGTACTTATGCAATGGCCAAGCCACAAACACATGCACTGCTATAATTTCCTGAGCACTACTGATGCAGTCCAGCGATCTCCTTGTCACTACCCATGCACTTCTCAAATCACCCAGCCAGTTCCATGTCCTTATCTAGTCACTAAGTGCCAAAACTCAAGCACTTATAAATTCACCATGTACTCTCCTTGCAGTACTCTAATCATCTAGTAACTACCCATGTACTCATGCAATGGCCCAGGCACTAACACATGCACGGCTACAGTCCCCTCAGCACTACTGATGCAGTCCAGCCATGTCCTTATATAATCACTGTGTCTAAACACAAGCACTTATAAATTCACCATGTACTCTCCTTGCAGTACTCTAATCATCCAGTCAGTACCCATGTACTTATGCAATTGCCCAGCCACTAACACATGCACTGCTACAATCCCCTGAGCACTACTGATGCAGCCCAGCAATCTCCTTGTCACTACCCATGTATTCCTCCAATCACCCAGCCAGTTCCATGTCCTTATCTAATCACTGCTACTAAACACAAGCACTTATAAATTCACCATGCACTCTCCTTTCAGTACTCTAATCATCCAGTCAGTACCCATGTACTTATGCAATGGCCCAACCACTAACACATGCACTGCTACAATCCCCTGAGCAATACTGATACAGTCCAGCAATCTCCTTGTCACTACCCATGTACTCCTCCAATCACCCAGCCAGTTCCATGTCCCTATCTAATCACTGCGCCAAAACACAGGCACTTATGAATTCACCATGCACTATCCTTGCAGTAATCTAATCATCCAGTCACTACTCAAGTACTCATGCAGTGACCCAGGCACTAACACATGCACTGCTATAATCCCCTGAGCACTACAGATGCAGTCCAGTCATCTCCTTGTCACTATCCATGCACTCCTCCAATCACGCAGCAGGTTCCATGTTCTTATCAAATCACTAAGCCAAAACACAAGCACTTATAAATTCACAATGCTCTCTCCTTGCAGTACTCTAATCATCCAGTCATTAACCATGTACTCATGCAATGACCCAGGTACTAACACATGCAATGCTACGATCCCCTGAGCACTACTGATGCAGTACAGCCATCTCCTTGTCACTACCCATGCCTTGCTCCAATCACTCAGCCTGCACCATCTACATATCCAATCAGTCCACAAAAAACCCAAGAACTTATATATTCACCATGTACTCTCCTTGCAGTACCCTAATCATCCATTCAGTACTCATGTTCATATGCAATTGCCCAGGCACTAACACATGCATTGCTACAATCCCCTGAGCACTACTGATACAGTCCAGTCATCTCCTTGTCAATACCCATGTACTCCTCCAATCACCCAGCCAGTTCCTTGTCCTTATCTAATCACTGAGCGAAAACACAAGCACTTATAAATATACCATGCACTCTCCATGCAGAACTCTAATCATCCTGTCAGTACCCATTTACGTATGCAAGGGCCCAACCACTAACACATGCACTGCTACAATCCCCTGAGCACTACTGATGCAGTCCAGCAATCTCCTTGTCACTACCCATGCACTTCTCCAATCACCCAGCCAGCTCCATGTCCTTATCTAATCACTGCCCGAAAACACAAGCACTTATAAATTCACCATGCACTCCCCTTGCAGTACTCTAATCATCCAGTCACTAACCATGTACTCATGCAATGGCCCAGGCACTAACACATGCACAGCTACATTCCCCTGAGCACTACTGATGCAGTCCAGCCATGTCCTTATCTAATCACTGCCGGAAAACACAAGCACTTATAAATTCACCATGCACTCCCCTTGCAGTACTCTAATCATCCAGTCACTACCCATGTACTCATGCAATGGCCCAGCAACTAATACACACACTGCTACAATCCCCTGAGCACTACTGATGCAGCCCAGCAATCTCCTTGTCACTACCCATGTACTCCTCCAATCACCCAGCCAGTTCCATGTCCTTATCTAATCACAGCGCCTAAACACAAGCACTTATAAAGTCACTATGCACTCTTGTTGCAGAACTCTAATCATCCAGTCAGTACCCATATACTTATGCAATGGCCCAGCCACTAAAACATGCACTGCTACAATCCCCTGAGCACTACTGATGCAGTACAGCCATCTACTTGTCACTACCCATGCACTCCTCAAATCACCCAGCCAGTTCCATGTCCTTATATAATCACTGCGCCTAAACACAAGCACTTATAAATTCACCATGTACTCTCCTTGCAGTACTCTAATCATCAAGTAACTACCCATGTACTCATGCAATGGCCCAGGCACTAACACATGCACGGCTACAGTCCCCTCAGCACTACTGATGCAGTCCAGCCATGTCCTTATATAATCACTGTGTCTAAACACAAGCACTTATAAATTCACCATGTACTCTCCTTGCAGTACTCTAATCATCCAGTCAGTACCCATGTACTTATGCAATTGCCCAGCCACTAACACATGCACTGCTACAATCCCCTGAGCACTACTGATGCAGCCCAGCAATCTCCTTGTCACTACCCATGTATTCCTCCAATCACCCAGCCAGTTCCATGTCCTTATCTAATCACTGCTACTAAACACAAGCACTTATAAATTCACCATGCACTCTCCTTTCAGTACTCTAATCATCCAGTCAGTACCCATGTACTTATGCAATGGCCCAACCACTAACACATGCACTGCTACAATCCCCTGAGCAATACTGATACAGTCCAGCAATCTCCTTGTCACTACCCATGTACTCCTCCAATCACCCAGCCAGTTCCATGTCCCTATCTAATCACTGCGCCAAAATACAGGCACTTATGAATTCACCATGCACTATCCTTGCAGTAATCTAATCATCCAGTCACTACTCAAGTACTCATGCAGTGACCCAGGCACTAACACATGCACTGCTATAATCCCCTGAGCACTACAGATGCAGTCCAGTCATCTCCTTGTCACTATCCATGCACTCCTCCAATCACGCAGCAGGTTCCATGTTCTTATCAAATCACTAAGCCAAAACACAAGCACTTATAAATTCACAATGCTCTCTCCTTGCAGTACTCTAATCATCCAGTCATTAACCATGTACTCATGCAATGACCCAGGTACTAACACATGCAATGCTACAATCCCCTGAGCACTACTGATGCAGTACAGCCATCTCCTTGTCACTAACCATGCATTGCTCCAATCACTCAGCCTGCACCATCTACATATCCAATCAGTCCACAAAAACCCCAAGAACTTATATATTCACCATGTACTCTCCTTGCAGTACCCTAATCATCCATTCAGTACTCATGTTCATATGCAATTGCCCAGGCACTAACACATGCATTGTTACAATCCCCTGAGCACTACTGATACAGTCCAGTCATCTCCTTGTCACTACCCATGTACTCCTCCAATCACCCAGCCAGTTCCTTGTCCTTATCTAATCACTGAGCGAAAACACAAGCACTTATAAATATACCATGCACTCTCCATGCAGAACTCTAATCATCCTGTCAGTACCCATTTACGTATGCAAGGGCCCAACCACTAACACATGCACTGCTACAATCCCCTGAGCACTACTGATGCAGTCCAGCAATCTCCTTGTCACTACCCATGCACTTCTCCAATCACCCAGCCAGCTCCATGTCCTTATCTAATCACTGCCCGAAAACACAAGCACTTATAAATTCACCATGCACTCCCCTTGCAGTACTCTAATCATCCAGTCACTAACCATGTACTCATGCAATGGCCCAGGCACTAACACATGCACAGCTACATTCCCCTGAGCACTACTGATGCAGTCCAGCCATGTCCTTATCTAATCACTGCCGGAAAACACAAGCACTTATAAATTCACCATGCACTCCCCTTGCAGTACTCTAATCATCCAGTCACTACCCATGTACTCATGCAATGGCCCAGCAACTAATACACACACTGCTACAATCCCCTGAGCACTACTGATGCAGCCCAGCAATCTCCTTGTCACTACCCATGTACTCCTCCAATCACCCAGCCAGTTCCATGTCCTTATCTAATCACAGCGCCTAAACACAAGCACTTATAAAGTCACTATGCACTCTTGTTGCAGAACTCTAATCATCCAGTCAGTACCCATATACTTATGCAATGGCCCAGCCACTAAAACATGCACTGCTACAATCCCCTGAGCACTACTGATGCAGTACAGCCATCTACTTGTCACTACCCATGCACTCCTCAAATCACCCAGCCAGTTCCATGTCCTTATATAATCACTGCGCCTAAACACAAGCACTTATAAATTCACAATGCACTCTCCTTGCAGTACTCTAATCATCCAGTCAGTACCCATGTACTTATGCAATGGCCCAACCACTAACACATGCACTGCTACAATCCCCTGAGCACTACTGATGCAGTCCAGTCATCTCCTTGTCACTACCCATGTACTCCTCCAATCACCCAGCCAGTTCCATGTCCTTATCTAATCACTGCGCCTAAACACAAGCACTTATAAATTCACCATGCACTCTCCTTGCAGTACTCTAATCATCCAGTCAGTACCCATGTACTTATGCAATGGCCCAACCACTAACACATGCACTGCTACAATCCCCTGAGCAATACTGATACAGTCCAGCAATTTCCTTGTCACTACTCATGTACTCCTCCAATCACCCAGCGAGTTCCATGTCGTTATCCAATCACTGCGCCAAAACACAGGCACTTATGAATTTACCATGCACTCTCCTTGCAGTACTCTAATAATCCAGTCAGTACCCATGTACTTCTGCAATGGCCCAGCCACTAACACATGCACTGCTACAATCCCCTGAGCACTACTGATGCAGTCCAGCAATATCTTTGTCAATACCCATGCACTTCTCCAATCACCCAGCCAGTTCCATGTCCTTATCTAATCACTGCGCCAAAACACAAGCACTTATAAATTCACCATTCACTCTCCTTGCAGTACTCTAATCATCCAGTCACTACCCATGTACTCATGCAATGACCCAGGCACTAACACATGCACAGCTACAATCCCCTGAGCACTACTGATGCGGTCCACTCATCTCCTTGTCACTACCCATGCACTCCTCCAATCACCCAGCCAGTTCCATGTCCTTATATAATCACTGCGTGAAAACACAAGCACTTATAAATTCACCATGCACTCTCTTTGCAGTCCTCTAATCATGCAGTCAGTATCCATGTACTCGTGGAATGAACCAGGCACTAAAACATGCACTGCTACAATCCCCTGAGCACTACAGACGCAGTCCAACCATCTTCTTGTCACCAGCCATGCACTCCTCCAATCACCCAGCCAGTTCCATGTCCTTATCTAATCACTGCGCCAAAACAAAAGCACTTATAAATGTACCATGCACTCTCTTTGCAGTACTCTAATCATCCAGTCAATACCCATGTACTTATGCAATGGCCAAGCCACAAAAACATGCACTGCTATAATTCACTGAGCACTACTGATGCAGTCCAGCGATCTCCTTGTCACTACCCATGCACTTCTCAAATTACCCAGCCAGTTCCATGTCCTTATCTAGTCACTAAGCGCCACAACTCAAGCACTTATAAATTCACCATGCACTCTCCTTGCAGTACTCTAATCATCAAGTCACTAACCATGTACTCATGCATTGGCGCAGGCACTAACACATGCATGGCTACAGTCCCCTCAGCACTACTGATGCAGTCCAGCCATGTCCTTATATAATCACTGTGCCTAAACACAAGCACTTATAAATTCACCATGTACTCTCCTTGCAGTACTCTAATCATCCAGTCAGTACCTATGTACTTATGCAATGGCCCAGCCACTAACACATGCACTGCTACAATCCCCTAAGCACTACTGATGCAGCCCAGCAATCATCTTGTCACTACCCATGTACTCTTCCAATCACCCAGCCAATTCCATGTCCTTATCTAATCACTGCGCCTAAACACAAGCACTTATAAATTCACCATGCACTCTCCTTTCAGTACTCTAATCATCCAGTCAGTACCCATGTACTTATGCAATGGCCCAACCACTAACACATGCACTGCTACAATCCCCTGAGCAATACTGATACAGTCCAGCAATCTCCTTGTCACTACCCATGTACTCCTCCAATCACCCAGCCAGTTCCATGTCCCTATCTAATCACTGCGCCAAAACACAGGTACTTATGAATTTACCATGCACTCTCCTTGCAGTACTCTAATCATCCAGTCAGTACCCATATACTTATGCAATGGCCCAGCCACTAAAACATGCACTGCTACAATCCCCTGAGCACTACTGATGCAGTCCAGCCATCTACTTGTCACTACCCATGCACTCCTCAAATCACCCAGCCAGTTCCATGTCCTTATCTAATCACTGCGCCTAAACACAAGCACTTATAAAGTCACTATGCACTCTCGTTGCAGTACTCTAATCATCCAGTCAGTACCCATGTACTTATGCAATGGCCCAACCACTAACACATGCACTGCTACAATCCCCTGAGCAATACTGATGCAGTCCAGCAATCTCCTTGTCACTACCCATGTACTCCTCCAATCACCCAGCCAGTTCCATGTCCTTATCTAATCACTGCGCCAAAACACAGGCACTTATGAATTTACCATGCACTCTCCTTGCAGTACTCTAATCATCCAGTCAGTACCCATATACTTATGCAATGACCCAGCCACTAAAACATACACTGCTACAATCCCCTGAGCACTACTGATGCAGTAGAGCCATCTACTTGTCACTACCCATGCACTCCTCAAATCACCCAGCCAGTTCCATGTCCTTATATAATCACTGCGCCTAAACACAAGCACTTATAAATTCACCATGCACTCTCCTTGCAGTACTCTAATCATCCAGTCAGTATCCATGTACTTATGCAATGGCCCAACCACTAACACATGCACTGCTACAATCCCCTGAGCACTACTGATGCAGTCCAGTCATCTCCTTGTCACTACCCATGTACTCCTCCAATCACCCAGCCAGTTCCATGTCCTTATCTAATCACTGCGCCTAAACACAAGCACTTATAAATTCACCATGCACTCTCCTTTCAGTACTCTAATCATTCAGTCAGTACCCATGTACTTATGCAATGGCCCAGCCATTAACACATGCACTGCTACAATCCCCTGAGCACTACTGATGCAGTCCAGCAATATCTTTGTCAATACCCATGCACTTCTCCAATCACCCAGCCAGTTCCATGTCCTTATCTAATCACTGCGCCAAGACACAAGTACTTATAAATTCACCATGCACTCTCCTTGCAGTACTCTAATCATCCAGTCACTACCCATGTACTCATGCAATGACCCAGGCACTAACACATGCACTGCTACAATCCCCTGAGCACTACTGATGCGGTCCACTCATCTCCTTGTCACTACCCATGCACTCCTCCAATCACCCAGCCAGTTCCATGTCCTTATATAATCACTGCGTGAAAACACAAGCACTTATAAATTCACCATGCACTCTCTTTGCAGTCCTCTAATCATGCAGTCAGTATCCATGTACTCGTGGAATGAACCAGGCACTAAAACATGCACTGCTACAATCCCCTGAGCACTACAGACGCAGTCCAACCATCTTCTTGTCACCAGCCATGCACTCCTCCAATCACCCAGCCAGTTCCATGTCCTTATCTAATCACTGCGCCAAAACAAAAGCACTTATAAATGTACCATGCACTCTCTTTGCAGTACTCTAATCATCCAGTCAATACCCATGTACTTATGCAATGGCCAAGCCACAAACACATGCACTGCTATAATTCACTGAGCACTACTGATGCAGTCCAGCGATCTCCTTGTCACTACCCATGCACTTCTCAAATTACCCAGCCAGTTCCATGTCCTTATCTAGTCACTAAGCGCCACAACTCAAGCACTTATAAATTCACCATGCACTCTCCTTGCAGTACTCTAATCATCAAGTCACTAACCATGTACTCATGCATTGGCGCAGGCACTAACACATGCATGGCTACAGTCCCCTCAGCACTACTGATGCAGTCCAGCCATGTCCTTATATAATCACTGTGCCTAAACACAAGCACTTATAAATTCACCATGTACTCTCCTTGCAGTACTCTAATCATCCAGTCAGTACCTATGTACTTATGCAATGGCCCAGCCACTAACACATGCACTGCTACAATCCCCTAAGCACTACTGATGCAGCCCAGCAATCATCTTGTCACTACCCATGTACTCTTCCAATCACCCAGCCAGTTCCATGTCCTTATCTAATCACTGCGCCTAAACACAAGCACTTATAAATTCACCATGCACTCTCCTTTCAGTACTCTAATCATCCAGTCAGTACCCATGTACTTATGCAATGGCCCAACCACTAACACATGCACTGCTACAATCCCCTGAGCAATACTGATACATTCCAGCAATCTCCTTGTCACTACCCATGTACTCCTCCAATCACCCAGCCAGTTCCATGTCCCTATCTAATCACTGCGCCAAAACACAGGTACTTATGAATTTACCATGCACTCTCCTTGCAGTACTCTAATCATCCAGTCAGTACCCATATACTTATGCAATGGCCCAGCCACTAAAACATGCACTGCTACAATCCCCTGAGCACTACTGATGCAGTCCAGCCATCTACTTGTCACTACCCATGCACTCCTCAAATCACCCAGCCAGTTCCATGTCCTTATCTAATCACTGCGCCTAAACACAAGCACTTATAAAGTCACTATGCACTCTCGTTGCAGTACTCTAATCATCCAGTCAGTACCCATGTACTTATGCAATGGCCCAACCACTAACACATGCACTGCTACAATCCCCTGAGCAATACTGATACAGTCCAGCAATCTCCTTGTCACTACCCATGTACTCCTCCAATCACCCAGCCAGTTCCATGTCCTTATCTAATCACTGCGCCAAAACACAGGCACTTATGAATTTACCATGCACTCTCCTTGCAGTACTCTAATCATCCAGTCAGTACCCATATACTTATGCAATGACCCAGCCACTAAAACATGCACTGCTACAATCCCCTGAGCACTACTGATGCAGTAGAGCCATCTACTTGTCACTACCCATGCACTCCTCAAATCACCCAGCCAGTTCCATGTCCTTATATAATCACTGCGCCTAAACACAAGCACTTATAAATTCACCATGCACTCTCCTTGCAGTACTCTAATCATCCAGTCAGTATCCATGTACTTATGCAATGGCCCAACCACTAACACATGCACTGCTACAATCCCCTGAGCACTACTGATGCAGTCCAGTCATCTCCTTGTCACTACCCATGTACTCCTCCAATCACCCAGCCAGTTCCATGTCCTTATCTAATCACTGCGCCTAAACACAAGCACTTATAAATTCACCATGCACTCTCCTTTCAGTACTCTAATCATTCAGTCAGTACCCATGTACTTATGCAATGGCCCAGCCATTAACACATGCACTGCTACAATCCCCTGAGCACTACTGATGCAGTCCAGCAATATCTTTGTCAATACCCATGCACTTCTCCAATCACCCAGCCAGTTCCATGTCCTTATCTAATCACTGCGCCAAGACACAAGTACTTATAAATTCACCATGCACTCTCCTTGCAGTACTCTAATCATCCAGTCACTACCCATGTACTCATGCAATGACCCAGGCACTAACACATGCACTGCTACAATCCCCTGAGCACTACTGATGCGGTCCACTCATCTCCTTGTCACTACCCATGCACTCCTCCAATCACCCAGCCAGTTCCATGTCCTTATATAATCACTGCGTGAAAACACAAGCACTTATAAATTCACCATGCACTCTCTTTGCAGTACTCTAATCATGCAGTCAGTATCCATGTACTCGTGGAATGACCCAGGCACTAAAACATGCACTGCTACAATCCCCTGAGCACTACAGACGCAGTCCAACCATCTTCTTGTCACCAGCCATGCACTCCTCCAATCACCCTGCCAGTTCCATGTCCTTATCTAATCACTGCGCCAAAACAAAAGCACTTATAAATTTACCATGCACTCTCTTTTCAGTACTCTAATCATCCAGTCAATACCCATGTACTTATGCAATGGCCAAGCCACAAACACATGCACTGCTATAATTCCCTGAGCACTACTGATGCAGTCCAGCAATCTCCTTGTCACTACCCATGTACTCCTCCAATCACCAAGCCAGTTCCATGTCCTTATATAATCACTGCGCCTAAACACAAGCACTTATAAATGCACCATGCACTCTCCTTGCAGTACTCTAATCATCAAGTCACTACCCATGTACTCATGCAATGGCCCAGGCACTAATACATGCACGGCTACAGCCCCCTCAGCACTACTGATGCAGTCCAGCCATGTCCTTATATAATCACTGTGCCTAAACACAAGCACTTATAAATTCACCATGTACTCTCCTTGCAGTACTCTAATCATCCAGTCAGTACACATGTACTTATGCAATGGCACAGCCACTAACACATGCACTGCTACAATCCCCTGAGCACTACTGATGCAGCCCAGCAATCTCCTTGTCACTACCCATGTACTCCTCCAATCACCCAGCCAGTTCCATGTCCTTATCTAATCACTGCGCTAAAACACAGGCACTTATGAATTTACCATGCACTCTCCTTGCAGTACTCTAATCATCCAGTCAGTACCCATATACTTATGCAATGGCCCAGCCACTAAAACATGCACTGCTACAATCCCCTGAGCACTACTGATGCAGTCCAGCCATCTTCTTTTCACTACCCATACACTCCTCAAATCACCCAGCCAGTTCCATGTCCTTATATAATCACTGCGCCTAAACACAAGCACTTATCAATTCACCATGCACTCTCCTTGCAGTACTCTAATCATTCAGTCAGAACCCATGTACTTATGCAATGGCCCAACCACTAACACATGCACTGCTACAATCCCCTGAGCACTACTGATGCTGTCCAGTCATCTCCTTGTCACTACCCATGTACTCCTCCAATCACCCAGCCAGTTCCATGTCCTTATCTAATCACTGTGCCTAAACACAAGCACTTATAAATTTACCATGCACTCTCCTTGCAGTACTCTAATCATCCAGTCAGTACCCATGTACTTATGCAATGGCCCAACCACTAACACATGCACTGCTACAATCCCCTGAGCAATACTGATACAGTCCAGCAATTTCCTTGTCACTACTCATGTACTCAACCAATCACACAGCGAGTTCCATGTCGTTATCTAATCACTGCGCCAAAACACAGGCACTTATGAATTTACCATGCACTCTCCTTGCAGTACTCTAATCATCCAGTCAGTACCCATATACTTATGCAATGGCCCAGCCACTAAAACATGCACTGCTACAATCCCCTGAGCACTACTGATGCAGTCCAGCCATCTACTTGTCACTACCGATGCACTCCTCAAATCACCCAGCCAGTTCCATGTCCTTATCTAATCACTGCTCCTAAACACAAGCACTTATAAATTCACCATGCACTCTCCTTTCAGTACTCTAATCATCCAGTCATTACCCATGTACTTATGCAATGGCCCAGTCACTAACACATGCACTGCTACAATCCCCTGAGCCCTACTGATGCAGTCCAGCAAAATCTTTGTCAATACCCATGCACTTCTCCAATCACCCAGCCAGTTCCATGTCCTTATCTAATCACTGCGCCAAAACACAAGCACTTATAAATTCACCATGCACTCTCCTTGCAGTACTCTAATCATCCAGTCACAACCCATGTACTCATGCAATGACCCAGGCACTAACACATGCACTGCTACAATCCCCTGAGCACTACTGATGCGGTCCACTCATCTCCTTGTCACTACCCATGCACTCCTCCAATCACCCAGCCAGTTCCATGTCCTTATATAATCACTGCGTGAAAACACAAGCACTTATAAATTCACCATGCACTCTCTTTGCAGTACTCTAATCATGCAGTCAGTATCCATGTACTCGTGGAATGACCCAGGCACTAAAACATGCACTGCTACAACCCCTTGAGCACTACAGACGCAGTCCAACCATCTTCTTGTCACCAGCCATGCACTCCTCCAATCACCCAGCCAGTTCCATGTCCTTATCTAATCACTGCGCCAAAACAAAAGCACTTATAAATTTACCATGCACTCTCTTTGCAGTACTCTAATCATCCAGTCAATACCCATGTACTTATGCAATGGCCAAGCCACAAACACATGCACTGCTATAATTCCCTGAGCACTACTTATGCAGTCCAGCGATCTCCTTGTCACTACCCATGCAATTCTCAAATCACCCAGCCAGTTCCATGTCCTTATCTACTCACTAAGCGCCACAACTCAAGCACCTATAAATACACCATGCACTCTCCTTGCAGTACTCTAATCATCAAGTCACTACCCATGTACTCATGCGATGGCCCAGGCACTAACCCATGCACTGCTACAGTCCCCTGAGCACTACTGATGCAGTCCAGCCATATCCTTGATCCTACCCATGCATTCCTCCAATCACCCTGCCAGTTCCATGTCCTTATCTACTCACTAAGCCCCAAAACACAAACACTTATAATTTAACCATGCACTCTCCTTGCTGTACTCTAATCATCCAGTCAGTACCAATGTATTCATCCAATGACCCAGGCAATAACACGTGCACTGCTACAATCCCCTGAGCACTACTGATGCAGTCCAGCCATCTCCTTGTCACTACCCATGCACTCCTCCAATCACCCAGCCAGTTCCATGTCCTTATCTACTCACTAAGCCCCAAAACACAAACACTTATAATTTAACCATGCACTCTCCTTGCAGTACTCTAATCATCCAGTCAGTACCTATGTACTTATGCAATGGCCCAGCCGCTAACACATGCACTGCTACAATCCCCTGAGCACTACTGATGCAGCCTAGCAATCTCCTTGTCACTACCCATGTACTTCTCCAATCACCCAGGCAGTTCCATGTCCTTATCTAATCACTGCGCCAACACACAAGCACTTATAAATTCTCCATGCACTCTCCTTGCAGTACTCTAATCATCCAGTCACTACCCATGTACTCATGCAATGACCCAGGCACTAACACATGCACTGCTACAATCCCCTGAGCACTACTGATGCGGTCCACTCATCTCCGTGTCACTACCCATGCACTCCTCCAATCACCCAGGCAGTTCCATGTCCTTATATAATCACTGCGTGAAAACACAAGCACTTATAAATTCACCAGGCACTCTCCTTGCAGTACTCTAATCATCCATTCACTACCCATGTACTCATGCAATGACCCAGGCACTAACACATGCACTGCTACAATCCCCTGAGCACTACTGATGCGGTCCACTCATCTCCTTGTCACTACCCATGCACTCCTCCAATCACCCAGCCAGTTCTATGTCCTTATATAATCACTGCATGAAAACAGAAGCACTTATAAATTCACCATGCACTCTTTTTGCAGTACTCTAATCATGCAGTCAGTAGCCATGTACTCGTGGAATGACCCAGGCACTAAAACATGCACTGCTACAATCCCCTGAGCACTACAGATGCAGTCCAACCATCTTCTTGTCACCAGCCATGCACTCCTCCAATCACCCAGCCAGTTCCATGTCCTTATCTAATCACTGCGCCAAAACAAAAGCACTTATAAATTTACCATGCGCTCTCTTTGCAGTACTCTGATCATTCAGTCAATACCCATGTACTTATGCAATGGCCAAGCCACAAACACATGCACTGCTATAATTCCCTGAGCACTACTGATGCAGTCCAGCGATCTCCTTGTCACTACCCATGCACTTCTCAAATCACCCAGCCAGTTCCATGTCCTTATCTACTCAATAAGCACCACAACTCAAGCACTTATAATTTAACCATGCACTCCCCTTGCAGTACTCTAATCATCCAGTCAGTACCCATGTACTCATGCGATGGCCCAGGCACTAACCCATGCACTGCTACAGTCCCCTGAGCATGACTGATGCAGTCCAGCCATATCCTTGTTCCTACCCATGCACTCCTCCAATCACCCTGCCAGTTCCATGTCCTTATCTACTCACTAAGCCCCAAAACACAAACACTTATAATTTAACCATGCACTCTCCTTGCAGTACTCTAATCATCCAGTCAGTACCAATGTATTCATTCAATGACCCAGGCAATAACATGTGCACTGCTACAATCCCCCGAGCACTACTGATGCAGTCCAGCAATCTCCTTGTCACTACCCATGTACTCCTCCAATCACCCAGCCAGTTCCATGTCCTTATCTTATCACTGCGCCAAAACACAAGCACTTATAAATTCACCATGCACTCTCCTTGCAGTACTCTAATCATCCAGTCAGTACCCATGTACTTATGCAATGGCCCAACCACTAACACATGCACTGCTACAATCCCCTGAGCACTACTGATGCAGTCCAGCCATCTACTTGTCACTACCCATGCACTCCTCAAATCACCCAGGCAGTTCCATGTCCTTATATAATCACTGCGCCTAAACACAAGCACTTATAAATTCACCATGCACTCTCCTTGCAGTACTCTAATCATCCAGTCAGTACCCATGTACTTATGCAATGGCCCAACTACTAACACGTGCACTGCTACAATCCCCTGAGCAATACTGATACAGTCCAGCAATCTCCTTGTCACTACCCATGCACTTCTCCAATCACCCAGCAAGTTCCATGTCCTTATCTAATCACTGCGCCAAAACACAAGCACTTATAAATTCACCATGCACTGTCTTGCAGTACTCTAATCATCCAGTCACTACCCATGTACTCATGCAATGGCCCAGGCACTAACACATGCACTGCTACAGTCCCCTGAGCACTACTGATGCAGTCCAGCCATATTCTTGCACTCCCATGCACTCCTCCAATCACCCAGCCAGTTCCATATCCTGATCTAATCACTGCGCGGAAAACACAAGCACTTATAATTTAACCATGCACTCTCCTTGCAGCACTCTAATCATCCAGTCAGTACCCATTAGGGGTGGGCGGAATTTGCGTAGTTGCGCTACGCAAATCTCCGTGAAATGGTTAAAAATCTCTGAGAACAAGCAGAAATTCCGCAAACATGCGGAATTGCTTGCTCGCGATGCTTTTTTCCTGTTCGCGACCGCTGTTTGCATGCTCAGGGGGAAATATCTAGCGAAAATGCATTTTGAGATCGCGAACAAGCAAAAACATTCCGCGAAGCTGCTGAAAGCAGAATTTTGGGAAATTCTCGTTCTCCGCAGAACGCGAAATTACCCAAATTCCGCGAGCGGAACAGAAGTTACCGCCCAGGCCTAGTACCCGTGTATTCATGCAATGACCCAGGCACTAACTTATTCACTGCTACAATCCCCTGTGACTACTGATGCAGTCCAGCCATCAACTTGTCACAACCCATGCACTCCTCCAATCACCCAGCCAGTTCCATGTCCTTATCTAATCACTGTGCCTAAAAACAAGCACTTATAAATTCACCATGCACTCTCCTTGCAGTACTCTAATCATCCAGTCAGTACCCATGTACTTATGCAATTGCCCAGCCACTAACAAATGCACTGCTACAATCCCCTGAGCACTACTGATGCAGTCCAGCAATATCTTTGTCACTACCCATGTACTCCTCCAATCACCCAGCCAGTTCCATGTCCTTATCTAATCACTGCGCCTAAACACAAGCACTTATAAATTCACCATGCACTCTCCTTTCAGTACTCTAATCATCCAGTCAGTACCCATGTACTTATGCAATGGCCCAACCACTAACATATGCACTGCTACAATCCCCTGAGCAATACTGATACAGTCCAGCAATCTCCTTGTCACTACCCATGTACTCCTCCAATCACCCAGCCAGTTCCATGTCCCTATCTAATCACTGCGCCAAAACACAGGCACTTATGAATTTACCATGCACTCTCCTTGCAGTACTCTAATCATCCAGTCAGTACCCATACACTTATGCAATGGCCCAGCCACTAAAACATGCACTGCTACAATCCCCTGAGCACTACTGATGCAGTCCAGCCATCTACTTGTCACTACCCATGCACTCCTCAAATCACCCAGCCAGTTCCATGTCCTTATCTAATCACTGCGCCTAAACACAAGCACTTATAAAGTCACTATGCACTCTCGTTGCAGTACTCTAATCATCCAGTCAGTACCCATGTACTTATGCAATGGCCCAACCACTAACACATGCACTGCTACAATCCCCTGAGCAATACTGATACAGTCCAGCAATCTCCTTGTCACTACCCATGTACTCCTCCAATCACCCAGCCAGTTCCATGTCCTTATCTAATCACTGCGCCAAAACACAGGCACTTATGAATTTACCATGCACTCTCCTTGCAGTACTCTAATCATCCAGTCAGTACCCATATACTTATGCAATGACCCAGCCACTAAAACATGCACTGCTACAATCCCCTGAGCACTACTGATGCAGTAGAGCCATCTACTTGTCACTACCCATGCACTCCTCAAATCACCCAGCCAGTTCCATGTCCTTATATAATCACTGCGCCTAAACACAAGCACTTATACATTCACCATGCACTCTCCTTGCAGTACTCTAATCATCCAGTCAGTACCCATGTACTTATGCAATGGCCCAACCACTAACACATGCACTGCTACAATCCCCTGAGCACTACTGATGCAGTCCAGTCATCTCCTTGTCACTACCCATGTACTCCTCCAATCACCCAGCCAGTTCCATGTCCTTATCTAATCACTGCGCCTAAACACAAGCACTTATAAATTCACCATGCACTCTCCTTTTAGTACTCTAATCATTCAGTCAGTACCCATGTACTTATGCAATGGCCCAGCCATTAACACATGCACTGCTACAATCCCCTGAGCACTACTGATGCAGTCCAGCAATATCTTTGTCAATACCCATGCACTTCTCCAATCACCCAGCCAGTTCCATGTCCTTATCTAATCACTGCGCCAAGACACAAGCACTTATAAATTCACCATGCACTCTCCTTGCAGTACTCTAATCATCCAGTCACTACCCATGTGCTCATGCAATGACCCAGGCACTAACACATGCACTGCTACAATCCCCTGAGCACTACTGATGCGGTCCACTCATCTCCTTGTCACTACCCATGCACTCCTCCAATCACCCAGCCAGTTCCATGTCCTTATATAATCACTGCGTGAAAACACAAGCACTTATAAATTCACCATGCACTCTCTTTGCAGTACTCAATCATGCAGTCAGTATCCATGTACTCGTGGAATGACCCAGGCACTAAAACATGCACTGCTACAATCCCCTGAGCACTACAGACGCAGTCCAACCATCTTCTTGTCACCAGCCATGCACTCCTCCAATCACCCAGCCAGTTCCATGTCCTTATCTAATCACTGCGCCAAAACAAAAGCACTTATAAATTTACCATGCACTCTCTTTTCAGTACTCTAATCATCCAGTCAATACCCATGTACTTATGAAATGGCCAAGCCACAAACACATGCACTGCTATAATTCCCTGAGCACTACTGATGCAGTCCAGCAATCTCCTTGTCACTACCCATGTACTCCTCCAATCACCCAGCCAGTTCCATGTCCTTATCTAATCACTGCGCCTAAACACAAGCACTTATAATTTCACCATGCACTCTCCTTGCAGTACTCTAATCATCAAGTCACTACCCATGTACTCATGCAATGGCCCAGGCACTAACACATGCACGGCTACAGCCCCCTCAGCACTACTGATGCAGTCCAGCCATGTCCTTATATAATCACTGTGCCTAAACACAAGCACTTATAAATTCACCATGTACTCTCCTTGCAGTACTCTAATCATCCAGTCAGTACACATGTACTTATGCAATGGCGCAGCCACTAACACATGCACTGCTACAATCCCCTGAGCACTACTGATGCAGCCCAGCAATCTCCTTGTCACTACCCATGTACTCCTCCAATCACCCAGCCAGTTCCATGTCCTTATCTAATCACTGCGCTAAAACACAGGCACTTATGAATTTACCATGCACTCTCCTTGCAGTACTCTAATCATCCAGTCAGTACCCATATACTTATGCAATGGCCCAGCCACTAAAACATGCACTGCTACAATCCCCTGAGCACTACTGATGCAGTCCAGCCATCTACTTTTCACTACCCATACACTCCTCAAATCACCCAGCCAGTTCCATGTCCTTATATAATCACTGCGCCTAAACACAAGCACTTATAAATTCACCATGCACTCTCCTTGCAGTACTCTAATCATCCAGTCAGAACCCATGTACTTATGCAATGGCCCAACCACTAACACATGCACTGCTACAATCCCCTGAGCACTACTGATGCAGTCCAGTCATCTCCTTGTCACTACCCATGTACTCCTCCAATCACCCAGCCAGTTCCATGTCCTTATCTAATCACTGCGCCTAAACACAAGCACTTATAAATTTACCATGCACTCTCCTTGCAGTACTCTAATCATCCAGTCAGTACCCATGTACTTATGCAATGGCCCAACCACTAACACATGCACTGCTACAATCCCCTGAGCAATACTGATACAGTCCAGCAATTTCCTTGTCACTACTCATGTACTCAACCAATCACACAGCGAGTTCCATGTCGTTATCTAATCACTGCGCCAAAACACAGGCACTTATGAATTTACCATGCACTCTCCTTGCAGTATTCTAATCATCCAGTCAGTACCCATATACTTATGCAATGGCCCAGCCACTAAAACATGCACTGCTACAATCCCCTGAGCACTACTGATGCAGTCCAGCCATCTACTTGTCACTACCGATGCACTCCTCAAATCACCCAGCCAGTTCCATGTCCTTATCTAATCACTGCTCCTAAACACAAGCACTTATAAATTCACCATGCACTCTCCTTTCAGTACTCTAATCATCCAGTCAGTACCCATGTACTTATGCAATGGCCCAGTCACTAACACATGCACTGCTACAATCCCCTGAGCCCTACTGATGCAGTCCAGCAAAATCTTTGTCAATACCCATGCACTTCTCCAATCACCCAGCCAGTTCCATGTCCTTATCTAATCACTGCGCCAAAACACAAGCACTTATAAATTCACCATGCACTCTCCTTGCAGTACTCTAATCATCCAGTCACAACCCATGTACTCATGCAATGACCCAGGCACTAACACATGCACTGCTACAATCCCCTGAGCACTACTGATGCGGTCCACTCATCTCCTTGTCACTACCCATGCACTCCTCCAATCACCCAGCCAGTTCCATGTCCTTATATAATCACTGCGTGAAAACACAAGCACTTATAAATTCACCATGCACTCTCTTTGCAGTACTCTAATCATGCAGTCAGTATCCATGTACTCGTGGAATGACCCAGGCACTAAAACATGCACTTCTACAACCCCTTGAGCACTACAGACGCAGTCCAACCATCTTCTTGTCACCAGCAATGCACTCCTCCAATCACCCAGCCAGTTCCATGTCCTTATCTAATCACTGCGCCAAAACAAAAGCACTTATGAACTTACCATGCACTCTCTTTACAGTACTCTAATCATCCAGTCAATACCCATGTACTTATGCAATGGCCAAGCCACAAACACATACACTGCTATAATTCCCTGAGCACTACTGATGCAGTCCAGCGATCTCCTTGTCACTACCCATGCACTTCTCAAATCACCCAGCCAGTTCCATGTCCTTATCTACTCACTAAGCGCCACAACTCAAGCACTTATAAATTCACCATGCACTCTCCTTGCAGTACTCTAATCATCAAGTCACTACCCATGTACTCATGCGATGACCCAGGCACTAACCCATGCACTGCTACAGTCCCCTGAGCACTACTGATGCAGTCCAGCCATATCCTTGTTCCTACCCATACACTCCTCCAATCACCCTGCCAGTTCCATGTCCTTATCTACTCACTAAGCCCCAAAACGAAAACACTTATAATTTAACCATGCACTCTCCTTGCAGTACTCTAATCATCCAGTCAGTACCCATGTATTCATGCAATGACCTAGGCAATAACACGTGCACTGCTACAACCCCTGAGCACTACTGATGCAGTCCAGCCATCTCCTTGTCACTACCCATGCACTCCTCCAATCACCCAGCCAGTTCCATGTCCTTATATAATCACTGTGCCTAAACACAAGCACTTAAAAATTCACCATGCACTGTCCATGCAGTACTCTAATCATCCAGTCAGTACCCATGTACTTATGCAATGGCCCAACCACTAACACATGCACTGCTACAATCCCCTGAGCAATACTGATACAGTCCAGCAATCTCCTTGTCAATACCCATGCACTCCTCCAATCACCCAGCCAGTTCCATATCCTGATCTAATCACTGTGTGAAAACACAAGTACTTATAATTTAACCATGCACTCTCCTTGCAGCTCTCTAATCATCCAGTCAGTACCCATTAGGGGTGGGCGGAATGTGCGTAGTTGCGCTACTCAAATCTCCGTGAAATGGTTAAAAATCTCTGAGAACAAGCAGAAATTCTGTGAACATGCGGAATTGCTTGTTTGCGATGCTTTTTTCATGTTCGCGACCACTGTTTGCATGCTCGGGGGGAAATATCTAGCGAAAACGCATTTTGAGATCGCGAACACGCAAAAAATTCCGCGAAGCTGTGGAAAGCAGAATTTTAGGAAATTCTCGTTCTCCGCGGAACGCGAAATTACCCAAATTCCGCGAGCAGAATGGAATTTACCGCCCAGCCCTAGTACCCATGTATTCATGCAATGACCCAGGCACTAACATATTCACTGCTACAATCCCCTGTGACTACTGATGCAGTCCAGCCATCTCCTTGTCACTACCCATGCACTCCTCCAATCACCCAGCCAGTTCCATGTCCTTATCTAATCACTGCGCCTAAACACAAGCACTTATAAATTCACCATGCACTCTCCTTGCAGTACTCTAATCATCCAGTCAGTACCCATGTACTTATGCAATGGCCCAGCAGCTAACACATGCACTGCTACAATCCCCTGAGCAGTGCTGATGCAGTCCAGCCATATCCTTGTCAATACCCATGAACTTCTCAAATCACCCAGCCAGTTCCATGTCCTTATCTACTCACTAAGCTCCAAAACTAAAGAACTTATAAATTCACAATGCACTCTCCTTGCAGTACTCTAATCATCAAGTCACTACCCATGTACTCACGCAATGGCCCAGGCACTAACACATGCACTGCTACAGTCCCCTGAGCACTACTGATGCAGTCCAGCCATATCCTTGTTCCTACCCATGCACTCCTCCAATCACCCTGCCAGTTCCATATCCTCATCTAATCACTGCCCCAAAACACAAACACTTATAATTTCACCATGCACTCTCCTTGCAGTACTCTAATCATCCAGTCAGTACCCATGTATTCATGCAATGACCTAGGCAATAACACGTGCACTGCTACAACCCCTGAGCACTACTGATGCAGTCCAGCCATCTTCTTGTCACTACCCATGCACTCCTCCAATCACTCAGCCAGTTCCATTTCCTTATATAATCACTGTGCCTAAACACAAGCACTTATAAATTCACCATGCACTGTCCTTACAGTACTCTAATCATCCAGTCAGTACCCATGTATTCATGCAATGACCCAGGCACTAACATATTCACTGCTACAATCCCCTGTGACCACTGATGCAGTCCAGCCATCTAATTGTCACTACCCATGCACTCCTCCAATCACCCAGCCAGTTCCATGTCCTTATCTAATCACTGCGCCTAAACACAAGCACCTATAAATTCACCATGCACTCTCCTTGCAGTACTCTAATCATCCAGTCAGTACCCATGTACTTATGCAATGGCCCAGCCACTAACACATGCACTGCTACAATCCCCTGAGCAGTGCTGATGCAGTCCAGCCATATCCTTGTCAATACCCATGCACTTCTCAAATCACCCAGCCAGTTCCATGTGCTTATCTACTCACTAAGCGCTAAAACTCAAGCACTTATAAATTCACCATGCACTCTCCTTGCAGCACTCTAATCATCAAGTCACTACCCATGTACTCACGCAATGGCCCAGGCACTAACACATGCACTGCTACAGTCCCCTGAGCACTACTGATGCAGTCCAGCCATATCCTTGTTCCTACCCATGCACTCCTCCAATCACCCTGCCAGTTCCATATCCTCATCTACTCACTGGCCCAAAACACAAACACTTATAATTTCACCATGCACTCTCCTTGCAGTACTCTAATCATCCAGTCAGTACCCATGTATTCATGCAATGACCCAGTCACTAACACGTGTACTGCTACAATCCCCTGAGCACTACTGATGCAGTCCAGCCATCTCCTTGTCACTACCCATGCACTCCTCCAATCACCCAGCCAGTTCCATGTCCTTATATAATCACTGTGCCTAAACACAAGCATATATAAATTCACCATGCACTCTCCTTGCAGTACTCTAATCATCCAGTCACTACCCATGTACTCATGCAATGGCCCAGGCACTAACACATGCACAGCTACAGTCCCCTGAGCACTACTGATGCAGTCCAGCCATATACTTGTCACTACCCATGCACTCCTCCAATCACCCAGCAGGTTCCATATCCTCAACTAATCACTGCACCAAAACACAAGCACTTATAATTTCACCATGCACTCTCCTTGCAGTACTCTAATCATCCAGTCAGTACACATGTATTCATGCAATGACCCAGGCACTGACACATGCACTGCTACAATCCCCTGAGAACTACTGATGCAGTCCAGCCATATCCTCGTCATTACCCATGCACTCCTCCAATCACCCAGCCAGTTCCATGTCCTTATCTAATCACTGTGCGAAAACACAAGCACTTATAAATTCACCATGTACTCTCCTTGCAGTACTCTAATCATACAGTCACTACCCATGTACTCATGCAATGACCCAGGCACTAACACATGCGCTGCTACAATCCCCTGAGCACTACTGATGCAGTCCAGTCATCTCCTTGTCACTACCCATTTACTCTCCCAATCACCCAGCCAGTTCCATATCCTTATCTAATCACTGCGCCAAGACACAAGCACTTATAAATTCACCATGCTTCTCCTTGCAGTACTCTAATCATCCAGTCACTACTCATGTACTCATGCAATGCCCAGGCACTAATACATGCACTCCTACAGTCCCCTGAGCAGTACTGATGCAGTCCAGCCTTATCCTTGTCACTACCCATGCACTCCTCCAATCACCCAGCCAGTTCCATATCCTCATCTAATCACTGCGCCAAAACACAAGCACTTATAATTTCACCATGCACTCTCCTTGCAGCACTCTAATCACCGAGTCAGAACCCACGTATTCATGCAATGACCCAGGCACAAACACATGCACTGCTACAATTCCCTGAGCACTACTGATGCAGTCCAGCCATCTCCTTGCCACTACCCATGCACTCCTCCAATTACCCAGCCAGTGAAATGTCCTTATCTAATCACTAAGCCAAAACACAAGCACTTATAAATTCACTATGCTCTCTCCTTGCAGTACTCTATCATCCAGTCACTACCCATGTACTCATGCAATGACCCAGGCACTAACACATGCAATGCTACAATCCCCTGAGCACTACTGATGCAGTACAGCCATCTCCTTGTCACTACCCATGCACTCCTCCAAGCACCCAGACAGAACCGTCTCCTTATCCAATCAGTCCACAAAAATCCCAAGCACTTATATATTCACCATGCATTCTCCTTGTAGTAGCCTAATCATCCATTCAGTACTCGCACTGATAAAATTCTCTGAGCACTACTGATGTAGTCTAGCCATCTCCTTGTCACTACCCATGCACTCCTCCAATCACCCAATCAGTTCCATGTACTTAGCCAATCACTCTGCCAAAACACAAGCACTTATAAATTCACCATGCACTCTCCTTGCAGTACTCTAATCATCCAGTCAGTACTCATGCACATATGCAATTGCCCAGGCACTAACACATGCACTGCTACAATCCCCTAAGCACTACTGATGCAGTCCAGCCATCTCCTTGTCATTACCCATGCACTCCTACAATCACCCAGCCAGTTGCATGTCCTTATCTAATCACTGAGGGGAAACACAAGCACTTATAAATTCACCATGCACTCCCCTTGCAGTACTCTAATCATCCAGTCACTACCCATGTACTTATGCAATGACCCAGGCACTAACACATGCACTGCTACATTGCCCTGAGCACTACTGATGCAGTCCAGTCATCTCCTTGTCACTACACATGCACTCCACCAATCACCCAGCCAGTTCCATGTCCTTATCTAATCACTGCACAAAAACACAAGCACTTATAAATTTACCTTGCAGTCTCCTTGCAGTACTCTAATCATCCAGTCAGTACCCATGTACGTATGCAATGGCCCAGCCACTAACACATGCACTGCTACAATCCCCTGAGCACTACTGCTGCAGTCCAGCAATCTCCTTGTCACTACCCATGCACTTCTCCAATCACCCAGCCAGTTCCATGTCCTTATATAATCACTGCTCCAAAACACAAGCACTTATAAATTCACCATGCACTCTCCTTGCAGTACTCCAATCATCCAGTCACTACCCATGTACTCATGCAATGGCCCAGGCACTAACTCATGCACTGCTACAATCCGCTGAGCACTACTGAAGCAGTCCAGCCGTCTCCTTGTCATTACCCATACACTCCTCCAATCACCCAGCCAGTTCCATGTACTTATCTAATCACTGAGGGAAAACACAGGCACTTATAAAATCACCACGCACTCCCCTTGCAGTACTCTAATCATCCAGTCACTACCCATGTACTTATGCAATGACCCAGGCACTAACACATGCACTGCTACAATCCCCTGAGCACTACTGATGCAGTCCAGTCATCTCCTTGTCACTACACATGCACTCCACCAATCACCCAGCCAGTTCCATGTCCTTATCTAATCACTGCGCGAAAACACAAGCACCTATAAATTTACAATGCACTCTCCTTGCAGTACTCTAATCATCCAGTCAGTACCCATGTACTTATGCAATGGCTCAGCCACTAACACATGCACTGCTACAATCCCCTGAGCACTACCGATGCAGTCCAGCAATCTCCTTGTCACTACCCATGCACTTCTCCAATCACCCAGCCAGTTCCATGTCCTTATCTAATCACTGGGCCAAAACACAAGCACTTATAAATTCACCATGCACTCTCCTTGCAGTACTCTAATCATCCAGTCACTACCCATGTACTCATGCAATGGCCCAGGCACTAACACATGCATTGTTACAGTCCTGTGAGCACTACTGATGCAATCCAGCCATATCCTTGTCACTAACCCTGCAATCATCCACTCACCCAGCCAGTTCCATTTCCTCATCTAATCATTGCGCCGAAACACAAGCACTTATAAATTCACCATGCACTCTCTTTGCAGTACTCTAATCCTCCAGTCAGTACCCATGTACTCATGCAATGACCCAGGCACTAACACGTGCACTGCTAAAATTCCCTAAGCACTACTGATGCAGTCCAGCCATCTCCTTGCCACTACCCACGTACTCCTCCAATCACCCAGCCAGTGCCATGTCCATATCTAATTAGTGTGCCAAAACACAAGCACTTATAAATTCACAATGCACTCCCTTTGCAGTACTCTAATCATCCAGTCACTACACTTGTACTCATGCAAAGACCCAGGCACTAACACATGCACTGCTACAATCCACTGAGCACTACTGATGCAGTCCAGCCATCTCCTTGCCACTACCCATGCACTCCACCAATCACCCAGCCAGATCCATGTCCTTATCTAATCACTGCGCCGAAACACAAGCATTTATAAATTCACCATGCACTCTCCTTGCAGTAATCTGATCATCCAGTCAGTACCCATGTATTCATGGAATGACCCAGGCTCTAACTAATGCACTGTTACTATCCCCTGAGCACTACTGATTCAGTCCAGCCATCTCCTTGCCACTACCCATGCACTCCTCCAATCACAAAGCCAGTTCCATGTCCTTATATAATCACTGCGCCAAAACACAAGCACTTATAAATTCACCATGCACTCTCCTTGCAGTAGTCTAATTATCCAGTCAGTACCCATGTACTCACGCAATGACCCAGGCACTAACACATGCACTGCTACAATTCCCTGAGCACTACTGATGCAGTCCAGCCATCTCCTTGTCACTACCCATGCACTCCTCCAATCACCCAGCCAGTTCCATGTCCTTATATAATTAGTGCGCCAAAACATAAAAACGTATAAATTCATCATGCACTCTCCTTGCAGTACTCTAATCATCAAGTCACTACTCAAGTACTCATGCAGTGACCCAGGCACTAACACATGCACTGCTACAGTCCCCTGAGCACTACTGATGCAGTCCAGCCATATCCTTGTTTCTACCCATGCACTCCTCCAATCACCCTGCCAGTTCCATATCCTCATCTACTCACTGGCCCAAAACACAAACACGTATAATTTCACCATGCACTCTCCTTGCAGTACTCTAATCATCCAGTCAGTACCCATGTATTCATGCAATGACCCAGTCACTAACGCGTGCACAGCTACAATCCTCTGAGCACTACTGATGCAGTCCAGCCATCTCCTTGTCACTACCCATGCACTCCTCCAATCACCCAGCCAGTTCCATGTCCTTATATAATCACTGTGCCTAACACAAGCACATATAAATTCACCATGCACTCTCCTTGCAGTACTCTAATCATCCAGTCACTACCCATGCACTCATGCAATGGCCCAGGCACTAACACATGCACAGCTACAGTCCCCTGAGCACTACTGATGCAGTCCAGCCATATCCTTGTCACTACCCATGCACTCCTCCAATCACTCAGCAGGTTCCATATCCTCAACTAATCACTGCACCAAAACACAAGCACTTATAATTTCACCATGCACTCTCCTTGCAGTACTCTAATCATCCAGTCAGTACACTTGTATTCATGCAATGACCCAGGCACTAACACATGCGCTGCTACAATCCCCTGAGCACTACTGATGCAGTCCAGTCATCTCCTTGTCACTACCCATTTACTCTCCCAATCACCCAGCCAGTTCCATGTCCTTATCTAATCACTGCGCCAAGACACAAGCACTTATAAATTCACCATGCACTCTCCTTGCAGTACTCCAATCATCCAGTCACTACCCATGTACTCATGCAATGGCCCAGGCACTAACTCATGCACTGCTACAATCCGCTGAGCACTACTGAAGCAGTCCAGCCGTCTCCTTGTCATTACCCATGCACTCCTCCAATCACCCAGCCAGTTCCATGTACTTATCTAATCACTGAGGGAAAACACAAGCACTTATAAAATCACCACGCACTCCCCTTGCAGTACTCTAATCATCCAGTCACTACCCATGTACTTATGCAATGACCCAGGCACTAACACATGCACTGCTACAATCCCCTGAGCACTACTGATGCAGTCCAGTCATCTCCTTGTCACTACACATGCACTCCACCAATCACCCAGCCAGTTCCATGTCCTTATCTAATCACTGCGCGAAAACACAAGCACCTATAAATTTACAATGCACTCTCCTTGCAGTACTCTAATCATCCAGTCAGTACCCATGTACTTATGCAATGGCTCAGCCACTAACACATGCACTGCTACAATCCCCTGAGCACTACCGATGCAGTCCAGCCATCTCCTTGTCACTACCCATGCACTTCTCCAATCACCCAGCCAGTTCCATGTCCTTATCTAATCACTGGGCCAAAACACAAGCACTTATAAATTCACCATGCACTCTCCTTGCAGTACTCTAATCATCCAGTCACTACCCATGTACTCATGCAATGGCCCAGGCACTAACACATGCATTGCTACAGTCCTGTGAGCACTACTGATGCAATCCAGCCATATCCTTGTCACTAACCCTGCAATCATCCAATCACCCAGCCAGTTCCATTTCCTCATCTAATCATTGCGCCGAAACACAAGCACTTATAAAATCACCATGCACTCTCTTTGCAGTACTCTAATCCTCCAGTCAGTACCCATGTACTCATGCAATGACCCAGGCACTAACACGTGCACTGCTAAAATTCCCTAAGCACTACTGATGCAGTCCAGCCATCTCCTTGCCACTACCCACGCACTCCTCCAATCACCCAGCCAGTGCCATGTCCTTATCTAATTAGTGTGCCAAAACACAAGCACTTATAAATTCACAATGCACTCCCTTTGCAGTACTCTAATCATCCAGTCACTACAAATGTACTCATGCAAAGACCCAGGCACTAACACATGCACTGCTACAATCCACTGAGCACTACTGATGCAGTCCAGCCATCTCCTTGCCACTACCCATGCACTCCACCAATCACCCAGCCAGATCCATGTCCTTATCTAATCACTGCGCCGAAACACAAGCACTTATAAATTCACCATGCACTCTCCTTGCAGTACTCTGATCATCCAGTCAGTACCCATGTATTCATGGAATGACCCAGGCTCTAACACGTGCACTGTTACTATCCCCTGAGCACTACTGATTCAGTCCAGCCATCTCCTTGCCACTACCCATGCACTCCTCCAATCACAAAGCCAGTTCCATGTCCTTATCTAATCACTGCACCAAAACACAAGCACTTATAAATTCACCATGCACTCTCCTTGCAGTACTCTAATCATCCAGTCAGTACCCATGTACTCACGCAATGACCCAGGCACTAACACATGCACTGCTACAATTCCCTGAGCACTACTGATGCAGTCCAGCCATCTCCTTGTCACTACCCATGCACTCCTCCAATCACCCAGCCAGTTCCATGTCCTTATCTAATTAGTGCGCCAAAACATAAAAACGTATAAATTCACCATGCACTCTCCTTGCAGTACTCTAATCATCAAGTCACTACTCAAGTACTCATGCAGTGACCCAGGCACTAACACATGCACTGCTACAGTCCCCTGAGCACTACTGATGCAGTCCAGCCATATCCTTGTTCCTACCCATGCACTCCTCCAATCACCCTGCCAGTTCCATATCCTCATCTACTCACTGGCCCAAAACACAAACACTTATAATTTCACCATGCACTCTCCTTGCAGTACTCTAATCATCCAGTCAGTACCCATGTATTCATGCAATGACCCAGTCACTCACACGTGCACTGCTACAATCCCCTGAGCACTACTGATGCAGTCCAGCCATCTCCTTGTCACTACCCATGCACTCCTCCAATCACCCAGCCAGTTCCATGTCCTTATATAATCACTGTGCCTAACACAAGCACATATAAATTCACCATGCACTCTCCTTGCAGTACTCTAATCATCCAGTCACTACCCATGCACTCATGCAATGGCCCAGGCACTAACACATGCACAGCTACAGTCCCCTGAGCACTACTGATGCAGTCCAGCCATATCCTTGTCACTACCCATGCACTCCTCCAATCACCCAGCAGGTTCCATATCCTCAACTAATCACTGCACCAAAACACAAGCACTTATAATTTCACCATGCACTCTCCTTGCAGTACTCTAATCATCCAGTCAGTACCCATGTATTCATGCAATGACCCAGTCACTCACACGTGCATTGCTACAATCCCCTGAGCACTACTGATGCAGTCCAGCCTTCTCCTTGTCACTACCCATGCACTCCTCCAATCACCCAGCCAGTTCCATGTCCTTATCTAATCACTGTGCGAAAACACAAGCACTTATAAATTCACCATGCACTCTCCTTGCAGTACTCTAATCATCCATCACTACCCATGTACTCATGCAATGACCCAGGCACTTACACATGCGCTGCTACACTCCCCTGAGCACTACTGATGCAGTCCAGTCATCTCCTTGCACTACCCATTTACTCTCCCAATCACCCAGCCAGTTCCATGTCCTTATCTAATCACTGCGCCAAGACACAAGCAGTTATAAATTCACCATGCTTCTCCTTGCAGTACTCTAATCATCCAGTCACTACTCATGTACTCATGCAATGGCCCAGGCACTAATACATGCACTCCTACAGTCCCCTGAGCAGTACTGATGCAGTTCAGCCTTATCCTTGTCACTATCCATGCACTCCTCCAATCACCCAGCCAGTTCCATAGTCTCATCTAATCACTGCGCCAAAACACAAGCACTTATAATTTCACCATGCACTCTCCTTGCAGCACTCTAATCACCGAGTCAGAACCCACGTATTCATGCAATGACCCAGGCACAAACACATGCACTGCTACAATTCCCTGAGCACTACTGATGCAGTCCAGCCATCTCCTTGCCACTACCCATGCACTCCTCCAATCACCCAGGCAGTGAAATGTCCTTATCTAATCACTAAGCCAAAAAACAAGCACTTATAAATTTACTATGCTCTCTCCTTGCAGTACTCTATCATCCAGTCACTACCCATGTACTCATGCAATGACCCAGGCACTAACACATGCAATGCTACAATCCCCTGAGCACTACTGATGCAGTACAGCCATCTCCTTGTCACTACCCATGTACTCCTCCAATCACCCAGACAGAACCGTCTCCTTATCCAATCAGTCCACAAAAAAAACAAAAAGCACTTATATATTCACCATGCATTCTCCTTGCAGTAGCCTAATCAACCATTCAGTACTCGCACTGATAAAATTCTCTGAGCACTACTGATGCAGTCTAGCCATCTCCTTGTCACTACCCATGCACTCCTCCAATCACCCAATCAGTTCCATGTACTTAGCCAATCACTCCGCCAAAACACAAGCACTTATAAATTCACCATGCACTCTCCTTGCAGTACTCTAATCATCCAGTCAGTACTCATGCACATATGCAATTGCCCAGGCACTAACACATGCACTGCTACAATCCCCTGAGCACTACTGATGCAGTCCAGCCATCTCCTTGTCATTACCCATGCACTCCTACAATCACCCAGCCAGTTGCATGTCCTTATCTAATCACTGAGTGGAAACACAAGCACTTATACATTCACCATGCACTCCCCTTGCAGTACTCTAATCATCCAGTCACTACCCATGTACTTATGCAATGACCCAGGCACTAACACATGCACTGCTACATTGCCCTGAGCACTACTGATGCAGTCCAGTCATCTCCTTGTCACTACACATGCACTCCACCAATCACCCAGCCAGTTCCATGTCCTTATCTAATCACTGCACAAAAACACAAGCACTTATAAATTTACATTGCAGTCTCCTTGCAGTACTCTAATCATCCAGTGAGTACCCATGTACTTATGCAATGGCCCAGCCACTAACACATGCACTGCTACAATCCCCTGAGCACTACTGATGCAGTCCAGCAATCTCCTTGTCACTACCCATGCACTTCTCCAATCACCCAGCCAGTTCCATGCCCTTATCTATTCACTGCTCCAAAACACAAGCACTTATAAATTCACCATGCACTCTCCTTGCAGTACTCTAATCATCCAGTCACTACCCATGCACTCATGCAATGGCCCAGGCACTAACACATGCACAGCTACAGTCCCCTGAGCACTACTGATGCAGTCCAGCCATATCCTTGTCACTACCCATGCACTCCTCCAATCACCCAGCAGGTTCCATATCCTCAACTAATCACTGCACCAAAACACAAGCACTTATAATTTCACCATGCACTCTCCTTGCAGTACTCTAATCATCCAGTCAGTACACATGTATTCATGCAATGACCCAGGCACTGACACATGCACTGCTACAATCCCCTGAGCACTACTGATGCAGTCCAGTCATCTCCTTGTCACTACACATGCACTCCACCAATCACCCAGCCAGTTCCATGTCCTTATCTAATCACTGCGCGAAAACACAAGCACCTATAAATTTACAATGCACTCTCCTTGCAGTACTCTAATCATCCAGTCAGTACCCATGTACTTATGCAATGGCTCAGCCACTAACACATGCACTGCTACAATCCCCTGAGCACTACCGATGCAGTCCAGCAATCTCCTTGTCACTACCCATGCACTTCTCCAATCACCCAGCCAGTTCCATGTCCTTATCTAATCACTGGGCCAAATCACAAGCACTTATAAATTCACCATGCACTCTCCTTGCAGTACTCTAATCATCCAGTCACTACCCATGTACTCATGCAATGTCCCAGGCACTAACACGTGCATTGCTACAGTCCTGTGAGCACTACTGATGCAATCCAGCCATATCCTTGTCACTAACCCTGCAATCATCCAATCACCCAGCCAGTTCCATTTCCTCATCTAATCATTGCGCCGAAACACAAGCACTTATAAAATCACCATGCACTCTCTTTGCAGTACTCTAATCCTCCAGTCAGTACCCATGTACTCATGCAATGACCCAGGCACTAACACGTGCACTGCTAAAATTCCCTGAGCACTACTGATGCAGTCCAGCCATCTCCTTGCCACTACCCACGCACTCCTCCAATCACCCAGCCAGTGCCATGTCCTTATCTAATTAGTGTGCCAAAACACAAGCACTTATAAATTCACAATGCACTCCCTTTGCAGTACTCTAATCATCCAGTCACTACAAATGTACTCATGCAAAGACCCAGGCACTAACACATGCACTGCTACAATCCACTGAGCACTACTGATGCAGTCCAGCCATCTCCTTGCCACTACCCATGCACTCCACCAATCACCCAGCCAGATCCATGTCCTTATCTAATCACTGCGCCGAAACACAAGCACTTATAAATTCACCATGCACTCTCCTTGCAGTACTCTGATCATCCAGTCAGTACCCATGTATTCATGGAATGACCCAGGCTCTAACACGTGCACTGTTACTATCCCCTGAGCACTACTGATTCAGTCCAGCCATCTCCTTGCCACTACCCATGCACTCCTCCAATCACAAAGCCAGTTCCATGTCCTTATCTAATCACTGCACCAAAACACAAGCACTTATAAATTCACCATGCACTCTCCTTGCAGTACTCTAATCATCCAGTCAGTACCCATGTACTCACGCAATGACCCAGGCACTAACACATGCACTGCTACAATTCCCTGAGCACTACTGATGCAGTCCAGCCATCTCCTTGTCACTACCCATGCACTCCTCCAATCACCCAGCCAGTTCCATGTCCTTATCTAATTAGTGCGCCAAAACATAAAAACGTATAAATTCACCATGCACTCTCCTTGCAGTACTCTAATCATCAAGTCACTACTCAAGTACTCATGCAGTGACCCAGGCACTAACACATGCACTGCAACAGTCCCCTGAGCACTACTGATGCAGTCCAGCCATATCCTTGTTCCTACCCATGCACTCCTCCAATCACCCTGCCAGTTCCATATCCTCATCTACTCACTGGCCCAAAACACAAACACTTATAATTTCACCATGCACTCTCCTTGCAGTACTCTAATCATCCAGTCAGTACCCATGTATTCATGCAATGACCCAGTCACTCACACGTGCACTGCTACAATCCCCTGAGCACTACTGATGCAGTCCAGCCATCTCCTTGTCACTACCCATGCACTCCTCCAATCACCCAGCCAGTTCCATGTCCTAATATAATCACTGTGCCTAACACAAGCACATATAAATTCACCATGCACTCTCCTTGCAGTACTCTAATCATCCAGTCACTACCCATGCACTCATGCAATGGCCCAGGCACTAACACATGCACAGCTACAGTCCCCTGAGCACTACTGATGCAGTCCAGCCATATCCTTGTCACTACCCATGCACTCCTCCAATCACCCAGCAGGTTCCATATCCTCAACTAATCACTGCACCAAAACACAAGCACTTATAATTTCACCATGCACTCTCCTTGCAGTACTCTAATCATCCAGTCAGTACCCATGTATTCATGCAATGACCCAGTCACTCACACGTGCACTGCTACAATCCCCTGAGCACTACTGATGCAGTCCAGCCATCTCCTTGTCACTACCTATGCACTCCTCCAATCACCCAGCCAGTTCCATGTCCTTATCTAATCACTGTGCGAAAACACAAGCACTTATAAATTCACCATGCACTCTCCTTGCAGTACTCTAATCATCCATCACTACCCATGTACTCATGCAATGACCCAGGCACTAACACATGCGCTGCTACAATCCCCTGAGCACTACTGATGCAGTCCAGTCATCTCCTTGTCACTACCCATTTACTCTCCCAATCACCCAGCCAGTTCCATGTCCTTATCTAATCACTGCGCCAAGACACAAGCAGTTATAAATTCACCATGCTTCTCCTTGCAGTACTCTAATCATCCAGTCACTACTCATGTACTCATGCAATGGCCCAGGCACTAATACATGCACTCCTACAGTCCCCTGAGCAGTACTGATGCAGTCCAGCCTTATCCTTGTCACTATCCATGCACTCCTCCAATCACCCAGCCAGTTCCATAGTCTCATCTAATCACTGCGCCAAAACACAAGCACTTATAATTTCACCATGCACTCTCCTTGCAGCACTCTAATCACCGAGTCAGAACCCACGTATTCATGCAATGACCCAGGCACAAACACATGCACTGCTACAATTCCCTGAGCACTACTGATGCAGTCCAGCCATCTCCTTGCCACTACCCACGCACTCCTCCAATCACCCAGCCAGTGCCATGTCCTTATCTAATTAGTGTGCCAAAACACAAGCACTTATAAATTCACAATGCACTCCCTTTGCAGTACTCTAATCATCCAGTCACTACAAATGTACTCATGCAAAGACCCAGGCACTAACACATGCACTGCTACAATCCACTGAGCACTACTGATGCAGTCCAGCCATCTCCTTGCCACTACCCATGCACTCCACCAATCACCCAGCCAGATCCATGTCCTTGTCTAATCACTGCGCCGAAACACAAGCACTTATAAATTCACCATGCACTCTCCTTGCAGTACTCTGATCATCCAGTCAGTACCCATGTATTCATGGAATGACCCAGGCTCTAACACGTGCACTGTTACTATCCCCTGAGCACTACTGATTCAGTCCAGCCATCTCCTTGCCACTACCCATGCACTCCTCCAATCACAAAGCCAGTTCCATGTCCTTATCTAATCACTGCACCAAAACACAAGCACTTATAAATTCACCATGCACTCTCCTTGCAGTACTCTAATCATCCAGTCAGTACCCATGTACTCACGCAATGACCCAGGCACTAACACATGCACTGCTACAATTCCCTGAGCACTACTGATGCAGTCCAGCCATCTCCTTGTCACTACCCATGCACTCCTCCAATCACCCAGCCAGTTCCATGTCCTTATCTAATTAGTGCGCCAAAACATAAAAACGTATAAATTCACCATGCACTCTCCTTGCAGTACTCTAATCATCAAGTCACTACTCAAGTACTCATGCAGTGACCCAGGCACTAACACATGCACTGCTACAGTCCCCTGAGCACTACTGATGCAGTCCAGCCATATCCTTGTTCCTACCCATGCACTCCTCCAATCACCCTGCCAGTTCCATATCCTCATCTACTCACTGGCCCAAAACACAAACACTTATAATTTCACCATGCACTCTCCTTGCAGTACTCTAATCATCCAGTCAGTACCCATGTATTCATGCAATGACCCAGTCACTCACACGTGCACTGCTACAATCCCCTGAGCACTACTGATGCAGTCCAGCCATCTCCTTGTCACTACCCATGCACACCTCCAATCACCCAGCCAGTTCCATGTCCTTATATAATCACTGTGCCTAACACAAGCACATATAAATTCACCATGCACTCTCCTTGCAGTACTCTAATCATCCAGTCACTACCCATGCACTCATGCAATGGCCCAGGCACTAACACATGCACAGCTACAGTCCCCTGAGCACTACTGATGCAGTCCAGCCATATCCTTGTCACTACCCATGCACTCCTCCAATCACCCAGCAGGTTCCATATCCTCAACTAATCACTGCACCAAAACACAAGCACTTATAATTTCACCATGCACTCTCCTTGCAGTACTCTAATCATCCAGTCAGTACCCATGTATTCACGCAATGACCCAGTCACTCACACGTGCACTGCTACAATCCCCTGAGCACTACTGATGCAGTCCAGCCATCTCCTTGTCACTACCCATGCACTCCTCCAATCACCCAGCCAGTTCCATGTCCTTATCTAATCACTGTGCGAAAACACAAGCACTTATAAATTCACCATGCACTCTCCTTGCAGTACTCTAATCATCCATCACTACCCATGTACTCATGCAATGACCCAGGCACTAACACATGCGCTGCTACAATCCCCTGAGCACTACTGATGCAGTCCAGTCATCTCCTTGTCACTACCCATTTACTCTCCCAATCACCCAGCCAGTTCCATGTCCTTATCTAATCACTGCGCCAAGACACAAGCAGTTATAAATTCACCATGCTTCTCCTTGCAGTACTCTAATCATCCAGTCACTACTCATGTACTCATGCAATGGCCCAGGCACTAATACATGCACTCCTACAGTCCCCTGAGCAGTACTGATGCAGTCCAGCCTTATCCTTGTCACTATCCATGCACTCCTCCAATCACCCAGCCAGTTCCATAGTCTCATCTAATCACTGCGCCAAAACACAAGCACTTATAATTTCACCATGCACTCTCCTTGCAGCACTCTAATCACCGAGTCAGAACCCACGTATTCATGCAATGACCCAGGCACAAACACATGCACTGCTACAATTCCCTGAGCACTACTGATGCAGTCCAGCCATCTCCTTGCCACTACCCATGCACTCCTCCAATCACCCAGGCAGTGAAATGTCCTTATCTAATCACTAAGCCAAAAAACAAGCACTTATAAATTCACTATGCTCTCTCCTTGCAGTACTCTATCATCCAGTCACTACCCATGTACTCATGCAATGACCCAGGCACTAACACATGCAATGCTACAATCCCCTGAGCACTACTGATGCAGTACAGCCATCTCCTTGTCACTACCCATGTACTCCTCCAATCACCCAGACAGAACCGTCTCCTTATCCAATCAGTCCACAAAAAAAACAAAAAGCACTTATATATTCACCATGCATTCTCCTTGCAGTAGCCTAATCAACCATTCAGTACTCGCACTGATAAAATTCTCTGAGCACTACTGATGCAGTCTAGCCATCTCCTTGTCACTACCCATGCACTCCTCCAATCACCCAATCAGTTCCATGTACTTAGCCATTCACTCCGCCAAAACACAAGCACTTATAAATTCACCATGCACTCTCCTTGCAGTACTCTAATCATCCAGTCAGTACTCATGCACATATGCAATTGCCCAGGCACTAACACATGCACTGCTACAATCCCCTGAGCACTACTGATGCAGTCCAGCCATCTCCTTGTCATTACCCATGCACTCCTACAATCACCCAGCCAGTTGCATGTCCTTATCTAATCACTGAGGGGAAACACAAGCACTTATACATTCACCATGCACTCCCCTTGCAGTACTCTAATCATCCAGTCACTACCCATGTACTTATGCAATGACCCAGGCACTAACACATGCACTGCTACATTGCCCTGAGCACTACTGATGCAGTCCATTCCTCTCCTTGTCACTACACATGCACTCCACCAATCACCCAGCCAGTTCCATGTCCTTATCTAATCACTGCACAAAAACACAAGCACTTATAAATTTACATTGCAGTCTCCTTGCAGTACTCTAATCATCCAGTGAGTACCCATGTACTTATGCAATGGCCCAGCCACTAACACATGCACTGCTACAATCCCCTGAGCACTACTGATGCAGTCCAGCAATCTCCTTGTCACTACCCATGCACTTCTCCAATCACCCAGCCAGTTCCATGTCCTTATCTATTCACTGCTCCAAAACACAAGCACTTATAAATTCACCATGCACTCTCCTTGCAGTACTCTAATCATCCAGTCACTACCCATGCACTCATGCAATGGCCCAGGCACTAACACATGCACAGCTACAGTCCCCTGAGCACTACTGATGCAGTCCAGCCATCTCCTTGCCACTACCCATGCACTCCTCCAATCACCCAGCCAGTGAAATGTCCTTATCTAATCACTAAGCCAAAACAAAGGCACTTATAAATTCACTATGCTCTCTCCTTGCAGTACTCTATCATCCAGTCACTACCCATGTACTTATGCAATGTCCCAGGCACTAACACATGCAATGCTACAATCCCCTGAGCACTACTGATGCAGTACAGCCATCTCCTTGTCACTACCCATGCACTCCTCCAATCAGCCAGACAGAACCGTCTCCTTATCCAATCAGTCCACAAAAAACCCAAGCACTTATATATTCACCATGCATTCTCCTTGCAGTACCCTAATCATCCATTCAGTACTCGCACTGATAACATTCTCTGAGCACTACTGATGCAGTCTAGCCATCTCCTTGTCACTACCCATGCACTCCTCCAATCACCCAATCAGTTCCATGTACTTAGCCAATCACTCCGCCAGAACACAAGCACTTATAAATTCACCATGCACTCTCCTTGTAGTACTCTAATCATCCAGTCAGTACTCATGCACATATGCAATTGCCCAGGCACTAACACATGCACTGCTACAATCCCCTAAGCACTACTGATGCAGTCCAGCCATCTCCTTGTCATTACCCATGCACTCCTACAATCACCCAGCCAGTTGCATGTCCTTATCTAATCACTGAGGGGAAACACAAGCACTTATAAATTCACCATGCACTCCCCTTGCAGTACTCTAATCATCCAGTCACTACCCATGTACTTATGCAATGACCCAAACACTAACACATGCACTGCTACATTGCCCTTAGCACTACTGATGCAGTCCAGTCATCTCCTTGTCACTACACATGCACTCCACCAATCACCCAGCCAGTTCCATGTCCTTATCTAATCACTGCACAAAAACACAAGCACTTATAAATTTACCTTGCAGTCTCCTTGCAGTACTCTAATCATCCAGTCAGTACCCATGTACTTATGCAATAGCCCAGCCACTAACACATGCACAGCTACAATCCCCTGAGCACTACTGCTGCAGTCCAGCAATCTCCTTGTCACTACCCATGCACTTCTCCAATCACCCAGCCAGTTCCATGTCCTTATCTAATCACTGCTCCAAAACACAAGCACTTATAAATTCACCATGCACTCTCCTTGCAGTACTCCAATCATCCAGTCACTACCCATGTACTCATGCAATGGCCCAGGCACTAACTCATGCACTGCTACAATCCGCTGAGCACTACTGAAGCAGTCCAGCCATCTCCTTGTCATTACCCATGCACTCCTCCAATCACCCAGCCAGTTCCATGTACTTATCTAATCACTGAGGGAAAACACAAGCACTTATAAAATCACCACGCACTCCCCTTGCAGTACTCTAATCATCCAGTCACTACCCATGTACTTATGCAATGACCCAGGCACTAACACATGCACTGCTACAATCCCCTGAGCACTACTGATGCAGTCTAGTCATCTCCTTGTCACTACACATGCACTCCACCAATCACCCAGCCAGTTCCATGTCCTTATCTAATCACTGCGCGAAAACACAAGCACTTATAAATTTACAATGCACTCTCCTTGCAGTACTCTAAGCATCCAGTCAGTACCCATGTACTTATGCAATGGCTCAGCCACTAACACATGCACTGCTACAATCCCCTGAGCACTACCGATGCAGTCCAGCAATCTCCTTGTCACTACCCATGCACTTCTCCAATCACCCAGCCAGTTCCATGTCCTTATCTAATCACTGGGCCAAAACACAAACACTTATAAATTCACCATGCACTCTCCTTGCAGTACTCTAATCATCCAGTCACTACCCATGTACTCATGCAATGGCCCAGGCACTAACACATGCACTGCTACAGTCCCGTGAACACTACTGATGCAATCCAGCCATATCCTTGTCACTAACCCTGCAATCATCCAATCACCCAGCCAGTTCCATTTCCTCATCTAATCACTGCGCCAAAACACAAGCACTTATAATTTCACACTGCACTCCCTTTGCAGTACTCTAATCATCCAGTCACTACACTTGTACTCATGCAATGACCCAGGCACTAACACATGCACTACTACAATTCCCTGAGCACTACTGATGCAGTCCAGCTATCTCCTTGCCACTACCCATGCACTCCACCAATCACCCAGCCAGATCCATGTCCTTATCTAATCACTGCGCCGAAACACAAGCACTTATAAATTCAACATGCACTCTCCTTGCAGTACTCTGATCATCCAGTCAGTACCCATGTATTCATGGAATGACCCAGGCTCTAACACATGCACTGTTACTATCCCCTGAGCACTACTGATGCAGTCCAGCCATCTCCTTGCCACTACCCATGCACTCCTCCAATCACAAAGCCAGTTCCATGTCCTTATCTAATCACTGCGCCAAAACACAAGCACTTATAAATTCACCATGCACTCTCCTTGCAGTACTCTAATCATCCAGTCAGTACCCATGTACTCACGCAATGACCCAGGCACTAACACATGCACTGCTACAATTCCCTGAGCACTACTGAGGCAGTCTAGCCATCTCCTTGTCACTACCCATGCACTCCTCCAATCACCCAGCCAGTTCCATGTCCTTATCTAATTAGTGCGCCAAAACATAAAAACGTATAAATTCACCATGCACTCTCCTTGCAGTACTCTAATCATCAAGTCACTACTCAAGTACTCATGCAGTGACCCAGGCACTAACACATGCACTGCTATAATCCCCTGAGCACTTCTGATGCAGACCAGCCATCTCCTTGTCTCTATCCATGCACTCCTCCAATCACACGGCCAGTTCCATGTCATTATCTAATCACTGCCCGAAAACACAAGCACTTATAAATTCACCATGCACTCTCCTTGCTGTTCTCTAATCATCCAGTCACTACCCATGTACTCATGCAATGACCCAGGCACTGACACATGCACTGCTACAATCCCCTGAGCACAACTGATGCAGTCCAGCCATCTCCTTGTTACCACCCATGCACTCCTCCAATCACCCAGCCAGCACCATGTACTTATTCAATCACTCCTCCAAAACCCAAGCACTTATAAATTAACAATGCACTCTCCTTGCAGTACTCTAATCGTCCATTCACTACCCGTGTACTTATGCAATGACCCAGGCACTAACACATGCACTGCTACAATCCCCTGAGCACTACTGATGCAGTCCAGCCATCTACTTGTCCCTACCCATACACTCCTCCAATCACCCAGCCAGTTCCATGTCCTTATCTAATCACTGCGCCAAAACACAAGCACTTATAAATTAACAATGCACTCTCCTTGCAGTACTCTAATCGTCCATTCACTACCCGTGTACTTATGCAATGACCCAGGCACTAACACATGCACTGCTACAATCCCCTGAGCACAACTGATGCATTCCAGCCATCTACTTGTCACTACCCATGCACTCCTCCAATCACCCAGCCAGTTCCGAGTCCTTATCTAATCACTGCGCCAAAACACAAGCACTTATAAATTTACCTTTACCATTCACTCTCCTTGCAGTACTCTAATCATCCAGTCAGTACCCAAATACTTATGCAATGGCCCAGCCACTAACACATGCACTGCTACAATCCCCTGAGCACTACTGATGCAATCCTGCCATCTCCTTGTCACTACCCTTGCACTCCTCCAATCACCCAGCCAGTTCCATGTCCTTATCTAATCACTGCGCCAAAACAAAAGCACCTATATATTCACCATGCACTCTCCTTGCAGTACTCTAATCAGTCAGTCACTACCCATGTACTCATGCAATGACCCAGGGACTAACGCATGCACTGCTTCAATCCCCTGAGCACTACTGATGCAGTCCAGCCATCTACTTGTCACTACCCATGCATTCCTCCAATCACCCAGCCAGTTCCATGTCCTTATCCAATCACTGCGGCAAAATACAAGCACTTATAAATTCACCATGCACTCTCCTTGCAGTACTCTAATTATCCAGTCACTACCCATGTATTCATGCAATGACCCAGGCACTAACTAATGGCAAATACAGAGGAGGTCATGCTCATCACAGGGGTACCCTAATGAATAGTGTTCCCTAGTGTATGTAGGTGTTTTCACTGTATTCTAAGTGTCTTTTAGCAGAGCACTGGCTCTAGTCCTGGTTAGTCAGAGTCAGTTACCACCAGTACCCGCCATCAAATGTTGGGGGCACAGGAGGACTTTCTGCTCCTCTGTTGGATCTTTCTGCACATCTCTTGCTTCTTCCTGCACTTTTCTTTGTCTTTCTGGTCTTCTGTTTCCTCTTTCTGCTTTTGTCTTGCTGCTTTCTTCGCTTTTCTCCATCTTTCTTCACATGTCCTACCTTTGTAGGCATAGCTAGAAATTAGTATTTAAAAATTATTTGAAATTCACTGATAAACCATAGGTTTCAGGTACATTAGAGTTAGAATTTATCATTTAAAAAACCTTTGAAATTCACTGAAAAAACCATAGGTTTCAGGGACATTATAGTTAGAAATTATCATTTAAAAAACCTTAGAAATTCACTGAAAAAAACACAGTTAGTTGGACATTTCACTCGTACAAAACCAGAGAAATTCGGCCGTTATAGTTAGTTCAGCTAACTATAACTCGCGCCCCCACAATGCATTGCTGATGATGTCACATATTGCATCATTCATGACATGGTCAGTGACATCACTGATGACATCACTGATGACATCTCAAATAACATCACTGAAACGCGTCATGGTCTATTCCAAATCAGAAAGCGCTACTTCTGGGAACCAAGAACCCCGTGGGAGGTTGTGTGGGAACCAGCGGAGCCACCAGTAATTCTGAATTCAAAGAGTAGCAGTATGCGCGCTCTCAGGAACCAAACCACAGGAGTATTTCAATACAAAAAGGATGTATTGCTTCATAAATCCAATCATCGCGACGCGTTTCAACCACTGTTGTGAACAAGACCGCTTGGCGGTTGAAAAGCGTCCCGACGATTGGATTTATGAAGCAATAAATCCTTTTTTTATTGAAATACTCCTGTGGTTTGGTTCCTGAGAGTGCATGTACTGCTTCTTTTGAATACATATATATGAGAGATTAAGTCCCCTTGAATCCTAAGGGTCAAACTAGCCCACTAGGTACCTCCAGTAAGCGTCACAGAGCTGCGTTGCATAGAGGTGTAAAAAGAGGCGTGGCCTCAGAACACCTGTCTGCAACACAGCTCCCTGGCGCATACTGGAGATACCTGTTGGGCTAGTTGGCCCTCAGGGACCCTCAGTATTGAAGGGGAATTAATTCCCCAACTTACAACTGCGTTTGCAGAGTGCTGCAAGGAGGGGGCGTGGCCTCCGGCACGATGCCGATCTTTTATTTATTTTATTTTTTTAAGAAGGAGGGCTGTGTGGCCCCCCTTCTTTTTCTAATTTACTGGCCCTGGGGACCCCATCCCCCAGGGCCTGCACCCTATTTTTTTTTGTTGAAAAAAATTAATTTGGCCCTCCCAAGGCCTTAATCGGCCCCGGGGACCCCATCCCCCGGGTCATGGCCTTTTTTTTTTTTAATTCTTTAGGAGGGGGCTAGGTTGCCCCCCTCCTCAGGCCACTTATGGCCCGGGGACCCCATCCCCCGGGGCCGGCCTTAGGTTTTTATTATTTTTAAAAAATATATATTTATAGAAACACCTAGGACATGCTGGACAAACCGTATGTACCTATCACCATGACAATTTGTGTGATGTTCATTAAAAAGCGACTAAGCATAGAATGAATCCCCATGGAATGTATTTACACTGCTAGTGAAGCTCTGACGAGTCTGACGCCCTACCATCCCTAATCCCGGCGCCACCGCAGGTGGGTACTCTCCAAGTAGACACCCTTGTCGTTTATTTATACAAACATGGGTAGCTATTGACAGGCACATTTAATTTACACGCACACCAAGCCATTCAAAGGGGATTCGACAAAAATTCGACCAAACTATGCAAAAAACCCCCCTCACGGATAATAAAACACACATCCACCGCCGGATGTGTATATTTTACTCTCTGGAAAGGAGACAAACCTCACTTGAGTCACAGCGTGCTCCTGGCTGAGCCCAATGCTGTGTTACACCCACCAGTGCCCGCCGAGTGCCTCACACCTCTGAGTTGTATTCCACTTGCTAGTGCGTATTCTATGACACTCTCTAGCCCATGTGCACTGTAACACCACCCCGTGAATATGTCATGCCACACTTGCCTTCGCACAGGTTATATTGCCCCATCTAACATGCCTTCCTCGATGCCTATGTTATAATGCACAGCGCTATGCCATACATATTACAATCTGCGATCCATATCTTTGTCACAGTGCATATGCAACGTTACACTCCCCAGCACATATTTTATATTACAACTTTAGGGACTAGTTAGGTTACACAACACTGCCCTGTGCATATTACACTCCAAGGCGCATATCGCATAGCACGTGCTAGTGCCTGTGCTATCTCGCGCTCTCCAATGAATCTGTCATTGCACGCAATGTATTGCATATTATATTTCATGCCCCGGTTCATCTTATATCACACTTTTTGGTGCATAGTTTATACTATATATTATATCTAGTTTTCATTTTCAATCGTGCTCTCAGGACTATGTTCTATATAACACTGCGTCCACATACCCTTTTCACGGGCATTACATTTTGCGATGGGGTGGAGGGTCAGGGGGTGTTTCTGACAAGTGAGCCCGGAGTCACAGTCACAAACGTCCTCTTCATCCTGAATAAACATCCTGACACACATTTTAAAAACAATAAAGTTCCTAATACCCACCTTCTCTGAACAGTTAGCCTGCTGCCCCATCCACCTCCTCCCTATCCTCTGTTGTATGAATCCATGGACTAGCCTCCTCCCTCCTGCCAAGCATGGTCTGATGTGCTGCCACTGCCCTCCATTTAGCATGATGTACCAGTCCACTCCTACTGCCCTCCATTGCCCAATTTTATGGCCCATCATTGACCTCCTGCTTAGCCTCTGTGCTTAGCTTGCTGCCCCTATTCTCCTTCCCCCTGCCCTCTGATGTCTTTGTGCATGCCCCTGCTCCATCCTTTTTGCCCACCATGTTCCATGGACCTGCCACTCCTATCTACTCTGAGTGTTCTGTTGAGCTGCCACTCCCCTCCCACCTGCCTAGCATTGTCAGATGACTGTAACCTGTCCCTGCCACCTCCACACTGCCCGTCCACATGCCATGCCCCTATCGCCTTCCTCCTGTCCTCCAGGGGTCCATTTTACTGCCACACCCTTCTGCCCTCCCTGGTCTGTTGTGCTGCAACTGCTCCTGACTGTCCCAAGCGGTCTGTTATGAGACCCTTCCCCTGAACTCCCTTTGTGCATGCCCCTGCACCCTCCTTCTTGCCCATCATAGCAATTGTGCTGCCACTAACCCTCCCGCTTGCCATGCATGGTCTTCTGTGCTGCCATGGCCCCTCCCACCTTCCCTGTGTGGTCAGCTAGCTGCCCCTGACCCCCTCCCACCTTCCCTCCATGGTCTGTGTGTATGCCATCATAGTCTCATTGTTGCTCTCCATGGTGTGTCTTGTTTCTAGTGCCCATCCTGCCTGACCTCCATGGTCATCTTGCTGCTCCTGCCCTGCCCCCTTGCCCCCAGCCCTCTGTTTCCATGTGCAGACCCCTATTCCCTCCCTTCTGGCTTGTCTGTTCCATTGTAATGCCTCTGATCCGTCCCTCCTGCCCTTTATGGTCTGTTATGCTGCAGCTTTCTCTCCTGTCTGTCCATTATGGTCAGCTAGCTACCATTGCCTCTTTCCCCTCTGTTCTCTGTTGTCCATGTGCATGGTCCTGTCCCCTCCCTATTGCTTTCTATGGATTGTTGTGCTGTACTCCCGTCCCGCATGCGATGTGTGGGGTATTGTGCTGCTGCACACCCTGATGCCTGCCCTGTAGGGTCAGTTTGGTGCCCCTCTTCATGTCCCTCCTGTCCTCTGTTATCCGAGTCCAAGTCCCTACCTCAATTCCTCCTGCCTACCATGATCCAATGTACCATACTTGCGAACATTTTGAACTTGGTAAGAGGGAGATTTTGAAAACAAACTGGGGTATTGATTTTCCCCTTTGAGTTACATTGAAAAAGAGGAGATTGTAGACAGGAGACAGATCAAATAAAGCCCATTTGAGCTTAAAAACATTGGACGTTTCCTGGCTGAAACGGGTCTGTTGGCATGTATGGTTGTACTACCACTGCCTCTTCCTTCTGCCCACAATGGTCTATTATAATGCCACAGCCTGTCTTACCAGTCCTGTATTGTTGGTTTGTTGCCACTGCCCCCCTTTCCACTGCCCTCCATAGTCTGTTGTGCTGCCACTGCCCTTCCTGCCTGCCCAGTGTGGTCAAATTGTTGCCTCTGCACTCTCCTACCTGCCTTCAATTTTCAGAGTCCGTGCCCCTGGCCTCTGCCTCTCAACAGTATCCCAATGAAAAGCTAGATTGCTAACATTCTATATTTATTACAAAAGTGTGGAACGCCTGACGTCATCTTGATGTAATCAAAACTGTAATACCTAGAGTATTTCCTTTAGAAATTACATATATGAGAGGGTCTTATTTGCATCAAAATTATGGTTAGTGCTCTAAAAAACTAAAATGAGGACATATTTTCTGAGTTTTCAAATAGCGACAAAGAACTTTTAAATTATTTTAATATTTATGCTTTTTTATCCAGCTGACCACTTGATTAAATGTTGCACCTAGGGAAGAGGATGTGGTGTTACTTCCAGAGCTACAGACTTTGCAACTGGGGAACCAGGTTGTAGTTTCTTCTTCAGCTCAATTTTCTGTGATTCTGGTCAAATCACTTAATCTCCCCATGTCTACAACCACAATGCATTTGATCTTGTGTAATGTAACCAATGCTCTTGTAAAGCACTCCAATACCTGACAAGTCTGCACTATATAAAACTGCAAATACACAAAAAAAAGTGTGTTGCACACTTCTGTCATTGGGCTACATGTGGGCTACATCTGGGTGATATTTGTGCTGCATTTGGGCTCTTTTGTCTCTGGTGGCCATCTTGGGAGATTTATTTGTTATGAAGTTTCCTAATTTCCTCATTTACTGCAGTCTCCTCAGTAGGAAATGCTTTCAGTTTTTTACTTTGATTCCATCAAGAAGGCATTCAGATGTGTCACACATTTGCCATAAATTCAGAATGATAGCACTCTAGTTGCTTATTAGATCACTGTAGTAAAGCTACTGCTCACCAGGGAAGTCTGCTGCTGGTATTGAAAGTGCATGTTTCAGTCTGCATGTCAGAATTTTTAAATGAGATAGAAGAGGATTTGAGAAGTCAAAATGTGCCCTAATTTTTCTTTCTGCAGAACTAATAATAATTTCTATGGGAAAATGAACCCCCTCATGTTGTTCCTTTGCAAATTAAATGTTTTAAGTGATACCACTTTATTCCAATCAAGATGGCTTCAGGTGTGCTATACTTTTGTCATAAGTAAGACTTTTAGCGCTCTAGTTGTTCATTAGAACACTCTGAGACATTCTGTCATTGGGCTATACTTGGGCTACTTCCGGGTGATATTTGGGCTACATTTGGGTACTTTTGTCTCTGGTGGCCATCTTGGGAGATTTATTTGTTATGAAGTTTCCTAATTTCCTCATTTACTGCAGTCTCCTCAGTAGAAAATACTTTCCGTTTTTTACTTTGGTTCCATCAAGAATGCATTCAGATGTGTCACACATTTGCCATAAATTCTGAATGCTAGCACTCTAGTTGCTCATTAGATCACTGTAGTAAAGCTACTGCTCACCTGTGAAGTCTGCTGCTGGTATTCAAAGTGTATGTTTCAGTCTGCATGTCAGAATTTCTTTATGAAATAGAAGAGGATTTGAGAAGTCAAAATGTGCCCTAATTTTTTTTTCTGCAACACTAATCATAATTTCTATGGCAAAATGAACCCCCTCATTTTGTTCCTTTGTAAATTAAATGTTTTAAGTGTTACCACTTTATTCCAATCAAGATGGCTTCATGTGTGCCATACTTTTGTCATAAGTAAGACTGTTAGCGCTCTAGTTGTTCGTTAGAACACTCTGGGACATTCTGTCATTGGGCTATACTTGGGCTACATCTGGGTGATATTTGGGCTACATTTGGGCTCTTTTGTCTCTGGTGGCCATTTTGGGAGACTTATTTGTTATGATGTTTCTTAATTTCCTCATTTACTACAGTCTCCTCTGTAGGAAATGCTTTCAGTTTTTTACTTTGATTCCATCAAGAAGGCATTCAGATGTGTCACACATTTGCCATAAATTCAGAATTTTAGCACTCTAGTTGCTTATTAGATCACTGTAGTAAAGCTACTGCTCACCAGGGAAGTCTGCTGCTCGTATTGAAAGTGCATGTTTCAGTCTGCATGTCAGAATTTTTTAATGAAATAGAAGAGGATTTGAGAAGTCACTCTAAATGTGCCCTAATTTATCTTTCTGCAGCACTAATCATACTTTCTATGGCAAAATGAACCCCTTCATTTTGTTCCTTTTTAAATTAAATGTTTTAAGAGTTACCACTTTATTCCAACCAAGATGGCTTCAGGTGTGCTATACATTTGTCATAAGTAGGACTGTTAGCGCTCTATTTGTTCTTTAGAACACTCTGGGAAGCTCCAGTAGAACACAAAGGAATCAACTGACAGTTTCTGCCCATGTTGGATGTACATGTTTTACTGAGAATGTCAGACTTTATTCTCACATGACTGAGAAAGATAATATGAATATACAGAAAATATGCTCTCAGTTTAGCTTATAGATCACCTTCCAAACCTCTGTGGGAAAAGCATGAGAAAATAGTTTTCTCTCAAGCATGATTCATGATATCAGAGCAGAAGGCTTTTTCACATGGTAAAATCCCCTTAGAACACACCACCATTCCTAAAATTAGTATGGTACCATCAACAAATGATGTATAATGTAACTAAAGTCTTAAAACCTTCTATTAACTGTAAGGCTTTTTAATGAGGTGCTATCATTTATGTATATATATTACCTACTGGCAGTCGGCAGTAGGTAGTTATAGTTAGGACCTATTTTCCATAGGAAATCCGCAACATTCTATTTGGAATAACGTTGGCGCCGATTGATGAATCTTCACAAAATTTTCCACGGTGATTCATCAAGTGGGGGCTGAGAAAAAAGGGGGTCCCAAAACACGTTTTCCCCATGCATTTTCCCATAGGACATGTTGACGCAGCTACAGCCCGAACTGCTGAACGGAATTACAACAAATTTGGCAAAGAGGTAGTCCTCAGTTCAGACTCGTGCCTTTTGCTGAAATGATGTAAATCCGTTCAGTAGTGCCTGAGAAAATTAGAGTTAAAAAGATAGATATATCTGGGCGGAGCCTAACCACACATCTCATCGTGAGATCTGATTGGCTGTCAGTACTTCATCCAAGAAGTGTTGGCAGCCATCTTGGGACCAATATACATGATAGCACCTCATTAAAAAGCATTGCAGTTAATAGAAGGTTTTAAGACTTTAGTTACATTATACATCATTTGTTGATGGTACCATACTCATTTTAGGAATTGTGGTGTGTTCTAAGGTGATTTTACCATGTGAAAAAGCCTTCTGCTGTGATATCATGAATCATGTTTGAGAGAAAACTATTTTCTCGTGCTTTTCCCACAGATGTTTGGAAGGTGATCTATAAGCTAAACTGAGAGCATATTTTCTGTAAATTCACATTATCTTTCTCAGTCATGTGAGAATGAAGTCTGACATTCTCAGTAAAACATGCACATCCAACAAGGGCAGGGACTGTCAGTTGATTCCTTTGTGTTCTATTGCAGCTTCCCAGAGTGTTCTAAAAGAACAACTAGAGCGCTAACAGTCCTACTTATGACAAACGTATTGCACACCTGAAGCCATCTTGATTGATTGAGTGCTAACATTCTGAATTTATGGCAAATGTGTGACACATCTGAATGCCTTCTTGATGGAATCAAAGTAAAAAACTGAAAGTATTTCCTACTGAGGAGACTGTAGTAAATGAGGAAATTAGGAAACTTCATAACAAATAAATCTGCCAAGATGGCCACCAGAGACAAAAGAGCCCAAATGTAGCCCAAATATCACCCAGATTTAGCTCAAGTATAGCCCAATGACAGAATGTCCCAGAGTGTTCTAACGAACAACTAGAGGGCTAACAGTCTTACTTATGACAAAAGTATGGCACACCTGAAGCCATCTTGATTGGAATAAAGGGGTAACACTTAAAACATTTAATTTACAAAGGAACAAAATGAGGGGGTTCATTTTGCCATAGAAATTATGATTAGTGCTGCAGAAAGAAAAATTAGGGCACATTTTGACTTCTCAAATCCTCTTCTATTTCATAAAAAAATTCTGACATGCAGATTGAAACATGCACTTTGAATACCAGCAGCAGACTTCCCTGGTGAGCAGTAGCTTTACTACAGTGATCTAATGAGCAACTAGAGTGCTAACATTCAGAATTTATGGCAAATGTGTGACACATCTGAATGCCTTCTTGATGGAACCAAAGTAACAAACTGAAAGTATTTCCTACTGAGGAGACTGCTGTAAATGAGGAAATTAGGAAACTTCATAACAAATAAATATCCCAAGATGGCCACCAGGGACAAAAGAGCCCAAATTTAGCCCAAATATCACCCAGATGTAGCCCAAGTATAGCCCAATGACAGAATGGCCCAGAGTGTTCTAACGAACAACTAGAGCGCTAACAGTCTTACTTATGACAAAGGTATGGCACACCTGAAGCCATCTTGATTGGAATAAAGTGGTAACACTTATAACATTTAATTTACAAAGGAACAAAATGAGTTGGTTCATTTTGCCATAGAAATTATGATTAGTGCTGCAGAAAGAGAAATTAGGGCACATTTTGACTTCTCAAATCCTCTTCCATTTCATAAAAAAATTCTGACATGCAGACTGAAACATGCACTTTGAATACCAGCAGCAGACTTCCCTGGTGAGCAGTAGCTTTACTACAGTGATCTAATGAGCAACTAGAGTGCTAACATTCAGAATGTATGGCAAATGTGTGACACATCTGAATGCCTCCTTGATGGAACCAACATAAAAAACTGAAAGTATTTCCTACTGAGGAGACTGCATTAAATGAGGAAATTAGGAAACTTCATAACAAATAAATCTCCCAAGATAGCCACCAGAGACAAAAGAGGCCAAATGTAGCCCAAATATCACCCAGATGTAGCCCAAGTATAGCCCAATGACAGAATGTCCCAGAGTGTTCTTAAGAACAACTAGAGCGCTTATTATCTTACTTATGACAAAAGTATGGCACACCTGAAGCCATCTTGATTGGAATAAACTGGTAACACTTAAAACATTTAATTTAAAAAGGAGCACAATGATGGGGTTCATTTTGCCATAGAAATTATGATTAGTGCAGAAGAAAGAAAAATTAGGACACATTTTGAGTGACTTCTCAAATCCTCGTCTTTTTCATTAAACAATTCTGATATGCAGACTGAAACATGCACTTTTAATGCCAGCAGCAGACTTCCATGGTGAGCAGTAGCTTTACTACAGTGATCTAATGAGAAACTAGAGTGCTAACATTCAGAATTTATGGCAAATGTGTGACATATCTGAATACCTTCTTGATGGAATCAAAGTAAAAACTGAAAGCATTTCCTACTGAGGAGACTGCAGTAAATGAGGAAATTAGGAAACTTCATAACAAATAAATCTCCCAAGATGGCCACCAGAGACAAAAGAGCCCAAATGCAGCACAAATATCACCCAGATGTAGCCCACATGTAGCCCAATGACAGAAGTGTGCAAAACACTTACTTTTTGTGTATTTGAAGTTTTATATAGTGCAGACTTGTCAGGTATTGGAGTGCTTTACATGAGCATTGGTTACATCACACAAGATCAAATTCACTTTGGTTGTAGACATGGGGAGATTACGTGATTTGACCAGAATCACAGAATGTTGAGCTGAAGCAGAAACTCCAACCTGGTTCCCCAGTTGCAAAGTCTGCAGCTCTGGAAGTAACACCACATCCTCTCCCCTAGGTGCAACATTTAATCAAGTGGTCAACTGGATAAAAAAACATAAAGATTACAAATAATTTAAAAGTTCTTTGTCGCTATTTGAAAACTCAGAAAATATGTCCTCATTTTTGTTTTTTAGAGCACAAACCATAATTTTGATGCAAATAAGACCCTCTCATATATGTAATTTCTAAAGGAAATGCTCTAGGTATTACAGTTTTGATTACATCAAGATGACGTCAGGCGTTCCACACTTTTGTAATAAATATAGAATGTTAGCAATCTAGTTGTTCATTGGGATACTGTTGAGAGGCAGAGGCCAGGGGCACGGACTCTGAAAATTGAAGGCAGGTAGGAGAGTGCAGAGGTAACAATTTGACCACACTGGGCAGGCAGGAAGGGCAGTGCAGCACAACAGACTATGGAGGGCAGTGGAAAGGGGGCCAGGGGCAACAAACCAACAATACAGGACTGGCAAGAGAGGCTGTGGCAATATAATAGACCATTGTGGGCAGAAGGAAGAGGCAGTGGTAGTACAACCATACATGCCAACAGACCCGTTTTAGCCAGGAAACGTCCAATGTTTTTAAGCTCAAATGGGCTTTATTTGATCTGTCTCCTGTCTAAAATCTCCTCTTTTTCAATGTAACTCAAAGGGGAAAATCAATACCCCAGTTTTTTTTCTAAATCTCCCTCTTGCCAAGTTCAAAATGTTCGCCAGTATGGAACATAGGATCATGGCAGGCAGGAGGAATTGGGGTAGGGACATGGACTCGGATAACAGAGGACCGGAGGGACATGGAGAGGTGCACCAAACTGATCCTACAGGGCAGGCATCAGGGTTTGCAGCAGCACAATACACCACACAGTGCATGCGGGACTGGAGTGCAGCACTACAAGCTATAGAAAGCAATAGGGAGGGGACAGGACCATGCACATGGACAACAGAGAACAGATGGTAAAGAGGCAATGGTAGCTAGCTGACCATAATGGACAGACAGGAGAGAAAGCTGCAGCATAACAGACCATAAAAGGCAGGAGGGACGGATCAGGGGCATTACAATGGAACAGATAAGCCAGGAGGGAGGGAATAGGGGGTCTGCACATGGAAACAGAGGGCTGGGGGCAAGGTGGCAGAGCAGGAGCAGCAAGATGACCATGGAGGTCAGGCAGGATGGGCACTAGAAACAAGACACACCATGGAGAGCAACAATGAGACTATGGTGGCATACACACAGACCATGGAGGGTAGGTGGGAGGGGGTCAGGGGCAGCTAGCTGACCACACAGGGAAGGTGGGAGGGGCCATGGCAGCACAGAAGACCATGCATGGCAAGCGGGAGGGTTAGTGGCAGCACAATGGCTCTGATGGGCAAGAAGGAGGGTGCAGGGGCATGCACAAAGAACCATGGAGGATAGAAGGGAGGGTCAGGACCTGGGCACTGACAAGAGAGTTCTGGGGAAGGGGCCTCACAACAGACCGCGCGGGGCAGGCAGGAGGAGCAGTTGCAGCACAACAGACCAGGGAGGGCAGAAGGGTGTGGCAGTAAAATGGACCATGGAGGACAGGAGGAAGGGGATAGGGGCATGACATGTGGACAGGCAGTGTGGAGGTGGCAGGGACAGGTTACAGTCATCTGACAATGCTGTTCAGGTGGGAGGGGAGTGGCAGCTCAACAGAACATTCAGAGTAGATAGGAGTGGCAGGTCCATGGAACATGGTGGGCAAAAAGGATGGAGCAGGGGCATGCACAAAGACATCGGAGGGCAGGGGGAAGGAGAAAAGGGGCAGCAAGCTAAGCACAGAGGCTAAGCAGGAGGTCAATGATGGGCCATGGAATTGGGCAATGGAGGGCAGGAGGAGTGGACTGGTACATCATGCTAAATGGAGGGCAGTGGCAGCACATCAGACCATGCATGGCAGGAGGGAGGAGGCTATTCCATGGTTTCAGACAACAGAGGATAGGGAGGAGGTGGATGGGGCAGCAAGCTAACTGTTCAGAGAAGGTGGGTATTAGGAACTTTATTGTTTTTAAAATGTGTGTCTGTGGGAACTACTTAAAATATGAACAAGTATGCAGCATAATCTCACTTTTATTCAGGAAGAAGAGGACGTTTGTGACTCTGACTCCGGGCTCACTTGGCAGAAACACCCCCTGACCCTCCACCCCCATTGCAAAATGCAATGCCCGTGAAAAGGGTAGGTGGATGCAGTGTTATATAGAACATAGTCCTGAGAGCACGATTGAAAATGAAAACTAGATATAGTATATGGTATAAACTATGCTCCAAAAGTGTGATATAAGATGAACCGGGGCGTGAAATATAATATGCAATACATTGTGCGCAATGACAGATTCATTGGAGAGCGCGAGATAGCACAGGCACTAGCGCGTGCTATGCGATATGCGTCTTGAAGTGTAATATGCACAGGGCAGTGTTGTGTAACCTAACTAGTCTCTAAAGTTGTAATATAAAATATGTGCTGGGGAGTGTAACGTTGCATATGCACTGTGACCCCTTGAGGAGTTCTGACACTGTCTATGTTTGCCTCGCACTAACATTTGCTTTGTGCACATTCTTTAGCTGTTCGAAGTTTTAAGTATTTTAATTTAGGTAGGAATGTTATGTGACTGTTTTGGTGTAATTGAACACAAAGTCTTGTTCCTGTAAGAAAATAGTCGGTGGGAAATTGAATATCGTTTTCCTTGGGTGGCTACACTTACTTCCTGCATTGCCGGTCAGCCATCTAGAGACGCCATTTTCGGGCAGTGCGCTCTCTAGCTTTTTTTGGCTGCCGGCTCATAAATATGCACATGAGGCAGACGCGCAGTGGACGAGCGCAGCGGGCGTGCCGTTGGCGTGCCGAAGGTGCACCTAAGGCAAGCCCGTCTGCGCCCGTCAGCGTCCCGGTAGAGGTCAGGGTCAGTCTCTTTGCCCGTCGGCCTATGGGCGCTCAGGCTAGGCTTGCCCACAGTAGAGAGGTGCTTGTAGCTTTTCGCAAGTCTTCAGGTCAAATCCATTCTCAGTTCGACCTGCTGGCTGCCCAGGATCATGCTTGCGCTGCCTGTGGCTTCTGTTTACACCTAGCACCTCGCGTTTCCCCGCTTGTTCGAGGTCCCCTGCTTAAGCCCTCTATGCCGCTTTCCATCTCAGCGGCTTTGATCAAAGTGCGCTCCATGAAAAAACATAATTATGAAGTGTTTGAGCTTCTCTCTGACCGTCCGGTGGACTTTTTGTTCCTCACTGAAACGTGGCTGGATGTTACTTCCGACCCGTTTGCCACTTTGGCCATCCCTTTGGGATATAAAATTGCCAGGGCAGATCGCCTGGATGGGAGGGGTGGAGGAGTGGCGATTATATTTAGAGAGAAGTGGGATTTTATCAGGGGTGATACTCATGCTTGGGGCGAGGGGGAGGCTCTGGACTTTAGTTTCAGGTTCTCTCCCCATTCTCTGCTGGGTGGAACTCTGATTTATCGCCCCCCTGGTTCTGCTCGCTCTTTCTTGCAGTCTTGGGGTGATGCGTTGACCACTAGGGCTCTTCGCTTCTTGCAGTTTCTGTTTTTAGGGGATTTGAATATCCACCTTGATCAGGTGGAGTCAAAAGATGTCATCGCCCTGGGGGACATTTTTCAGCTTTCTCAATTGTCGCAATGGGTTGCCCATCCAACTCATCAGGGCGGTCAAATCCTTGACCCTATTTGCTCTAACTTTAGCATTTCGGTGGAGGACCCTCTGCCTATCTCATGGTCTGACCATTTTATCACCTTTTTTTCCTGGAAGCTAGCCCCGACCTGTGGGACGGGATCTATCTCTCAGAAGCCTGCTTTTAAAAAAGTGGATCCCGCTACTTTGGCGGGGGTTCTGGCGGCTTCTAGACCTGCCCTTGCCCCCGACCTTGAGGGGAGTCTTGCAGGCTTTATGAATTGGTTAGCTAAGTCTATGTCTCTGCTTGCTACTCCAACCTCATCTAGATTTTTGAGAGCCTCGCCGTCGAATCCCTGGTTTTCTTCTGATTTGTGCCTACTTAAACAGGAATGTAAAAAGCTTGAACAGATCTGGCGTCGTAGTGGCTACTGTCCCTTGGCCAAGGCCGCCCTTAGGGGCAGACAAAAAATTTATTATTCTGCCATTTTTCAGGCCAAAAAACAATATTTTACAGCCCGTATCGAGCAGGCCCGTAACAATGCCAAGGAGATTTTTCATATAGTTCAGAGTTTTACGTCTCCTACAGCTCAAACGTGCATTCGCCCGGCCACCGCAGATTGGTGCAATACTTTATACAGTTTTTTCTTAGATAAAATCTGTCTGATTCAGAAGACCTTCACTTCGTGCACGGGTTCTCCTGTGGCCGCGGGGCCTTTTGTGCCACCGCAGGGTGCCTTAAAACACGTATTGTCAGCTTTTGCCCCTGTGGATCTGGTCAGTTCTCTGAAGATCCTCAAGGGCTTGAAGTCCGGTTCTCCCACAGATCCCTGCACGGCGAGATTGTTGGCAGCAGTAGCGGAGATCATTAACCCTGAGGTTAATGTTATTATTAATGCCTCCCTTGGTGAGTTCCGGGTTCCGTTGGAGTGGAAACAGGCCAAAATTCTTCCTTTGCTGAAGAAGCCTACTCTCGACCCCCTGATTCCTGGGAATTACCGTCCAATTTCTCTTCTTCCCAGCTTAGCCAAAGTCTGTGAGAAGGTGGTTACCAGACAACTCACCGAGTTTGTGGAAAAATCTGATGCTTTGCATCCAGCGCAGTCTGGGTTTCGGGCCTCCTACAGTACGGAGACAGCGCTGGTTGAGATCTCTGAAGCCATCCGTGATTGCTTAGACGCTGGGGGCAGAGCAGCTTTGGTTATGATCGATCTGTCGGCTGCGTTCGACACGGTCCCGCACTCCAAGCTGCTCACCGCCTCACAGAGATTGGTGTCTCTGGTTTGGCTTTGGCTTGGCTGAGGTCTTTCTTGGAAGGGCGGGTCCAACAGGTTTGACTGCTACCGGCTGCCTCCTCTTTGCAGGAGGTCACTACAGGTGTTCCTCAGGGGTCTTCCCTTAGCCCCCTTCTTTTTAACATCTATGTTACTCCTTTGGTCTTTTTGGCCGAGGAGCTGGGGGCTAAGGTGATAGCATATGCTGATGACACCCAGCTCCTCTTCACATGGGGTAAGGATGCGGACTCAGTACTGCCTGTGCAGAAGTGCTTGTCTTCGGTATTTGGGTGGCTTGCTAGGGCTCAACTCAAGTGTAATGAAGACAAATCTGAGATCCTTCTTTATGGTAACTTTCCCCTGGACTTCAGAAGTAGGATTTGGCCTCCTGGATTTCCCCTTCCTTCTTCTAATGGGAAATCCATAAAAAATCTAGGAGTTTGGTTTGAGGACAGCATCTCCTTCTCTGTTCAGGTGAAAAAGATTTCAGGCTGCTGTTTTGGTCTTCTCAAAACACTCAGGAGTTTTCTTCCTCTCCTCCCTAGGTCTGCCAAAGAAACGGTTATTCGGGCGTTAGTTTTGTCTCGCTTGGATTATGCTAATGCCCTGTATGTTGGCATCCCTGGCTACTCTATGAATAAACTGCAGGTGACCCAGAATGTGTCTGCCAGGCTGCTTCTGGGAATTACTAGAAGAAGCAGTGTGCGTGTTCATCTTCGCACCGTGCATTGGTTGCCTGGGGCGGAGAAGGTCAAATTTAAATCATTGGTAATTGCTCACCGGGCACTTTATGATCAGGGTCCCATTTATCTACAGAAATGGTTCTCCTTCTATGTCCCGCCTAGATTACTGCGTTCTTCGGCTCTTTTGTTGGCTATAGTGCCGCGCTTCTCCCGCTCCAAATTGGGGGGCGGCTCTCTTGCTGTTAGAGCCTCTCAGGCTTGGAATGCTCTTCCATCTCTCTTGCGTAACACCCAAGACCCGCTCCTTTTTAAGAAACTATTAAAAACTCACCTGTTTCCGTAATTGCTGGCCCTATGTTGAATTTCCTCTTGGCTCCGCGCTGGGACACTATTTGGAGTAGCTATTGCGTGTTATAAAAGGATTTTACATAGCATAACATAACATAACATATGGATGCCAGATTGTAATATGTATGGCATAGCGCTGTGTGTTATAACATAGGCATCGAGGAAGGCACGTTAGATGGGGCAACATAACCCGTGCGATGGCAAGTGTGGCATGACATATTCACGGGGTGGTGTTACAGTGCACATGGGCTAGAGAGTGTCATAGCATACGCACTAGCTGGTGGAATACAACACAGAGGTGTGTGGCACTCGGCGGGCACTGGTGGGTGTAACACAGCATTGGGCTCAGCCAGGAGCACGCTGTGACTCTCAAGTGAGGTTCGTCTCCTTTCCAGAGAGTAAAATAAAAAGTATTACACATCCGGCGGTGGTTGTGTGTTTTATTAACCGTGAGGGGGGTTTCTTGCATAGTTTGGTCGAATTTTTGTCGAATCCCCTCTGAATGGCTTGGTGTGCGTGTGTATTACATGTGCCCGTCAATAGCTACCCATGTTTGTATAAATAAAAGACAAGGGTGTCTACTTGGAGAGTACCCACCGGCGGGGGCGCCGGGGTTAGGCTATCTGAGTTTTCAAATAGCAACAAAGCACTTTTAAATTATTTGTTATCTTTATGTTTTTTTATCCAGTTGACCACTTGATTAAATGTTGCACTTAGGGGAGAGCATGTGGTGTTACTTCCAGAGCTGCAGACTTTGCAACTGGGGAACCAGGTTGGAGTTTCTGCTTCTGCTCGACATTCTGTGATTCTGGTCAAATCACTTAATCTCCCCATGTCTACAACCAAAATGAATTTGTTCTTGTGTGATGTAACCAATGGTCATGTAAAGCACTCCAATTCCTGACAAGCCTGCACTATATTAAACTGCACACTTCTGTCATTGGGCTATACTTGGGCAACATCTGGTTGATATTTGGGCTGCATTTGGGCTCTTTTGTCTCTAATGGCCATCTTGGGAGATTTATTTGTTACGAAGTTTCCTAATTTCCTCATTTACTGCAGTCTACTCAGTAAGAAATGCTTTCAGTTTTTTACTTTGATTCCATCAAGAAGGTATTCAGATATGTCACACATTTGCCATAAATTCTGAATGTTAGCACTCTAGTTGCTCATTAGATCACTGTAGTAAAGCTACTGCTCACCACGGAAGTCTGCTGCTGGTATTAAAAGTGCATGTTTCAGTCTGCATATCAGAATTTTTTAATGAAATAGAAGAGGATTTGAGAAGTCACTCAAAATGTGCCCTAATTTTTCTTTCTTCAGCACTAATCATAATTTCTATGGCAACATGAACCCCCTCATTGTGTTCCTTTTTAAATTAAATGTTTTAAGTGTAACCAGTTTATTCCAATCTAGGTGGCTTCAGGTGTGCCATACGTTTGTCATAAGTAAGACAGTAAGCGCTCTAGTTGTTCTTAAGAACACTCTGGGACATTCTGTCATTGGGCTATACTTGGGCTACATCTGGGTGATATTTGGGCTATATTTGAGCTCTTTTGTCTCTGGTGGCCATCTTGGGAGATTTATTTGTTATGAAGTTTCCTAATTTCCTCATTTACTGCAGTCTCCTCAGTAGGAAATACTTTCAATTTTTTACTTTGGTTCCATCAAGAAGGCATTCAGATGTGTCACACATTTGCCAAAAATTCGGAATGTTAGCACTCTAGTTGCTCATTAGATCACTGTAGTAAAGCTACAGCTCACCAGGGAAGTCTGCTGCTGGTATTCAAAGTGCATGTTTCAGTCTGCATGTCAGAATATTTTTATGAGATAGAAGAGGTTTTGATAAGTCAAAATGTGCCCTAATTTTTCTTTCTGCAGCACTAATCATAATTTCTATGGCAAAATGAACCCCCTCATTTTGTTCCTTTGGAAATTAAATTTTGTAAGTGTTACCACTTTATTCCAATCAAGATGGCATCAGGTGTGCCATACTTTTGTCATAAGTAAGACTGTTAGCGCTTTAGTTGTTAGTTAGAACACTCTGGGACATTCTGTCATTGGGCTATACTTGGGCTACATCTGGGTGATATTTGTGCTACATTTGGGGTCTTTTGTCTCTGGTGGCCATTTTGGGAAATTTATTTGTTATGAAGTTTCCTAATTTCCTCATTTACTACAGTCTCCTCAGTAGGAAATACTTTCAGTTTTTTACTTTGATTCCATCAAGAAGGCATTCAGATGTGTCACACATTTGCCATCAATTCTGAATGTTAGCAGTCTAGTTGCTCATTAGATCACTGTAGTAAAGCTACTGCTCACCAGGGAAGTCTGCTGCTGGTATTCAAAGTGCATGTTTCAGTCTGCATGTCAGAATATTTTTATGAGATAGAAGAGGTTTTGAGAAGTCAAAATGTGCCCTAATTTTTCTTTCTGCAGCACTAATCATACTTTCTATGGCAAAATGAACCCCCTCATTTTGTTCCTTTTCAAATTAAATGTTTTAAGAGTTACCACTTTATTCCAATCAAGATGGCTTCAGGTGTGCAATACGTTTGTAATAAGTAGGACTGTTAGCGCTCTAGTTGTTCTTTAGAACACTCTTGGAAGCTGCAGTAGAACACAAAGGAATCAACTGACAGTCTCTGCCCTTGTTGGATGTACATGTTTTACTGAGAATGTCAGACTTCATTCTCACATGACTGAGAAAGAAAATGTGAATTTACAGAAAATATGCTCTCAGTTTAGCTTATAGATCACCTTCCAAACATCTGTGGGAAAAGCATGAGAAAATAGTTTTCTCTCAAACATGATTCATGATATCACAGCAGAAGGCTTTTTCACATGGTAAAATCACCTTAGAACACACCACAATTCCTATAATGAGTATGGTACCATCAACAAATGATTTATAATGTAAGTAAAGTCTTAAAACCTTCTATTAACTCCAATGCTTTTTAATGAGGTGCTATCATGTATATTGGTCCCAAGATGGCTGCCAACACTTCTTGGATGAAGTACTGACAACCAATCAGATCTCACAATGAGATGTGTCGTTAGGCTCTGCCCAGATATATCTATCTTTTTAACTCTAATTTTCTCAGGAACTACTGAACGGATTTACACCATTTAAGCAAAAGGCACCAGTCTGAACTGAGGACTACCTCTTTGCTAAATTTGGTGTTATTCCGTTCAGCAGTACGGGCTGCAGCTGCGTCAACAGGTCCTATGGGAAAATGCATGGGGAAAACACGTTTTGGGACCCCCCTTTTTACTCAGCCCCCGCTTGACGAATCACTGTGAAAGTTTCAGGATAGGGGCGGACCGGAGCTGGCCAAAAGTTTCGAAAATTTCATGAAGATTCGTCAATCGGCGCCAACGTTATTCCAAATAGAATGTTGTGGATTTCCTATGGAAAATAGGTCCTAACTATAACTACCTACTGGTGACTGCCAGTAGGTAATATACATATATATAAATTCAATGAAAAAACCAAAGGTTTCACACATGTTATAGTTAGCTGGACATTTCACTCGTAAAAAACCATTGAAATTCCCCCGTTATAGTTAGTTCAGCTAACTATAACTCGCGCGCCCGCAATGCACTACTGATGACGTCACATATTACATCACTCATGACATGGTCAGTGACATCACTCATGACATCACTGATGACATCTCAAATGACATCACTGATGACATCATCCAGTGAATGTGTGTTTTTCTGAAAATTAAATATGTTTAATATATGTATATCTCAAGGTCGATGGAAGAATAAATGAGTATATAAGTGTCTAAATTGATGATTTGTTTTTTAAAAATTGATTGTGTAACTGACTGATTAAGTGTATCTTTATGAATACATGGCTAAGTGAGTAATGTTTAAATGTGTAAATACCTGTATCAGTCTCTCACTTTGTATATAAGTGGCTGCATGGGTTGGTGAGTAGCTACATGAGTGTCTATATAGGTTATTAGTTGGTTTTTTGAGTATCAGTATGAGTGTCTGAGTGTCTTCATGGTTCGGTGGGGGTTATTATGTAGTGCATAGGTGCATGAATGAGTGACTCACTGTTTGTATGTGTTGAAGACAGCATGTGTGTAGGACCGTATGGGTGGATGAGTGTGTGTATGGGTGTGTTAGTGAGTGAATGACTGTCTCAATAGTGTCTTTATGAGTAACTACATATTTTTTAAACTAGTATATATGACTATTGGTGTATATAAGTAAGTATATGTGCGAGTGAGAGATTGGAAGAGTGCCTGTATGAATAAGTATGTGTTTCTATAAGTGATTATTTAAAAGACTAAGTATGTGTAAGTTTCTGTAAAAGTAAGTGTGGTGGTGTGTGTATAACTGTATATGCAGGTAAATGGATGTTTGATTCTTTATTAGCATGAGTGACTATGTGTGAGTAACTCTATGAATGAGTGGCATTGTGTTACAGGATGTTTAGGTGTATGAGTACATATGATGTGTGAGTACATGTATGAGTGACTGTATAGGATTGTTGGTGGATGAGTGGATGTGTATGTGGATCTTAGAATTACTGAATAGGTTGTTGTAACTGTTATTTGTATGTCCATTTTTTTGAAAATTTCAGTCTCTATTTTTAAATGTGTGTATCAAAGGTTATATTAGGGTGAGAGGAGGTCTACCACTCTATCACAAGGATGATGTCATCAGTGATGTCATTTGAGATGTCATCAGTGATGTCATGAGTGATGTCACTGACCATGTCATGAGTGATGTAATATGTGACGTCATCAGTAGTGCATTGCGGGCGCGCGAGTTATAGTTAGCTGAACTAACTATAACGGGGGAATTTCAATGGTTTTTTACGAGTGAAATGTCCAGCTAACTATAACATGTGTGAAACCTTTGGTTTTTTCATTGAATTTCTAAGGTTTTTTAAATGCTAATTCCTAACTATAACGTGTGTGAAACCCATGGTTTTTTCAGTGAATTTCAAAGGTTTTTTAAATGCTAATTCCTAACTATAACGTGTGTGAAACCCATGGTTTTTTCAGTGAATTTGCAAGGTTTTTTAAATGCTAATTTTTTTTTTTTCTTCTTTTTTTTTTTACATATTTTTATTTTAATTTTCTATCCTTTTTTAAAGACTATGGTTAAATTTTTAAAATTATACAATATGTTTTTATTTGACATTTTTTATAAAATAAACAGGTAAAATGTATTAGCATTACATTTTTTCCTTTTTTTAAATTTTTTTTAAGTGCGCGTACGGTAAGCTTACGGTAAGCGTACGGTTTACGCAATGTCCGTAATTTATCTACGCTGTTTGCGTATAGTTACGCAATTTGCGTAGCCGCGCGTACTCCGTGTGGGGCGCGTACGCATGTACGCTACACGCGCACGTTACGCGGAAGTGTCGGGGAGTGACTGTTATGCGCATGCGCGCGAGCGCGTGTCTTTTTTACGCGCATGCGTACTTTTGCCGTAAGCGCACCGTAAGCGTACAGTAGGTCATGTGATCATGAAACACAACTTTTGATTGGTTGAAACTACTTTCAGTTCTAGAACTCTCCTACACCACACCCATTCCCCTCATTTCTGCTTGTGATCCCTTAGGAGAAGGAGCTGGGTTGTCTTTGTGATACGATGGCAGAACAGCAGAGCTCTTCTGAGAGTGACGCTAGCAGCACTACCTTGAGGCAGAGAGCGAGGAAACAAAAGACCTCTTACGTATGGGAGTATTTTACTTTTCCAGAAGGCCAGCAAAAGGTAAATGCACTCTTAGTGACTTGTAAGCTGTGTAAGCGTGTACTTTCAAGAGGGAATCCTGACAGGAAGTATTCCTTTGGGAATCACACCATGATGAGACACCTTAAGGATGTACACAGAAGGACACATGCTCGACTTACTGAAGGTAACCCTTCAGTAAATCAACCAAGCACATCCACAGCAGCTCAGCCTGGACCATCATCTGCAGGGCCGAGTCCTTCTTCTGCAGGTCAGGTGAGCCCTTCATCTGTGGGGGGAGCATCTCCTTTTTCTGGTCCTCTGGAAATTAACCCTCGGTTTGCGAGGGTTGAAGTACGGTGCGCCACTTGTCATGATCTAATTACTTATAGGGAGACCAGTATTTCCCTAGTGAACAGTAAAATAGATCAGCACACTTGTCGTACCATCTAATATTCCCAATCTTTCTTTCCTCTGTCCCTGCATGAACACAACGGCTCTTTTAAGAGCCAACCTTACCTTTCATCTATTTTTTATATATGTTTTTTAAACTTTTTTTTGATTTTTTTTTTACCGTACGCGTACGGTACGCGTAATTATTTTTTTTTAAAAAAAAACACTAAAAATCAATTATCACATTACAAGGTCCTTGAGAGACTACAAAGAAAAACTGAAAATGTGATTGTGGAGAAGTGGAAAAAAGGGACCATGATATTTTTGACTTACCATACCCACTGAAAAAAATATTTATTCATTTAAATTTTTTTTTAATTGCTTTAAAAATGGTTCTAGTTTTCGAAAATTATCTATCTCAATCTGAAAAAAAAGAAAAAAGTATTAATATTTAATAAAACATTTTATAATACAGTACACATATTTACATATTTTTCAAAAAATATTTTTGCCTTTTTTTGCTGTTTTCAAAACGAAATTTCTTTGCCAATTTGAAAGCACACTTACTACTCTTTTTTTTGGCAAGTGATAATCACTTTTACAGACTGACACATTTTGAATCCACTTTTCAGATTCTTAAAAAAGCACATGTCCAAACTGCTTTTTCAGACCAGCACCATTTGTAACCTGGGTGACTGCCTACACTCCAGCAAGGACAACCAGCCTTAGTGATGCTGAATGTGTTTGCATTACTGACTGAAACCTCAAACCCCACTCGCTTGTAAATACTGTGCATGATTCCACATGGTAAGCAGCTGGGTGTGTGCTAAGAGTCTGCTTCTGCACCAAAAAATGGCTCCCCCTTTCCATCTAATGCAACTGTGAAATCACCAGAGCAATACGCAATAAATCTCTGCCTGTAATTCCTATTTGCACACAGAGTCATGTTTTCACATTAGTCACAAAACGAAATTTCTTTGCCAATTTGAAAGCACACTTACTGCTCTTTTTTTTGGCAAGTGATAAACACTTTTACAGACTGACACATTATGAATCCACTTTTCAGATTTTTTAAAAAGCACATGTCCAAACTGCTTTTTCAGACCAGCACCATTTGTAACCTGGGTGACTGCCTACACTCCAGCAAGGGCAACCAGCCTTAGTGATGCTGAATGTGTTTGCATTACTGACTGAAACCTCAAACCCCACTCGCTTGTAAATACTGTGCATGATTCCACATGGTAAGCAGCTGGGTGTGTGCTAAGAGTCTGCTTCTGCACCAAAAAATGGCTCCCCCTTTCCATCTAATGCAACTGTGAAATCACCAGAGCAATACGCAATAAATCTCTGCCTGTAATTCCTATTTGCACACAGAGTCATGTTTTCACATTAGTCACAAAACAAAATTTCTTTGCCAATTTGAAAGCTCACTTACTGCTCTTTTTTTTGGCAAGTGATAAACACTTTTACAGACTGACACATTATGAATCCACTTTTCAGATTTTTTAAAAAGCACATGTCCAAACTGCTTTTTCAGACCAGCACCATTTGTAACCTGGGTGACTGCCTACACTCCAGCAAGGGCAACCAGCCTTAGTGATGCTGAATGTATTTGCATTACTGACTGAAACCTCAAACCCCACTCGCTTGTGAATACTGTGCATGATTCCACATGGTAAGCAGCTGGGTGTGTGCTAAGAGTCTGCTTCTGCACCAAAAAATGGCTCCCCCTTTCCATCTAATGCAACTGTGAAATCACCAGAGCAATACGCAATAAATCTCTGCCTGTAATTCCTATTTGCACACAGAGTCATGTTTTCACATTAGTCACAAAACGAAATTTCTTTGCCAATTTGAAAGCACACTTACTGCTCTTTTTTTTGGCAAGTGATAAACATTTTTACAGACTGACACATTATGAATCCACTTTTCAGATTTTTTAAAAAGCACATGTCCAAACTGCTTTTTCAGACCAGCACCATTTGTAACCTGGGTGACTGCCTACACTCCAGCAAGGGCAACCAGCCTTAGTGATGCTGAATGTATTTGCATTACTGAGTCCAACCTCAAACCCTTAAACTATTCTTTTTTTATACCAGTACACCTTAATTTATTGTGAAAACATAGTCCATATTATTTTACTTGTTCCTCACATTTAAATTTCTCCCAAAACAGAAAATAATAAACACAACTTCAACAAAAAGAATTGCATTTCTATTATTCATTTCTTAATTTACCATATACATCCCCTCTCAAACTCTAAACTCACCTTTAAAATTAGTTAGTTGTGAAAGAAATGTGGCACTCAAACAGCAGATTATCAGAGCCAGGATCTCTGTTCTTTACACCTCTCTCCTCTCAGCAGAACCAGATAATGGCAAACTTTCCCTCTCTTTTTCCACATATATACATGTTAATTTCAAATCTCAGTGCTTCCCCCTTTTTTTCAAATGTAATCACACATTTCTATTGGTTGAAAACCAACCCTTTTCCAAAAGTACCCTTCCCCCAACTTGACTTCTGCCTAGTACCCTTCCCCCAACTTGACTTCTGCCTGCTACCATAGCAACAGCTCATGGAACACTGCTGTGTGGAGTTAGGTCAGAAGTTCGCCAAACAATGTTTCAATTCCACAGAGCAAGAGTGCTTGACTTTTCAAACCTAACAGCAAATCCATAGTACTGTTCTTTGGTAACACATTTTTCTGTACCAATACAAAACATGCTTCTATTAATTTACACATACAGCCTAGTTTTTATTCTAGAATGGTATGAAACAGCCAATCAGTTCTTTTTTTTATGAAAAAAATATGTATGCCTCCATTTCCAAACTGTCTTTCATTTCTTTTTACCATTCTACTGAATTACACCTCCTGAGTGCATCCAGTTCTCCTTTGAAGATGTTCACAGTGTGGATTGTAGGGCACAGCTATGTCTTCTGGAGTGAAAAGTTTGCAGAGAAAACAGGTATGGTGAGAGACCTTGCTTTGCAAAATGTAGACATTAAATGGATTGGTCAGAGAGGGTTAAAGTGGCACCAATTGATGCCATTGGTGAAATCCTTCATGCAAATCCAACACCCTGACCTCATAATAGTGCACTGTGGTGGCAATGACCTAGGCACTTTGACTGGGGTAGGTCTGGAAATGCTTATGAAGGACACCTTTGCACAACTGTTTTCACTTTTCCCTAAAACTGCCTTTGTGTTTTCTAACATATGCCAAAGGCAAAAATGGAACTGGTCCAATCATTTCTGTCCGCAGATTGACAAAGCAAGAAAGCACGTCAACAAATCTGTTTCTGCTTTCCTCCGTGACTATGGTATGGGTTCCATTTACCACAACAACTTGCGTTACGACATGCAAGACATTTATAGAGGAGATGGTGTGCACTTCAATGATGAAGGGAACAGAGTCTTCCTCTTGAACCTTAGACTCTGCATCGGTACTTACTTGTAGGTACCACTTAAAAATCACTTCATAAACACAACGGCTCTTTATAGAGCCCCCTAATATCTAAACACTTAAATCTGCATTTCATTTCTTTTTTTATTTTATTTTTTTACCGTACGCTTACCGTACGCGTACCCCGTGATTTTTTTTAAAATCAATAAATGTTTTCTTTGTACTTTTCTGTCCTTCTTTGACCCCCTTACAAATGTTAGGGGGTCTGTAACTCTCCTCCTTGCCCCCTTTTCTTGTTATCACTCTTTTTTTTCTGAGTGAAACACACGAAATGGCGGCCGCCGCTTCCTGGTTTTGACCGATTCGAATGTTTACTAAGATCTAAGAGCCAATCAGAATCGCGCGCGCACCGTAAGCTGGCTCAGATATATATATTGATTTAAAGGCTATTTTCTCAGAATCTACTGAACAGATTTACACCAAACCTACAAAAGGCACTTCCTTGACCTGAGGACTACCTCTCTGCCAAATTTCTAGTAATTCTGTTCAGCCGTTCGGGCTGTAGCCCTGTCTAAAGGTCCTATGGAAAAATGCATGGGAAAAACGCGTTTTGGGACCCCCCTTTTATCTCAGCCCCCGCTTGACGAATCTCCCCGAGATTTTCAGGGAAGGAGCGGAGCGTAGCGCCCCACCTATTTTGAAAAATTCGCGAGGATTCGTCGACCGGTGCCAAAGTTATTCCAAATAGAATGTTGCGGATTTCCTATGTAAACGTGGTCCTAACTATAACTACCTACTGGCGACCGCCAGTAGGTAATATAGATATATATATATATATATATATATTCACTGAAAAAACCATAGGTTTCAGAGACGTTATAGTTAGAAATTAGTATTTAAAAAACCTTAGAAATTCACACAAAAAAACATAGGTTTCAGGGGTGTAATAGTGAGCTGGCCATTTCACTCATACAAAACCATAGAAATTCCTCTGTTATAGTTAATTCTGCTAACTATAAATCATGCGCTATGGTTTTTTCAGTGAATTTCCAAGGTTTTTTAAATGCTAATTTCTAACTATAACGTCTCTGAAACCTATGGTTTTTTCAGTGAATTTCAAAGCTTTTTTAAATGCTAATTTTTAACTATAACGTCTCTGAAACCTATGTTTTTTTCAGTGACTTTCAAAGGTTTTTTAAATGCTTATTTTCAAGTGTGATAGCAGTTACACCTATTTTTTTGTACTGATTTTCTACAGTTTTTTAACTGTTTATTTATAAATATTTTATTCATTAAATAACATTAGATGTTTTTCTGAAAATGGCAAAAAAAAAATTCAATCTGAAATATTGATTAATTTTCTTGTCTTCATTTTTTATTTTAATATATTTATATTATTTTCTATAAAAAAAAAACAATTTTTATTCGGAGTCGCGCACTCAAAGCGTACACATCATGGTGGGTGTGCGCATTCTAGCCGCCATTTGAGAAAAGTTGTGAAGGATCCGCGTACGGTGTGTGACGGCTACGTGTTTTTCAGTTACATCATATACATTTAATATTACGTGATGTGCGCGATTGGTATTTGACCAGTCCGCGACTCCTGCTTCCGCACATTCACGACACATGCGCATTATGGTACGAGATGCTTGTGCGGTTGTTGGTCCCGCGTGACATCATATATGTGCGGCGGCGTGCTGGGTGCGTGACTCCTGGCAAAATTATGTATGTTCCTAAATGATATGTATGTGTCTTTAATATACATATTAGCGCAAGAGATTATCTAAGATATTCATAAAAATAATATATTTGTACTTATAATAAAGTTATATTATTTTTAAATATATTTTGGCGAAGTCGGGTGCGTGCATCGTGAGTGCAGAGAACCAGGTCAGCAGAGCTGCTCTAGAGCCAGAGAAACCAGATCAGCAGAGCTGCTTTAGAGGGAGAGAACCAGGTCAGCAGAGCTGCTTTAGAGCCAGAGAACCAGGTCAGCAGAGCTGCTTTAGAGCCATAGAACCAGGTCAACAGAGCTGCTCTAGAGGCAGAGAACCAGGTCAGCAGAGATGATTTAGAAGGAGAGAACCAGATCAGCAGAGCTGCTTTAGAGCCAGAGAACCAGGTCAGCAGAGCTGCTCTAGAGCCAGAGAACCAGGTCAGCAGAGCTGGTTTAGAGCCATAGAACCAGGTCAGCAGAGCTGCTTTAGAGCCAGAGAACCAGGTCAGCAGAGCTGCTTTAGAGGGAGAGAACCAGATCAGAAGAGCTGCTTTAGAGCCAAGGGACCAGGTCAGCAGAGCTGCTCTAGAGCCAGAGAACCAGGTCGGTAGAACTGCTTTAGAACCATAGAACCGGGTCAGCAGAGCTGCTTTAGAGCCAAAGAACCAGGTCAGCAGAGCTGTTGTAGAGCCAGAGAACCAGGTCAGAAGAGCTGCTCTAGAGCCTAAGAACTAGGTCAGCAGAGCTGCTCTAGAGCCAGAGAACCAGGTCAGCAGACCTGCTGTAGAGGCAGAGAAACCAGGTCAGCAGAGCTGCTTTAGAGGGAGAGAACCAGGTCAGCAGAGCTGCTTTAGAGCCAGAGAACCAGGTCAGCAGAGCTGCTCTAGAGCCTAAGAAAAAGGTCAGCAGAGCTGCTCTAGAGCCAGAGAACCAGGTCAGCAGAGCTGCTGTAGAGCCAGAGAAACCAGGTCAGTAGAACTCCTTTAGAGGGAGAGAACCAGGTCAGCAGAGCTGCTCTAGAGGGAGAGAACCAGGTCAGCAAAGCTGCTCTAGAGCCAGAGAACCATGTCAGCAGGACTGCTTTAGAGCCATATAACCGGGTCAGCAGAGCTGCTTTAGAGCCAGAGAACGAGGTCAGCAGAGCTGTTGTAGAGCCAGAGAACCAGATCAGCAGAGCTGCTCTGTAGCCTAAGAACTGGGTCAGCAGAGCTGCTCTAGAGCCATAGAACCAGGTCAGCAGACCTGCTGTAGAGCCAGAGAAACCAGGTCAGAAGAGCTGATTTAGAGGGAGAGAACCAGGTCAGCAGAGCTGCTTTAGAGCCAGAGAATCAGGTCAGAAGAGCTGCTCTAGCTGACACTGACTGACTGACACTGACTGACTGACACTGACTGATTGACACTGACTGACACTGATTAACTGACACTGACACTGACTGACACTGACAGTGACTGACACTGATTGACTGAAACTGACTGACACTGACTGACACTGATTGACTGACACTGACTGACTGACTGACACTGATTGAAACTGATTGACTGACACTGACTGACTGACACTGACTGACTGACACTGACAGACTGACACTGACTGACTGACACTGACTGACACTGACTGACTACTCTCTATTACTCACTCTCTACTACTCTCTACTACTCTCCCTCTACTACTCACTCTCTACTACTCACTCTCTACTACTCACTCTCTATTACTCTACTACTCTCTACTACTCACTTTCTACTACTCACTCTCTACTACTCTCTACTACTCACTCTCTATTACTCACTATCTACTACTCTCTACTACTTTCTACTACTCACTCTCTACTACTCTCTCTCTACTACTCACTCTCTACTACTCACTCTCTACTATTCTCTCTCTACTACTCACTCTCCACTACTCACTCTACTACTCTCTACCACTCATTATCTACTACTCCACTACTCACTCTCTACTACTCTCTCTCTACTACTCTGCTACTCTCTACTACTCACTCTCTACTACTCACTCTCTACTACTCTCTACTACACACTCTTTACTACTCACTCTCTACTACTCTCTACTACTCACTCTACTACTCTCTACTACTCTCTACCACTCACTCTCTACTACTCTACTACTCACTCTCTACTACACACTCTCTACTACACTCTCTCTACTACTCTCTACTTCTTCTCTCTACTATTCAGTCTCTACTACTCACTCTCTACTTCTCTCTACTACTCACTCTACTACTCTCTACTACTCTCTACCACCCACTCTCTACGACTCTACTACTCACTCTCTACTACTCTCTCTCTACTGCTCACTCTGTACTACTCACTCTACTACTCTCTACTACTCACTCTCTACTACTCTCTCTCCACTACTCACTCTCTACTATTCACTATCTACTATTCACTATCTACTACTTACTCTCTACTACTCACGCTCTACTACTCACTCTCTACTACTCTCTACTGCTCACTCTCCTCTACTCATTCTCTACTACTCACTCTAAGCTACTCTCTACTACTCACTCTACTACTCATTCTCCACTACTCTACTACTCTCTCTTACTCGCTCTACTTCTCACTCTCTACTAATCTCTCTCTACTACTCACTCTCTACTACTCTCTACTACACACTCTCTACTACTTGCTCTCTACTACTTTCTAGTACTCACTCAACTACTCACTCTCTACTACTCTCTCTCTACTGCTCACTCTCTACTACTCACTCTACTACTCTCTACTACTCACTCTCTACTACTCTCTCTCCACTACTCACTCTCTACTACTCTCTCTCCTTACTACTCACTCTCTGCTACTCACTCTCTACTACTCTCTCTCTACTACTCACTCTCTACTACTCACTCTACTACTCTCTACCACTCACTCTCTACTACTCTACTACTCACTCTCTACTACTCTCTCTCTACTACTCTCTCTCTACTACTCTGCTACTCTCTACTTCTCACTCTCTACTACACACTCTCTACTACTCTCTACTACTCACTCTCTACTACTCATTCGCTACTACTCTCTACTACTCTCTACTACTCACTCTCTACTACACTCTCTCTACTACTCTCTACTACTACTCTCTACTATTCAGTCTCTACTACTCACTCTACTACTCTCTACCACTCACTCTCTACTAATCACTCTCTTCTACTCTCTACTACTCTCTCTCTACTGCTCATTCTTTACTACTCACTCTACTACTCTCTACTACTCACTCTCTACTACTCTCTCTCCATTACACACTCTCTACTATTCACTCTCTACTACTCACTCTCTACGACTCACTCTCTACTACTCACTCTCTACTACTCTCTACTACTCACTCGCCACTACTCACTCTCTAATGCTGAGGGTAAAGCCCTTTATAATTGCACTCTCACAGCATACAGACAAGCAATAGTGGCAGCCAAAAGTGCCTATTTTGCTACCAAAATTAGTGAGTCGGGCAACTCGCCCAAGGAGCTAGTCAAGACCATTACAGCTCTGGCCAAAACTCCTCAGGATAATACCTATCGACCAGACCTGGAAACCTGCCAAAAGTTAGTGGTATATTTCCGGGAGAAGGTTCGAGATATTTACAATCAGTTCAGTTGCGTGTCTCCCAGTTTAGAGTCGAGCGGTCAGAGGCAAGAACTTGGCACTAGGGGCTTTATTGGTCTTAGTGAGTTTGCCCCTATCACGGTGGAGGAATCTCGTAGGTTGATCATCTCAGTCACCTCAGGATCACCCTTAGATCCGTGCCCACCATCAGTTTTTCATCTTGCTGCCGATGTGATTGCGGAGGAGCTATCCCAGCTAATTATTACAGCTATTAAATCTGGTTGTTACCCTTCAAGCTGGAAGAGAGCAATAATCAAGCCTCTACTAAAAAAGCCTACATTAGACCCTCTTGTTCTAAAAAATTATCGGCCAATTGCCGCTCTGCCCATGGCGGCCAAGATTCTGGAGAGGGAGCTAAATCACTCCCTGACAGCATACCTGTGGGCCCACGAGCTGCTGGATGTGTCTCAGCACGGTTTTCGTGCCCAGCACTCCACAGAGTCAGCACTTTTATGGGCTGCAGAAAATGTTCGCACTATAGTAGATCAGGGCGGCCGGGCGGTCCTGGTGATGCTGGACCTCTCGACCGCCTTCGACACCATGAATCATACTATATTGCTTCAGAGGCTCTAGGAGTTTGGTGTCCAAGGAACTGCATTGACCCTACTAGCCTCTTTTTTGGAGGGTAGGGAGCAGAACCTGTCCTGGGGGGTCTACAGTCTGACCCCTTTAACCTACCATGTGGAGTGCCGCAGGGTTCCGCCTTATCTCCCACGCTCTTTAACATCTATGTAGCCCCCCTGGCCAAGCTGGTTAAGGCTCACGGCTTCACGATCATCTCTTACGCTGATGATTCCCAGCTCATTGTGTCTATGAGTGAACAAACCAATGACACGGCTACTGAGTTCCATAGCTGCTTGTCAGAAATCATGAACTGAATGCGGGAGAATTATCTCAAAATTAACAAGGAGAAGACTGAGATAATAGAGTTTGGCCAGGGAAATTCCGTGTGGAGTGGTATTTGGTGGCCAGAAGAGGCCGGGGAATGCCCCTGTCCCGTGCGTAAGGTCAGAAACCTGGGAATGGTGATTGACAACCAGCTCAATTTTTCTGCATATATCAGTAATCTCGCTCCATCCTGCTCCTATCTAATAAGGACATTGCGGAAAATCTTCCCTTTTATTAAGTATGAGCTTCGCAGGAATGTAGTGGTGGCCTTAGTGCTGTCCAGAATGGACTACTGTAATGCTCTATTATTAGGAATAAACAAGACTCTGATGAGGAGATTGCAGGTTCTGCAAAATGCTGCTGCCAGACTCTTGCTGGACGTTCCCAGAGACCAGTCGGTTGCGGAGGGAATCAGGGCACTTCACTGGCTCCCAGTCCAGCAGCGCATAGAGTTTAAGGCATTGTGCCTAATACACAAGGCAGTGTTTGGTGGAGGAGCCAAGGGGGTTCAAAAGCTATTTATTCCCTACTCCCCGGGTCGGGTACTTAGGTCTTCCTCTCAAGGCCTCCTTAAGTTACACCGTGTTAGGAAAGCTAGATGGGGCGGCAGATCCTTTTCTTTTCATGCTGTCACTCTCTGGAATAAGCTTCCTGGTCCTCTGAGACTTACACACAGTCATCAAGTTTTCAGAAAACTGTTAAAAACACGGCTGTTTAATGTGACCCGGTGGAAGAATGGGGTTGTTCCTCTCTACTTTCCAGCGCCAAGACGCTTCGGCATTCGTTCGTGCTTTACAAGTGGCTATCCTATCCTATCCTATCCTACTACTCGCTCGCTCTCTACTACTCACTCTCTAATACTCACTCTCTACTATTCTGTACTACTCACTCTACTACTCTCTACTACTCTCTACCACTCACTCTCTACTACTCTACTACTCACTCTCTACTACTCACTCTCAACTCCTCGCTCTCTACTACTCTCTACTACTCACTCGCTACTACTCACTCTCTACTACTTGCTCACTCTCTACTGCTCATTCTATAATACTCACTTTCTAATACTCACTCTCTACTATTCTCAACTACTCACTCTACTACTCTCTACCACACACTCTCTACTACTCTACTACTCACTCTCTACTACTCTCTCTCTACTACTCACTCTCTACTACTCTACTACTCACTCTCTTCTACTCTCTACTACTCTCTCTCTACTGCTCACTCTCTACTATTCACTCTACTACTCTCTACTACTCACTCTCTACTACTCTCTCTCCACTACTCACTCTCTACTATACTCTTCTACTCTCTCTACCACTAACTCTCTACTACTCTCTCTCTACTACTCATTCTCTACTACTCACTCTACTTCTCTCCACCACTCACTCTCTACTACTCTCTACTACTCTCTCTACTACTCACTCTCTACTACTCACTATCTACTACTCACCATGTACTAGTCTCTACTACTTTCTACTACTCACTCTCTACTACTCTCTCTCTACTACTCTCACTCTACTACTCACTCTCTACTACTCGCTCTCTACTACTCTACTACTCACTCATCACTACTCACTCTCTACTACTCGCTCGCTCTCTACTACTCACTCTCTACTACTCACTCTACTTCTCTCTACTACTCACTCTCTACTACTCACTCTCTACTACTCACTCTCTATTACTCTCTACTGCTCACTCTCCTCTACTCATTCTCTACTACTCGCTCTAAGCTACTCTCTACTACTCACTCTGCTACTCATTCTCTACTACTCTACTACTCTCTCTTACTCGCTCTACTTCTCACTCTCTACTAATCTCTCTCTACTACTCACTCTCTACTACTCTCTAATACTCACTCTCTACTACACACTCTCTACTAATTGCTCTCTACTACTCTCTAGTACTCACTCAACTACTCACTCTCTACTACTCTCTACTACTCTCTCTACTACTCACTCTCTACTACTCTCTACTACTCACTATCTACTACTCACCATGTACTACTCTCTACTACTTTCTACTACTCACTCTCTACTACTCTCTCTCTACTACTCACTCTGTACTACTCACTCTCTACTACTCTCGCTCTACTACTCACTCTCTACTACTCACTCTACTATTCTCTTCCACTCACTCTCTACTACTCTACTACTCACACTCTACTACTCTCTACTACTCACTATCTACTACTCACCATCTACTACTCACCATCTACTACTCTCTACTACTTTCTACTACTCACTCTCTACTACACTCTCTCTACTACTCACTCTCTATTACTCACTCTCTACTACTCTCTCTCTATTACTCACTCTCTACTACTCACTCTAATACTCTATACCACTCACTCCCTACTACTCTACTAATTACTCTCTACTACTCTCTCTCTACTACTCACTTTCTACTAATCTGCTACTCTACTACTCACTCTCTACTACTCACTCTCTACTACTCTCTACTACTCACTCACTACTACTCTCTATTACTCACTCTCTGCTACTCACTCTCTACTACACTCTCTCTAATACTCTCTACTACTAATCTCTACTATTCAGTCTCTACTACTCACTGTCTACTACTCTCTTCTACTCACTCTACTACTCTCTACCACTCACTCTCTACTACTCTACTACTCACTCTCTTCTACTCTCTACTACTCTCTCTCTACTGCTCACTCTCTACTATTCACTCTACTACTCTCTACTACTCACTCTCTACTACTCTCTCTCCACTACTCACTCTCTACTATACTCTTCTACTCTCTCTACCACTAACTCTCTACTACTCTCTACTACTCACTCTCTACTACTCACTATCTACTACTCTCTACAACTTTCTACTACTCACTCTCTACTACTCTCTCTCTACTACTCACTCTCTACTACTCACTCTACTTCTCTCTACCACTCACTCTCTACTACTCTCTACTACTCTCTCTACTACTCACTCTCTACTACTCTCTACTACTCACTATCTACTACTCACCATGTACTAGTCTCTACTACTTTCTACTACTCACTCTCTACTACTCTCTCTCTACTACTCTCACTCTACTACTCACTCTCTACTACTCGCTCTCTACTACTCTCTACTACTCACTCATCACTACTCACTCTCTACTACTCACTCGCTCTCTACTACTCACTCTCTAATACTCACTCTCTACTATTCTCAACTACTCACTCTACTACTCTCTACTACTCTCTACCACACACTCTCTACTACTCTACTACTCACTCTCTACTACTCTCTCTCTACTACTCACTCTCTACTACTCACTCTACTTCTCTCTACTACTCACTCTCTACTACTCTCTCTCTACTACTCTCTCTCTATTACTCACTCTCTACTACTCACTACTACTCACTCTCTACTTATCACTCTCTATTACTCTCTACTGCTCACTCTCCTCTACTGATTCTCTACTACTCGCTCTAAGCTACTCTCTACTACTCACTCTACTTCTCATTCTCTACTACTCTACTACTCTCTCTTACTCGCTCTACTTCTCACTCTCTACTAATCTCTCTCTACTATTCACTCTCTACTACTCTCTACTACTCACTCTCTACTACACACTCTCTACTACTTGTTCTCTACTACGCTCTAGTACTCACTCAACTACTCACTCTCTACTACTCTCTACTACTCTCTCTACTACTCACTCTCTACTACTCTCTACTACTCACTATCTACTACTCACCATGTACTACTCTCTACTACTTTCTACTACTCACTCTCTACTACTCTCTCTCTACTACTCACTCTCTACTACTCACTCTCTACTACTCTCACTCTACTACTCACTCTCTACTACTCACTCTCTACTAATCTCTGCTACTCACTATCTACTACTCACCATCTACTACTCTCTACTATTTTCTACTACTCACTCTCTACTACTCTCGCTCTACTACTCACTCTCTACTACTCTCTCTCTACTACTCACTCTCTACTACTCACTCTACTACTCTATACCACTCACTCTCTACTACTTTACTAATTACTCTCTACTACTCTCTCTACTACTCACTCTCTACTACTCACTCTACTACTCTATACCACTCACTCTCTACTACTCTCTACTACTCACTCTCTACTACTCACTCGCTACTACTCTCTACTACTCACTCTCTACTACTCACTCTCTACTACACTCTCTCTACTACTCTCTACTACTAATCTCTACTATTCAGTCTCTACTACTCACTCTCTACTACTCTCTACTACTCACTCTACTACTCTCTACCACTCACTCTCTACTACTCTACTACTCACTCTCTTCTACTCTCTACTACTCTATCTCTACTGCTCACTCTGTGCTACTCACTCTACTACTCTCTACTACTCACTCTCTACTACTCTCTCTCTTCTACTCACTCTCTACTATACTCTACTACTCTCTCTACCACTCACTCTCTACTACTCACTCTCTACTACTCTCTTCTACTCACTCTACTACTCTCTACCTCTCACTCTCTACTACTCTACTACTCACTCCCTTCTACTCTCTACTACTCTCTCTCTACTGCTCACTCTCTACTATTCACTCTACTACTCTCTACTACTCACTCTCTACTACTCTCTCTCCACTACTCACTCTCTACTATACTCTACTACTCTCTCTACCACTAACTCTCTACTACTCTCTACTACTCACTCTCTACTACTCACTATCTACTACTCTCTACAACGTTCTACTACTCACTCTCTATTACCCTCTCTCTACTACTCACTCTCTACTACTCACTCTACTTCTCTCTACCACTCACTCTCTACTACTCTCTACTACTCTCTCTACTACTCACTCTCTACTACTCTCTACAATTCACTATCTACTACTCACCATGTACTAGTCTCTACTAATTTCTACTACTCACTCTCTACTACTCTCTCTCTACTACTCACTCTCTACTACTCGCTCTCTACTACTCTCTACTACTCACTCACCACTACTCACTCTCTACTACTCGCTCGCTATCTACTACTCACTCTCTAATACTCACTCTCTACTATTCTCAACTACTCACTCTACTACTCTCTACTACTCTCTACCACACACTCTCTACTATTATACTACTCACTCTCTACTATTCTCTCTCTCTACTACTCACTCTCTACTACTCACTCTACGTATCTCTACTACTCACTCTCTACTACTCTCTCTCTACTACTCTCTCTCTATTACTCACTCTCTATTACTCTCCACTGCTTACTCTCCTCTACTCATTCTCTACTACTCGCTCTAAGCTACTCTCTACTACTCACTCTACTACTCATTCTCTACTACTCTACTACTCTCTCTTACTCGCTCTACTTCTCACTCTCTACTAATCTCTCTCTACTACTCACTCTCTACTACTCACTCTCTACTACACACTCTCTACTACTTGCTCTCTACTACTCTCTAGTACTCACTCAACTACTCACTCTCTACTATTCTCTACTACTCTCTCTACTACTCACTCTCTACTACTCTCTACTACTCACTATCTACTACTCACCATGTACTACTCTCTACTACTTTCTACTACTCACTCTCTACTACTCTCTCTCTCTACTACTCACTCTCTACTACTCACTCTCTACTACTCTCTACTACTCACTCTACTACTCACTCTCTACTACTCTACTACTCTCTCTTACTCTCTCTACTTCTCACTCTCTACTAATCTCTCTCTACTACTCACTCTCTACTACTCTCTATTACTCACTCTCTACTACACACTCTCTACTACTTGCTCTCTACTACTTTCTAGTACTCACTCAACTACTCACTCTCTACAACTCTCTCCTGCTCACTCTACTACTCTCTACCACTCACTCTATAATACTCTACTACTCACTCTCTTCTACTGTCTACTACTCTCTCTCCACTGCTCACTCTCTACTACTCACTCTACTACTCTCTACTACTAAATCTGTACTACTCTCTCTCCACTACTCACTCTCTACTACTCTCTACTACTCTCTACTACTCTCTCTACCACTCACTATCTTCTACTCTCTACTACTCACTATCTACTACTCTCTACAACTTTCTACTACTCACTCTCTACTACTCTCTCTCTACTAATCACTCTCTACTACTCACTCTCTATTACTCTCTCTCTACTACTCACTCTCTACTACTCACTCTCTACTACTATCTACTACTCACTCTCTACTACTCACTCGCTACTACTCTCTACTACTACTCTCTACTATTCAGTCTCTACTACTCACTCTCTACTGCTCTCTACTACTCACTCTACTACTCTCTACCACTCACTCTCTACTACTCTACTACTCACTCTCTTCTACTCTCTACTATTCTCTCTCTACTGCTCACTCTCTACTACTCTCTACTACTCACTCTACTACTCACTCTCTACTACTCTCTCTCCACTACTCACTCTCTACTATACTCTACTACTCTCTCTACCACTCACTCTCTACTACTCTCTACTACTCACTCTCTACTACTCACTGTCTACTACTCACCATGTGCTAGTCTCTACTACTTTCTACTACTCACTATCTACTACTCTCTCTCTACTACTCACTCTCTACTACTCACTCTCGACTACTCTCTACTACTCACTCTACTACTCTCTACCACTCACTCTCTACTACTCTACTACTCACTCTCTACTACTCTCTACTACTCACTATCTACTACTCACTATTTACTACTCTCTACAACTTTCTACTACTCACTCTCTACTACTCTCTCTCTACTACCCACTCTCTACTACTCACTCTCTACTACTCTCTCTCTACTACTCACTCTCTACTACTCACTAGGCCTGGGCATAGTTCGCGAAGTAGCACTTCGCGAAGCTACGCAAAGTGAAGTTTGCACTACGCGAGCTACGCGTAGCACTTCGTGAACTGCGTAGTACCTTGTTCGCACTGTGCCAGATGTCGTTTTCAATGATTGCACAGTGCGGACAAGCAACCGGCACTGTGCAATCATTGAAAATGGCATCTTGCACAGTGCGAGCTGTAGTTTTCTGCTGCTCGAGTAGATTTTTATTCGAGCTTCAGCTTTCTCAACGCAAACTGGTAGTTTCTCATCGCGAGCGGTCGCGAGCATATGCGAATGAGAAACCTGACCTCCTCGCGTTGGAAATCTCGCCGGGAGGTTTATTTTCCATGTTCGCGATCGCCAACTTGTAGTTGCTGATCGCGAACAAGGAAAAAGTCTCGCCGGGATGTCATTTTGCTTGCTCGCGGTCGCCAACTTGACGTTGAGGACCGCGAGCAAGCAAAAAATGACCGCAGCACTACGCAACACTACGCTACGCGTGTTCGCACTGTGCTACGTGCAGTTCGCGTAGTGCGAAGTAGCGCGAACTTCGCAAACTACGCGAGCGTAGCGTAGTGCTTCGCCCAGGCTTACTACTCACTCTACTACTCTATACCACTCACTCTCTACTACTCTACTAATAACTCTCTACTACTCTCTCTCTACTACTCACTTTCAACTAATCTGCTAATCTACTACTCACTTTCTACTACTCTCTACTACTCACTCTCTACTACTCACTCTCAACTACACTCTCTCTACTACTCTCTACTACTACTCTCTACTATTCAGTCTCTACTACTCTCTACTACTCACTCTCAACTACTCACTCGTTACTACTCTCTACTACTCACTCTCTACTACTCACTCTCTACTAAACTCTCTCTACTACTCTCTACTACTACTCTCTACTATTCAGTTTCTACTACTCACTCTCTACTTCTCTCTACTACTCACTCTACTACTCTCTACTACTCTCTACCACTCATTCTCTACTACTCTACTACTCACTCTCTACTACTCTCTCTCTACTGCTCACTCTCTACTACTCACTCTACTACTTTCTACTACTCACTCTCTACTACTCTCTCTCCACTACCCACTCTCTACTATTCACTCTCTACTACTCACTCTCTACCACTCACTCTCTACTACTCGCTCTCTACTACTCTCTACTACTCACTCGCCACTACTCACTCTCTACTACTCGCTCACTCTCTACTACTCACTCTCTAATACTCACTCTCTACTATTCTCTACTACTCACTCTACTACTATCTACCACTCACTCTCTACTACTCTCTCTCCACTACTCACTCTCTACTATTCACTCTCTACTACTCACTCTCTACTACTCACTCGCCACTACTCACTCTCTACTACTCGCTCGCTCTCTACTACTCACTCTCTACTACTCACCCTCTACTACTCACTCTCTACTACACTCTCTCTATTACTCTCTACTACTACTCTCTACTATTCAGTCTCTACTACTCTCTACTACTCACTCTCTACTACTCACTCGTTACTACTCTCTACTACTCACTCTCTACTACTCACTCTCTACTACACTCTCTCTATTATTCTCTACTACTACTCTCTACTATTCAGTTTCTACTACTCACTCTCTACTTCTCTCTACTACTCACTCTACTACTCTCTACTACTCTCTACCACTCATTCTCTACTACTCTACTACTCACTCTCTACTACTCTCTCTCTACTGCTCACTCTCTACTACTCACTCTACTACTTTCTACTACTCCCTCTCTACTACTCTCTCTCCACTACCCACTCTCTACTATTCACTCTCTACTACTCACTCTCTACCACTCACTCTTTACTACTCGCTCTCTACTACTCTCTACTACTCACTCGCCACTACTCACTCTCTACTACTCGCTCACTCTCTACTACTCACTCTCTAATACTCACTCTCTACTATTCTCTACTACTCACTCTACTACTATCTACCACTCACTCTCTACTACTCTCTCTCCACTACTCACTCTCTACTACTCTCTACTACTCACTCTACTACTCACTCTCTACTACTCTACTACTCTCTCTTACTCTCTCTACTTCTCACTCTCTACTAATCTCTCTCTACTACTCACTCTCTACTACTCTCTATTACTCACTCTCTACTACACACTCTCTACTACTTGCTCTCTACTACTTTCTAGTACTCACTCAACTACTCACTCTCTACAACTCTCTCCTGCTCACTCTACTACTCTCTACCACTCACTCTATAATACTCTACTACTCACTCTCTTCTACTGTCTACTACTCTCTCTCACTGCTCACTCTCTACTACTCACTCTACTACTCTCTACTACTAAATCTGTACTACTCTCTCTCCACTACTCACTCTCTCTACTACTCTACTACTCTCTACTACTCTCTCTACCACTCACTATCTTCTACTCTCTACTACTCACTATCTACTACTCTCTACAACTTTCTACTACTCACTCTCTACTACTCTCTCTCTACTAATCACTCTCTACTACTCACTCTCTATTACTCTCTCTCTACTACTCACTCTCTACTACTCACTCTCTACTACTATCTACTACTCACTCTCTACTACTCACTCGCTACTACTCTCTACTACTACTCTCTACTATTCAGTCTCTACTACTCACTCTCTACTGCTCTCTACTACTCACTCTACTACTCTCTACCACTCACTCTCTACTACTCTACTACTCACTCTCTTCTACTCTCTACTATTCTCTCTCTACTGCTCACTCTCTACTACTCTCTACTACTCACTCTACTACTCACTCTCTACTACTCTCTCTCCACTACTCACTCTCTACTATACTCTACTACTCTCTCTACCACTCACTCTCTACTACTCTCTACTACTCACTCTCTACTACTCACTGTCTACTACTCACCATGTGCTAGTCTCTACTACTTTCTACTACTCACTATCTACTACTCTCTCTCTACTACTCACTCTCTACTACTCACTCTCGACTACTCTCTACTACTCACTCTACTACTCTCTACCACTCACTCTCTACTACTCTACTACTCACTCTCTACTACTCTCTACTACTCACTATCTACTACTCACTATTTACTACTCTCTACAACTTTCTACTACTCACTCTCTACTACTCTCTCTCTACTACCCACTCTCTACTACTCACTCTCTACTACTCTCTCTCTACTACTCACTCTCTACTACTCACTAGGCCTGGGCATAGTTCGCGAAGTAGCACTTCGCGAAGCTACGCAAAGTGAAGTTTGCACTACGCGAGCTACGCGTAGCACTTCGTGAACTGCGTAGTACCTTGTTCGCACTGTGCCAGATGTCGTTTTCAATGATTGCACAGTGCGGACAAGCAACCGGCACTGTGCAATCATTGAAAATGGCATCTTGCACAGTGCGAGCTGTAGTTTTCTGCTGCTCGAGTAGATTTTTATTCGAGCTTCAGCTTTCTCAACGCAAACTGGTAGTTTCTCATCGCGAGCGGTCGTGAGCATATGCGAATGAGAAACCTGACCTCCTCGCGTTGGAAATCTCGCCGGGAGGTTTATTTTCCATGTTCGCGATCGCCAACTTGTAGTTGCTGATCGCGAACAAGGAAAAAGTCTCGCCGGATGTCATTTTGCTTGCTCGCGGTCGCCAACTTGACGTTGAGGACCGCGAGCAAGCAAAAAATGACCGCAGCACTACGCAACACTACGCTACGCGTGTTCGCACTGTGCTACGTGCAGTTCGCGTAGTGCGAAGTAGCGCGAACTTCGCAAACTACGCGAGCGTAGCGTAGTGCTTCGCCCAGGCTTACTACTCACTCTACTACTCTATACCACTCACTCTCTACTACTCTACTAATAACTCTCTACTACTCCTCTCTCTACTACTCACTTTCAACTAATCTGCTAATCTACTACTCACTTTCTACTACTCTCTACTACTCACTCTCTACTACTCACTCTCAACTACACTCTCTCTACTACTCTCTACTACTACTCTCTACTATTCAGTCTCTACTACTCTCTACTACTCACTCTAACTACTCACTCGTTACTACTCTCTACTACTCACTCTCTACTACTCACTCTCTACTAAACTCTCTCTACTACTCTCTACTACTACTCTCTACTATTTCAGTTTCTACTACTCACTCTCTACTTCTCTCTACTACTCACTCTACTACTCTCTACTACTCTCTACCACTCATTCTCTACTACTCTACTACTCACTCTCTACTACTCTCTCTCTACTGCTCACTCTCTACTACTCACTCTACTACTTTCTACTACTCACTCTCTACTACTCTCTCTCCACTACCCACTCTCTACTATTCACTCTCTACTACTCACTCTCTACCACTCACTCTCTACTACTCGCTCTCTACTACTCTCTACTACTCACTCGCCACTACTCACTCTCTACTACTCGCTCACTCTCTACTACTCACTCTCTAATACTCACTCTCTACTATTCTCTACTACTCACTCTACTACTATCTACCACTCACTCTCTACTACTCTCTCTCCACTACTCACTCTCTACTATTCACTCTCTACTACTCACTCTCTACTACTCACTCGCCACTACTCACTCTCTACTACTCGCTCGCTCTCTACTACTCACTCTCTACTACTCACTCTCTACTACTCACTCTCTACTACACTCTCTCTATTACTCTCTACTACTACTCTCTACTATTCAGTCTCTACTACTCTCTACTACTCACTCTCTACTACTCACTCGTTACTACTCTCTACTACTCACTCTCTACTACTCACTCTCTACTACACTCTCTCTATTATTCTCTACTACTACTCTCTACTATTCAGTTTCTACTACTCACTCTCTACTTCTCTCTACTACTCACTCTACTACTCTCTACTACTCTCTACCACTCATTCTCTACTACTCTACTACTCACTCTCTACTACTCTCTCTCTACTGCTCACTCTCTACTACTCACTCTACTACTTTCTACTACTCCCTCTCTACTACTCTCTCTCCACTACCCACTCTCTACTATTCACTCTCTACTACTCACTCTCTACCACTCACTCTTTACTACTCGCTCTCTACTACTCTCTACTACTCACTCGCCACTACTCACTCTCTACTACTCGCTCACTCTCTACTACTCACTCTCTAATACTCACTCTCTACTATTCTCTACTACTCACTCTACTACTATCTACCACTCACTCTCTACTACTCTCTCTCCACTACTCACTCTCTACTATTCACTCTCTACTACTCACTCTCTACTACTCACTCTCTACTACTCACTCGCCACTACTCACTCTCTACTACTCGCTCGCTCTCTACTACTCACTCTCTACTACTCACTCTCTACTACTCACTCTCTACTATTCTCTACTACTCACTCTACTACTCTCTACCACTCACTCTCTGCTCCTATACTACTCACTCTCTACTACTCTCTCTCTACTACTCACTCTCTACTACTTGCTCTACTTCTCTCTACTACTCACTCTCTACTACTCTCTCCCTACTACTCTCTCTCTACTACTCACTCTCTACTACTCTCTACTGCTCACTCTCCTCTACTCACTCTCTACTACTCGCTCTAAGCTACTCTCTACTACTCACTCTACTACTCACTCTCTAGTACTCTACTACTCTCTCTTACTCTCTCTACTTCTCACTCTCTACTAATCTCTCTCTACTACTCACACTGTACTACTCTCTATTACTCACTCTCTACTACACACTCTCTACTACTTGCTCTCTACTACTTTCTAGTACTCACTCAACTACTCACTCTCTACAACTCTCTCCTGCTCACTCTACTACTCTCTACCACTCACTCTATAATACTCTACTACTCACTCTCTTCTACTGTCAACTACTCTCTCTCTACTGCTCACTCTCTACTACTCACTCTACTACTCTCTACTACTCAATCTGTACTACTCTCTATCCACTACTCACTCTCTACTACTCTCTACTACTCTCTCTACCACTCACTATCTTCTACTCTCTACTACTCACTATCTACTACTCTCTACAACTTTCTACTTCTCACTCTCTACTACTCTCTCTCTACTAATCACTCTCTACTACTCACTCTCTATTACTCTCTCTCTACTACTCACTCTCTACTTCTCACTCTACTACTCTCTACCACTCACTCTCTACTACTCCACTACTCACTCTCTACTACTCTCTCACTACTACTCTCTCTCTACTACTCTGCTACTCTCTACTACTCACTCTCTACTACTCACTCTCTACTACTATCTACTACTCACTCTCTACTACTATCTACTACTCACTCTCTACTACTCACTCGCTACTACTCTCTACTACTACTCTCTACTATTCAGTCTCAACTACTCACTCTCTACTACTCTCTACTACTCACTCTACTACTCTCTACCACTCACTCTCTACTACTCTACTACTCACTCTCTTCTACTCTCTACTATTCTCTCTCAACTGCTCACTCTCTACTACTCTCTAGTACTCACTCTACTACTCTCTACTACTCACTCTCTACTACTCTCTCTCCATTATTCACTCTCTACTACTCACTCTCTACTACTCTCTCTCTAAAACTCACTCACTACTATTCACTCTCTACTACTCACTCTCTACCACTCACTCTCTACTACTCGCTCTCTACTACTCTCTACTACTCACTCGCCACTACTCACTCTCTACTACTCGCTCACTCTCTACTACTCACTCTCTACTACTCACTCTCTAATACTCACTCTCTACTATTCTCTACTACTCACTCTACTACTGTCTACCACTCACTCTCTACTACTCTCTCTCTACTACTCACTATCTACTACTCACTCTCTACTACTCGCTCTCTACTACTCTCTACAACTCACTCACCACTACTCACTCTCTACTACTCGCTCACTCTCTACTACTCACTCTCTACTACTCACTCTCTACTATTCTCTACTACTCACTTTACTACTCTCTACCACTCACTCTCTACTCCTATACTACTCACTCTCTACTACTCTCTCTCTACTACTAACTCTCTACTACTCACTCTACTACTCTCTACTATTCACTCTCTACTACTCACTCGCTACTACTCTCTACTACTCACCCTACTACTCTCTAGCACTCACTCTCTACTACTCTACTACTCACTCTCTTCTACTCTCTACTACTCTCTCTCTACTGCTCACTCTCTACTACTCACTCTACTACTCTCTACTACTCACTCTCTACTACTCTCTCTCCATTTCTCACTCTCTACTACTCACTCTCTGCTACTCCCTCTCCACTACTCACTCTCTACTATTCACTCTCTACTACTCACTCTCTACCACTCACTCTCTACTACTCGCTCTCTACTACTCTCTACTACTCACGCTCTACTACTCACTCTCTAATACTCACTCTCTACTATTCTCTACTACTCACTCTACTACTATCGACCACTCACTCTCTACTACTCTCTCTCCACTACTCACTCTCTATTATTCACTCTCTACTACTCACTCTCTACTACTCACTCTCTACTACTCGCTCTCTACTACTCTCTACTACTAATCTCTACTATTCAGTTTCTACTACTCACTCTCTACTACTCTCTTCTACTCACTCCACTACTCTCTACCACTCACTCTCTACTACTCTACTACTCACTCTCTTCTACTCTCTACTACTCTCTCTCTACTGCTCACTCTCTACTATTCACTCTACTACTCTCTACTACTCACTCTCTACTACTCTCTCTCAACTACTCACTCTCTACTATACTCTACTAATCTCTCTACCACTAACTCTCTACTACTCTCTACTACTCACTCTCTACTACTCACTATCTACTATTCTCTACAACTTTCTACTACTCACTCTCTACTACTCTCTCTCTACTACTCACTCTCTACTACTCACTCTACTTCTCTCTACCACTCACTCTCTACTACTCTCTACTACTTTCTCTACTACTCACTCTCTACTACTCTCTACTACTCACTATCTACTACTCACCATGTACTAGTCTCTACTACTTTCTACTACTCACGCTCTACTACTCTCTCTCTCTACTACTCACTCTCTACTACTCGCTCTCTACTGCTCTCTACTACTCACTCACCACTATTCACTCTCTACTACTCGCTCGCTCTCTACTACTCACTCTCTAATACTCACTCTCTACTATTCTCAACTACTCACTCTACTACTCTCTACTACTCTCTACCACACACTCTCTACTACTCTACTACTCATTCTCTACTACTCTCACTCTCTACTACTCACTCTCTACTACTCACTCTAATTCTCTCTACTACTCACTCTCTACTACTCTCTCTCTACTACTCTCTCTCTATTACTCACTCTCTACTACTCTCTACTACTCACTCTCTACTTATCACTCTCTATTACTCTCTACTGCTCACTCTCCTCTACTCATTCTCTACTACTCGCTCTAAGCTACTCTCTACTACTCACTCTACTACTCATTCTCTACTACTCTACTACTCTCTCGTACTCGCTCTACTTCTCACTCTCTACTAATCTCTCTCTACTACTCACTCTCTACTACTCTCTACTACTCACTCTCTACTACACACTCTCTACTACTTGCTCTCTACTACTCTCTAGTACTCACTCAACTACTCACTCTCTACTACTCTCTACTACTCTCTCTACTACTCACTCTCTACTACTCTCTACTACTCACTATCTACTACTCACCATGTACTACTCTCTACTTCTTTCTACTACTCACTCTCTACTACTCTCTCTCTACTACTCACTCTCTACTACTCACTCTCTACTACTCACTCTTTACTACTCTCTACTACTCACTATCTACTACTCACCATCTACTACTCTCTACTACTTTCTACTACTCACTCTCTACTACTCTCGCTCTACTACTCACTCTCTACTACTCTCTCTCTACTACTCACTCTCTACTACTCACTCTACTACTCTATACCACTCACTCTCTACTACTCTACTAATTACTCTCTACTACTCTCTCTACTACTCCCTTTCTACTAATCTGCTACTCTACTACTCACTCTCTACTACTCTCTACTACTCACTCTCTACTACTCTCTCTCCACTACTCACTCTCTACTATACTCTACTACTCTCTCTACCACTAACTCTCTACTACTCTCTACTACTCACTCTCTACTACTCACTACCTACTACTCTCTACAACGTTCTACTACTCACTCTCTACTACTCTCACTCTACTTTTCACTCTCGACTACTCACTCTACTTCTCTCTACCACTCACTCTCTACTACTCTCTACTACTCTCTCCACTACTTACTCTCTACTACTCTCTACTACTCACTATCTACTACTCACCATGTACTAGTCTCTTCTACTTTCTACTACTAACTCTCTACTACTCTCTCTCTTCTACTCACTCTCTACTACTTGATCTCTACTACTCTCTACTACTCACTCACCACTACTGTTGGACCCGGCCTCGTGGCGTGGTCCTTAACCCCCTGGATTGTGCCCGTTCCCCGCCCCGGCCGTCACGGGCCACCCGTCTGAACTGCACCAAGGCCCTTCACCCGGAGCTGCACGTGGACGCATACTCCTCGTGGCTCCGCCATCTTGTTGGCATCCACGTCACACCGTGCACCAGCCGGCGCGACCCCACTCAACCCGGCCTCGACCCCAGCGAAGCCCCGACATCGAGGCACCACGAACTAGCCAGGGGGTGCCGCAGGAACCATTCATCGCCCCCGGCGGAGGACAGTATCGATGGGACCCCCAACTGTCCTCCCCTCTCGAGGTGTGATCGCCCTGCAACTCCCATGGGCCTGGCGCCTCTCCTGCTGGGCGTCTGGCCACCTCCACCCGGCCACTCTGCCCCCTCGGGCGCATAGGTCCGGACATCAAAGGGCTCCAGACCTATATCTGGGGCGACCCCACCACAGCTCGGCAGTTGTATCCCGGAGTCGAGAGCCCTGCTGATTGAATCGCGGCTGACCCTACGGAGAAGAACTCTTGTCGGAACCATCACGAGCCCTGCTGACTGCGTCGCGGCTCCTTCCTGTGAACCCTTTCTGAACCACCTGGAACATCGGAGCCCTGCTGACGCCGTCGCGGCCCAACCTCGCTGAAACCTCCCTCGGAGCCCTGCTGACGACGTCGCGGCTCGAGCTGAGCAGAAACCATCTTGAGAGCCCTGCTGATTGGATCGCGGCTCTCCACGAACTGTACGCCAGAGCCCTGCTGACGCCGTCGCGGCTCAACCCCTCCGAGATCCGGAGGTCCTCCAGCTTGAGGATAAGAACTGGGCCCCAGGTACCCTCGTACCGCATTCCTGCCAAAGACTGTCCCGCTACCCCGACCCTTCCAAAGAGACACTGAGACTTTTGGTGGATCCCTCGATCCCTTCGTGTAAATATTGACCTCGTAACCTTTTTATTGCTGATAAAGAATTGCTTGTCACAAGACAACCTCCTTGAGTCCTGTGTGGTGGTGTTACTGTGCTAGGACGTGATAGGAGAAGGATCTCTCAGGAGACTTCTCGGCAGCGCTCGGCTACTTCGTGCAGTGTGAGGGCCCCCCCTTGGTGGTCGCACCGACTCCTCGGGGTCCGCCTTCCAACATTTGGTGGCCAGCGACGGGATCCGAGCCGAACGCAGTACGTACCAGCCAGTACCCACTAGCTACCCATCCAAACGAACAGCATCATGAGCAGCCAGGAAAACAACGCGACAATGGAGTTCCAGCCCGAACGGCTGGAAGAATATACGCACAAAGAATTGAAACAGTTCTGCAAAGACAAAGGCATTGCAACCACCAGCCTAGGTACCAAAGAGGAGATGCAGAAAGCTCTGAGGGCATGGTTGGAGGCCGGGGCAGGCCCCTCCCAGGAAGAAGGGCCCTTGCCCCTGACTGAGACCGCAGCAACCGCACGGACTCCGGCAACCGGAGGAAGAAAGAGCCTAGAAACCGGCCTCTCCAAAGAAGAAATACGAGAGCGGGAAAAGGTCCGGAGCCACGAGCTAGAGCTCGCCCGACTGCGGCTGGACGGTGAACTCCAGCTGGCAGAAAAGAAACTGGCCCTAGAGCAGCTGCGCCTTCAAGAAGAGATAGAGGAGAAGAGACGACACCGGGAGTTGGAGGAAAAGAAACTAACTCTTGAGCACGAGCGCAGTCTCAAGGAGCTCGAGATCAAGGCCAAGAACGGAGGGACTGACACCCCCAGTACTAGAGACACTCTACCGCCTTCCGAGGTCAAGGTACATATCCCGAAAGAAGTCGTCAATGAGTATTACAAGAATGACGACATCCAACAATGGTTCAAGGCCTACGAGGTGGCCATGACCTCTCATCGGGTGCCCCGAAAGGACTGGGGCGCGGGCCTGTGGGGGCGGTTCCTGAGTGAGGGGCGGGACACGCTGCTCCAGCTACCGGAGGAGGTGATGACCTCCTACGATCACATGAAGGAGGCCCTGCTCACCCGCTACGGGCTAACAGCGGAAATGTACCGCCAGCGGTTCAGAGACTGCAAGAAAATCCCGGGTACCACATGGGTGGAATATGTGGACTTTTTCAGTCGGGCCCTAGAAGGGTGGATCAAAGGGAGCAAAGTAACCACCTACGGGCAGCTGGTCGACCTCATCGTGTGGGAACACCTTTCCAACAATTGCTTCGTGGAACTGAGACAGCACCTCCTCGACAGCAAAATGACCGACCCGCGAAAACTTGCCGTCGAGGCCGATCGATGGGTCAACTCCCGGGTCCCCCGGAACTCAATGGGGGAGTACCAGAGGAACCCCAACGGACCCCCCGCCAGCGCGGTGGGGGGGGAGGGCCGAACAGGAACCGAGACCCTCCCGCCGGGGCCCCCAGGAGCCCCCCTCGAGGGCCACCGCAGCCACATCTCTCCCCGAGCCTAGCCCGAAAGGTGGGCCCGGCCCGACCCGGACCACGGCCGCCAGTGACCTGCTACGGCTGCCAACAAACAGGACACTTTGCCAGCGATCCGGCCTGCCCTCTGAACCGAAGAAACGGGGCCGGCGGGCACCCGCCCCGGCAGCTGACAGCCGCCGCCTTGGGGGGAGGAGAAGAGGAAGAGGAGGCCCTCGACCGAGAGAACACTGAGTGGGAGCCGGCAGCCATGTCCCTGGTCTGCCTGGGTAGCCGAGAGATGGTACCCTGCACCCCCATCCCAACCAACACCCAGAAGTACCGGCAGCAGGTCACGGTCAATGGACAACGGGCCGAAGCCCTTCGTGACACAGGCGCCAGTATCACCGCTGTCCGCTGCCACCTGGTGACCCCTGGGCAGATTCTACCGAATGTGCTGAGCCCCGTACGGACGGCCGACAACAGTGAAAGCCTATGCCAGATGGCCCTGGTCCCCTTCGAGTGGGGAGGGGTGACGGGCCTGCTGAAGGTGACAGTGCGCGACGACGCCCCGGTCGACTGCCTCCTGGGGAACGACTTGGAAAGTTCCCCCTGGGCTCAAGTAGAGCGACGAGAGCACCTCCGAATGTTGGGACTGGCTGATTGGGCCTGCGCCATCACCCGGTCCATGACCGCCCAGGCCCCCCGCTCATCCTCGACCTCCGGGACCGCCCAGCCCGAGGGGCTCACACCCCCTCCCACCAGCAGCGAGGAGGAGGCGGACACCGACCCTGGACCCAACGAATCCTCCCCCGAAGAGATGGCTTCTCCGAGCGCCCTCCCAGAGCTGACACAATGGCGACACGAAGGGAGCCCCACCCGAGAGCAGTTCCAGCAAGAACAACAGTCCTGTCCCTCTCTCGAAGGGGTCCGACAACAGGCGACCGCGCAAGCCAACGGTGACCAGACCGGCACCCACTGGATCTACTGGACCGAGGGCCTGTTGTACAGTGAACAGAAAGTAGCAGAACTCGGGGCCAGCCGCGTGTTGGTGGTCCCCCTCCGCTTCCGGGAGTTCCTTCTCCACCTGGCCCATGATGTGCCCCTCGCCGGACACTTGGGGCAAGACAAAACGTACAGTTGTCTGGTGACCCACTTCTACTGGCCCCGGATGCGGAGAGATGTGGACAACCACTGCCGGTCCTGCCAGACCTGCCAAGCCAGCGGAAAGACGGGGGGTCGGGTCAAGGCCCCCCTCCAGCACTTTCCAGCCGTCAGCACCCCGTTCGAACGGGTCGGGATCGATATTGTGGGACCCCTGGACCCCCAAACCGCCCTGGGCCACCGCTTCATCCTGGTCCTCGTGGACCACGCCACCAGGTACCCGGAGGCGGTCCCGCTAAGAACTATAACGGCCCCTGTGGTAGGCCGGGCCTTGATGGGGATCTTCTCCCGAGTGGGATTCCCCAGCGAAGTGGTGAGCGACCGCGGCACGAACTTTATCTCCAGGTACATGCGGTCTCTGTGGCAACAGTGCGGGGTCACATACAAGTTCACGACCCCCTATCACCCTCAGGGGAACGGACTGGTTGAGCGGTTCAACCGAACATTAAAAGGGATGATCCAGGGCCTGGAAGAACCCCTCAGGCGGAAATGGGATGTCCTGCTGCCCTGCCTCCTGTTTGCCTATCGGGAGGTCCCGCAGAAGTCCCTGGGGTTCAGCCCGTTTGAACTATTGTATGGACACCCGGTCCGCGGACCGCTCAGCCTGGTCAAGGAGGGCTGGGAGATGAAGCCCCGAGGAGCCCCTCCTGACGTCTACCGATACCTCCTGACCCTCCGAAACCAGACCCGCAGGTTCCGAGCCATGGCCGAAGCCAACCTCGAGGCCAGCCAGGAGGACATGAAGCGGTGGTACGATCGCAACACCTCTACTATAGAATTCGAGCCAGGACAGAAAGTATGGGTCATGGCCCCGGTCGAACCCGGCGCCCTCCAGGACAAATGGACCGGGCCCTTCAAGGTGGTGGAGAAGAAAAGTCCCGTCACCTACCTGGTCGATCTGGAGTCCCCCCGGAGCCCCCTCCGGGTCCTACATGCCAACAGGCTAAAACCCCACTTCGCCCGGACCGAACTGAGCCTGCTGCTGGCGACTGACGAAGGGGGCGAGGACGACTCCGAGCCCTTGCCCGACCTCTTGCAATCCGACATTCACGATGGATCGATCGAAGGGGTCCAACTCGCCTCGTCCCTGACCCCGGAACAGCGCAACGACTGCCAGCAATTACTGCGGGACTAAGCAGCCCTCTTCTCTCTAACCCCGGGGGTGACCCACTGGTGCGTCCACGATGTCGACACCGGGGAGAGCCCCCCCATACGACACAGAGCCTACCGGGTGCCTGACCGAGTGCGGGCCTGCATCCAGGCCGAAGTAGCGAAGATGCTGGCCCTGGGGGTCATCGAGCCTTCCGACAGCCCGTGGGCCAGCCCTGTCGTCCTGGTGCCCAAGGCCGCAGCTCCCGGTCACCCCCCGGAGTTGCGATTCTGCGTGGACTACCGAGCCCTGAATGCAGTAACCAAGACAGACGCACACCCGATACCCCGGGCCGACGAACTCATCGACCGCCTAGGGGCCGCTCGCTACTTGAGCACGCTGGACCTCACCGCCGGGTACTGGCAAATCCAGCTCACCCCCGGCGCCCAAGAAAGATCCGCCTTTTCGACCCCGGATGGGCATTACCACTTTCGGGTGATGCCCTTCGGAATGAAGAACGCCCCGGCCACCTTCCAAAGACTGGTGAACAAGGTTTTGGCCGGGCTTGAGGCCTTCAGCGCGGCCTACTTAGATGACATTGCCGTGTACAGCAACCACTGGGCCGAGCACCTTCTCCACCTGAAGGCCGTCCTGGCCGCCCTTCAGCGGGCCGGGCTCACAATCAAGGCCAGCAAATGCCAAATCGGCCACGGATCCGTGACCTACCTGGGCCATCAAGTGGGGAGCGGGCAGGTGGCCCCCCTCCAAGCAAAGATAGATGCCATCCAGACCTGGGAACCCCCCACTACCCAGACCGCTGTCCGGGCCTTCCTGGGCCTCACCGGATACTACCGGCGGTTTATCCGGGACTATGGGAGCATTGTTGGCCCCCTCACAGAGTTAACGTCCAAAAAGCAGCCCAAGAAGGTACACTGGACACCCCGCTGCCAAACAGCCTTCGACACCCTAAAGACAGCCATGTGTACTGCTCCGGTGCTGCAGGCCCCGGACTACCAGAAGGAGTTCGTGGTACAGACGGACGCCTCCGAGTATGGGATCGGGGCCGTCCTATCCCAAGCCGACGAAAAGGGGCTCGACCGACCAGTGGCCTTCATCAGCCGACGACTACTGCCCCGAGAGCAACGCTGGAGCACTATTGAGCGTGAGGCCTTCGCTGTGGTGTGGGCCCTCAAGAAGCTCCGGCCCTACCTCTTTGGCACCCACTTCCGGGTCCAGACCGACCACCGGCCCTTGCAATGGCTAATGCAAATGCGGGGCAAGAACCCCAAGCTGCTGCGGTGGTCCATCTCGCTACAAGGGATGGACTTTGACGTCGAACACCGGCCCGGCAATGACCACGCCAACGCCGACGGCCTGTCCCGCTTCTTCCGCCTTGACGAGGAGAATCCCCAAGGAGATGGGTGACTCTCCATGCCTTCGGCTGGGGGGGACGCCTGTTGGACCCGGCCTCGTGGCGTGGTCCTTAACCCCCTGGATTGTGCCCGTTCCCCGCCCCGGCCGTCACGGGCCACCCGTCTGAACTGCACCAAGGCCCTTCACCCGGAGCTGCACGTGGACGCATACTCCTCGTGGCTCCGCCATCTTGTTGGCATCCACGTCACACCGTGCACCAGCCGGCGCGACCCCGCTCAACCCGGCCTCGACCCCAGCGAAGCCCCGACATCGAGGCACCACGAACTAGCCAGGGGGTGCCGCAGGAACCATTCATCGCCCCCGGCGGAGGACAGTATCGATGGGACCCCCAACTGTCCTCCCCTCTCGAGGTGTGATCGCCCTGCAACTCCCATGGGCCTGGCGCCTCTCCTGCTGGGCGTCTGGCCACCTCCACCCGGCCACTCCGCCCCCTCGGGCGCATAGGTCCGGACATCAAAGGGCTCCAGACCTATATCTGGGGCGACCCCACCACAGCTCGGCAGTTGTATCCCGGAGTCGAGAGCCCTGCTGATTGAATCGCGGCTGACCCTACGGAGAAGAACTCTTGTCGGAACCATCACGAGCCCTGCTGACTGCGTCGCGGCTCCTTCCTGTGAACCCTTTCTGAACCACCTGGAACATCGGAGCCCTGCTGACGCCGTCGCGGCCCAACCTCGCTGAAACCTCCCTCGGAGCCCTGCTGACGACGTCGCGGCTCGAGCTGAGCAGAAACCATCTTGAGAGCCCTGCTGATTGGATCGCGGCTCTCCACGAACTGTACGCCAGAGCCCTGCTGACGCCGTCGCGGCTCAACCCCTCCGAGATCCGGAGGTCCTCCAGCTTGAGGATAAGAACTGGGCCCCAGGTACCCTCGTACCGCATTCCTGCCAAAGACTGTCCCGCTACCCCGACCCTTCCAAAGAGACACTGAGACTTTTGGTGGATCCCTCGATCCCTTCGTGTAAATATTGACCTCGTAACCTTTTTATTGCTGATAAAGAATTGCTTGTCACAAGACAACCTCCTTGAGTCCTGTGTGGTGGTGTTACTGTGCTAGGACGTGATAGGAGAAGGATCTCTCAGGAGACTTCTCGGCAGCGCTCGGCTACTTCGTGCAGTGTGAGGGCCCCCCCTTGGTGGTCGCACCGACTCCTCGGGGTCCGCCTTCCAACAACTACTCACTCTCTACTACTCGCTCGCTCTCTACTACTCACTCTCTAATACTCACTCTCTACTATTCTCAACTACTCACTCTACTACTCTCTACTACTCTCTACCACACACTCTCTACTACTCACTCTCTACTACTCGCTCTCTACTACTCTCTACAACTCACTCACCACTACTCACTCTCTACTACTCGCTCACTCTCTACTACTCACTCTCTACTACTCACTCTCTACTATTCTCTACTACTCACTCTACTACTCTCTACCACTCACTCTCTACTCCTATACTACTCACTCTCTACTACTCTCTCTACTACTCTCTACTATTCACCCTCTACTACTCACTCTCTACTACTCTCTACTACTCACCCTACTACTCTCTACCACTCACTCTCTACTACTCTACTACTCACTCTCTTCTACTCTCTACTACTCTCCCTCTACTGTTCACTCTCTACTACTCACTCTACTACTCTCTACTACTCACTCTCTACTACTCTCTCTCCATTTCTCACTCTCTACTACTCACTCTCTGCTACTCCCTCTCCACTACTCACTCTCTACTATTCTCTCTCTACTACTCACTCTCTACCTCTCACTCTCTACTACTCGCTCTCTACTACTCTCTACTACTCACTCGCCATTACTCACTCTCTACTACTCGCTCACTCTCTACTACTCACGCTCTACTACTCACTCTCTAATACTCACTCTCTACTATTCTCTACTACTCACTCTACTACTATCTACCACTCACTCTCTACTACTCTCTCCCCACTACTCACTCTCTACTATTCACTCTCTACTACTCACTCTCTACTACTCACTCTCTACTACTCGCTCTCTACTACTCTCTACTACTAATCTCTACTATTCAGTCTCTACTACTCACTCTCTACTACTCTCTTCTACTCACTCCACTACTCTCTACCACTCACTCTCTACTACTCTACTACTCACTCTCTTCTACTCTCTACTACTCTCTCTCTACTGCTCACTCTCTACTATTCACTCTACTACTCTCTACTACTCACTCTCTACTACTCTCTCTCAACTACTCACTCTCTACTATACTCTACTAATCTCTCTACCACTAACTCTCTACTACTCTCTACTACTCACTCTCTACTACTCACTATCTACTACTCTCTACAACTTTCTACTACTCACTCTCTACTACTCTCTCTCTACCACTCACTCTCTACTACTCTCTACTACTCTCTCTACTACTCACTCTCTACTACTCTCTACTACTCACTCTCTACTTATCACTCTCTATTACTCTCTACTGCTCACTCTCCTCTACTCATTCTCTACTACTCGCTCTAAGCTACTCTCTACTACTCACTCTACTACTCATTCTCTACTTCTCTACTACTCTCTCTTACTCGCTCTACTTCTCACTCTCTACTAATCTCTCTCTACTACTCACTCTCTACTACTCTCTACTACTCACTCTCTACTACACACTCTCAACTACTTGCTCTCTACTACTCTCTAGTACTCACTCAACTACTCACTCTCTACTACTCTCTACTACTCTCTCTACTACTCACTCTCTACTACTCTCTACTACTCACTATCTACTACTCACCATGTACTACTCTCTACTTCTTTCTACTACTCACTCTCTACTACTCTCTCTCTACTACTCACTCTCTACTACTCACTCTCTACTACTCTCACTCTACTACTCACTCTCTACTACTCACTCTCTACTACTCTCTACTACTCAATATCTACTACTCACCATCTACTACTCTCTACTACTTTCAACTACTCACTCTCTACTACTCTCGCTCTACTACTCACTCTCTACTACTCTCTCTCTACTACTCACTCTCTACTACTCACTCTACTACTCTATACCACTCACTCTCTACTACTCTACTAATTACTCTCTACTACTCTCTCTACTACTCACTTTCTACTAATCTGCTACTCTACTACTCACTCTCTACTACTCACTCTCTACTACTCTCTACTACTCACTCTCTACTACTCTCTCTCCACTACTCACTCTCTACTATACTCTACTACTCTCTCTACCACTAACTCTCTACTACTCTCTACTACTCACTCTCTACTACTCACTACCTACTACTCTCTACAACTTTCTACTACTCACTCTCTACTACTCTCACTCTACTATTCACTCTCTACTACTCACTCTACTTCTCTCTACCACTCACTCTCTACTACTCTCTACTACTCTCTCCACTACTTACTCTCTACTACTCACTATCTACTACTCACCATGTACTAGTCTCTACTACTTTCTACTACTCACTCTCTACTACTCTCTCTCTACTACTCACTCTCTACTACTCACTCTACTTCTCTCTACCACTCACTCTCTACTACTCTCTACTACTCTCTCTACTACTCACTCTCTACTACTCTCTACTACTCACTATCTACTACTCACCATGTACTAGTCTCTACTACTTTCTACTACTCACGCTCTACTACTCTCTCACTCTACTATTCACTCTCTACTACTCACTCTACTTCTCTCTACCACTCACTCTCTACTACTCTCTCCTACTCTCTCCACTACTTACTCTCTACTACTCTCTACTACTCACTATCTACTACTCACCATGTACTAGTCTCTACTACTTTCTACTACTCACTCCATACTACTCTCTCTCTACTACTCACTCTCTACTACTCGCTCTCTACTACTCTCTACTACTCACTCACCACTACTCACTCTCTACTACTCGCTCGCTCTCTTCTACTCACTCTCTAATACTCACTCTCTACTATTCTCAACTACTCACTCTACTACTCTCTACTACTCTCTACCACACACTCTCTACTACTCACTCTCTACTACTCGCTCTCTACTACTCTCTACTACTAATCTCTACTAATCAGTCTCTACTACTCACTCTCTACTACTCTCTTCTACTCACTCCACTACTCTCTACCACTCACTCTCTACTACTCTACTACTCACTCTCTTCTACTCTCTACTACTCTCTCTCTACTGCTCACTCTCTACTATTCACTCTACTACTCTCTACTACTCACTCTCTCTCCACTACTCACTCTCTACTATACTCTACTACTCTCTCTACCACTAACTCTCTACTACTCTCTACTACTCACTCTCTACTACTCACTATCTACTACTCTCTACAACTTTCTACTACTCACTCTCTACTACTCTCTCTCTACCACTCACTCTCTACTACTCTCTACTACTCTCTCTACTACTCACTCTCTACTACTCTCTACTACTCACTATCTACTACTCACCCTACTACTCATTCTCTACTACTCTACTACTCTCTCTTACTCGCTCTACTACTCACCATCTACTACTCTCTACTACTTTCTACTACTCACTCTCTACTACTCTCGCTCTACTACTCACTCTCTACTACTCTCTCTATACTACTCACTCTCTACTACTCACTCTACTACTTTATACCACTCACTCTCTACTACTTTACTAATTACTCTCTACTACTCTCTCTACTACTCACTTTCTACTAATCTGCTACTCTACTACTCACTCTCTACTACTCACTCTCTACTACTCTCTACTACTCACTCTCTACTACTTTCTCTCCACTACTCACTCTCTACTATACTCTACTACTCTCTCTACCACTAGCTCTCTACTACTCTCTACTACTCACTCTCTACAACTCACTATCTACTACTCTCTACAACTTTCTACTACTCACTCTCTACTACTCTCTCTCTACTACTCACTCTCTACTACTCACTCTACTTCTCTCTACCACTCACTCTCTACTACTCTCTACTACTCACTCTCTACTACTCTCTACTACTCACTATCTACTACTTACCATGTACTAGTCTCTACTACTTTCTACTACTCACTCTCTACTACTCTCTCTCTACTACTCACTCTCTACTACTCGCTCTCTACTACTCTCTACTACTCACTCACCACTACTCACTCTCTACTACTCGCTCGCTCTCTACTACTCACTCTCTAATATTCACTCTCTACTATTCTCAACTACTCACTCTACTACTCTCTACTACTCTCTACCACACACTCTCTACTACTCTACTACTCACTCTCTACTACTCTCTCTCTCTACTACTCACTCTCTACTACTCACTCTAATTCTCTCTACTACTCACTCTCTACTACTCTCTCTCTACTACTCTCTCTCTATTACTCACACTCTACTACTCTCTACTACTCACTCTCTACTTATCACTATCTATTACTCTCTACTGCTCACTCTCTTCTTCTCATTCTCTACTACTCGCTCTAAGCTACTCTCTACTACTCACTCTACTACTCATTCTCTACTACTCTACTACTACTCTACTACTCTCTCTTACTCGCTCTACTTCTCACTCTCTACTAATCACTCTCTACTACTTGCTCTCTACTACTCTCTAGTACTAACTCAACTACTCACTCTCTACTACTCTCTACTACTCTCTCTACTACTCACTCTCTACTACTCTCTACTATTCACTATCTACTACTCACCATGTTCTACTCTCTACTACTTTCTACTACTCACTCTCTACTACTCTCTCTCTACTACTCACTCTCTACTACTCACTCTCTACTACTCTCACTCTACTACTCACTCTCTACTACTCACTCTCTACTACTCTCTACTACTCACTATCTACTACTCACCATCTACTACTCTCTACTACTTTCTACTACTCACTCTCTACTACTCTCGCTCTACTACTCACTCTCTACTACTCACTCTACTACTCTATACCACTCACTCTCTACTACTCTACTAATTACTCGATACTACTCTCTCTACTACTCACTTTCTACTAATCTGCTACTCTACTACTCACTCTCTACTACTCTCTACTACTCACTCGCTACTACGCTCTACTACTCACTCTCTACTACTCACTCTCTACTACACTCTCTCTACTACTCTCTACTACTAATCTCTACTATTCAGTCTCTACTACTCACTCTCTACTACTCTCTACTACTCACTCTACTACTCTCTACCACTCACTCTCTACTACTCTACTACTCACTCTCTTCTACTCTCTACTACTCTCTCTCTACTGCTCACTCTGTACTACTCACTCTGCTACTCTCTACTACTCACTCTCTACTACTCTCTCTACCACTCACTCTCTACTACTCTCTACTACTCACTCTCTACTACTCACTATCTACTACTCACCATGTGCTAGTCTCTACTACTTTCTACTACTCACTATCTACTACTCTCTCTCTACTACTCACTCTCTACTACTAACTAGCTACTACTCTCGCTCTACTACTCACTCTCTACTACTCACTCTACTACTCTCTACCACTCACTCTCTACTACTCTACTACTCACTCTCTACTACTCTACTACTCACTCTCTATTACTCTCTACTACTCACTATCTACTACTCACCATTTACTACTCTCTACTACTTTCTACTACTCACTCTCTACTACTCTCTCTCTACTACTCACTCTCTACTACTCACTTTCTGCTACTCTCTCTCTACTACTCACTCTCTACTACTCACTCTCTACTACGCACTCTACTACTTTCTACTACTCACTCTCTACTACTCTCTCTCCACTACTCACTCTCTACTATTCACTCTCTACTACTCACTCTCTACCACTCACTCTCTACTACTCGCTCTCTACTACTCTCTACTACTCACTCACCATTACTCACTCTCTACTACTCGCTCACTCTCTACTACTCACGCTCTACTACTCACTCTCTAATACTCACTCTGTACTATTCTCTACTACTCACTCTACTACTATCTACCACTCACTCTCTACTACTCTCTCTCCACTACTCACTCTCTACTATTCACTCTCTACTACTCACTCTCTACTACTCACTCTCTACTACTCGCTCTCTACTACTCTCTACTACTAATCTCTACTATTCAGTCTCTACTACTCACTCTCTACTACTCTCTTCTACTCACTCTACTACTCTCTACCACTCACTCTCTACTACTCTACTACTCACTCTCTTCTACTCTCTACTACTCACTCTCTACTATTCACTCTACTACTCTCTACTACTCACTCTCTACTACTCTCTCTCCACTACTCACTCTCTAATATACTCTACTACTCTCTCTACCACTAACTCTCTACTACACTCTACTACTCACTCTCTACTACTCACTATCTACTACTCTCTACAACTTTCTACTACTCACTCTCTACTACTCTCGCTACTACTCACTCTCTACTACTCACTCTACTTCTCTCTACCACTCACTCTCTACTACTCTCTACTACTCTCTCTACTACTCACTCTCTACTACTCTCTACTACTCACTATCTACTACTCACCATGTACTAGTCTCTACTACTTTCTACTACTCACTCTCTACTACTCTCTCTCTTCTACTCACTCTCTACTACTTGCTCTCTACTACTCTCTACTAATCACTCACCACTATTCACTCTCTACTACTCGCTCGCTCTCTACTACTCACTCTCTAATACTCACTCTCTACTATTCTCAACTACTCACTCTACTACTCTCTACTACTCTCTACCACACACTCTCTACTACTCTACTACTCACTCTCTACTACTCTCTCTCTACTACTCACTCTCTACTACTCACTCTAATTCTCTCTACTACTCACTCTCTACTGCTCTCTCTCTACTACTCTCTCTCTATTACTCACTCTACTACTCACTCATTACTACTCTCTACTACTCTCTACTACTCACTCTCTACTACTCACACTCTAATACTCACTCTCTAATACTCTCTACTACTCACTCTACTACTCTCTAGTACTCACTCTCTGCTACTCTCTCTACTACTCTCTTCTACTCTCTACTGCTCACTCTCCCCTACTCACTCTCTACTACTCGCTCTAAGCTACTCTCTACTACTCACTCTACCACTCACTCTCTACTACTCTACTACTCTCTCTTACTCGCTCTACTTCTCACTCTGTACTAATCTAACTACTACTCACTCTCTACTACTCTCTACTACACACTCTCTACTACTTGCTCTCTACTACTCTCTAGTACTCACTCAACTACTCACTCTCTACTACTCCCTTTACTACTCATGCTCTACTACTCTCTACTACTCACTCTCTACTACTCTCTACTACTCTCTCTACTACTCACTCTCTACTACTCTCTACTACTCACTATCTACTACACACCATGTACTACTCTCTACTACTTTCTACTACTCACTCTCTACTACTCTCTCTCTACTACTCACTCTCTACTACTCACTCTCTACTACTCTCACTCTACTACTCACTCTCTACTACTCACTCTCTACTACTCTCTACTACTCACTATCTACTACTCACCATCTACTACTCTCTACTACTTTCTACTACTCACTCTCTACTACTCTCGCTCTACTACTCACTCTCTACTACTCTCTCTCCACTACTCACTCTCTACTACTCACTCTACTACTCTATACCACTCACTCTCTACTACTCTACTAATTACTCTCTACTACTCTCTCTACTACTCACTTTCTACTAATCTGCTACTCTACTACTCACTCTCTACTACTCACTCTCTACTACTCTCTACTACTCACTCTCTACTACTCACTCGCTACTACTCTCTACTACTCACTCTCTACTACTCACTCTCTACTACACTCTCTCTACTACTCTCCACTACTAATCTCTACTATTCAGTCTCTACTTCTCACTCTCTACTACTCTACTACTCACTCTCTTCTACTCTCTACTACTCTCTTTCTACTGCTCACTCTGTACTACTCACTCTGCTACTCTCTACTACTCACTCTCTACTACTCTCTTTCCACTACTCACTCTCTACTATACTCTGCTACTCTCTCTACCACTCACTCTCTACTACTCTCTACTACTCACTCTCCACTACTCACTATCTACTACTCACCATGTGCTAGTCTCTACTACTTTCTACCACTCACTCTCTACTACTCTACTACTCACTCTCTACTACTCTACTACTCACTCTCTACTACTCTCTACTACTCACTATCTACTACTCACCATTTACTACTCTCTACTACTTTCTACTACTCACTCTCTACTACTCTCTCTCTACTACTCACTCTCTACTACTCACTTTCTGCTACTCTCTCTCTACTACTACTCACTCTCTACTACGCACTCTACTACTTTCTACTACTCACTCTCTACTACTCTCTCTCCACTACTCACTCTCTACTATTCACTCTCTACTACTCACTCTCTACCACTCACTCTCTACTACTCGCTCTCTACTACTCTCTACTACTCACTCACCATTACTCACTCTCTACTACTCGCTCACTCTCTACTACTCACGCTCTACTACTCACTCTCTAATACTCACTCTGTACTATTCTCTACTACTCACTCTACTACTATCTACCACTCACTCTCTACTACTCTCTCTCCACTACTCACTCTCTACTATTCACTCTCTACTACTCACTCTCTACTACTCACTCTCTACTACTCGCTCTCTACTACTCTCTACTACTAATCTCTACTATTCAGTCTCTACTACTCACTCTCTACTACTCTCTTCTACTCACTCTACTACTCTCTACCACTCACTCTCTACTACTCTACTACTCACTCTCTTCTACTCTCTACTACACACTCTCTACTATTCACTCTACTACTCTCTACTACTCACTCTCTACTACTCTCTCTCCACTACTCACTCTCTAATATACTCTACTACTCTCTCTACCACTAACTCTCTACTACACTCTACTACTCACTCTCTACTACTCACTATCTACTACTCTCTACAACTTTCTACTACTCACTCTCTACTACTCTCGCTACTACTCACTCTCTACTACTCACCCTACTTCTCTCTACCACTCACTCTCTACTACTCTCTACTACTCTCTCTACTACTCACTCTCTACTACTCTCTACTACTCACTATCTACTACTCACCATGTACTAGTCTCTACTACTTTCTACTACTCACTCTCTACTACTCTCTCTCTTCTACTCACTCTCTACTACTTGCTCTCTACTACTCTCTACTACTCACTCACCACTATTCACTCTCTACTACTCGCTCGCTCTCTACTACTCACTCTCTAATACTCACTCTCTACTATTCTCAACTACTCACTCTACTACTCTCTACTACTCTCTACCACACACTCTCTACTACTCTACTACTCACTCTCTACTACTCTCTCTCTACTACTCACTCTCTACTACTCACTCTAATTCTCTCTACTACTCACTCTCTACTGCTCTCTCTCTACTACTCTCTCTCTATTACTCACTCTACTACTCACTCATTACTACTCTCTACTACTCTCTACTACTCACTCTCTACTACTCACACTCTAATACTCACTCTCTACTACTCTCTACTACTCACTCTACTACTCTCTAGTACTCACTCTCTGCTACTCTCTCTACTACTCTCTTCTACTCTCTACTGCTCACTCTCCCCTACTCACTCTCTACTACTCGCTCTAAGCTACTCTCTACTACTCACTCTACCACTCACTCTATACTACTCTACTACTCTCTCTTACTCGCTCTACTTCTCACTCTGTACTAATCTAACTACTACTCACTCTCTACTACTCTCTACTACACACTCTCTACTACTTGCTCTCTACTACTCTCTAGTACTCACTCAACTACTCACTCTCTACTACTCCCTTTACTACTCATGCTCTACTACTCTCTACTACTCACTCTCTACTACTCTCTACTACTCTCTCTACTACTCACTCTCTACTACTCTCTACTACTCACTATCTACTACTCACCATGTACTACTCTCTACTACTTTCTACTACTCACTCTCTACTCTCTCTCTACTACTCACTCTCTACTACTCACTCTCTACTACTCTCACTCTACTACTCACTCTCTACTACTCACTCTCTACTACTCTCTACTACTCACTATCTACTACTCACCATCTACTACTCTCTACTACTTTCTACTACTCACTCTCTACTACTCTCGCTCTACTACTCACTCTCTACTACTCTCTCTCCACTACTCACTCTCTACTACTCACTCTACTACTCTATACCACTCACTCTCTACTACTCTACTAATTACTCTCTACTACTCTCTCTACTACTCACTTTCTACTAATCTGCTACTCTACTACTCACTCTCTACTACTCACTCTCTACTACTCTCTACTACTCACTCTCTACTACTCACTCGCTACTACTCTCTACTACTCACTCTCTACTACTCACTCTCTACTACACTCTCTCTACTACTCTCCACTACTAATCTCTACTATTCAGTCTCTACTTCTCACTCTCTACTACTCTACTACTCACTCTCTTCTACTCTCTACTACTCTCTTTCTACTGCTCACTCTGTACTACTCACTCTGCTACTCTCTACTACTCACTCTCTACTACTCTCTTTCCACTACTCACTCTCTACTATACTCTGCTACTCTCTCTACCACTCACTCTCTACTACTCTCTACTACTCACTCTCCACTACTCACTATCTACTACTCACCATGTGCTAGTCTCTACTACTTTCTACCACTCACTCTCTACTACTCTACTACTCACTCTCTACTACTCTACTACTCACTCTCTACTACTCTCTACTACTCACTATCTACTACTCACCATTTACTACTCTCTACTACTTTCTACTACTCACTCTCTACTACTCTCTCTCTACTACTCACTCTCTACTACTCACTTTCTGCTACTCTCTCTCTACTACTACTCACTCTCTACTACGCACTCTACTACTTTCTACTACTCACTCTCTACTACTCTCTCTCCACTACTCACTCTCTACTATTCACTCTCTACTACTCACTCTCTACCACTCACTCTCTACTACTCGCTCTCTACTACTCTCTACTACTCACTCACCATTACTCACTCTCTACTACTCGCTCACTCTCTACTACTCACGCTCTACTACTCACTCTCTAATACTCACTCTGTACTATTCTCTACTACTCACTCTACTACTATCTACCACTCACTCTCTACTACTCTCTCTCCACTACTCACTCTCTACTATTCACTCTCTACTACTCACTCTCTACTACTCACTCTCTACTACTCGCTCTCTACTACTCTCTACTACTAATCTCTACTATTCAGTCTCTACTACTCACTCTCTACTACTCTCTTCTACTCACTCTACTACTCTCTACCACTCACTCTCTACTACTCTACTACTCACTCTCTTCTACTCTCTACTACACACTCTCTACTATTCACTCTACTACTCTCTACTACTCACTCTCTACTACTCTCTCTCCACTACTCACTCTCTAATATACTCTACTACTCTCTCTACCACTAACTCTCTACTACACTCTACTACTCACTCTCTACTACTCACTATCTACTACTCTCTACAACTTTCTACTACTCACTCTCTACTACTCTCGCTACTACTCACTCTCTACTACTCACTCTACTTCTCTCTACCACTCACTCTCTACTACTCTCTACTACTCTCTCTACTACTCACCCTCTACTACTCTCTACTACTCACTATCTACTACTCACCATGTACTAGTCTCTACTACTTTCTACTACTCACTCTCTACTACTCTCTCTCTTCTACTCACTCTCTACTACTTGCTCTCTACTACTCTCTACTACTCACTCACCACTATTCACTCTCTACTACTCGCTCGCTCTCTACTACTCACTCTCTAATACTCACTCTCTACTATTCTCAACTACTCACTCTACTACTCTCTACTACTCTCTACCACACACTCTCTACTACTCTACTACTCACTCTCTACTACTCTCTCTCTACTACTCACTCTCTACTTCTCACTCTAATTCTCTCTACTACTCACTCATTACTACTCTCTACTACTCTCTACTACTCACTCTCTACTACTCACACTCTAATACTCACTCTCTACTACTCTCTACTACTCACTCTACTACTCTCTAGTACTCACTCTCTGCTACTCTCTCTACTACTCTCTTCTACTCTCTACTGCTCACTCTCCCCTACTCACTCTCTACTACTCGCTCTAAGCTACTCTCTACTACTCACTCTACCACTCACTCTATACTACTCTACTACTCTCTCTTACTCGCTCTACTTCTCACTCTGTACTAATCTAACTACTACTCACTCTCTACTACTCTCTACTACACACTCTCTACTACTTGCTCTCTACTACTCTCTAGTACTCACTCAACTACTCACTCTCTACTACTCCCTTTACTACTCATGCTCTACTACTCTCTACTACTCACTCTCTACTACTCTCTACTACTCTCTCTACTACTCACTCTCTACTACTCTCTACTACTCACTATCTACTACTCACCATGTACTACTCTCTACTACTTTCTACTACTCACTCTCTACTACTCTCTCTCTACTACTCACTCTCTACTACTCACTCTCTACTACTCTCACTCTACTACTCACTCTCTACTACTCACTCTCTACTACTCTCTACTACTCACTATCTACTACTCACCATCTACTACTCTCTACTACTTTCTACTACTCACTCTCTACTACTCTCGCTCTACTACTCACTCTCTACTACTCTCTCTCCACTACTCACTCTCTACTACTCACTCTACTACTCTATACCACTCACTCTCTACTACTCTACTAATTACTCTCTACTACTCTCTCTACTACTCACTTTCTACTAATCTGCTACTCTACTACTCACTCTCTACTACTCACTCTCTACTACTCTCTACTACTCACTCTCTACTACTCACTCGCTACTACTCTCTACTACTCACTCTCTACTACACTCTCTCTACTACTCTCCACTACTAATCTCTACTATTCAGTCTCTACTTCTCACTCTCTACTACTCTACTACTCACTCTCTTCTACTCTCTACTACTCTCTTTCTACTGCTCACTCTGTACTACTCACTCTGCTACTCTCTACTACTCACTCTCTACTACTCTCTTTCCACTACTCACTCTCTACTATACTCTGCTACTCTCTCTACCACTCACTCTCTACTACTCTCTACTACTCACTCTCCACTACTCACTATCTACTACTCACCATGTGCTAGTCTCTACTACTTTCTACTACTCACTATCTACTACTCTCTCTCTATTACTCACTCTCTACTACTCACTCTCTACTACTCTCTACTACTCACTCTCTACTACTCACTCGCTACTACTCTCTACTACTTACTCTCTACTACTCACTCTCTACTACACTCTCTCTACTACTCTCCACTACTAATCTCTACTATTCAGTCTCTACTACTCACTCTCTACTACTCTCTACTACTCACTCTACTACTCTCTACCACTCACTCTCTACTACTCTACTACTCACTCTCTTCTACTCTCTACTACTCTCTTTCTACTGCTCACTCTGTACTATTCACTCTGCTACTCTCTACTACTCACTCTCTACTACTCTCTCTCCACTACTCACTCTCTACTATACTCTACTACTCTCTCTACCACTCACTCTCTAATACTCTCTACTACTCACTCTCTACTACTCACTATCTACTACTCACCATGTGCTAGTCTCTACTACTTTCTACTACTCACTATCTACTACTCTCTCTACTACTCACTCTCTACTACTCACTCTCTACTACTCTCGCTCTACTACTCACTCTCTACTACTCACTCTACTACTCTCTACCACTCACTCTCTACTACTCTACTACTCACTCTTTACTACTCTCTACTACTTACTATCTACTACTCACCATTTACTACTCTCTACTACTTTCTACTACTCACTCTCTACTACTCTCTCTCTACTACTCACTCTCTACTACTCACTCTCTGCTACTCTCTCTCTACTACTCACTCTACTACTCACTCTACTACTCTATACCACTCACTCTCTACTACTCTACTAATTACTCTCTACTACTCTCTCTCTACTACTCACTTTCTACTAATCTGCTAATCTACTACTCACTCTCTACTACTCTTTACTACTCACTCTCTACTACTCACTCTCTACTACACTCTCTCTACTACTCTGTACTACTACTCTCTACTATTCAGTCTCTACTACTCTCTACTACTCACTCTCTACTACTCACTCGCTACTACTCTCTACTACTCACTCTCTTCTACTCACTCTCTACTACACTCTATCTACTACTCTCTACTACTACTCTCTACTATTCAGTATCTACTACTCACTCTCTACTTCTCTCCACTACTCACTCTTCTACTCTCTACTACTCTCTACCACTCATTCTCTACTACTCACTCTCTACTACTCTCTCTTTACTGCTCACTCTCTACTACTCACTCTACTACTCTCTACTACTCACTCTCTACTACTCTCTCTTCACTACTCACTCTCTACTATTCACTCTCTACTACTCACTCTCTACCACTCACTCTCTACTACTCGCTCTCTACTACTCTCTACTACTCACTCACCACTACTCACTCTCTACTACTCGCACACTCTCTACTACTCACTCTCTACTACTCACTCTCTACTACTCACTCTCTACTATTCTCTACTTCTCACTCTACTACTATCTACCACTCACTCTCTACTACTCTCTCTCCACTACTCACTCTCTACCATTCACTCTCTACTACTCACTCTCTACTACTCACTCACCACAACTCACTCTCTACTACTCGCTCTCCACTACTCACTCTCTACTATTCACTCTCTACTGCTCACTCTCTACTACTCACTCTACTACTCTCTACTACTCACTCTCTACTACTCTCTCTCTACTACTCACTCTACTACTCTCTACTACTCATTCTCTACTACTCTCTCTCTACTACTCTCTCTCTACTACTCACTCTCTACTACTCTTTACTGCTCACTCTCCTCTACTCACTCTCTACTACTCGCTCTAAGCTACTCTCAGCTACTCACTCTACTACTCACTCTCTACTACTCTACTACTCCCTCTTACTCTCTCTACTTCTCACTCTCTACAAATCTCTCTCTACTACTCACTCTCTACTACTCTCTACTACTCACTCTCTACTACTTGCTCTCTACTACTCTCTAGTACTCACTCAACTACTCACTGTCTACTACTCTCTACTGCTCTCTCTACTACTCAATCTCTACTACTCTCTACTACTCACTCTCTACTACTCACTCTCTAATACTCTCTCTCTACTACCCACTCTCTACTACACACTCTCTACTACTCTCTACTACTCACGCTCTACTACTCTCTCTCTACTACTCTCTAATACTCACTCTACTACTCACTCTCTACTACTCTCTACTACTCTCTCTCTGCTGCTCACTCTCTACTATTCTCTACTACTCATTCTCTACTACTCTCTACTACTCACTCTACTACTCATTCTCTACTACTCTCTACTACTCTCTACTACTCACTCTCTACTACTCACACTCTAATACTCACTTTCTACTACTCTCTACTACTCACTCTCTACTACTCACTCTACTACTCACTCTACTACTCTCTAGTACTCACTCTCTGCTACTCTTTCTACTACTCTCTACTACTCACTCTCCTCTACTCACTCTCTACTACTCACTCTAAGCTACTCTCTACTACTCACTCTACTACTCATTCTCTACTACTCTACTACTCTCTCTTACTCGCTCTACTTCTCACTCTCTACTAATCTCTCTCTACTACTCACTCTCTACTACTCTCTACTACTCACTCTCTACTACACACTCTACTACTTGCTCTCTACTACTCTCTAGTACTCACTCAACTACTCACTCTCTACTACTCCCTACTACTCTCTCTACTATTCACTCTCTACTACTCACTATCTACTACTCTCTACTGCTTTCTACTACTCACTCTCTACTACTTTCTCTCTACTACTCACTCTCTACTACTCTCTCTGTAGTACTCAGTCTCTACTACTCACTCTACTACTCTCTACCACTCACTCTCTACTACTCTCTCTCCACTACTCGCTCTCTATTACTCTCTACTACTCACTCGCCACTACTCACTCACTACTACTCGCTCGCTCTCTACTACTCACTCGCCACTACTCACTCTCAACTACTCGCTCTCTCTCTACTCCTCACTCTCTACTACTCACTCTCTAATACTCACTCTATACTATTCTCTACTACTCACTCTACTACTCTCTACCACTCACTCTCTGCTCCTATACTACTCACTCTCTACTACTCTCTCTCTACCACTCTCTCTACTACTCACTCTCTACTACTCGCTCTACTACTCACTCTCTACTACTCTCTCCCTACTACTCTCTCTCTACTACTCACTCTCTACTACTCTCTACTGCTCACTCTCCTCTACTCACTCTCTACTACTCGCTCTAAGCTACTCTCTACTACTCTCTCTACTACTCACTCTCTACTACTCTCTCTTACACTCTCTACTTCTAACTCTCTACTAATCTCTCTCTACTACTCACACTCTACTACTCTCTATTACTCACTCTCTACTACACACTCTCTACTACTTGCTCTCCACTACTTTCTAGTACTCACTCAACTACTCACTCTCTACAACTCTCTACTGCCCACTCTACTACTCTCTACCACTCACTCTCTAATACTCTACTACTCACTCTCTTCTACTCTCTACTACTCTCTCTCTACTGCTCACTCTCTACTACTCACTCTACTACTCTCTACTACTCACTCTCTACTACATTCTCTCCACTACTCACTCTCTACTACTCTCTACTACTCTCTCTACTACTCACTATCTTCTACTTTCTACTACTCACTCTCTACTTCTCACTCTACTACTCTCTACCACTCAATCTCTACTACTCTACTACTCACTCTCTACTACTCTCACTACTACTCTCTCTCTACTACTCTGCTACTCTCTACTACTCACTCTCTACTACTCACTCTCTACTATCTACTACTCACTCTCTACTACTCACTATCTTCTACTTTCTACTACTCACTCTCTACTTCTCACTCTACTACTCTCTACCACTCAATCTCTACTACTCTACTACTCACTCTCTACTACTCTCACTACTACTCTCTCTCTACTACTCTGCTACTCTCTACTAATCACTCTCTACTACACACTCTCTACTACTTGCTCTCTACTACTCCCTAGTACTCACTCAACTACTCACTCTCTACTACTCCCTACTACTCTCTCTACTATTCACTCTCTACTACTCACTATCTACTACTCTCTACTGCTTTCTACTACTCACTCTCTACTACTTTCTCTGTACTACTCACTCTCTACTACTCTCTCTGTAGTACTCACTCTCTACTACTTACTCTACTACTCTCTACCATTCACTCTCTACTACTCTACTACTCACTCTCTATTACTCAATATCTACTACTCTCTCTCTACTACTCTGCTACTCTCTACTTCTCACTTTCTACTATTTAGTCTCTACTACCCTCTACTACTCACTCTCTACTACTCACTCACTACTACTCTCTACTACTCACTCTCTACTACTCACTCTCTACTACACTCTCTCTCCTACTCTCTACTACTACTCTCTACTATTCAGTTTCTATTACTCACTCTCTACTTCTCTCTACTACTCACTCTTCTACTCTTTACTACTCTCTACCACTCATTCTCTACTACTCTACTACTCACTCTCTACTACTCTCTCTCTACTGTTCACTCTCTACTACTCACTCTACTACTCTCTACTACTCTCTCTCTACTACTCTCTCTCCACTACTCACTCTCTACTATTCACTCTCTACTACTCACTCTCTACCACACACTCTCTACTACTCACTCTCCACTACTCTCTACTACTCACTCGCCACTACTCACTCTCTACTACTTGCTCACTCTCTACTACTCACTCACTCTCTACTACTCACTCTCTAATACTCACTCTCTACTTTTCTCTACTACTCACTCTACTACTATCTACCACTCACTCTCTACTACTCTCTCTCCACTACTCGCTCTCTATTACTCTCTACTACTCACTCGCCACTACTCACTCTCTACTACTCGCTCGCTCTCTACTACTCACTCTCTACTACTCACTCTCTACTATTCTCTACTACTCACTCTAGTACTCTCTACCACTCACTCTCTGCTCCTATACTACTCTCTCTCTACTACTCTCTCTCTACTACTCACTCTCTACTACTCGCTCTACTACTCTCTACTACTCACTCTCTACTACTCTCTCCCTACTACTCTCTCTCTACTACTCACTCTCTACTACTCTCTTCTGGTCACTCTCCTCTACTCACTCTCTACTACTCGCTCTAAGCTACTCTCTACTACTCTGTACTACTACTCTCTACTATTCAGTCTCTACTACTCTCTACTACTCACTCTCTACTACTCACTCGCTACTACTCTCTACTACTCACTCTCTTCTACTCACTCTCTACTACACTCTATCTACTACTCTCTACTACTACTCTCTACTATTCAGTTTCTACTACTCACTCTCTACTTCTCTCCACTACTCACTCTTCTACTCTCTACTACTCTCTACCACTCATTCTCTACTACTCACTCTCTACTACTCTCTCTCTACTGCTCACTCTCTACTACTCACTCTACTACTCTCTACTACTCACTCTCTACTACTCTCTCTTCACTACTCACTCTCTACTATTCACTCTCTACTACTCCCTCTCTACCACTCACTCTCTACTACTCGCTCTCTACTACTCTCTACTACTCACTCACCACTACTCACTCTCTACTACTCGCACACTCTCTACTGCTCACTCTCTACTACTCACTCTCTACTACTCACTCTCTACTATTCTCTACTTCTCACTCTACTACTATCTACCACTCACTCTCTACTACTCTCTCTCCACTACTCACTCTCTACTATTCACTCTCTACTACTCACTCTCTACTACTCACTCACCACAACTCACTCTCTACTACTCGCTCTCCACTACTCACTCTCTACTATTCACTCTCTACTGCTCACTCTCTACTACTCACTCTACTACTCTCTACTACTCACTCTCTACTACTCTCTCTCTACTACTCACTCTACTACTCTCTACTACTCATTCTCTACTACTCTCTCTCTACTACTCTCTCTCTACTACTCACTCTCTACTACTCTTTACTGCTCACTCTCCTCTACTCACTCTCTACTACTCGCTCTAAGCTACTCTCAGCTACTCACTCTACTACTCACTCTCTACTACTCTACTACTCCCTCTTACTCTCTCTACTTCTCACTCTCTACAAATCTCTATCTACTACTCACTCTCTACTACTCTCTACTACTCACTCTCTACTACTTGCTCTCTACTACTCTCTAGTACTCACTCAACTACTCACTGTCTACTACTCTCTACTGCTCTCTCTACTACTCAATCTCTACTACTCTCTACTACTCACTCTCTACTACTCACTCTCTAATACTCTCTCTCTACTACCCACTCTCTACTACACACTCTCTACTACTCTCTACTACTCACGCTCTACTACTCTCTCTCTACTACTCTCTAATACTCACTCTACTACTCACTCTCTACTACTATCTACTACTCTCTCTCTGCTGCTCACTCTCTACTATTCTCTACTACTCATTCTCTACTACTCTCTACTACTCACTCTACTACTCATTCTCTACTACTCTCTACTACTCTCTACTACTCACACTCTAATACTCACTTTCTACTACTCTCTACTACTCACTCTCTACTACTCACTCTCTACTACTCACTCTACTACTCACTCTACTACTCTCTAGTACTCACTCTCTGCTACTATTTCTACTACTCTCTACTACTCACTCTCCTCTACTCACTCTCTACTACTCACTCTAAGCTACTCTCTACTACTCACTCTACTACTCATTCTCTACTACTCTACTACTCTCTCTTACTCACTCTACTTCTCACTCTCTACTAATCTCTCTCTACTACTCACTCTCTACTACTCTCTACTACTCACTCTCTACTACACACTCTACTACTTGCTCTCTACTACTCTCTAGTACTCACTCAACTACTCACTCTCTACTACTCCCTACTACCCTCTCTACTATTCACTCTCTACTACTCACTATCTACTACTCTCTACTGCTTTCTACTACTCACTCTCTCTACTACTTCTCTCTACTACTCACTCTCTACTACTCTCTCTGTAGTACTCAGTCTCTACTACTCACTCTACTACTCTCTACCACTCACTCTCTACTACTCTCTCTCCACTACTCGCTCTCTATTACTCTCTACTACTCAATCGCCACTACTCACTCACTACTACTCGCTCGCTCTCTACTACTCACTCACCACTACCCACTCTCAACTACTCGCTCGCTCTCTACTCCTCACTCTCTACTACACACTCTCTAATACTCGCTCTATACTATTCTCTACTACTCACTCTACTACTCTCTACCACTCACTCTCTGCTCCTATACTACTCACTCTCTACTACTCTCTCTCTACTACTCTCTCTCTACTACTCACTCTCTACTACTCGCTCTACTACTCACTCTCTACTACTCTCTCCCTACTACTCTCTCTCTACTACTCACTCTCTACTACTCTCTACTGCTCACTCTCCTCTACTCACTCTCTACTACTCGCTCTAAGCTACTCTCTACTACTCTCTCTAC